>NC_083727.1:58363750-61030000 GCF_028564815.1 Eubalaena glacialis | reverse complement strand
AAATGGAAAGTTGTAACACATCAAAAAATTTTTAATTGATAGCACAAAACTAGTTGCTGCACACATCGTAGTCATCAAAAAATCATTTTGATTCATGTTTGACTTACTACAGACAAGATTACTGTTCAAAGGAAATTTCTGGTAAATATTTTTCTGAAAAGCCAAAATTTATTCCAAACTCTGAAGAATCACATACATTTGAATCTCCTTTCGTACATTTTACATATTTTTATGGTGGATTACACCTCCACTATACCATTAGTTCTGAGCCACCTGCAAGTCATAATAATTCTTGAGATTGTCACCTGACAAAAAAGAGACCATGAGAATTAATAAGTGCATCAGTGGCATGGGGCAGTGCATCTAAATCGTCGCAGATGACACAGTATGATAGCTTAAAAAAATCACAAGTTTTTCATGAGTCTCAAAGAGTCAGACTGCTCTAGATATTTGTGTGGAATGATGTAATGGGAAGGTACTGGTCGAGCTTCAACTGGGTGTGTGGCAACAGCCGAGATTTAGACGAGCAGAGGGCTGGGGAATAATTTACGTATGTAGTTTTGTTTTCCTGGTTTTTGTTTTTTGCTTTTTTGTTTGTGTTTTTGTATTAGCTATTTTCTCATGTGTTTCAGAACCCTATTGTATGCCAATTTTAGTGGGCTACATAATTTACCCCTACCAATGAAATTCTAAAGAAGTTAAATTGTTTAAATTTTGCTTTTATTCTAAGTTGAATTTCTTCTACTTGTTTGGGATCCTACCGGTGATTTCTACAACAGGGCTAGTTATTTGGCTCCCTGAATTATGACAGCTATCTTCCCAAACAGCAACAACAGAACAAGTATTCACAGGAGCCTAAAAAGATAAGTGTGAGATTTTTTTTCTTCCTTCCTTTCTTTTTCCCTTCCATCCTTCCTCTATTTAGTTGAACACCCACCATATTCCAGGCATTTGGCTGTAGAGTTAGAACAAAAAATTGGCCAGGCATACATTCCTTCATGGAACTTATAGTCTAGTTGAGGAGCAGCAGCTTTAAAGTAGAAATTGCTAACCCAAGGAATTTAACTGAAAGGGAAATCAGAATGATATGGGAACAAAAAATAGAGGGAAACTACTCTGGTGTGTTGGGTCAGAATAGGTTCCTCTAAGGTAATGACTATATAAAACTGAAACCTAAAGAGCGAAGAATAGTTATCTAGGTGGAAGAGAAAGATGGAAGAAGCTCAGAGATGAAAAAATTAGAATAAGATAAATCCAATATACAAGTGCTGAGAGAGCAAAGCAAGAGAGTGGGAGGGATGGCAGAAAATGTTACATTAGAAAAATATGCTTACCTTTTATTCAACACCTATTTGTTGAGTAAGTGCCAAGTGTCAAACAGTGTTCTAAGTACTGGGGAATATATCAGTGAACAAATTAGACAAAATTCTTACTCTTATGGAGTTTATGTTCCTTTCTCTGTCAATAAATGATGCGTCAAAGCGTATGTCCTTTTATCTGTCAATAAGTGAAATATGAAGTATTTTCTTACCTTCTAACTTCTTTTAGGTGTTTAAGTTTAAAGACCCATGATTATTTTGGATATTTACTTGGCTTATTACTCATCACTAAAAACCCATGATATCATTTTATTTTTCTAATTTAATGATCATTAGTATTTTTCTCCTATATTATATCTTATTGGCTTGACTTGTATTTTGTATCTCTAAATTGTCAAGAGAAAATTTTGGCCACCAATAATAATGCAAGCATGAGTTTATATGCTATCAAATAAAATGTTACACTACAATTAATTTTATAATACACAGAAAGTAAAAACAGAAACATTATTTTCATATTAATCCATAATACAAAATGAGGAACTCATTGTCAGAAATCTGGAAGCAATACTCTCATAGATAGTATGTTACACTCACTAAAATTTTTTTTCTGACGTTAAGCTCCATAATATGCAAGATTTTTAAAAAGAACTAGGCTAGGAGCTGTGTAAAGTGACTAAAAATGAGGTAAAGTTAAAAATTGACTGATTGAAATCTTGATGATCTTCAAAAGTATGGAGCTTTCCTATTACAACCACTTGCTTATATCTGCACATAAGCAAGTAAATAAATAAACAAATAAATAAACTGTCTAATGGAACAGGATAGAAAGCCCAGTGATAAACCCACGCACATATGGTCACCTTATCTTTGATAAAGGAGGCAAGAATATACAGTGGAGAAAAGACAGCCTCTTCAATAAGTGGTGCTGGGAAAACTGGACAGCTACATGTAAAAGAATGAAATTAGAACACTCCCTAACACCATACACAAAAATAAACTCAAAATAGATTAAAGACCTAAATGTAAGGCCAGACACTATAAAACTCTTAGAGGAAAACATAGGCAGAACACTCTATGACATAAATGACAGCAAGATCCTTTTTGACCCACCTCCTAAAGAAATGGAAATAAAAACAAAAATAAACAAATGGGACCTAATGAAACTTAAAAGCTTTTGCACAGCAAAGGAAACCATAAACAAGACAAAAAGACAACCCTCAGAATAGGAGAAAATATTTGCAAATGAAGCAACTGACAAAGGATTAATCTCCAAAATATATAAACAGTTCATTCAGCTCAATATCAAAAAAACAAACAACCCAATCCAAAAATGGGCAGAAGACCTAAACAGACATTTCTCCAAAGAAGATATACAGATTGCCAACAAACACATGAAAGGATGCTCAACATCACTAATCATTAGAAAAATGCAAATCAAAAGTACAATGAGGTATCACCTCACACCAGTCAGAATGGCCATCATCAAAAAATCTACAAACAGTAAATGCTGGAGAGGGTGTGGAGAAAAGGGAACCCTCTTGCACTATTGGTGGGAATGTAAACTGATACAGCCACTATGGAGAACAGTATGGAGGTTCCTTAAAAAACTAAAAATAGAACTACCATACGACCCAGCAATCCCACTACTGGGCATATACCCGGAGAAAACCATAATTCAAAAAGAGTCATGTACCACAATGTTCATTGCAGCTCTATTTACAATAGCCAAGACATGGAAGCAACCTAAGCGTCCATTGATAGATGAATGGGTAAAGAAGATGTGGCACATATATACAATGGAATATTACTCAGCCATAAAAGGAAACGAAATTGAGTTATTTGTAGTGAGGTGGATGGACCTAGAATCTGTCATACAGAGTGAAGTAAGTCAGAAAGAGAAAAACAAATACTGTATGCTAACACATATATATGGAATCAAAAAAAAAAAAATGGTTCTGAAGAACCTGGGGCAGGCCAGGAATAGACGCAGACGTAGAGAATAGACTTGAGGACACAGGAAGGGGGAAGAGTAAGCTGAGATGAAGTGAGAGGGTGGCATGGACATATATACACTACCAAATGTAAAATAGATAGCTAATGGGAAGCAGCTGCATAGCACTGGGAGATCAGCTCGGGGCTTTGTGACCACCTAGAGAGGTGGGATAGGGAGGGTGGGTGAGAGATGCAAGAGGGAGGAGATATGGGGATATATATATATGTATAGCAGATTCACTTTGTTATAAAGCAGAAACTAACACACCATTGTAAAGCAATTATACTCCAATAAAGATGTGAAAAATAAATTAAATAAATAAAATAAACAAACAAACAAATAAATAAATAAAAACTGTCTAAACTGCAGAAAAAGAGATCTAGGGGAGAATTTCCACAGTGGATATTACTGTCCTACTGATTGGTTGTTATAGGAGACTTTGGGAATCCCATTTTAATGACAGAAAGGTGAAATATTACTAAATTACCTGTAAGTGAATCAGTATTCCAGAAAGAGAAAAAAAATTGAGGCAATACAAGTTATAAATAATACAACTATCAAGCAGTATCAGATTATTTTATTCTGAGGTTAAGTGATGAGACAAAGTATGAAAATTTTTTAAATGAAAATTTGAACTTTTAGATGAAAAATGTGACGCCAGTAAAGGATTTTTTTCATAGAATTCTGATGTTTTTTGTTGTTGGGTTTTTTGCTTTCAGACTTAGTGGTGAGGTAGGTGAGCAAGAGAGAATAAGAGTATGAAAAGGAGAGAAAGAAAACTTATACTGCAATATTGTTAACATTTAAAAGAGTCGCAATGAGCCGTACTTTTACAAACCTTTTAAACAGAATAGATGTTCCTGTAGCTGGCATGGTTTGGGGTATGTTCCTGCTAAAAGGAACAGAGCTAGACCAGAAGGCCTATGAAATTCATAAAAGCAACACTAAATTTCCCATTTAGTGGATACTATAAATTAATGATAAAGTACACTTTTACCTTTGTAGTAATAGGTACTTGCATATATTGATAACCTACTAGTATTGGGAATCTTCCAGGGCAGTAAATAAAAGTTATCCTTTAGTAGCAGGATTATGGGAACATTATCAGTATTAAAGTTTATTTTTAACACCTGTGCTGGTGGGGCAGATAACAAATGTAGATGCACCTTATAAAATCAGGACATGATAATGTTTTTATTTGTACACAGTTGATCAGTACAGAGAAGATGGTGTTTCTGTCTTATAGTCAGTCTGATGCCAGGTATTTAAAAGGCTTCAATTTTCATAGGATAATTGCAAACATTAATTTGTATATAATTTCAATAATTTGAAGTCAATTGAAGAACTCTTGCTATTTGGCTTAGCTTTTTGAAGTGGATGTGATTATGACCTGAAAGGCAGATGAATAGCAGGATTATGGTCTTACAGATCATACAATTCGTTATGTTCTCACTAATCAATATCTGGCATCAGATACTACAACTTCACGGTATATGTTTCATCCATTTAGATGGGCAGATCTATATTTTTGTTTTTACTTTATTTTGCTGCATGTATCATGGGCAAAAGACCTTTTTGAGATCTTTAAAGCTATTAGGCTTCTTATTGCTTTGCAACTTAAGGATTCAGTATTTGAAAGTTTAGTTTGTCAATAACTTTTAGTCCTAAAGTCCATAACTCAGAAGATCATTAGAAATGATATTTTCTTATATTAAGCTATTTTTTCAATATTTAATTTTCTCAGTCTCTTTTCATCGTAGAAGGACTACTAACCAAATATCTTATTCTTAATTATTAAGACACCTTATAGAAAGACTCATTCTTAAGATTCAGCTTCTTGCTGTATTCTGTGGTGTGGGAACAATTAGAAAGCAATGGAAAAAAATTATTAGATTTTAATCATAAAACATACCAAGGCCTGTGAGTCTGTGAAGTAACACTAAGACACTAAGAAAAGCCCCATAAATGATGTTGTGGCTTTGTTTTGGTCAATGTCTGAAGTGACTGGACCATGTTAGAGATAATATTTAATTTTGGAAGAAAAAATTAAACCCAACATTACTGGCTTTAATGTAAAATCTATGTTAAAGGTGTAAATACCTGTAGAACCTGAAAGAAGAAACTGCTGGTTTCACAATTTTACTAAGTATAACCTAATTCCGGGGTTCCAGGGTTAAATGAAATCCCAGAGTACCTCACAATTTCAGAACCACAGGATGCTCCCAAGTCCTGTAGAGTCTTTGGCAGTCTGAGGATCTCTTTGCAGTACTGCCAGCCGCCACTATTTCCCATTGCTCGGTCAGTGTTCCCTTCTCTCCCCCTCTTTTCAGGGAATTCTTGAAGCTGTTCATAGTGGCCTCTAATTCTGTATATGCTTCAGAATGGAGAATTCATCTCTGTGATGATCCCAATGGAGAATGGAGTTATTCCCACTCTTTCCCAATCAAAGCCAGTCTCCTTGGTGTTGCAAAGGAAATGAATCAAACCTTCTGTCCAGGGACATGCTTGAAGAGCCAGTTCACTGGTGTGCATATGACACATTCTGTGACATGGTCTACTGATGTCCATATCAACCAAACTTATAGTGCATCATCTCAAAGGCACTATGCTAGTAGAAGGGCACAATTGCTCATAACGTTCACCATATTTGCTTGCCCAACCTTCAGATTTCTGATCAGTGAAACTCTTTTGCCATGCTGCAGGCTCTTGCGGAAACTACACATAATGCCTGGGACATCTGGTCATGCTGCTTCAATGCCCTTTTAAACACAGTTACTCTTAGATTTTATCCTTTGAATAGTGCCTACTTAAAGATAGCATAATAAGCAAATTCAAATTGTTCCACAAGTTGAAATATATTAGATGGTGAATATTTTTAAAATTATTTTTTTCTAAAAGTGTACATTATAGAATTCCTTCAAATTATTGTTTGATTTGGTAATTTAAATTGTATATACCTTTATATAATACTTACCACTGTTTCTATATATATATGAGAGATAGTTAATAAGCATTTCTTGGTTGATTGAAATTATAGTACACCTATGTTAGGAAATAAAAATAAAATTTTGAAATATTAATTTTGAAGTAAACAATGCTCTATCTTATTATTACAGCAAAATGTTTCCAATTCTGCCTTATTCTAAATCTACTATGAATTTATATATTTTTATTCTTTGAAAACCCCCCAAAATAATTATTAATTTAGATAAAAATTAGTAAGCTCTTTGTGAGATATATATATAAATTAATGCACTAAATATTTAACTTAATAAAGTATAATTATCCCCATTTAACAGATAAATACACTGATATCTAAAGATATTAAGCAATTTACTGAATGTCAGACAGATAAATAGTGAAAGAGCAAATTATCAAACCACAAGATGCCTACTCTTTGCCAAAGTGCTATTCTGCCTCCTGCTATATTTAAATAAATTGAGTTCCATCGTTAAGAGTTTAGTTCAATCTATTCAGCATTTACTGAGTCCCTACTTTGTACATGCTACACAGTATCAAAAGAAACACAAAAGATTCAGGGAGGTGAGTCATTCAATATGAAAATCCATTTCACAAATGTTAAAAATTATTTAAAATTCTTAGTTTTTTGATAGATCGTTTGAGTTACTATATATTTAAAATCTCCAGAATTTGGAAAACATCTATAACTTTATTCTGTGGCTTCCAGCCAAGGATTGGCATGGTGGGGATCGCTAGGTTGAAATTTCACAAATTTCTAATTCGCCTGACTTGTTCATTGCCTTAGGTTCTTTAGACATTGTCTTGAAATTTTACCTCATGTCTGTAAAGTCACAGAACCTATTAAGCCAAAGCTAGACTCTGTGTCTACGATAGGTTGTACTTTTAGATTTTGACACTATGCTTTTTATTTTTCTCACCGGCAGTGCTAAGATCTTTCATTGTTATAAGGTTGCTTTAACTTTCAATTATTTTTTTATTTTTTAAAATTTATTTATTTATTTTTAGCTGTGCTGGGTCTTTGTTGATACGCGCAGGCTTTCTCTAGTTGCGGCGAGCAGGGGCAACTCTTCGTTTAGGTGCGTGGGCTTCTCATTGCAGTGGCTTCTCGTTGCGGAGCACGGGCTCTAGGCGCACGGGCTTCAGTAGTTGTGCATGTGGGCTCAGTAGTTGTGGCTCACGGGCTCTAGAGCACAGGCTCAGTAGTTGTGGTGCAGGGGCTTAGCTGCTCCGCGGCATGTGGGATCTTCCCAGACCAGGGCTCGAACCCATGTCCCCTGCATTGGGAGGTGGATTCTTAACCACTGAGCCGCCAGGGAAGTCCAACTTTCAATGTCTTTGTCTGATGTTCTGAAACATTTCAAAAGGTGCATGTGATAACCTTTTGTTTTGCTAATAAGATAAACCTTTGTAGTAAAATAATTTGAAATTTTATAGCCTCTCTTCCATAATTCTTTTCTTCATTTACAATTTATATTTTGGAATCTAAATTTATTTATTTATTTATTTATTTATTTATTTTTGGGTGTGTTGGGTCTTCGTTTCTGTGCGAGGGCCCTCCCTAGCTGCGGCGAGCGGGGGCCACTCCTCATCGCGGTGCGCGGGCCTCTCACCGTCGCGGCCTCTCTCGATGCGGAGCACAGGCTCCAGACGCGCAGGCTCAGCAGTTGTGGCTCACGGGCCCAGCCGCTCCGCAGCATGTGGGATCCTCCCAGACCAGGGCTCGAAACCGTGTCCCCTGCATTGGCAGGCAGACTCTCAACCACTGCGCCACCAGGGAAGCCCTGGAATCTAAATTTTATGTGTAGCCTGTACCAACAGACTTATGAAATTAGTTAGAGATTGCCATGTTATTAAGCTGATAGTTGAGTAAAAACAATAAGAGGAAATATCAGACAATAGGTTACCACTTTTGTAGCATTAAATCATTGAAGAATGAAAATCAGCTAGTTAATGTCATTAGAAATAATATGCCACAGGCATTCGAAATATATTATTGAGATATACGTCAGTCGGGGACGTTTAGTTATGATCATTGTTTTTGCAGTTGATTGTCTCAGGGTGGAGGAGAAACTAGCACCTGGAAAAGTGAGCTCGGGTTTTACAGTGATGTGTAAAGTTAGAAAAGAGGTCAGAAACAACTTGAATGAAGTCAAATCAGAATGAGTCCTTGGTACGTATGCAAGAAAATCCCATTTGTCCATCCAGGTAGACTCAGTACACTGTCATCAAAAGAAAACCTAATATTTAAACAATAATTCAGCAAATATTTTATCATTACTTTCCAATCTGTTTTTAAATACAGTTTGCAGCAACATTCGTGATTGTTGTTCTATTTTAGTTTGCTTAAATGATGAGAGTGGAGCCTGTGGTGAGGGTAGGAAGGGGAAATGTGGAAGAGGGCAATGACTTGAATTAGAAAATTGAATGGCAACAATTGCTTAGCAATTAATTCCTAAAATGAAAGTACATTAGTTTTAACTTGGCTCTGGCAGTAATGATTATCAATGAAATAAACCCTAAATAATCTGAAACACATGTGCATTTACTATACGAATTTTATATTAACAGTAGATTGTGAGCACAAGTGGCCTCTCCAGGACTTTAGGAAACATGTTCTTGTATAAATTTTTTTTGCTCCAACTGTTTAAAAAAAGTGGTAGATTTTTCTTCTTGGTATGATTTCACTTTTGTCTGTGTCTGTGTGTCTGTGTGTGTGTGTTGCTAGGGCATTTACTGTATATGTTACTTATACAACTGGGGTTATTTGTCATTCCTAGAGCTCGTAACAGAAAACACAAATTAAGCTATATAAATAAATAACAAATGTTTGCATTCTCTTGCAACACCTTGATGGTGACACTTTATTCTGATAATGATAAAATGCTAGATAATATTTTAAACATTTCCTGAAGTGACAGAGTTTTGTACTTTGGTCTGGGCCATCCAGAGATTAGTTGGCATGTTTGACAGTACAGATTCCACATCTCAGAGAGATCTGGAAGTCCTGTCTTCTGTACCCCAGGAAATACACGGTGCTTGACACTTTCAACACGTTCTCGTGAACTGGCTATTTTAATCCCAAAGAATGCCCACTTACAAATTGTAAATTATTTTCTTTCTACTCATCAGTCTTTTTGAAACATGTAAAATGCAGCAGACTAAGAATTATTTTTATTTATTATGATTAGTATTCTCTACATTAACTTGGAACCCTAGAATGTGAATATGGTGCCCATCCAAACATGACTCACTTCCATTTGCATGTTAGATTTAAAGCCATTTCATTTTCACAACCTGAAAACACCCATTTTGTGGAAAAATCTTTCATATTTTATCTCATACAAGATTTAGTACCTAGTAAGTAACTATTACTGTACTGAGGATTCCCTACCCATCCCACCTCACAGTTTGAAAACAAAACTAGAAAAAAATATGTCCTCCCATCTAACTTGATGCCCACCTGGAACAAGGATGCCATCAAAGAAGCAAGTACTTACTTGCTAGTAGTTTGAGAAAAGAGCTGGAAGTACCTGCTAGACTTCACTCGTTTCCAACTGGTTCAGCTTTTAGTCTGATAAAGTAAGATCCATATTGAAACTCTACTAGCAAGGAGAAACAGGAGTATGGGATTTTCTGCATTCATTCTGTACGGGTCAAAAAAACTAGAGTACAGGAATTTTCATATTCCTTTTTTAAAAGTCATATTTAATCTATTTTAGCTCCTGATATCCAGGCCTACACTGAGATCATGAAGATATCTTGGTCTAATAAGGGGCCAGATACACTGGGGGATGGGTGAATTGTATCCTAAGCCAAGATTTCCTTCTGTTTTTTTCTTTTACTTGGCCCTGTAGGGCAGTCAGCTCGTGGCATAATCAGGAGTGCTATTCCAAAGTCACAGACACCTTGCTGACTCCAACTCAGCCCTCAGAGAGCTCTTCTGATCCTCTCAGCTCTGGGCAAAGCTTCCAGCCTCCAAAGGATTAAACGTTCCAGAGTAATGCCTCATCTAGGACCTAGATGCAGTGAGTAAATCAAGGCCCCCAAAGGTGAGGAAAAGACTGTCAGTCTAAAACATTCATCTCTTTTCCAGTTGTCTTACTCCTACCTCTCAGTAGTTAAGCTTTCTTCCATCAACAAAAACCAAGATGTGGATTTTTTTCTTTAGTTTTGAAAATTTCTGCTTCCTGCTCATAACACACCCACTCTTTCAAGGAAAGGAGTTCAGAACTTAGGGTATAAAACAAATGCATCTTCTTGGGGTGGGGGGAAAAAGACCCACAACAGGGACAATGTAGATATTTGTATGTTCTCAGGCTATCATCCTGGTAAAATTCAACAATTATTAAATTCACTAAACATTTAGAGATTGTATTCCACATGATGCCAAGAGCTGATGACTCAGTGGTGTACAAAAGAGTTCTCACAGGACTTAGAGTCTAGCAGGAAACTTCTGTAATTTAGAAGGTTGACAACTGAGCAGGTAAATCCTGGTGTGAGCACACAGCAGCTGCTTTGTAGCTATTTTCAAGATTTAAATCCCAGTCCTGAAAGCTGAAAATGAAAAATAAGGATAATTTTTTTTGTTTCATCGGTTTGTAAATTGTATGTTTCTCTTCAACTTTTATGCCAAGTATCAACTTCCAGAATTTGTTTGTAGAAGGAAGTCATGTTAGACCTCATTTTGCTACTGATTCAACCAATTTTGACTAATATTGCTAATTGTTATATTAGAATGTGTGGAATAGGTATTTTTAAAAGCATATGAAGTAAGTTTGGTTTAAACTCTAAGAGAATAATCTTGATTAAAGGTGGTCGCTTATTAGTTTCCAGATACTGCATATTATCACTTACTTTCAGTTCTT
The DNA here is from genome assembly GCF_028564815.1 of Eubalaena glacialis. Lineage (NCBI taxonomy): Eukaryota > Metazoa > Chordata > Mammalia > Artiodactyla > Balaenidae > Eubalaena > Eubalaena glacialis. The sequence goes on along the minus strand of NC_083727.1, from coordinate 61,018,838 downwards.
TCTAGTAATTTTATGAGAGAAAATGTATAGTCACTGGAGAAAATTTTTCTTACAACTTTTTTTCTCTTCCTTTCTTTCAAATCCTGTAAAAGGACAATAAGTATAACCAAATATTTTAAAATTAGCTTCTTTGTATTTTATCTAAGCTTACTTCAGAAAATTTTTTCAGACACCATATTTAGATAATTTCTGCTTAAGCAAAGAGTCCTGAAATATCAGAGGAAATACGGTGTTGAAGAGAAAGAGAAGAGTTTGTTTTGGTTTTGAAACATGATCATTTTTCATGTATTTAAAATAAATCTCTTATCGTTCATCTTTGCAATAATCGCTTATAAAATGATAATTTACAACTCTAAGTTTTGTTTGCTGCAGGGTATTTTAGGACTTGATTTGTCACCGAGAGCAGTGACATCAAATCACCAATAAGCATTCAGAGAGATCATGCTGGTTGCAGCACCTCCCTGGAGCCAGGGATAGAAAAAGGAGCAGATATATTTGAATATATTCAATTGACTAAAGAAAGAGAGAGGGTTTATATTTTATTTTAGATCCAGCCAGAAAGATGACAGTGAATGTGATGGGAATTTTGTCATTGCTTTGGGAGGTGTTGATGTCCAAAGAGGTGAGATTGGGTTCTGGAAGAATTTGATACGTAGTTTAGTAAAAATTTTCAGGCTTGTATTACTGAGATTTTAAGTCAAAATGCTTCTTATTAAGATTTTGCTTAAAGGGTGAGAGGTTAGCCCAGTTCTTTCACATAAAGGTCTTAGCTTGATAAAAAGTGAAATCATAGTTTTCAAGCTTCATAAATTAGTGACATTGAGCAGTTTGCACCTCTGCAACTTTGCTGTGAGGAATACAATGACAGCTTCTGTGCTGTGTTTGCCTATGAGATGATTTCCTTGAAGTCCCGTAATGAGTTGTTTTTGGCAGGATTAATGAGTATTATAATGGTAAATGGATGTTTGCAGCTCAGTTGTGTTCCATCACGGAGTAACATGGGGTTTCTGGTCCCTTGGAGGCCATAATTGGTGGCATTAATGCAGTTTTTAATTACAATTCTTGAAAAAAAATGAATTGGAACCAAAACAAAGCTAAGTGATCATCTCTCTGCTGTTTCAGATGGTATAAACAGAGGACTGTTGCTAACTCTGATATCTATAATTTGAATCATACCCTCCAAATAGAACATATGCAGTATATTTTGATGATGATTTTGTTTAGAAGTGACTTATTTGCCTTTATTTTGTCTTATTCATATATACTGAAATAGCTTTTATTATATTTATATATAATATATGCATGTATAATATATGCTTATACATGAATATGAAATGTATACATATTATAAAGGTATACATAAAAATGTAAGTGAAGGCAGACATAAAATTATAGGCTCACTTCTTATATTTATACCCCAATATTTGTTTCCTGATTCTCACTGTTAGTATTGAGCAGTATAATTGTAATTAATTCCCAAAGCTCTATGAATGAACTAGAATGCACAAAGATTTTTCTTTCTCTCCTTTCACACACATATGTGAGAAACTACTAACAGCTGCTGCTTCAGCATATCCCATCTTTGCAGTATTATGTTTGTTGGTGGTCTGTAGTGGCAAGTCCAACATTGATCTATAGGATAATATTTGCAAAGTGTTCTATGAAGAGGAAAAATATCTCATAAGATGACCTAGCATACATATATAAAGAGTAAAATAATATAAAATTTAAAAATCCACAAAACCAGCCATTTATTCCTAATCTGTTTATACAGTTGCCTCAAATGTATTGGTTACCATATATTTAATTCTAATAATAATATAATCATTATTTAACATTCCTGTATTTTGAAATAAAACACAGGGCAAAATATTAGACTGTGGTTAATTAAATAGTAAGTGAAATATCTGAGATTAACTGACTGTTACCTTTTTATGTTCTTGCTAAAGTAAGTAAATGTGGAGGCTATTCCTTATTTTCATAGCCCTTTATAAAGATATTCTTGTTATCTGAGTTTTTCTTTAGTTAACAGTACATGGGGCAGAAATGCATTTGGATCAATGGCAAGCAATCATATCTATGGAAAAAGTACAAAAAACTGGAAGCCATGGAATTGTTTCCATATTTATGGCTGAGTTTTGGTGAGACTTAAACAGCTTCACATCTTCTTAGAATTGCCAGCATTAAAAAAAAAAAGCTACCTTTCTCAACCATGTGTCTTTGAAACTTACTATCTGTGTCATTTTGAGTTTCACCATCAGGTAAAATTCATTGATAGGCTCAAATATCTGGTTCCAAGGCTTTCCACAGTCCTGTAAAACAGTTGCATTTTCTATTTGTAAAGAAGCAAACAAATAAACAAAACAAATAAAAAACAAGAGAGCAAATTTAAAAAAAAAAACCCTCCATGATACTTATAAAGAGGAATTTCAGAGTTTGGGAACTGTGGAGCAAATTTTTAACAACCTACCCAAGAACAGGGACCCAGCCTTGGTTTTATGCGGCTCCATTCTCTTCGTGTTCCTGATGATTTAGTGTGCTGAAGTTGCTTTGTTTTTTCTTTAGAAGAGTGATGATAGTGATTAATTCAGTTGATGCATCATTGTCCCATCCCCACCACTTTAGTAGTTTCCACGAAACGTCTTAAAATAACTAGACAGCATTTATACATGTGAGAATTCTGTGTGCTTTTGCATATTATCATTCTATCTAAGTCTGATGCTGATCTTGTCAGCCATACCATCTAAAAATACTGGAGAAAAAAGAGACCAAAATGCAAATAAAAACTGAATGTTTAAGTAGATGTTTAATGCTAGGGGAATGTGTATATGTGTTACATGTGTACATACACACATATACATAGACACATGTGTGTAATACACATGCACATATATACATATATAAATATAATTTTAAAATTCATCCAGAGTGTACCAGCAGTGAATATTTTGCCCTAATTACTTTTTTTGTGAATTTTTTAGCAATTAAACATAAATTGTATAACCTTTCAGTCTCATAACATAATAATAATTCCATATAATAATAGTTAACTTTTATTGAGTTTACTGTGTGCCAAGCACTTTTATATTTTTTTTTCTCACACAATCCTTTGGGATAGGCACTGGTATTTTCTTCCTGTTACAGATTAACAAACAGAAGCACAGACAGGCTGGGCGGCTTCCCCAAGGTCACGCATGCCTTAGTAGAACAGGGTGGGAGTTAGGATCCAGCTCTCTGCGTCTCCAGTCTGTTCATGCTAAAAACCTCTACAGTGCCTATGCGGAGGGACAGAAGTAATAGCAAAACAACAACAAAACTTCAGTTATACTTTTAGCTACAATGTTCAGTGACATAAATAAAATGTATTAATAGGATCTTAATACTCTTATTGCTTTAGTGGATCTTAGAGATTACCTAATACAGTTCACTTTTGAGGTGAAGAAATGAATTTTCCCCGAGTTGAAGTGTGGCAAGAAGCCAAGACACAGCTGCAGCCACTGCCTTTCTTACTATAGGCTCAGCCCACAGCTAGGTATGATCACAGGCCCATACCCTAGACCGTGTGTAGAAACTTGAATGATGTCCACTTCTAAAGGCCACTGTATGTAGAGCAGGATAGCTTAGTGGTGAGTGTTGGACTTTGGAGATGGGCAAATTTGGAATCTAAACTTAGCCTTTCTACTCATTAGCTACTTGGCTATGGGTAAACTGATTAATGCCTATGTGCTTCAGTTTACCTGTAAAATCATGATAACAGTATTTCTCACAGGTTGTTATAAAAGTTAAATAATGCATTTGAAGCACTTAGCCACCCACAGTAAGCATTCAATAAATGTGTATATTTGTATTATTAAGTGTAAGTATAACTTTCTACTGGAGTGGGTATCACACAGTAGTTACCCAGTACAGCTACCCCTTGTTTTTCAAAAGCAGTCTAAAACACGTGTTTGAAAATGAAACTGGAATCACTTCTGTCTCAACTAAACATGATTATACTACAAACAGTGAAGTTTTAAAATTCAAACTTTGGGCATTGTTAATATCAGCAGCATGGTCCCCAAATGTCTCAGTAATTTAATGAAGCCTGTGGCTGGTTTGTTGTCAGATGTTCTTTTTGAAAACATTTTAATTGATAGTGAATTTTGAAAAATTAGGAAGCGTATCTGCATGTAATTTATCATAGATGAATACAGTCAAAGCTCCCAGACAGAAGTGACAGAGATTTGAGGTTGAATTCCAGCTCTTCCACTTGTTTGGCCTCATGCAAGTGCTTACCTGGACTGAAGCACAGTTGTACCAGCTGTAAAAATGAAAAAAGAAACTATACCTTGCAGGGCTGTTGTGACTATTAATAATGATATATGCAAAGGGCCTGGGATAAGGCCTGGGACTTAGTAGGCACATAATAAATGGTAGCTATTAATGTTGTTAATATTTCTTGTCCAAGGTATGTATAATTCTTTAATAATAACGCTAATCTATCACTCATAACTTCAGTTGTACAAATTGTGTATCTATATTTTTAGAAGGGAAATAGTTTTCAAGAAAGTTAATTATTTTTGCTAAAAATAATTGTAAACTTTTGACTTTTTCCAGGAAATACGTAGGTTATATTTAAATGTACTATAGAACTGATGATGAAAAGAATAAACAATTTTTTTAAATAAAGGAAATTTGTTTAATTCAGTATATTTGAGAAGTTGTAAAAATTAAGCTCTTAAGTTTCATTTATATTTATCCCTACTCTAAAAATCTTAAAGACTGATCCTCTTAATGTTACATACTCTCTTAAATATGTTTAGTTTTAAAAAGTCAAGTTTTAACACTATGCATTTACTCACACAAGGTTGGTTAGTATATAACTTACAACCACTAAATGTAAAATGTTTGAGATAAAATGACATTATACATTTTATTATATATTTAGACTATATGACTGGAAAAAAATGTGGATTTTGGCTGATCTTCAGCTTAACTCCTGATGTATAGTAAATTTTAAAATAATGAATTTACCAGCTAAATATTATTTCCGTGAAGCCATTTACATCAGATTTTAAGACATGTGAACTTAAAAATAGTAATTACATCATATGAACTATCAAATTATAGTGAATATAGCCATAGTTTTATTTTTCAGTAAAAGAAGTTTCACGTTATTAAATCCCTGAGTCCTTACATTTTAAAAACTCATTAATTAGTATTCTGAATATCATGGATCAAATATACTAAAAGAAACTAATTGAATAACATTTTTTCATTAAATCTATTTGAAGTTACTAAAGACCTTAAATTTTATATACTAGAATGCATTAAAAAGTAAAGCCTGAACAGTTTTGAGGGATAATCTGTGATCAAAACTATAATTTTGTTTTGGGGGCTTCATATCCACACTGGGAATATAAATGCTACATTTCAGTTTATGGGATATGGAATGGAATCAAAATTCTTTTCTTCCTCTCCAAGGGAATGATGGTCCTGAACATAGGGCCAAGCATATCCTCTTAAAGAGAAGGTTCAGTAAATGTTTGTTGAGTGAATATTGAATATGTTTTTACTTCACTGACTGTAAGTTGGTGTGAGTTTGCTACATAAAAAAGAAAATGAATTGAGGCAATTTGGAACTTTTAGTAGACAGTCGTTGAAATTAAGATAATCTTTTGCTCTTGTTTGACTTAATTTCCCAAATCATATTCATATTCTCCAACTCTAGGTAAATTCTATATTACCCCCTTGGTTTTTGTAGCTATCTGATTTCTAAAAGAATTAGATGGTTTTTTTTTAAGATAGATAGATGTAGGTGGATAGATTGATGTAGTTAGAGAAATAGAGAACCAGGAGAAAAGAAACATTTCTCCATCTCCCAGAGAGTCTAGGTTACTTTCTGCTCCAAAGAAAAACCCATCCACTTTCTTCTGCTCCTACGGATACTTCCTGTGAGATATTCCCTATTGGTCCTATGCTAAAGAAAAGAAATATTTTCTTCTTCATTTGTAATTTGTATTTTTCATTTTGTTCATTTATACTCATGCCTTTTCAGTATTCCAATTTATTTTCCTCCTCTCTATCTACTCTGTCAGGGAAGTTGGGTTATAGCACATCAAATCAAGAATATTCTGTCCTTTCTTCATGGCATTTGATTGGTATTCAAAGCTCTACTATATTGGAAATAGCCAATTATCTGATAAGGTTTATAAATTTAAGCTTAAATTAAAAATGAGTTTATGTAATAGATAAGCAAATCTTACATCATGTATAAACTAATGGCCATACTTATGAATCAATTAAGCTAAACATAACTGAGTGTGGGTGGTACAGATGCTAATTTCCCCTTTTAAACTCTCTTTATAACATGAATTATGCTTGGTTTTCTCAATAGGCCTCTTCTGGCCCATTTTTCCACATGAGGTAGGGTGAAATTTATAGATTGCCTTTTTTCAATGTTCCATTTTTATCAGTTCAAGGTCTTTGCTGCTTTCACTGTTAGCCCTTTCACCTTCTTCCACTTTTCCCTACACAATTTGTCTCTGGAAATGGCACACTAAATGGACTCTTCTCCATTATTCTCTCACCACTTCCTCTCGTTGAGGCCACTGTCCTGGGCTCTCTTACTTTTCCTGTGGCCATTGCATGTCCCTGCTTTATGTTTCCCTCCTCTTCACTCCAGCTGTGTGCTCTGTGGCTGGCTATACATTAAGGATGCTTTTTCACTTCCATGGCCAGCAAGTCACTTAGATTCATTGACTTTGCTGGTTCCATTTTTTCATATCTTCTGCATGAAAGGGTCATTTTCTTTTCTTCTGAATGCCACATTAACTGCCATTTTGGAAGGAAGGGATGACTTTCTAGGATAGTGTCACCATTAAGAATTATCACCCATGGAAAAGGAAAGTTATTTTTGGTAGGGTTCTGTCATTTTTCTCCTTTGGATCAGGTCCTATGACATCCAAAGCTCCTAGGACTAATCAAAGGAAATATTTGTTCCTGGGGCTATAGAAGCTGACCAAATACCTGTTATTTAACCCCTTGTGGAAAACAAAGAAATAGTGTAACGTGCTATGCTTCCTCCACTCCCCACCCCCCAGTTAGTGGGCATCTGGTAAAAAGTCAAGATTTTCTAGGTACTAAAAATTCCAGCATCTGGTGGTGCTACATGTGGCTGCTATAAACTTGATTAATGGAGACAGAAGACTGTAGTATGAGTGCCTGCTTTATGCTTTAGTCCTTCCCCAGAATGATTGCCATGTCAAGTGACAGTTCCCTAACCTTCCAGTTACTTAAAATGAAAAGTATAAGACCTGTTACTCTATGGCAAAATTTCGCATTCAAATTTAGTGTGTTTCTCTTTTTCTTCTTTTTAACCTCAGCTTTTATATTTTTTCTCATAAGTAAAGCAAATAAAAATACAAAATAAACACATAAAAAGTGATATTTGGGAGGTAAAATTACCTTTAATTTCCATGCAAATGTATCTTCCAAAAAAGAATTCTTCATTAAATATTAATTGACTGTCCCCCCTACTTCCTAAGCACTGGATAAACAATATTGACAAGATTTCAATATTTTGACAATATTGACAATGTCCCAGAGGAAGCAAAACAGACGATATACAAGAAAATAGAATAATTAATATGATAGCATGGTGATTGAGAAAATAGTATAAGGGGTGATGGAGGAGTGCTCATTTTGATTTGATAGTCAGGGAAACTTCACTGGAGAGAAGATATTTGAGCTGATGACTGAATAGCAAAAAAGAGCCAGGTATAAAAAAGATCTGGGGGCACTAGGTCTGGTGTAACCGCCCAAATGTGAGAATGAGCTTAGTGTTCCAAGAGCAGAAAGAAAGCCAGTTGTGTCTGGAGTAGTGAGAGAATTGAGTTGGGTATGCAAGAGCCCAAAATTTGATGACCTAGGTTTTTGTGAAGAGTTTGGATTTATTGAAATTGCAAAGGAAAGCTATTTAAGGGTTTAAGAAGGGGAGTGATATTATCTGATTTAGGTTTTAAAAAGAGATTTCTGGCTGCTGTAGGAAGGATAGAGTGTAGAAATTAGGAATTTGAGTAAATATAAAGAGAGCTCTTAGAAATTTATTACAGCAATATAATGAGATAATGGAAATTTGCACTAGGGTAGTATTAAACAGAAATGGAGATAACTGGACAGATTCTGGACACAGTTTGGAGGTAAATACAACAGATCTTGTTGGTGGATTGGGTATGGGGAACAATGAGGGGAGTAGTGAGGGAGGGGAGGGCATCAAGTATGATTCCTAGAATTTTGGGTCAAGCAACTAGGTGTGTAGTACTATTTCTTGAGATGGGGAACCTAGAAGAAAACTACTTTTGAGGGGCTAATCAAGTAATCATTGGATGTACACTGGAGTACGATGGAGAAGCCATAAAGTTGGAAATCAATGACATATAGATGGTATATAAAGTCTGTATTGTTAAAAAGTTAACGGAGTTAAACATTAACAGAAAGTATGCCAAGCCAGAAGCATTATTCTCTCTTAGCCTCAAGCTTGCTAATGATAGTCTTTTAATAAAGTCAGTTTTCACAGTTAATTTCTGAATCATGTGATAGGTATATCTTTAACTTTTTAAGAAACTGCCAAGCTGTTTTCCAAAGAGGTTGTAACATTTTACATTCCTACCAGCATTGTATGGAAATTGATAATTCTTCCACATTCTTGCCAGCCCTTGGTGTGGCCATTCATTTTAATTTTAGCCATTCCAGTAGGTGATATCTTATTGTGATTTAAGTTTACATTTTCCTAATGACTAATGATTTTTAGCACCTTCATGTGTGCTTATTTGCCATCTGTATAACTTCTTTGGTTAAGTGCCTATTCAAATCTTTTACCCATTTTTAATGGGTAGTTTGATTTCTTATCATTGAGTTTTGAGATTTCTTTATATATTCTGAATACATGTTCATTAGAAGATATATACTTAGCAAATATTTTCTCCCAGTCTGTGACTTTTCATTCTCTTAACAGTATCAAGAGAAAATACGAATGGTCATAGCAGCTTTATTTGTAATAGCCCAAACTAGAAACCACCCAAATGCCCATCAATAGGTAAACAGATTTTTTTAAAAAGTGGTGAATCCATACAATGGAACACGACTCAGATTGACAAAGAGTGAACTGTTGATAAACACAACAGCATGGAAGAGTGTCAAAATAATTATACTGAATGAAAGAAGCCAAACAAAAAGGAAGACATACTACATGACTCCATTTGTATAAAAGTTATAGAAATGCAAACACAGGAAAACACATCAGTAAGAGGAACAGGGAGGCAGGAGGGAGAGGTTGCAAAAGAGCTTGATGAGACTTGGGTGTGATAGATGTGTTCATTATTTTGATTGTGGTGATAGTTTCATGCCTGTGTGCTTATGCCAAAATTTTATCAAATTATACACTTAAAACATATTGTATGTTTGTTGTGTGTCAGTTATACCTTATTGAAAAACATAAAAATAGTATAAAATTGGTATTTTTATATATTATGTTTTTTAGCTTTAGTAGATACTATCATTTACATTATGGATATAGTCTAAAATTCTTAGGATAGCACTACGGTTTTCTTATTTCTACAAAATAACTTAAATGTATTGCTATCAGGAGGCTGAGTATTTAAAGGTTATATTGACCCTATCTTCAATACATGGTTATATTGCAAGCATTTTCACATATACCACTATGTCCCAAAATGTAAAATATTAAGTAATATAATAATGAGAATTCTCTATAGAATATAGCTTTCTATACTGATCTATTTAGTTGCTTCCAAGAGTCTCATTGTAGAAGAAAAATGGTGAATAGAAGGAGGAGGAGAAAAAGGAGGGGTGATTACTTTAGAATATCCAAATGAATTAGAGGATATGCCTCCTGACCTTAAGAATCTAAACATAAAAGATAAAATGTATATAAAGACATCAACATTATTTCCCTCTTTACTCAGTCTTCCAGGAAGCTCAGAGCCAAATTTTTAGCTCAGTTACAGCACATTTATCATGATTATATTTGAATTTCCATTTTGTCTTCAGGCATGATTTTTTCTACTTATACTTCTTGTTTTTATACAAGAAAGGGATGGTCTATTAAAAATTAAATGAAAAGTCTTTCAAGTGTCCCAATAAATACACTAAAAACCCATTTATAAATGGAAAGACTAAATGAATTCTTGAAGAAATTTCACTGAATGAATTTATTATAGAGTTAGATTTACCTTGATTACTTACAAAATACATACTGAAGATACTTAATGTATATCTTAATTACATCTTAAGATACTTAGTGAATTCGTAATAATTGTTGACATTTAGTGATCATTGGTAAAGTATAAGATTTATTTACCAATCAGATGAAGATAAAAATGTAAAATTTGAATAATGTATATTAAGTAAATACTTACTTGTAAGAATAAGAAATGGTCACTTTGCCTGCTTACACGTGAGGAAAATGAAGCTGAGTGCTTACCCTATACCAAAGTAATATAGGTTGAACCACTTGTATCGATAATTGTGATAGCCAGCTGTTTTTGACCTACAAAAATAGTGATTTCATACAGTTCGACCTAATATTAATTAGTGGCGAATGCAGGTCTCCTGATTTCCGAGTCTGTGATATTTTATCAAACCATGCTGGTATGTCACAGATTTCCTCATTATTAAAGTCAGAAAATCCACTAATGAGTTCTGGCCCTGGGACCCTGGGGTTTCCTATCTTGATAGACAATGAAAGAACCACAACAATTAAGCACATAAGCAGTGGCTACACATTTTTTTAAGGTAACTCCCTGAAAAGCCATAGTAAAATACTAGTTTCAGTACAACATATTTTTAAAGAGTCCTGACGAGGCAGAAATCAATAGAAGAAGTGAAAATATTTACTGTCTTGCAAAATCTACCTCTAACTCATTATTTAAAATACCACAATACGTGAAAGACAGATATGTAAAGGTCTACAGATAGAGTGTAAGAATTTACCCAATTCAACATCACTATACTAGCAGCGATTAAATATAGCCTCGGTACACATAACAAAGTCAAGTATACACATGTTTTTCCCCTTTGATGGAGGGGGCAATTCTATTGTATAAATTCAAATTAAATTAATTGTACATTTCTTACAGTAAACTGCAGTTGAGTGACCGTCTCTTCTCAGGAAATGAAACCCACATAATTTCACTTTAGCCTCTGATAAGAAGAAATACCTTTCTTCATATGAGCAGTATTGTTTATTTTATTCAGTGGATGTTGCAAATTTCGCATCTTTTAAACGTACGTACCAACCACAGTAAAATACTCCCTGGCGTTCAAGTCTGATTCTTTTGTATGTAGGACCCCAACTGAGTTGTGAATACCCACTAAAAATGCCCCTCTAAATGACTATAATGACAGGGGAATTGAACAGTCAGTGAAATTTTCTATTATTTTATTTTGTGTGTATTTTCATTAATAATTTATTGATATAAAAGATAAGAATGTTTTACCTCCACAAATTTGTATCTGTAATTTGTTCTCGGTGCACAGACATATTGAGGATGCCACTCAGCAGTACTGATTGAACATTTATTTAAACAAATATCAGTATAACCCAACTAGCTGGAAAATCCATGAGTTTGGTTTTGATAGCAGAGCATTTCTCAACAATTTATGTGTGCATGCAAATTTTGGTGCTTTGGATATAGGCTAAAGTATTTGCTTTATATGTATTATTTTGTTTGAATACAAGAAAGCTGGTTTGATTTGTATGTTTCTCCCTTATAGAATTGTTCCAAGGCTCTGTCAGAGATCACGTAGAGTAATTTTTCCCATCAATCTTTGCTGTGCAGCCATGCACGAATGCAGTTGGAAAAAGGGGGCAGAAATCAAATCACTTAATTGCAGCATTTTTCATCTACATCTTTTGTTTTATGGTGGTAAAGGCCCCGGAGTAGCCTACCATGATTCATGGCTGTCACTGCTGCCGTTAGCAGTTCAATCCTTCATTCTAGGCATTTTGGTACTGAAAGTACCTACACAATTACTTTGATGAATATGACTTGTTTGTTTTTTCCCCATTTCTAGCAGAGAGTGGTTGTGCTTAATACAGACATTTAAATAAGATAGTATTCGTGCCCACTGCATGTGCATTATATTTTAAAAGTTGTGTGTTGAGTTTAATGATAATATTGCCATTGTCACCCAGTTTTGAGTTTGCTGAGCTTATGGGCTTTTACTCCTATTTTTATGTTTATATAATGGGAAGGCCTTAAAATAACCCCCACTCTATATAAAAGGAATAACTCACCTTTAAAGATCTACGAGGCTGTGACAGATTCCTATGAAACCTCATTTTAAAAAAAAGTCATTTCATGAATGTGGCATTACAAAGCCAGTAAACTAGTCTGCCTCTGCATTTATGCCTAGTTGATCATAAAATAATAACATTTTTGGAAATATATGCATGCATCTTAGAAAGTGACTTTCAGTATTTGCATATTTGGAGAAAATGTCAGTGATGTCAGCAGGGGTTCTGAGAGTAGCTAAATGAGCAAGCTTTTCAAAAATTGCTATTTTATCAGCTATGCACTGTCAGCACAAAATGCAACCTCTTTAAGAAAGAGACAAAAAAAGGAAAGTGATTTAATTTCTTCATTAGCTTCCTTGCAACTATATGACTGGTACACCTAGCAGCATAGACTGTATGATGTAAGCTTGAGGAAATCCATTTAGCATCCCTTTTTGCCCTCATGACAAAATGTGTTTGAAGTGTTGAGACTCCACCCTTTCTCCAAAAATGAAAGGAAATTGAAGTTCTACTGATATTAGAGAAATGGCCATTGTCACCACACCCACCTTCTCTACTCTGGTACTATGGTTGAATCTCATGGTTTTTTGTTTGTTTTGTTGTTGTTTTGTAGTCATTCTGGTTCATTTTTTTCATTTCTTTGTTTACTTTTGGCTGAAAGCTCTAAATATATGTTCTGTATAATATGTTCATGCTTAATAAATGTGTATACAATTGGAGACAGAACATGTCTATACAACTTGGAGATAGAACATGTCTATTATTACCTAGCAATGGTAACAGTGCTCATTGTATTTGTCAAAATAGATTAGGGAAATTGTTCACTAGACATTTGAAAAAAATCATCTCATACATAACCCCAAATAAACCTCAGAACTGAAAAATTCAAAACATATACATAAAATAATGATCATTAAAATTAACCTTATTTCAAACCTTAAGTGTAACCATATCTTAAATACCACTAAATATATACTTAGTGTGTTTACAACTTGTCTTCATCTTGTCGTAACATGGCCTATCTAAAATTCAGAACAAGAAAAGATGAATAATTTCTTTTCTTTATTAAAGTTCATATATAAAAGCAGCAGAATGCAAGAATTTTAATTTGTTCTGGTAGATATTTATCTTTTGGACTCTTTTTACATCTATTAAAATGTTTCAACTTTAGGTCAAATGTTCCACATTTGATGACAATAAATTATTTCAATAATTTGAAATCCAGGGAAAAGTGACTATTTGGATGTTATACTTTTTAGAATTAAAATTTAAAGAACATTTAAAACTGAAATATAAAGGACTTTTGCCACAAAATTACATCTCTAATTCAAGAGAAAAAAATTTAGATGATGCTTGCAGTAAAATTATAAAGGTTATGAGGTCAAGGAGAGAAAAGTCCATTGATTTTTCTACTGGACTACTCAGAGATGCAGAGTTAAAGAGTCAATTTTTTTCAGAATAGATTTAGCACAACCTGTGCATTAGTCTTGGTAAAGGAACTTTTTGCCTCCAAACCTTTATTTCAGCTTTCCCCAAAGCAGGTGCTAGGGAATGCATCATGTGGTCAAACTAAGTTGTTAGATTAGGAACATAGTTGTTTCAGGTTGGATAGATTCAGACTCTGAGACAGAATTTGGGAGATCAACACTTGTGCAAAGAAAGGGAGGAAGCAAGACTGACAGAACAGAGGAAGAAGTGGAATGGGATGCTGGGATGCATGCTGGGATGAAGCAACAGCACACCTGGAGGGATGCTGACCAGCATGGATTGCTTGTCAGAGGGCGCTGCATTGATTCAGCATGGCAGGACTCCTGGTCCAAACAACAGAAGGGTGTTGCCCCACAGCTGAAGGCTGGGGCTGTCTGCTGGACATGCTCCCTGCAGCTGGGAGCACATATTTCCTTGTAAGGGGAGCTGGGTGATGCATCTCCATACCTACTGCAGTATTTAACAAAATTAAACTTGTTTCTCTACTGGGGAAGTTGGCTGAGCCTTTAATGTGTATTGGAATATTAATACATGTGAAATTTTAAGAGAGGTTATAATGTGCAGTGTTATCCAGAGTGTTTTACCTCGGGACCTATGTTTTGTTGTCATTAAGCATTTTACAGAACTACTGTTCTGTGGATCCTACTTCAGTAAACACTGCCCTGGTTTGAAGCAAATTTCTGCAGTTCCTAAATTCTTTCCTTCTCCTCCTCATTCTCTTCTTCCTCTTCCTCCCCCTCCTTGTTCTTATTTTTCATCTCTGCTTATATGCCTTCATTTATGGAGCAGCATCACTCGTTATGCTTATTGCTTAATAAGCAAATATTTTTAATTACATAGTATATATTAGGAAACCTATGTGGTAACATTTATTGATTAGGAATTCCAGGAATGATAGGAGTAGGTTTTGGAATAGGAATACAGATAATGAATACCTGGTGCTGAAACAATCACTTGCTAGAAAAAAAATCTGAAAGGTGTTTCATCTTAAGTAGTATCAACTCAAGATTTGGCTGAATATTTTCCTACAAAACTAAGTGTTTTGGTGTCACATATATACAACTCAGTGAAACGTTTTATATAACTGTCCAAAGAGTAGCATGAAATCTAAATTAACCATTAAAAAATTGAAATGGACATTTGGAAGAAAAACATTTTATGCCACTTTCTATAAATGTATAAATATAAAGTGCTAAAATATAAGCCGCAGTGAGTGTGTACCTTCTGCTGAAAACGGCCATCAACATTGTTGCTATTTAAAAGATAACGTTCCTATCTTGGTCATGAAATATGTCCATGAAAAATAAATAATGTATTTAATGTCATGTTAGTATACAATATTAATTAGCTATATTCTGTACACTATTTAATTTTTATATTACAAAAAGCAGCTTTATAATATTTTAAACCCCAAATATATGAGTTATAAAATATGGTATCTCTTACTGAGAAAATATAAAAAATATTTTTCTTTCTTTCTTTCTTTCTTTCTTTTCCTTTCTTTCTCTTTTTTTCCCTTATAGCTCTTGGTATGGTTTACATTAGAAAAAACAGATGTGAACATTAGAGTAAGCATATGGATTAGAAACTCACTGAAAATCTAATGTTTTCTGTGGATTCAACAACACCTTAAATTCAATTGATTACTTCAGTCATGATTATGTAATATGTGTCTCTAAAGTATAGGTTCTATGTAATGTATTATCTCCTCTGGGGGAGCAATAATATTGGATCTTTTAAGGAAATAATATCTCTTCTCAGTAACTAGGTACAGAATAACAAACAAAAGTTCTAACTTAATTTTGTGAAATAATGGGGTTAATTTATCATGGAGCCCAAAACACCCAGTATTACCAAATTTTTTAGTATTTTGCAATGTTTATCCTCACTTTTCCATCTGCAAGGGATGTGAGGGATTTGGGGGCTAATCCTTAAAATTATCATCTGCAGAATTAAATCTAGGTTTTGAAATTTCTTTTACGTATTAGAAAACCCTCCTCTATTCCGATGTAAGAGCAGGTAGGAGCTTCCTTGAAGCTTTCTGGACTAGTCTCTCAGTAAAGCTGTATCCTCGGAGGAAAGGCCTAATAGTAGCACAGTTACTTTCTTATTGTAAAACTTCCTCAGAATCCCATTCAAATCCCTAAAATTCTAATGTGCAGCCCAGAATTTTAGAACATTTTATTTTTTTCTTTCCTGAACTTAGGCTCAACAGAGTACCCTTAGTGGTATTTTTCATTCAGTGTTGACATCTTGAAGTGGACACTGCCTTGATTGCACATAGAATGCTGATTGGCAATATGTCTGTTTTGCTTTCTTTGCATATAGTCACCCTTTATATTTAGTTTCAGTTGGCTAATGCCAGAAATGCAGCACACACATTTCACTATCTGGTTATGAGAACAAAAAGCACACAAACAAACAAAAACCCCACCACATTCTATAAAGTTTAAACTATCATTCAGGATGCTTATCTCGTGCATAAGATGGTCCCTCATACTCTACATTCTAATTAAGTAGAGCAGTAAATCAAAGCATGCTGGATGTTTTGTGAGGAACAGCTGGATTAAAATGTGCTTGAGAATAGGGGCTGATGTCTTGGATGTCTTTTGGCAGGCTGCCTGCCCGGGTGCAGCTACAGAGTACTGGAATGCTTGATAATTTCAGGGCAAGTTCGTTTTCCATGGCTTACAACCTGCTTAATGCAGGGAAGAAAGCTTGTAACTGTTTTGCCATCTCATCAGTATGTGATATGGAATAATCACAGTGGTTACCTAACAGTGATGGAAAGCCTGAGCAGCGAAGGAAAAGGGGATTGCAAATCTGACTGAACGTGGGCATTTCAGGTTTGGAAATATGTGCTACCTACTAAAATGAGCTATCGACTAATTCAGGAAGAAATGTTATATGGGCTTAATGTTCATCTTCATCCACACTATAATGAGAAGGATTAGACTGACTTCCATATGTGGAATATTTATTTCAGCAATACAAGAAAATGTATTTCCCTAATAATATTTTTCTGTATGCACAAGGCCCTAAATTTTACAGATGTGATTAATGTTTTAATTTGCTGTTCTAGTTGGATACAAGTTTACCATACAATATAAATTACTTACAAAGAAATTTGCTTATATGGAGTTTAATTCATAAGCTGTTTAACCACCTTGTGTGGTATTGCTGCTATTTCTCTATGGGACTCTGCAGCTATGCAACTTATTTTAAAAATAAAAGCAATCATCCTGTAAAATGTTTTTTAATCATTTAAATTGAAATATTAGGGAAAGATAACATACACACAAATGATTGTCATTTAGTTAAAACTGAAAATAAAACAAAACAAAAAACCCAAGCCTGAACAATTAAATCCTGGCTACATTTTAAAAAATTCAAAGCTAGCCGGATATATTTAGCGTTCACCAGCCTGATATGTTTAATGTTCACTTTTCAATTCTCTTGTTATTTAGTCATTTAGTATTCTTTTGGCATGCATTTAGTATAGGGTGGGTAAATAAAATACTGGTAAATATGATGCAGGACCTCGTTTCCTTCCAAATTAATTCTCACCCCGTTTCTCTCAGAATAAATAATGCATTTTTTAGAAATGGAAGATCATGTTAAAACAGCACTAGCCCACCTCTTTAACTCTTCTCAGCTTGAGCTCAATAAAAGGTGTCTATATGAATTAATTATTATGTGTGAATTTAGGTTCTTTCATTTGTAGTAGAAAGTGACATCAGTATTTTCTTTATTACATTTTATTGTGAGGGCCCATCACATAATATATTTTGAAATGCATTGACAACTTTAAAATTAAAAATTTATATTTGTTTTTGCTATTAGTACAAATAAGATTTTCATTCGAATACCAAAGAAGACCACTGCTGGAAGGTGAATGATCACAAGAAATATCAGTCAATATGGGACAAAGGGACAGATCCAGGTGTTGTGGGACCTGATGCATATACAATTTCTGAGAAAGGGACCCTCGCCCTCTTAAATAACAAAAGAGTCCAAAATTGTGCTTACAAACTTATGTGAAAAAGTGAATATTCATTTAGAATGAGAAAACAAATCGCAAGAAACTGCTGGATGCTTGAAGATACAGGTCCTGTTCTAGTTTAATTGAGGCAGTTTACTAGAAATGCTCACATAATAATGCAACTTGAATGCAATCTCTCTACTCCTCCCCACCTAGAACCCTCCCCAGCTCTCAGTCATTCTCCTGCCCTCTCAAAATGGCCCGGAGGGTTTAATCATTAATTTTACCTGGAGTCGGCTTCTGGTGGGAACTTACGTTGGTAAGCACAATATGGATCTTTTCTAGTTTTCTGTTTTAATACTTCATTTGGTGCTTCGTAGGCTGTATAATAACGAAAAGTTGCTTAGAATCAAAGAAATTGTAACAAAAGGAAAGATACGTATGAAAAAGAAACAAAGGGGAGCTGTATAATACTAAGTAACTTGAAGAGAGGAAATCGTATTTTCCCAAGGTGCTTACGGATTAAATGAGTGAGATGAATCATAAGCATACAAGAAGAGCAGGTGCCCATACCTCACTGGTTCCAGGTGTATCATTGTCCAGGTCATGTGTAATTAAATCCAGAAGCACATAGTTATCACTAGATTCCATTTACAATGGGGCAATTTGCATACTATATTTTAATAGATAGTCTGGAAAGTAAATTTTCTGAGAAAATGTCTTACTCCCTGTAATGAGATCTAGAGCACAATGACTGTAGCTTGAGTTGCACTGTTACAGATTTTGTTAAATGCATTTTCTTTTCCTGGCTTTTTTTTTTTTTTTTTTTTTTTTAATTTATTTTTGGCTGCGTTGGGTCTTCATTGCTGCACGCGGACTTTCCCTAGTTGCGGCGAGCGGGGGCTACTCTTCACTGCGGTGCGCAGCTTCTTACTGTGGTGGCTTCTCTTGTTGTGGAGCATGGGCTCTAAGCGCATGGGCTTCAGTAGCTGCAGCATGCAGGCTCAGTAGCTGTGGCTCACGGGCTTAGTTGCTCCACGGCATGTGGGATCTTCCCGTACCAGGGATTGTACCCGTGTCCCCTGCATTGGCAGGCAGATTCTCAACCACTGCACCACCAGGGAAGCCCCTTTCCTGGCTTTCTTTTCTCCGATGCGTTTGTTTTTACTGAAGTCCACTTTCGGAGTTCTTGTATTTCATTAATCGGGAACAGAAATAACAAGGATAATTTAAGTCCCATGGAATCCAAAATTAATAGTCACATATTTAGCTTTTTTTTTTTACATTAAAAAGTAAAAACTTCCCAAAGTGTCAAAGTAACCAAATATTCTCTAGAAAAGCCTCTATCAAATAGTTGCAAAGGAATATAGAAATCTGGAAAGTTTTTGTTCTGAATATAATACAGCTTTACAGTTAGATTTTAACTTTTTAGCATGACCAGTATATTGTAAATAAACCATGAAATTTCCCACACTGAAAGTATCTGATCATTTTATTAAGTTTAGGAAGATTAGTGTTCTCTGTTTTTTTTTTTTAATCTATTTTTTATTTAAGTATAGCACAGGGAACCATATTCAATATCCTGGGATAAACCATAATGGAAAAAAATATAAAAAAGAATGTATATATGTGTTCTCTGCATTAATGTATGAAAATCTGTGATTTTACTACTTATCCTTGGACCTCAAAAGACCAGGAAATGTAGTGTGTGAGAGGGGAAGAGAAAGACTCGAACCCCAGATTTAGGGAGGAAGGTTGCCATGCAAGCAGGTAGAAATCAGAAACAGGTGAAGGGCCTAAAGAACAGTATATTCCAACTCAAAAGGAATATTTTTCTTTTTCGTTTTTGGCCTGTGTATAGCAGTCTAGCCATTATCAGCTTGAGTATTATGTCAGTTCAGCATTAACTGTGTCACCTCCTTAAGGGGGGCACAGGGAGAAGCATGTTTCTGAATTCGAATTTTATAGCCAAAAAGCACAGTCCACTAAGTATACTTTTTCAAGGAAAGCCATTATTGAGTAAAAAAGGTATTTAGGTCCTGCAATACTTGAATTATTGAAAATTGAATTGACCTTTCTGTAGTCTTCCTTATTAGGTACACTGTAACAATGAGTATCAGAACAAGAGCAAATCATTTACAGTAGTCAGGACATGGAAGCAATGTAAGTGTCCATCTACAGATGAATGGATAAAGAAGATGTGGCACATATATACAATGGAATATTACTCAGCCATGAAAGGAAACGAAATTGAGTTATTTGTATTGAGGTGGGTGGACCTAGAGGGTGTCATACAGAGTGAAGTAAGTCAGAAAGAGAAAAACAAATACCATATGCTAACACACATATATGGAATCTAAAAAAAAAAAAAAAAAGATTCTGAAGAACCTAGGGGCAGGACAGGAATAAAGACGCAGACATAGAGAATGGACTTGAAGACACAGGGAGGGGGAAGGGTAAGCTGGGACAAAGTGAGAGAGTGGCATGGACATATATGCACTACGAAATGTAAAAGAGATAGCTAGTGGGAAGCAGCCGCATAGCACAGGGAGATCAGCTCGGTGCTTTGTGACCACCTAGAGGGGTGGGATATGGAGGGTGGGAGGAAGACGCAAGAGGGAAGAGATATGGGGAGATATGTATGTGTATAGCTGATTCACTTTGTTATAAAGCAGAAACTTAACACACCATTGTAAAGCAGTTATACTCCAATAAAGACGTTTAAAAAAAAAGAACAAGAGAAAAGTAGATTTTTGTGAAAACTTAATAATAATAGACATGTATTGAATACTTACTATATCCCAGACATTCTTTTAAGCACTTTAAATGTATTAAGACATTTAGTTCTCAAAATATTCTTTTTATTCATTTTACTGATGACAAAACTGAAGCTCAGAGAGGTTAAGGAAATTTCCCAAGTTATAAGCTAGTAAATAGTCGTAAATCCAGGATTTGACCAGAAAGTCTAGCGGCAGAGTCCAAACTCTTCTCTACTACCTCTTTGTAAGATACTGAGGACTTAACTCTTCAAATCTTGAGTACATTACAGTAGAGGCCAACTCAAACATGCAGACCAAACCCAGAAAATATTGAACTGATTATGTTAAAACAGTTCTATTCAGATTTGTTTTCTGGTTCAATATTTTTCCTTCTAATGATATAGCTTCTGTACATCTAAGGATGAACATTTAAAAACATACTCTGTGGTACTGAAAGACTGAATCATATGTGTTTGCCCAAGTCTATTTTTATGATGAAGTCCTTGATAGCTATTCACTTTGCATCTTCTTGCTTGTTGGTAATACCTTTTACCAAGACATTAAAACAACTTTGTACCACCTATATTTCAGCAAATCATTAACATAACTTAAGTGTACAAACTCAATGATTTAGTAGAAACATAAGAGTAGGATTCTAGCATTTGTGTATATAATGTAAGATCCATTATTTTTTAAACAAAAATTTAAGGACTCCACAAATACAATGCAAACAGAAATGGAAACATTTCAAAACAATTCATTCAAAACAATGCATTTTGAATTCATCAACGGTTTAGAATTAACCCTACTTGACTTTGTTCACCTAATTAATAAACATTTATTCATAACCTTTGACATCTTTCTATTGTGATGGAGAACAAAGATTAGAATTAAAAAATAACTATTGGTCCTGTTTTATTTATTACTTATTTATGTATTACATATGATACTGTCTTGTTTCAAAAAGAGGGTTATGTAATATGATTCTTTATATCTTCTTCTTTCTATGATTGAGAAAGAATAGAATGCAGATTGTCCTAGCTAGAGACATGGAAAAGTTATAAATTGGCTTAAAATTTTAAAAAAATTTTTTTAAACTTGATTCTCCTGTTATGACTTCTATGTATGACAATAAGAAATTGCCAAATTGCTGTGGGATATACAGGTGATTCGCAGAATAAAGGAGAAGTAGGAGATATGGACCTTTACACAATAAACTTAAAACCTATTTGGAAAAAAATGGCAAATATATGAAGCAACCTGAGATTGTTGCAAAACAGCATGCAGTAGCATGAGACGTGGGGAAGAGCTGCTTAGAAAACAGCGTATACATGTGGTAAAGGAATGGTCTCAGTAGATGTGGGTTTCTCAAGCATGTGAAGTTTCAGCTGGTCCCTGGGAAAAAAGGATACCTACTGATTGACAGGGAAGGACTGGGAGAGAATTCCAGGTGGAAAAATAGTGAACTTGAGGGCATGGTGTCAGCAACGTGTAGACTTCAATTGTGTGTAGGCAGTTACTATAGCCTTTATAAGTGCGTATTTAATTAAGTTCAATGATATAAGACAAAATAAATTATATTATCTCTTCAATGAATATAGTTAACTTATTTGTTTTCACTTGAAAACAAATTACTTTGTTTGGAGAGTTCCACCAGTGCATTCAGTGCAATGCAAAGAAATAAATAACTAAAGGTAAAATCTACCATACTATTTATATGAAAGTTAAACATTATTTTAACATCTAGTCTAGTGTTGGGGTACTAGTTTTAAATTGTTTTGTGATTGAGAGATGCATGTTATTAACAGAAACTTAACCTAAATACAAGAGCTTAATAGGGCTGGAGAAATCAGCTGTGATGTTTTAGTGGCTTATAAAAAGATTTAATGATCAGTGACTGATTCCTATTTCCTTTTTCATTACTGGTAACATAGCAATGAAATTGCTGCCAGAACTGCTTTCTGTAACTTTACTAAGAATCATTGTTTTTTTTAAAAAAGGGGAGAATAAAAAGACAAAATGAGATTAAGATTATTTGTTTGGCTGTATAAGCTTTGCCTGATCCTGTTTAGAGTCACTTTGGGGATCTGCAAGTTTTTATTCCAAAGTTATGCCATTTGAAACCCTTCGGTGGCATAAACATTCCATTATATAGAAAAGCAGACACGTATACAAACTTAACTTGGCAGAAATATATGTTTGCAGCCGACAGACTGTGCACAGTAAGCCCAGAATGAAATATAATCAGGGGTCTGATGCTTAAATGGTAAGAAGACTGTGGTCTCCGTAAAAAGTGATGAAAATGTTTTCCCTTAGAAATCAATTACAAAGAAAAAGGGGGTGGGGGAAGCTCCACTGTTTTCTCTGGAAATGTGTGTTTAATAATTGTTGAATGTTTGTTTTTATAGAAAAACTACCAAAACAAATTAAATGCATCTTTTGCATTTTGAAGGCCCTGTACATTAAGACAGGGAGTTGAAAGATTCTACAGACTGACCACTCAGAGATCGTCAACACACTCTCTCTCCATCAATAAACTTGCCACATTCTCAGGCCTGGTCCTCAGCCTTTCAGGATCAGCAATTTGTTTTGGTGAACACACCAAGAGTTCATGGGTCCCACACAGCTGGATACCCATTTATTACTTTCACAGAGAATGCTTCATTAAACATCAAATGACAATTTATTCATTTACAATGAAAAATACAAATGTTGATCAATCCAGATTTCTCCAGTTGGCCTAACCAAAGCTTTTTCTCATTTTAGCAACGCTTCTGCATGGGAGGCTGAATTATTAGAGAATCTCTCGGTTTCCTCCTACAGATGACGAACGACATCTGTTGTGACAGGTTTTCCTAGTTTAAAGGCAAACTAATCAACCTGTTTTTGCATGGTTATCCTTATACAGCACCAGTGATACCTAGGACAGTTTTTCAACTTTATTTTTTCCTGGATATATGTATATATATATATAACACTATAAAATGAGCAGGCATTAGGGATCCAAATAAATGATGAGACATGTCTGTTTAATTACAGGTACATTAATGTGATACAGAGAATATACATTCGACATAGAACATTTCCTCCATGTATTAAAAGAGGAATATGGAAATCATTTGTTGAAATTCACTAGGCAACAAACAGATGGATAATCTTTTTTATTATTATAAGTGCGAGATAAATTCAATTAGCGTTTATGCTCATAACTAGCTACACAGCTTGCTTACTTTCAGCTGGGAATTCCCCCACCCAAATGATACACTAGGTACCCCTCCAAACCTCTCAGAATCAAGCTAATCCAATTGTAGTAACCTCTTACCATGTCCACTGTTGGTCCAGAGGTAAACACTTGACCCTAGCCTGATCTATCACAGTCCATTGTTTGAGTATTTGGGACTTGAAAAGTACTCTCTTTTTCTCTCTTTCAATTCTACTTGCCTTTGAGGTTCAAATCCCTGAGCTTCCTGTAGGAGTTTTGGTTTTCATTCCGAGTATGAAATTTTGAGACAGAAAACTTTCCCTCATCCGCTACACTTTTGTTTAGTTTCCATTAACTGGAACCAGAATTTTTTTAATAATAAAAGGAAAATTATTTGGAAATATTGAGATTTATTTTTTAGCCAGATAAAATTCAAAGAAACTTAGTGATAAAAAATAAACATTTGTAATAGAAAGAAAAATATATTGTAAGTTGTATAGCATTTTCTTGATTCATTAAGGGTCCTTGGTCATTGACAATTAGTACAAAAACCGTGTGATTCCATATAAAAACTCATTATTCGTGCCTGTATATTGGTACCCGAGGGAGACATATATACTCCTATATGTATAGGAGTATTAATTTTCAATGATATATCGATTTTTATCTCTTATAATTGAAAACATTGCATTAGTAAGATAATATCTAATTACTACTAGAATCCTAAAGGAGTTATCATTGCCAATATTTTCCTAATCACAGTCCTAAGTAGGATATTTGTTTTTACTCATTATCAGTAAGCATATTTTCTAAATGTGCATATTTTCTAAATGTGCACTATTTCCAAAGCACTCATCTAGATGTTGAGGGTGAGATGTAAAATGAAATGCATAATCTCTAAGAAGAAATGAAGGATGGTTGGATATGCTTCCATATATGTAAAAAACATATATAGCTCAGCACACAAACAACTGTTTATTAGAATGTTTAAAGCATCTAAATTCTCAATGAAACATTGATGAATGTGGAGTGGGGTTAAGTATGTGTTCTGCAATAAAAGCTTTTGTAATATTTTGAATGAAGAGAAAGACATTTGAGGGTCCACTATGCATTTTATGTAACTATATACGTGGATTTAGTTACTGTTTCAGGTGGGAATGTTAACCTAAAGAATCAGTCTCAGTTAGAAATGCTTTCTCCCAACTCAAAACACCAGGCTGCCCTCCTTTGCCTAAAACACCTTTTCCCCATCCCACCCCACCCTTAACTCTCACCTTGTCTAACTCCTGCACATTCTTCATATCCCAGCTGATGGACCCCTCTTCCAAAAGCCTGTCATTAGCTTCCTAAAACTGAGTTAGATGCCCCTCGGAGGACAGTCACTTCTGATCTCATGCCGGGGCATTCTCACTGAGTCGAAATGCCTGTTTGCTAATCATTCTCTCCTCAATAGATTGTAAATTCCTATTCCTGCAGAGTAGAAATTGTGTTCATTTTGAACACAGTATCATCAGAGATTAGCACAGTGCACAGTGTATAGTTTCTCAATAATAAATAAAGCAGAGATAAGTGCACTTAGGGATTTTATATAAAAATTATCCAATAGGTGGGTCATAGAAAAGAAGATGGAAAAATAGTTAAAGAAAGTCTGAGAAAACCCAAGGTTGTTTTCTCAAATCAAAAATTGAAGCTAAGGGTTTGGTTATAATAAGGAATCATAGAATAAATGAATATATTAGTCGGGAGGGATCTTATATTACTTAAATTACCTCTCAAATGATAGGTAATAGTGAGATGTGGCATGATATTTGTCGGGGAAATTGTAAACCTAAAATAAATTGCACCATGCTTCCTGGCCTGTATAGCATACCGATATGGAAATCATGACTGGGAACAAGATATTTCACACCAGTAACTAAGTGTAAACACGGTGTTCTTGCTTCTACTAGTGCTCACAACTATGCACTTATCCACTTTGGTTGGAAAAAAAGAATAACTTTTCATATAAATTATTGTTAATAATACCTTAATGAACAGTGTATCCCCTCTTAATTTTTTTTCAGAGTAAGTTCTTTTTATTCAGAAAAGGCTATTGAATGAAAAGATTATTCTGCCTGATTTATGGGGCTTTTAAATAGCAGACAACCCTTCCAATCAGGAAGCAGGACTGTGATTTTTAAGATTCACGGCCTGTAATGAGGACACAGCACTGAGCTGTCATCGCACACAGATTAGAAATAAACTGCAATAACTTTCCTTTCATATTTCTGTTCTGTTTACATAGTGTAAAAACACATTATTTTATATAAGTATTAGTTGATTATCCCTAATAAAGATTATTTTTAGAGAGGGCAAAACAGGAGAATTGGCCTCAAATAATAAGGGAAAAATATTGAACTTGGTTAATTATTTCTGTTAACCACTTATCTTCAAGTGTGAATAGCCTTACACAGGTATTATACTAAATGTATATTCTATCTACTGATCATGTGTGTTTATATGATAATGTGTAGTTAGAATTATACCTATGTAAATGGACAAATAGACATTGATGTATTTTAATTATGGAAAATATTAAGCATTAGAAAATATAAATTATGTACTAAACACACATTTTTATACCACCCAGCTTCAGAAATAAACTTTAAAATCATTAGAAACCCCTGTGTTTGTCTGATCCCTCACTCTGCCCCCAAATTAACTTCCATTCTGAATTTGCATCCCTTTATATTTGTTATAAATATGTTTAACATATAGCATTGGCTATATTTTTTTTGTTTTTGGGTTTTTTTACAAATTTATTTATTTATTTTTGGCTGCGATGGGTCTTCTTTGCTGTGTGCGGGCTTTTCTCTGGTTGCGGTGAGTGGAGGGTACTCTTCGTTGCGATGCGCGGGCTTCTGACTGAGGTGGCTTCTCGTTGTTGAGCATGGGCTCTAGGCACGCGGGCTTCAGTAGCTGTGGCACGTGGGCTCAGCAGTTGTGGCTCGCGGGCTCTAGAGCGCAGGCTCAGTAGTTGTGGTGCACGGGCTTAGTTGCTCTGCAGCAGCTGGGATCTTCCCAGACCAGGGCTCGAACCCGTGTCCCCTGCATTGGCAGGCGTATTCTTAACCACTGCGCCACCAGGGAAGTCCCTGGCTATATGTTTTTAAATTAACATGACTCATACTACAAAAATGTTTGAGCATCTTACTCTTTGCACTAAACATTCTATATTTGAAAATCTGAGACTTGTGGCTCCATTTATTTACTTTTGCCACTTAATGACATTCCATTTTATGCCAAATTTTATTTAAAATGCACTTGTTTTATTTTAATTTTAAAATATTATAAACACTGATATTATTCTAATACATGCCTTGTGTGCACACACACGTGAAAATGTCTTTAGAGTGTATACCTTGATTGAAGTTGCTAAGAATTTGAAACTGCATCTGTGTTTGATATTGTTAAATTGGTTCTAAATGATTTTAACAATTTACACTCCTGTCAGTTGTAAATAAAAGTGACTCTTTCTTTTATATCCTTGAGAACACTTGATATTTTCAGAATACCAATTTTTTGCCGTATCTATTGGATCTGAAATAATGTCCCACTGGACCATTTCTTGACTACTGGGGGCGGGGAAAGGGGGTTGGAGAGGTTCAGATTTCTTCTTTTTTTAAATTAAATTTAATTTTATTTTGGAACGTAGTTGATTTACAATGTTGTGTTAGTTTCAGATGTACAGCAAAGTGACTCAGTTATACATATACATATATCCATTATTTTTCAGATTCTTTTCCCATATTGGTTATTAAACAATATTGAGTAGAGTTCCCTGTGCTATACAGTAGGTTCTTGTTTGTTATATATTTTATATACAGTGGTGTGTATATGTTAATCCCCAACTCTTAATTTATCCTTCCCCTGCCACATTTCCCTTTGGTAACCATAAGTTTGTTTTTGAAGCTTGTGAGTCTGTTTCTGTTTTGTAAATAAGTTCACTTGTATCATTTTTTTTTTAAGATTCCACATATAAGTGATATCATATGATATTTGTCTTTCCCTGTCTAACTTACTTCACTTAGTATGCTAATCTCTAGGTCCATCCATGTTGCTGCAAATGGCATTATTTCATTCCTTTGTGGCTGAGTAACATTCCATTTATATATGTAGCACATCTTCTTTATCCACTCATCTGTCAATGGACACTTAGGTTGCCTCCATGTCTTGGCTACTGTAAATAATAGTGCTGCAATGAATATTGAGGTGCATGTATCTTTTCAAATTATGATTTTCTCTGGATATGTGCCCAGGAGTGGGATTGCTGGGTCATATGGTAGTTCTAGTTTTAGTTTTTTAAGGAATCTTCATACTGTTTTCCATAGTATTTGTACCAATTTACATTCCCAACAAAAGTGTACGAGGGTTCCCTTTTCTCCACACCCCCTCTAGAGTTTATTGTCTGTAGACTTTTTGATGATGGCCATTCTGATTGGTATGAGGTGATACCTCATTGTAGATTTGATTTGCATTTCTCTAATAATTAGTGATGTTGAGCATCTTTTCAAGAGCTTTTGACCATCTGTATGTCTTCTTTGGAGAAATGTCTGTTTAGATCTTCTGCACATTTTTTGATTGTGTTGTTTGATTTTTTAATATAGAGCCTCATGGGTTGTTTGTATATTTTGGAGATTAATCCCTTGTCAGTCACTTCGTTTGCAAATATTTTCTCCCATTCAGTGGATTGTCATTTCATTTGTTTTATGGTTTCCTTTGCTGTGCAAAAGCTTTTAAGTTTAATTAGGTTACATTAGTTTATTTTTGTTTTTATTTGCATTACTCTAGGAGGGGGATCCAAAAAGATATTGCTGTGATTTATGTCAAAAAGTGTTCTCCTATGTTTTCCTCTAAGACTTTTATAGTGTGCGGTCTTACATTTAGGTCGTTAATCCATTTTGAGTTTATTTTTGTGTATGGTGATAGGGAGTGTTCTAATTTCATTCTTTTACATGTAGCTGTCCAGTTTTCCCAGCACCTCTTATTAAAGAGACTGTCTTTTCTCCACTGTATATCCTTGCCTCTTTTGTCATAGATTAGTTGACCATAGGTGGGTGGGTTTATCTCTGGGCTTTCTATCCTGTTCAATTGATGTATATTTCTATTTTTGTGCCAGTACCATAATGTCTTGATTACGGTAGCTTTGTAGTATGGTCTAAAGTCAGGGAGTCTGATTCCTCCAGCCCCGTTTTTTCCCCTCAAGATTGCTTTGGCTATTCGGGGTCTTTTGTGTCTCCATAAAAAATGTAAGTTTTTTTTTGTTCTAGTTCTGTAAAAAATTCCATTGGTAATTTGATAGGGATTGCACTGAATCTGTAGATTGCTTTGGGTAGTATAGTCATTTTCACAATATTGATTCTTCCAATCCACGAACATGGTATATCTCTCCATCTGTTTGTGTTGTCTTTGATTTTTTCATCAGTATCTTATAGTTTTCTGTGTATAGGTCTTTTTCCTCCTTAGGTAGGTTTATTCCTAGGTATTTTATTCCTGTTTGTTGCAGTGGTAAATGGGATTGTTTCCTTAATTTCTGTTTCTGATCTTTTCATTGTTAGTGTATAGGAATACAAGAGATTTCTGTGCATTAATTTTGTATCCTATGACTTTACTAAATTCATTGATGAGCTCTAGTAGTTTTCTGGTGGCATCTTTAGGATTTTCTATGTATAGTATCATATCATCTGTAAACAGTGACAGTTTTTCTTCTTCTTTGCCAATTTGGATTCCTTTTATTTATTTTTCTTCTCTGATTGCCATGGCTAGGACTTCCAAAACTATGTTGAATAAAAGTGGTGAGAATGGATCTACCTTGTCGATCTTAGATGAAATGCTTTCAGCTTTTCACCACTGAGAATGATGTTACTGTGGGTTTGTCATATATGACCTTTATTATGTTAAGTTCCCTCTATGCCCACTTTCTGGAGAGTTTTTTATCATAAATGGGTGTCGAATTTTGTCAAAAGCTTTTTCTGCATATACTGAGATGATTATATCGTTTCTATTCTTCAGTTTGTTAATGTGGTATATCACACTGATTGATTTGTGGATATTGATGCATACTTGCATCCCTGGGATAAATCCCATTTGAACATGGTGTATGATCCTTTTAATGTACTGGATTTGGTTTGCTAGTATTTTGTTAAGGATTTTTGTGTCTATGTTCATCCGTGATATTGGCCTGTAATTTTCTTTTTTTGTTGTATCTTTGTCTGGTTTTGGTATCAGGGTGATGGTGGCCTCAAAGAATGAGTTGGGAGCGTTCCTTCCTCTGTAATTTTTTGGAAGAGTTTCAGAAGGACAGGTGTTAATCGGATTTCTTCTTTTGTGAGTTACCTTCTCAAATGAATTGTGCTTTTTAAAAAAAAATAGTGTTTTTTGTTTATTGATTTCTATCAGTTCTTTATATGCTCTAGATGTGAATTTTTTGTCTCATATATGCCCTGCATATATTTCTACCAGTCTGTCAATTCTTTTTACTTGATATAAAGTTAATATGCAATATTCTTTGAAATTTTCTACTAAAATTACTAAAGTTTTGCTTTTCATAATATTTAATACATTGGTTTTTTGTTGTTGTTATAAAACAGGTTTCTAAATTTTTATATGAATCAACTAACATTTTTAGCACCAGTGATTGAATATTTTGCCTTTTCCCCATGAATTTTCAGTACCAAACCTGATATAAAGGAGGGGGAGAAAATCTTAAAATATCAATTCATAGATTTATATACTACATTTTAAGCTGAAACAAGAAAAATGAAGATTGCAGATATCATGATTGCTTTGGCAAAACTAAAAATTCCTGGATAAGACACTAATAACTTTCTAGCCATAAAGACCATGACATTGAGACAAATATAGAAATTTGCAGCACTGAGGCAGCAAAGTTGAAATGCATTATGTATTGATGAAAATTAGGACTGTTTTAGGATATTTCATGTACTTTATTTTTTTTCAGAAAATTCTTCAATTTTACCTTGGTTTTTAAATTACTAAAAGGAAGAGAAAAGATACTCTTTAAGGAAATTTTGCAAAAAAAAAGAAAAAAACTTTAGTGACAGCACATAAGTAACAATGAGCATCCATTACAGTAAGTTAACTTGCTCCTGGTGGGAAATCTGACATTATAGCTAGTTTCTAAGGCATCTGTTAAAAAAAAAATCCTGTAACGTGCCCTTTTAAAATTGAGTTTCTGGAAAAGAAAGCAGTAATTTCCTACCACAGCATAAAATATTATCATTAAATTAATATGTTTAGCTATTACCTCTCATTTCTACCCTGTTCCATTTTGTATAAGCATGAAGAAAGAGCAAAATCAATTATGAGAAAGCATCTTAAATTAAAAAAGCAAAGAAAGGAGTTGGAGAATTGGGTAAAGTTATCAGAAAAATATAAATAAATTTATTGTGTATTTGTGTAGAAATATTGAAATTAATATGGAAATTTTTTATTATGATGCTCAGCCTATTAAGAAATGTAACCAATAAGATACATATGCTTTTTAATATACTCATATACTCATATGAGACTGATTTTGAGGCATAGTGTTCTTGAACACCAAAATAAAGTAAAATATTTCATTGAGATTCATGCATTTTATGACATGTGGTCTTGTGTAGATTTATTACTTAAGCTATGATCAGAAACAATCATTTGAAATTACCATTATTTGAAAAATTACAAGACTAGTATCCACACACAGATGTTTGTCCATATATTGGCAATCGTGTTTTTATAATTTCTTCCAAATGATTCTTTGAATTTTGTGGTATCTGATTTAGTCAGTGGGAATAATGTATGATGTCTTTTGAGCTAAGATGCTTACAATAGTTTTCTTTCAAGTCATTACAATTACTGGAAAAAATTGACAAAAGTGGATTAATTAACAACAAATTTCCCTTTTTCTCACAGCAACTTTAGAATATTTAGCAATTTGTCTACCGGAAGAGTTATGCATTGCCCCATTAAATAGATGTGAACATACTTAGTTGGTTATAGCCACATTAATTTTTTAGAACATGATAGAAATATGTTGATAATGTATCATCCTACTCCTAACATTTGTTCTGTGGCAGGTATTTTATTTTTGTCGCCATTGAAAATATATTGGGCAATAAAATTTTGTTAAATGGGCAGATGCCCCACCAATCCACTGCAAAGAGATTTCTTCAGTCACATAGAAAGGCATTCATAGTTCTTAACTCACAGGGTCTTAGTGAGAATTAAATGGAAATAATTCACAAACATCAATAAGGACTAAAGTCCTTATTATGTTATAATTAATATTGTTTTACAATCAGTTAAAACAAAATGAAAGATAAACTGTTATTCATAAAGCTATGATTCCTTCCAAAATTACATTAGTTTTTTTCTTTTTAACCCCAGTACTTATCTATATACATATGTAGACATACTGTCTTGTAGTTACAATTTTGTATTAAGCTTAAAAATATATATTTTATGAAAAATTTTCTTTGTTGCTAAATAGACTCTATAAGTTTCATATTTAATGTCTATATATCAAATAATATGTGAAGGTTGCTATTTGCTTTTTGAATACTTTAACATCTTATCACAAATAATTCTGCCATTGTTTCCTTCCACCTCACCATCATTAGGGTGACTCATGACTTTAAAATTAATTTTGAGAGAAAAACAATGTCACTTGATTGTTGTTTAAATTGTAATCTATCTGATAACACTTAATGTTAAGCATATTCTCTTCTGTCTGTATACTAATTATATTTATATTATGTGAATTGTTGGTTCATGTCATTTGTCCTTTGGATTTGCCGCTATGTATTTATCTATAATATATTTGAATGTATTTCTTATCAATTATATAAATGATTTATATAACATAATAAAACCTGTGGCCATAATTGCTATAAATATTTTTTATGCAGGCCATATTCCTTTTTATTCTGAAAACTTATAGCGTAGTCTTAATTTCTATATAGTAAAGCCTGTCTATCTTTTGCTTTCTAAATTCTGCTATCACTTCAAAGCTGAAAATTGCCATCTCTTAGGAGAGCTTATAAATGTTAAAGTATATTTTCTTCATTTTGTGATTTAAACATTTTAAATACTAACTCAATATAATTAGAAGGTATCTGGTATTTATCTGTAAGTGGAATTACCAATTTTAGTTCATTTAAAGAACCCTACATAAATGATTTCTTGTTTTTTCTATTATACTCTGACTTTCTCATTTTAAGATATGATAAATGTACAATAGAATCTACTTTTAACTTTTTATTCTGTTTATTTCTATATATATATTTTTTAACATCTTTATTGGAGTATAATTGCTTTACAATGGTGTGTTAGTTTCTGCTTTATAACAAAGTGGATAAGTTATACATATACATATATCCCCATATCTCTTCCCTCTGCGTCTGCCTCCCACCCACCCTCCCTATCCCATCCCTCTAGGTGGTCACAAAGCACAGAGCTGATCTCCCTGTGCTATGCGGCTGCTTCCCACTAGCTATCTCTTTTACATTTGGTAGTGTATATATGTCCATGCCACTCTCTCAATTTGTCCCAGCTTACCCAAGCCCCTTCCCGTGTCCTCAAGTCCATTCTCTAGTAGGTCTGCGTCTTTATTCCCATCTTGCCCCTAGGTTCTTCATGACCATTTTTTTTTTTCTTTTTTTTTTTTTTTAGATTCCATATATATGTGTTAGCATACGGTATTTGTTTTTCTCTTTCTGACTTACTTCACTCTTTATGACAGACTCTAGGTCCATCCACCTCACTACAAATAACTCAATTTTGTTTCTTTTTATGGCTGAGTAATATTCCATTGTATATATGTGCCACATCTTCTTTATCCATTCATCTGTCGATGGCCACTTAGGTTGCTTCCATGTCCTGGCTATTGTAAATAGAGCTGCAATGAACATTGTGGTACATGACTCTTTTTGAATTATGGTTTTCTCAGGGTATATGCCCAGTAGTGAGATTGCTGTGTCATATGGTAGTTCTATTTTTAGTTTTTTAAGGAACCTCCATTCTGTTCTCCATAGTGGCTGTATCAATTTACATTCCCACCAACAGTGTAAGAGGGTTCCCTTTTTTCCACACCCTCTCCAGCATTTATTGTTTGTAGATTTTTTGATGGTGTCCATTCTGACTAGTGTCAGATGATATCTCATTGTAGTTTTGATTTGCATTTATCTAATGATTAATGATGTTGAGCATTCATTCATATGTTTGTTGGCAATCTGTATATCTTCTTTGGAGAAATGTCTGTTTAGGTCTTCTGCCCATTTTTGGATTGGGTTGTTTGTTTTTTTGATATTGAGCTGCATGAGCTGCTTGTAAATTGTGGAGATTAATCCTTTGTCAGTTGCTTCATTTGCAAATATTTTCTCCCATTCTGAGAGTTGTCTTTTGGTCTTGTTTATGGTTTCCTTTGCTGTGCAAAAGGTTTTAAGTTTCATTAGGTCCCATTTGTTTATTTTTGTTTTTATTTCCATTACTCTAGGAGGTGGGTCAAAAAGGATCTTGCTGTGATTTATGTCATAGAGTGTTCTGCCTATGTTTTCCTCTAAGAGTTTTATAGTGTCTGGCCTTACATTTAGGTCTTTAATCCATTTTGAGTTTATTTTTGTGTATGGTGTTAGGGAGTATTCTAATTTCATTCCTTTACATGTACCTGTCCAGTTTTCCCAGCACCGCTTACTGAAGAGGCTGTCTTTTCTCCATTGTATATTCTTGCCTCCTTAATCAAAGATAAGGTGACCATAGGTGCGTGGGTTTCTCTCTGGGCTTTCTATCCTGTTCCCTTGATCTATATTTCTGTTTTTGTGCCAGTACCATACTGTCTTGATTACTGTAGCTTTGTAGTATAGTCTGAAGTCAGGGAGCCTGATTCCTCCAGCTCCGTGTTTCTTTTTCAAGAAAGCTTTGGCTATTTGGCATCTTTTGTGTTTCCATACAAATTGTGCAATTTTTTGTTCTAGTTCTGTGAAAAATGCCAGTGGTAGTTTGATAGGGATTGCACTGAATCTGTAGATTGCTTTGGGTAGTATAGTCATTTTCACAATGTTGATTCTTCCAATCCAAGAACATGGTAATTGCTCCATATATTGGTAAATCTTTAATTTTTTTCATCAGTGTCTTATAATTTTCTGCATACAGGTCTTTTGTCTCCTTAGGTAGGTTTATTCCTAGGTATTTTATTCTTTTTGTTGCAGTGGTAAATGGGAGTGTTTTCTTAATTTCACCTTCAGATTTTTCATCATTAGTGTATAGGAATGCAAGAGCTTTCTGTGCATTAATTTTGTATCCTGCTACTTTACCAAATTCATTGATTACCTCTAGTAGTTTTCTGGTAGCATCTTTAGGACTATCTATGTACAGTATCGTGTCATCTGCAAACAGTGACAGTTTTACTTCTTCTTTTCCAATTTGGATTCCTTTTATTTCTTTTTCTTCTCTGATTGCTCTGGCTAAAACTTCCAAAACTATGTTGAAGAATAGTGGTGAGAGTGGGCAACCTTGTCTTGCTCCTGATCTTAGTGGAAATGGTTTCAGTTTCTCACCATTGAGGATGATGTTGGCTGTGGGTTTGTCATATATGGCCTTTATTATGTTGAGGTAAGTTCCCTCTATGCCTACTTTCTGGAGAGTTTTTATCATAAATGGGTGTTGAATTTTGTCGAAAGCTTTCTCTGCATCTATTGAAATGATCATATGGTTTTTCTCCTTCAATTTGTTAATATGGTGTATCACATTTTTTGATTTTTCTATACTGAAGAATCCTTGCATTCCTGGGATAAACCCCACTTGATCATGGTGTATGATCCTTTTAATGTGCCATTTGATTCTGTTTGCTAGTATTTTGTTCAGGATTTTTGCATCTATGCTCATCAGTGATATTGGCCTGTAGTTTTCTTTCTTTGTGACATCTTTGTCTGGTTTTGGTATCAGGGTGATGGTGGCCTCGTAGAATGAGTTGGGGAGTGTTCCTCCCTCTGCTATATTTTGGAAGAGTTTGAGAAGGATAGGTGTTAGCTCTTCTCTAAATGTTTGATAGAATTCACCTGTGAAGCCATCTGGTCCTGGGCTTTAGTTTGTTGGAAGATTTTTAATCACAGTTTCAATTTCAGTGTTTGTGATTGGTCTGTTCATATTTTCTATTTCTTCCGGGTTCAGTCTCGGAAGGTTGTGCATTTCTAAGAATTTGTCCACTTCTTCCAGGTTGTCCATTTTATTGGCGTATAATTGCTTGTAGTAATCTCTCATGATCTTTTGTATTTCTGCAGTGTCAGTTGTTACTTCTCCTTTTTCATTTCTAATTCTATTGATTTGAGTCTTCTCCCTTTTTTCTTGATGATTCTGGCTAATGGTTTATCAATTATGTTTATCTTCTCAAAAAACCACCTTTCAGTTTTATTGATCTTTGCTATCGTTCCCTTCATTTTTTTTTTTTTCATTTATTTCTGATCTGATGTTTATGATTTCTTTCCTTCTGCTAACTTCGGGTTTTTTTGTTCTTCTTTCTCTAATTGCTCTAGGTGTAAGTTTAAGTTGTTTATTTGAGATGTTTCTTCTTTCTTAAGGTAGGATTGTATTGCTACAAACTTCCCTCTTAGAACTGCTTTTGCTGTATCCCATAGGTTTTGTTTCATCGTGTTTTCATTGTCATTTGTTTCTAGGTATTTTTTGATTTCTTCAGTGATCTCTTGGTTATTAAGTAGTGTATTGTTTCACCTCCATGTGTTTGTATTTTTTACAGATTTTTTCCTGTAATTACATGTAGTCTCATAACGTTATGGTCAGAAAAGATACTTGATACGATTTCAATTTTCTTAAATTTACCAAGGCTTGATTTTTGACCCAAGATATGATCTATCCTGGAGAATGTTCCATGAGTACTTGAGAGGAAAGTGTATTGTGTTGTTTTTGGATGAAATGTCCTATAAACATCAATTAAGTCTATCTTGTATAACGTATCATTTAAAGCTTGTGTTTTCTTCTTTATTTTCATTTTGGATGATCTGTGCATTGGTGAAACTGGGGTGTTAAAGTCCCCTACTATGATTGTGTTACTGTCAATTTCCACTTTTATGGCTGTTAGTATTTGCCTTATGTATTGAGGTGCTCCTAGTTGGGTGCATAATTGTTTACAATTGTTATATCTTCTTCTTGGATTGATCCCTTGATCATTATGTAGTGTCCTTCTTTGTCTCTTGTAATAGTCTTTGTTTTAAAGTCTATTTTGTCTGATATGAGAATTGCTACTCCAGCTTTCTTTTGATTTCCATTTGCATGGAATATCTTTGTCCATCTCCTCACTTTCAGTCTGTATGTGTCCCTAGGTCTGAAGTGGGTCTCTTGTAGACAGCATATATACGGGTCTTTTTTTTGTATCCATTCAGCCAGTCTATGTCTTTTGGTTGGAGCATTTAATCCATTTACATTTAAGGTAGTTATCGATATGTATGTTCCTATTACCATTTTCTTAATTGTTTTGGGTTTGTCATTGTAGGTCTTTTCCTTCTCTTGTGTTTCCTGCCTAGAGAAGATCCTTTAACATTTGTTGTAAAGCTGGTTTGGTGGTGCTGAATTCTCTTAGCTTTTGATTGTCTCTAAAGGTTTTAATTTCTCCATCAAATCTGAATGAGATCCTTGCTTGTTAGAATAATCTTGGTTGTAGGTTTTTCCCTTTCATCAATTTAAATATGTCCTGACACTCCCTTCTGGCTTGCAGAGTTTCTGCTGAAAGATCAGCTGTTAACCTTATGGGGATTCCCTTTTATGTTATTTGTTGTTTTTCCCTTGATGCTTTTAATATTTTTTCTTTGTACTTAATTTTTGATAGTTTGATTAATATGTGGCTTCGTGTGTTTCTCCTTGGATTTATCCTGTATGGAACTCTCTGTGCTTCCTGGATTTGATTAATTATTTCCTTTCCCATATTAGGGAAGTTTTCAACTATAATCTCTTCAAATATTTTCTCAGTCCCTTTCTTTTTCACTTCTTCTTCTGGGACCCCTATAATTCAAATGTTGGTGTGTTATTGTTGTCCCAGAGGTCTCTGAGACTGTCCTCAATTCTTTTCATTCTTTTTTCTTTATTCTGTTCTGCAGTAATTATTTCCACTGTTTTTTCTTCCAGGTCACTTATCTGTTCTTCTGCCTCAGTTATTCTGCTATTGATCCCTTCTAGAGAATTTTTAATTTCATTTATTGTGTTGTTCATCATTGTGTATGTGCTCTTTAGTCCTTCTAGGTCCTTGTTAAACGTTTCTTGTATTTTCTCTGTTTTATTTCCAAGATTTTGGATCATCTTTACTATCATTATTCTGAATTCTTTTTCAGGTAGACTGCGTATATCCTCTTCATTTGTTAGGTCTGGTTGGTTTTTACCTTGCTCCTTCATCTGCTGTGTGTTTCTCTGTCTTCTCATTTTGCTTAACTTACTGTGTTTGGGGTCTCCTTTTCTCAGGCTGCAGGCTCGTAGTTCCCATTGTTTTTGGTGTCTTCCCCCAGTGGCTAAGGTTGGTTCAGTGGGTTGTGTAGGCTTCCTGGTGGAGGGGACTGGTGCCTGTGTTCTGGTGGATGAGGCTGGATCTTGTCTTTCTGGTGGGCAGGTCCACATCTGGTGGTGTGTTTTGGGGTGTCTGTGACCTTTTTATGATTTTAGGCAGCCTCTCTGCTAATGGGTGGGGTTGTGTTCCTGTCTTGCTAGTTGTTTGGCATAGGGCCTCCAGCACTGTAGCTTGCTGGTTGTTGAGTGCAGCTGGGTCTTGCCGTTGAGTTGGAGATCTCTGGGAGATTTTCACCGTTTGATATTATGTGGAGCTGGGAGGTCTCTGCTGGACCAATGTCCTGAACTTGGCTCTCCCATCTCAGAGGCACAGCCCTGATGCCTGGCTGGAGCACCAAGAGCCTGTCATCCCCACGGAAAGAGAAAAAGGGAAAAAAAAAATATATATATTGTTGTTCCCTAAGTCCACCTCCTCAATTTGGGATGATTCGTTGTCTATTCAAGTATTCCACAGATGCAGGGTAGTTCAGGTTGATTGTGCAGATTTAATCTGCTGCTCCTGAGGCTGCTGGGAGAGATTTCCCTTTCTCTTCTTTGTTCGCACTGCTCCTGGCATTTGGATTTGGAGTTGGCCCTGCCTCTGAGTCTCCTTAGGGCCTCTATTCTTCACTCAGACAGGACAGGGTTAAAGTAGCAGCTGATTAGGGGGTTCCGGCTCACTCAGGCCGGGGGGAGGAGGGGTACGGATGCGGGGTGGGCCCGCAGCGGCAGAGGCCGGCGTGACGTTGCACCAGCCTGAGGTGCGCCGTGCTTTCTCCCGGGGAAGTTGTCCCTGGATCACGGGACCCTGGCAGTGGCGGGCTGCACAGGCTCCTGGGAGGGGAGGTGGGGTTAGTGACCTGTGCTTGCACACATGCTTCTTGGTGGCTGCAGCGGCAGCCTTAGCATCTCATGCCGTCTGTGCTTCCGCGCTGATAGCCGCGGCTTGCGCCCATCTCTGGAGCTTCTTTAAGTGGCGCTCTTAATCCCCTCTCCTCGCGTACCAGGAAACAAAGAGGCAAGAAAAAGTCTCTTGCCTCTTCGGCAGCTCCAGACTTTTTCCCGGACGCCCTCCCGGCCAGCTGTGGCGCACTAGCCCCCTTCAGGCTGTGTTCACGCAGCCAACCCCAGTCCTCTCACTGGGATCCGACGGAAGCCCGAGCCTCAGCTCCCAGCCCCCGCCCCTAGCCCCCGCCCGCCCCGGCGGGTGAGCAGACAAGCCTCTTGGGCTGGTGAGTGCTGGTCGGCACCGGTCCTCTCTGCGGGAATCTCTCCGCTTTGCCCTCTGCACCCCTGTTGCTGTGCTCTCCTCCGTGGTTCCGAAGCTCCCGCCTCCGCCACCTCCCGTCTCCGCCCGAGAAGGGGCTTCCTAGTATGTGGAAACCTTTCCTCCTTCACAGCTCCCTCCCGCTGGTGCAGGTCCCGTCCCTATTCTTTTGTCTCTGTTATTTCTTTTTTCTTTTGCCCTACCCAGGTACGTGGGGAGTTTCTTGCCTTTTGGGAGGTCTGAGGTCTTCTGCCAGCGTTCAGTAGGTGTTCTGTAGGAGTTGTTCCACATGTAGATGTATTTCTGATGTATTTGTGGGGAGGAAGGTGCTCTCCACGTCTTACTCTTCTGCCATCTTGAAGCTCCTCTCTATATCTATTTTTGAATACCAGTTTTAATTCCATATACTTTGGTGCTATATCTGAAGATTGAATTTAATGTGTTAAGACTCATATTCTTATGTTTTCTTTCATGAGTTTTCATTAAAAATAATTCATAACTCAGTACCCTGATTTGTTCCATGTAAGTGTTAAAATATGACAATTCTCTCAGAATTATAACATTTTATATGGGTATGAAATTTGGATTTATTCAAACTATTGAAATTAATAAAAGTATACATTCTCTGAAACATTTTTTTCAACTTTTTAACTATTTTAGTAAGATACTTTCATGTAATTTTAAACTTTTGATTTAGGGCATACTGATTTTCATTTTGTAAATTAAGTACCGACAAACACTGTCTTGTAGAAACATGATTCTTTTCCTTAAAAAAAAAATGTATGCCCTGCTATATTTAAAATGGATAACCAACAAGGACCTACTGTATAGCACAAGGAACTCTGCTCAATATTATGTGGCAGCCTGGATGTGAGGGGAGTTTGGGGGAGAATGGATACATGTATATGTATGGCTGAGTCCCTTTGCTGTGCACCTGAAGCTATCACAACATTGTTAATTGTCTATACTCCAATATAAAATAGTTTAAAAAAATGTAAAAAAAAATTCTTCTGAAAAGCTACAAATCAAAATACTGCTATGTCAAACAAGGCTTATATTCTACTGAACAGTTTTACATTTGGAAAATAGCTGACCTAAAGACCCTGTTTTGAACCTATATTGCTCCTTCCTTAGTGGCTCTTCACCCCTTTGGTCTGCTTCTAAACTTTAGAAAAATGTTATGCCATGTTCAGCTTAAATTAGAGAGAAAAAAAATAGCTCATTTTATAAAGAGATTTTCTGTAACACTTGTATGTGTATTGATAGGACCATAGTAAAGGAAAAAAAGAGAAGAAATGTTTTCTAAAATGGGATGACTTTAATGAAACTGCTCTCTGTACAACAGTATCAGGTATTTTACTTGAATGAAGTTGTTAAACAAGATCTGTTTATATATACTGTTGTGCAGTTATCAACCCAATCAAAAACTCACTCACTGTTTTTTAATTCAAAAGTGATTAGCAAATGCTGAGAAGTCACCTTATCTCACTAAAACACAGGTACCAACTCAGAGTAAATATTTTTGTAAACAATTATTCTGTCCTTGCATATTCAGCAGTGTGCTAAATTATACATAATCTTGCATAAGTAATAAGTGAAGGTAGCTTAAATTCAGTTGTTTTTTCTAACCTGACCTATTTCTTTCAGTGCTGTTAGCTGCTTAAATCATGTATGAGCTTTCTGTAAGGCTTCAGTGAGTAGTTCGGGTGGAGAAACTTCAGTAATAAATTTCAGGAGAAGACAAGTTTTTTGACAGGTATAATGCAACACATACAGAGTCTGGAACTCACACTCTGGGAATTTAGAGCAATCCTTGCAAAGCAGCTTTTCTCTGTTACATTAATAGAGAAAATGAAGTATGAAAGTCCTCAGGAATTACTGCTAGGTGTAATTTAAATAATTTACCAGAAGACAGTTCAGCACATGCATAGAATAGGGGCATACAGAGTTTGCCATAAGCAGTTTATAAATAAACTATATTCCGCTGAAGTAAGTCAGGCATAAATTATTACTCTTCCTTCTTTGGCTGTACCCTCTTCCTCATTGTAATAGTTATTTTTAAAAAAATTCTGAGTTATGACCTTCTCCTGGAAATCACTGACATGCCTGCCTTATACCTTGCTTATGAGCATCCTTGTGGTTAATAGTTTGGTGGCTATGAGATCAAAGTAAAATTGCTATTGTTGGAAATAAAGAAAAAATGCATTACATATCTGTAAACAGAATTCTGGAAGAATTCCTTAGCCTGGTTGGAGGGCGGGGAGAAATGTGTCCAAAGACCATCAAGGAGATACAGCCCATTTTATGAAAGCTTTACACCTTATAGATAGAGAAAAAAGGGTATAATTTCTATTTCTTGCCTCAAGTATTGTGCCTTGAATTATCAGGCCAAAGTGAAAATACCAAAAGGAAGTGCATAATAAAGACTCAAAATTATGCAGAAATTATTTGTAAAATATGCATGTGGAGGTTAAAAATCTTCTATTCCATAGAGCCTTGAGTTAATAAAGAGCAGATGGACTAGAACGGCAATTAAGGTTTCCCTAAAATATACTGTTAGTGCTTTGGAAAGAGACTTTGTAAAAGGTAGGGGATCTGGAGTGCTTACTCCACTCCTAAAAATCAAGCTATAAACCAGCATTCTGTAACTTTTACTTTCACTTAGCTTTCCTCTGCTGGAGAAAATAGACTCTTTTGAAAAAATAATATAGATTAAAGAGTGAACAGTGAGAGTGATGTTACATAAGAAACACAGAAAGATAATGTTCATTCTCATAAGTGCTCTTTTAAATATATATGAATCACTTCCTAGGTTGTCCTTTGGGGTAATATCCACTGTGGCGCCTCAGTTCTCCATACTCCATATACATGCATATATGCATGTACTCATTTTATATATGTGTATATATATATATATATATATATATATATATGATTATATGTATATATTTATGGGTTATATTTGTATATTTATGTATATATATTTATGTATATAATATGAGTTAGAACTTATATGTCTAATAATATGTATATATTAATATATGTA
This sequence comes from Eubalaena glacialis, assembly GCF_028564815.1. NCBI lineage: Eukaryota > Metazoa > Chordata > Mammalia > Artiodactyla > Balaenidae > Eubalaena > Eubalaena glacialis. The sequence continues at coordinate 60,976,213 of NC_083727.1, read as the reverse complement.
TATATATTTGTCAGAGTTAAAATTTTGTCTGGGAATGCATGCTCTAAATACAGGTATTATAACTAGAACCCTACAGGAGGTAGTAGGGAGCATAAAAGAAAATGTTGCAATGATTATGCTTTTATTTTCAGAATCAATTTTTTAATATTGACCTCATAACTTGAAAACACCTGTTAACAAAGGAGATTCTCCTCTGAGCCTTGATCTGCAACATGGAATGGAAATACACTTATATTTGCCTATGTCTTTAATGGAGAAGAAATACTTGATGTAGTTGCCATTCAGACTTGCAGATCTGGGCTCTGATTTATTTACATGACCATATGTGATATTAAGGGTCTTCATTGGGATATATTGCTTGTGGTGATGGGACTACATTGAGAAACTTGACCCAAGTTATGAGATGAGTAAGTTCTGAGAATGTAATGTACAGTATGGTGACTATAGTTAATAATTCTGTATCATATATTTAAAATTTGTTGCGAGTAGATCTTAAGTGTTATCAAAAAATGAAAATAAAAAGTAACTATGCAAGGTGATAAATGCATTAATTAACTTGACTGGTGTACTCATTTCACAATAAATACATACATCAAATCATCATGTTGTAAACTTTAAATATATTACATTTTTGTCATCTATACCTCAGTAAAGCCAGGAAAAAAAAGGAAAGCTTGGTGCAGAATCCTAAAATTGGCAACCTGGTTAATATGGGGTAGAACCTGTAATTTCAACTCAGTATTGTAAGTAACTAAATTAAACAGCCGCAGTAGGTATGTAACCTGCAGGAAAATTCAGAAAGTTGTATAAAACTCCCTAAAGCGTATTTGGATTTGTACTTGCCTGAATACAGGAAGAAATGAAGAAATTCTAATATATTTCTGCCCTTGATAAGCAATCAGTATCAACATGTGTAAAATTATAACTGGAGATTATTGCTAAAATATTTGTGATTTTCTATGTGTATCATTCACACAAGATGAGTACATTCGTATATAACTATTGTAGATGCTAGTCTCACAATGTAGTTTGAGGGATGTTGAAAGTCTCTCTGCATTTGGTTGGGTAAAGGTATTTTTAAAAGTCTGCGACGATACTGTTCTAACATCCAAAGGGAATAATATAGGAAATTCTGTGAAAAATAAATGCTATAATAACCATTTACATGATGCTAATTTCATATTTATGTGAGATTAAAGTTTGATTCTATGGGTGTGAAATTTATGTACAGTACCTGTTGATGAGATGTGGTTGGCAAGGTTGGGCAGGGAGAAGGGAGTTAGTGGTACCTTGTGCTGCTGAGGTAGGGAATCCCCCACTGGACCCCCAGAGGGAATCCTGAAAAATAAGAGATATTAAGATGCCCTGTAGCTACTGAAAGTTGGGAGTATATATCCAAGATAATGCAAGTAGTGCCACAAGGAATATAGCAAATTCACAGCTTCACGTTTTGGCTTTGGCCAGTCTGAGGTTGGCACGAACAAATTCAACTTCCTATCATTTTATTTAGCCATTTATAAATCTGTAATCAAAACCCATATTGATAATAGGAGCCTTCTTGTTGATAGATTTGACACGTATGAAAATCTAAGCCATTTATTACTGTAATAGAATTCATCCTTCTAACATAGCTTTTTTATCAGTGATTGTTTCCATGTTAACATGTTGAACTTGTTACTCTAATGGAAAGTTTGGCAGCTCCTCTCATATTGCTATATGAAAGAAATAGTCTATCAGAGAAATAAATCAGGTTAACCAATGTGCAAAGATCCATTTTAACCTACCGTGTGCCCACCTAGTGTAAGATATGCATGTGTGTATGTTTTGGGTGTGTAGAGGGGTCGGTGTGTGTATGACATCTGGCGTTTTTGATAGTTGTCTATGTAGTCTGCTATGATGGAAGTACTCACATAACAGGATTCTCAGCATTGCTATTGCTGGGTTTTCTGCATGCAGATATTTTCCTAATATCTTCTCCTATTCTGGCTCTGCAGTGAAGCTCAAGAAATTCACTGTGTTTGAGCAGAAGTAAGGAAAAAAATCTCTGTTTCACGATTCCCATGTAAAGGTCTTTGAATAGATCTATATAATATCAATCCAATCAAATGCAAGCGTTTAATAAATAGGATTTTGTAAGTTTTAAAGAAACTCTGTACTCAGAGTCAGGATATATGGTTTTAGTCTCATTTTTGTCTCCATTATAGGCTCCAAGAACTCTGCTTAATGTTAACTATTTTAACTTAATCAATACATCTTAAAAACAAAACAGGAGAACAAAACAAACAAACAAAACCATAAATGAATACCAGTCTCACACAATACTATTTTTCTTTGGAATGTAGAATGGCACATTATAGAGACTGAATAAATGCAGAATAAATAAGTTCTTTTCTATCCAGTTTTAGTATAGCCTATCCCTGAAAAATGAGCTAAGGGATCAAGCATGTTCTCGTATTCATGCAAACTTTCTGCAACTGAATTTTAGTTTAATTACAGAAATGTTGGTAGAAAACAATATTATATATATTTTTATTCATTCATTTTTTAATTCAAGGAATTTTTACCCAGGGAACTATGTGGTAGGTATAGTGTACTACTTACTGAGAATCTATGATATACCACAAGAAAGTGTGCTGAAGTTGTTTTAATTACTTATGATCTGGAGCTAATCATCAATAGAAAAATTATAATGTAACTTACATTAGCATGGAAACTAGCACTGGATTTACCTTTGGAAAATTTTCCTTTATAAGGTTCTTCTTTTCATGCATATTTTGAAAGGAAGTTCTAAGTCTCCAAGCACTTCTAGAGTTAAATGCAACTTGTGACATATGCGGTTTATTAATAAGAATTGTTTCTTTGATCTATAATTGGAAGTACTATAGAAAAATTATTATAATTTTCTCTTTTTTGTTCCAATTTCTGCTTGAATTATCTGTGAACAGTAAAAATATATCATCATTTGAACTCTTTTAAGCAATGACATTCTTCAGAAAAGCATATTTTTATTATTGAATTGAAACTTCAGTAGATTAAGTAATGTTAACATGAAATTTATTCTTAATATGCAATAAATAGGTTGTAGACCTGATAAAAACAGTTTAGTTAAAAGAATTCCATTAGCATCATTACAATGATAGAGAAAATAATGTGCAAAATAGAGTCACTGTCATGATCCTGACCTTGTGATACAAATTAAAATTTAAAAAAGTGTCACATTTTTCCATGGTTCAACTTGGGTTCACCCAGTAGAACTCTGACAAAAGCAAATGTTTTGTCACTTAGTCTGTTGCCAAGAACATTTAGTGCATAATTAATGATAATCCACTCTTTAATATGTGTATATGAATGAACACAAAGTTGCTGCTGGTGCCACAGAAACAATATCATGTTCAGTGTGAAGAGAGCAGCACAATATCTACTCAAATAATAAGCTGTGGAAAGGATAATGGAAGGTGTCAGAAGCACAATAAACATGATTAGAGTGGATGAGGAGAAAAGATCGAAATTTAACACCATCAGGATTTTTCTCTTAAAAAAGAAAAGTAATTCCTTCATGGATTTTTCATGTCTCCTCTTGCCAGGTTATCTATAAATATCATGGAATATGCAGGCCATTGCTTAGCTTACATCTCTCTCTTGTATAATTGACCCTCAAGATTTAGCATTCTCTAGAGTAATGATTGTTAGAGTAATGCTTATTATTTTACTCTGCATACAGATCATCTGGGGAATATGTTAATATGCAGATTCTGATTCAACAGACCTGGGGTGGGACCTGAGATTTTGTATTTCACACTAGTTCCCAGGAGATGCCCTTGTTTCTGGTCCATGGACCACACGTGAATGACAAGGCCAAGGGAATCATCCTTGGGCTTCTTCCCAGTAGATACTATCTTCCTGGCCAGTTAATCCACTGCCATGAATTTAAATATATCCTGTATGTTCATGATTTGGTATTCTTTATGTCCAGTCTCAACTCTTCTAATCTTCAAAATCTTCATTTAACATATTAAAAACTAAACTCATTATTGTCACCCTCAAACCCAATCTTCCTGCTTCATGCCCTATCATATTAATGATACCATCATTCCTCAACTTGACTAAAATGGTCATATTATACCCATTTTACAGATATGGCTTTGAAAGTTAGGTAATATGTAAATGACTCCACTAGTAAGTAAGAGTCAAAATTTGAGTACATGTTATCTGATTTGAAAGTCTGTATTCATGCAAATATTTGATTATCTCTTTTTAAAGTAAACTTCCCCTAATGGAGTTCAAAATTAACTAGATTTTATGGCAGCTCTTTACTATGAAGACTCTTAAAGGTTAAAAAAAATAATAAAATAAAATAAAGTAAAATAGCCTTCCCCTTCTTTACCTACTGATAAGCTCATACTCAATCATAAAATGTATTTTTCTGTGTAACCTTTTTCAGTTTTCAGGGCAATGTAATATCTTCTTTCTTCTGTGATTCCACAGCAGTTTGGTATCCATTCCCACCAAGGAACACATCACATTGCATACCAATTGTTCGTTGAGGTGTCTGTCCTCACACCCTGGGGTATAAGCTCCTGGAAGTTAAGAACTATGTCTTATTTATCTGTTAAATTTTTAAAATTAGAATAAAAAAGAAAGGAATACATGATCGTTTCAAAAATTAATCAAATGCTATAAAAACATACGTAAAACAAAAAGATTTGTCTTGCAAACACTCTCTCCAAATCCCACTTCCCTGAATTTAGGTAATCATTGTTGTAAATCTCATATGCAATTCTTGAAAGCATTATGTATGCATATCTATCCATATACCACTTATAGTCTTCCCATCTACATAGCTATAGGCATATATATACATATATATATGGTCATATTGTACAAATTATTCTGTAACTTGCTTTTATTTCCATTAGCAACATATCTTGGGCAACTTTCCGTATCTTTATATATAGATGTAACATTTTTAGTGAATGTATAGTAACTCATGTTATAGTTACAATATTTTATTGAAGTATAGTTTATTTACAATGTTGTGTTAGTTTCTGGTGTATGGTGAAGTGATTCAGTTATATATATAAAGAATATATATATATATATATATATTCTTTTTCATATTCCTTTCCATTGTGGTTTATTACAAGATATTGAATATAGTTCCTTGTGCTATATAGTAGGACCTCGTTGTTCATTTTATATACAGTAGTTTGTATCTGCTAATCCCAAACTCCTAATTTATCCCTTCCCCTTTTCTCCTTTGGTATAAATTTCTAAGTCTGTAAGTCTGTTTCTGTTTTGTAAATAAGTTTATTTGTATCATATTTTAGATTCTACATATAAGTGATTTCATATATTTGTCTTTGTCTGACTCACTTCATTTACTGTGATAATCTCTAGGTCTATTCATGTTGCTGTAAATGGCATTATTTCATTCTTTTTATGGCTGAGTAGTATTCCATTGTGTGTGTGTGTGTGTATAAATAAGTATATAAATATATATAAATATATATATATACACATACACACATACACATACCACATCTTATTTATCCATTCATCTGTTGATGGACATTTAGGTTGCTTCCATGTCTTGGCTATTGTAAATAGCATTGCTATGAACATTGGAGTGCATGCATCTTTTTGAATTAGAGTTTTCTTCTCATATATGCCTAGGAGTGGGATTGCTGGATCATATAGCAACTCTATTTTTAGTTTGTTATGGAACCTCCATACTGTTCTCCACAGTGGCTGCACCAGATTACATTCCCACCAGCAGAGTAGGAAGGTTCTATTTTCTCCACACCCTTTCCAGCATTTATTATTTGTAGACTTTTTTTTAAAAAATTTATTTATTTATTTATTTATTTTTGGCTGCGTTGGGTCTTTGTTGCTGTGCGCGGGCTTTCTCTGGTTGCCGTGAGCAGGGGCTACTCTTTGTTATGGTGCACAGGCTTCTCACTGCGGTGGCTTCTCTTGTTGTGGAGCACGGGCTCTAGGCACGTGGGCTTCAGTAGTTGTGGTATGTGGTCTCAGTAGTTGTGGCTCGCGGGCTCTAGAGCGCAGGCTCAGTAGTTGTGATGCACGGGCTTAGTTGCTCCATGGCATGTGGAATCTTCCCAGACCAGGGATCGAACCCGTGTCCCCTGCATTGGCAGGCAGATTCTTAACGACCACTCCACCAGGGAAGTCCCTATAGACTTTTTAATGATGGCCATTCTGACCTGTACGAGGTGATACCTCATTGTAGTTTTTATTTGCATTTCTCTAATAATTCGCAATGTTGAGCATCTTTTCATATGCCTATTGTCCATCTATATATCTTCTTTGGAGAAATGTCTATTTAGGTCTCTGTCCATTTTTTGATTGGTTGCTTGTTTTTTTGTTATTGAGTTGTATGAACTGTTTGTATATTTTGGAAATTAAGCCCTTGTCAGTCACACTATAATTTTTAAATATTCACATATATATGGAGAATTTAGTTTTCAAAATTTTGCTATTACGTATAAAGTTGGGAAAACATGTTTCATATTTGTTTTTGTTCATGTTCAAGTTTTTCTCCATGATAGATACCTAGACTTGAAATCACTGATTCAAAATATGTATGCTTTTGATATGTACAGCCAAATTACCTGCTAAGTAAACTATACCAGTGCATTCTGCCATGAATAGAATGACCGTGATTTTTTCCTAAGAAAGAGACTTTTCCCTCAGCTGCACTGGGTCTTATCAAACTATTGATTTATGCCAACAACATGAGTGAGAAAAAAATCTTATATTTATTTTCATTTCCCTGATTACTTGTGATCTTAGTATTTCTTGGAAGTATTTTTGCTGTTAGAATTTTTTCTCTATGGTGACCATTATTATTACCATTTGTTCATTTTTTCTAATGATTTTTTATGTTCTTAATGATTTGCAGAAGTTCTTCATACATTTAAGAATTAATCCGTGTTATTTAATATATTACAGATTTTTTCTCAGTCTCTTGCCTTTAAATTTATTTGAAATATATTTAAATGAAATCCAGATTTCACATTTTCCTGTTAACTTCATGATTTGTTGTTTTATTGTTTACTTATTTCTACTTATTTTAATCTCTTAGTTTCTTCTTTATGTCATTTATTATGTTACTCTATGTACACTAAGACCCATCATATTAAAGTATACAGTTACATGAGTTTGAATAAACATAAATAGTTGCATAACCATCACCACAATGGAGTTATAGAAAAATTTGTCACCACAAAAAATAAAACTATTCTTCTCTGTAGGTGATCATCAGCCCCATGTTTTCATTTAACATAATAATTTTGAAATTCACCCATGTCGTACATGTATCAGCAGTTTTTTTCTTTTTATTGTTGAATAGTATTCTGTTTTAAAAATGAGCCACACATTTTTTATTTCCTTTTTAATCCATTCACCAGGTGATGGATATTTGTGTTGTTTCCAGGTGTTGGTAAGCATTTAAAAAGTATAAACATTCATGTAGAGGTCTTTGTGTGTAAATATGTTTTCTTTTTTTAATATCTTTATTGGAGTATAATTGCTTTACAATGGTGTGTTAGTTTCTGCTTTATAACAAAGAGAATCAGCTATATGTATACATATATCCCCATATCTCCTCCCTCTTGCATCTCCCTCCCACCCTCCCTATCCCACCCCTCTAGGTGGTCACAAAGCACCGAGCTGATCTCCCTGTGCTATGTGGCTGCTTCCACTAGCTATCTATTTTACATTTGGTAGCATATATATGTCCATGCCACGCTCTCACTTCGTCGCAGCTTACCCTTCACCTTCCCCGTGTCCTCAAGTCCATTCTCTATGTCTGCGTTTTTATTCCTGTCCTGCCCCTAGGTTTTTCAGAACCATTTTTCTTTTTTCTTTTTAGATTCCATATATATGTGTTAGCATACAATATTTATTTTTCTCCTTCTGACTTACTTCACTCTATATGACAGTCTCTAGGTCCATCCACCTCACTACAAACAACTCAATTTCATTTCTTTTTATGACTGAGTAATATTCCATTGTATATATGTGCCACATCTTCTTTATCCATTCATCTGTCAATGGACCCATGTCCTGGCTATTGTAAATAGAGCTGCAATGAACATTGTGGTACATGACTCTTTCTCAACTATGGTTTTCTCAGGGTATATGCCCAGTAGTGGGATTGCTGGGTCATATGGTAGTTCTATTTTTAGTTTTTTAAGGAACCTCCATACTGTTCTCCATAGTGGCTGTATCAATTTACATTCCCACCAATAGTGCAAGAGGATTCCCTTTTCTCCACACCTTCTCCAGCATTTATTTTTTGTAGATTTTGTGATGATGGCCATTCTGACTGGTGTGAGGTGATACCTCATTGTAGTTTTGATTTGCATTTATCTAATGATTAATGATGTTGAGCATCCTTTCATGTGTTTGTTGGCAATCTGTATATCTTCTTTGGAGAAATGTCTATGTAGGTTTTCTGCCCATTTTTGGATTGGGTTGTTTGTTTTTTTGATATTGAGCTGCATGAACTGTTTATATATTTTGGAGATTAATCCTTTGTCAGTTGCTTGATTTGCAAATATTTTCTCCCATTCTGAGGGTTGTCTTTTCGTCTTGTTTATGTTCTCCTTTGCTGTGCAAAAGCTTTTAAGTTTCATTAGGTCCCATTTGTTTATTTTTGTTTTTATTTCCATTTCTCTAGGACCTGGGTCAAAAAGTATCTTGCTGTGATTTATGTCATAGAGTGTTCTGCCTATGTTTTCCTCTAACAGTTTTATAATGTCTGGCCTTATATTTAGGTCTTTAATCCATTTTGAGTTTATTTTTGTGTATGGTGTTAGGGAGTGTTCTAATTTCATTCTTTAACGTGTAGTTATCCAGTTTTCCCAGCACCACTTGTTGAAGAGGCTGCCTTTTCTCCATTGTATATTCTTACCTTCTTTATCAAAAATAAGGTGATGATATGTTCGTGGGTATATCTCTGGGCTTTCTATCCTGTTCCATTGATCTATATTTCTGTTTTGATGCCAGTACCATACTGTCTTGATTACTGTAGCTTTGTAGTATAGTCTGAAATCCAGGTGCCTGATTCCTCCTGCTCCATTTTTCTTTCTCAAGATTGCTTTGGCTATTCAGGGTCTTTTGTGTTTCCATACAAATTGTGCAATTTTTTGTTCTAGTTCTGTGAAAAATACCATTGGTAGTTTGACAGGGATTGCACTGAATCTGTAGATTGCTTTGGGTAGTATCATCATTTTCACAATGTTGATTCTTCCAATCCAAGAACATGGTATATCTCTCCATCTGTTTGTATCATCTTTAATTTCTATAACCAGTGTCTTATAGTTTTCTGCATACAGGTCTTTTGTCTCCTTAGGTACGTTTATTCCCAGGTATTTTATTCTTTTTGTTGCAATGTTAAATGGGATTGTTCCCTTAATTTCTCCTTCAGATTTTTCATCATTGGTGTGTAGGAATGCAAGAGATTTCTGTGCATTAATTTTGTATCCTGCTACTTTACCAAATTCATTGATTAGCTCTAGTAGTTTTCTGGTCGCATCTTTAGGATTCTCTATGTATAGTATCATGTCATCTGCAAGCAGTGACAGCTTTACTTCTTCTTTTCCAATTTCGATTCCTTTTATCTTTTACTTCTCTGATTGCTGTGGCTAAAACTTCCAAAACTATGTTGAATAATAGTGGAGAGAGTGGACAACCATGTCTTGTTCATAATCTTAGAGGAAATGGTTTCAGTTTTTCACCATTAGGAATGATGATGGCTGTGGGTTTGTCATATATGGCCTTTATTATGTTGAGGTAAGTTCCCTCTATGCCTACTTTCTGGAGGGTGTTGAATATTGTCAAAAGCTTTTTATGCAACTATTGAGATGATCATATGGTTTTTCTCCTTCAATTTATTAGTATGGTTTATCACTTTGATTGATTTGCATATCTTGAAGGATCCTTGCATTCCTGGGATAAACCCTACTTGATCATGCTGTATGATCCTATTAATGTGCTGTTGGATTCTGTTTGCTAGTATTTTGTTGAAGAGTTTTGCATGTATGTTCATCAGTGATATTGGCTTGTAGTTTTCTTTCTTTCTGACATCTTTTTCTGGTTTTGGTATCAGGGTGATGGTGGCCTCATAGAATGAGTTTGGGAGTGGTCCTCCCTCTGCTCTAATTTACAAGAGTTTGAGAAGGATAGGTGTTGCTCTTCTCTAACTGTTTGATAGAATTTGCCTGTGAAGCTATCTGGTCCCGGGCTTTTGTTTGTTGGGCAATTTTTAATCATAGTCTCAATTTCAGTGCTTGTGATTGGTCTTCTTATATTTTCTTTTTCTTTCTGATTTAGTCTCAAAAGGTTGTGCTTTTCTAAGAATTTGTCTATTTCTTCCAGGTTGTCCATTTTATTGGCATATAGTTGCTTGTAGTAATCCCTCATGATTCTTTGTATTTTTGCAGTGTCAGTTGTTACTTCTTCTTTTTCATTTCTTATTTATTTATTTATTTATTTATTTATTTATTTATTTATTTATGGCTGCGTTGGGTCTTTGTTTCTGTGCGAGGGCTTTCTCTAGTTGTGGCAAGCGGGGGCCATTCTTCATCACGGTGCGCGGGCCTCTCACTATCACGGCCTCTCTTGTTGCAGAGCACAGGCTCCAGACGCGCAGGCTCAGTAATTGTGGCTCACGGGCCTAGCTGCTCTGCGGCATGTGGGATCTTCCCAAACCGGGGCTCAAACCCGTGTCCCCTGCATTAGGAGGCAGATTCTCAACCACTGTGCCACCAGGGAAGCCCTTCTTTTTCATTTCTAATTCTATTGCTTTGAGTCTTCTCCCTTTTTTTCTTTATGAGTCTGGCTAATGATTCATCAATTTTGTTTATCTTCTCAAACATCCAACTTTTAGTTTTATTGATCTTTGCTCTTGTTTCCTTCATTTGTTTTTCATTAATTTCTTATCTGATCTTTATGATTTCTTTCCTTCTGCTAGCTTTTGGGTTTTTTTTGTTCTTCTTTCTCTAATTGCTTTAGGTGTAAGTTTTGGTTGTTTATTTGACATGTTTCTTCTCCCTTGAAGTAGGATTGTATTGCTATAAACTTCCCTCTTAGAACTTCTTTTGCTGTATTCCATAGGTTTTGGGTCATTGTGTTTTCATTGTCATTTGTTTCTAGGTATTTTTTGATGTCCCCTTTGATTTCTGCAGTGATGTCTTGGTTATTTAGTAGTGTATTGTTTAGCCTCCATGTTTTGTATTTTTTACAGATTTTTTCCTGTAATTGATATCTAGTCTCATAGCATTGTGGTCAGAAAAGATACTTGATATGATTTCAATTTTCTTAAATTTACCAAGGCTTAATTTGTGACCCAAGATATGATCTATCCTGCAGAATGTTCCATGAGCACTTGAGAAGAAAGTGTATTCTGTTGTTTTTGGATGGAATGTCCTATAAATATCAATTAAGTCCATCTTCTTTAATGTATCATTTAAAGCTTGTGTTTCCTTATTTATTTTCACTTTGGATGATCTGTCCATAGGTGAAAGTGGGGTGTTAAAGTCCCCTACTATGATTGTGTTACTGTCGATTTCCCCTTTTATGGCTGTTAGCATTTGCCTTATGTATTGAGGTTCTCCTATGTTGGGTGCATAAATATTTACAATTGTTATATCTTCTTGGATTGATCCCTTGATCACTATGTAGTGTCCTTCTTTGTCTCTTGTAATAGTCTTTATTTTAATATCTATTTTGTCTGATATGAGAATTGCTACTCCAGCTTTCTTTTGATTTCCATTTGCATGAAATATCTTTTTCCATCCCCTCCCTTTCAGTCAGTATGTGTTCCTAAGTCTGAAGTGTGTCTCTTCTAGACAGCGTATATACAGGTCTTGTTTTTGTATCCATTCAGCCAGTCTGTGTCTTCTGGTTGGAGCATTTAATCCATTTACATTTAAGGTAGTTATCGATATGTATGTTCCTATTACCATTTTCTTAATTGTTTTGGGTTTGTTATTGTAGGTCTTTTCCTTCTTTGTGTTTCCTGCATAGAGAAGTTCCTTTAGCCTTTGTTGTTAATCTGGTTTGGTGGTGCTGAATTCCCTTAGCTTTTGCTTTTTTGTAAAAGTTTTAATTTCTCCATTGAATCTGAATGAGATTTTTGCTGGGTAGAGTAACCTTGGTTGTAGGTTTTCCCCTTTCATCACTTTAAATATGTCCTGCCACTCCCTTCTGGCTAGTAGAGTTTCTGCTGAAAGATAAGCTGTTAACATTATGGGGATTCCCTTGTATGTTAATTGTTGTTTTCCTCTTGCTGCTTTTAATATTTTTTCTTTGTATTTAATTTTTGATAGTTTGATTAATATATGTCTTGGTGTGTTTCTCCTTGGATTTATTTTATATGTGACTCTCTGTGCTTCCTGGACTTGATTGACTATTTCCTTTTCCATATTAGGGAAGTTTTCAACTACAATCTTTTCAAATATTTTCTCAGTCCCTTTCTTTTTCTCTTCTTCTTCTGGGACACATATAATCCGAATATTGGTGCATTTAATGTTTTCCTAGAGGTCTCTGAGACTGTCCTCAATTCTTTTCATTCTTTTTTCTTTATTCTGCTCTGCAGTAGTTATTTCCACTGTTTTATCTTCCAGGTCACTTATCCATTCTTCTGCCTCACTTTTTCCACTATTGATTCCTTCTAGAGAATTTTTAATTTCTTTTATTGTGTGTTCATCATTGTTTGTTTGCTCTTTAGTTCTTCTAGGTCCTTGTTAAACGTTTCATTATTTTCTCCATTCTATTTCCAAGATTTTGGATCATCTTGACCATCATTACTCTGAATTCTTTTTCAGGTAGACTGCCTATTTCCTCTTCATTTGTTTGTCCTGGTGGGTTTTTCCCTTGCTCCATCATCTGCTGTGTGTTTCTCTGTCTTCTCATTTTGCCTAACTTACTGTGTTTGGGGTATCCTTTTTGCAGGCTGCAGGTTCGTAATTTCCATTTTTTCTGGTGCCTGCCCACAGTGGCTAAGGTTTGTTCAGTGGGTTGCTCAGGCTTTTTGGTGGAGGGGACTAGTGCCTGTGTTCTGGTGGATGAGGCTGGATCTTGTCTTTTTGTGGGCAGGACCGCGTCCAGTGGTGTGTTTTGGGGTGTCTGTGACGTTATTATGATTTTAGGCAGCCTCTCTGCTGATGGGGGGGGTTGTGTTCCTGTCTTGCTAATTGTTTGGCATAGGGTGTCCAGCACTGTAGCTTGCTGGTCATTGAGTGGAGCTGTATCTTAGCGTTGAGATGCATATCTCTGGGAGAGCTTTCACCATTTCATATTGTGTGGAGCCGGGAGGTCTCTAGTGGACCAATGTCCTGAACTCGGCTCTCCCACCTCAGAGGCACAGGCCTGACACCCAGCTGGAGCACCAAGACGCTATCAGCCACACAGCTTGGAAGGAAAGGGAGCAAAAAAAAAGAAAGAAAGAAAGAAAGAAAGGGAGGGAGGGAGGGAGGGAGGGAGGGAGGGAGGGAGGGAGGGAGGGAGGGAGGGAGGAAGGAAGGAAGGAAATAAGAAAGTTATTAAAATAAAAAAATTATTTAAAATAAATTAAAAGTAAAAAAATAAAAAAAGAAAGAAAGAAGGGAGCAGCCAAGCCAAAAAAAAGAAAATCCACCGATGATAACATGTGGTAAAAACTATACTAAAAAGAAAAAAAAAACGGACAGACAGAACCCTAGGACAAATGGTAAAAGCAAGGCTATACAGACAAAATCACACAAAGAAGCATACAGATACACACTCACAAAAAGAGAAAAAGGAAAAATCACACAAAGAAGCATACACATACACACTTGCAAAAAGAGAAAAAGGAAAAAAAAAGAAAAAAATATATATAAAAGAAAAAAAGGAAGAGAGCAACCAAATCAATAAACAAAGCTACCAATGATAATAAGCTCTAAATACTAAACTAAGATGAACATAAAACAAGAAGCAAATCAGATGCAGAAAGCCAACCCCAATTCTACAGTTGCTCTGAAAGTCCACCGCCTCAATTTGGGATGATTCTTTGTCTATTCAGGTATTCCACAGATACAGGCTACATCAAGTTGATTGTGGAGATTTAATCCACTGCTCCTTAGGCTGTTGGGAGAAATTTCCCTTTCTCTTCTTTGTTCACAATGCTCCTGGGGTTTGGCTTTGGAGTTGGCCCTGCCTCTGCATGTAGGTCTTCTGAGGGCATCTATTCTTCACTCAGACAGGATGGGGTTAAAGGAGCAGCTGATTAGGGGGCTCTGGCTCACTCAGGCTGGGGGGAGAAAGGGATATGGAATGCAGGGCGAGCCTGTGGCAGCAGCGGCCATGTGGTATTGCAACAGCCTGAGGCACATTGTGTGTTCTCCTGGGGAAGTTGTCCCTGGATCACGGGACCCTGGCAGTGGTGGGCTGTACAGGCTCCCGGGAGGGAGGTGTGGATAGTGACCTGTGCTTGCACACAGGCTTCTTGGTGGCTGCAGCAGCAACCTTAGCATCTCATGCCCGTCTCTGGTGTCTGTGCTGATAGCCGCGGCTCGCGCTGTCTCTGGATCTTGTTTAGGTGGTGCTCTGAATCCACTCTCCTCGCACACCCAGAAACAGTGGTCTCTTGCCTCTTAGGCAGTTCCAGACTTTTTCCCGGACTCCCTCCCAGCTAGCTGTGGTGCACTAGCCCCCTTCAGGCTGTGTTCACACGGCCAACCCCAGTCCTCTCCCTGGTATCTGACCTCCGAAGCCCGAACCTCAGCTCCCAGCCCCCACCCACCCCAGCAGGTGAGCAGACAAGCCTCTCAGGCTGGTGGGTGCTTTTCGGCACCCATCCTCTGTGCAGGAATCTCTCTGCTTTGCTCTCTGCACCCCTATTGCTGTGCTCTCCTCCGTGGCTCTGAAACTTCGTCCCCACCACCACCGTTTCCACCAGTGTAGGGGTTTCATAGTGTGTGGAAACTTTTCCTCCTTCACAGCTCCCTCCCTGAGGTGCAGGTCCTGTCCCTATTCTTTTGTCTATGTTTTTTCTTTTTATTTTATATTCTTTATAATATTCTTTATATTATATTCTTTTTATTTTTATATTCTTTTCTTTTATTTTTTTTCTTTTGCCCTACCCAGGTACGTGGGGAGTTTCTTGCCTTTTGGGAAGTCTGACGTCTTCTGCCAGAGTTCAGTAGGTGTTCTGTAGTTGTTCCACATGTAGATGTATTTCTGATGTATTTGTGGGGAGGAAGGTGATCTCCACGTCTTACTCCTCTGCCACCTTGAAGGTCTTCTCACATTTGTTTTCTTGTTTACTTGAATAAATAAGTAGGAGAGGCATTGATGGATTTTATAGTTAGCAAGAGACTATATAATTTACATTCCCACCAGCAATGCATGAGAGTTGCAGTTGCTCCTCATCCTTGTCAGCACTTGATATTACCAAGTTGTTCATTTAGCCATTTTATGTCTGTAATGATGGGGAAATCCATATAGCTATTTGCCATCTGTACCTCTGAATAGAAGTGTCTGTTCAAATCTTTCACCCTTTTTAAATATTAGAATATTGGTTTACTTATTTTTGAATTTGAAGAATTTTTCTGGCTACATGTCCTTTATCAGTTATGAGTTTTGCTAATATTTTCTCCCAGTCTATATCTTGCTTTTTTATTTTTAAGTGTTTTTCAAAGAGAAAACTTTTTAACGTTAATGAGGTCTAATTTATCCAGTTTTTAAGTTTGTTTTTTGCATTCTATTTAGGAAATAATTGTGTAACCCAAAGTTATAATGATGATTTTATTTGCTATATTATCTTTTAGATTAGATGTTTTAGAGTTTTAGGTTTTACTTTTAGGTCTAGGATACATTTTTAGTTTTGTTTCATATGGCATAAGGTAAGGATCTACATTAATTTCTTTTTCTTTTTTCTGGCAGCTGTACAATTGTCCTATCATGGTTTATAGAAAAAAATTATAATAAATAATGAACAAAAATTAAGTGAAAATAGCATGAAATAAAATTGTTAAGTGAAGCAGAGCCATGGAATAGGAACATAAAATGAGTAAATTGTGTGAGGCAGGATACAATTTTAAATAAGGTAGTCAGGGTAGGGCTCATTTGAGTAAGCACTTGAAATTGGTGAGAGAGAAGCCATTCAGTATGTTAGGGGCTGATCATTATTGGCAGTAGGAACCATAGAGCCAAGGCTCTAAGGCTGAATTATGGCTACCATGCAAGGAGCAGCAGGGTGACCAGTAAGGCTGAGACACAGTGATCTAGAAAACATAGGAGGACATGAAGTCACAGAAGTACAGGGACTAGATCATATAAGACTTTGTAGGCTACTGTCTCTTGCTAGGGAATAAATGTAACATCATTAGCATTTAAATAAGGGTGATAGATTTAACACAAGTTCTTAAAGAGTCACTTTGAGTGCTGTGTTGGAAAGAGGCTGTAAGGGAACAAGGAAAGAGGGAGATCAGTAGTGAGGCTGACCTGGGAGAGGAAAATCAGAATTTTCTGATACTTAAATTTGATATGTGAAAGAAAGAGGGGAGTTAAGAATGGCTTCCAGTATCTGATCTGGGCAATGAGAAGGATGAAGTTGTCATAAACTGATATGGGAAGTATGAGTAAAGCAGATTTGAGGGGAAATATCAGTTTAGGACATTTTAAATTTGAGATGCCTAATAGACATCCAAGTAGAGATGTGTATAAACAATTGGGCATAAGAGTCTGGAGTTCAGAAGTCTGAACTGAAGATATAATATGACAGTCATCTTCACATAATTGTAGTTAAAGCCTGGTTGAGATTTTGAAAGAGACTGAATGAAACTTCCAAGAAAATGAATGTGGCTAGAGGCAAGAACAAAAGACTGAGCCTTGTGACACTCCAATATCAAGATGTTGGGGAGAACACACCATTGGAAAGCAATTATACTCCAATAAAGATGTTAAAAAAAAAAAAAGATGTTGGGGAGAAGGAGGGGAAGTAGCCAAATGGGCTGGGAGGGAGCCCTCACTGAGGCTGGAGGAAAAGCAAGTGTAAAGACTGTACTAAATATTGAGGGAGTGATTCACTGGGTTAAATGCTTCTGATGGCTAAAGAGATGGAGGATTGAGAATTGGCCACTAGATTTGGCACTGTGGGCATCACCTATGACCTACAAGACCATTTTGGTATAGTGGTGGGGAAAAAGCCTGACTGGAATGGGCTTAAGAGAAAATGGGAGGAGAGAAATTGGAGAAATATAGACAATTCTTTTGAGAATTTTACCATGAATTGGAGAAAGGAATCAGGAATATAGGGCTAAAAAAGTTTTTATTATTTTTTAATGGAAGAAATAAGCAACATGTTTGTATGACTGATGGGAAAAATAGAAAATGATGAAGCAGATCAAAGGAAAAAATTACTGGAGCAATGTGCCCAGGCAGATAAGAATTTCTGAGATCTAATGCAAAAGTGGAGGGTGAAGGTAATGACCTTAAAAACTTAAGGAGTCCATCTATTGTAACTGAAAGGGAGGCAAATACATGAGTACAAATTATGGTTGCTGGGTAGATATGGTAGTGGGAGCTCGAGGAAGTTACCTTCTGTATGCTTTTATTTTCTCTGTGAGATAGAAAGCAGGGTCTTTGCCTGAGAGTAGAAATGGAGGAGAAGGTGTTGGAGGTTTGGGAAGAGAATTTACAGAATAGTCACCTAGGAAAGTGGACTAGTGATTGGACAGATGAAGTGTTGTAGAAATGCTGGACACCAGTATGGGAGTCCTTAAAGTTCATGGTCATGAATTTAAAATGAATTTAAACACATAATCTATGTGGTTGTGGTGCTTTTCTGCAGCTACATTTAGCATGGTTACAGGTATAGAAATAGATTTAAGAATTAGAATTTTAAAATATATATATTCTCAAGGAAGAAAAGGGCAAGGAAGCCAGTGGTGTACGGAAAATGAAATGAAGAGGGGCATTTAGACCAAGGATTTCATTCACAGCAAAATCCAAAGGGTCAATGACTTTAGTTTCTTTGCAGATCCATAGTAAATTTCAACATACAGAATAATTTTGCTAGGAAAAATAGGGAAATGTCAACAAAATAAATGTAGGAAGGAGATGGTAAAAGGAAAGAGACAAGGAATACTGGAGCTATAAGATAGCTGAATCTAGATAGTTTCAGTCACATTTGTGATCTCCTGAATGACAACCATCCCTTTATTGTTCCTACTTGTTTTTCTTAGTTTGCAGCCTTTCTGTAACGCAAATACCACATTCTCGCGTGGCTAATTCAGCTGTCAACAAGGATGTAGTTTTACTTGAAATAGTCAACAACATTTCTGTCTCCCCTTATAGCACTATTTCAGGCACCCATTTAAAATGTGAAGCAAGACTCTTCAGTAAAATATGCATGTGGACACAAGTTCAAAAAGTCATTCCCACCATGCTGCTAAAATTTACAGACAGGAAAGAAGTAAAGTGCCACTCATCAGTCATTCAAATTGGTTTACTTAATGGAATTATGACAAAAGCCAATGTTCTTTTCTTTTCAAGAGTATTGCTGTGTTAAATTGTAGAGCCTTGTTAATGATATTCTACTCTTGTCATTCACTTCAGGAAATGTTAAAATAAGTATTAGAATATGATTATTGTATAATATAATAATTTTTTGCTTCTAGCCCTATGTCAAACCAGACGCCCATCTAATTTCAGTGCTGTGACTGCCACAAATCTCAATGTCTTGATGTTCCAGGTGCTGCTGAACTAGTTCAGAATACTTCATTAGTGATATCAATCCGATGGCTGGCTGAAACACTAAAGTTTGTAAATAAAACTATATGTGCTCATTTGAAGCATGAACACTGTTTCCACTTATAAACTGGGAAGAGAAGCCTTGGCAAGGAGCCACATCCTTTCCTGGCATTACTTAGATGACCTTTAATGTGCTTGATCAGGGTATGAGTCACTGTTTCTGAGAATTGGAGTTCTTGCAAGTGGTCACCTTGTTGGAAAGGAACTGAAGATGTAATTCCTTAGTCACACCTCTATGATCTCAGTGTCTGCAGTAAAGTTGATAGAAAAAAAATTAAACAAAATAAAATAATTTGAAACTTGAGTTGATAAATATTTCCTGTTTAGACAAAGGGAAAATGCTCTATCATGGGATATAAGATTCATTTTTGTTGTAGTACCTTATCCATAAAGAATGAAAAAAGAATTTCAAGATACTAGTCTCTGTTCTAGCTTTTTGAATAACTTTCTCAATGGTTATAAAGTTAGGTATACTTCTGCTTGCATTTGATTAAGTATTATACTATAGGACCTTACCTGTCAGTGTTGCTAGCAGAATAAAAGAAGAGAAAGGAATGAAATGGAGGAGTTGATGAATATTTATGCTTTTAATCAATCTCACCAAATAAACATTCTCGTGTTGCTTTGCAAATGAGATTTGCCTATCATAGGAACTTGCAGATGGTAATTTTTCTTTTCTCCATTGAAAATCTTAGAAGTCTGGTTGGATTGGTAAATGATTTTATAATCATTAGTGAATTTCAATGACTGACAACTTAAAGTAAACAAAAATAATATTGAAACCTGTTTTCTTGGTGAAGTTTTTATCAAAATATACATTGCATCTTTTTCCTGAAGTATTCACTTATTAAGAAAATAATCTTTTGTATTTTGTTATTTAATTTATACGATTCCTTATACATCCCCTAACCACTTTAATTGGCACATTTAGTAGTTGTGGAAATCAGTAGCAGAAAAAAGAAATACCAGTCATAGTACGCAAGCCATAAAGATCATTTCAGATCATAATTAATTTGGAAATGTTAATGGGTTTGCTGTGACTGTAAATGATAAGACTGTCTTAAAAAAGTCCCACTCTAGTGGTACCTCTTTCGTAAATGTAAACAAAAATGAACCAGATGTGTCATAGCTGGGAAAACAACCAATATGGAGAAAAAAAGGATATTATATAAAGCAAGATATTGTGTTGAAAAGCAAGATATTGTGTTATTAAGCCAATGTACATGTCCAGAACTAAGTAAAAACTTTTTAGTCTGATTAACTGCCTTCAGGATCAATAGGGATGGTCTAGTTGGATCTTGGGAGCAAAAAAACACATTCCTGCAGATATCTATTTGTTCTCATGGTGACCAGTTTTAACCCCTTATAATTCTTGTGCTTCTCCATAAGTAGCTCTCCAATTTGAGAGTGAAGATTTCTTCAAAATGCAGTAGAGTGGATTCCTTGGGGTGTCTAGAAAGCCACTGAAATGAAACACTGATTTTGATGTTGTTTTGCTATATTGTGTGTGTGTGTGTTTAAAATGAATAATTAATTGCAAAGAGACTCTTCTCATTCTTTTTTTATGGTTAACATATTTTATGAAAGAAATGAACTGTGTACATAGAAAGATAAACAGTGGAAGAAGTATAACTTCTACATTTGTGCCATCATGGACACCCTTCACAAATGACTATGGCTTTATCTAACTTAAAAAAATTGGGTGCTAGTGGTGGTAGACATGATTGGGGAGACAGTATTTACAACATTTATAAAGCAGATATCATTTGCTACAAACATATCTGTCTCACAATAGATATTTTAAATCACAGTAACCAGAACTTTTCCTAAAGCAGAGTATATGAATCCAGATTTTACCACAAAGGAATGTAAACAGCTTTCTGGGCTTAGTTCTGAACTTTGACCTGAGTCGTGCTAAATTGTAGTTTCCTGTTCATTATTACGGATTGGAAATATTTCTCTGAGGCACTGTGTAAGCCAGATTGGTAAAGACAGGCAAGGAAAAGTCTATTGGAGAATAATTCTAAATCTTTTCCAATACCATGTTCCTTTCAAATCTCTTGCAATTCTTCCTAATCTTCCAGATTCATTTGCCAGAAGTTTTCAGATGACTTTTGATTGGAAGGCTTAAAAACAAACAAACAAACAAACAAAAAAACTAGGTTTTCATCAGAAAATTACATTTACAGTTCTACTCTGAAAGTGTTTATCTACAGAATTACCCATGAGTTCATCTCCTAGGTTAGTTCCACCTTTCACCTCAATCAAGAAAATGTCATCTTTTATGACATAATCCAAAATCCATATAACCCAGAGAGGTGCTGCCCAGCCATTTTGTGCTGCTAAGAGGGATCCAAAAGTTTATCTTTATCTTTTGAACAGTTAAGAATTTGAAATATAGACAATTTTTTCCTTCATCCTAGTTATTTTCTTTTTAAAGCCACTTTAGAAGAGATTGAAGAGAAGCAAAGGCTTCTCCTCACTTTTAAAAATGTACTCTATACACTCTGATTTACTTAAATGTCTTTTGTCAGACTCAAAGAGGGAGACAGAGAAAGAGTTCTGGTTCAAATAGGGTGACACCTAAATACAGTTATTGTAAAAGAGATTTAATCCTAAACAAAACATTTAATAAAAGTATGAATTAATGGGTATAGAAAGAAAGCCTTTAAAAAGTCCAACTATTTCTTTTGATTATTTTTAAAGCAGGCATTTAGTTGTAAAGTGAAAACTGTGAATTTTATGTATAAAAACTGGTACTGAAGAGCTAACTTTAAAAAAAAAAAAAACTTTATTTTCTAAAGAAGTTTAAGGTTCAGAGAAAAACTAGGTGGAAGATACAGAGATTTTTCATATACCCTCTGTCCCCCAATACATGCACAGCCCACCTCATCTTCTACCAGAGTGGTGCATTGTTACAATCAGTGGACCTACATGACACATCATTATCACCCAAGTCCATAGTTTGCATTGGAGTTCACTCTTTATCTTGTATGTTTCAGTGGGTTTTGGAAAATGTATAATGATGTGTATCCACCATTATAGAATCATATAGAATAGTTTCACTGCCCTAAAAATCCTCTCTGCTCTACCTATTCACCCCTGCCTGACCCCTAACCACTGGCAACTACTGATCCTTTTACTGTTTCTATAGTTTTGCCTTTCCCAGAATGTCATACAATTGGAATCCTAAAGTATGCAGCCTTTTCAGATTGACTTCCTTTACTTAGTGATATGTGTTCATGTTTCCTCCGTAGATTTTCATGGCCTGTTAGCTCGTTTATTTTTAGCACTGAATAATATTTCACTGTCTGGATGTACCACAGTTTATCTACACATTCACCTACTGAAGGACATCTTGGTTGCCTCAAAATTTTGACAGTTATGAGTTAAGCTGCTATAAACATCCATGTGAAGGTTTTTGGGTGGACATAAGTTTTCAGGTCCTTTAGGTTAAATACTAAGGAGCACAATTGCTGAATCATATGGTAGGACTATGTTCAGTTTTGTAAGAAATTTCCAAGATGTCTTCCGTAGTGGCTGTAACATTTTGCACTCCCATTACCCATGAATGAAGGTTCCTGTTGCTCCACATCCTCACCAGCATTTGGTGCTATTAGTGTTTTAGATTTGACCATTCTAAAAGACGTGTAGTAGTATATCATTGTTGTTTTTTTAAGTACATGTTATGTGGACTATCTTTTCACATGTGTATTTGCCATCTGTATATCTTCTTTGGTGATGTGTCTGTTCAGGTCTTTGGCCCATTTTTTAATTGAATTGTTTGTTTTCTTATTGTTGAGTTTTTAGTCCTTTGTATATTTTGCATAATAGTTCTTTATCAGACTTTCGCAAATATTTTCTCCCAGCCTGTGGTTTTTTTTCTCATTCCCTTGACAATGTTTATTACAAAGTAGAAGTTTTAATTTTAATGAAGTTCATCTTATCAATGCCTTCTTTCATGGATTATTTCTTTGATGTTGTATCTAAAAAGTCATCACATACCTGTGGTCATTTAGGTATTCTCTTATGTCGTCTTCTAAGAATTTTATAGTTTTGCATTTTACATTTAGGTATATGATGCAGCTGAGTTAATTTTTGTAAAGGGTATAACATCTAGGTCTAGATGCTTTTTTTTTTTTTTTTGCATGTGGATTTCTAGTTGTTCTAACACCATTGTTGAAAAGACTATTTCAACTATAAAGCTTTTGCTCCTTTGTAAAGTTGACTATATTTGTGTGGGCCTATTTTTGGGCTCTCTATGCTGTGCCATTAATCTATTTGTCTGTTGTTTCAATGATATGGCATAGTCTTGATTACTGTGCTAATGTAAATGGTTTACAGTAAGTCTTAAAGTTGGATAGTGTCAATCTTCTGACTTTGTTCTTTTCCTTCAACATTGTGTTGGCTATTCTGAGTTTTTGCCTCTCCATAAAATTTTATAATTTGTTTATTGATATCCACCAAATAACTTGCTGGGATTTGGATTGGAATTATTTTGAGTCTGCAGGTCAAGTTGGAAATAACTGACTCCTTGCCAATATGGAGTTTTCCTATATATGAACATTGAATATCACACCAATTACTTAGTTACTTTGATTTCTTTCATCAGAGTTTTGTAGTTTTCTATGTATAGGTCTTGTACATATTTTGTTAGATTTATATCTAAATATTTCATTTTGGGAGATGCTAATGTAAATGGTATTGTGTTTACAATTTCAGATTCCACTTGTTCATTGCTGGTATCTAGGAAATCAAATGACTTTTGTATATTAACCGTGTATCCTCCAACCTTACTATGATCACTTTTTTAGTTCCAGGAGTTTTTTTTGTTTTTTTGTTTTTTTACAAGGATTTTCTGTATAGATGATCCTGTCGTCTGTGAAAAAATCCAGTTTTATTTTGGTCTTCACAATTTGTATACCTTTTACTTCCTTTTCTTGCCTTATTGCATTAATTAGGACTTCCAGTACAATGTTGAAAAGGAGAGGTAAGAGGGAACATTTTTGCTTTGTTCCTGATTTTACTGGAAAAATGTTGAGTTTCTCACCAATAACTATTATGTTAGCTGCAGGTTTCTTGTTGATGTTCTTTATCAAATTGAGGAAGCTCTCCTCTGTACCTATTTTGGTGAGAGTTTTTATCATGAATGCATGTTGCCTTTTCTTGAATGCTTTTTCTGCATCTATTGATATGATCATGTGATTTTTCTTCTTTCACCTGTTGATGTGATGGATTGCATTAATTGATTTTCAAATGTTGACCCAGGGTTATATACCTGGGATAAATTCAACTTGGTTGTGGTGTGTAATTATTTTTATACATTATTTAATTGGGTTTTCTAATATTTTGTGAGATATTTACATTGATGTTCATAAGTGATATTCATTTGTAGTTTTCTTGTAATGTCATTCTCTAGTTCTAGTATTAGAGTAATGCTGGCTTCATAGAATGAGTTGGGAAGTAATTCCTCTGCTTTTATCTTCTGGAAGAGATTGTAGACAATTGGTATAATTTCTTCTTTGGTTGTTTGTAGAATTAGTCATTGAACCCATCTGGGCCTCTTGCTTTCTATTTTGAGGGGATATTAATTATTGATTCAATTTCTTTAATTAATATAAACTTATTCACATTGTTATTTCTTCTTGTGTAAATTTTGGCAGATTGTGTTTTTCAAGGAATTGGTCCATTTCATCTAAGTTATCTAATTTGGGAACATGGAGTTGTCCAAAATATTCCTTTATTATCCTTTTAATGTGCATAGGGTCAGTACTGATGTCCTCTTTTCTTTCTGATATTAGTAATTTCTGTCTTCTGTCTTTTTTCCTAGGTAGACTGGCAAGAGGTTCTTTAATTTATTGATCTTTTCAAAGAACTGCCTTTTGGTTTTGTTGCTTTTCTCTATTGATTTCTCGTTTTCAATTTCATTGATTTCTGTTCTAATTTTTATTATTTTTGTTCTGCTTATTTTGGAATTAATTTACTATTTTTCTAGTTTCCTAAATTGGAATCTTAGATTATTGATTTTAGATCTTTCTTTTTTTTCTAATATGTACACTCAATGCTATAAATTTCCCTCTAAGCACTGTTTTCACTGCACTCTACAAATTTCGTTAGGTTATGTTTTCATGTTTGTTTACTTCAAAATATTTTGCCTCACATATTTCAATGCCCTGTTTTTAGGT
Organism: Eubalaena glacialis; assembly: GCF_028564815.1. NCBI lineage: Eukaryota > Metazoa > Chordata > Mammalia > Artiodactyla > Balaenidae > Eubalaena > Eubalaena glacialis. The sequence continues at coordinate 60,951,227 of NC_083727.1, read as the reverse complement.
GCATGCATATTGAGGATTGTTATGTCTTCTTGTACCATTGATCCCTTTGTCATTATTTAATGCCCCTTTTTATCCTTGATAACTTTCTTTCCTCCAAAATCTGCTTTGTCTGAAGTTAATTCAACTACCTCCTTTCTTTTAATTAGTGTTAAAATTGGTGTGGCTTTCTCCTCATTTACTTTTAATCTGTATGTGTCCCCATACTTAAAGTGAGTTTCTTATAGACCACATATAATAGGATCTAGTTTTTGATCCACTTTGAAAATCTTTATCTTTTAATTGGTGTATTTAGACCATTGATCTCTAAAGTGGGTATTGATATAGGTGGATTAATATCTACCATATTTTTATTGTTTTTTTTTAATTTGTTGCCCTTGTTCTTTGCTCCTGTTTTTGTCTTTCACTATTTTTCTGCCTTATGTGGTTTTAATTTTATGTGGTTTTATTTTTCTCTTCTTTAGCCAATCACTTATACTTCTTTTTAAACTTTTTTTTGAAGGTTCACCTAGCATTGGCAAGATACATTTACAACTAATCTAAGTCTACTTTCAAATGGCACTATACCACTTCAAGTGTAGTGTGAGCTCCTTTATAATAACAAATTATTTTTAAGTCCTTCCTCCTGTCTTTTGTGTCCTTGCAGTTATTCATTCCATTTTACACAGCATATATATGTGGAAAATACATATATATATATACACACACACATATATAAAATAAATATATACATATATATCTCATACACACATGTATATATGGATACATAATTGTTGATATTATTATTTTGAACAAATAGATCAATTAAGAACTTGAGAAATAAAAGTTTTTGTTTTACTTCCACTTATTCTTTCTTTAATGCTCTTCCTTTCTTTATGTAGATCTGAGTTTCTGACCTACATCATTTTCTTTCTCACTGAAGATCTTCTTTTTACATTCCTTGCAAGGCAAGTGTACTGGCAACAAATTTCCTCAATTTTTGTCTGCCTGAGAAAGTTTTTATTTCTCCTTCACCTTTGAAGGATAATTTCTCAGGATACAGTATTCTGGGTTGGTGTTGTGTTTTTTGTTTTTTTTTTCTCTCAGCACTTTGAATATTTCACTCTACTCTCATTGCTTGTATAGTTTCTCTCCCATTTCAGGGGCAGTAGTTTTCTCTGTGACTTCACTTCTCTGACATGTCTGGGAAAGGTTGTTGATTTTTCAGTTTGGTCAGATATTTACTTGTTGTTAGGATGGAGTGATGACTTCCAAGTTACATGCTGGACTGGAAACTGGAATTCCCAACTAACTTTTTAAACTCTAGTTTTATTGCCCCTTAAAATGGAATTTAAATATAGGACTGTCTTTGAACTACTGAAAAAAGTGATAATATTCCCTTTTCATTCTACAACTCCCTTAATATATACATCAATACATCACCCTATTTCATGGTGCTGGTTTTGTTTTGGATTTTTTTAACCCTCCCTTTTGAAAAGTTATTTGAGATCAATAAGGGCTGTTAAGGTGGTGATGGCTAGTAAGAAGCTTGAATAGGAACAGTGATAAAAATTCTCAATTTTTTTTGGAGCTAATTGTTTTTGTGTAGGAATGGGAATTTCTTGTATAAAAATTTCTACTCACAGGATAGAGTAGAAATCCATTCTTTTAGAGTAGAAATCCATTCCATTCTTTCATCATTTATGAAAGTATCTACTATTTCATTGGTTAATTCCATAAATCTTCCTGAATTTTATACTCATTTTAGCAAATCATTCAGATATTTTCAATGGATCACTATTCAGTCCAATGAGTTTACATGCCTTGTGAAGATATGTTGTACTAATGGCACTCAGAAAGTGAAAGATTTGGTATATTTGGATAGTTTCTTACTCAGCACAAGCTTTCTGGATAAGCCATTAACTGGGATATTCTACAGTTTTGTGGCCAAGAACACATATTCAGGAAGCAGATCTTTATTAACTGTCTCTGACTCAGTCTCCTCAACTCTAATATCAGATAAGACTAGGACTGATAAAGCAAGCACTTATGATGATGTAAAATCATGTTTGTAAAGTGTTTGAAACAGTATAAGGCATGTAGTAAGCATTTAATGGATATTAATTATCAAGAACCACAACAATAATATGGTTATATCCAGGTTGGCAAGAAGTCAGTGGTGAAATACTATGGATTAACATGATGTCTTGGGACTAGAAAGATGGAGCTTTTATATATTGATTGATTCTTCAAATATTTATTATGTGTCAGACACTGTATGCCATGCTGGGGTTATAAATAGCTGTGATATAATTTGATTGTTTTAAAAGAGACAAATAAGATCTACTCTGGGAGCATTGTGTGGGGGTTAATTAATTTTGTGGAGAGGAGTCACAGACGACTTCGCAGAGGGAAAAGGCATTGGAATTAGTTCTCTAGAGATGTGCAGGGGTTAGCTAGGGAAAAAATAAAGGGAAGATAAAAAGAGACTTTCCAGGCAGAGACACAGCATGAACAAGAGAATGAGGCATGGAAGTGTCTGGTGTGTTATGGAAAAAATGGATAGATAGCTTTTCCAGACTGGATGGCAGAGTATAGAGAGGGAATGATAAGCAATGAGTCTGGAAAAATCAGTTAAGGGCACATTATGAAGGACTTTTAATACCTTGCGAAATAATTTAAGCTCATACTGAAGACAATAGGAAACTAATTGAGAGTCCCACATGTATTGTTCTATTGCTGTCATTCATTTACTTATTCATTTTTTCCACAAGGGTTTATTGAACAGTTACTAAATGCCCATCCCGTTCTAGGTATCAGGAAGTGATTAGTAAGCAAAAGACAAAAGCCTTGCCCTCATGGACCTCACAACCTGGTGTGGAGTAGCAGAGAGTGAGCAAACATAAAGTAAAATAAAATGCACAGTTATAGATGACAGTAAATGCTAATGTGAAAAATAAATCAAGGAAGAGAGCTGGGCAATGCTGAAAGGAATTTAAGATACTATGGCTAAAGGGGGTGTTGGTTAAAAGGTAATGTGTAAGCCAAACCTGAAGGAGGGTGGAAATAACCCATGTGGATATCTGAGGAAAACAGCAAGTGGAAAGACCCTGAGGTAGAAGTGTGCCTGATGTGGTCAAGGAGCAGCAAGGAGGCCAGTATTGCTGGAGCACAGTAATCAGGGAAGAAAAAATAAAAAGTAAGGCAGAAAGATGATAGAGGAGCGCAGTTGGATATGAAGATCACAGAGGACCTTGTGGGCCATTTTTAGGACTAGATTTTAATCTGAGCAGAGAATAGTGTGATCTGACTTCTATTTTAAAAGGATCTCACTGACTGCTATGCAGAGAATAAGCAGGGGCTGAGGGTAGAATTAGGGAGGGTAGTTAGGAGACTGCTGAAATAATTAGACAAGAAAGGATAATGGCTTGGAGCATCTTGGTAGTGCTAGAATAGGTGACAAGAGAATATGCTCTGGAAATATTTTAGAGTAAGAGCCAATGAGATTTCTTGATGGGTCAACCTAAGTGTGAGGTGTTAGAGAAAGTATCCATGATGGTTCAAGGCTTTTCAGCTGCTCTGACTGTTCTTTCTCTGACCTTGCTTCCATCTTCTTATAGATCCTTGGACTTCATCAGTTTATTTTTCTCCTTTAAGTTTCTATCACTGCCTTTTCTAGTCCTGCTCATCCAAGACTGGGCTCTTCACAGCCTTAAAAACAACTTTGGGCATTTTACTGTAAATCACTATGTGAAAGCAGGCTATGTATAATACAAAAAAAAAAAAAAAAAAAAAAGAGAGAAATTATGAAGTTTACAAATTACAGCAATAATACTTAGTACACTATACTTTATTTCCTCTGAGAGGTAAATGAAGGCTTGGTAGAATCCTATTTTTACCTTGAAATGAGATTCTGCATTCCATCTCCTTGGTGAAGTCATATAGCCTATCTCAAAAAGATAGCTTTTCACTTCTGATGAGGATGCAGTCCTGGCAGAACAATAGGTACTCCTCTGTTTACTAAGGAATGTGTTCATCTCTGTGAACTTCGACTGGGTAACACCCAAAGGCAAATCCAATGTTTTGACTGCTGAAAACTTATACAATTTTGGGAAAGGGGGAGTTTACAATAATGTATACAAGATTTTTAGATCCTCCCAGAGCCTTGAAAGACACTTGTACAAATTAGGACCTAAAGTTATGTTTCATTTACCACAGAGTAAACCTGACTCTAGTGATACGCTTTCACCAACTCTCCATTTCACCCAGTTATCTTAGTCTAATAACTTCTGCATAGGATCCACAAGCTTTGGGGTAGGAGTCCTCTCATTGGATCTGGTCTATGATTTAGAAAAAATATTGTCATGCAGTGTAAGGATATTTTGGTACCAGAGGCCATAAATGGGGGTGATTCTTTAAAACTGCTTCACTACCATTCTCCCATGCTTAAATAAGCATCCTTAGACATGGAATTTTTCTAGAACTTTATCCTTTTCTGTAAGAAAATTATTTTCACAATTATTTTCTCTCCAAATGTAAAACTGACATGCTCTTTAGTTTAGGCATGCTTTCTAGCTCTTAAACTTTCTGATCTTTAAATTTATTAAATAGCCGTATATATAGTAAATACCCATAAAACAAAATACTATATGAGAAATTACATTGTGCTTTCAGTGGAATCGCCACACTCTGTTTTCTTTTCTTTTCATGGCAAATAGTTACACACTCTACAACAGAGGAAATCATATGGGGCAAATTAGTATCCCTAGAGCACCAGATAAGTTCTTGCCTCCTATGAAGCAGTGACTCTCAGGGGTGGCTGCAGACTTTCATGGTTTCCATCAAGAAACGCTGCTGTGGCTCTTCATCTGTATGCACCACTGAAAAATATTTTTACGATTGATTTTCCTCTGGCATTGATGTACCACCTGATGCCATCAATAATGAGGTTTGTCAGCTGATTTCTTAGACTGTCTGGATTTCTTTTTTTTTTTCCTGGCAGAAGAGGAGCTGGTAGTAAGACAGGAAGAAAGGTTAATAACTTGAACTTGGGAATATGCAACCAACCTACCTACCCCACTAAGTGGTTCCGTCCAGCCCTTCTTCCTCTTTCCCTGTTCACCTATCACTTTATTACTTGATAGGAAGTCTTCCATTGGTTTGGCCTCCTGAGTGTTGCTATTTTTCAGTTTGGTGTGCATTCGAATGCAAATTAAATGGGATAGTTATCTGTGGTAAAGTGTTTTCTTGATGCTGGAGGAAAGCTTTTTCTTTTGCTTCCCTTACAAATTTGGAGGCATCTAAAAAGCTGATTCAACTCAAGTACTTAGTGAGAAACTAATTTTGTAAACTATACCACTTTGATTTATTGAAGTTAGCCCATGTTTGGGCCTAAAGGGAGAATTTTCTGAAACACATGTCTATTTCACTGTGGCAGAATGCGTCCCTTTACAAAGCAATAATATGGGGAAAAAAGTAGAAAGTAGATATTCAGCATTCCCACATCCCTTGTAAAATAAAATGAAAATGCAGATACCCTTCTGTCAAGGTCCTGATCCTGGACAAAATTATATACCAAAATTTGACAAAGCACGTTCTGGGAGATTTGTATTCATTATTATGCATTAACTTAACTAAATATTGATTACTCTGAGAGGAACAGATGGAAACAGCTATTTTTGTGGATTCCAGATATTGAATTATGAGAAATCAGGGGGAAAAATCTCATTGATAGCTCAAAACAAAATAATTCAAGAAACAAGATAAGAAAGGATACTATTTTATGTACAATATATCTGGTTGAAAAAAATTATCTCTTTTGTTGCCTCCATATATTATTAAAGATTTCTAACTGTCATTGACAATATAGGTTAGACATAAAAAATTCTTAGTATTTTATCAGGAATGGATATAACAACTATTTCAATTAATTATATGTATTGTCTATCAAAAGATTTTTTCACACATTCATTCTTTTAATTAGTTATAAATTGAACAACTTAACATTGGTTTGAACTGTGTATCTCTGTAAAATTCAGGTATATTTACATGTAATACATATTTGCATGTGAAATATACTCCTTGAAATTGCACAGCACACAAACTACTGTATTCTGTGGCCCTGATCTACTCAGAAGCAGAATTGAGACGTCATTTGGTATTTATTTAAATACTTGATTTCATTAAAGACTGCTAGATTGCTCTCTAGACCAGCATTTACCCTCCTACCAACACTTAATACTTTCCTCTTCTCTAGCTTGGGGGAGCATTTAATGTTATCTTTCTTATGTTTGCCATTCATGTGAGTCTTTGCTATGTGGCCCTCTCTTATTTGAAGTTACTGATTTTCTCTGGTATTAAAACCCAACCACCTTTTATCTTCCCCAGGATTTCTCACAGTTTTCAGAATAAGCTTCAGGGTCCATCACCATCCCTGTTCCTTCTGAGACATCTCCTGGGTTGGGTTTAGAGAAGGAAAACTGAGCTACTGAGCTAATTCCAGATCACCAATGTTTTGGAAACATGCGTTGTCCAAAGTGTGTGTGTGTACACAAATATTAAGTCTGAATCTGCTTGAGTGATCTTATTTTTAATTCAAGCTGTGTTTTTGCTTCCACCTCAATTCTGTTTCAAAGGAGTCACCTGTTTTGAGTATTCTGCATATCTCCCCCTTCTTGTGGGTCTCCTTAGATGTGTTGCTTTCTTCTCTATATATACTGTGTCCTAGGTCCAACTGCTAGGATGCAATAAGCAGCAGCTATCCCATAAGTGAGGACAGACATAGGACCCAGATGTTTTGCCAAGTGATCATCCCCTCTCAAGGTAACAGGAAAGAGCTTCTCTGCTCCCTACATCTGTAAAGGCTAAGGCTCTCCCAGCCTCCGCTGCAATAATAATTAGTGTTCCTTGTCATCATCTTCCCAGCTGCATGGAGACCAGATTGATCAGGTGGTCCTTGCAGGGATGCTCACGGATGGATGCCCTGTCCATTTTCTCACAGGTTTGCAGATTGTGAAAGACCACACAGCAGTCAGGGGAGAGAAAATTTAAGAAGGAATGTAAAACTGGGACAAATGCTGAAAGAATTTTTTAAAAATCGGAAAATAATCATTGAAGTTCGACATTTTGGAGGAGATTCATGATTTTTCCTTATAGTAATGTTGTAACATATTATTAAAAAACAAGCATAAGGATATAGAAACTGCTAGTAAGAATTGTTCTTCCAGAGGAAACCTTCAGGACTGTGGAGGAGTAAGACGTGGAGATCACCTTCCTCCCCACAAGTACATCAGAAATACATCTACATGTGGAACAACTCCTACAGAACACCTACTGAATGCTGGCAGAAGACCTCAGACTTCCCAAATGGCAAGAAACTCCCCTCATACATGGGTAGGGCAAAAGAAAAAAGAAAAAACAGAGACAAAAGAAAAGAGACGGCACCTGCACCTCTGGGAAGGAGCTGTAAAGGAGGAAAAGTTTCCACACACTATGAAGCCCCTTCACTGGTGGAGACGGCGGGTGGCTGGGGGGAAGCTTCGGAGTCATGGAGGAGAGCGCAGCAACAGGGGTGCAGAGGGCAAAATGGAGAGATTCCTGCACAGAGGATCGGTGCCGACCAGCACTCAGCAGCCCGAGAGGCTTGTCTGCTCACCCGCCGGGACGGGCAGGGGCTGGGAGCTGAGGCTCGGGCTTCAGTCGGATCCCAGGGAGAGGAGTGGGGCTGGCTGCGTGAACACAGCCTGAAGGGGGCTAGTGCGCCACAGCTAGCCAGGAGGGAGTCTGGGACAAAGTCTGGAACTGCCTAAGAGGCAAGAGACCATTGTTTTGGGGGGCACGAGGAGAGGGGATTCAGAGCACCACCTAAACGAGCTCCAGAGACGGACGCGAACTGCGGCTATCAGTGCAGACACCAGAGACGGGCATGAGACACTAAGGCTACTGCTGCTGCCACCAAGAGGCCTGTGTGCAAGCACAGGTCACTATCCACACCTCCCCTCCCGGGAGCCTGTGCAGCCCGCCATGGCCAGGGTCCCATGAGCCAGGGACAACTTCCCCGGGAGAACACACGGCGCGCCTCAGGCTACTGCAACGTTATGTCGGACTCTGCCGCTGCAGGCTCACCCCGCATCCGTACCCCTCCCTCCCCAGCCCTGAGTGAGCCAGAGCCCACGAATCAGCTGCTCCTTTAATCCCGTCCTGTATGAGCGAAGAACAGACACCCTCAGGCGACCTACACGCAGAGATGGGTCCAAATCCAAAGCTGAACCCCAGGAGCTGTGCGAACAAAGAAGAGAAAGGGAAATTTCTCCCAGCAGCCTCAGGAGCAGCGGATTAAATCTCCACAATCAACTTGATGTACCCTGTATCTCTGGAATACCTGAATAGACAACGAATCATCCCAAAATTGAGGTGGTGGACTTCGGGAGCAATGCCCTGTGGCTAACAGGGTCTTGGTGCTCCAGCCGGGTTTCAGGCCTGTGCCTCTGAGGTGGGAGAGCTGAGTTCAGGACATTGGTCTACCAGAGACCTCCCAGGTCCACATAATATCAAACGGCAGAAGCTCTCCCAGAGATCTCCATCTCAACGCTAAGACCCAGCTCCACTCAACAACCAGCAAGCTACAGTGCTGGACACCCTATGCCAAACAACTAGCAAGACAGGAACACAACCCCACCCATTAGCAGAGAGGCTGCCTAAAATCATAATAAGGTCACAGACACTCCAAAACACACCACCAGACATGGTCCTGCCCACCAGAAATAAAAGATCCAGCCTCATCCACCAGAACACAGGCACTAGTTCCGCCCAACCAGGAAGTCTACACAACCCACTGAACCAACCTTAGCCACTGGGGGCAGACACCAAAAACAACAGGAACTACAAACCTGCAGCCTGCTAAAAGGAGACCCCAAACACAGTAAGTTAAGCAAAATGAGAAGACAGAATAACACACAGCAGATGAAGGAGCAAGGTAAAAACCCACCAGACCAAACAAATGAAGAGGAAATAGGCAGTCTACCTGAAAAAAGAATCCAGAGTGATGATAGACAAGATGATCCAAAATCTTGGAAATAGAATGGAGAAAATACAAGAAACGTTTAACAAGGACCTAGAAGAACGAAAGAGCAAACAAACAATGATGAATAACACAATAAATGAAATTAAAAATCCTCTAGAAGGAATCAATAGCGGAAAAACTGAGGCAGAAGAACGGATGAGTGACCCGGAAGATAAAATAGTGGAAATAACTACTGCAGAGCAGAATAAAGACAAAAGAATGAAAAGAATTGAGGACAGTCTTAGAGACCTCTGGGACAACATTAAATGCACCAACATTCAAATTATAGGGGTCCCAGTAGAAGAAGAGAAAAAGAAAGGGACTGCGAAATTATTTGAAGAGATTATAGTTGAATACTTCCCTAATATGGGAAAAGAAATAGTCAATCAAGTCCAGGAAATGCAGAGAATCCCATACAGGATACATCTGAGGAGAAACACACCAAGACATATATTTATCAAACTGTCAAAAATTAAATACGAAGAAAAAATATTAAAAGCAGCAAGAGAAAAACAACAATTACCATACAAGGGAATCCCCATAAGGTTAACAGCTGATCTTTCAGCAGGAACTCTACAAGCCAGAAGGGAGGGGCAGGACATATTTAAAGTGATGAAAGGGAAAAACCTACAACCAAGATTTTTCTACCCAGACAAGGATTTCATTCAGATTCGACAGAGAAATTAAAACCTTTACAGAAAGGAAAATTTAAGAGAACTCAGCACCACCAAACCAGCTTTACAAGAAATGCTAAAGGAACTTCTGTAGGCAGGAAACACAAGAGAAGGAAAAGACCTACAATAACAAGCCCAAAACAATTAAGAAAATGGTAATAGGAACATACATATCGATAATTACCTTAAATGTAAATAGATTAAATGTTCCAACCAAAAGACCTAGACTGGCTGAATGGATACACAAAAAAAGACCCGTATATATGCTGTCTACAAGAGACCCACTCCAGACCTAGGGACACATACAGACTGAAAGTGAGGAGATGGAAAAAGATATTCCATGCAAATGGAAATCAAAAGAAAGCTGGAAGGGCTTCCCTGGTGGCGCAGTGGTTGAGAATCTGCCTGCCAATGAAGGGGACACGGGTTCGAGCCCTGGTCTGGGAAGATCCCACATGCCGCAGAGCAACTGGGCCCGTGAGCCACAATTACTGAGCCTGCGCATCTGGAGCCTGTGCTCTGCAACAAGAGAGGCCGCGATAGTGAGAGACCCACGCACCGCGATGAAGAGTGGCCCCTGCTTGCCACAACTAGAGAAAGCCCTCGCACAGAAATGAAGACCCAACACAGCCATAAATAAATAAATAATTAAAAAAAAAAAAAAAGAAAGCTGGAGTAGCAATTCTCATATCAGACAAAATAGACTTTAAAACAAAGACTATTACAAGAGACAAAGAAGGACACTACATAATGATCAAGGGATCAATCCAAGAAGAAGATATAACAATTGTAAATATTTATGCACCCAAAATAGGAGCACCTCAATACATAAGGCAAACAGTAACAGCCATAATAGGGGAAATCGACAGTAACACAATCATAGTAGGGGACTTTAACACCCCACTTTCACCAATGGACAGATCATCCAAAGTGAAAATAAATAAGGAAACACAAGCTTTAAATGATACGTTAAACAAGATAGACTTAATTGATATTTATAGGACATTCCATCCAAAAACAATAGAATACACTTTCTTTCTACTCATGGAACATTCTCCAGGGTAGATCATATCTTGGGTCACAAATCAAGCCTTGGTAAACTTAAGAAAATTGAAATCATATCAAGTATCTTTTCTGACCACAACGCTATGAGACTAGATATCAGTTACAGGAAAAAATCTGTAAAAAATACAAACACCTGGAGGCTAAACAGTACACTACTTAATAACCAAGAGATCATGGAAGAAATCAAAGAGGAAATCAAAAAATGCCTAGAAAGAAATGACAATGAAAACACGATGACGCAAAACCTGTGAGATGCAGCAAAAGCAGTTCTAAGAGGGAAGTTTATAGCAATACAATCCTACCTCAAGAAACAAGAAACATCTCAAATAAACAACCTAACCTTACACCTAAAGCAATTCGAGAAAGAAGAACAAAAAACCCCAAAGTTAGCAGAAGGAAAGAAATCATAAAGGTCAGATTAAATGAAAAAAAAATGAAGGAAACGATAGCAAAGATCAATAAAACTAAAAGCTGGTTCTTTGAGAAGATAAACAAAATTGATAAACCATTAGCAAGACTCATCAAGAAAAAAGGGAGAAGACTCAAATCAATAGAATTAGAAATGAAAAAGGAGAAGTAACAAGTGACACTGCAGATATACAAAGGATCATGAGAGATTACTGCAAGCAACTATATGCCAATAAAATCGATGACCTGGATGAAATGGACAAATTCTTAGCAAAGCACAACTTTCTGAGATTGAACCAGGAAGAAATAGAAAATATAAACAGACCAATCGAGCACTGATATTGAGACTGTGAATAAAAATCTTCCAACAGGGGCTTCCCTGGTGGCGCAGTGGTTGAGAGTCTGCCTGCTAGTGCAGGGGACACGGGTTCGAGCCCTGGTCTGGGAGGATCCCACATGCCGCGGAGCAACTAGGCCCGTGAGCCACAACTACTGAGCCTGCGCGTCTGGAGCCTGTGCTCCCGCACACCGCGATGAAGAGTGGCCCCCGCTTGCCGCAACTAGAGAAAGCCCTCGCACAGAAATGAAGACCCAACACAGCCATAAATAAATAAATAAATAAATAAATAAATAAATAAATAAATAAGTAAATAAGTAAATAAATACACAACACCACAGATCGTTGTTTAGGGGGAAGTGTATTCTTTAAAACAAAACAAAACAAAAAAAATCTTCCAACAAACAAAAGCCCAGGACCAGATGGCTTTACAGGCAAATTCTATCAAACATTTAGAGAAGAGCTGACAGCTATCCTTCTCAAACTCTTCCAAAATATAGCAGAGGGAGGAACACTCCCAAACTCATTCTATGAGGCTACCATCACCCTAATACCAAAACCAGACAAAGATGTCACAAAGAGAGAAAACTAGAGGCCAGTATCACTGATGAACATAGATGTAAAAATCCTCAACAAAATACTAGCAAACAGAATCCAACAGCACATTAAAAGGATCATACACCATGATCAAGTGGGGTTTATCCCGGGAATGCAAGGAGTCTTCAATATATGCAAGTCAATAAATGTGATAAACCATATTAACAAATTGAAGGAGAAAAACCATATGATCATCTCAATAGATGCATAAAAAGCTTTCTACAAAATTCAACACCCACTTAGATAAAAACCCTCCATAAAGTAGCCAAAGAGAGAGCTTACCTCAACATAATAAAGGCCATATATGACAAACCCACAGCCAACCTCATTCTCAGTGGTGAAAAACTGAAGACATTTTCACTAAGATCAGGAACAAGACATGGTTGTGTACTCTCACCACTATTATTCAACATAGTTTTGGAAGTTTTAGCCACAGCAATCAGAGAAGAAAAAGAAATAAATGGAATCGAAATCAGAAAAGAAGAAGTAAAGCTGTCACTGCTTGCAGATGACATGATACTATACATAGAGAATTCTAAAGATGCTACCAGAAAACTACTAGAGCTAATCAATGAATTTAGTAAAGTAGCAGGATACAAAATTAATACACAGAAATCTCTTGCATTCCTACACACTAAAGATGAAAAATCTGAAGGTGAAATTAAGAAAACACTCCCATTTACCATTGCAACGAAAAGAATAAAATACCTAGGAATAAATCTACCTAAGGAGACAAAAGACCTGTATACAGAAAGTTATAAGACACTGATGAAAAAAATTAAAGATGATACAAATAGATGGAGATATATACCGTGTTCTTGGATTGGAAGAATCAACATTGTGAAAATGGCTATACTACCAAAAGCAATCTACAGATTCAATGCAATCCCTATCAAACTACCACTGGCATTTTTCACAGAACTAGAACAAAAAATGTCACAATATTTATGGAAACACAAAAGACCCCGAAGAGCCAAAACAATCTTGAAAAAGAAAAACGGAGCTGGAGGAATCAGGCTCCCTGACTTCAGAATATACTATAAAGCTGCAGTAATCAGGACAGTATGGTACTGGCTGAAACACAGAAATATAGATCAACAGAACAGGATAGAAATCCCAGAGATAAACCCACACACATATGGTCACCTTATTTTTGATAAAGGAGGCAAGAATATATAGTGGAGAAAAGACAACCTCTTCAGTAAGTAGTGCTGGGAAAACTGGACAGCTACATGTAAAAGAATGATATTAGAACATTCCAAAACACCATACACAAAAATAAACTCAAAATGGATTAAAGACCTAAATGTAAGGCCAGACACTGTAAAACTCTTAGAGGAAAACATAGAACACTCTGACATAAATCACAGTAAGATCCTTTTTGACCGACCTCCTAGAGAAATGGAAATAAAAACAAAAATAAACCAATGGGACCTAATGAAACTTAAAAGCTTTTGCACAGCAAAGGAGAACATCAACAAGACAAAAAGACAACCCTCAGAATGGGAGAAAATATTTGCAAATCAAGCAACTGACAAAGGATTAATCTCCAAAATATACAAACAGTTCATGCAGCTCAATATCAAAAAAACAAAAAACCCAATCCAAAAATGGGCAGAAGACCTACATAGACATTTCTCCAAAGAAGATATACAGATTACCAACAAACACATGAAAGGATGCTCAACATCATTAATCATTAGAGAAATGCAAATCAAAACTACAATGTGGTATCACCTCACACCAGTCAGAATGGCCATCATCAAAAAAATCTGCAAACAGTTAATACTGGAGAGTGTGTGGAGGAAAGGGAACCCTCTTGCACTATTGATGGGGATGTAAATTGATACAGACACTATGGAGAACAATATGGAGGTTCCTTAAAAAACTAAAAATAGAACTACCATACGACCCAGCAATCCCACTACTGGGCATATACCCTAACAAAACCGTAATTCAGAAAGAGTCATGTACCACAATGTTCACTGCAGCTCTATTTACAATAGCCAGGACATGGAAGCAACCTAAGGGTCCATTGACAGATGAATGGATAAAGAAGATGTCACACATATATACAATGGAATATTACTCAGCCATAAAAAGAAATGAAATTGAATTATTTGTAGTGAGGTGGATGCACCTAGAGTCTGTCATACAGAGTTAAGTAAGTCAGAAATAGTAAAACAAATACCATATGCTAATACACATATATGGAATCTAAAAAAAACAAAAGTTGTTATGAAGAACCTATGTGCTGGATAGGAATAAAGACGCAGACATAGAGAATGGACTTAAGGACACAGGGAGGGGGAAGGGTAAGCTGGGACGAAGTAAGAGAGTGGCATGGACTTATTTATACTACCAAATGTTAAATAGATAGCTAGTGGGAAGCAGCCGCATAGCACAGGGAGATCAACTCAGTGCTCTGTGACCACCTAGAGGCGTGGGATAGGGAGGGTGGGAGGGAGATGCAAGAGGGAGGAAATATGGGGATATATATATATGTATAGCTTATTCACTTTGTTATAAAGCAGAAATTAACACACCATTGTAAAGCAATTATACTCCAATAAAGATGTTAAAAAATAAATAAAAAATAAATAAATATGAGCTATGTTCTCTAAGAAAAAAAAAAAGAATTGTTCTTCCTAGGAAATCTCTGATAAAAAATGATATGCAGGTATAAAAATAACAGATGGCTAAAAGTAGACACAGGGCTAGAGGTCAAGAGATGTTTTTAATTTCACTGATGGGGGATCTTGTATATGTGTATACAAATGGAGCTAGGAGAGAGAGTATTTGGAAATACAGGAGGCAGGGGGAAAACCAAGGACACATAATTCTGGGGTTAGTGGTAAAGAAATCATAACTAAGGTAAACATCTTGAGCAGAATAAAAGACACTTCTGAAACAGCTAGAAACGAGGTCAGAGTGAGGAAAACTGCAAAGAAACTTGTAGATATGGGGGAAAGAAATTAACAAAATTATGTACAGTCTGTTTTCTCAGTAAAGTATGAGGCAGGATCACTGGCACAGAGAAATGAAGGTTTGCCATGGGAGATGTGCTGGCGCTGGCTAGCATGGGCTAGCAAGAGCTAATTTCTGAGTTTTCAAGAATTTCATGAACCAGTTGTAAAACATGGCCATTATTACAACACAAATTACATAAATTTACAGTTGAATTATTGTAAAAAAATAAAGGTAATAAATGCTCAATATTCATCACTTCCTTTCTACTTTCTGTGCTCTTGGTATTATATTTATCTATTGTGTCTGAGCACAGGTACAATATTGTATCTGGGAATGCCATAAAAGCTGTGCTACTTACTACACATTGCTTCCCACTCTGCTTTTAGTGGTGTTGCTGATGCCTTAAAATGGGCCCTGGTGGAAGTATCTGTGACTTGAAGATCAGCAAATACTATTGTACAAATCAGGGCTTTTTTTAATTTCGTTTTGTTTTGCAAAGAGCTGTTGATTGACCATATACTAGCAAACCACAAGGTAAAGTTTTTGAGGCTAACAGTAACTGTTTTGAATGAGTTCTTTGAGGAGTAGGAAACAGCTGACTATTGACTGTTAAAGGATGGTCACAGCTCCTTGGGCCAGGCTGAAGTTAGGGACTACATTTGTAAAGGCAATCTACCCCACGAGCAACCCAGCTTTGGAAACAGCAAAAAAGTTGGGTTGAATGTCTTGGATGCAGGGCCTGAGAGGGAGAGGTGGGACTGGGTGAACCGGAGCATGTTGAGACTCATTACAGAGAGTAGGGAGCTCAAGAGGAAGCTAATGTACTGGGAGAAAAGGGTGAGAGTGTGGAATCAGAAACCTTAAAGTCCAGGTATAGCTGAAATGATGCAGAAGAAAAGTAAAAAGGATGCAAAAGTGTCATCAGAGAGTGGGGTTTTGGAAGTTATTATTTCATATAAAGCCATTTCCAGACCTTGGGTGTGATGGTACTTACGAGTTTGCTCAAGTTATCATGATTGTAGATACAGTGGGATTAGAAGAAGAGTTGCCAGTTTGGGTTGTTGGATGAGTTGATCTTATGGGCTGAAGGCACCAGGGATGTTGGCAGGAATTGGAGTGAAGAACTGAGAGTTATGTAGGCGTTAGAGTGGAGAAATGGGGATGATGTGGGTGTTGGAGTGGAGAGCTGCATTGAGTTGGATCAAATAGCTCTGGAATTCCTTGTGTGCAAGGAAATCATTCAGTGAGAATGGCTTCTGTGGAAATACACAGACAAGGCTACCTTACCAGCCACTGTCGTCCTTAAGCTATAGCTGCACTGGGTATAAACAGTGTATTGGAGTGCATAAGGAAATAGTATTCTTTTTAAAAAATTTTTATTGGAGTATAGTTGATTTACAATGTTGTGTCAGTTTCAGGTGTACAGCAAAGTGAATCAGTTATACATTTTTTTTTTTTTTTTTGGCCATGCCGCGTGGCATGTGGGATCTTAGTTCCCAGACCAGGTATCAAACCCTCACACCCCCTGCATTGGAAGCACAGAGTCTTGACCACTGGACCACCCGGGAAGTCCAGGAAATAGTATTCTTAATGTAAAAACATTTTTAGTGTTTTACAAAATTTAATTTGCTTAACATTCTATAGCATTTCTGATGAAACTGACATACAGTTGTGCTAATGGGTTGGGGACAGTGGCAAGGATGTCTCTTTTAAAAAAGATTTACTTTTTCTAACCCACTGCTTCCAACCCACTGCAGAGAGAATTTTTTTTTTCTCTTTTGCATGTTCATAAACAGTTAAGGCAGTATCCCACTTATTTTTTCTCTGTTGAATTCTTAAACATTTTCAAATTCTTGGTATTGCGGTATATTCTCCAGAATTTATTTTAGTCTTTATTATGTTGCATTTCCCTTACTGTTCCCACTAGGTGTCATTTTCCCTTTCTACCTTTAGTAAGGGTGTCATATTAGCTCTATAGAGCATAAGCTTTCAATTTATAATATCATTTTATCCTTTAGTGTTGCATCCTCTTGTAGCAGTTTTAGCTATTATTTTTCACCAATGTTTTGAAAGTAGGCACTTAGCGCGTATTTCTTAATGATGTATTTTTCAAGATGTAGGTGACATCGTTGAACAGGTGTATTTGTAATAAAACATTTTTCCCCAAACTTCTGTCTAAATCTCTTGCTCAGTGCTACTCAACTGGGAATCAAAACTCAGCAGTGTAGCAACAGGTTATTCTCTTTCTACATTTTCTCCTTCATTATAAGTATAGCCATGGTTTTAACAAGGGCCAATGGCTTAACCCAAAGGATTGATCTGGGACCCTTTGACAGGTCAGTGCATGGGTATCAAGGACATCTATCCCTCAAATCTCATTAGCAAAGCATTTCTTAAACAAGGCTATGCAAAGAGGGAGAAGAAAAGCAACCTTGAGAGTGTGTGTGTGTGTGTGTGTGTGTGTGTGCATGAACTTACAAGAAACAATCTTTCTTTTACACCCACACACTCAATATCTTCATGCAAATTCCCTTCTATTCTCTACCTGAAGGTAAACACTTGGGTTGAGTTGAGTCATTCATATTTCTATGTAGTTTAGTTTACTCTTTTGCCATTGCTATGTGAAAATGGTGAGTTTTGATAAGCCATCAGAGAGAAGAAAGTAGTATTTTTAAAGTCCAGGCCAAGTCTGGGTGAGTGATTTGGGAAACTTGGGCCTCAGCAAAGTGCCAGGTGCTTGAAGGGTGAAGCATGGCTCCATCTCCATGACGAGGAGGCAGTTTGATGTGGTGAAAGGTACCAGATTCAGCCCCGCAGTCATGAGTTGCAGCTCTTTCTTGGCTTTGCCTTACTCTGGGATTTTTGGCAAGCTGTTTAACTTGTCTAAATCTCAGATAAGATCTATAATTTGGGGATATTAACATATGTCTCAACTGTTTTGAAAAAGATTATATGAGGTGTTGTATTAAAAATCCTTGCCACTCACCTGGCACAGAGTAGGCCTTCAATAAATAAGAGTTTCCACATCTTTAATACCCTGAAGGTAAAAAATTGCATTACTTTGCCATGATCTATCAAGATGCTAAAGCACTGCAGTATCTATAACTCTAATTTCTAAAATTTGAATTAGATTTCCAATATAAAAACTCTTGAAACAGCATAAGTGGGTAGTGTTTACGATTCAGATTTCTTAAAAGCACATAAAAAGTTTAAGAAATACCTACATAGAAAACAATAAACTACTAGTGAAAAAAGAAAAATTGTGGAAATGGCACTCTTTCTTATATTCTAGGTGTAATAGCCATCACAGCTGAATTGGTAATTTTATTTTTCTTATGAAAGATTTGCTGCTTTATTCTTACCTCTGGGAAAATATTCTATTATCTTCACCAAATGATTCAACTATAGGTTTTTATTTTTGAATCTTAGAGCTTTTAATTGTAAAATATTATCACTTTTATTCTTAATAACCTAATAACTATTATCGATCTGCGATTGTTCTCTGCTGTATTAAAATCCTAATGTGACACAATAAAATATTTCCTCCTCTGGTTTCAACCACCTGTTAAGATAATCATTGTATACTGTTGGTCAGTTTATTTAATGTTATTGAGATGATTTATTATACATGTTATAACTTCTCTTATGTTTACTCTCCATCCAATAATACTTTGATATTAGTAATTGTTATTGGAATTTACATAGTAACATTATTTAAGAAGTAGAGAGAAATATGTACATTAACTTCCCAGTAAAGTAAACCTTAATTGAAAATTTGGGGTTTCATATTATTTTTGTTCAAAGATGAAAATTAATTACAGTGTTCTGTAGGAAAATTTACTATATTCTGTATATAACTAAACTGGCCATTAGAAACCAGACCTATTTGTTTTCTACGTCTCACACTGACAATTACAAAATGACATAAATTCTGGATTTATTTAAAATACATAATATATATTCCTCTACTGTCAAGATTATGTGTGTTATAAATGGGGGTGTGTCCACAAATGCAAACTTATAGATCAAAGAAATGGCGATTTTCCCAAGTAAAAACAACAGTAAAAGGCAATTGGCTGAAATTTCTTTTAAACATATGAAGGAATCACATTATAGCTTTGCTTAAAGACTATTAGTTTCTGTTTATGGTGTTGTAGAAAGTCTACAGTCTTTTACAAAAACAGTCTTTTACAAAAGTATCTAATCCTATCCTAGCACTGGTTGCTAGGAGAACATTTGATGCAAATTAATCAGTAAACATCTAGCAGCCAGCTACCTAAGGAGATGGGGAAGGGGAGAGACTTTGAAGCTGGCCAGCAGGGAAACCGCTGATGGGAAAATGACTGTCGAGGGTTTTTTATACACACCAGCAACATCACACTGTGATATGAATTTTTTTCCCTTTATCGTTCTTGTAGGTAAGGAGGGGAAAAGAAAGCAGGAAAAATTGAAAAGATAAATGGGGTCTTCCCAGTGAAGGTGAGCTTGATTGTTTTCTGTTGAACTTTGGCAACAGCAAGGATTAGATTAATTAATGATTAATAACAAATGAAAATTAGTGAGAATGGAGCAAGGTACTTAGTCCTCCCTAGATATTTGTATTTAAATTTTACTCTGCATCCATCATGTGTCCTATTTGCAAATAATGTTTCTATAAACGACAACAACAACAGAGCAGTTTGAGTGTGGAAAAGAATCTCCTTCACCTAAAATTTCATCTGGGACAAGATCCTAGAATGTTTTAGAGAGAATAAAGGATAAATATCTAGCCATTTTAAAATGAAAACTATGCTTTAAAGTATCAACAAAATGAGAAATAAATTTGCTTTCTTAAATTTTAATGGAATTTAGGTGTGTCCCACAGAGAGATTTATGTCATTGATCAATATTCATATCTGTAGAAACAAAGTATCAGTCTTAGGAGAGCTGAAGAAGTTTACACACCAGGAAATTGTTATCTTGGTTTACTGGACCTGGATTAATTCCTAACCTTTAGTCTTTTCAAGCAGTTTTTTTGTTTTGTTTTGTTTTGTTTTTACTACTGAAGAAAACCAAAAATTGGAATTCAATTTATAGAATTTTCATTTTGTTATGAATATGAGAACATAGATGCTTTATGTTTAGAAATGATTATCTATGGGACTATGTAAATACATAATATCCTACAAAATCTGCAAAGGAAGTAAAATAATGAAAAATATGTTTATTAGTTTTACATAAACCTATTCAATTATCTTTTTAAAATAGGAACAAATTTGGTGTGGTTAGAGAGTTTATTATTTTTAGACTAAAAATAAATCTTTTTAATTTTTCTATAATAAGGAAGTTAACTTTATTTATATTATTTCTCTTTTAAATGATTTACACATACACATATTAAAATCATGCCATGTATTTCAATCATAATCCAAGGTTAAAAGTCATGAATTCTGCTCAGAATTTTGCCACACATGATACTTGATCTAAGATCTAAAATGTTGACTAAGATTATCTATTTTCTCTTCTGTACAAAATTGTGAAGTGTTCAATAAGTTTAACTTTCTGCTTCACTTTTAAATTATCTGGCAATAAAATATAGAATACTATCTTATTTCCCTTCTTTCATTCTTTCCTATGTATGGCTCAGGATAAATAAATCAACCAATATACAGAGCACAAAAAAATAAAATCAAATGGTTGCTAGGGGCTATGGACCTCAAAGTGAGAGATTAGGCCCTGACCTCAAAAATATTACCATCTGCTTTCAGAGTTAAAATTAAAACAAATACAAGAAACAATAAGTCAAGATCATATATTTTTGATGTGGATTATGTTCTAGAGAAGTTTGGAAACAAACAAAGTTTGGCAACATCTATAGGAACCAGGGTAGGCTCCACAGAAGGGATGAACTCGAGTGGAAGCTGAAGAATGAGGGGGAGTTGGAGGCACCCAGAGAGCCTTAGAGTTACAATATGTTGTACAATTAAGTGTTGAATAAGCAACTAATATCAACTTATCTACCTTTGCAAATGATATTGAAAATGATATTTTTTGCAAATGATATTGAACGTATTCATTTTTTGGTATAATCAGATAGCATATTCTCTCATGGAGCTCTACACAAGAAAAATTAGCTAGATAATTATTGTTTGTGATTAGTAAAAATATAATTAATATATATTAAAATACATTAATTTTATATGTAACAAGGTACAGGGTTATGGAAGAGCTATCTACACAGACACAAACAGTTTGGAACAAAGGTAATTTAATTAAGGGATTTTTTTGTATTCCTTTATTGAATAGCTATTTACCTGAATTGATTTGTTTTCAAAATAAACAATGTGATTACTATTGTTTCAAAACACTTGCATGAAAAGATATAGAAAATAGAAAAAGTATAACATCCAACAAAAATATCGGATAAAAATATTAAACTAAAATTCTTCAATACCAACCTATTAATGTCTTGATAATATAGTGAATCTATATATACAGTGTAAGTGGAACATTGATTTTACTTATTCTTTTTCTAAGGGAAATGTAGATCACCTTAGTGCTCTAAATTCTCTTATATTTGATCATGTGAAAGAGGCCCATACTGAATGGTTATAATTTGGTTCTAATAATAATCGGTTACATAAAAGTTGTCCGTCTGAATGCTTATAATGATGATGTAAAGCACGTCTTTATTTTAGTGCAAACTTCTGCATGCTGGTTTACCTCACATGTACTACTTCAGTTTTTCCAAACCCAAACTTCCCTATATTTACCCTTCCTCAGACGTATCTCACAGTAGTCAGTGATATCACATTTTACCCAGGTGTGCAAGCCAGACTCTTGGGCATCACACTTGTCCATCATCTCTGAGAGCCATTTGATCTCCCATTTCTATTACGTAGACTCTTTGTACTATTCCCACAACTGTTCTGATTTCAAGCCTGTGATGGTTAATTTTATGTGTCAATTTGACTGGGCCAAGGGGTGCCCCCGGACATTTGGCTAAACAGTTTTCTGGGTGTGTCTGTGAGAGTGTTCCTGGATGAAGTTAACATTGACTCAGTAGACTGAGTAAAACAGATTTCCCTCCCTAGTGCGGGTGGGCCTTATTCAATGTTGGAAGCCGGAATACAACAAAAAGGCTGATCCTCCCAAGAGTAAGAAGGAATTTTTCCTGCCTAGCTGCCTTCAAACTAACATTGTTTTTTTTTTTTTCCTACCTTTGGACTCAAACTGAAACATAGTCTCTTTCCGAGTCTCAAGTCTACTGGCCTTTGAACTGGAACTACACCATAGGCTCTCCTGAGTCTCCAGCTTGCCAACTGCAGATTATATCCTATTGGTTCAGTTTCTCTGGAGAACTCTGACTAATACAAAGTCCTTGGCACTTCTCTTCTTGGATTTTGTAGTATTCTCTTAATTGCTGTCCATTTTCTCACCCTTCCCATATGTCTAACGTAACCCTGCCATACTTATGTTTCTCAAATGTAAATCTCTCAGGCCTTTTCCTAGATTAAAATTCTTCTTGGCTCCTCATCCACTTCAAGAAAAAACACAACTGCTAACATATCAAATAAAGCACCTCAATGATCCAGGCCAGCCTTGTTATTTCCCTTCCTTCCAGCAAAACTGAAAAAGTTCCGGTTTCCTGAACTGAGCTGCCGAACATCTTTACATGTTCTACTTGGTCTACCTATACTGTCACTTTTTTCACTTGTCCATTGTCCACTGTCTAATTCCTATGCTTCCTTAACACTTGGCTCATGTTGTCTTTCCTTCTAGAAGCCTCCTATTAGTTCCTTCTCCTCCCGTCTCTTTGATTTCCTCTTTTATAGCATGGGGTTGTAATAGTTGATTGCTCACACCTCTATTTCAGAGAAATGATAAAATCCTTGAAGCGAGTAATCTTATCAAATCATTTTACTCAGTGCCCAGCACAGAACAGAGCATATAGTAGGTATTCACTAAAGTTTTGCTGAGTAAGAGAATGAATGAACCTCACTCATATCAATTAAATTCATTTTTAACACACACTTTCATATTTAACATAGAAAAGTCATTTCAGAAATTCATCTTGTTCTGAATTTAGTTCTCTCTATATTTTTTATATTCTTTATTTACCCTGTCACATCCACCCCACTCTGTGCCTCCAGAGACTGACATTTATGAACTTTATTAATGGGCTCCCCTGTTCTCTGGCTTAAGATTGGGTTCATCCAATAGTAGATACAGGCAAAAGATTAGAGGGTGGAAGTGGAGGGAGGCTAGGGCTTTATTCCCATGGCACCCTCCACAACGTGGCAGTAGATGCATTCCTCTCCCAAAAATCTCTGTGGTCTAGTACCTGCTTCCTCCCATTGCCCTTCAGACCTGGGGTGGCAACAACTCCCCACTATTAGCCTGAGAGTACTTAACTTTCTATTTCTAGTTTCATTAAGCTTCCTTAAACTTTTCTCAATTACTCTATTGAACAGGGCCACCAGCTTCCTGCCAGGAGTATGACTAATGCAATACAGAGCCTTTTTTTCCCCCCTCTAATCTATTTTAAGAATCTAACATGATAGCACAATAACTCCACCAACCAGGTCATATGTCGGACTCATCAAACACATTAAATATTCTAGTAACTATACAGTAGGCCAAACCATACCATGATGGGGAATCTAATATTATTATTATTTTTTTTTTTTAATTAATTAATTGATTTATTTTATTATTTTTGGCTGTGTTGGGTCTTCATTTCTATGCGAGGGCTTTCTCCAGTTGCAGCAAGCGGGGTCCACTCTTCATCGTGGTGTGCGGGCCTCTCACTATCGTGGCCTCTCTTGCTGGGAGCACAGGCTCCAGACGCGCAGGCTCAGTAGTTGTGGCTCACGGGCCTAGTTGCTCCGCGGCATGTGGGATCTTCCCAGACCAGGGCTCGAACCCGTGTCCCCTGCATTGGCAGGCAGATTCTCAACCACTGCACCACCAGGGAAGCCCTAGTAGTATTATTTTTTTAAGGTAACTAAAAGAATCTTACAGCTTTAAAATGCTTTTCAGTTTAAAAGGTGGTTTCAAATGCATTGTCTCATTTCATCATATCATGTGTAAATATCTTACTGGCAAACAGTGGAAATACTCAAATATACAGCTTTGAAAGGCTTATTTCAATTTTATTTAAACTTTAAAACAGAACTTAAACTAAAATTATATTCTGGTTAAAAAATAGTCATTTTCATCAGCGAAATAAGAATAGGATGTTACCCCAACTCAGTAGTCAATTATAACTCATGTCTCATTTGTGCCTAAGTGATTCCCTCCCATTAGGGAGTTGGAGGCCAGATTAACTCAAGACTACCAGGGCATTTTACCACACCATTGGGTGTGCTCCACTCATGCTCTTTTGCCCAGAGTAAATGTAATACTTGGAAAAATAGTGTTCTCTTGAATGCTGTAGACAGTGTGTATAAGCCTATAGTCCAAAAAGCATCACCAGATGTGTGTTTTGTAGATGCTGCATTGTGGTGCCTGCCAGCTGGGGAAAGCTCTAGAGCTCTTCACTGTCTTCCCCAGAAGGAAAGCACTAAATGCTCCCTTGTTCCTCCAGAGTTGTTATCCTTCTCCATGTCGAACTCCCAGGAAATCACTGAAGAACCCAGCGTAGCCTGGCTCGTGATGTAGCTGGTGGTGCAATACTCCTTTTTTCTGCCCTTTTTCCATTTTAATCAAAAATATAAATATGATGTACAAAGACTTAAGAAAAAGAAGATGGATATGCTTTCATGATCAAACACTTTTGAAAAAGGAGAAACTTTGTTTCTGGGAAATTCATGCAAACAAACTAGCACGATCTTCAAGGCTCTTAGATTCCAGAGGTCAAATTATCTTATCATTTAAGATAAAAGGACTGATTACGTTGCCCATGAAAGCTACTATTCTGGAAGCTACTTTTAAAGGGTTTAAAATTCCAGATGATTCTTGTAGAGGCAACTGAGTTTTCTGAGAGCTTCTTAAGCTTTATATTACATATGTAGAGCTTTATATTACATATGTAGGGTGCACTTGAAAAACACCCCTGAATATATTCTTTAATTTTTTTAATATAATGCCTTGTATACATCTGGTAGGGTATCCAAAAGACACTCTTTTTAAGTATGTCATTTAAATTTGATAAAAATACACAAAGAGATTGGTCTCCAGGCTGTATCAATGTACATAGCACTTTTGTTTCATGCCTAGTCCTGTGCCCATATTAAACTAATAGAACAGAGTCAGCAGAACACAAAGGGAATTTAATGCATAAGCTCTGCCCCTTTTTAACTTCAAATCTAGATTGAGACTCTGTAGTGTCCAGAAAGGGCCCAGATGCAAAGTCAAGTATAGTGACTGAATTTTCCCCCAGGCCCTGTTAATTTCACAAAGAAAAATTGCAGGATGCATTAGACAACTATATGCACCCAATAAAAATTTCTGCAAGTACATGAACATTTCAGTTCTCATTTCAATTTAAACAACTGATTAATCAGATAGTTAAAGTGTATTATCAACAATGAATTCTGTATATTGTAATCAGACCCAAACTAGGAGTGTCTCAAGGGAAAGACTGAGCCATGGAGGCAGGACCCCAAGGGTGTTTCAGGTCAGTAACTGTCAGGGGTGATATTCATGTATTTACCCCACCTCCAACCTCAGTGGTATCAGTACATCCTGGCTGATTTTTGGTTTTCGCATCAGAGGAAGTTTGTAATGGAGGCAACCAAATCCTAACTGAGGCAAGAGATCCTCAGGGAGTGCATAGAAACATGATGAGTGGGAGATCCAACAAGAAGGACACAGTAAGTCAGGCCTGTTACCGTATTTGCCAAGTCATTTGGTAATGCTATGACGGAAGCACTCAAAAGCACCAATATAGGGATAAAAACAAAGCAGAACAAATAGAAAAGAACAAGGTACTATAAGGTATACTCTATATGAAGTTTAAGTACGATAGAAGCTATGAAACGAGGAGGGGCATCACTCATATTTTCAATTTCCAAAACAATGCCAAGAGCTTCAGTTTACTTTGAAGCCTCATTCAGGATAAATTGATTATCATCTGGGAAAGAAGAAATTTTCCATGTACTTCCATAACCCTAACATTTTTAGCAAAATATCTTTCCAGAACCTTATGATTGGTAATTACATAAAAAGACAGAGGTAAGACTAAGTACAGGGCTAACCAACAACTGGATCCTCAGGGAAGCCAGGACCTTTTGAGGATATAAAACATAGAATTCAAGGATCATAATTAAATTGGCAGAGACATGAAGGTGAGTCTTCAAGCAATGGAAGCTGTGTGTTTCCAGGAGGTTCTCAGCAGGTTGAAGCAGGACTCCAGCACATGGTTTCTCTGGGCTGACAGGCAGGGTAAGGCAAGTTGCCAAAACCCTCAACAAAAGGAGTGGAGTCAGGAAAGGTGAAAGCCATGTGGCTGTCCTCAGGTTGATATGGCTAGGGATGGATAGAAGGTGAGGATTTGGCTAAAGACCTTGTGAAAGAGTATTATTTTAAGAGACAGCAAATAGTCAAATTGATCACAATTGCCTTCCTGCTAAATGACCAGGGCCAGCTATAAGTGGCTTTTGGAATTGTGTCCTAGTTAGCCATGGTTAGAGATCTTCAGTAGTTGAGTCTGAATATTTATCCCAAGAAAACACATACTGATGCTTATATAGGACACTTCTACTTCAAAAGAAAATGTTAAATAATAGTATTTAGACATTATCAGAAGATGGCAAAGGAAATGTCCATTTCCACATCAAATCCTGCCCAGTCCTAGATGCTAGCATCTACTCCTTATTATACTAGATTTCCACTGGTGAAGGTCCCTTCCATGGGGTCTATTTGCTTTCACCAGTTGGTGGGTTGTATCTGTAATACTCATTTGCAGGCTGCTCTTAACAAACTTATTCAGTGCCTTCTACTGAGTGGCCCATCTATCACCCAGTCCAGTATCGTATTATAGTCTACAATTCTCTTCATAAATGGTCTTTTGACAGAAAAGAGCCTGGAAATTTCCCTCCCAATGTGGTTAGGGAATAGGGTATAAAGATATCGCTATAGCAACGTAAAATCAGTCCCAGATTCTCTTACAGAATCCAGCCCAGAGTAGGTGATCAGTTTGTTGAGTGGAGGAATCATATCTAGCAAAGTATGTGCTAGATATACTCTTTGATTCTTTTCTAAGAGTAAAACTCACTCTTTAAGATTTTTTAAGACTTCCTTGATTAGACTAAAAGCACACATGCCTCACTCCTTAGGGAAAATTCCTTCTGGCCCAAGTGTCTTACCAACCCTCCTTAGGAAAGGGTTCATTGCTCTATCCAAATGCTGATGCACAGTAAGGGTAAAATATACACTGAATTTTGAATACTGTGTAGAAACAAAAGAATGTTAAATATCTTAATAGTTTTCATATTTATTTCATGTTGAAATCAAATTTTTAATATACTGAGTTAAATAAAATATATTGTAAAAATTAAAAAAAAAAAGCAATGGGACATTGTACTAAATAAGAAACAAAACTCTTTCAGCAATGGAATATGATTCTGTTTCCCAGAGCTTACAAAGGAAACTTGTTTCTTTTAGTATTTCAACATATTTATTTACTTTTAAAAATTTTGTCACCTGTGAAGAAGTCTTATGATAGCATCTGTCTTAACATCATGTACCCAACAATTCACAGTTCATAAATAATCTAGAAGAGAGGTCGCAAACATTTTCTATAAAGGACCAGAGAGTAAATTTGGGGGCCGTTGTGGGACATACAGTCTCTGTGGCAACTACTGAGTTCTGCCTTTGTAGCCTGAAAGCAGCTATAGCCAATACAAAAAAAAAAGAAAGAAAGAAAAAAAGAATGGTGTGGTTGTGTTACAATAAACTTTTATTTACAAAAACCGACTGTGGGCTAGATTTGACCCATGAGCCATTCTTTGCCGATCCCTGCTCTAGGAGATAATACAGAAGTATGGCCTTAAAGATGGAATTCACTATTCTTTGCCTGCCAAATTCTGGCCAGGAATAATGCTCCTTTTCTAGGATTCACCACTCAAATGAGTGTATAAATGAAATTAAATGGTAGTGATATTGTTTTCTTGCATTTCAACCTGGCAACTTCCATAGAAGGGAGAAAAAATTTAGTAATTTATTTCTTATTGTTTTCATGCATTAGCTTCTTTTTAATTTCATATAAGAAAAATGCATTCATAGTATAAAATGGAATGGCTAATTTGGAAGATCAGTCAGATGTAATAGTTATACTGAGATATGCAAAACTAGCTAGATATTTTTTTTTAGTAGTTACACCCGTTAAGTAGATCAGTGGTGTAGGACAGATGCAGCATTTGACAGATCCCACTCCTGTAGAAGAAAGGAGGGTTTTTAAACTGTACATTACACATTGTCACATTATATAAAGTTATTGCTACATCAGGTGACACAGAAGAAACTGGTATTACATGACCTGATGCAAATTCAAATGGAAAATTTGGAGCATACAAATGGATTAAACACCCTTGAAAATCAGGTAGAGTACAATTCCAAAGGATTTCAGGTCATTCAGAAATGCTATTACCTCCCAGCTAAGAAATGTAGACTGTTTTGTTAGTGATCACACTGAAGCATGAAACTGGGGAGGAAGACTATTAATCGGTCAGTTAAGGTAAGAAATCAGAAATATTATTTTAAGGTGGAATGTTGTGACGAACATGTAGCAAAATGTAAAATTACCTCTCAGAAGAATCTGTGTTTATTTTCAGTCACTATTTACAGTATGGAAAACGTATTATGATTGAAAAATCTCACTTGAAAAGTTCTTACCCTAAAAACCTCACAGACCTTTTCAGAGTAGGTCTACCATTTTTCATATATGCTACCAAAGTCTTCTTGGAAAGCAATTTACATGTCATGTAAAATGTATACTTTTTTCTAAAATAGCATTTTACAGTGTTTTAAAAGGTTTTTATTTTTCTAGATATTGCTAAACTACTTATGAACATATAATGGAGGGATGAGTCAACAACTATATTAAGGCTGGAGTACTTCATAACACTACTTACGCAGTAAATGTTTACTATCCAGCAAGCTCTCTGTTGATTAAAAAGACAGTCTTGATTGTAGTAGATGGTTGTCTGTCAGAAGAATTAAGCTCCTCCTTTTTTTAAAATATTTTGAATACATGTCCGATTACTTAATTGAAACCACTCTCTTTGATTTCCCTTAAGAAAAGTATTGCTTGATTCTTCTCATCCCTTCAGGTTTTTTTTTTTTTTAAATAAAGAGATCATTATTTGATATTTAAAATGGAATATCAGGCAAATGAAGCCAATAATAATTGAAGATTTATTACTTAGTATATCTTATATAACCATATGTCATATGTATTAGAATTGCTTATAATAAAAGGTATTTGCCTTGGGAAATTACGAACATCTAAATTTTGAAATGTAATGCATAGCCAAGGGATGGTAAAAAATTTAGTAGAAAGTTATAAAATCTTTGCTATGAAAATTTAAATACTCTGGTGATACTGTAAGAAATGCATTTAACAAGTTAATTTTGGTTGGATTCTTCCTTTACCACATTTGTAGTGCTTACCACCCTTTGTGTCATCACTAGTAGGTAAGAGTACTTTGCACTTTGAGGGTGTGGTGCATACTTTGTTCATCTTTTTATTCCTACATATTGCCTAAATACCATAGTCCCCTAGCTAGTCTCTTTTACGGTGTCATGGGTATGCAATAAGTGTATTTTAGAATGAATGAATGAAGTAAAAAGCCAAATCAGCATATAATACTCTCTATAGGAACGATGCCATTATTTTTTTATAACTTTTTTATAGTGACTGTTTTTAGATCTTTAATTATCAAATTCACTCACTTGCTAAGTAATACTACTCCAAAATAATGTCACCAGAGAGCGAGTTTAATGTAGTCTAAACTCATGCATGAAAATTATTATGGAATGTCTCAGTTAATAATTCTTAATATACTTAAAATAATTGATTATTTGATTTGCACATTTGTGTATTTCTTAGCTTGTTTAGTATGTTATTTTTAAAATGTTTCTGTATTCTAAATATTAAATACATTTCTTTAAAAAGCACATAATGTACTTACCAAATGCTACAAATCAGAAATACATTTTACTTGAAATGAGTATCTATTATTCAAAATAATAGTTGAAATATATAGAGCCCTTATATTTCAAAATATTAACCTTTCACTGAATTGATTAAAAGCAGGTAATATGACTTTGAAGTATTTTGAAAACCTGACTACTGAAAATCAATCAAATTATTTTTGTTGTTTGGTAATGTAAAACATTTGCTCCATTTTTCAAAGCCTGTGATTATCTTGTGCACCCTGCCAATGAATAGATTTAGTAGAAACCAGTAGAGAAGAATCATTAATAAGAAAGAATCAAAAACAAAGGAAAGTAAGTGGGTTAATTACAGTAAATATGATTTAAGCATCTGTTTAGGCTATCAAGGGAATACAAAAGGGAATTTGAGAGATAGTATAATCTAAACCCAAATTAACAAAACTCAAATAAGGGTAAAATTCTCTTCACAGCATGATGAGCATTTATTAAATATTATTTTTACTTAAACGTAGACTTGGAAATGGACAGTAAGCAGTACTTATGCTTTAAAAAAAAAAAAAAGTAGTATAAATACCTTACCTAAACCCTCTTTCTATGACAGCTGCCACACAGAATCTATGACAGAATCAAGCTGTACAGATATGACCAAGGACCAAGGTACACAAGTTTAAAAACACTTAAAAGGGTTTTCAGGGCACGAAATGAGGTATTTTCAGTATGATAATTATACATTTTTTAAGTGACATATTGTGTAATACTTTTTTTTACTTTTTTGCTACGCTTTTAAATATTATTGATAGTTGTAGTATTTATGATCAGATACTATAGCCTTTAAAATTTCTTCTTTGTTTTGGATTTAATATTTTCTTTGTGGTCAGTTATCTGATTGGTTCTTTTAAGTATTCCATGGATGTATGAATATTTCATGGACATTAATTTGTTTAATCACTTTATTTATTATGATATAATTACTCTAGGTCCTTAATTTTAACTAGGTCTGTCTGATTTCAAAAGATAGTCTTCCTAATATGCATATCTGATTATGTTCTGCTTCCTTTTGAATTCTTTTTTTTAATTTAATTTTATTTATTTTTTATACAGCAGGTTCTTATTAGTTATCTATTTTATACATATTGGTGTATATATGTTAATCCCAATCTCCCAATTCATCCCACCACCACCACCCCCCCACTTTCCCCCACTTGGTGTCCATACGTTTGTTCTCTACATCTGTGTCTCTATTTCTCCTTTTGAACTCTTAGTGGCCTTTCATACCAACAGAATAAAATCTAAATTTCTCTGTATGACAGAAAAAGCCCTTCACGTCCCTTATTTCTTTCAAACTTCCACGGTGCCTCCATATCTAACATACTATCAGCTGATCCATACTGGAAAATCTTGTGGTTTCCAAACTTGGCATGCTCCCTCACACTTTTGTAACTTGACTATGCTTTCCCCTGACCTTTAAGTCCCTTTCCTAGTACATCTGTCTCAATTAGTGTCACTATTCAAAACTCATTTTAGTAATAATCTCTGGTTCTCCTCCAATGTATTTGTTTACTTTATAACTGTGCTGTTCAATACAGTAGCCACTAGATACATGTAGTGATTTAAATTCAAATTAATTAAATTTACATAAAATTTGAAAATTCATTTCCTCAGTAGTGTCAGTCACATTTCAAGTGCTCAGTATCCACGTATAACAAGTCACTACCATACTGGACAACATAGGGAATTCCCGGGTGGCCCAGTGGTTAGGACTCTGCGCTTCTACTGCAGGGGGCACGGGTTCGATTCCTGTTCAAGGAACTAAGATGCCCCAAGCTGCACAATGCAGCCAAAAAAAAAAAAAAAATTGACATAGATATAAAATATTTCCATCATCACTAAAAGTTCTATGAGAGAGCACTGACTTAAAATCTTAATTGTGAAATTGTATTATATATAGTAGTCTTTTTATTTCTCTGTTTCTCAATCTGGAGATTTCTAAAAGCAAATAACCTAAACCATTGGCCTTTAGGCCACATAGTAGGAATGCAGTGTTTTTTCATACTTCACATGCCAACATTCATAAACACTTATAAGAGGAAACCACAGTGATCTATAACCAGAGGGATAAGCAAGATTATTAAAGCACAGAAAACATCCATAGGAAAAAGGACTTTTGAGTCATGGGAGTAAAACCTTCTCAGCCTAAAACATAGTTAAAATCTGAAGAAAAAAAGACCTAAACTCTTCCATCACAACGGCTACAAAGAGCATGGGGATCTTAAGCAGAGGTTATTTTGTAGAAAACATGGATAGAGAATGATACCTCTTAGGTTTTCAGCATTTTTTTTTGCAGTAAGCAACAATTAGATATTGAAATAACATTGTTGATCATTTGAATCCTGTGAGACCGAACAATATGAGACATTGTTAGAAATGACTGAAAACTTCCAACATTTAATATACTATCCATGAGAAGGAATTGACCATTGTGGGCATATATAGTCCCACATGGGCCATAGGTACAGATGGAAGAACTGGAGTGGAAAGATAAACTTATTATTATTCTTACTGATTTCTCATTTTTGAACTGCAGATTAAAATTTATATTATATAATTTTCATTCTTTTGGAAAATACTGATGACTATTGCTTCCAATTCCAACCCAATCCATTACTCAAAAGTCATTTTTTCAGTGAAGTTTGTCCTTGCTCACATTATCTAAAAGTTCAAGTTCCACAGTCCATATCTCTTTCTCTCTTTTTCTTCTTCTTGTCACCATTTAACATTCTAAATATTGTACATATTTGCCTTGTTTGTTTGCAACCCACAATAAATTTAAGCATTTGAGTGCAGGTATTTTTGTCAATTTTGTTCACTGTGGTATCACTAGCTCCTAAATGTGTCTGGCACGTAGTAACTACTCCATAAATATTTGTTAAAGGTTGAATGTTCAAAACAGAACTCATTATTTTCTTCCCCTGTATATGCTATCTCAACTTGTGGTACTGTAGATATTCTGTAGGGTTACTGATCTTAGAAACGCTTTTTCTTAACTTCTCAAGTTCAATTAATTACCAAGTTTGACCCATTTTCCCTTCTAAGTTCTTTGACTTTCGTATCTACTTCCATTCTCCCTTGTACTACCAGAGAGAGCCTGCTAACTGGCCTCTGTCTCAGGATGCCTTTCTTCAAATAGCACCATCCATACTGCCGTAACCATGAACTTTCTAACATGCAATGCTACTTGTGTCATTCCTTTTCTCAGAACTCTTCAGAGGGATCTCAAACACTTTGGAATAAAGTCCAAACTCCCTATCATTATGCACAAGGCCCTACTTCCTTTTCCATCCTCATCTCCTTCTACTCCTCGTTTGCAAGCACCTGCATAGAGCCTCTTGTTTTACCCCTGGCCTCTCTAGTGCAACAACCTGTCCTTGAATGTCCTCCCACCTTTCACAGAGCTAACCACAGACACTAAGTTTGGATTAGTTAAACATTCTCTAGGAACTTTTTTATAATGTAGTTACCAGTTAATGCGCTGATCTTCTCTTATAGACCGTGAGTTCCTGGAGAGGAGAGAGTACATCTTACCTTTATAATTAACACAGTGCTGGGATAGACTAGGAGCACAGAACTGTTGAAAAAAAGATTAAATAATTGACTATCATCCTAAGGGACTGAGAATGTATGTTCACAGGCAGATGCCATTTATATGACAAACCTCTTCGGGAAAATGGCTAATCTATTAGAATTAGAAAAATCATTTCAGATGTTGTTGTGTTCAAATAATACATAAAAAATCTGGGCACAAATGTTAAAATAGCTTTTTAAATAGTTTTTAGTGAGTTTTAGGTCTAGCAGTTTCAGCTTCACTAACATTTATGTTCATGATCTTCCTAAATAACCCTGTCGATTTCCAATACTTTTCACCTTTGGTTTAAAGGAGAACAAGACGTGCCTGTGGTGAATATTTTCAAATTTTCAAATTTTTCTAAACATTGCTTACCTTAACTGGGCATAGAAAGACTAAGCAAAGTCCATCCTCTGTTTATCTTGAGCAATTTCCAGCTACAGGTTTGTGCACAGGATTTATATTCCCAACTGGATTGAACTACTTTCACCTTTATTAAGTGGTTTTGGTGCTGAAATGGTTTTTATTCAAGCTTAAATCCTTTTGTTCTTTATACATTTAAGAGAATTACTTTTGCTTTGAGCATTTTCAGGTTCCCATGATTCTTATCTCACTCTATTCTTTGAAAGCTATGAAGCATTATTTACATTTTATTTCACAGAAATTGTTTTTATAAATGTGTAGTTTTGCTTTCACTTTGTTTATCATTTTCATTTCCTATGAACTGACTTTGAAGGCAGAATACGTTGTAGTATTGTGATCATCATTTTGGAAAAAATACATTCCCCAAATTTGGTTATCAAATAACTTCCATACTGTTAGTTTTAACTCAGGAAAAAAATCAAATCAAATCAAAACAAAACAAAACAAAAACACAAAACCTTTAACAGTTACCCAGAGTTTATAGGTCTACAGCAACTATGAATAAACTGCTAGAGGCAAATTTTTTTCAGCAGAAATTCTGCTCTGCCGTATTTTTTTCCTTAAATTTTTTTTCTAAACAAATGTCATAATTATAATCTTTTAATTAATTTGATACTCCATACAGAGGATTCCTAAATGAAAGCGAGTAGCTGTTTTTGCCATGGTGCCCAGAAGGATGCCTCTATTTTGCCAAAAAATTTTCTGTCACTAATGTGAAGCCTGTTGACAAACTGTTGTTTATATGTTGTCAATGTGATGCCAAGTCAATTGTTTCACTACGGGAATCCTGGCTTGGCCCCAGTGGCTGTCTAAATCTTTGTAGACACACAGATACTTTTAGGGAAATAAATTAAAGGTAAAAACCTCTTTTTATTTGGCTCTTAACTGAAATTTCATGAAAATAGTAAAATAACTGGTGATCAAATAACTTTGCAAGAACTGTAATTCTAAAACTTTGACATATGGTTGGCTTTTAATTCCTCTAGCTGTTAATTAAGAGGCAAATTGTACAAGATGGTTAGGTATATATCAACTTGCAAATTTTACCTTTTTTTTCTTGTCATTAAAAAATAGCAAAGTAGGAGCTTTATTGGTCTTATTTATCTTCTAAATCAGTGGTTGTCAACTGGGGGGAGGGCGTAATTTTGCCCTCCAGGGGACGTTTGGTGATGTTTGGAGACACTTTTTTTGTCACAATTAGGGAAAGGGCTATAGTATGTAGTAGATGGAGGCCAGATGGATGCTGCTAAACATTCTCCAATTCACAGGACAATCCCCTACAACAAAGAAAAATCTGGTCCAAATGTCAATTGAGTCAAGGTTGAGAAATACTTATCTATCTTAAATGGTATAGGTGTGTAGAGAATAGCATTTAAAAGTTATAAAAACTCAGTAAAGGTTAGAGAAAATATATAATTATTATTGCTAGAAAGTTAAGCGGGGGCACTAAAAGAACGGGAATAACTTCCATGTTAGCAGAGAAAAAAAAAGGTAAGGATGAGATAAACATTATTGATTCACAAATAGAAATAAAAAGCAGAGAGAGGTATGAAGGCAAAAGCAAAAAAAAAGCTGTATAAACAAAAACCAAAAATATGAGTCTGGAAATAATCTTTTATACATCACTCATAGAAATATATGTAGGGCTTCCCTGGTGGCGCAGTGGTTGAGAATCTGCCTGCCAATGCAGGGAACACGGGTTCGAGCCCTGGTCTGGGAAGATCCCACGTGCCGCGGAGCAACTGGGCCCGTGAGCCACAACTACTGAGCCTGCGCGTCTGGAGCCTGTGCTCCGCAACAAGAGAGGCCGCGATAGTGAGAGGCGCGCGCACCGCGATGAAGAGTGGCCCCCGCTTGCCGCAACTAGAGAAAGCCCTCGCACAGAAACGAAAACCCAACACAGCCATAAATAAATAATTAATTAATTCTTAAAAAAAAAAGAAAACACCCACTTTTCAAAAAAAAAAATATATGTAAAGGACATGATTAAAATTACAGAATGAAAGATTAGATATATATTTTTAATATATAAGAAATACATAAAGAAAATGGCACACAAGGTTAAAAATATAAAGATAGCAAACAATGGCCCAAACACTGCCATTGTAGTGAGATCTATATTGGATAGTGCAGGTTTTAAGGCAAAACCGTTATTCAATTAAGAAGAAATATTACACATAACTAGAAGTTACAGTCTACCAAGACAATTTAAAAATATGACTCTGTGTACAGCTAATCAAATAACCTTGAGATATGTAACCTAATGCTGATAAAATTACAAAAGGAATTGAGCAAATCCACAAGCATAATAGATTGACCATCCTTCTGTCAAAAAAGGATAGATCAATCAGATTCCAAGTCAACAGGATACAGACAGTTTAAATTATAAGATTGCTTAGATATCTGCCATTTATCTTAAATTACTTCAGCATACACAGTTCAGTATAAATGGGCGTGTTCATCATGATATATACCCCAGGGGCTCAGATTAGTTGTTTTATCAGAAATGTACACTCCATCGGTGGTTATAGAGCATTTAATCTAAAACCCACACTCCAGAAGTGGCTACTATAGTGCTGCAGCTATCTCTGACTCCCATCAACACCAGAGACTTTGCTAATTATCA
Source organism: Eubalaena glacialis (assembly GCF_028564815.1). NCBI lineage: Eukaryota > Metazoa > Chordata > Mammalia > Artiodactyla > Balaenidae > Eubalaena > Eubalaena glacialis. The sequence goes on along the minus strand of NC_083727.1, from coordinate 60,914,366 downwards.
CAATGAATGTTAGAAATGAGTTTCCATTGATAAAAGTCTTGCTAACCGGCCTTGTGGATATTAAAAACAGGTTCTCATTGATGAAATTAGTGGCATTTGACATAGATGGATTGGCTAGAATTTTGTGTGCACATGAGCAGGTTATGAAAGTCCAGCCAGCACTATAACCCACCACTCAGGGAAAGCACCCTAGATTAGATACCTCAACTACAAGATACAGTTAGCTGAATTCTGCCTTGGAATATTGTCGTATTTGCTTCAGGTGAAACTTTCATGCAAGGTGCTTTCTCCAAAGATAACAGAACTGGGACTTCAAGATACTTACAAAATAATTGGTATGTAGACATGATTGATACTAATCATCTGTATTAATAAAATAATTCAACTGGAGGCACCAAGATCTACAAAAATGAGCCTAAGAGTCAAGTATGACAAAATTGTCTAAGGGTAATTCACAAAAATAAGTTGGATTTATCCTGGCCCCAATAAATAGTGAGTATACATTCTTTTTAAGGCACATAAAACATTTATAAAAGACAGTGACCACCTATTAGATCAAAAAGTAATTCTCAACAGATTTCAAGGAATTAATTATTTATAGGCCAAATTTTCTTACTGAAATATAATTGCAAAATAAATCAACCAGAAAATAAACATTAAAAAAATCAGATAAAGCCCTTCCCAACATTAACAATAACATTAAGAAGAAAATAGCAATGAGAATGAAATAATATTTAAAACTGAATGATAAAACATCTGCATATCAAAACTTGAAGCTTATGGGATAGTTATAAATCTATATACTTACATGTAGTAAAAGTGTAAAAATGTGGACTAGATACAGATCAAATTCATTGTGGTGTTTCTTTTTAGAGAGGGAAGGAGAGAAATAGAATTAGAGGGAAGAATATTGGGGATTCAACTTTATCTGTAAGTTATTATTTCTTAAACAAATAGAAAAAGGAAATAAAGGAGGGATAATATATACTTTTAAAAATTGCCCTTTGTTTACTTTGAGTGGGATATTCTGTATTATCTTTTGTATTTCTCTTCATTTTAAAGTCTCCAAATAGTAAAATGTATTAAAGTATTATTTCAAGGTAGGGCTATTTTACATCAACATTTTTCTATAGCAGAAAATATCTCAATCAAGCACTAAACTCTGACTAAAAAAGCATTGCAAATTAAGGTGATATTAGATTTCATGACACAAATATGGTTCTTCCAAAATGTCTGCCTTCTGTCCCAAACTAAGGTTTATTAGGAATTTGTAGCATTATTTTTTTAAAAAAAGCAATTGAGGCTTATGGCCACTTTTATTGAATTGTTGTATTAAGAAACTCATTATCATCAGACTAAATTTTCCTATATTTCTCAACTAGAAATCTACTAAAAATTCAACTTTTTACTGTTTCTCAGGTAGGTATCATTGATCCATATAGGAAATATCCAGAATAGAAATGAATATATTATATTTAAAATACATTCATTCTAATAAGAGGCTTATAGAAATGACTCAGGTTACATGTTTGATTTTTTCCATGAATTTATAGTTTTGTAAATAAGACAAATCAAATTTTTGTTATGCTCTTAAGCTGAAAGTTTCTTATAAAATATTTTCAAATGTTCAAATATTATCCATAAGTTCAATATTTAGTATTTCCTTTCCAGCATTCTTAAAATGTTTTAAGTGTTAATGAAAAATAATACTAGCTAACGTTTTTAAGTGTTTACTATATACCAGGTAGTATTCTAATCATACACACACACATACACACACATGTATATGCACACATGTACATGTACATATTTATACACTTATAAATACACACACATGTATATGCACACATATACATGTACATATTTATACACTTATATATGTATAAGTGTATACACTTATACATATATTCATTTAATTAAATAACTGATTACTTAAATCACCATAAGACACTTTAGTGATTTTTTTTGTGTGTACTTAAAAAACAAACACCTTCAGCCAGTATATGTAACCTTATTTCTATATGCATTCTGGGACTCTTCACAAATATATCTTGTGCCACAGAGGTACAGGCCACTGGTTGGGAATCATTGCTCTAAAAGTTATCTGTAAAGCACAGATGGAGATAATATAAACTGCTGAGAGAAATAGAGCACCTTTTACTTATTTCCAAACAAATAAAGACAATTTGTTAAACAAGATATGTCTTATGCATTATGCTGTCCTTTTAAAAATTAGGGGTTAGGATGGAACAGAAGAGTTATCAGTATTTACCAAAATAATGAAAATTAAATAAATTATTTGTATTTGGAAAAATGAGAATTCAGTAACAAAATAATTGCCTTGAGAAAATACGATGGCTATAAATAACTAAACCGTATCTGTTTTGAAGTGAATATTTTTAGTATCTCATTTTTCCATTCACTTATTCATTTAGCAAAATTGTATTGAAAGCCTACTGCTTATTATCATGGGTTATGGAATAGATCCACCTTTTACATGTCCTATTTGGACTTTCTTTAATGTATGAGTTCAGACTTTATTAAATTAATATTTTAAGTTAAGTATTAAGACTATTCAAAGAAATAGTACAATGTGGAGCTAGTGGAAGGCAGCATTTTATTTACCTTACCCTATGGCAGATTTGAAGAGAAATTATGTAAACCAATGAAGTGGCTAGTCCTTCTCTTGAAGAAACCAGGTTTGGTTGATTATTTCTCCCTGAAAATAGTTAATATAAAAGGAGAAGGATAAACACAGGAGCTGTTAGGTCTTCAAAGAAATCCACAGTTAATTCATAATTTGTGGTGTCAGAGACATTTTATGGAGAGAAAGTTTACTTCAGAGGCAGTAATCCATTCACCTACACTCCTTATGAGACTATTATAGTGCTATAAGAGCTTACTAATGATGTCTTCTAAATAAAATTGATTATTTGTAGTTACTTTATAAATATTCATTTTTTTAACTTTATTTCAAGGCCATCAATTTTCACTATCAAATGTAATTTTAATCCACTCTTTATTTTTTCCTCAAATATTCTCTAGAATTTGATTTTAAAGTAGTTTCTACTGCTGTATTTTTCTGTACACACTTATTTATCTTTTATACATATTTATTATTTTCATTCACATAATTATAATTGCTATATGGATTTATATAACCGGCAAATAGATTTTTCATATAAATTAAGACTATAGAAATTCAATATTCTTATTTGAAAGGGAAAATTAAAGAAAGCAAATGTATAATGAGAGCATATGATTTCAAGATTTTATTGAGCATATTTATTTTTTAAATGCTTTTAAAAATGATGTGGCTGATTAGCTAAATTAGTAAAAATATAGCTATGATAGGTAAAAATCAAGAGTGAAATTGTATTGTATCCTCTGAATGAGCTATATTGCTACCCTTAACCACGTGTCCTTTAAGTTGCTGCTGTACTCCTCAGGCTAGGGTGGGAGCTAAGTAAGTAGAGTAGCAAAGGAAAATAAATGAAATTTGAGTGTTCCCTATCTTTCCTTGATCCATCTTTCCCCAATCTGTCCTTTCTTTATCCTTTATCCTGAAGGAGAGTTTTTGCTAGCCCAGTTTCCAGATCTTCTATGATGCAAATTAGGAAAGTTGTATATAAAGAGTCAAATCTGTAGAAATCTGAGGAGAAAGGTGAAAGATTGGTGTGAGGGGCTAAAACAATCTCTGTAGTGGGGATGGGAGTGATGGCAGAAATGCAGTATGGGATGGAGCTGGAAGTAGAGTCCTCAAAGTACCTGCAACTCCCCAAATCTGCGGAAAGATATGGCCATTCAGGGACATGAAGATTAAATATCCCCAAACAGATTTAATTGGAAGAGACTTCCACCAAGACACATTATAATCAAACTCTCAAAATTTAAAGACAGAGAATTCTGAAAGCAGCAAGAGAAAAAAAAAAAAAACCTCATCACATACAAAGGAACTTTGATAAAGCCATCAGCAGAAACCTTGCAAACCAGGAGAGAGTGGGATCATATTTTCAAAGTGCTCAGAGAAAAAACTGCCAACCTAGAATACTTTACCTAGCAAAGTCATCCTTCAGAAATGAAGGAGAGAGGAAGACTTTCCAAGACAAACCAAGGCCAAGGAAATTTACCACCATAATTCCTGCTTTACAAGAAATGCTAAAGGGAGTTCTTCCAGCTTAAGTGGAAAGATATTAATTAGTAACATGAAAACATTTGAAAGTACAAAATTCACTGGTAAAGGTAAATATAAAGTCAAATTCAAAATACTCTAATACTGCCATTGTGGTGTGTAAAACACTTTGATATCTAGCATATAGATTAAAAAACAAGTTAAAAATAACTATAGCTATAACATTTTGTTAATGGATACACAACACAAAAAGATGTAAATTGTGACATCAACAACCTAAAATGTGAGAGGGAGCAAGCAAATGTGTAGAACTTTTTTATGCAATTAAAGTTAAATTGTTATTAGCTTAAAATAGACTGTTATAACTATAAGATGTATTATGAAAGCCTTGTGGTAATCACAAAGCAAAAATTTATAATAGATACACAAATGATAAAGAGAAAGAAATCAAAGCATACCACAACAAAATATCATCAGTTGACAAAGGAAGAAAGCAAGAGAGGAAGCCTTTTAATTTGATGTACTCCTGCCTATTTATTTTAGCTTGTGTTGCCTGTGTTTTTGGTGTCTTACCCAAACAATCATTACCAAGCCTAATGTCTAGGAGCTTTTCCCCATGTTTTCTTCTGGGAGTTTTATGTTTTCATGTATTACACTTAAGTCTTTAATCCACTTCAAATTAATTTTTGAGCGGTGTAAAATAGTGGTCCCATTTCATTCTTTTTGTATAAGTATATAAAGTTTTCCCAACACCATTTATTGAAGAAACTATCCTTTCCCCTTTGCACCCTTGTCAAAGATTAGTTGACAGTATGTGTGTGGGCTCATTTTCTAGTCTCTCTATTCTGTTCCCCTGGTCTATGTACTTGTCTTTATGCCAGTACCATACAGTTTTGATTACTGTAGGTTTGTGATATAGTTTGAAATCAGAAAGTATGATGCCTCTAGCTTTCTTCTTCTTTTTTAAGATTTCATTGGCTATTTGGGGTCTTCTGTGATTCCATACAAATTTTAAGATTGTTTGTTCTAGTTCTATAAAAAATGCCATTGGAATTTTTATAGGAATTGCACTGAATCTGTAAATTGTTTTAGATAGTATGGATGTTTTAACACTATCAATTCTTCCAATCCAAGAACGTGAGATATTTTTCTGTTTGTGTCTTCAATTTCTTTTACCAGTGAGTTATAGTTTTCAGTGTACGGGTTTTTCACCTCTTTAGTTAAATTTATTCTTAAGTATTTTATTGTTTTTGGTGCTATTGTAAATGTGATTTCTTTCTTAATTTCTCTTTCAGATAGTTTGTTAGTGTACAGAAATGCAAATGATTTTTAATGTTGATTTTGTATCCTGCAACTTTACTAAATTCATTTACTAGTTCTAGCAGTTTTTCTGGTGAAGTCTTTAGGGTGTTCTATATATAAAATCACTTTTTCTGTTTGTTTTTGTAACTCAACAGCAAAAAAGCAAATAATCTAATTCAAAAATGGACAAAAAAACCTGAATAAACATTTTTCCAAAGAAGACATACAAATGGCTAATAGGTACATGAAAGGTGCTCAATATCATCAGTCATCAGAGAAATGCGAATAAAACCACAATGACATATTACCTCACATTTTTTAGGATGGCTATTATTAAAAAAACAAGAGATAACAAGTATAGTCAAGGATTTGGAGAAAAGGGAACCCTTGTGGACTGTTGGTGAGAATGTAAATTGGTGCAGCCATTATGGAAAACAATATGAAGGTTCCTCAAAAAATTAAAAATATAACTACCGTATAATCCAGCAATCCCACTCCTGGATATATATACAAAGAAAATGAAATAAATATCTTTTAAAAAAATCTGTGAAATATTAGTCATCCTTAAAAAAAGTGGAAATCCTACCATTTGCAACAACATGGATGAACCTGGAGGGCATTATGCTAAGTGAAATGAATGTGAGAAGAAAAAAAAAAAAATCCCTGGAAACAAGAACTAACTACTGTTTCTGGAACCAACTGGCACTGACAGGAACAAGATGTAGACTGGAAGGAGCAATCCCTTCTGCCTCTGTTACGGGTTGAATTGTGTCCCCTGCAAAATTCATACGGTGCAGTACAGCCCCCAGTATCTTAGAAAGTGACCTTATTTGGAAATAGGGTCATTGCAGATGTAATTAGTTAAGATGAGGTCATACCGGAGTAGAGTTGGCCCCTAATCCAATATAGTTGGGGTCCTTATAAAGGGGGAAATTTGGACACAGAGAGAACACAATGAAAGTAGGAGAACACCATGTGAAGGTTAATGCAGAAACCAGAGTGATTCTTGTACAAGGAAGAACTAGCAAATCAGATCTTACATATAACATCTCATTAAACTTTATGCATGGAAAGTGACAGACACTGGTTGTGCTGTTTGATACAAAATGGCTGAACTTCATCTTCAGAAGACTAAACCTGACATCTAAACATGCCAATATAAACATCAGAATAAAATATATTCTAACCAACCATGGGAAGCAGTCTTGTATCAGGAAGGCAATAAGGATTACACCGAGAAATTCCAAAGATTGTCAGCAAACAACCAGAAGCTAGAAGAAAGGCATGGAACAGATGCTCTTTCACAGCCCCTAGAAGGAACCAACCATGCTGACAGTTTGATCTTGGACTTCTAGCTTCCAGAACTATGAGACAGTAAATTTCTGTTGTTTAAGCCAAAAACAAATGAACAAACAAAAAACCAAAGTGATCATCATCAATAACAGAATAAATAAAAAGTGTGTGCCACTTGATACAAGATGCAATTGGAAGAACACAACATCGCATATGACATTTCTGCTGAAAATGTATAACAAATCTAATCATGAAGAAGCATTAGACAATCCCAAATTGGAGGATATTCTCCAAAATAACTGGCTTGTGACATTCAAAAGTGTCAAGGTTACAAAAAAAAGACTGAAGAACTATACCAGACTAAAGGTGACTAATGAGACATGACAACTAATGCATAATTCTGAACTAGATCCTTCTGCTGTAAGACAGTTGAAACTTCAAGGGGGTTTGAGGATTAGACGGTAGTAATGTATCAGTGTTTATTTCCTGACTGTATGCAGTTATGTAAAATAATGTACTTATTTATAAGAAATAAATAATATTTCAGATGTGATGGAGCATCAGGTTGACAGGTTACTCTCAAATATTTCAAGAAAAAATATTTTACTCTTATTTTTTGTAACTTTGAGATTGTTTCAAATTAAAATTATTTTTTGAATTGCCTAAAAACACCTACAAATTGTGAGAGAATAAGCTTTTGGGTTTGCTTGTTTTAGATCTGTTGATGGATATGAATTATGGATTAGATCGTTTTCAAACTTATTTGAAAGAGACAAAGATTGAACTTTCTTTTAAATTATCGTTTGGTGGTTTGACTGTGGTTTTATGAGTATGGCTTCATGAATTGACTGAGCCACATAGGCTCAAATTTATTAGGATCATAGGTGAAATCATATGTAAGTGACTAATGTAAATTGTAATACTACTTGCACAGTAGTAAAACTATATGTATAAGCAGTTATAAATATGTGCAAGTTATTAGATGCAAATAGCAAAACTGTTAACTTACATACAACTTTTTATACTAATGATGTGGTTAAGAAGGAATTGAAATTTAGAGTTTATTTTAGTTGTATTATTAGAGAGTCAAACTTGAATCTATACAGTCACATAATAATAGAAAAACACCCACCTACAGGTATTTATGAAGTTTTTCATATTTTGGTCCCACATATTATGTGATTATTTGTGCTTGACTTACAGAGACCTAGCAATGTCAATTACATTGCTGTGTGTAATAGCTATTAATTTTGTAATTCTATCTTTGAATGTAGGAACTCAGTTTTAATTTTTAAAGTTTCTTCTGTGAAAGCTATAATCTTATTTACTAGTTTCAATTTTACTGAAGTTGTAGTGTACAACTTTGAGATAACAGTGAAATGAAAATTGCTTTTAATGGAAGTTACAATAAATATATCCAAGGAATATTTTAGAGCTAAGTTCTGTTTCCTCTTGCTCAAAATAGGTACTATATGGAGAGACGATATTAGAAAATTGTTACATAAAGCCGTATATTTGCAAAGTTGTTCAAGTGCTGGTGGTTTACAACGGATTAATTCTTGGTCACTTTTCTTTTCAAATAAATATGTCAGATGTCACATTATTAGACAGGAAAATGAGGTAACAGCTCAGAGAGAGCTGTTATTAATACTGTTATTATTTATAGAGATAAGTAATAGGGAGGTTTTCAAAGAAACCTTTAGAAACTCTATTAGTTCAAAGCTTTATTAAAAGCAAAGTGGTTTTGACTAGGGGAGGCCAACAAATGACTATCTAAAGGCAAATTGTGTTTTCACAATGATCAATTCAATAAAGCATCAGTCCAGGCAGTCAAGCACTCAACTGAGCACTTTGCAGTCAAATCTCTACAGGGCATCGACAAAGCCACACACATTGTTTTATTTAATCCCCAATTTACAAGGTACCAATTGAAATAGTTCAAGTCTAATTTTTTCCAGAAATTAGTATTTTAGATTAAAAATACATAGCCCCTTAGTTTAAGAGAACTATCTAAATATTAAATTGTACCATCAGCACCACAAACATCACTACAAATTGTGGTGGGATACACTACATGCTTATGATTCATGGCACTGTCAATACTTAGTCATAAACCCCATAGACCAATTTAATAAACTCAGTATACTTGAAAGTGAAAACCTCTACTTTGTATTTTAAGTTACATCTACTTTTGTATTATCCTTTGCCTTTAGACATGAACATCATACCCATACGATGTGAAGAGTTTGTAAAAGATATCACTGGATGCAGCATTTTCCACACAAGTAAGTTGTTTTAACAAACCACTGCTAACTTACAACTATCAATCAGTAGACTGATATGAACTGGTGTTTAAAATCTTTATCAGATTCCTATGCATAAAAATGTCATCTCCCCTTACTAGTAATGGGAAATTCGTAGATATTTTATTAGATTCTCCTTGACCTTCCTGCATATACTTCTAATTTCATTGCAATTTCTCTAAGGAAAAACAGAATCCTGAGTATCGTATGAGATACATATACTGTGGTTTGTGTAGGTTATTGAATCTAATTTTTTCATGTGCCTAGCCTAATGTCCTACAGCAGTGTCAAAAGGGTTTTGAATTTTATTAAACTAGGTCATCATTAAATACTGGGATGTTTAAATTTGTACAGGAAAACATGGTTATAACACAGCCTTTATAATATAATATACCAAACATTAGCTACAGTTCTCTTTGTAAGGAACATGCAAATTTTCAAGTTTTATTATTCTGATAGCAGGTAAATTTCAAAAGTTTCCAAGAACATGGTTATAGTTCGAGTCTACCTTTCTCCAGTCAGCTCAAAAGAATCTTGATTCATATGGCTTAAGTGACTTGCTTTTCCTTAATATGAATCTCGTGCTCTGATTTGCATAGCCAAACCATCCTACAGGGGGATTCTCATTTGATCAGGAAAACTTCTTTTAAGAACTGCCTACTTTATAAAATACCCAGAAAATGGATGTAAGTTTCCAATAACCTTCTGACTCAGCCTTCCTTTACAGGCTCATCTGAATCTATGCACTTACATGTAGTTTCCAACATAGCCAAACAGCTACATATTCTTTCTAAAACACCTTTTATTCTATTTGGCTGTCTTTTCACCAGAAATGCCCTCCTTCATCCTCTTCCACTAAAGCAAAACCTACACAACTTTTGATGCACACCTCATGTTACATGTTCTTACAGAAGCCCAAGATGTCCCCCAAGACCCTCAGTGATCTCCATCTCCTCTGGCACCTGTATGGCCTATTGTCTGGCCTATTCACAGTTACCAATAGAGCCTGTATGCTTAGTTATGTTAGGCCTATTCAACCAAATGGTAAGTTCATTGAAGACAAAGATCATGACTCATGACTTCTTTATATCTTTTATAGCCCTTAATTCAGAATTTTGCACACAGCAATCATGAATTTTTAAATCTAGAAGGAATCTTAAGAAAATCACAACCGTTTTGGACAGATAAGAGACCTAGATCTAAAAGGTTAAAGTAAATGCTGAAAAAGATATTTGGTGATTAATGAATGCCGGATTTACTCCTGAGTGTTGGAAAGGGTTTTATTTTTTTTCTCCTTTTTAAAATATTCTCAAAGAACCATCTTTTTCACACTTGTGGATGCATCAGAATCAAATAGAGGGCTTGTTAAAACACTGAGGGGCCTGAAGCCTAGTGCTTTCGAGTCAGGAGGTCTGTGATGGGGCCTGAGAATCTGCCTCCCTAACAAGTTCCCAGGTGACACTGATACTAAGGCCCATGGATTACCTTTGGAATAGCATTGCTGCAAGAAAAAATTATCATATGTAAATGTTATCTCAATTACAGTTTTTCTATTTTTGAAAAAATAGATAATTTAAAACTTTTATATTAAATTATCATCTTCTAAAAAACATATCAACAGTTTCCATTCCTAACATGCTTTTAATTTGCTTCTACGAGTTCCACTTTTATAATAATTCAGTGATATTAATTATCAAAGCAAAGAATTTTAAAACCTCTTTTTATTCATTCTAATCAAAATTAGATCTTATTGGAAGGGACAACACGACTGTCAATAGGGCAATGATCTCATCTAAATTAGCATTCTTGTCTATATCAGAGCATGGCTAATTGTAATAAGTTTCTGGAAGGCAATTTGGCAATATATAGTGAAAGTTTTACAAATGTACATACCTCTCACTCCACATTCTAGCTCCTAGTGATTTATCCTAAGAAAAGGACAAGTCATCAAAGATGGAAGTATTCTATATCTTGATGTGATGATAATTAACCAGGAATATAATTTGTCAAAACTCATCAAATCATATACCTTTGGTACCGAATAGATACTTTTATGGAAATTATACCTCAATAAAATTAATTTAAATTTTTCTTAAAAGTATCAGTAAGAAATTATTATTTTTTTAAAGCTGCAGTCATGGCATTAGCCACCTAGTCACTTACTTCAAAATAAAGTAGGGACACAGTTGAATGGGAAATTGAATAAGGTATTTGCCATGGCCTTTGTGGTAAGTGTTGTAAGTATGTGGAGAAGGCCAGGGTTTAGAGAGTGTGTGTACCCAGAAAATGAGGAGTAGTCCTGCAGCCACTTCTCTGGTTTTAAAGTGCTGGAGAGTGCACAGCCGTTTTAAAGACTCACCTGTTGAAAGTTCCCTAGAGAGTTAGAGACCGTGGAGACCTTGATATGACTTTAGGAAAGGCATAGTGGTCCAAAGACACAGGTTATCAGCTTGGGTTCTAGCCATTGGCTAGAGTTCACTGTAAGGGTTTTGAGTTGAATCTCAAGTGATTTCATGGTCACACCTCCCTCAGAGAGAGTGAAGCAAATAAAGAAAAGGGCAGGGCAGTAGCTTTCCTAACCATCTTTCTGGGATCACAGACAGGCTTGCCATTTATTTCTGCATCATCTTTCTGCTTTCTCACCTAGATTGTCAACTCCTTGAAAGTACTTACTCATCCTTCTGTCCCCTGGAGCCCTGCTTTACTCCTTACTGTTGAGATTGTATTTTGAAAACTTTAACTTCAGCCTAATGCAAAGATACCAATTTAGTAATTTGGGCAAATACTAACCAGCATATTTGGAAGGTATTTCTAACAGTATTAGAAATTATCCTTTAACAAAACTTTTAAAATAGCATCTATTTTCTTCCTAAGTAACTTGCAAATTAGATTTTCTTAATTTTAAAAGTAAAAAACAATGTTTTTCTCCCTATATCCCAGAACTGCAGATGAATGTAGTTTCTAAAACTTTTGCCGAGTCATATATTTTCATTAGCCACGGCTATCTTACAACCAAAGCTTAGCTATAGGCTATGTTAAAGATACATGAGTCAGAATATAAAATAGCTAGAATTTATTGTTACACGGTATTGCAAAATTAAGGCTAGCTGCTTTTTTCATAATCTAAACACATATAGTCTGACTGCAAAGATGCTTTGAGGTCACTCTTTCAAATAATAAGTTATATTTTAGTTAAAACTAAGATAAAAAATTGTTATCACCATATGGGTGAAACTGTCTGGGAAATGCCTGTATTCATGGGAATCTGCTAGTGTTCTTAATGCTTATTCCAGTAGAACAAGGGCCATTCGTTAGAAGAGTGTGGTGTTATGGCAGCTGTATCCAGTGCTATGATAGAAGGAAGTCTATAGGGAAAGAGCACTCTACTGCCTCTACTTATTAGAACTTCCTATTGACTCCTATATAAAATCTCAATCCCACTTATCGCTTGCCTTTTGTTGAAAATGTAATTAACCTTAGCATTTTCTACTTTGTACCCTCTAATTCTTTTTCAGTGGTGCAGGCATTTGCAAACTGCTGTTATTTTGTATGTTAAAGTGGTTTTCACCTTGTAAGAAGGCAAAGAATGTCTCTTATGGAATCCAAGTCTATGAAGTAGGTACTGTCAGAGAGATGAAGTGACTTGCCCAAAGCCACTCAGTTGATGGCCTCAGAGAGAGATTTAAATTCTGGTCTGACTGACTCCAGAGCCCAAGTGTATTTGTCCATATGTCAGAATTTTAGACATTTGTACCTACTTTTTAAATGTCCTTATTTATTTCTGGCCCTCCTTCCTTATATCCCTGTCTAAATCTTGGACATACTTCTTTTGAGTGAAATTGGCTTTAAATAATTCTTAATTTTTCCCTCTAGAGAGCTGTGTCTACAGTAGAAAATAATTGATTATGCTACATAACTTCCATAGTTATTTGTCTTATCTCAAATCTCACCCTCTTTAGACTTTCCCTGTCTATACTACCTACTATTGCCCAGTTACTCTCTGTAGTGATTGCTGACTTTATTTTCTTCAAAATGTTTTTCATTATCTAAATTTACATTATTTACTTGTTTACATGTGTCCTGTTTCTTTCCAAGATACCTTGGAGCGTGAAACTCATCTACTTATTCCACCTTTCCCCCGGCATTTATGTACTGCGCATGGAATAAGGCTCACTTGATTTTGGTTGAATGAGTAATCACTAGGTACTTAACGATGGGCTAACAATTAGCAGGGGGATGACGTCATGCTCACACTTGGCTGCAGTTCTCCTAGTATGAAAGCAGTATATTTTTGTTTCTAGTCATTACTTTCCTACAGAGCTTTTCAAATGGGTTCCAGTGTAACTAAGCTGAAAATTATTACCATTAATATGCTTCCTTTCCTCTAGAAAGTTATATAAATGAGATAAAAGGTTAAAAATATTATTCTCTTTTGGTTACACGTGAGCAGTTTATGTTTTAAGGTCTTCAAAACGTTTTCCTATGTGTATTCGAAAAATATCACATTTTGTTTAATTATTAATTTCAGCCATTTGTGGACATTTATTATCGGATAAAAGTGAATATTAACAAGGAAATCAAAATCAAAAACATCTCCAAGGTTTTTCTTTTCATAACCTAAAATCATTCACACAGTGCTTGTACATGACTTTTTCTCATTTCTTCTAAATCAATCGTGCATTTTTTTTCTATTAGTAAGTGAACACATAGATTGTTTAATAAATGTGATTATAACCCCACACTTAAAAGCTCAATCACTTTTAATGCCCTTTTATGGTAAACTGAGAAAAAGATTGACATTAAATATCATCAACTGTTTCCTAGTGAATGAGTTATATTTTATACCATGTTTAGTGATAATACTCTTTCCATGGGCAAAAAACAGAAAGCAAGAATAGAGCACAAGTAGATGAAATCATAAACTGTGATGGGAAGTTCTCCTAATTGCAAGCAGTTTTGAAATAGGTATATACCCATGGGTCATTTTTTTTCAGTGCATTTGAGCTGATAGTAACACTAAATCATACACACACATATTTGAATATGTACATTTGTAAATATATATATGCATATACTTATCCTGACCTCGTTTAAAAGTAAAGTGACTTTTAATCATATTAATTTTTATTCATAATAATCCTTCTTAGAAGCAGGTGTTAGGTATTTTCCATATTTTACCAATGAGGAAAGTGGGGCATGGGGATACTGTATGACCTACTCGAGACTGATTAATTTTGATAAGAAGTAGACATGGGCCTTGAATTCTGGTTACCTGACTAGTATTTCACTACCTAAAAAGAATAGAAATTAAAGAGAAAACAATCTACAAATCAAAATTTAACTTTTGGTTTTAATTTGTCAATTTTGTAAACTTTTTGTTTCGTCAGTTTTGTTGGCACATAGTTCTTAATAGTGCTCTCTTACTATTCTTTAATGTTTGTAGGTTCTAACTCAGTTTATTTTACTACTATCATTAAACTTGTTAACCCATTAAAAAAGAAAAAGTAAAAGTAAGACAATCACTGTCTCAATTCAAGGTTTGGTTGCAGGTAACATAATCTGCTCTAGTTATTTAATGGAAAATACATATTTCAGGGTATCAGTTAGCTAACAGAATTACTGGGAAGGCCAATGTTGCAGGCTTAAATACTGCCAAGTTAGTAATACCAAACAGTACCAAGAGATTGTTTCATGGAAATTCAATTATTGCTGCTGCCTGCATCTCAGCTCTTATAGGACCAGCAGTTTTAGCCGCTGTAGAAACACCATGCCTCCAGAATTGTGCAGGCTTCTTCAATCTTCACTCTAGCCCTATAATTCTTACTAGATAGAAGCTAGTAAGCTTGTGACAAGGTTGCTGAATGAATGAATTTATCAAAGGCTCTATCTACCGTAGTGCTGCAGCATAAAATACTACCTCAAAACTCAGTGACCTAAAACAATACTCATTCGTTTTTGCTCACACATCTATCTACACGGTGGCTGAGGTTAGCTGCTGTAGTTGGGACTTGGTTGGGTGGCTCTGCTTCATGGTATAAATCTGGCTGGAGTAGGCTCTTTGATGTGGGTTGAATTCATTCTGGATCCAAATTGTATTCATTTTGGGACCCAAGCTGAAGGGAAAACACTTCTCATGGTGATGGCAGAATGCAGGAAAGCAAGCAGAAACACACAATGTCTCTTACAGCCTACAGCCTGAATCAGCAAATTCTCATTCTGCTGTTTCTTTGCCTAATACAAGGCACACGGCCAAGTCCAAAGTCAAGATGAAGTACATTCCACCTCTAGTGGGAGGGACTGCAGGTCACATGGCAAAGGGAGCGGGTAAAGGGAGGGATGAAGAGCTGGGACTAATTCTTAAATCTATCACACCAGGAAATAACATTTTGAGATTCTGCCCATGAAAAAAGAAAGGTGTAATTGGAGAGTTATGAAAATACAGAGTTTTCAAAAGATTTTGGGCTATGACAAAGAAAAAATGTTACTACAAACATTTAATGTAATGGAAAATCAAGAACTACCATATTCTGCATGGCTTTTATAAGCATAAATTTTAAGACATCAATGAAATATTCTGGGTCGCAATTGTAATTTCAAAATATTTCTATATTGCATAAATAATATGTTCATGTGTAGTACACGACATCGTAGCTATGAGTATATATAAAACAATCTTACCAATTGTTGCACCTTAATAAGACAGAAACAAGATATATATAAAATTGACAAAGAGATTTAAATTTGAAATAAATTGGTGTTTCTGTATTTTTTTTGTTTTTTATGTAGTAGACACATGGCTATGTGCTGAGGGTAAGGAGAGAACTCTGATTTAGTTTCTGCTGGTGCGGCCTAGGGCATACTTGAAAGAACAGAGACACAGGCTCCAAGATACAAGTTGTATAAAATGTAAGATATAGGCATTACTTATTAAGTAGAAATTACATAGTCTATTTATGAACTGGAGGAATTAACAGGTTACTGATTTTGTGAGACTTGACTCCTTGACCTCAAAAGATTCTAGATTGTGCCATTGCTCCAGCTGCAGCTTGATCTCTGCTCGAAGTTCCTGGCACCCTTACCATGGTTCATGAAACATTCCATAATATCCCATAACCACTCATCTTCCAAGGCCACACAGTACTTTGCTAGGCTCTGTTAGCAATAATTGTATAGTCCTGGATAGGTGGAGTCTCCTCTTGTGTAACGGGTACCATCACGTAGGGAAAGAAGACAAATAGCCTTTTCATTTCATGATCTTTCAAGACACTGGGAAGGGAGTGATTTCATTTAATTTCAAAGATTGGAAGTGTTAGTCCTTTGTTTTAGCAACTGCCATCTTTCCGTGCCAAGGGAAAAATCAATCTATGACTGCATAGCAATGTACAGTATTACAGTTAAACCAAATAGAAAAAGGCCAATAAATCTGAGAGATGATAACACTAAAAAAATGTAAAAAGGTAAATATAAATAATTACCTTGTATACGATTTTTTTAAAGTACTGAGTTGTAAAGGCTAGTGAAAAATTTTAATTTGATTTCACCAGATATAAGAGAGCTCTATTTTCTATTACTCCAATATATTTTACTTGCAGCTATGCTTATTTTATGATTATTTTAAATCATTTTTAAAATATTTTGAGGCCTATAAAACATTTTATGTTGTTGTTAGGAACTTAGTCTATGAGCTAGATCATTTAAAAATGTTAACTGCCTTAACATTCAAGTGGTTAAAATTCTCCCCCAGTAGCAGAAAATACCCCTAATTTTATAACAGATAATAATGGAAGAAAAATAATGCTTTATAAGGAACTGAATCGTTAAAGGGCTGTACAGCAACATGCAGGATACCATTGCAGAGAGATAAATAATCCAATTATCAGAATCAACAAATGGTTATTCAACTTCTACTTTTTTGTTATGCTAGTTGTATTTTTTTTCATACACTCTACAGTAAATGCATTACAGTTAAAATTTTAGAGAACAGTTTCCCATGTATTGCTTAAAATCATCTCAGGTACCACCAATGATACACATACCACACTCGTTCAGGTGAGCAATGGGGAGTCCTTGAAGAGTTTTCAGCAGGTAATGATACAGTAAGATTTACATTTTAACTAGGCTGCTTGACAAATAAGTGAGGGATAGGTTTTTCCTATTAATGTTTTTCAAAACCTCTTGACTTTTACTTTTTTCGTAATTAATAAATTCTACTTTTTAGAGCAGTTTTAGGTTCACTGCAAAATTGAGTGGAAAGTATAGAGTTCCATATACTCCCTGTACACACACACACACAACCTCCCTCACAATCAATATCGCCCACAAAAGTGGTACATTTATTATAATCGATGAACCTACACTGACACATTATTATCACCCAAAGTCCATAGTTTACATTAGTGTGCACTCTTGATGTTGTACCTTCCCTGGGTCTTTACAAATGCAAATTCCATGTATCTACCATTGTTGTATCATAGCAAACAGTGTCACTGCCCTAAAAATCCTCTGCTCTGCCTATTCACTTCTCCCTCCTACACAAACCCTAGAAACCACTGATCTTTTTACTGTCTTCATAGTTTTGTCTTTTCCACAATGTCATACAGTTGGACTCGTACAGGTTGGTTTGTTGCAACCTGAGTATATTATCTTCTTCCATGCCTGATTCACTTTGCTGTACAGGAGAAACTAACACAACATTGTAAAGCAACTATACTCCAATAAAACTTTTTAAAAAGACTCTACAGCCAAAAAAAAAAAAAAAAAAAATTCGTTCATATCGATTACATTTGAAAATGATAGTATTTAGGTTAAATAAAATATATCATTAAAATTATAAATAAATAAAAATTTTCCATGGCCATCCATGGCTTGATAATTCATTTCTTTTTAGCACTGAATAAAATTCCGGTGTCTGAATGTACCACAGTTTATTTATCCATTCACCAACTGAAGGACATCTTGGTTTACTTTCAGGTTTTTGCAACTATGAATAAAACTACTGTAAACATCATTGTGCAGGGTTTTCTGTTGACAGAAGTTCCAACTCCTTGAGAAAATACCAAGAAGTGCAATTGCTGGGTCAAATGATAGAATATGTTGTTTTGTAAGAAACTGCCAAACTGTCTCCCAAAGGGGTTGAATCACTGTGCGTCCCACCAGCAGTGAATGAGAGTTCCTGATGCTGCACAGCGTCCACAGCATTTGGTGTGGTCAGTGTTTTGAATTTTGACCATCCTAATAGGTGCGCCGCGGTATCTTATTGTTGTTTTAATTTTCAATTCCCCAGTAACATAAGATGTTGAACGTAATTTCATGTGCTTACTTATCATCTGTGTATCTTCTTTGTGGAGGTGTCTGTTCAGGTCTTTTGCCCACTTTTTAATCACGTTTTTCCTTTACTTATTGTTGAGTTTTAAGAGTTCTTTTTATGTTTTGACTGACAGACCTTTAGCAGATGTGTCTTTTGCAAATATTTTCTCCCAATCTGTGGCTTGTGTTTTTATTCTCTTGACAGTGTCGTATACAGAGCAGAACTTTTAAATTTTAATGAAGTTAAGCTTATTATTTCCTTCATTGATCATACCTTTGGTGTTTTATCTAAAAAGTCATCACTATACCCAAGGTCATTTAGATTTTCTCCTATGTTATCTTCTAGGAGTTCTATAGTTTTGCATTTTACATTTAGGTCTATGATCAATTTTGAGTTAATTTTTTGAAGAGTATAAGATCTGTGTCTAGATTCATTTTTTGCACTTAGATGTCAAATTGTCCTAGTGCTGTTTGTTGGAAAAAATATCCTTGCTCTATTATATTTCCTTTGCTCCTTTGTCAGGGATCAGTTGCCTATATTTAGGTGGGTCTGTTTCTGGCCTCTCTATTCTGTTCCCTTGATCAATCTGTCTATTCTTTCACCATTACCACACTGTCATTAGAATCAGTTTGTAGATACTCACAAAATACTCATGGGAATTTGATTTGAATTATGTTGGATCTATAGATTAAGTGCAGAAGAACTGAGATCTTGACAATATTTAGCCTTCCTATCCATAAATTTGCCCTATGATCTCACTTCTCTGATGGATCAAAGAAAGTTGTTGATTTCTCAGTTTGTTTAGCTTTTTACTTGTTGTTAGGATGGAATGCTGACTTCTAAGGTCCTTCCTTTTGGATGAGAAACCAGAAGCCCTGACTTTAGTAGTACTTTAAAAGCCTGAAGTGTTTAATGCTAAACAGAAAATGAGGAGTTCAAAATGGCAAAATATTATTTTATAAATTTTGTCAAACACATTTTTCCAGTAACAAAGTAAAGATGAGCAGACCAAAGTGTAATGGAAAACTATAGGGTGTTATTATAGGACCTGTAGGAATTATAGATAATCCATCTTTGCTGTGAATTTTGTAATTTAATCAATCCCAGCAACTGTAGTAATAGGTGGGTAGACTTTAAATAATAATCTGATTACTTGAAAATAATTCCAGGTAAACTGAAATAAATTTTATCTTGAAAACATTATATCAATGAAAAGGAAAGCAGAAACAAAAACCTCTCTGAAAGA
Organism: Eubalaena glacialis; assembly: GCF_028564815.1. Classification (NCBI taxonomy): domain Eukaryota; kingdom Metazoa; phylum Chordata; class Mammalia; order Artiodactyla; family Balaenidae; genus Eubalaena; species Eubalaena glacialis. The sequence goes on along the minus strand of NC_083727.1, from coordinate 60,894,783 downwards.
AGCTGTTTAGGGAAAAGTGCCTCACTTTTCCTTTTATTTTTTATTGTTTTTGATCTCTCCAAACAGAATACCATCCTGAATCCTCTTCAGGCCTGAATTAAAAGGAAATTAATACTCAAGGCTCCTGAATGCACCTTTTATGTTAGGCATTTGCATGAAACATACTTCAACATGATATTGTAAGCTATGGACATTCCTAGGGACAATACTTTTTAGGTTCATAGACTTTAACTGATATATTATCTATCACAGAATTTCTAGAAGAATTTGCATCCAATTAATACGGTAACTTTGTCCTAGATATGTCTTTAAAGGTTACTTATTCTACTGTTTTAGCCATCAAGTAAAATAATTGAGACAGATATAAGTAAAATAAGATCTCTAGAATATTCAAATATTCTCCAGCCTTCTCTGGTACCACAGTCCAGATCTTAACAATCCTTGCCATTAAGAAAGTTTACCAAATGCCTAAACTAAATCATTCCTATGACATGAATACAATTCTTCTGATTAAGTCCATGGGCAGAGGGCTGCTTTCCTTGGAGGCAACGTAAGAATCTGACAACTGAAGAGAATTTTAATGTTCTTATTATTTTTAAGTTCACTTATTAATTTGCTCAGGCAAAAACTTTGAGGAGTCTAACTATCTTTGGCTCAAATATTGACTCTCCCACTTTCCTGCTAATGTAGTCATGAACAGGTGATCTAATATTTCAGAACCTCAATCTCCTCACCTATAAAATGGGCATAATAATTCCAAATTTAGCAAATTGTTGTAAGGGTGCAAGACAAAATATGTGTGAACTGCTGAGATGGTGAGAGCACATAGTAAGCACTCCTAAATGCAGTTGCTTCTATCATTGCGATTATTCATATTATTTGATTAATTCATTCACCAATTAAAAGTTGGCAAGCATTTATTAAGAACCTTCAATATTATAGTCTGTTGACTGCTTATTATTGCCTTGGGCTCCTGAATTAGGTTAAATTAATATAATCTATTATTTTTATCAAAAATTTTTCCTGGTCCTGTAACATTATCTACTGTACCCCTACCCCCCAACCCCACACACATGACTAAATTCAGGAATATGCTAATTTATATTCACAAGTTTATTTTTTTTTTGTGGCCCTCTTGTAGGTGCCTAATTCAAAACAAGGACTTCTTTCTCAACATAAACACTGTATTTCTTTCCCTTCTTTTATACTAAATATACCAGTTTAACTTGGTGGGAGAAGTGCATGCATTGGACTCAGGCTGACCTTGGTTTCCAGTTTTAGCACTACCACTTATTCACCCAGAAACTTGGATTATCATGCATTATTCCTAAGACTTAGTTACCTCAACTTTTCCAGACTTAATACCAATTTCAGTGAATGGTTGTGAGACTTAAGAAAAGGTTACTAGTTAGCATCTGATGCTGAGTTGGCTCTCAGTAGATGGTGGTTATTATTATTCAATGAAATAACTTAAAGTCAAGCACAAATTTTAATCTGAAAGTGTCGTTTCTTCTATATTTAAAATTTTTCATTAGTCTTAATTCTACAGTTCTCATAATTTTTAAAATCCCTTCAGTTAAAGAAACTGCCTGTTAGAAGAGCAGCATACTACAAATCTTATTCTTTGTCAGGTGAGGACCTCATGAAAACCAGTTGAGGAAAATTTTAAATGGAAATCAGGTGTTAAAAGTTTAATTAGAAAAATTCATCCCTTATACATGGGCTAATGTAGAGAATGGCAAGCTGCTTAATTGTTGATTCTAGGGCTATTTTAACATTGTCAACATTCTATTTAGTAATCTTGGGGGAAATAGCATCAAAAGCAGACAAAGAAAAATGTTTCACTTTCCTGCAGCTGATTCCCATGATTGCCTGACGTTTAGTTACATTTGGGCATCTGTCTCAGGAACTCCCATTGTCTGGAACCATTGCAAACTGAAGCATGCATTGGGGTATAGACATGAGGACAGAATTTACACTTGGATATGCCATCTGACAGCAGCAGGAGAAGCTAGACAAGCCTGGGATACTTCATACAGTTCATTTAATGAACTGTTACTTTATTATTTTGTAAGGTTTCTGTAATGCACATTTATGATATAAAAAGTGCCTTGCATACTGCTTCATCGGAAGGGGATCTCATTTAGATTAACCTGTGACTTCAACAGCAGGTGGTAGAATGAACCAACTGCTTCAATTACTGCTTTTGCGCATGACTTTCATGTGTTGCTAAGATTATCAGAGGAACCTGATTACATCCCCTTAGACACTATTGTTGGCACGATGATTAAGCTGTTATTTTTTTTTTTTTTTTTAAGACTGGGAACCTAAAAACCTTTTTGGCATGAGGCAAAAGCACTGTGTATAGAGATCAGTAAGATAGTGTGTATCATTGCCCTGTAGCTTATCTCCACATATACAGCTCCCTGGTGGATCCCTATGATAAACATTATTGGAACAATTAGCTGCTGCTGACACAGAATCCAGACACAATAGCCATGGCCAGCAGCACAGAGCCAAAAATTATGGAGCCAAAAACCATAAAAAGCAACACCAAGCTAGTCTCCCTATTCAACTGCTGTCATAAAACCCTCCCAGTGCTATGTTTGCATAGCTGGCTTCACCGATATGGCACTGTTAACACAAAAGAAGAAGCTGCAGCACTTGTCTTTGTTTAGCTGAAATTACAAGTCATTGAATTAGTATGTCATCTTTATTGTGCTGTCATGCAGAGGAGGTGAGGAAGGCTCCGTAATGGATGGGAGAGTTTGATGGCCTGAAAGACAGGCTCACAGATGGTTGTCGATATAAAACAGTTTTTCCCCCCTTTAAAAAAAAAAGGAAGAAAGGAAGGGGGGAAAGCAAAAAGGCTGCTTGGAATAGATCTTTAGTGATTTGTGTGTAATACCAAGCGATATTCATACCAGTCTCATATGTAAGAACTTTGGTGGCCTAGAGTACCTGACAAAGGCAGAGAGAATGCGCATATTCCTGGGGGATGCATTTGCAGTTTAAATGGAAGTGATGCAGCATTTTAGCTTCTTAGAAAGCTGGTGGTGTTTGTTGTTCTGGGGAAGCTTTCTTATAATATTTCTAAACAACTGTGAATGGTTAGGTAGTACGAGTGAAAAGGGTTAGCATTATAAGACATTTAAATGTAAAAGTGAGAATTTTGACCATTCATTAAAAGAAAGGTAAAATTTTGCACTTGTGTGATGAAATATATTATGATAGGGATATTAGACCATCAAATAATGAAAGAGACTTTGGGCTCAATTTGGCTTAAAATATTTTTAATTTAGTAATTTTTTGCTCTTCTGGCTTTTCCTCTTTAGTTTTAGTTTTATTTACAACACATCATTAGACACTTGTATTAGATATATCTATTTTTAAATGAAATAACAAACTAATTATCACTTTTAAAACACAAAATGTTCTGTTCCCTTTGACACAATAGTAAAAAGTCTAAAAGGCATTGTTCTGAATATAATTCTTTGACAGAGAAAACACTCTTTTAACCACTATTTCATTCAGGTGGGACTTTAACCCGCCAAACATTCAGGGCAGTGTTTTAATTAAGGAGCAATCTAGTTAGACCTAAGAGTGTGTAGAATTTTTAATGTGTAGGTAATTATTTTGGGTCAAGTTTGTCTTTTATTTTTTCTCTTGTGGACAAGAAAAACAGGAGAAAATTAAAGATCTGAATTTCTGTGGTAAAACTGAGACAGATACGTGGCCACATATAAAAACTTCTACTGGGAAAAATATAAATGTGAATATATATTTTAAAACTACACTGAATCACATGTAAGAAAATTATAGGGGCTGAAAATCAAGGATTGTATAATGGCAGATATTAGCTCTGTTCATGAACGTGCATATTTCTCTTGAAATGTGAAAAAAAGCTTTCTGAATATCTCTAAAATAGCACTTGCATCTTCCAAAAGAGTTGTATAAAGGAGAAATGAGGAATTAAATGCTTGGCCGGAACCCGAAATTTATCTATTCAGCAACATTATTACTTTTATTGAATTCAACTTAATGTTCGTTTTATCTTTATTTGAAGATGGTGATGCTGACATTTCTAGTTGGTTATGAAAAGCAGCCTTTTTGGAAAATACTGTTTGTGTGTGTGTATGTTTTGGGTGAGATGGAGGTATGGTGAAAGATTATGAACTTTAAAATTAACCCGATCTGGATTTGTACTGTGGTTTTGCCACTTGTTACCTGTATTACCTTGAAATGGGTTATATAACCTCTTGGCATCTGACTCTCTTGTTTGTAACTATGAGTGAGGACAAATGGGCAACGAGTGGGGATGAGAGCAGCAGGCATCAGGGATTTGGGCAGCAGGTGACCAGGCCACGGCTTGGAAGTGAGTTTTCACGGCTGCAAGGTTACAAATTGCAGACTCAACGTCCTAGCATCAAAGCGTTACCAGTGTATGGGCTAGAACCAGCAGGGCCTGATCCTGGAACAGGAGGAGCCTAACGGGGAGGTTTGGGCACAGAAAAATACAAGGTCAGAACAGAATTGACAGGGTGACAGTTTGATGGGGTGTCTGTCAGATCTAAAGAGAGAAAGTTCCTAAATCTGTTCAACTAGGGCTAGTTTCAGTGCCCCTAGACTAGGTCGAGCATCAGGAAATTACAGTTCTTGGTAGAGGTGACTTTTGTGGGCACAAAACTAAGCAAATCGTTACAATTAACGATCATTTACAATTTAATATGACTGAATCAGCTAAGTAAAGATATTGCAAGGTTGCAGGAAGGGAGAAAGAGCATAAATATGAACAACCAAAGAACTAAGATTTCTTCTCTATGGAGGAAAAAGTTTTTAAAAAAGGAGGAAGTTAGGACACCCAGGGATGCGGTGCTTACTCTTTTATTGCTGGAGTCACCTTTTTCATTACCCCAATAGGCAGGGTCTTCCGTGGCAACCACTAAAATGCTCTAGCTCTCCACACTTCAGGTCCTCTATACCAAGTACTGTATTCGTTCAGACATGGTAGCTAGAATAGCCAGCTTCCTATGTAGTGTGAGGGAGTTCAGGGTTTCCTGTTGTCCCCCCCATTGCTCAAACATCTCCATCTGTTCCATAATCTCTCAGATTCTTCAGTGAAGTGGGTAAAGACTTTTAATCAACAATTAGGCATACACAAAACCTAAGCAATAATAAGAATGGTCTCAGAAAGAATCATTTCTTTTTCAATTCACAGTTTACAAATCTAGCGAGGTATATGAAAGTCATGGTAAATCAGAAGATGCCAATGTGCATGATAATAACTAATAACATCTCATTTAATCTGTGCAAAAGAGTGAATGAGGATTAGAAGTTAGTTACATGTTGACTTGAATTTACATAAAGATGTGAACAACAGAGGTGGACCATTACCTGTGAATTGGTGTTGAGAGAAGGATGGGCATGTTAAAGGGAAAGGGCACCTGAGGTAAGTGAAGTGAGAAAAAGGTAAGAAGCAGAAAGGAAGCCCAGAAGAGCTAAGATGAATTAGTTTTCAGCTTTAACCATAGTAGAAAGACCAAATTACCTGGTGTTTATAGTTGTACAAAGCATTTTATTATGTACCTTTTTCTCTCTTCTTTCATTTCATCCTTCCCATAAATTTTTAATTCACTTCCTGGATAAGAATGAGGATAAAGCCAATGAACAAGAGAACATACCTAGTCATTACATTCAAAGGGGAATATTTTTTAAATGTCACACATACATATATTTATATTCTGCTGTTCTAGATTTATTCTAGACTAGTGTTCCAATGTTTAGGTCACAGGGTCATGTATTCAGCAATATAAGCTGATTTCAGCTAAAACTTTTTTTTTTTCCTTGCAGCCTGCAACTTGTCCTTTTTGAATAAATGTCACTTACTGTATTTAAACTGCCTTTTGGTTCACTGTTCTTTCCCCTTTTTTTTCTGGGCTCTGTATTTTGCTTAAGCTGTGTGATTAAATGAGAATTGGATGATAATTTGAAATGATAACAGTGTTATAACCTTGTCAAAATCAACTGGAATATGTTTAGCAATTATTTTAATAAGCAATGCCACATAAGTAATTTCGTCATTTCTTATTGTTATTTTTATTCACCAAATGTATAAACAGTAACTGAATGCATCCTACTCCGTCGTAAAATTGAATTCCATTTTTCCCTCTTCCCTTGTGCATATGTCCCTATCATTCTACTTATTTTTCCTTTTTTTTTCATCTCTATATTTTCTCTCTCTGGATACTATTGCCTCCTGTGGTTTCACTCCTATGCAGATAAATGCTTGCAAATCTAGCCCAGAGAATTCTGTCTCCAGTCTCACTTTTATCATTGAGGATTAGATTAATAGTCACATAAAGCTCAGATTTTCTCTAAGTCAGAAGTCACTAATTTACTTCTCAATCACTCCATGTCAGGTGTGACACCATAATTTTCCTACAATCTAATACACTTGAGTGGAAGGCTACTGAAAACTTACCTTTTAATTGGGAAATTTACCAGCTTTGTCACTTTATCAACTCAGTTTCTTTGCTAATGTCTCAGACTCAATATATCCAAAACACCTTCTCCATCTCCCCACAAACCAGCAACTCAAAGGAGTTGGCTTCTACTTCAAGCCAAGGGTCTTCAGAGTCCCTATTTACTCCTCATTCTTCAATCATTTGCCACATTCAGTAGAATCTAGCTCTACAATATCTGTAATTTCTCTCCACTGTTTTGTCTCACATTTTTAATCTCCTGAATCAGGGCTTCTGACGACTTGCCTCCACACCAAAGATTAGCCTTCTGAGAAGTCTCTTCACCTTCAATTTCTCATCCTTCACTCCTTTAAAATACTTTTTTCTATACCTCATATCTCTGTGCTTCCCAAAGGTTTCAAAGACTCCTTGTCCCTAACAAATTCAAGGTATCCTCTTAAGCGCGCACTGATGGTCTTCTATGTCATGGCCAGTTTTATCTCCTGAAAATTCCTTGAACAGAGCCTATGTTTACACAAGCCTCTCCACTTTTCACAAAATCACCTTCAACCAGTAAAATCCTTTTCAAATGGCATCTCCTCTTCTGATTCTCTCAGCCCAATGTCTTCTTTTTTTCTGTGAACTTTACCCCCTTGCATTTTCTAACTGTTCAGTGATCCTCATCATACTTGGAGATTATCTTATCCTTTGTTTTTCCACTGTCTTTGCCACCACTCAATTTTAAGCTCCTTCCTGGCCAGATCTGGTCTAATTATCTTTACATTTCCAAAATATATCATTGCAGTTCCTAAACCCAGTACTCAATAACAATTATTATTTTTGAAGGAAAGCAACTACTCAAAGTTTCTATCTCCTTGCTGTTTGTCTTAGCAGATGCTTCCCCAATACAATACAGAATTATAATGAATTGAGTTCCAAGGTTCTCAGTCAGCTGAATTAAACTGTGGATTGCATAACTTTTCAAGGTGATGAAATGGAGAAATTTTTGTAATCCACCTTGATTACTGGGACTTGCATTCTGTGTGTTATTCTTCACATTCACATTTTGAGACCTGAGGTTGTCTTTGTGAGGATAGTGTAAAATGATAGTGCACGTAAACTTCCCAATTTGCAGGTAAGTTTTCAATAGCTATGCACTCTAATATAATGCTTAAATTACAAAGATCATCTCACATTTCTCATTGAGAGGAATTGGAAAAATAGTTAATAGCTTTGGACATTGAGAAAATCTGAGTTTTATATGACTGTTCTTTAATTGAGGGCAAAGGACACAAGGAGTAACTCTCCATGTGGAAGTGGTGCTCAAAAGTACCTTTAATTATCAGGCTGTGGTCTAATCTCCCAGACTGGCTGAAGTGGAGGGAGGAGCAAGGGTATTTACAGCACCGCAAAGGCCTTATTCACCCCCTGACTTGACTCTCAGCTAAACTTGGAAATGCAATTGGTTTATTTTGTATAAATAAGCAGGAATGCTGGAAGAAACTAAATATCTTCATAAAACAAAACATTATGATACCAGAAACCCTTAGGAATAGCACTAATGCTTTTAAATGAAGGTTTTATTTGTCTCTGAGCTGCAAAAAGGAGTCACTAATGAGATGTCATTTAAATTCTAACACCTGTTTAATGGCAGTTTTTCTCTATCCCCAAAGAGTAACTGTTTATGAATGTTTGCAGTTTTCCAAGTGTATCTACAAGAATTGTTTTTTCATAAGCAATGTGATGCCTTTTTTCCTCATATGCTACAGTCGCGTTACAACATATGATAAAAATTGTTGGTTGTGGCATTTTTGTATTAGATAGGTTTCAAAGATAGTGTTATTTCATACACTGAAACTTAAAATTTTATAATTCACATAGTAAATAGTTTACCAAGAAACTTCATGTTTTACAGATTTATGAATATATATTGGTATAAGAAAAAAATTCTAGTTGTACTTTTTAACATAAATTTAAATAACATGTGAAAAGACATTGCCGAAAAATGTTTGCTCCTATATTCCCTGTTATGAAAAGAAAATATATTTATAAATGAACATACATACACATAGATATCTAAGAGCTGCAAAAAAGAAATGCTTGTTGACTTTTTTCCTCAGACGATAAATAACTGAAAAAGTCAGAAATGAGACTGTAGCATTTCTTTTGTGATTTTATTCTTCTTGTGTAAACAATTTCTTATTCATGAAAGGAGTCCACAGCAACTACATTGCCATTTTTCTTTATGATTTCTCCATAAACTGATAGTGATGAGTAACAGATACTATATAGATGCATATATGAAAAAATTATTTACTATTGGAAATATTTTTCTTTAGGATCTGTCCCCCTTGGAATTTATAGCATTTTATATAGGCTACTTTTATGTTTAACATCCTTTAAAAAACTACTTGTACTTCAGTAAAATAAATGACATATAAGTTTATTTTAAATAAATTACCTCTACCTTGAGAAATTTAAATATAATTAATTTCTTTGGAGTAGCAGAGACGTTAGGCCATGGATTTTTACCAAAATGATTATATGAACTAAGAAAATGCTGGCTTCTAGGGAAGCTGTTAGGATCTCTTCTTTTAAAGAATATATATCTTTGAACTAATATGAGCTAGCATTTTGCTCTCTTAGCATGCTACATGTGTGACAAAGCAATCCTTGTTTGTGTCAGGAAAGCAGGAACTCATCTTGACAAAAGGTGAGACCAGGGCCTGTGGACTAAAGCTTCCTAAGAACTCTTTGGGATTTAAGCTGAATGCACTGGGCTTACTGTAAAAGAGAATGGTTGAGCCATAAATGCTCAAAATGTGGACTTGAGTAATTCTATAAAAACTAAATGTTCTTCACATTAAAGGAGGACAGAAGAAAATTGTTGCAGATGTGATTGGATTTCCCATTATGTTGAGAACAGTTTTAAATTTCTTCCTCATGATCATTAGTCTTTAGATTTCTTAGTACCAAATCATTTCTTTTTCTCCCCTCTCATGATTCCCCCTCCATGAGATTCTTGCCAGTTTAAGGTGCTCTTTTGAGTGAACAGAAGGACTGAATGTTTTTCAGTTTTTAAAATGCTTTCTCTCTCTCTCTCTACACACAAACACACACACACAGACACTGAAGAACTGAAGAGTATCCATTTGCTCCTGGTTTATAAAATTTTTATTTTTTAGGAGGGACCTCAGTGCTTAATCAGTGTGTTCTCTAATTATCCACTGGATTTATCCACAATCAGTTGACATATACCTTGCACTAAGCCAAGGGAAATAAGCATATTCTTTTCTCTGTGCAGTTCCTTCCTGACTTATGAAAGCCGAATATCCATTCTGTATGGAGAGATGAATCAGCAATCCATATAATATCTATTCATCATACATATTTCACAAGGAGGATGTTGTGGTGACTGCAAAGTTCTTACAAAAATAATATGGAAATCCGGAACTTGATGTGGAGTGTCAGAGAGCCTCTTACTATTATTTACCTTATCAGCTTTTGCTTTCTGAAATCAATGGAAGGGCATCAAGTTCAGCTAATCCATATCTCTGAGTATGAAATTGAATTTATAGTCTGTAGTATGTTGACTACCGCTTGCATTTAAGGCATAATTGATTTTTATTGAAAAGCCAGCAGACACATCAAAAATTTCCACAAACCACAAGGATGTTAAATTTTACCCTGTTTAGATAATAGTGTGGCTTTATTTATCCTTTAAAATGAAGCTTTTATATTTATATCAGCACATGCTATGGAAGTGTGACTGATACCTTATGAAACCATCAATCCATGGTTCTGTAGAACTGTACTGCACAGAAATAAGGAACTTTAGATTTCTAAGGTAAATGTCTATGGTTGGCTTGTTTTAAGGATAAATGGATAAATGGAATAATAAATCTCGCACCATATCATGTCATGTGGCAAAGTTATTTTTTTTTTCCATTTAAACAACTGCTTACACCATTATTTCTTTTCCCTCAGATTCCTTCTGCATCTCATTTTTCCTTCTGTTTTATAAATTATATTTTTGTATCTGGATTAATTGTTTATACATGTGAAATGTAATTCCTAAGGACTAAATCTATTCTTTCTATTTTTTTATGTTCATAGTCAACCTTAACATTCATGATACTCCATTAAGTGAATTTCACTCAAATGTCCCCAATTGATGTGCTAAGTCCATTTATTTTTAACTAAAAGTTATGATTAGAAGACTCTTGTGTGCTCCTGCCACAGAATTCATAAACTCAATGTCAATTGCATGGTGGATTTAAAAAAAAAATCAAGCTTTGCCTCACCTTAGCAAAAAAAACAAAACAAAATAAAAGCAAAAAGAAATGCAGGTACCATCATTTGTTTTAGCCCTCCTTCTTCTGTAATCTGATAGAAGTAGTTCTTACTGGGAAACAATATCACTGTAAAGAGAATTTGGGGAATTTGTGAGGGTGTGTTAGGTTTTTACAAATATTAGGTGGAGTGGCACCGGGACCACCACTGACTTGGTGAACCAAGGAATGCTAGACATTTGCAACTCGCAGGAGGTTTCAGCACATTGAAATATTTTTCCATGCCTGAAGGACTTTTGATTATCTTATCAGATATTCATGTAGATGAAAGACCTATGTATTATTATCTACAATTAAAACCTACTTCTATTTTACATGTAATTTTAAAAGATTGTTCACATTTTCATGTACACTGAATTTTTCAAAATTCAAACTATTATGTAAATTTAGAGAAAATTGTTGTCTTGAACTTTACCAATTGCTGGTCACTGGCAGCAACTACCTTCATGGTGTTTGCTGCATCAATACAACAATCTCGTGTAGGTTTGCCTTGGTAGCTGATGTGTTTACAGATTTGCAAAGTTCTCTGCATAGGTATCAGACTTGACTTCTTTGTGTCTTCATTATGTAGCAATGCTCAGGTATTTACATTTCAAAATACTTGCTATTTTATTATGAAGAACTTTCTTTTTATTTCTCTTTTATAGTTGGGGCATTGTACTGATTTTTTAAATGATGTGCTTAGAATGGTTATAAGATCTACAAATTTTATGTCACTATAGTAAATGGGTTATAAAATATCTGTTATAAAAAGGAGGCACTAAGTCTGATAAGGTTGAGAACAATTGCCTTTTGGCATCAAGGCGTGAATGCATTAGTTAGAAAATTTTTTCAATGATAAATCTAGAGATTATTTTAATAGAACACTTATTCCCAATGAGGAAAGTAGTATCTCAGGGATTTTAAATATGGGGTGATAAGCCCTTAGTGCCTACCTTCTTATGTGTATGGATGAAGAGTGTTCAAAACAATTTGTCATGTGCACAGAAATACAAAAGATGAAACCTAAAGAGATTATACATTAGTCTCTTAAGAGTAAAACTGACAGAGAGAAGCAGTATACCTTTCACAGAGGCAGATATTTTCAAAGCAATGTGTGACAGGTACAGGGACAAATCCCGTTAATAAGTAAGAGGATTTGTGCTTGGCTCTGTCACATGCAACTTTGAAAACCTACCCTCAAACTGTCTATAAATTTTCATGCCCATCTTTTTCACCTTGCTTTTTCCAGAGCGTCTGATTTTTTTGTACACCATTTTCCCTTGCTTTATCTCATGGCATCCTTTAATGATTTTTAGAGGTGGTATGTGTACTATGATTTTGTGTCTACTTTTTTGTTAACAAGATAATATTTGCTGATTTTTCACTGTCCCTTTCACTGCTTTGTTATAGGACATTTTTATACCCCTTATGACTTCTAAATATAAAAAAATCTGCCTCATGGAAATTAAGGAGGAAAGTAGCATTTATCACATTGGTTAGTTTTCTCTTTTAATATGTAGTTTTTTTTTTTTGAAAAAAGAACATTAAAAATGTAATGCTATGATATGTGAATGATACATTATCTGGAAAGAAAAAGAGTTGTTCATTTCTTTTAGTTATGAATTTTTAAAAATCAATGATTAAACCTAGAGGTATTTAACTTTTTTGCAAAATAGAATCAAAACCAACTTCAATCCTAATGACTGATGGGCCACCTCTGCTTCTGAACCTTGACATTGGTGCCTCATCACATGTGAATATGCTGATGGAAGTAGAGGAACAGAAGTGTTTGGTAGAACGTCTTTTGGTCTATAACTTGGTGCTAGTGATTCAGCACTCTTTTTCATTCTGTCAAAGATGATTTGCTTTCTGGCAGTTTATATTTGGTAACTTGCTGTTGAAATAAAATAATTCTATGGTACTTTTCTTCTGTGAAATATTTGATAATAAATAAAAATCTGGAGATTTTGCTGGTAGGAATCAAGTACTTCAAAGTTCAGTATTATTTTAAGATGATGAGTTTCTGAAAGACAGTTGTTCATGAAAGGTGTTTTAAAGTGGGCAGTTCCAAACACATCATTGCTCTATGGAATTTCTGTTTTTCTGCCTCAAGAATATTATCGATACCTAGAACCTATTGAACTGGAAGGGTTTTCTAGAGGATTAGCAATATACATATGACACCGCTTTCCTTGATCATCTTTAAGTACAGACCTAGGTCGTCCTTCCATAGCATCCAACAGCTGGATGAAAAGTAGAAAACTAAGCTAATCTGCCAGATGGTTTGTCTACATTAAATCCAGCATCTGGATATTTTTTAAACATTTAGATGACTGGCTGAGTTTTTCACATTACATCTGCATATTTTTGGCACTTCATTGCTCTGTGTGTGTGTGTGTGTGTACACGCGCAGGCGAGCATGTGTGCAGAGAAACATGCTACCACTCAGAACAAGCCAGAAAATAGAGCAATGGGTTTTGAATTTCACACATCCTTATTTATCATCTTGAACTATAATCAAAATGAAATATATGAGTGTATAGCAATTGTTCTATTGGTGGCATATTATGGTTCTATGAAAATTTGAAAGTATGGTATCTTACCAACATATACATACCCATTGCTTTTTATAGGTTTTATTTGCAACAGACCAATCCTGAAAGATGTTAGGGTCTGGCCGTCACTCTGTCATTACATGTTGGTGTGACTGTGAACTATATGATTAACGCTACAAATATTTACTGTGAACCTGCTTCGGGAAACAGGATTCTGGGATGAACCAAATGCAGATCCTGCCCTTAAGGAAGATATCAAACAAACCCTTAAATACATGATGAAGACTAATAAATTGTAGTACACATTTGTTGTGCTTTAGGAACATAAGTGAACGTAAAATTCCAACTAAGAGAGTCCTAGAAGTCCTTATGGAGAAAACACCATAGAGAGGGCCTCAAAGGATGGGCAGGACTTGGTACGTGGAGATGAGCAGAATCCCCAGAGGTGAGAAAGCACTGAATGTCTTTGGGAAGCAGCTCTACACTTTGGTCAGCATGTTAGGAGCATTTCTATGACACAAATTGCATGTTCAGTTCACTCAGATAATAGCAGGCTGTGCTAAGGAGTATGAATTTTAAGCTACGTCAATAAGGTAATTTTGAGATATTTGACTATGACATAAAATGACGGATGCTGGGCAATGAGAAGTTACCTGGGCAGGAGTTAGAGGAAGATGGATTGGCATGGGGAAACTTAGCTTCAAGGAAGCTGACAAAGAAAGTAAAATATGTTATGTGTCATGAATTTGCAAGACATCCTTTCTATGTCTAAGTTTACTCATCAATAAGATCAATGGACTGGACTTGATTTATTTTATAGTCCTGCTCCAGCTTTTATTTTCTGAATCAATATTTTCTAAATTGTGTTCTATTGAATGCTATTTCTGCTAGATAATAACATGTGCTATGTTAATTAAAAGAAGAAGAGTTCTGTGATCAAACAATATTAGGAGACACTGAGTAAAACAGTAATAGTTTGTTTTTGAGAAGACTTCTCAGAGCCTTATTCTGATAAAGTTCATGAATGGTTTTTATACATTTCCAAGGTGGAAAGTATATGTGTACTGCTTTCCAAGATTATGTGACCATAGACCCTTCTAGCTTACATCTTTTGGTGTCAGGGTTTTATGAAATATATGTATTTTATTACTTGTCCCACTATACATAATAGATTCTCTACTGAAATTGGAATAGGCCTTGGTTATCTGTTTTAGGTGATCCATGCAATGTAACTTCAGAAACTCAGGTGATAATTGCAAGACTTTCAATGTAATCTTTTCCCCTGATACATTAAAAGCCATGTAGGAAAGACAAATAAGGTGTGCATTCAGCTCACGCGACATGCAGCTGATATTTGAAGGTGGAATCATTTCCTCAACTATCAAAGGAGAAGTTTGGTGCTTCTTATAGTGGACTATTGTGATACCCAAACTCTTGAGTAAAAGTATTCCTCCTTTGTTTGGAAAGATAAGTCTCTTTGACTTATCAGGCACTTTTTGGAGGGGGAAAGACATAGGGTAGTGAGAAAGAAGGGATCAACTGACTAGACAGTAGACTGGTGCCATCAACCCCTGGCTATCAGTGGGGTGGTAGATGTCATGACCAGAAGGGCCACACATCTATCAAAGTAAGCTTGAAATTATCCCCTCAGAAGAGAAGAGTTTTATGGAGAGTCTTAAGTAAGATGACACTTGTCAGAGAAAAATAAGAAAATTGTTCCAGATGGTTGAGATTGTGAGAAGAAGGCGAAGAGTTCAGAGGAGGCAATGACTGGAGAGAAAAAGAAGAGGAGGAGTGTTGAAAATCCTTGGGGGCTTGAACAGGTAGCTTCAGCTTCATCTGAATGACAATGAGATTCCAGTGAAGAAACCCAATAAAAAAAGAAATTCTAAGTACTTTAGCATGCAAAACCAACCTTTTAGAGATATCACTCAGAATTGACTAGAAGGAGTTGTCAGGTAAGAGAAGTTCATAATAAAATGACATCACATTTAAAAGGAGAAGAGATCCAAGTGCAATGTACGCTGTCATTGGTTGCTTTTCCCCCCTTTCCTGTCGCCTGTTTACACCTTGCTGCTCAATGTACTAACAGTTCCCTCTACTGTCTGTTAGCAAGATGGCGACAGTGCAGTCAACACTGCCTGATAGTATTCGCTGTCTTAACCATCTTAGAGAAATGCTGAAATGAGGCATATGCTTTTTTTATTAATGACTCTTCAGACTTGGAAGCATGACAAGTTACGTGTTTATTCGTTTTTAAAACATCAAAATATATCTCTTCAGATACTGAAAATAAGTATTTAACTCTACCTAAACCTGGATTTCCTCAGATCTGCTACAACAAAACAAAACAAGAGGACTGGTCTCTTTCTGTTCCTATAACATACTTGGAAGTGAAAAGTCAGGGCTGTATGTTTCAGCTATAACATCAGCAGCCTATCCAAGCACTCTGGCACTACAGTTGCATGTGTAACCTGGGCCCAAGGTGTTCTAGCCATGTGATCTTGGCCAAATTATTTATCCTTGGTCTTCATTGGTTTAATTTATCTTTAAAAGTAATATTTTCACTAATAGAGTTGTTAGCATTGAAAAATAAAGTGTATGTAAAGACCTTGGTATAGTTCTGGGACCACGGTAAGGTTCAAATTCTGCTACTTTAGCTCCTGGATTTCTTTCATTCATTTAAACATTTATTAATCACTTTCTAAGTGCTGGGGATACAACAGTATGCAAAACAGACAAAGTTCCTGCCCTTATCAAAATTATATTCCAGTTAGGGAACATCTACGATAAAAAAGCAAGGAACATACGGTATATCAGGTATTGATAAATGCTGTGGCTTTAGGAGTCAAATTACTGTTTTTTGTTTTTTTGTTTTTTCAATCATTGGTAGTTTTCCTGGATAACCTAAAGCAGTGATTGATTTATCCACATGGCTATGGATGCATTTCCCTACTGAATGAATGTGAAGGCGGTTGGGTTACAGTCAGGATATAGCAGTATGATCATATAATTTATGGACCAAACCAGGACACTTTTAGGAGTGAAAGGGGAGCTGTGGGTATCACATAGGGACAATAGATGCAAATGGGGACTGTCTCAGGTAAACTAGGGAGATACAATTACCCCAGTAATTGGGGACTTGAGCAGAAGCATTTCTGGCAGGCAGTGCTGATGTCAGTGTAGTTTCATGTAGGTAGCATTAGGCAAAAATGATGTAGCCCAAGTAGTAAACGTCTGGACAGGGTAGGATTGATAGTGGCTTGAGGCTAAACAGGATTCATAAATAAAGTAGCCCAGAGTCAACTGAAAAGTTCTTATCCTGATGGAAGTAAGCTGCCGGGGGTGGCTGTTTCTATCCTGCGCTGCCCAGCTGCAAGGCGGGCAGATTCCAACCTTATGTGGGTCCTCCTGGCTCGGCAGCCTGGCCCCTGTTGGTCAGGTAGCTGTCCTTCATGGAGGAAGAGGAGGCTACAGTGAACCCAGGCTGGATGATGAGGAGAGTAATCTTGTGCCTTTTTGAGGTTTAGTGATTGGCAGGGAGTGGTTTAGGCTCCTCGGAGACTGGGTGAGGGTTTAGTCCTTAGAGTCTCTGGACTGTCCTTGTTGAGGTCCTGTTTTCCCAAGCACCCCGTCTCCCTTCTCTTGAGCTTTCCACCGCCTTGTTCAACTCCCCCTCTGCCTTGGATTAGGGGAAAGCCCCTGATAATGGAGTCCTCTGAATAAGGATAATGAAGAAAACCTCTACTTGAGTCTCACAGGAAAAAAAAAAAAAGCTGAAAGTTTCTAAGTGTGAGTGAAGTCATGACTGGCACTTGGGTCCCTTTCTCTTTCCCTTGAGTCAGGTGTTTGTTGTCAACTCTTACTAAAAGTAATCATAGTTCTGATGTGTATAGTATTTTAAGTGTCAAAATGCTTTACTGTTAAAAATCTACTTTCATTGATGACAGTGGAATTGTCAGATGTGTTGTTAAGTATCATCATTGTCTTTTCTGTGTTTACTGCTAACCCTATTTTATAGGCATTGGGTAGTACAAGAAGACTTATATAGGAAAGTTAAGAGGAGAGTCTGGACTGTTCTGATCTCTAGAGGATATCTCTACATTCAGTAAACACACAGCACGTTTGTGCTTAAACATACTCTAAAGAGACCGTGCTTGCTTAATAATTTTCATAGTATTGTTTAAGTTTGGATTTATCTTTTGCAATCTATTTTCTTCAGCAAAGGAATTAAGTCATTCCTTCTTTTCTTTATCTTCCATTTAGCCATCCAACCAACACATATAGCTCAAATGCCTTTTGAGGAGTGGCACAGACTTATGTGCTAATCTCGATACAACAGAAGTTTAAGAAATGATCCTTAGCCTTTTCATCGAAATGATATAATTCAAATAGCGTCCACACAGAAGACACTTCTGACAATTACATGGTTTTTGTTTTTAGGTAGTAATAATAATCATTACACCAAGCACAGTAATATTTACACTGTTCTAAGCACTTTACATCTATCATCTATTTAAAGTTTACAGCGCATCTATGAGTTAGGTATTACTGTTATCCCCACTATAGAGATGAGGGAGGTTAAGAAAATTTCCTGAATTTGGACTTGACTCTCGTCAGAGGTTACTCTCAACTATTTGCTGTCACTCACAGGTGCAAAATGAATTAATTCAGCATACCACGGAGAAGAGTGGTCTCACTGTTTTCATATTAATCTCTGGTCCTGCAACTGACCAGCAACATGGTTTGGACATGCCATTTGTACCACTCAGCTTCTGCATCCTTAACTGCAAACTAGGGACAATAGAGGCTACTTTGGGAAATTGCAAGGACTAAATTCATCTCTCCTCTTGACTAATTAATTCATCTCATTTTTTTTGACCACCTACTATGTTCCAGGCACTGTTCTTGGTGTTAAGGAAAACATAGGTGAGCAAAAGAGACATGGTTCTGGTCCTTGAGAAATGTGTAGCCAAGCAAGATAGAGAAACAGAAAAAATGTAAGCAGGTAGAAAAACAGCAAATTACAGCATGTGCTATACAAGGAACGGAATAAAGAGATGAGAAATGAAAGGGTCATATTGACAGATTACCAATTCCATGGGTATAGTGGTTGCATCTGTCCAGTTCATCACTGTATCCTCAATGCCTGGAATATTATGAGCATTCAAGAAATATTAACTGAATGAATCTATAAATGAAAGAAAAAAGAGTAGAAATGTCTTAAGGGACAGCTTGTTTAAAGAGGTGAGATATAAGTTAAGACCTAAAATATGAGAAGAGTTGACCATGTCACATACAGGGAAAAAACACTTTCTAGGTAAAGAAAATACATGAACAAAAATCCAGAAGTGGGTGGGGAAGTTTGTCATTCTCTACCTTGGCACTGGATGGAGGGAAAAATGCCCCCTGAGAATATGAAATCCTTGAATTCGGGTCCCAGGCCAGAATATCGGGCAGGAAATGTTGCTCTGGAGAGACGTTCCCTCAACTCAGACCACATAGAATAGACACAGATAGAGCCCTAGGAAGAAGAGGTTACTCTTTAAAATTACACAATATGATATCCTATACTGAGTAAGAATTCACAGACATAACTAGCAGAAGGATGAGAGGCACAACAAATTCAGACAGTAGAATAGCCCGATGAATAAAATAATAAGCATGTTTAAAATAATTAATGATATAGAGCAAGACTCAATAAAGCTATATACAAATATGAAGCAAATGTTTTAATATAGCTTTGAATATCTTTAACATCCTTTTTGTTAGTTACTATTAAAGATATATTAATACCACCATACACACAGCTGCTACTCAACAGGAGCAGTTCAGAACATAAAACTCTGACCTTATATATTAGACTTGACAGCAGTTGCCCATTTACACATATTAGTTGCGTTATTTCTTGCCCTGAAATTTCCTATTTTATATTGTTTTATTTAATGTGCATTTCAGTTCTTCACCATGTCACAGCATACACACAATGGTTTATATTTAGTATTCTCTAAAAATACAAAGGAAAACTAAAAGCAGAGGCCAATGATTGATTGTACGTTTAAATAAATGCACTGCAGATTGAGACAAATGCGCCAAGTGTGTGTGTTTCAATCACTGTATCGTCACACAATTGAATAAACACACATGTACAATACAATGCTTAATTGAGTGCAACAAGTACATTTATTTTAGTGATTGCACCATTGCATATTCAAGCAAATGTATTGAGTTCACTTTGGTGGAGCTGAAGTTCTATACACGTGAATAAGTTTTAAATCTTTCACTGACTTTGATAGATCACAAATACCCACATATTTTTAAATGACTGAAATGAAGTGTTTTATACCAGAAAATTTACTTTTGATGGATTCAGATAAATTTGAAAAGAAATCTGGTTATTAACTCCCAAAAGAAAAAAAAACTTAAAAAGCTCTAAACGTTTTTTTCTTAAAATGTCACTCTGGTCTCAGTGAGGATGAAACAGGACATTTCCTCTGTGCCCAAGTAGCTTTTCTATGACTATCTTGTCTGGAAATTGCAGTTTCAACTCTTTAAGTGTCAAGCATCGGACTCATTTTGCTTTAGGATTGTTTGCACATCTTCGGTCAAATTCAGTATCACCTCGTGCATGCATACACATCTGAGGACCAAATCTGGGCTATTAGGCCTAAAGACCCAAATGGGTCTTGCTAGCTTCTTTCATGCCTCCTTCATGCTCTATTTACATAAATATTCTTTTTCAGAAGTGCTGCCATACACAGATTTCTATGTCATTTCCATTAGTAGCATCTTGAAAGGAAGAAAAAAGAAAACAAAAGCTAAATAGTAGTCCTTGCTTTACTGTGTCAGCTTTCTAACATCTGTTTCATTTTCCAGGTGTGATGGACAGGTGGTAATAAATGTTCAGTACCAGGTACCCAAAAAAGAGGTTTCTCAAGTACCAAATTTTACAGTTTGATCCTCTTTTCTTGAATGCACTGGCTTTCATTTTAATTGTCTTCCTTTAATAGGTACTTTAAAAAAAAATAAGCTGTTAACTCTTCACATTGAGGATTTATTAGTTGGAGAAATTCTTCTGATAGATATTTCTCACAGAAATCTTACAATGTTAGTCTAGGGGAGCAAGTTCTGTAAATTTAATTCCAGGCAATGTTACTTGGGAAAAAGATACTTTGCCAGATATGTTTGGAAAAAATATACATGCTGACAATATTAGCTAACTTTGATTAAGTGCTTACTCTATGCTTTGCCTGCATTAATTGGTTTGAGGTCCTGTGTTTGACCCCATTTTCCAGATGAGGAAACAGTTTAAAATGTAAACTAACTTCCTCGTGCATTTCCCACATATAGATGCACAGAATCCATTAACTAAAAAGTCCTGTCATGATTAACCTGGTTAATTTTATTTAACTCAATTTTTCCCAAACTTATTATATGATGGAACATTTGCATGTAAGATTTTTTAACATCACACAGGACATACTTTATGACACTTTAGGAAAACGAAAATAAAAGATTTACCACCTTTATAGGTTTTAATTTAAAAATGCCTATCCATGCACAAACATAGAACAATATGATTTCTGGATAAACTTGCTGATCGGTTTGTTAAATGACAGATCATTTAGATGAGAAATCAGTCAAATGGGTTGCTTGAAGATGGCTATTTTTTTAACATCTTTATTGGAGTATAATTGCTTTACAATGGTGTGTTAGTTTCTGCTTTATAACAAATTGAATCAGCTATACATATACATATATCCCCAAATCTCCTCCCTCTTGCGTCTCCCTCCCACCCTCCCTATCCCAACCCTCTAGGTGGTCACAAAGCACCAAGCTGATCTCCCTGTGCTATATGGCTGCTTCCCACTAGCTATCTATTTTACATTTGGTAGTGTGTATATGTCCATGCCACTCTCTTCGCCTCAGCTTACCCTTCCCACTCCCCATGTCCTCAGGTCCATTCTCTACGTATGTGTCTTTATTCCTGTCCTGCCCCTAGGTTCATCAGAACCATTTTTTTTTATTTTTTAGATTCCATATATATGTGTTAGCATACAGTATTTCTTTTTCTCTTCCTGACTAACTTCACTCTGTGTGACAGACTCTAGGTCCATCCACCTCACTACAAATAACTCAACTTCGTTTCTTTTTATGGCTGAGTAATATTCCATTGTGTATATGTGCCACGACTTCTTTATCCATTCATCTGTCGATGGCCACTTAGGTTGCTTCTGTGTCCTGGCTATTGTAAATAGTGCTGCAATGAACATTGTGGTACATGTCTCTTTTTGAAATATGGTTTGCTCAGGGTATATGCCCAGTAGTGGGATTGCTGTGTCGTATGGTAGTTCTATTTTTAGTTTTTTAAGGAACCTCCATACTGTTCTCCGTAATGGCTGTATCAATTTACATTCCCACCAACAGTGCAAGAGTGTTCCCTTTTCTCCACACTCTCCAGCATTTATTGTTGGTAGATTTTTTGATGATGGCCATTTTGACTGGTGTGAGGTGATACCTCATTGTAGTTTTGATTTGCATTTCTCTAATGATTAATGATGTTGAGCATCCTTTCATGTGTTTGTTGGCAGTCTGTATATATTCTTTGGAGAAATGTCCATTTAGGTCTTTGGCCCATTTTGGGATTTTTTTTTTTTGTTTTTTTGATATTGAGCTGATTGTAAATTTTGGAGATTAATTGTTTGTCATTTGCTTCATCTGCAAATATTTTCTCCCATTCTGAGGGTTGTCTTTTCATCTTGCTTATGGTTTCCTTTGCTGTGCAAAAGCTTTTAACTTTCATTAGGTCCCATCTGTTTATTTTTGTTTTTATTTCCATTTCTCTAGGAGATGGGACAAAAAGGATCTTGCTGTGATTTATGTCATAGAGTGTTCTGCCTATGTTTTCCTCTAAGAGTTTTATAGTGTCTGGCCTTACATTTAGGTCTTTAATCCATTTTGAGTTTCTTTTTGTGTATGGTTAAGGAGTGTTCTAATTTCATTCTTTTACATGTAGCTGTCCAGTTTTCCCAGCACCACTTATTGAAGAGGCTGTCTTTCCTCCATTGTATATTCTTGCCTCCTTTATCAAAAATAAGGTGACTATATGTACGTGGGTTTATCTCTGGGCTTTCTATCCTGTTCCATTGATCTATATTTCTGTTTTGTGCCAGTACCATACTGTCTTGATTACTGTAGCTTTGTAGTATAGTCTGAAGTCAGGGAGCTTGATTCCTCCAGCTCCGTTTTTCTTTCTCAAGATTGCTTTGGCTATTTGGGGTCTTTTGTGTTTCCATACAAATTGTGAAATTGTTTGTTCTACTTCTGTGAAAACTGCTATTGGTAGTTTCATAGGGATTGCATTGAATCTGTAGATTGCTTTGGGTAGTAGAGTCATTTTCACAATGTTGATTCTTCCAATCCAAGAACATGGTATATCTCTCCATCTACTTGTATCATCTTTAATTTTTTTCATCAGTGTCTTATAGTTTTCTGCATACAGGTCTTTTGTCTCCTTAGATACGTTTATTCCTAGGTATTTTATTCTTTTTGTTGCAATGGTAAATAGGAGTGCTTCCTTAATTTCTCTTTCAGATTTTTCATCATTAGTGTATAGGAATGCAAGAGATTTCTGTGCATTAATTTTGTATCCTGCTACTTTACCAAATTCATTGATCAGCTCTAGTAGTTTTCCGGTCGCATCTTTAGGATTTTCTATGTATAGTATCATGTCATCTGCAAATACTGACAGCTTTACTTCTTCTTTTCCGATTTGGATTCCTTTTATTTCTTTATCTTCTCTGATTGCTGTGGCTAAAACTTCCGAAACTGTGTTGAATAATAGTGGTGAGAGTGGGCAACCTTGTCTTGTTCCTGATCTTAGTGGAAATGATTTCAGTTTTTCACCATTGAGAACGATGTTGGCTGTGGGTTTGTCATATATGGCCTTTATTATGTTGAGGTAGTTTCCCTCTATGCCTACTTTCTGGAGAGTTTTCATCATAAATGGGTGTTGAATTTTGTCAAAACTTTTTCTGCATCTATTGAGATGATCATATGGTTTTTCACCATCAGTTTGTCAATATGGTGTATCACATTGATTGATTTGATTATATTGAAGAATCCTTACATTCCTGGGATAAACCCCACTTGATCATGGTGTATGATCCTTTTAATGTGCCATTGGATTTTGTTTGTGAGTATTTTGTTGAGGATTTTTGCATCTATGTTCTTCAGTGATATTGGCCTGTAGTTTTCTTTTTTTGTGACATCTTTGTCTGGTTTTGGTATCAGGGTGATGGTAGCCTCGTAGAATGAGTTTGCGAGTGTTCCTCCCTCTGCTATATTTTGGAAGAGTTTGAGAAGGATAGGTGTTAGCTCTTCTCTAAATGTTTGATAGAATTCACCTATGAAGCCATCTGGTCCTGAGCATTTGTTTGCTGGTAGATTTTTAATCACATTTCAGTTTCTGAGATTGTGATTTGCATGATTATATTTTCTGTTTCTTCCTGGTTCAGTCTTGGCAGGTTGTGCTTTTCTACGAATTTGTCCATTTCTTCCAGGTTGTCCATTTTATTGGCATAGAGTTGCTTGTAGTAATCTCTCATGATTCTTTGTATTTCTGAAGTGTCAGTTGTTACTTCTTGCTTTTTCATTTCTAATTCTATTGATTTGAGTCTTCTCCCTTTTTTTCTTGATGAGTCTGGCTAATGGTTTATCAATTTTGTTTATCTTCTCAAAGAACCAGATTTAAGTTTTATTGATCTTTGCTATCGTTTCCTTCATTTCTTTTTCATTTATTTCTGATCTGATCTTTATGATTTCTTTCCTTCTGCTAACTTTGGGGTCTTTTTGTTCTTCTTTCTCGAATTGCTTTAGGTGGAAGGTTAGGTTGTTTATTTGAGATGTTTCTTGTTTCTTGAGGTAGGATTGTATTGCTATAAACTTCCCTCTTTGAACTGCTTTTGCTGCATCCCATAGGTTTTGGGTCATCGTGTTTTCATTGTCATTTGTTTCTAGGTATTTTTTTCTTCAGTGATCTCTTGGTTATTTAGTAGTGTATTGCTTAGCCTCCATGTGTTTGTATTTTTTCAGACTTTTTTCCTGTAATTGATATCTAATCTCATAGCGTGTGGTTGGAAAAGATACTTGATACGATTTCAATTTTCTTAAATTTACCAAGGCTTGATTTGTGGCCCAAGATATAATCTATCCTAAAGAATGTTCCATGAGCACTGGAGAAGAAAGTGTATTCTCTTGTTTTGGGATGGAATGTCCTATAAATATCAATTAAGTCCATCTTGTTTAATGTATCATTTAAAGCTTGTGTTTCCTTATTTATCTTCATTTTGGATGATCTGTCCATTGGTGAAAGTGGGGTGTTAAAGTCCCCTACTATGACTGTGTTACTGTCAATTTCCCCTTTTATTGCTGTTAGAATTTGTCTTATGTATTGAGGTGTGCCTATGTTGGGTGCATAAATATATGCAATAGTTATATCTTCTTCTTGGATTGATCCCTTGATCATTATGTAATGTCCTTCTTTGTGTCTTGTAATAGTCTTTATTTTAAAGTCTATTTTGTCTGATATGACAATTGCTACTCCAGCTTTCTTTTGATTTCCATTTGCGTGGAATATCTTTTCCCATCCCCTCATTTTCAGTCTGTATGTGTCCCTAGGTCTGAAGTGGGTCTCTTGTAGACAGCATATATACAGGTCCTGTTTTTGTTTCCATTCAGCTAGTCTGTGTCTTTTGGTTGGAGCATTTAATCCATTTACATTTAAGGTAGTTATCGATATGTATGTTCCTATTACCATTTTCTTAATTGATTTGGGTTTGTTATTGTAGGTCTTTTCCTTCTGTAGGTCTTTTCCTTTTCCTGCCTGAAGAAGTTCCTTTAGCATTTGTTGTAAAGCTGGTTTGGTGGTGCTGAATTCTCTTAGCTTTTGCTTGTCTGTAAAGGATTTAATTTCTCCATCGAATCTGAATGAGATCCTTGTTGGGTAGAGTAATCTTGGTTGTAGGTTTTTCCCTTTCATCACTTTAAATATGTCCTGCCACTCCCTTCTGGCTTGCAGAGTTTCTGCTGAAAGGCCAGCTGTTAACCTTGAGGGGATTTCCTTGTATGTTATTTGTTGCTTTTCCCTTGTTGCTCTTCATATTTTTTCTTTGTATTTAATTTTTGATAGTTTGATTAATATGTGTCTTGGCTTGTTTTTCTTGGATTTATCCTGTATGGGACTCTCTGCATTTCCTGTACTTGATTAACTATTTCCTTTTCCATATTGGGGAAGTTTTCAACTATAATCTCTTCAAATATTTTCTCAGTCCCTTTCTTTTTCTCTTCTTCTTCTGGAACCCCTATAATTAGAATGTTGGTGTGTTTAGTGTTGTCCCAGAGGTTTGTGAGACTGTCCTCAATTCTTTCCATTCTTTTGTCTCTATTCTGCTCTGTGGAATTTATTTCCACTTTTTTATTTTCCAGGTCACTTATCCGTTCTTCTGCTTCATTTGTTCTGCTATTGATTCCTTCTAGAGAATTTTTAATTTCATTTATTGTTGCTCAATGTATTCATCATTGTTTGCTCTTTAGTTCTACTGGTCCTTGTTAAATATTTCTTGTATTTTCTCCATTCTATTTCCAAGATTTTGAATCACCTTTACTCTCATTACTCTGAATTCTTTTTCAGGTAGACTGCCTACTTCCTCTTCATTTATTTGGTCTGTTGGGTTTTTAACCTTGCTCCTTCATCTGCTGTGTGTTTCTTTGTCTTCTCATTTTGCTTAACTTACTGTGTTTGGGGTCTCCTTTTCAGAGGCTGCAGGTTTGTAGCTCCCGTTGTTCTTGGTTTCTGCCTCCAGTGGCTAAGGTTGGTTCAGTGGGTTGTGTAGGCTTCCTGGTGGAGGGGAGTGGTGCCTGTGTTCTGGTGGTTGAGGCTTGATCTTGTCTTCCTGGTGGGCAGGACCACATCTGGTGGTGTGTATTGGGTGTCTGTGACCTTATAATGATTTTAGGCAGCCTTTCTGCTAATGGGTGGGGTTGTGTTCCTGTCTTGCTAGTTGTTTGGTATAGGTTGTCCAGCACTGTAGCTTGCTGGTCGTTGAGTGGAGCTGGGTCTTAGCATTGAGATGGAGTTCTTTGGGAGAGCTTTTGCCGTTTGATATTATGTGCAGTTGGGAGGTCTCTGGTGGACCGATGTACTGAACTCGGCTCTCCCACCTCAAAGGCACAGGCCTGACACCTGGCTGGAGCACCAAGACCCTGTCAGCCACACAGCTCAGAAGAAAAGGGAGGAAAAGAAAGAAAGAAAGAAAAAAATAATTAAGTAAAATAAAGTTATTAAAAAATATATTATTAAAAATTAAAAAATTAAAAATTCATTTAAAAAGAAAGAAAGAAGAGAGCAACCAAACCAATAAACAAATCCACCAATGATAACAAATGCTAAAAACTATACTAAAAAAAAACAAACAATAAACAGACAAACAGAACCCTAGGAGAAATGGTAAAAGCGAAGCTATACAGACAAAATCACACAAAGAAGCATACACGTACACACTCACAAAAAGAGAAAAAGAGAAAAATAAATATATTTTAAAAAAAGGAAGAGAGCAACCAAATCAGTAAACAAATCTACCAATGATAATAAATTCTAAATACTAAACAAAGATAAACATAAAAGCAGAAACAAATTAGATGCAGAAAGCAAACCCCAAGTCTACAGTTGCTCCCAAAAGTCCACCGCCTCAATTTGGGATGATTTGTTGTCTATTCAGGTATTCCACAGATGCAGGGTACATCAGTTTGATTGTGGAGATTTAATCCGCTGCTCCTGAGGCTGCTGGGAGAGATTTCCCTTTCTCTTCTTTGTTAGCACAGCTCCTGCAGTTCAGCTTTGGATTTGGCCTCGCTTCTGCGTGTAGGTCACCTCAGGGCGTCTGTTCTTCGCTCAGACAGGACAGGGTTAAAGGAGCAGCTGATTAGGGGGCTCTGGCTCACTCAGGCCGGGGGAGGGAGGGGTAAGGAGTGCGGGGTGAGCCTGCAGCGGCAGAGGCCAGTGTGACATTGCAATAGCCTGAGGTATGCCGTGTGTTCTCCCGGGGAAACTGTCCGTGGATCACGGCACCCTAGCAGTGTCAGGCTGCACAGGCTCCCGGGAGGGGAGGTGTGGATAGTGACCTGTGCTTGCACACAGGCTTCTTGGTGGCTGCAGCAGCAGCCTTAGCGCTTCATGCCCGTCTGTTGTGTCCGTGCTGATAGCCGCGGCTCATGCCCATCTCTGGAGCTTGTTTAGGCGGTGCTCTGAATCCCCTCTCCTCGCGCACTGCGAAACAACGGTCTCTTGCCTCTTAGGCAGGTCCAGACTTTTTCCCGGACTCCCTCCCAGCTAGCTGTGGTGCACTAGCCCCCTTCAGGCTGTTTTCACGCAGCCAACCCCAGCCCTCTCCCTGGGATCTGACCTCCAAAGCCCGAGCCTCAGGTCCCAGCCCCCGCCCGTCCCAGCGGGTGAGCAGACAAGCCTCTCGGGCTGCTGAGTGCTGCTCAGTGCTGATCCTCTGTGCAGGAATCTCTCCGCTTTGCCCTCTGCACCACTGTTGCTGCGCTCTCCTCTGTGGCTCCGAAGCTTCCCCCCCCACCACCCGCCGTCTCCGCCAGTGAAGGGGCTTCATAGTGTGTGGAAACTTTTCCTCCTTCACAGCTCCCTCCCAGAGGTGCGTGTCCATCTCTATTCTTTTGTCTCTGTTTTGTCTTTTTTCTTTTGCCCTACCCAGGTACATAGGGAGTTTCTTGCCATTTGGGAAGTCTGAGGTCTTCTGCCAGCATTCAGTAGGTGTTCTGTAGGAATTGTTCCACATGTAGATGTATTTCTGATTTATTTGTGGGAGGAAGGTGATCTCCACGTCTTACTCCTCTGCCATCTTGAAGGTCTCTCCTGATGGCTATTTTTTAAATGGTTATCTGCATCTTTTCCTTAGCACAGGGGGTCATTGCTGGATTATTCCAACCTAACCCGCTGAAAAGTGAACAATTAAGTCAACCAACCAGTCATGATGCCTTATGACTGATTTTTCTCTCCACTAAATTGACTTAATGGAATAGTTAGTTTACCCTCAAAACATTTTAATGGTATTTCTCTTGCCTATGCTTTTTTTTATTTTTGTAGGTTTGCATTAGAAGGAAGTTTGTGTTGCTTATTACACACATATAATTTTTCCAAAGTAGATATGTCCAAAGAACAGAACATTTAACCACTGGATGAGGTTTCAAGGCAAGGAGAGAAATCACTGTGCTTGTTTTTAAATAAGTAGTGAGAAAAAAAAGTAAGCTCCTTTTATTTGTACCTTCTCTGAAGCAGTATCTTCTCTTTCTTGTTCACACAACAGATAATGTATATGGTAATAAAACATACATAGGTTTTATACCCATTTTATATCAATTAGATCAAAGCAATACAGAAGATCATAGCCCATTAATAAGCAACACTTAAAGATATAAAACTATGTACATATTTCTCCTTTGCTCTGATAGAAAACATATCTGAGATCATCCAAAGAAATATGAATAAATAATATCACAAACTTTGAGAGAGAAGTAAATTAGGTTTCAGCTTGATCATCCTGAGATGTTTTTATTGCCATTTTATCCATCCTCTGCTTAGCTTTTGCTTAAGATGTTGGTGAGATGATGAAAGCTGAAAAGTAAATAGGTGCTTCAATAAATGCAAACAAATGAGTGCTTTCCTAGCAAAGAATTACGGAAAATCAGCCTTTCCTCTGAAGCTAATCCCTCGACAGCTAAGACTGCAAATTTCCCCCCTCAACATGCACACAGATGGGTTGCCACTGAGGATGACAGATGAGTTGTGTTTGGCGGGATTAATGTACATTATCATGTTAATGGATGCTTAGGTGAGGTCTGAGCAAGTCACAGGCCTGGACAGAATTACTGGGGTTTACAGAACTGTGTGTGCTCATGCTCCTCTTCTCTTTCTTCTTCTTACTAATAATTAGCTTGTAATGTTTAACATGTTTAGCCCACCAAACGATCCACAGACTACTGCCTCCCTAAGTACTTGGGGCATTTATAGATCCGGCATCATGCGCTCTGTCCTTTGACATGCAAAATGCAGGCAGTCCTGCCTGATTTGTCCTTCCATTGCCTTTGTGCATTCAGCTCTCTCATAATCCAGAGTCTACTTTGTTGCAATCGCTTTTGAAATCTGACATATTGATCAAGAGTTTAGCCTTAGTAACTACTGCACATATATCAACGGTTGTTGAGCGTGTCAGGTCACATTTGATGGCAAGATGATCCTGTGCCCAACTAGAAGAGCTCCAGCAGCTCACATGAGTTGATTCTTGTTAACCTCATCTGGCCAGAAAGGTATGTTTGGGAATCATCGCTAACGCAAGAGAATTTCATAGCATTAGTTCAGGATCTGTGTGTAAGTTAGAGGCAATGGAGATACCACCAAAGAGATAAAAATAAGAGCCTTGTCAATATTCTATAATGGCTTGCATTTTTAAATTAAGGCAAGCATCAATAAGTACAATATTAATGTCAGACTCTTGCGTCCTTTTGAAATTGTCTAAAAACGGGGGGTGGGGGCGGGTTCCTGTTTAGTTTCATTCAGCAAACTCCTTTTCTATGAATAATTATATCAATATCACCAAATTAATGTAAGCAAATATTTACAGGTCTCTGCTTTAAAAAATACTATTGCAGAAGATAATTTCTGTGTCTCAAAGATGTCCCTCATAACCTAAAGAAGTAGTTCCTTGACACTCACCCCAAATCTTTTTTAAAGACAGAATTTCCACATCATTCAAGTGATAAACGTATGGTGAAGGGGAAAATATTTCACAAGTTATTGATTTTGTGTATTAATTAAAACAAATGTCTCACCAATAGGATGACACTTATCAGTAGATGGACCGCCTGCCCCTGATTACTAGAGAGAATCTAGGTTTACTCCTGTTGTTAGAAAGTGGTTGTCAACAGTGCCCCCTTTTATTCCCAAAGGTTCCTATTTGTCTGATAAACCTATAAACCAAAGTAATGGATTTCTAAATGAGAAATTTCTGTCCCATATTCAGAGTCTTCTAGATAGGGAGGTATAAAACTTGGCAATAAGTGCCCACCGCTGGAAAGCATATCAGAACCACTGGGTCTGCAGAGGGGGACACTGAGGAACAAGATTTCCTTTTAAGGGGAATTTAAGGCTAGAAACCAAATATCAAGGTAACTCTTTTGTGTCTTTTTCAGTAAATTTTTAAACTTTTCATTCCAAAAATAATCAAGAATATTAGGTACACATGCATGATTTCTTTTTTTGATCCAATAATTTTTAAAAATTTCTAATAGCTTGTTCTAAATAAGATCAAAATATCAAATTAATTCAGTACAAAATCCTTAGTTCTTTGAACTGATGGAATTTTGATCACATGTATTAGTCACATTAACTAATCAATTAATTCTCACATCAACCTTATGGCTAGGAGGAATGACCATTTATACATGAGGAAACAGAGATCAGAGAAGTCAAGTTAGTTAAGAGGAGACACAGCTAAGAAGTGGGGATATGCTAAATATACGAATATTACTGATTCCAAAACACTCAGTCTTAAGCTTTCTGATGTATTAACTTATGTAAACACAATCTATGTACAAACTTCCTTAAAGTCTAAAACATGTTGCTTATTTTGATACTATTCTAGAAATATGTTTGGTGTGAAAATATGTTCACATGACAGAAAATTACCAAACTATTCCATCAGTAACTTTCTTTTATTTTATTTTTCTATTTTCCTTTTATTGTCCCATTTTACGTTTTTGCATCCATTCTTATGTATAGCTAAATTTCAATAAGTAACAGAATGATAAGTAATGTTCATGCAGGATGAACAATTAGCACACTTCACAAACAACTCAGCAATTCAGACACAAGAAAGCCAGACTGGGAAGGATTCTTTATTAGAAAATAAGAACAATTTAATGGATCAACATGTAAATCCTTAATCCTATGTGCTGAAATACAGGCATCGTGCTTTTGAGAACCAACTTTAAGTTATACATCAAAAGTAATTTTTGGTAATTACCCCAAGGCCTGAAGTTACTCAACAAAAAACAAAGCTACCGAAAAATGCAAACAGAATAAAAAGCATTCCTCTTAATTAATTAAGGCATCATTAATAGTCATTAACTTCTTACCATAGTCTCTCCATTTAAACCCATGATATTAATAATAACTTCTGTCCCACATCATAAGTTTGTTATGAGAACAAATGTGATATTATAGGCAAAAGAGCATTTTATTTCAAGGCAGTCCTTAAGGATTCAAGTAGAGGCCTCACCATTTCATGAATTTTTACCAAAATTCCATGGAAAAGAATTTCCCTGGTCTACCTA
Source organism: Eubalaena glacialis (assembly GCF_028564815.1). Classification (NCBI taxonomy): domain Eukaryota; kingdom Metazoa; phylum Chordata; class Mammalia; order Artiodactyla; family Balaenidae; genus Eubalaena; species Eubalaena glacialis. Next base: position 60,863,022 of record NC_083727.1, on the reverse strand, counting down.
TAACTCTTCAGTACCATTCCAAGTAGGTAGGGTCAAACCACGGTTTTAATATTGGTATTTTCATATTCTTTATTTTTAGTAAATGTTAGTCCTGGGAATCTTTCCTATCTCAAAAATATATACATAATCTTTATGACCTAAGGGCAAAATGATTTGTGATAATGGCTGAATATGAGTGTAAATTCCATAGAAACTGAAAAGCAGAAGAATATCTTTCTCATTTCAATATTTGCACTTTCAAAAAGATTCCTCAACCTCAGATAATAACCTTTGTGGTAGGTTTTCTAAAAGGAAATATACATGTGCTACTAAAGAAAAGTTTTATTTTCCAAAAGATATCATTCAGGTTTACTCCAAGTTACATAATAGTCCTTGCTGAGCTTCGCTTTACCCCCTCACACGTAGAGATCTAAAGACATGAAAAGGGAGGAGGAGGAAGTCTGCAATTTTTAAAAAAATCTTATCCCATTTTTGTGAACCAATGTTATCACTGTTGCTTTTAGACCCCATGAAAGTGTGCAGCTTCCAGCAGATCTTCCTCAGCTGAGCTGAAACAGAAGGCAGCTGAGGACAGACTGCTCTGCCCTGGCCCTGCTCTCAGTCACAGCCACCCTTCAGGGGCGTCAGTGAGTCCTATGCCCCGAAGAACCACCCCCCAGGTTAGGTGGGTGAAGGTCCTTGGGAATAAATCTTGAGCAGCTAGGATCCCCAATCCATATGTATAATTTTCCACTTTCATTATCAGAAGCCTGTCAATGCCTATTACCAAGGAGTTAGAAGGAAAAAAAGGCTTACACGGCAAAACCACTATACACGAAAATGTGTAAAACGAAAATTATTTGAAGTGATGCACCCATTATGCATTCTGGAGTCAGACATTATGCAAAAAGATACTCTTCCCGCGGCCCCTGTCCCTTCACAGGGGTCTGAAAGTGGCCTTTCTGATGACAGCCTCCCTCCAATCTAATTACATAACGTGTTGCCTATAATCAATATTTACCATAACAGCATGGCTGGCATTGCAGGGGTTAACTCACTTCTTCCCAGCCTTTCTCAGCGCTTTCCTCTTTGGAGTGGTGGGTTATTTCTGTGATTTGAAGAATCTTTGCTTCTGCTCTGGACCGATAGAAGCTGTGACACTGGGTTCTGATCCATGCACAGCGGGGGCCTACAGAGGTACAGGGGAGGGATCTACATTAGGCAGCACTTTTGGAGAGCAGATTTGTAGCTTAAAGGAAAGTTATTTCTGCCAAATCATGTCAAATGTGTTGTTTAGTTAAGTTCTCTTCCCTTTCCTTCTTTTCAGCTGGATGTAATGGTGTCATTTCATCTCCACCCAGGAACTTGTGTCAACAGCTCCCTCCATGGACCATTTGCTAGAGTTGCAATGTCACAGTGTCAGAAGCTTGTGTGTGTGTGTGTGTGTGTGTTTGTTTTGTTTTTTAAATCTAGAGATAAATTTTTTTTATGTCTGTGACTCTCCCTTTCCCTTTGATGTCTGTTCTTAGCTGAACTCTCTACTGGTCACACTGAGTCCGCACAATCCCCAGTCACTTGTGCTCCAGCAGGCCCCACTTTCCCCTTCCACCCGCCTTTTGCTGGTTGGGGCTTTCTTTGTTACTACTTTAGTACTCTGTCTAGAAATATTTCTCAGTTTCTACATCCCTTAAGGGTTCAGCTATTTAAATTTTACTGTCTCTAAAATTTGATTATAATAGGGAAGAATCATATTAGTATGTGTTTGTATGTGCGTCTGTGTAGATGTGTGTGTATCTTTAATTTTTGTTTGTTTTTTAAACATTTGAGATCAGGATTGAGTATTTTCTATTAAAAACCTGTTGCTCCTATAGGCGTAAATGCTTTAAGCCTGACCATGATTGTAAGATTATCTGATGACAATGTACGGACAGGCCTCCTGCACTGAGCCTTTAGCAGAATGGTTTCAAGATTGTTTTCATTTGTTGCCTGTTGAGAAAAGCCACAGGGAAATGTCAAAGTAGTACTCAATGACATGTTAGACTACTTTTAAGCAAAGGGTAATTTTTAATTTTTTATTGTTAGTACAATTGCCTGTGTGTGTTTTTCTTTCTTCTGTATCTTTATATCATGTAGTTTTATTTCTTTGTCCTGTACAGTGGCCCTTTGATTGCCAAATCCTTCCTTGCTCTGTGATTTGGATGGAGTGGATTGCTTCTCTCTTAGGGTTCTCTCATCAGATTTTCCTTAAGCCTTGGGATCTTCCCTCATTTCCTTTGTCCCAATACATGAATCAGAATGAGAGTGTCTCTGTGGGAGGGGAGGGAGAAGAGAGGAGAGTTGAGCAGAAGGAAAAATCTGCTTTCAGAAAAGATGCTGTTTCTTAAGGGGTCAGACCTGAGGGGAAGTGTTGAAAGTCTAGCAAACTTACGAATCTTCCCCTCCCTTCCCCTAGCTCAAACCCCTAACCCAGGGGAGATTCAATATTGACTGTCATGTTATCCACCAGAGAATTTTACTAATAAAATTATATCCCAGCTCTACTCACGGTAAGTTTACATGTTGCCACAATGATGTATTTTATCTGATTTTATTATTAAACTGTCTCAGCAATTCATCTGAAATTGAGTCATCACAATTGAAAACTAAAAGTTTTACTGGAAGATTGTGAAATTTCTATACAAAATGGATTTCTCCCATGACAGATTGTTATTAACTTGGAATGCCCAGTGACAAATCAGGTAGGGTAATACTAGGACACAATTCAACAGCATTTATGGTTATCATGTGTACTGCTTTATTATCATCTTTTTATTGTATTCATAATGTAGAAATAATATAGAAGAGATGTATGGTTTATCAAGTGATGACCAGTGGCATATTGCATCTTGTTTAGAGGGAGGCAGTCCTCTTGCCTTGTTGGGAATATAGAGTTTAACAAGACACTTGCCATCATTTCCTTAACAGGGATAATAAACAGAACAATTCTGCATAAAAGCTCATATCAGCTTCTTTCATGCCTTTTCTTTTCAGAAGGCTGCCTAAGGGTTTAAGCAATTTACTGGTCTGACCCGCATCCTTTCTCTGCAGTCTGCGGTTCTTTTGTTTAACATTAGTATGTGGGCAAACAGCATTCTGAGCTGTGCAGAGCTTATCAGCCCGCATTCAGTCGACCGGAACCCTATTCTATGTATCTAAGCAGGGCCACATTGAATACTTCACAGTGGGAGCATCTGCAGTTTCCAAAAATGACTTGTTTATCAGATAAACTCTGTCCTTATGCTGACAGATGTGGTGGATGGTGGATCTTCAGTATCATACCTCTCTACTCTAAGGCTTTTGCAAAATATGGTATGCTGAGGGACGGTGAAACCCAGAGTCATGACAAGAATTGTTTATGTAGCCACTCTCCAACTGCACTCCGAATTCACTTGCTGGGTTTGGGGAAATGAAGGCAACTCTCAGTTTCTCTTTTGGAATTGAATAAGTAACTAATTCCCATGTTACCTAAAGTGTTAAGAAGAGGAAAGACATTTTCACTGTTAACATAACATCTTATGATTTCATTGGTAAACACTGTAAGGTGCCTTAGTACCATGGTCTCTAAAAGCCAGGAGCCTGAGGAGACTCACTGAAATACTGATCACCATCTACCCAGTGGTACCAAAGTGTTGGGAAATTAGAAGAAGTGGGCTTAGGAGACTTATCTGCCATTAACCCAAGATAACGCTGATATAGTCTGTTAACTCAAAATGATCTTTTCTTTAAAATTTTTATCAGAATTATTAGAAGTTATTTTAAACACATTGAGGAATTATAAAAACCCTGCTTCTAAAACATACAACTCCAACTTTGAGATTTTATACTATGGGCATATAGTATTATGCAATTATTTTGAAAGCATTGCCAGCTTTGCATATGTATGTATACATATGCAGATATGCAAATATTTAGTTTATTAACGAAAGGTATTATGTATGCCTTTTAATAACTAAAGCTTTCCTAATGCTGTATTTTTTCTCAAAAGAATGAATTAAAGGATTTTTCTTTTTGAAATGTGTGCTCTTGGGACTTGTTCCCAAGAGAAGTCTAGTTGTGATAGAATGATCTGGACCTTACCCTGACATTTTAGAAATTCTAAAGTAGCATCCAAAGTGATGTTAAGGAACACAGATATGGACAACCTAGTGCCTTTCCACTAGGATTGCTGTCACAGAACAAGTACTGATTTTAACTGATTAGGTTTGATCCTTAATGCAATTCACATTGCTTGTGGTACACTTATAATTTAGCACATATGTTACATTTTTGCTGCTACCTATAATTACTCTTCATACTAAAGCGTTTTCCCTCTAATTATTTCACTAGTGGTAGCCCCCTTCACCTCTCAGCTCTCTGCTAATTAAATACCTTTAAACATGTCTTTGTTATTAATTGTGAAGTGTTGCCATGACCATCTGATAAGATAATTATTTGGAAAACCAATTTTAAATTAATAATTTAAACTTCAGTATTTTCATATAGAAATAAAGGCAATATAATAGAGCAAAACAATAATAGAGCTCATGTACCATGAGCTACATCTTTGAAGCCTATGTGGTCAAAACACAAGCAAAGTACAATGGTACTCCTAACGAAAGTATAATTAACATAACATACATATCGAAATAATTCTAGGAAACATGATGATGTGTTTTTGAATTTCCTCCATATTTGCCTATAGGGTTTAATGCCTTTTTTATGTATAGTTAAATACATCCATGCACTGCCTTTATACAAGCAGGCTTATCAAAGGAGCAACCATTAAGAAATATATTCAATATCAGACTAGAAGACATTTGTGTGCCTTCCCCTACTCTCACTAATGTGTGCTAGCCAACTGTTCATGCAGAAATTGTAACTGTTAATGAGGGTTAAAAGGAAATTTTAAATTAGGTGTCATCTTTTGAGTAAGGTACCTCAACTGTTATATTCTGTCTAATATTTATTTTCTATCTTGCCTCTTGCTCTGAACACAACTCACCACTAAAAACTAAAAATAAAAAATAATTATTATTACAAAATTTTTCAAAGAAACCACACACATACCCTTTCCTGGCCCTGCACATTTCCTGGGTCTAACATTTCTGATTGCGCACTGTTTTTCCTGACACTAAATCCCGTGCGTCATATGCATGGCTGCAGACTTTGGCCTTTTCACCTGCTGTTTTGGTTGGCTTTAGATGCAAAGCAAAGAATATGAAAAAGAGAAAGGGGGAGGGAGGGAAGTTTGGAAGACTGAAGCTAAAAAAAAATGGCAAATGTTTTTAGCGCCTTCATCTAGACATGTGTCCCCTCACTCTGTGACATGGCTGCTCCAATGTTGCCATGGTGAGGATTTCTAATCATCCCTACACATGACAGGCTCCTATTTGTCTGCACTCCCTTGGGTGTAAATTTCTACGCTTAAAAAAAAAATCCATGTGAGCGTATCATCCGCCGTGCAGATGTTTCACTGCTTTAGAATATCAGGCAGCTGCTTGTGCCACCGTAGACAGCTAATTGGAGACTGCATCGTAGGAACAGAGGCGTAATTATGGCATAAATACACATCCTCTGGTGCATCATTGTATCTCTATTAACAGAAAATTTTAAACAGTGCTCAGAGTGTAATTAGTGTAGTTGATAAAGTTGTAAAACATGTAAATAAGGGAAATAGCAGGTACGTGGCCAATCCGCTATCCAGCACTAGGGGATGCAGATTATTGCCTATTTAGAAATAATTAGCAAAGCTGCATTAGCAGAGCCTGTGTCCAACAGAAGCAAGGCAAACATTTATTCTGGTAACAGCTCTTTCTGTGCTAGCCATGAAAATCTACTAATATTGGTAATTTAGCCCTCATTACCAGAGGATAAAGCATGAAAAGAGCTCAGACATGAAATATGACAAGTAATATTAATTTTTATTCCAGAGGAAAGGATGCTTCCTTGGGTTGCATGCTGATTTCTCGGCAGGGTCTCAGCAGTGCGTGCAGAGGCGGCAGTGGGTAGCTGGTAGTTGAGAATTCAGGGTATGGAGCTGACTCCCTGCTGGAGGTATACCCTGGGGTGGCTATGACAGTGGCTGATGAGGCATGCCACTGTTAGTGCCCAGCCAAACCTCAGGTCACAGTTCAAAACAAGCACTCAGCCATTAAACTTCAGTCCTTATGGGCCTGTGAGGGCTTATGTCCTCGTTCCTGCTCTTTTCCACCCTCCCAGCCCCTTTTCTCCTTCCTCTCTGACATTTCTTTTTTCTCCCCTGGAATGATTTTGCAGAGCTGTACAGGCAATCAGATTGATTTTTGTGCTTGCACCGCCCTTTGCAACGTGCTCCTGATAATGAGCTGCTGTTGTTGAAAAGGAGAGTGAGGGAAGGGTGGTTTCAGCTGCGCCTGAACTACGTCGTGAGCCCTGGATGAGGAATGATCCTCTGGCTCATATACATTGAAGACTGTGTCACTGAAGAATATCACCCTGTGGCCAGGAATCATGAATGGCAAAAATTTGGAGCTTGTTTTACAAATACACTTCCTAATGAAGAGAAATGCAAAAGCTAGTTTCAGAAACCTCAATTCATTTTCCAGACAGTGGGATAAAAAGGCAGAATGTTTGGGGAAGAGCCACCTTTTTTGCATTAATCTTTGCCACTAGCTTGTTCTTTGTTTTACTCTTGAAGCGTTAAAAAAAAAAAAACAAAAAAAAACAGCAGAATTAAAAACCAAGCCTATGAAACTAAGCATGTTTTGTGGCACTTGTATCCTTTACCATTATCTCCTTATGTCCTTATGCACAGGTATGGCTTCTTTTTACGTGCTTCTGGGCACATAACACATGAAGAACCTATTTCCTGAATTTTATATTGAACTGCTAGGAAAAAGTTAGTCAATAACCAACTCAATTTCCTCCCAGTCTGAGTTTCACTGTATGTTCAGAATGCCATGCAAACACTACATCTTTAAAAAAAGGAAAAAAAGAGGTTTGACATTTTGGAATATTTTTAAATGAAAGTGGTACATTCATAAACATGTTGAAGTAAAGAGATGGTCAACCTTCTTTTTCAAATATAAAAATTGAGAATCCAAATTCTAGCTTCTCACAGGATAGACAATGAAAGTTGTCTCTTATCCAGTGCACGCTGAAAGTGAAGGTGGTGTTTGCTACAGCAAACATCTTTCTATTCCTCCTTTCTACTTTTTAATCTTCTTAAAGGATAATAAGGTGATGGTGGCAGCTAACTAAAAATTACCTTTACTGTTGTAGGGCATGTAAAAAGTGACTAAGACCAGAGTTACCCATGTGTTTTCAACCACACAAGCCTTGTGGATACCGATCAGTATCTATTGGGCATGGTCACACATGAAATGCAAAGGTGCACACTTGCGTACATGCGTGCCGTACCTATTGATACCCGATATCCACAAACACACACTGTTACTGCAAAACAGATTCTGAATTCTGAGGATGCATTTTTTTTTCCTTTTTGCTTTTCCACTTCTGAACGCAAAGCAACAACCCTGACCAGGCTTTAAAGCACTCTTTCTTCAATTTAGCTCATGTCCCTACCTCTTATGAGCTGAACATTAGCACTGGAATTGGAATCAGATGACCTGAATTAAAGCTCTGGTAAAAAAAGTTACCTTGGGCAAAGTGACTTCCTTGGCCTCAGTTTCCTCAATTGTGAAATTGAAAATATCTCCTTTGTCTACTTCAGAGGGTTATATGAGAACCCAATGATATAATACCTATAGAAGTACTATGCAGACTGTAAATATGACATAAATTACTCTTTATATGATTTATCCCATTAGTATTTTATTTACACGATTTACTCACTAGACAGTGTTATTACTATATCAGCCCCCCTACCATCACACTGGGACATTTGCACGTGTTTTAAAACGGAGCACAAATAAGCTCAAATAATGTCATAAAATTAATCTCTGTGTCTGTACAGTGCCAAAACTGCTGATTCATAAATGAAATTGCAGTCAACCAACCAGATGTTTCTTCCACAGGATGCCAAACTGCTACTTTAACTGATTTTTATCCAAGAAACTTACTATGTATATGGGGATTGTATAAACACTGCATTAATCATTTTCATTTCAAGTCCATGTAAATGATCTCGTGTAGATCCCACATGCCTTGCTAAGTGCACACTTCCTCACTTATTGGAGACACAGCTTTCACATTCTGCAAAGTGAATGGCACTCAGAGAGACCGCCTAGAGGACAGTTACGCCCAAGTCGCAGAGTTTTCCCAAGGGACCTGCCAGAGGAGCCCGCTGCTGAACAGCCCTTGTTAAGAGAAATCCCGTGTAGGACAAAGCTCTGATTTGAATGAGCGCAGTTGTTTTAACCCCTAGTTTCCTAATTTCCTCTGTTGGTTTCTGGTGTTTGACAAGCAGTTTCCCTTTGGAGACGTTACGCTACTCCTTCTACCCCAGCACGATACCCACTGCCTTCACTAAATTGGCACCAGAACAGCAGCCATTGCCAAGATCTATGCAAGGGCAGGAGGGACTGAAAGGGAACACGAAGCAAAATGATCCCTTAATTCAAGTGAATTATTGTTACCTTTCTTCACATATTCCTTCTCTCCTCCCTCATTGTTCTCTTTTCAAAAGAGAAGTAATAGGTTCCAAATCAGACCACAAAGAGGATCTTCAGAATCAAGTTGAATTGGAGCACAAGGAATGGGGCTGATGGGAATATGGATTTGCAAGGTGCCAAGTCTGATCTAATTTACGTCCATTTCCTGATTTCCAGCCTTTTGGCATTTATTGAAATAGGGTTTCATTATAGAGTTCTTGTATAACATATATTCCATATATGTCATTTTAATTTTAATTCAGAGCACATAATTGTATATATTTTCTTCCGTGAAAATCTATGTATGTATGAATGGTGAATTCGATGTGCCAAGTATTTAGACTAGTTTTATAATTTCTCTGGTGCTTCTCTAAGTAGCTTTCTCCAAAGGGGCTTGTAACTCATAATCACAGGGGCTGTTTGTGAATATATTTCTCTAGGTCAGAAATTTTGCCAATGCTGACAGGCACCCCGGACAGCTTTTCAAAAATCTCCTGGTTATTACTCATCCATTAGAAAGGAAAAAATGATATTTTGCATCAGTAGTTGTTTCTCTCTTTTTCCTTTTAAATTACAGAAATAAAGTGCCCATTGTAAATCGTTCATGCTGGCGGACAATATTGCATGCAGATCAGGCAGACAGCTCATTGGATGGAGATGGTATGGGGGTGGGGGAGGCCTTTGTGAATGAGTAGACACTAGAGAGGTTCTGAAATGGTTTTAGTCAGGTCAAAAGTAGCTTGTCAGTGGGCAGGAAAGCTAGCTGCCCATCCTTTAGGGTACAAAAAGGCTAACACATTTACCTCAGGAGTTTCTCATTAAGTTGTTTTAATAATAATAAAAACATGTGCTTCCTATTACTCGCATTTTCTGTACTCTAGCTTCTGGGTAAACAGATCTTGAAAAAACAATAGTTATAATAGTTGATGGCCTAAATGAGATTTTTTAAAATTCCTGCAACCTTGAAAAGTAGAATTTAGGACAGCTGGGATTCAGAGAGAGAAAAAAACAATAAAAATGAGTGTATTGAATTTCAGTGTTCATAATATTAGGGGGAATTTAAATTTCCTTCTTTGTACTTTAACATTAGCATTAACTTTAGGGCTCCCTCTTCCACTCCACCTCAGAATGTCCATGGTTGGGAAACCTTGGAGATGGGAGATTGCATTAGAACGGCAAGCTTCTTGCCGAGAAACTAACCAAACAGCAGTAAGAGATCTATTGGTAAAAGAGCAAAAGAGGATTCTAAATTCACAATGGTTTTTGAGAACAAACTTTTTTTGGTAAATTTCTTTTTAAAGAATAAGTAGATGTCTCACAGAATCCCAAACATTGTTGCATCTATTGAGGGTGAGAAAGAACTTTTAAAAGTCCTCAATTCCTTATGTGTAAATGGAGAAATATATAAATCTGGAAGAAAGGTGAATAATAGAAACAGGTAAAATATTGGCATATATCATGTAAAAGCCATTATGTTCTTGTTTGCTTTGCCTTCATCTTTATTTTTTTCTAAGTTAGTTCATTCAGTAGATCTTTCTTCTTAATAGTCAAAAGCTGGTCTAATCAAGAGAAACTGAGTGTTGGTCAAGATTCTCAAAGCTCTAGTTTGTTATCAAACCTCTTGAGGTACAGGGCTGTGATTGTTCTGGAAACATTCTGGTTGGTGATGGTGATAACTGAATTGTTCAACACTAAGTGAAGTGTTATTGACTACAGAACTAGGACTTGATGACTGCACAGGCAAAGCTCTGATCAAAATTTCTGTTACTGTAGATTTATTGAGCATTTATTTTGTGCCTAGCACTCAAAGCCCACAAGTAATGAATTGCTGAAATAAGCTGCTCAGACAGCCAGAACTCACAGTGGCACAGTCATTCCAGCCAGTTCAGATATCCAATTGAACAGTTTATTGTCTGACATTTCATGTCTCCTGGGTTGTCCTGAATGAGCTGAGACAAGGCCACCAACAGCATACTCCGAGTTCTTCTCTGCTTGTCGCTATTTTGAAAGGTCCTGGAGCTACTGTCCCCCTGGCAAATTCATTGTGCTCTTTTCAACATGAGCTGATTCTTTTTCAGTTTACTGAATGCCTTCAGAAAACTAGAAAACATAAGGAAAATCTTTGTGAGTTTTCTTTCAAAAATGGATAAGGTAGGCGATCATAGGTCACCCTTTAAAAAAATCCAAGTATTCCATCATTCCTTTTGGTAATTCCTTTTAGGATGGGAATTATTACTATTTATGTTTTTCTATTTCTACTTCAACCTAATTGGGAAGATGGGGGGTGTGTGTGAAGTATCAGACTTGAGAACTGAAATAAGTGAGAAGTAAAAGTTTTACTATGCAAAATTTTAGTGCATGGCAAATAGCCAACTTTGTTCAAAGTAGAAAATAAAGAGTAAGAGATATGGATGACTAGGAACTGTAGACAATCATTGTGACAATAAAAGAAAGGAGAGAGAGGAAAGAAAAATGAGGAATGCATAGGCCAACCCAAGATCCTTGATTCATGAATACTTGTTTAGCATCTTGTTTGTATTTTCTTTTTCTTCTTTATTCATAATGTATACATTTTTTTCTTCTTCCTATTTTGCATCCTTGCTTTTACCATATAATTTTCCTCTAGATATGAACAGGTAAAGGAGAAATAATTGTCTTCTTGTATCACTGACCTATTAAAACATATGAGATAACAGAAAAACAAAAATAAGACTTGTGCTCTGTTAAAAGAATATGGAAGACAACTCCCTCTTAAATTGTTAAACATCTAAATATGTGTGTGAGGTTGACAATAATGTCCTGTCTTAAGTTTAAACCTGTAGATGAGAGCTACCACTTTTCATGGATGTATGAGTTTTTTCAAGGATGCTACCATTTTCCAAAACATTCTAGAATATCCTCTTTTAAAATTTTTAATAAACATAGTTTATTTCACAAGTCACATGAGAATATCAACCTGTTTCTTGTTCAAATTGATTTTACCAGCTCTTTTATTATTAATTTCATTAATTTTATTTTATTTTGAGTATTTTCTATACCCCAACATCAAAGTATGAACTTGAAATAATAACTCCAACAAGGAACAACAACAACAAAACACAGGTAACTCAGTAAGAGTGTTTCTACCTACATTTCTGGACTTCAGGCTTTTATTTGTTTAATTCTAAAATATTTTGTTTATCTCCATTATAGTGTAAAGCACAAAACAGAGAGGGGAAACGTGTATGTGAAGTTGAAATCGTTTCTATTAAATTGAGGGCCGTAAGACAACACGTTTTACTTAAGAGAATAAAAATTTAAAGCAGAATAGAATTAATGAATTTCATTATTTCTGAATACATTAACTGGAATTAGATCCTAGTCTGTGAAGTGTGCATAAATGCTTCTCTCAGAGGGTATAAGTGGTTTGGGTGACCAGTGTTTTTGTATCTTAGGCTACAGTTACCACTGGATGTGGGAGGGGTTCTAGACTTCAGAAAATGGGTTTACAGGTAAATTTTAGTGAACTTTTTGGTCTAAGAAGAGTATCAACCACATAGGATTTACCTGTGGGCTTTGAGTAGTGCCTAGCACAAAATAAATGTTCAATAAATCCACAGATCAATAAATCTGATCAGAGCTTTGCCTGTGCAGTTATCAGTTTCCATCATTTGAAAACTATACAAGGTGTACATCTCATGTTGACAAATGTCTTCTAATTTGGCAAATATCTGTTTGGTTAAACCATCAACACACTTATTTCTGTGTAATTTGTGGTTAGAATATGAGAGCCATACTAATAGCAGGATGATCACAGATTGGTAAGAGAGACAATGCTAGTTGAATTGGGACATATTTTACCTTTTGTATACCAGAACTAAATTTTAATAGAGAGCTTTCCTATTTCCTTATATCACTTTTTCTTTTGTTCATTTCCACTAATGAACCCATTGGTGTATTTGGACTATGGATATTTATTATTTAATTAGAATGTCTTGTAAAGTATATCTGCAACATCCTTGGAATAGTTTTATTTTCCACAAGTTTGGGGCTCTGTAATGCGGCAAAGTTTTGTTCCTTATCAGTTAGCATTAATACAGTTGGGTCACTTGTTCTTTTCAAGGATACTCTTCATAGACTTTTTTTTTTTTTTAACATCTTTATTGGAGTATAATTGCTTTACAATGTTGTGTTAGTCTCTGCCGTATAACAAAGTGAATCAGCTATATGTATATGTGTATCCTCATATCCCCATGTCCCCCTTAGACATTTATACATCAGTCTCAAAATATATTAGTAATCATACACAAACTTTTTCCATCATGTCTTTTTGCATTAATAGCTTGGTTAAGGCCCACTTTATTATTGGATCAAGGCCCTTTATTTCTTTGTTCTCTCTCTGATCTCCTACTTCTTAGGGACAAGCAGAACATTTGCTTCTTCAGAATGTATGAGTACAGAAACAAGCATGTAGGCCTGTGGGCAGTAGGATTCAGTTTCCCTCTGTTTGTTCTGAGTATATCCCAACAGCGTATTTAAGGTAAGCTTTCTTACCCCGATGCATAGATCTCCCATTGATTTCAAAAGGATACTGAAAAGGGCATAAAGAGATGAAAATCTGATGCTAATCTTAGAAACTGGAATTCATTTTCTTCTTCCAGTGGGTTTTCATCATCTAGTTTATTCTTATCATTTTAAAAATATTTCTATCTCTATCCACCAAAGGTAGAAGTTATCACCAAAGGTGGAAGTTATCACAAAGAGAGAAAGGGAGGGAGAAAGATTGATTTCAAATTCCAGACTAATAATTTTTACCCAACAATTTCTAAAAACAAGCTTGAAAAGAAAATGCTTCCTTTAAATTAGCTGCCACTGTGCAAATTAAATTAGATCAATAAGTAATCTGATCGTGACTTGCTATATCATGTAGCTAATTAATATATTATGCTTTGAAGAATTCTCTCTATATTAAATGTATATATAATACACATTTTATGGCTGATTTTGCAAAGCAGTTTTTAACCAGCAATAGTTGCTGTGTGACAGCTCAAAGTTAAATTTGGAAAGTAAACTTTAAAAAGATTAGTTATGTGTGCCAACTTTTATCAATACAAGCTGAGCCATTTAAAAGCAGTAGTTCACTTCCCTTTTAAAATTGTTCATTATGGGTTTAAATTACATTTCATTTTACTAAGTGTTAACAGCCCAAGTTTGTGATTCCACTTTAATATTATCATCTGAAAATTAAGATGGTAATGAAAATCAACCTTCATGATTATTCCCCAGGAATGAATAAATGTGGTAGTTATTGTGTTCTTAACAAAAAAATATATTAATGCTGCTATAAAAAAGGCATTTAAAAATCTAGGTTTAGAGTATCTCATTAACCCTTGAGCATATTACTCAAAACTGGTCTCAGATTTCATAAACACTGATTGTTCCCATCTTTTTAGAAAGTATTTACAGAAAAAAAAATCACCTAGATCCATTTCAGTACACATGAGTTTAAACCACTTGCACTTACATATTTATACATATGTGTATAAATATCAGGTAATGAAATTAGTATATACAATTATTTTTATGAAGAAAACCAAATCATTTTGTAAATAAATACTATTTTAAATATTATTGAATACATGTTCTAAGTATCAGCAAATTCAAAAGATAACGTATTTTGCATTTCACATTGTTTAGGTATTGTTAGAAAACACACCTACCAAAAGTCTCTATCTTGGGAGGGAACATACTATGACAAATAGCTTGGGAAAAGTTTGCAAAAAAAATCAGGTGCTTTCAAAATATCAACTGTTATTAGTCCTGCTTTTCTGAGTGAGGAAACTGAGTCTTAAAGATTTGAAGCAACCTGGCCACGTTCACCGAGTTAGTGAGAGATGCAACAGTGTGAATCCTGTACTAGACTGCTTCCAGGCTTTTTGGGGTGAGGGGAAGAGGTGATTTACAAAGTCTCCTTTATTATACAATACAGTACTATAGAGATGGAGGGAGAATGAAGGTAAGCCTTGCTGATTCTAAAAAGTTTTCGTTTTTGTTTTTGTGTGGTAGCAATCTACATAAGAGAGAGATCATGAGGGTCCAAACTAGGATAGAGGCAACTGAAATTTAAAATTATATTCGGATGGTAGAAATATTGAAGGTCAAAATCAAGAGTGTTAGCCAACTGACTGGACAGGAATTGAAGAGAGAGATGTGCTAACAAGATAGAAGAGAATTGACTAAATAGAACAGAGTTTACTCTATTTTTTTAAAGATCAACGCAAAAGGAAATTAAACTGGTAGCCTACCACAATGTTTTAACACTTTTCTATTAAAGGAATCTCCTTTTACCTACTGCGCTTCTAATTTGTTAAAAAAAAGAAAGAAAAATTTTCTTCTTTAGACTTGATTATTCTAGAAAATTTAGTTCTTCAAACTCTAAGTTTTTCTTATGTTTTCTTTCTATATGCTTTTCAAATATGTTTCCCTCTCTTATAGTGAAGACTCACTAGCTAGATTTATCAAATTAAATGTTCAAATGCCACAAGTGCCTCTGATATAAATAATCTGGCATTTGGGGGGCAAATTTCCTAAGTGATTTTATAAAATATGTCCAGATTGACATATTGTAACTTTTTCTGCCCTCTCTCCTCCAAAACATGGGTATATATAGGCAGGTAGGTATTCTTACCCAGAATAACTTAATGTAATTCATTATATCATTCACTATCAAAAATATCATTCGTTCAATAAATTATCCAAAAAAATGCTAAAATAAACTGCACTCCCCCCACCCTCACCTCGTTCTGCCAAATTCTATATTCCTGAGTGCCGATCAGCCCGTCAATGAGATCAGGGTGTCTGTGTGTTAGAACATCTTTCCATTAGGTTGCCATGGCTCTGAAGCAGCCACACACCCGCCTGCCCATCTCCTGTCCTGATAGGGCCCAGAGGCTGCAAGTTGTTGCCAGTACCTTTAGCTTTCATTTGGTTTTCTTGCTTTGAAGCCCTTGGCTCAAATGTGGCTCAAACAATCTTCAGTTTCACCAGTAGGTGGGGGAACTCATTTCTTTTTGCTTCTTGTTACCTTTTTTTTTTTTTTCCCTCTTAGGTGGAAGTATAGCATCCTTTCCTATGGCCTTTCTCACAATACCACTGATGTTCTCTGGGCTTACAGTTACTGCTTCCTTGAATGTAACAATGAGGAATCAGCAGAAAGATATTTTGGGAAATAAGAAGCTCAGATTTAGATCTGTTGACTAAATTAAAGATTAGAAATCAGGGAAATTAATCAATTTTAAATGGACTTTACATTTTGTAATTAAGAGAACACTGATGGCCCTTGAGAAGTGTCTTCATTTGAGAAGTCAGATATAGATAGAAGCCAAATTTTAAACAATAAGTATCTAGATGATGAAAAGATTGCATATAGTTTTCACTTTAATTCCTTTGAATGAGACAGAACAAAATACAATTAAATAAGATGAAATCTCTATTTTTAAAGATCAACAGAAGAACAAATCACTCAACTCTTTGAGTAACCTACTGTAATGTTTTAACAATTTTTCTATTAATGAAAATCATTTTATCTACCGTACTTCTGTTTAACCTACCTATGCTATTTGTGATACAAAGATGGGGAATATTAGCCATCATTTTTCATTTGCAGAGAAAAAAAATACTTATGGTTTTCTTCCTTTGTGTTTTCAAACACTTTCCCTTCCCTTATGTGCAAGAATCACCAGCTAGATTTAGTTAAGGAATTTAAGTGTTTAAAGATAAAGAGTTCTTCACTGCAAGCAATGGAGACTAACTTGCCAGAAAAAGGACTCTAGAGGGTGAGTATCGGGTGGCTCACAGCAGTAAACAGGAGTCAAAATGACAGTGATCCATCTAGAGATTAAATCGTGCGTTAGTACTTGGAGCTTTGGCATGCGTTAAATGAATATATGTGGACTGACAAACTTAGGTATTCTTTGAAGAACCTTTGGCTCCCATAGTGCCCTATCACAGCTCATACAGTTGGGGAGTTCACAGAGCCAGGCATGTGTTCCCATTTTAAGAAGCAAAAAGAAATAAAAAATATAAAATAAGGCAGATGTTCACTGAAGATGTATAAGATATAGCTGAAATTTTTAAATAATTTGCCTCCAGGAAATGGTGACTATGACCTGATTGAAAATTAGAATTGGTTTGCCCAGTTTTTACTAATCAATTCTCTCAAAATATTGACATATATTGACTAAACCTAAGGTATGCAATGCAGTCAGTCTACTCAAGAGTTATGATTTAAAACGTAGACTCAGAAAATCTGAAGATAAACCCAGATAATGTATTTCACTCTTAAATTATGTTCACAAAGAGTATATCACAACTATTAATAGTCTTCATCAATATATTAATATGTCAAGTAAAAATTCTCATGCATGATTTTCACTACCTTATCTTACAAATTTTGCTTAACAAAATAAGCTTATTAAGCAAAAGCAGCTCAATTCTAAAATCCTTGGTTACATAAATTTATAGAAGAAATATACCTATTATATTAGAAATAGCTAATAACTACCATAACTACTCAGCTCAGCTTGATACACCACCCAATCCAAGTCTATCTAAAAACATGTGATGTTATTTAATTTATTACCATGTATTATGTGTCTTTCTCAAATTCTACTTCAAAGAACATCTAAGTATGTCAGTCCAAATATACCCATTTAACAAATGCACTGAGGCTCAAAGATATAACACACATTTTATTCTCTAGTCTGGGACATAGTTATCTTGACCCCTGTATACCACTGTTAAACACAGAGGATTTATTTTGAAGCTTTCATTTAAGGAATTGAGTTATTATTCTTTGCTTGACCTTTGTCCCTGGCATATTTATCATGATGCCCTGTAAAACTATAATGTGTGAGAAAAGTAAGAAAAGGAAGTAATATATTTGTGATTTATGAAGAAAGGAGAAATAGGTATAAATCAGACTTTTAAAATCCGTTCATAGATACCTCTCACATAATCCATTTATAATTTCAAAATCCCTCCTAAAATTATTTTTATACATTCTTAAAACAATTATTACCAAAAGTAAGTTGAAATGAATCATGATCTGTGATTTCTAGGATCTATTGCCAGGTATTGTTTATATTTATCACTGAGAAGAAAAGAGGGAAACAACATTATTTTTTAAAGTACAGAAAGAAATGTTTTCAAGCTGTTCCCTTAATGAACTAGAAATAGTAACCCTGTCAATTCATATAAAAATAGTGTTATAAGCCTATGGCATCTATTTATTACTGGAGAACAAAAGGCTTCATCCATTTCCTTTAGAGAATGACATTTTTGTAATTCGCTGCCCATTTCATTTGTTCCAAAGGCCTTCGTGGGTTGACAAATATCCCACAGAAATGGCTACTGATACTTGATAGGATAATGTGCAGCCCCTCAGGACAAGGGCAAAGGCAGCAAACTTATCATCCTTTAGTTTAGCTTAGCATGGGTCAGTAACAGCGCCAGAGGTGACAGAAGATGTTAAAGTGTGGGAAGCAAGAGCTGGAAGCTGTAGCAGGGGGGTTTTATAGTTTATCCTTTCTTTTGCCAAGAAGCTACGGAGACAGCTTGAATCACATTGTTGATTTGGTTCACTGCACGCCACACTAACTGTTTCTGGAAAAGAAGAGCAAGGGGGAGAAAAATCCAACACTCATGGGTCATTCTCACCAACAGCATGTGGCATTTCAACATGTCCTATAGGAGTAGGAAATGCATATTTAATATTTTAGCTTCAAGTTCATATTTTAAGAATGCATTATCCTGCTGGAAGGTCTGTGGTGAATAATCAGTAGGACATCACCATTATATCAACCTGATAATTTTGCAGAGAGAAAAACACTAGCTATGTTGTCTTTCATTTGGGAATATTCACAATATTGTTTTCTGTGTCAGAATGGGGGAAAAAAAAAACTACTAGTATGACTCTTCTTAAAAATTTTAACTTAAAAATGTTCCAAAAATGTAGTACTTTGAATTTATCATTAACACACGTCCATTAAGGACAATTGACTTGCATGAAATCTGAATATACCTATTTTATTCCCAAGAAAATTAAATCAGTGTAGAACTCTCCCTCAAAATATTGTAAAAGAATGATATGCACCAGCTGGTATATTACTCCTGATTCTATTAAAAGATCATGGGAGCAAATTCTTCTAAACACTTCCCTGTTTAAAAAAAAAAAGAAGAAAGTAAAAAGAAAAATATAAGTTCTTCATTAGGCAGGTATCTCTTGTTATGGCCGTCATTGCACACAATGACAGAAATGTGATGCTTATGCTGTGATGTCACTAATGGCACATCTGGTAAAATGGTTCCTGTTTTGCAATATTAAGAAATCACTTTTTATGTTACATGTGATTTGAATTAATTTGTTTTAAAAATTAAATGATACAAGGCAAAAATTCCTAAAGGACCGATAGGATAAAGAACTAAAAATGGTGACCTTGTTTCACAAGCAAGATGCCAACTCCACCTGAGTAATTAATAGCTTTGATGAGCATTTTGAACCATGATGTCCTCCATAAGAACTGTCAGAGCCTCTCTGAAACATTTACTTTTCTTAAGCAGAGAAAAAAGGCCCACTTCTGAATCTTGTCTTGCTAATATAGATAAGATGTTACCAACAGAGAATAATGAGTATTAAAACTTAAATATACTAAACATATTTTTAATTGAATAAAATCCTTTGCAGTTCGACATAAATATAAGGAATGTTATAAAGCGTGAAGTATTTTCTAGCAGACTCCTTTTATTCCAGGCATATCTGGAAAATTACATAATGCTGAATTGCAGGAAGATGAAGACAAACTGATGCCTACTTTGAAATAAGTATGTTAAATAGTTCACATACTTTATCTCTGAAAACCTGGTTGTGTGCTCCTAATAGCACTATTGCTGGCTAAAATTTATACAGTACTTTTTCCATTGAGTTGGAAATTGGTCCCTTTTCAGAGAGAGGTTCATGTTTATTTCCAATGCAGAAGAACTTGTTTTAGTTTTGAAGGTAAATTGAACAAGTGATTGCTTTCATATATCATGTAATTCCGTACATGTTGATGGCTGTAACTTTTCTACTTAACACATTTTATTCCTTACCATGCCTGTCACTGGTTTAAGCAATCTGCGGGTAATTGATTTCTTCTGTAAAACAGATAACATTTGCTTAAAGCTCTTCTGATAGCTTTACAGCCTCTGCATTAGGTGAAGCACTTCCGTCACCACTGGCATTCTTATAAAATATAATTATTATATATCCATCAAAGACTAAAAGAAAAGGGGAATAGGAAAAGGAAGTGCAAGTATTTCCTGAATTCAGCACCATGGCAGTCATAATACTGCTAGCGCTCATCAACCCACTGCTCACCTGTTTCACCACCTTGGTCAAATAATCCACCCTCCCCTTGCACTTCATTGTTTATTTAAAAAAACAAGCAAGGAATCTTAGTTTTTTTCAAATGCTAAACTGTGTTCCAGCCATTAGGTTTCCTAATAAAAAATAAAAGTATCTTTAATTTGAGTAGTGACTATTTCCAACTGTTTTCACATTTTTACTCATAACTTCAGAAAAATATGTAAAAAGTCCCTAAGTAAACAAGCTTCTAATGCACATAATTTGAATACAAATATATTCAAGTGGTCAGAATTCTCTTTTTCTGTCTTCCTTTCTCTTCTCTCTCTCGTTTTTGTTTGTTTTGTTTTTGCTATTGTGTAGTTTTGCCTTCTCAAGACCCAAACCAGTTGCTACTTTAAGGAGCTCTTGTCTTGAGATAAAAGAGGGGATGGTTGTGACCCTTTGTAAAGGGTGGTCTGTAACTCAGGAAAGCCAACCTGACTTGGTTTTCCATTGATTAGTGTGTGTGTGTGAGTGTGTGTGTGTGTGTGTGTATACATGAGAGAAGACCACCATGAAAAAGGAAATATAATGATATTATGTTCCAGAAAAATTATTTGCTGTTCTAAGGAACTAACAGATATGACTTGATCTTTTCTTCTTTCCTTTTTTTCTTTTTTCCCTCTAAAAATCTTTTTACAATAGAAAACTAATTATTCTTCAAATCCCAAGTGTCAGTTCATTTAAAAAGTGCACTGTAAGCTTGAAATGTGGATAAGAGGGAGATAGACCAGAATGGGATAGTTCACTTTGAGTTGATGGAGAGTAGTCTGTTTGAGTTAGGTGTTGTATTAGTTTAGTATCTATAATAAATATTTAGATAACAGAGCAATAAATAAACAGTCCACCAACCAAACAGGTAAATGCTTTGTTTTTTTTCTATCATAATTAAATCTGATTGTTCTTCACTTTCAAGAGGAAGTCCTGAATAAGTGTGTACAAAATTATAATTTTTTATCTCTTGCATTTTTCTGTTTTCTTACTAGAATCATTTCTGCATACTTCATATATTAAGCATTGTTCTGCCTTTAGCTCATATGTTTTGCACACTGAAATTTGTGGTTTTGAAATAGAAACTGTCCACATGGGAATTTCTTAATGAATAATTCTCAGGTTTGTTTATTTCTAATTCAGTTTCTTGAGTCAAAACTAAGAGTGACATTGACTTCTCCTTGGCCTGGAAAGCTGTAATTTTGGTTCTAGGTGCTCAAACTTCTCTGGCCCCCTTTCGGCGCTGTTGCCTATTTTGCTGTGTACTTTCTGTTCACTTCAGTCAAGGTCTCTCAGCTTTCCTCCATCCTATTATCCTGCTCCCACTTCCCAGCATAGTTCAAGCCAGTCCCATAACTCTGTGATCAGAGAGAACTCCATCCTGTCACTTTGCCCCAAACTTAGCTCTTTGGAAGCCCTGCATCTTCCAGGAAGTCTTTGACTAGTGATCAGAAGAGAGCTGACACACTCCCTATCCCCATACTTCTGCTACATTTCACCTAAACTTTTTGTAACCTCCACCATATGCCACTGAGTCTCCTTAGATGAATTTATGATCATAGTTTAGTATCTACTTCTTTTCAGTTATTGTGTTATAT
The DNA here is from genome assembly GCF_028564815.1 of Eubalaena glacialis. NCBI lineage: Eukaryota > Metazoa > Chordata > Mammalia > Artiodactyla > Balaenidae > Eubalaena > Eubalaena glacialis. Next base: position 60,841,423 of record NC_083727.1, on the reverse strand, counting down.
GACTGACACTGATTTATTCAAGTTTGTGTCATCAGTTCTGATTTTAAACTCTTAGAAGGTAGAATCTCTGCCTGAATAGTTCTTGTCCAATGACTACTGTAGCATTATATGTAAATTTATAACCAATAGTTATATTTTAATTATGATGCCATTACACATTTTCTAACTGTAAGAGAGAGTAAGCATTCTTTTTTTTGTTTGTTTGTTTGTTTAATTTAATTTTATTTATTTTTTTATACAGCAGGTTCTTATTAGTCATCAATTTTATACACATCAGTGTATACATGTCAATCCCACTCACCCAGTTCATCCCACCACCACCACCACCCTCCCGAGAGGAAGCATTCAATGGTACGATGCCATTCGTTCAAAAAGTAGAAATGTTAGTAAAAGATTCAAGTCATAGATCATAATTTATTTCTTTTCCCTTGATTGATTTCAGGGCTCAAATTTCAAAGAAATTTGAAAGTGTTATTATTTACTCTCTTGATAGATTACATGTGTTCAGTGTGCTTAGTTGTAGAGTTACCTTCTTTGAATAACATATGACACCAGACCATTAAGATGATGGGGGGGGAAATCTGTCTTTAAAGTTTTATCTTAACAATTGAAATGTTTTATCTTAACAATTGCCATCCCCTAATTTTTAGTACCAATTCTAAAATGATTTAAACTCTTCCTGAGGATCTGTGTCTTATATTTGGACTGTAAGTTCTTTGGGGGAAATATATCACAGTTTTTACACTGACTGTGTATAGAAGTCCCAGGCACAGCTCCAGGCCAAGAGATGCTTTTACAGAAATGACGTAGAAAAAGTTGTTTCTTCAAATACCTAGTTCTAAACCACATCATTATGAATAACTTGTCTTTAATATATCAGCAATACCTTAAATTAGATTTACTTTTTTAAAACTCAGAGAAATATCATTCAGAAGTGAATAACAATATATTACTAATACTTTGGGAAAACCAAAGCAAAAAGCATTGGCATTTGGACTGACTTGTGAGGTAACCCAATGTGATGGAAGGGAGGATTCTTTTTAGTGATTTATTCTTGAGAAAGTGCTTCTAAGTCCAAATACAGCATTAAATGCCTTTCTCAAGTTCCTAAGAGGGAACTTCCAAGTGACCTATGAATTGAAGTCTTTTGACCTTTGGGTATCAAGTCTTTTGACCTTTGGGTATCATTAGCTAAAATTTCTCTTCTAGCTAATGATATTGTTAAGGCTGGTGTTAATACTCTTATTTTAACTGAAATTTACTTATTCTATGTGATAGCGGTGCAGAGGTCCCTAAATACATTTTAATCTGAAAGGATGAAATGTTCTATAAACTTAAAATAGCATTTAAAAATACCTACATTTGTTTGTCCATTACTTTTTCTTTCAAGTATGGGTCCTTGGGGTCCCCATCTAAGTATTTGTGCCTCTGCAAGATATGTGTCCCAAGAATGTAAAATAATGCCAGTTTTAGGCATCAGATGTAATGTAGTGTAGTGTAGTGTAGTGTAATGTAATGTAATACAGTATAATGTAATGCAGTGTAATGCTGACTCCCTTGATCCCTCCCAGGGTGTCAGCACAGTTCAGGACTCAAGAGCATTGCATTAGCAGTCGTGCAACTACACCAATTTAGCTGGGGTGTCTGAGAACTGTCTACTTCCTTAGCTCTAGATCTCAGCCACTTGGTCTGCGCTGCAACTTAACCGGTGGCCATAGAGTTTACCAGGCTGAGTGCTTTGCATTGTGACAGGCCAGAGAGGAGGAATTTAACATGGGAGAGTAGAATGTGTTAGGCACTGGGCCAGAGGCAGGTGCCAACAGGGTCATGGACATGGTGATTTTGAAGCCAGGATGATCTTTGCAGCTCATAAGTGAGTATGAGTCAGAATGTGTTAGTTTATTTCATCCCATTCTTGTCTTCCTTTTTGTCTTTTTCCTATTTCTTGTCCTCTTAAAATGAGAAATATTCCTCTTTTAAATTCTGCATTCTTATCTGTAGTACCAGTGCCTGAAACATAGTAAGCACTCAATTAATGTTTATTGTATGAATGAAGACATGTGTGTATAAGTCTTAAGAGTTTAGACATTACTCCAACTGTAGATAAGCACAAACATTCATGATTATTAAAATCCAGTGGGAATACTCTCAGTTTCCATATAAAATCACAACTTTATTGGGAGACCTTTAGAGAAATATAGCAATATCAGGGAGAAGCAAATCCAGGTCTCTTATATTTTACCTATGTTTTTGCAATGTTTTAATGTGGAATAAAAAGACATTTGACGTTGTTTAAATAAGTCTGAGTCACTCTAGTCTGGTCAAAATGTTCCAGTGTGCTAGTATACAAGGTTTTCCCTCAGGGAAAAGCAAAACTTAGAAAGAAATAATAATCAATAAGGAATGATAGACACTGAAGAATTAAAACTATGTTTTCAAAAGTTACTCTTAGGAGGAATTCTGAATCATCTATTAGAGGGATCCTGACAAGGGCAGGGAACTGGGATGCATGGAGGACAATGAAATGACTGGAGCAGAAGAGAGCTTTACCATCCCCAGGAAAACCAGGACTCCTTATTCTCTCCCCAAGTCCTCTCCAGGTTTCTGTTATTCAATGCTCTTATGTTACTATATTCCAAGAAAGTTTTGATTACTGTCTTCAAGTGGTAGCCAAATTATAGGAGTCAGTAGGTCTACCTTCTTGCATGGGTACCAGGCAAGATCTCTGAACAGGAAAATGTATAGGCCAGTGCCAGAGGGCAGAAAATGTATATATTAGACAAGTTTGCAAAATTCTTATTTTCCATTCTTTATTTTTTGAAAAAAAAAGGACAAAACACACATTTATGCACACGACCCTCAAATTCCCTACATTTTTTACAGCAGTGTTCATAAGGAACATGACTGTTTAAAGTGTCATAGTACATAATGGTTCCAAAGGAGCTCAAATAGTAACGGTCCAAATATGATTTTGATTTATAAATATCTTCTTATAAAAGAAGAAATGTTTTACTAATGATGTGGCTGGCGAAAAATAAATGAGCGGTAGTGCTCCTACGTTTGTGTTCAGGTTTATAAGCTATTAGGGGACTTCATAGCACTAAATAAGACTGAAGACAGATTACTTAATGAGTTCAGTCAGGTATTGATAAGCCACTAAAACTCCAAACCATTATTTATTGCTGTTTATTATTCTCCCATCCAAATAAAAAAAATACCCTGTTTTATATTCCTAACAGGTATCTGAGAATTTCAGAGTTAAAATGAGACATTCTAAGGTAAATTTTCTTATAGGCTGTAAATTTTGAGATGTTTCTTCTCGGAGAAAGGTTTCATGTTTAGAGTTAACTTGGTAGGCAACTGGCTATGGCCATTAAAGGTATTATGATATTTGGCTCATAGGAAACAATATGCTGCAACACATAAAGTTATCAAGTACTCAAAAAAGGCAGTCTTGCTTTGTGTATAGTCTCCTGGCAAAGGCTCAGGAGACATTGAAGGACATAGTCAAAGACAAGGTGGAGATGCTTGGGAAATTCTCAGGTAAAATTATGCAAACATTCCCGCATCCCTGGAATACTCTCACATTAACCATCTCTAAAATCCATTTCTGGTGGTGGAGAAAATAATCTAGTTCACCACTGAACAGATTTCATCTGCCTCTATTAGCCTGTTAATGAGATAGAAAAAGAGTACAAGCAATGAGGAATAGATCCAGCTAGAACAGTCCTAAACTCAACCTGAAGCTTACTATGAAGCTCAGTCGGATCCAGCCTAAATCATTTGACCTCCAGCCAACTTGAAGATTGGTGAGCATGGAAAAATGATTGTTATTTTAGGACACTGAGGAGAATAGGAGTGGTTCATTATACAGCACTATTATGGAAATAGCTGGCTGAAACACATGCTAATGGTAATCTCTAGTAGGACTGATTAAGTACAGTTCATCCACATAGACATATTGAAAGGTACTGACTTTGCTGATTTCATCACTGTATAAAAAGGACATATCCTAAGTCACAAAAATTCTAAAACAACTCTGCACCTGTATATAAAGAATTAGTCATTAAGACATAATTAGGATGTATTGAAATCTGGCTCCAAGAATAATATATAGAGTAATAAGGAACTAAACCATGAATTTAGTAATTTTATTTTGTGGAAGCACTATTTACAGCTTCCCTGTTTACTAAAATTCTATGAATTTTTAAGGTTAAAATGCTTTCTCTGAAATATTTCCTAAAGAGTTTAATCCACATAAACTTTTTTCATTCTCTAATATTCTACTATTCTCTAATAAAGAAATTAATATACCTCCAACAAAAACTCTGTTACTTAAAAGTCCTTCTATTTTGAAAAGTGTTAAGAGAAGTGATAACTACAGGAGTTTGACCTTCTATAGGAGTTTATGTGTCACCTTTGAAAAGAGGGTACAAGTCTACAAATATATGCAAACATTGTGGAAAAAAATCACAACTCATTGTAAATGCTTAAGGAAAATGCTTATACTTGTAGTAGATTAAAACTGTTTCCCACTCTATATGTAAGTGAGGTGATCAACTATTTAGGCAAGTGTCTTGGTTAGAGTCCTTAAGTTTTACACTTGTGGGGGTTAATATTCTTTCATCTGACAGATTACCTGGAGTCCAGGTTGTGTTCAGAGAATACAACCTACAACTTCTTGTGAAAGTCTTATAAAAATTATGTTTGCGAGTAATATTAGTCATGGATGATTGAATAAATGTTATACAGTCTATCCAGTCCTCTGTATTAAGTGTCTCCTTGCATCAAGCTAGAATAAGAAAGCTGTAAACAATGAACATCCTGTTTTAGTTCCTTATACAACTACTTTTATTGGCTTGTGTTTATATTTATATTAACTTCGTGAGCAAGAAGAGCCATTTTGGGTTTTGGAACTGAGAGTGACACAATGAAAGCAGTATATTGTGAAGATAAGCCTGTAATTTCAACCCCTCCCTTCATGTAATTAACAGCCCTAGAAAGTAAAAAGTTTAAGCCAGGTAAGTAATAGTTTAAAAAAATTAGTGTAAACTTTCACTTCTGGTCAAGATGGAGTTATAAGGATTGAAATTACCCTCCTACTGGAAGCATCAAAGCTGGAAAAATTTATTTGAAACAAAGATTTTAAGACACTGGACAACTGTCAATGAAGGACACTGATTCCTGAGAGATGGTAAACAAACAAGGTGAGCCCAATGACTACCCCAGCTAACTGCCTTGAGAGAGTTTCCAGGTGACGGCACAGAAGAAAGGCACATAGAGTCTTCCAGCTTCCCTGAAATGAAGAGATGGTGTTGGGAGTCCAGGGGCACCAAGGTTGTTGGACTTCACGGAACAGAGAGCAGAAAAGGAGAGAGCTGCACGTAGGAAAAGCTCCAGATACTACAGAGGGTCCCCTCAAGTAGGCAGTAGAGTACTGATCAGTGCATTCATGTGAGGAAAAAAGCCAGGCCCTGGGAAATATCCACCCCCGAATATTGGAGGAAATGGTGCCCAACACTCATGATAGGATCATTCACACCAGCCAGACTGGAAAGACCTCATAATTGGGCAGGGTACTCTGAAGAGTCTTCCCTCATTATTATGGAATAATTTACCCTAGACAAACACCCTCCAGTTCTAAAGTAGAAATCTTAAATGCAAGACCAGAATGGCTCAAACCATTTCTAAAACTTAATTGCATCCCAAAGCAAAGCTTAAGAATATTTTAGAAATACAAAATTGTTTACCACCCGACAAGGTAAAAGACACAACGTCTTGAATCCAAATACTAATCAGCATGCAAAGAAGGAAATTATAACACATGATGAGGGAAAAAAAAATCAATCAATTGAAACCAATCCTGTCCTAACACAGATGTCAAAATAAGCAAAGATATTAAAAGTTATTGTAACTGTATTTCATAAATTTCATATATTCAAAAAGTTCAGTAGAGACATAAAAGATATTATTTTAAAAATCCAAATTAAACTATAAGAAATGAAAACTATAATTTCTGACCAAAAAAAAAAAAAAAAAAGCCCACTAGAATGGATGAATAGAAGATTAGACATTGAAGAAGAAAAGATTAGTGAACTTGAAGCCATAAAAATAGATACCATTAAAAAAAAAAAAAAAAAAAAAAAAAAAAAAAAAAAAAAAAAATAAAGTTTTCTCCAGGTGTTCACAAAAAAAAAAAAAAAAAAAAAAAAAAAAAAAAAATAGATACCATTTAGAATAAAACAGAGGAAAAAATAATAATAATAAAAAAGAAAAGTGCATCAGTGAGCTATAGGACAACTTTATGTGGACTAATAGGTGTATACTTGGAATACCTGAAGCAAAAGGGGTATCAAAACTATAAACCTACAAATCCAAGAATCTCAACAAAAGCTAAGCACAAGAAACATAAAGAAAATGACACCAAGACCTATAATAAATAAATTGATTAAAAATGAAGATAGTGAGAAAATTTTAAAGCCAGCCTGAGAAAAAGAATACATTACATGCACAAAAACAAAACAAGGAGGATAGTAGATTTTTAATGGGAAAAATTTGAAAAGACAGTGAATCAACATCATTCAAAGTATTAACAGACATAGAGAACAAACGTAGGGCCACCAAGGGGGGAAAGAGGGGGGGTGGTGGTGGTGATGGGATGAATTGGGAGACTGGGATTGACATGTATACATTAATATGTATAAAATAGATAACTAATAAGAACCTGCTGTATAAAAAATAAATAAATACAATAAAATTTTTTTAAAAGTATTAAACAAATGGCAACCTATATTTCTATACCCAAAGGAAATAATTTTCAAAGATGAAATTGAAATAAAGACACTTTTGTAGACCTCCAAAAGCTAAAAGAATTCATCATCAGGTGACCCACACTATGAGAAATATTAAAGACAATTTTTTCAGGCAGAAGGAAAATTATATGACAAAGAAATATTGATTTACACAAAAAAATGCAAAACATCAGAAATGGTAAACAATGTGTAAATATAAAATATTTCCTTATATTTAAATTTCTTTAAAATATACAACTGTTTAAACAGATACAACTTCAATGTCATGTTGAGTATATATATATATATATACACACACATATATATGTAAGTAAACTATATTACAATGATAGAATAAGGGCAAGGAAGGGAAAATTAAAGTACACTGTTGTCAAATTCTTGTACAGGAAGTGGTATAATATCACTTGAAGACAGACTGTATAAGTTAATGGAATGAGCCATTGATATGGGTAACAATATGGATGAATTTCAAAATAATTATGCCAGTAAAAGAAACCAGGCAAAAAAAAGACTACATGATGTATGATTCCATGTATATAAAACTAGAAAATGCAAAGTAACCTTTAGTGACAGCAGATAAGTCATCACCCAGGATGAGAGTTGGGGGGTGGGGTACAAAAAGGAATGAGAAAGATACATAAAAACGGGAAGTGAAGAAACTTTTGGAGAGTGATCAATATGTTCATTATCTTAATTTTGGTAATGTTTCCACAGGTTTATACATGTATCAAAATATAAAATTGTACTTATTAAGTATATATGGCTTATTGTATAAAAATTATACCTCAATGAAACCTTTAAAAAGACCAGTATTAAAAAATGCCAAATGTTTTGGAAACCTTGTTTTTTAATCTAAATAGTAAAGATAATTCCACAAGCATAATGTACTCTTTAGCTAATACTTTAGTTATAACAGTATAAGTAAAATAATTAATGTATGTCAGGAAAGCAGCTAAACTGAGCCTTAAATGCCTATCAATATTTTTTTTAATAAAACGAGAATCCAGGATTCAAAGGAAGTTATAATGAAATTAAAATGATATCGTTGAAGTTTTTCCTGAATATAGTTCTTTTCTATTCAAATTGTAAGTGAGAACTAATTTTCAAGTGCCCTTCTCTTCAATTCCTGAGATAAAGAATTTGTCTTTAATGAATAGTCTATCATTCATCATAAAGATGAAATTTTTTGCCTTCTAGTGATATTCTTCTCAATATCACAAGTTCAAGTTTCAAATATATTTATTTTCTTATACAGTATTAAGACTAGATATCAAAAATTAACTTGGGCATTAAGAACCAGTGATATAGTTCTTTTGCATGCTGGTAGTTATGTAAATTGGCTATAGACTTTCTTCATAGGAACTTAGCAAAAGTCTTTACTTAACTGATTTAAGAACTATGCTTCCAAATGTTTATTATGAATAAGTATCACGATGTGCAAAGATTTAGCTATAAGGATGCTCATTAAATGTTTGTTTACAATAGTGAAACAATTGAGTACAGCTTTAATGTCCAATGACAAAGTATTATTTAAATAAATGTTGGCACATCCAAATAATTAAGTATGCAGCCACCATCAATGATGTTGATGGATATTTAATGGCCTAAATCCTATTTATAAAAAGTGAAACCGACAAAGTGCAATTTTCAAGACAACCTTCACATAATGCTGCATTTTATATTTTAAAAGTCTGCGTTTATAGCAATGGATATGCAAATACGTATATATGAAATCCCTTAGTTAATCCTATATTTCACTTAGGAATTACTGTGAAATAAATCAGCTCAAAATGTTGTGACTCAAAACATTTTTTTTTTTAATTTTTATTTATTTATTTATTTTTATATTTATGGCTGTGTTGGGTCTTCGTTTCTGTGCGAGGGCTTTCTCCAGTTGTGGCAAGTGGGGGCCACTCCTCATCGCGGTGCGCGGGCCTCTCACTGTCGCGGTCTCTCGCTGCAGAGCACAGGCTCCAGACGCGCAGGCTCAGCAATTGTGGCTCACGGGCCTAGTTGCTCCGCGGCATGTGGGATCTTCCCAGACCAGGGCTCGAACCCGTGTCCCCTGCATTGGCAGGCAGATTCTCAACCACTGCGCCACCAGGGAAGCCCTCAAAACATTTTTAACAATTCTGTTTGTTGGATGGGACCACATGAGATCACCTATGAAGAGTGTAGATAGAGAGAAGGGGTCTCAGTGCTGAACTTAGAGGCACACCAATGCTTAGGAGTTGGTAAGAGAAGAATCCAGTGAGGAGGACACTGAGAAGGATCAGCTAGTGAGGTAGCAAATTAACCAGCAGTGTGGAATCTGGAATCCAGGTAAAAACAGTGTTTCAAGGAAGAAGGAAAGAGCAACTATTGAGGCTCACAGGAAAGACAACAACAAAAAAAAAAAAAAAAAAAAGAAAGGAAAATTGAATACTGACCATAAGATTTTAAAATATAGAGGCTTTTGGTGACCCTGTCAAAAGCTGTTTCATGGAATAGGTCCAAGAGAGAATGACAAGTTTGGAAGTGGAGGCAGTGAGAATAGCCAATTCTTTAGTTTTATTAACAAGCAGGTTTGCTTTATGATGGTGATACAAAGAATTAGCCAATTTTCTGAAGTCACCAAAATGCAAAAATCAATGATCTCAGTGCAATGGACTGAATGTTTGTATCCCCCCAAAATTCATATGTTGAAATCCTAACCCCAAATGTGATGGTATTAGGAGGTAAGACCTTTGGGAGGTAATTAGGTCATAAGGGTGAAGCCCTCATGAATAGGATTAGTGTCCTTATAAAAGGGACCCCCAGAGAGCTCTCTAGCTCTCTTTAGTAAGCTCTCTCTTATCTCATGTGCGGATACAATGAGAAGAGAGTTGTCCACAACCTGGAAGAGGACTCTCACTAGAACTTGGCCATGCTGGCACTGTAATCACAGACTGCCATCCTCCAGAGCTGTGTGAAATAAATTTTCATTGTTGATAAGCCACCTAATCTATGGTACATGGTTATAGCAGCCTAAACTAAGACACTTACATCTTTCAATTTTGATTGAGGGGACACTGCAGATTTAACTTAATTTGTTGACTTATTTATTGTCAGAGCTGGACTCTTATCTGCTTGGCATTCTGTACCCAAAGTAGAGGAATGATTTGTGTATAGGGCAGTGAGTCTCCCTTATGTAGACTTTTAATTAATGCATTTTTAGCACCCAGTCTCCTATCTTATCCCATCTTAGCTGGTATTTCTCAATTCCCAATGTTCTGAGATTCTCAAGAGAAAATAGGCTCCCTTTATGTCTCTACTTACTTTTCACTTTCCCTTGGAAATATCTTCCTTTATTTCTTTTTTTTCTATCTGCTCCATATCTTCTAAGAATGTATTATAATTTCTTAATTACTGAGGCCCCTCACCTGTTCTTTCATTTATGAGCTTACTATCATTTTTTTCCTTCTTTCATTTTAATGGACCTCAGGGAAGAGAGGAGATAAATGCATTTATTTAAACTGCCCCTTGTAACCAAAAGATTTGTGTGCATTTTTAGGTGGGGGGCATTGAAGAGGAGGAGGAATGGTTACATTAGGATCTTTACTCTCCTGCATAAAAATATAATAATGCTTTCTTTGGGAAGACAGAAACTATTTCAACAACATTGAATTAATCAATCTTTGAATAAAGTTGGTTTCTTTCAAAACTTTGGGCTTATCTAGTAGACATGTAAACACACACAAAAAAAGTTATAAGATAGTTTTATAACCACACATATTGCAGTTTTACTTGGAAAGTGTTTGATCAAGTATAATATATACAATGTATCTTTAGATGTGAGGCACGGATATATTAAGGGCCTCAAGAATTATTTCAGAAACAATCAAACGGTACATGGAAATTTTAGGGATGTTCTAGGACGAGCACAAACCTTTATTTCACGGGGAAATCAAGAAGGTAATGAAAAGGAAATTGATGTTATGCTAGATAGTTCTCTACCTTAAGTAGTTACATGACTCTTGAAAAAAGAATGAAAGGAAAAAATACAAGTGACCAACCTATTTTATCGACTGAGAAATTCAGGATATATATCCATATGTTGTAATGGATGCCATAGTTTGACACTATAATCAAGTATAGATATAGATACTTAGATATAGGTATATACATATATACAATGGCATATATATTACATATATAAACGTTACCAATATATACACTGCTTAATCTTGATCTTGAGAAACTATATTTCCATAAACTTATAATTTTGATATAAGTTTTAAAAATATCTTAGTGCCACCTGTGAAATTTGTGTTAAAAATACAGCATTCAGTCTTAATTTTTGCTGCATTGCCAACAATGGTTGATAAGTTTAGTTAAGAAAGAAAAAGGCGAGGGGGGACCTTCAAGATGGCGGAGGAGTAAGATGTGGAGATCACCTTCCTCCCCACAAATACATCAAAAATACATCTACATGTGGAACAACTCCTGCAGAACACCTACTGAATGCTGGCAGAAGACCTCAGACTTCCCAAAAGGTGAGAAAATCCCCACATACCTGGGTAGGGCAAAAGAAAAAACAGAGACAAAAGAATAGGGAAGGGACCTGCACCTCTGGGAAGGAGCTGTGAAGGAGGAAAAGTTTCCACACACTAGGAAGCCCCTTCACTGGTGGGGATGGGGGGTGACAGGGGTGAAGCTTCGGAGCCACAGAGGAGAGCACAGCGACAGGGGTGCAGAGGGCAAAGTGAGAGATTCCCACACAGAGGATCGGTGCTGACCAGAACCCGAGAGGCTTGTCTGCTGACCCGCTGGGGCAGATTGGGGCTGGGAGCTGAGGCTCGGGCTTCGGAAGTCAGATCCCAGGGAGAGGACTGGGGTTGGCTGCATGAACACAGCCTGAAAGGGGCTAGTGCACCACAGCTAGCCGGGAGGGAGTCTGGGAAAAAGTCTGGACCTGCCTAAGAGGCAAGAGACCATTGTTTCGGGGTGCACAAGGAGAGGGGATTCCTTCCGCATCTGCCCACAGAAGGCAGAGCACCACCTAAATGAGCTCCAGAGGTGGGCGCAAGCCATGGCTATCAGCTCGGACACCAGAGATGGGCATGAAATGCTAACACTGCTGCTGCAGCCACCAAGAATCCTGTGTGCAAGCACAGGTCACTATCCACACACACCCCCACCCCAAGAGCCTGTGCAGCCTGCCACTGCCAGGGTCCTGTGATCCAGGGACAACTTCCCTGGGAGAATACACGGCACGCCTCAGGCTGTTGCAACTCACGCCGACCTCTTCTGCCTCAGGCTTGCACCGCATTCCAATTATAACTACCATACCCCTTCCTCCCCCGTCCCCCAGGCCTGAGTGAGCCAGAGCCCCCTAATCAGCCGCTGCTTTAACCCTGTACTGTCTGGGCGGGAACAGAAACCTTAGGGCAACCTACACACAGACGTGGGGCCAAAACAAAAGGTGAACCCCGGGAGCTGTGCGAACAAAAAAGAGAAAGGGAAATTTCTCCGTGCATCCTCAGGAACAGCAGATTAAATCCCCACAAACAACTTGATGTACCCTGCATCTGTGGAATACCTGAATAGAAAATGAATCATCCCCAAATTGAGGTGGTGGATTTTGGGAGCAACTGTAGGCTTGGGGTTTGCTGTCTGCAACTGACTTCTTTCTGATTTTTATGTTTATTCTAGTATAGTTTTTAGCGCTTGTTCTCATTGGTGGATTTGTTTGTTGGTTTGGTTGTTCTCATCTTTTTTTTATTATTTTTTTTTATTTTAATAATTAAAAAAATTTTTTTTTAATTTATTATTATTTTTCTTTCTTTTTCCTCCGTTTTCTTCTGAGCTGTGTGGCTGACAGTCTCTTTGTGCTCTGACCTGGTGTCAGGCCTGAGCCTCTGAGGTGGGAGAGCCAAGTTCAGGACATTGGACCACCAGAGACCTCCTGGCCCCATATAATATCAATCAACAAGAGCTCTCCCAGAGATCTCCATCTCAATGCTGAGACCCAGCTCCACCCAATGGCCAGCAAGCTCCAGTGCTGGATGCCCCATGCCAAACAACTAGCAAGACAGGAACACAACCCTACGCATTAGAAGAGAGTCTTGAGGGCATGTGATATCCAGTTACTAGGAAGGCTTCCCTACTCCCTGACCTGCTTCCTAGAATCACCTGGCAAACAAATGACTTCACCCAAATCCTTATCAAAAGGCCTGTTCTCGTGGAAACCAAACTAAGGCAACAGATCACATTACTCTCCTCACTGCCTTCCAGAAAAGACCGAGCTCCTTCCTTCAGTCTTCAAAACCCCCCAGGACCCTGCCTTGGGTCTGCCTCTTCTGAACCACTCTCACCTTCTCCAGCCGCAAACTTCATACTCTGGCAACACTGATCTGCTCATGTTCACCAGCAGCACCCTCAGCAGGTATGTCTCCCCGCCACAAAAGAACAACAAAAAAAAACCAAAACAAAAAACAAAAACAGTAACAACAACAAAAAATCATACTAAGTTCACAGACACCCCAAAAAACACCACTGGACATGGCCCTGCCCACCGAAAGACAAGATCCAGTCCCACCCACCAGAACACAGGCACCAGCCCCCTCCACCAGGAAGTCTACACAACCCACTGAACCAACCTCACCCAGTGGAGGCAGACACCGAAAACAACAGGAAATATGAAATTGCAGCCTGCGAAAAGGAGACCCCAAACACAGTAAGTTAAAAAAACTGAGAAGACAGAGAAATATGCAGCGGATGAAGGAGCAAGGTAAAAACCCACCAGACCAAACAAATGAAGAGGAAATAGGCAGTGTACCTGAAAAAGAATTCAGAGTAATGATAGTAAAGATGATCCAAAATCTTGGAAATAGAATGCAGAAAATAAAAGTAATGTTTAACAAGAACCTAGAAGAACTAAAGAGTAAATGAACAAAGATGAGCAAAACAATAAATGAAATTAAAAATTCTCTAGAAGGAATCAATAGCAGAATAACTGAGGCAGAAGAACGGATAAGTGACCTGGAAGATAAAATAGTGGAAATAACTACCACAGAGCAGAATAAAGAAAAAATGAAAAGAATTGAGGGCAGTCTTAGAGACCTTTGGGACAACATTAAGTGCACCACCATTCGAATTATACGGGTCCCAGAAGAAAAAGAAAAAGAAAGGGACTGAGAAAATATTTGAAGAGATTATAGTTGCAAACTTGAAAGGAAATAGTCAAGTCCAGGAAACGCAGAGTCTCATACAGGATAAATCCAAGGAGAAAAAAGCCAAGACATATATTAATCAAACTATAAAAATTAAATACAAAGAAAAAATGTTAAAAGCAGCAAGGGAAAAGCAACAAATGACATATAAGGAAATCCCCATAAGGTTAACAGCTGATCATTCAGCAGAAAAACTGCAAGCCAGAAGGGAGTGGTAGGACATATTTAAAGTGATGAAAGGGAAAAACCTACAACAAAGATTACTCTACCCAGCAAGGATCTCATTTAGATTCGATGGAGAAATTAAAACCTTTGCAGACAAGCAAAAGTTAAGAGAACTCAGCACCACCAAACCAGCTTTACAACAATTCCTAAAGGAACTTCTCTAGACAGGAAACACAAGAGAAGGAAAAGACCTACAAAAACAAACCCAAAACAATTAAGTAAATGGTAATAGGAACATACATATCGATAATTACCTTAAATGTAAATGGATTAAATGCTCCAATGAAAAGACACTGACTGGCTGAATGGATACAAAAACAGGACCAGTATATATGCTGTCTACAAGAGACCCACTTTAGACCTAGGGAAACATACAGACTGAAAGTGAGAGGATGGAAAAAGATATTCCGTGTAAATGGAAATCAAAAGAAAGCTGGAGTAGCAATTCTCATATCAGACAAAACAGACTTTAAAATAAAGACTATTACAAGAGACAAAGAAGGACATTACATAATGATCAAGGGGTCAATCCAAGAAGAAGATATAACCATTGAAAATATTTATGCACCCAACATAGGAGCACCTCAATACATAAGGCAAATGCTAACAGCCAGAAAAGGGGAAATCGACAGTAACTCAATCATAGTAGGGGACTTTAACACCCCACTTTCACCAATGGACAGATCATCCAAAATGAAAATAAATAAGGAAACACAAGCTTTAAATGACACGTTAAACAGGATGGATTTAATTGATATTTATAGGACATTCCATCCAAACACAACAGAATACACTTTCTTCTCAAGTGCTCATGGAACATTCTGCAGGATAGATCATGTCTCGTGTCACAAATCAAGCCTTGGTAAATTTAAGAAAATTGAAATCATATCAAGTATCTTTCCCTACCATAACACTATGAGACTAGATATCAATTACAGGAACAAAATGTAATAAGTACAAACCCTTGGAGGCTAAACAATATGCTACTAAATAACCAAGAGATCACAGAAGAAATCAAAGAGGAAATCAAAAAATACCTAGAAAAAAATGATAATGAAAACATGATGACCCAAAACCTATGGGATGCAGCAAAAGCAGTTCTAAGAGGGAAGTTTATAACAATACAATCCTACCTCAAGAAACAAGAAAAATCTAAATAAACAAGCTAACCTTACACCTAAAGCAATTAGAGAAAGAACAAAATATCCAAAGTTAGCAGAAGGAAAGAAATCATAAAGATCAGATCAGAAACAACTGAAAAAGAAATGAAGGAAACGATAGCAAAGATCAATAAAACTAAAAGCTGGTTCTTTGAGAAGATAAACAAAATTTATAAACCATTAGCCAGACTCATCAAGAAAGACAGGGAGAAGACTCAAAACAACAGAATTAGAAATGAAAAAGGAGAAGTAACAATTGACAGTGCAGAAATACAAAGGATCATGAGAGATTACTACAAGCAACTATATGCCAGTAAAATGGACAACCTAGAAGAAATGGACAAATTCTTAGAAAAGCACAACCTTCCGAGACTGAACCAGGAAGAAACAGAATATATAATCAAGCCAATCAAAAGCACTGAAATTGAGACTGTGATTAAAAATCTTCCAACAAACAAAAGCCCAGGACCAGATGGCTTCACAGGCAAATTCTATCAAAAATTTAGAGAAGAGCTAACACCTATCCTTCTCAAACTCTTCCAAAATATAGCAGAGGGAGGAACACTCCCAATCTCATTCTACGAGGCCACCATCACCCTGATGCCAAAACCAGACAAAGATGTCACAAAGAAAGAAAACTACAGGCCGGTATCACTGAAGAACATAGATGCAAAAATCCTCAACAAGATACTAGCAAACAGAATCCAACAGCACATTAAAAGGATCATTCACCATGATCCAGTAGGGTTTATCACAGGAATGCAAGGATTCTTCAATATATGCAAATCAGTCAATGTGATACACCATATTAACAAATTGAAGGAGAAAATCCATATGATCATCTCAATAGATGCAGAAAAAGCTTTTGACAAAATTCAATAAGCATTTATGTTAAAAACTCTCCAGAAAGTAGGCAGAGAGGGAACCTACCTCAACATAATAAAGGCCATATATGACAAACCCACAGCCAACATCGTTCTCAATGGTGAAAAACTGAAACCATTTCTGCTAAGATCAGGAACAACACAAGGCTGCCCACTCTCACCACTATTATTCAACATAGTTTTAGAAGTTTTAGCCACAGCAATCAGAGAAGAGAAATAAATAAAAGAAGTACAAATCAGAAAAGAAGAAGTAATACTGTCACTGTTTGCAGATGACATGATACTATACACAGAGAATCCTAAAGATGCTACCAGAAAACTACTAGAGCTAATCAATGAATTTGGTAAAGTAGCAGGATACAAAATTAATGCACAGAAATCTCTTGCATTTCTTTACACTAATGATGAAAAATCTGAAAGAGAAATTAAGGAAACACTCCCATTTACCATTGCAGCAAGAAGAATAAAATACCTAAGAGTAAGCCTACCTAAGGAGACAAAAGACCTGTATGCAGAAAACTATAAGACACTGATGAAAGAAATTAAAGATGATACAAACAGATGGAGAGATACACCATGTTCCTGGATTGGAAAAATTAACATTGTGATAACGACTATACTACCCAAAACAATCTACAGATTCAATGTAATCCCTATCAAACTATCAATGACATTATTCACAGAACTAGAACAAAAAATTTCACAATTTGTATGGAAACACAAAAGACCCCGAAGAGCCAAAGCAATCTTGAGAAAGAAAAACAGAACTGGAGGAATCAGGTTCCCTGTCTTCAGACTATACTACAAAACTACAGTAATCATGACAGTACGGTACTGGCACAAAAGCAGAAATGCAGATCAATGGAACAGGATAGAAAGCCCAGAGATAAACCCATGCACATATGGTCACCTTATTTTGATAAAGATGGCAAGAATATACAATGGAGAAAAGACAGCCTCTTCAGTAAATTCTGCTGGGAAAACTGGACAGCTATATGTAAAAGAATGAAATTAGAACACTTCCTAACACCATACACAAAAATAAGCTCAAAATGGATTAAAGTGCTAAATGTAGGACCAGACACTATAAAACTCTTACAGGAAAACATAGGCAGAACATTCTTTAACATAAATCACAGCAAGATTCTTGTTGACCCACCTCCTAGAGAAATGGAAATAAAAGCAAACAAATGGGACCTAATGAAACTGAAAAGCTTTTGCACAGCAAAGGAAACCATAAACAAGACAAAAAGACAACGCTCAGAATGGGAGAAAATATTTGCAAATGAAGCAACTGACAAAGGATTAATCTCCAAAATATACATTCAGCTCAATATCAAAAAAACAAACAACCCAATCCAAAAATGAGCAGAAGACCTATATAGACATTTCTCCAAAGAAGATATACAGATTGCCAACAAACACAGGAAAGGATGCTCAATCATTAGAGAAATGCAAATCAAAACTGCAATGAGGTATCACCTTATACTGGTCAGAATGGCCATCATCAAAAATCTACAAACAATAAATGCTGGAGAAGGTGTGGAGAAAAGGGAACCCTCTTGCAATGTTGGTGGGAATGTATATTGATATAGCCACTATGGAGAACCGTATGGAAGTTCCTTAAAAAACTAAAAATAGAACTACCATATGACCCAGCAATCCCACTACTGGGCATATGCCCTGAGCAAACCATTATTCAAAAAGAGACATGTACCACAGTGTTCATTGCAGCACTATTTATAATAGCCAGGACATGGAAACAACCTAAGTGTCCATCGACAGATGAATGGATAAAGAAGATACGGCACATATATTCAATGGAATACTACTCAGCCATAAAAGAAATGAAATTGAGTTCTTTGGAGTGAGGTGGATGGACCTAGAGTCCGTCATACAGAGTGAAGTAATTCAGAAAAAGAAAAACAAATACCGTATGCTAACACATATATATGGAATCTAAAAAAAAAAAGGTTCTGATGTAACTAAGGGCAGGACAGGAATAAAGATGCAGATGTAGAGAATGGACATGAGGACACGGGGAGGGGGAAGGGTAAGCTGCAACGAAGTGAGAGAGTGGCATGGACATATAAACACTACCAAATGTAAAATAGATAGCTAGTGGGAAACAGCCACTTAGCACAGGGAGATTAGCTCGGTGCTTTGTGACCACATAGAGGGGTGGGATAAGGAGGGTGGGAGGGAGACGCAAGAGGGAGGGTATATGGGGATATACATATACATATAGCTGATTCACTTTGTTATATAGCAGAAACTAACACAACATTGTTAAGCAATTATACTCCAATCATGATGTTAAAAAAAAAAAGGCATGTAATTTTTATAGTAGATAAAAGTAATTCAAAGTATTTAGAAGTAATTTCTGTCATCACAACAACAGCTTCAGCAAATATAGATGTACTATGAAATTTATTTTTGACTGAGAGCTTACCTTGAGAAGAGGTATCTGATAAAGGAAATGAATTATGACTTAGTTCCAGAATTCTTAGCTTATTTCATGGAGACCTTTCCATTATACCTTAAGTGGAACTTTAAAGAGATAAGTGCAGACATAAGGAAACTATGAATAAAAAGTTATGCTTGAAGAAAGAAAAAGTAATGTATCCTTTTTTCATGTTTTTTGCTCATATTGATGAAGACCTAAAATGAATGATTCCCCAAAACTTTGCCTTTCTTGATTGACAGAAAAATATTAACATTGGAAACCTTTGATAGTGGTGATTTAATTCAAAACAATTATGCTAAACTTTTTGAATTCTGAATCCTGGAAAACTCTCATTTCGGGAAACACAAGAACAAACCAAAAGAGAACAAGTTTATAAGAGCAAAAATACCATTATTTCTGACACTGATGATTCAGAGTTTATGACATTCTTGACAGACTAAAGTTTATCTTTAGCTCTTTGCAGAAGAAGAAAATAAAGTAATGTAAATAAAATAATAACCTGATTAAAGAACTTTCAAAAACTTTCAATTCTCTACACTGTTATAGAAGCACCTATGGCTAATCATTTTCCCACTTTTTAAAAAGAAAATCTCCTAAGGGTTTTTTGTAGGGAAGACTTAAGAATCATTGAAAATGAAAGCTCTTGGGAACTGGGGAGATTACCTTAACTTGAAAACTTTCAGGATGAACTCTCAGCTTCTCAAACAACTCAATGCCATTTTTAACCATTCAGAAGTCCTTTCTAACGATTTTAGTAGTTTCTTTGATAAGAGTAAGATGACTGATTTTGGAAACTTTTCAACCTTGGTCAAGAATCTGTTTTTCTTGTTCATTTGTTTTTTGTTTTTTTAACATCTTTACTGGAGTATAATTGCTTTACAATGGTGTGTTAGTTTCTACTGTATAACAAAGTGAATCAGCTATACTTATAAATATATCCCCATATCTCCTCCCTCTTGCGTCTCCCTCCCACCATCCCTATCCCACTGCTCTAGGTGGACACAAAGCACCGAGCTGATCTCCCTGTGCTATGTGGCTGTTTCCCACTAGCTATCTATTTTACGTTTGGTAGTGTATATATGTCCATGCCACTCTCTCACTTTGTCCCAGCTTACCCTTCCCCCTCCTCATGCCCTCAAGTCCATTCTCTACGTCTGCGTCTTTATTCCTGTCCTGCCCCTAGGTTCTTCAGAACCTTTTTTTTTTTTTTTTTGGATTCCATATATATGTGTTAGCATACGGTATTTGTTTTTCTCTTTCTGACTTACTTCAATCTGTATGACGGATTGTAGGTCCATCCACCTCACCTCAAATAAGTCAATTTTGTTTCTTTTTATGGCTGAGTAATATTCCATTGTATATGTGCCACATCTTCTTTATGAATTCATCTATCATGGACACTTAGGTTGCTTCCATGTCCTGGCTATTGTAAATAGAGCTGCAATGAACATTGTGGTACATGACTCTTTTTGAATTATTGTTTTCTCAGGGGATATGCTCAGTAGTGGGATTGCTGGGTCATATGGTAGTTCTATTTTTAGTTTTTTAAGGAACCTCCATACTCTTCTCCATAGTGGCTGTATCAATTTACATTCCCACCAACAGTGCAAGAGGGTTCCCTTTTCTCCACACCCTCTCCAACATTTATTATTTGTAGATTTTTTGCTGATGGCCATTCTGACCAGTGTGAGGTGATACCTCATTGTAGTTTTGATTTGCATTTCTCTTTTTTTTTAAAATAAGTTTCTTTCTTTCTTTTATTTTAAAATTTATTATTTATTTATTATTTATTTTTGGCTGTGTTGGGTCTTCATTTCTGTGCGAGGGCTTCCTCTAGCTGTGGCAAGCGGGGGCCACTCTTCATCGCGATGCGCAGGCCCCTCACTATTGCGGCCTCCCTTGTTGCGGAGCATAGGCTCCAGACGCACAGGCTCAGTAGTTGTGGCTCACGGGCCCAATTGCTCCACGGCATGTGGGATCCTCCCAGACCAGGGCTCTAACCCATGTCCCCTGCACTGGCAGGCAGACTCCCAACCACCGCGCCACCAGGGAAGCCCTGCATTTCTCTTTTGATTAGTGATGTTAAGCATCCTTTCATGTGTTTGTTCGCTATCTGTATATCTTCTTTGGAGAAATGTCTATTTAGGTCTCCTGCCCATTTTTGGATTGGGTGGTTTGTTTGTTTTTTGATATTGAGCTGCATGAGCTGCTTGTATATTTTGGAGATTAATCCTTTGTCAGTTGCTTCATTTGCAAATATTTTCTCCCATTCTGAGGGTTGTCTTTTTGTCTTGTTTATGGTTTCCTTTGCTGTGCTAAAGCTTTTCAGTTTCATTAGGTCCCATTTGTTTATTTTTGTTTTATTTCCATTTCTCTAGGAGGTGGGTCAAAAAGGATCTTGCTGTGATTTATGTCAGAGTGTTCTGCCTATGTTTTCCTCTAAGAGTTTTATAGTGTCTGGCCTTACATTTAGGTCTTTAATCCATTTTGAGTTTATTTTTGTGTATGATGTCAGGGAGTGTTCTAATTTCATTCTTTTACATGTAGCTGTCCAGTTTTCCCAGCACCACTTATTGAAGAGGCTGTCTTTTCTCCAAAGAATCTGTTGTAATGAGTGTATTGAAAATGGGTAAAGAGCGCAAAGAAGAAAGTGAGAAATCTGGTAGAAAGTAGGTGGGAGGAAGCCCCTGTAAGGTAGATGTGGAGCAATTTGAAGGGGGGTTTGTGGAAGGGAGACAGGAGCAAAATGGCAAGGAACTGGCAGAGTGAGAGATCTTACCAAGTGTTGGTAGGGAATGAGAATCCAATCCTTTTAAGTTTTTAAAGAGATGAAGAGAAGTGTTGGAAAACAATTTTTCCCACTGTGTTTGCAGTGCCCAGCAGTCTGAGCCCCGTCCAGCCTGTCTTCTTAGGTTGCATGTTTTTTATAGAGAGACAAGAATACTTAGGCTCTCTGTCCCTGTAGTGATGCCATTCAGCCACAGTATGAACAATTGCAATGTCATTAATATCACTATCTATGCTGGTTTTTAAAGAATGTGTTGTATGGTCACACTATCCTACTCTCACTTATTTGCCATGTGCCATTTCACTTGTTTGGAGTACTTTCCTCAGCGTGTTAAAAAGGACCTGAGGCTTATCCATAAATCTCAACCTTAATAACATATATGGATGTCACAGAGGCCCTCAAAAAGCAGATGACAAAGCAGATTTAAATGTTCAGGGATTTTATTAGGAGAAATATCTGTGTGAAATAAAACAGGAAGGGAGCTGGATAAAGCTGGGATGATAATAAAACCACATGCAAATCTGACCCTCAGTGAAGGGAAGAGGGAGGGAAGGTTGGTTGCCAGTGTTCTAGACAGCCCTGAATCTAAGGGAGGTTTGGCAAGGCTGTCAAAGAGTGCTCTCCAACCACAGTTGTGCATCAGAGGTGTCACTTTGCCTCCCAAGAATGTGTCTGCCTTAGTATTCCTGCCATTTCAGTCATTAGCTGGGAGCAGCTCGTGGAACACATGACCTCAGCATAAATGAGGCTATAGCTTTTGGAGCACAATGGCTGGGCTCCTTGGTCAGCAACACTCCCTGTAGTGGTGGGTCTGCAAAGCTCATTCTCCTGGCCACTGCAAAGAGCCACTTGACCCACTCAGATCTCCTTCTCCCCACAGGTCCAGGAGCAGCTCCTCCATGTTTCCATGAGCCTTTCTTCCTGAGCAAAAGATTAAAAAGAGGGAGGTGAGTGGAATGAACTAAATCTCCCATCATTACAGTTGATCACTGGGTTATAACCAGTACTTGTCTCCCTCCTCCACTCTTCATTCTAAATTCCTTTCACTCTCACTGATTCCCTTAGCAGGTCTGGGTGGCTTGCCTGATGGTATGAACCAAACTTTCATCCCTGACATATCTCAACCCTTACTATCATATCTCTTACAGTCCGGGTTGCTTCATAGGACTGTTCACAGGTACAGTAGGGCAAGGGATTACTAAGATCCAAATGGTCTCCACATTCATTCCTCCCTGTCTCCCCACGTGCAAGCACCCTTACATCATTCTGCTGATCGGAATGAATTACCCCTGCCAATACGATGACTGCTGTTTTCTCCTGTTGGTCCCCAGGCACCAGGAGACCCAAGTTTCTAGGTAGTAGCCATAACTTATAGCTTGATGGGACCCTTGGTGTATTCCCTGGCAGAGCTCAAGAGTGTGAGGACAGGAAGCACAGAATCCCTCAGTGAGTCAGTAATGGCCACTCCTTGGTTTTGGGACCCATGTGTCTTTCCTACTGTGGACAGAGCACCATATAGGGGTCTCTGGTTTGAAAAACATACCCCATCCTTTCAGAGCATTTTTTCAGCACTGACACTTCACCTGCACATTTAGAAGGTTAGTCAAGCATTCTATGAGGCTGGATGCCTCTGAGTGGCACAGTATATGTTATGATTAGTGGACCCCATGGTAATTGGCCCACTCTCATACTTCCTTTGCTGTGAAGTGGGTCCGTAAATTAGATGCTAGGCTGTGGGTGATTCCATGTCTTTGATTCAGGCATTCTATTAGCCACTGTATAGCAGTACTGGGTAAAGTTTTGTAGGCAGAAAAGATAAACTCATGCTCAGAATAACTGTCTACCCCTGTAAGTTAAACCAGGGTGGAATGGGGCAATGTAGTCAACTAACTAATTGAATTCTTTAGGAAATAGTGCCATATCAGAGACTCAGTGTTGGTCTTCATTGTTGACAAGTTGGATAGTTGGAGGTAGCAGTGGTTAGATCAGTTTTCATAAGTAAGGTCCATGTTTTTGGACCCATATGTAGCTCCTATCTCTGCCACTATGGCTAGTACATTTGGGTGCCCATCATGCCAGTTCTGGAGTGACTGATAGTGAAGGCTGGCTAATGTCAACTGCAGGAGTCATTTTGTCTACTTTGTTGTTCATTGCCTTTTCCATAGTGGATGCTTTCTGGTAGACAATGGATGATACAAAAATCTTCACACCTTGTGCCCATTCCTTTATGTCCATCAACATGGCTCTATCCTGGACCTCCTTGTCTCTTAAGTTCTTGTTCATTTCTTTCTAGACTCCAATGATCAGGCCACTGACCATTGCCCAGAAATCTATATGTATTCTTACCTAAGGTTACATCTCTTTCCACGCAAAATGGATGACCAGGGGCACTGCCTATAGTGCTGCCATTAGGAAGATTTTTTTTCACTCCACTTTTTCAAGGCCAATCCTGAATGTGGCTATAATGCCACCACTGTCCATATTTTACTTGCACCCACATACTGAGGTAATCCATCCACATATGTCAAGCTCAGACTTTTTCTTGCTTTTTTACTTAGTGATACAGGAACTCCATACAAATAAGCAGAGGGACACTGGTGTAACCACAGTGGGTGACATGTGGTCTGGGCTACTTTCTCATGACCAGTGGAGTGTGTCCGGGTCTGTTTGATATTATGATTTGATTGGTGCAACAGAATCCAGCTCATGATGGGCAGTTTCAGATGTATGGTCAGTATGTGTTCCATAACCAAGTGTTCTGTGTTTACTAGAGCCAGTAACACGGATATTTCTCAAAGAGTGAATAAATTCTCTACTGTGTCAGACCTTACTTCAGAATCCCAGAGGTCTGTGTTGTGATTCTCCACTAGAGCTTGCCATAAGTTCCACACTGCACCTTTGCCAACACTATAGAGTCTTCTGGACCCTCCAACACTATAAAGTATTCTATGCCCCAGATGGTGGGGCTGATTGCCTCGCAGCATGGACCTGCTACAGCATCCTTTCTTGCTCTTCCATTGTTGTGGTTTTTGTTCATTTTTTGTTTCTTAATTTTAGATGTCAAGCATCAACATTGTTAGCCACCAGTCCCTTCTGCCTGTAAGGATACCATGCTCTATTAACCATTTCCACAACTCAGCAGGTTAAATCCCTTGACTGTCTCTCCAATTTCACCTGTCATTATGATAATTGAAGCCACTTAACTCTGGCAATAAAGTGCCCTCACCTGGCTTCTATTACTTAGAGGGAGGGCATTATTACCACGGTTGTTAAAGAGCACAGCTCTGTAACTGCCCCTCCTACCATCCTTGGCCTCTGAAGAACCATCACTGAGCTTTTTACTTATTCCAGTGCCCCTCTTAACAGCACGTTTCTGATGGCCTTGGTGAAGGGTATATCCTCTTGACTCTTCTGTGCTTATGTAACATATTCATTCAGCATTCTCACTTCCCTCAGCCTCATTATTCCTTCTTCTACTATCTGCCAGGGCAATATTGGCACTTTTATTTTGCTGAGAGTTTGCCATTATTTTTCACAGACCTCTAAAAGCCACCCAGCAGCAAGGTTGCCCTATTGCCTGGAGTTCTTGCCAGGATGTTAAATCCCATGTCTTTAGAAAGTACATCTAAGGCAATGAATTCTTGCTTATCCAGCTATATGTGGTCCCCTTGATCAAACACCGTCAAAATCCAACGACCCAAGGGGTCGTCCCTTTACCATTGCCGGAACATGTCAGCTCGTTCTTGCAATTTGTTAAGTGCAGAGTCTCTTTCCTCCCTTATCAGGGATAACACACTCCTGGCCAGGTTATGCTGGGGTTTGACCTTAGTTATTGGCCTGGCAGTCAGAAGAGGAGTTGGGGCAACTCCTGAGGGGGTAACTATTACCTTATGAGAGAGAAGCTTCTGTATCATCTTCTCCTCCAGTGGGAGTACTAGCTCTCACTAAGGAAATATGGGCTATCTTTGCAAGCCCAGAGAGTCCAGGGGTGACCAGAAGTTTGAATAGTCCTCAAGGTCAGCCATCCAGATTTCCCTGTCCCATTTCTCCTAAGCTAGGTTTTTCCCACCAGGGCCCTCATCTTTGCACAACAAACTGCCTTGGCTGAGTATTCAAATATGTCTGAAGCTCTGTGCCTCTGGCAGTTAATTCTTTAGCCTGTCACTTCATTGTATTTACACTTCCACTACAGGTGATAAGGGCCTCTTTGTAAGCTAGCGCTGAGACTCTCCAGGCTCACACACTTAGCCATAAACTTCTTGTTAACAACCCTCAGTCTCTCATTATCCATCTGAAGAGTGTTCTACTCTGCTGTCTTTGTACGCATTGTTTCCCGCCCCCCTATTTTTCAAGTGTCTGCATCTTCGCACCTGCCACAGCATTCTGTTCCACTGAGACATTTCCCCAGGTCATCACTGGTAAAATCTTTAGCAACTGAGCTGCTACACTGTGCCAAGGACTATCATACTAACCAGGATGGTTTCCTCTGCACCTGCCAGGTGGTAGGTGAGCCAGTCCCAAAACTTCATCTGACTGCTCATTTGCTCAGATGAATGTTGATGCCGCTTGTCTTGTACTTCTGAGAAGTAGACACCAAGATTGGATTAAACATGCAAGTATTTTATTAGAGAAAACACCCCTTTGAGATAAAATAGTGAGGGAAGTGTTTAGCACCTCCAGGACACAATGTGAGAGAAAGGAGGAAGGTAGTGTCCTTGACAATTGATACTGTCTAAGGAAGTTTTAGCAAGGGCTTTAGGGAGTCTTCAAGCCAAAGTCAGCTATCAGAGGAGTCCAGTGTCTCCCAGGAATAGGCATCACTTAATATCCTTGCCATGCTCGGTGATTGGCTAGGAGCAGCCCATGGGAAGTGTGGCCTCAGTGCAAATGCCACAGTGGGTTTCACGGTGCAGCAGTGGGGCCCTTGGTCAGTTACGCTTCCCATAGTGGGAAGTACACAAGGCACATCTTCATGGCTTTCACACAGAGACAGGTGTTTACTTCTGAAGTCCTTTCCTGTTCCCCCTCCATTTTCTTCCTTGTTGGTTATAATTTTTGAATTTAGTGATTGTCTTTGGATTCTTTTCCCTAATATAAACAAATGGAAACAGCAAAGGATTTCCAGTCAGAAGGACCTGGGTTAAATTACTACTATACTAGAGCATGACTTGAGGACAAGTTAGATGACACCTCTGGTTTGCAATTTCCTCATTTAAAAAATAGTGAAGTAGCAAGATTGTGTTGAGAATGAAGGAAACCAGGTCTGTAACTAGACATAATATTATATACTAATTTATTTGTTCTTTGTCTCACTTCCTTTTCCCCTCCCCTAACCTCATGCTCCCTTCACTGGAGTGTAAGATCCATGAGTTCCAGGGGCATTTCTGAATCTTTTACTTCTTTATGTCACCAGCACCAGAACTATGCCTGCCACACTTAAACAGTATTTGTTGAGTGGATGAATTAACTTGTTTAGCTTAGTATTTGAGATACAGTAGGTTTCCAATATGTAAAATTTCTCATTTTTCCCCAGAGTCTGAACAAGTACATTTTCCTCCTGTGTATGTTATTGTTATTGTACAAACCAAGAATGAATTTTCTGTTTGAAAAAAATTCAAGAAAATGGTGTAAGAAACTTCCATGATGGCCAGAGATTTCTGAGCCCATTTGAACAGTGTTGTGAAAATCATGAATGTGGATAAATCACAGTGATAATTTTGGGGGTTTTATTTTAGAATTTAATCATTTTATAATTTTAGACTATGACTGAATACTGGGATTATTGTTGATATAGAATATTTTATTTCAAACACATTTTTAATTTGCTTCACCATTCAACAAGTACT
This sequence comes from Eubalaena glacialis, assembly GCF_028564815.1. Lineage (NCBI taxonomy): Eukaryota > Metazoa > Chordata > Mammalia > Artiodactyla > Balaenidae > Eubalaena > Eubalaena glacialis. The sequence goes on along the minus strand of NC_083727.1, from coordinate 60,814,048 downwards.
TCCTACATTTCAGGCACTGTGCTAGACTTTTAAGCTTGCACACATTCAGAAGTAAAGTTGGCTCTAAATATTTCTGGCAAGTTTTCTTAAACAGTAAACTAGAAAAAGACAAATCATTAACAGAATTCCATTCTTGACACAGAACTCTCCTTTATTTGATACAAGTGTATATTATTGTGCCTGGCTTTCCAGAATGCCCAAGGCCCTGGTTTTTCAAAGGACTGTGAACTTTCTTTCAGTAGTATATCGAGGCACAAGAGTATATCTTAGCAATAGTAAACAGGTTCCTGTCGAGTGTGTGCTCTAATATAGAGTCTGAGCAGAAAGAAAATCAGGCTAGCACTGTAGATTGTGAAACCCACTGAGCAGGGACCATGTCTAATTCTGTGTTCGGTACTTGATTTTTAAATGAAAGAAAAATGAAACAATTTCATTTCTGACTATCGGAGTTTCTCATTTGAGAAAAATAAAGTTTTCACTAAAGGTTGATAGAAGACTGCACAGCAGGAGTTTGAGACAATATAAAATATACAAGTTCTTGTGTAATAATTATTCACTTCAGGTTCCTGACTGCTTTAACATATTTACTACCTTCCCTTAAATAGATAACAAATGTTATCAAAAATTTTATTCATCTTAAAAATTAATAATAGACAAATGTGCTTCAGAATTGATAACTGTATTTATTAATTATACCTTGATTAGAGCTTAGAGGTTTTTTCTTCCAGCTTTATTGAGATATAATTGACATACAGCACTGTATAGCTTAAAGTGTACAGCATGATGATTTGACTTACATCATGAAATGATTATCACAAGAAGCTTAGTGAACAACTATCATCTCATATAGATATAAAATTAAAGAAATAGAAAAACAATGTTTCCTTGTGATGAGAACTCTTAAATTTCCTCTCTTAACAACTTTCATATAGAACATACAGCACATTAATTATATTTATCATGTAGTACATTATATCCCTAGTGCTTATTTTACTTGTAACTGCAAGTTTGTACCTTTTGACCACCTTCATCCAATTCCCCCTCCCCCACCCCCTGCCTCTCATAACCACAATCTGATTTCTTCTCCTAGGAGTTTGTTTGTTTGTTTTTGAAGGATACTTGACCTACAGCACATTTAGTACCTGTTACACACATAATGATTCAATATTTCTATATATTTCACAATGATTACCATGGTAAGTCTAGTTACAATATGCAACCACACAAAGATATTACATAGTTTTTGACTATAATCCCCACAATGTATATTTCATACCCCTGACATTTATTTTGCAACTGGAAATTTGTACCTCTTAATCTTCCTCACCTATTTCTTTCCTCCCCACACCTCCTCCCCTCTGACAATCACCTGTTTGTTCTCTGAATCTATAATTCTGTTTCTGTTTTGTTATATTTGTTCATTTTTTTTTTAGATTCCACATATAAGTGAAATCATATAGTATTTGTCTTTCTCTATCTGACTTGTTCCACTTAGCGTAATACCCTCTATATCCATCCATGTTGTCGCAAATGGCAACATTTCATTCGTTTTATAGCTGAGCAATATTCCATCACACATACACATACATACCACATCTTCCTTATCCATTCATCTATTGATGAGCATTTAGGTTGCTTCCATATCTTGGCTATTGTAAATAATGTTGCAATGAACATAGGGGTGCATGTGTCCTTTCTAATTAGTGTTTTCATTTTCTTCAGATGTATACCCAGGAGTGGAATTGCTGGGTCATATGGTAGTTTTATCTTTAATGTTTTGAGAAATCTCCATACTGTTTTCCATAGTGGCTGCAGCAGTTTACATTCCCACCAACAGTGCACAAGGGTTCCCTTTTCTCTACATCCTCGCCAACACTTCTTATTTGTTGTCTTTTGGATAACAGCCATTCTGACAGGTGTGAGGTGATATCTCATTGTGGTTTTGATTTGCATTTCCCTGATGATTATTGATGTTGAGCATCTTTTCATGTGCCTGTGAGCCACCTGTATGTCTTCTTTGGAAAAACGTCTATTCAGATCCTCTATTTTTTAATCAGGTTGTGTTTTTCTTTTTGACGTTGAGTTATATGAGTTCTTTGATATTAACTCTATCTTATATATTGTCTGCAAATATCTTCTCCCATTCAGTAGGTCCCCTTTTCATTTTGTTTATAGTTTCCTTCACTGTACAAAAGCTTTTTAGTTTGATGTAGTCCCATTTGTTTATTTTTGCTTTTGTTTCCTTTGCCTGAGGAGACACATCCAAAATAATATTACCAAGACCTGTGTCAAAGAGCTTACTGTATATATTTTCTTCTAGAAGTTTTCTGGTTTCAGGTCTTACATTTAAGTCTTTAATCCACTTTGAATTTATTTTTGTGCATGGTGTTGAGAGAGTGGTAGTCCAGTTTGATTCTTTTGCAAGAAGCTACAAGCTGCCCCGTTTTCCCAACACCACTTATTGAAGAAAATTTTTTTAAAATTCCTTACTGAGTAGTGGTATGTATATTATTGTGGTGAATCTACAATATTTTCCCACTGTTAAAACCTTTTTCTTAGGATAATACACTTTATTAAACTAGCTTTTAAAAAATTATGCTTAAAAAGACAACTTTTTACTACTGATTAGTATTCCATTGAGTGTATATACCATGATTTGTTTATTCTTTCTTCTGTTAATAGACATTTGGATTGTTTCTTATTGTGGCTGTTATAAATGATATGTTTCTAGTTCAGCTACCATGATCATTTGTATACATATCTTTTTGTAGACATATGTTTTCATTTCTTTTGAATAAACACCTAAGAGTTGAGTTGCTGAGTCATATGATAAGTATTTGTTTAACTTAATAAGAAACTCCAAATTGTTTTCTAAAGTGACTAAACCATTTTGTATTCCCATTGGCGGTATGTGAAATTTTGAGTTCCTCCACTTTCTCACCAACACTTGATATCATAAATCTTTTTATTTTTAGCCATTCTGGAGTATATATAATGGCATCCCAAACTGATACATGCAACAATATGGACAAAGCTCAAAAACTTTAAGCTGAGTGAAATAATCATGCACAAAGGAGTATATACTGTATGACTCCATTTATATGAAATTCTAGAAGGCAAATATGATCTATAGTGACATAGAGCAGATCAATATTTGCTTGGTGCCAGGGATGGGGCTAAAGATTACCTACAAAGCACACAATGCAAAGGAACTTTTGAGGATCATGGAAATAATCTGTATTTTTATTAAAATAGTGTATCAATGTAAATATTTGTTAGAATTCATCAAAATATACACTTAAAATAATACATCCATAAAATTGATATAATAAGAAACATATTAAACTTGCTTTTGATTATTAGCAAAAAGTCTTAAACATATCAGCTTACTATTAGGAATACAAGGCATTTTAAAAATGTGAAACAAGTATATAGGCAATCCACAAAATCAGGCACTGTGCTTTCCAGGGAAGCATGTCTGTAAAAGCTATCTGAATATCCTGCATTCGGTCAGACTCAATCAAGTCCTTACACCTACAGAGTAAAATTCTAATCAGATGGTCAGTTGAGTCAGGTTATGATATTTCTAATTTACCAAAATATGAGTATTTGTTAATTATTATTAAATTAATACATGTTCTTTATAAAAAGCAATGCATGGGAGAAGATTATTCATCATTCCACCACCCAAGGGCAATTATCATTCATATTTTGGAGTATTCCTTTATTTTTAATGCAATTTTTACATGTCTCATATAATATGGTAAGTGATATTTTGTAAGTGCATTTTTTACTCAGTATTATATCATTAACATTTTCCCAAGTCATTAAACATTCCATTAAAATCATTTTAATAACTACATAATAGCTCATCATATGCATGTACCATAATTAACGATTACTCTTTTAATGGCATTTAGGTTTTTTCTAAATAGCAGACAGGTTGCCTAGCCCACTGAAATTTCTCCAGAAATTTTATTGAATGAATGAATGAGTCATAAACAATGTTGTGAAGAACATCTTTGTGTCACAATTTTTATATTTTGTGAGAAATTTTAAGATAAATTCCCAGAACTAGAATGTCTGTGGCAAATACATAAAAAATGTTAGAGGTACTGATTCAATTGTCAGAAGCTTTTATCTTGGGAGAAAAGACAAAAATGATACTATGTGTAGATCTTCAAAAATTAACTAAGGCACATTTTAAAATAATTAAATGTATTTTAGAGAGTTATGGTTCACTTTCGACTGGCTATTTCTCTTAATGGTGTTTTAGTAAGATCAATTAAAGGTAAAACTGTGGCCCTTTTGTTTCTTTCTTTTTTAAAATAACCTCACAGTAATCCTATCTCTAACAACATCTTTTAGATCATCTCTGATCCTACCACATTATTTAAGTCCACTTTATAAATTCACGACTTTTTGTCTTGTTTATATCTTCTGTTAGTACATTTTGCCATTACTGTCTTTTTTCATCCAGTTTGGTCATTATGTAAATTTGTTTCCACTCTGGCACTTACTGAGTAGCAGACACTAAGAAAACACATAACTACTCTGTTGTGGTGATGGTGACAGAGTTGACACTTCCTACTTGGTGCTCTACATTAATCTGCCCTGGCTTATTTTCCCAATGTAGCCTCAAGAATGAAGCCACAATCTCTTTTAGTGTTGATGCCTTTTTACATCTATTTCTCAAAGTCAAACTTTCTCACTACCTAAAGGAGCAGGCCTTAGACCTTACTGAACACATTTCAGGTCTTGCTAGTCAAGCTGGCCATGAAAGCGAGAGTACTGGCTGATGATCTGGCCTCAAGGCTAGAGCCTTGGTCCGTGCTGGCCCGTGCTCCTTCCTATCCTGATCCAGATTTCAGCCCTTAGTGGGAGTGGCCCTGCCTTGTGCAATGATATGGAGCTGGAAAAAAGATTCTCTTGCCATATTGCTTCTAGGACATCAATCCTTGGAAAGCTCTTAATTTCTTTGTGGTCTTTTCTAGTTTCTTCATTTCCAGTTCTCCTCTTTCTTCATAATTTGGGGCAGTTGCTTAACATAAAAATATTGTGGTTTATTTTCAAAGGCCTGCTTTCCTGGGAGAGAAGTCTCTATTTTAATACTAACTAGATAATTACATTATGTCATACACATTGTATAAGTCATGCCTAGGACTTAAATCCATATCCATATGACCAAAATAACCCAACTGGTATGTTTTCTTGATAGTTTGGCATTATAAGAACCAAGTACATATGACGCACACATAGTCTGCCTGGATGACTTTGGTAAAGATGAGTCTGAAAAAAGTAAATAAAATGACTGGAGCAACTTAAATGCCTAAGTGGCAGCATCTCAATATTTTCTATATGTTTCAGTTTAGGAAGGAACATTTATTCTTTCACTTCCTTGAACAGAGTCAAGTAATTTTCTGTTTTATTGAAAATTTACAATTTTAATGCAGATTTATAAAACCTATGAGAAAAAACTGGCTCACTGTTTCTTTCTGGGTTATGTATTACAACTGAGGTACCAAAATCGGAATGCTTTTGCAGAAAGTCTCAAATATTTTACAAGTCACATTGCTGACATGTGGCAGTGAATAAAGCTGTGATACCTTGAAACCCAATTTAAAGCTTTTTAGACTAATCAATACTGCTCTTCAATTTTAAAAATGCATTTCTCTTCATCACAAATGAGGTGAGAGTTAATATATAAGTGGTTAGTCAAAAAGTATGGCACAGTTCCCCTGGCAACCACCCATTTCCTTGACTCCATTGCTATGCACTGCATGAGGGCGTGTCAGAGCTGCAGGCCAAGTAAGGGTCAAGGGTATGGGGAAAACAGGTGTCGCTCAGACAATTTTACTTGACAGTAGCAAGCACTGAGGTCACTAACCCAGTGGAAGGAAAATAGGCCCAACAACAGTGGCAACTTGTAGATGTGACATTTTTTGCCCTCCATTTTACATTCATTTCCTTTTTGATTCACACTAAATCTTTTCTTTTTCAACAACACGGGGAAGAATGCCTTTGCTTCTAGGCCCTACAAGGACTCAGATCTAAAGATACCTGTGGAATTTTGAAATTTCAAGACAGGACGAAAAATTATATTAAGCCAGTGTTGGATGATTTGGTGATAAATTCTGACTTCTGTCAAGAGGTATAAATAAAATAAAATATACAGACGAATTAGACAATGAAATAACTTTTTTTCTTTTTTCTTTTGGTTTAATATGCTTTGGCTTTAATTTTCCTAAAACATGAAATAGACACGATGCTTTATTTTTCATTTGACTTCTTATTTATTTATTTATTTATTTATTTATTTATTTATTTATTTTAAAACATCTTTATTGGAGTATAATTGCTTTACAATGATGTGTTAGTTTCTGCTTTATAACAAAGTGAATCAGTTATACATATACATATGTTCCCATATCTCTTCCCGCTTGCATCTCCCTGCCTCCCACCCTCCCTATCCCACCCCTCTAGGTGATCACAAAGCACCGAGCTGATCTCCCTGTGCTATGCAGCTGCTTCCCAGTAGCTATCTATTTTATGTTTCGTAGTGTATATACGTCCATGCCACTCTCTCACTTTGTCACAGCTTACCCTTCCCCCTCCCCATATCCTCAAGTCCATTCTCTAGTACGTCTGTGTCTTTATTCCCGTCTTACCACTAGGTTCTTCATGACCTTTTTTTTTTCCCCCTTAGATTCCATATATATGTGTTAGCATACTGTATTTGTTTTTCTCTTTCTGACTTACTTCACTCTGTATGACAGACTCTAACTCCATCCACCTCACTACAAATAACTCCATTTCGTTTCTTTTTATAGCTGAGTAATATTCCACTGTATATATGTGCCACATCTTCTTTATCCATTCATCCGTTGATGGACACTTAGGTTGCTTCCATGTCCTGGCTATTGTAAATAGAGCTGCAATGAACATTTTGGTACATGACTCTTCTTGAATTATGGTTTTCTCAGGGTATATGCCCAGTAGTGGGATTGCTGGGTCGTATGGTAGTTCTATGCGGCTGTTTTTAGTTTTTTAAGGAACCTCCATACTGTTCTCCATAGTGGCTGTATCAATTTACATTCCCACCAACAGTGCAAGAGTGTTCCCTTTTCTCCACACCCTCTCCAGCATTTATTGTTTCTAGATTTTTTGATGATGGCCATTCTGACCAGTGTGAGGTGATACCTCATTGTACTTTTGATTTGCATTTCTCTAATGATTAGTGATGTTGAGCATCCTTTCATGTGTTTGTTGGCAATCTGTATATCTTCTTTGAAGAAATGTCTATTTAGGTCTTCTGCCCATTTTTGGATTCGGTTGTTTGTTTTTTTGTTATTGAGCTGCATGAGCTGCTTGTAAATCTTGGAGATTAATCCTTTGTCAGTTGCTTCATTTGCAAATATTTTCTCCCATTCTGAGGGTTGTCTTTTGGTCTTGTTTATAGTTTCCTTTGCTGTGCAAAAGCTTTCAAGTTTCATTAGGTCCCATTTGTTTATTTTTGTTTTTATTTCCATTTCTCTAGGAGGTGGGTCAAAAAGGATCTTGCTGTGATTTATGTCATAGAGTGTTCTGCCTATGTTTTCCTCTAAGAGGTTTATAGTGTCTGGCCTTACATTTAGGTCTTTAATCCATTTTGAGTTTATTTTTGTGTATGGTGTTAGGGAGTGTTCTAATTTCATACTTTTACATGTACCTGTCCAGTTTTCCCAGCACCACTTATTGAAGAGGCTGTCTTTTCTCCACTGTATATGCCTGCCTCCTTTATCAAAGATAAGGTGACCATATGTGCGTGGGTTTATCTCTGGGCTTTCTATCCTGTTCCATTGATCTATATTTCTGTTTTTGTGCCAGTACCATACTGTCTTGATTACTGTAGCTTTGTAGTATAGTCTGAAGTCAGGGAGCCTGATTCCTCCAGCTCCATTTTTTGTTCTCAAGATTGCTTTGGCTATTCGGGGTCTTTTGTGTTTCCATACAAATTGTGAAATTTTTTTGTTCTAGTTCTGAGAAAAATGCCATTGGTAGTTTGATAGGGATTGCATTGAATCTGTAGATTGCTTTGGGTAGGAGAGTCATTTTCACAATGTTTATTCTTCCAATCCAAGAACATGGTATATCTCTCCATCTATTTGTATCATCTTTAATTTCTTTCATCAGTGTCTTATAATTTTCTGCATACAGGTCTTTTGTCTCCTTAGGTAGGTTTATTCCTATGTATTTTATTCTTTTTGCTGCAGTGGTAAATGGGAGTGTTTTCTTAATTTCACTTTCAGATTTTCATCATTAGTGTATAGGAATGCAAGAGATTTCTGTGCATTAATTTTGTATCCTGCTACTTTACCAAATTCATTGATTAGCTCTAGTGGTTTTCTGGTAGCATCTTTAGGATTCTCTATGTATAGTATAATGTCATCTGCAAACAGTGACAGCTTTACTTCTTCTTTTCCGATTTGGATTCCTTTTATTTCTTTTTCTTCTCTGATTGCTGTGGCTAACACTTCCAAAACTATGTTGAATAATAGTGGTGAGAGTGGGCAACCTTGTCTTGTTCCTGATATTAGTGGAAACGGTTTCAGTTTTTCACTGTTGAGAACGATGTTGGCTGTGGGTTTGTTATATATGGCCTTTATTATGTTGAGGTAAGTTCCCTCTATGCCTACTTTCTGCAGGGCTTTTATCATAAATGGGTGTTGACTTTTGTCGAAAGCTTTCTCTGCATCTATTGAGATGATCATATGGTTTTTCTCCTTCAATTTGTTAATATGGTGTATCACGTTGATTGATTTGCGTATATTGAAGAATCCTTGCATTCCTGGAATAAACCCCACTTGATCATGGTGTATGATCCTTTTAATGTGCTGTTGGATTCTGTTTGCTAGTATTTTGTTGAGGATTTTTGCATCTATGTTCATCAGTGATATTGGCCTGTAGTTTTCTTTCTTTGTGACATCTTTATCTGGTTTTGGTATCAGGGTGATGGTGGCCTTGTAGAATGAGTTGGGAAGTGTTCCTCCCTCTGCAATATTTTGGAAGAGTTTGAGAAGGATAGGTGTTAGCTCTTCTCTAAATGTTTGATAGAATTCGCCTGTGAAGCCATCTGGTCTTGCACTTTTGTGTGTTGGAAGATTTTTAATCACACTTTCAATTTCAGTGCTTGTGATTGGTCTGGTCATATTTTCTATTTCTTCCTGGTTCAGTCTCGGCAGGTTGTGCATTTCTAAGAATTTGTCCATTTCTTCCAGCTTGTCCATTTTATTGGCATAGAGTTGCTTGTAGTAATCTCTCATGATTCTTTGTATTTCTGAAGTGTCAGTTGTTACTTCTTGCTTTTTCATGTCTAATTCTATTGATTTGAGTCTTCTCCCTTTTTTTTCTTGATGAGTCTGGCTAATGGTTTATCAATTTTGTTTATCTTCTCAAAGAACCAGCTTTTAGTTTTATTGATCTTTGCTATCATTTCCTTCATTTCTTTTTCATTTATTTCTGATCTGATCTTTATGATTTCTTTCCTTCTGCTAACTTTGGGAGTTTTTTGTTCTTCTTTCTCTAATTGCTTTAGGTGTAAGTTTTGGTTGTTTATTTGAGATGTTTCCTGTTCCTTAAGGTAGGATTGTATTGCTATAAACTTCCCTCTTAGAACTGCTTTTGCTGCATCCCATAGGTTTTGGGTCGTCGTGTCTCCACTGTCATTTGTTTCTAGGTATTTTTTGATTTCCCCTTTGATTTCTTCAGTGATCACTTCGTTATTAAGTAGTGTATTGTTTAGCCTCCATGTGTTTGTATTTTTTACAGATCTTTTCATGTAATTGATATCTAGTCTCATAGTGTTGTGGTCAGAAAAGATGCTTGATATGATTTCAATTTTCTTAAATTTACCAAGGCTTGATTTGTGACCCAAGATATGATCTATCCTGGAGAATGTTCCATGAGCACTTGAGAAAAATGTGTATTCTGTTGTTTTTGGGTGGAATGTCCTATAAATAAAGTCCATCTTGTTTAATGTATCATTTAAAGCTTGTGTTTCCTTATTTATTTTCATTTTGGATGATCTGTCCATTGGTGAAAGTGGGGTGTTAAAGTCCCCTACTATGATTGTGTTACTGTCAATTTCCCCTTTTATGGTTGTTAGTATTTGCCTTATGTATTGAGGTTCTCCTATGTTGGGTGCATAAATATTTACAATTGTTATACCTTCCTCTTGGATCGATCCCTTGATCATTATATAGTGTCCTTCTTTGTCTCTTGTAATAGTCTTTATTGTAAAGTCTATTTTGTCTGATATGAGAATTGCTACTCCAGCTTTCTTTTGATTTCCATTTGCATGGAATATCTTTTTCCATCCCCTCACTTTCAGTCTGTATGTGTCTCTAGGTCTGAAGTGGGTCTGTTGTAGACAGCATATATATGGGTCTTGTTTTTGTATCCATTCAGCTGGTCGTGTCTTTTGGTGGGAGCATTTAATCCATTTACATTTAAGGTAATTATCGATATGTATGTTCCTATTCCCATTTTCTTAAATGTTTTGGGTTTGTTATTGTAGGTGTTTTCCTTCTCTTGTGTTTCTTCCCTAGAGAAGTTCCTTTAGGAATTGTTGTAAAGCTGGTTTGGTGGTGCTGAACTCTCTCAGCTTTTGCTTGTCTGTAAAGGTTTTAATTTCTCCATCAAATCTGAATGAGATCTTTGCTGGGTAGAGTAATCTTGGTTGTAGCTTTTTCTCCTTCATCACTTTAAGTATATCCTGCCACTGCCTTCTGGCTTGCAGAGTTTCTGCTGAAAGGTCAGCTGTTAACCTTATGGGGATTCCCTTGTGTGTTATTTGTTGTTTTTCCCTTGCTGCTTTTAATATGTTTTCTTTATATTTAATTTTTGATAGTTTGATTAGTATGTGTCTTGGCATGTTTCTCCTTGGATTTATCCTGTATGGGACTCTCTGTGCTTCCAGGACTTGATTAACTATTTCCTTTCCCATATTAGGGAAATTTTCAACTATAATCTCTTCAAATATTTTCTCAGTCCCCTTCTTTTTCTCTTCTTCTTCTGGGACCCCTATAATTCGAATGTTGGTGCGTTTAATGTTGTCCCAGAGGTCTCTGAGACTGTCCTCAGTTCTTTTCATTCTTTATTCTTTATTTTGCTCTGCAGTAGTTATTTCCACTATTTTATCTTCCAGGTCACTTATCCGTTCTTCTGCCTCAGTTATTCTGCTATTGATCCCGTCTAGAGTATTTTTAATTTCATTTATTGTGTTTTTCATCGTTGCTTGGTTCCTCTTTAGTTCTTCTACGTCCTTGTTAAATGTTTCTTGCATTTTGTCTATTCTATTTCCAAGATTTTGGATCATCCTTACTATCATTATTCTGAATTCTTTTTCAGGTAGACTGCCTATTTCCTCTTCATTTGTTAGGTCTGGTGTGTTTTGACCCTGCTCCTTCATCTGCTGTGTGTTTTTCTGTCTTCTCATTTTGCTTAACTTACTGTGTTTGGGGTCTCCTTTTCGCAGGCTGCAGGTTTGTAGTTCCCATTATTTCTGGTGTTTGCCCCCAGTGGCTAAGGTTGGTTCATTGGGTTGTGTAGGCTCCTGGTGGAGGGGACTGGTGCCTGTGTTCTGGTGGATGAGGCTGGATCTTGTCTTTCTGGTGGGCAGGTCCATGTCTGGTGGTGTGTTTTGGGGTGTCTGTGGCCTTATTATGATTTTAGGCAGCCTCTCTGCTAATGGATGGGGCTGTGTTCCTGTCTTGCTAGTTGTTTGGCATAGGGTGTCCAGCACTGTAGCTTGCTGGTCATTGAGTGAAGCTGGGTCTTGGTGTTGAGATGGAGATCTCTGGGAGATTTTCACCGTTTGGTATTACGTGGAGCTGGCAGGTCTCTTGTGGACCAGTGTCCTGAAGTTGGCTCTCCCACCTCAGAGGCACAGCCCTGATGCCTGGCTGGAGTACCAAGAGTCTTTCATCCACACGGCTCAGAATAAAAGGGAGAAAAAATAGAAAGAAAGAAAGAAAGAGGATAAAATAAAATAAAGTAAGATAAAATAAAATAAAGGTATTAAAATAAAAAATAATTATTAAGAGAAAAAAATTTTTTAAGTAAAAAAAAACAAAACAAAACGGACGGACAGAACCTTAGGACAAATGGTGAAAGCAAAGCTATACAGACAAAATCTCACACAGAAGCATACACATACACACTCACAAAAAGAGGAAAAGGGGAAAAAATAATATATCTTGCTCCCAAAGTCCACCTCCTCAATTTGGGATGATTTGTTGTCTATTCAGGTATTCCACAGATGCAAGCACATCAAGTTGATTGTGGAGCTTTAATCCGCTGCTTCTGAGGCTGCTGGGAGAGATTTCCCTTTCTCTTCTTTGTTCGCACAGCTCCCGGGGTTCAGCTTTCGATTTGGACCCGCCTCTGCGTGTAGGCCGCCTGAGGGTGTCTGTTCCCGCTCAGACAGGACGGGGTTAAAGGAGCAGCTGCTTCGGGGGCTCTGGCTCAGTCAGGCCGGGGGAGGGAGCGGTACGGAGGAGGCGGGGCGAGCCTGCGGCGGCAGAGGCTGGCGTGACGTTGCAGCAGCCTGAGGCGCGCCGTGCGTTCTCCCGGGGAAGTTGTCCCTGAATCACGTGACTCTGGCAGTGGTGGGCTGCACAGGCTCCCCGGAGGGGAGGTGTGGATAGTGACCTGTGCTTGCACACAGGCTTCTTGGTGGCAGCAGCAGCAGCCTTAGCTTCTCCTGACCGTCTCTGGGGTCAGCACTGATAGCCGCGGCTCGCGCTTGTCTCTGAAGCTTGTTTAGGCGGCGCTCCGAATCTCCTCTCCTCGCGCACCAGGAAACAAAGAGGCAAGAAAAAGTCTCTTGCCTCTTCAGCAGCTCCAGACCTTTTCCCGGACTCCCTCCCGGCCAGCTGTGGTGCGCTAACCCCTTCAGGCTGTGTTCACGCCGCCAACCCCAGTCCTCTCCCTGGGATCCGACAGAAGCCTGAGCCTCAGCTCCCAGCCCCCGCCCGCCCCGGCGGGTGAGCAGACAAGTCTCTCGGGCTGGTGAGTGCTGGGCGGCACCGCTCTTCTGTGCGGGAATCTCTCCGCTTTGCCCTCTGCACCCCTGTTGCTGCGCTCTCCTCCGTGGCTCCGAAGCTTCCCCCCTCCGCCACCCGCAGTCTCCGCCCGCGAAGGGCCTTCCTAGTGTGTGGAAACCTTTCCTCCTTCACAGCTCCCTCCCACTGGCGCAGGTACCGGCCCTATTCTTTGTCTCTGTTTTTTCTTTTTTCTTTTGCCCTACCCAGGTACGTGGGGAGTTTCTTGCCTTTTGAGAGGTCTGAGGTCTTCTGCCAGCGTTCAGTGGGTGTTCTGTAGGAGCAGTTCCACGTGTAGATGTATTTCTGATGTATCTGTGGGGAGGAAGGTGATCTCCGCGTCTTACTCTTCCGCCATCTTCTCTCCAGCCCCGACTTATTTATTTACTTGTTTTTCATTTTCTTCTAATTTCTATTTCTCTCTCTCTCTCTATCTTTCACACTCAGGCTCACTTATATACACACACACACACACAAAATCACATTTCCTTCTTTGAATAAAGGAGCAGGTTTTATACAATGTTTCAAGATTTTTATTTCAAGAGTATTACTTCTCTTGAAAGTTGGGCACATTTTATAATATTCCTTGAAAAATAGCTGTAAGTCATCTTTCTACTTGATGCTTACTGCACAAAATTAAAATACTCCTGCTTTTTACTGTATTTATCAATTTCTTTTAAAGTAGCAGTCCTCTATAAAGGTGCCATCAGGAGGCATTGTGACATTAAATAATTTTGTAAAATGTCATAAAAAGTAGATATTTCACTAGATACTCCTAATAATATTTTATAGCTCATGTGGTTGGCATCCTTCTAATACTCTAGAATATTTATGAAGACAACTGGGAATTAATTTACAAGTATTGAGTTTAAACCCACTACAGCATATTGTATTGCCTGTGTAATACCAGTATAAATGAAAAAAAAGTTAAAGAGTGTATCAAGATGCAAATGGTACTTAAAAAAAATCATGATGTACTGTGATGAAATGGTAATGTTATGAATATCTGTTGGTATATTCTAGCAATTAAAAGAATCTGTTTTTTGTAAATGCAATTGATACATTTAATACACATCTGTCAGATTCAGACCTGAAAAGCTAAGGGAAAAAATAAAAGCAATGACAGTGGATTTTTTATATTTATAAGGAAATGTTATATGGATCAATTTGTAAGCTTGCTTCTTTTTTGATAAAATGAGAAATATCAATTGTTTTCCATAAAACAGGCTTTACTTTTACATTTGACATTAGTTCATACATGTTTCTTTGTTTTACTTTTCAGGCTCAACTTTCCTGCATAATTAAGAATTTGCAGCTTGGTAATGCCAAGAACCACATCTGCACTGAAATCAATTATCTATTTGGTAAGTGAGGCAGAAAATATTTGATAAATATTTTTTATCTGCAGTAACTCTAATGTTCACAATATATCTATGATTTTATTGAAGGTCTTAAGAAAATTTCTAAGTATCACTTAAGATTATTTTGTTCAAACTGCCTTGTATTCTGGCAAGGTAGGGGACCTGCTTTTATGGATATGTTTAATCCATTGTGTTTAAAAATAGGAAGTCTGATATGCTGCCATTCTTAAACAGAAAGTGGGAAAGACTGAAAATACGTGCATTTGTATAATCCATTTTTGAATCTAGCACTTTAACTTTTTATCAAAGCAAAATACTTCTAATTGATCACATGGAAAAATTAAACCTCACTTGTCTTAGTATGTTCTGGCTTCTATAACAGAATACCACAGACCAAGTAGCTTATAAACATTGAAATTTACTTCTCATAGTTCTGTGGGCTGGGAAGTTCAAGAGTAAGGTGCTGGCAGTTTTGTTTTCTGGTGCAGGTTCATAGAGAGTCGTCTTCTCACAGTATCCTCACATGGCAGAGCAGCAAGGTCTCTGGGGTCTCCTTTATAAGGGCCCTAATCCCATTCATGAGAGCACCTCTCTCATGACCTTATCACCTGCCAAAGCCCTGCTTCCAAATACCGACATATTGGGGATTTGGTTTCAACATATGAATTTTTTTTGGGGGGGGGGCACAAACATTCAGCCTATAGTATCATTCTACGTTAATATTTCTTTCATCACTTAATTTTATAAAGATTAGGAATTTAGCAGCCCAGGATGTTTTACTTCAACTGTTCATCCAATCTTCCTCAGAGAGTAAGAACTTCCCAAACACCTAAGTATTCTCTTGTTATACTTGGCCCTTGGCCTCTGTTTTTCCCTTTAGCATTTTCTATTAATAATTTTTTTTTTTTTACTGAAGACTGAAAAATAAAATTGAATGCAATTTTAATCTTTGATAATATCAAATGTATAAAATTCCTCAGTATATTATTTTCATTAGTTAAATCTTTACGAAAATGGTGACAAAACAGTGAGCAACAGTTTAAAAAGCATTTAGAAAGATTGTGAAGAAATTAATCCAAGACATTAGGATATAGAAACAAAGTGTAAGAAAACAAAAGGTTGAGAAAGAGAAAACACAATAAAATGTAAAAGAATTAATATTGAGTACTAATCATTTATTCAATATTATTGAACAACTATTCCATTCTAAAAGCTGATCTATTTCTGCTTTGCCACTAATCACTTTGTATTGAAAATATTTGATATTAAATATTTTTATATCAAAATAATGCTTTGATATAAAAATATTTATAAGTAGAAAATTTCTAATATAGAAAAATGTCTAAACAGAAAAATTTTTTTAATCTTTAATAATATCCTCAAGTACAAAACATTACTAACATTTAGCATCTTGTCTTTTTTCTGTGCACATAAACTGTTTTTACTGAATTGCAAATCTTCTAAATATTGAGCTGTATACTCTACTTTTAAAAGTTAACTTAATTTTTTATTATTTTCCATTATATTAAATATCTAAAATATGATTTTAAATGACTCTATGATATTTCAACAAGTGCAAGTACCAAAATTTATTTAATATTTCCCCTACTCTTGGGCATTTAGGTTGTTTACTGTGTTTTGTTGCTTTAGGTGATGTTACAGTCAATATTCTCATTCACAAATCTTTGGTTGCTTCACCACGTTTCCACAAAATAAATCCCTGAAAGTGTAACTATGAGTGTAAAACTGATATCCAGCAAAATTATGTCAACTTAAATGTCTACCAGTAGTTTGAAATTATGCCTAATTCTTGGTTCCTCCTCACCTGACTAAGTATAATACTGAAAAAAAAAAAGTTATTACTTGAGAAATCTTTGCCACTATAATGGATGAAAACAGAGTATGTTGTTTTAATTTGCATTTATTTGATTATAAACGTGGTTGAATATTTTTCATATGCTTATTAAACATTCCTTCTCATATCATAGTAGCTCTTTTGAACTATTAGGTTTTTTTTCTTATTGATTACAAAGAACTTTTTACATGTTAATATTATAAATCTCTTTTTAATTTGTAACATTTCCTCAAACACTGTTTGCCTTTTATTGTTCTTTATATATATTTAGCATACTTAATATTGACCAAACTCAAATCCTTGGAGTTTTCTATCATAATTTTTTTTAAAAAATGTTTTTACTGAAGTATAGTTGATTTACATGTTGTGTTAGTTTCAGGTGTACAGCAAAGTGATTCAGTTGTATGTATATAAGTATAGGAAAAAGAATATATTTTTTTTCAGATTCTTTTTCTTTATAGGTTATTACAAAATACTGAGTATAGTTCCCTGTGCTATACAGTAGGTTTTTGTTGGTTATCTATTTTATATATAGTAGTGTGCATATGTCAATCCTGAACTCCTGATTTATCCCTCCCCCACCCCTTTCCCCTTTGGTAACCATAAGTTTGCTTTCTATGTCTGTGGATCTATTTCTATTTTGTATATACATTCATTTGTATCTTTTTTTTTTAGATTCCACATATAAGCAATATAATTGATATTTGTCTTTCTCTGTTTGACTTGCTTCACTTAGTATGATAATCTCTAGGTGCATCCATGTTGCTGCAAATGGCATTATTTCACTCATTTTTATGGCTGAGTAATATTTCACCATATATATATATATATATATATATATATATACCACATCTTCTTTATCCATTCATCTGTCAATAGACATTTAGGTTGCTTCCATGTTTTTGCTATTGTAAATAGTGTTGCAATGAACATTGGGATGCATGTACCTTTTTGAATTATGATTTTCTCTGGATATATGCCCAGGAGTGGGATTGCAGGATCATATGGTAGCTCTATTTTTAGATTTTAAAGGAACCTCCATATCGTTCTCCCTAGTGGCTGTACCAATTCACATTTCCACCAACAGTGTAAGGGGGTTCCTTTTTCTTCACACCCTCTCCAGCATTTATTATTTGTTCACTTTTTGATGATGTCCTTTCTGACTGGTGTGAGGTGATACCTCATTGTAGTTTTGATTTGCATTTCTCTAATAATTAGTGATGTTGAGCATCTTTTCATGTGCCTTTCGGCCATCTATATGTCTTCTTTGGAGAAATGTCTATTTAGATCTTCTGCTCATTGTGATACCTCATTGTAGTTTTGATTTGCATTTCTCTAATAATTAGTGATGTTGAGCATCTTTTCATGTGCCTTTCAGCCATCTATATGTCTTCTTTGGAGAAATGTCTATTTAGATCTTCTGCTCATTTTTTTGATTGCATTCTTTGTTTTTTTAATATTGAGCTGTATGAGTTTTTTGTATATTTTGGAGATTAATCTCTCATCAGTCACATCATTTGCAAAGATTTTCTCCCATTCTGTAGGTTGTCTTTTTGTTTTGTTTACAGTTTCTTTTGCTGTGCAAAAGCTTTTAAGTTTAGTTAGGTCCCATTTGTTTATTTTTGCTTTTATTTTCATTACTCTAAGAGATGGATCCAAAAAGATACTGCTGAAATTTATGTCAATGAGTGTTCTGCCTATGTTTTCCCCTAGGAGTTTTATAGTATCCAGTCTTACATTTAGGTCTTTAATGCATTTTGAGTTTTTTTTATGTATGGTGTTAGAGAATGTTCTAATTTCATTCTTTTACATGTAGCTGTCTAGTTTTCCCAGCACCTCTTATTGAAGAGACTGTCTTTTCTCCATTGTACATTCTTACCTCCTTTGTCATAGATTAATTGACCATAGGTGCATGGGTTTATTTCTGGGCTTTCTATCCTGTTCCGTTGATCTATATGTCTGTTTTGTGCCAGTACTATATTGTTTTGATTACTATAGCTTTGTAGTATAGTCTGAAGTCAGGGAGCCTGATCATAATTTTTTGATTTGCCCTTATTTTTGGAGTCTGTCCCCATCTAGAGAATTGAGAGATAAACTGATAGAATTTTCCTCTACTTTTTATTTTATCATCTAACACTTTAATCCTTATAGAATAATTTTGGATTATGATGTGAAGTATGAGTGTTGACTAATACCTTTATTCTTTCTAGTGACTTTTGTAGGTAAACTTCAGGATAATTTTGCCATTTGCTTTAAAAAAAAATCAATCTATTAAAATAAATAGGATATCAAGTTCAGGAAATTTCTCTTTCAGATTTTGACTAGAATTGCATTACTATCTAAATTAATTTTAAGAAAGAATTGATATCATTTAAAATTTTACTATTATATCCAAGAGCAATTTATGTCTCTATTTAAATATTTGTTAAGTTGTGGTGATATACAATTTTAAAACTATAGTATAGTAATATGTATTTTATATGACGTATTTATATTACCACATAGTATAGAGTATATATCATATACTTCATATTACTATATATAATTTAGTAATATAAAGCTTTAAATTTAGTAATAAAACTAAATTATTAGGTTTTGGTTTAAAATACTTATCAGTTTTATTATTTTATTGACATTGAAATTCATTATATGTAAATTTTATAACTGATTATTAAAGGTATTAGGGGAGAGATTAAAAGGGGAAAATAGCACCATGTTTAAAACTTAGACTTTTTATTCAGATGTACCCAGTTTTGAATCCTGACTTTGGAAAAATGTATATTTCTGGTAAAATGATATACCATACCAAGAATTGTTTTATCCACATATGAAGGTGGGAGAAAGATACATGCAAATATATTCAAATGGGTAAATTAACTGTCTGGGAATGTGTAATAAAAATGCTAAATTAAGACTTGAAAAAGAACAAATATTCTGCACAGGAAATTTTAATTATAATATTAAATTAAAAATATGTAACTATCTCAACAAAATCTAGAGGTTAAGCTTGAAAGTGAGAATGAGCAGGTGAGGGAATTAAGAAAGTAAAATTTTCCAAACCTCTCCTGTTCATGTGAACGGAAAAAGAGAAGAACAGGAAGAAATGAGTTTATTCCTCTGAACTAATCTTACTGCAGTGGGGAAAAAGTCTTGGGGAAAAGAAAGTAAAGCATTTTGATGTACACAAGAGTGGGGAAATACCTAGCATTTTCTTTTCTAATCATGATAGAGAAGTATGTGCCTGATTATGCTAATATAATAAGGACGATGACATCAATCAAATGGTAAATAATAGTATTACTTTCAAATTTACAAGGATAAAATTGAATGAAAACAATATATATTAAAGATATGCATCCCAAATATGTAAAATACACTTAAAAATCAGTAATAAAAGAATAATTATTTAAAATGAAAGGATTTTAACCCTTTAAAATTAGTTTTAAAAAATTGAACAAAACATTCACAAAATAGAATATACAAGCTAATAAGAATATGGAAATTTGATCGACATTTTTTTTCCACCAGAGAAATGCAAATAATTGAAACTCAGTGGACCATTCCTTCACACCTATTAGAAGAACAAAAAACCAAAAAAAAAGTAAAAAAATAAAAAGAAAGAAAAGGAAAGAAACAAAAGTTGACAATGCCAATTATTAGCAAAGTTTCAGAGCAATAGGTACTTTCTTAAATTTCTAGTGGAAGTAGAAAACCTAGGAAAACTATTTGGCAATTTCAATGCTATATGTTTATGAAATGAATTAAAAACATATATTTTTACAATACTTGTGCAGGGATATACATAGCAGCTTTATTCATGACATATAAAACCTGAAATCAACAAAATGAGTCATAATATGTGAATTTGTAAACAAACTATGATGTACTCATACAATGAATTACTACTCAGCAGTATAAAAGTTACAAATTACTGAAACATCCAAAAATATGGATGAATCTCTAAAAAGAATAATTTTTTTTTTTTTTTCTGCTAAGGAGAGGCTACATACAAATGCCAGACACAAAAGAGTACTTTCTGTATTCTGAGGATATGGAAATGTTCTATTACTTGATCGATGTTGTGGTTACATGGATGTATATATTTGTCAACTAGGACACATGTAAGAGTATAAACTAGAGAACTATTAACCCATCTCATTTATTAGTCTTGAGTTAATATGGTAAAAATGTTAATTCTTCAAATGTTGATTATTAAATTTAATGAAATTCCAATAGAACTCAAACAGAACTATTATGGGAATTGGATAAAATGATCTTAAACTATATGTGGAAGACTAAATAGGAGTGTAAGTAGAAGTAATTAATTAATAAAATGGACTACTATAATACAACATGTACAAAATAAATTCTAGATGGTTTTTAAAAGAGTCTGCACAAATATCTCAGAGATTATATATACAATCTGGGTTTCTGTGAGAGGTCTTCTTAAGCAAGAATGGAAATCCAGTTACCAAAAAAGAGAATAGATAAGCATGTTTGATAATATAAAAATGAAAACTTTGTATAGCAAAAGATTTCCAAAATTTGAGAAGCAATATGAAGTTAGAATAAGAGAAATGAGGACCTCATTTACATTGTTTCTAATCATGCTCACTAGATTATTATATATTAGCTTTGAACAAATTATTTAATTATTATAATTAGATGAAAGTTTTCAACTCAAATTAAGTTATTATTCATTCATTTAATTTATTCAACAGATATGTTTTGGGCACCTATTATATTCTAGCCCTGTCCTAGTTGCTGAAGATACAGCAGTAAATAGAACCAAAGAGAGAAAACCAGCTCTCATGGAACTCATATTCTACATAAGAAAAATTAATAGATAATAAGTAAAATATATAATAAATAACGAGTAAAATAATAAATAAAATAAGTAAAATAGGTGTTAAAGAAAATAATATGTAAAATACATAGTATGTTAGAGAGTGATAAGTGTAGTGGTGCAAAACCAGAGTAGTGATATAGGAAGTATGTCGTGTGTGTGTGTGTGTGCACAATTTTAGACAAGGTGTCCAGGGAGTTGCTCACTGAGAAGGTGACAGGTGACCAAAGACCTGAAGGAAAGGAAAAAGCAAATCACGTGACTATTGAAGTCCAGATTATAGAGGAACAGGAAACAGCAAATTTGAAGGTAGTGAGTTGGGAGCATGCTCGTTTGTTTGAGAATATTGGCTTTTACTGTGAGTAAGATAGGGAAATTTGAGCATGAAAGTATGATGGTATATTTTACCTTATCATGGAATTGCTCTGGCTGCAGTGAGGCATAGACTGTAGGGGGCAATGAAGGAGCAAAGAGAACAGCTGAAAGTTTTTGTAATAATCTAGATGGGAGATAAAGGTGGTTTGATTTGAGGTAGCAATGGATTTTAAAACTGTCAAATAGGGCTTCCCTGGTGGCGCAGTGGTTAGGAATCCGCCTGCCAATGCAAGGGACACGGGTTCGTGCCCCGGTCCGGGAAGATCCCACATGCCGCGCAGCGGCTAGGCCCGTGAGCCGCAACTACTGAGCCTGCGCGTCTGGAGCCTGTGCTCTGCAACGGGAGAGGCCGCGACAGTGAGAGGCCCGCGCACCGCGATGAAGAGTGGCCCTCGCTCGCTGCAACTGGAGAGGGCCCTTGCACAGAGACGAAGACCCAACACAGCCAAAAAATAAATAAGTAAATTTAAAAACAAAACAAAACAAAAAAACTGTCAAATATTACCTATAGCTGAAATACAATAGATGGCAAGAGTTGACCACTAGATTTGGCAAAATAGAGTTCATTGGTGACCTAGTTTTGGTGTAGTGGATAGTGGCAAAAACTTTTTGGAGTGTTTCAAATGGAGATGGGAGGAGAAAATGAGAGTAGGTGTCTTTAAAGGAGGAATTCTGCTGTGAAAGGAAAGACAGAAATTGGACAGAAGTTGGAAAGGGAAATGGGGCCCAGAGATGGAAGAGCTGTAGAGAAAATAAGATGAGTTTTATGAGAAAGAGGAAAGTACTGTTTGAATAATAAAATTGATTAGGCCATATCTGATGGAATCCAATGGCCAAGTGGAGGAGTTGGCCTTGTGTGGTAGTAAGGACAAGTCATCCACAGTAATAGAAGAAAAGGCAAAATATATAGTCACTAAAGCAGGTTGCTAGAATTATGAAGAAATTAGGATAAGCTTGTGGAAATTCTCTTCCATGTGTTTTTACTTTCCCAGTCATTGCTGTGAGCGAATATGGGGGAGGAAATACTGGAGAACTGGAGGAGGTGGAGGTGTGAAGAAGTCATCATTCTAGGTGATGGAGAGAGTGGAGTGAATGAAAATATGGTATCATTGAGCACTGAGAACACAATTGAGGTTTGTAATTATAAATGTAAAGTGAGTTCAGAAAGCACTGGGTGTGTGTGTCTGTGTGTCTGCATGTGTTTCTCCAGTTTCATTCAGTACAAACATATGTGCCAGAATAGGCAGAGTTGAATCTAACCAGGTTGGTGGTTTTTCCATCCGGTACAATGAATTAAAAGAGGAGCGAGGGAGTTGGAAGTGTATGTGAGGGAGAAAATATAACTGGCTGAGGAAGTTAGCTGTGTAAGGAGGGAAGTGGGGACATGAAGGTGATTAGGACCATGATAATCAAGTATAATAAATGGATTATAGGTCCTCTGAGGTCAAGGGTTGTTGAAAATGGGGTTTAAGAGAGTGAGCTGAAAACATTAGGTGTGGTAGTTATAGATTGACAAAATCAACACGGGGTTATAGAAGAAAACAGTTGGAATTCTCACAAAGTTTAAACAGAAAAATAATATCTTTGTTGATATTCATGAAAGTTCCAATTCAGTAGTTTGTTTTGGACATAGGTTCCAAGAGATTCTTTGTACAATATTGAGTTGTGCTACTCAATATTGAGCTCCTTCAAAAAACCTGCTCAATGTACTATTAATCACCATAGATCTATTTTTACCATTTTTTCCTAAATCATTTTTGGAGCCATTGATATAATTTTTGAGGGTGATATCATTTTATGACCTCTGAGTATGAGTTTATTTTATATACCTTAAAAGTATTCCTTTCAAGTTTCAATACCCATTTGTTACATATATTTATCTATACATTTTTGTCTATGTCTATGTATGTGTATATACAACAACCCACGGGATTAGGGGGGCCAACCCTCTGTGCAATTAAGAATCCAAGTATAACTTTTCAGTCAGCCCTCCCTATGTATCCGTGGTTCCACATCCGGGGATTCAACCAACCGATGATCAAGTAATACTGTAGTATTTACTATTGGAAGAAAAAAAAAAAACGCATTTAAGTGGAGCTGCGGAGTTCAAACCCGTGTTGTTCAAGGGTCGACAATCTATCTATCTATCTATCTATCTATCTATCTATCTATCTGTCCCTTTTATGATTGATAATATTTTGTAACATTAATTCTGAAACTCATATTCAAATACTGAAACATCTTTAAAAACATATGTTCCTGTAAAATAGCCCTTTCTATCTACTCTCATCTGCTTACGGTGGTTCATTTTTCTACTCTGTTCATTTTCCATCCTTCACATGTGTCTTGTAAGGTTTCAATACCAGAATGTCAATCCTAATCTAACATTTTTTTTTGGCTATTGAAGCCATCATGTAGATCTTCTGTTTTTAGAAAACTTAAAGTCACTTTGTTATGCTATAAATGTTTGCAGAAATAAAGATTTCTGTAAGCATTGTTAGAGTTATTTTTTTCTATAAAGTTTTAATTTATACTAAACTCCTATTTCCTCTATGCACATGACCTCTAAAAAGAAAAACCTCTTTAGAATTTCATAGTTCCATAAGGAGGAGAGAACTTAGATTGCTTGGTTTAGCATTTTGCATACTCTATGCAAGATGATAATAAATGTTCTATTTGTTGTATACTCTATTTTCCTATAAGGCAGAAATGAAATATATTAGCATGTTAAAAATTCTGGGAAGTCCTGTAGTAAAGAAATCTGACCAAATTTGATATAGCTTTTCCCAAATATATTTGATGTAAAAATATTACCCATGTTCCTTTTTTTCTGAACACCTATTAATGTCTCATTGAAGGAATGCTTCTCAGAACTGTTTGAGAAATACTGTTCTCCCTGTAGATGAGTAAACAGAGACATGGTATATTGATAGATTTTTTTCTAAAGTTAAATGGCTATTTATTGGTAGAAATGATCAGAACTAATTTGGACTCCCAATTAAGTGCTCTTTCTTCCTGCCATTTGTCTTCTGGTACTTTCTTATCCCCAGTGCCATGCTGAGCCATATTGGAGCCTGAAGCAAAAGGAAAGATCTGTAACACTAATCCTGTCTTTATTTAAAATACTGATATTTTGTTTTCCATTGATTTATCTGTATAAATTTTAATTAAGAAAAATATTGTTAAAAATATTATGTATCTTGATTACTGAGTTTTTTGTTGCCCTTTATATTTTGTGCTGGAGAGAGGTCATTTGCCTAACTAGACATGGCTTGGATTGTCCCAACAAAACTACATGTATCTCTAGATTTGGAATATCCAAATCATTCCATATTCCAAATTATTTAAAAGCATTATGAACTAGTCAAGTCCCCACATCAAAACCCAACCTTTGGTGGCTCCCATTCTTCACATTTATAGATAGAAATGTACCAACTATCCTCCGCCCTTTTATTCCTGAGAATTTTAGAGTGTCTCTCCAATTTTTTGGTATATTAATTTATAAATACTATGTAGATTATAGCATACTTTCTGAAAGTCTGCAATTTTAATTAAATTATAATTAACAACCCAAATCTTCCATTAACCAGTTCCTATGTACAAGGGAATAAGCTTGGGGCTGAGATTACATCTACTAGTTCCACTTCATGAAAATGCATGTCACTAGCTCAGTGAACTCTAATATTACAGCATTTCCCAAAATGTGTTTCAGATAAGGGGATGTTAATAGATTCAGTGGAGAAAAAATAATATAGTCATAAAATTAACTAGATGGATAAAGATCTTAAGGAAACTAAAATGGGTCTTTATTTCAGGACTTTTCAGAGCCTTTAATATGCTAATGTCCTTCAGGCATATACAAAGAACTTAGAATGCAGTGTTTTTTAAACGTATCAGACTGCAGAATATATATATATATATATATATATATATGTCTGAATGTGTGTGAGCTTTTGCATAGAACATCTGTCATGGCACTATTGTTTCACAGATATCTTTGGAAAGTGCATCTCTAATAGACTAGTCAAGATGGGATTTTCTTTTATAGAAAGTATTTTTTAGATGATGTGTAATTCAGTGTTCAGTGATACCACTTTATCTTCCAGTAATGGTTGACTTATCCCAAAGATCAGCCGAGACTCTTCTTGGGCATGGGAGAAATATTGAAAATTAATTAACTGTTTTATCAAGTGGCCATTTATGAGAATAGATTTTAATTTTCTGATCAATACGCCAACCTTTACACAGCTAAATATTTTTTGTAACTCTCAGGTAGCTATTATCCACTTAATGAAAGAGTTCCCCCTAATCAGTCATATTTGGAACAGCTTACATGTTTATCCTTGTTGGCTCAGCTATCTCTGACCTGTTTACTTCAAAAGAAATTTTGGAAATCTAATCCTCCTTTCCTGTTACACCTTTATTGTTTTCCATATATAGTGCATCCCATCCCTTCTCATCTGACCATCCCTGAGGCCTGGGAGAACTGTTATTTTGCTTTTTTTCCTTACTCTCAGAGATGCTGACAAAAATAATTCCTTGCCCCCAATTACTAATTGAAAAAAATTAATATTGATCTGCTGAAAATTGAATAGAAAGTCTAAACTTGGTATTCCTGAAAATAAATTTGAAAATAATGTTATATTTTAAAGAAATTTTGGATAAGTGTGGTAATAGTGCTTTCAACTTCAAAGATTGAATAATTGATCATAATTTAAAATCATTGCCTCTAACCCCTTCTCCATCTCTTCTGTTTTAGGTGTAGACACTTACATAATATGTCAAAGTCTGTAGTGATATACTCTCTTTCAGTAGCATCACAACAACTACCCATACATGCCCAGGCTTATTTTCATAAGTTCGTTTCATCTCTGAGCATCCCGTTCATAGTCCATTCGTTGGCCACACACGTGGACTCTGTTTGGATTCGAAAGTAATTTTCTTATCTTTAGCGGCATCTTTAGCAGCATACTTTAAGACTACGAGTTTTTCCAAATGAAATAGGTAATTGTCGTTTATAAAATATTATGATGGCACCGAGTCTGTACAACTAAAAACATTCCGGTGTTTGCTGCAAGGCATGAGGAGACAGTGACACAGCTCATTTCCTCAGCCGAGCTCTCTTTGCTGCCTTGTACAACACTTATTTCAAAGCACGCCACAGCTTAGAACTGTCGTGATCCCCATTAATATAAAATCATTGACCCCTGCTCCCGCTGGTGCGACTAAATTACATTCTGCTGCTCAGCGGCAGCCGCCCATGGGGCCAGTGCTTGTAGTCATCGCCAGGTGCCTTGATGCCAGCGCAGCCCCTCCTACACCCAGGGTTTGCCTTTAATGAGGATTAGGCACCTTCAAAGATCTAGGAGGACCCACTCCCAGGATGGAAACCTTTCTAATGGCATCTGGGCTTATCGTAGGCAGTAATTTAGTATCTCAGAGGAGAACGGAGAGAGATTCATTTCTCGCCTCTAAGAAATTGTGGGAATGTGTGGTTTTGTAATTGACTTTTTCTTCCTCTTCCTCTCTACCAGCACAAATTCAAGAGCATTATGCCTAACAATATCATCTTTTTATGACACCTGGAAGTTGGGTGTGGTAAATTATGACATATCTCAGGTAGGGAAATTCCTCTTTGACACTATTATTATGTGATGTGCTACTAACAAGACTAAACCCACTCACAGATGACCCACACTCAGTTCATCTTTGTATTTCTGGTGGTGGAATTTCTTTACAAAAGGATGTATAACCTGATTCCAAATGTGGTCTGTTTTCTCACTGTGTGGTCTCCTTTACATCAGAGCCTGACCCTTTCAGACCTGCCCTTTCACGCGGTACATTTGCTCTCTGAGAGTGAGGCCATCAGGGGTCTGAACCTTCCTACAGTGGGTGTGGAATTTGCAGGAATGTTCGCTGCTACAGCAGTCATTCTTGCCTTGATTATTAAGGAACAAAGCAGGAGAGTTAGGTAGAGAAATGCAGAAAATAGCCATTGAACACAGAAAACATATTTTATGTATTCAAACTCCTCCCTTACATAAACCTCAGAAAAATGAAAAAACGGAACTAAAAATTACACATACGGTATCAAAATAAATGTGATTATGTGAATGTACATACATATATTCACACAATTATTTGCAGTATGTTTAGATGAGTTCTTTATATATCAACCTGTTTTTCAATGAAAAGCTCAGAAATAATTTATCATCAGAATAAAATCTGGTGTTTGAAGTATTATTTGTGGAAAAATCGGATGTTTTTGTCTGGTGAGGGAAGGAATCTACATATTACAGTAAAACAGGTTTAATCTGGGAGAATTTGTAATCACAAATCAGTTGATTTTCTCTCTGTTTTTAGTTGTGAGACCAAATCATGAAATTTTCTCAATCTGGTAACCTTCAACAGGTTTTAGTTTTTAAATATATTCTGGTAAGAAACTGTGCCTTAGCTCAGCCCATGTGCACGCCGTAACCAGTTAAAGGTGTAAGCTGGCACAGAGTTTAATCAGTACTGTGCTGGTCACACTGACTGTGTATGGAGACTTCGTCTGAATTTTCTACCCTATGATTCCTATCAGAAGAAACAAATTAAGTTTTATGGCCCTAGGGAGTATCTGCAGAGAGTTCTCACTAACTGCGGAGAGGTTAAATGGTCTACACTATTTAATTATAAAATTTACCAATACTATTTGTTGATAAAAATCTGTTTTAAATAAAAATGCACCAAACCAAACAATAATAAGGGAAAGTATAGAATTTCTGAAGATTGAATTTATCTGCGTGATATATAAATATAAATGATATAAATAAAAGTAAATTTGTTCACTATACTTTTTAAAAGACTTATTTTTGGTTTCCAAAATTATTTTTTCCCTGAGGTTTAATTGTTTCATGAAATTCAGTATCTGCATTAACAACTTGCTCTTGAAAGCTGATACCCAAACAGAGGGCTTTCTTTCCAGAAGGGTGTCCTAACCCCAGTCACACGTCTGCTAATTTGGCTTTTCTCTTAATCTCAGAAGAACTTGCTGAACAGAAGTGAAACTATGCACGTGCTAATGGCTCGCGCTCTGCAAACTCCCCTCTCTCCCTGAGAGTGTCTGGTGTGCAAAGCTGAGCTGGAACAAAGATACACTAATTATTCCCCATTAATTTGTCTGCTTGAATGGTCCTAAATACCAGAGTGATTAATTAGCGCAAGGCAGCCGGGGCAGGATGTCACACCCTTCTCTGCATTTAAGTGTCGGCAAGGTTGTGCTCAAGTGTTGACAACAGCATATCTTTAATTTTCTCCAAGAAGAAAAGTTTAGTCAGTACAATTAATTTCAGCTTGGCTGGCTTGCAGGAATAAATGTAACATGTGGAATGATATTACTGCTGTATAGGCATTTTTTTTGCCTCCTTAGGGTACAGTAAAACTTTTTTGGCAACTCCGTTATTGAATAGTATATTTCTATAATTGTTTCAGTTTAGCTTAATTAATTTTGTGCATTTTGCAGCAAAAAAAAAAAAAGCATGGATCATAAAATAGAAATTATTATTCATAATAGGTTAAGATGGATATAGATAAATGAATGCATAGATAAGAATTAGAAGCAGATAAAGAATGGCATTAAATTTGGTATCCTTTTAATGTATGCAATTTTCTCTCATGAACTAAAATGTACAGCAATGTTATAAAAAGAATTTGAGACCACTTAACCCCTGAAGGTTATAAATCAGCTTACTTAAAAATATATAACTGAAAAGTTGCTTATTTGACCTCATTTTTTGGAAGTGGGTTTTGCTGAGATTTTAAGCTTTATGAACAATATTTTGCCTAGTCTTCTAACTAGTAACATGTATAAATCACTTGTAAAGAATAATAGAGTAATAGGTGATATTTAGCACTTTCATTATATTCTTTATTTTTTGTAACTTTATTTGTCAGAGTGTTTTTCATAAGAAAAAAATTAACTCCATTTTAAAACAATTATATACTGTTTAGAGAAATGAAATGAATCAAATAAAGTAGCTGCTTGCTCATACCGTTTTCCCTGTTTTAAGATTGAACTACAAACATAATTCTGAAATAGAAACATAATACTTATATAATTAGGAAGTAGCGTGTTTCATTTGTTACATTCTATTTCTTGGCTGTTACTGAAATTTTAAATTAATTCATTTTGCTATGGGCATGCTGTTTTGTTTTGTTTTGTTTTCAAACAGTGGGAAGAGAAAAAAATCAGAGAGTGCCATGCAGCCGGCACACGGATGTTCTCCTCTTTTCTTTCACAGTCTTCCTCAAGCTCTATACAAACCCAAAAGGCTATTCAGCAGCAGGGGTGGGAGCACCGAGGGAGGGAAGGGGTCGCCTCTCCCATCTCTCCATGTATCTCATTGTTCATCACTTGTCAATGTATTTCCCACACACCATCTCCAGCCACTCGGAGCCTCATCCTGGCTGCTGGTTCCATGACCTCCACGACATTATTCTCTCTTCCTCCACTCCCCACATCTACAGTCTTGTTTTGTTTTTTAATTTTTCCCAGACAGTGGTTGCTATAAGACTGTCACTCTGGGTATATAGGGTTGTAGAAAATATTTGTTGGAACAATTAAGAGTAAAACAAAAGTTTCTCAGTACAGTGATCCCTGGCTCATACTTCATCGTATTCTTCCCCTACCTCCACTCTTTCACCTCCAATTTCTCCACAGGTTTTCACAGTAGTTGTTAACTTTTCATTGAAGCAGCATGTGTAGTGAAAAAAACCACAATCCTCAGGCTGGAAGTTTTATTTCCAGTAGTAGTTTTACTGCTCATTAATAGTGCAATTTAAGGGGAAAAAAATCACTTAACCTATTGAGCCTCTTCTGCAAAATTACTCATATTTGCTCCAAGGAGATGTAAATGAAATAAGAAATATGATTCTTCATCCACTTTGTTTAATAGTCTGTTACTCTTGGTAGAACAAAGGTAGCTGTATTGTCTTGGTGCTTCACAGTTTATTAAATATTTGCCATATTTGCCCATCTATGGCAGGGCATAAAATTATTGGCAATGTTTATACTTGATTGAAATGAGGTTAAATCCTGTTCGTAGGTTTTGCTAATTCTCCTCTGCCTCAGCAGATAAACATGGAAAGAGTTGGAAGGCTGTTGGACCTCTTTATATCAAAAGAAAGAACTGTTTTCACTGAAATAGCTTTGAGACATTTATATCTTTGAAGAGAGAAGAACAATTAAAAAGTTATAGTCAAGCTAAATACCTTTAATTCCTTGCCTTCCCTGTGTGTATACACTGCTTCCCACATCAAGAGATGGAGTCTAGTTCTTCGCTTCTTGAATATAGCCTGGATTTAGTGACTTGCCTTTTTCTATGGTTGCAGCAAAGTGATGTCCCAGGATTTTCAAACTAGGTTGTAAGAAGCTTTGCAGTTTCCCCTGGATCACTTGGTATACTTGTACTTTCGATGTATCCTCTAAGAATCTTTAAGAAGCTACATAAGAGAGCTACATGGAGAGGCCACATGTAAATGCTCTAGTCAACAGCTCTAGCTGAGCTCCCATGTGACATCCAGCATGAACTGACCACCATCTTGGATGTCTAGCCCAATCAAACCTTTAGATGACACCAGCACCAGCCACCATTTGTTTGCAACCCCATGAGAACCTCCAAGTGAAAATTATCCAGCTGAGTCCATTTGATCCACAGAAATGTGAGAGATGATAATAAAGTATTACTTTAAGCCACTAAGACTGGGGATGATTTGTTATATAGACAGAATAATGAAACAACAACAAAGCTGCATATTAGCATAATTTAAACTTTTTACATCACAGTGGCAAATCAAGGTAAAATTCACAGCTAGAACTTGAATAATTGAGCGAGGAATTGTATTTGTGTATATCAGCTATCTTCACTCATTCATCCATCCATCCTTCATTTGACTACCATGAGCCAGAATTTTTGCTTGTTACATACACTGAAGAATTTTTATAAACAAAAGGTTTAGTTCCTCAAAGTATATTGATTCAGAAATGTGTGTTATCAAAATAATTTTTACAAATAACAAAATGAGATTTAAGATGTACCTTTTTAATAAACCATTATCAATTATTTTAAGAACTGATATGAGATACCAGATTTTGAATTGTGGTGATTTATTAACTCTGAATTGCACTCATTCCTTCAAGAATTCTTTGAACAGAGGCTTTAGTTTTGTCAGTGTTTCTCACATTCTAGTGAGAAGTAGAATGGAAAACTCTGGCTAGCTATTAGGACAATAACATCTATTTCCCCCACAATTCCTTTATAAAATTATCCTAAGAGCAGTGGTGTTACTCTTGATCTTTTAGAAAGATCAGTGTCAATACCATCTTATGTGCTGTGGACAACACTGGTCACACAAATCATACCTTTTGGGAAAAAAGTAGATGAAAACCATTTAATTTATGGACTTGACTTTTTCAGAAAATACACATTTTTCCTTTTGCTCCTTGCCTTTGGCCTTCTTTGACAGTTCCATCTCCTTTCCTTTATCACCTTTGTGGGCTTGTTTCCTGCTATACCTAAAGTTGTAAAACTCAAAGAGTGGAAATAGTTTATCAAAACAGTCTGTGTATCTTAGAAAGTGGAAGGGACATAGGGTGGAATGTTTAGTATTTAGACACCAGCAGCTTGTAATATCTAAAGCAATGACACACTTCCCCTAGTTTCTCTTTAGTGAGTACTTGGCTTCTTAGAACCTGGGAGAAGAAGAGAGATAGAAGGTGATTTTTTTGGGAGGGGAAAAAAGAAAAGGCCCAATGGAACTCACCCCATGCTGAAAGCAGCAGTGAGCAGTATAGATGACAACTGTGCTAAGTATAACCAGACACATCTCTTGAACTTTAACATCCTCCTTCTTCTTTGCCGCCAAATTGTTAACATTGTTATGATGTTAAGAAGAGCATTGCCCAAGTAATGAAAAATTTTCTCTCTTCCAACAGAGGGTATTTTAAAAAAATTTTTATTGGATTATAGTTGATTTACAATGTTGTGTTAGTTTCTGCTGTACAGCAAAGTGAATCAGTTATACATATATATATATATATATATATATATATATACCCTTTTTTAGATTCTTTTAGAGTATATATACTCTTTTTTAGATTCTTTTAGAGTATATATACTCTTTTTTAGATTCTTTTCCCATATAGGTCATTACAGAGTATTGAGTAGAGTTTCCTGTGCTATACAATAGGTCCTTATTTGTTATCTATTTTATATATAGTAGTGGGTATATGTCAATCCTAATCTCCCAACAACAGAGGGTATTTTTGAAAAGCATTCACTTTCTTCTGCCCATTGAGAGGCTTCTAAAAAATGGTTTAATGTCTAGTATTATATTGAAACTAGTATCTGTAAACCTTGATTCACCTGTAGCATCTAAATGTAAATTCAGCTTTAGTATCAGAGATTCTCAAATATCTGTGCAAGGTCTGATGCCAGGCAGTTACATTGAAATCACAGGAGAGTGCGTTTAAAATCTGGAATTCTAGATCCACACCTTGCTGGAATGGGACCTGAGAATCTGCTATTGTTCTCATCTACCATCACATGTGGCCCAAGCTTTCTTCCATGAAACTACAGTGCCTTGGGATGCTCTGTAAAAGGAACATTCTCTCCTAGAGAGACACAGTGCACATGGTCATATTAAATTCTGAAATGTATTTAACTTGACTTAACCAAGTATTTCCAGACTTATTGGACCTTCAAAACATTTTTTAACATAGTATTCCATGGAGCACACTTTGAGAAAATAAAGCTTAGAAGAATGCTGAGATGTTCCTTCAGTTAAAATTAAGCAAAACAAAACTTTCTTTGGTTTGCAAAATTTATATTTTCTCACGTACTCATAACATTTCCTGTAAGCTTGACCTTTTTTTTCTTTCCAATTGCTTACTCTCTGCTATAAACTAATATATATTTTCGAATATAATGGTTTTTAAAAAATAGAAATTACCTTAAAATTGTACGTGTGCCTGAAGTGTTCAGTGTTTTCCAAGGAACATATGTATTACTCATTACTTCAAAGGTCTAATTCTAAGAATTTACAAAAAAGAATCAAAATATTTCATTATAAAGTAAATGGTCACTAGAATACCTCGCCATATCCTGGCTTGTATTATAATTAGTTATTGACATGAATTTCCCCTCACTCAACTACAAGCTACTCGAGGGAAAAGATATCTTGCTCACCTTTGTTCAAAAGCCTTTCCTGAGTTGTGTTGATTCCTATAACCAGATTTCCCTGAACCATGATATCAATGTCCAGATGCTGTTCAATGTGAAGAATTCACACGCTTCAGTAGTTTGCTGACCTTATCAGGTTTCTGTGTTTTGTTTTGTTTTTCAAAGATAAAGTGATACTTCATCCTCAATTTGCATATTGGAAACATCAGTAACCAACATCCGCTCTTCATCCACTTCAGTACAAAACCCCAATCTGTCAAATTATTGATAAGCTCCTTGAGGGCAGGGGTTATATTTTTACTTCTTTTTGTCCCTCCTAGACCTTCAAAAACATTCAAGAAGTAGTTGTGGAGTGGATATGAATCACCAAAAGGGAAAAATGTTGAGCAATCTGTGACCATTATGACTTCCTCAATATAATGTTTTTCTGAAAACCAAGATCCCAGACTTGATGTTTATGGCAACATAGGTGCCAACTGTGGGCTGCTTTCTGCACTAAATGGAATTTCTCTGTTTGCTTTTTCTGTCCCTTGCTCTTATTCTTACTCACTTCCAAAGCTCTGAATATTCAGCTTATGTAGTTAAAAGTTAAATTTCAAAGATACCGAATTTCAGAGTGGAGGTTTTATTAAGGGCAGTAATAAACAAGTGAGAGTTGCACTGCACTCCGACAAAAGTTCTGCAGTTTCTATGGCCCTTGTGTTCATAGATGAAGAGCCAAATGGAAATGTTCAGTAAAACATGTGCGAGACTGCACAATGGAACAGTCCTTACATTTTACATCAAGCTGCATCAGGGTCACGGGAGGTGTTTTATTAGCACAGTCAACAATAATATCGTGATTTTTTATTAGGAGGAAAAGATAGTGAGAGACTCCTAATTATTTTTCAGCCTGAGGGGCATTTTTTCTTAAAATGAGGGTTAATTTGATCATTGTCGTGCAGTTCACAGATTTACATGAACTTATTTCACTGTGACACATGGTTAAGAGCCAGACTAAGATTGTTGCTTTATTAATGGTTTTCAGTAAATGTATTCAAAAGTGCTAACTGTGTGGGTGTATG
Source organism: Eubalaena glacialis (assembly GCF_028564815.1). NCBI lineage: Eukaryota > Metazoa > Chordata > Mammalia > Artiodactyla > Balaenidae > Eubalaena > Eubalaena glacialis. The sequence continues at coordinate 60,779,244 of NC_083727.1, read as the reverse complement.
GATGATATTGATAGCACTCGGAAGGTTGAATCCTTTTGGAAGTAGCTAGCCTGAAGCTCTTTTCACATGATATTTTCTTTGTTCATGCAGTGAGATGTTAAGCCTACAAGAATGAAATAAAATCCCAGTGAAATAAGAATGGCGTTGTCTCAGATATTACCAAAATGGTTTTTCTAGAAATGTTTCCTTTCTTGTTTTCCCCTTCCCCCAGTAAGGCAAGCATTAGAGACCTGAAAAAGCTAGTGATTTTTCAAAACACTTGCTTTAGCATAATCAACAAAATACTGCACAATGTTTTTGTTGTTAAATGTTATCGAATAAGCATAATCTACTAACCCTTACACTAACAATTCTTGCCAAGTGTATTTCTGAAGCTTATTTATTATGATTTTCTTTTTGATCTGCACACATTATGCTAAACTGAAAGCAAGAATCTTAAGCTAGTAGCGACCAGGCTCATTTTTATTTTGTCTATCTTTTTTACAAACATCATTAATTTAGTAAAAAGTCTTACAAAAATCTTCTGCCCTGAAACCATAAGAGATTCCACATCAGACATAATTTTAATGTAGAAGAAGTCTTCAAAAAGGGCAAAAGTTTAATATGTAGAAGGAGAGAACCTGAGATTCATTCTGTAGGGTTTTCTATTTAATTTAAAACTGACTTGTTCTAAATAATTTAGTGCATTTGGAAAAAAAATCCTGAATAGGACTGAGAAAATTGGCAGGGTTTGTTTTTTTTTTATTATTTTTGACATAAGAATCTTATTAATTTGAGGAAAAAAATCCCCATTTTTTAAGATAAATTTTAAAAATTATATTACAAATATAAAGGTGATTTGTAAGTTATAAAGTGTATCAAGATTTTAAGTTACTATCCTTATGTAATGAACTATTAATCTGTATGTCGGCCGTAGAGACCACTCGGTGTCTTTATATATTTTTAAATGATTAAAAACTACAGAAAATTTGTCACATATTGTTCATAACAGAGTAATCTTAAAAGAAGTATGGTGAGTGGAGGCCAGTAAAAAAATTAATGTTTATCCCAGGGCAAATCTAATACAAAATTGATATTTTTAAGGACATCCTCATTGTTAAGGCTGCTTGAGACAGCTGCTTTTAACTCTTACTAATGGGAATTGGATTTGACAAAAAAATGGATTGAAACTTAAATTTAACCTTGCTCCAAATGAGTAAATACAGCACAACATTCAAGTATTATTATTGGTCAAAAATAATTTTAAGGTATTGTGAGGAAATAATCCCAATTATACTTTTGCCTTTCTTTATAGGGGGAAAGGATGACTTTTTTCCCAAGTGTAATTTATATGCTTGGTTGATGAGTAGATTTTCATTTGAATTATTTTTGCATATTGGGGAATGTACCTATATGAAAAAGAAAATTTTCCGTGTGTATATCACTCATCATTAACCAATCCTGTTTTTAAAACGTGTTTAGAATTCAATTTTCCAATTTTCCAAAAACACAATTACAGATTTTTGGCACATGCAGAGACCTTGAAAACTCATTGAATCCATTTGTCAGATTCGCAGCAGGACTTGGGAAATTTTGTTTATTTCTTTCATTGCACTTTTCCATAACTCCTTTCGAAAATCTCATAGCTTTGCATTGTAGCAATAGCTTTTGATCAAGGCATCAAAGACCTGTTTATACTTGAGCAATATTAGCCTCCTTGAAAAGGTAGACCTCCAATATTCTGAGTCCCATAGAGTCTCTGTGCACGGGACTGGGCCACATCTGTCTATGAACAGTTCCTGATGTAATTCACACTCTTATCCTTAAAAAAAAATTTGGGAACATCGTGAAGTCACTTCAATTATTTCTCAAAAACCTCACAATAAATCAGATATATGTTAAGTTTAAAGGTAATCTGAAGGTCTCACCAAAGATATTTTGATAGAGAAAAGCCTGTATTGTACACACTGATTTGGCTAACAAGTAGTCGTGATTGAATAATGCCTCTTGTGTTATATTAGTAGAAAAGAGACTTTTAACTTATCCCATTGCTGATGTTGACACATACTTTGTTATTCAGGGCCATTTGTCACCAAGAAGTCTGACTATTGCAAAAAGAAAAAAAAAATTCTTGGCCAAGTCTTGAACCACACTAAATTAGGACAAAAGTCAAAACCAGAACCGAAGCTTTACACTAAGACAAAAACCATCACATAGCCTGCGTTGCTTCTAGATTGTTTCATGCACTTGTTAAATTTTCATTTAGTCCATACACTTAAGATAACTTAGAAACAAGTATGGGTGCTTTGAAAACTTACTTTGACTTTTTATTTACAGAGGAGAGAATTAAGGCGTTTACCTTTTAAATTAAAGAAGCTAATACTACCTAAAATGTCTATGTAATTTGGATTTCTGCTTTATTATCACTGCCATTCATGAGTAAAACCTACAAATATTACCACTGTCATTGTATGCTTTCCTTCTAAAGCAACTTTCATTTCCCCATGAGACTTGCAAGAACTGAAGGATGGTTTTTCCTGGCATCAAGTTGCAAGGTGCTTTTATCTTGAATACATAGAAAAGCAACAAGAGACAGCTGATAATCATAGCAATAATTGACAAAGCTTTCACTTTGTGCTAGGTCCTGTGCTCAGTAATTTACATTCATTGTTGTATTGCATGACACAGACATTAAAATGAAAGAAAGATAGTTCATTCTTAAAATCCTGAAACTCAACTGCATTCAGTGTGATGGTGGTTAATAATTTGAACAGCATAGTTTTTCTTGTGAACACATGTAAACTTATGCAGCATACACTCAGGAAGGTTTATTTGGCCATTAGTATAATCTTCACTTTCGAGCATTTCCTGCACTTGAATAAGAAGCCGTGAGAACAGCCTATGTATGTTACTTGAGGAGGAAAGTTGACAAGCAATGAAGGAAAAAGATGTTTCAACTGTGCTCCAGATGGTAAACAGAAAAGAGAAGTGCTGAAGGGACCACAGCAGCAAAAAGCCAGGAAAGAGCCAAACTCCTTTTCATGAAACCATCAGAGCACCGGGAACTGCAAATACTGTGTTCTGGGAGGATGTTCTTCCATTTCTGTGTCTACATTGGAACGTAGATTAAGAAGTATCTGCAGAGAGTCAGTCTCTCTTTTGCTCTCTCTCTCTGCATTACTTTGAGTTACATCTCTATAAGGTTATAATAGTGATTTGTGGTCATATGCCTGACCCTATGTATGGAAAGCAACAGCTACCAAAGACAGACTCAGTCAGGCGTGTTGTAGTAGCAGTGCAAGAATAAGCAGCATTGCCCTAGGTATGAAATATGTTGCTAAATGGTAAATAACTTTTATTAGTCTGGAATAAATAAAGGGCATACTTCCATCATTTTATATAATGGCTCAATTCTTGGAAAGTTCCAGTGTTGTTGAAACTATACAAATAATAGCTTGAGTTTATTTATAAAAGTGATGTAGGTTCTAGGTGCTGTTCACACCCATATTAGTATCTTGGCAATGCATTAAAACTTGTGCAGGGCTCAGGGCTATATTTCACAGGATATCTAGAATCTCTAGTCTCTGCTCAATGCCAAAATTTCCCCCCGTCATTGTGACAGCCAAAAAACCCCTTTATGAATTTCCATTGTCACTCTTATTATGACAATGAAACTTCTGATCTATTTGAAAGGATTGGCCACTGATTCTCTTCATGCAAACAGGAAATTTCACTTTCATATGCTTTAAGATACAGTTTCCCTTAGTGGTATTATTTGCCTTTCAGCCAACTTTATCCAAATAATTGATAGCTTTTTTAAAGTGAAAGCTGAGAAACAAAGTTTACGATAAATTCACTGGCTGATACGGTATTTGATTTTTTAACAAATGTAATCATCCCAAAGCTGTATAGCTACACACATCTGTTTACCACTCATTCACTTTCTGCTGCATAAAGAGTTATTTATTACAAATAAATTTGTGACAAAGCGAAGAATGCAACTTTAGTTATATTTTATATGAAGAATTCCATGAAAGTTCTATTTTCAAATGTCTCTATTCAGGCAAAATCTAGGCGTGTCACACAGTTCCCTTTGTGCATTAAGACGCTCTGTGTTGCATGTTTCTTCTTTTCTCTGGTTTGCTAGTTCTTTCTGAAGGCTTGCCTTTACAACCTCAATAGAAATTCCTAGATTTAGACTAGTAGGGTGTCCTCACTTCAGGACATCTTGTCAGTCAGTATCTTGAATGGTGAAAGCCCTTTATGTGGAAGAGTGTCCCTGACTAAGTACTCCTGCTAAATTCCTGAAATAGCCCTATTTTCTAGAAGTTTCTACTGTAGTGAGTTTCTATTATAAGCATGCTATAAAATTGTATTCATTCAACAAGCATTTGTCAAGCAGGTGATATGAGCCTTGAACTAGGGCAGGCACTTCTTAAATCCTTTGCTTGATGGACGAAATAATGAAATATAATTTCAAGTTGATTATTACAATTATAACTAAAAATCGATAGGTTAATTCATAGCCATTGCAATATTTATTCATTTATATTCATTGTATAATAGCAATAATATAATATAATATAGTATAATATAGTATAGTGTAATATAATAATGTGTAATAATATTATAGAGGGGGCAAGCAGAGTGGGTTCAAAGTTTCTGGTGTTTCCAGTGCACTGAGGTGAGTCCTAGATGATGGCTAGGGAACAAAATTCCAGCATCTCCAGTTTCTTCTTCTTGGCCCAAAGCAGCCTGGCCGAGGCAGACTGACTTAAACATCCAGAGCATTGCAAACAGACTAGACAGACTTATGTGTGGCCCGCAGTAAACATATTTTGAATAATTTATTTTCTGGCCACAAAACTGCAGTGAAAAAGCAAAATTGTCATCTTGTCCTGCCTGCATTATGACTAAGCATATTGTAGCTCAGTCAGAAATAAAAATGAAGCAAACAAACAAAAAAAACCACCTTTGCATTATGGGGTAAACTAAAACAAACAAAATAGCAAACCCGTCTAGCTCCAGTCCTTCAAATCAATGAAGACTTTAGTCCTTTCCCCAAAGTGGCCAACTTCCTAGCAAAGTTAATCCTACCTTTGCAGTACTGACACCTACAGATAGGTGAAGACTCTTAGAAATAGGATAATTATTTGAGGAAATAACTGTTTTTCTTCCACCTTGGTAACCTTACATTTGGGTGTTAGTTTCCCTTTACACATCCATTTCAAACTGTGTTCAAGAAGCCAGTTTTTCAGAAGACTTCCTCATAAACAGTTTGCGTTTGCAAATAAATATGGATTTTTTCTTAATAGGTTTTTCCTTTGACACTAATCTTGTGACATATATTCAAAAGAGAGCATTAATTTATAAACAAATAGAGAGAATTACAAACTCTGTGTAATCTTAACTATGAATTCTACACTCTTTAAGGAGGACCAGCTTTTAAACCTCTTTTCTAAAGTGAATTTCTGTTTATTTAACTCTGTTGAAATATGAAATAAAATGTTCTGTTCCTCTCCATATATTTAGGCAGCTGCAGAAAATTATGTCAAATTCAGTCTTTTCATCATTTGTTTATTCAACAAACAACAAATATATATTATGTGCCAGACACTATTTCAACCACTGAAGGTGAAGGAGTGAGCAAAACAGACACAGGACCTGCCCCTATGGGGCTCACATTCTAATAAACTATTAATATATCATAAATTACATGTAATATTAAGGTTAGTTGATTTTATGTAGCACAAACATAGCTAAGCAATTGGGGCTTCAGATTTCATTCAGAAATTACTTTCTACTATTTTCATAGGAACTGTTACTTGAAAAGCAAACTCTGAAGTAGAGGATCTATTAATTACACAAAGAGTAGAAGCACTTAGTGACCCCTTTTGAATGTGATGGCTGTTAAGATGGCTGATACCTATTTTTAAACCTTTGCATTTTGAGATAAGATTGAAAAATGGAACAGTCCAGCAAGGAAAGTCATTAACAAATTAGGTAACAACTTCATGAAAAAGTTTTAGACATTAGAGTGACTCCATTCACTCCATTAAAACAAATGCCAAGTCAGCTTTTAGAAGTATCTAGGAAGCAACTTGCTCACTGACTGAATTTGGCTCAATATTTATGCAGAAATCATTGTAAACCCCATTTCCATTTTGGGGAAAAAGAAAAAAATACTAACAATGATATTTACACCTTCTCTCATTATGAGCTTCCTGAACTTATTTTCTGAGATGGATATAGTTAGAGAATAGCAATAGTCTTTAGAGGGGCTTGTGTTTCTTGAAAAAGAAAAGCAAAGTGATTATTTTACTGGCCTTACTAAATGTTAGTAATACAGAAATAAAGCTTATTCAACCACTGTTTGTGCTTGTTCACGAGATATCCACCGTACAGAGCATAGATGTGCCCGTATAAAGATTATCTTTGCTCATGAACTAGAACCTCTAGTTTACATCATTCCTTTTGGAGTTAGGGAACTTGGGGTGCAATCTATAGAGTCATTAGAATACTTGTCCTATGCATAAATTGTCTCAATGGCTCTGTCATGTGTTTCCAATTCTTCTTTCCTATCCTAATAGGCAGTCGGATGAGGGCGGCTCTGTTCTTCTGATGAAATGATCAGTGAGGTCAGAGCCAAGTTGTTAAGGATGCCGGTAGGGTCTGGGGGAGTTTGAGGTATCCTGCAGGGCTGTGAGGAGGGTGCTGGAGCTCACAGATTGTTGTAGGTTTCATCCCTGATGGTTTACCGAGCACTTTGGGATGCCTGAGGTGAAAATTACAGCAATTTTAAGAGTCTGACACACTTTCCAGCTGATAACACTAAAAACATGACTTGTAGCCTCTCGCCTTTCCTTGTTTGCTTCTTTGAATGAAGATAGCAGAAATGCTCTGTATGAACTATTACCCATTATGTGAGTTTTTATGAATTGAACTGATTTATCTTATAAAAATCCATTTATTTTTTCCTTCTTTGAGAGCAACTTACACAGTGGAGCAGATCCATGTTTATCAAAGTTATTAGAGCCCTGGGTTTTTAATTACTGGTTTGGACCACAGCCTTTCTAGTAGAATATGGACTGCATACTGAAGGGGAAAAAAAAGAAATAACAGGTTATGCAATATGCAAAGAGGATATCAGCAACTCATTCTCATCTAAGACAATGTTTAATGCAATCATAGTTGCTCTGGACCCCATATCCCTTTTATTTTGCTTTATTTGGGGGAGGAAGATTCTGATGTTACCAACCAGAACAATTAATTGCAGCCTCAGATGACATATTGTTCTTAACAAAATTAAAATTGTGAAGAATATAATGTTGCCTGCATTAAAAAATTGAATGTTTTTAAGTACAAGCAAAAACTTTAGCCTGCACTGAAAGTTTTAAGTGCATTTCTCCTTAGAATGAAATTATATGCCTGAAAAGAATTGATCTTACTCTTATTTTTATAACCTATCACATCACAGAATTGCATTTGTCAGAATTTACCCTTAATGATTTGGAATTATTCTTTCAAACTATATAAACAACCTATTGTTTCTTTCCTAGAACTTTAGAATCTATGAAAACCCCCAAATAAGCATGAAGCAACTATTAGAAAATGAGCCAGATCTGAGGGCACATTAAGCTATTCCTGTGGACAGTTTTGTGCAATACTCAACAGTTAGACCTCTAGGTAAATGTGAATTACATTTGTAATTCTAACATTATAATCTACGTGTTAGTTTGAAAGCTTCCACATCAAGGACTGATTTTTTTCCCCCATTCTTACGATTCCTCAACAATATAATAAGGTAAATAGTAAGTACTTTATGGGTGGATCTAAAAATAACTAGTAAAAGCCGTATGATTTTTTAAATAATAAAAGAAAACACATTTAGTATAAAATATCTTTAGTTATACATTACAAGGAAGCTGAATAAACTAAATTCAGCTGTGCAAAATGATACAGTTTGTTTTAGTTCTCAAAATTTCGTATTTCTTATATGCATGGATATATCAAAGAGATTTAGTGAATGAATATCTTGTAACAAATGTGTTCTTTCTGCTCTCTACTATGGCTGTTTCTTCATCTCTTAACCTTAATTCTGCTCTTTGCTTTCCCCCAAAGTCTGCTAATCCATTAGCTCTTCCTCTCCACATTTCTTTTATAGATTTCTTAATATTAGTAGGAATCAGCCCTCAGCAACCGCATCGTAAATCTAAGAGTGCAATCTGAAATCTAATTGTTTCACTGTTGTCAAACAAGAATGACCAGTAAGAAAGGTCTATGACTAAAATTTCCACTTGTGAGTGTATCTTCAGCCCTTGATACAGTCAGACATTTTAATTCATAAAATATCAGTACGAAGAACAAAATGCAACTTTGCAATTATTTGCATAGAAGTTACCACTTAAAATGAGCACCAATACCTGTGACATTTGGGCTGTCTAGACAAAGGTTGTTTACCCAAACTAAATCCATTAAAGGTATGTCTCACACTGTTAGCTAAATCCTACTAAAAATATTCATACTGAGTCCGGCATGCCCTGGTGCCTAGCTCCATGGCATAAATTAAGGTTCAGAGAAAGTCTCTTAACTCTTTCAGATCATTAAAGCAGTATTCAAAAGGAGCAATTCAGATGATCATTGAGTTAATCCAAAGTGCAAATATCTACATGTTAAGGTTTATTTATCACTGCAAGTTTTCATCTACATTAAAGACATGAAATTTCACACTTGAAAATAGAGCCACAAAAAATAGCTATTTACTAAAGCAAAAAGGAGTAAGATTGTGAGTGTGTGTGTATGTGTTATAGTTTGGGCAGAAAAAAGTTTGTGAGGTTTACCCTATAGGAGTGGTTTGTAGGTGAAATGGTTGATGATCATAGCAAAATAATAACAGTAAGTACTAAACGTGTAAGAAAGGAATAGCAGGACTTGACAGCTACCCTGAGTTGTAATTGTATATCCTAAACACTTAGATTCACTTCTTTCATGAAATTTAAAAATTAGATGGTTTTCCATTTCCTTGTCCTTTTTTTTTTTTTTTTTTTCTCTCATGTCCCACAGACTAGTTCTGTAGCTTTTATTTCATAGTTACTGCACCTTGTATCTTGCCATTATTTTCTTGCTGAGAACACAGTCTAAAACAGACGGAACCGAAACTCTTTAACCAAAGTTAAGAAAAGGCTGTTGAATTATCAGTGAATTTAGTACCAGAGGTATTACCATGTAAAAAATCTCACCATTTGACAAAAATGTGATGAATATAGAAAAAGCTGGGCTTGAGAATCCACATAATCTAATTGCTCTTTCATTGCCACTTTGATTTTCTTGCTACTCTTTTGATTTTTTTCAAAATATTTTAAAACTGCATTTCTTCCCCCAAACCCTGAACTTCTGGGATTGTCTCTTCATATCAGAACATGCACCAGTGTACCCAGTTCCTCATCTATCCAGACTCAACCAAAAACAACTGCTTGAAAAATATTTGGGTAGAGTAATTGTAATCGTTATTGGTTTGGTTTTTGTTAACCTTTATTTTTTGTTTGAGGAAGATTAAGTCAATCCACCTGGAGTTTAATACTGTATGTTACTATAGTAACTTTATAGCCTGTTTGGCTGTGACAAAGGGGCTTCATCTCGTCCATTTCATGCTCCTGTGTCGACCTACTCCCTCCCAGTGTTTTATTATATCTGTCTTTAAGGGTATCTGCGGGAGCCACAGCTGCTGTGCTTTTGTAACAGAAAGCAGCTTTCACTGTGTGAAACGCTGGGCTCTAAGAGGTCTTACAGGCTGATGGCATTATTGAATTTCAAAGCAAAGACAAACAACATCAAATTGTTTAAAGCGAATATTCATGTTTTCCTGTATACCATGTATTTTTCTAGAAATAGTATATAATCTATTTTCCAGAAAAAATATATAATTGTTATCTAATGGAATTATGAATGAAAAGGTAGGAAATAACCCTAAAGTAAGATAAGTTGAAAAAACAAACCCAAAGTACATTCAAGTCAGGACATTTATCAACATGGTATACAGTCTTTTAAAGAGGATGTTTTTCTTTTAATCAGTAATTTGATTGCTTTATTCTTTTCAAGTTTTATAGATATCTAAATGTTGTTTACTGAGCAACTTCTGAATATGTTCTTATAGTTTATATAGAGATGCTGACTAATTTTACTCACGTTAGCAAAACTTTGCCTATTTAGGTTCTATTCTTAGACCAAGTTTTAGTCCTGATCACTTTTGAAAAAAATGTATGACTGTTATTCCCCAAGATAATATAGTTGTAGTGTACTCACAAATTATTTTTAGAAATGGACCGAGAAAATACTTTTGATAGTAGTTTTTTTTTTTCCCCCGTTTCTCACATTTATTTAGCCAAAGCATCTGTCCAACTTGAAACTTCAAAACACTCCTCTCCCCAAAGTGGTCCAATATTTATTTGCCTCTGTTCCATAAAAGGCTACTTTGGTGAGATTCTTTTTCAGAATATCAGTGCAGTGATCTTCCAGTTGTGTTAATTGCTGTGTTGGAAAAGTGGTGAACGCTCAATGCTGTCTTGTTAACTTGCTAAGCATCTGGTCAGCAGGGTAGTTCAGCTCCAGCGAGGCTCTTGACACCTCTGTCAAGGGTTATTGATACCTCGCACACCCCAGCTGAGGCAGATTGTTTCAGTAGGGCTTCAGATCCATAGCGTAGCCTGTAGTTAGGAAAAAAAAAAAAAAAAAAAAAAAAAAAACCCAACAAAAAAAACCCCCAAGTGATTGACAGCCCACACCTCCTGGGCCCTTCTTACTACCAGACACAACATCTGCTATGCCCTGTGGAGCAGTGAACCAACACACACCGAGAGAACTGTTTCTAGTATTGTCAGGGTGGATTTTGCTTAACCCTTTGTAGTTACTCTCTGGAGAAAAGTGTGAGATGGCTTTTATTTGGGGGCAAGGATGGGGGTAAATACAGATTTGGGGGGAGATTAGAATGCCTTACTTTAAAAGGAATTTTACTTAATAAAATATTACTGAAAGTGACAAAAAAAAAAACAGAGTCTAGTATAAGTGCCTAGAAATAACCTCATTGCTGTGCTTTTTTTTGGTCGTCAAATGAAAGATTTGTCATATTCTTTCCCAGCACTATCTCAGAATCAGAGAAACTGAACTCGTGCAGAATAATGAATTAGTGGCAAATGGTTTTGGTTTTCATTCACATGGTACCTTCAAGCCTATAAGATTTTCATTGCATCTAGATTTATAAAAATTATTCTCAATAATTCAGAAGAGATTAGAAAGCCAGTATATTTGTTAAGTAGACAGAAAAGCCACAATGTGTCCATGCCAAACCTTTAAAAGGCAAGGGTACTGTGCATCTAGTATTCTGTGACTTCCAAAGTTATAATGCTGAAATATGGGAGTCTATATATCATTTTAGGAAAACTTGTTTTTTGTTATTGCCAACTCCACTACCCTGCTGATAGAATGCGAAATCCTATATTTGATAATAAATGTGATTCATTAAAAGTGCATCAAGAAGCTTTTGTAGACTGCCAGCAATATACGGGAGCATTTAAAGGTTCCCCATAGCAATTTCCAGGTTAAAATTGTTTTGACATTTTTTGAAGGGCTCATTTTTGTGTCTGGATATTTTAAGATGTCTTCTGAAACAATTTTTCACACTTTGGGCATATTAGTTAAAAAGGTAAAGAATAGGGAATAATGTTGGGGTAAAATTATCTAATTTCTTTATATATGTGTTCTCTGATACTGACATGAATAAAAATTAAAAAACAGAGCTTACATATTGAAAAAATACAGCAATGGATCTAAGAGTAATTTAATACATCTCTTTTCACGTGGGCCAGTATTTGTCAGACTAGCTCTCCATCATAATACCATGCATCAAGGCTAATACTTAATGGCCATAATACCTCTGTTTACAATGCTTTAAGGATGAGCTATGCTACAGAATAGCTGTAGCATTTTTATTCTGTTTTTATTACAAGGTAATTAGCAATATTATTTTTATGCAGTCTCACCTCTTGTCAGCATTATCTTACATCTACATAATTCACCCAATATTATGAAGACAAAGAAATTATTCCTTCAGTTGTATGATATTATTATATTTTTATCACTTGGATTTATATTAGTGAATGAGTATGTACATATCTGGTATTTAAGATCCATTTGTTTCCAACAAACTTGTTCTCATGTCAAAAGTTTTAGCCAAAGATAGATAACCTTCTAATAATCAAAATTTAAAAATACTTATATGCAGACAATTTAAGTAAGACTTAATTTTTTTTTTTTTTTTACTATTTTGAAACTTTATTATATGCCACGTGCGTGCCCATGTGCACTTATGGCTTACTTATGTTTCATTGATCTATTTATCCATTACTGATTCAATGCCACACAATTCTCATTATTATAGCTTTACATTATGTCTAGACATGTGCTTGGAAAATACCTTAAATTTGTCCTTTTTTGTCATTTTTTTCTTGGCTGTTTATGCACACATACTCTTCCATAGAAATACAAAAGAAAGGGAAAAGAAATTTAGGCATAGTAGTTTGGTTTCTTATATGTGATCCAATCATATAGTCGGTCTGGGAATAGGAGAATTTAGCTCATTTACAGCCGGGCCGATCAGCGATTACTATGTCATCTCATTTTGTGTTTTTTCGTGTTTTTTCTTTATCATGCGTTAGACTCTATGTTTCCCTACTTTTTACTAGAAGAACTGAATTTCATACAGTCCCTATTTTGATAGCTCTATATTCTATTTCTATTCTTTCAGTTATACTTAATTTTCAATACTCATACTTAAATATATTTTTCAAAAAAAGGTCAAGTTTATCATTATCTTCCTCCCTCTTTTCCTTTCTCTCCCTCTCCTTGATCCTGTCACCTTTCCCCAACTCATTTATAACTCTCATCTTGAACCTTATTTTCAGATTATTATTAAAAACATCTTCCTTAGTTTCTTTGCCTCCTCCTCCTCCTCTCTTCCTCTTTTTCTCTTCTTCTTTCTCTGTCGTCTTATAATTTATACTTACTGAATTTTAACAATCAACTTATTTAATTTTATGCTCATCATTCTCTCTCCTCCTTGTATGCTTATAAATTCATTTTACCTTGTGGAGGAAATATATTCTTTTTTTTTTTCTTAACATCTTTATTGGAGTATAATTGCTTCACAATACTGTGTTAGTTTCTGTTGTACAACAAAGTGAATCAGCCATATGCATACATATATCCCCATATCCCCTCCCTCTTGAGCCTCCCTCCCTCCCTCCCTATCCCACCCCTCTAGGTGGACACAAAGCACCAAGCCCAAGCTGATCTCCCTGTACGATGCAGCTGCTTCCCTCTAGCTATCTATTTTACATTTGTAGTGTGTATATGTCAATGCCACTCTCTCACTTCGTCCCACCTTACCCTTCCCCCTCCCCTTGTCCTAAAGTCCATTATCTACGTCTGCGTCTTTATTCCTGTCCTGCCCCTAGGTTCTTCAGAACCTTTTTTTTTTTTTTTTTAGATTCTATATATATGTGTTAGCATACAGTATTTGTTTTTCTCTTTCTGACTTCACTGTGCATGACAGACTCTAGGTCCATCCATCTCACTACAAATAACTCAATTTTGTTTCTTTTTATGGCTGAGTAATATTCCATTGTATATATGTGCCACATCTTTATCCATTCATCTGTCGATGGACACTTAGGTTGCTTCCATGTCCTGGCTATTGTAAATAGTGCTGCAATGAACATTGTGGTACATGTCTCTTTTTGAATTATGGTTTTCTCAGGGTATATGCCCAGTAGTGGGACTGCTGGGTCATATGGTAGTTCTATTTTTAGTTTTTTAAGGAACCTCCATACTGTTCTCCATAGTGACTGTATCAATTTACTTTCCCACCAGCAGTGCAAGAGGGTTCCCTTTCTCCACACCTTCTCCAGCATTTATTGTTTGTAGATTTTTTGATGATGGCCATTCTGACTGGTGTGAGGTGATACCTCATTGTAGTTTTGATTTGCATTTCTCTAATGATTAGTGATGTTGAGCATCCTTTCATGTGTTTGTTGGCAATCTGTATATCTTCTTTGGAGAAATGTCTATTAAGTTCTTCCACCCATTTTTGGATTGGGTTGTTTGTTTTTTTGATATTGAGCTGCATGAGCTGCTTATATATTTTGGAGATTAATCCTTTGTCAGTTGCTTTGTTTGCAAATATGTTCTCCCATTCTGAGGGTTGTCTTTTTGTCTTGTTTATGGTTTCCTTTGCTGTGCAAAAGCTTTTAAGTTTCATTAGGTCCCATTTGTTTATTTTTGTTTTTATTTCTATTTCTCTAGGAGGTGGGTCAAAAAGGATCTTGCTGTGATTTATGTCATAGAGTGTTCTGCCTATGTTTTCCTTGGAGGAATATATTCTTGAGTGTGTGCTCTTTTTCATCCAGAGAGGCTCTCATTTTACTCTTGAGAATAGATTTATTTAAATATTTCCTTACGTACATGCTCTTATATTCTACTTTAGACAGTAGATAAATAAGAATGTTTTCCTCTGTTCTTCTTAATAATTCCATTTCTAAAGTCTTTTGGCATGTTTCTTCACCTTGATCATTTATTTCTCTAACTTGCTTTTTACCAGTGTGCAATTGTTGTTCTTTATTTATATAAAAGTAATTATATTTTTCATACCAAAACTCTAACATTCATTTATGATGATCTGTTTTTATCTCATGAATCCTAGTTTCTCCCTTATTTTTCCACATATTAAAATATACTTATTTTGAAGTTATTTTCTGACTTCTCTATTAACTTTGTTTCTTTGGAAAATAATTTATTTGCATTCTTTGTAATTTTCTTTCTTTTATGGGTCAACGACCCTCTGAGTTTGTTTATTTTTTAATAGTATTTCATCTCTATCTATTATTTTCCAGTGTAGTGGTATCTTAGTTTTCTATGGCTGCTGTAACAAATAACCATAAATTTAGTGGCTTAAAATAAAAATATATTGCCTTACAGTTCTGTAATTCAGAAGTCTGAAATGGGTCTCACTAGGCTAAAATCAAGGTGTTGGCAGATCTGATTGACAAAGACTAGCATTAATATAATACCAGATGATTATAACCTACAAAAAAAATACGTATTTTACATAAACAATGCAATACTAACAAAATTGATTTAGTCCACAAATAAAACCTCAAATTCTACAGACTACATGCAGATCACATTCTCTAACCATAATGCAGTAAATGGAAATGTGAATATAAAATATTTAAACAAAAATCACTCATAACATATAGTTTTTAAAAATGTATTATGAAATTGCTTAAAAAAGGAAACAAAAACATAATTAGAAGCTCTTGAAAAAGAACAAAATAGGAATATTTTTGTCATCACTTATGGAATATTGCCAAAGTTTACTCACATGAATATCCATAACTTTGAATATTTTATCAAATAAAAATATGGAAATGAATAATTTAAACACTGAACACTAGAAAACAAGAGCAAAACAAACATAAATAAAGAATGCAATAAAGGACACCAAGCATTAAAAAAACTCCAAAAGTATAAAGTTGGTAAATCCAAGAACTTGATTTTTGTAGGGGAAATAGAATAAGAAATTTTTATATAGTCCACACCCCAAAATTTGGTCTACAAAGAGAATAAATTTTTTTAAATGAGATTAAAAATTGTGGGCCTATGTGTATAGATATTTTCTAATTAATTTGAAAGCATGTTATATTGGATTTATTTGTTTAAAATATGAATGACCATATTTCACTAAATAAAAAACAAAAATTCAAAAGAGAACTGGAAAATTTTCAAAGAATTACCCCTAAAAGAATGTACCCATTTTTCACAATTTTTCAAATATGGGAATTACTATATCTTATTGTTAATATTGTAGCCAAACATGGAAGGATGTTGTCATTAATGACACAAGAAATTTATAGAAATTAAAAAGTAGATCTTTATCTTTTGTGTAAATTATTAAAAATCATAAAATATGTCCAGACTACAAGAACCATATATTAAAAAATAATACATCAAGTTCAACTAAGTTTATCTCTGAAATGTATTTTTAAAAAACATTGCCAATTACTACAATGTAATAATATATGTGTAAATCTTATACAGAATGTTTCAGAAAGTTTGAGATGAAGAGAACACTTTCAAACTTATTTTATGAGGGCAGCATTATCTAAAACCTGATTAAGACATTACAAAAGAAAAGAACTAAGACCAATATTCTTCATGAATAAAAATGTAAAAATTCCTAACAGAATGTTAGCAAAAGGAAACCAGTAATTATATATGAAAGATAAAACATGAGTAAATGTGGTTTCTCAAAAAAATACAAGGTTGCCTTAACACTCAAAAATCAATTATTATTTTTTACTATATTAATAGACTGAAGGAGAAATAGCTTGACATCTTTGAATAGACGCAGAGAATGATTTTTTTTCAATTGTATATAGGACATATCAAAAATACTTACAGCTAGGGGCTTCCTTAGTGGCGCAGTGGTTGAGAATCTGCCTGCCAATGCAGGGGACACGGGTTGGAGCCCTGGTCTGGGAAGATCCCACATGCCGCGGAGCAACTAGGCCCGTGAGCCACAACTACTGAGCCTGCGCGTCTGGAGCCTGTGCTCCTCAACAAGAGAGGCCGCGATAATGAGAGGCCCGCGCACCGCGATGAAGAGTGGCCCCCACTTGCCGCAACTAGAGAAGGCCCTCGCACAGAAACGAAGACCCAACACAGCCATAAATAAATAAATAAATAAACCCCCCCCCAAAAAAGAAAGTAGCTTAAAATAAAATTATTTAAAAAAAAAAATACTTACAGCTAATATCATGCATAATGGTGAAATATTGAATGATTTTCCATAAAATTAGAAATAGGTGAGATGTCTGTTTTTACCACTTCTATTCCACATATTGCCAATAAGGCAATCAAAAGAAATAAATAAAGTTTGGAAACAAAAAATAAAATCTGTCTTTAATTACACATAACATAATCGCTTACATAGGAAATCACAAGGAATTTATAAAACAATTACTAGAGCCAGTAGGTGAATTTAGCAAAGTTGCAGGTACAAGGTTAATATATCAGCAGCATAGAAAATACATTAAAAATCAGTCCCATACACAATTGTGTCTAAAAACATGAACTTTAACAAAGGACTGCAAAACCTCTATACTAAAAATTATAATGCATTCCTGAAAGAAATTAAGACAAATCTTAATTAATGGAGCAACACACCGTGTTTGTGGATTAGAGCATTCAAGTTTGTTAAAATGTTGATTCTCCATCCTCCCCTAATTGGACTATAGATTCAATACAATCCCAATGTAAATCACAACAGACTTTTTTGCAGAAATATAAAAACTAACTCAAAATTTATTTGGAAATGCAACACAACCACAAATTCTTCAGGAAATCAAAAGAAGGAGTACTTATATCATCCACCTTTAAAACTTGCTATAAAGTTACAGTAATTAAGACATCTTAACTTTGTTTAATAATAATAACTAGATCAATGGAAGGACTAGAGAGTCCAGAAATAGACTCACATTTATACAGTACATTGCATTTCCACAAAGACACTAAAGCAAATCATTGGGGAAAGGATTTTCAACAGAGGAAGTTGAACAACTGAATATCATATGGAAAAACATGAAACTCAAACTCTACTCAACACCAAATATAAAAATTAATTTAAGATATAGTATAATCCAAAATGCTCAAGCTAAAGTCATAATGATTCTAAAGGCAAACAAAGGAGATTATCTTGGCAAAATGGGTAGATAAATATTTTCTCAGACAGGATACAATAAACAATTACTATAAGGAAGTAAAATGAACAATTTGGAGAATATAAATTGCAGCCATAATGAGATGCCACTCAAATTACTGAACTTAAAAAAATGAAAATACCAAATGTAGGTGAAGATTTGAAGCAATTGGAACTCTCACACATTGCCACTGAGAATGCAAATGGTACAACCATTTAGGAAAAGATTTTAGCAGTTTCTTACAAAGTTAAACTTATACCTACCATATGACTCAGTAATTTCATTACTAGGTACTTTCCAAGAGAAGTAGAAACATATGTGTACAAAAAGATGTTTTAAAGAATGATTTTGGCATTTTAGTCATAAAAGCTGAAACAGTCCAGAAAAGCCACTGAGGCATAAGAATTATTTTGAGCTGAAGGCATTTGAAATCCCTTATCTGCCTAAAAGCAGGACCTCCCAAAGAGCTCAGTTGTCATAAATCCCCTCCCCCAGGAGCAAATCTAATCTTCTAATCTTCGAAGTTGTTGGCACCACACTCAACATACATTGTCACAAAACCATCATATCTCCCATCTATTCTTTTATGGCCCCATTTGTCTTTCCAAAGAGTCATCTGTTTTTCCATAAACTCTCGTTTCTCTTCTCTCTTCTAAAAAGTCATTTGTTCTCCCAGATGTGCCCTCTGCTCCTTGCCATTCCCTATTAAAACGGTATATAAGCCCCAAATTCTAACCTCCTTGAGTCACATTTCTTTGTGAACTCCCATGTTATATGTTTTCCCTCTCACTAGTCTTCTTTTGTTTGTTTAATTTGCAGAACACCAAAGACTGCATCTAAAAGGGTTCAGGAAAGTTTTACTTCCTGACAAAGCCAAACCAAACCAAACCAAACAAACAAAAAAACCCAAGTGTTCATTAAGAGGAGAATGAATAAATGAGTAGTACATTATATATAAGAATGCTAATCAGAAATAAAATGGAAAAAGACTCCTAATAGATGGAGCAACAGGAACAAATCTTACCAACATTATACTGAGTTAAAGTCAAACACCAAAGAGACATACTGTATATTCCATCATACTTTATGACATAAATATTCTAAATTTTGATAGAAGTGTGGGTTTCATGAGTGTACCATTTTCAAAACTCATAGAAGTTTGTACTTATGATTTGTAAATTTCACTGTATATAAGTTTTACCTATAAATTAATACAAACTTTGAATTTTCAGTAGGCTTGCTTTTTACAGTGGTATGGATTAGCAATTCTGAAAGTATATTCTATGTATTCTAGGCATTAGTGAATGAGTAAATATATTAAGGGTAATAGAAGACAGGCTTCTCTGTTGAAGAAGCAAGTTGTAAATACAGAAAGGGGGAAAACTAAATGTATCCTGTGGCATTGGATTAGAATTGAAGCGTATCAGTATAAAATAATTCCATGTGTATTTTAAATATAAAATACACATATGTATGAATATATTTACATACATATTACATATAGTATGTATTACATATAAATATACCTATATTTATATATTTATTTATATTACATAAACACACACAGGTGCACACTTACATATGTTTGCTAGCTCTATCAACTAATAGCTAACACTGATAGCAATTATGACAACCTTGTTTTCTAAATATCATTTTCCAGTAAAAAGAACCAGGGATGTTTGGAAAAATGGTTGAATCTCAGGTCTTTGGCAGACAAAGGGCAAGATAAGCCTGAACATCTTCTTGCAGCACAATTAATCAAGGGCTGGGAGAATATTGGGGACATGTCCAAAAGACACAAGAGGTAAATTGAAGTGGCTCAAACTTGGTCAAATCTGGGGCAAACTGAGTATTATAATAAACAATGATAGTAAATAAATAACAATACTAGTAGATTCTAAATCATTGAATGAAATAAGAACCCATAAGTCTGTTTAAATAAATGAATAAACAGGTGAATAAGAAAAGCACTTCCTTACAATAGGACTCTGATGGTTATAGAAGAAATGATGGAGTTGGAAAATCATAATGGATGCTGAAGTTAGTGGGTAAAATTTTGATCAGGGACAAAAAACTTACATAGACATAAAGTATCTCACCACAAATTAGATTCAAAGTATCTCCATAGAAGTTACATTACAAAGAAGAAAATAGTAACTTTATCATGGAGAAACCTAATTATATAATGTTGGGGAGGAAAAATTTTCCTTCTACCCTTCTAGGTTCTTTGGCTGCTCTAATAACCAAATTGACATAAGACATTAACAGGAGAATAAAAATTAATTACATACATAAGAGTTCTCCATAAGAATGTAGGACCCAAGGGCAAATCTGGCAATTGAGGCTAGTGTGCAATCCCGAGCTAAGGAATGGGGCCTGGAGCTTCAAAGGGGAGTAGGGTAATTCACTGGACAATGAGAAGAAATGTTTAGTAATTAGATGTTTACCCTGCCATACAGATAGGTCATTCAGGTAAAAGTTATCTCTGGTAATAGCTCTCTTTCTGAGCCAGGCGACCTATCTCAATTATTTTAAGTGGTTAAACTCTTCATGAGTCTTTTGGGCCTTGATTGCCTTCAGCTCGAAATAATCCCACATGCCAAAGTGGCACATTTTGGGGAGGCTCATTATGAACCTCTTCAATAACATAATACAATATTTATTAAATGATCAAAGTTAACATCACTGATGTTGGGTTTGGGGCTTCCAGTTATAACTGCACTAAGGAAAATACAACATCTGTATTATTCATGCCAAAGATGGAAAGTCTAAATTTCATCATGAGGAAATATTAGACAATCCCAAATTGAGGAATATTTTACAAAATAATGACTTTGTACTCTTTATAATGTCAAAATCAGCAAATAAAAGGACTGAGCAACTCTTCCAGGGTAAAGGATTCTAATGATCGATAGCACTGTGTGATGCCAGACTGTACCTAGACTGGGGAAAAAAGTGTTAATAAAGAACATCCTTGAGTCAGTTTACAAAATTTGAATATGAACTATTGATTATGTAATAATCACATTATTTCACAATACTGTGAAATTTTGTGGTTTTGATCATTTTATTGTAGTTAGAATGCCTTTGTGCTTTGGAAAACATACTAAAACATTTAGGGGTAATAAGGAACAATGTCTCCAACTCTGTTTCAAACAGTTCAGAAAAAAATATGTATACATACAGATAACAGAAGGATAGAATCATAAAATAATTGGGGCAAAAAGTAAGTAATTAGTAAATTGGGAAAAAGGGCTTATTGGGGTCTTAGAAATATTCTTGCAAATTTTCTGTAAGTCTGACATAATATTAAAATAAAAACTAACAAGTAATATACAATCCCTCATTTGAGGATTCATAAGTACCTTTCCAA
Organism: Eubalaena glacialis; assembly: GCF_028564815.1. Classification (NCBI taxonomy): domain Eukaryota; kingdom Metazoa; phylum Chordata; class Mammalia; order Artiodactyla; family Balaenidae; genus Eubalaena; species Eubalaena glacialis. The sequence continues at coordinate 60,758,082 of NC_083727.1, read as the reverse complement.
TCTTGCTAATTATAATCTTAACTTCTGTGAACACTAGAAAGGGATATCAAAGATCACCCTAAAGCTTACTGACAATTGTATGTAAATTTTATAGGGACATTTTTAATATTGCAGCATATATGCATATTATTTACTGAATTATATTTTTATTTTATTAAAAAATTTGTACTTAAGGAGGGATTCCTCTGTAATTTGCACCTTGTTTCCCCTATAATTTGTCTGTACTATGATGATTTTTTTCATGGACACTATTTTAATATCATATTGAAAATTTAGAAACTGATTCATCATCTGTTAGATTTCCTGTTTTTATATGATTTCCAAATTCAGATTATGTTATTCTACTACTTTTTAATTTATCCCATGAACTTTATTCATTCATAACTTTACTGTTGTATTGTTTATCCAGTAATATATGCTGGTTGGTAATAAAATGTGTTGTGATTCAACAGTACAGATTTTCTTCAAAAACTCAGAGGTCAGAGCAGAACAGATGAGTTGAACAACATTTAACTAAAGAGAACATTGAAATGACCCATTCTTATGTCTCACAATTCTCTTCTCCTAGACCACAACTTCCTTCAGTTGATTCAAGCTAAATAATGCATTGTTTATTAAGTATAGTCATTCATAAAGCAAACATACAGTGTTGTGCTTATTGCATTAAAGTTTAATATGGCATGGTGTATGAGTCAGGGAGTATATTCATAGACAGTAATAGCAATATTAAAAAATAGAAATTAGCATATTTAAACACATCTATGTCTTTTAAAAGTAAAATCGGGTTCATTGTTTTCATTGTTAATTGAATTAAAGAGATTTCAAAATAACCATTTTGTCCTCCATTAACTTATTTTTCTATAGTGTCCATAACTTGTCATATGTACATGAAGTTATTCTTAACTATTCCAAAATTAGAAATTATCTTTGTCACAGGTACTGCTTCTAAATTGACAGCTATCAAGGACAGTGTCTGTGTCCAGAGCATATGACATAGATATACAGATAATTAACTCTGCTACTTATCATTCCTGAATAAGGAAAATAATAAAAGTACACTAAACATTCTTCTTGACTATATGTGCTATAAGAATATATCTTCACACTCTACTTTCTATACTTAACTCAATTAAATGCTATTGGTACATACCTGATAGGTTTTCCTTTTTAGATTCCAATTTTCTAATGTTTCTATAAGAAAGTAATGATAGTTAAACCCTCATCTCTCACAAGTAATGTTTCTGATGATCAGGGTGACCTTCTCTGATTAATTAATTCAAGATCTAAGCTGCCTCATTTTAAGCAATCTTCAATTATACAGGATATAACTTTTATGTTGAGTTCTGTTTTACTTTTTATTTAAATTACATTATATTTGAAGAGTAAAATGGTGAGTGTTTTCCCCTGGAAATTACCAGGGGAAATATTACCCTGGTAATATTGGTAAAATATTACCAATTTACGCACATTTTTTTCTGAAATGTAGTAATGGTATACTTGTAAATACAATTTACATTATTAACATATTACCTCACCCCATATTTTCATATTCATGCTACTGCATTATTTTACCTCTGTATGATGAAGTTTAAAAACTAGACTGTTTTAAGATAGGACCTGTATTTTCCCCATCTTTCACCCTGCTCCTTCTAGTGGCTAACACACCACACTATCAGCCAGTTAGTGTCTTCCAAATTGGAAGTTCCTACTTCATTCTAACCTAATTTATATAGTGTTGGGATGTGAAAAGATATCACCATCAAAGCTCAGAAGAAAGTTCTGAAAGTGATGTATAAAGACCCACCAAAATGATTTTGTTAAGAAGGTATATTTGAAATGCCTCTTCATTTAAGTGAAATAGCCTTAGTTCCCAGTATCTTCCATCCAACAAAATGTTTAGTACTGGGGAACAAACAATAGACACACATGTTTTGTTGGGAAAGACACTATGTTTGCATTTGGTGATATGTCTGTCTATCACAGAGCTTTTCATATTATTATTCAGAAGCTCCTGTTAGTTACCGTAATGGAACAAGGAGTAAAGTAGGGGGCAATGACGATAAATTGAGCGCTTAAGTGGCACCATATTTGCGCTAAGCATTTACCAAGTGCCATAATTATTATGTATATTAGGTATATAGTGTTTGATTTACATGCTCAAATTTGAAGAAAAGTGTCCTTTTCATGTAAACTTTTGGGTAACAATAGCCAACATTTATAATTTACTAAATGCAAGGTAAATGCAATATTAGTAGCTTCATTTTGCAGATAAGGAAGCTAAATCACAGAGTTTAAATGACTTGTGAGTAAAAACTGAAGCCAGAAATCTGTCTCTGGAGCTCATGCATTTAACTTCTAGGTTCTTTTAGTCTATCATTTCCCAAAACTAGTTGGAGGAATGGGCAAATGGAAAGATAATCATGCTCACACAATGAAAGAGATATCATTTATTTTTGCAATTTAACATAGCTTAATTACATTTTGTAAGCATTTATTAAGAATTTACTATATACCTGGGAATGCTCAAAACAGAGAAAAAAAGGGAGAATTTCTTTTGGGGCCAACTAGCATATTTCAATTAAAGCCAATAAGCATGTAATGAAGGCCAACTGTGAGCCAACTAATATCCTCATCCCAATAGATAAAAAGACCTTTGTCTAGTAGAGGAGCTTGTAATGTAGTTGGAGATAAATGAATATCCATCATGTAGAGGGGTAGGTACAGTAGGACATCAGAAAAGATGGGAGTGATCAGGGAAAGCTATGTGAGTCTCAAAGGAAAGATAAAAGTTTTGAGTTGGGAATGGTGGTAAGGGAATACCAGATATCAGAAACAGTACATTGAAAAGCACAGAAGTGTGAATTAGCATGACATGTTCAGAGGTGACCAGAATATAGGGTGTTGGATGAAAGGTTAAGTGATTATCAAATGAATCTGGAGAGCAGAGAGGAGCCAGAAATAACAACCGGGAATAATGAGCCATGGTATTATTGGTTAGCTTTGCTCAGAAAGAATATTCTGTCTTAAAATAATTGACTGGCAGACACAGTATGGTGGTCAGCAGAAATAGCAAGAATAGCAGGACATATCCAGCTGGCTATTGGATACTCAATTCAATATGCATGTCCTGATCATTGGCTTCGGAAAAGGCCAGCAATTCTATAAAAAAGCTGGAAGGGAAGTCCTCTCACACCCCACCTCTGAAAACGAGTCCCAATACCTTTATTCTTAGCGTCTTCATCCAATAAGGCTCAATCATCCCCTGTCTAGACCTAAGGTGCCAACAGCATCTTAGATAACTCCAATCAAGTCTCTCCATGAGCCCTTAGGCCCACGATAGTGTTTCCTTTGGATTTAGTTTCTTTGTCTTGTTACTCTCATTGCTTTGAAGCTTTGCAAATATGACCCCAAACTGTAGTCTTGTCAGCATTGGGACTGTCCCACATGTCTTGGTAGACAAATACATGACTTTGAGACCTGGAGTCCATATAACTATGTTTCACCCATGTGATAAGAACTCTGCTATCTCCTCTCAGAAATCACTGAGCTCACTATTATCTCAGTCACCACTAAACTTGCTTTTCAATATGGAATCTTGACACATTCCTTCAAATTTTCTCAGCATTTCCATTTCACCTGCCCTCCTATCCAACTCTATTGTGTGAGCTGCGTGAAATGACTTACTCTCCCTTTTCTTGCTTTCCTTTGCTTCTAACATAAATCATCATACCTCATATCAAGTTCAAGATAGGGAAAATTATACTGTCTTGTTGTGTGAATCTTGCAATCTCAAGGACATTATGCTGTGATAAATTTGCGTCTTCTTACACCAAAGACATGGACGGACCTTTCCTAGGGCAGATTCCACAACTGGAACAGACAAAAGAGAGTATTACTGGGAATGCTGCCCATCATGACGTCAGGTAAAAATCTTCTGCAAAACTCAGAGCATCTGGTAACAGTTTGACTTGCTGAGAAATATCATTTATTACATAAATATTAATAACACCAACAACAAAATGGAAGCTGTCGCCTTTAACTCTTACCAAAAGGACATGGTATTTAACTCTGACCAGAAGAACCTCATGATAAAGTAGAAGTGATCTCAGTATTTTATCTTAGTCTTTCTCACATTTTTATTCTCCTCACCCAGAAGTACAGATAAGTAAACTCTCCTGAGGGCAATTCTCAACAAATCAGAGATAGAAGTCAATGGATAAACAGAATCTCCCTGTCCTCCAGCAGGACAATTCTGGACTATTCCACATGGTTTCTCAGAGTATTCATAGAAGGATTGACCCCAGTTGCTCATAGCACTAATCTACTCTTCTACATACATTCTACTGATCTCTCTCTTTCAGGTCTCACTTCTCTTCTCTCACTTGGTAAACCCTGGGATCTTCTCTCAAATAAACCACCTGCACTCACTCATCTTACGTCTGTTCTTAAGAGAGCCACACTAAGATAAGTGATCACCTTTGGAGTTAGTGATAACTGGATGGGGGTGCTGCTAACATTCTTGCTCTTACTCTGGGTAAGGTTAAACGAAATTATTCAATTTATAAAAATGCACTGACTGTACATACATAATTTATTCACTTCTTGTTATACTTGGTATAAACCAATAAATGGTTTTATACAAAGCAGTAAATGTATAATAAGAAATGTTCAATTCAAATAAAAATAAATAGTCACATTGGGTGATTTTTGATGTATTGCTTATGGTATTAGAATAATAAAGTAATCTAGCTCATAAAATAGCAACCTTTTTCTTTAATTTGTCATTTTGGGTTTTTCCTAAATTTCTGTGAATTAAAAAGAATATATATATACACACACATATATATATGTGTATATAAGTATATATTTATGTTATTTTTAATTAAATTTAATTATTTAATTGAATTAAATAATTAAAAATTGAATGAGCACACATAAGATGCTAGTTATGTATTGATAAGAAATTAATAAGCTATATGACTTAAATTTTATATCCACAGTATTCATTTCAGGTCATATCAAATATTTAATACCAGCTATTCTTTGGGATTTGTTAGCATATCTTTTAAAACTTGCCTGCGGCAGTTACAAGAACGAATGTAAAAAGTGGTTTTGATTATCGTTTTAGATTGTCAACCTTGACAGTTTGGGTGGGATTTATAGGCAGGAAGAAAGAATACACAGACACTCACACCAGTGTACCTTTATCCTTTTCCTGGGAAATATTCTCTCCCAAAATAACCAAAGAGCTTGTTATTTGTTAGAAGAATTAGAGTGGAGCTCTTTAGGAGTAACCTGGGGCATGAGAGTCTGGAAACCAGAATCTACTAGTGATCAGTTTGGGTCTATAGGCATGTACTAAGACATTATTTTAATCTGCTTTTTAGCAGAATTAAAACCTCATTTATTTTATTTTATAGTCATAGTCAAGAAAAATGTGATACTTTAAACTTTCATTTCTTTTTATATTACTCAGAAACATAAGAAGATTTTTAATTCAAAAGTGGAAGACAAAAACAAAATAGGTTAATATGTGTCTCACTCTTAAGGAAAGAGAAAACCAAGTCATTAATTTATTGCTTGGATATAATCAGAAGGTGAACTTTCTGCATTCAGATGGTTTAGAGAGGCTACTCGGGGCTATTGTCCCCTCTAGGGAGGGACCAAAAATAAACAGAACTATGAACTTTCTGACTATAGAAATCAGTGTCCCTGAAAGAATGTGTGTATTCTGTTACCTAAGCCTAACCAACGCTTTAATAATTCATTATAATGGGGGTTCCAAAGGGTTGGCTGTTGAAATGCCCATCTTGTTTTCAAGGGGGTCAGTTTCTGACTAGCTCTGCTCTGATACTAAAGCATGAATAAAATATATTGGGAAGAGGATGATGGTGCCAGAGTAACAGAACTGAAGAATACTGCATTCAGGTTTTTCCTTAAACTCTTTCACAATTTGATTGGAAGCTGAATTTCAAGATTCTTTGTTACTAACACCCATGCATCATAATTGCTGAGGCGTATTATCATCCATCCTTACACTGAGTCTGCATATAGCTTTACCCTGAAATCCACATGTCTTTGTGAGGCATACATTTTTTTTCTTTTTTCATTTAAGTCCTTTTATTACAGTGGTGCCAGCTACTGCTGCTATCGTTAAATGCCTGTCAGCATTTCCATTATAAACCTTATTTTCAGGGGATTTATAACCTAGCCATTTTAATTCACATTCAGCTGAAAGTTGCCATCGAAATTCTCAACATACAGTAGGTGCTGTTTTCTTTTATCACCAAATTTTATTTGAATCTGTTTATCTGCCTGAGATTTAGCAATGTGTAAAACCATAACACTGAGATGGAAGAAAGGTAGAGATATTTTGGTGGCTGTTTTCTAAAGTAAAGCTATACACATTCAAAGCTAGAAAGGAGTTGCAAAAATTGTCAGACCTTTGAAAAGCAAAAGTCTTAATGGAGAATTTGAAACCATTATTATTCGTAGTGCACTAATATTTTATACTCATAGTTTTTAAAATACATTTTACTGTGAACACCAACTCATAACATGAAAAAGTTATGGTCAATTCAGCATAGCATCCTGTTCTCTATAATAGGCTTATTGGCATCATGAAAAATAATATAAAGCCATATATCCCTTTTATAGTAAAATTAAAAGTTTTAGTGTACAAATCTGACATCTAATTTTTTTTTAGAAATCCTATCTAACTTGCTTTTATTCTTCATGAAGGAACCCATGCTTTAATTATTTTTTCCAAAATATAAAATGCTTTTACATCATCTGGCTTCTTTAATTCATTTTTATTGTTGGAATAAGCATACATCGGTCATTTTTAAACATTCTAAAAACAATAATTCAGATTTTGAATAAGCACAGAAAAAAAAGCAGGTCACCTCTGGTCTTATTGCTGCTGAATACAAGAAAACATATGAACAGGCAATTTAAACTTGTAAAGATTATATAACAATGAATAAAACAGGTATGGCAAACAATTCCCAGGATGAACACGGACAGCTAAATGACTAAAAAAAAATTTTTGTGTAAACATACAAAATAGGCAAAAAAAAGTGTTGAAGGGAAATAGATATGAGGATATTGTCATGCTTGACTTTATTACCATTTAGCATTTGCCCTATGTTTGGAACTGATTATATGCTTTACGCCACCACATTTAAGAATCATAATAACTTTTTGACATGGGAATTATTATTATGCTCATTTCACATATGAAGAAACTGAGGCTAAGTAAATTAAAATTCTTGGCCCAAAGTCAGACAGAATGAGGTGACAGAGCCAGAACGCAACCCAGACCAGCCTAATTCTTCAGGCTGTGACCCCTTGGCCAAAAGGTATAAAAACTGAACGCAAGAAAGATATTCATTTTGCAAATGCATGTGTGTGCATCTAAAAGTAAAAGTCAAAGTAAAATACAGTTAACTGGCCCTCTGCTTCTCCACTTCTTCATGTCTAGAACACACTGGCTAGACACATAGGTGAGAGCATCCCGCATGAGTCAGTGAACCAGCAATCTGTTGCCCAGAATCCCATGCCCTATTGTGCTTTACTTCATAGACTGTCGAGCATGGAAACTTCTTCTACTGATGCCTTTTTACAAAATTATTCTTTTCAACATCTGGAATTTGCTATTTCCCCGCCTATATCTGTACAGATTTCACACAACCTTGAGTGTTGATTCTTAAACACGATTTCAGGTTAAACCCAATAAAATGGGTTGCTGTCACCATTTTTCAAACCTGAGATCTACTTTTGGCCATTTTCAATGTGGGAACTGAATTTAATTGCAATATTGGGATCAGATCCCTTATCCTTCAAAGATTTTGACCATCCCCCTGAGTCTGTAGATTCAAAGCTTGATCTTTCACAGTACCACATTTCTCTGTTAGACCTATGTCTCTACTTACTTCGTTAGATACCAGACATCTTTGTCCTGATTCTAGAATGGAATTCAGTGAATGCTTCCGCTCTGATCTTTATTGAAAATTTTAGCTTTTAGAGTTTTTTGGTCTGTTTTCTTTAGACCAAAAATTTCTTTCATGGTACAAAGCAAACTATGTCCTGCTAGGGCTTTTCTTGTTGGCATGTGCTTTAAGATTTTGTTCGTTAGCACGATATCAATGTATATTAACAACTTGTATATAACCATTTTAAGACCACTGGTTAAGGTCAGAGCATAATCAGAATTCTTCAGCTTGTTTTGAGTGTGTTAAGTTTCTTACATGGTCTCATCAAGTTGATCCTAGGAAACCACCTGATCACTCTTATTTTAGGACTCGAATTATTTGAACAACACACCACCAGGGTTAGTCTTACTGAAGACATCTTCAAATCTGCTAAGGCAGTTTTGAGAATCAAAACTACTATTGTAGAGAAACTATTCATTCTAAGTTTATCCTTCCATCTTTTCCTCTCTCCTCCTTTTCTCCTTATCCCCTTCCCTCCCTATTTCCCTCCTTACCAAATCATGGTTAGTTGAGGTGCACCAAACTTCTCAGAGCTTTTGATTATATTTTTATCTCAATGAAAAACATGTGGTTATTACACTCTTAGAAAATAAATAAACCACTCTTTTCCCCTGATATAATGTATTTTTTATAGTTTTATCACCTTTCTGTCATTCTAATATTTTTCTTATGGAGGTGGGGATTCATATGAACCTCTGCTTCTATAATACTATATTTGTTGTAGACCATCTTGCCAACCCTCCATGGAACTCATTACATGGTATTATAGTTACTAAGTAGCTGTTTCTCACTTTATTTTTCATCACTGTAACCATAAAATAGTCTCTGGTACTAAATCAATACTTAAAAACATTATATTTATTTATTTGAAAAATATTCCCCAAAATGAGGAAAAAAGAACTTTTTAAAAAGCATATATCAGAGAAATGGCTAAATAAATAAGACTACTTTCATAGGATTATGTGACATAAAAAGAATGGAAGATATTCCTGGTATATTCTTTAGAGGTAAAGCAAGTTGCAGAATTATAACAGGAATTCATTTGGTTAAAGATACCCATACACAGACATGCAGAGACACAAACACACATCTCATTACATACCACACACACAAATGCAAACATGTATACATACACCTGCTTAATAGTTATCTATAAGGGTTGAACTCGAGGAGTGTGATGTGAGGACAACCTGCTGGGTGGTGGTGCCTTCTTTTTCTTTCTCACCTGTGTTATTCATGGACATGGTTTTAAGTGAAAAATTTCTGAAGCTTATAATTAGACAAGCAGCCCCATACCCCTCCCCCCTTCTGCCCTTTATCAGAGGTAATTTTTAAAAAATGTAATTTCTTACCATGCCACATTTAGCCATTTCTGTTTCTCATAAAATACAATTATACTTCTAAATAATTTGATAACACTATTATTTCATGATTTTTCAGTTTAGTATTAGGTATCAGTTTTTTACTATGGACTTCTCTGACTGCATGCCATCCCTCCCATCTTTTCATTGTAATTACATCATACTTTTGTCTACATCAATATTCAGTCTTTTCATGATCATAACTTTGAGATCTGAGGCCTAGGGCAGGACACTGGCAAGGAGGGTCCTTTCGTTTTTCTACTCCAAGACTGGCTCTAATAAAATAGGCAATGTTTACATCTGGCATCCTCTTATCTTCCGTTCTAGTTTGGTCTCCCAACATCAAGTGGCAATGTTTCCCAACACCTACTGCTCTCCTGGGATGGTGCACCTCTTCAGCTCAGATCGGAAATGCAGGGTGGAAAAGGCTCTAATGCACAAAGTGCTCCAGAATATTGAGTTTCTTTAATTCTTCCTGCTTCTCCCTTCTACCTCTGTCCTCCCTCCTCTTCCTCCTTTCCTCCACCCCTCCTCCATCCCCTACTCCCCTTCCTCCCCCTTCCTCTCTTCCTCCTTCTCCTTCTTCTTCCTTCCTGATGCAAGTATAACTGTAAAACCTTCAGTGAGGATTTTGTTAGTTAGATGTTGAGAGGAAGCAGCTTGATAAAGATTAGTTCATGCAAAGTTTGGCTAAAAGTTCCTCAAGAGTAAAAGTACATGTGCATTTCCCAACAAGGATCCCTGTTAACTCCAGAAAACCTCTGCCTGATTTGATTTGTGGTGGCATATCAGAAGTATCACTAAAGCCTCAGTGGAGAGGTATAGAGGTACATTGGGACAGAGAGGTATCTTAGACAAAATTCTTGTGGTTACAACTGAAGAGACTCAAACTGATTTGAGGAAATTATAAAAGCTTATCAGTTCATGCAGTCCTGGCTGGATTCAGTGGCTTAATGATGTAATCAGGAGTCCAGCTGTCTCAATGTAAATTGCAACCACAGTGAGATATCACCTCATACCCACTAGGATCGCTACTATCAAAACAAACAAACAAAACCAGAAAATAACAAGTGTTGGTGAGAATGTGGATAAATTGGAACCCTGGCATGCTGTTAGTGGGATTGTAAAATGGTGCAACAGCTTGGAAAACAATATTACAATTCATCAAAAAATTACAATTAGAACTACCATATGATCTAGCAATCTCACTTCTTGGTATATGTCCCAAAGAATTGAAAGTAGGGTCTCTAAGAGATATCTATACATCCACATTTATAGCAGCATTATTCACAATAGCCAAGAGGTAGAAACAACCCAAATGCCCATTGATGGATGAGTAGATAAAGAATATGTGGTATTATATATATATATATATACACACAATAGAATGTTATTCAGCCTTAAAAACAAAGGAAATCCTGTCACATGCTACAACACAGATAAACCTTGAAGACATTATGCTAAGTGAAATAAGTAAATCACAGAAAGACAAATACTGTATGATTCCACTCATATGAGTTATTTAGAACAGTCAAGTTCATATAAACAAAAAATAGAATGTTGGTTATCAGGGGCTGGGGAGAGGGGGGAAGGGGGAATTGTTGTTTAATGGATATATAGTTGCAGTTTCCAAGATGAAAACGTTCTGGAGATCTGTGAATATATGAATATATTTAATAGTAATATGTGAATAATGTGAATATACTTAACACTACTAAACCATACACTTAAAAATGGTTAACGTGGTATATTTTACATTATGTGTTTTTTTATCACAATTGAAAATTTAAAAGAAAATTTTTTAAAAAGAGTTTATCTCTTATTGACTTCAGTCTTCCATAGGTCTCTTCCATATAGTAACTGGATAGATACTATCCCTCCAATATATGTGTTCTTGAAAACTCATTATTCTAGAAGAAAAGAGATCATCTTTCCTGATGGCTTATGGAAAAGCTCAAGACAAGAACTGACTGGAGAACCCTGAGACACATGACTGGGGAGGTGGAGTTAGAGCAGACACAATCCTTGCAAACCCCATAGAGCAGCATTACTATGGAATGGGGAGTGTGGTTCTTCCAAAGACACAAATCTACTACGAAGACTAACTTCAGGGAGACAATTCCATTTTGGCAAGAAATTTAACCAAAGCCTTGAGACTTCAAAGCTGTGATGGATCTTGCTTTTGATTGCCTTTTCCCAATTCTTCCTTTCCAAAGTGGCAGATTTGCTAATGGTTCTTAGTTCTACCCTCTACTCCCAAGACAATTGAACATTTATTCAACAAATCATTCCAAGTGCTTATTTGTGTCAGACACTGTACTGAGAGCTAAGAATTAGGGGTTTGGTGTTAAAAGTCATAGCCCTGGGAACTGTGTCTTATTGCAGTGTAAAAACAAGTAAAGTAATAGCTATAGTACAACATCATTATAGGTTTTTATAGAGATGTGAGCAGAGAGTTATGAGAGCACATAAGAGGGATGCTTCACTCAGCCAGGGAATGGGGAAATTGAAGATGATTGGGGAGGAAAGTTGAACAAGGACTATTCGAACTGAACCTTGAGGAGAAAGGCTTATGTGAGAGTTTCAAAGCAGATAAAATGGAGAAGTTCAAAGGGGGAGTTTAAAATGAAGGGACATTTCAGGTAGTATGTGCAAGGCATGGAGAGGTGAGAGAGCAAAGCATATTCAAATATCTTCAAACAGTTCCAACCATATTAAGGTTGGAACATGGAAAGAGTGGGAAGTGAGAGCCAGGAGATGGGATCCAGACCTTAGTCCAAGAAAAGCAACATAGATTTTATTCTGAAAGTTATGACAGTTCACTGAAGGTAGAAATTATAAGGAACACCAAATTATAAATGGTTAGCTTAGAAGTTTAGGAAAGTGACATAATCAGTTTCCCAGTGTAGAAAAAGTAATTGCTGTTCCATGGGAAAGCCTTTCGTGGAGAAGATAGTGAAACTTGACAGATGCTTCCTGATTCCAAAGATTGTTCTTCGTTTTTGCAGGTGCCTCTCCTGAACTTTCAGAAGAAATTGATAGTTTATCCTGGTGCCTTAGCTCAGCTGATAACCATGAAAGAATTAGCTAGTTCCCCTACCCTGATCCCCACCCCCCAGCTCACCCAAGGTATTCCTAAGAATCCTCCAAAAGATAAAATGGCTTTGTCATAACTACACTGAATCTCTGACTTCTGCACAGTTAATGTAAACTGTAATGTAAGCCCAAGTCCAGAGTCAGATTCTAGTACTTCATCATACCTGGACTGGCTTCTAGAACGTACAAATAAGACCATGCTTGAAACATGCAGGGTTTAAAAACACTAACATTCATAATTTAGTATTCCTCAATATATTTCTACCAGTCTTTTAATTTTTTCTCTACACTGTATGCTTTAATGACTTAAATTTACTTTAGAGTCTGCTTCTCAGTACAGTTTCAAGAACTTATTATTTGAACTCCTTTTTTTTTTTCTTTCCAGTTATAAAAGCATTCCCTGGTCATTCACCTGTGAACATACTCATTAATATATACTTAAAATGTTGAATGATAAACCAGGTGGAAAATTTTCAGTAACACTTAACTTTGATAACTTAATATGTTATGTTAAGAGACAGAGCCCTGTTCAAAATAAAAGAATTATTCCATTGATCCGTAGACAGGTCAGACTATTCATGAACCAAAATTCTGGTGAAAAGTTTAAATTGATGTTCTTTATTTGATCTTTTCAGAAGGTTTTGATTATTTAATATGTGGTGGGATTTATATGAGTTGATAACGTATTGGTTTTCAAACCTTAAATTGGTTACTTATTGAGCGTGGTAGATATAATGTGTTTTTCATCAATATACTGTACCATAAATCTGCAGTATTTTGCCATTTACTTTAAAATCAGCAAAGCAAGCAAAATACTTGGATATTAGTTTATGTACTCAGCATTGACCTTCCAAACTGGTCAGAGAGTGAATACATCATTCTATTTGGGATTAAGTAAAATGTACATAAAGTGAGACCCTATATTAAATTAGATCTTTGCGACAGAGTTTCTAAAATAATGCCATCAGTAACATTTCTTGCATGATAATCATAAAAAAGCAATACTATTTACCCAAGATTAGTGTAATAATTAAACACAGAATTTGGTTTTGAACTTGAAATTTTAATATGGCAAATTCTATTGAAAATCCAATTATTAAAATACATCTAAAACATGAAGCAAAAACATAAAGAAGTTGTGCTTTAGAAATTCACTATCTTAATATTTTTGGTTATTTTCCAAAATATGGCTTTACTCTAAGGTGAAAAGTCTGGAGAGGTCTGTTCAAAGCCTCATATTATCTACAAAACAACCTAAAATTAACTGCCTCCTTAAGTCTTTATCAGTGAGAACATTAGTTTTTTTGTTTTTCTTTCAGGACAATACAATTTCAAAAATAGGCATGCTTTTTATTTATTTTGCTCTTGTCATTCAGGAGCTTGAATTTAGAATAAACTAAACTCATTCTGTGAAAACTACATCTCTATTTCAAGTTAATATCTTCTATTTAAATAAATTATTTAATTAAGGGGTACAGATTAAGAAATACTCTTCAGTTCTTCTACTTGATGTGCATAACCAATTGTATCAGCATTCAGTAAGACAGGGATTCCTATTAAAGGGTTAACAGAGATACATTGATGAATTCTGGCTTCATGATTCCTATCTCCACTATATTGAAAATATAAGGAGGAAAAAATAGGTCAAATAACTATGTTTTCTCCTATTAGTTACTCATTTCACTTTAATTCACAGTGAATTTCACATACTGTGAAATGTCAAAAGCAACCTTAGATTGTTTCATGCAGTAATGATATAGTTAAGCAGCTCCTTTAAATAAATGTGTCAAGTTTCATTCATCTTAGATCCAGATGATACGAGAAAACTTTGCATTCTCATGGGGAATGATGGGTGGAAGAAAAATTACTCATTTCAATTGCACTGATGGTAAACAGAGATGAAAGTCAGAATCTTGGATTTTAGCCAAAATGGATTCCTACAGTGAAAGAAGAGAAGTGGGTATAAGAAAAATACTCATAAAAGATCAAAAATTAAAATACTCTTAATAATCATCAATGATTACTATCCTAACCAAAAGTTATTATAATGTGTATACCCAATACCAATGACGTCAATGAAATTGAACCATGCTAATTTTCAAACAAGAAACTTGCAGTTTTCAAATTGCTATATAAAATATAATTTTTTTCAAAAAAATCTGATTTCTATACTTCAAATGAGTTTCAAATTATAGTAATACTTAGTAGTGATGAAACTGAAACCTCCAAATTATTAATTCATTCTTTACCTCCTTTAAAGGGGTCCCTTTCCATACTTTTTAATCTCTCTGAAATTTGATCTTTGGAAGATTAGCAGGTAACACACTTGAGCCAGAAAGAGCACTTTCTCCCAGAGACTGAAAGAACTTCATTCTGTGTAAAACCATGAAGAATAGTGACTGGTATAACTGTGGGGTCCTGTTGTTAGGGGACAACTGATTCATTAGGAATTCGAATGCCATAATACATTAGTCTCATGTTCCATTGACCAAACCTATTGTCTTCCTGTCTATGACTTCAAGACCACAGATGAGAGAGATTATAGTCATACGCCACTAAGGTAGTTTGTAAAATGGAAAAGTGAAGAAACGTGCTCTGAATCCATTGCCATATTGTTTTATGGGGGAGTTGTGAAGGTAACCCAGAAAAATGAAGGCTGATTTATACACTAACATCCAATTCAAAACATCCACCCCAGACCAATTAGAAGCCTTTCTCCTACCCCCAGGGCTACCTTTGCACATATCCATGTGAAACTCTCAAAGGAGGCCTGTATCTGTTTTCTATCCATCCATCTCTTTCTTTCTCAGGAAGTGGACAATGTAAGTAGAAAGTGTTGCCCAGAATATCCTCAAGGTTACAAATTATTTAGCAGAGATAATAAACAATGTCTCAGCTAAGAATGAAGATATGGCTAAAGAGCCAGACCTAAAAGAGTTAATTCCATAGGCTTAAGAAAATTATAATAGCAAAGATTTTGGTGCAGTAGACAAAAATGCTGGCTACTTGAAATTTGACAGATTAATGCTAATAAGGTTACTATAAGACTGCTGATTTTCATGCTTGCAAAAATTTGTAGTTCTAACACTGACTAAATTTAAATTGCAAAATATTTTTTATTCATATTACAGATGAACTGAGGGTTGGAAATAAGAGAGACAAAAATTGATGTAATTTCTCTAATTCTTTCCAAATATTTTAATGAATATTAAATTATTATAATATTTATGAATTTAAATATACCAAAGTACTATTCTGTTGGAGATATGGGATGTTCTATAAACATATCTATGGTTTATGGTTATAGTAATACTGGATTACCCCCAGGGCCACAAAATTTGGTCTTATGTGGTCTTTTATATACACTATAAAGGACTCACTTATAAATCAAAAGGGAAATATGAGATTGTGAAAAGGTTTATAATTTTTAAAATGAAAGGTTTTCCAACAAACAAAAGCCCAGGACCAGATGGCACCACAGGAGAATTCTATCAAACATTTAGACAACCTATCCTTCTCAAACTCTTCCAAAATATAGCAGAGGGAGGAACACTCCCAAACTCATTCTACAAGGCCACCATCACCCTGATACCAAAACCAGACAAAGGTGTCACAAAGAAAGAAAACTACAGGCCAATACCACTGATGAACATAGATGCAAAAATCCTCAACAAAATATTAGCAAACAGAATCCAACAGCACATTAAAAGGATCATACACCATGATCAAGTGGGGTTTATCCCAGGAATGCAAGGATCCTTCAATATATGCAAATCAATCAATGTGATAAACCATATTAACAAATTGAAGGAGAAAAACCATATGATCATCTCAATAGATGCAGAAAAAGCTTTCGACAAAATTCAACACGCATTTATGATAAAAATACTCCAGAAAGTAGGCATAGAGGGAACTTATCTCAACATAATAAAAGCCATATATAACAAACCCACAGCAAACATCGTTCTCAACAGTGAAAAACTGAAACCGTTTCCTCTAATATCAGGAACAAGACAAGGTTGTCCACGCTTACCACTATTATTCAACATAGTTTTGGAAGTTTTAGCTGCAGCAATCAGAGAAGAAAAAGAAATAAAAGGAATCCAAATCAGAAAAGAAGAAGTAAAGCTGTCACTGTTTGCAGATGACATGATAATATGCATAGAGAATACTAAAGATGCTACCAGAAAACTACTAGAACTAATCAATGAATTTGGTAAAGTAGCAGGATACAAAATTAATGCACAGAAATCTCTTGCATTCCTATACACTAATAATGAAAAATCTGAAAGAGAAATTAAGGAAACACTCCCATTTACCATTGCAACAAAAAAGAATAAAATACCTAGGAATAAACCTACCTAAAGAGACAAAAGACCTGTATGCAGAAAACTATAAGACACTGATGAAAGAAATTAAAGATGATACAAACAGATGGAGAGACATACCATGTTCTTGGATTGGAAGAATCAACATTGTGAAAATGACTATACTACCCAAAGCAATTGACAGATTCAGTGCAATCCCTATCAAACTACCAATGGCATTTTTCTCAGAACTAGAACAAACAATCTCACCATTTGTATGGAAACACAAAAGACCCCGAATAGCAAAAGCAATCTTGAGAACGAAAAATGGAGCTGGAGGAATCAGGCTCCCTGACTTCAGACTATACTACAAAGCTACAGTAATCAAGACAGTATGGTACTGGCACAAAAACAGAAATATAGATCAATGGAACAGGATAGAAAACCCAGAGATAAACCCATGCACATATGGTCACCTTATTTTTGATAAAGGAGGCAAGAATATACAATGGAGAAAAGACAGCCTCTTCAATAAGTGGTGCTGGGAAAACTGGACAGCTACATGTAAAAGAATGAAATTAGAACACTCCTTAACACCATACACAAAAATAAACTCAAAATGGATTAAAGACCTAAATGTAAGGCTGGACACTATAAAACTCTTAGAGGAAAACATAGGCAGAACACTCTATGACATAAATCACAGCAAGATCCTTTTTGACCCACCTCTCGAGAAATGGAAATAAAAACAAAAATAAACAAATGGGACCTAATGAAACTTAAAAGCTTTTGCACAGCGAAGGAAACTATAAACAAGACGAAAAGACAACCTTCAGAATGGGAGAGCATATTTGCAAATGAAGCAACTGACAAAGGACTAATCTCCAAAATTTACAGGCAGCTCATGCAGCTCAATATCAAAAAAAAAAAAAAAACCCAATCCAAAAATGGACAGAAGACCTAAACAGACATTTCTCCAAAGAAGATATACAGATTGCCAACAAATACATGAAAGGATGCTCAACGTCACTAATCATTAGAGAAATGCAAATCAAAACTTCAATGAGGTATCACCTCACACCAGTCAGAATGGCCATCATCAAAAAATCTACAAACAATAAATGCTAGAGAGGGTGTGGAGAAAAGGGAACCCTCTTGCACTGCTGGTGAGAATGTAAATTGATACAGCCACTATGGAGAACAGTATGGAGGTTCCTTAAAAAACTAAAAATAGAACTACCATACGACCCAGCAATCCCACTACTGGGCATCCACCCTGAGAAAACCATAATTCAAAAAGAGTCATGTACCACAGTGTTCATTGCAGCTCTATTTGCAATAGCCAGGACATGGAAGCAACCTAAGTGTCCATTGACAGATGAATGGATAAAGACGATGTGGCACATATATACAATGGAATATTACTCAGCCATAAAAAGAAATGAAATTGAGTTATTTGTAGTGAGGTGGATGGACCTAGAGTCTGTCATACAGAGTGGAGTAAGTCAGAAAGAGAAAAACAAATACCATATGCTAACACATATATATGGAATCTTAAAAAAAAAAAAAAAAGTGGTTCTGAAGAACCTAGGGACAGGACAGGAATAAAGGCACAGACATAGAGAATGGACTTGAGAACACGGGGAGGGGGAAGGATAAGCTGGGATGAAGTGAGAGAGTGGCATGGACTTATATATAGTACCAAATGTAAAATAGATAGCTAGTGGGAAGAGCTGCATAGCACAGGGAGATCAACTCAGTGCTTTGTGTCCACCTACAGGGGTGGGATAGGGAGGGTGGGCGGGAGATGCAAGAGGGAGGAGATATGGGGATATATATCTATGTATAGGTGATTCACTTTGTTATACAACAGAAACTAACACACCATTGTAAAGCAATTATATTCCAATAAAGATGTTAAATACATATATAAATATATAAAATGAAATGTTTATTTTTTAATTTTTATTTTATTTTATTGTTTTTATTTAACATCTTTATTGGAGTATAATTGCTTTACAATGGTGTGTTAGTTTCTGCTTTATAACAAAGTGAATCAGTTATACATATACATATGTTCCCATATCTCTTCCCTCTTGCGTCTCCCTTCCTATCCCACCCTCCCTATCCCACCCCTTAGGTGGTCACAAAGCACTGAGCTGATCTCCCTGTGCTATGCAGCTGCTTCCCACTAGCTATCTATTTTACATTTGGTAGTGTATATATGTCCATGCCGCTCTCTCCCTTTGTCCCAGCTTACCCTTCCCCCTCCCTGTATCCTCAAGTCCATTCTCTAGTAGGTCTGCGTCTTTATTCCCGTCTTGCCCCTAGGTTCTTCATGACCATTTTTTTTTTTTTTTTTAGATTCCATATATATGTGTTAGCATACAGTATTTGTTTTTCTCTTTCTGACTTACTTCACTCTGTATGACAGACTCTAGGTCCATCCACCTCACTACAAATAACTCAGTTTCATGAAATGTTTCTTTAACTCACAGTGAACCATATCCTTAAAATACTTAGTGATATGATTTAATGCAATTCAGTATGTGGCTTTAATCCATCACATATTGCTTGTACTACTCTTTTATTGGGATGCTACTGTTTTAATGGCAAGTCTTAGTTTGAAATTAATCTGGAGACTGAATAAAGCAAATTTAAACACAAAATCTAAATACATAGAGAATAAATAGCTTTATTTTATTTTTTTCTTTATCCTTGGACATTACAGAAGAATTTATTTCACGTGATGAATTGCATTTTTCTAGGGAGTAGATATGGTTGTATTACCCATATCTACTGAATTTATTGTTAATGTTAATGTCAAGTGATTCAGACATAGTGTTTCTATGGAAATGGAAATATTTATGATGATGATCATAATGTTCCACCAAACATTAAAAGCTTTGTTATGTTTTTAAAATAAGATATTTATGGTTACAAAATAAAGCTGTAACAATTTAACTTTTTATATAACTGGGAACATTAACATTCTCTGAAACAAATTATACATTTCTATATAAGAATTGTATCCTGGAAGATAATAATTGCTAGAATATTTTGAACCTTCATTTTTGTAATGTGATACTATTATTCACAATGTTCACCATTCATTAAGTATATCTATCCCCAAGTTTTCAATAATTCTGAAATAGTTTTGATTTTGTATCTAAGGGAAAGTGTGGTCAATAGACTTTTGCTAGGAAAAGAGTCATCTCTAAGATAACATATAAAATCAAGTGCCTTTCCTCTCTGCAAAAACTAACATTCTGTATAGTTAATGTTTTACACTCTTCTAATGGAGAAGAATGGCTTTTCACCTCAAAAAAGAAGTATTTTCTATGACTAAATATTCTCCTTACTAAATGTCAAACATTTCATTTGGAATTTTAAAAAATCTTATTTATCACGTGCAAAAAGTTGAGTTTCACACTTACAACAATGCTCATAATACCAAAGAATTTTTATTTTAGACTGATATTCCTATGCCTCAGAGAAGTATTAAAAATGTTTAATTATGAGTATGAGTTACACAGGTAATCTGTGCAGAAGAGAGTTAATGCCTCTTCTATTACTAATTTTTACATGTGAGGAGAAATGGAATAACTCGTGTGATTGCTTCATGAATGAGTTATTTGTATTTTCTGACTTGTTAAAATAAAGTTTATATGCTATTCTATTGTAATAAACTACCTTATATAGGGGTTAATATAAATAGGTAAGAAAAAAAAGAACCAACTTCACGTATATGAATCACTATGTCTGGTAAAGTTGTATCCAATAATACTTAGTAGCAAATTCCCTCAGGATGATTATTTAAATTCCCTTGTATAACTGTTTTATATATAAAACAGACTTTGATTTTAAGCCACACTCTAGTGTTTTTGAGATGGTACCGTGCTAATTGACCAGTGGGTTTCCCTTTCTGATGATAAATAAGAGGAAAGAATGAAAGAAATATAGAAAAAAGATAGAAAGAGTTATGATGGAAAGAAAAAAAAATCTTTGCTTTTAGTATAAAATCACTGCCTCTTTTCAACTTACATTAATATTGCATTTGTATTCACCATGCATACTATTTTAGCATTTATATATATCATGATCACTAATGTCTGATAACCCAGATTTTAGTTTGCTTTGACTTCAAAAAGTACCTCAGTGATTTTCTGAGAAACTAGGCAACATGCACACCTCTCTAGAAAAAAAAAATCCAAGAGTTCTTAGTTGTAGATTAAAAAACCTATGTTAAGCCATCTTTGCTGAATGTTACAGATATTACTGGTTGCTATTATTTGGAACAAATAACAACATATGCGATCCATTAAATCTACAATGGACACATTAAAAGACAATACAATTTTTGTTTAAAATGTATTTTAATGATCTAGACAATTTTCTGTTTAAAATTAGGGATTTTTGTGCATTGTTGTATTTTTCTATAAGGGCTCCTGTTAGAGATTATCAAAATACTACTGTACTTAGACATATTCTTCTTTTTTCAGTCACACTTTGTCCATTGTTGGCATCAATCTTTTTTTCTTAATGACTTAGAATTCAAACTCAGAATATTGTATTACCACTGGATAAATCAGGCATAAGGAATAGAATTCTATTTATAAATGCATCTCCTGCTACTCTGAAATTAATAGAAAGGAAGTACAGAAAAAGCACATGCCAGTCTTACAAAGAAATATTAATGTGGTGAAATATATTTACTTTGTTACCTAAAATGTGACAGTAGTCCCTTAATCTATAAGAATAATCTCCTCTGCTGTAGCAGCAAATGAAAAGAAAGATGCATATTATGGATTCTTTGAGTATCAGCATATCACTCTGCTATAATATATCATGCTTCATTGTGACACATTCCCCCATTTGTCACTTTCTGTCATGTTACTGTATCTCAAAAGACACAACATTGCCCAACCTTTTTTTTTTAAGTGTAGCAAATGGACATCAAATGTTTGACACTGAAAACAGAACTATTTTAAAATCCAGGTAGTTATAACCAAAGGCTATTTAAATGAATATTTCAAGGACTGGATACCAGGGAAAGTAGCTATTTAAATGTATATTTGTACAGGTTGAATATCCAGTAGAAACAAGTATTTCCCCTTCCTTGTGAGCATTTTATTCTTAAACAATGAAAACTCATTTCCTTCCTATTTGATTGAACTCTAAAAAAAAAGATTATCTTTCTATTTGTTTCCTACCAAAAAACAAAGTTTTAATTTTTATCTGTATAAAAATTCTGAAATAGTCAAACTGCCTTTATCAGCTTTTATATTTAAATATTTCAAGTTAATGTTCTAAAATTGTCCTTTGAAAAACTACATAAACCTATGCACATGTATTAAAAATTTAAGACTTCTTGTTTCAATTCAGGCAATAGAAGCTGTAAGAAGTGCAGAGCTATCAGCCATCTTGCTGATGCCACCACTGAGAACTAGTAAATTTCTGTCAACATTCCAGATACATTTGATAGAATAAAATGGAAATACTTAAGTAAATAGAAATAAATTGTTATAATTCATCTACCTTCCCATTTAATCCTATCTCATGCATCTTTTTGTACAGATTATGATTTTCTAGCATCAGTGGTTACCTCAAACTAATTTGAAACATATTTTGAACTTCAACCACATTATTTAGTCTCTTGGAATTTTCTGTAACCATTCGGATGAGTACCAAGGAGAGCTCCCGGATTTTGTTCTCCCAGGCTGACCATGCACTAACAGTGTTGATAGCTGACATTTAGCCCTCCCACTGTACCAAGTCCTGTGCTAAGGGCTTTGCATAGATTATTTTTATCATTTTATTATTTAAACCTCATAATATTATTGTGAGATCACTCCTAGTATTTTTTGTTGATGAATACTTTGGCTCGGAGAGTTTATCAGAGGCTGATTTTGTAACTTGTGCTTTAATGCATGCTGATCCCTTAGGAACAGCATTGTGCAAATTGCAATTTTCATTGTTTTGTTAGATAACATGGTATTTGTTAATACAACATATTTATGTTATGTTAATATAATATAAATAATTGTGCTAAATAAAGTATAAATGCTTTAATTTTGTGTAAATTTAGAACAGAATATTTTTTGGTCTTCATTTCTGAGACTAATATCTATTGCAAGTAAGATATTTTGGTAAAATTCTCATGAAGAAAATTTCATTTAACTATAGATTTTGTAATATATACAATGTCCAGCTCTGTTAAAGTCATTCTTCTGTTTGAAAACCTTCAGTCCTCCCCGTTGAATATAAACTAGGCTCAAGCTATGCCAGGATCTTTGTTTTACACATGAAAATATTTTCTCTGTTGCTTGTCTTTTTAAATTTTTATTTATTTATTTTTATTGAAGTACAGTTGATTTACAATGTGGTGTTAGTTTCAGGTGTACAGCAAAGTGATTCAGTTTTACATACATATATAATTTTTTTTTCAGATTCTTTACCCTTATAGGTTATTACAAAATATTTAGTATAGTTCCCTGTGCTGTACAGTAGGTCCTTGTTGGCTATCTATTTTATATACAGTAGTGTGTGCTTGTTAATCTCAAACTCCTAATTTATCCCTCCCCCCACCCCTTTCCCCTTTGGTAACCATAAGTTTGTTTTTGAGGACTGTGAGTCTGTTTCTGTTCTGTATATAGGTTCATTTGTATCTTTTTTTTTGGTTCCACATATAAGCAATATCATATGATATTTGTCTTTCTATGTCTGGCTGACTTCACTTAGTATGAGAATCACCAGGTCCATCCATGTTGCTACAAATGGCATTACTTCATTCCTTTTTATGGCTGAGTAATATTTCACTGTATATATACCACATCTTCTTTACCCATTCATCTGTCAATAGACATTTAGGTTGCTTCCATGTCTTTGCTATTGTGAATAGTGCTGCAATGAATGTTAGGGTGCATGTATCTTTTTAATTATGGTTTTCTCTGGATATATGCCCAGGAGTGGGATTGCAGGATCATATGGTAGCTCTATTTTCAGTTTCTTAAGGAAACTCCGTACTGTTCTTCATAGTGACTGTACAAATTTACATTCCACCAACAGTGTAAGGGGGTTCCTTTTTCTCCACATCCTCTCCAGCATTTATTATTTGTATACTTTTTGATGATGGCCATTCTGACTGGGGTGAGGTAATACCTCATTGTAGTTTTGATTTGCATTTCACTAATAATTGACGATGTTGAGTGTCTTTTCATGTGCCTTTTGGCAATCTGTATGTGTTCTTTGGAGAAATGTCTATTTAGATCTTCTGACCATTTTTTGTTGGGTTGTTTGTTTTTTGATATTGAGCTGTATGAGCTGTTTGTATATTTTGGAGATTAATCCCTGGTCAGCTGCATTGTTTGCAAATATTTCCTCCCATTCTGTTGGTTGTGTTTTTGTTTTGTTTATGGTTTACTTTGCTGTGCAAAAGCTTTTAAGTTTAGTTAGGTCCCATTTGTCTATTTTTGTTTTTATTTTCATTACTCTAGGAGATGGATCCAAAAAGATATTACTGCAATTTATGTCAAGGAGTGTTCAGCCTATGTTTTCCTCTAGGAGTTTTATAGTTTAGGTCTTTAATCCATTTTGAGTTTATTTTTATGTATGGTGTTAGAGAATGTTCTACTTTCATTTTTTACATGTAGCTGTCCAGTTTACCCAACATCACTTATTGAAGAGACTGTCTTTTCTCCATTGTATATTCTTGCCTCCTTTTTTGTAGATTAACTGGCTATAGGTGTGAGGTTTTATTTCTGGGCTTTCTATCCTGTTCAATTAATATATATGTCTGTTTTTGTACCAGTACCATACTGTTTTGATTACTGTAGCTTTGTAGTATAGTCTGAAGTCAGGGAGCCTGATTCCTCCAGCTCTGGTTTTCTTTCTCAAGATTGTGTTGACTATTCGGTGTCTTTTGTATTTCCATACAAATTTTAAAATGTTTTATTATAGTTCTGTGAAAAATGCCATTGGCTTGTCTTTTAATTATATGTTTATGTGCCATTGGTCTCTTGAATAGCTGAGTTTATCAGTATATTCATGCTATTTTTGTTCTGTGCTTTGCCTCAGCAGCCCTTCCCTTTCCCAAGAATGTTAGCTTATGCTAATACATTTTGTTCTAATAATACTGTACTTTTATTACTTCATATGTAGCTCTTTCATCTATATCAAAATTTATTGTGGGTATGAATTAAATATACAGCTTTACATTTTTCCAAATGCCTCCTTATCTTTTAAAAAATTAAGCCAAATGGATAAATTAGATATTTTTGTGCTACAAAAATAAAGTCATTAAACACAGTCACAATATTCATTTGCAAGCAAACTGAGACTCATGGGTCAATAAAGTATAACTATCCCCTGTTTATTGCTTGCTATTTTTACAAAGGATACTCAGATAACATAAACTTCAAATGTTTCTTTTCCAGGAGAGATCTTGTTCCCTTAAGTGAGTCTAGAAGGTCACCTATATAAATTTTGAGCAAATATTAAGTCATTGTCATGCTCAACTATCAGAACCCAGAGCCAATCCTAGAATATCACCTTCTGCAGATCAGAAAGACAAGGCTCCTTAGGTTGAGGAGGTCATGGCAGGTGCTGGTGGAGGCCATAGTAGACTAGGGGATGAGCTTCTATCCCTGGAATAAGGAAAAGTGGAGCATAAAAATGTCACAGACATCCTAGAAATGAGCGAACAGGGATGTGCCTGACTCATGACCAAATATAATATACTCAGAGAATTTCATACCACCTTTCTCTACCTGTATTAATCCCTTAAGGATTGCTCCTGACCATCACTTGTGTTCCAAATGTGTTTGGAAGTACACATTTTCTGGGTATAGAGGAAACAGAAATAGTACCTTCTGACATAAATTCAAGGAGTTATTTCTAGATCCTTATGATTTCTACAAGAAGATGAAAAAGAAAAACTAGACCTGAGGCTTCTATACCCTTTTGTCTTAGAAAACAGAATGTGTAATCAGGGGATGAGAAAGGTAATAATATTTTTTGATGCTTACTGTGTGCTAATTGCTTTCTATATTTTATCTTTTAAAAATTTTGGCAGTAACTTTTCATGCGGATGCTATTATACTCATTTTGGATACGAGGAAACAGAGATTCAGAATAGCCAAACAGCAACAGAGTCAGGATTCCAGCCCAAGTGCTTCTAACTGTACGGCTTGGACTCTTCCTATTACTCTGCCCTACCAATGGTGGAACTACTTCCATTCTCCACCGGCTCCTCCTTGATCGTTCTCTAGCTGCCTTCTACCCAAATGACAGCAACCTAAATGACTCATTTTGCTGAATTTTACAAACAGCCCTTTCAAAAAGACATTACTCAGTAAAGAGGAAATGTTTGTAACCCTCAGCTCAGATTTTGCATTGGATATTACACTGATTCATAGAGCACAGCTCTCCTTGTGGCAGCCTTCCTTAATAAAACCGACTCATCCTGAGAAGATGAGTCTTTCATCTCAAATGCCAATGTCAAGCATTACACAGGAGATGGGAAAACTGGGGCAAAATTAAAAGGACTTTCTCAGCACCACCATGATTAGAATTCAGGATCCTTCAGTCCCCAGTAAAAAGACTATATCCTGAAAGCATTCACCTACAGAGATATCACACACTCAGTTTCTTTCCCTGGATTTGTAATAGTAAAGCAAAACCTCTCAGGTTCTTGAAAAACCCTATATAATGTGTTTTATGGAAGCAAAATGTCAGTGTCCTTTAGCTCAAGCAATAAAACTCAATCTCATATAGAAACTGGCTGTGTTTTTAAGCATTATTCATCATCATAAACTACTGAGAATCTCTCAGTTCATTTTCTTCAGGCAGAGAACAGGTTAGTTTTGTTTTTTATGTTTTCCTTAGCATTCACTCATCAAACTTTCATAGGATCACAAACTGTTTAATTTATATTCAGAGGACTTATTGTTCTAGATATTCATATACTGCAAATGAAAACCAACACAAGTACATTAGGGAAGCTGAGTTTTAGGGAACACCTGCTTTAATTTTTAAAGAAAAGAAACACATGGCAGTTCTTTCTATTTCTTTTATTCATTTGTGTATTTTGTTTGGACTTTAGGCGAGAGAGTGGAATTAATCACAGTTTTCTATGGGTCCTTACTGACATTGGTTCATGCAAGACTCTTTCTTGCTTCATTCATTCATTCACTCCTTTTGTCCCCATTTCTCATTCCCTTTCATGGGCAAACATTCAAATGTATTTTCATTTATAAACTTTCCTTTGTGTGCATTAAATTTTTATTTAGCGATTTTTATAGTTATATATTGATTTTGTTTTTACAGTGGTTTCTCTTAATTTGGGACTTATACACGTTTACTTACTCTTACTAATTTCTTAAATGTGCCAATATGTATTTATTCTCCCAGACCAGATATTTACTTGGGTATGCTGTCCTGTCCCATTGGTCTTCCTTCACCACTACATCCACAAAGATCTTGATAATTTCTTGATTTTGATCCTGGTTGCTGTGGAGTCACTGTGGTCTTTCCTTTTCTTCTGTTTAGGCTTTTTTTTTTTTTTTTAAAGATAACAATATATTGTCACAAGGCATTTGATTATCCTTAGTTTCCATACATCTAGAAGTACCGTCCTGGATTTTTTTTCTTCTTTTGAGTTCTTACCAAACTAGTGATTTTGATATTAGTCTTTGCAGTCAGTGCTAAAACTGTGAAGTCTTGTTTGTTTGTTTGGTTTTTACCAGAGACAATCTTCATTGACCTTTGGCTGTATATAAAATCTAAGTTCAAAGTTTCTTTTCTATTAATACTGTAAAAATATGATTTCATTATTTTTGTATCCAGTGTTGCTTTAATAGAGTTGATGACATTCTGGTTCGTTTTCCTGGGGCAATTTGCTCTTTCTCTCTGGGAGATTTAAAAATTTTTTCTGTGTTTCTTTAATGTTCTTAATATTAATATAATGTGTCCAGGTATGAAGTTGCTTCCTTACTCCTCATGATTACCAATATGAACTCATTGTATTTGAGGTCATTCATTCAGCTCTATTGTGGAAAATTTATTTTTATTCATTTTAAAAATATCTCCTCTGATAATTCTACTTTTATTCTTTTATGTTTTCCTTTGTATTTCTATGTCTTTATCCCTCCCTGCTGCCTTTTGAGAGAGTTCTTCAATTTGGTCTTACAACTGACTCCTTTGTTCTATATCTGATAGAGGTTCTTTATTATCTTTTCATAGCTATTATCTTGTTCATATTTTTTCACTTCATTCTTTTTTGTTTTTAATCATGTCTTCTTTTGCTTCAGATTGCTCATACATTCCCTCATTTTCTTAAGTAGATTTTTGGTGTTTCTTTTATATTTTTGGTCTATCTCTTTCAGCAATTCTGCTTCAAATGCTGTACACTGTCCCCTTTAATATGCTGCTTTCTTTTTGAGGTAGTTGTACTTCTCAGTTACATGGCTATTTTGGCCTGTTCCTGTTCCTGACTGCTCTGTGGAAGGGCTAAGGGCCTAGTTTCCATCTCACGTGAATTTGAGAAGAGGGGAAGGAATGAGTCCAGGAAGTGGAACCCCAGGTACCACAGAACCTGTTTTGATAACTCCTCTTTGTTACCTGGCACCAGCTAAGGACACTAATCAGGGATGGCTTTAAGGTCTTTAGTAGCAGTACATTTACTAGATTGTCATAATGCAGGCCTGAAGGTTTGGAGTGACTATGAGGTACAGTATACTTGGTCATGCCATACTGCTTTTTCCTGCTCCTCACCCTCTCGAGGGCTTTTGAGCTATACTATTATTATCCACCACCCCCCCCCATATCCCCATATATGCTAAAAAATATCTAAATAAAAAGCAAGATAAGGACATTCCTTGTGAATCCCCAAACTGGAAGCAAAGATTTGTAGATACTATTTGATCCTGATTTAAATTTTAAAAACTGTTTAAAAAAAGACAGAGGTAATTTATGAGATGATTGGAAATTTGAACACAAACTAGATATAAGATTAAGGAATTATTGTTAATTTTAGGAATAATGATGGCATTATAGTTAAGTTAAAGTCTTTAGTTTTTAGGGATATTTATTGAAATGTTTAAAGATTAAATGATATAATTTGTTTCAAAATAATATTAGAGACAGAGATTGCAGTGTAGATGAAATGAGGTAGACCATGAGCTGAAAATTGCTGAAGGCTGGGAGAGGGCATATGGGGACTTATTTAACTTTTCTGTCAACTTTTGTTTATGTCTGAAATTTTTCATTTCATTTAAAAAAAATTTTTCTTAAACCTGGATGTACAAAATATCTTGGTATTATCTTTTATTCACAAGGGTTAATGTGGATGGAAAGCAATGAAAACATATTGGTAAGTAAATAATGACAAGAATAAATCATTATTTCAAGATATATCCTTTCTAATCCTAAAATAAAACTTGTACTCTTTCATTGCTTCAACAGCTTTTATTGAAGTCCATCTCTGTTCCCAGCATTGGCCTTAGATTATACATTTATATTCATTCCATTAACAACAAATAACAATGAATAATGCAGCTATAGTTTACTATTCTAACATGGGGAAATCTAAAATATGAACATGAGTGTTTTTAAAGATATGTTGTTGATTTTCTTCTCTCTTTTTATTTTTCTTCTCTATGTTTTGGAAATGTCAAAATTAGTTTCTTCCTATCATCTAGACAAGAGATCAACACACTTTTTCTGTAAAGGGCCAGAGAGTAAGTTTTTCAGCTTTGTGGGCCAGGTGGTCTCTGTTGCTACTACTTAGCTCTGCTGTTATTGGGTAAAAGGAGTCACAGATAATATCTAAACAACTGATTATTTTCCATTAAAAGTTTATGTACAAAAGACAGACTGTGGGCCAGATTTAGCCTGCAGGCTATAATTTGCTTATACCTGACTTAGAGATACCGTGATATGTTAGAATACATTGTGGAGATAGAGGATACTTGGATAAATAAAAAAAAACCTGTGTTGAATAACTGAGATTTGGTTCCCTGAGAAGACAGGTAGGTGAATTATTTTTTTAAAGTTAGGTAATATTACATGCATTAAACTAAGAACTTGCCCCTAATCCCATCCTCTATTCCTTGTAAAGACAGAAATGGACAATTTTAAACAGAATTTTCATATGTGTTCTGAGTATTTAATGATGAATTTTTGCACTTACAAATTACTATCTAGGAAAACAAAAAGATACTTTATTGATCTACAGGTATAATATATTTCCAGAACTGCTTTCCTCGGACACAGCAGGGTCTAGTCCAATATGTGTACAGCATTTTCATTATCCTTGCAAAATTGTATAGAAAGACAGTATGATATTATTATTGTTCATATTAATAGAATTATTCATAATGAGTTGTTATTAATGATGTGATGTTATAAAAAGAATCCTTAATTATTAATGGCATTGATATGACATTATTAATTTTGATACTAAAATGAACATTTCATTATTCCAAATGCAATTATATTGTTAGACACAAGTTATTGCTAATAGATTATACTTTCTGCAGCCTTGTTTTGGCACATAGTAATTAGCTGCAGGTTTATATTGCTGAATAAAAAACTGGCATTAGGATTTTATTTCAGGCTAGTAGAGGATCAGAGCATTAACTTAGTGGAATGGGGCGGGTAAGAAGAATCACTGACCACACTTTGTTCGTCCCATGTCCATTCTGCTCTGGATGACTTCTCAGTTATATATTTGAAAGGAAAGCATAACTGACAGTACTAGTATGTAAAGATTTGGCTGGTGAAGGGTCTTCTGTCATGTCACATTTTCTACACAGTAAATCAACACAGAAGTCTCTCTTCTGTTCAACATTGGTTATTAAGATGTGATATTATACTGTGATTTATATCATGTTGTCACAATGCATTTCATTTTGCCTTGTTTCAATAATACAATGAATTCTTTCATAATTTCTTTCAATTTGCCTCAGGAGTTGTAATATATTCCAGGCTTTTATTTCTTTATATTCTGCTCAGCCTTATTAATACAAGTGAAGAAAGTATATCCCTCCATAATTGCTTATAGCCCATACAGTACAATACAGCACATTACCTCATTTTAGGTAATTCTTTTGTAGTGCCATGATATTCTAACACTTAAACGCTCTGCATAGAAGCAAATAGCTTTGCCAATTACTTTATAATCTTGGTCAACTTCAACTGGTTATTCCCACACAACACTTTAGTATTTGTCCTTTAACAACCGTCCTGCACTTTAAAAATCCTCAGCCCAACTTGAAGGGCAGTTGAGCAGAAAAACTAATAGAAGGAATGAAATCTTCTCAGGCAGAGCCTAGAGCAGAATTTCCTAAGGCCTCTCTTGCCCTCTTCATGCCTCCATCCCCTCTTGATCTCAGCACATATAAACACAGTTACTCAGAGCTATTGTGCCTATAATGCTCTGATGCCTGGGGTTCAAGAAATCAGATGATCATTGCCTGACTTGAGACAGTTAAGGCAGGTTGAATTTTTGTCTGTGCACTTAGAAAAGTACTTATTTTAAGTACTGTTTGAAGACTTGTTGCCTTTTTTTGTGTCAGTTGGTACTCACCAGAAACTTACGAGAGGAAATCACAATTGCCAAGAAATTGCAATAGATTTCTGTGTAAGTAAACCTTGAAATTCTTGCACATCTTATTCTCAAGATAAAAGTATTACTATGAAATTTGATGATTTGTTCTCAAGATTGAAATATTTCTATTGAAATGGATGATTTAAGAAATTTCCTTTAAAAATAGAAAATAAAAAGGAAAATGAAGAAAAGAAGCGTTACTGTATCTTCCTCATAAAACCATGGTAACATCTGTGATATACTTATAAAAAGTTCAGCATAAACAGTCTGAGATAATGTTTAAGGCATTCTCGAGGGGCAAACAATTATCTAACCAGAAAATCTTACACCACGGGTATTACCAAGTATTTAATCAGAAAGAAGACCACTGTCCAGAGGTAGTATTAAAAGTACTTTGAGTATCTTTATCTTTCATCAAGACCAGAGGCTTTGCTAATTTGTGTAGAGGCTAAAGGAGAAATGGGTTTTCACAGGTGATACTGGTGGCTTATTAATTAGAATAACAGTTATTATAAATGATATTGGTAAAATTAATGTTATTCAATATAAATGCATTCTCTGGAATATTGTAGACACTTCTCCATCCTTGTGTGGACAAACTGTCAAAGTCAGGGGTCCTTGGTTATGCCTTTATGAGTGCAATGTGGGCTTCTCTTTAAGCTTTCTTATGTGCTGCTAGGTCAGAGGACTCTTGGTCCTCTGACTCTGACAAAGGGTTAGCTGAATTCTGCTACTAGAGGTGTATTGTGCTTGCCTTAGGTAAAGTTTTTATGCAAGGGTTTTTCAGAGCTTCAGAGGTGATGGAGATGTCAAACTTGTTGGACTGACTATATGACTGTTTCTTATTAGTAAAGATCTGTGTATGTTACTATTGTTATAAACCTGGTAGCAACTTGTGGGAAGTAGCTAACCTTAACCCTTCACCTACTTCGATCTCTCTGTGGCTTCCCAGATATACTAAAAAGAACCTAACAATTTGTATGACCAAATTAGTTTAGATCAGTCCACAACAAAGTGGGAAAATAAAATACAAAATAATCTAGAATTCATTGTATCTAGGGTTCATAAGATGTTAATTTTCATCTTTTCCACTTACATTTTAGGTTGAAATGGTTCTATCCTAGAAGTCTGGTTTATACTTTTCCATTGATCCTTCCCTTTAGCTGACATAATGGAGCTTTTCCTCAGCTTCAGTCCTCTTTGGTATGCTCTTGGGGCACAGCTATGCTAATGGATTCAATTGGTTGGAGGTCAGGAGTCTTGTAATTTGTGTCCTCCTGAGGGGAAAAGAGAAAATCTGGCTTTATTATAACAAAAAGGTAGAGTTATCTAATAAACAGCATTGTGCTTGGGAAGCTGTAATTATGGTTACAGAATTATTTAATTTAAGTCCCTACATCTGTGTTTCCTATATCATGTAATCAAAAATGCATTCTTATTTTACATTACTGTTGCACTGTATTTCCCAAGTGATTTACATTCATAAATTAGCTTCTGTATGTGAGAGTTTGATGTGAAATGAGAGTAGTGATGGTCTTCCCTCACTTCCATGGGGAAGGTTAAAAAATAATATATTTTTATATCATCAGTTTTTCCCTGATTGATTCTTCATGTAGATTTCCATTTGCACAATTTCATTCAGTACTAAAGTAGATAAAGTTATTTGAGTATTACATAACACCACTGCAACTACAAATGAGTAATTATAAAAGTGAAATTGTTTATTTTATTGTTAATCAATTTCTCAACCTGGTAAATAGTTGTTTATTCCCAAAGGCCACCATCATTTTTACTGGAGGTAGAGAGGGTAACTTGCCCAGAGCCACTTTGGGTCCAACCTAAGGTTAGAAGTTTTAATACTTCCTATAAACAGAAGAAAAAGTCCAAAAGCTCAATTGAAAATGGTCAAAAGATATTGAATAGAAAATTGACAGAAAAGTAATTGCACATGGCCCTTTAACATATGAAAAGATGCTCATCCTATAACAGAAGTATATAAATTAAAACTATACTAAGTTATCTTTTCTCACTTATCAGATTGAATAAAATAATAAAAGTTTTATAATATACTCTGTCAATGAGGCCTTGGAGAAGCAGGCACTCACACATTATTGGTGGGAGATGAAATAGTATAACACCTATGGGGAATTTGGCAATTGCCTATGTATTACACTGTGAACTAGAAATTTTACTTCTAGGAATTTATCCTGAAGTTTCATTGCAAAAATATGAAATCTTATATACAGAGCCTATTTGTTCTGACATTATTTATAATAACAAAAGGCTAGAAGCATTCCACATGCCCGTCCACAAGAAATTGATTGAGTAAACAATGATACTATATGGTGATATAGTAGTAAAAATAAGAAACAAGGAAGATCATTACATAGTGACATGGAGTGATCTACAGGATAAATTGTTAAGGGAAATGCAAGATATAGAACAGTTTATAGTATGCTATATTTTGTGTAAGAAAGTGGAAGACAAGGTAAAAAAGAGGATAAAAGGGGACAGAAGCCAACATCTGTGAATGTACCTTGTCACACAGCTTTGATTTTGAAACTATGTAAATGTTTGGTGTGATTAAAAAAACAAAAGCAAAGGAAAAAGGAATTCCTAAAAATTGAAAGCAAACTAAAAATGAATCGAACCATATAGCATGTTGCTATCATAACTACACAAAGAAGATAATCACTTTAAGTGACATTAAAATAGTGTTTTATGGGCACATCCATCATAAGAAATAATCTAATGGGAATCTAAGAGGACCAGCAAAGATATGTTCAACTACGTTTGCTAGACTTATTGTTAATTATAACAGTGACCTTGTTATTTTGAAACAGATAGATGATGATGATAGATAAATAGGTAGATAGGGTTAATGAAAAATTATGTTACTATCATTAGGAATCAAGCTTTCTGAGTAATAGAAAATACACAAAGTTATAAAATCAAAGAGGTTAGCTAAAAACTGTGATGAACTCCTGACTTGTTTCTGTCTTTTGAAAAAGAATATAGTTTGTACCTCTGTTTAAGAAAAAGGCCTAGGAACAATGAAAAATCTATATAAAGCACCCATAGTGGCTAGGGAAAGGAATCAGGACTCCTTGAAAAACAACTAATTCCAGGTCTTGGTCAGGCAATACGCAAACTAAGCTTATTCTAGAAAGTGAAAAAGGATTCAAAGACTAAAGGACACAAAAGCCTCTTGAAGAGTTTCCCTCTGGCCTGAGACAAAGCAAGTGTCAAGAAGGAAAAGAAAAACATATCAAATACATTAAAATACATGAATTCATAATGTATAAAAACATTAAAACAAAACTCATTGGTACCCATTAGTAGCACATGAATACATTCTCTTAATTTTTATAAATAAAGAAAAAGAGTTAAGCATTTGACCTACCTTTCTTGTATGCACTATATTCCAAGGTAGCCTAATAGTCAATGTGGGAAAGTTCTTTGTTATGAAAAGAATTCCAGCTAATAAATGCAGAAGCAAAGATAGGAGTGGAAAATTGTTATTTTTGATCCTTAATGAAATAATGGTGGTAGGTCTTGCTGGCCAATGAAAGCTAAATTCTTTAGGTGAAAAATTAATTGGGGACTTGTTGATGGTTAAAAACCCCTGAACCCACTGCCCAATCTTGTCATCACTAAAAATGGGAAATCTAGATATTATGTGACTCATAATAGGATGTGATAGAATGCACACAGTATCACTTATTTTTTTCCTTTCCCTTCAAATTAAACTTGAATTTATTCAGGTCTCTAAATCTCACCACAACTTTATTGGAATTAAGAGAAGTAGAGAAGTTAGAGAAGTATTTATTAACTTTTTTTCATTATATCCCCACTAAGGAGAGCTTTAGGGCATTTTTTTCCTAATTGTCCCACCTGTAAAATGTTAATACTCTCCATATACTGTACATCTGCCTTTGCACTGTGGCCCCTTGGACATCTCCCCTGTGGGCATATATCACCCCCACTGAGAACACTTGAGTTAGAGGAACAAGTTAAATGAGATCACAAGAAAGTAATCAATCAAATATTTAACGTGAAACTGTTTTTTTTTTCCCCAAGAAATCAATAAAATTAAAACCAAAGGGGGAAGGGCACTAATAAAAAATGACAAGACTTAAGAAACATAACATTGAAAGCAATGTACGGTTGTATAAAACCTAGCATTTTAAATAGCATTTTATAGTCACAATTTGAACAAATCAACTGTGAACAGATTTCTGTGACAATTAGGGAGATTTGCATATGGACTGGGTATTAGATATTAAGAAATTATTGTCATTTTTGTGAGATGGGACCATGATGTGATAGATTAGAAGAAATGTGTCCTTATTGGTAGAGATACATACTGGAGTGTTTATAGGTAAAATGATAGGATGTCTGAGATTTGCTTTAATGAACTCCAGAAAAAGAAGTAGGGTGGAGTAGAAATGAAACAAAATTGGAAATATATTGATAATGCTTTGAAACTAGGATGATGAGTAAATGAGGGTTCATTAAGATTTTCTATTCTCGTGTGTATATTGGAAAATTTCCATTAAAAATGTTTTAAAAAATGCAGCATTTAAGCATATTATATTTTATTATATAATCCAATAAGAATGAGTTGTTTAAGCTATGGGAGAATTATGCCAGCAAGAAAAATTTGGTCTACCTGATTAAAAAGCAAATAAACAAAAAAAAAACCTTTCCACATGGTGCAGAAATAAAATGTATAAAAATCACCCATCTTGGCAACAATATTCATGGGACTAATAGAATTCTGTAGGCAAAAATATGTTTGCTTGTTTTGTTTTGTTTTTTTCCATTCATGGTCAAATGGACAAGTCCAAGTGGTGCTAGTTTTACTATTTTCGGATTCCCAAAGAGTGGCATGTCATAACTATGACTGTGTAGCCTCCTTCCTCTATGTCAGTTTTCTCTTTGTTTTAAATGTGGTTTTGGTGGGGAAAAATGTCAAACTGAAAAAATGGAAATTGTGATGTGTCCAAAGTTTGGCTGAAAAGTGCTGTGGCCTCAGGTCAAAATAGCTAGCCAAATGTGGCTTTCCCTTTACTATTGATAAACTAGTTGGCAGTGAAAATATTCTACTCATTTCAAACATATTGGTCTATGTATTGGATGCCAACAAAAAAGAATTTGAATATTCTTATGATAAAATTAAATAATAGTGTTGCTAATATGTATAATAGGCATAAGTTGTTGATTCAATAAAAATTCTCAAGAGAATTGATGTTCGGCATAATACGGTTTCTCAGTAGAATTAATATTTGGCATGGGTCAGTGTAGTTTAATGCCCAGTCTTTGTTCCAAAGTTAAAACAAGAATGCTGCATTTTTTTTCCTTTTGCATTCAATAACTTTTTTTTTCGTCATTTTTCTTTCAGAGGAACAGGGAAATGCAAGATATAGAACAGTTTATAGTATGCTATATTTTGTGTAAGAAAGTGGAAGACAAGGTAAAAAAGAGGATAAAAGGGGTAGAGACAGAAGCCAACATCTGTCAATGTACCTTGTCACATAGCTTTGATTTTGAAACTGTGGAGAACGCTAAGTTTTCTGAGTCTTTAGTGGGACAATTTCCATCACACCAGGCTCCGCAGGATAAGCTGGCCCCACTCACCCCTCAGGGATCAGGGGCACAGTTTAGAGTTTGAACTCTAAGGGAGATATTCTTACAATATAAGGGAAGCCCTAAGTCTTGGTCAGGATGCTATAACAAAAATAGCATAGACTGGGTGGCCTAAATAACAGAAACTTATTTCTCACAGTTCTAGAGACTGAGAAGTCCAATATCATGGTGCCAGCATGGTAGCATTCTGGTGAGAGCTCTCTTCCTGGTTTGCAGATGGCTGTCTTCTTGTTATATCCTCACATGGCAGAGAGAGAGGAAGCAAGCTCTCTCTTTTCTTTTCTTATAAAGGCACTAATCCCATCATGAGGGCTTCACCCTCATGACCTAATTACTGCCAAAGGCTCTATCTCCAAATATCACCACATTGGGGATTAGATATTCAATGTATGAATTCTGGGGGCACACAAACATTCAGTCCTTAGGACCCTACAAGTAAAGTTCCACAGGACTTAGAAGAAACACTCAAAATCAAGATGGCCACGAAGGAGAAAAGTAGATATTGTTAGTTTATTCAACATAGAAAGGCTTTTACCACTAAAAAACAAAACGAAACCAAAAAACCCCAAACCCACATGTGTGTTTCTGGGGCTCTGGGAAGATATGCAAACCTGGGTGTTTGATGAAGTAGGTTCAGGCTGGTTTTGAGAGTCCTGCATAAGCAGGCTCTTTCCACAGAGATTACTTAAAGGCTTAGTGGAACTCAGCGAAAACCTTCGCTTCAGCGATGAGGCACAAGCTTTTGCAGTGGCTCATCTCTTTGGCAGGTCAATCAAAATGCCTATCATATTTCTCTGAGTAAGGAGAGAATGATAGAATCTCAGAATTGGAAGGAAACTTAAAGATAATCTATTATAAGGACTTCTGAGGCCAGAACTAGGTGCTACCTAAGTTCATTTATTCATTCATCCATCCATTCATTCGATAACTCATTCATTTATTCAATCAACAAATCTACGATGAGGACCTAGAGATGGAATTCCTAATGCTTTTCTGTTCTTGTAATCTGACTGGACTCTCCTGCTGAGAAGAGAAAATTAGTGCTCTTGGCCACCTCAAGCTGATTTGAATCAATAGTCTCTTTTATGACAACTTAGGGTGTAACGGGCGACCATAAAAGGCAAGTGGCCCACTCTACACTTATTAGAATGACCTGAATCGAGAACACCGACAATACCAAATGCTGTAGAGGATGATAAAAGGAGCTCTCATGCATTGCTAGTG
Source organism: Eubalaena glacialis (assembly GCF_028564815.1). Classification (NCBI taxonomy): domain Eukaryota; kingdom Metazoa; phylum Chordata; class Mammalia; order Artiodactyla; family Balaenidae; genus Eubalaena; species Eubalaena glacialis. Next base: position 60,719,843 of record NC_083727.1, on the reverse strand, counting down.
GGTACAGCCACTTTGGAAGACAGTTTGGTGGTTTCTTGCAAAACTAAGCATATCCTTACCATGCAATCCAGCAATCTCCCTCCTTGCTATTTACCCAAAAGAGCTAAAAACTTACATCCACACAAAAGCCTGCATACAAATGTTTACAGCAGTCTTAGTCTAACTGCCTAAACTTGGAATCAACCAAGATGCCCTTCAGTAGGTGAATGGATAAATAAATTGTGATACTTCCAGACAATGGAATATTGTTCAGCACTAAATAGAAATGAGCTATCAAACCATGAAAAGATTTGGAGGTACCTTAAATGCATATTACTAAGTGAAAGAAGCCTCTGAAAAAGCTACATACTATGTGATTTTAACTATATGACATTCTGGAAAAGGCAAAACTATGGAGACAGTAAAAAGATCAGTGGTTGTTAGGGGTAGAGGTAGGGGTGAGGTGAATAGGTGGAGCACAGAGGATTTTTAGGGAAGTTACAGTGCTCTGTATCATGTTATAATGAGGGATACATGTCATTATACATTTGTCCAAATCCATAGAATATACAACACCAAGAGTGAACTCTAACGTAAACTATGGACCTTGGTGATAGTGAAATGTCAATGTAGGCTTATTGATTGAACAAATGCACACTCTGATGGGGGACATTGATGATGGGGGAAGCTGTGCATGTGTAGGAACAGGGAGGATATGGGAAATCTCTGTGCCTTCTGTTCAATTTTGCTGTGAACTGAAAACTGCTCTAAAAAATAAAGTCTACTAAAAAAAAAAAGCAAGTGGCCTCTTTCATGCTGGTACGCCTAGAGTTCCTTGGCTACCACGGGCACAGGGAGGTCATATTGTCAAGAGAAGTAAAGAAAACTAATGTTAATTGATGTTCAGGGAGTGGGGCAGTCCAAGAAAGCAGAGCATCGGAGAACACTGGCTGCTGGAACAGGCAGAGATTCAAACCGTTATATTTATTGAGCAGTCACCTTTGAGCAGGTCCCTGAGGGTGGAGGTGATGGCAGGAGGGGGAGTGCTTGAGAAGCAGTGATCTTTGTCAAAATAGGCCTAGGAAGCAGAGTCATTGTGCAGGGCTAGAAAAGATGGATATTTAGGCATATTCTGTTGAATGTCATTAACTCCAAGGAGAAAGAATGAATTGTGAAAATAACCAGTCAGGCAAAAGTTACTTATAAAGGAAGAAAAGTCATACCTACACTAAGCCTGCTCATAGCATTAGATGAAAAAAGACAATAGAGTAATATCTTCAGAGTTTAAGGTATAAAAGTTTGTATACAAATGATCTATATCCAGTGAAGTTGTCATTCATGTATGAATGTGATAGAAATATATTGTCAATGAAATGACATGCTATTCATTTGGGTGGGGAGTAATTATGAGTATAGAGAATCAGAATACTATAAATAATTAAAATATCAATTTTATAAATACGTATCAAATTTTCTGTCCCACAGGCACTACACCCAGCCATTCTCCTTAGAGGTCTTCCTACCTCCCTGTCATGTACAGTCATATATTGCTAGAACAGAGCCAAAGTCCCAAACTTTCCCCCTCTTTGTTTTTAGTTAGAGGAGGTCCCTCCCTCTCTAAGTCTTTTTCAGGGTAAGGTTGCCAGTTTAACAACAACAAAAATTATAAGATGCTCAGGTATACTTGAATTTCAAATAAATAACACATAATTTTAAATTTAAGTATATCCCATGCTATATTTGGGAAGTACTAAAAATTATTTGTTGTTTATTTGATATTCAAATTTAACTGAGTTTCCTGTATCTTATCTGGACACCCTATTTCAATAGAAGTCTCTCTCTCTCTGTTCCAGCCCTACTGTCTCTCCAGGATCCTTAGCAAAACTGACTTAAGCTTAGGCGTTAAAAGTGAACTAGGGAGGAAATAGTTGGCAGGCAAATTCTGCTTTCACTGAACCCTGAAGCAGTAAGCACAGAGCTCTGTTTCGTGGCTAATGGGGGAAGGAAAAAGGGGAAAACCCCAGGTGAAAACTTGAATTAATAGCTCAAAAGAGATATTTTCTCATAACCTTGACTTTCTTATTGTGGGAAATGTCTAGGTAAGAAACATAATGCTTGGGGAGAGAAAGTCCTCCAAATTTTGTCCTTCAATGAATACCAAGGCTTTTTAATAACAGGTAATGGTGGCGCATAACTTGAATAAAATATTTTTTTGCCAATTATGAAGTAAATTATTCACAGTCTCTGTGTTTGGTGCTGACTTGATCCATGTTTCTCACTTCTTATCACCAGCTTTCAGTGAGAAATAAACCAGATGCTCTTTTAAAAACATATTCCTAAAAATCTATGATTTTAAAAAGGCAATAGATTTTTCTTTTTTGGAATAGCACTGGAAGGAAATGGAGTTTATTTTTTAAAGAGGCAAATAAGTGAGAGAATTTCAGATTGATTTTCACTAATGACTATTGCCAGCAGAGTGTAGTCGGAGACCTTGGAGGGATTCCGCAGCCATTGCTTAAAATGTCACCACCACGATAACACCCCAAGTCCCTGATCTCTGTCTTGTGAGTGCAGATGTTGTTCATGAGGGATTTTAGAGTTTAGTATGTCATTTTCACATAACAAATAATCCAAAGCACTTGTCTCTGTCTCCTACCAGTAGGCAAATAACATATCTTTCACAAGTAAGCACAAAGCAGTTATTACCTGACTCCCTGATTTGTTTCAGCTACCAAGTTTCTCCCATGTGGTAAGACTGTCTTTGAGTCAGCAAGTGACTTCAGGTGTGTATGTCTTTTAAACTTAACATGCCCAATGTGGAGATGTTGAACTTTCCTTTATCCGGGATTCTGTTCTTTCCCCAGACTCACTCGTCAGCAATAATTGAGACCACTCTCTACCAAGTTGCTTAAATCAGGTAATCTGAGAGTCATTATTGATTCTTCTCTTTGCCACACCTCTCACATCCAATCCTTGAATAAGTCCTATCAATTCTGTCTCCAAAATATATCTTTGATCATCTCTGCTGCCGTATTTCACACCTGGACTACAATAACCGCCTAAGAGGGCTCTCTGCTTTCATTCTCGTTCCTCTATTATCCATTTGCCATACAGTAGCCAGAATGAGAGTTTTAGAAATGTGAATCAGATTGTGTTATCTCCTTGCATAAAACCTTTCTAGGGCTTCCCTTGTTTTTAGACTAAAGCCCAAACTCCTGCAAATCCTGTCTCATCTGACATCTGAGTACCTCTCCAGCTTGATCTCATGCACACTATTCCCCAGTCACATTAGTCTTCTTTCTTATCTTCAAATATAGCAAGGCCTCTTCTACATCAGAAACTTTGCACTCGCCACTTTCTCTGCCTAGAACGTGTGTCCCAGCGTTTTCACTGATTGCTTCTCCTCTAAGAGGCATTCCAGACCAGCTGTATTAAATTTGGTCCCCACTTTATACTCCCTTTTGGTAACCGCCCCCCATCACTTTTTTTGTTTCCCTTATAGCCCTCAGTAACAATCTGTAATCTACCTGTTAAATTTTTTCTCTGTCTTATTCATCACTGTATTCCCAACATAGTGTGTATCACAAAATATGTGATGAGTAAATATTTACTAAATTTATAAACTCCTTAATGCTTAGTGTATTGTCCTGCAAACTATGAACCCACAGGACCGGCAGCACAGTGATGGAAATGATATCAACAAGGTCATCCACATCCAGGAGAATAGGTTTCCCCACCTGATTCTGCTAGATGTGATATTACTAAACGTGGGGCTCCAAGAGATATGGGGATATATGTATACGTATAGCTGATTCACTTTGTTATAAAGCAGAAACTAACACACCATTGTAATGCAATTATACTCCAACAAAGATGTTAATAAATAAATAAATAAATAAAGAGTAGTGAAAACCAAAAAAAAAAAAAACACTAAACTAAATTAGTAAATAAATTCTTATGAAAAATTAAAAAAAAAAACAACTCTAGAATTTATAGTTATTTTTTCTTTGTGTCCATGGCTAAGCAACCTTTTGTTTTCTGTCAAGAGAAAGAGCTGGCAGCTGTCAACATAATCAGCATATTCAACATATCAGCAGAGTTGCATAGTAAAGTTCTCCAAAGACCTTACCTATGACTGGAACTGCAGTTCTCATTTTGGATTTAGCAGCAATCTGAATTGTATCTCATAAACTTCTTGATTCCTAGAGGCATTTTTATAGGGTGTTTTGGCCACAAACTTAAACAATTTTGTAGATTTATGTGTAGTAAGCTTCTAATTGGAGTATTGATTTTTAAATCTCTATAACTATTTATTTTAGATGCAATGAAGCATTATCATAAATAATTGAAACTCAGATAACAATGTCTAATTACAAAGAACATCTTATGATCTGAGATAATTTTTATTGCATTTACCATCCACTAGCCCACAAAATATAGCAGTTCCAGTTAGCTGCTCTCCTACAGAATAAAAGATTAAAATAAAATAAAAGTCTACAAGTGCTTTTGATTTCAGTTATACCTACAGATTATTTTTTAATTTGTACATATTTAATAAGTAAAAATCATAAATAATATATGTATAGTATTTTCTGTGGTAGCTTTTCTTTCTCATCCATCCAGGCTTTTAATAAACACTTACCAAGCCACTGTCATGTCCCAGGCCCTAGACTAAATGTGGGAGTCCCAACAGTAAATAAGGTAGATGGTATCTGTTTCCTCTTGGAGTTTACATTCTAGTATGGCAGACACATAGTGCTACATGACCTATGCAATTTGTTTAATCTATGAGATGGGAGGCTATAGTGTATAGTGTGGGGGAAAGGTAAGATTGTAAGTGAAGACTTCTTGGAAGAAATAGGACCTATTGAGGCAGAGTGTGGGAGAAATGATTCCAGGTAGAGGGAAGAGCCTGTACAGAGGCTCAGAGGCAAAAGAGAGTATGGCTAGAGGAAGGTGCAGAGATATATTCAGAGGGTCCAGATGATACAGGGTCTTATGAGTCTAATTTAAGAATCTGGACTTATTATAAAGACAATGGGATTAAATTGGGAATAATGTGATCAGATTTATGTTTTAGAAGGTCTTCTTTGGATGCATTGTGGAAACTGGACGAGAGGGAGAGAAGACACTAGGTGAGGAAATTGCCAAAAATAAAACCACTTTTTAGTCAAAAATATAATGGGGTAAATTAAAATTAAAAATAAAATGCAATGACAACTCCAGACAGATGGTAAGGTTCACAGAGCCAAACTTGGATTAAAATGCATAAAATATATAAAATGTGATCTAATCAAATGCAAGATATATGCTAAATTCATGTTCTACTGAAATTTAAGCTTCTCAAAGAAGGAAATAGAAAAGTAGAACAAGTGAAGCCACATTAGCACAATTACTTGGTGCCATCCCATGTAGGCATATGAAGTACATTTTCCTTTAATAGGAAAACTCAAATGGTCACTGCTGCAGAGCCCCCAAACCCAGGAATGTAATGGCATATGTGTCTGTGGCATTTCTCAACCAACACCTTTGCAGTATTAACTCCTTATCCCACCTGATATATAAAGCCCATTATAATCCTAGTGTTCTATAGAGAATCCAGGGTAAAATTATTTGATCTCAGACAATTATTTAAGGGTGATATATAATGAGATGCTTTTTGTTCTTTTTCTGAAAAATGTCACTGATCATGCACAACTTCACCTTGAACACCAATGACATGGTGTTTAGATGTCCTGGTTTAAAATATAGATAATTTATTATTTCCTTAAAAATTTTACAACTGCATACCGTAGCAATGTTAAAAGACAGCCGTTCTGACTTGTTCCTCTTACCACTTTATGCAACTTTCTCTAAAGAAAGGAGAAATACTTCAAATACACCTTCAAACCTGCAGATAGGGCAAGCTTCTAACAGTATGAATTGAAATAAATTGTTAAGTGCATGTTCAGTTCCAGATTTTGAAGCAAAAATAACTTTGAACATTTTGGGGCTAGAATTAACAAATATTATAGAATTTCCTTCCCACATTTGAAATTTTAATTTCATAGTATTTTCAGTCCTCTGGGCTGAAACGAGGACCAGATAATATTTTAGCAAAAAAGGTGTTTTGTTTTCACGCTTTCATCATGCAAAAATAACCCAACTAATTTAGTTCTAACTTTCAAAAAATATTCAGTTTCATAGAGAAATCAACTATGTAGTTCTCAGGCCAAAACGAATATTTATCAGAAAACTCTGAAGCAAAGATTTTTATAAAAATATACTCTTCCGTAAAGTTTTATTTTCAGTCATTTTTGACATGATGTAAATGAATTACTGTATTATTGCCTACTAGTTGTCTCATCCTTGATCTGCCAGGATTTTGTAAGACTTTTTTGTATAAATTTTGATCATTTTAAATAAAAAACCTGGGGCCAAGCTTGAATATTGTAATGTTACAATAATTATGAAAATAGTAGCAGTTGACATAGATGTGGTGATCCCAAAATGCCAGAGACTGGGCTAAACGCTATATACACATCATCTCTTAATTGTGCCACAATCTTAGGAGGGAAGTATAATTGTTATCCCCAATTTATAGGTAAAGAAACTAATTCTAAAATGGATTAAATAATTTGCACTGAACTACTATGTTAGTGTGTGATGGAGCCAAGATTTTCCTACACCCTGCCTTTTTGACTCCAGGCTCACTCAAAAGTGGTACCACCTTCAGAAACAGCCTCTGGCATAGCCCTAGTCAAAACAGTCAGAGAGAGCAGGAAGAACAAGGATAATGAGACACTATCATGTATTATAGGAGGTACAGAAGAAAAACTGAAAACTCAAACCCTCTGGTAAGTTACATAGCAATTGGATTTATCCATTGTGTTAAGTCTATGTGGATTAAATCAACAGATGTAAAAACCAAATTGAAATCATTTATGGTGTTTTAATACTGGCAAAATGTATCAGCTTAATAATAGCAATATGTCATCTTAGTTGTTAGGATACTTCGGCCAGAATCTCAAGCCATCAGTGGCCATTCTAAAGACTTTGGATCAGCACAGAAAATATGTTTTATCCGGTTTCCCTTAAGGTTTTCACTCAACTAGCTATTCTGAGCACTGCCTCTAAGAGGATACTGGCATTGTTTTAGTGCTAGAATGAAGGACATTCAGGCGAGCAGTAAATGGATCCTGACCTTAAGGAACTTATATCTTATACATAGAATCAGGTGAAGAAAACAGGTAAGGGAATTACAAAGTATAGATTGTCAATAATAAAATTATGTATAAAGCCCAATGGGATGTGAAGCAGGGAACAATGGCCTATAAGGCACCCATGATATGCTCCAGGCTGAGCTCTGACTTTACCTCTTTCCACTCTTCCCCTTGCTCACTTCTCTCCTACCACATCGGGACGATGTATCCTTTTCTTGAAAACTCTGAGCTTAGCAGCTTTATATCTGTTCTTACCTCTGCCTGGACACTCTTGGGCCAGCAGGGTGCTTGGCCAGCTTCTTCTCATCTTTCAGGACTCAACTCTAACACCACCTGCTCAGGAAGGCCTTCCATGACCCTTCTTCCTAAAGTGGTCCTCTTTCATCACTCTTGGTCAGAGAACCTCACTTATTTATTTTGCAGTACTTAAAACAATCTGATGATATAATGTGATAATAAGTTATATTTTGTACCTTTGAGTATGAGGTAACTGTGAGAGTGATTAGGTGTCCATACCATGGATGAATGATTAGGTTTGAGGCATCGAAGACTTGATGATCAGGTTTCATGTCCAAACAAAGTTGGAAACTTTGGCTACTGCTGGGAGCACTCCTGCACACAGGCCCTAGAAGTCAGTCCCAATTCTAGATTCAGATGAGAGTTGGAAGGCAGCTGAGAGGTCTGTTGTCAACAGGTTCTATCTCAGTAGGTTTGGCTTGAGTACCAGAACCTGCTTTCCCAAAGTTTCCCGAAGACTCTTCTGCTAGCTAGCTTCCGACTACAGTTCTCTCTGACAACATCCCTGTAGGATCATTATCTAGACACTCCTCCAACATTTCTAATGATCAATAACTCAGGATTTCAAAAGCATGTATTGACTTTAGATACATAAAATCTTGATGTTCTTCCAAAATTTAACTGAAATTAGCCCTCCCATGAACTTGGAACCCTCTCATTCTACTCATAAATGTAAGCGTATACCTCAACACTTCTCTAAGTCTTTTGTTTCACACTATTTCACATATTTAAAGACGTCAAACACCTTCCCCACCACACCTTCTATTCTTTGGGCTAAATATCTTCACTTCCTTCTATTTTTCTTCCATTTAAGTAACAAATATTTGAGTTACTACTACCTGGCAGATACTGGGATTGGCACTAAAATAACGTTTCCATTCCTTCCGTAATCCTAGAATTTTGCAGTATGCTGCATCAGCAATTTGTCTTTTGCACACTTTGAGACCTTATGGTCCTTTAATGTGGACAGTACACATCAAATAATGTTCTCTGTTAGCTCATTTGTTGAACAGTACGTTACCATGTATTCTAGCATTTCCTAAACCTGTCATACTCATATCTTCATCACAATTTTGCTATATTTAGATACTACCAGTACAACTTGATGATTTTCTTTAAATTTTCTTCCTTTTGTACCTAAAATTTTTTTTTTAAGTTTTTATGTCATTGCCATCAATAAAACACCACTATCACTTTTTATAAATGGAAAGAAATTATAAAATAAATACAGTGAAAATGTTACTACAGTTCAAAATCAAAATTAACTATGTGTCAATAAATATAATTGATGTTTTAAATGCCTACTTTAAGAAAAAAGGTCCTCAATGAAAAGAATGGCGCTATTTTTACTAATCACTAACTTTATAATGAAGAGAGGCACTACGTAAATGAAGAAATATATTTGGTTTTGACATTAATTATCTTCTTGAATTTTTATTCATATATATCCCTAGACCAACAAGTGATGAAAACATTAGCTATATTGTAATTAAATGGTTAATGACAATAGGGAGCCCTTTGATCAATGGGAAGGATTTGCAAAGCAAAAACTTGGTCATCATTTTCTAGTCATTGAACTTAGCCTTCACTCTTGCTCCAGGAGACAAAAACATAAGAAACCTGTGAAATGAAAACAGCCCCAAAGGATGGCAGGCTGGACACATGCATTATGTGCTCTACTGCTCCCACCATTCCCCAGAAAAGCCCTAGTATAACCTCAGCAAGGGAGTGGAGGAGGAAGGCACTCATGGAAACAAAGAAAATGGGAAAGAAGAGAACAGCAACAATTGACAGTAAATGGAAAGTTTTTAACTGATTTAACAGATCTGAAAAGATGAATCCTTACCTTGCAATGGAAGGAGCCAAGAAGCAATCTGACTTACACTGCCCTGAAAAGTTCTCAGAAGGCTCAGTAACTGGGTGATAGCAAATATTTCTGAAAGCATGGATGATGGTGGGGCTAAAAACTTAAAGAATGGTTAAAAGATTATTTAGGAAGCAATCAGAACCCCACGATACCTCCTTACCAGCTGGCAAATGACTGGAAGTTTATTCTCTGGAAAGAATAAAACTGAGGTCACTGGACTCAAGGGAGCTAAGCACAGTTGAGGTCAGGAGTACCACAGTGAAACTGGAGGTGTTGGTGAAAGCTTTCATCGTGAATACGGAATCTCCAACCTTATTTCCCACCCAAGTCCTGAAATGCTAGCACCCATGATTATGCCATCCAAGCAGGAGGCTGGAAGGAATTTTTCTGAAGAATCTGACTTTATTAACCAGCCCACAAGAAAAGGGCTAAAGCTGCTGACATCTGAGTTTTTATCCCCAAACCCCAAAATGGCTCAAAAAAAATCACTTTGACAATGCCTACCTCCATATACAGAGGTTCTACCTGGCTTTTTATTTGGCCACTCAGATATCAGTAGATATTTGAGAAAAGTCTCTAATGGGAAAGGGAGATCAAAGAAAACAATCCAAATAAAGCAATCAGTGCTATGAGCACCACATAATAGGAAATAGTGATGTGGTCACTATTAAACTCTCTGGTTTTCATTTAATAATCAGTAAACATAGATTAAGCCCCTACTGTTGGGGTTTGTGAACAAATGTGAGATGAACTGAATCAGACAGAAGGAGATCATGATGTGAATTATTTTCCTGAAGAAGTTAGATTGGAGGACACGTCTTGAGGGTCTAGCTGAAGGGGCTTGCTGACACTTTGCTAGCTACCACTCACAGACCCCCCCAGTCCAGACACCGGGGAGACCAGATGGAGGAACCTTTTCATCTGCAGAGCAGGCACAATGCGCTGACCCAGGAGGGTCAACTCATCTGAGGCAGAAGCAAAGAAAGCAAATCTCCAGTAACTACAAGTTTTTCTTTGAATAGTTTTACCCAGTGAGGGGATGGGGACATACCAATGGCTGTCACCCACCAATCTAGTAGCACTTTCTTCTTCCAGAGACAAGTGAGTGAAGGTGGGAGTGGAAACCAGCAGTGCTGTTCCAGTGGAGGTCCCTCCACATGGAAACATGAGGAAGGGGGAATAAGTGTTCCCTTATAACGCCTGCTGTATTCTAGGCTCTTTTGCCTGTGAACTGAAACCAGACCTATTCTTTTCCATGCTGTCATTCTTCAATTTACATTTATTTCAACTCATCTTTAACCTAATTACTTTTGGACAACTTTTTCAAAGTTTTCACATATTTTCAAAATGTGATGATAACCAACTTACCTACCAGTTTTTGATCTACAAATTTGAGATCTTGTCCTTTCTACATATGTATCCAAATAAATAGCTACTATAAGATACAGCTAAGGATAAGACCCTGTCCCTCCATGGTATCAATGGTATATCACATGATTTTGGGGGGTATGGTCATTTGACCAGTTTATAAATCTACTTACCAGTTCAGCTCAAATTTCTTATCACCAAGATAAGTCAAATCCTCTTATCACGAAGGAAATATTGAGACTTTGATCAAATTTTATTCTAAAATTCACATATTTGATGTCCACTGCAAATTCTTCATTCATTTATGTTGTTTTCATTTGTTTTTCCAAAAAGAAAAGGATAAAGGATGAAAAAAATGGATTTGTTTAGAATGATTTGTTCTAGGTGAATCCTTTCAAGATAGTAATGAGCGTCACTTTATTTTCCCAATGCTAAGCTAATAACCTTTTTTAAAACTTTTACAGAATTTTATCAGTGACAGGTCATACTCATTTCCCTGAAGTTTCTACATTTTTTTTTCTTTTCCTTTTTTTTTTTTGGAAATCAGAAAAGGCTTTCCCATTTCTGGTTTTCTAGCAAGGTTTTGTCAAAGGTTATCAGTTGAGGCTCTGCAGTCATGCCTGTAACTTACTTCGGTTTTGTAGCATGAAATTCACCTAGCCTAGAGATTTGGGTTCATTTAAAGAATCTCAGTACTTCCCTACTGTCTTCTCACATTTACCTCTTCATCATTTTTAGCCTTTCCGGTTTGCAAGTCATTCTCCTTGAAGAAAAAGACAAAAGCAAAATACTTATGTAGTTTTCCTTTCTCTGTGTCAGCTGTCAAGTCAATCTCTTTCCTCAGTAATAGAATGATATAATATCTGTGTAGAGTCTGAAAAATCCTTTTTGCTCAGCATTTGTCTAAAAAAAAAACACTCCTAGAAGAAGAGAAAGAAGAGGTAGCAGACTTTTTTTGTATCCTGAATGTATCCATTGATTTGCTTCTTGCCCACTGAGTCATTTATGGGAGAGTGATTAAGCACCCATCTGCTTCGTGTCAGATATTATACTGAATATGGATGATAGAAAAGTAGAGACTATATCACTTCTGCTTAAAAGACTTTATGTTTTAGTCACTGGATGTATGTTGGGGTCAGAGCAGGAAGGCAGATCAGAAAAGTAAACCAACAAAGAGAAAATGGAGATTAAGTATTCTAACTGGGTGCCAAAGGAAGGACACTTGGCCAAAGCTAGTGCTTGGAGCGGGGAGGCTGTGCAAAAGAATCAGGCAAAGCTTCCATTAGGAGTCAACTTTTGAGCTGAATCTTAAAAGGTGAGTAGGAAATAGCTTTCTGGATAAGAGGAGGAGGGTCAGAGTAGGTAGAGGAGACCATAAATGGTTAGAGAAGGCATGTCCACTTAAAAATCTCCAAGTGCTGGCATCTGATGAAGTTAAGAGGTGATGAGGTGTGTTCTTTCTCAGTGATGCTTTCTTTAAAAGTACAATTTTCAGGTAGCTAGTTTAGATTTTCTCAAGTGTTCTTTATCTCACTTCCTTGCATGCCTGTCGAGAGCTTGTGTGTAAGAAGTGATTTAAAACTTCGTGCTGATCTTGCCTTGTTCACAGCAAATATATAACTCTTTCTGAAAGCAGTGTCTTTCTTCAAAGGCTTTGCACAGCAAACATCTTCCATCCTGAGGTGCCCTCGTTTCAGGTGTTTTGTTATCTCTTATATATTTGTCCCACTGTTTATAGAACAGAGGGCATTATATGAGAGAACATTGGAATTACTGAAATCCTGGATTTTAAATAACTCACAGAGTAGAGAAAAATAAATCATGAAAAACAGAGTTTATAGTATAACCAATAGAGTACCACTGTAATTATTTATTCATAATATTTCATGTTGGTCTAAAAAGTGTCTTTTGTTTGTACCAGGTTATCATTCATAGAAAATGATCTCCGCAGACAGATGACAGAAATGTTCTTCTCTGTTTTCTTCATAAAATTTAGATGATGCTTCTCAATTAAAATGTCATTGGGCTAGCAGCCTTCCCCAAATTCCTATTAGAGGACATAAGAAGACATTGAAACACAAACACACACACACACATACACACACACACACACACACACACACACACCAGATAGGAAGCCTCTTTATGCATTCCCCACTTTCTTTTCACAATCATATCATCCCTATCTCACTTCAGAAATGTTAGTCTTAACACACCATTGTAAAGCAATTATACTCCAGTAAAGATGTTTAAAAAAAAAAAATGTTAGTCTTCACCAAAAAAAAAAATTAAAATTAAAATAAAATAACCCAAACTGGCATTGTTATTCTGACTGAGGTGGTCAGGGTACCACTCCACCCAAGGTACTGTCTCACTTGCATTCAGAGAAAACAGTTCCTGGGTAACAACTCTCCAGGAAGAGGGTGAGTCACAGTCTCTGACCTTATGGTAGCTGTGGAAAGAGCTGTCCAGGCCACTCCAGCCCATGAGTGTAAAATGACATCACATTAATTTTTATGCCCACATTACATTGGCTTGAAGCGCTTTCTTTTAATTGTCAAATGTCAAAACAATTCCTCCGTCAGAAATTATCCCACCAGAATTATTCCGTAATTATTTCTTGAACCCCCAGAGAGGGTATATATCATATGTATTCACAAACAAGTTCTGTCAAATTCCATTCCTAAGGGCATCTGCCATGCTCCTCTTTTCTGCTACAACTATGCCCAGTTGAGGTCCTCCATGTTCAAGTCCATCCTCTACCTTCAAATCCATCTAGAGAAACCTCACCGTGGTCCTGTTGATGTGGCAGTCATAAGACACCTATGTTTAAGCAAAGATCTCCGTGTTCTCAAACCCTCCAGAGAATTACTAGATTTTATATGGAAATGAGAAGAAATACCCCTCTGTTAATGTCTCAGCCATATTTAATTAGTTGGTCTTCTAAGCAACTCCGGCTGTCACCTGACCATTATAAGATTATTTCTTTCAGCATCTATGCTCTGCTCTGCTCTTTTTCTCATATAAGTAACTTTCATCCTGCCCTACACACAAGAAAACACTCTCCTGCCCCCACCTCCCACATTGCCCATTTCCATAGGAACAAGCAACAAGCAACAGTTCTGACTGTTGCTTGTTTATTCTAGTTTATGCTCTACAAAGAAATGTTTCCTCACACTTCTTTCCAACTTCCACCCCAACATGCCCGAATCAAGCATATAATACCACACACACACACACACACACACACTCCCACCCAAAATACAAATGGCCACAGCTACATTACCAACCAGAATACTTCATATTATCAATAGTGAATTTTTAATTTTCCTCAAGAATATTGGTGGGTATGTGACAGATAGTATTACCCAAAAAGGGGTCACAACTATATCTGTCCTCCCACATGCTCTTCTTACAATGTGATTTTACCACTCCTCCCATTCAGAGGCACGGGCTAGGTTCCCTCTCCTTGCATGGGGTGGATTTGTGTCTATAGCAGAAGTGACACTGTGTGGTTTTCAAGGATACGCTGTAAAAGATGGTACTATTGGGCTTCCCTGGTGGCGCAGTGGTTGAGGGTCTGCCTGCCAATGCAGGGGACACGGGTTCGAGCCCCGGTCTGGGAGGATCCCACATGCCGCGGAGCGGCTGGGCCCGTGAGCCACAATTGCTGAGCCTGCGCGTCTGGAGCCTGTGCTCCGCAGCGGGAGAGGCCGCGATAGTGAGAGGCCCGCGCACCATGATGAAGAGTGGCCCCCGCTTGCCACAACTGGAGAAAAAGCCCTTGCACAGAAACGAAGACTCAACACAGCCATAAAAATAAATTAATTAATTAATATTTAAAAAAAAAAAAAAAAAAAAGATGGTACTATTTCCACCTGATTTTCTTGGGATGCTTGCTCCCAAGACCCAGCCAGTATATTGTGAGAAAACCCAAGCAGCCCATGTAGAGAAGCACCAGGGTCCTGGTCCACATCCTGGCTGATTTCCCAGCACCAATCTCTCTGACAAGTTGAAAGTGGATCCCCTAACCCCGGGTTGATCTACCCTCAACACCCCAATGCAACAGAGATAATCTGTACCTGCTGACTTTGTAATAGTTGAGTTCAAAATTACACATCTTTGAGCAAATTAAATGACTGTGGTTGTTTGAAGCCATGGCGTTTGGGGGTGGTGTGTTATGCAGCAATAGATAGCTGAAATATAGTCGGGTACCGGAAGTGGGGCGCTCCTATAACAAAAGTCCTAAAATATGTGGCATTGCCTTTGGGATCAGACAGCAACTATAAGCTGCAAAAGTCTCAAGGACGGTTAGTGAAAGCTCATAGGGCTTCGAAGAGAGTATTAGCAGAAGCCTAACGAGACTAGAGGAGGCTATCAATTAGACCCTAAAGATCAGTGAAAAAGTGTTATTGGACACTGGAGGGAAGAGGACCCTTCTTATGCAGCACCAGAAAGTTTGACAAAACTTGCTTGAGTTAATGTGGAAAATAAGAAATGTCTAATGAACTCGATGAGCTAGTTAAAAAGATTTCCAGAAAAAATATTGCAGGTACCACCTGACTTTTTCTAGCTACCTAGACTAAATTGAGAGGTCAGAGATGAGCTAAGAACTGATCTGTTTACAGGCAAAATTTGAGGAAATATAAATGATCCAGGACTTATGGGGGTCCCAAAATAAAACTGTTTCTCATTCCCATCTCTCCTGAAGGCAAACCATTCTCAAATTAAGAAACTAATCCTGGCCAAAGATCAAATCAAGGATGGTAATATCATTTATTAAGACCTTGGAAAGACTTAAGGTGATGTCTCAGAGTTGCCCCTTACCATCATATTGAAATTGTTCTCCGCCTGTTGGTATCTCATTCAAGGCATTCAAGTCCAGTCATACCTGAATACAGACAGCCCTTCCTGAATACATACCACATGTTCTCCTCTGGGAAAATTCTATACCATCTCACGTCTTTCAATGAGATAAGCATCAAGTCTTACAGAGGCTCAATAGATACTTCTGGATACTAATGATGATGACTTAGCTTGTGGTCATCTTGAACGGTGCCTGCCAAGCCCTGTTCAATTTGTAGATTTGGGAGCTATTTTTTTTTTTAAGTTTAAGATTGTTTATTATGCAGCAAGTAGATAAATGAAAAAAGGTATTAGCTTTATATTAAGGTTATTTATGTACTTTCTGATGATTTCCCTAAAATAGCAATTCTCATGGGAGTAGATAATACTAATGATAATAAAAGTACTTAAAATTTATCAAGCTACCTAGTTCAGCATTATTTAAATGTTCAGTATTAAAGAAATAGGTAAATTGTATTTTAACCGCTTGCTTGACTATTTAGAAAATTTTTGAAGTGCAGAAATAACTTAAAAAGCACTCGTTTGTAAAGTGTGTGAAAAAAGACATCACAATATTGTTTTCACACGTGACTATAGCTATGAGAAAATAAGTATACCAAAAAAATAAAGAGTCAAACCAAAAAACAAATACCATGCAAGGCTAAAATAGTGGAAGGGCATTCAAGCAATTCCCCCAAATGATGTGACTATAGAGGGTTTTGTTAATCTTTCTTCTATTTCTCAGTAATTTCCAAAATTTCTAAAATATTTATTATTATATTCATAATAGAAACACACAGTATGCTAGATTTTATAAAAACTAAATTATTTGATGAAACCTCAGCACAAAGCATAATTGTGGCTTTCTGGCTGTTAGTTGTCATTTTAGGATTTCAGGGCAAATAAAACATAACATAGTTATTTTCCTTCCTTGAAAGGATTTTTAAAATATGACTAGATAAAACTGGTTTCTTCCTTTTGTTTTATTTTCTTACTATTCCTTGAACAAAATTTTGAAATCTCGTACTAAATACATCTTATTCATCTTTCTACATATATAACTAATTAGCGCATGCCACAAAATGGCCTTTCCATAAATATTGCTCCCTGATTCTATGGATCCTTTCTGATGACACCTCAGCTTTCTCACAGTACCTTCCTGTGTCCTATAGTATTTGGGGAGATAGATGCAATTTTTTTCTCTTAAAGAGCTATGCTTCACAGATAGTTTTGACTACCTTGTCTGTGTAGATAAATCCCCAGTCTCTGTCTTCATCGCTGTCTCCTCTGCCAGTCTTGCCTTTCTGTGTTTTGCTAATACCTTCACAGGGCATGCTTATGCACTGAAGACTTCATTATTTCTCAAAATTTCATGCTGATTTTTTCATCTCTATAATATGCAAAAGTTTTCCTCTCTTATTCATATTTGCTGTTAAGTCATAACCAGACTACTCCAAAATTATTTATCTGCTTCTTCCAACTTATCACTAAGTTTTCTTCATTTCCCTCTTTTCCTGCTGTCCTGGGAGTAAAAATGAGAAAATGTTTTGTTTGGAGCAAATGAACAGCTCAAATACTCACCTCGTGCATGGAGCAGACTTTCAGTCAAACCTAATTCTTTTCACCCTTCTCTTCCAAATCCATTGCTCTTGTTATGCCAGACAAGCACACATTTCTTTCCTTCTATTCTCTTCATTGTGGTCGGACTAAATCCCCAGGGTCACAAACATCTTTCTCATCTATCCCTTTGCCACCATAACTCTTCATCATAAATCCCCACTGTCACTAATACAGATGATTGATCTGAAGCTGTAAATTCTCCAGTAGCCAACCCTATTGACTCACCTGATACTCCATGATCAGGCAAGCAAACTTGCTTTCATCAAACAAACAGAAAGAAAATTATTTCAAAATCAGGGGGAAAAAAGTTATCTGGGAGAATGAGTGATCTGGAGTTGTCAATAAGAAAAACTAACATTTAAAAAATCATTGAATTTATCTATTGACAATTTTGTTTTGATTTTGTGTGTTTGTGTGTGCCTGTGTTTGCTTACTTTTTCTGCTTGGGAAGAAAAGGAGGATGTAGCCATAGTAAGAAAAATAGACCCATTTGAGCAAATCTGAAAATATAAGTTTGCTTGCTTATTGCAGATGCGTGTACTATGTGATTCCCTGTTTATAAACAAAATGGATGGTTAGGTAAATGAAGCACTTAAAAGTATATGCTACACTTTTAAGTATGTGAAATACTTGAGTATATATAGAATAGAAACTACACAAAATAGAATATGCAGAGTAATGCAATAAGTTTGCAAATAAATATGGAACATGTAAAACCTTGCTCAGATAATCAGGGGCAGACAAAGTAAAACAAAAATCAATTGCCATTTTTTATATTGGGTTATCAAAAATTTTTAATTATATTACAAATGTAGACAAGGAGGCCATGAAATTATCACCCTTCATTCTTGGTTGGAGGCATTATCAATTGGTACAAGATTTTGGAAAGCAGTTTGGCAATATCTGCTAAGGGTAACAAAATGTTTGCAACCTTTGAGCCAATAACTGCATTTATGGAAATTATTTTGGAAAAGTAATCCAAAAATAGAAAAAATATGCATTTTTATGACAGTAAAAAAAGATAAGAGCTAATATTACTGCCCTCAATTACTCAATGGAAATTATGCTACAACTGAAAATTAGTATTACAAATACCATGCTATGAAAAATATGGACATATGGAAACTGATTTATTTTGATACTTTTCCTGCATTTTTTCTAGTAAAAAGGAAACCTTAGTCTTTTTTTTGGTTGTTTTTGGCAATATATATATATTTTTTCCAAGCCGCACAGCTTGCGGGATCTTAGTTCCCTGACTAGGGATTGAACCCGGGCCCTCAGCAGTGAAAGCCAGAAGTCCTAACCACTGGACCACCAGGGAATTCCCAGTAAAAAGGAGACCTTAGAACACACTCTAGAAGCCATAGAACACAGTAAAATATAACAATTAAAATTGTACTATCCAGACATAAATGCTATTAGTATTATTTTGCATTTTGTTCCAGGAAAAGATGGATAGATTTTTTGATAGTTAGATAGATACACAGATATATAAACAGATATTGCATAAATATAAACATAACTGTAATTATAGAGTGTATAGTTTGTTGTTTATTGTGTAATACTGATAGTGAGAAGCAAAACAAAATTGAAGATAAGGCAATGATAAGAAAAATAATTAATTAAGGGAAAAATGAAGGAAATACTGAAACATATTAACACTGGATTGGAGTAGTGGAATGTGGTTAATGTTTTTTTTCAGCTTTGCAAGAATTTTGTTCTTTTGTTTGTTTTTGAGGATTCAATGAATATTTGTGGTTTTGACTACCCAGATTCAAATACCCTTCCTCTTTGGAAGAATATCCCAGAATAAGTGGGAGGTAGGGTCTCCCACAACAGATGCTGAGAAGGGGTAACTGGTACCTTCCCCAGCAGCCTGGCATCTAATCCTTTAGGAGTGTGACATAGGCAGAGCGCATTAGACATTCTTGTCCGTGACTCTGAGACTTCGGGGGTGAGTAGTGGGCGAATTTAAGTGACTATGGAAAACAGAGGTATGGTCATGTGTCCAGGGGTAATAATGCCAGTAGCTACAAATTAATCAAGCTCTTCTTGTGAGGAATTTTGGCTGTGCCATACATACCTTGGGGTCTGTGGATGAGTGTCCAAGAGCTATGAACCAAACAAAACCATAGGCCACATATATTCTCTGCATACATGCATTTTTCTTTAAGAAGAATCCCTGGATTTCCTCAGATAGGCAAAGGATTTCATGACCCAGGATGTGCCAAGAGCCTTTGAGTAGGTCAGCATTACTGAGATGCCCTATCCATTTCTGAGTTCCACCTATTCCTTAGAAGATATCTCCACAAGACATTAATGCTTAATAGGCTGAGGTTTTAATGAATTGTCATTGATCTATTGTTTTAGTCAACTAATGAGTCAAATGGATGAATTCATTTGTTCAATTACTTAAAAAAAAAAAAATGTGTTGCCACCTTCAATCTGCGGACATGGCTTGACAGAGGGCATACACGCAGAGGAGGCCTCATGGACTTTCCAGATCAGGGATACACACAGATGCATGAAGCCATTGCAGTCTTTTCCTCCTGGCAAAATGGCAAGCTAGATGTCCTGAAAATTTCCCACTACAAAACATCTAAATACTCCAGTTAAAATACATATAGCATCCTCTTGTGAGGAATGACCTCACAAGATAGTAATAGAAATCCTCCAGGTCCAGGATGTGGGTGAGTCCTGTAGCCACCAGCAAACTATAGTCCTGGGTGGCCCCAAGCTTTGGCTTTAAAGGGCATGTGCAGAAGAAGAGAGACTTCTGCGGTCAATGGAAATCCAATACTGGGTTAACTCTGGGCTTTCCCGCAGTTATAAATATTGGATTCCTGGTGCTGCAAAAGTTGCCTTTTGACTGATATGTTTGGAGTTAAACAAGCCATTCAAACTCTTTATATCTCAAGTCCCCCACTAATAAAATTTTAATAACAATACTTTCATTACCTTTGCAGATATATAAAAATATTAATATATGTTACATCATTATATCTATATATGGACAGAATTCTTGCATCAGACTACCTAGTAGGCTCCAGATGGACTACCTTGGTATCAAGTCCTCACCCCAGGTCCGAACAACAGAAGATCATCCATTTTATGCTTAAGGGATCACGTGGGCCCCTTTCCCTGCAGGAGCTACAGGTAGGAATGCCTTAGAAGGAAGTGTAGAAGGAATTCTGAGGCTTTGTCTGTCCACCTAAGATGAATAAAGGGATAATTCCTAAAAAGAAATCTTTTCTCCATTATAAACGGGAGTGCAAGGAATAATTATTTCTTTTATCCAAAAGAGTAACTTAAGCTCAATACTGTAATTCTTGAATTACAGTTTTCAAAGTCTAGTAAAAACAATAGAAAGAAAACACTTTTTATGCAATAGAGGATGCGTTACATGGCTTGATGTGTATTTTAATATGTTATATTAAAAATATGACTTAGAAAACTAACCCCAGTAGGCTGGGAAATATGTGATGCCTCAGTCACTCATCCACATGAAAGCATATAAGCAAAAGATAAAATATGTGACAGTAGACTGAGTGGTGAGACTACCTAAGATTTGTATGTATTCTCTTTTGGGAAAGAGATAAATGGAAATGGCAAGAGTCTGTATAATATATTAGCTTGATTTAAGACTAATAATTAGAAAGGGTAGCTGAATCATATATTACAGTTAGAAATATCACAAAATTTGGGTGGTTTGCAAGCACTAGCTATAACTGAAAATATATTTATGAATATAGAGAGGTTACAGCTCTGAGTAGGCAATATCAAAATACGATTAGGCTTTGAAAAATGTAAAGTAATGCATCTTGGATGAAAATTCACAGATAATCAGGGAAATGAAGCTTCTGTACTTGGAAAGTAGTAACGTTGAATGAAATCTGGGAGTGATAGTTACAGAAAATTAGTATGAGATTGCACGGGATGATATAGTGGTTTATAAAAACTGTTTGGGCAGCACATGCAGCGATAACACATCGAGAGTCAGAAAAGTGTGTCCATTTATGAAAACCTCAGTAGCAGAAGGATGTCATCGTTCTGGAGGGAATTCAGAGAGAGCTACAAAAATGATTGAGGGGCTGGAAGGGCTGATGTGAGGTGAGATTAAAAAGAACTAAATATGTATGGCTTATCCAAATAGAGACTGTGTCACACAAAATGGAAGATGCTCCCACGCTGAGGAAAGGGAGGAAACTTTTCAAGGAAGTTTAAGCAAAGCTTATTGGGAACATTCTTAGGAAAACTAAAAATGAAAAGTTAAGGTGAAATAAGGGCTTCCTAGTGGTTAAGTAGAGAAAATAAGTATAGCTTTCTGGTTCTCTAGGCCTATTTTCCAAAGTGAAAAAAATGCTATAATCTCCTAGTCCTTCAGTTTCCACATTTTTTAAATCAGAAGTAATGATTCTTCTTTGGCAAACTTAAGAGTTTTGACTGGTAAGATCAATTCTAGCCATATTCATTAAAATATTATTTTAAAAAATGTTGAATACAATCCTTAGTATCTAGTATAAGAGGATACAGATTTATTTTCAGTAATCGAATAAAGTTAATCTAATAAATGTACAGTATACTTAATTTACTTAAGTTATTATTACTTATTACTTTGATTATTACTTAATAAAATGTATTAAGAGTTAAACATAGGCGTGCAATAAGAAAACTTGAATTTATTATGGTTTCTGACATCAGTTTACGGTCTCATGGATAAGTAAACATGTATTCAAGTACATGGGCAAAATATGGTAGCAGTTAACAATAGAGGTTCAAGAAAGAGCAATTGAGATTCCAAAGAATCAAAAGGAGAATGTTTTGAGGATGAGAAGGAGGAGGTGGCATTTGAACTGAGCTTTGAAGTGTAGGAGGAATTCAACAAGGAGGGATTGGGGGGGGCGGGATTCAGGATTGAAGAGCTTATGTAGGAAACCTGAGGGAAAATACAAAACTCATGGCAAAAGCCATCAGTGTCCTGGTGTGGCTGAAACAAGAAACCTGGAAAAGTATGGCATAACACAAATCTGGAGAGGTGTGCTCTCACTCATTGGAGAAAGACCATGGCTGGGACTCTGATGGGAGTTGAGACCATATATAGACCTACGGTTTTCAAACAGTTTTTAGGCTTTCATCAGATAAAATCTCTAACAGAAGCCTCATCTATGGAACACATAAAAGCAATGCTTCTCTGTTTGAAGTAGGTTTGAGGTCTAGACTCCTGCCCTCCTGCATCCCTTGGATCTTCCTTCCTCCCCACTCCCAGAAGACCCCGAGGCCTCTCAAAAGACCCCTAGAAACTATGGAGCAGCTTGAAAAACACAACTATTAGTAAAAGGAACAAACGAGGATTTTTGAACAAGGCAATGAAATGACCAGTATAGAACTTTAAACAAGTAACTGGGAAAAATGGAGAGGGTAGGTTGAATGAGGGGTTAGGGACTGTATGAGTCTGAATCTAGGTGGTAACTAAAGAATAGAAAAGATGTGGCTTTGATATTATAAAATCAAACAGCAACTCTTC
Organism: Eubalaena glacialis; assembly: GCF_028564815.1. Classification (NCBI taxonomy): domain Eukaryota; kingdom Metazoa; phylum Chordata; class Mammalia; order Artiodactyla; family Balaenidae; genus Eubalaena; species Eubalaena glacialis. The sequence continues at coordinate 60,697,141 of NC_083727.1, read as the reverse complement.
TTGATTTACAAAAAAAGACTAGTTGTAAGAAGTAGAATAGATACTAACTCAGATTTTCAGAATGGATGAGTGAGAACTTATAATGTCACTAACTGAAAGAGTGTGTGCATTTTTATTTAAAACATGATTTTGGTTTAAGTTTTGAATCTATCGTAGTCTCCCTTAGCATCTCTATTGTATACCAAGCCAACACACAATAATAAACTGTACTAGTTTAGAAGTTATAGCTTGCTACAGTTTCTTTTTGTTGAATTTTGAATTACAAAATTCTGTCACCTGCACCAGAGGGGGAAGATGTATATAACAAGAATGGGATATAACTTTTTTAAGTGTATTCATTCATTCCTTCATTTGCTTGTTATATATCATTCACTGATCATTTAAAGGATATCGCATACTACGGTAGATGCTGGGGTAATTGAAGTTTTAATTATTTACTTATATTTTGGATAGATTATGAACCTCTAAACTCCTCTTCCAAATAATCTTTAAGAATAATCCTTTCATGTTAATATTTCTACATAAATACAATACTTTTTTCTGAACTTTTCCTTATTTTTATACTTCCTTTATATGTAAAACAGTGACACATATTCACATGAGTATCAAAATTCTATTCCTAAATCAAGGCATTTGGACCATGTGTTATTAAATGTACATATACTGGGAAATATTCCAATTAAGAGTTGAAATTCTCATTTATGTTTGTTTTTAATGGGACTCTAGATTTTTAAATTTCAGTCATCTTTATCAAGCCAAACGCTAGGTTGGCTAATTCTATTTTGTATCAGCCAAGCAATACTCAAGTTTATTTTGGGCTAATCTGAAATTTATAATTATTTAAGGGAAATCTATATCCTAAAAGAAACAGTAATGTGATCAGGGTGTTCATTTCACCTATAAATCTTAGCACCATGATGTAGTCACTTCTTATTTTGTATGGCTAGAATAATTTGCAACAATATTGAAAGCTGAAATAAGTTTTAAAAAGAAATAACTGCTATCAACATCTTCTAGACTATCTAATTAGAGAGGAGTTAAAAGTAAAAACGACATCATTAGGTATATAACTTCTAATATATGTAAATGTGCAGAGCTATACATTTTACATCTTATCTCATTTAATCCTTAAAACCTACGTGGCAAGTAAAATCACCCATTTTATAAATGAAGAAATTGGAGTTAAGAAGGTTTAACTTGCCCAAGGACACACATCTAGTAATTAATAGAGCAAGGTTTATAAATTTCCAAGTCCAAGTACCTTTCACTAAAAATGCTCCCTACCAGTAAATAGTAAAGAATTCATTAATAAGCATTTAATATCATTGTTATTGGAGAAGGGGATAGGAATTGATACTTTATCACAAAAGTATCACCATTATCTTTCCTATCATATCTCTGCAATTGTCATTTACTACTACAACAGTATAGTCATACATAAATTTGACTTGATGTTTTCCTGCCCATTTTTTAAAGAGTTATCTCTGGGCAAATAGCCTTTTAGAAGAAAATCTTTCAATTTGGATTTCCTGTAGATGAGCATTTGCCAGAAATATTGATCATCTTAGTCATAATGTCTCAAAATTACCATACAAACTAATCAATATCTTCATCTCAAAAATATTATACAAACTAATTAATAGTTTGAGAATACACATGTTCAAAGAATGTCAAATTCATTATAGATATTTGAGGGATTGGTCTGTAAACTATTTAGAAGTATTTACACAGAAATGCACATCAAGCTAGATCAAGGTGTGGATAAATAGGTTCTTAGAGAAGGTAATTGGAGGACTTGTACATTGACATTTACTGCCTAGAAAGTAGTTAATTATTCTTGTTTTTCCAAAGATGTTTTGCCAAGTAACTAGACCAAATAAAACAAGAAAATACAGACAGTCCCCAACTTACAATGGTTCAATTTAGGATTTTTTGACTTCACAATGGTGCAAAAGTGATACCCTTTCACTAGAAACCATACATCAAATTCTGAATTTTGATCTTTTCCCAGGCTAGTGATATGCAATGCAAACTCTCGTGTTGCTGAGCAGTAGCAGGAGCTGCAGCTCCAGGTCAGCCATGTGATCATGAGGGGACACAAGTGACACACTGACAACCATCTGTGCCCGTACATCTTTCCTGTTTTTCACTTAAGTAGAGTACTCAGTAAATTACATGAGATATTCAACACTTTATTGTAAAAAAAAAAAGGCTTCGTGTAGAGATGATTTTGCCCAGCTGTAGGCTAATATAAGTGTTCTGAGTATGTTTAAGGTAGGCCAGGCTAAGCTATGGTGTTCGGTAAGTTAGGTGTATTAAATGCATTTTCAACTTACAATATTTTTCACTTATGATGAGTTTTTGGGGACATAACGCCATCATAAGTTGAGGAACATCTGTAGACTTTCCTCTTTGTAGAAATTCCCAGGAGTGCTTAAGTTCTGGCCTATGGGTCAAGATCTTAGCTCTGTGACTTCTTATCAACATGTCCTTGGTACGTTATTTAGCCTCTCTGTGTCTCAGTTTCTTCACATATAAGTAAAGATAACGTTATTGTGGTACGTTACTTAGCCTCTCTGTGTCTCAGTTTCTTCACATATAAGTAAAGATAACGTTATTGTGGTACGTGATTTAGCCTCTCTGTGTCTCAGTTTCTTCACATGTAAGTAAAGATAACGTTATTGTCTAATTCCTAGAGTCATTTTGAGTATTAAACTAAAAGAGTTAATCCATATGAGTATGCAGTCCACATGTGTGGAAGTAGAAGAAATTAAGTATAGCTAGAGGGGAGAGAGTAATGAGTAGGATGACACAGAAGCAGCTGGGCAGGAGCAGGGCCAGGCCATGTGCTCTGGAGGCCTAAATTCTTATCCTAAAAACCCGGAGAAAACCTCGAATCGTTTCAGGCAGGGACATAACATGATCAACTCTATCGTACAGGACTAATGTTGAAGCTCAGCAAAGAAATTATGATGATGATTATTAAACTTGTTTTTTTCACTCTGGAACATACCAGGGTATCTGTTTAGTCATTTGTCATTTTGAAGTGGAATCTGGATCAGGTTCTGGTAGAGAAGCTCTGTTTCTTACCTCTTAAAATAGAAAGACTCATCATTGTGTAGTAAAAGGAAAAGAGAATAATTAAGAGAAAGGATAATAATGTATCTAAAGAAAACACAAGTTAAAGCAGGAGGCTAATAGAAAAGGTAGTGTTCATTTGAGCCATCATATCTAGAAACATATGTATAGTCTATGTGGTATTCTTTTATAAAAATGGTGCCACATAATGCATCATTGTCAATGAGTAGGGAAAGAAAGAAAGGACAAAATTAAAGAATGGAAACATATATTGCTTATAAACATATATGCATACAGGAATAATAGATAATAGCATCTTTACCATGTTTTAGCATATGAATCTAGTATTTGCATATCCATGGATTAAAATATATAATTAATAAAAGTTTGAAGTTTTATTAAAACTTGTAAAAGCATGTGGCCTGAAACAAATTAATAATTTGTTTCGTATTTTAAATATATATCACTGTAGATGTGGCTATATAATGCAACAGAAAAAATGTAATAAGGATATTAGAAATGAATTGAACTGGAATAATTTTGCTCAAAAAAATAGGTATTTGGGTTTCCAGAGGAAGAAAGTGTTTCTGGTCAGCCAGATATCAGCCAAATCCATAACGAGCCAAGCACAGCTCCAATCTATCATCTGGAGTGCACTAGTGCGGAGCCCTAGCTTAGCCAAAAGTTGAGTATAAAATGGACTCCTGATTCCTCGCCAACATTTTGCACTCTGCTTTGGCTAATGTTCATTTAGGTTAGATTGTCACTTTTTTTTGAAAGAAGAAAACATACTTCAATATAAAAATATTCTAGAGTAAGTTCTTTAAGAAATGCAAATGATTCTAAAGTTCAAATTATAGAGTTGGTTATGACTCTAGGTAACATATTTCAAAATATCATGTTATCTAATTATCTGAGTTTATCCAAGAAAGGCCTTTTCTCTCCCTCTCTCTTTCTTTCTTTCTCCCTCCCTTCCTCCCTCCCTCCCTTCCTTCTCTCCCTCCCTTCCCTCCTTCCTTCTTTCATCCCTTTCTTCCTTTCTCCCTTCCTTCCTTCCTTCCTTCTTTCCTTCCTTCCTTCCTTCCTCTCTCTTTCCCTCCCTCCCTCCCTTTCTTTCTTTTTCTTTCTTTCTTTCTTCTCTCTTTCTCTCCCCCTCTTCCCCTTCCTGCCTTCCTCCTTCCTTTCCTCCCTTTCTTTCTTTTTCTTCCTCTCTCTTTTTTTCTTTCCTTGGCTAAACTAACCAGGTGGTTGTTGGTTGCTTCCTGTTCATAGACCACAGTCTAACAGAACGTGCATTCTGATAAATAAATAAAAGCTAATTTATCATTGAGGGGTTTTTTGGTTTACATTTTTTACAGCCAGTTCTAGTCACTGCATTGCTTAGTCTTATGTTATCAATTTAGAGAGCACAGGAGACCAACCTTAAACCACTATGTTTGTCTAATACTATATATATAATCTAGGTCTTCAGATTCAACTAATTATTATATTAAGGAAACTGATCATGGGAGATGACTCCATAAAACATTATAGAATTTGGATATTTCCCTAACGGAAGCATCTAATGTTTCTGCAGAAGGCATATCATAATTGCATGGTACTTCACAGATCATAGCAGTCATAGAGTTTTTATATGATTTTATCTCATTCATTTCTTCTATATTAATTTGCTCACAAAACTATTGCATACTAGCTATATATAAAATCAAAGATATCCCTAATCTTAAAGAATTTATAGTCTTGTCACTTACTCTTTCCATAGACTATAAAATGTGCCTCTTATTATCTCAATCTGAGGCTTAAACATTTTAATGATTTAAATCAACAGTGTGGGAGTGCCGGGTAAAGTATTCTGAATCCATGATCTGAGTTGCTGACATAGTCTCTGTTCATCGACCCTTCCTAGTAAGGCCCACAATGTGCTGACAGTAGCTTGGTTTCTGGAGTCAGGTGAATCTGAGTTAGGATCCCAACTCTGTCTTTTAATACCTATATGAATGTGAGCAAATTACTTAACTTCTCTGTGACTCCATATGTGATAGGGATTGGTCAGGCCCACCTTACAAGGTTGTGAGGAAAATTACATGAGAAGGTGCAGGTGAAACACAAAGGGCTGAGACTAGTGTGAGGTGACTGAGGCACTCACTGTGGGTACAAAAATTTAAGGAGAGAGTGGCACCAATAAATAAATAATATTTTAATTCAATATTTTAAAAATTCAAAGTGGGAAATTATGATTCATAGGCCAGCTGCCTGTTTTTGAAAAAAAAAAAAAAGATTTTATCAGAAACCCAGTTGGGGCTTGGGTGAGGAAGTGAGTCAGGGTCATACAAGGGCAGGTTTAAATCCTGTTTTTATTTAAAATTTTGATATTTTATTCATCCTTGTAGTAGGCAGAATCTCAAATAGCTGCCCAAAAATGTCCTTCCCAATCCCCAGTATGTGTAAACATGATGGGCCATCATTCTCATGATTATGTTATGATATGTTGTGCTATGTTGTTATGCTATGTTATGTTATTTTATGTCATGCTATGTTATGTTATGTTGTATGTCACAGTTGGCTTTAAGATAGGAAAATTATCTGGGTGGGCTTGATCTAATCACATGAGCCTTTAATCACAGAGAGCTTTCTCTGGCTGATGGTGAAAAAGAAAGGCAGAAGTCAGGGAGATTCTAAGTGTGGAAAGGATTCAACCTACCAGCACTGCATTTGAAGGCGGGAGCCACAAGCAAGTACTGGGGAGCAGCTACAAGGAATGAGCATAATCAATAGGTTCAGGCAACAAGGAAATGGAGACCTCAGTTTTACAACCACAAAGAATTGAGTTCTGCTATTAACAGAAAGGAGCTTGGAAGAGAACCATGAGCTACAATTTGATTTCAGCCTTGTAAGATCCTAAGTAGACCCAACCATGCCTGTGATGGGCTTCTGACCCACAGAAATTGAAATAATAAATGGTTATTGTTTTAAGCCATTAAATTTGCAGTGATTTTTATGCAACAATAGAATTAATACAATTATGAATATCTTGCATTAATTTCTATTTTAAAATATATCGTATTAAATTATCACTTATCTTGATTATTGAGCTTTTTTGGTACTCTGTTAATTTTTGTACTTGAGTAGATTGTCTCATTTACCTACTCTAGTCCTGATCTTTCAATGTTTGACTTCAAGTAGGTACACAATGCATGTTGTTATCTTTATTAGTTCACAGTGTCCTCCAATCTAGTCTTATTGATAAGGAATCTCCTTAATCTTCCCTATTCTTTCAAAGTTTCTCTTCTCCATCTGCCCTCCCCACCAATGGCCAGTATCTATACCTCCATACCCACATCAGAGCCACCTAGTTCTGGGACTAGCCAGGTGAGTAGCTATTAAAGCAGTATCTTAAGGATATCATCAGATATCCTGCCATGTAATTATTGGGTTGGCCAAAATGATTGTTTGGGTTTTTCCGTAAGATGGAAAAAACCCAAATCAACTTTTTGGCCAACACAGTATCTTCTTTGAAACTCCCCTTCCTCTCAAACAATTCAAAAGTATTTTCCTCCTACATCCTTGGACATGTTTTTCATCATTTGGAATGGCGCTTTGGATTCATATGAATACTAAAATTTACCCCCACTGATTTCACCTTTTTCTTGCTTGCTTTTAAAAATATTTTTGCTAAGTTTAGGAGATTTTGGACATGCGTGTTTGAGAAACATGAGTCTGGATATGGGAAGATAAGAACAAAAGTGGAAATGCTAATAAATTTGTTCTCTGATCTAGATTACATGTGTCTGAGTTGTTAGATTAACTCTCGCTCAGGAGTTCCTACTTCATTACAAAAGGAAGAGAAGGAAAGTAGCCATAAGAATCATTCATAATCACCCACATTAATGACTGTTTTCACTATGATTGAATCATAGATATTTTATGTCTATAGAAAGTGGTCATTTTTACTGTGCATGTTGATTCATAGTTGCATAACTAATCATGACAACTTTATTAATTGCTTATTATCAAGGGTTTTCTCTTTTATTAGAGAACAAATGACTTCCTTCCCTTACACTGGTGTGTGTATATTTCTCTGTGTGATAGAGATTAATGCATAAAGCTTTGCAGGAAACTGCCTCATTGATTTTGTTGCCTTTATATTTGTCTTCCTTAGATGACTTCCACTAACATAGATGGAGGTTGTATAGCCCATTTCAGTGGGACACCCAGGGCCCTGCCTATGGGGGTTGGAGTTCTAGCTTAAATTCAAGCAGCTGAGTAAGTAAGAGGTTAAAGGGATATTTTTAGAGAAATGAATGCATTGTATCATTGATTATTTTTAAAGTCCCCATTGTAGCACTTCTTTGATGGAGGTACTTTTATAAAATATTAGTCCATGTGTTTTGTATACCAATTAAAAAATGAATTGCCAACACTGATGTAATGATGTGTCTTGGAATTTAATTTAATGTTATAAAGAGTTGTACTTAAGTTCCATCTCTGGAATCTATGTGTTTAAATATCCCTATGCTTTATTTTCAAATTCTTCAAATCTCACATTAGCCAATCCACTGCTCTACAGTACAATTCAGAAATGTTTTCAAAACTCCATGTTGTTTTCATCCCATTATTGAGGTTGAAGTTTATTCTGAGATTTTTATGTAGAAAATTCTACTCTTAAACATAAGTTAATCTCGCAGCATCAAAGGTAATGATGAATAAATGAAACCCATCTCAGTTCATGGTACCTCCTGTTAGAGAAAACTCCCCAAAAAAGTCTTTATTGAAGAAAAGTATCAAATCAGTACCTTAGAGTCTTCTCTGCTATGATAGTGCATTGAATACCAGAAAGCTGATGGGGTAGTTTTAAAAAATGTCCTGACAGAGTCAAGGTGATGGCCAGTTTTAGCTGCCCTGCTATCCATCACCTCTTTCAGCCAAGCATACTCCATCATATGCAACAGCCTCATGAATTTATGCATCAAGCTGTGCAGCCAGTCGTGCCGAGGGCGCTGGTGACAAGTGAAATTGCTGTGCGCCTCATTTAGCTGTTTATTGCGCCTGAGTACGTGTTGCAGCTGTCATCCCACGATGGGATGATAGTGCTCGTTAATAGACAAGACAGGCAAATAATGATGGAGGCCACAGCAAGAGAAGCTCATCTGCCAATGGGCTCTGAGCAATATCACAAACATCCACAAAGTTTTCCATCAAAAGCAGCTCTGTAAGGAAATAGAGAGGGCAGGGCTGTTCTTCATAGGACTAACAATGGAAATTAAACTTTTGAAAAAAGTGTAGCCCAGTGGATTGTGTAACTTAGGGCTGGCATTTGGGGTTCCACACTGTGTTTCCCTTTTAAAAGAATCACAGGAAATTGGCCACACTCACCAAGGAGGTTTGCTACCAACATTCAAGTTAACTATATTCCTCCTACACACCATGGAATTAACCTTAACCCACTGAGCAGTCGGCCTTATTCTGCTGTCAACCGTGGCTCCAAGAATTTGCGAATGTTATTTTTAAATTATTTGAAGACTTGTTTCATACATTTAGGATTTGGGATTGCTATCTTTCAATTCTTCGCAGTAATTCAGTGGAAAGTAACTTGGAATAGAAATATTCTATCTTTAGATTTGAGTGGAATTTTCTTTTGTATAAAATTGAATTATACTCAAGCATTCATATCTTGGCATATAGGAAAGAGGCTCTTAATAAAATCTCTCCCAGATGAAAGTCTGTTAAACAACTGATTTTCATTTCCTTCCTTCCCTGAATGTGTGGTGCTTAATCGTATGGGTATTTTACAGTTGGTGATTAACAAGTGCCTAAGGTATGGGCTTAAATGTGAATCTTTATGATTTTCCCAACAGGTTATTCATTTTATAAGATTATGGAACTTAAAGAGTTAATTAACATGTTTGGTGTAATGAGATGAAACAAATTCTGACAGTCCTCTGCAGGCTTTTATATACAATAGTAATACCCAAGAGAACTTGAATTCTATCTGTGCCACCTGGGTATTATTTTGAGTCTCAAATATAGAAACAAATATCAAGGTCCAAATTGTAAACTCAGAACAGAAATATTTATAGAAATTTATAATTTAATAGAAGAGCTGGGAAAACCCATAAGCATAAAAAATGAAAATCAAACATAAGAATAATCATTAAACACGCACACTATTTGGGAAATGGCTTTCTTCGATATGATAACATGTGGCCATTGTCTTTGTAGTGGTATCTATCTTACTATGAGGAAGGACTGCCAAGTTTAACAAAGACATTATTATTAATAAGCACGTTAAGAATCATAGAAAGTACTAACCAGGCCTACATAGCCCTTATTGGGATCCCAGAGCTATAATGATGGAAAAAAACATTTCACCCTTTAGTGTGGCCTCCTCATTTTAAAGATGAGGAAACCAAATCCCAGAGAGGCCAAGTGACCTAGCAAGATCTGTGGTGAGTCACCTACAGCATCTGCAGTGAACTCAGGTCTCTGGTCCCCTAATGTCCTCTAGAGCTGCCTAGTCTGTGACATTTCCCACATCCTTGTTGTGACTGGTGGTGTGGGCTATTTTTTACTATTCATTAACAAATGTATTATTTGTATTTATATGTTACTTTGAAAGAATTTTCTGATTTGTTTATCATTTATATATGCTTATTTCTTTAAAAAAATAATATAGAGGAGTGGGGAATACAAGGTATCTAACAATAAGGTTAAAATAAGGGCTGTGTCATGAAAGAAAAGAGAGAGTTATAACCAAAAAGCTCAGACTAAGGATAATTACTAGATTTGAATATAAGATTCACCACTGATTTAAAAGGGTTGATTCATTCTTAAATGTGATCCTTGTCTTTGAGCCAAAAATTACTTCAGTGAGAATGGACCTTCAGTTTTATGATGGAAATAAATGAGAAAATACAAGTTAACTTGCAAAGAAAATAGTTTTATGATGCACATTTCAAGAACATACGTAATCGTAAAGTGAGGCCCATCTGTATTAATTATTTAAAGGTCCTTCCTTCTTTAACACATTCATATCTGTGAATCTTCTGTTATTCAAAATGTAAAACAAAAATCATTAAAAACAACTCTCCACCGGGTATCTTGATGCAGACATATCTATTGTCTTAGATGTCTTTGCTAAACACTTAGTATACAAGGCAATGTATATTCTACAATAATTAATTTGGATGCACAGTAGACATCATTATCCAGGAGGTACAAAATCACATTTGGATTATACATTGCAGTAGTGATTTAGCTCAGAGTCTTAATGTAAAATCCCATGGACCAACATGTAATAAATTTATGTACTTTATTTCCTTTCCCTGTTTTGTGCTTACTATGGAATAATACAGTGGGAGCTATATTATTCTGTTCCTTTGCTTTTTCAAAAATAAAAACAACAAAAATCTTTCTCTTTTTTTTGGCATTTACAGAATGGTCAGCAAATTTGACTATGTTGACTCCTTTTTCTTAATGAAATGGAAAAGAGATGTGTGTTATACACACACACACAAAGTTTTATTAATGTTTCATAAAATGGTTGCTACAATCAAAGGAACTGCTCTGAAAATTAAATTACTGGGCTGACTCTGAAAATCAGCATAATATGCTCTGTTTAATTCAGTCATGCTAAGATGTTAGATTCTCCTTCGTTCTCTCAGCTTTCTCTCTCCTTCACCTGGGGGCATCTGCTGATGAGTCTCTTCTAGAGGTTGTTTAATGACTATTTTACAGGAATTGTCAGCTTTCTAAAGCCCAGTGGCATTGGGCGTCACTGTATTACCAGCCTTTTTATACAGTTTGCCTGACTGTAAATCGGAGGTTTAAAAGTACAAGAAAAGCTCCTATTTGACTTAATGACTGACTGATGCAGGTCGATTAATCTTTCTATGCTCAGATGTTTTACACACAAAGGTCATCTATTGTTTGTTTATACTCACTTTTCTGATTTTAGAAACACAAGAAATAAGAAGACCATTCTGAGAAGAGCAGATAGTCACCTTAAGAAAAATCCCTGTCATACGCACTCTGGGATTTGGACTCAAATCCTAATTATACAGTAAGTGAAATGAACACAACCTTTACATTAACCTAATGTAAAGCTGCAAAACCGTGATACCTGCTCAATTTGGTTAAAGAAATTGAACATGGTGGCTTTTTTTTATTTTTATTTTTATTTTTGGCAGGAGGGGTTATTTGTGACATTTGACAAAGTAGATCTTTTTGAATGTCTAAAGAAAAATATTATTTTCCTCCCCAGTCCTTACCCCTTTTTAAAAAACCAAACAAGAATCTTTTTAGCAGTATCTTATTTTACTTAGGGCATTACTTCTATTCAACATTAAGGGTTCTACTTAATTAATTGTTTAGATTGAAAATGTATCCTTTTTTTCAAATTAGATTAATTCATCATAATCTTGAATATAATACAAATTCTTTCTTCTTGAATTTTAACATGAGTACTCAGAGCATCCATCAAATTATTTTTGTCAGTATTAATTTTTGATCAAGGGATAATTTCTTTGATCAAAGAGTAGCCTAAGATCACCAAAAGCAGAACACAGAAGGTAATGCTGAGGAAATATTCAACAAGTTTGTGAATCTACTTTTAAAAGTTAAGACAACGTATCAGAGTTATTCTTCAACCAAGCAAAATATTATCTAACCATTGGTTCCTCCAAACAAATGCAACGGAACAATGATTCCAGCACTTTTTCCTGAGTGCAGACTTCCTACTGTAAGTGACTACATGAGAATAAGACCCAAGAGCAGATGCGGCATACAGTGAGCAAGGATGGTTGTAAATGCCTCCCCCTCCTTTTGAGAGTAAGAATAGTATAAACACTGAAGAAAAAAATAGAATTTCTGCTATTGCCAAGCAATTCAGGGTATTAAAAAGCCACATAAGTAAACTTAAGACTGTTTTCTGTTTGAATCTCAAGTTCATATCCTACTATCAAATGGCAATACATACTAAAATGATGCATAAAATTCTGGCAGTTTTTCTTAACATATTCTTTGACAGACATTTCTATGGGCAAATGTAGGAGGAGAAGGAATGACTGACTGGCGCTCTCTGATAGCACTTGCAGAGCATCATGTAGCTGCTCAGAGTCATAGCTCAATTGCCTCTCCCTGGGAAGTTCCAGGACTTCTTTGACTGTACACCTCCTTCCTTGGGCTTTTGCTGCACTGAATTGTATTTGTTTGTTTACATGGTGATTTTTCTCTGGAGATTTGTCCTCACAAGGGCAGGGCCACTTTTATGTTTATCTTAACAAATCTCAAACATGCCAACACCTAGGGCAAAGTTGGGCATAAGATAAGCACTCAATAAGTATTGCCTACATTAAGTAACCAAGTTAGAGTGTGTTCTGTGTTCAGTAGAGAACTTACTAAGGTATTCTAAATATTAAATTCCTCATTGGAATTCAGACTGCCTCCTACTGCTAAGCATGAAGGAGCGATGGGATTGGACATGGAGATGGAGGTTCGAGTCTCAGCTTTGCCAGTTTGTGACTACCAAGCAAGGCACTTAAACTTGAGATTCTTCCATTTCTTATCTGTAAAACTCAGGATTGGATATCTCTCTGAGATCCTTGACAGCCACGATAACTCTGATTCTTACACCCCTGCTATTCTCATATGTGGCCAGCCATTTTCTTTTAGTCTACTTGCAACTGTAAGTTATTGGGTTGGCCAAAAAGTTCATTTGGGTTTTTCCATAAGATGTTATGAAAATATTATACTAACAGCAAACATTTACTAAGTATTTACCTGTGACAGTGATATTAGGTTTGTGACATTAATATTATCTCCTCTAATTCTCACAAAAGTCCTATAAATTAAGTTTTTACATATAGTGAATCTGAGGCTCAGAAAGACTACTTGTCTGAGGGATCACATTAGCCACAAGTGGCACAGATGAGGTTCAAGCCTTGGTCTCTCTGAAAGATGATTTTCCTGCTCTTTCCTTTCTGCTGCCTAATTCTATCTGGGGCTCATTCCTTCCTGGACTTCCAAAAGGATAGTACTGTAATATTTTAAATAGTATTCCTGAGGGAAACAGCAGGACCCTATGTGCAAAGACCGATTTATTATGAATCAAATACTCTGAGTTGTATTGTTATCAGAAGTGATAAGGTTCCTCTGATTCCCCCATATCTTTTCTCATCCTCTGGTGGCCAATGTTATGCATTTTCAAAACAGCTGGCCAATGGACTCAGTGGCCATAAAATAGAGCTCAGCAAGCTGCTCACACAAGGACTGAACTTGTGACCTCAGCATCATTTTCATCACACCCCAAGCAATTGAATTAAATAGCCAAAGACAAGTCTAACAAACACTGCATGAAATGAAACACAACCTCAGAGATGTGGACATATTTATCATTCAATCCATTTATATCTCAGTTAATATCGATAGTTTAATTTAGACTAGTACTTTGTAAAACAATGCACTAGGAACTGCAGAATAAATGCACAGTCTGGACCTCTAGAGCTTAAAGTGTGAGGAGAGAGGCAGTAACAAGTGTGTGGATGAACACAGGTCCTAAGAGAGGACAAGCCAAGTGCCATGGAGGTACAAAGCCAGAAGAACTCTCACCCAGATGTAAGGTAACAGCAAAAGCTTTGTGTGGTGACCCCGATAATCTCTCACTCCATCCCAGTGCCTTTCCACATCTACAGAATCCTTTAAGATCAGGAATAGCCCCCAAGTTATCACACCAAAATGACCTCTTAGCAGCTCCTTGGCTCTCATAGCTTCTTGGATCTTTAGTCCTTGTAATGGCTCTGGCTTGACTTTAATCCTCTCTATATTACGATCTTGTTTTTATCTAACCCCAACAGATCCAAGTGATTCCCAGTTTGTTCTTTCTTTTACTGGTTCCTTCATCCTGTGGGTACTAACTGGGCCTTGTCTTTGATTTTGCTTTTACCCCCTAACTCTTTTAGTTCACCTGTACTGCATTATACTGACAGCCCTGCTACAGTGACTATCTGAGTTTCCTGAAGGCTTTGCTCCACTCTGTTCTCTCCAGCTTTCAGAGAGCCCAGAGATTTCCATTTCAATCCTTTTGGGATGCTACAGTACTGACTGCCTTGGAACAAGTGTTCCAGAATCTATAGTATATTTTGAAGAGATGAAGTTAACACTTTATTTTAAATGGAGTAAACCAGGAACTGTGAGCTAAGGATTTAACCCAGGTTTAGCTTGACCAGCAAGACTTTCAGCTAATGGGTAAGGAACTAACTGAGGGAACAGAGTGTCAGGAAATGGCTTCCTCTTCTTCAGTGCAATGGACCAAATCCTGATCCCCAATATGATGGAGATGGAAGTGAGGGCCTTTGGGAGATAATTAGGTCATGAGGGTAGAGGTCTCTCGTGAATGGGATTAGTCGCCAAAGAGCTCTCTTGCCCTCTTTCCATCATGTAAGGATACACAGAGAAGAAGGAAGTCTGCAACACAGAAAAGGGACCTGACCAGAACCCAACCATGCTGGTACCCTGAACTCAGACTTCCAGCCTCCAGAACTGTAAGCAGTCAATTTCTTTTGTTTATAAGCCATCCAGGCTATGGTACTTTGTTATAGGTGCTCAAATGGACTAAGACACTCATGAATCTTCAACCTCTCCTTCTCTACTGGCATTTCCTTTAAAGAAGTCCCTCAAAGTCAGATTCTGCAAGATGCAGTGTCAACTAAACTGAGCATATGGGAGAATGTGATGGTTTGTTTTATTGCTTCTATTGTCTACAAATCTGTTGTTTCCTTCTAGGAATTCAGTCCATAAAATGAGAGGGGTTTTTTGTTTGTTTGTTTGTTTTTGCAGAAGAGAACGTTTAGCTGTTTATAAATTTATTTATTTATTTATTTATTTATGGCTGTGTTGGGTCTTCGTTTCTGTGCGAGGGCTTCCTCTAGTTGCGGCAAGCGGGGGCCGCTCTTCATTGCAGTGCGCGGGCCTCTCACTATCGCGGCCTCTCTTGTTGCGGAGCACAGGCTCCAGACCGCAGGCTCAGTAATTGTGGCTTACGGGCCCAGCTGCTCCGCGGCATGTGGGATCTTCCCAGACCAGGGCTCGAACCCGTGTCCCCTGCATTGGCAGGCAGATTCTCAACCACTGTGCCACCAGGGAAGCCTCAATGTTATATCTTAATATACATTATATTTGGGATCCAGTTTAGGCAGGTCATGCCCCTGAGTATGCTTAAATGTTTTTCTAAGATTTCTGTGAAATAACACTGACTAAAAAAAATCTATAACAGTTTAAAAAGGATGAATTCCTACCAGCAATTGCATATCAAACATGGTATAATTGAACCCCATTTACTAGAAAATTGTTCTCCATTGCTTTGACAGCAGCATTTGGGGACCTTCTGAAGTTCCTCTTCACCGTTTTCCCCATAAAGTTTCAATGAGTTTAACAGATTGTCTCTTTAGATCTGTAACAATGACTGGAATAGGAAATTCAGACAGCAAAACAGGTTGCTTCTTAGGCTTACTGCCAGATTTTGAAAACCACTATAACAAGTCGTTTCTGCCAAGTAAGTGCAATCTGAATGCTGGCTAAAACATTTTTAAAAAATGGAAAGAAACCCATGCTGACTAATGGGCGCTAATGTGTGAATAATAATTAGCGCAATTAAGTGACTGGTGCTGTGTGGGTGAAATTTTCAGAATACAAAACATTAATGTAGAGGTTTACATACACGTAAACAAAGCTTTAAAATGGGCTAATGTGAGCTGTGATATATGGAAATGTTTATGGGTCAGTATAACAATTGTGGAATTTTCATTGCAGGTATGTTAATCTAAGGTATAGAAATTCTATGAATGTAAATTAGTGTTATGACCTTGTAAAGTCCTCAGAGATTGTGTCTATATCTATACCTATATCTGTGGCTATAACCCTACACATGGAAAACAGGTTTTGAAGTATGACATAAAGTGTAGTAACACTAAATTAATGTGCATGCAGGGAGATCAGCTCGGTGCTTTGTGACCACCTAGAGGGGTGGGATAGGGAGGGTGGGAGGGAGGGAGATGCAAGAGGGAAGAGATATGGGGACATATATATATATATATGTATAACTGATTCACTTTGTTATAAAGCAGAAACTGACACACCATTGTAAAGCAATTATACTCTAATAAAGATGTTAAAAAATAAAAAAAAATTTTAAAAAAGAATTAGTATGAAAAATTAACTGTAAAATATCAATAATTTTTATAGCAACATTTTAAAGTGATAATATTTTGCATGTCTTGGGTTAAATAGATTTTTAAAATTAAAAAAATAATAAATTAATGTGCATGGAATTAGAAAAAATTCACATATATGAAACCACACTACCTGGATGGCTACTAAGATAGCTATTTATCCCTGCCTGCCTCCTGGTCACCTTCCCTCCAATCCATCTATGCTTCTATTTTTAAATCTGTCTATATGTCTCCTATCTGTCTGTCTCTCTGTCTCTGTCTTTCTCTCTTCCTCCACCTATAATTTATCTGAATATATAGGACCAGTTTTTCAGTAAATAGTATGGAATTATAGCTGAGAATCACCATGGGCTTAGTTCATCTAACACAGAGAATAAATTATTCTTAGAAATACTGCTGTATCAGGGTCAGGGTTTTGAGGTCATCTACAAGGCAATGTAGAGGATAGCATATAATTTACTAGCCAGAATCACTCACAGCTGTTGGTGTGTTGGAGGATGGGAATCTTTCTATTAGAAATCTATACTCATTTAGCTTTCAGCAACAAATGCTTTTAAGAGTATAAAAAAATTCTGTGTTGTGAGCTTAATTAAGAAGCATCAAATTGTCCACTTCTTTTGTTCACCTTTGGAAAATATATTTAGTAGCTGATGATTAGCAACCTGTGTGTTTATTCAACAGGAATAAGGAACTCTAAATCAACATGTTCTAATGCGCTGTCCTTCGCAAATGAAGATGACACTATTGATTCACAATCAACAGGCATACATTTACTTCTTCTTTCTTTTAGGGGGTTAAAGTATCGCTGATGAATAGACTATAATCCCCAGTTTCTTACCTTGTCTAATTTGTGACCAACAGCTTTAATTTAAGAAATAGCTGCTCAGGACAAAACAAGTGGCTCTTGATTGTGAAACAGAGTTGTTTTGTTGTTATTGTTGCTCCCTGTACAAAGTGACCTGGAGGGTTTTTAATTAGTTCAGATACTCATAGGTTTCTGTGTTTCAGAATGTTTTTATTTGATGGTCTCATTCACCACTACTACTTGTTATATATTCTCTCTACATGCTCTGTACAGCTAGGAGTGTGCCTCTGAAGTAAAGAACACAAAAAAGGGGGCTAGCAGGAAAGAGTCTAAAAAATATTAAAGTCAGATACCCTAGAGGTGAAATTGATCTGGGTCTGCAAACGTGGTAAGCAAGAGCATGGTCTGAACTCTGTAAACTCGACTCAAGGTTTAAGCCCATCTTTATCAGTTCACTCAAATTTCAAAATATTATGAAGAGTCCCCTTGGTTGACAGATCCTGTTTCTCTGCTCTCTAACCTGTGTCTTTCCGTCTCTGCCTTCAATAAACGTGGCTCTAAGCAAAAGAGGTTTAAAGACGAACTAAATAGGGCCCCCACTTCTCCAGCAGGAAATACTGACAAATAAATAGGTAATTGTCTAATATATATGTAAAGAGTCACAAGTGCAGATAGAAGGGATACTCAATCCATGCTGCAAGTAGAAGGGAATTAAGAAGATGGAGTGCTAGGAAAAGCTTCTTAGGGAACTGTTTCTGTTCTCCCTGAATTTCAAAGCTCTCCTCTACTGGTATTTTCCCTGTACTCTGTAAGCATGCTCAAGTTTCTCCCTCACTAAAAGAAAGGAAAATCTTCTCATCAGCCCGTTGTTTCTAACAAGTACCCAGCTCTTCCCACTCTCTCAGTCAGCCAGCTTTCTTCCATGTGTGGTTTACACCGCCTCTGCTTTCAATCTCACCACTTAACTAAAACTTTTCTAACTTTGCCAGTTTTGAACCCTCTTTCTTTTTAGAAACTCTTTATTTGCAGGAATTCCTTGGCATAACTCATTCCATTTTCTTCTCTTATCTTTCTCACGATGCCAAATCCTTTCCTCTGCTCCCGTTTTAAAAACCAGTGTTCTTGGGCTCGCTCTGTGGTTGACTGCTCTGCACATTGTCCATAGTGATATGTGTGTGTGTTGGGAGTAGGGGTTAGGGGTGAGGGCAGGGGGGCTGTCTCATCCACGCTCAAGGTTATAACTACAACTTATGTACTTATATCTGCCATCTCTAGCCCTAGGGTGTTCTCTGAGTTTCAGAATTGAATATAAATGTTACGAGATATCTCTCCTTGGCTGTGCCAGAGATATTTCCACATTTTCAAAATGGTCCAAAATTTCTCTCATCATTTCTTCCTCCGGCTACCCTATTCATGTCAAAACTTACTGCTCCTTAGGATGTTTCTAACTCAGAGTACTAGGGGTCATTCTAAAATTCCCTTCTTCCCTCCTCCCTTCCTCCCTGCTTTCCTTCCTTCCTTCCTTCCTTCCCTTACAGACCCTCACCAAGTCCTTCTAAGTTTACCTCATAAACATTTCTCAACTCTTTTTTCCTCCTTGGCCCAGTTAGTGCCTTTTAACTTCCTGAGGCTTCTCTTGTTACACAGTAGGTAGGGTTCAAAGACATGTAACATAAACCTAATGAAGCTTAAGCTTCTGGCCCCTCCTCTTCTAAGGCCCTGGGTGGGATCTGACAGTGGGCTCCAATAGTCATATATTTTTGCAAATTTGTTATGTAAGATATTTTGACCACAATCAGTTCAGTTCCCTGTCTCTTTCCACACTGACTTCTTCTCCATAGCACTTTTCTTTAAGTTGAGTAGCCTTGGAATGACTGTAAGCATTTTTAAGCTCTGGCTAAGAGGAGGGTGAATTGGTAATATATTACTTTGGGTTTACAGGATAGCTTTGTGTGGTTAGCAATCACTTCTGTGAGGAGTTAAATTATTGCTACCATCTGGGACTAAGAATGGCTTCCAGGAGTATCCTCACTGTGCCAACTCACCCAGAGTGGTCAAACACAGCGGCTGATGCATAGTTCAGGTCATGATGTGACCATGTCCTGTGGCTCCAGAAGCAGAAGTATGTGTACAATAGAGGACAAACTAGATTGAAAATGTACAGGCACAGAATCTACTCTGTGGAAAACTTCTTCCAATCATCAAAAATGTAGACGTATAAGTGGAAGGCTCATGTCTCATTGATCCCTGGTCAAAATGGAAGTTATGTCATGTCAGAAATATGCTAAAATATACAGCTAATATAATTATAAATCCAACATGGATTTTTCTTTTTTTTTAATAAAATGGAATTTATCAAATTCCTGTAATTTTAGGGCAAAATATTATAGTAGTGCTATGTTGGAGAACCTCATATTTAGGGCATCCCAACATACTGAATCACTTCTTAATCTACCTGACACATCTTGTTCTGAAAAAAAAGTCTGTTGGTTCCAAAGGAAATGGCATGCAAAATTACCACCAGTGAAGAAATAGCCTGAAGAAATCTGGAGATAAAATTCCTACATATGTTAATTAATAAGTTGTATATGTAGTATAACAGTAATTTGACAGCACATTCTAGTCATTCAGTCATTCTAGTTGCTCTGGTATATACCTTAAATTAGTACTCCTTTTCCTAAAGAGGACCCCCATACTTGCTAGAGTTAATTGTCCCCATTTTACAGATATGTAAACTGAAGCACATGCAGTTTATATAACCTTTCCAAGTAATAATGGTCAGAGTAGAGATTCAGTCCACTTCTTTTAATTCTAAAATCCTAATTATTTTTACTATGTTATGATACTTCCATATAAAATTATAGCTAAATTTCTTTTTAATCTGTAAAACACAGTTTCTCTACCCAAGACCAAAGATTAATACCATTTCATGACCAAATGATGCTATATTACAAGAAAAGAGCTTTGGTATTTTTTTTTTTACATTACTCTCACTTAAAATGCTTTCTGTAAATTAAAATTAGTTGTAGATATTATTAGTACCTATTGATGTACACCATATGGTTTCTTAAGACTTTGCTAATGCAAACTTCAAGGATTATACTACTTAAATTGTAGCAAATTTTATTAAGTGCACTAATGGAAATCATATTTTTAAATTTGTTTGTAAATCTTCAAAATTATCAATGTGTGAAGGCAATCTGTTCTTCACACTTTATCCTTGAAAGTTGATATTAGCCCTCTGAAAGCACCTAAAAGGACTGAGGTAATAATAAATGAGAAAATGAATCCCTGGAATAATAATTAAAATGGCACCCAGCTGAAAGAGCATGGCAAAACATGCCATGACAGGTAGTGGAAATTAAAAACCAAAATTAATCAAAATATGAAATAAGCACCAATAATTAAGACCCCTTACAAAAATTAAAGATAGTGACTCCTTTAATGAAGAAAGAAGCCTTAAAGGTATGAATATGATACATTATAACACAACCTGCTACTTGGTGGCAACCAGTTCACAAATATTCATGTAGGAAGAACAGAGAAAATGTTTCTTACATCTTGAAAGCTGAATCTAAATAAAAGCAAACTAATAAGCAAGTCGGATGACAGTTTTCTCTTCAGCATTATATAAATTAAAATTTTTAATTTTATTTCTTATATTGACTACAGAAAAGCATTTTGGGGAAAAAAATCGAGATGATTTTAGCTTAGAATTAAATAGAAAAACCTTTGAAGTGGGAAGTATGCGAAGTAGTTTGACCTTTACAGTGTTTTTCATCTTTAGAAATATTTCACTAAAATGTTTTTAGAAAGTAGGACTTGAAAACATGAAGTTGATAACATCCTTAAACAGAGTAAATATTAACTGTATATGGAATAGAAATAGGTACCAATTTGAGTTGGAGGGAGACAATGATAAAACTATCTGATAATCAAAAGCAGAAGAATAAGGAAATAAGAAATAAAACTGAATAAAGGTGAAAAATAAACTTAAAAGATAATGTGGCTTTTTAAAATAAATAAAATTGATTTTAAACTATTACTTTATTTCAGTGTTGAGCTTTATTGGTAAAAAAGAGAAAATAAATAAATCCATGGGGATATTTTAAATTTTCTCTTAACCTCATGAATTCACTTCCAAATCTTCAGGTCATTCTAAAGATCAGAATGAGACTATGACCAGTATAATACATGAGATCACACAAGAAGCATAACTTCTTCAAAAGATGGAGAATATTCCCCAGGGTAAAATAAAGCTTAAATAAAAGTCAAAAGTTCTTTGAAGAAGTCACAGTTAACAGCAGCAGTCACTCTGTGGAGTCCTTGATGCTACGTTCATATATATGAAATTAACAATGTTTCGCGTAACGGTAATTGTTAAAGTGCATTTTCATCAAGTTTGATCTCAAATGTAAAAATTTCTGCCTCCTACATTATAAGATTAAGATTCTCTCTCAAAGATCCTAATCTCCACCTTCTCGAGAATCTCAGTCTTGTGACTGCTGGTCTCAGCTCCTCTATCACCAAATGTCAAAATGAATGTGTCACATCTCCAGACAAGAATGAATGTTGCAGAAAAAAATATTTTAGGCAGGAGATGATTTTTCCTGGCTCTAGAAGGAATAGCATCAGAGATACTCCATGGAGAAACCTGAAAGCAGACATAACAGTAAGAAATGAAAAGGTGACAGAAACTGGGTAGCATTTGTCTTTCTTCATTTAGAAATTATTTTTAAAAAAGAAAAGAAAATAGAAGATAAAAAGGAAGAAAGCACTGTTCTTTACAGAATGATGCTTGCTGTTAGGTTTGGATTACCACCAACTCTTCCAAAGCTGAGAAAACACAGAAAGTTAAATGACAGGTGCATTGTATAACATGGAAGTCAGAAATAAAGGATGGCAGAAAGAGGCAAGAGAAACGGGAAGGTAATTACACTGAAACTGAATCAGGTACCTCTCAGGGCATTATAATATTTCTTTTTACTTGTTAAAGGCACATGGGTCTACAGAGCTCAAAAAGCTGGATAGGAATGACTAAAATTTCGACTTTGGCTACAGCTGTCACAAAGATAAAAGGCCTGGAAACGATTTACAGTGCATCAGATGTCCCATTTCTTCCAAGAATCTCATCTATCCATTTTAAGTGAAGAACTTAACTTTGTATGCATTTCATGAACAATAAATTAATCATCAGTCTCCTTTTTTCCCCTTAACTTACTCAAAAGTCCCAGGGCATTTTTTTTTTTATCAAAAAGTTTTTTCTAAGGGGAAAAATATTACAGATTATTTCAAAATAATTACATTACAGTCTAGATTTGGTACTAATGACAAACAATTTATACTCTCCCATACACATGATATCACTATATGTACTCAACATTATTATCATCCCCTTTCTCTTATACAGACCAAGTAACCCCAGTCATTTTGCTAGCCTTTTGTTACCCATTTTTCAGTACTTTCGTTATTTCCACTTTTCCCCTTTATGCTCTTGTCAGCTGATTAAAATATAGAGTTCAAAGGCAGGCAAACAATGTTGGATACAGGGAGAGTCACTCTGTGGGGCGTTTGATGCTATGTCCTTATCTATACATTTTTCAAGACCAATAATCACTTACCTACAGGCATTGCTGACTCATGGTTAGTTCTCAGGTCTTTTCAATCCGTAGTGCTCTTCCCAGTCATGACCAATTTTATATCTGTGAAGTCATTGTGAGATTTCTTATATTTGGGGATTTAGTGTCACTCTGCCTACTACATCTCCAATTATAATTTTGTTCTCCAGCTGTGTTCACTGTGTCGATAAGAGATCTCTGCTCTAAGTTACAATAAAACCAAATAAATTCAGGTCTTTGGGATTCTCCTTGAAGGACCTTTTGGTTTAGTAATGAATTATTGGTCATTATCTAACCTCTAGAAATTTGCAGCATATTTTCAATGTTTAGAAGTAATATGAGCAAAGAAAATATTTTTTAATGTGTACATGGCTCTGCCTAAGGCTTATCAAATAATAAATACAAGTTTGTAATTTATTGTTTTAAATTCCACAGTATCTTTCTCTATGTGAAAGGATCTGTTTTTTTTTTTAGCAAAAAACATTAAATATTACAAAAGAATTTCTCAGTACATGATTGCCAACATTATGGGATAGTTACAAATTCATCCAAATGAGCTCTGACTTAATTTTATAATAATATATTACTTAGAATTCCATTAAAACTAGAGAGTAAAGTCTTAATTTTAGTGAATCCTAGAAAAATTAAATTGACTTTTTTGCTAGATTTACCAACACCTGAGTTCCTGGAATATCCTGGAAGATGCCCCTTAGAAACTTTAAGAAAAAAGAAAGAATCTTTAGAAGGAAAAAGTAGTTAATGGGAAAGGAATAGCTGACTATTCACAAGTGTAGTGAAGTGCCTCAAGATGCAAAGTCAAATTACATATAGCTGTCTAATACCGACTTACTACTGAATATGCTCTTGAGTTTTCACAGTTTTTCTCATGAGTTGTGACAAGATGACAACAAAACTACTGCTTTAATTACAGGAAGATTGGAAGGTGTGTAACAGCCCCTCGAGATGACTGAAGAAATTTCACATGAAACACAAACCTCAAGACTAGCGTTTAAATATGCCAAGATAAAAATTTTAAAGTTACACAGAGACTATAATCTCAATATCTTTATCCATTCTTTGATATATGCTACTGTTTACATTTTGAACCAAAAGCCTACTACCCTTTTTTTAAAGCAAAATATAAATATATTTTCTGAAGAGGAGTTACCGCCCTCATTAGAAGTCTTCCCTTCCCCACAGTATTATTCAACATAAAAACCATGGATGCTATAAAGTGATGAATTTCTAATAATGTATTATTTCACCTAGTGGCATTATTTTTGTTTATTTGTTAGGCCAGATCTCACATCTGAGAAAAGTTCTCCCGAAACCACTTCACAGCTTGCCACTGTCCTCAGTATTTGAAGATGACATTCCTTATCATGATTGCTCTCCAAATGTAAGAGTTGAGGAAGAAACCAATGTACAATAATGCTTCCCACATATAGAGATGGCTCTTTACTTTTCAGTATCTCTTAGACTTGTCGACTGCCCAGATATTTTATTTAAAAAGATCCACACGCTTCTGACTGCAGCCTGCCAAACTGCTCTGTCTACCCCCATGGTCCCCATCCCCACCACGTGCTTGGACTTTGAGCAGCTAGGAAAACTTCAAGTGTTTTCTATTTTCTTTTCCTTTGCCTGCCTTTGCTTCTCTTCGGTCCACTGTACAACAGCAGCTCAGGAATCTGTCATTCATTCTCCAGAGATCTACAGCCTGGGAAGGTTGTGCCGTGATGAGCCACGACACTTCTGTGCTGGCAGAATGGCTATGTTCCAGCCCTCGCTTTGAATGATCCTATCTCGCCAGTTAGTGTAAAGTGTTGCCCATTTCTGGGCCAGTGAGTTCAGGAGCAAGGTTCTAATGAAGGCCTGCTAGGGCCGTGGAACTCTACGTAGGGACCGTCCCTGTCCTCTGACCACTACTAAATCAACAACTGTTCCTGGGGTTAAATGCATGTCAAAAGAAAGTGGATCATTCGTGTGGTCTGTGCGTTCAAAAGCCAATGGGTTTCATCTCTAAATCTTCCATATTACTAATAAGGTAAAATATGGTTTACTGAGTGATCCAGGAATAACCAAAATGACTACTGCATTGGTGGTCAATTTAGATGAAGATAATTAAATTTATATTATTTATTCTTTAAGATATAGGACTGAAGTCCAAGCCAAAACTGATGAGTTGATGCTCATATTCATAGCTAAAAAATTTAAAAACGAATAACTCAACAACTTTAGGAGACTCTCCTAATGATTTTACTGACCACTTAGGGTAGAGCCTAAACACCCAGGTTTCACGATGGATTATCTCGTCCAGCTCCTGTCTTCAGACGGGCGAAGAATTTCTACCCCGTTTTACGCCAGCCAACAAAGTTCAAGGGCTGTGACTTGAGAGGAAGAAGCTGGAGAACATAGATACGCAGCTTCATAATTCACCCCTACCTCTGCTCTACCTCAACACTCCATGCACTTTATCCTAACACCGGTGGACGAGGAGAATTAGGAGAAATTTAAAAATTCAGTAAAAAGAAGAAAATGTCTCTAAACCTGGTGTTGATGTCTCTAAGTGATTATAAATAGCTGAGCAAATGCTGATAGTAAAAATATAAATGCTTTCATTTCCAGAGTGGAGGGTAAGTGAAATTTAACTGATGAAAATAATAATACACTTTTATTAAGACATTATGTTTCTGGAACATGTTTTAGATATATTATTTGTTATTTGATATTATAGCTTATATCTTAAAGATATTTATTTTATTAAGTAAATAAAATTTTGCTCTCTCCAAAATAATATTAATTTTAATTTTTAGCTGAGAACACTGTGATTGACTGTACTTCATTATTTTTGAAAATCTTGTTTAATTTTTTTTATACAACAAACATATATTTCTCACAATCCTGGGAAGTCCAAGATCAAGGTGCCAGCAGACATGGTGTGTGATGAGAGCCCACTTCTTGATTTTATGTAGAAGATTGTGTTCACATGGTAGAGAATCTTGTTTAATATTTTTGATACAGCAACTGTAAAGTCTGATTTTAAGTTGTTTATCTTATTACTTTCATTTTATTACATTATATTTTATTTCATTACATAAATGACCTCTATGCCATGTCTATAGGGCCTATAGACTTTTCTGATAATATGAAAACATATTGGCCAATTTCTTATTATATATGTTTAGGTTGTCATTTTTATATCAGTGTGGCTGAAAAGAGTGCCATATAAGGGGTCCAGGTCTCAGATCTATCAGAGAAGACCAGTAAGTAGTGCAGGAGTGAGAGAAAGGGAGAAAGAGAGGGAGAGAGAGAGAAGGAGAGAGAGAGAGCTGGGGAGAGGGAAAGGGAGAACACTTCTGCTAGTCCCCAGGGACCAGGGCTCCCATCCTTCTCTCAGGACACAGGGCATCATCTACTGTGCACGCCAGGCCCAGGAGCTGCTGCACTCTCTGTGTTAGGAGAGTGTTAATTAAATATTATGAATTTATAGACACAAACAGCATATAAAGAGAGTTTTAGTGTTTTCTTCCCATACATTCCAATTTGGAGCCTCTGTGCTTTAGCACATCTTCACTTTGATTTCTCTTATCTTGACTATTTCCGGTTTACTTATGTATTATCTCTCTTACCTCCATTAGACTGTGAACTCTGTGAGGACAGGATTCTTGATTACCTTATTTAGCACCTCATCCCTGCAGCTTATAGCAGTACTTAGCACATAGCTGGTGTTCAGTGAATATTTGTTGAGGGACTAAAGGAATAGATGAGTGAATTTGCCAACATGGTCATGAATGAGTTACCATGGGACTTCTGCCCTTCCCTCTTCGCCCCTCTTTTGCCTGACTCTATCTTTTGGGCATCATCACCATTAACTGTTGCTGAGTTCTGTGACTTCTCCTGGATTCTGCCACAGCTACCAACTACCTCATCTCAGCCACACATTGCCAGTACCCCCCTCCCCCATATTAGTCATTTAAAAGGCATCACTTCTGCTATGTCTGCTATCTCCTGCTCAGCCACATGTGTCTGATAAACTGGGGTCCTTAACATGGTTAAATTGTCCCATTTGCCATTCAGAAGTGGGTGAGCAGTATCTAATAATACTAAATATAATAATAGTAGTATACTACTATTATTAATAGTAGTAATACGAGTAGCCACTAGGTTGGATTTTTATTTATATAGACCACATCTAATTCTTACAGCATTATACCCACTTCACATGAGGTTAAATGACTGGCCCAAAGTCACACTGTTAACAATTAACTAAGCAGAAATTCAAGCCCATGTCCTTAGGCTTCAATGTCTACATTCTTTTCACCACAGGAGACAACCATCACCAAAGCAGCACTGCCTGCATCTCAGGGATTTATAGAGGTTTTGTTGATAGTTTCAAGGTTTTCCCACCACTTAATGATACAGCAAGGGTCTGTGAGTAATTCTGCTGGAAATATTGCTCACCTCTAGTCAGAGGATCAAGTTTATCTACTCCTTTCTTTCTTTATATGGTTCTTTCTCAGGAGAGGTCTCCTTGCTTTCAAATTTCTGTAAGCCTACCTCATTAGTGAGACTTCTGGAGGGCAGAGCCTATGTCTTTGTTCTCTCTATTCCTAGAGACAGTATCAAGTATATCCTATTGTAAGGACTCATCAAGCACTTTTTAAATTTATGAATTAATTGAATTGAATTGAAGGATTAGTTGTGTACACACAGGTAGCAAGATTAAGTAATGCAAAGAGTACTGGTCAGAAAGATCTCTTTAATAGAAGTTCAGTGCCATTTAACCATAATCTTGAGCAAGTTACTTAACCTTTCTGATTCTTTGTTATCACCTACAATCTCCTAGGATAGTTGTGAAGATCAAATGCCCAAATCTCAGTGCTTTTTAGAGAATGTGTTAAGTCCGAAGTAGGGAAGAAAATGGAGCTGTGTAAAGCAAGAGTGGCTGAAAGAACTGACCTTGGGCAGACTCATCTTCCCTGCTAATTGGTTTATTTTCCTTTACCGCCAATGATTTTGATCCAACACCACCCCCAGTCTGTCCAGCCAGTCAGCTCCCCCAAGCATCTTGTCTCCTCCCTATCTCTCACACCAAAAGACCAAGTTTTGATATTTCCAACTTTTAATATCTATCATATCAATAAATTGGTCTCCTCTCTGTTCCCTCTGGCTTGGCTTTATTCCAGTCTCCATCACCTCTCTTCTGGTCAACTGCAATAGCCTCCTGGGCTTTCTGCTTCAAGCTGGGCTTTCAAAAACAAACCAAACAAAGCAAAACTTTCTCTCCTCAAATGTTACTAGTGTGGAGCATCCAAATCTACTGGATTTTCTGGGGTAGTACTGATTTTAAAAGTCATCTCCATATATCTGTAGAATGTCCTTGGAGAAAATTTTTTATTTTCTAATTTTATTTTTTTCATAGAAAACAAATTCCTATGTTGGGCCATGTGCCCCAGTTTTTAATTCAGAAGGCATGGTCACCATATCCTGGAATTGCCTTGTGCCCAGGAAAAGGGAAAAAAAGTCTCTTCCTCCCTCTTCTAGTTCAAAATGAGTTACGCCCAGCTCAGACCTCAGACTTCAGGCTAATACTTACAGTAGTATAGCTGAGGAGCATTATGCTTTCACTAGGCTTATGTGGACCAGGCTTTAAATCAAACAGTGATTTATAACATTGATTCTTTGGGAAAGGGCATTTGGGTCCCACACGACAATCTAACAAATGCATTTTGGTAAAACAATCCATTTGTAAGTTGGACGCTGCCTTTATTACGAAGAAAATAGTAAATCAAGAATTCTCATTCCTAACTTCAGCATTGCTAGAAAGGAGAGAATTGTGCACTAATTGTTTAATTGATGAGCAGAAAAGAAAAACTTTATTTCAAGCAAAGCTTTCAAATCATTTCCTGTGACTCTGTTTCAGCTGTCTGCCTAAGAAAATTCTAGAAATCTTTTTTTCTACATTTTCTTTTCCTTTCCTTCACCAACACTCAGTAAGATTTCATTCTAGGCCTGAGAATATTATTTGCTTTTCAGTAGACTCTGGTGGTAATAAAGCATTACTCATTTCGCTGCTTTATTTTCTTGAGACACAGAGCAAACATGCAGTAAGTGATAGCTCTGTTCAAACGCTACTGTATAAAACAAGTGAGCAAGACTCATGGCTCCTATCTCATCATGGAGAAATGGAATGATTTCAAGAACAGCACAAGCCAATGCATTAAATGAAGGGATTTGTATCTCTTGAAAAATTTCACCATAATTCCTCCAAAATATTTTAGAACAATTTATTGTGTTTTATGGTAACACCTTCAAACTAGGAGCTCTTTCTCCTTGATTTTTTTTTTTAATGGGAATTATTTATTTATTTATTTATGGCTGTGTTGGGTCTTCATTTCTGTGCGAGGGCTTTCTCTAGTTGCGGCGAGCGGAGGCCACTCTTCATCGCGGTGCACGGGCCTCTCACTATCGCGGCCTCCCTTGTTGCGGAGCACAGGCTCCAGACGCGCAGGCTCAGTAATTGTGGCTCACGGGCCTAGTTGCTCCGTGGCATGTGGGATCTTCCCAGCCCAGGCCTCGAACCCGTGTCCCCTGCATTGGCAGGCAGATTCTCAACCACTGTGCCACCAGGGAAGCCCTCCTTGATTTTAATGAGAGAGGGAGGTTACTGTTTACATGATTATGTACTGAGGTTATTAAATTTTATAAGATCTTCTTTGTTCTGTTGTTTGGTTTTCCTTTTTAAGATTACATTAACGAATCAGATTTTGCCGAGAAACTACTTACAGTTTTTACCAAATGCTTCCCTTGAGGAAAACAGTGATTTTCTTCACTACTGCAAATACCAAGAATAGTATGGTTTTCTCTAGATGAGTGAAACTAGAGAATTCTCTCTCTGAGAGCATAAAGCAAACTGATTAAGTCAAAGAAGTGTTATAATCCCTATGGGAAGGCCACATCCTTTACTTTTTAAATATTCCCAGCAAAAATCAAGGAGATCTCATAGGAAGTCACACCATGCTCCATCATCATATCTAAGCTATTTGCAAGCCCTAAGCAGGTCAGCATAATTTACACTTGCTAACCATGTACACACATATGAGACCCCTAATTACTGTGAGTAACCTAGCATGTTCTCCCTTTTTTAAATAATAAAAAGTAGGTTAATAAAAAGGTAAGTCTCTTTTGTTAAATTGATTAAATATATTTGTATATATGTTACTTTTCAATCTGTCATAACAGCGACCTCAGATACAATCCATTTTTAAGCATTTATGTTTAAAACATGGTACCCATTCACCTATTTTGATAAACATTCTCAATGTTCAAAATGCATGAAACACATTGCCAGATTCAATTTTAAGAATTTACTTAATGTTGCTGAAGGATCCCTATAGCAAAGAGATAAGACTTGAGCTCCAGTGAAAGACTGCCTGGGTTCAAACCACAGCTCTCCCACAGATGGGAGAAAGACACTGACCTCTTTATAAACCCCTGGTTGTTCATCTGTAAAATGAGAATGAAAACTGTCCCTGCCCTGTATGGTTGTTGGGATGATTAATACACTTAGAAGAGCTCAGGGCCTTGCATGTGGGAATACACCCTGATATTATCTTAAAGTAGTAACATGCATCTTGGGGTTTTTGGCATTATATTTGATACTTTTTCCAAAAATAAAACAAAATGTAAAATATTAGCATATCTTTATGTGTGACTGAAGAAGTTACAGTTTTAGCTCTTGACTCTGATGAGAACAGGAAATTCTGCATTCTGCTTTTCAGTTTTAACAACTCAATTTTTAGTAAACAATTGATACTTGAAGTATACAAGCTTTTCTGCTCTGAAGTTAATCTGTGCTAATTATATCCATAATTTTGTTTCCACTATTCACAAGCAAATAAGAACATGAATGTATATCAAAGGACAAATATAAAAGAAGAAAATAAAATTCTTGTACAGTATGTTTCACCTACTCTGGCAAATTGACACTATTTAATAATGTTTGTCCAGTGAAATTAATTTGAATCCTTGAATTGTGCCTTATATATGAGATAATAAATTTCATTGAAAATTGTGAAAATGCACATTTTTCCAGACTCCTGATTTGCATCTATCTGTTCTTTATAGGAACAAATGGTCTAGCAACCACTACTGAGGTTGGCTGTCCTCAGACTAACTCAGTGATGCTGTCTCACATTTCTGAGTTTAGCAATCTGGAGACATATGGGGAACGTGTGAGCTGGTCAGCAATCAGCAGAGCTTGATTCAGTTGCAGAATATCAATTAAGAGAGAGAGTAGGCTAATGTTCCTTCCACTAGAGAAATGACTGGAATATTATGTCTCCCTTTGCCTACCCAGTGACAGCTGACTTGTGCCCATAAACTTTGGTGCACGGACCTATGAGTTTACCTATTTCGATCAGCTTTATTTTCATTAATATGCCCAAGCTGTGACTTTGCAAGAATATTCCCCGAGGGTATTCGTATTTGGAGTGATCTAATATACACACTGATATTGGCACACTCTGTAACACAATCTTGAAATCACCACACACGATTCACGAAAAGCAGTGTGGCTTTGCCCTACAGATGATCCTACTGTTCAGTGACTTTGAGTGCTGAGCGTTGTCTTGTTCATGACAGCGAAAAACACCTACCCTCTCAAATGCCTGGACTTTGTGTAAAAAGATAGAATGAGATGGAAGAAAGAGAGAGAGCGAGAAAGGGAGTGCGTGCACAGAGAGCTTATCCCTGTTTACATTTTCATCCTGTGTCTACTGGATTGATCCCCTACTTCATGTCACCTCACCAGGCTGACAACAATTCTAGCAGAGAGACACAGGGTAAGAGGGACTTTGATTCATCCCCTCCCCCTAAGTCCCTGCCTGTCATTGTCTGCTCCTGAGTAAGCAAAGTGAACATGGTCAGAGAGGTCTGGGGCTGCTGGAGCCGTGTTTTCCAATCTCAGGGGCGGCCACCTTCTCATCAACAAATCCATGCAGGCATTCTCTGCATTATGCCGTTTTTCACTCACAAGTTTTGTTCTTCACTAGAGAAGCACTTAGCCCAAATAAGACAATTCACTGTGGAATTGTGTGTGTGTGTGTGTGTGTGTGTGTGTGTAGATAGACTGAGTGAAAGATTGAAAATTTAGAGGTTTATTTTAAGCCTTCATCCCTATTTTTAAAATGCTAATTCCTCCCCCCTTAGTTCTTCCAAAAATTGCTCTGCGATGTGATCACAAATACTCATGTGCATAAATTCCCATTATCATAATAGGAGCACTGCAGTGAGGCTTCTTCTGAAAATAAATTACTCTGTAGAATATATTAGGAGAACTAAACCCAAACAAGCTAAATTGTGTGTTCTCCCATCCTGCAAGTTAAGCATTTTGAAGATACAAAACCAATTGCATTTTTCATTTTACATGTATTTTGTTTTCTTTTTTTATTTGCATCTTATCGGGTTCATCTACTCTCTCTCTTTTTTTTTTTTAAGAAATAGAAGACATTTCAATTATTAAATTTCTTATTTTCTTTCAGTAGTCTTAATCGTTCTTTTAGCTGCCCCTCTCTTTTCAACTCATTGCAGTCCGTGTCAATATCCACGGCTGACTTCAAACACATGAATATGTATGTTCTCAAAGGGAGAAGAGGAACCCACTAGGGCAGTGGGCAGTCTAAAGGCAGAGAACAGGCTGAAAGTGTGTGCTCTTGTTCTGATATTGCATAACCTTGAGTTCGTCACCAACTTGGTTTTCTCTCTCCTCATTTCTAAAACAGGGACAAACAGACCAACTATCCTACCAATTTCCCAAGGATGGTGTAGTTACACAGATTATAGGAAAGAACTTTAGAGACCTAAAGACCTATAGGAAAGAACTTTAAACTTTAGGAGAAGCATCGTTGAATTCAAGGTGATTCAAATTAATGATTCTCATCTTCGAATTTCTGGTAAATATTTGTTAGCAACTTTTAGATATGTTTGTAGGTTAGTTTAAAATTTTTAACTACTGAGGAAGTGAATACGTTTGACCTGTATTCAAAAGGGCTAGGGTTTCAATGCCTGCATTACGTAGGGTTTTACCCTTAGGGATGAAGGTTGCTGAGAATGTTAAAATCACCTTTAAAATGACTCAGAGGTGTCTCTGCCTCTCTTGCTCCCAGTGGTAACCACCACTGTCACTGATTCAAGGGGAGACACTGGTTAATTAAGAACTAACTTGATGACATCTGGACTAATTTTAAAATATATCTTACTTGATGCATTTTAAAAACTGAGCTCTGAGGGGTTTTCTTTTAAATTCAATGTGAGCTTGAGTTTGTGAGTCAAATGGATACATTAAAATATCTTTAAGTTAAGGTTGAAATTTGTTTTAGATTATGCTTGCCATGAAAGGCATAAACCAGCCCACCGGCTTTGTGAATATATCAGACAAATGTTGTTCATCATCCTATGCATTTTATCTTCGACGGGCCCGGCTCCACTCAGCTTTTCACTGATTTATAAGAGAGATCCACACAGGTAAGAGTTGATACTTGGCCAAGTAGAGAGGTTCATAAGAATTTTTCAGATGCATGTGTTCCTTTTTGCATGTCTTCTTTTCCACTTTTGTCTATCAGGAATGGTAATTTTTTACATCAATTCCAGCATATTGCTTGTGCCACTTTCATGTCTTGGCTGGCTACAAAGTACGTGTATACCAGACTTTTCAATGACACACAGGAAAAAAGCAAACTCCCTCAAGCCAAGCGGAAAAGGATTTAAAACTCAGTGTGCATCCCCGTTAGGGGAAAGGGAGACTATTGCAGAAACAAAGAGTGAAGAGAAAATTCTATCCTTGGAAGCTTCACAACGACACAACCACAGCTTTTCATGTAATAGCTCAAATGTTCCCACTACAGCCATTAACAATGTAATGAAACAAATCACTTGCTATCCATCACAATTATGATCGATGGAATCCAACTGGTCTAACTTGGGAGAAAAAAATCACATCTCAAAGTGGATTCATTTTAGAAAATAGTGAAGTTTAGCAGGGAGGGATGACACTTATTTCCCATAAACAATATCAGCAGGCATTTCATCTATCTAAACCAATAGATTACTGTTTTGATATATCTTTCCCCTGCAATTTTCCCTTTTTATTTTATTAGGCCTAGTGGAAGATTTCTGGCTGCCTGTGTGAACGACAGAACTAGTTTAGGACCACACAGAAAGTAATATTGAGATAAATATAGCAAAACTGTGTTAGAATTGCTCATTCTTTATTCTGCAGGTAACTACTCTTGCTTTTTTGGGTTTTCATTTTTTCTGATTGGGTTTCTCTATTCCTACCACCTTCAGAGGTCCCTTTAATCGGGGTAAGAGTTGCTACACTATGTAGGTGATAATAACAAAGACCTATATTTAGAGTAGATAATGTACTATATTATACAAGGTATGTGGCCAGTGGCTTTATGCTACACTTCAGAAGTCAGTTCTGTTTTAAAAGTTACGCCTATGAGTTTAAATATCTTCTCCTTTTGAGAGGGAAAGAGATAATGCAGAGGGTGCTGAATTTAAACTGATTCACAGGACAAAATGTAATCATAATCATAGATAACACGTACTAAAAACCTGTTATATACCAAATAAGCATGTGTGTATGATCTGAATTCATTCTGCATTCCTGTGGTCTTAGTAGCTCATTTTTTAATCTCATTTTATGGACTGAGAAGCTGAGGGTTACAAAGGCTAAGCAACTTTCTCAAGAGCAATGAGCTAGTAAATTGGACTGGAATTAGAATATGGGAATGTCTTCCTCAGAGTCCAAGTTCTACCCATTGATGAAAGTTCCTCAAGTTTGAAAATTCTTTCAGACTTAAAAATATACATGCATATCGTTAGGCACATAACATTCATTGTAGTAGTGGTACTTATCAATACCACAAAGCTTAAAATTACTGCCACTGTATAGATCCATGGGCACCAATGTATTCATCAGTAAGTTCATAATGGTCACTGAAATCCCATAAGCAGGACCTACTTATAATGTGATCAAGCAGATAATCCAGAATAGTATTTATATTAGTATTGAAATGAAGATATAAAAACATAAACTGAAGAAAACATTGTAGTAAAGTGCAACCCCTGAGAATATGATCTACAACCCCAACGGGAGAAACTGTGCCCTCCATCACACTGACACAGAGCAAGCTCAGGGCTGAGTACTATGGCTGCATTTTGGGAAGTGGGAGGTGAAAATGTGCTGATTCTTCTAAACAGAGGCATTCTGTTTTCCTAAGAGGCATACATTATGTAAAAACATTTCATCACTGACTCCTGAGTTAAATAGCTGCCATCACAACCTTGAGGAAAGTGGGCCTCTATCTAAAGGGATATGAGTGGGCACAAAACTCCAAGCCTGAAGGTATCTTCCCCTCTGTTTATCTCCCTTTTAGACAACAGACATTCTGAGAAAGGCATGAACTGTAGAAGATGACTGGTACAGAAAGAACAAGAAAAAATTAAAAGAAATAAATGCTTGAGACGCAGATAAATTTAAATTTAAATTTCATTCCTGGGCAGTGAAAAGCTAGTGGATGCATGCAATAGGGGAGGGAAGTCAAAGAGTACAGAGTTGGGTCAAAGAGACTATTTTGAAGTAACACCTTGGGTTGATTGGAAAAGTGAGATGAAGCAAGGCCTGGAGAACTCTTAGAGGACAGGAAATGTGGCTTTCCTAAAAAGGTGAGCATTTCTTAGGACCCAATGTGGGTCCTAATAAATATTAATAAATGGGATAAATAAAGAGGTGTCAAGGCCCCAAATTAAGAAATGACTAAACTCTGAATAATGATTTGGTGCTAGAAATGGCTGATACTTAGCACATTTGGGGTACTCCAAAAATAATGATTAAATAATAACCAGAAGGATATAGTTAATTAGCTTTCTCTCAGGAGAAATGATGTTTTAGAAGTGTTTAAGGAAAGTTTTGTGCTGGAAAGGGAAGAACTTAAAAGAATGATGACTATTCCTTAGTGAAGCCAGGAGATCATTAGTGCAATAAAGCTAAGGGTGGGCACAGAGATTGAAATGAGGTTCTATATCCCAACCCGTGAATGAGGAAATACCTGTCTTAAAAAAAAAAAAAAAAAGCTCAACCTATTGCTTAAACATTTAGAAAAATGTTTAAGAAAAAAAGAATTATTCTCATTAAAGACCAAGTTACTGAACAAAGGACTTTGTGTTCACTTAACTGGACTAAGGGATGCCCAGATAGCTGGTAAAACATTATTTCTGGGTACCTCTGTGAGGGTGTTTCCAGAAGAGAGCCCCATTTGAATCTGTAAACTAAGAAGATCACCTTCACCAATGCGGACGAGCATTATTCAATCTGTTCAGGGCCTGAAAAAAGAGAACAAAAAGGCGGGGGAAGGGTGAATTTGCTCTCTCGGCTTGAGCTGGGACACCCATCTTCTCCTGCCCTTGGAAGTCGGTGCTTCTGGTTTTTGGATTTTCACACTTGGACCAGAATTTACAGCATCAGTTCCCTCGGTTCTCAGACCTCTAGACTCAGAACAAATTATACCGCCAGGCTTCCTGGGCCTTTACCTGGCACACAGCAGATTGTGGGACTTCTTGACCTCCATAATCATGTGAAACAATTCCTATGATAAATCTCCTTTTATGTATATCTACATATATCTTATTAGTTCTGTTTCTTTGGAGAACCCTAACTAATACTGACTCCACCTCAGCTGCTGTCCATTTCATCTTTCTGGTATTGTTTTTCTAGCATATTTTGTTTTCTAATTCAAGTCTGACTATAAAGACTAGAAAGGATTTACCAAGTTGAAGATAGAAATGACAGATTGTACAGTAACTTGAAAGCGAAAGAGATAAACAGACATCAGAAACAAACAAAAACATGTTTTCCGTAGTACAGAGGAGGACTAAAGAGTTACACAGCTCATTCTGAAAATGGAATATGGAAGTTAGGCCAATTGTTTAAATCACTAATTCTCCAATAACTCAGTTCAGGTGGACATATATAGAATAAGAAAACAAAACAAAAGACAAAACAAAAACAAAACAGTGGTTTATATTCATGCTAGATCACTAATGTGTTTCAAATTTTCTGAGCTCCCCAAATTGAGTTGGCAACTGCCTGTTTTGTGCTCAAATCCATATTTTCAGTCTTCTTTTATTATGGTACATTTTTCACATTACTTTGTTTATGTTTTAGTTATGCCCATTATACCGTGAGCTTTTTGAGGGGACTAACCATATCTTATTCATGTTTAGCCTATCCTGGGAAATAGTTGGCTCAATAATTGTTTGTTGAAATTAATTGAATCAAATTAAAATGATAGCACAGGTTTAAAATATTAACTAATCCCAACTGGTTGCTCCATGTTACCCACACGACTTAATTATGATTCTTCTATAGCCTTCCTACTCAGGGTGATCCACAGAACCAACAGCAATGGCAACACCTAGGAGCTCGTTAGAAATAGACTCAATTCTCAGGCCCCACCCCACACCTACTGAATCAGAATCTGCATTTTAACAAGATCCTCATATGATTCATCTGTACATTTGAAGTTTAAGAAGCATTGATTCATCTATATTAGGTTAGTTTTCATGTATCCATTTTTCAATAAGCATTTATTGTGTCTACTATGTGCAGAGAATGGTTCAAGGCACTGAGGATAAAATGAAAAACAATAGGTACAGATCTTATAAAGTTTGTATTTCTAGCAGCAAAGACATGGTAAAAACTCTTTTACAATGAATTATTTAATTAGAATATAATGATCGCTTTGTTGGAGAAGTGTAGGAGCTATGAGAGATCTGGGGAATGAGGGAAGGTTTTGCTGAGAAACTGAGGTTTGAACTAAGATCTTAAGAATGAGTAAGAGTTAGCTAGGGAAAAGCCCGTGGATAGAAGAAGGGCTTCTAGGAGAGGGGATAGCAAATGTGAAGACTGTAGGACAGAAAGATGTGTGGAATTTTGGAGGAACTTAAAATAGCCAATGTGATTGTAGTTCAGAGAGTGAGACAGACAGTGGAAATAGATGAGACACAGCTAGGATACATCATTCAAGACCTTGAAGATAATGCTGAAGAACTGATTTTGATCCTAAGAGCATTGAAAAGCTATTGAAAAGTGTTAAGCAGCATATTAATATGATAAAAATACATTTAAAAACCTCTCTGGCTACAGTATAGAAAATAGAAGAAATTCAAGGTTGAATGCAAGGAGGCTGTTCTAGTTATCTATTGCTCCTAACAAACTACCTCCAAAACTTAGTGATTTAATGCAACTCTTTTATTTTTCACATGTTTTATGGGTCAGGAATTTGGGAAGGATTCAGCTGGGTAGTTCTCTGATTCATGTGGTGCCAGTTTAGGCATCTGGGGCGGGAAGATCTGCCTCCAAAATCAAATGTCTGCTGCCTTGGTTCGTTCTCTCTCTTTCTTTCTTCCCTCCCTCCCTCCCTTCCTCTCTCCCCCTACCCCTTTCCTCTCTCTCTCTCTTCCTTCCCTCACCTCTCTCTCCCTCCAAGACATCTTATCCTCCAGTGTCTCTGACCATGGATTCGGCTTCTAATAGCATGGTAGTCGCAAGGTTCCAAGAGCAAATACTACAAAAACAAGAAGTACAAGCTGCTAGTTTTTTAAGGGTTGAGTCTGGAAATTGGCACAGCATGAATTAAAGCAGTCAGAGAAGCCAGCCCAGATTCACGGGGAGGAGATTTAGAACACAATCCCCCCTCCCCTGCCATAAGTGAAGAAGAATTTTGAACCAGCTTTAATTTACCATAGAGAGGAAGTTGACAATTATGAGAATAACATGATTTTTGTCATCTCATCAAAGTCTATTTTCTAATTTGGAGGAAAGTCTCATGTCAAAATAAGTCAGATATGTCCAGCCCCTGATACTTGGGATATGGGCATATTTCCTAGTCTTAGCCAATCAAATATTTTCAAACAGAAGTGTGACTTTGAAGGAAGAGACCTTGGCTTTGATATCTGTAGTCTTACTTCCCATGGTTTCTGTTGATATGCTAAAACCACTTTTCCAGCATTCAACCATCAGTTACCTACCCAATATTAAGACTACATTAATTTTCTAAGTAAGTCACCCAGAGTTGGTTTCTGTTGCCTGAAATACAGAATTCTGATAATTGGAATAGTTCAAGTAAGAGTTAATGGTAATCTCCACTCAGTGGTGGGGCTGGAAAGAGAAAGAACTTAGCAGAATCAAACAATGGTAAGGAGATCAAATATATTGTGTTGGATGAAGTATGAGATGAGGGAAAAGATTGCCAACTTATATATATGGCAGACAGTGCTATTCGCTGAGATGTGAAACGTTGGAAGAGGGTGACATTTTAGGGGTTCTTGCATGTTTTAAGTTTTGAATATGCTGGTTTTGAAATACCTCTGAGAGACTTAAATTGACATATTGTATAGGTAATTTTATATATCATTTATAGTTCTTATATGAAGTCTGGACTAGAAATATGGTAATAATCAGCTTATAGATGTTAAGAAAAAGCCATGTGTATGGATGAGTGACTCTGCAATGAAAAGAAACAACTTCTCCCTCTGTATCTATTTTCTGGTCAGTAGACTTTTATTTGAACAGAGGATATTCCTATACAACCTTGTCTTTGAGGTTCTCTCCAGAAAGATTCTGCATTATTGCTTTGATGGAGTCCATTATGAGAGGGTCAGTTATCAGAGTCAAAGGGGCTCTTTTCGGAGACTCCCAAGACCTATCATCCTTAAGGTAGCAAGAGACATACAGAGCTTAGGGCTGAAGTGAGTACCCACTCTTCAAATTTTGGCTCCCTAGGTTCCAAACAGCACTGTGCCCAGAATCCAACAAAGACACTTGTGGAAACTCCACTTGAAATTTTTGAAATTCCTAATTAAGAGCCTGATAAGTATAGGGACTTCCCTGGTGGGGCAGTGGTTAAGAATCCACCTGCCAATGCAGGGGACACGGGTTCGAGCCCTGGCCCGGGAAGATCCCACATGCCGTGGAGCAACTAAGCCCACGCGCCACAACTACTGAGCCTGCGCTCTAGAGCCCATGAGCCACAGCTACTGAGCCCATGTGCCACAACTGCTGAAGCCCACGCACCTAGAGCCCGCGCTCCGCAAGAAGAGAAGCCACCGCAACGAGAAGCCTGCGCACCGCAACAAAGAGTAGCCCCCGCTCGCCGCAACTAGAGAAAACCTGTGCACAGCAACGAAGACCCAACACAGACAAAAATAAAAATAAATAAATAATTAAATTAATTTTTTTAAAAAGAGTCTGATAAGTATTAAATGGTAAACTATCTTCTAATGATTCATGACAAATCTCAAATTTTTAGAGTAGGGAGAACTGATTACCTCTGAAAGAAAGTAAATAAATAAATAAATAAATAAATAAGGTACGTCTATTACATTTAGAAAATATCAGTAGAAGGTCTGCCTCATTCCATAGAGTGGCTACCATACATCCAAGGCATGGAGCTCAGCCTTGCATATTAAGTACTTGATATTTTTGCCCCCAGTGAGGAGGCTCTGAGGACTAATTCATGGTAACCAAATTCAAGCATGATAGAGAAATCCTAATTTATACATTTGTACTGAGTTGCAAATAGACATGTTGACTGGTGCACAATCCTCTCTCCTGTAGAGAGTTCTCTTTGAGCAACCAAATCACTAACCAAAATTTGCTTGATGAATACAGGGTATATTTTCCAAAATTTGTTTGATGGGACACAAATTTTAAGTCATGTTAATGAGTGTTATGTCCTCCCTTATCTCCAAAAAAAAGGGTTTGGTGATCAAGCAAATTTGAAAAACTAAACAAATTAGAATGAATCATCCCAAAACTCAGTGGTTTAATAACACTTGATTATTTCTCACAGTTTCTGTGTGTCAGGAATTTAGAAAAGGCCTGGCTGGGCAAAGCTTGGGATTTCTCATGCAGTTGCCATGCTATCAATATAATGGTTGGCACTGGAGGAGTGAAGAGCTCAAGCAGCTGGGTGCTGGCCAGTCATTTCTCTCTCTCACTGTAGCCTCCGAGTTCTCCATGTAATCTTCCTATGAGGGCTGGTTTGGACTTCCTCACAGTATGGCAGCCGCATGGCATTTGAACCTCATACATGGAGGCTCAGGGTTTTAACATAGGTAGTTCACCAAATAGGGTGGAAATTGCATCACCTTTTCTGACCTAGCCTTGGAAGTCATGCAGCTTCACATCCACTGCCTTTTGTTGTTCACAAGCAAATCATAAGCCTGCGCAGATTTAAGGATGGGAACAAAGGCCTCACATTTCAATGGAAGGGGTGTCGAGGTCACATTTCAGAATAGCACTTGGAATGTGAGATAATGTTGTGGCCATCTTTGAAAATATAATGTGCTACACTAGCTGTGTAACAATGTTCATGTAACTGAACATCTCAGAGTCTCAGACACCTCACATTAGAAGAGGAGAACAAAAAGAAATAAAGAGAAGACAACTTCCTGATTTGGGCCTCTACAAATCCATCATAACAAAAGAACAGCTATTAAA
Organism: Eubalaena glacialis; assembly: GCF_028564815.1. Taxonomy (NCBI): domain Eukaryota; kingdom Metazoa; phylum Chordata; class Mammalia; order Artiodactyla; family Balaenidae; genus Eubalaena; species Eubalaena glacialis. The sequence goes on along the minus strand of NC_083727.1, from coordinate 60,655,849 downwards.
TACATGTATCAATCAAATTTGACATAAATATCATTCCTTCTTTGCCTCCAATCTTTATTTCACCTTTCTGTTCTTACATTATTAAGCATTTTGAACATCTGTTTCTCATTTTTCATGACTTTAAATTCCATCTACAGCCAGCCCTCCATATCCTCAGGTTCCACATCTGTGAATTCAATCAACCTCAGATCGAAAAATTTTTTTTTTAATTCCAGAAAGTTCCAAAAACCAAAACTTGAATTTACTGTGCACATTTACATTGTATTAGGTATTATAAGTAATCTAGAGATGATTCAAAGTATACGGGAGGATGTGTGTAAGTTATATGCAAATACTAAGCCATTTTTAATAAGGGATTTAAGCATCCTCGGATTTTGGTATCTTCAGGGGGTCCCGGAAACAATCCCCCACAGATACAGAGGGACAACTGTATATGACAGCAACTCTCAATTACTATCTCAAGCCCCGACCTCCGTCCCACACTCCAGACTCACAGATTGAACTGCCTGTCCAAAACTAAGCTCCTGGTATTACCCCATGTGAAGGGTTAAGATCTTCCTACAATAAAGAATTGCAAGGCTTAGGTCTACACTGTTTCTTTTCTTGACAAACTTGAACTGTAGAATGTACTTGTTTCAGACTTTCTTGCTCTTCGGCCAGTGGTTCCCAAAGTGTCATTTCCAGATCAATCTCTCTTTCATCCCCCTTTTTTGTGACCAACCTAAAGCTTGTAAACTATAAAACCTCTTCTAATTGCCAGTAGGCAGAGCAGAATCCCATTCGTGTGCTTCTCATGTTGCAACAGAAAGAAAAGCTTTCTCTTTTCACCTGTTTTCTGGTAGGACCCTTGACGTCTCAAATTTGCTATACTCTCAGTCTTCTCTGTCTCAGCTGGCGACAACTCCACCTTTCTAGTATTCTTGTTGCTTCTTTCTCTCACATCCCAAATCAAATCCACCAGGGAATTCTGTTTGCTCTACCTTCAGAACAGATCCAGACTCCACCGCCATCACCTTGTCCAGCCGCTGTAATCTCCACATGGATGGCTGCCTAGACTAGTCTCAACATAGCAACCCAAGAGGTCCTTTCCAAGATAATTGGACTATGACTCAAACCCTGTTAATACCCCCCATTTTTCTTAGAGTAAAAGCCAAAGTCTTTACTAAAGAATACAAGGTGATACATGACCCACCTCTGCCCCATATCTCTGACCTATTCTCCTACTTTTCTCCTCGCTCTCTGCTCCAGACACACTAGCCACCTTGCTGTTCCTCCAATGTTACCTGCCTGCCATAGGGGAGAATGGAAACAGCCTGAGGGCTTTGGGTATCTGATGCAGAGGACACAGAGAGACTGCGTGAGATGGGAGAGGAGTTTGAACCCTAATGGAAGAGAGCACTGAAGGACTACTGCAAAGAGTCAGAGAGAGGCTTAAAGCAGGTCATATCCCAGTCATCTTCCCCAGGGCTGTGTTGGTCAGGCAGGGAAATAGGACGATCTTTCTGTTTTGCCCACTTCCTGAGGATTTGTTTTTATTTTGCTATTGTTTAAACACATCAGGCTTTGCTTAAACAACAAAGGTGTTTTTGAGAGCTCTGTCCAATGAGCATCACAAGTAAGTATTCATTTGATGGTCAATTATAAACCATTGACCACCAGAGGAGTGAGAGTTTATTGTATTGAAGGAATACAGGTGTAGAGGGCTCTGCATCCTGGGGGAGTTAGAGAACCTTCATTCTCTACATTTGGAATTGGATGCGTTGAGAATACAAAGATTAGGGCACTAATCTGCGGTTTGAAAGAGCAGAAGCAAATAAAGGCTTTGATCAGTGCCAGAGTTGAAGAGCAGAACTACAGCCTTCCCGCACCCTTTGATTTGGAAAGAGTCGCCTTTCACAGCAGGGTTCAAAGCCCGGATCTTTCCTCTTGGAATCTGTTTCTTGCTGTGAGCTTGAGCACTCCTGGCACTTTGTTTCCAAAAGGATTCACTTAGACTTCAGATGGTAGTGAGTGTCTCTCTCTCCTTCTCTCTGCCCCCCACGACCCCATCCACCCAAAGACAAAATTTCAAGTAACATTCAGTTCAGTTTTACTTTATATTCCAAGAGTGAAAAACTTGACTCTGTTGACACAGCCTACCATCTTTTTCCCCTTTCCACCTGTGTGATATATTTACTAAAGGAAGGAATTAAATATATACCTTTATAACCTTATTTTTACCCCTTCAGGTCTAGGAGTCTGTGAAACTTGTCTCTTCAAAACCACAGCTGCAAAAGCTGGTTCCCTACGGCTTATAGCTCTAGGAAAATGTACAGTTTCTAACCAGGACTCTGAATTGTTTAACAGTGTGTAGCAGATTTTCATGGGAACCCACTGGGTGCTAGATGTGATGTTAGTCATAAGTACTGAAAATATAAATGTTCATAGTCTGGTGGGGAAGTCAAATACGTAAACCATTGATGAACCATAGGAAAGTATGAGAGATGCTTGGGAAGCAGGGGTACACAAGGAGCCCAGAAGGGAGGCAGGAGGGGAAGGAGCCCTAGAATAGGAAGTGCCTCAACTGTGGTGAAGAAAGCAGGAAGCACAGAGAGGGCTTGTCAGGTTACTAAGTTAATGCATCATTTCATAACAGGTTTCTAGAGGTTTCTGTTACAAGCCCTCAGAGCCTTTTGATTCTAAAAGGATCCACTCAGACCTAAGAAGATAATTAATCTAATTTTCTGAAAAAATAAAATAAAAACAGATAGATTTTTAAAATATGTTGGAGCTGGAGCTCTGGGGTTTATACATTTGTTTCTTTGTTGTTCTTAAGGAAAGGAAAGTAGGTGGGGTTTCTGCCGAGCTGTCAGCCCACTGGTTACCTTAGGATCTATAAACTGTACTTTGAATCATGCATACACTTATTTTTTTTTGTAAATAAGTGATAACGAAAAGGGAAATATGTGCTTTGTATCCTCTATACTTGGCGCAGAGCTGGTGGGTTTTCAGTCCTCTGCTTTGTTGAATGAATGACTGCCTTGTGGCACTCTGAGCATTTGTCTGAGCATTTGTTTCTTCCTGGTCAAGAACATTCCTTCATTAATACTGCCTTCCCTCACACACACACACACACACACACACACACACACACACACATACCACAGAGTCAATTTAGAAACTTATATATTAAGTTTTGTTCTCTAATTGTTTCATCTGTAAATTTCTTGTCCCTCTAATGAGATTAAGCTTCTGGAAGTCAGGAACCAAGTCTCACCTATATTCTCATATTCTCAAAGCACCTTGATAAGGTGGTAATGTAGGCCTTATTAACTTCATACTGTCAACAAAAAGGATTAACCTTTCATCCCAGCAACAAATTTCTCAGCAAGTATTCCCTCCATGTGGGCACATTCCCCCATGCCCACCTGTACACACACACACACACAAACACACACAACTACTCACATGCATCACTCAAGTCTTCAGCTTCTGCTTGAACAGCCTTAGCCTGCAGGAAATGGCCAAAATATGCACTCACATATTTCCCCCCTAAACTCCCCTGCCATATTATTATAAAACTGCTTAACTGGCTTATAAAATCAGGTATTTTTAAGTGTGTTTTGACAACATCCCTGGTGAAGTTAGTAGAGTCTTACTTTACCCATGGAACTTTGGAGTCAGAGAAGTTCAGAGACTTAATCAGGACACTGCATAATAATAGTTGAAGGCTGCTAGAAAGAGTTCACACCATTGCACTACCTGTTTATTATTATTTCCTTATTGTCAAGTTTCTTATACTTTGAACACCCTCATACTTTTTTAATATTTTAAAATCCAACATTTGACTATGAAATATCATTTCATATGAAGAAGACTACAAAATAATTTATTTTGGACACATTATGTCTGACTACATTTTGAAAACTGTAAAGTAGTATACAAATGTACAGTATTATGTTTCCAGGGAAGTTTGCCATCCTTAGCAAAGTCTGTGAATAAGAATTGATTGAAGTAGAACCCTTTAAATGTTATCCTTCATTTTCAGTGATATATATATGAAGCTATAATTGATAGGAACTATCTGTAAAGTTGTAGGTGATATGCTGACAATAAATCACAGGGTAAAATGTTCTGGTCTACAAAAAGCTGAAATATTGTAGCTATAAATTATACATGAATATATAATTCATGAACTAGTAGCCATATACGTTTATACAAAATAATTCTTTGGTAAGAATTTTGTTTTGGATTGATTTTATTAGTGAATTAAGAATTTTAAAAAATTGAAATAGCACTCCTCCTGCCGTGATTCAGTTTTAAATTAGTAAAATAAAATGTAGTTTTCAACTAGTTAAAACAAATGAATGAAATATGTTTTATTCAGAGACCCCCTGAATTGATTCTGGTGATGAGTGCTATACCTCTGTATTTTATATCTTGTTATTTGCATACTATTATTTATATTACCAGAATTTACCTATTTTAAGGCGAGAAATAATCTGATGGTTTAAAGAGAGAATTAGCATGACAAAAATCAGAAGCACTATTTTATAACCCTATTGTGATGGAAATAGTTTAAGGTGTCTTTCTCCTGGCCTGGAGTCATTGGGGTAGGGAGGAAGGGTGATGTCTTTGTCAGAAGAATCCAGCTCATGTTTCCCTGCAGTTACACAACCCCAGAGAAGGGTCTTGAGAAGATGCCTGGCCCCCAACCAGGCAGAGTTTTCATAATGGCCAAGGAAACAGAACATTTTGCAAACAGTTTCACTGCATTAAAATTAATTTAGCAAAAGCACATGTATTCCTCTGTGTATGTCCATTCTGGGGGCTGATTCTATCTTTGGGGTGATGTAAGGTCACCACCACTCTATGTGAAGGTACAAACTGAATCTAAGGGTGGAATGGAGACTGCCCTCCTCATCCTTGTTATCCAACCAGGTAACCAGTGTCATTTGTTACTTCACTGGAACCACATAACCCTTTTACTCAGAAAAGAAAAAAATGGGGGAATCTAAGCTTACAAGGGTGATCGACAGGTAACTCTGTCTCTGCACAGGCCATGTCTGAAGGCTATGCAAGCACATTCTAGCCCTGCAGAGAACCGCATCTAGATAACCCATGGGTGAAGTGGGAGGATGGTGAGAGTGCTTTTTGGTTATCCCTGAATGATCTTTTTCCTTTTCATATAAAAAAATCAGCCTTGGAAGTCCAGGTGATGTCACGTTCTCTCGTTTTGTTTTTCCTTTGTGGTCAAAGTCAGCACAGTCTATTCACCCAGCCACCTCATCCTAGCTCTCCCGTTACTCAGAGGGGAGAAGCTACATGATGTAATAATAATCATCCATGATACTTTGCAGTGTTAGTAGGCTAAAAGACACCCTCCCCACTGTGGGTGAAAACAGGAAAGAATGGGGAGGTTAAGGGGATGAAGACATTTGTCTTGCCAACTGGAAATTACTTGAGTCCTCCCAGAGTAAAGTGTCATTTTTTTTTCCCCAAATAAGTGCACTGGGATTCTGTCAGTGTTCCACAGACATCCAGCCAATATTTTCTTGGACGGAGATCACTAATTTTCGAATAGTCACCGTATCAGTGACTTTACCCAAAACTCCTTTGGGGAGCTCTTCCTGATTCATTGGTATTCATCCTTTCTAACACAATACATTCCCCACATTCCTCTCCTAGACAGACAAGGGCCTGTAGACTTGATACCTGAGACTTCCAGATTATTCTCTAGGAAGGCACTTGCCTCCTGGAAAGGCAGTGGGAGATCTCACCCCACTCCCCAAAGGCCAGAGTGTCATTGAGTCTGTACCTTTAAGGCAAGTCACTCACTATCCTTTCTTTCTGTTTGCTTTTTCTCTCAATCTGTCTCCTCTGTGAGGGTGAAGATGGGGTTTCTTTCTGACCCTACATGGTTGATGATAACTAATTTAAATCATGGATTTTATTATCATTATCCTAGATTTACATGAATCCTCTCCCCTTCCTAACAGTTTTCCATGGTGAATTGCATGTTCTTAATAGCCACAGGTTTGGCTGTAAGAGCCTATTGTACAGAGGCAGTGATCATATCATTACACAATGACATATACAGGGAGCAAGCACTTTCTACAGTCCTTCAGCTTTGTTGATCTCTTACTCCCAAATCTTGTACAAGATCTCAATCCCTGACTGAAACTCAGGACACCTTACCCAGGTGTAACAGTGTTCAGTGTTATGATAAACTGCCAGAGCTGCCAGCCACAAAGGGTCTTGAGGTTTTTCTCTTTGGTTTAGCTGCATCTTGAGTCAGGTCTTCCCAATCTGTTCCTTTGCCACTAATCGTAAGACACAGGTCAGTTGGCAGCTGGAGTTCCTTCTAAATATCAAGACGGAAATTGTAAAACTAGCGGTTTCTTTCCATGTGGTCTGATCTAGATGGATATTTGCAGGCTCTCTTGCCTCTCCTGCCCCTGCACAAGGTTACCCAGCAGATTTACCAAAGTTCTCTTAGCCTCATAACTTTAAACTTTTGATTCCTGCCATTTAGATTTCTTTCCAAAGGCACAATTCTCCAAATTTCTCCCTTGATCAGAATGGATCTGTAAACCAAGAAGAAATTTAACCTCTACACCTGTGCCACACTCAGCAATTTGGCGTATGTGTATGCGTAAGGATAAGAATCACCAATCTCTTGTGCAGATGTTGGTATTGTCTTTAAAATCTGTGAAACTCCCAGCCTCCGTGAGAAAGACCTGATTGAAATGTTACAGTGCAGGTTGGAAGGTTCAGAGCTAGGGATGCTGGTGGGGATTTGAGCCATTGGCTTCTTGTTGCCATCTGATCAGTCCTGAACTCCACACCAGTTTCCCAAGCCCTCCACTATTCCCATTTTCCCCCCTGACATTAGGGAGGAATCCTGCAAGTGTCTCACAGTTTGCCGGCATACAGCGCCTCTCTACACTGGTAGGCAGATGGGGGGTGATGCTCCATGCACAGAGGAGGGGAGACGAGGAGGCAGGAGATGTCCCCAACTCCCTTCATCCTCATAAAAGAAAAGCTTATAAATTCCCAATTCCAACCATTTATAAGGCAGTGGGCAATTACTAGCCTCTGTAGAGTTACTGCTGGCTTATTTATTAAGGAAGAAATCTAAACTGAGATACCATTCTATTTCTTCCTGATTATTGATAGCCTTAGCTCTCTCTTCTTTCAATCAGAATTTATTGTGACAACAGGGAGATTCCTGGAGGGCACACATGACTCTCAAGCTTTCTAAGGCTGGCTAGCTGAGCCTGGCCCTTCATGAGCTACTGCCAGAACTTATTTTGGTCTTTGCTGATTTGTCTAATCTCAACTAACCTATGTTACAAATTTCTCTAGGCTTAATGTAAAGTTGGAAGTTCTTTTATATTCTTTCTGCCTGGAGATCAAGATATTGGGATATGCTTCTTCAGTGATTTCTACTCTGAATGTCTATTCTAGAATCAACAGCCTGCCTTGTCTAGGAGCCACCCTTTTAAATGTGTACTGTTCTACATTTTCCAATGCTTGCCTGCATTTTAAGTTGCTGAAGTATTCTATTCTGGTAACATGATCTGTATTTGTCAGGGTTCTCCAGAAAAACAAAAGCAATATGTGATAGATAGATAGATAGATAGATAGATAGATAGATAGATAGATAGATAGAAAAGTTTTATATGGGAATTGGCTTACACAGTTATGGAGACCAAGAAGCTCCCATAGTCTGCCATCTGCAAGCTGGAGAAGCAGGAAAGCAGATAATATAATTCAGTCGAAGTTCAAAGGCCTGAGAACTGGGGGACCGCTGCTGTAAGTTCCAGAGTCCGAAGGCCTAAGAACCAGGAGCTTCAATGTCAGAAGGAAGGAGAAAATGGACATCCCAGCATAAGAAGAGAGAGAGAACTCTCCCTTCCCTTTGCCTATTTTATTCCATTCAGACCTCCCAAGGGACTGGGTGATGCCTACCCACATTAGTGAGGGCAGATCTCTTTACTCAGTCTACTGAATCAAGTGCTAATCAGAAACACCCTCACAGAAACATCCCCAAATAATGTCTTACCAGCTATCTGGGCATCCCTTAGGCCAGTCAAGTTGACACATAAAATTAATTATCATGTTACCCTAGTGGGTTCAATCCATAGTTCCCTTGGCACCTGATCTATTTTGTCCCCCAAATTCTAATCTTTGAGCATCATGTAGCATCACTTATTCTATTGCTTTCCTCACAGCCAGATCTCTTTCTGGCTGGGATTTCTCCACCAGTGCCACCACATTGTTCCCGGGTCTTTTATCTTTATCTGTCAAAAATCTACTATTTAAAAAAAAAAAAAATTCCCAAGGAATTTATCACTCTTTATGGGTTTTCCTTCTCAATATCTCCTGTAGAACATTAACTGGAATATTTTGAAGAAACTCACATAATAAAGCATCATTCCATTTTTAAAATTTACATTCACTTGGCGGCTCTTCTATGATTACATTTGTCCCCATATGATTTTTCTCCCAAGAAAGGAATATTGCTAATACCATAAATGTTTACACTGGAACTTTTCTCCTTCCATGGCTCATCCTGCTAACACCGAAAATGACACAGTGTGCTACTAGCTCATTTCTGTAGTGTACTTTTTTGGGAGAATAGCTAACAGTGCTACTGTCAAAATTCAATAGTCTTGAAACTTAGCCTTCACAAATGTAACTACGTCATCCCATTCTGCTATAACTGAAAGGGACATAGGCCCAATCTTCTATCAGAAAGGGGGGAGAAATAGCTGTATTTATAGCCAAATGCTCTGAGAGGCAAAAGGAGGCTGCAAAATATTTCTTTACTGATTCCACTGAGTTTTTATCTGGACATTCCACTTTGAATGGAGACACTGAATTCCCTGTCTACCTCGTTGCTTTCCTATATTTCTCTTCTCTCCTCCCAACCCAGGATCCCAGTTGTATGTTACTGTCATCCCATGTGTTCAAGTCAGCAATTCCTTTTCATCTCATGTGGCCAAGACAAACTCATATTTTTTCACCCTGGTTCCTCAGCTTAAAGAACCAACACCCCAAACCTCCCTTACGCATCATAGCATAACTTTAAAATGCCCTGTATTATATATATTAAATGTTTCACAAGACATTACATAAATGACCTGTACCCACAGGGGTAAGTATGAGAGGAATCAAAAAGTTTAATGGATAAAGACATTGTCCCCCCCAAAAAAAACTCCCCTTGTCCTGTGTATACCTAAATAGAGAATCTGAAAAAAATGAGGAAATAAGTCTTCACAGAAAGAATAAGACAGCAGGAGTGTCAAACACAAAATGGCAGTAAAGGGCAGTCAGCCCAAGCCTATTTCCACCCCCAGGGTGCATCCCACAGGACACGGCTCCTGAGAAACAACAGTAGGAAGTGTCCACCCTGCCTCTGCAGAACTGCCAACCCCATCACACAGCAGACCATAACTGCTCAAACACGTTTAAACAGAACCTCAAGTTTGAAAAGAGACTTATAAAGTGGTTTTTGCCACAGGGAACATCTTTGAAACTCGCAGAGACAATTCCCAGATGGGTTGTCTGTAGATGCAATCTGGACTGGGGCTGTCTGTCACCTCCAGCTAGGAGACAATCTGGCAGCACACAAAAAGAGCATGGAGGAAAAAGGAAGATGGAAGCAGTCGGTGCAGCTCTTGTTAAGTGACCATCATTTCCATCTACTTCTTCACCTTTATTTGAAAGTCCTCCTTGTTTTGTTTCGTTGCTATTGGGTAGAGACAATGTAAATTCAGCCTAGAGATACCGCATCTGTTCAAATGGAGAACCACACATACCCCTCGAATTTTGTGTAAAATATAAAATGTTTGTGGAGTATTTTGCAAAAATTCTGAATTCACAATACAGTTAAAGAATTATGTAACATACATTACCATCCATTATTATGGCGTATATCATTTGGAAAATTTAACCCAAGCCAAAACAATTTATCAATGCAATAGGATAAAAGGTCCAAAAGGTTATGAAAGAATGTTAGCGCATGCAGTTTGTAGATAAGAAAATTGTACCCGGAGAGACTGATTTGCCAAGATTACATTGATGGCAAAACCAGGATTAGAATATGTCATTTGCCTCCTTGTCACTACAATATCATATAGGTCCAATTGTTTGACATCAAACAAACAATTGATTTGCTTTTCAACAGGTAGCTGTTGCGTTGTGCAGGCAACGTGGGAGTGACATTAGCAAAAACTTACTGGGAATATAAAACATAAAATTCTGAATATGAAATGGAAGAGTCATAGACCTAGCTGTACTTTCTCAAACATAGAAATTCTCAGATTAGTATAAGTAATTCGGTCAAGCACCAACATAAAATCAATCACGCTGCAGAAAAGGATATGAAAGTTCAGTATGTGCCAGGCCCTAAGCAGAAAGATGGAAAAGACCCAGGCCCGCTTACATAGATCTTGCCAGTGTTGTTTGTATTTGGTAGCCTTCTGGCCAAGAAATATACATATACAAAATCCCAATGAAGAACAAAATATTGTTATTTTAAAATTTTTCTTTAAATTTGTACAAAATATTTGCCATTATTTTCAGCTTTCAATTAAATTTTCAATTTTAAAACATATATTCAAAGATGCAAACTGATATCTAAAGCACCTAAGTGTAAAGGGACTCTGTCTTCTTTGCTGATTATTCCTAATCTCCCTGACTTCTCAACATTGGAATGGCCTGGGGCTCAGTCTTCAGATATTTCCCTTCCTATCTACATTCATATCCTTAGTGATATCATCCAATCTCATGGCTTTAAATACCATCTAAATGCTGACAATTCGCAAATTTATAACACCAGCCTAGAACTTTCCCCTCAACTCCAAACTCATATATCTAATTGCCTATTTGACAGCTGCACTTTGGTGTAAGAAATCTGAAACATTACCTCCAAAACCATGGCCCTGATAGACTCTGCTCTTCCTGCAGGGGTAGTCATTTCAATAAATGGCAATTCCATTCTTCCAGTTGCTTGAGTTAAAACTTTGGAGTCACTCTTAACTCATTTATTTTCTCTTAAACTCTACAAATGCTCTGGAAATCCTGGCTCTGCTTTAAAACATAACCTAGATGCCCATCACATGTCATCACCTCCACTGCTATCACCTTAGTCTAGGTCACCATTAGCTCCTGCCTGGATAACCATTCTGGCCTCCTACCTGGTCTCCCTGTTTCCACCTTTGGCTCCCTGCAATCTCTTTATCAGGGCAGCAACCGAGGTGATCATTCTTCTCCTCTACTGAAATCCCTTCTGTGGCCCCATCTCACCCAGATAAATAAACAGTCTTTGCAATTACCTATCTGGCCCCACTTCCCACATTCGCTGCCCATCTTTTCATTTCCTTTCGGACCTCATCTTCTCCTACTGCCTGTCCCCCTTGATCACTGGACACCATTGGCTGGAGCATCTGATGGAGGATTCTTTAGGGCCTTTGCGCCAGCAGTTCTCTCTGCCTGGAGGGCTATTACTCCAGATTCATTCACTTCCTTGAGGTCTTCAATCAAACTTCCCTGGCCACCTTATCTAAAATTGCAAACTGGACACCAAAAGCACACACACACACACACACACACACACACACACACGTGCATGCACTCAACACTTCTATCATCACTTCCTCCTTGGTTTTCTTCTTCTTTTTTTTTTTTTTTTTTGGCTATATCACCAACATTTATTTTTAAGGTAGTTTGGTAGTTGCCATGTTAAGACACCATTTTTTTTTCCTTTTTCTTCTTTTTTTTTTCTTTTTTGAAAATAATTTATAGGCACATGTAAAACACAGTAAGATCCCTGGGTCAGTCTCATCCAGTGAACACTGTGATAATTAATCCTTCACTGAAAGGAGAGTAGGAGAGTACTTCTTTCATACAAAGTCAAAGGATGGCGATGTAATCCAAACTACATTTTTTTGGATTGCTCATTACAACAGATTTGAGTTTGGATGCAGTTTGCTGGGTGCAGAATCAGGAACATTGCACAGTTACTTTATGTCATTTAAGAACAATGGAAAGGAAGGTTATACATGTTTAAAAGCCTTTGCAGGCACTCGATAATTTTATAGAATAGTTAAATAAATACTCCTTATATACAAAAAATCCCACCCTAAGATGAGGGAAAAGAGGGCATTTGAGAATCTCTTAATTTAAAATGTAAAACAAAACTAAAACGTTTTCTAAGGGCATTCTCCTATTATTAATCCACAATAAGAATGCAGCCATCAGCAAAAATTCAGTGAGTAGAAGGTCTAACTGAAATTCCAATATGACATAAAAACACAACTGTGTTCTTGCCATCTATTGCACACCTCACTTCCTTGATAGAATCTTTTAAAAAAAAATTCCAAGTTGGTGTATTTCATCGCTTGGTTTTCTTCTTAATAAAGATTTCACTTATTTATCTTTTTCTTATTCTGTCTGACTATCCCATTGGATGCAAGGGGGTCAGCAAACTACCATCCAGGGGCCAAATCCAACTCCCCGCTTCTTTTTGTAAGTAAAGTATTGGAACATAGCCACACCCATTTGTTTATGTATTATCTATGGCTGCTTTCAGATGGCCCCCAAAGCCAAAAATTTTTATTATTCAAGCCCTTTGAAGAAAAGGCTTCACTACCATTGTGAATATAAGCTTCAGAAGAACATGGGTGTTTGTTTATTTTGCTCTCCTCTTTGTCACTAAAGTTCAGAGTCATGCCTGGTGCATATTAGATATTTGACAAAAATCACCTTTCTGGTGAACACATGATGAATGAATGGAATACAACTGGCCCTACACTTTCAGGAACTTCACAGGAGAATGAAGTTGAATTGGATTTCCATGTGACTAGGGATCCACAGGAGACATTTTGGAGGGTCTTGTTGAAGTTGTTTTTGTTGTTTTTCAACTTAGAAAGTCATTTTCTTTATATCATTCATTCTAAGTAACAGTGGTCATTTCGTAGTGTTGACTTTAATTGAAATGTAAAGCAACTGGTGGAGGTACTGTTATTATGCCAATTTTATTGTTACAGAATCACACCTATAATAGGGCAATTACACAAGCCCTTTGAGAGCCATTATTTAGGACTATAATTGCCTTAAGGTGCCAGTTGAAATCACTTGCATGCCCTTTCCAGGCCTGTTTTCATCTTATTACTCACTGAGTGAGAGACAAGAGCTAAACCATTTTGAACCTAAGATTATAGTAGGTATAGGTCATTTGAGTCCAGCCAAAAATATAGTACCTCTCTGGCTTTGCACTTTTAGGCAACAGAATAAGCTATTGCTCCCAAAGAAAAGATAAGGTTGAGAGTATTTTGTTTGATCTCTGGTGGCACTAGAGATTTTCAGTAGTAAAACCAAAATCAATGCCTCCTTTCTTTCCCAGGGAACCATTCACAGAGGAATTGGCACATAAGACCCTTCTCTTTAGAAGGGGGGTTGGGACTCTTTCAGGCAGAAGTGTTCCCCTCTTTTTATGTGACACCTCCATACTCCATTCAAAAAACATGGGTTTCTAGGTTAGACTGATTGATGGCAAAGATGACAAAACCTTGAGTAGTCTGTTAGCTTGAGCTGAAAAATGTGCTCAGCTAACTGCCTTAAACATTTTAAAATATAACTCACTAGCTGGAGTAAAGACCGCCGGGCTAAGATTGGGGTTTAATTGTTCACTGTTCAACATGATTTGTGAATAATTGCAGAACCATGGCAATTAAATTGTACTTTCTGCAAAACAGGCAGCACATGCCTCCTGCTTTAGAGAGACCCACGTTTCTTTGCAGATTAGCCAACCTCTGTAATCTATTTGGATGTACAGGTGACATCTCTCTTTGAGTCTTCAGGACCCCGGTACCTCTGGGCTATGTGCTTTGTCATAAACTTGAATGATGAAAAAGCAGCAGGAATCCTTCGGCCTCTAATTGGAACCACTCAATGAGACAAAGAAACTGAGCAACTTTATTATTCCACTTAATGGGTTTTTTTTAAACATTCACAAATCACTCATCAGTATCACCTGGAAATGAAAAATGATAAGCACAGGGGTGTTTGGCACAGCGCAGCCGGTGTGTTACCCAAGAGTTGGTGCCTAGGTACAGAAGTGTTAGCGATGAAGTCATACCCTGGAGAGGATGCAAAGGCGACTTGTTCTTCAATTCTGGCTGAATTCCCAGGTTTCGGCCAGTGTGCGTCTACCGGAATTAGCGATAATGTTTTCTGTCACGCTTGTAAAATACTTTCAGAGAAACATAAAGTTTTTATGAGAAGAATAGTAAAAGAGATGACTTCTTCTATGCCTGGGGGTTAGTATTTGTTCTTGTTGGCTCAGTTGAGGGTAGCAGAGGTTGAGATGGGGAAATGAAGGCACAAAGCTTCGAGTCCCCCCCTTGCTGCTGTTCAATATAAAAAGTAGCTTCTAGATGGGCTCAATTGCCCCAAATTTAGCGGCCCCGACAAATCCCTACGTCACTAGATTGAAACATTGGCCCTGGCTGGTTTTATCTAAGCCACAGACCCCCATCACACCTTTCTCCCTCCTCTCCTTCTTCCCTCTTGTTTTCATTAGGACGATACAATTCTTTCTCTGATAGGTTTCCAGGTTTCAAGTATTATTTATTTAGAATAGCTTAATGTAATATGGCAGTGAAGTTTAGAGACCTTCCCAAAGAATGGGAGGGAATGTTAGGATGCTCAAACCACATGCTGTCAAAAACTATTTTAAGTACCCTGTTTCATCAGGTAAATGCAATTAGTTAAATTGAATTTGGAGGATTTTCTCCTGTTTGTGATGAACAGAGAATGATTATCATACCTGTGATACTCCCGACTTCCCTTTTGTACGAGTAGAGTAGTCATTCTGATCTTGAAGTTTATTAGAGCTTTAAGCTGTCAGGTTATTACTGTCAGTTTCAAGAAAAGAAAGAGTTACTGATGTAAAATTAATTTATTGAATGGAATTGTTTTGCCCTCAGGGAATAACATCACCATTTAATTTAATTTCCCCATCATATTGTCTCATTTGCAGAGGAAAAAATAACTTTTCTTTTGAACAGAATAAAGTGCATTATGCTGAATGGTGTACTTCACCCCTACAGGTTTTACTTGTTCTAGATCATCAGTTGTCATAACAACCTGATATATTGTGCAGTAACTCTTGCTTGCTGAATTTGGGAAAACAGCACTGATTTAGATCTTATAAGAAAATGTTAGGAGGATTCAATAACGTTTGTAAAAGTTTTTCTCTGGTTACATGTTTCAATATCAAACAGTTTCACTATGGACTATCCTATACAGAAATATGTTTTTAAAGTATATACAAATATTTATATTTTTAAAAAAGCTTTGAAATCACGGATGTCCTTGTCACTGGCAGTGTTCTCAGTTTGCTCAAAGATACAGCTGTGTTCCAGTGGGGTTCAGAACACAGGTACGCTTGGCCTAGTTGGTGGGGTTGGAAGGACAGACACAAACACCAAAGAGCCCAGCACTTAACTCACTTTTTGGCGAGAAGCCTGCAGAGGTGCTGGAGGCAAAGGTGGGGTCTTGAAGAAAACTATTCTCCTGATGCAAGAAGCACTAAGACTACTTTTGAGTCCTATTCCCCGAGGATGTTTCTTTATAGACAGCAGTTAAGTATCACACCAGAATGTTCTGTCATGTGTATACAGATCCAGGAAAATAAATAAGCTAGGTGAGTTACAATATGAAATCCTCAAGGGCTTCATTCCTCTCTCTGTGTGTATTCTCTTTAAGTAGCATCGTCTCAAAATCTCGTCTCTTCCTCCTCAAAATGAGCCATAATTGAAAATCAATATTCATTCGACAAACACTTTTTGAGTACTTATTATGTGAAATGAATAATATTTACCTCTACAGCTTGTAAAAAAGATTAAGAGGGCGCAATTTCTAACTCCACAGAGTTTGCCGTCATTGAAGGAGGACAGTGAAATTATATCAAGAACACCAATACAGAATAGAAACTAGTAACAGAGCAGATGTCCAGGTCATGTAGGCACAGGTCCAGCTGTATATATTATTAAAATATTGTATACTTCTGGAAACATTGGTAAATAAATACTGGCCCAAATCCCACGAGTGCCCACCCCCATCCCAGCCACCCAGCTCCTCTTCAGGGAGGACCTTCATTTTCCCAACTCTTCCTCTGGCAACTGAAGTGTTAAAAACCTGCACAGCAAGGGGCCATGAAGGACCCTGTCACATTGAAGGCACTCCTTCTGATGCATGAGGATACAGGTTTTAGATATTTTGAATATCATCTCTGGTAAAAAGGACTATTAAATCTGTAAAAAGTCTGGAGCACATGAAACTGCCATTTTTGTCATTCAAGAACAGTCACGTATCAGCAATTTCGTACAGTTCATTCTATGCAAACCAGGTGTTAAAGGCATTCAGAGGAGACAGTGATTACATCCTGTTGTGTTTAGAAGGCATCTTGATTCTAACTTGTGGCACTCAAATTTCAGCATGCCCCAGCGTCACCTGTAAGGCTTGGTAAGACACAGCTTGCAGAAGGCTGGGCTGGGGCCTGAGAATTCCCATTTCTAACAAAGTTCCCAGGTGTTGCTGCTGCTAGACCAGGAATCACTGAGAGCACAGCTGCTTTCTGTTCTTCCTGGGAGAAAGTGTTCTTATTATATAGTTCTTATAAGCCAACTGGAAAAAGATTTTATACATAAAATAGATAACCAACAAAGACCTACTGTACAGCACAGGGAACTCTACTCAATATTTTATAATAACCTATAAGGGAAAAGGATCTGAAAAAGAATATATATGTGTATATGTGTCACACACACATATATAAAACTGAATCACTGTGCTGTACACCTGAAACTAACACGGTATTGTAAATCAACTACACTTCAATTAAAAAAAAAAAAGAAAAGCAAAAGATGAATCTCTCAATTTAAAAAATTGCAAAGATGCTAAACTGGAAAAACCACAAAAGGAAAATACATTTGGACAGTTGATATAAAAAATCAAAATGACTAGTTATCAAAGACATGTAAATTAAAGAAACAAAGTACCACTTTTGAATATTCAATAGCCAAGATGGGAAAATATTAAAAATACTCACCTAAGGAAGTTAGAGTGAAATGGATGCTGTCATACACTGCTAGTGGAATTATAAATTGCTAAAACCTTTCTAAAACGTAATTTGGCATCATGTATCAAAAATCTCTATAACACTTATGCTCTTTGCGCAAAATAGTTCTACCTCTAGAAATTAATGCCAAGGATCTCATCAGAGCTGTACACTAAGATTTGTGTATGAATGCTCATCAGAGCATTATTTATGATAAAAATCAGAAGTAACCAACCTAAATATTTAACACATAAAATCCACAGGGGAGAATATTGCAAACCATTAAGAAAAATTTCCTAAAGATTATTCTTAAATAGGAAAAAAATGAATAAACCTGGAAATAGAGCTGTGGACAGAGCAAAGCTCCAGGTTTTGCATAAACTTTCACACATGCAGAGTGTATATCCATAGATACAGAGAAGAAATCCTGGAAGGGATTAGAATTGAAATGCTATACACAGATACCTCTGGCTGATGAGATGACAGAGGATTTTTTATTTTCTTATACATTTCTGCATTTTCCAAATTCTTTACAATGAATTTTGTGAGGAGTGGGAAACTGGTGCTGTACCCCCAGAGATTCATTGCTGCTGAGAGAGTAAATCAGTAAAATTTTCTGGTTAAAATGTCTTTACTCCTTGACCTAGTAATTGTACTCCTAGGAAGATAATCTATCAAAATCATCAAACATGCATACCGAGTTTCATGTATTGGGCATGCTTATTGTAGCAGTGCTTATAATAAAACTTACAACCTTCCCAAATGTTCGTCAGTCAAAGAATGAGTAAATAAATTGTGATTTATCCATAACGTAGAATTCTAAGCAGGCATCTGAAAGAACATGCTGTTGAAGATTAATGACCTAGAGAAATGGTCATTGTCTAATGTTAAGTGAAAAAAGCAGTAATACAAGCTATGTACAATACAAACCACTTTTAAAAAGCACACATAAATATGCAAAGAAAAAGACTGGAAGAAGTACAGCCACATGTTAACAGTGTTTATCTTACAATGCATGATTTTTTATTTTCTTATATATTTTTTCCAATAGGCTTAAATTTTTTAAATAAACACTTAATAGTTCTAAAAGTGTTTTTAAAGGTGTATTGAAAAATAAGACTGTCAGCTTTTTCAATATCAAATCTCCTTTTCTAAGGTTGTCATTGTTCGCACAGCCATTTGTGCTGCCATTTTTTAAGCCACCATTTAAAAAACACGTTTAATTAAAAAAAAAAAAAAAGAATGATTCATTGAAAATAAAAAGAGAAATGGCTACAATAATTTTTAGAGTAGTTCTTGTGTAACTGATTGGAAAATAATCTTAGTAATCTAAGCATAACTTTCCCAGAATAGAGTCCCTCAGCATAAATATCTTCTGGAAGACAGTGGGTTCCCGAGGGCTCCAGTCACTAGTTCAGCCAGAAGTCCAGAGACACAAAGCCTTTGAACTTATATAAGAGATTCACACCTTAGATAACTTAGATGTAGACAAGGTCCCCCTGCAGTCACTCCGGAATGTAGCAGCCAATAAACATTAAATGGGAGTTTAGCTGGGAGCAAAATGGGAAGTAGAGAAGGTGGTAACAGACCTGCTTTGAAGTAATCATTTGGTGCCCAGTGTGCCCAATACTTCCTACCCCTCATGTAATTCTCCTGGAACTGGCAATCCCGGGACCTTCCTTCTGCTAAACGCAGACATAGGCACTTAGCCCAAACCAGGCCAATCAAACTCTTCTCTCCTAGGATATAACATTGTTGTAACTGGGCCTTTTGATGACTCGCCATGAGTTGCTACTATTGAATTCTCTGGAATCATTCTCATTCTTTATCTAATTCAGTCCTGGTTATTTAACTTTTCCTTCAGTTATGGAAGCTACCCAATCTGCTTCCAATAAAGTCCTTGTTTTTAAGTGTCAGTGAATATTTCTATTTCTTGCAATCCGGAAATGCTACCTGATGTGTAACTGAAACTCAGAGGGTGTGTAGGGAAGGAAGAGAGGGGCTGGGAGAGAGAAAGAGCAAAGGTTCTGGGGAAATCTGACCAAGTTTGCCACCTGCATCTGTGACAACATCATAGAGGATGCATGTTCACATCCCTTACAGGGTGAGTGTGAGAATCGGCTTCTCTTCCTCTGCTCACTCCTGAGGCTCCAGCCACACTGACCTTCTTCCTTTTCCTCAGAAGAAGCAGGTCCCTTTTGGTCTCTGTGTGGTCTCAGCAGATGCTCTCCCTTCACTTGAGGTATTATCATCGTCATCACCAGCTCTTCAACTAGTAAAGTCCTACTTGTCTTTGAGATCTCAGTTAAATACCGTTTCCTTAGAGAAATCTGCTGGACCCACAGAGACAAAACAAGATCAGGGCTCCCAAACTTCTCAGAAGCATTAATAATTATTATAATTACATTATTCACTTTATAGTTGGGTATTCAATGTTTGTCCACCCTGCTATAATATATACCTCATAACTGTGTAGACCATGCCTTTCTTATAATACTGATGTGATGTCCACTAGTATATATCCAGTTGCTAGCAGAAAGCCTTCCATCAAGTAGGCAGAGAAATATCTATTGAAGGAACAAATGATCTGGTGAAATAATGTATGTAGAAACCTTCGAAAAAAATAATACAAAAGGGGTACCATAATAGAGTTCCACGTTCCATAATGAGTACATTTGGGTTACTTATTTGCCAAATATCACCACATTTCCTGTACATCACTGTGGGTCACTGAATGTCAGGAAGCTCAACTGCCTTTCCTTCTGAGGACTGATTTGGAAGAGGACAGTTTCAAAAGCGCAGCCTGATAGGTGGCAGTGTCTCTAAGGGTAATTAGCAGAGTCTTGATGCAGCTTCAGCACCTCCCACCCCAAAGACACGCTAAATAACACAAGGTTAGATTTAAAACAGTGTATTTTCTAAACAAATGCAGCCTTAAGACAAGTAGCTCTCCCTGCAATTAGATTTTCGCCCCTAAACCCTCTTACATTGAAACTCCAGAGAGGGCACTCTTGTTGAAGCTTAGTCAGTCTGATTTCTCCCCTGCTACAAATCAAAGGGAGACAGGAGACATGTGCCATGGCAGATAGTGACAAGACCCCAAAGAGTAATGGGGAATTCATGTTCATATTGGAGAGTAAGGAGAAAGGGAACAGGTCATTGTCACCTGAACTGCAAGAAAATTATATTAACAAATCCAGTATAAGCAAAAAGAATATTTCACCAGAAAAATAAAATCGCTAAAGATACATCTGGCACAATGATCATATTCTTCTCCATTTTAGTTAAGCCACTAGGAAGGTGACAGCAATATTTGTCCATGCAACCAAGATACAATTTTACAATTATTTTGATGATAAAAACAGCATATTTCTCTGCTGTCTCTGAGTCCTCTGTTTACAAGCTCTGGGAGGGGAGCTTGAAATAATATGAAAGTTGTGGGTGAGAAAGAAGAAGCACAAGCATTCCTTTGAAATGTTCTTAATAAATTTTAAAATTAATTTCCAGGCTGATAGGTCTCAGAAATCAATTTAAACTATTTAACTCACCATGCAAGAATGAAATTATTAAAAAAAAAAAAAAGGCGGAGGGGCAAGCTGAAGAATTTCGAAGGTTATGTGCAGAAAGCCTTCAGCAGACAGCAGGAAGGAAAACTGCAGGTTTATAATGGGATTAGGAGGGTTTTTTCCTCTGGGAAAAGTGCTCACTGAAGAGTAGTAAGAGGTCCAATTAAAAACACTATTATACTCTTATGAATAGTTGAGATTTCAAGAACTCATCCTAAGATAAGAGTTCTAACCAGTTCATACTAGCTGATCTAACCTGGTTGAGAGGTTTTCTTTTTTTTTTTTTTTTAACATATCTTTAAAAGTAATTTTAAAGAAGTTCACATTGTAGGTTCTAGAATATATCTCTTTCCCTTCAAATTTTGTTTATTCCAGGATTTTCCACATACACACAATAAACACCTACTCTTGTTTTTGTTTTTGTTATTCCCATTACTCCTTCAATAAAAAAAAAAGTATCTTTGTCATATCATAGCTTCGATCTCTTGGATTGAGCACAAAAGAGTGGACACATGGAGGAAATCTGTAGATTTTTCAGGAGATTGATAAAGCCATACATGTTTTATGCAAACATAAACCAATGCAAATGTTCTCATTCGGCACTCACCTAGACCATGGGGGCAGAAACTCTTCCACACCCAGCCTTTGTGTTTCCAGCTGTAATGCTGGGTGGAAAGTGTTAAGTTTAACAAATATTTGGATTATTTGATGGGCATAGTGTCCCTCCCAGCCGTGCCTTGTTCTTCACCATATATTAAATATTCCTTGGGTCTAAGCCTAGCATTGGGAAATCAAGAGCAAAGCATTCCTTCTAATCTAGGTGTCTTTCTAATTCAATTCAATTACACCTTGAAACTATTTACTGAATCTTTTCCGGTCCTAAACTAGGTTAGCGTATGTTAAATAAGGCCAAGAACCTTACCACTTAATTCCTTAACTACTCATCTACCCTTCATTTTTTAGTGGCATAGAAGCAAAGCATTCATCTAATTGATCATATAGATCTCTTTCTCCTCTCTCTCTCCCTCTCTCTCTTTGTATATGTATGTGTGTGTGTATATATATGTCTCTCTCCCAGTATACTCTTCATTGGAATATGTATACACACACACATTTTTCTATTTATCTGTCTAAATATCAAATCTAAGTATGTTCCTTCCATCTATTTTAGAAGAATTTTACAAAGAATTATGAAAATAAATTTTACCTATATAGTTTTTACCCTGCCTACACACACTTACACACTCATTCACTCACACCCACATGCACACTCACACACATGTTTTTTTCTTATTTGAATCAGCCATCACAGCTGCCAGTGCCTCAGGGGTTTTAAACATCAATCAGTTTCACAGCTGGAGGCAGAGTGATCTACAGCAATAAAGCTTAAAGTGCTTCCTTTTCTGATATAATTTGATTCTTCCATTAGAGCACACATTCTTTTTTTTGTTCCTTTAAGCTAAAGCAAATGTTCTCTGTCCATACCAGGGCAAATAAATAGTTACCTTAAAGAGGCAGAAGGTATTTTTACTCCCCAGTTAGGGTGCTGGGTGGAGAAAATCCATCCAATAGCGCTTACATCTGCTCTGCTGAGTTTCTCACCTTTGTCTCTAGGATTTTTCTCTCCTACTTCCTCAGGGCTGCCAGTGACCTTGGTTCTTTGGTCTGGGCGTGAATTCTGGTAGATATAATAGAACAGATAACAGTGGCTTTATTAAATATGTTCTTGGCTTTCTAATATTATAGAATTCAATATAATACAAAAAAGTACTATGACAGTCGCTGTCATATTTTTTCCCCTGGACACAAAATGCTTAAGTTTCAAAGCTTCTCCATCAACTAGAAATTACTCCTTTAATTACCAGTTTTAAATTATCTTAAACGTGATTTATCCCTATCTTTATCGATGTCTCTCTAACAAGCTTGCTGTAACTCTTTCTCTTTAGTTTTGTAGCTTTTTTATTTTAAAAATTACAAAAAAGGGTAGAAAGTGATCTGAATTTCACCAAACTTTGACAATTATAGTGGCAAAGAATTAGTTGTTGTCAATAAAAATGTGCATCCAAAGATTAATGGTGAGAATGGGTGAGAATCTAGTTGTGGAAGATGGCATTGAGCTTTTGTTCCCATCTAAAAAGACTGATTAGAATATTTGGGTTTGTTTTGTTTTTCAAAAGCTATAGAATTTTGGCAACAAAAATCCAGGCATTTTTTAACTAAACAAGCAATCACTTCTCAACTTGAAGCCCCCTAGCCCAGTCCTGCTGCTGCTGCTGCTGTCACCCCTTTCCAGCTGTTGGCAGCAATACTGTAATACTTGTGGTCACGCTTCTATTGGTTCCACCAAAGGTTCTCTCCTTTTCTCTTGCTTTATTTTAAGCTTGATCATTCCTTAGAAATTGTCAGGTTAATCTTTATTTATGCAGTCTGACTATTCGATAGATTGCATAAATCTATAAAGCCAGTTTATACCAAAATTCATAATGATGCAGTCTGAAAATATTAAATCTAAAAGGGTCTTCCGAAGTCTCTAGCCCAACAATACTCCTCCACCCCACCCCTTGCTAAAGGTGAGTGATATGAGGTTCAGAAAGTTTAAATGATCAGCTCAAAGACACACTGGTAGTTATTTATCAAACTGAAATTTGGACCAGATGTTCAGCTCATAGTCCATTGCTCTGGACTGAATTTTGCACAGGTCCCCCGAATCATATGTTGAAGCCCTAACCGTCAATGTGAGTGTACTTGGAGATGGGCCTATAAGGAGGTCATTAAGTTTAAATGAGGTCATAAGTGTGGGGCTCTGATCCCAGAGGGCTGATGCTTTGTATAAAGAGAAAGAGACTGGAGAGTTCTCGCTCTCCACCACATCAGAACATAGAGAGAAGGTGGCCATCTGCAAGCCAGGAAGAGAGCCCTCACCAGAAACCAAACCCTGCTGGAATTTTATCTTGGATTTTCCAGCCTCCAAAACTGTGAGAAAATAGATTTCTCTTATTTCAGCCACCAAGTCTATAGTATTTTGTTATGGCAGCCCAAGCAAGCCAAGACAGCTATCTTTCCTTTCCTTTTTTTTTTTGGTCTATGACTGAATGATGAGCTCAAATCTTTTATAAGCTATCCAGTTCTACCATTGCCCATGGAATGGAGTATGAAAGCGTCCTTGATAATACATGTTCACTGGCTGAACACACCATTGGTGATTGTGCTTGTTGCCTATGTCCAAGCTCCACTGGACAGCACCAGGAAAGGAAGAACTTTAGACTTCACCTGATTTTATTTTGTCTCAAAATTTTCTAGCTTTAATCTTGCACAAATGGAGCTAGTTTTATTTTTATACTGTAAATGTCTTCTCCTTGGTTTTGTTCTTCCACTTGGTTCTATTTCTTTCCCCTTATTCTCCTTGTCCATCTCCTCCTCCTTTTTCTCCTAGAGTGCTGTGTTAATTTTGTCAAAACCTCTATAATCTTTTACAGAAGTTTATTAGTTATTCTCATTCAGGACTCACAAGAGGACACTTCTTGAATAAATGCCTCTGTCTCTCTCTGACACAAAGACAAAAGTAGAGATAAAGAAAGAGACAAGGGAGGGGAGAATTGTGTCCCCATATGAGCCAGAGAAAAAACTAGTTTTTCCCCAGGTGCTTGCTTTGCAGTATTTTTTAGGAAAGCCAATTTTCTCATATTTAAAATTAAATTTTAAGAGCTCTACTTGGAATTATAAATAGCAGTAATTACCAGCTCACATATTTATTGTTGATGAGTTTTTAATTGGCTAAGAAATTTTAAGAAAAAAATGAAATATATTGCTCTCAGTCTTCCTAAATTTTTGCTCTGCTTGTCAATCTTCTATTCTAACCCCTTCCACTGACATTCTGTTCCTGAAAAAAGAAGTAAAACTTCTAAGCCTGGCCCCAAGGCTTCGCATGATTGAATCCCTTCTAATTCTTTCAGTCTTGATGCTCATGAGTCCCTTACACAATCTCTTGCCCTAGACAAACTGGTTGATCCTTTATTTCCCCAAATCACTTTATACATTACTCTCATTTTGTCATTTCTTCTTAACTGAAATGTCTCTTTCCCCCAAGTACTCCCATTAACAGCGATTTCTCCTTCCTCACTACCCCTATGTCACTTAAAGTCTGTATTAGTCATTTGTTAAAGATATGCTAATTTTTCCTAGTATTTCTCTTTCATATGTGTATGCCCTGGCTCCTTAAGAGCCAATGCTTTCTAACACTCTACCCCCAGCACCTAACACAATACCATGCATGTTTTAGATGCTCTTTAGATTTGTTAATGGTGATAACAAAGTTGTGTAACTACTCTTACTAATACCACTCCTTACCTAATGTGCATGGAGCAGTTATCATCAAGCAAGTGTTATGCCAAGTACCTTTCATCAATTCCTTTATTTACTCTTTCCACATCATTCTAAGGTAGGTGCTCTTTGCTGTTTCACAAATAAAGAAAATGAGGCTCGAGGTGCTGTATTAAAGTGATATTTCATGACTGAATGTTGGGGAAAGATACTAACACAGGTTGATGTCTTCTCTGTGCCAGATACTGTATAGACATGACATCATTTAATTTTCACAATAATCCTGTGACATGGCTTCATCTGACAGATGAGAAAAATCCAACTCCAAGAGGTTAAGTCACTTGACCAAGGTCAGGCAAGCTTTCAGACTCCAGGTTTCCTCTTCTTGAAGATAATTGTCTTCGTAGCTGCTTTGGGGATTTGGAAAGAAAAATACTACATTACAATGTAATATGGTTTGCCCAAACTTAAATTACATCTTCCCTTTAAATAAGAATTGCCAAATACAGATTGAAGAAATAGTTTATGGGTATTTAAGAATAAATAATCTACTTTAACCAATTAATGGGTGTCATTCCAACATAGTTTCGTATGTTGGGAAAATAAACTTCCTGTGGTACAAGACTCTTTCATGATAATTGATTTTAAGTCATTACTGTGAGAAGAACCTGATTCGCATAGCTGGTTTAGGGTATGGCCCAGAGCCTCTGAGCACAGAGTACTTGGCAGACAGCACATGTGGGGTCTGCCAAGCAGAGGAATGGGTCTCTTTAGAGAAATACTACATTTTAAAGGGAATATTTTTTCCCCCTCTTCAGAGCACTTTCAAATCTTGGCACTAAAGAGGGGGAAAAAAAGATATGTCTTTTCTTTGAAATACTGGCTTTTTCTGAAAAGACCACCCTCTCCCCAAGCCTTGGGAACTTCAAACAGTCTGACCGAGAAGTCAGAATTCCTCTGGTTGAAGACGCTGTTATCTTGAAAGCTGCTACAGGCTATAAGCTCTTAGAGGGTCCTGGAGCTCAGAGTCTGTTTGTATTCATTTTTAATAAGCTAAATGAAAAGCGGAAGAGAATTCTGAGCACGTATACAAATGCATACATAGGTGTATACCTATATATGCATACATTCTTGTTTTTCAGCATTACAAATATATAACATTTAGTTAAATATGCACCTTATGAGCTAATTTTTTAAAAAGGAAACAAAAATCAAATACAAATGTAAATTTTATTTGAAAACTCATGATTAGGCGTTTTTACTAAATATATTCTTGCTGCAAATTTCCTGTGAAATTTTAATTGGGTTTTATACTTTTGTCTTATTTTTATGCACCTCACATTTCACTACTCTGTAAGAATTTGACACAATTTCTATGTGCTTCTCTTACCTGATATCATAGTTTAAATACATTTTAAATGCATGAATTAAAGGGCAAAATCCAAAGTCACTGACTAAGGTGAATATTAATTTTAGTGCAGTATCTCTATTTTTGGCACATTCTACCCTGTGGATACTTTCTGTATCTCCATGGCCCATCTAATTGTTGCTTGCTTTCTCCAGAAAAGAAGTCTCAGGTTATACATATGCACCCACATATGTACCCTAATAGTCTCTAAATGCATACAGAGAGGAAAAATAATGACCAGAGCATTGAATTGCAGTCCAAAGTATTTTGTTTTCTTGCAGTTCCCATAACTGTATCCCTCCAAGAGTTCCAAAGTCTTGAATAGTAGCAGAATGTATCTTTGGGCTACATTTGACACTCTTTGGACCCCACTTCACATTCCCCCTATTTTCTACTCCAGTGATAGCTGTGTCAACCAATCTCACACAGGTGTAACCAAAAACAGCTGGTCTCAGCACCTCCTTATTTTTGACCCAGGACTTCTGTGATGACTTATGAGACACCTGTGTGAACCAACCAAGCCATTCTGACACAAGCACAAAGCAGTACAAGGAGTCAGCCCCCCATAGGGTGATCCTTGACCAACAACAGATGTTACAAAATGGATAAATACAGCCTTCTTCCGTCCTTGAGGTGAACAAATCAGAGTTACATCTTATGCACGACAGAGGGTCCCCAGCAAAACAGACCCCAGATTCCTCAGTTGTGACTAGCTTAATAACATACCCATGGACTGACATTTCCTCCTTCTGAGTCTCACATTATGCCAGTGGTTCTCAGCCATAGGTGATTTTGCTCTCCTCTCCCTTCTCAAGGATATTTGGCAATGTCAAGAGACAGTTTTGGTTGTCACAACTCAGGAGTAGAGGCTATGGGCATGTAGTGGGTAGAGGCCAGGGATGCTGCTAAAAATCCTACAATATATACAACAGAATTATCTGGTGCCAAATAAAAGGCTCTGCCTTTTAGGCAAATCCAGACCAAGATAGAGGTTACTGGGTTCTATCTACATTATCAATATCTACTACAAAGTAGTTTTAATTTAAAAAATAAATATATATACATATATACATATGTGTATGCATATCAGCTATTAGCTCAAATTGCCATCTTGGATTTGTCAAGAAAAAGTCCACTTGCCCTTTTAATCTGATGCAAACATGTTTTGGGGAAAGAAATTAAAATCTAATGATGTTTGTTAAAAAAAAAAAAAAGAGGCTGAAAATCAGCAATTTAAATTCAACCTGAATGAGTTTCATAGTAATTGGGTCTGCACAGTGATGAAGCCAAAGTTTACACAAAACTTTCCATGAATCAAGGCTCTTCTTGTTCTAAATGGCAAGTCCAAACTATAATTTTTGAGGGGAATGGTTATTTTTTTTCCACAGTAGACTGTGAGTTCTTTGGAGATAGGGTCCTCTTTCATCTCTGAATTTCTCAGAGCTTACAGTTTGTCTGCTCAGCAATTGTTCAATTGGTTATTGAATTTGTGGTGGAACCAAGGTTATGCCCCAGTCCCTTGTTTCTTTCTTTCTTTCTTTCTTTCTTTTTTTAATTGGGGTATAGTTGCTTTACAATGTTGTGTTAGTTTCTGCTATACAACGAAGTGAATCAACTATATGTAGACATATATCTCCTCCCTGTTGGACCTCCCCTCCCACCCCCCATCCACTGTTATTTCCAAGGAATGTGGAGAGCCTGGGATATTTAACATACAAATGTCCAATTAGCCATTTTAAAGTATTATTCCTTTGTCATCCCTAAGGATGTATTTCTTATTTTTTTCCATCATTTTGGGGTATTTTAAAAGTTTACTTTAATCAACTTTTCTGTTTGAATGTTATCATCAGTTCAGTCTTGTTTCCCACACCTCCAGAGAAGTATCTCAAAGCCCACCTAGTTTGTTTCTACCTCTTAGGAGGCAAGACAACAAAATGACTTCCTGTAAGGGATTTGGTTTACTTCAGATATGGGGCATATCTTGTCTGAATTCTTTAAACCCCTCAGAATCTACAAAATTGGCCAAAGGGGAAGAAAAAATTGTCAAAAGTATTCTGATCGTTCACTTATACCTTGAACAGGGAACTTTTCCCCATGTCATTCAATTACATTCTAAAAGTTCAATGAAATTAAGAAGAGAGAACCATATTCACTTTTTGTTAAATTTGAGTTCAAATTTGAGGGAGTGTACAGTTCAACTAAACTGAGTCCCTCATTTCAGGAATTGAAACATTTAACTTCTCTATGTGCAGACCTAGAAGAGCTTTCATTATTAGTAAATTGTGTTGCTTCCTCTGAGCAGAATTTTCTTTAATTATACAACAGTGGCATTGCCATCTTACATATCTGCTTTATGTCTTCTAAAGAGCCAATCATAGAATTAGTATCAGACACAGCACTCAGGTGGAAGAGGAAAACAAGAAGATAGGCAAATGAGAAAATTATAATTTCTCATGATGACAGTGCACCTTCTCAAAAAACAGAAATGGTATGTAACCTTGAATGAACTTCTGACTTCAGTTCTGCTCTATGATCTATGACCTTGGAGATGTTGGCCTTCTCTTTACCAAGGAGGGACAAAAATATAGTATTCATTCTCCTAAAACATTAGCAGGAGTTTAAAAGATCCATGTTTTGAAAGCATCCTGGGGAAAAAATAATGACTTGGAAACATGTAATAGTTTTATTAAGTCACCTTCTTTTTAATGAATCATTAAAATTGAGCCCAGAGCAACCTACCTGTTGTGGATTCTTGCTTCAAGCTTCCTCTCTGCTCCCCACCCTGAACCTGGAACTTTGTTGAGAATGACTGCAAATCCACAGTTTTAAGGTTCATTAATCATACTCCCTGCCTCATATGCTTTCTGATGTGCCATGATGCCGAATGAGATTCTCATATTTATACAAAATATTGGCAGAACTTTTTTTTTATTAAAGATGTACTTTATTAATCTTAATAAATCATAGTTTGTCGGGTCCTTTCTGACTACTTCTCAAGTAAAATGGGGCTTGACTGTGCAGTAACAGTGTTTATGTCATGCTTGAATTGTTTAAGGTGAGGCTTTGAGTACTTTTATTGCTTTTGTTTATATAGGTAAACCCAATCTGCGCATTTGAAATGATTGATGAACTGCAGCTCCACTTGGAGTGTTTGTCATCATTCATGTGATGAAGTGACATTTCTTTATGTATTTTGGCATAAACATATGCAACCACTGGCAAAGCATTTGACCCTAGAGTCTGACTATTTGTCATTCTAATCTTTTTTTGCCCAAAGTCAGGCAAGTTACTGTATATTCTATCTTTACACACATTGCTAATTATTCAACAGACAGTAAAATAGTCTGTGGCTGGGATTGCATAAATTGCTGAATGTGCGATCTTCATTTCTCCAGCTGGACAGCTAGGTACTATGCAGAAAAATAAATAAAGTTGAGATGCATGTAAATGTCAAGGAAGACAGCCATATTGAACTACAATAGCTTTTCAGGAAAATCTGTAGCTTCTATCAATGGAAATAAAAAAAGAGAGAGAAAAATGCCATGACTGTGGAATTTAGCAAATCAAATGTAAGCAAAGATTAAGCAAAATTCATTAGACATGATTACCTTGGAATATAATTTTTCTATAATGGGTCTTTGTTGAAAAGCAAGTAACCAATAACTCAGATCATGTGGACAGAGATAAATGAAGGGCTTCCTAACCTCCAGGCTCAGAGTTCAAACTCTATGTTGTGCTGTTTGAAAATGTGTGATTATTTATTGGTGAAAATGTCAGAAAAAATAATTAAAGTGTGAAGTAATTTTCTGAGGAAAGCAATCACACCTCATTTGTAGAACTTGGCTGTGGTTGCATTCCTATAAGGTCTGAATAAGCAACAACAGAGGGGAGGAGTGAGCCAGTTTCAAAACACTTTAATAAGAGAAACCAAAATAAGTGATATCATTATTACCCGGTTCATGGAGTGTAGTGAAGAGGCAAAAGGTTAGAAGATTCAAAGGAAATTCAAAGCTAACAATCCTAGACAGGACACAGGACATGGTTCTTAGGATAAACATTAATGGGAAATAAGATAACTTGCTTATTTTCTATGATACAAAAATATTTTACTTACTACCATCAATTAATTTTAAGCTAACTACTCAACTCTGGTATAGTTGACAAAAAAGAGACACTGGGTTGAGCTGAGAGATTTCAGGTCTTCATCTGTGTTAGGTACTGCTCAGTAGAGTAATATTTGAGGAGAATTTTCCATCCTCTTTCTGCATTCATCAAGATGACATGCTGAACCTCTTATAAAGTGGGTTTTCTTAGTTCAACTATGGAGAACAAGACTATCAGTAAAGTGAGGAAAGGTTAAAGAATAGCATAAGAAGACAGTAGACATTGAGTTAGTAATAAAAATAAGCATTGGGGTCACAGAAACTCCTCACAAGTATAAAAGTATAAAATGTACCATTTTGATGTTAATTTAGTTTGAACATTACAGTACAGGCAGGCAGTACAGGAATTCTTTTTTTTTTTTTTTTAACTTTAATCTTCTTTTGTTTTCAGATTGGATTTTGGTTTCATTTTTTTAACTGTAGTATACTTTATTATTGTTCAAAGTATTTGCTGCTGTCCCAAGGGGGTTGGGAGGAGATTTTACTTCCCCATAACTTTAGATTTAGTCATGGAACTGGCGTTCCCCCTCTCAGCAAAAGGATTATACATCAGGAGTGGTCATGTGATTTCCTTTGACCAATGAAATGTGCACAGAGTGGCATATGACACATCAAACTGAAGTATGAAAGACATCCTATATTTCCACCACACTCTTGTCCCTCTGCTACAAGTCAGGCAATATTCCAGAAAAGGGACATTCCAACAGCCTGGGTCCCAGAACAAAGAGGAACAGAACTGCAGTTGGCCCACAACAGACATGGAACATGAACATGAAAGAAAAACTTTTGGTAAGTTACTAAGCTTTGGGGGTTATTTATTATTGCAAGATAACATATGTTGAGTGTTATGTTGAGTGTTATTCTAAGGATCTGGAAAATATCTGTAAATCAGAAAAGTTTATGGAAATGTTCAACAGGGACTCCTCATGTTTCTTCCTCTATTGATTAAATTCAGTAGACAATCATTAAATACCTAATACTCTGCTAGGTGGTGTGGAGAGGTACCAAAGACGGACACACCATAATCCTGGCCTTCAAAACCCTTACATTTTAGTAATGATTTACAGTCTCTATTATAGGAACTATTTCTCTTACTCTTGAGACCTAGGCACCAAAATGGTGCACACATTTACACATACGTGTGAACTACAGTTAGAAACCTGATTTCCAGAAGCCGTAAAGACCTGTCTGACTACTTGGTGATTGCACCTCAAATATACCCATTACTTTGGAGGTACCTTTAGAGACAATTGACATTTTTGCAGATCAGTTTTTGCTAAATTCCATGCAGAGCATTTCCACATTTTACCCTAGGTAAGCCTTACCACCTCCTTATGAAGTAGACCTTACAATCCAGATGTTTCTAGTGCATAAGCAATGCACTCTAGGTCTGCTGGCCTTAGCCCAGGGCTCTTTCCTCTACTTCACCTTGCTGTGGGACCCGAGTGTTTCACAGTGATCAGGCACTGAGAACCATGATGCCCTGTGGTCTGTGAGGACTGAGCTAGTCTTTCTGCAGGCACTCTGTAGTTGCATCCCCTTCATCCTCTCTGGCACTTTGTTCCTTTGTAGTCACTGAATTTGGACTGTGCATTTTATGATTTTCTTCATGGCTTATTCTGATGGACATGGGAGCATGCAGAGAACTTGCAAAAGCTCCATTCTCTCCACTTCCTGCGTCCTGTCAGGATGACAGACCCAATGCCAATGAGCAATAACATCTAAGGACCATCAGCACAAGAAGCCCTGTTTCCATTTTCTGTTAAAACCCTACTTCTTATGCACCAATGTCTTCTTGGCTTGGCCTTGTTTCTTTCAAACCTCAAGCTTATAGCTTGTACTAATTTGCATGGTTGCATTGGAATAATAAGGGCAATAATTAGAGCCCAAAACATATGAAACAGAGGATTCACATCAATGTAACGAATGCATTCAGGAGTAAAAAGGGACAGCATGGACCAAAGAGCAATATAATAAATTTCTATGTTTAATTTTTTCATGGACTGAAAGTGGACATATCCTTGTGTTTGTATCAGACGACACATTAGAATATTCTTTGGTTTTTGGCTCACACAGCATAGAAGTTACAGCAGTAAGAACATGATATGTAGTATAGGATTAAGTCTATACTAAAATTTCATGAAAAAACAATGACTACAGTTTAATCTTTATAATCATAACTTGGACATTCCCTTCAAATATGAAGCCTGGTGTCAAAAAGACTGCAGCAAGCCATCTTCATTAAGATGACCACGTTCCTTCAGACCCTTTTTTTGTTTCCATCCTAACAGTCCTTATGCTCCCAATTTTATTGATTCTAAACTGTGATCATACTATCCATATTCAGCAATACTACTGTATTATCTGCACCTTCTTCTGTGTACTTATAATATACAATCTGTTGCATAAAACAATCTGACACTCAGATTATTGTTGAAAAGGCATAGTGATTTTTATATGAATGTACGCACACGAGTATGTGCAACAAATTTGAACACAGTTTATGTTACATAGGTTTATTGGCTTTCCTCTTATTATGTAAGATAAAAAATATTCCAGTACTTGAATAAACAGGTTTATGTTTACATACACTGATATACATTCATGAATTCATTCATTTATCCAAAAGATGTTGAGTGTCTATACCTTATACAAGACCCATTTTTAAGCATATGTGGATAAATAAAATATAGTCTCTATTGCATAGCTGATATCCTAATGGGGAAATGTGACAATAAACAAATGAGAAGATATTTAAATTTTTTTTGGATAGAAATTGGTAGTTGCTAGAAAAAATTAAAAGGGTAAGGGGATACAAGATGCAGATACCACTTTAAATACTGTGGTCAGGGAACGCCTTTAAATGCATTTTTGAACAGGAATTTGTAATGGGGTAAGGATGATAGCTGTAAAGTGTCCATTGATGGTCTGTCTCACTCCAGATTCTTTCTTATCTGAGGACTTAACTGTTCTTTCTCTCCTTTCTCTACCTTCTTTCTTCCTTACTTTTATTTTCCCAATTTTATTGGTACACGTAAAATGCTAACCTTGATTTTCTTGGGTTTTCATTACTAACATAAAATCATTCAGACAATGATAGCCGCTCTTTAGAGATTAGAAATATCTTACACCCTATCATTTGTATCAGGAATTCTCTTCAAGTAACCTCTCCTATTTTTTTTTTTTTTTTTGGCCAGCAGATAGTTACTTTAAAATATTTTTCCTTGAATTAAGAGACGTTTCATTCTTCTATATAGAGATGATGTATCAGCCAGCTTTTCTTCTAAATTACTAAGCCAATTCAGGGGAGATGAAAGAATTTATTCTTTAAGGTAAACATAGAGAGAAAAATCAGAAAGAAATTGACAGCCTAGTGAGACAAAAAGGCATATTCATTAAAGAATACCTTTCTAAGAAAAACTTGAAACATTACTTCTTTGAAAAACTACTTCTCTGTCATAGCACATACAGCTAAAACTACCTGCGGTGACACAGTTCTAGGGCAGGTGGCTCTCCGTAGCCACATTACACAGTCACCCTTTAAATCACATTGCATTTCATCCTAAAGCTGGAGCAGGAAAGAGGTGAGGAAATTCCCTGCAATGGGTGGGGAGGCCTTGCGCATCTGTCCAGGCTTTACACTCTGACTGGATGAGCTGGAGCACACTGTATGACACAGGGACCTGATTTCTTCAAGTGTAAATGGGGATAATCATGCTTACCTCATGGGGTTTCTATGAGGATTACCGAAGATAACGTACACAAAGCACGCACCGTGGGGCCTGGCATGTGGTCAGCACTCAGTAATTATGAGGTCTAATTATGAGTGTGGCACCATTTTCTCTGTCTTCTTTATCCGTTCTCTGATGCGTATCCAAGTATGGACAAAAGACAAACTTGAAAGAGATGAAAAAGTGGAGCTAACTAACAGACCCCGTGCAGTAATCATCTGTCACCCTCAAAACTGAAACCCTAAGCTCTCGTTACCATGAAGGTCTGGGCCTTGCCAATGATAGCAGTGTTATACATGCTTATCAAGTAAAATGGAAAAACAGAACATGTCTACCTGGATGAGGTGAAGCATGACAGATGATTTCACCATCTGAATATACATTGCTTTTTGTTTGTTTGTTTGTTTGTTTGTTTTTTAATTGGGGTATAGTTGCTTTACAATGTTGTGTTAGTTTCTGCTCACAGAAGAAGGCTCAAATAAAATTATCACAGTTTGAATCCCACCAAGAAAGACGTCGTGAGGATAATGATCTAACAAATGTTGCAATTTTTGAGATGCAGGAGAGGAAGACAAGGGTGCAGCTGTGGTCTACCAGCCTTGACAGAGACTTGGTCTAGGAGGGATTTGTCTCCTGCTTTTTGAAGGGAGTTCAAGCTGACATTTTGCAATTCATATTTTGGGTTTTTTTTGAAGTATGAAGAAAATCCAAAGAGTTAAATAAAATTATTCTGTTAATTTGTAAAATTTTATTGTCAGTATCTCCCACTTAAATGTAAAATCTATGAAGGCAGTGTTTCTATCTGCATATCCCCAGAGCCTAAAACAATGCCATAAACTTAGTAGAAAGTTCAGTAAAAAGTTGTAATTTGGGATGAAAAAAAGATAAATATATGAATGAATAGATGAATGAATGAATAAAATAATATCCAGATACGAAATATCTTTTTAATCCCCCTTTTACATCTAGGACTGTGCCTGGAACCCAATGAATGTTTAATAAGTGAATAAATCTTTAAGATCTTGAACTTCAGACATGCCCTTGACTGAAGAATGGTCCTCTTTTCTCTAGGAAAAATGGCCTTTTCAACCAAGGATGTAGCTTCAAAAGGACGTAAATAGAACCATGAAACCCAGAAAGACGTCATAGTTGATTGCTCTCACATTCAGCAGCTGTGTTTTGAGACACCCGTTAGAAGGCATGTTGTCTAAACTCCCACTCAACTCAGAAGACTCTCCTCTGTCAGTCCTGGAAGATGAATATCTGCTCAAATATGTCCTATGAAAAGAAGGCCATCACTTTTAGAGCCAGCCATTAAATGCCTGGAAAGCTGTAACTATTAGAATTTTCCTACTTCTATGGGGTCAAAATCTGCCTCCTAAACTGTATCCACTGCTCTTTTTATTCCCACAGGAGCAACAAGATCAACTCTATTACCTCTTAAATATAGAAGATAAGATCTCCTTTTTCTGTTTTTTCTCCACCCCTAGATTTTATCTCTTTTTCAGAGAAAATGTGTTTGATGATTCATGTTCTACATAAGGAGAATATAATGTATGTGGCCATTTATGATAATGTAGGAAAGAATAAGAGAAGAAAATATGAAAACTGTCATATTTCACATCTGTTATTTCAAATTAATCCTCACTATCATCCTATAAAGAGGCCATTATTCGATCATTTTGAAGATTAGGAAACTGAGGCACAGAGAAGTCAAATACTGTGAAAAGTCAAGCTGGAATTTGAAAGCAGAAATGGTTGTCTTGGAAAATATGTTTGTCTTATCCAGATACAATGTAGTGTCTTTCTGTACATTTTGGATCAAAATAATTTATTGTCTGTGAATAAAAGTAATCTTATATTCTTTAGTGGTAGGGGGTTTGTTTCAAAATGAACCAGCCCTAGTGGCTTGTGGTTTGGATATTTAAGGTTTTGAGTGGGATAAAGGATCTCTAGCATGAGTAGGAGTAGTTGAGAAGTGATCAAAAAAAAAAACCATGAACATAACAAGGCAGGAATTCTCTGGCAAGCTCTTAGTTGGGTTTCAATAGTTCTGTAAGACTCTCAGAAGTACAGAGTATTTAGACAGACAAGTCCACTCCCAAGGACACTGAATAAGGACAGAGTCTTCAGGTAGAAGCCATCGTCCTCAACAGGCTGAGCCTGAAGTCTGAGAAGTCAGCATTAATGAGGCAAGTACTGGCAAGCATTTTATGATCTATTTGCCTATTATGTATAAACGTGTTCTTTTAAATAATTTAAGAATTTTTGCTTGAAAAACATAGATATAAGAAAACCATTAAAATAAAAATAAATGCATCAAAGTCAGGTAATGAAGAAGGGAACATCATTATATCAGAAACAATGAGTAACAGTTGGGTTCTGCAATTGTGTACCACATTTAGCTCTGAGCTCCCTGGCAGCCAGGACAGAATTAGGGAACAAGAAGCAACCAGTGTGATGTTTGAGTGTAGAACAGAGGCTGTTACCTTCTGCTTTTTTCTCATCTCCTGATACACACAAGAGGAAAAACAACAGTGTGTTAAATGAAAGTCATTCTGAACTAAGCTGGAAACTATAGACCTGGAATTTTTTACAAAGGTTAATATTCAGACACTACCTGTCTGTGAGTAATACTTTTGTAAATGACCTGATATGAATTTATTATTCAATGAATTAATCAACAAGCATTTATTGGACCTCAGC
Source organism: Eubalaena glacialis (assembly GCF_028564815.1). NCBI lineage: Eukaryota > Metazoa > Chordata > Mammalia > Artiodactyla > Balaenidae > Eubalaena > Eubalaena glacialis. Next base: position 60,618,842 of record NC_083727.1, on the reverse strand, counting down.
TAAGCACCAGGGACAATTCCTCTCTCGTTAAGGCACACAGTTGATATAAAGAGTGCTTGATTATCTCCCAAATGGTGGGTATAAATCAGGTCTTTTCAAAATATTTTCATTATAGAATCTCTTTTGAAATATGCACTGCACATTCACACACTCAGACTCCCAGTAGTGATTGAACAGTGAGGAAGATGAAGGGTCCTGCTCTCCTGGAACCTGAATTCTAGTGGAACTTTGGTACCCCATGTCATGGAAGTCAATAAATAAGAATGATTCAAAGTTCAGGCTCTGAAGTCAAGGATTTAAGCTCAAATCTTAGACTCAACTAAATGCGTGCCATTGACCATTCAACAAAATTGCTCCAGATCTCAGTTTCGGTTAGGTAAAATAGGGAAGATAATTCATAGGGCTGTTGTAAGGTTTAAATATGATAGTGAGCAATGGATGGCACAAAGTAGTGCTCAACACATTTTGGCTAGTACGTGTTACAGATGAAGAAACAGAAATCCAGGAAGGCGGCATGATTGCCTAAAGTCACACAGCTAGCAAATGGTAGAACTTGGATTCATATCCAAAGACCATGGCACAAAATTTTGTATTCTTCACCAGAATGCAGTTAAAGACAAGGTCATGAAAGACTGGAGCCAGATCTCAAAGTCTCTGGAATGACAGGCTAAAAAATTTTGAACTTAGCAATAAAGAGACATTGAAGTTTTGGGGGTCATACCGGTGAAATGATTAGAATGTTTCTGTAGAAGGACTGATTTTCTGGCAATATAGAAAATCATTGAAAGAACAATTAATAAAGGTTTAAGATTTATTGAGATTTATATTTCAGCTTTTAATGAAAATGGAAAAACCTTGCTGCCATAGCTCCAAAGAGGGCCCAGTCATTGAAAGGTTAATTTCAGTGGACCAGGGCCAATGAGAAAGAACTAGGTCTTAACATTGGCCATTCTCAAGGGTGGGACCGTCTCTCAAGACTGCAGAACAAAGGCTAACATGGCCAGGACAGCTTGGTTAGGAGGGTATTGGGTAGGAGGCACTTGGGCCCGTGGTGATTCCCAACTCCATAGATATCCATTCCTTAACCTCTCTTGGGTCTCATTTCTCTCATCTGCAAAATAAGGATAATAAAAGTACCTACCTCAGAGGGTCGTTGTGATTTTAAAACAATTAATATAGAAAAAGTGCTTAGAACAGTGCCTGGTACATAGTATGTACTCAATAAACCTCAGCTCTTATTATTACCATAATTAGATTTATGACTTTGAGAAAGTTCCTTAAGCTCTTTGAACTTTAGTTTCTACATGTCTCAAAGCGGGGACCATACTGTAATTACTCAGTTCTGTGAACTTATTTTTCCACATTTTAAAGTTACATAAGCAGGATGAATCTTATACTTCATGTGTATATTTTATGTATAGCTTTATTTTTTTACTCAAAAACACTATTACTAAGACTACTGAATGTTATAATCAATGGCATCTTAGTGTCAAGGAAATAAGGAAATGCTTATCTTGCATGGTCCTTGATGATAAAGATGGTACATATGGCCCAAGGTGTAGCACACAGGAAATGTTAACATTTATTTTCTTGTTCCTTTTGTTTCCAGAACCTCATGCTTCCATTCTGTTGATATATGGATATTTACATACAACTTAATTTATCTTTCTTTGAAATCAAATTCTCACTTGCCGTGTCTGTCCTTTCAGAAGTAGTCACAGATCTACTCCTCCCCCCTCACCTTATAATGTATTTCAGGACATTAATTCTCAGACTTTAATTCTCAGACTCTGTTCTTGGCCACTTCATGAAACACTTAAGCAACACAGAGGTTAAGAGCCTGGGTTTCTAAATTAGATAGAGCTTCAACATTTTCTTGTATATAAGGTGGTGTAATAATGAGATCAACCTTAAAGGCGGTTCAAAAACTAAGTTAGTAATATGCTAAATACACAGTACCTGGCATATATAAGCCCCCATAAATGATAACGCTTATCGTTTTTACAACAACAATCATGAGTTCTCTACTATCTATGACCAACAAAATTATGAGCATAAAAATTCCTGAATAAAATATACATTTCATATACTCACTGATTAATTTAATCTGCTTTAAATGATATTAAAAGATTGTTAATTTCAATGCAAAATTGCCATATTCTAAAATCAGGGATACCTTTGCCTCCCAAATATGCAAGTTAAAAATATTAAAACTCATTTTAATAAAATATAAATAAGACACATCCAAAAAATGAAATTCATATTATACCCTCTATGTCAATGATGGCACTTACTACAAGATGTCAAGGTCCATGATACCTTCTGTCAACACAGTTGCAAAAAATATGTGAAGGACATAAAACAACTGTGAAGAAATTCCATTCAGTGCTAAGAGTATTTCTAAAATGGAGATTCGTAGAGCATCACAGTCTAAAGTACAAAACAAGTCCTATAGCATGATGAAATAATGCTAGAGTTCCCCAGTCCCTATAGGAATCCAGATGCAATGCTATACGTTCAATGTCCATATCATGTGTAAGATTTATCCTGGTTCTATAACTGGAATGTGAAAAGAGGTCACAGAACTGAGTGAAGCCATGGGTCACCAGTCCTGGGAAGAGGAGGATGGGTAAGGTCATTGCCCCATGCCATCCCCATGCATTTGAAATTTCACAGATTGCCCGCTTTGATCTGTCTGTCAGGATCTAGTAATTAAGATGATGTTTAGGTCAAATAGGAAAACTAGTAGAATTTCTCCACTAGGTGAAGATTTTTTAAGAATTAAAATAGTCATAGTAATAGTCAGCATTATTAAATTCTTACTATGTGGAAACCCCTGTGCTAAGTAAACACTTCTGTGTAATTGGTCAGGAAGCCTGCCTCATTCATCTTTATGGTCCCAGCACATAGCACAGTTTTTGGTACATAAAAGGTATTCTATTAACATTTTTTTCAATGAAAACACAATAATTTTATCTTCATAAAAATGACATCAAAGACTGTCATATCTCCTTAGTATTTTTGAAATGATAACTCCATACTTATAATTACTATTTACCATCTTCCAACCATTTTTTTTTTTTTTTTTTTGCTTAGGTAATCAGAGTTCATTCCAGAAAATTGTTTTTCACAAACAACTATAAACAAACAAAACACTTTATTGTGAAATGTTACTCAAATTCAAATCCTTTTGTATTCAAGTTCCTCTTGTATTTTAACCTTAAAAATACTTCATCTGGATATGAATATATTCTCAAAATATCATCTTGATAAAGGCCATTAGAATATTCCCCTTTTTTAACATTAATTATTGTTGAGTTTTCTGGGGGTTATTTCCATCTCTTTTGTAAATGCAAGTAGAGCATTGTATTTTCTTTCCCTTTCATCTCTTGTAGCTCCCTAGATCCCCACAGTTTTTCAAAAATAACTGTAAATGATGCAGTTAGCATGCTTGCCAGTTTCTTTCATCCCGCAGATAGAAGGTATATCATCTGGGCCTGCTGATTTGTAGATATGCCGACTTTCCAAGGACTCAGCCTGCTTTTAGCAGATAGCTATTTTTACAAGATCTTCATTACCTCCTGATTGCCCAATACTTTTCTTCTTTTCTTCTTTCCAAAGACCAATTTAAGATAAGTTCAAGGCATCAGACATGTTAAAGTTGTCATTAATTTCAAGGTGCTCCACACTTATGAGTTCATTGGTCATGGCATTGATTGTGTCCCTACTGTGTTCAGAGCACTCCACTTAACCAAAGCTACGAACAGCTTGAGGCTTTTCTCCCGAGAGCCTCTTCTCCTTATTATAATCTCTTTGTTACTTTTGTCTCATGTTATCTTTTGCTATAGCTTCTTACTCACTGCAACTTGATGGTTTGGTTTATCTTCTTCTCAACTTATAATACAGGTGACATGCTTCCCTGAACGATTCTGAAGAGTATTCTAAGAAAGTACACTCAGTGTTTTCACACTTAAGTCCTGCTTTATTTATGGAATTTTTGAAGTTACTTTGTGTCACATGCTCAGTTGTACTTGTTTAATATTTTCCAAAATCTGATTCACTGATATTTATTAACTTATTCATCTAATGTAAATGTCTTGACTGGAATAGCACACAAGCAATGAAATTAGAGGGGTAGACTGGCATTATTATTAGCCTAGATGCACCACAACAATATTTACTAAGTAATAATATAGCTGACTTTATTTGTATTAATGGATGATTTTAAAATTTGTGTTACCACTGTTAATAGCCTAACAATCTGTAAGAATTCTACCTCATATTGTGACATTTGGAAATCACAATTAAGTGCCAAAACCTGCAGTCAGACACACACTGTCCATCACTTTCTTGCATGATAAAACAGAAGCAACAAGTGACTGTCCATCTTCAGAGGAGCACTGATAGCCCCATTTGCAAAGCAAGTGACCGCTTTTAATTTAGGCATGAGTTTCTGTGACACATTTTTGACTGTACTTTAGAATATTTGGAGACATAAACAAGAGTAAGATTTTGTTCACTTTGTTATTGTTAAAATCTCAAGCGCTTTATTTTTTCATCCCCACTGATTTACTTATCTCTTTATAACATAATTCCATCATCCGGCAAAGCATTTTTTGACTCTTCAAATATTGGAGAAGCATTGGGTCAAATGAACTGAGATAAATGGTTCTTAGGACTTAAAACAAATACAGCTGTTTAATAAGGCCGTGTTTTTTTCATGTCAGACATAGCTTATCTGAACGGCAGATTCAGGAACCCAGACAGTGTCAGGAAGAGCAGGTGGGCTCTTCCTTGGCATGGCCCCTCCTGATGGGCAGCGCAGCACTGCCTAATGTCATGCAAAGAGCTCAGACTTCAGACTCACACCAGTTGGATTCAGGTACCAAATTTTCTACTCTTTAGCTCTTGAAAACTGAACAAGTTACACTATCTTTCTGAATTTCACCTTATACATATGTAAAATGAAAAATGTAGCTACTTCATTGTTATGTGAAATTCCAGTGATGTCATAGGTATACCCCCTAGCATTAGATTGGGTACTGGTTTAATTTATTCCTAAATTTTATTTAAAAAATGAAAACAGAAACAAGATTATTATTCTTGGACAATCAATCCCATATGAAATGAACTATGTACACATTTTCAACATAAATATATACACAGTACATTTATTATTGGTACTTTAATGCAGTACCTTTACTTATATCTTGCTAAATTATAAAATGTTTCTTTACTGTCCCCTCTTCCTTGACTTTCTCTCATTTTCTCTTACAAGTGTAGGAACAAGAGAATAACATTGGAGGCATGATAAAGGTCAAATAATACAACATGGAAAATAAGAAAAGCAAAAAGACTACTCTTTCTCAATACTTGTCACACTTATTCTTCAGTCTAAAGGCCAGTGATCAGTCTGGGTATTGGCATGTGAATTTGTTATTCCTAACAATTAATGAAGGCTTTGGGCAAGTGCTGCTACAGCTCATATTCCAGGGTTATACTCCTTTTGCTTTTAAAATCTATTTTTGTGTTTTCCTTCTGTTCCAACCTGTGTTGGTCTGGCTCAATATCCAGTCCCTGAACACACCACATACCCATGCTCCATTTGACAATGTTGTCCCCAGTTCGAGGAAGGCCCTCTAGAACTAAGTCTCCTGCCCCTGCTATTCATTTGTCAGTTCTTCATTTCAGCTTCACTCCTTTAATAAGCCTGGCCTGAAGTCCCCAAGTTTGCTTAGATAGTCCTTTCTCTTTGTTGCCATAGATCCTCTATAACAACTCTCTAGGGTCCTTAAGTACAAACAGAATTTTTTTTTCTTATGACACTAGCATGCATGGTTCCTGTCACACAGGAGGCCCTCAATTAATATCCACTGATGAACTAATGGATGTTTGTTTCTTTAGAGCAATGCTGATGTGATAAATGCCATGTAATTGCTACCATTTACAGAACTCCCAATAAGCTGAAACTCTACAAGGCAATTTATATTCACTCTTCCGTTTAATCCTTAATACAACTCTTTACAATTGACATTATTATCCTTATTTTATAGATGAGACACTGAGATTCAGAAAGGTTAAATCATTTTGCCAAAGTCATATAGCCAGTAACTGGTAGAGCAGGAAAGCAAACACAAGTTGACCTGGCTCCAAAGTCGTAGCTCTTAACCACAAAGTACTATAGAGGGCTCTCAGTCTCCCTGCCTCGACTTCTCTAAGCTACTCCTTAAAGAAAAGCCCTGTGTCCCAACCACACTGACGTCAGTTATGGCAATTCCATGGTTTGGCGTAATTCTTTCTATTCCTATTGAGTTCTATTAGTACAGAACAATAGGTTCTCTAGGTGGTGCTACTCTCCCAGGTGGCTTGCTTTCAGTGTAAACATGCTCAACTACACTCCTCTGGCTTTAGTACAAAACCACGATATGTTCCAGACTGAGTGCTCCCTGGAAGAGTCTCTCACAATACTCAATGGCCTTTTCCCATGTTTGCCCATGAATGCCTCCAGTGCAAAAGTGTCTGCCTCTGGAGTTAAGCACTATTTAATCATCTGCAGGTTTTGTTGTTTCACTTTCTCAAACTCACCTTAACTGTATTTTAACTTTACAGTTTATTGCATAAATTTTGTATCCGGAGCCCTCCAGGTTAAAGTAACTGTATTAACTCCCAACTTACTGAACTCTTACTCTGTAATGGGCACTATGTGAAAGGTACTACATGCGTCATCTAGTTTAAACTTCAGGACCCCTCTGTAATGTGATGCCAGTACTGAAGTCATCCTTTATAGGGGAAAAATGAGGAAACTGGCCCATGATTACAAAGCTAACAAGTGAAAGATGTGGAATTCTATCAAGTACTGTCTATTGCTAGAGTCTGAACTCTTCATCACTGCTATATTACCTCCAAACTACTACCTCACAAAACATAACCATTTATCTTGAAAGTGAAAACTATAGCAGTTACTGAGGATTAGCAGAATTTCTCAACACTCATGTTTTTAGTGGCAAGTTGTAGTCAGAGCTTTGAGTAGGAAGGTAAGATCATAGACTTACTTATCTGTAAGAAACTTAGAAATAGGGCCAAGTCCTGTTTACCAATCTTCTTGCTATCAACTACTTTTTTCTTGTATATTATTTATCATTAATAAACTAACTTGAAGTAATTATAGCTAAAAGGAAATAAAGCTTATAGCTTTGAGCCTCTTCAGTCTAAACACAAGAACACAAATGATTCTGTTAGCTGTTGGATAACATTGACAAGTTCTTACAGACCCATTACTACGCTAGCAGAGGCAGTTTTAGCAGAAATGTCTGGGGTACCCCAGAAGAGTATGATTGATCTAGTCCATTTTGTTTACAACAGAATGTTTCCTATTTTTAAAGATTCCAAAATAAATCTCCCACTACCCAATATCAAGAGCAATTATTTCTGTATTGAATTTAAATAAATGAAACCAGGAACCATCATAAGTGTAGAGGTTTTGAGCTACTGGGTGGGTACATCATTCAGAGGCCTTCTGGTGAAAAAGTCATGGAAACCACTCTTAATGACTTAAAAGTAGTCTCAGCTTTATCTGAATATTCTTTAGACTCCTGCCTATGTGAGGGTATAGCATTGAGTGTAACTCTTCTTGTTTTCATCCTTATCCACCCTATTTACAAATGTGATTCCCTAGCATTTCAGTTTACAATTACATTACCCAGATAGGGAATTTATAGAGTATTTCTAGGGTACTAAAATGAGCCATCTTCCATAAAGATGCACTGACAGTGAACCAAATAAAAGTGACACAACAACTGCATGTTTGAAAACATCAAATTCTGTTATTTTTTAAAAAACAGAATGGTCAGTGGTGTCTTATTGTTGAATTAAATGCTATATCTTGGTGTTAAAATAAATAGACTGATGAACACATTCTTTTGCAGTGTCACTGTCTGTGAGATACAATAAATTGCTTTCCTGGATGAATTCCTGTGGGAATCTCACTTGTTTATAAAAATATGCTTTCTTTACAAATATTAAGGGTTCATTGATCTTTTATGTTTTGTGAAGTTTTGTTAAATTAGCACTTGAGGAAAGTGTTTTAAAAAGAATGTGAGATAATGCATATAAAGTTATAATTTATTTTATTATATTACAAAGATAGATAAATAGATGATAGATAGATAGATAGAAAAATAGATAGACAGACAGACTGATCTTTCTATCTGGTGTCCTTTTCTGTAATTCTTCTCATCTGATCAATAGCTTACTAAAGATATAGAAAGATATTACACAGGATTTTTAATTGGTCAATTTCTACTTTAAAAAATCTTCAATACTTTTCTAATTCTCCCCCTTTCAATCCTCAAGGTTACATCTGCAGTTATGCTACATTACTGAGGTCATTCAAAGTAATATATGGACACTTTAGTATTTTCTATTCTCCACTGATGGCTTTACTGTCCTTTCTCCTGATTTGCTATAACAGAGCTGACTTACATGCATTCTTTGCGTGTCTGACTTCATCTCTGTTTTGCAGCAGCAGCTGCTTGCTTCTTAAGCATTTCTCCTCCTTTTACTTAGCACTTTATAATGCCAGTTGCAAGATCACCTTACAAATAAATGCAAACCTTCAGTGTTAATTCTGAAACAGCAAAAATAAATCAGTCAACAGAAGTCAATTTAATTATGAAGAAGTTTATACTTTTTAATCTTCAGTAGCCAGCCAATAGCTTCTTTGTCTGGTCTGTACTTTTTCTCTGGAGATCTGGACTTGGTATCTGGAAGCTTCCCATTTCTTCCTCTTCTTTCATGAGCTGGGAGAGTTAGAGAAATTACTGGAATCATCAACTAGGATGGTGGGAAGGAGGAATTGGGTACACAACTGCAAAGCAGGATGTTCTTCTCGATCTGTGTGTGTGTGTCTGTGAGAGAGAGAGAGAATTAAAATAACAAAATCACTGTCTAACTATGATGATGACAGATGTGGAAACATCAACACAGTGAGGCAAGGTATCTCATGTGATAGAAGCAGCATTTTAATCAGGGTCAGGAGAATTTGAATTTATGGTTCTTTTTTCATCCAAATCCTTCCTGGGATCCACAAAATCTTTCATAAACTGCTGGAGGACCAGTAAATAGGTACAACCAATTTGAATATTTATGTCCTGATGTTGAGCGTGTATACTACCCAGCAATCTCACTCTTAGATATATTCCAAACTCTTCATAGCAGTGCTATTCACAATGGCAAAAACGTAGCAAGTGTCCTTAAAATGCTGAGGAAATAAATAAATTGTGGTATATTCACACAAAATGTTATACCATAGTCACAACAAAAGAACTACAGTGACAAGCATCAATGTAGGTGAATTTTAGCAATAATTATTGACTGCAAGAAAGAAGTCCAAAGGTGGCACACAACCCTTAAAAAAAACTAAAATAAAAAACATATACATTGATGGTAAAAATATAGATGCAATAAAAGCTATAAAACATGAAATGTTGGGAATGATAACTTTGAGATTCAAGATAGTGGTTATCTCAGGTGGGGAAAATATGGGAATAAGATTAGAAAACATATGATTAGATGTGTGTTTTAATTACTATGGCTTTGCAAAAAAAATTACCTGCAAAGTTTAGTGTGATAAAAGTCATTTATCATACTCATGGTTTCTGTAGATCAAAAATTTGGACATGGCATAGGATGACTTGTCTCTGCTTCCTAATGACTGTAACCTCAGATGGAAAACTTCAAGGGGATAGGATCATCTGAAGACTCATTCACCCACAGATTTGGTGACTGATGCTAGCTATCAGTTGGGACAATCAATTCTTCTTCAAGTGGGTCTGTTCATGAGGACTCTGCATGGTATAGTTTGGGCTTCCTTACAGCCTGGTTGACTGTCTCCAAGTGGTAGTATCCACGCAGAGAGCCACTTGGAAGCTAGAGAGTTAGGCACTTGGAAGCTAGAGACTTAGTCTTAGAAGTTAGGCAGCATGGTCACATTATAGTCATCAAGGCAGTCACAAAGTCCCAATCAGGTTTGGGGCGGGCTGGGGGATAGACTCTTTTAAAACATCATTTAACACAAGGTTTTGGAACAACCTGGGGGACAAAAAACATGGCTTTGATCATTTTTGGAAAATACATTCTGTCACAGTTCACTCTGACCACGAAATTTAGATCCCTACCAAATACAAAATATACTCACCACCTCCTCAAGACCCTTTCAAAGTCTCAGCCCATTATGGCGTTGGGCTCGGGCTCAAGGATGAGAATGTCGTCCTCTAGATCAGGTCCAGTGTAAATGAGGTAAAAAGATGGTGTTATTGAGAACACTTAGAAAGGAACTGCAAAATTTAAGAACAGAATTTTACTACAATTTATTAATGCCTGATGGGTGTATATGAGGCCTATATATGAAAACCCAATGAGGAGTAAGGACAGAGCTAAGGGTCCCAGGTGAATGGTAAAGTGGGCCTGTGAAGTAGTAGGGAGGTCAGAGGGAAGAAGGGAAAGAGAGAAGAATGCTCAGCAGATCCAAGCACAGTGTTCAGAAGGGCAAGATGCCTCCAACTGGGTCTGGCCCAGGGGAACCTAAGGAAACAGGCTGAGTGTGGCCATGGCAGCCATGTGTAGAGGAAGGTCATAGATGTGGGCCCGCCTGGGTTTTGGAGTAGGGTAGTTCTCACCAAGGGTGTGGAGCAGGACCAAAGAGTCAGGAGACCCCACCGGGGCTGTCCAGTTTCATGATGGGCATCGATCAGAGAAGCGAGCCACAGGCAGAGCCAATCTCAAGTCCAGCAAGTCCTCTCTAACACTCTTGGCCCTCTGAGGCTTGCTCTCAAGCGTCCCTGCTGCTGCCCATCACAGCGCATGTCCCACTGTAGTGCAGTTGCTTAGTTACTGTCAGAAACGCAAACTGAGGGCAATAACATGTCCACTTGTGCGTTGTCATATCCCAGAGCTTTACCTACTGTAAGCCATCACCTGGAACTTAATTAGTATAGCGTGATGAACATAAGTTACCTGAGTGAAAGCTGTAACTCTGCAATACAATTAACTAGGGGTTGGGGAGGGTTGTGGGGGTAATGGAGTGTAAGAAAGGAGAGTAGGAAAGTACAGGTGTGGGTTTGGTGGGAGCTCATGTTGATTGAGTGAAAGCTGGAAAAATAGTTAAGCTTCGCAGGGAGTGACCACAGTTGTTGAAGGAGTGCGTGCGTGCGTGTGTGTGTGTGTGTGTAAATGTATTTGTGAAACGTGAAAAGGTTTGCTTTTGAGGAGTGGAGAGGTTGAGCAGGGTGTATATCAAGCTCAGCAAACAGAGTAAGATTGGTTTCAAATTCAATATGTATTTGGTCAAAATTCGCTCAGGCCTAGGGTGACATATATGATTTCATTGACTGAGAAACCTAAACCTGAGGTCTTGTGAAATCCAGGAATATACTGTTCCAAACACAGCAATCATATTCCTTAGGTCTCCTCTTTTGGTGTAGTTAAGGAAATTGATCTTATCTATTTTCTATGTTCGCAAATGATCTGCTACCAAAAAAACTTGGGAGGAGACTCTAAAAATTCGCAACTAAATCTTATTGTAATTTCTTATTGCCTGAAGATTGTATACGAGGTCTACCTATACATTCAAAATCACTAATATGTCAAGGGTGACCCAACTGTATAAACCTGGTAAAGATATTCATTCATATTATGCAATGAAACTCATTACCAGAAATATAAAGAAGGTAGAGTCCTTTTTACCAACCTAGAAAAGTGGTATTGCTCATATGTCAGCATACGATGAGTACAAATTAGCCAGCACGCAATAAAAGTTACTAAATTATCATGCATCTGATAATTCCATAATTGGCCCAGAAGTGTAGAGATATATCATGAATGACCATTTTCAGGTGTTTTATTTATTTATAAACTAAAATCAAATGCTATACAAAAAGACCGTTCAACATTAAAATAACAGTAAATAAAGAAGGAACTCATATCCCTTCCTTTGAACTATTAAAATAACATCGGAAAAATTTGATGAAAGAAACATGCAAATTGCACCTTTTCTCAGAGGAGCCTGACTGGCTGTGGATATCTGGGAAAGCACAGCCCTGATTATTCTTCCCCATAACACAAAAATTCTCCTGACACCATCTGTCTGTCCTCACCTACCACACATATCTGCTCCATTCTGAGAAAATGTCTCTCGGCAACTTTCTTCTCATAAAACAAAGTTATGAAAATAAACTAGCATTATTCATGAACATTTCACCAGTCTGAAACAACATGTGCAAAATAAAAATAAAATTTGGAAAACCACATCTCAGGGAAAGCACAAATTCAAACCATGATGGGGAAAAAAAGAAAGAAAAGAGTAGTCAGCCAACCCCATAATAATTCTAAAAAAGTTTCTTAGTTGAAGGCAGGCTCGCTGGCTTCTCAAGCCTGAGGTTGAGAGGATATAACCCTTTTTCGCATTACATGAAATAGCTTCTTCTCAAAAAAAAAAAATCTCCACACTTGCTGCACAGCCCTTGCGGTTAGCCTTGAAGCACAATAGGAAGGTACTCAAGACACTCAGAAGAATACATTTGAGTGAACTAAATGACTTTAAAGGAAATCAGAAAATGACCTCCAGAGCAGTCATCTTCATAGAGATATTTATATTTTAATATTGCAGGAAATTTTGCTGCTTATCAAAGCTGGAAAGTAAAAGCACTGGCTGGGGTTGAGTTTCCTGTCTCCTGGGAAAAGACTTCCTCCACACATACTTAGTCGTTCATAAATCCTGTCTTGAGGCGAGCATTCTTTCTGGTGATTTCTATCACTTTTCCTGCTCCTGACAGCGTAAGTGATGCTTTTCAAAGAGTGGAAATGACCCAGTCTGGTCCTTAAGAAGCTTACACTCTAGTTTAGCAGCTTTCAAGCTCTTTTCATGTCCACCTAGGAAATACATTTTATATCACAGTCGAGCAGTCACACACATGCACACACACACACGCCCAAGAGAATATTTCTATTTCTATTTCTGAGTTGAAGAACAACCAGTAACAATGAAATTTCATTAAAAATATTAGAATTAAGAGAAAAACCTCTCCCCCCAATTTTCTCTTCTTCCTCGTGATTACATATTTACCATGTAAGTAAATATATAAATCAAGGAGCAGAATGCATCTGTATATCACAAATAGGTGTACATGCAAACATAACAAACAATTTTGGAAGCACATTAGATAACTAATTAGGTTGAAAATTAAGTTTCATGATTAACTAACTCCAGGCCCACCCAAGATTTCGTGAGGCTCTTTAGAACCTTCATACTTTCTAATTTGCTGAGCAACATAAATTTGAAACTTTTATGTGAATGATTGCAAACTAACAATCTTTGAAAATTAAAGGAGAGGAGCAAACTATTTCTACCATTTATTGACTGTTTGCTCTGTGGTAGGCACTGTGTTGTGCCCTTTACATATACTAATTTTTTTAGACTTCATAACAAGACCATGAGCAGGGAATATTAATTGTCCATTTCACAGGTAGGAAAGCAAAGACTCAGAGACGTGAAGTGACTTGCTCAAGGTCAAAAATATTATAGGTAGCAGAGAAAGAATCCAAACTCAAGACTCTCTGGCTCTGAGGCACATCTGCACACCTGTCCCTAGCAGCCTATGAGTAGCAGATCACATGTTAAGCCATGCACACACATGCATCAAGTTGCATCTGTAAAATAGGTATAAACTTGTTCATCCAACAGAAATCTCTGTCATGCATGCCCAACTGAAAACCACAGAAAAGGCAGCCTGAGAGACAAGAGAGGATGCGATCAGTAAGTGCTACAGCTGGCATGTTCACTTCTTAAAGTGTGTCAACCGTGACACAAAACTCTGCAGTTCAGGAACTTATGCCTCTTGCAACACTGGGTTTTTTGTTTTTTTTTTTTGAGATTTTGTACTTGTACCATGTATGAAATAAGATTTCAATTTTCCTCATGTTCTCTCTCTCTCAGTCTCTCTCTCTCTCTCACACACACACAGATGCACACACACCGCTAAACAAGTGCTTTCCCTGACTCATTTTGAGCAAGGTGAGTTGTCACATTTTCCTAATGTTCTTTTTCTGTGGGATTTTTTTCGCTGATGCACTGGCTGCCTCTTTGTTTTTAAGGAGGGATACAAGCTTGCAAAAGTCCTCAGTTTAAAAAGCACGTTGTGAAATATTTTTCTTAAATAGAGAAAAAATATGTTCTTTTTCTGAGATCAATTAAACAACTTCTACTAATTAATAGAAAGACTTGGATTTTATATTTTCTGTTTCCATCAGGATTAGATTAGACTGGCTCATGGATAGGACCATGTTGTTACATCCAGGTAAATGCCACATATTCAATTCTAAATCTAAGCTTAAATGCATAGTGAATGTACATCTTTGGATGGATTTGCTCTTGTTCCCAGTCACTGGAAGACGAAATGTGCTCCCCAACCAATTCAGAATCATTTACGAATTCAACCCTTCTATTTTCTCCTTTCTTCCTTCTTTCTGCCCTTCTTCCCTCCTCACCACTTTAGGGCTTACAGAAATCATATTTGTAGACAAGAGAAGAACTCTGTTGGTATATGAGGGAGTAATTTAATTATGCAAAACAGGAAGATGCTCTTTGCATTTGGTCTTCTGGGCTTGAAACAATGTCATTAATCAGACTCTCATAAGAGTTATTTCAGATTTCTCAAAACATCAGCTTTCCTGGCTTTGTTCCTCACATAAGTTCTAAACCCTTTTTCTTCCTACCTTGTATTCAGCCAGTAATGATTAGGAACTGTTGAAATCTTTACATTATCTTAGTAATGTGCCAATTAAAGAAGGTGTTTTATCCCGATTACAAAGATTTGTCTGAGGTGGCCACCACTTTGTTAAGACTGTTTTGTGGACATCTTCATAATTAATGGAAAAATCATTAGGAATTCAGTCTTTATTAACCCCTATAGCTGCAGGGGCCCATTTCATCTTAATTGCATTCATTTGGCACTGGCAGTATTATACAGCATAATCACTAATAAATGATCTTTTAATTTGTACCAATCAACGGAGCTTGCTTTCATGCCAATATTCCTGTTTCTTTGATGTTGACCTGTCTTGATTTTTGATCATTTGGGTTTAAGATGATTTACTGGAAAATCAATATCAATACCAGAACTGCTTGTATTCATACGTCTGTGGTTAGGTTCTATTTGAGTGTATGTTGATTGAAATAAGTAGTGCTTGATTACCCATTCAGATGAGGGGGGAGAAGAGCATAATGAAGTTGGGAAATCTGGTACTGTATTCTTATTCAAAGGAAAATAATTAGAAACTGTAGGGAAACTGAAGATTCGGGAGAGCAGTAGAGGTAACACTTCAGATGCCACTAATTAAGCAACTTTGTCCGCCATCTCCTAAAGGCCTTCACCAATAGCGTAATATGCTATTACCCATTAGCAAGGCCAATGGGGGCTTTGGTTACACTTGTTAATGGGAAACCCCGAGACAGTTTCTCTCATTATCCCCCTGTCAGCACTGTCTCTGCAGTGTAAAGTGGTCGTCATTGTTCTGTGGGTCAGCTAACCAGAAACCAAGCTACTGTAAAGAAACATTCTGCAGCTAATTGAAAATGACTGAAAAAATCCCCTTATCATCCAGTCACCTCTCTTTATTTGTGGAACAATGGAACATATATGGACTACGTGGGGAAAAACGAAAGTTCAGGCTATGACATTGAATTTTTCCTGACTAATACAACTACAAAGAAGTCTTTGAAGATAATTCCAGGGGAAAAATCCACTCACTTTTTTAAAAGATAATGACAGTCAGACAGAAGTTAGTGTAGAATATTGCATTTGCTGTTCTGAAGAATACTTTATGTTTATATGATTCCCTTCACTAGAGGAACTCAAAGCTTTTCCCATGGAACTGCTGAAATCCTCATTATCCTAATGAGCGAATGGCACAAAACTGGAAAAACCACAAGGAACCTGAAGCTTCATCACATATTCTAAGCTGGGCTGTTTGCCTGGACTCTTAAATACAATTTAGTGTAAGGTATATCACTTTAAGTAACTCAAAACCTGGAAATACAAATTTGTAGGAGAAAAGCCACATCAGGTCTTTTATACATGAAGGAAAGAGGAAAGAAGAAGGAATGGAATAATTCCTATGTTTAGAGTATTCTTGGCTTTGCAAATGATTCAATTTACTGTTATTTTCCTTAAATTGTAGGTTTCCAGAGTACATTTAAAATATGATTCAAACGAATAGTCAAAGTGATAGACAAAATGTGATGATCACATGTCTTAAACAAGGAATGCTTAATTCGGGTATCTTAATTTGGGAATGGAAGTTGTCTATTCCATCATCTCCAGGAAGATGCAGCAATGCTCCGTGTAACAGCAGGCCTGAACAACTGAGCTCTTATCATTCATTCAACACTACCGTCAACCAGCATTTACTGGCAATTGCTCTGTTTCAGGCAAGGTTACCAGGCACTGGAGATACAAAATGAATTAGATATGACACTTCACCTTAATGAATCCCCAATCTAGGAGAGGAAATAATGACAAAAATTTATAATTATATTACAGTGTAGTAACTGAAACAAACTACATACAGCAAACTATAGGTAGTAAAACCATACACAGAGGCAAGATAATTAAGACAACCTGGGGGGGTAGGAAAAGTTTCTATGAAGAAGTGACATATCAGCTGAGTTTTGAACGATGCACAGAGGTGGTGGGAGCGGGGAGTAGTTGTCTTTGAGCACATTTCACAGGCTTGATGAGCAAAGAAGAGAAGCAGTAAATGACATGTCATAAGCAGAGTAGCACAAACAAGCCATTCAATGAGGCAGGGACTAGAGAAAAAAGAGGTTGGAAAGGTAGACAGACACAAGTTTCCTGTCTCCTCTGAATTTATCCTATAAGATATGAGAAACAGAGGAGTCACCTTTGAATGTAGATAGATCACTCTGGCCAAATGGAGGACAGATGTTCTGAGGAAAGGACCAGAGATAAGACTATTATTAGTCAGCCTCCTGTTTCAGTAATCCAGACAAGAGATGAAAGGAGCTTGAATTGAACGGTAAATGCAGGAGACATCAGTTTACAATGTGAAACCGTTCAAGCTAAGTGTGATTAAGATCCTTGGGGAGGGTGTCCGAAGTAAAAAGACGAGTGTGCTAAGGATGGAACTGGGGCAACAAAGTCTTACAGGTAAGGAAAGAAAAGGAATTCACAAAGGAGTCAGAGAAGGACAATTGGAGATAGAAGAAAAACCATGGGTGTGAGGTACCATAAATTCCAGGGAGATTAAAGACTTTCAACATAGAACAAATAACCAATCAGGTAAAAAAATGAAGGGAAAACTACACTCAAGTAAAGTCTTTAGAATATTTATTGCATTTAGTTTCAGGGTATATTAGTAACTTGATGAGAATAATTTTATAGGAGTTGAGAGGGTAAGACCTAAAGTTATGGCAGCAAAGAGATGGGAATGGTGGGTGTGGGTGGTCAAGTCTTCAAAGAAATTTATGAAAAACAGAAGATCAAGCTCAGCAGTAGCTAGTTATGAATCAAGGGAACACCTTCTAGGATGAGAGACTTGAACGTGTTTTCAGGCTGAGGAAAAGGCTCTGGCAATCCAATACAGAAGGGCTGAAGATTAAGCTAAGTGTAGGAATAAAAAGAAACTGAGGTGCTTGGGAAAGAGCAGTTCAGAGGATAACATAAGTACCCAGCCATAATGGGTGGAAAAAGAAATAGACCAGAGTGGATAAAATAGATAGATTAAGAAGGTGTCTGTACGGTCAAATTGCTGGTGAAAGTAACAAAGAGAAAGATCTGAAAAGATGGGAATTATCATTAGGGAGCCAGATCCTTTCCAGACCTTTGAAAATGGTCTGCTAATTTCCTGGTAATGCAAGTTTGGTTTGTAGACTTCAAAGGAATTTAGATTAACTAGGCAAGTCCAGATTTCTTGACTTCACCCAGGCTTATTGAGATCCCCTGAGATCTAAATCTCTAGAAGTTTCTAGACTGAATGGACCCCTCATATTTGGGGCATCAAAGGTAACTAAGGACCAATTACTCTAGATCATCACATTCTACACTGTCTTCTAACTTCCTGAGATGTCAATAAGCAGTTGTAATCCCACCTCCTCAAGGAAAAAAAAGTGTGGAAAAGTTTTAGAAACACCGGGTTCAACTCAATTAGCAGGCATTTATTTTTTACTGAAAAACTTCCCAGGGCCTTTAATAAGCCATGAGCATTGTGGTTCTCCAAGAGGAGAGTATAGTCTGTAGTTTCCAAGATTTATTTGATGAGAACACATTTCGATCCACAGAATTCATTTAACTGGTTGCAGAGCTAGTGGGAAACAACGCACAGGGCTTTCATTGAAAGATAACATCTTTGATTTTAAATGCTGGATTCTTTCAATTTAGCTTTAAAGTTCAATTTGAGTTAGTGAAGTAGAGCAAGTTAGATAAGATAACTATAGTCATGTTTCTTAATTTTACCAGCACGTTGATTTCATTAAATGTTCATCACATATGAGCTGTGATGGTTGCTGAGAGGTCACAAGGACATTGAGTTGCTCCTGGGTGCCAGGTTCTGGACTAGGAGGAAGGGAAAGTGGGAAGAGCATGGTCTGTACACTCAGAGAGTGCTTACCCACTTCTCCGCTCAGGATACATGCCTTCTGCCCCAGCTCACATCAGGAGTTTTACCATGATATTCCTTCTTGTGAAATCTCTTTTTCTGCACATTCATTCTTCCCGGCATGGATGAGACTTCCGTGTGTTCTGCACCTGTTTTCTTTTCATTGACATTTATGTTCTCCTGGTCCTGAAAATAGCAGTTCATGTTGCTATTATCTGTGCCATTTAAAATATTAAATACTTCAACTAACTCTACTCAGGTGATTTTTTTTTTCTAGACCTCACATTTTCAGGTTCCAGTCGGTCCTAGACTTCCTGTCTTCAACCTTGCCACGTTTTCAAGCTCAGCAATATCTCCTGCAATTTCTTTAGTTTGACACGGTCTCTGAAGAGCACCATCGACTCATGGTCTCACAGTTTTTTACGTGTGCTCTAATTATCTAGGTGTGCTTGTCTTTGAAATCACTTTCTAAAGTTCTACAGAGAAGTCCTCCTGTATTTTTGAGAGTGTATGTCTCTCTAAAATGTATTTCAAAGTTCTGATTTTCTTAGTAACAAAATCAAGACTTTGCTATTTTTAAGTTATGACTTTAAATGTTCCTTTTTAAGAGCTTGATTAAAAGTTATGCTGTTAATGGAGATTCATCATTTTTTTCAATTTAATAAGGTCTCATCTGAGGTTACGTTAAAAATATGGCACTACCTCACTAATAAAGTTCTTGAAAATTGCTTTTTTCTGTCACTAAAATATACATTGCCATCACTGTTACTGAAAAGTCTTTTAGTGCACCAAAGGACCACACTTTGCTAGAAATTTCAACCAAACCTGATTCTATCCATTCAGCATTTTCCTGTTATCTCTTTTGATATTTAGAATAAAATGTGAATTAAAAATCAGGGAAACTGCCCACCCACCCACTGCCTCAAATCTGTAAAACCATTACAAAACTGCAAACTTCAGCCATTTGCCTTATTAGAACACTTCCAAACAATGAGGAATTATTTAAAACAAATAGACAAACAAAAAACAGCAACAAGACAAAAACAAAACCTAGTGTTAGAGGATACTCAGGCAAAATGAAGCATGGTTATCAATTAGGGATTAAGGTGAGATTTTTTTATATATGTTTACACGTTTGGATATCTGATCTTTTTGATACGGCATTTAAAAAAGCAGAATAGAAATGTGTTGATTTTTTCATTCGTTTTATTTATAATAGCTTTATTTTGTCATATATCATTCAACAATACTATAAGCCCACAAAATACAATCAAAGCTCTCAGGTTTACTGAAAGCATCTGGACAGCAAGGTAGGACACTCTTCACCCAAGTTTCCCCATGCAAAGCAGACAACTTGTCACCTTGCCTCATCTTCTTGGAGAGAGCTGCTCACTTAATTGCTTATTTGCCCCCTGCCTGACCAGTGGAAGAATAACCTTTCTAGGGCATTCCTCCGCAATTCTGTGTGATTTGATCTTTCTTTGGTGACCTGGGCCACGCCATCCCAATATGAGAAGAAGCAGCAAATTGAAGTCAGACACTTATTGGAATGAAACTCTCATTTTAAGAAGAAATTCAGATCTATTTAGCTTGACCTTGGAACTTGAATTAAATCTTTAGACACTCAACTTTCTCCAGGGAAGTGTGAGGTTTATATGAATTTGAGTGTATTAAAGCTAGTCTGGCTCTGATCTATGTACCAAGTTGGTTAATTTTTCATTTAAAGGACAAAGGGTTTCACTGGAACTAATTTAACTGACTTAATTTGTGATATTCACATACCAGTTTATATTCTAAACCAGGAGAGGTTTTTTAAAACCATTAACATGTCATTAAAAAAACATAATACATTCGCTGATTGATGTTTTGAAGGCAGCCACGGTTGCCTATGGCTGGGGACTTCTGACACGGTTCATTTTTTGCCTTTGCTACTAACCAATTGTGTGACCCGATATGAGGTGCTTCACCTTTCTCTGATTCACTCTCTGACTAATAAACTGGGATTATAATAATTCCCTCTTCTATCTTTCTCAAAGGGGTATACTGAAAATTAACAAGTTAACAGTCATAAAACACATCAAAATGATCAGTTAAAAGGCAATATATTAGGACTTTCATGTTATGGAAACATATTTGAAATTCATTTTTTTTTTTTTTACCAGAAAAGATTACTGCTCTGAGATTTATCACATAAGTAAATATAAGAATAAATTGGCTTGTTTTGTACTTAATCTGCTAATGTATATGGATTTGTAAGAACCCTGGATTAACAAAAACAAAAAAATCAAGTGCACATTTGAAGATTATATTCACAATATTTCTTCTTAAATAATCTTTTCCATATCTTTTTACTCTTTGAAACATCTCTTGATTAACCCTACCTACTTCATTCCATCTCTCTTGGACTTTGTTGCTCAAAATTCAATATTTACATTTGTTTTGTTCTATATGAGCTTCGTAAGAGTTTTAAGGTTATTTCCAATAATTGTTCTTTCCTCTTATCAAGCTATATAGTCTCTATGTCAGAGCCTGGGTACCTGTTTCCTTTACTTTCCCTCAGTTCCTCTATGACTGGACCACAGTAACACTCAAGAGATGATGTTTGCTAATTACACACAAACAGGGCTGGAGTTTGAACTTGATGAGTGGTTCCTTCCTCATCTTATTTTTTACCTATCTTTATTAAAAAACATGGATTACCCAATGATACAAAACGAATAGGTGCTTGTCTTGCAGATACTTTAAAGTTCACAAATGTGATTTTGTTACACTTAAATGACATAAATTTTTACACAATTTTTTGTAATTGTATTGTTGATAAAACACCAAAAAAATGATAATTACATTACCAGTTGAAAATTATAGTGATATTTACCAGGATAAATCTTGCTGCCTTAAAAACAATGAAATATGTGGGTATTGGAAAGAAAGGAGCTTACGAGAGGAGGAAGTTGTGGCACAGGATAGAGGGTGATAGAAGTACAATGGTATTTTAATTTTCAAGGGATAAATTCAGCACCATCTATTCATATATAAAGGAAATGATTAGTATTTTAAGTACCTATAATATAAGCTCTCAAACATTCTTTTCAAAAGGAAGGAAAAGTAGAAAACAAAACTCCTAATTAATGCACAAATGTGAATGAAGGGGACATGGTATAGCACCTAGTATGACATTGTTATTTTTTGTTTTGTCTTTATTTTTTAAATTTATTGCCTCATTATAAAGATCTAAATAGAACAGAGAAAATATTTCTATGATTAAATAATAAGAGAAATGCCTGATGTTATTTATTTTGTCACTAAAAACCTTGGAGAATTTTCCAAGAATTAGTTATTCAATTAAACAAAAGGAAAGAAGCTCTCAGACTTCTCTATCCAATTGATACTGCGAGTCTATCTTCTCTTACCATGGAGGAAACAGTCCCCAGGTCTGTAGCTCTCAGCATGAGCTTGCTGTACAGAGTTTACATTTTGGTGCCAAAAGCATCACGAATAACAGCACTGATAAGATGGAGATAAAATGTATCTGAGTATTATGCCAAAATAAAGAGACAAGGGTCATTCTCCAATTCTTGTTGATTTAAACTTTTCGAAATTCATTTACTTCATAAAGTTTGGAAATATATTTGCACAAAATTGGGCAAAGCATTCTCTTACTTTTTTCTGTATTTGTGGTTATAACAAAATTCTTATTTCTAATGTACATTTTCTCCATGTTTCAATCACTCCTAATTTTTTCTTTGACTAGTTATTGATTGATCAATTTTTTTTCTTTTTTCAGAGGGGAAGCTTTTTGACCTATTTTACAATTTCAATCAGTTTATCTTTTGCTTTTATCTCAATTAATTTTTTTCTTTTTTTTAGTTATCTTTTTCTAATTCCTAAATATTAATGCTCTAAATTTTCTTTTGAGCGTAGCTTCAGCCGTGTCTTACAGGTTCTGCTGTAAAGTATATTCATACAATTTTATTTTCTGTATAGTCTCCAATCTGGTATGTAGTTTCTTTGTTTTTTATTTTTTTTACTTTTTCTGTATTTTTAAAGAGATTTCATATTTAAAAATTTCCAAGTTATAGGGATTTTTGCCTATGATTTTATTATTAATTTCTAGTTTTACTACATTGTAATCATAGAATGTAATCAATATTAGTTGTACTTTTTTTAAACTTGAAATATAGTTGATTTACAATGTTGTATTAGTTTCAGGTGTACAGCACAGTGATTCAGTTTTTTATATATAACTGTTTTATATATATATATATATATATATATATATATATATATATATGTTCTTTTTCAGATTCTTTTCCCTTATAGATTATTACAAAATATTGAGTACAGTTCCCTGTGCTGTACAGTAGGTCCTTCTTGGGTTATCTATTTTATATATAGTAGTGTGTATATGTTAATCCCAACCTCCTAATTTATCCTTTTTTTATTGTGGTTTTCTCTATGGTCTGATTTTAAGTAATATCCATATATAGTCAATGGGCACTTGAAAACTAAGTAATTTCAAGTACACAATTACCCCTATCGCTAATCTTAATTATATTTATTTTTTATCTGCTTGTTTTGCTAGGGACTGAGATGTGTTCCCATAGTTTATTATAATCCTGATGATCTTTCCCTTATACATTTTGATGCTCTGTCCTTTGGCACCTCTCTATTACAGTTGTGTTTTTATTGTGACTTATATGCTTATCGTTACAAAGTTGGTCTTTTATAATGCATTTTTCATATATTTAAACCATTTTAGAAGTTGAGATCCTGGCTTTCTCTCCCCTCTTCCTCTTCCTCTTCCTCTTCTTCTTCCTCCTCTTCTACTACCTTAGGTCTTTGTCATTTCTTTTATTTCCCAACTCTCTGAGATATTCTGTTAGTTTAGTGTCTTATATACCGCATAAAAATGAATTATGTTATGCCATCCAGCAAGACTCTATTTTTAAAAGGTAAATGCATTCTATTTCTATTTTACTATAGCAGATATTTTGTCTTAAGTTTATTATTTTATGTAATGATTTGTGTTGTTATTGTTTTTAAACCCCCCTCCCCCCCTAACTTTTTAAGTATATACAAAGGTTTTATTCTTGGACTGATTTTAGCACCTAGAGGAGTGGAAATAAAAGAACTTGATCAATATCTTTTTTGTTGAATGAATAACAAAAATTAATAGAACCCTATTCACTGATTTAACTTCCTGCAAGTATATAACCTCACTCTAAGTAAACTTACATCTTTTCCCAGCAACCTTACATAAAGAAAATGAGTAGCCTTACATTTTCTTCCACCTCCCCTTCCTGACAATCTTCGATATTTTGTTAGGTATATTATTTTTAAAATATCAGTTTCCACTTAGCTCTATACCAATAATTTTACACCACAGATTCCTCATTCTCAAATTCCTTATTTTGATTAATGGCTAGGTATTTTCATTAAATAGTTATTTTCAAAAAGGTCTCTATATTCTTTATTTTGGGGTTCTTGAAGGTTTTGAACATCTTTCTGTTGCTTTTATGCATAGACCATAATTGGACTGGTCATAACCTTTTAGGGTCAACTTTTTAAGTTGTTTAAGTTGTTTTTTCAGTGTGCAATGAACATTCATTCATTGTCTTTGGAAATTTAATGTGCCTGTGAACACTTTTGGCCATAACTTTTAGAGATTATTTAATATTTCTGGTCCTTTTTCTCATAGGATGGAATTTTTTATCTTTGCAGTTAAATACAATTATTAGAATATATCTGAGTGTTGATTGTTTTAATAATGCACTTCCCCTCCCCCAAAAATCTCACGTGGCATTTAGATATCCCGTATTCTATTTTCTTTATTTTCTTTCTTTTTTAAAAAAAAGTTTTCTTCTATTACAACTTTGTTATTTCTGTTCCACTTGCTTTGTTATCTTCTTTAGGGACAGGAGTATGTATACATGGGATATTCTTTAACTTTCTCCAATATTTATAATGTTCATTTTAATTCTTTTTTTCTCTTTGTTCTTTTACATTCTGTCTTATAAAATTGTTTCAAGCCTGAACTGCATGACACTGTTTGCAGCAGTATTTATTCTGTCTTTATGCTTCATCTTGTAGCTTTAATTTATGAAATGGTTTTATTGTTTGACTCAATTTCTCTTCTGAGTTCTGTTAGCTTATGTGTTATATTCTTCTAGTGTGTTATCATTGTTTCTTTTTGCTTTTATATCTCATTTAAGACTTTTTAGTAATAATTTTCTCCTTAAATTATGAGAATAAAGACAAATATTTGTCTGAAATTTGTTATTTACTGGAGTTATTCTTTTTCATTTTGTACTTTTTTTGCCTGCGCATGTTTTGTTATGTGCTTTCTCTTCTTTTGATGACATGTATACAAGGTAATCTGTGAGTTTCTTTTTGAGTGTTAGCCCTGTTTGAAAGGGGCTGTTCTATCCAGGCCTACTATGTACTTAAGAATAATGTGAGAGGAATAGGAAAAATGGAGTGAGTTGACCAACAGCTGTGCAGACCTGCATGTGTGTGCATGTGTAAGTAATTTATAACTTATTTGTTTCCCCTCCAAGTACTTTCTTAAAACCCAGTTTTAAGAGAAAATAAAAATACCATATATTTATCATTCACCTTCAAAATTTTTACTTGTATTATTTGTTAGTATGTCAACCAACATGTTTTAAACACTTATCATGTACAAGATCCCATAGAATCTATTTCATGTTTAAGAGTATCCACAATTTTGTGAAAATGGAAAGTAACACTCAACAGAACCCATGAGAACTGAGTTCCAGATATAGATTTGCCTAAACTAAGATTTTTTTTTTAGTCTGAGAAAATTATTTAAATTCTCTATATTTCTGATTCTTGAGAAGTTTAGGTAAGATAATCACTAACTCTTTACAAATTGAAATCTCTTGATACTGGGAAACAGAGATATAGAAAACCACTGAAGTCTTTGGAAAGATTTTATTCAACCTATGATGATTATCATATCAACAAAATAGATTAAAAAACCATGAAACTTTTATTTATACATTTAAACAATTCTAAACTCAGAAAATAGGTAGGTATGTTTTCCTCACTTACTGCTGGCCATGTTCGTATGTCTTGGAAATGCCACATCATAGAGGGTATCAGTAGAGTAAGAAAGCTTTGCTAAAGTTTGGACTTATCTCTGTATTTTCCCCATAGAGATTTATCTTTTTGCATTCTTAAATCAAAGAATCGAAGTAAGCCAAAAATAGAAATTTTTATTACAACCGGAGATCTTTCTTTGCTAAATGAATATTGACATCAAAATTCAGAGAAAAGTTATATATTGCCAAACAGTAAGTTTTGCTATTGAAAAATAAACCGTAACTTGGAGTTCTTTGCCTTAATCTGTAACTGTCTCTGTGTTAACGTTTTGAAATGCCTCGTAGTGTCTTATGTGTCGTTGAAAAAAATACAGATACTTTAAAACCCACAAAAAACACAACCAATAAAAGACCTACATTTTACTTACACTGAAAGCTATCAGAGAAAGAAATTACAAATGAAAAACCCATAATTTGATGGGAAAGAAGGAGAAGAAAAAGCAAAGAGATTCTGATAGGTCACTTTCTCATACACAAGCATTTAGTCTACAGTAATCTTCCAAGACTGTCAGATTTGATTGAAAGATAATGCAAGATTTTTTCTTGCCACAATTTATAGCATGTATCCATTAGGAATAATTATGGTTGCATGATTTTGCTAGCTGTTATCTCTACAAGTGTTACTAATGGTTTTATCAATTACTCCCTGTCCAATAACGGCATGGTTGTAACCTAATTTAAAGACACTCTATCACCAGGCTGATTTGTGTAGTAGTAAATGACAGCATTTGAGACACCAGCCAAATGACTCACTTCAGTGACTTAGTTAGTCTCTAATAATTAACAATTAGTAGGTACCTAGAGAAAGCTCAAGAGACTGGAGCTCCCACGTTTCTCTTTCTTATCTAAATACAAGAAGTTAGAGAGACTTCAGTGATTCATATTAATAAAATTGAAGGCCTCTGTGGGTTTGAGAACATGTGTATATAAGAGAGAGCTGTTAATAATTCCTATTTAAAATGAAAGAAATTGGGGGGGATGCGTGTTCAAAAGGCTGTGTCTTTGAACCACATTGGAATCTGTAGATATGTTAAGACCCACAAGTAGAAAAATTACTAAATATTTTTTTCTAGGCATGTTAGTGCTTCAGTTCAGAAGTGAAGTCAATGTGCTAAAAGGGGAACAGTGTTGACAAATTTGTGCTGTTTCTTGAACTTTAAAGGGAAAATGCTGGATGTGCAAAAATGAAGCACTTCATTACAGACCATTAGTGTGAACTTTATGTACAGCTGAAGGCTCAGAAAGGTATTGTCTGCTTAGTACTAGCTGAGAAGAAATTTGAAATCCCTGTCATTTTTTAATGAATGTAAAAGATGATTTTTTCTCTAAAGATGTTATCTCTAAGGATTTTTTCAAAGAAATCGGCCCATTTTGAAAGTCTAAATAACAGCCTGAATTTCCAGCCTTAAGTGGACTACATTTTCTGAAAGTAGTTTGATTTCTCAGGGTGAAAGATAGTGAAAGTGAACTACAATGCATGGAGGACCAGGGTTCTTGCCCTGTGGTGCCCTTCTGTGGAATTCAATAGTATATTTGGATCTAGCTTGATGAGACAAAGTTGCTTTGGGATAATTCATTAATCAGGTTACTGTGTCAGACCTTAGTACCTTAAGCCCTTCAGGTAAACCGTGAATTTAAGATAACCATCAATTTACAAGAAGAGTGGATCAGGTAGAATGATGAAGAGTTTCATTCAACACTATCATGTCATTGCCAGCGATACCAGAAGACCCCAACCTGTAGAGAAAATGGGTGCTTTGCTTCATTCTGTACTGGATTGTTCTCTGAACTCCCTGTGAGGAACAGGTGTGCAAAGCCAACGACAAAAACATATTACAGCCTTGAGGTTTTAGGAATGTTGTGGAAAATAGTCTTTACAAACATCTTCACACTTACAAGCAAGCCTATTCTGATAATCGCACTTCACCACACTGTCATGGCTAGTAAACCGATGTTCCTAGATAAATTCTGATGGACATTTGTAACCCCGATCCTTCGACTAGCTCCAGAAATGTGCTGAAGGAGTGAAATGTGTGAATGAACTGAAAGCCCAGGTCCCCAGCCACTCCTTGCTACAGAGTATCATTCCTTGCACATATATTTGTGCTAATCACAAAAGAAATCAGTGAAAAGGAAGAAAATAAGTCACTGAGGATCTGATCATCTCCCGAACAAGATCACAATGGCCAATTTGCAGAAATGGGTTTCTCTAATTTTCCCTTGTGGTGGTGATGAGGTTATGAAATACTCATAATAGCACAAGAACTGCCCTCTCTGGAAGCTGCTAAGAAAACTCCAACCATAATAGGAGGGTGAGGACTCCGTGGTGTTTCTGACAATGGAGTTGAAGCCCCACCCCTCCTTACTCAGCTGTATTTGCATATTCTTTTGAAAACCACACATTGAGGATCTATAGCCCCAGCTGATGTCATCGGGCACAGCATGCAGCCACTAGAAGTGGGACAATTATAATTTTTGTAGCTGATTAATCATCATGAAAAAGTAACAGTCAATTGACTCAATCATACATCCACGGTGATTAATCACACTTCACTTGTGTTTTTTTCCGCCAAGTATTTTACTGACAGTGCAGATGTTGGTTGATTTTCTCCTTTAGCCTTTTACTTGGTCACAGATGTTAAGTAATCACCTTGTCCTGATACTTGACTTATCCATAACCTTCAGTATTACAAACCCTTAAGAGAAAATG
The DNA here is from genome assembly GCF_028564815.1 of Eubalaena glacialis. Taxonomy (NCBI): domain Eukaryota; kingdom Metazoa; phylum Chordata; class Mammalia; order Artiodactyla; family Balaenidae; genus Eubalaena; species Eubalaena glacialis. Next base: position 60,590,339 of record NC_083727.1, on the reverse strand, counting down.
TGCTCTTTTCTTAGAAATCAAATGGTAACATAGTTATTACCTTTAAAAAAAAAAAGGCAGGTTAATCAATATATGAAATAGCCATAATTGGACTCTGTAATCACAGATTTTTTTTTTTGATAATCATGCTACTCCCCCATTTGTTCCCCGATGGCATGATTACTGATAAAACATTAGGAAAAAGAGCTGTTTTTCTTCCCTCTTCCCAGAGTGTTAATGGCTCAATTCCATTTAGATTTAATCCAAAACTAGATGTTCTAATCCAGATTCATAAATGGTCTCACCTCGTTGCATTTTACTTCAGGGCAGATAAAATTTACTCCTGAAAACAGAACAGACATCGTACCATGCTCTCACCTGAGCACATTGCTATTTGAGATGTCTCAGTTTCTGGCTCATAAGAGAAGCTGAAATGATTCCACTAGGGCCGTATTTATAAAATTGTCACATATGAATTGTTTATATTTAAGAAGCAATTTACAAATGCACCAGTCTGTTGGTAAAAGAGCAATATTCAAGGAATATTCTAAACGATTATGAGTCAATTAAATCACTTTTAGGGACAAGTGACGACCTAGTTTGTATTCAAGGCAACAGAAATGCTTCACTCCAGACTTCCTTTGTAACAGTGGGATTAGTGGGAGAAGTGTGTCAAAGATACGCTGCAGTCAAGCCCTAAGACTTGCCTAATTTCTCAAATGGAAATTCTGGTCTAAGGGACCAGCAAGGTGGCATGGCAAAGTGAAGCCCACCCCCATGCCCCAGACTGGCTTCCATGACTTCAGCCTCTCTAATCTTAGAAGAAGGTATCATCTCCCAATACTGACCTTCAGATAATCTTTGAGATCATTTCCCATGTGAGAAATTGCTTCCATGCCAGGATAACACAGCCGCACTGAGTTCTATCCTGGGCGACTGTCTTGATACCGTTAATAAAGAGCCTTGAGTTGGATGTAATTGTTAATAAACTAATTCTAAAAATCCACTCAAATGTCACTTATAATCATGATTTTCTGCTGGGCTAGGACCCCTGGGGAAACCTTTGAAGCTGTGAATCTTGTATGCAATGGCAGGGATGAACATAAGAAGGTAGAGGGCCACACTTGCTTTATAGCTTAGTTGTTTAAAATTATCACATATGATGACGCTCAGAAACCCTTGCAGCTGTGAGAACCAGAAAAGAAAGTGAGGGATGGAGAGAAGAACCAGTAGGAAACTCTCCAACTAAATCCAGTCCTCTTTGGATGTACCAGAGGGAGAGGTGAAAAGATGTTATTACTTGTAATTTGTAACAGGAACATCAAGGCACAGAAGATAATATAAAAGCATTTCAGTAAGAAGAGACCCATGACATGAAACTATTTAAAACAATTAATCAAAAAAGCCTAATTATTCAATTAGATGGATAAATGAATCTTCTTAAAGTGGATATGCAAAAAAGAGAGTGATGATGAAATCTTTTAAAGGGAAATGAGTGTAACAAATCAGCTAAATTTGATCTCTAAAAAAATTCTGAATAATAAGTCAGTGATTATGTTTTAATTGGGCTTTAGCTTTATTATAATTGAGGACACTCATTATCTTGTTTTATTGTATTTATGATTTTAATATTCATACCATTTGGTACTTTATCTTTGTATACTTTCTGCCAGTGCTTGTTGCACTTCCTGGCTGATTAGTGCCTGGGTCAGTGTGAAGTGAATACAGATGTCTCAATCATGGTCAGCAGGAGCGGTGGCTGATTTTCAGTGTTTGAAGGTCTCCTATAAAGTCGTCCTTTGTACAATTGTCAGGGCGATGATTTTTTTCTGGTTTCTTTTTTTTTTTCTCTCAACATGAGTAGCTCAGTTGGTAAGAGTCATCTAACAAGAACCTGTTTTTCACTCTGAAGGGAATAAAGGGACTTCATTTTCGGGGTCTGATCAGTGTTTCTAAAATGACAACACATGTACATTTATCCTGTCTTAGGGGGGAAAAAAATAGCTTTATGCAAACAGTAACATCTAACTGAAAATTCAAGCTCTTTATCTGAGGGTAAAACAGGGCAAAGCAGAGCTCTTATGCTTGTAACTTCCAGACGACTGGATAAACTACTCTTTGTTCACAGAGAAGGGCAGTTGAGCCAAAGATTATTTCCAAGTTTTTGTCAATCACTTTGCCCTGTAAAAGGTGCACACATGGCTGATTGCTTACACACTCAAAATCAGCCAAAAGGTGCAGTCAGAATGAGTCGGCAACTGTCAGCTGCCTTAGATGTAGAGAAAGCTTTAAATGCGCCTTTGAGAAGCAAAGAGGATACAATTCAGTGCTCATGCGTGGGACTTTTGTGAGCCCAAGTGACATTTGTGAGTATTTAATCCATTTTTAAAATCTTTCAAATGAGTCAGCAGCAAGATTGTATTTAGGATTTTATTTAGGTCCATAGTTTTGATGCTGGTTATATTGAGATTAGTAGGTAAATAAAAGGTATGGACTGTATTTTGCCCCATTGCCAGATAAATGCATATTTTTCAGCCAATCTTCTGCTTAGTAAAGGAACTTAAATAATGGAAGAAATATTTCTTACATTTAAATAATGGAAGAAGTAATGAATGAATGAATGAATGCATTTAAAGTAAAACAAACACACACACACACACACACACACACGCATCTGATGACCTGAGATTCTGAGTGCTCTAGTCTGCCTTTATCATTTCTGTAAACACAGAAGTGAAAAATTATTATTTGAAAACTTGGACATAACTCTTTACTGACATATATTTTTGAAAAGAAAGCTTGACTTTTATTATCAAGTCACAGTGTGTGTTTTCTAAATAGCAGATCTTGGGCAACGGTTCATATTTAAAGCAGGCTTTTGCAACTTTGGCATTATTTATCTTTGGGGCCAGATAATTATTTGTTGTGAAAGGCTCTCTTATGCACTGCAGGATGTTTAGTAGCATCCTTGGATCCACCCACTAGATTCCTGTAGCACCACCCACCTTAGTTGTGACAATCAAAAATGTACAGACTTTTCCAAATGTCCCTTGTGGGTCAAAATCACCCCCTCATTTGAGAACTATTGCTTTAAAGCCTTAGCTGACAGTGAGTAAGACATTCTTAAAGCAAAGATAGTCCACAATAATACAGTAATGTACAATTATAAAAGCAGATCCTTGATCACATATGCTGTAAATCGGAAATTGGGAAGTGTTGGATGATTTTCAGCTCACTTTTCTGAGACTAATCAGTATTATCATGCAAAGTATTTTAAAGTTTTCCCAGGAATGATACAGAAATATTACAAAAAGCTGTGATATTTTAACTTGAAGAAAATTGGTAAATTTACTGGACTATAATAATACTGAAATGAGAATAACAACAATGATAATAATAGCAGCATTCATTTATGAAACACAGTGATAGGCAGCCTTACATCATCTACTCACTGAGGTTATTTTACCATAAACAGTTTCGTGAGGTAATAAACCAGGATCACTCTGCTTAATCATCGTTCCTTCCATGCTCCAGTACTGGCTTGGTGACTGGAGGCTGTGTAACAAACGGATTGGCACCATCTTTCAAGGCCATCTGTATCTGAGCTCTTGGATTAACACCAGGTGTTTAGTTGAGTACAATAACGAAAACATTTCCATTTTGAAGGTGTGAAGATCAAGTTATTTAACCTGAGATTCTAAAAGCAAAGGGATTATTAAAGAAGAAGCAAGAACTCCCTGTATGTGATTTAACAGTTAGTATACACAAGTTTATCACTGATTGCAGGAGGTCCAGCATAGATAGGACTTCTACTTTACCAATGTTGGATCAAATTTTTCCTGGGGGAAGAAAGCCAACAGCATACGCAGTACTGGCCTCACATGGTTGTCCTCTCCATGTCTCATACATATTCTCTGAAGAACTGATGGCTCCTTCAACTAGCTTCATTTTACTTACTCTGGTTTAAACGAGATTAAAAAGCAGCACATTTTCCTCCTTAACTTCTTTGTAGCTGCTGCTAGCATTTATCTTTCATCTAGCTGAGTATTCTTAGAATTCTTTAGCTTTTCATATGTTGTATGTTTCTCCCCTAGGCTATCTCCCTATGTTTTATAGTTGCAAAATTAGGGTCACCAGTACCCACTTATTCCGTTTCTCTATCTCCTCCTCAAGACTTAACTTCTCTTTGAGCCTCTGCTCCTAAAGATATGTTCCTTGTCCCTTAAGAGTTTGGGTCACATGGTCACAAAGCAGGGAACTCCAGGCATTTCCAAAGTCATTTTTCCCTCTGATGGTTCTAACCACGCTTGACAGCTATTGGCCATTCGGTTCTTAGAGTCACTGTTGCTGACACGTGGGTTTTCTCCATGTGGTCTTCTCCATTGACCATGAAATATGAGATCTCTAAGATCTCTTATCTGTATGCACTGTGCCCCACAATTTTGAATGGGAGTGAAAACCTTCTGAACAGAGTATTTTAGGAACGTCAGCACCCAAGAAATAAAGGAAATGAGTCCTCAGGGATAAGGCACCTATTCCTTTTCCTCTTTGAAAAATTAGCTCTTCTCCCTCAATTGCAGGACCAAAAAATAAATAAAATAAAATTAAATAAATAAATAAAATTCTAAGCAGGAGCTGCAAATTGTTCCAAACATCTGTGATCCCTTTTTTATGTGTCAAAAATTTGTAACTACTTGTGTCATGTTGGGTGTTAATATAGTAGAAAATATTTTTCCTGTTCAAGAATATTATTGGAAGAGTGTATTAATTACCTAAACCAAAAGCTAACATGTTTTTCCCATATACAAGAGAGGTGGAAAATCTATTTCCAAACTTTGATGAAGAAAACTTTCCTGACATTCCATTCTGAAGCCAGTTTCATAATTATATGCCAATCATTTTGACAAGGAATTTCATTATTTCTTCTTATGAGATGATGTATATCAACATGTGACTGCAGAATATTCACTTCAAAGATGCAAAAATAAAAGTGAGCCAGTATTTTTAAGATGTTTGTTATTCTTTTCTGCAATTAAGTTCAGAATAAAAGCTAAGTGACACAAAATTACACACACGGTAGCAGAATTACAAAAAATTAAAAAGAAGAAATGCTCATAAAGTCAACCATCCCATTAAAATTCCTTTTTGCTGGGTGAGCTGAAAGACCATGAAAAAAAATCCACCTGCCATTCAGTTTAATTTCTTGTTTAGAGCTCTACAGCATTCTGTGTAAAACTAATCAGTAAAAAGGATTTATGAGACCTTGAAATAGAACAGTCGAAAGGAGGAAATTATAGTCAGTTTTAGTTATTAAAGATTTTCACCCCTAAATTTAGTATAAAGGAAACGTTATACATCTTTTTTAGCTGAAACAGGACATTTATCAAATGCATGGATTGGGGAGACAATTGTGCTTAGACCCACTAATGTTTCTTTATTTGATGCTCACCATGTTGGCTGTGGTAAAGTAGACCCAAACAAAAGGGAAACAGGATTGGAAAAACTATGTTTTTAAAAAAAAAAAAAAGGCAAGAAGACACAGTGAGCCATGACTTTAGACATGAGAGAAAAGTATTTGTGAATTCAGATCCAGTTCATACTACACAGCTTTAGTTTGACTATATGTTTAAAAGAGCAGGGGCAAGGAAAGAAGGAAACAGGGAGGGAGGAAGTGAGGAGGGAAGGGAGGCAAATTCCCCATCACCTCGAATGGCTTTTCACTTTATGGGATCAAAATCTAGCTCTGATCATACTTGGAGACCAAGTCATTACTGATTTTTGTTTATTTTTGGTATCATAATATTTGCAGGACCATGAGAATTTCTGAAAATAGTTATACACCGACTATGCAACGTTGCTTAGTGATGAGTTTTGAGAGACTGCCTCAAGGCGCTTGGGTGCTGTGTGCATATATGGTCTTGAGACTTTTACTTAGATACATTTCTTAGCAAGGTAATTTGAGAAAGTTCAAGAATTTAGCTTTTGTTTGATGAAATACAAATGACAGATGGAAAATTGCAATATTTTGAAAAGAAAAAATGCAATGATGCACAGAACATAAGATTGCCGTAATAATAATGGCACTTAGCATTTACACTGAGTTCTTCATCTGCAAAGTACTTTACAAACAACTAATTAAGCCTCATAACATTCCTGAAAGACAGGTAAGGATCATTACTGCCATTCTACAGATGGAGAAAATGAGGCATGGGGGGTTAAGTATTTTTGCCTAAGGCTATTGGAAATAAACAGCAACAACTAGATTTAGGTCTAGGGGCTCAGTCTTTCCTGGGTAAAGGATGGAACCAGCATTCTTTCAACCAAAACAATGAGGCTTTTAGTGCTAAATATCTTCCCTTTTGAAAAGAAGATTAACCTGTCATTCAGTTAACACTGATTTCCTTATAAATTGAAATGATACTTGCCTTCAGAAAACAGCAAAAACCCGTTCCCTGTTCCTTTATTTGTCTCATTCATTCTTCTGTCTGCACAATTATCCCCAAAGAATGCCTTTTCTGAATGACTAGGTGACAAGATCCTTTACAGTCAGTGTCACCTGGTGGCAAAGCATTGAGACCCAGGTTTTGTTTTACATTAAATTTGCAAATCATATCGATGGGCTTCATTTTAAAATTTATGACAATTTCTCATTTCTTTTTTTTTTAATAATTATTTTTTTATTTTGTAAATTTATTTATTTATTTTGGCTGCGTTGGGTCTTCGTTGCTGCATGCGGGCTTTCTCTAGTTGCAGCGAGCCAGGGATACTCTTCGTTGTGGTGTGAGGGCTTCTCATTGTGGTGGCTTCTCTTGTTGCGGAGCACGGGCTCTAGGTGCATGGGCTTCAGTAGTTGCAGCACGTGGGCGCAGTAGTTGTGGCTCGCGGGCTCTAGGGCACAGGCTCAGTAGTTGTGGCGCACCGGCTTAGTTGCTCCATGGCATGTGGGATCTTCCCGGACCAGGGCTCAAACCCGTGTCCCCTGCATTGGCAGGCGGATTCTTAACCACTGCGCCACCAGGGAAGTCCCAATTTCTCATGTCTGATGGGTAATTATTATTGTCAATTTCAAAATTCTGTACTATGTGAAAGAAAAAATAAGTAGATTCTATTCTTTTATTCTCTTCTACTAGTTAACTCTCTTGATAATTCTCCTGAATCCCTAAATTATTGTTCAAGATGTAGAATGTCACCAAAGAAATAATTCTCAGCATGAAAACAAAAAATAGGTTGCTTATTTTTGGTATTACTGCTGCTTACCTTTAGAGATCACCCAGGTTTTAATGAAGAGTTGGAAACACATTGTGGAACACAGCAGAAATTTTAGGACAAGTTTCCTTTTCCTTCTCCTTGGAAGATCAATAAGGTCAATGACCATGTTTTCATATATACTTATTTGTAAATTCCCAGCCCCTAGGATCTTACACTCTTGTTTCAAACAGGATTTGAAACAAGAGTGAGAACTGCACTAATACTGCTGTGGGATGTAAATGTATAAGTCATATTCTATCTAATAAATATGTTGAAGGAATACAACAAGGAACAGAGATTACTTTTGTCTTCTTATGTACTAAAAACAGTATGTACTTACCAAACTGCTTGTGATTTGTACACGTGGCCAGCATTTGAAGAATTTGATTCTGAAAAATTATCCCTGTAAACTTGTATTTTTTAAATTCCCAACAATAAAAATGTTCTAAACTTAGAATATGATGATAGTTGCACAACTTTATAAATACACGAAAACCAGAGAATTGTATACTTTAAATTGTAAATTTTATGCTATGTCAATTATAGCTCAATAAAACTATTTTTTTAAAAAAAGGTCAGAAAATGCCAAGCTGATCCACCACCTCCTCCCCTTCAGTGCTGGTCTAGTTTAGCTTCCAAGAACTATGCTCTATCAGTTTAGAATATGCTCTCAGAGTATTTTCAAAGGATTATTTTTTTGTTCTTACTTTGTTTCTGTTGACCCTGCAGGAGCCATTGGATGCCCAGCTGCTGTCCATTCTCTACACTTATCCTACCCAATGGAACACCATTGAGAAAACATTGCTGCAATACCAGGTAAACTGACTTGGGTTCCATACCCACTAAGAGTGAAACTATTTCCTTTTCAAAGGAAACTACAGCTTCTGAGAAAGATTAATTTCTCGGCCCTTATAATTACACAAAACATGGGACCCTGCCATTGGAACAATTTGATTTTCCCCTTGGAGTTCAGGGTTCCTCCTTGACTCCTGCTTAGCATCTAAGCTGGCTTATCTGTCTGTAGAAGACTACAGTAGCAGGGACCATGTGTTCAGTGATCGCTAAATTCCGCAGAAAAAATATAATGAAGATATTGACTTCACTAAATAAATTTGTGAAAGATTGGATTTATTGGTAACTAGATGGAGTCACTATTTTCATCATTTCTTTTTTTCCTTTCCTTCCCCACTTCTTGTTGCCAATAATCTATGAAAACATAATTGTAATGACTACAGAATATTCTAGAAAGTGAATATATCGTGATTTAGCCAATCGTTTCTTTATTAGCATACAGCTGGTGTAATTCCAACTCTTACACTAACATACACAATATCTTCTTCAATAACCTCATTTATAAATTTTGTTCTAACTCTGTTATTATTTTGTACTTAATCTAATGTGAAAATTTTACCATATTTAAGTACGTAAATTATTCTAATCCTCTTTCTGTTGGTTGCCAAAAGGCCTTAGAAAGTTTGGCCAATTACAGTACTATGTCCAGATGTGTAATAGTTCTCCTCTCCCTTAACCTTTGGCATTTTTGCATTCTTATTTCTTCCAAATAAATTAATTCATTTAAAGTACTTTTCATAGTGTCTCAGAAATAGTGAGGTACTATACATAATAGTATTATTCTAAATTTTGTTACTAACAACTATATATATACTTATCCAGGTACTTGAAAAACTAATGGTATTCTGTTTCATGGATGCTTAAATTGGTCTTTGTTTCATTATCAGTGAGTCGAAAAATGTCCTGTATTTATTGATCCTTCATATTTCTTCCATGGATTTTCTTATTGTGTCTTTTATTTATTTTTAATTGGGGTGTTTCTCTTTTTATCCACATTTTAAGTATTTTTATATGTAGTAATAATATTAACCTGCTGTCATTTTTGTTTTAAATATTTTCAACAATTGCCTTATGAGTTTTTTGACAAAAAAAGTTTGACATTGTTGATGAAATACATTGGTGTTTTAAAAATAAATATGTCTACCATTGTTTTTATACTTAGAATAGCTTTTCCCAAAGTGTAATCTCTTAAAAACTAGGATTTGGGAAAGTTTTGTTAAATAAATAAAATTATATGGCCTAATAAGTTTGGAGAAAAAGAAGATGTGTAAATTTAAGTGATTTTCTTTCATAATATCATGCTTTTAGGAAGTTGATATGCATTGAATTTCCAATGAGGGAATAGAGTGTACAGCATTTATAGAACATATTTGGCCATGGACCCCTTTGTTCATAGAGCATTCCATGGAGCTAATGCTTCTCAGAACACACTGTAGGGGACACTACATAGAAACTATTTGCCTGTCCCAAGATCATTTTTTTTAAAGTTAACCAACTTACTTTTAGTTTTTAAAAGCCTCATTATTTATTTATTTAACTATTTTTTCCATAAGGTCTTTATTTAATATACATACTTCATAGGGTGGGACTTTAACTATTTTTTCACCCAGTAATCAGTTCTCCCAATAGCTTTTATTTAAAAACCTGCATCTTTTAATCATTTACTTTATGATGCACTCTCATTTTTGCCATGAGGTAATTCTTATGTATGTATTTAGTGTGTTGAAGTACTATCTGTTCTATTAATCAGACTGTAATTTCATGAACCAGAACCACAGATTATTTTACCATAGCAATATATTTAAACATCTCTTTTACTATATTTGAATGTGCTATATTTTTACCCATAATGTTCATAGATATCTTTACCTATTTATTCTTCCAAATAGACTTTAAAATTATTTTATCATGATCCTAAATAACATTTTATTAATCTTATAATTAATTTGGAAACAACTTGCATATTTTATAAAATCCAGTGCTCCATTATGGAAATACAGTTTCTGTTCCTTTTGTATTGAAGTTTTTATTTATATTGCTTAGGAAAGTATTTTAATACTTCTCATACAGATTATGTGCATTTCTTAATAAGATATTACTATTCTGTGAATGGTACCTTTTCTCATTATGTACTCTAATTGGTTATTGCTGCTATACAGAAAAACTATCAATTTTTGCCATTTAATTTGTATCTAATCACTGTAATGAACTTTAATATTAATTCTCAGAGTTTTGTCAATGATTCCCTTGAGTTTTCTATTTAAATAGTCATATTGTCTGCAAATAATAACAAAAATTTACACTCTCTCATTTCAGTATTATGTATTATTGCCTTGGCATGGAAGTCGATGTAAGCATTGTTATATTTAATTAAATATAATTTTGAATCTTTTTAAAGATAATTTAAAAAAATATATTAGTGATCCTTTTATTCCTAATTCTGTGGAATTTATTTTTTTTAATTAGAAATGAGTGTTGAATGCTATTGAAGGAATTTTTACCAACAAATAACAGCAAAAGAAACCCTATGAGATTTTTTCTTATATAAATCTGTCTATCCACATATGTATACATAAGTTAACACATTTATATATAGTTGAATATGTCATTTATACAACTACATACACACACAAACACATCTATGTCTAATGTTCCTGAAAAGACTGGCTTTCCTGTGCTAAATTCTCTCTGGTTGTAAAATAAAGCAGCTTCCTAGAGGCTGTGTCTTAGAGCTTAATGCTGAGTCTGCCACACAATTTTCTTGTGTGGCTTCAGATTTCCATAATAAATTATTTTCAGATTTTCCTTGGGCCTCAGGATAATGTTCTCTTTACCTTTTTTTGGTTGTTGTTATTAGACCTTGTGTCATTGTTGGTTTTGTTTTTTCCTCTTTCCTATTCTTAAATGAGAGTCATTCAGTATCAGGGTTCACCCTCAGACAAGGTATAAATTTCCTTTGAAGCTGCTTGTGGTCTAACAGGTGCTAACTGACTCACCTTTTTATAACTGCATAGATCAAAGGGTACTTAACATCTATGATTGTCAGTATACATCAGTGTCTAGTAAAAGTCTATCTGGTTCAGTTCTTCTGAACTGAAATGAAACCATTTTCCAACTCCATCACTTGAATCTCTGGCACCCTAGAGATGGACAGGGAATTCTGTGCTGCACCACTGTAGGAGCTTCTGCCTGTAGACCATTTATGATTCCACACCTGCAGTATGATGTTTTCTAAGATGTAACTTCATGTGTTCAACCCTGCACGACCTGCACAGTTGACTTATTAGAATTGTGTTCTACATATATGGATGTTTTAAGATGTATATGGTGGGGTTGGCTCTGAGACATAAGGACTGGTGTTCAAGGACCAGACAGAGGCCTCAGGAGCTAAGGGTAGCCCCCAGCTGATAGCCAACAAGGAAGCAGTACCTACAACCACTTAGAAACTGAGTTCTGCTAACAACCTGAATGAGGTTGGAAGCAGAGTCTGCCCCAGAGCCTCTAGACAAAAGACACGACCTGCCAACACCTTGGTTTTGGTCTCGGGACACCCTCAGCTGAGAACCTGCTCAGCCACACTGTGCTGGGACTTCTGACCTGCCGAAACTGGAAGATCCTTAGCCAGTGCTGATGAAAGCTGCTAAATTTGTGGTGTCAGGCCCATATTGCTGTCTGAAGGCTTTCTTTGTCTCCTACTGTCTCCCTTCATTTTCACAGGCATTACCTCCAATAAATCTCTTGCAATTAAAAAAATAAACTTGAGGAAATGTGGTAGATGGGCGGGTGGTGAGAGTGCCTTGATACCTGAAGAAGCAACACTTTTACATCATGAGGATGACTGACCCAGTGTTCTGTTAGATAATGACCTGGAGTGTCTACACTGCTGTGCATGCAGTGAGGAAGAAATGAGGTTTCTTCCTTCTGAGTTTCAGGAAACAGGAAACCTTTATTGTAAGGAAGAAGTTGAAGGAGACCATTAGTTATTTTTATTATAATCTTCCATTGCTTTGCTAGTCAGTGGAAACCCCCTCCCAACCATGCTTAACTGAAGCACTAGTACTCCCTCTTCCAGTCTTAACTTTCCAGATTTCTGTGAGTTTGCATCTTTTTTTCTGTTTTCGTAGGTAATTTATTGGAGAGATTAGGGACAATAAAGAGTGACTTTGTGGGTGCCCATTCAGTAGAAATCTGGGAAGACCATTCAGCACCTTCAAGTGAGGATAATGCTCATAGAAACAAATCAGAGATAGTTTAGTCCATTATGTTCTAGAACATTTCAATCCTCTTTTATAAAAGAAGAAAGAAGAGTCAAATAAAATGCCTTTAGTCAGATGCTTGGAAACTTCAACCTTAATTTGTATAATGATCACATAATGAACTACTTCAGAAAAAATACTATGACGCTACTTAGACCATATAGATTTCTCAAAGTAGCAATGTAAGACAATGAGAAAAGATAACTATACGTGTACCATTAAATATTTTTTCAAAATTATTATTATTTTGATATAGAAGTTATATTCTAAAGAATAACAAAGCGTTTGTAAAATTGCTGGCATACTAATGATTTATCTGACCACTTTCTGAAATAGTTCCCAAGGGATTTTGTAAATTGCCAATCTGCCATTAGACACATATGAGTATGGGTTCTCTAGAGAAACAGAATCAATAGGAGAGAGAGACAGACACACTATAAGGAATTGGCTCATGCAATTATGGAAGCTGTGGAATCCAAGATCTGCAGCAGGCAAGCTGGAGACCCAGAAGAGCTGGTGGTATAGTTCCAGTCTAAGTCCAAGGCTTGAGAAACAGGAGAGCCAACGGTGGGAGTTCCAGTCTGAGCCCAAGTCAACAGCCAGGAAAAAAACAATGAAGCAGAGAGAAATAATTCTTTCTTACTCAGCCTTTTATTCTATTCAGCTTCAACAGATTAGATGAGGCTTACCCATACTGGAAGGGACATCTCTTTTCTTTAGTTACTCTACCAATCCAAGTGTGAATCTCATCCAGAAACACTCTCACAGACATACTCAAAATAATGTTTAACCAAATATCTGGGCATCCCATGGTCCAGTCAGTTGACACATAAAATTAACTGTCATAATATTCTATTTTACAACACTATATCTTAGATAAGTATAATAGCTGAAGAAAATACATTAAAAAATCACCTGACAAACTTAAAAAATAATTTGATTCTATACTATCTAATGCCACTATTGTATTTAACAGAATGTCATTTATTTGCTAGAAAGAAAGAATATGGAGTGAAATGTAATTTAGTCCCTTTCAAAGTTTGTGGCTACTGTGAATTTCTCTTTTCTATGAGGCCAATTCCTTAAAAGTTCACTGGAACTGTGCTGCTTTCTTGTATTTAGAACCCTTGGGTCTTTACGTGAAAAACTCAACACATACCTGACCTGTTGACATCTCACAAACCTTCCATATAACATTTTCATGATTTGGAAATAAATAGTATAAAGTATTATTCAGGAAAAACTCTCCTTATCTCTCTCTCCATATTTAAAATTTATAAATTAATGATGTGGTATCAAAATGTTCTAAAATGTTTCTTGATAAAGTGTACCACAGAAGAGCCTTAACATGCTGTAATTCCATTATTCCCATTTTATAGATAAGGACATGTAGGCTTATAGACATGAAATACCTCCCACAAGGTCAGAGGACTAGTTAATTAGTAGAAGAGCCAGAAATGTGCTAGATGAGTAAGCAAATGCAAATAAATTTTATCATATATTTACTCTTTAAAAAGTAGTTATTAATTTAAAAATATACTTAATATATGTAATTTAAATAGATTTAAATAAATTTAAAATAAATGTCATGCATCAGTTAAAGATTTGAACTACAGATGCTAAAACATAGTTCTTAACTTTACCTCCAGAAAGGTGACTTAATTATGGACAAGGAATATAAAATAAAATTTAAGTTGACATTAGAGCCAAGAGAACATTCAAAGCTGAAGGGAAATTGATCATAGTTTGAAGATAGTGAACTATAGGCACTGAAATTGACTTATCAGATGTACCCACCTTCAAGGAAATAATAAACAGTATTTCCTTTACTAGTGAATATAAAACAATTTGTAACCTACTTTATGTTACTATAATAGGAGCATCTAATGATAGTTCCATTTCCTTTTCATATTCTCTTTCATCTCAAAACCTTCCCAGAATACCTAGCAAATATTAATTTATCAATTCATTCAAAATTACTTTCAAATGGGTGAGGATATACAAGATCCCCTCACCCTATTCACATTTTAAATAGACTCATCCCACTGAATTGAGACCCGCTAATATGCGCTCCACATTTCACAATGATTTCTAGATTTTAGAAAGGACTTCAGCTCTATAGAGTTGTCCTTTTTAAAAGTAGGCCAAAAGGATCACATTACTATGTGTATATTACACATGGAACCTAAGCACAACGTGATCAGAAGCCATTTTTTTTCTAAGTGGGCATATGGCTATAGCCATTGTAGGATTCTCTCTATTTCTGACTCTATCCCTTTGCATTCAAGCTGAATGATACCACTGTTTCATACAGACAGCTCATCTCCAATCACCCTATCTGTGCTAGCTAGAGCCAGCAGTTACCAGTGGTATATATGTGCACTGAAATTCTTGACAGTGTGTTCCACCTAACCCTTCTCACTTCTGATATACAGTATTCATCTTTCTGAGCAAGGTATTTAACCCAGCACAGATGGTTTCATCATCTATTTCTGGTGATGTTCATTTTTGTTTTTATTGCTTAGGTTTACACAGACCATGAAGACAATTTTATTTTATTTTATTTTTAATTTATTTTATTTATTTATTTATTTATTTTTGGCTACATTGGGTCTTCGTTGCTGCACACAGGCTTTCTCTAGTTGTGGCGAGCAGGGGCTACTCTTCGTTGTGGTGCACGGGCTTCTCATCGCGGTGGCTTCTCATGTTGTGGAGCACGGGCTCTAGGTGTGTGGGCTTCAGTAGTTGTAGCATGCGGGCTCAGTAGTTGTGGCTCATGGGCTCAGTAGTTGTGGTGCACAGGCTTAGTTGCTCCACAGCATGTGGGATCTTCCCGGACCAGGGCTCAAACCCGTGTCCCCTACATTGGTAGGCGGATTCTTAACCACGGCGCCACCAGGGAAGCCCATGAAGACACTTTTAAAGAACACAGATGTGATATCAGTGGCACATTTATCTCAGCTACACAATAAATTGGACTTAACAATGACTATAAAATTTTCAAAGGTTTGGGGCTAGCTGGTATGCTGATGTTACTCTTTGGTAGCTAGTTTTCTCAGTAATATACCCTTAGTCAAGAAGTAGAAAGTATACATGAGGTATCTATAGATTGCATAGTGGAGACTGTTCTGGTACATGATTGACTCAGAATATCTGGACTTCTAAATTTAGCTCATATCTGAAACATTTCCTGTAATATTTTCTTATCTGTGCTGCATCAAATTTGATTATTGATAAAGTCTCAATACACTTACTCTTGAATTTTGTTCTTGGAATTGAAGGTCAGTATATATGCATAGCAAATATCAACAGAAAGAAAGTTACTTCTTTTCAAAATCAAGTACTCTCTGGACTAGAGTAATCACTATTGTTTCCCTTCCAAGCACTGATCCAATAATACTCAACTTATAAATTTTAAAAGAATCATTGCAAGCTTAATTTTATAAGTGAAAGCAGGAAAGTATTATTTAATTTCTTTGGTTAAGTAACTCTACCTGAACATTACATTTAAAAACAATGCAACGACTGTTCTTAGAGCAATATCTCATACTTGGTTGATGCTGAAGCATTTACAATTTGAGTATATTGGATGTAGAATTGAAAACTTCTTTTATAATGAAACAAATCTTGGTGAGATTGTTTCTTACCTCTCTCAGTGCTCATCTTGGTTCAGCTGAGCTCCTCCAGATTTAGAGTAAGATGAGAAATGGGCCCAGTGCTCTTGCTAAAGTAGAATCACTAATTTTTAAAAGTTGACAGTACTACTTAAGAAACATAATATTAAATCAGCAACAGAGTACAGTACTTGTAATTATAAAGTAATAACATGTTCTTGGGGAAGCTAATTGCTTATAACACATCAAAATCAAGTTAAAAAAAGAAAAAGAAAAGAAAAGAATCTAATTGATGGAGTATGGCCTGAGGGGCATTTCCTGGAATTCAGAGGAAATTGCTTGGATTGATTATAAATGCAAAGTTTCATTAAAAACATAGACCTCTGGAGAACATCTTTCCAAAAGGCAGGCAGAAGCTACCTCATTTTAGACTCATTCTTTCAACTATCCTTTACTGAGTGTCCACTCTGTACATGAAGAGATTTCAAACAATCCAACCTAACAATGTCTTCTTATTACTCCCATCTCCAATAAAAATTTTGAAACTCTGTCTTCACATACAATAAAGAATGGTTTAATGTTTCCATTTTGAGCTGTTTGTTGGTAGGCATTGTTATATATTTTGAAATGAAATGGTAATTGGAGTGATTTTTGTCTATTCATTTTAAGTGTACATTTACTGTAATGTAGACTTCAAGGTTTAAATTTCAAAAAATTTTAACTTCATGTCTAACAAATTATTCATGTTAATTCCAGTTCTCCTCAATGCCTTGAGGACCCACAGACTAGATAGATTCCTGATAACTCTAAGGAATTATAGACAATTTAGAAAGGAATTAAATAAAAGTACTAAATAAAATGACAATACTATGTTCTTATAAAAGCAGTATAGTTCATATTTAAGAGTGTGGGTTCTAGAGCAGGTCTTCCCGAGATCAAATCCTGTGAAATGTGTGATTTGGGGCACGCTAACTAACTCTCTATGCCTCAGTTTCTTTGTCTGTAAAGTGGGGTTTATAATAGTGCCTCACTCATTGAGTTGTTTTAGATTGAAGTGAGTTAATACATACAAAGCACTTAGAACAATAACTGGCACATAAAATACTCAATAAGTGCAAATTATTAAGGGCATACCTTGGATGTACTGTGTGAACATCAATTCAAAAACCTTCAACAAAATATTAGCAAACCAAATTCAACATTGCATAAAGGGACCACACACCATGGTCAAATGGGATTTATTCCAAGGAAGCAAGGATGGTTCAGTATCCACAAACTAGTCAATGTTTTTTACCACATAACAAAATGAATAATAAAAATCATAGTCATTTCAATAGATGCTGAAAAAGCTTTTGACAAAATTCAACACCAATTTATGATAAAAACTCTCAACAAAGTGGATTTAGTGGACACATACCCGAAGATAATAAAGGCCATGTATGACAAGCACACAGCTAACATCATACTCAATAGTAAAAACGTGAAAACACTCTCTCTAATATTGGGAATAAAATAAGGATGTCAACTCTAGCCACTTTTATTCAACATAATATTGCAACTTCTAGCCACAGCAATCAGACAAGAAAAAGCATCCAAATTGGAAAGGAAGAAGTAAAACTGTCACTCTTTGCAGATGGCATGATACTATACATAGAAAATCCTAAACATGACACCAAAAAGCTACTAGAACTCATTGATGAATTTGGTAAAGTAGGAGGATACAAAATCAATATACAGAAATCTGCTTGTTTCTATACACTAACCACAAACTATCAGAAAAAGAAATTAAGAAAACAATTCCATTTACAATTGCATCAAAAAGAATCAAATACCTAGGAATAAATCTAGTTAAGGAAGTAAAAGGCTCTACTTGGAAAACTATAGACACTGATGAAAAAAATTGAAGATAACACAAACAAATGGAAAGACATACCTTGTTCATGGATTGGAAGAATTAATATTTAAAGCGATCTTACTACCCAAGGAAATCTACAGATTCAAATGTAATACCTATCAAAATATCAATGGCATTTTTCACAGAACTGGAACAGATAATTCTAAAATTTCAATGGAACCACAAAAGACCCTGAATAAACAAAACAATCTTGAGAAAGAAGGACAAAGCTAGAGATTTCATGCTCCTTGATTTCAAACTATACTACAAAACTATAGTAATCAAAATAGTATAGTATGGCACAAAAACAGACACACAGATCAATAGAACAAAATAGCACAGAAATGAATCCACACTTATATGAGCAATTAATCTATGACAAAGGAGGCAAGAATGTACAATGGGGAAAAGACAGCCTCTTCAATAAATGGTGTTGGGAAAACCAGACAGCTACATGCAAAAGAATCACACTAGACTACTTTCTCACACCATGCACAAAAATAAACTCAAAATAGATTAAAGAGATTAAAATTAAATTAAATAGATTAAAAATAGTATCTCAAACTATAAAACGTCTAGAAGAAAATATAGGCAGTATGCTCTTTGACATTGATCTTAGTAATATTTTTTTGGGTTATGTCTCCTCCGGCAAAGGGAACAAAAGCAAAAATAAACAAATGGGACTACATCACGCTAGAAAGCTTTCACACAGTGAAAGAAACTATCAACAAAACAAAAAGGCTGTCTACTGAATGGGAGAAAATATTTGCAAATGATATATGCATAAGTGATTAATATCCAAAATATACAAAGAAGTCACACAACTTAACATCAAAACAACAAACAACCCAATTAAAAAATGGACTGAGGATCTGAATAGATATTTTCACAAAAAAAGACATATAGATGGCCAACAGACACATTAAAAGATGCTCAACATCACTGATCATCAGGGAAATGGCAATCAAAACCACAATGAGAGATCACCTCACACCTGACAGAATGGCTATTATAAACAATGCAGCAAATAACAAGTGCTGTTGAGGATGTGGACCAAAGAAAACAACTGTGCTCTGTTGATGGAAATGTAAATTGGTACAGTCTCAGTGGAAAAGAGTATGGAGATCCCTCCAAAAATTAAAACTACCATATAATTCAGCAGTTCCACTTGTGAGTATTTATTCCAAAGAAAACAAAATCACTTACTCAAAAAGATATATGCACCCCTATGTTCCTTGCAGCATTATTTATAATAGCCAAGGTATGAAAGCAACCTAAGTGCCCATTAATAGGTAAATGGATAAAGAAGATGTAGTTTACATATATACAATAGAATATTAGTCATAAAAAATTAATGAAATCTTGCCATTTGCAACAACATAAATGGAACTTGAGGGCATTATGCTAAGTGGAATAAGTCAGACAGTGAAAGACAAATACGGTATGATTTCACTTATATGTGGAATCTGAAAAACAAAATAAATGAACAAACATAACAAAACAGAAACGGAGTCATAGATACAGACAACAAACAGGTGGTTGCCAGAGGGGAAGAAAGTAAGTAGAGGAGAGAAATAGATACGGGAAATGAAGAGGTACAAACTATCAGTTGCAAAATAAATGATTAACGAGTATGAAATGTACAGTGTGGGGAATATAGTCAATAATCATGTACTATTTTTGTATGGTGATAGATGATAACTAAAACTAAACTTACTGTGGTGATCATTTTAAAATGTACAGAAATACTGAATCACTATGTTGTGAAACAGGAGCTAACATAGTGTTGTAGGTCAGTTATACTTCAAAAACAAGCAAATGAACAAACTCATAGAAAAAGAGATCAGATTTGTGGTTACCAAAGAGGGGGGAGGGGAAATTGGATGAAGGTAGTCGAAAGGTACAAACTTCCAGTTATGAGATAAATAAGTACTCGGGATGCAATGCACAATGTGATTAATATAATTAACAGTGCTGTATGTTCTATATGAAAGTTATTAAGAGAGTAAATCCTAAGACTTATCACAAGAAAAAATTTTTTTTCTATTTCTTTAATTTTATACCTATATGAGATGATAGAGGTTCACTAAACTTATTGTGGTAATCATTTCATGATGTATGTAAGTGAAATCATTATGCTATATACCTTAAAGTTATACAGTGCTACATGACAATTATATCTCATTAAAACTGGAAGACAAAAAATTAAATAACATGGAGACATGAGACTCTTCCTTTCACGTAAACATTTAGAGACCATTGTAGGGTCATTAATTGGCCTAATTTCACTATTGTATCTCAGGGAATAGGGATGCCTGAGGAGAACGAGAGAGAACGGGAGTCCGTCGGTTGGTGGAGCAGTCAGAACACACACAACATTTATCAATTATGTTCATGGTCTTTTCTGGGCAGGGTTCATGGTGCCCTAAAACAATTACAATAGTGACATCGAACATGGCTGATCACCAATCACCACAACAAATATAATAATAATGAAAAAGCTTGAAACATTGCAAGAATTACCAAAATGTGACACAAAGTGAGCAAATACTGTTGGAAAAATGGTGCTGATAGACTTGCTAACCACAGGGTTGCCACAAACCTTCAATTTGTAAAAAAGCACAATATCTGTGAAGCACAGTAAAGCAAAATGCAATAAAACAAGAGATGCCTATATTATCAATCCAACCTTCCCACGGTAAATCAGTAACTGTGAGTGGAATGAAGGTAGATTTTAAGGTCAGAGCCAATGGAGTGGTGCTAGACGCCGTGTCCTGAGCAGCCTCAGACTGACCTCAGTTGGAGATTCTAAGGGTACCCTCAACTGAAATCTGCCAGGCTGCCTTTGCTTTAGTTTTCCTTTTTAGTTTGCTACTTTATTCAAAACGTCCTCAGATGATAATCCATCATTCTCCCCATTCTCCTACTCAATGTGCCTCATACTAATCATTTAACTCCAAGATGCTCCAGGCACTGGAATCCTTAAAAATTAACTCCTTTATGGATTCCTCTCTGAATGTCTCAGGGAAGAAACTATACAGTAAAGAAATTCATTCTTCACTGAATTTTAGAGCCAGCATTTAATTTACTTAATCCCAAACTATTTAGTTAAGCTTTATTGTTCACATTTGTTGTGCTTGATCTTAAACTCTTCAGAAGTAAAACTAAGGAAAACTGCAGATCGGTCTGGTTAATTCAGAATATTCATTAGGAAGATTCTATAAGAAAATGCAATATAGTATAAATTAAGATACAATCAAGTATTGTATGTAGTTCAAGTGGATAGAAAAACTCCTTAATAACATATCTCATGACAAGATTAACCTCATCTCTCTATTCAAATTCTTTGACATGGAATTATAATTTGAGGTTCTCGAGTGTGAAAAAACTATGTCTTCAAAGTTGCCGAACATTACAATATCAAATGGTTGGAAGGAAACTTGAGAAGTTATTTTAGGCCATACTTAAAATGTCCCAGGCAAATGAAAATATACGTGAATCTTAACTATTAAAGAAGCACCGTATCTCCACAGCCAGAATAAGAGAATGCTATCATTCCACCAGACAACGGTTCTTCAGTTTTTATAAGATTTTCTGACTGCCCAAGAGATCCACAGGCTAAAATTGACTTTATGGAAAACTTTCTTATCAGCCATTTAGTATCTCATTGCCCTCTTACCAATTAGCTTTTGGGATGTAGACAGTGGATTTCGGATTGATTCCATTCCCTGGGATTTCTACAAAATACTTTCCGTTCTTCCTGTTGTCCACTTGGTAGCAGAAGCACCGAAGTTTCTTCAGTTGGACGGTAGAACAGAAAAAGATTGATTATCTTAGGGAGCAATATATTAGCCATGAAAAAGAGAGTTGTCCAAGATAAAATATTTTTATTTTATAAAAGGTACTAAATATGGTTGATGCTTGAAGATTTGCTACTAGGTTGTAAGCAGGTCCTTTTTTTCCCCTCCAGTTTAATTAGTTTAGAGTGATAAGAAGGCATCCCAAAAAGATGGCTTGAAGATTTGTTATTTTAATTAACCAAGTGTATAAAGAGGAAAGCCATCATCTAACATGAAGAAAACTGAAGGCAACTTAAGCGGTACCAAGAGGAGATAAGACCATCTCACCAACAATACTAGGCTAAATTAAGTTTTATGGGCTAATGCAGACTCATGAAACAGCTGAAATATTTTGTGCCTTTGTACATGAGAAAAATACTCAGATTCTGGTATCCCTGCAAAGTGAAGTACCACATGGCCTCTATACTGAAGCTACTTAAATAACGTCAAATGATAAGGAGAGACAGCATGGCAACTGCCCAAAATGTGTGCATTGTATATGCCAGTTTAGAAATGATATAGAACATAAATACCATTTAAAGGGAAGTGGGAGAGAAGTAAAATATATTTTTGTATTATCAAACCAAAGCATTTAGAAAGAACTTGGCGTTTCTTATGGCTAGAACGTCAAATAGTTCACATGATTCAGACTGAATTTTATGTGCATAATTTTAGATTGATTATCATAGATATGTTTTTCATATTTGGCCCGGGTTTCCTTTGGCTCAGATGTTTTAAGTGCTTTGTGTGCATGGCTTCTGCATTCACATTGTGCTGTGTCTATTTTGTGATCTGTTATTAGTATTATCAATTGGAACTCAGGCAAACTTTTATATAAAATGAAGGCGAGAAATGAAAATCGTCAATATCTTTTAACTGTTAACCCAGGCCTGAGGTAGTCTGCATAAGCATCTGCTCTGCATTTCTAGAGATAGCTGTTTTTCTACCTTCTTTCTCTAATTACACCTTCTGGGAGACAGGAATTTGTACCATTTGCCCTTCATTTGCATCATCACAGCAACTCTAGCCTTCATGTCCCTTTGCCTGATAAGTTGCAGGGTTTAGGTTTCTGCTCACTGATTATTCAGCCAGGTTCGCCTCTCCTTGGAAGGCTCCAAGGACGTTTCTATTCTTCCTTCAGGCCTACAGCATACACTTGAAAAGACCTGTCTTGCCTTCCATCCTGCTCAAACAGTGGTGCATGACATCCTCTCAGCCCAGTTTCACCTTTCCGAAGACTGGAGTGTGCCTATATAAGAGCTAAATGCACAGACTTCTTATTGGAGGCTGAATATATCCTTGTGTTCACTTGAGAATTAACCCTTGAGAAGCATGCCTCGCAGCTTACCTGTGGGTCTGGCTTTCAGAGCAGATTCATTATTTTTCATATTTGGCAGAAGTCGTAAGATATTCAGTGTCTGTCCTAGGGCTATACGAGTGTGCTTCTCAGTATATGTACCTCTAGGGCATTTAATCAACTACTTGTTTGAAGTGTCCCATTGATCATAAAAATGATGCTTCATCTAGAATTTTTTTAGCTTATAAATTGCTACATGGACATTAGATGGGACCGCTCTAAAAACTACAAAAGAACTAACTGAAATCCTAAAGAAATCAGGTTGATGTAGTGCAAAATGAAGTCTTTGGGGACTGTAAACTAATTATCTGAAAATTTACATAATGTAAATGTTTAAACTGTATGATTTAACTGAAACACTTAGATCATTGTGACTATACTTGAGTGGTTCATAGAACTCAAAGCAAAGGGTTCAAAAAGTCACATAAAATCCAATTCCCTATGGGAGTTACGATTTGGTTAGATATGATGATCATATGATTTGGTTTTTGGTACTTTTGAAGTTAGAGAAAAATTTTCCAATCAAACTCTATTTGACCAAAATGATTTTTCTCTTCTGTCTTGTTGATCATAAATTAGGTTACTGCTCAGATTTGGTCTAGTATCACCAGTCATGAAACTTGTCTGGAAATTGCCTCACAGTTGATCAGAATTAAGAAGGAGAGAATGAAAAGAAATCATTCTGCCTAATAATTCAACATGCAGATAGACAAATAGGATACAGAATAATAATTTCATCAGATGTCACTTGAAACTGATTTCTAGTATACATTAACTTAGCACCTTTACAAGGTAAATATACAAATTAAGTATGCTGGAATCTAATGCATTGTAATGATCTGTAATCATAATTTGACAAACACACAAACATCATTCAGTGGCATATTCTTAGAGGTTTCACTAAGATTAAGTAAACAGATAATAACAGCAAGGAAAAAAATGATTGCCTGAAGCTAACAAACTCTGAGAACATTTCAGGTGTTTGAAGACAGCTACTGAGGCCCAAATCTTTTCTTCTTTGTACTAAACACCATCTTTCTCTAAACCATTACACTATGGGACTTTTTCTGAATATTTGGACTTAAAGTACACTCTCCTTTCATTAGGCCGTTGAGTTCTTTGCCACATTGTTAATTTTCTGTAAGATGAGTCATCATTTTAGGTGTATACCTTACAGCATCCCATATAGATTATAAGCTCCTTGAATATGGAACAGAGAAGTGTAGAGAATGAGAAAGACATTCTATTTACCTTCCAATGATGAATTTCTGTGTGTACTTTCATCACTCTATCCCCCCCAGATCAACCCCATACCTGGCACTGGTTTGACCTTGTCTCAGAGACTCAGGGTAGGTCAGTAGAAAATCATTAAGTCTGGATTAAGTGAGGCTAATTCCAGATTGAAAGGAATCTTTAGGAAACTACAGATGGCTGAAATCCAAACATAAGATGTGTTGGACTCAAGACTTCATATGCCCTTTGGGAAGTAAAAAATGTTAGTAAAGCCATAACCACATATTTGAAGTTGACATATATCCCAGGTTTGGAACTCTCCATAATACCAAATTACTATGTAGAGTTTATGGGAATGGCAGACCCCTGTCATTCTTTTTTTTTTTTTTGGCTGCACTGCGAGGCCTGTGGGATCTTAGTTCCCCAAACAGGGGCTCATAACAGTGAAAGCACGGAGTGCTAACCACTGGACCACCAGGGAATTCCTGAAGAGATTCTTATATTGAGCAACAGTATAGGCTTAGTGACCTCAAAGCAATTTTTTTCCTTTTTATGTTTTTTGTTGAATCTCTATAATACCAAATTACCATGTAGAGTTTATGGGAATGGCAGACCCCTGCCATTCTTTCTCTAATCAACTCTCTTGAAAAATCCACAAAGGTAAGATACCAGGTAAATGGTACATCCAAGTCTGGTCCCTTTACACAAACTCAGGTTATTCACACAATCTGGTGGCAGGTGAACACAAACACCCGTCGCACACTTGACTCCCAGCTCTAGCATTAGTCCAAACCTATTTCTATTTGTCTTCTCTGACCCACTGTGTGCTGATCTCATCTTCCATGATTCTCCAACCCTGTCTTTCCTCCAGTAATTTGGATCCTCATGTTTGCTCTCATTGCTTGATGATTATCAGATGTGATTTTCTGGCTCATTGGTGGTACTCCTTGAACACAGGCTCTTTTGTTTACCTCTGTATTAGTTAATTGAAGACTACTATCAGAAGTAAACTCCTGGGGACTTCCCTGGTGGCGCAGTGGTTAAGAATCCGCCTGCCAACGCAGGGGACACGGGTCCGATCCCTGGTCCAGGAAGATCCCACATGCCACGGAGCAACTAAGTTCGTGCGCCACAACTACTGAGCCTGTGCTCTAGAGCCCGCGAGCCACAACTACTGAAGCCCGCGCAGCTAGAGCCCGTGCTCCGCAACAACAGAAGCCACCACAATAAGCAACGAAGAGTAGCCCCCGTTTGCCACAACTAGAGAAAACCCGCGCACAGCAACGAAGACCCAGCACAGCCAAAACTAAATAAATAAATAAATTTATTTAAAAAAGAGTAAACTCCCAAATTTTGGAGGCTTAACCCAAATATATTTACCACTTGCTCACATAATAATGACATAGTTTCTGTTTGGCAAGTGGCTCACCTCAGCTTGGGGAAACACAGACTCATGCTCCCTCCACTCTGTTGCTCTGTCATCCCCTAGGGATTCAGAGCTCTCTGGAACCCATAGCCAGAAGGGGAAAGGGAACAACAGCTCTACCTATGGCAGGAGGAACATGAACTTTGACGTAGAGTGAAATGGCTTTTGTACAGTCAGTTTCCACCAGCAAATATGAAGTGTTTATAGACCAATTCCCACCAGCCATTGGTTGAGGTCTCCTGGGCATTAATTCTCTCTTGTTTCCAGCCTGCTATATGTGTAGACACGAAAGACCTTATCTTCTTGCAAAGAGATGCAGATGCCGGCAGATGGAAATCAAGGCAAGCATGCTTTAAAATAGTTTATTCCTAACAGTATGGAGGATCCTCAAGAAATCAAAAATAGAACTACCATATGATGCAGCAATCCCACTTCTGAGAATATATTCAGAGGAAACAAAAAGACTAACTTGAAAAGATATCTGCACCCCCAAGTTCATAGCTATTATTGGCTATTATGTATAATAGCCAAGACATGCAAACAACTTTAAGTGTCTGTTGATGGATGAATGGGTAAAGAAGTCATGATGTGAGATACATACATATATATATATATATAAATGAATATTAGCCATAAAAAACAAGGAAATCTTGCCATTTGCTATAACGTGAATGCATTAATGGACCTTGAGGGCATTATGCTAAGTGAAAGAAGCCAAACAGAGAAAGACAAATACTGTATGATCTTGCTTATATGTGGAATACTAAAAACAAAAAACAAAAAAAAACGTACTCAGAGAAAAAGAGATCAGACTTGTGATTACCAGGAGGGGCAATTGGATGAAAGCAGTCAAAAGGTACAAACATCCAGTTTTAAGATAAATAATTACTAGGGATATAAAGTACAACATGATGGCTATAGTTAACACTGCTGTATGGTATATATGAACATTGTTAAGAGAGTAAATCCTGAGTTCTCATCACAAGGAAAATGTTTTTTTCTTTTTCTTTTTTTTAATGTTTTTTAAAATTTATTTATTTTATTTATTTATTTTTGGATCTGTTGGGTTTTTTGGATCTGTTGGGTCTTTGTTACTGCACATGGGCTTTCTCTAGTTGTGGCGAGCGGGGGCTACTCTTCATCGTGGTGTGCAGGTTTCTCATTGCAGTGGCTTCTCTTGTTGCAGAGCACGGGCTCTAGGCATGTGGGCTTCAGTAGTTGCAGTACGCAAGCTCAGTAGTTGTGGCACACAGGCTTAGTTGCTCTGCGGCATATGGGATCTTCCCGGACCAGGGCTTGAACCCGTGTCGCCTGCATTGGCAGGTGGATTCTTAACCACTGCGCAACCAGGGAAGCCCCTCTTTTTCTTTTTACTATATTTATATGAAATAATGGATGCTAACTAAACTTACTGATGTATTAATTTCACAATCTATGTCAGTCAAACTATTATGCTGTACACCTTAAACCTATATGGTGATGTATGTCAATTATATCTTAAGAAAAAAATGGTCTGTTCCAGTGCAGTACAGGTGGGATACTGCCAGTATCTGCTAAAGCAGCTTATCACTTCTAGTAATAATTTCTGTAGGGTAAGACTAGCTTCTGGCATATATGCTACAAAGTTTCAGAGACTCAATACAATGAAGTTTATTCGCACTCACATAAACAAGCAACATAGTGCTTCTAGTTGGTGGGCAGCTTTCTTCCATTTGTTGTTTTCTGAGAATGATGTTCCACCATCTTTTGACACAGCCGTCTAGCAGTGCTTCATGTCTTCTGTACTCAGGTAGTAGGAAAGGAAAGAAAGTTAGGCGAGAGAAAATCCATTTGGTTCAGAAGAGACCCACATCATTTTTCCTCACATTGTGTTGTCAGGTACAGTCATATGGCACCATTTAGAAGTAATAAGGGCTTAGAAATGTGGTCTGAGGCTGGGCAGTTTCTTTCCAGCAATGATTCAAAGCTAGGGAACTCCAAACCTTGAAATCACATGTAAGAGATACGTCCACTTTGAACTCTGTGATGAGGGACCATCAGAAAAGCCCACATAGAATTGAATTGGATCCAAATTTGCCCTGATCTCTTTGAGCACAGCAATCTTGAACTCAGCACACAGTAATGCTTGTTGCAATTGGGACTCTTCCGTAGGAGAAACTGAAATAGCTAAGCAAACACATTTTTCAAAGTTGTGTGAATGAACATTGCTCTGCATACTTGTTCTAAAGCTTGAAGCAGAATATTATACACAGAACTGAATTTCCATATGTAGAAACTGTAAAATTGCTATTTGCAAGTCATGTTCATTTGTATACCAGAAACCTGCCAGCGATGCACCCAAAATTCATTTGTAGCTGCTATTTATAGCAATATCAGCATTCAAGTTTTTATGTAAAAATAGCAAAGTGGAGCTACTGGTGTAATAGTAGCTAACATTTATTCATTCATACATGAATGTTTATTTGCTCCTTGTAGAAAAATATATTAGGACCTATATTTAATATTAGATAGAAGAAAACTGTGAGGACTAAGAGAAAGGTTAAGGTCAAATATCTAGATAAAAACTGGAGAAACATATTAAGTAATACTGAGACTCTTTCCAAACATCTGTGTCTTTGACGTTATGTCAACAGCAGTAAAGAGCCTCACATGCTCAGAGGCCAGATTTCCTTTCTAACCACAGCCATGACCATAACCGTAACTGCTCAGTGAGCCAAGGTCTAGCTGAGAAATGGTCCACTGGGCATAACCTGGGAGCTCTGTGTGGACAGATGTTGGCAGACAGTTCCTAAAGGGCTGTGGTGAGCTGGCAAAGGATCGCCCACCTACACGATTAGTGAATAAATTATAGATAATTTTTTTCTTTTCTGGATATTTCCTTTCTTAAACAAAGTATACTTTTATAATTAGAGGTAGAGTTGAGAGATGCTTCCAGTTTCAGTTCCAACATGTAATGAAAAGTTGTTCTCTTTCTTACAACCACAAAAAAGCTAGACAACCTGAAAGTCAGTAACTTTTACTGGACCCATCAGAGAACTTAGGTCCCAGGGCAAATCGCTGCATCAAAATCTGGAGACAGGTGCATCCTGAGAGATACTGAACTGAGATCTGCTTACCTGGGAGAGGGGCAGCTGGAGCCATGACCCAGTCAGAATGTTTGAGGGTAATCCTCACAAACTGCTGAAGGCTGACTGTGGATTGGGGTAAAAGTGAGAAACTCCTGTGGGTCCAGTCTTATGGGAGCTCCACGCTTTCCTCAGCTTTCCCTCCAGGAACTCTTCCAGCTTCTCAAACGGAAGATCTGAGAAAGATTGGGAATTATACCCAGAACCTTCTCTGTGACAAAAGCCTGCTCTCCAGGGGAAAGCACTTGGCCATAGCACAATTCTGAAACTTCATCCCAGCTGGGGGATAATGATATCTGGGTGGTGGGTTTATAGATGGGTTGCTAATAATTGTGAGTATGTGATTTTGCTTATGCTTATCTGTATTGTCTTATTTTCTCAATGAACAGATACTATTACTTTCATAGACAATATTACAAATAAAATTTTTATAAAGAACAAACTGAGAGGGAAAATTAGTGCAAGAGGGAAACTGAGATAAATAAGGGAGGCCAAGTCCTCTGGGAAGAAAAAAGACAGACTGAAAGAGACAGAAACATCAGATATGAATCTAAAAAGAAAAACCTGAGTGGATCTAGTGTCCAGAAGTAACAAAAGCTTATATTCCTACTCGCCATCTAGTTGGATGCCCTGAGCGTGGATGTTCTGTATAAAAATCACTGTATTACATGCACTACTTCCAGTAAAGCATTGTTTTCTTTTAAAGAGTTCTCTTGTCAGGGGTTCTGCTCTAATTCCCTCTCCCTGAAAGAAATCCGTGGGAGGGCAACTGAGTCTTATTTGCATTTTTTAATCATGTGGTTAACATCCTTCTCTGCTGCAACACTTAGACGCTCCTGGAAGAAGTTCTCCCATGCCCTGGGCTTAACTAAGTAAGCTTCTCTTGCCCTAGACCCTGGAGTTGAATATATTAAGAGTCAAATTCTGTCAGTGGAAGAATGCCACGGCTCATACAATTGAAGCTGATAGGCATCTGGCTTAAAAACGTAAACATTTATCCACTCAAACTATCAGAGATTAATTCAAAAGAAAGTAAAGTAAATGTTTTTCTAGGCACATTGAATCAGATTGCACTTCACAATAAAGTTTAGAAGTTCTTTGCTGGCTAGTAGAATTTGTAGGTAATATGATACAAATTAACGCATTGGGGTAGAGCAATTTTCTTTGAAAATGGAAAAAGTCCAAACTTCTAAAGCTTTATTATTTTAATGTCAAAGGACCTGTGAGAGCAGTAGTTGACCTAGCACAATGCCTGGCTCAGAGAAGGTGCTTAAATAATTTGTTTTTATTAACTCTGAATGTTGTCCAGGCCTTTCATTCCACAGTGGAGGAAACAAAGACCCGGTGAAGTTAACTGACTTGCCAAAGGAAAATAAATTGTAGGGCCAGGACAAGAGCTTACATTTAGAAGCAAATTTCTAAACCAAACATAAAAACCCCAAATCATGATTTTAACAGTTAAAATTTCAAGTCATGATTTTTCCCAAGAGAAACACTTCTTGCCATCTGTGATTACACGTGCAATTGGTTTCACAATGAATAGTATTACAGTAGTAGCCCAACAGTCCGATGTGGCTTGCATTTAAATATTAGCTACTTAAAAACTATCAGCTTTTTGAAGTATAATTTGCATGCAATAAGGTGCCACCCATTTCAAGTATGAAGTTTAATGAGTTTCGCAAAGGTGTACACGTCTATAATCACCACCCCAAAGAAGATTTAAACATTTCCACCACCCCCCAAAATTCCCTCCTGCCTCTTCGCAGTCATTTCCCCCGCTCTCCTACCCCAGCCCCAAACTTGCCATCACATATGTTAGAGTTGCCTATTCTAGAATTTCATATACTTGGAATCATACAATATCTACTCTATTTGGTGTGGCATCTTTTGCTCAGCATAATGTTGTTGAGATTCACCCATGAGTGTTCCTTTTTCTTGCTGAGTAGTATTCCATTGTGTGGATATACCACACTTGTTTATCCATTCACATGTTAATGGACATTTAAAGTTATTTCCAGATTTGGGTGATTATGGATAAAGCTCTTATCAACATTTGTATATGAACATGTTCTCATTTCTCTTACCAAATTACTGGTAGTAAAACGGCCACGTCATATTCGTTAAGTGCATTTTTAACTTATAAGAAATTGCCACATAGTTCTCCAAAGTGATAGTGCTATTTTACATTCCCACCAGCAGCATATGGAGAGTTCTAGGTGGTCTGTAACTTCAGCAATATTGGGTATTTTAGTCTTTTTAATTTTAGTCATGTTAATAGGCGTACAGTGGTTTCTCGCTGTGCTTTTAATCTTCATTTCCCTGATAACTATTAATGTTGAGCATCTTTTCATATGCTGACTGGTCATTTGTATATCTTCCTTTGTGAAAAATCTGTTAAATTTTTTGCCATTTTCTATTTGGATTGTTCATCTTCTTATTACTGAGTTGTAAGAATTCTTTATAAAACTTAATAAAGCCCTGTATCAGATGTATGTACTGCAAATATATGTATTGCAAAGCCTAGTTCATGACTTGCTTTTTTTACTTTCTAAATTTTGTATTTTGAAAAGCAGGACTTACTCATTTTAATGAAGTTTAACACAGTTGACCCTTGCAAAACACAGGGGTTAGGAAAGCCGACTCCAACCCTCCCCGCACGGTCAAAAGCCTTGTATAACTTTACAGTCAGCGCTCTGTATCTGGGTTTCACATTTACAGATACAACCAACCATGGATTGTGTAGTATGTATTTATTGAAAAACAAAAACTGCGTGTAGGTGGGTCCATGCAGTTCAAATCCGTGTTGTTCAGAGGTCAACTGTACATATTGTTTTGTTTATAGTTTGTGCTTTTTGTGTCATCTCTAGGAAATCTTTATCCCAAAGACAAAGATTTTCTATGTTTTCTTCTAAAAGTTTTATCATTTTAACTCTTACATTTATGTCTATGATGTTATGAGTTAAATTTATATATAGTGTGAAGTCAACATTCATATTTTCCCCCATAAGAATATCCAGCTATTATAGTACAATACATTGAAAAAGCTGTTCTTTCCTCTGTTGAATTGCTTTGGCATCTTTGTCGAAAATCAACTGACCATATATCTATGGTCCTATTTCCAGACTGTTTCACTATTCTATATATCCACCTCATGCTAACCACACTGTCTTTTTTTTTTTGAAGTATAGTTGAGTTACAATGTTGTGTTAGTTTTGGGTGTACAGCAAAGCGATTCAGTTATACTAATATATATATACATATATATGTGTATATATGTTCTTTTTCAGATCCTTTTCCATTATCGGTTATTATGAGATATTGAATATAGTTTTCCCTGTGCTATACAGTAGGTCCTTGTTGGTTATCTATTTTATATTTAGTAGTATGTATCGGTTCATACCAGACTCCTAACCACACTGTCTTGATTCCTGTATTTTTACTGGACAGTGTGCAGGAAGGTGAGAGGTTGCATACAAGGAAGGAAGGAAAGAGGAAGAGGACTTTTCTGGCAGAAAATGGTGCTAGTTTTCACATGGCAAAAGTAAAAATAGCCCTAATTCAGAACAGTAAAGTTCAAAGCAACCATTTCTGTTTTTAATTAATCAGTTATACATTGCTAAGTGATTGTGTGGCCTACATGTGCAGCATACATGCTGGGCACAGTATGAAGGCATTTAGTTGCCCCTATTGTCTTACGAACGACTTGATCTTGTTGCTCACTTCTTTTGTGGTCTTTTATTGATACATCTTAGGATTGATTCAATCAATTAGTTAACATTTTCATGATGAGATAAAAATAGTTTTTCAATATGAGATGCTATTTAGGATGTGAACAGTTTTTTGATGAAGTAATTTATATTAGTTATAAATTTAAAGCATCTACTGAGTTTCTTTTTAATATTTTGGTTAAACCGAGTAAGATATGAGTGACTGGAGCTAACATTATTGATTATGTACTATTTGCCAGGTGCTATAGTATGTGTTTTACATGACAATCAAATACACTTGACCCATGAGCACCACAGGTTTGAACTGTGGGGATCCACTCACAGGCAGATTTTTTTCAATACAGTACTACACAACCTGAGGTTGGTTGAATCTGCGGATGCAGAACCCTAGATAAGGAGGGACCATGTATATAGAGGACCAACTATAAGTTATATGCGAATTTTCAACTGTGCACAGTGACAGCGGCCCTAACCCCCGCGTTATTCAAGGGTGAACTGTATATAATTGCTGTAATTTATTGAGTGCCTATTATGTTCTGAAATTATCCCACTTAATTCCTGTAACAATCCTGCAAGGTAAATACTATTCCCATTGTACATGTAAGGCCACTAAACTCAAGTAACTTGCCCTAATAGGAAGCAGTGAAAAATGCCCTAAAATCTAGCCTAATTTGGCCTTCAAACTCAGGATCTTCCTACTTTCTGTATCACATTCACATGCCCCATGACAATATTCTATATGTTGCATGAATGTCAGGGCAAAATCTAAAGTTCAAGTGGTAGTTTGAGCACTTCAAGCAAATCCATAAGCCTTCTCCCAGGTATACTCAATGAACATCAATTTCCTCTTCCTCAAAATCGGAAAAAGCAGTGAGCTGAGGGCTAATAGAATTTAATCTGAGAAAGTATGCCTTTATGTTTGCCAGGCTAACGGTCTTCCTCTAACTCATTAACGGTGAGACAAGGAGAGAGAGTCTAAGGGGAGACGAGAGAGGATGAGCGAGGAAATAATAGCGACATATGTAATATGCAATATAGTACTCAAAGGAGATAATCTTATAATTTAAGAAAATCCATTAAGGGCAGGTATTATTACTTTAGAGATAGAGAAAGCAAAGATCTGAGAATCTAATGCATTAAGCCAAAGTCTTACAAGTTGTAGAGAAAGGAGCTGGAAGGCTAAACTGGGCACTTGGCACTGGTACTAGAAAGCAATGGGGCACCGAGGTAACGAGGTAACGTCAGAGAACAAAAGAGTGATTTGTGAGGTGAGGGAGCAAGGAGGAGAGAGAGGGTAGGTGTGAGATCACTTAATTGTTCTTTCTGAAGCTGAACTCATTTCACTGATCTTATATCCCCACTCTTGCTGCTCTGGCACGTACTTACAACTAATTCATTTTCTTTTATCTAAGATTTTAAAGTACCTCTGAGAAAGACCGGGGTATACAAATCAAATTAGAATCACAATAGGTTGGGAACTGATCCAAGAACTTAATATAAGACCTAAATAATAGAAAGCAAAAATAGCAGAAAACTGAGGTAGTTTGCATTCCTATGTCTTATGAATAAAACTACAATAATGACATCATCTCTTGTTCTTTAAAAGAATAGTGCTGTTAACATTTTGACTTGAAGAAGTAGAGAATGGTCTTTCAAAATAGGGCGTCAGTGTGATCCACAGACTTTGGGTCTTCTCATAGGATGGCACCCATTTTCCCTACCTCTATCTGTCCCATAACAGGTTCTAAAGGGGGATTAAATGAAATTACAAATACATGCGCACACACACACACACACACACACACACACACACACATTCCCATGCAGCATTCAGGGTTGGATTTCTTTTATAT
Organism: Eubalaena glacialis; assembly: GCF_028564815.1. NCBI lineage: Eukaryota > Metazoa > Chordata > Mammalia > Artiodactyla > Balaenidae > Eubalaena > Eubalaena glacialis. The sequence goes on along the minus strand of NC_083727.1, from coordinate 60,555,935 downwards.
GGAGAAACCCCAGTGTCTTGATTCTACTTTTATAACCTTATCTCAGGTACTTTGTATATTATGTAAGTTATTTCAATATAAGTGACTAATCAGCCAGTCTTGATCAGAGGTTCTCAAATATAAGTGCTTTCAGGGGTCAGGCGAGGGAATTATAAGAAGAATGGTAGGGAAATGCATCAGTTGTGCTGCATATAAAAGCGTTCTAATTTTGCTTCTTTTAAAGACTGTCCTTTCTAAACAAAATACACTTAGAGACCCAATTTGAGACCTTTGGACGAGATTAACTGTTTTGATCAATTGTCTGCCATATTTAAAAGGAAATGTCTAATTTGAAAGACTTAACATAAAGAGAACTTTAATAAATGATTTGATTACATAATCATGTGTGTGTTTTGTATAGAAACTCAGATTGAATCTGCATAACTCGTAAGAAGGAGGAGATATATGTCAATCATATTTATTTATCTATTCAATAGCAAACAATGAGACTAAATGATCTTTGGGGCAAAATTGACAAGTTGTTGAACCAAATTGATAAGGGTACATGATCCAGTAGCTACATAGATAAATCCATGCTTAAAGACAGATCTTTTCCAACTTTTCATTCAGATATTTGGTCAGTATCAGATGAAGCTTACTCAAGTTATATAGAATTAACTACCTCTCAACAATTAGATAAAACCTTCCTTGATATATAAATGTTTGACATACTCTTCCTTCCTAAGTATGAGATTATGTTTGTGATGGACTAGGCAGTTAGAAAAAGAGCTTTTGATCTCAGAAGATCACGATTTTGTGAATTCAAGTATTCTATCTGACCTATACATTTTAAAAAGCAGTGGGCAAAAAGTTATCCTAGAGTCTAAATTTCAAATCTGAAAAGTCAGTAAACTTATGGCTCAGATGAAAGTTTTAGAGGCATATAGCCTCTACTGATTTTCAGGTGTTAAAGCAGTAAGAATATGTATCATCTTGATACTGACTCAAGCTGCTGAATTTAAGTGGTCATCGACCAGATACCTGATTTAAGAGATTCCATATTTATAGTTGTACATGTCCTACTCTTCTTCAGGGAAATAGGCTTTAAAAGCCAAGAGATATCAAGTGAATAAAACTCCATAAACCAATATTCTTAATAGACTAATCTGATTGTCAATCAGCTTTTGCACCTATCTGAAGAAACATTTGACAGACATTTTGCCTATATTCATTTATCAAGGGTCTAAAAATAGATTTAATTTAATAACATTAGTGTTCAACTTGTCCAATGTTCGGATCTTATTCCAGGGGGAACAATGCTTGTAGCAATGGTAAAATTAGGAAAGTTGTTTTATGTCGCATTAGTTAACATATGCAAGCTTACTTAACATGTGGACGGCAAATAAGTGTAATTACATTAAAACAAGGAGATGTAGCGCAGAAGCAATAAAAATAGACTAGGTTGTATTATTAATTCTTGTGTTAAGGGTTTTGAGCCATGTTGATTGGCCTGAATTTTTTGATTTTGTTATGGTACAAAGGGATTGTTTGAAGTAATTTGTCCCCGAGAGAGGCTCACAATCCCAAGCGGGTTTCAATTCAGCAAAGCAAATCTAATTTTGTTTGCTTTATGCAAACCAGAAGGGGCTGTGGTTCATTCTGTTTTCACTGGAGGGGAAAGGCGCACTAATGGGACCTGCTGAAATGCATGCATTGCAAACATCATACCCCTGCATATATTAAATTTAGCTATGTGATGCTCTGTGTTCATCATCTCATTGTGTACACAGATACGCTTTAGAACAAAGCCTTTTAATAGCGAGGGAACCTTACTACATTATGTCAATACTCTATTGTATTTATATTTAATGCCGCCATTGGAATACCTGCCCTTAGCTAGAGTATGTTCATACTTGTGATCATTTTGCATTTTAGCTACTCCTTATGTGAAAGTGGGCTATACGCTGTTATGCTGGAGCTTAAAGCCAACATCTGAAGATTAATTATATGTAGATCGATAAAGGTTTCTAATTTTCCCAATCTCCGCCCCTACACATATACCCCTTGGATACCTGAGTGAAATTAGGGAGATTCTTAGTGCCTTGTTGAAAGAATGGGACACATCCCAATCTGAATATTCAAACTGGAAGATAAATGGAGGATAATAATATCTGCACAACAGGTAACGCTAAAGACAATCTCCATCCCTGTGACAAATCACCATCCTCCTACCTGCCCCTTCCCCCTCCCCCAACACACTGTGATCTTTCCTTGACTTGCCAGATTCAGCTATGCTGCCAGGTACATTTGATCAAATTCATCAAAATTAGAGGGTGCATGAGATGGGAAGGGAAACCAGTACATGATAGATGATAATGCAGTTATTGGCTAGGTGAATTTATTCACATAAAAATGGAATTATTTGTCAATTAAAATTGCATAATGACTGCATCTCCTGTCATGCCGGCACTGTTTTCAATGTGTTTTTGTTTTGAAAACAGTTCCAATACTGCAAATAGACAGACACATCTCCAAACCCTTCAATTTGTCATTAGACATTTGGCGGCATGCCTATTTTGCTGTTAATTTTCCAAAACTACATTAATTTGCTGAATGACTTCTGTGAATCAGTTCACATAAAATTCAAGATGATACTTGTCATGTATCAAAGAGTGACTATTAAACGCATAGGTTACATGTAAAAACCCACTGTGTGAATCATTTTGAATTTTGTGTTTTAAGTTCAAACATGGGTTAGCATTAATGATTTTTTTCTTTCCTAATGGAAATTGCTTAATGAAACATTACAAGTATAATCTTCCTATTGTTTTTTTTTTTTCTTCTGCTTCTGCTTATCTGTTTCTTCAATTTACCAGCGTATACATTCTTAATTTGACTTGATTTGGAACACAAGAGACACCTCAGGCAGTGGAAATTCAATGGTGTGGCCAGAAATAATTGTTTAATATTGTGACATAAGAGATTTGATCCTCAAGGTATACTGTATCTGACAGTTGTGCAATTTAAACATTGAGAGAGATTACTCTGTGCATAGAACCAAATAGCAAGATCACATGACATTCTTAGTGGAATTTACTTGCTGATAAAAGAGGGCATTTAGTTGAGAAACATTATAATAGTTACTGGCCTTTTGTAGCATAAAATCATAAAATAGTAGTATGGTAATTATTAGAAATGCTAATTTGTTTGTATATATACTTGCTTGCTTTACAAAATATGTTTAAAGAAAAATGCTGCCTTGGTCCTGACATGCATATTATCCAAGGCGTTCTGACCAGATATTCCAGGACAGAGCACACTTTTTATTTGAATATATATATTCAAATATATATAAAACATATATTTTTATGTGAATATATATATCCTGTGTGTGTGTACGGTATACTATATATATGTATATGTATATATAGTATATATATGTATAGTATATATATGTATACTGAGTATATATACACAAAAATATATGTGGATGTCTATATTGTATAACACTCTGTGTGTATAACCCTGGACATCATATGAAATATTTTTATTATAATTATTTAAATAAATTATAAATTATTGTAATTTAATTGGCTTAATGCACCATAGAGGTTGAATTAAGGGGGAAATAATTATAGAACCCCTAGTGAGTTCAAATCTGCTAACAACACCAAAGGAAATTATGTCACTTTTAGTTTTAAGCCTAGAGAGGTGTATGTGACCCAAAAGCCCCAATATGGAAAGATAGCTAGTTTATTGCCACTTCTGAACACTTCCAACCTTGATCACATTTTCCCAGTTCACCTCCTAGCTTAACTTGAATGGGAAGCTTGGAAAGGGTGAGGAGAGTGAGAAAAGTGCTGGCTGACAGTCCCGCTGTTGTGCTACCCTGAGGTTCAATTACTGCCAATTCAGGCTAAACTGATACCACATTCGGTAAGATTGGCAAAATGTGACACTTGGTGAGAATGAATATACACTTTTCTTAATAAACCAACTTATCCTAATAAGAAATATCTTCCCAGATTGAGTTCTAGTGTTCAAAAAGCATTTGGAGATGTCAGACTGGAGGAAATGACTTCAATCCCTTAGTAAGGTTTTATGGAAGGCAGGAGACAAGCAAACTCCGCCCCCCACGCACCGGAAGTCCTGCACAGACGTGCCTCTTAACCTTGAAGCACTGAAGGCAGTCCCAGCTCAAATTCCTCTTCACCTCAGCAGCCTAAGATTCCCATGGGAAGTTAGGTCTCTTCTCAAAGAACTTCTACCCGATGGTGTGCTGATAAATGTATAACAATCAGCTCTCTGGAAAACAAAAACAAAAAAAGCAATAACTCTGACTTGTAGTGTGAGTCAATTCCAAGCTACTAGTGCATCGTAGGGAACAAACACAAAGTATCACACCATTCCATACTATTTCCACCATACAGACACAATATATGTAAATAACCTCAAGAGCACAGAGCAGAGTAAAATGTAGTAAAATAAGAAGTTATAAGTTAGGGTTGGGTCATTTGTAGAGATGTGGATGGACCTAGAGACTGTCATACAGAGTGAAGTAAGTCAGAAAGAGAAAAACAAATATTGTATATTAGCACATATATGTGGAATCTAGAAAAATGGTACAGATGAACCGGTTTGCAAAGCAGAAATAGAGACACAGGTGTAAAGAACAAACGTATGGACACCAAGGGGGGAATTGGGGGGGAGGGTGGGTGTGTGTGGTGGTGGTGGGATGAATTGGGAAATTGGGATTGACATTTATACAGTAATATGTATAAAATAGATAACTAATAAGAACCTACTGTATAAAAATTAATTAAATTACATTTTAAAAATAGTTTGGGTATTATATTCCTCTTGATATAATGTATTGAATTATAAGTTTTTATACTTTTATGTCAGTTTTTCATAATGACTGTGTGTAACGAAAAGCTTGCAAAATCCTGAAAATTGAACAATCGGCCCTTAGGAGTTAGTGCAAAGCGGCCTCACACTCTACAGCATCCCTCCCATCTCAGCACACATGCCACACAATTAGCTCCCTGGTTCATTAACATCGATCCAGAGATATGCCTCATCAAATGAGAAAATCTTCGTCCTGGCAATAAGCAAAATAACTTCTTGTTGATCAGTTGCTCCTAGTATAGTCATGTAGTACTGTCTCCACCTGTATTTTCCGTGGTGCATTCTTTTTTCTTGTCATCAGAGGCCCTACTTGGACCTTTATTTTCTTCAACTGCATGGGGGACATGGCCTGTGTCTGCATTCCTTTGTCTAAGAAGAGTGATTCTGCACTCACACATAAAGAAGGGGAGAAAGAGAGCTACTATACAATGGTGTGGAGTGCTATGAAATTTAACTGACACGAGTCTGGGAAGACTGCCTGATCTGTATTTGGAACAATGCTATTTTGTTTAATTTGATATATGTGTGGGCTTTTTATTCAAATAGAGTTGAACAGTTTGTTCCAGCGGGAAAAAAGGGATGCTTGTTACAGAAAGGTTATTTATCGTTCACTATAACACTTGGCATTCTGAAGAAAATTGTGAGGATTCTCCTTTTGGGGGCTGTCTGCTGCTGTCCTAGCCTCTGTACAAAGAGATAAAGCAAAAGTTGAAGGAAAGCTCCTCAGAGGGTGACTCAGGGCAGAGTTTTAGATGCCCTCAAATGACGGTGCTTCTCTGCCTTTAAAAATCTTCAGTGACCCATTCCATCACTCATTTTTGCTGCTAATTGGACATTTTAAAGTATGAATTCCCACTGCTTCAAAAGATTCAATGCCAACATCAATTAACACCTTCCGGGGGAAGAGTATATGGAAGAAGGGCCAAAGAAATCTTAGCAGTGTAAGCACAATTGAACTTTGCTATCCCAGGCAATATTTTTATTCAGCATTGCTCTAAAATGCTCGTTTTTACACTGTAATTGCAGCTTTTTCTCTTGTTTATTTCCTTGATCTCAACACAACCACTGTCCACTTGAACTCAATTCAGCTTTAATTCATTTATTGTCAATTTCAAGAGAAGGTCTGCAGATGACCGTACAGGTGACCCTCACCCTAGGAGATAAACATATCCTATAGAACTCAGATGCTACCAACTTTTCTCAGATCAGTAAAAGTAAAAAAAAAAAAAAAAAAAAAAAAAAAAATCCAATTATATAGAAAGAATGGAACAGCATGTCATTTACTTTCCTATTCATTCAAAAAGATTCACTCACCATATACTATTTTGGGACATTATGCTACATGCCTGAATACTAAAAAATAATCTTGCTTATTCAAAAATTTTAAATAGATCCTAATGCAAGTAGAGCCAAATCAAAATTTTTTCTTAAATTTCCACTGGTGACCCATTAAGCCTAGACTGCCAGTTAGCACTTATGAAATATCTTATTCTTGTTTGCTTTGTACTTTTTGTCCATCTCTTCTCCCAGCTGTCCCCAGCCACTCTGAAACATAAGTGCTCATGAGCCGGAGGCTGGGCACAACTCCATGTTTTCCTGCCTGGGCCACCAGGGACAGTGGCTTTCTCCTGGGTCCTTATTAAACACTTGTCAGAGGGAAACTTCCTTTGCTCCAGGAGCTCACCCCATCCTCCATTAAGGCAGATATGCTATGTGCAGTTTCGACCACAATATCTGATAATATGTCATTCTTACCAAATAGAAAATTCAGTCTTCAAAAACACAGAATCACTTCATCGTGGTCCGAAGATCACAGAGTAATTTACCTAGGGAAGGGGAGGAGACATTTAAGTTGGACCTCGAAGGTTGGTTAGAACTTAAATATGCATACATAGTTAAAACAAATTATTTAGCATAACTTAGCAGAAGTTGTTATTCAACAGAATCAGGTTTTTTTTTTCAGTCCAATTATAATCCTAAATTATATGAGGGATACAGAATAATCCTAAACATAACCCACACAGCCACGCTGGTGTCTGTTAATTCTTTCTTGCTGGCATGCAGACTCTGAAAGCACTTGGTGAGCGAGGTGTCTGGCAGGAGGGGACCTTTGAGCCAAGTTGTATGGATGGAGGAGAATGGGGGAAAGCATCTGAGTGTAGAGAAAAGTAGGAGGGTATGAAGCCATTTTCTAAGAAGGAGGTGCAGATTAGCTGGGCAGAAGCAGAGGGGCCATTTGTCATAATAAATAATGAGGTATCATTTTGAGCAACTCTCAATGTGCTAGGCATGGTGGTCAGGACTGTCAATGCCTAGTTCTATCTTCAAAACAACCTGGCAAGGCAAATGTTTAGGAGGAAACAGGATCCATTAATACACACACAATGTCAGCCTGGTGCGTTTGGAAGGGTCAGAGAATAGAGAGCTTTCAATAGTATTATTAGGAGTTTGAATTTAATTTTATAAGGGAGACCCAAAGGAAACAGCTTCTAGGAAGCCATGAAACAGAAAAGAAACAGAGAAAGCCTCCAATGCCCTGGCTAGGATGTCTCTAAGGTGGTCTGAGTTTGAGTGAAAAATGCCTGATTGTTGGTGTTAGCTGTGGAATTGGAAAGTAGGAATGAATCTAAGAGGAACTTGAGGGAGGGCATTAAAACTACTTGACAGCAGGATTTCGGGAGTCACAGAATAGTAGGCAAACACAAAAGGCTAGAAATAAAAGGTTTATCATGTGTACATGATGTGAAATGTGTTTATTCTAACCATAAAATACATTGGAATTCTTGCACATTAAATGATTATAATGAATTTGACCATTGTCAAGTTAAATATCATTTCTCTTCTAACATTATTAATATTTTCAGTTGTCTGGCAGCTACCGATCCTCCTACACTATTACCTGATTCTTTTATCCCAAGAACTTATAACGAATTGTAAGTAAGGCCAATAATTATGATCTGCAAAAAGGGAAACAAACTGAATAGATTAATTTGGCAGGAACTCTTGCTGTATGGCTTTGAAAGCCTGTGGAGTCTTAGGGAGCTCTTTGGCCAAGAGGAAGGGCATATGCCAGACAAATGGACTCTGTTCCAAGAGCAACTCACACAAGAGGTCTGTAAAGAGCAGACAAAGGAGGCTGGTGAGAAAAATGGAGGGAACAGCAGGGAACATAGAGATAGGGAAAGCCAGGGCATATGGAACCTGGGAGGAGGGATGTAGTTGATGGATGAAAGAGATACGTCTGGAATACTCGGAGCTACACAGACGATATGAGCTTAAAAATGCTTCAGTTCTATGTACTGTGGGAGAACGTAGCAAACAGAATGAATGAGCAGAGTAAAATGGTGGTCAGGAAACAGCGCTGGACCATGGTCTTAGCAATGGTGACAGCCAGGTGCCTTTCATCTATGTATGACAATGTCTTTCATACAGCAACTCTTATCTAAAGGTCCTACAAGAGATTTACACACGTTCCAACCAGCCGTCACCCTCACAACATCCTTAAAGAGTAAGTGAGTAACAGAGAGACGATTACTATTTATGGTAGGTGTACTTATTTACATCACAGGTGTTCTTGTATCTCCAGGTGTCACCAGGAGGACGCCAGGTTCTGTTCCTTGTGTTCCAGAGCTCTGTTCACCAAATGTGAGTTTATTCTTACAGGAAACAAGTAGGCCCTAGAAAGCTCCTAAGGTCAATTAGGTGGTGCTTGTAACATTATTTAGATCCTTCGTCCCCCATCCAGACACGAGAGTAGTACATGTTCTTTATAACGTCAATGAATATACGGAAAAGATGTATAAGGTTGAGAAAAGTTGCACAAAGTAAGAGAAGAAGCAACCCTGAGACTACAGAGTGCAGAAATTTTACATCATCTTCATCTTGATGACATTGAACTATGAGAAACATTCTTAAGATACATTTATGTGAAGTTAAGTACCTAGAAGTTTCCACTGATAGTCCTGCAGGGTAGGGTCAGTGAAAGGAACTAATTAAAGTGTTAACCCTTCTGATTGATTCAAGAGTTGATGACACTGTGTCTACACAAATGAGTTTGAAATCGTGTGGCTAGTCCAATCCATACATTGGATAACAGACCTATTTCCTAAGTGCAGAGAGGAAAGACTAGCTATCATTTTACATCAATTATCAACATCATTGTAGGAATTATTACATATACCCTTCATGGACATACTTTCCTGAGACCAACAACTTTTTATTTTTTCTTCTTCCTTTCTCCCTCCTTTCCTCCTTTCCTTCCTTCCTTCCTCCCTCCCTCCCTTCCTTCCTTCCTTCCTTTCTTCTTTTCTTTCTTTCTCTTGCTCTCTCTCTCCCTCCCTCATCCCTCTTTCTTTCTTTCTCCTCTCTCTCTGAGTTGATGAGTGAAGTCATGTGAAGATCATAACAAAAATGCCTCCCCACCTTTGCAATTAAGGTACAGTGCCTAGCTCATAGGGGAAAGCAGGGCTCACCCCTTCAATGTGCTTAATTTTGGCAATAACCAGAGCTGTGCCCACATGCCACTGCGCCACCGTCTGCCAAAGGAAGCCCAAGGTAATTGTCGGTCAGTTGCCCCATAAATAAATCTTCTAAAACAATGAGTCATGCATGTACATATTGCCCTTGCTGGGCATATTTATTGCATGTTGATGTTGATTGTTTAAAAAGGGGCTATGGTTCAATACATTGAACACCTGAGCTGAGCGCTTGTAGGATGAAGTTGAGAGACAGGCAGATCAATTTAGACTCCCTTCTACTTTTCGATCTGTTTAATAGATTTTTAAAACGACACTTAGAGCCACACAGAGGCGGCGGCACTTCACATCCTTCTAGCACATCTTCCCGCAGACACGCCTCACCCTGGTCCTCCCAGCCTCCCTGCACTTGGACAAGCTGATGAGTTTATGAGTGGGATTTCTTAGAGCACGCTCCTGGCCTCCTGTTCTCTGCTGAACCGGGCTCATTTATTCAGCTGGTATTGCGAGTTTGGGGGCACGATAGTACATCTGACCCCTTTGGGGGTAAAATTTGATCTGGCATTTCATTTCAAGGGCTCAGCCACCGGTCTGTCAAATCTTCTTTTTGCAGGTGCCCACTAGAACTGCTGACGCTTACCTCTAACTCCCTCGGCTTTCATCTTTCACTGGCAATAAACATGTCACCCTGCTGAGGTGAAACACAATCTGGAATTAAATTTACTGCATATAAAATATAGTGCCCTCTTTATTGGTTCAAATACTTGTCACTCATAATTTATTTGCCAGTGTATGGCCTTCATGCAGAGAGAACACTGCCGTAAGTGGGGAGGGGGCTTTGGTGTTCATTTTTGCTGGGATCTTTTTCACTTTTCATTCTTTGCCATCCTTGGTCTTCAAATCCCACTTACCCACTTGGGCTAATCTGTTTTCTATGAAGCACCTCCAATAACACCAGAGCCCTTCGCCCAAGTGTGGCAAGCATGTCACTGAAAACATTGGCGTCGGGTTTCTTGGCTGAGTTGCTGCGTGCTTGCTAGGAAGTGGTGAGCATGGCACCTGGTGATGCTCTCCAGCGATCAAAACCGAAATACAAATGTGAAGGGGGACTGGAGCAGGGTGCATTTCGCCCTTATTAGTTTCAATCTTCCACTTGCCATGCCTTCCCTTCTGGCACTCAACTTTTTCATGATTTATTCCAAATACTGTCGATCAGCTTTAACTAATACAGTTCTTGTATGAAGCACCTCTCTAATCTCTTCAAACACAGATGTGGAAGCACGGCTTAGAGCATGGAGGCCAACAAAAGCCCTCTGCCTGTACCAGTGATTAGCTTTGATTGACACAGAACCCTTCTGCTTTCCTAGGCATCCTCTAACACCCATAAATGATTGTTTTAAATTGAGACGCACAGGCTATGGTGGGCACCAGCTTTAGTAAATTTGCAGTGCAAATATATTAGCAGATAACTCATAAACTACAAAAAACTAGAGACTAGATGTTGGGTTTCCCCCTCCCCATTGTTAATTCTTTTTATCTCTTTTAGGTCTGTCTCCCTATAAAAAAAGGTTTTAGTAAACAAATTTCTCATACGGTATTGTTGAAACTTACATAGATGTCTATTTCATCTTAGCAGCTGTTTTCAACATCACATAGTTCCCAGATTTTAAAAATTTACAACCATAGAAATGTTGGGACTTTTATTTGCTTTAAAATTATTTTTAAATATTTTTAAATATTGTTTTTAAATATTTTGAATTTAATCCTCAATTAGTATTAAGGATCATCAGAAATAAGTAGATGTCAGTGACACAAATCCAGACTTCCATAGACTATACAAATTACTTATAATTTCAGTTGCAGTGAAAGATACTATGTTTTTACTTTTATTAATTCTACCATCTGGTCTCATTCTGGATAGTGAGGCCTGGGAAACTTCCCAACTTGCCCTGATTGTTTTAGGCTGTCTCCCAAGGTGACAATGGGTGATTCATTCTTCTTGGTAGGAAGAATGTTCTTCACAGGTAGAAGCACTCTGGATTCTCCTGGTAATTTCCAGCTGCCTCAAGGACAGCTCTGAGAACTTGTGTTAATTCTCCAGAAAGTGCCCCAGATTGTCTCAGATCTCAAATGTCTGGATGTAAAGTTTTCCAGTTTTAAAGATGTCATTTCTGCCTTCCCACCCCCAGAAAGCATAGTCACTTTATGACTAGCCATGGATGCAAAATGCCTCTCTCTGCCTGCTTTTTCTGAGCAAGCAGCAAAAGTGAAGAGAGAGATTTAGAATAGGAATTCTTGCTCCAACCAGCTATGAAATGCCTAATTTTATTTGCATCTGCACACATATGCAGTTAGATGTTTTATTCATTACTTACACACTTACTTCCAAAAGAAACTTGTGAAAAGCTAAAGAAAAATCATACTATCTTTTAGTTTTCATTTTAAGATTTCAAAATACTCTGTTAAGTTTAATATTGACTTCCAAATGTTTTCCAAAACATTTTTAAATTAGTTATATATGAAGAAGCAGAATAAATGAAAGGACCACACTTATTTTAATGTTTTAGAAAATATCTCACCACCTAAATGACTTTAGGATTTGAGAATCGAGGTGGAAAATTTATCTCATCTATACTTTTCATTTTAAGGCTAAGGAAACTTAGACCCAGAGAGCATAAGTGACTTGCCCAGGATCAGCCAGTTAGTCCATGGAAGAGTAAATAATAAAATCCAGTGTTCATCTCTATTTCCTTTCCATTAAGAATTTTTTGACGTCTAAAAGACTCAATTATTATTTCAAGACATTCAATAGACATTGAGAGTATTGTGCTTGATACAGGGCTTCTGCTGCCACACGCGCTGGCCTCACAACAACCCAGTGCGGTTACTTCCTTCACAGACGGACAAGATGAGGCTCAGAGAGAAAAAAACGACCGGCCAGAATTCACACTAAGTCTTAGTGGCAGAGCCCAGTTTTGAACCAGGGCCACTGACTCAGAATCTAGGACTCTGTGAATGGCACAGGCCCCTGAAAAGGAAGGCCATGCTCATCTCAAAGAAGAGCCACGTGAAGACGAATTACACCAAGCAAGCATCTAATGTTTTTGGTCATTTTCCGCTTGTCCCATTGATAGATCAGGGCTTCCCTATAGTTCTTTGCTTTCTTTTAACAATTTGCCAAGTGAGTGTCTGTACATTATTATTTGAATTTTTTAATGATCTTGGACATCTTTGAGAGCAACAGCAACAATTAAAAAATTAAAGCTATTTTTTTCTGCTACCATTTATAAAATTTCAGTAGATAATTTAGAATGTCAGATTATCCCTTAATGTGAGATTATGCGACCAATGCAATAATCAGGTATTCACAGCATTTGTCATAATAACTCTATTTTCAAATGCTACTGCAAATGTTTGCTTTTATTTTGGAGTATTTTTATTGTGTTGTGTTGAATTTTATTTCTTTTGCTTTTACTTACAGTTTCACTTTACAGTTTTATTGAAATGTAAAGTCTACCACATAAGCAGTAATAAAATCAAATGTGAAAATACACATCTTCTTTGAGTTTTTGTTATGTGATTGTGTCTGAGTATATTATTCCCAGTTGGCGGTGATGAGAACTATCCTATATTTACAAGTCCAACTTCTATTTGAAGCATAAAGTATACTATAGTGTAAAATCTGTTAAATGTGTTCTTTAAAAGGGCTATTGTTTCTCTTACTACTGTACATGACATACATTTATGTCTCCTAAACTTGGAAACACTTTAGACCAGAGCAAGAAGTAGAGGTTTCAGAATGGCCAGGAGATGTGTGTTGAAAAATATGCATTTGTGTGAATGGTATAGCCCAGGGAGGGCAAAAAATAGGGCAAAAAGCAGCAAACTGCTCACCAAGCCCTAGGGAATCCTAGCATTTAAGGTGTGGGAGGAGACAAAGGATAGCATGATAGAGATGAAACCAAAGGCTTTAGTGGAAATTAAGGGAGGAAGTTGTTTTAGGTGAAGGGGGATGGCAACGGAGGCAAATGCAGCACTGAGATTGAGCACGACAAGAATTGATAGTCCTCTGATTTGGTGATATTGAAGGTCATCTTGAAAATACCAGAGACTTTCAGTGAAACTAGGAAGGCGGAATTCTAATGGCAGTGGGTTAAGGAGTGCATGAAAACTGAAGAAATGGAATGAATGTAGACATCTCCTTGGCTGGATAAATATTACATAAATAAAATAAAGCTAGGATGGGACACAGGATCAAAGGTATGATTATAAGTCTTTGAAAGTGCATTTTTAGAAAAAAAATTATTTCTGTAAATAATAATGTTAGCAGCAGAAACTCTGGAGGCTATGAAACAGGGTAAACAATAAAATCAGAGTAATCTCGAATCCCATGACTAAGCGATTTCTACAGTAAAGATTTGGTCTATTTCCTTCTAGGCTTTGCTCTATGTAATTATTATTAGGAAGTTGCGTTTGTTCTACCTATGCAGCTCTGTATCCTTTTTCACTTATTCCCGTATTGTACATGAATCAATGACTATTCTAGACTGTGTGAATTTGGTGTATATTTTTACCTTTAGTGGAAAGAAACTGCTAGTGAGGGATCATAGAAGGTATAAGAAAAAGAGATAAAGCACTGGATTAATGTCCCGGAGGTGGTGGAAGTTACAGAATTCGGGACATAGAAGGAATAAGAAATATACCAACATTAGGTACGTACGTGGAGGGCAGGAATCAGAGGCTGAGTGAGTTTGTGCACTTTGGCTGAGAGTGAAAACACTCATGTTTAACTAAGGCTCTTGACTATGAACAAGTAAAACACATTGTCAGTTAGAAGACAGGGCCAAGCCAGGAAATTGTAATGTGAGCACCGGTGTGGTGGTGGCATTCCCTCCAGCTGCTCTCAGAAGACTGGGTAGAAGGGAGCAAAGTAGTGAAGAATTCTGCTTGACCTATAAGCAGAATGATGAAGATGTAAAATACCAAAAGTTCTAAAAACGAGGATAAAATAAATGATCAACAAAGATTCCAGGATACCTAGAGAAGCAATGGAAAGAAAATGGAGGACCTAAAGGCTGGGAAATTTCTATGAGGTTGAAGAAATCATGCAGCAGGCGTAGGAGATAAAGGATGAGGATTACAGTCAGAGTGAGATATTAGAGTGACAGCTCTTAAATGAGGAATAAAAGTGGGTGGTAACAAGGTTCAGGTATGGCCATGGGGGTGGAGGGTTCAAGAAAAGAGAAGATTAAAAGATACTGGAATACTGCACCAAGAGTGAGCCCTCACGTAAACTATGACCCTTGGGTGATAATGACGTGTCAATGGAAGTTTATCAATTGCAACACATTTACCACTCTGGTGGGGAATATTGATAACTGGGGACGCTATGCATATGTGGGGCAGAGGGTATATAAGTAATGTCTGCATCTTCCTCTCAATTTTGCTGAGAACCTAAAATTTCTCTAAAGTAAAGTCCTTTAAAAAAAAAATACTGGAGAAAGGGAAATAAAATATTATAGTTTCTAGGTATCAGAAGTCCTGGCCTGGACACTGAAATCACTTAGGTTGTTGGCAAGTCATGGGAAATAAAGGAAGACTGTGAGTGAGATGTCCAGTGAATAGGGAGTACTGACTAGGCGTGGTTAGATGATATTAAAGAAGAAGGTGTTAGAGTGAAATGGCGTGAATCTCAGGGGAAAAGCAGATTTTGTATGACCTGAAAGCTGCCTCAGGACCCAGGTGGAAGCAGACCCAACTGCCTGATCCCATGGAAGACTCTATTTATTCAGGCCCCTGGATAGGCAGTATCCTAGATAAAAACTAAAGTTTAATTCCAGGCAAATAAAACAAAGTATTCTGTGGAAAAGGTAATGTTACAGGGTAGTTTGCATTCCATGGAACAGACACTCGAGCGAGAGAGAGCAGAAAGGAGTAGCGGGAGAGGAGAGAGGAGAGAAGAGAGGCTGAGTTGGGAAATAGAAAGCACAGAGGGGTATAGGAACGACAGTAATGGTCCCCAGAGAGGTTACATTTTGGGTGGTGGCCAAAGACAATTGTGATGTAGGACTTGGGGGACTGGAGTGGCCTCCAGACTCTAATACGTAACTCTCAGCTGTTAAATTAGACACACAGGAGCCTCCATTTGCCTTTCCTAGCCATTTATTGGTAAGTTACCAATAAATGTCAAGTGAATGAGTGAATGAATTTTAGAGTTTATAGCCAAGAGAAGATTATATACCAAAGGCTATTGGAAATGTAAAATGAGGGGTCAGAAGAGTGATCCTCTAGGAGGAGAGAAAAGCTTGTTGTTTTAAGAGTAAACAATTGAACAAATGATTGTTTTGTCCTATAATTTTAATTTTTGTCCCTTTACTATGAGCTATTTCAAATGTATCAAGCTCTCTTTCCTTAAATCTTTTCAATATGTATGCTTCTTCTACTCAATTTCATTATCTTTCCCCCTTACTTATATCAAATAATTTTTCCTTATCTCCTTTTTTTGTAATTCTGATGAAACAGATCTGAAATTGACCACAAGGAGCAAGAATTATTTTGTGCCTAATCAGCCTGACACTACAAGCCAGATAAATCACATTTAGGGCATTCCCCCCAAAAGACTGTATCTGTTTCATTTTGTAACATCTTTGTAGCAAGTGTGCCCTCTCAGAAAGGGGTTATTTTCTTTATACACTCTGTGCAGCAATGGAAAAAAATTGCTATTTATACAACTTTTAAATTTAAAAAAAAAATCTGTTCATTTATAATTAGTTATAGTCTAGTATAAAGAAGGGTTGAAGGTTGAAAAGTATGCTTTTCCCAAAGCTTTTCTGTTTAATTCAAGCACCACTCCAGCATAATTTCTTGTCTTTTCCCACTATCTTTTTCCTCTTATGCATGTGTTGAAACGCTCCTTCGGTCTTTATAAGGAACAATTTTCTTTCTCTATCTCTCTTTTTCTCTTTTTTTCCAAGCAGCGCTTTATCAGTGTGTTACGTCCTCACATTCAGACTGCTTAACCTGGATAGAGTATGTCTGATTCTAAGAGCAGGTGCCAGCCCCAGAAGATATGTTTTTCTCAGTGGCTAGTCATACTATTTAATTAAAGATGATGCATTCAACCAGGATTTGATATGGTGAGGATACCAAATATATACCAGAATTATGGGCTTTCCATCCTTTGTTTACCAACTTCCCAAGAAAGAGTTATTTGAAGGCATCTTCACTGTATTTGCAGCCAATATACAGTAGATGGTACTGGCTAGACAGTTTATACTTAGGGGCATTTTCATCTATAAGGAAGAAAACAATGTGTAGTCCATGTGTAGACTCTTCAAATGACAGACCATAATCGTCCTTTTGCAGCCTTTTAAATATCTGTTGTCAGGCTCTTCTGAGAGACTTCTAATAGGGTCTTCGCAAGATGCCACAGGCAAGCACTTCCACTGCAGCTGATTCATAGATGCCTTTGGGGTTGCATTACAAATCCAGTAACCCCTGAGGTTTGGTGGGAAGGTCTGCCAAGGTTCAGCTGGGATTGCCTATTAGCCCATTGAACTCCCCTGAGCCCTAGAGACTCAAGAGTGAGTTTCATCCAAGCAACACGGGGAGGAGAGATGCAATATCATTGTCTCTGCTGGCCAGGTAGCTTATATACACTCCATCCCAAGGAGGATGTTTTGAGGAGAGAAAGCATCACGATCACTTCTTTCTTCCTGTTGCTGTAGTGCAGGAAACTACAATTTTTAACTTAAGTGATAAATCCAATGATTAAAAGAAGCAATATCTTTACGATGTGAATATATACATGGCAAGGATGCACATGATCTACGTAGAATGAGTACATGATTTCCCTTTTCCCATTGTTCTTCTACTTTGTTGTGTGTCTGTGTATTTGTGTGTGTGTGTGTGTAAGGTTCACATGTGAAGCAGCAATGCCTATTTTGTTCGCTGTGTGTTCCTAGAGACTAGAACAGGGACAGCTACGTATACAATAATAACTGTGAAATGAATGGCTGTGTTAGCGATTATCTGAAAGCAGAAATAGATTTAAGGGGTGGGCTTCCAGGAAGGTGCTCAGGTTGCCAATCCGTGGGGATGCTAAGACATCAGTGAGATGAGATGAATCGAATTCAATGGTCAGAAGTCTTCTCAGAGATCAGAGTCAAGGTGGCGAAGGGCAGGATGCCCCCTTCTAAAGGGGCGGGTTCAAAGAACAGCAGGAGGCCATCAAGGATGTGGGTTTGGTCACCTACAGGGCAACTTTAGGAAGTAGGGGATGAAATAGGGGACAAGAGCAGAATTACTCTGGACAGTGGTGGAGTGGCTGACCCCTTCCACCAGCTGTCCTGCTTCATCATGCCCTCTGTGCAGAGCTCACTCTCTCTCTAAGTAGGTGGGAAAACTTCAACCCTTTTGTGCTTCAGGTGAAAAAAAAGGAGAAACTCTTAGCTCTAGTTTCCTCCTGTAACATCGAATTCTACCCTAACAGTTCTATTTTCCAAACAGGTCAATACTCATATCTATTTTCTTTTCTACTTGTAAGATTTCCATTCAGTGTCACTGTATTTGTCCCAACTTCATAGGACACTTTTAAATTCTCTCATGGTCTTCCTCCTTCCTTCCACTTCTGTGATTTGTGGTTGCTTGTGCATTCTTCCCCTTAACTTCTCTCCAGTCTACTTGCCACACTTTACTAAAGACTGAGGAAAAGTTACGTAGCTCCTCTGAGCCTCAGTTTTCTCAAATGTAACATTAGATTAATAACTACTTTGCTAAGTTGTACTGATAATCTAATGATGTAGAAACATAGCATAGTGCCTGGCTCCTTTTAGGAGCTCATTAAATGGTAGGGATAATGAGGAGGAGGAAGAGGAGTGGGATGAAAAAGAAAAGATGTCACTATAATGTGATGGATTTGCATTCACAAGATTCACAAGTGACACAGGTGACATGACAGTCTAGACACTGTGGCACCAGCCCGGGTATATACTTGGTGTGATGAGCGCATCAGGTCTTATTGGATTTGGCAAAATTATACAATGAGAAGCCACCCTTTAGGGAGAGAGCCATAAAATTCATCTGGTAGCCCTGCCTGGGGCCACATCACCCTCACTGAACCCTCTAGAATGCCAGGACATCTAGGGGAACTGTCTTTAAAACATTGCTGCTTGTTACTGCCTTAAAATCTTTTTATTTTATTTTTAAATATTTTTGCTGTTGGGGAGAAATGAATATATAAAAAATAAAACACCGATTGATTCCAAAAAAATCATTGCTCTGAGTGCAATGTTGTATTCTTTTCCTGTAGAATTGGAGGACATTGATCAGATTTTACAATTTCATTAAAAACATGCCATCAGTTTTCACAAAAAAGAAATAAATCTTTAAAAGAGATGATTGCTTGATTAATCATAGGATAAAGAGAGATTGATGTTAATAGCTGTTTTAAGAATAAAGACGTAGACATAGAGAATGGACTTGAGGACACGGGAAGCGGGGAGGGGGAAGCTGGGGCGAAGTGAGAGAGTGGCATGGACATATATACACTACCAAATGTAAAATAGATAGCTAGTGGGAAGCAGCTGCATAGCACAGGGAGATCAGCTCAGTGCTTTGTGACCACCTAGAGGGGTGGGATAGGGAGGATGGGAGGGAAGCTCAAGAGGGAGGGGACATGGGGATATATGTATGTATATGGCTGGTTCACTTTGTTGTACAACAGAAACTAACACAGTATTGTGAAGTAATTATACTCCAATAAAGATCTATTTTTAAAAAAAGTTTATAGCTACTCATAACAGCCAAAAAGTAGAAGAAAAACACAAATGTCCGTCAACTGATGAATGGATAAACAAAATGTGGTATAACCATATGAAGAAATATTGTTCAGCCATAAAAAGGAACCAAAGATTGATGTATGCTACAATACGGATGAGCCTTGAAAACATGCTAAGCGAAGGAAGGCAGACAAAGATGGCATATGTATGATTCCATGGATATGAAATGTCTCTGGAGACAGAAAACAGAGGAGTTGTTGCCTGGGGCTGAAGGGACTGGGGTGGGAGAGGGTGATAACTAAAGGTTTCTTTGGGGCATGATGAAAAAGTTTTAAAATTGATCATGCTGACGGTTGCACAACTCTGTGAATATACTAAAATCTGCTGAAGTGTACATTTTCAATGGGTGAATTGTATGGTATTTGAATTATATCTCAATAAAGCTGTTAAAAAGGAACCAAAAAAAAAGAAAAAGAAAAAGAAAAGAAAAGAAAAGTAGAACAGAGTGGCTGGCTCAGAGAACTAGAGTTATTTACTTTCAAGTGAAGCATTTACTGGGATAAGTTAATTCTCCCTTTTGGTGATATTCCATTGCATCTAGGTGAAGTGGGCTCAATTTCCCATAACTATTTAACAAGGTGACTTACTGCTATGTACAATTTCACACTTCTCATTTATTGACTCAACTCTCCTCTTAGGTGAAATTATACTTTCCATTGCATAGTGCCCAAGGGATTTAGTCAGCCTACCCTCTGTGAACTAAACTGGCACCAAGAAGTTTTCCTGTATTTTGTAAGTGATGAAAATTGAGGTGTAAATATGGTTCAGGCAAACCTCAGAGATATTTTGGATTTGATTCCAGACCTCCACAAAAAAGCAAATATTGCAATAAAACAAGTCACATGAATTTTTTGGTTTTTCCAGCACATATAAAAGTTATGTTTATACTATGCTATAGCCTATTAAGTGTGCAACAGCATTATGTCTAAAAAAACAATGTACATACCTTAATTTAAAAATAACTTATTGCTAAAAAATGCTAACCATTATCTGAGCCTTCAGAGAGTCAATCTTTTTGCCGGTGGAGGGTCTTGCCTCAGTGTTGATGACTGATCGCAGTGGTGGCTGCTGAAGCCTGGGAGTGCTGTGGCAATTTCTTAAAATAAGACAACAATGAAGTTTGCTGCACCGATTGACCCCTTCCTTTCACAAAAGATTTCTCTGCAGCATGCAGTGCTGTTTGATAGCATTTTACCCACAGTACTTCTTTCAAAATTGAAGTCAATCCTCTCAAACCCTTCACCTGCTTTATCAACTAAGTTTACCTAGTATTCTAAATCCTTTGTTGTTATTTCAACAATCTTCGCAGCATCTTCACTAGGAGTAGACAGTGTCTCAAGAAACCACTTTCTTTGCTCACCCATAGGAAGCAACTCCTCATCCATTCAAGTTTGATCATCAGATTGCAGCAATTCAGTCACATCTTCAGGCTCCACTTCTAATTCTAGTTCTCCTGCTATTTCCACCAGACCTGCAGTCAGTGCTTCTGCTGAAGTTTGAACCTCTCAGTCATTCATGAGGGCTGGAATCTACATCTTTCAAACTCTTGTTAATGTTGATATTTGACTTCTTCCTATGAATCAGGAGTGTTCTTTTTTTTTAATTGAAGTATAGTTGATTTGCAATGTTGTGTTAGTTTCAGATGTACAGCAAAGCGATTCAGTTATACATATATATACACGTATATACATTCTTTTCCAGATTCTTTTCCCTTATAGAGTATTACAAAATATTGAGTATAGTTCCCTGTGCTACAAAGTAGGTCCTTGTATATATAGGTCTTATTTTATATATAGTAGTGTGTATATGTTAATCCCAAACTCCTAATTTATCCCTCCCCACCCCTTTCCCCTTTGGTAACCATAAGTTTGTTTTAGAAGTTTGTGGGTCTATTTCTGTTTTGTATATAAGTTCATTTGTATCATTTTTTTTAGATTCCACATATGAGTGATATCATATGATATTTGTCTTTCTCTGTCTGGCTTACTTCACTTAGTATGGTAATCTCTAGGTCCATCCATGTTGCTGCAAATGGCATTATTTCATTCTTTTTATGGCTGAGTAATATTCCATTCCACATCTTCTTTATCCATTCATCTGTCCATGGACATTTATGTTGCTTCCATGTTTTGGCTATTGTAAATTGTGTTGCAATGAACAATAAGGTGCATGTATCTTTTCGAATTATGGTTGTCTCCAGATATATGCCCAGGAGTGGGATTGCAGGATCATATGACTGCAGGATCTATTTTTAGTTTTTTAAGGAACCTCCATACTGTTCTCCATAGTGGCTGTAGCCTATCTAAGGAGGCAAGAGACCTGTATGCCAAAAACTGCAAGACGCTGATGAAGAAAATCAAAGATGACACAAACAGACAGATATACCGTGTTCTTGGATTGAACGAATGTTCTTTACGGCACCTAGACTGGTTATCCTTTCTAGAGGTTTTCAATTTACTCTTCCCAGATCCATCAGAGGAATCACTATCTATGGTAGCTATAGCCTTACAAAATGTATTTCTTCAGTGTTAGCACTTGAAAGTCAAAATGACTCCTTGATCCAGGGGCTGCAGAGTGGATGTTTCGTTAGCAGGCATGAAAACATTAATCTCCTTGTACACCCCTAACAGAGCTTCTGGGTAACCAGAGCATGAAAGGCATCTTTTTTTTCTGAGTAGTAGGTTTCAATGGTGGACTTAAAACGTTCAATACACCATGTTGTAAACAAATGTGCTGTCATCCAGGCTTTGTTGTTCCATTTATAGAGCACAGGCAGAGTAGATTTAGCATAATTCTTAAGGGCCCTAGGATTTTCAGAATGGCAAATGACCACTGGCTTCAATTTCAAGTCACCAGCTGCATCAGTCCCTAACAAGAGAGTCAGCCTATGCATTGAAGTTTTTAAGCCAGACATTTACTTTTTCTGTCTAACTATGAAAGTCCTAGATGGCATCTTCTTCCAATATAAGGCTGTTGCATCTACATTGAAAATCTGTTGTTTAGTATAGCCACCTTCATGAATTATCTTAGCTAGATCTTCTGGACAACTTGCTGCAACTTCTACGTTAGCCCTAGGTGCTTCACCTTGCACTTTTATGTTATAGATACAGCTTCTTTCCTTAAACCTCATGAACCAATCTCTGCGAGCTTCAATTTTTTCTTCTGCAAATTCCTCATCTCTCTCAGCCTTCTTAGAATAGAAGAGGGTTAAGACCTTGCTCTGGATTAGGCTTTGGCTTAAGGGAATGTTGTGGCTTGTTTGATCTTCTATCCAGACCACTCAAACTTTCTCCATATCAGTAGTAAGGCTGTTCTGCTTTTTTATCATTTGTGTGGTCACTGGAGGAGCACTTTTAATTTCTTCCAAGAAATTTTCCTTTGCATTCACAACTTGGCTAACTGGCACAAGAGGCCTAGCTTTCAGCCGGTCTCAGCTTTCAACATGCCTTACTCACTAAGCTTAATCATTCCTAGCTTTTGATTTAAAGTGAGGGACATGCAACTCTTCATTTCACTTGAACACTTAGGGGCTATTGAAGGGTGATTACTTGGCCTAATTTTAATATTGTTGTGTCTCAGGGAATAGGGAGGCCCAAGGAGAGGAAGAGAGACAGGGGAATGACCCAGTCAGTGGAGCAATCAAAACATACACATTATTGATTAGATTCATGGTTTTATATGGGTATGGTTCATGGTGCCCCAAAACAATTACAATGGTAACATCAAAGATCACTGATCACAGATTACCATAACAAATATAATAATGATGAAAAAGTTTGAAATATTGTGAGAATTACCAAAATGTGACACAGAGACAGGAAGTGGGCAAATGCTGTTGGGAGTATGGTACCAGTAGACTTGCTTGAGGTGGAGTTCCCACAAACCTTCAGTTTGTAAAAAATGCAATATTTTGCAAATAAAACAAGGTTTGCTTGTACATGCTTTACCTAAAATCATCCAACCATTTAGGGCAGTAAGGGAAAAAATATAATTGTAGTCCTTGAGCTGTGATCCTTAACCTGGGATCTGTGAAGTCCTCGACATTCCATGGATAGGCTTTTGATAACTTGAGTCCCTTAGTTATGGAAATATTAAGTGGCTATGCGTATGGTCATTTGGGGAGGAGAAGAGTCACAGCTTTCATCAAAAACTCTAGCAGTCTGTGACATCCAAAAGATTAAGAACCAAAAGTAAACTCTCCAAGGGCTAGTCTAATTCTGAGTAGGGTATCCATCTAATCTCAGGGAGAGATGTAATTTAGATGGCTACAGATCAGAAATATTTTCCAGGGTTCTGACACCAATATTGACAGAAGAGACGGATTTAAAACTTGGTTCCTCACGGTCAGTTTTGTGGCTATTGTTAATAAGATACACATCAAACTATTTCTCCTTCATAGATTAACAAGGTCTAGGACTCTTGGATCCCCAAAATTAACGCTTCTGCCAGTAAAGTATGTATATTTAGAATCCTGTGGTTTAGAACCAATTACTTTGTAATGTTAATACAATCAAAAATGTGAGCAAATATTTCTGGATCTTATACTATGGACCAAGCTGTGAGGGATAAAATGAAATGTAAGATACACTCATTTACTCTCAATATTGTACAGTTTGGCTGCAGACAAGCACATTACAGCTTAAATAATAATAGCTGTTCTGTGTAACAGTATGCAAAGAAAAATATTACACAATGATTTGATAAATGAGTTGGGTTCTGAAAAATTTAGGATACAGAAAGTAGCAGAAAGTAGTATGCAAAGAGAAATATTACACAATGATTTGATAAATGAGTTGGGTTCTGAAAAATTTAGGATACAGAAAGTAGCAGAGGATTCTAATTAATGCAGAGACCAATGTATATAAAGTTCTCAATGGGAATTAAGATAATGAACAGGGGCTTCCCTGGTGGTGCAGTGGTTAAGAATCCACCTGCCAATGCAGGGAACACAGGTTCAAGACCTGGTCCGGGAAGATCCCACATGCCGTGGAGCAAGTAAGCCCGCACACCACAACTACTAAGCCTGCGCTCTAGAGCCCGCAAGCCACAACTACTGAGCCCACGTGCCACAACTACTGAAGTCCGTGTGCCTAGAGCCCGTGCTCCGCAACAAGACACTGCAGTGAGAAGCCCGCGCATGGCAACGAAGAGTAGCCCCCACTTGCCACAACTAGAGAAAGCCCGCATGCAGCAACAAAGACCCAATGCAGCCACAAATAAATAAATTAAATAAATAAATTTATTAAAAAAGAAAACTCAAAAAAAAAGAGATAATGAACAACCAATGGGGGATAAAACAATTGAAGACAGCCCTGGCTTTCACAGAGTGAGATAGGAAGCCATTGGAGGGTTCTGAGCAGATGAGTGATATGATCTGACATACACTTTAATAGATCACAGTGACTGCTTTGACGAGAACAGACTGAAAGGTGACAAGGATGTGTCAGGAAGACCAGTTAGGAAGCTATAGCAAACCAACAAAAATGATGGTAACTTAGACCACATTCGTAACTCAGATTTT
Organism: Eubalaena glacialis; assembly: GCF_028564815.1. NCBI lineage: Eukaryota > Metazoa > Chordata > Mammalia > Artiodactyla > Balaenidae > Eubalaena > Eubalaena glacialis. The sequence continues at coordinate 60,531,213 of NC_083727.1, read as the reverse complement.
AGATATATTTTGAAGATGGTATAGGCAGAACTTACTTATGACTTAGATATGGAGTATGAGAGAAGGAGAGGCATCAAGGATGAGTTGAAGGGTTTTTTGGCTTGACTAACCAGAAATAGAAGTTGCCATGTCTTGATATGAGCAAGACCATGAGAGGGCTGGGTTTTAAGAAGATCAGGAGTTTGTTTAGAACATGTTAAGTCTGAGATGTGTATAGACATCTAACAAATGAGTATTTGAGTTTAGAATTCAAGAACAAGGTCCAGACAGGAGAAGTAATTTTTGAGAAATATCAATGTAGAGAGAGTATTTAAAGAGGTAAGGCTGGAGGAAATCATCTACGGAGAGAAAAGAAAAGAAGGGAAGGGAATCAACTGCAAATATTTTATGATGATTGAAGCCCAAAATGTGTACAAAAGCATGTTAGAAGGTGAAAACAGAGAGCTAACTAGTGGCTAGATCATGGAGGATCTCATATGCTAAGTAAACAACACAAGAACTTGTCCTGTAGGCGATGGAAAGCCACTGCAGAATTCTAAAGGGGAAATTAACATGATCAAGTTTGCATTTTAGAAATTGGCAACAAGGTAGAGATGGATTAGAAGGGGGCAGTCCTGGCAGAAGGGAGCACAGAGGAGAAACCATGTCAATAATCTGAAAGAGATAATGAGGATGTGTCACCAGCAAGGGGGACAGACAGATTTGAGTGAAGTTTTCAAGGTGCACTGACTAACTTAACCTTTTGGATAGGAAGAGGAGGGAGAGAGAAAGCAAGAGAATTCACACATTTCTCTCCTATTTAACCAACCGGATGACAGAATCGTTAACTGGAATGAGAATAAAGGTCAAGGTGGAGAGAGGGGTAATAGAGGTGAAGGGAGAGATAGGAACATGTTGAGTTGGATAATGCAGTGGTGAAGCCCAGCAAAGTGTTAAGCACATGGATCTGGAATTCTGAGCAAAGATCTCAACCAACAATAAAGGGTGGTCCTCAGCACACAGGAAGTAATGAGAAGGGAAGAGAGTTAAAGTGGAAATACTGGTTTTGGGAGGGTTCTAAAGGAAGAGAAACCAGCAAGGGGGTTGAAGGACAATTAGATGAGGTATGACATAATGGGATTTAGGGGAGACATAGAGGCTGAGGCCTTGGTCTTGTTGGGGGAATGGTAGGAGTAAAGCAAAATGGTAAAGGTTTTTAAAAAATAAAGATGAAAAAGTAGCTAGAGGTACAAGTGTACATGGCTATTTTGAAATATTAAACTGTGAAAGAAAGGGAAGATCGAATGAAGTAAGGGGGGTCAAAACGGACGAAAGAGGATTGTGCTCTTCTGCTGCATTTCTACACTATCACCCTTGTCTAAATGTAGGCATGTTGTTGGAATTAAGACAAGGCTTAACTCCCATATAGGCCAGTCAGTGAAGATCTACCAGGGCCTGCAAAGTTCATCCCCAATCCTAGCAGTCAAATGATTCAATTATGTGCTGCTACAATCAGAGAAGAAAGAGAGAGAGAAAAGTATAGCAATATTTTCCAAATATATATGAGAACATCCTTCAGTTTGACTAAAACTCTACCCATCAGCAAATTTTTATCAAGCAACCCTATGTGCTAAGTTTTGTGCTTAGCTTTTTTTTTTTTTTTCATGTTAGCTATGGAATGTTTTTGCTAAAGGATTAAATCCCGAATGTATCATGATTGCATTAGTTTTCTACACCCATGGTTGTGTTCACTTTTATAATTTCAGTTAGTACCCAGGATGGTGAAAAGATGTACTAGAGAAAGTATTGTTCTATGTACCTGCATGACTGTACATGCATTGTGGCCTCAACCCAGCTCCATCCCGGTGGGCATATGTCAAGATCGCATTATGAATCAGGCGATGGTGTTTCTGGTTGTTCAATAATTAAATCTTGTGCTGTAAGAACTCAAATGAATCTGCTCATGTTCATTCTCACGCTTACAGGCAGGTCCAGGGTTCCTGCCTTGTGTAGTAAAAGACCTTAGTGTCCTTATTTTTGTGTGGACAGCAAGGTAGAAGGAAAAAGTTATCTTCTCTACCAGTTTTTATCACATGCAAACATATTATGGAAACTTGGAGGAAATCACTCAACTTTTTGAGCCCTCACTTTCTTCATAATCACGACACTTTACCTAATATTTTACTTCTGTTTCGCTGTATTTATCAACTCCTGATTAAAGTTTACTTCAAAATTATAAACGAGTAGGTGTGAACTCTCATCAGTCTATGAACTGTTCCTGAGAAGCTTTTATTCAGGGTAAATCTGTCCTTTCAGAAATTATATTAAAGCAGCAGCAGTTCTTTAGGGAAAAAAGAAATCCGGTATCACAATGGAATATTTAGAGACAACTGTAATAATGTTTTAACCACAAAACTTTCAAAAATTTTAAAGATGCTTTATAGTGGAAATAATAAAGGCATTGATGCATTGATTCTGTAAATTAGACCAAGTGCGAGTGGCATTGTTTTGGCACAGAAAGCTGTGCAGCTTCCTCTATCAACCGGCGTGAAAAATGAAGAAAGGTGCACAAAAGGAAGCAGGGTTGCTCAGGGCCACGCTGATGGTTTACGATTGTGGTTCCTTGAAAACTTCCAGTTGTTTTCATAACAGCTAGTTTTGAACTCTTATTTTTAGCAATAGCTGCCAAATTTCACCAGTCCTATAATGTTCTGCTCCCTAATTAGTTTGGAAGCCTATAATTGTTTAAGTCTGAACCAGCCTAGAAAGATTGCCAACTCATTTGAGCAGGATTGAGCAGGAGAGTTGAAGAAATGGCTTACACATTATGACTTGCTCATTTATTTAATTTAGTCTTTTCATCAAATCAAGACGCAAAAAAACAAAAATCACAGCACAGAAGGGGCTTCTTTTAAAACAGCTAGGAGCTGGCTTTACTTCTTCGGACGCAGCGATTTCATGTCTGAGCGGTCCTGTTGATATTTAGAAATTGAGCACAGACTCCCTGGCATGACCTTGGGAGGTCAGGCATACTTTGGATAAAATCTGCAAGGTCAGTGATGAAAAACTGCATCATAAGAGAACCATTATAATACATTATTAATGGGATTTTTTATATATTAATGTGAGTAGCTCTACTTATTGTTTGGAGGCATTTTTGTATGTGTTTAACAAAAATCTGGGAAAGAAAGAAATGCATGTGCACCAGGACAGTTAACAGTGTGTTCAGAATTTGTCAGTGTGCTCAGGGTTTATTAGGTAATAAGATCCTACGCACGTTTCCACTTGCAATATGAAAAATGTCGAGACTGATCACGTTTCATTAATTGTCTCTGTGCATTCTCTGTATAACGTGGCTGTTTGACTGTTGTTTCCCAGACTCTAATCAGCTGCTTTTACTATGAGTACAAAGAGGGAGGATGTATGCAAGACCACTGTAGAATCATATAGGAAGTGACATATTGTCTATAGACACCATTTCCTGAAGGAATCGTGATGGTGTTTATTTCTGAAGTTTTTTTCACCAGTTCCTCCTGAATGCATGTATCAAGAGACTTTATATAATTTTAGAGCAAAACTGCTCAACTTTTTACAGCATCACCAGAGTTTCTACTTTTCTGTGTGGCAGTTTTCCTTCGTCTGGGGGCTTCAGGGAAAATACAAAACCAGGTGGCTAAGGTTTCACTCTGTGCCAGACAGACAATGATTATGGGCTTTTGTGAAGTTGTTCTCATCCTTTCTATGAAAAGCATCAGCTATAGCCTGTATTTCCCCACAAGGATTATGTAGAGGGTAATCTTTCTTTGTTATTGTTGGATGCTGTGTGGTAAGGACCAACACACACAAAACTTTGCAAGGTGTTTGTTGATTGTATCATAATCACAGACTGCAAGATGTGTTTCATCATTCAAAAAGCAAGGATAGGATTTATTATACATGCTATTTTCAATCAAAAATATGCTGTGGACTTAGAGTAACCCTACCATCCCAAAGATTTCTTTTGTTGGAAAGGGTTCTTCATTCCATCCCACTACTCCCAGGTTTTCTCATGCATCATTCTCAATAATCCCTCTTCTGCCTGTAGACTTAGCATGTTCCCCCAACACCAGCTCACGTAGTCACAGGTCAATCCCTTCAGGCCCGCTCTGACTCCAACTTATCTCCTTCTTCCCGGTAATGAGGAACTCAGTTACATTTCCACTTTCCAGGATGGTCTGCCTGCTCTGTTCCATTCCACGACTCCCTTGGATTGCCACCTCCATGTTAAAAGACAACATTTTGCCAACACCCAATCAAAAAGCCCAGAATTGACTCTTGAGGGGGACTAACTTCCCTGTACCAACGTGCAGTGGGACTCTGAAGGCTATTCCATCTCTCTGAGCCTCAGTTTCATCAAGATAATACTTATTCCTAGGGTTCTCAACTCCCCTCACCTCTTCATCCCCTGTCCAAATTATGTGCAGAGAGCTAAGCTGAGAAGGTCACAGTCTGGTTTCTGAAATTTCCCCAGCACAAAATTGCTGGACCTCTCAGTTCCCTGAAATGCCCTTTGCCCCAGACACTTTGCCTCAATGTCATTAAACACAAGATAAAGTCTCCAGCCGGTGTGCTGGCTGCCTCCCCTATGGCCACTATTTGGGCTACTGCAGACAAAAAGGAGCAGGGCTGAATGAGATAATACACACCCAAAGCGCTTTGAAATCCCCAAAGACAGATGCTTTATGAATACCAGACATTATTATTATCTCCTGTGCTGCCCCCTGTCACAACAAAGTCTGCCCAGGTTGAACACCTGCAGCGTCAGTGGACCCTCACAAATGTATTTGTACTTTTTCAAGCTGTTGCCCATTAACTTCTTGCTAATATTTCTGATTATTCTGGGCCTCTTTATTTAAACACTCAGGTAGTATTGGCACTTGTCACCCTTCTGTCTCTGCAGATGTCACTTAGCACTCTTTACAAATTAGCAACACTGAAGACCCAGTTTTGCCCTCCTGTATACCACCTCACTTTTGGATATGTTAGAATTTGCCCTCATGGTTTAAAAATCAACTTCATAAGGCCTTATGCCACGTTCAAGCCTGTCCAAGTCAATTGGGGGTAGACTGAAGGATACATTTTAAGAATTTCCAAATGTTTTGCTAAAATCAAGCTGCAGTATATCCACTGGGCTTGTCATCGGTTATTCTTGCAATCTCCTCTTCAACTACAAACTTTTGTCCAAAGCTTCATGTTTAAAATTGGAATGATCAACCTATGCTACTTTTCACTCAGACTGCTTTATAGTTGAATTTTGCATTCATCTTGCCCCATTCTGTTACTAAGGGTTGATGAACCTGACCTCAAAAGCAACAGAAAAAAAATTTTTTTAATAAAAAGCCTTGAATGATTGTCAAATAATTTGATGCATTTTTAAACTAATTGCCTACATACTAGGAGGCCTTTCAAGGACTCTTGTTTGGGTGCAATTAAAAACAGGCTCTGGTTATTGTGTTTAATCTTTGTTTCATAATGACTCAAAGACATACTATAAAAATAGGAGCAGGAGGCCGTAATTTAGTCCACTGTCACTTCTGATCTGTCCTGCTGGAGAATAGTAGTCTCCTGACTTCTCGGCTGACACGCGTTCACTCTCCCCTCCGCTGGAGCCACCCTCCCTCCCACCCAGCGATACTCTAAGCATCAGTGAGTTAATATTTCTAAACAATCGGGAGCCCTGCAATGAGATGCACTGTACCAAAATCAATAATCACTTTGTGTGCAACATCGAAGCCTTTTCTCCTAACCCTCCCCTCATCAGAGTGACCGTTCTAAGAGCTACTTATTCCATTATTCAAATTCTTCCTGATAGTCAAATACCTTAAGATTCAATAGACTAATATTTTGGTCATTGACAATAGAAATCTGTGTTTCCCATATGTTCCAGAACCAGATGGTTCAGGTTGGCCTTTTATTTGTCAGGCTCAATATAAAACACGGCTCGCTCGCTCTCAGGGTTTTAACAAAGGCCAGCCAGCCTCCCGCATCCCCTGGTCCCCCACTCCAGGGTGTGACAACAGGCTGAACCAAGAGATGAGCAACTTCTCAGCTGCCGGCCTCCGAAGGCACTCTCAGCATGGCCAGCCCCCACTTCTGCTCCTGCCTGCTTTTTATGCAGGCCCTTGATTGAGAATGGTCCAGCTGGGCAGCCTGTTAACTCCTTTAACCCATTCCTATCCAGCCCATCTCTGTTAGGCCTGACCCTCCTCTTGATCAGAGCTACCATTCTAGTGAGCCTACATTGAACCCTTATCCATGCCCCCCTCTTTTGCATCTTAAGTGCCCAATCCTGACACAAATAGAACTGAAAGAAGCTAGTAATTGTTGTGCATCCACTATGTGGTGAATGCTGAGCTAAATCCTTGTAACTGTCATGATATCATTTAAAATGCAGAAAGACGCAAGATGAGATGTGATCATACCCATTATATAGAAAAGGAAACTGAGGCCCAGAGATATTGGATAACTAGCCACACATCTAGTAAGTAGTAAAATAGGATTGCCACTCATATATGTCTGACTGTAATGCCATGCACATAGCTCCCCTTAGACAGTCAGAGGCAGAAATACACACACACACACACACACACACACACACACACACACATACACATCAAATTCCAAGCACTATTGAACCTTGGATTATTTGTCTACAATCTCCAAAATTTCCAATTTTTGACGGAGAAGTTGTACATCTCTGAGCAAGACTCTTGGCTCTCAACAGTAAGCGGGAGAAAGAGCCAAGGAGGTTGGAGAAGTAGGTCTTCGGAAGTTACTAAAAGGGCATTGTAAATATGGTGGCTTTTGCTCTTAATGAGATGGGAGGCTTTGGTAAATTTGAATAGAGAAGTGTTCTGATCCAATATAGACTTTAACAGGATTTCTCTGCCACTGAGCTGAAGTGAGTCAAGGGCAGCTGCAGGCAGGCCAGTGAGGAGGCCAAGAGATGATGGCAGCTTGAGCGAGCCAGTGGAGGTGGTGATTGGTGGTTAGATTCCAAATACAATATGAAGACAGAAAAAACAAAATTTCTGACACACTGTATTTCTTAGATTCTGTCTTGTACTGTTCATGGTGACCTTCCCAGCTAGACTGTAAGTCTCTTAAGTATCATGCCTTGCAGTTTCTCTTGGCTGTTTCATAATTCTTGTGTTGGGCATGGTCTGAGGTATAAAGACCCTTCGATGGATGGATGAGTAATTCATTCACGATTTTTTCCCTCCTGTATTCTCTCTTCTTCCATCTATGTGATGCTTCTTGATTTCAAGGAAGACACTGTTAATGCTTTGGTGTAAAGACCAAAACTATTATTACTGGCAGGAATAGCTAGAAAACATAACCAAATAGATTCACTGAGAAGCCTGAAAATTGACCTAATCCTAAAGAGAATTTCCTCGCTAGCTAACGCTCTTCACTAAATTCTACTATTCCATTAAGCACCTATCATGTAACAGATGCTACCAGGAATTCAAAAATTAAAAATATCAGGGTCTCAGACTTCAAGGACTAACAGGGAAACCAAAAAGTAATTAAATACATCTCTCAAATACAAAGTGATAACTTGTGTATTAATGCAAGAATGTATAAATTGCCAAGGCGAGTACAGAAGAGGGAACATTCACACATTCCCTGGGGTAGGAGTAAAGTGGTGTCTTCAAGTTTGACGTACTCTTCATCCAGATTTCCTAAGATTGTACTTGTTCTTGCCACAGCTCAGATTATCACTGCAAAGAGCATAGGGAATCAACTAAAAGAGACTGCAACTTCAAAGCTGGAGAAGAACAAGAATACCTTGTTCAATACCACATTGTATGTACAAGACATTTAAGACACAGAAATGTTAAATGACATCCTCAAGGACACACAGCTGAATGCGTATGGTCCTAGAATTAGAATTCAGATTTCAGACCCTTTGTCTCCAATTTTTATGTTATCTCATGAGATGTATCAAGGACGCTCCATTTTTTATTCATTATCTTCTTATTTCGAGTTTATTCTTTAATTTGGCTTATCCTAACTCTTTCATTCATTTATTTTACAAATATATATTCAATAATTCCTATATGTTAGGCACTTCCCTAGGTGTGCTAGTTATTGGCTATTGACTCGCAGCTCCAAATATACCCTTCTACACTCTGTTTTGTGCCATGAGGTCCTTCCATGTTAAATTATCTCTGTTATAAAACAGAAACTGGTACGGTTTCTGTTTTCTTAAATGTCAGACCCTAGTGCATCTGCTCTGTGTCCATCACTTCTCTGGGTGCTAAAAATACAGAAGTAAGCAAAGCAGACTCATTTCCTACCATCACAGAGCTTATGGTCTAGTCTGAGAGACAGACCCTAGTCAATCGGTTACAAAATGGTAGTGTAATTACAGACAGTAATAGTGACACCGAGGAAAGATGCATCTGGTAGCAAAAGCTCAGAGGTTTTTTTTGGGTTGTGTGGTCAGAGAGGGCTTCCCAGAGGGGTGCCACCCCAGAAGAGACCCAACCCTGGAGGTGTGCAGCTCAATACTCTGTGGAAGAAAGAAGGGAAGGCCCATGACACATTGGAGGAGCTAATATACAGCCGGTCAGAGAGTCAGAGAATAGTTTGATTTCCTCTTATTTATTTTAAGATGAAGAAATTTGGACTTAAGCTTTACAACTAGAAGCTGTGGTAAACGTTTTAATTTTATGACACACTCTTCTGTCTCTGGGTTGCCTGAGTTTGGTGTGTAGAAACTACATACCAGAAATGCACATTTTCATTTATTTATTTTTTCAGGATCTTATCCTGATATGAAGTCCCTTCAGGGATCTTTAGTTATACAGGTATAGATTCTGTAATCTATTCTGAAAGGAGCTTTGATATGAGAATATATGTGTTGATTTCATTAAGATTTAGATATGTTAGCATATATTTTGAAAAATTCCAACTATCATTCAAATATATGCAAAATTTATTTTTTAGAGATTATTTTGGGGGAAGTAATAGTCACTTCATATGAATAATTAAAGTATCCTTTTGCACTGAAAAAATATATAAGGCAATTTGAAAGACAACATTTAATTGAGTTTAGAGGAAGACTGGAATTTTGTAGGAGGGAAAAGGGACATACTCTTTTCTGTTTGCTTCCTATTCCTATCGGAAAGGAAATATTTTCTTTCCTTTGCATTCATTTCCCTATTTTAACCTCATTTCAGACCTTTATCACCTCCCAGTTGCCCTATGGTATCAGCCTGATAAGTGGTTTTCTGCCTTTAGTCTGTATGTACACACATGCCCCCCACACATACTCCTTCCACTCTGTACCCCATCATCAGCTTAATCTTAATTGAACCCTAGTTCTATATGATACTCCCCTTTGGCTACAAAGTCAAGTCCTTCTACCATAGCATGAAAGGTTTTTATTTTCTTCTTTCTAAACTTGCTTCTAGTGGTATCTTCAACCTGTGCGTTCTAATAGGCTACATATTAGACTTACCTTAATAAAATTCTGATGCTCAAACCTCACTCCAAGCCAATTACATCAGAATCTCTGGGTGGGAAACCCTAGCATCTGTATTTTTAAAAGCTCTCAGAAGGTTCTAACATGCAGCCAGAATTGGGAACTACCAAGTCTGATGTGACAGCTAAACTGGACTCAGCATTGTTCGTTCCCACATCCCATAGATACTGTTCTTATTTTAATATTCCAACCCACTAATATCAGCGTGGGTTTTGGCGGAAATTATTATACCTGAAGAAATTTCCTCTTAAATGTTAAGTTTCGGGACTTTCCTGTGGTCCAGTGGTTAAGATTTCGCCTTCCAATGCAGGGTGTGCAAGATCAATCCCTGGTTGGTGAGCTAAGATCTCACGTGCCTCGAGGCCAAAATACCAAAGCATAAAGCAGAAGCAATATTGTAACAAATTCAATAAAGACTTTAAAAATGGTCCACATTACCTGGCTATTGTAAACAGAGCTGCAATGAATATTTTGGTACATGACTCTTTCTGAATTATGGTTTTCTCAGGGTATATGCCCAGTAGTGGGATTGCTGGGTCATATGGTAGTTCTATTTTTAGTTTTTTAAGGAACCTCCATACTGTTCTCCATAGTGGCTGTATCAATTTACATTCCCACCAACAGTGCAAGAGTGTTCCCTTTTCTCCACACCCTCTCCAGCATTTATTGTTTCTAGATTTTTTGATGATGGCCATTCTGACCGGTGTGAGATGATACCTCATTGTAGTTTTGATTTGCATTTCTCTAATGATTAATGATGTTGAGCATTCTTTCACATTAAAAAATCTTAAAAAAAATAAATGTTAAGTTTCATTACAATTTAAAAAGCTAAGACCATTAAAGAAAGGTTTCCTCTTAATTAAAATAGTATAGATACTTCTAAATATTTTCAGTATGTCATTCTACTTTGAGTAATATTCAAAGTTGGTCTTGCCTCCAGAGTACCGTTAGATGCTTATGTTGTACTCATTATGGTAACCTACCTGTTGGATGGTGTCATTGCACGGGGAACAGAAGTGATGTGAGCCCCTGAAAACTATGCTTATAAGTCTGGCTTTTCTCATGTCTAAACCGGGAACAGCAACAGAGCAAACCAATATAAATGAGAATGCAAGAATGCCTTCAGTATCAGAAACGTTAAAGGGCACACAGTACAGCACTGGGCACAGTGTCTGGCATAAAATTGGTGATCAATTCATGTTTGTAGAGAGTATGAACAAGTAGACAAAGGACCCACATTGCTTGTATGTTATTTCCCGTATAGACTCATCATCCTTATAAATTAGCTTTATGACTTTGAGCAAGGCCTTTAACCTTCAACTTTTAATTTGCTCATCCATAAAACTGGTGTGAGGAAGGAGGATGCCTTCTAGCTCTGAGTGTTTCAGTTTAGAGAGATTCTTGCTTAACTCTTTCTGTTCACATCAACAAATATTTTATAGGAAAGAAACACACATACATTGCTTAACAAATTTGAGAATAACCTGCACCCTCTAAGTTTAGTTAGTTTACAATGTTTCATATCATTTGTCTTCCTTCCTCTCTGCATTATTTCCCCATTGAGATTGTGCTCCATAATGAAATAGAACCACAAAAGCCAGCTGCTTCAAGCTCTGCTCTTGGGGGAACCCAATCTAAGGCACATTAACACATGATTCATTTATCTGCAGATTTAGCAACAAAACAGAACCACTTTTTGTCAGTCTTGTCTATTATATGTGTTCAGCAGAGTTTTTTTAAATAAACATAATTATCAGCTTTACTCAAAAATCCAGTTCTACAAGATGTATTGTGTACTGTATATCCAAGACTTTATATTAAAAGCTGGGAATACAAAACAGATAAGGACACAATTAAATAACTACTACTGAGTATTAAGAATCATGTTTTAAATTGTTCTGAAGACTCTAGGGGCAGGACAGGAATAAAGATGCAGACGTAGAGAATGGACTTGAGGACAAAAACTACATGAGCCATGGACCTTCCTTTCATACAAGAGCAAAAGCCATCTACTGCTGGGGATGTGACACTTCTCTGACACAAAAAGAAAGTCATCTGATTTGGGAGAAATAACTAATCTGAATCATCCAATATCTATGATATGAAAATTTGACCAAAGATAAAAATTTTTCCCACAAAGATCATCCCAGGCCCAGGAGACTTTACTTATCAACATTTATCAAACATTTAAGGAAGAAACAACACCAATTCTACAAATCCTTTTTAGCAAATTGAAGAGGAAGCAACACTTTCTAAACTCATTTAATGAGGCCGATTTTACACAAATATCAAAACCAAACAAAGACACTGCATGAAAAGAACACTAAAGATTAATAATCCACATAGACATAGATATAAAAATGGATATAGACATATCAAATGGAATCCAGTGATTATCAAAATATAATACAGCATGATTAACTGGAATCCAGGAATTCAGATTTGAAATCAAAAGATGTAGTAATTTACCACATCAACAGACTAAAAAAGGAAAACTGTATTACTATCTCAATAAATGTAGAAAAAGAATTTGACACAATGCAATATCCATTAATGATTTTTTAAAAATCTTAACAGACTAGGAAAAGAAGGGATCTTCTTTAAATTATTAAAAGGCATCTAAAAAATGTATTCACTAACCTCATACCTAAATGTGAAAGACTGAATTTTTCCCCCAACACTGAAAACAAAACACATATTCTGACTTGTATCCAAATTATATAAAGAGCTCTTATCACTCAATAATACCACGTAATAAAAATATAGTCAAAAGATTTGAAAACACACTTTAGTAAAAGTATATGTAAGTTAAAACCATAATGCGATGCTACTTCATTCAAATAGGTAAAATTTTAAATATTTAAAACAACAGGTAGAGCAAAGATTTAGAACAATTGGAACTCTCATACGTTTATGGTAAGAACTCAGAATGGTACAACTACTTGGGAAAACTCCTTGGCAAGTTTTCAGAAAGTTAAATAAACACTTATATGATGCAGCAGTTCCACTCCTAGGTACTTATTTTAAATAATTGAAAACATATGTTCACAATAAAAGTTTGTACATATTATTCATAGCAACTTTATTCATAATAATCAAAAATTTGAAATAATCTATATTCAGCTGGGAAATGGATACAAAAATCGTTATCCTTGTTTATATGTATATTTGTTGATAGACTATTGATTTTTTTATAGCCAAAATAATAAAGTAAAATAAAATGCATGACAAGAGTGAACAGAGTGGGAGTAGATGGAATTATATTTTTGTAAGGTTTCATATTTTTCTGACTTCGTATAACATTTGAGTACACTGTGTTAATTTAAAGATGTATATTGTAATCTCTAGTGGGACCAGTAAAAAAAATTACTAATAAGTATATGAAAAAAATCAATAAAAGGATAAAACAGAAGAGTAAAAAATATTTGATTCAGGCAAAAGATGAAAAGAAAGGAGGAAAATGGGAGCTGATGTTACAAATAGAAAACAAATGCTAAAATGATACACTTAAATCCAACTATATCAATAATCACAGTAAATGATTGTAAATGAACTAAACACTTCAGTTACAAGGTAAAGATTGTTGAACAGAATTAAAAAGCTGAGCACAACTGAATGCTGATTATAAGATTTGTAGTTTTTTATATGCTTATTTAAATAGAAAGAAACTGACAGGTTGAGAGTAAAAGGGTGAAAAAAAGACATGAAAATATTTAAGTACAAGAAAGCTAGTAAGGCTATATTAATGTCGAACAAAGTAGACTTCGAGCAGAGTTTTATATAGTTAAAGAAGGGGGATTTGTGGTGATAAAAGAGTCAGTTTCTCAAAAAGACATAAAAATCCTAAACACTTATGTATATAATACCTGAGCATTGGAATACATGAAACAAAATTGACAAAATTAAAGGAAAAATCATAAATTCACAATTATAGCTAGATATTTTAATAGCCCTTTCTCAGTAACTGACAAGGAAAGTAAAGAAAAAAGTCAGGAAGGCTATAAAAGATATAAACAATTATCAACTAACTTGGCCCAAATGACATTTTAGAACACTCTCCCAACAACTGCAGGATACTCATTCTTTTAAAATGTACATGGAACTTTCACCAGAATAGATGGTATGTTGGGCCGTAAAACGTCTCATTAATTAAAAAAAGGATCAAAATCATACAGAATACATTCTCGAAATATTTGAAAATTAAACAACGCACTTCTAAAAAACTCATGAGTGAAAGAAGAAATCACAAGGAAAATTGAAAATATTTTGAACTGAATGATAATAAAAAATACAACATATCAAAACTTGTGAGATACAGCTAAAGTGTTGCTTGAAGAGAAACTTGTTGCTTTAAATGCCTATTTTTAAAAAGAAAAAAAGTGTAAAATTAATTATCTAATATTCCCCTTTAAGAATCTAGGAAAAGAAGAACAAACTATATTTGTTAACTTACACAAAGTAAGCTACAGTAAGTAAATAATAAAAAAGAACACAGTAAAAATTTAAAATGGGCAAATAATAGATAAAATTAGTAATGTCACAACTTGTTTTTTTAAATGATTGGTAATATTTATAAACCCATAGAAAAAGAGAGAAAACACAAATTACCAATATGAGGAATGAAAGAGGGAACATTATAACAAATTCTATAGACATGAAAATGATAATAAAGAGATATTATGAATAACTATGTCAATAAATTCAACGACTGAGAGTGAAATGAACAAATTCCTGAAAAACATAACTTACCAAAGCTGGCACAACAAAAAATAGAAAATCTGAACAGCGCTAGATCAATTAAAGAAATTGAATTCATAATTAAAATCTTTCACTGAGAAAACTACAAGCCCAGATGGTTTCAATGATAAATTCTATCATACATTTAAGTAAAAAATAATACCATTCCAAAATAAATTACTCCAAAAACTACAGGAGGAGGGAATATTTTCACACTCATTTTATATGGCCAGCAAAAACCTGATCCCAAAATACTACAAAGATATTACAAGAAAATTAAATTACAGATCAATTTTTCTAATGAACATAGATGCAGAAATCCCTAACAAGTATCAGCAAGTAAAATCCAGCAATATATGTAAAGAATGACATATTCATGACAGTGCAGTTTATCCCAGGAATTTAAGGTTGGCTTAACATAGGAAAATCAATCAAAGTAATTCACAGTAGTCACAGAATAAAAGAGAAACAAATAGTGTATGGTGTTACTTAAAAATAAGATATAAATAGAAGAAAACATTAGAGGGTCTTATGTCAAAACGTTATCAGTAATAATCATTGGATCATTGGGTGGTACGACTGTGAGAAATGTTTTTACCGCGGTTTCCTGAATTTTTCCAAGGTTACTGCAAAGAGTATGTGTTGTGTTTCAAAATTATATGAGGGTATGTGTGTGTGCATGATCAGCAAGGTATCTGAATATGCCTTCAAAGAAGCCACAGCTAATGGAGACAGACACGTAGACTGGTGATTTCAAATGGATGACAGACCTTGAAATTTTCTGATGAGAGAAATGTGTTAATCCTAGTTTAGCTATTGATAGCTTTTAATCTTTGTCTTCTAGCAAAGTGATGTTATTTAGGTGCAAATTGAATTCCTTTTCAAAGTTTACTCTGCTTTTCTAGTAGAAAATTACTGAGGAATGTAAAGGACTTCCCAATTTGTGATAGTAAACTTTCTACTCCTCTCATCAGAAGAATTTTACATGTGTACCTGGCATCACCTTGGTAGCATCAAATAATAGCAACCATTACGATTTGGTTCTGGTTTATTCTGACATTACAGCACATTGATTAAGTGAGCAAATCTACACCTGGAATAAAAACTGATATGCTTGATATCAGCCTTTTTGTTTCTATTGAAAATTAGACACAGTATAAAACAACAGTGACGTCAATTAATAGCATAACGAATAGTTAATTCACCAGGACTTTTATTCTTTCCAGGCCAAGATCTTAAATCAGAAGATGAGTGTCAGGTTTGGATCCTGTAGTGTTTCAGGAAAAAAACAAATTTTAAAAACCAACAGCATTACCTTGAGAGGCATTTTCTGTAGCCCTTTGATATGGAACTCTGACTGAAGCTCAGCAGGCCAGACATTAATCTCAACTTTCATGTAATAGACCACTGATGCTCCCGGAAAATAAAATTATAAGACGCTCATGTTCCCCTGAACAGATTGAGAAATGTGCCAGGAGGAATTATACCTTAAAATCTTCTATTTTGTTTTCCATCATAGGGTCAAGAGGAGAGAATATTGTGTATTTGGCTATAAAATCATAATGAATATTTATTTAGCACATTTTTCTTTTAGAAATTGTATGCGAATTGGACTAGAAAATGTTTCATTTTCCCACATCATATTGTTTGGTACTCAGGTTGTGAGTGTGAGTGTGTGTGTGTGTGTGTGTGTGATTGTATATGTCTTTGCATGTGCTGTCATAACCTATCTGGCCAAGCATGGACTGTCTCCAAAGATTAAGTGCACCTATTTTGAACTGGAGGCTGAACGCCATAATTTTTAGCTAACCCGTTTCCTTCTTAGTGAAAACAGAAATAAAAATATATTGTGCACACTTCATTGCTAGAGCCTTTGACCTCAGCTGCCTGTCTAGCTGAGACTGTGATGAATGCTTTGTGTCCCTTCATTTTTAATTGCTCATAAATTGTTATCCCACGAAACACAAAACTAGCCTTGTCCTCATTTTAGTTGGGGTTGGAGGTCAGCCTAACAGTAATACAATTAAGGAGTGTCTTTGTGTGGGAGTGAGGAGGGCTCTAGGCTTGCAGAAGAGGGGTAAAGAAATGTACTAGTCCTTTCTAAGGAAAACACAAAGAAAATTCCAACTTTTGAGCAAAAACATCACAAATACAGTAAATCATGCTTGTTTGACAGTTGTGTCCAAAGTGCTTTGAAGGGCATTTCTGGACGGCAACAAAGAAAGTGAATTATATTTCATTCCTGTGTTCAAGCAAAAATGTGTTTTTGTGATTCATGATGTTGAGGATAAATTAATTCTGTGAAAAAAAAATACGTCTGGTTTCAGAAGTGCCATCAAAACCCAGGGTGTTTTCAAGAGACTGTGGATATGGGAATCTAAGGCAGAAGCTCGCCTTCAGCTTTGTGTCACTCTCTGCCATCCCCGGGTAGCAGCTCATGGCAAGGTCTCCAGCTCACATCTGACTCTGATGCACCGTGGATCTTTTCTGTGGGTTTTGCAGAGTCAGTCATTGTTTTCAATTATACTTCCTCTATTGCTCAGCAACTAAGGTGTGACCTTAAACAGTCATGTTTCAAATATCAATGAAACTAAAGCTTTGAATTTCTTTTCTCATTTGTGAAGACTGTCAAAAACAGAGATGATTATGCGTTTTCTTTATTCCGCCTAAAATAGTGTTTAAAGCCCAGCTAGTGGCCTATTGACTGATTTTATTATTTTGATTAAACCAAACCAGAAGCAGCATGGTCTAAATGCAAACAGAATTGGACTTATTGTGAGACCACTCCTTTCCTTTTCTTCCAGTCATTCTTCTGACTTCCTTTAATTTCAAGCAAGTGGTTTGACTTCCCTGGATTAGACTGTTTTCAAAATGAAAATATACCTTCAATAATTACCTTATAAAAATATTGTGTAGACAAGGGAAGATTATGTATGTGTTATAGCCTTCTTTCTCAGAATAAACATGTAAAATACATTTTGGCTGTTGCTATGATTCTTAGTCTCATTTTAATCACTATTTTCTTGTTTTAATCATATTTCATAGTAGCTTTTGAATATTTTGTCAAGCTTGCTTGAATTCTGAATAGACAAATGGAATTCCCAGTATTAACTACTCTATTTATTGTCTCTTGAATTTATTTGTAGCAAGTTAACTTTTTTTTTTTTCCCAGTAGAATTTACACTTCTATCTGGCTTAACTTCAGCAAGATAGAGAATAGTTTAGCTGTAATATCACTCACTAATGCACCAATTTGACCATGATTAAACCCTTCTACACATATGTTTGAAGAACTTACTATATGCCAGGCACTGTTTTAGGTACAGAGGATAAAATCAGGAACAAAATAGAAAAAAAAACTTCTGTCTTTAATGGAGGTGATACTCTATTTATTTGATAAATCTGGTCAAATTATAATTCCTAAACATATAAGCAAGAGGATAACATAATACAGGAAGGGACAATAGGGGGTCCATTAATAAGATCACTGGATTACAAGTTAGGAATGTGGAACTAGAGACCAATTCAACTATTCCCTAGCTTTGGGATCTTATCCAAATCATTGGATTCCATTTTCTTACTCTTGAAATGAGTTGGTCTTTTCCAATGCTAAAATTGTTAGATTGTCTGTATCATGGAGAAATAATCCCCTCCTCCTGCTCCTCAATGAGATGAGGATGGGGGGAGGGGGAGAGAGAGAGCGCAATTATTTTGAGAGGGAGAGAGAGAGAATGATTTAGTATATCAAGATCAAGAATATCCCTCCCTTTTGGCTGGAAACTTTTACCAGAAAATTTCAGAGTTTTTAAAGCATGACGACAATGAAAAATTATCACTTTTTTTAGAGAAATTTTCTTTTTCTTTGTTTTGTACTTGAAAAGTAAGCTCACGGCAGTAGCAAATGATTCTGGTGCTTGGTTTTCTGGATGTAGACAGTATTGGCGCTTTGTCATAGGAAGGAGGGCAGAGCTGACTGGTTCATAAGGTTCCCAGTGGCCCGAATAGCAGAAAAATCTGTCAGAGTCATGATGAGCAAGTTGTTGGCTGAATTCAGCAACACACGAGTCTAAAAACCAATCATCTGTGCCCTCACCAGTAACTGCTACTTGACTGCAATAAGAATCACTACAGCTTTACATGCTACCAAAAATGATAATAATGATGTTTCCCAGCCTTAATAGGGAGGAAAGTTTTATTTTTAGGGCATTTCATAAAATCCTCCAAACTGAAAAAAATCTAAATGAAAGTATTAAATATTACATATAAGAATTAGAGGTATATCAAAGTTTTGCCTAATACACGATGCAGAGAATGGAAGTTGTAATTTGTATTAAACATTGCAGATACTTTAGACATTAGAGAGTATTTTAGTTTAGTCTCAAACAAATAGCTTAGGTAATATTTAAAATAAGATTAAAATATTTTTCTAGTTGTTACTGGAATTTAACTTTTTCTCCCTTTCCCTATTTGAGAAGTTCCTGATGGCTGTTGATGGAGCTTTCTGGTTTATAACTTTCCTGAAGACCAAAAGAACTGGATTCACACACTAGCATACCTAGTATTTTGCAATGAGTGGTAGAATCAAGATAGAGCGATGTGAACACACATCACCAGCTGACAAATGGACACTTTGTTTTGTTTTGTTTTTTTGTTGTTATCGACTATCTCCCCACTGTAATGTACACTTGGTGAGAGCAAGGGATCTTGTCTGCTTCGCCCTGCCCCCACCTCGACTCTGCTATATCCCCAGGGCCCAGAACAGCAACTGGCCCATAGTAGGTGCTCAATAAACATTTATTGGCTGAATTAACATGTTTATTACTTCCTGAAGCATGAATAAAACCACTAAGCTTCTGTAAATCAGTTCCCAAATCCAATGGGTTCTAATGTTAACTTTCTCAAGGTGTCATTTGCTACTTTCTTCTTGAAGCGTGACATCCCTGCTGGTTTGAAATAACCAAATTAGTTTTGTTGATGTTCTGCCTCAGAATATTTGTTAGTACCCGGTTTGGCATAACAACAAATACAGTTCAGTTTTAAAGTTTCACTTCCTAGTACAATCAATACACTTCCCTCAGGCTAATGGTTAGTTTTTAACCTATTCCATAAAGAAATGTGTAGGATCTAAAATAGTAAATTTGAACAAACAATTTCTCTTTGAGGTTGGCTATTATAATAATACTTTATATATGATTATTTGTGAAGTATGATTTTTGTTATATGGTTTTTGTCAATGTGTATTTTTTGTCATTTACCAGAATTTATTTATATAACTATTTAACCCTGAAAATAGTTTTCAAAAATTAGTTGGCTCACAGATTTTATTATTGTTATTTTATTATTGTAAAATGAAATTTTACATTTGGGCAAAACAGTGTATCATTAGAAGACTTCACAGTTAACTACTCACAGCAGAATCCTTAAGATTTTAAGCATAAAAACTGGGTATTCATACATGGCAAACTAACAAAAGCTGTTTAAAAACATGACATTTTTGAAGTTATCACTCAAGAATTTCTTGCAAATGCATATGGAAATTCAAATGTGAGTACCTAATAATAATGCTAGCCAGACTGCAAACGATAATTGAAAATTAAGGAATTTTTTATTTGTCACTTCTGAGCATCTTCCTTATACTGGCTGTTTCATCAAAAAAAGTATTGGTAGTTGATAGCATTCCCATGGTTAGAATCCCATGGTGATTCAATATCTCACTTGCTTTTTTTTTTTTTTAACATCTTCATTGGAGTATAATTGCTTTACAATGGTGTGTTAGTTTCTGCTTTAAGACAAAGTGAATCAGCTATACATATATGTATATCCCCATATCTCCTCCCTCTTGCGTCTCCCTCCCACCCTCCTTATCCCACCCCTCTAGGAGGTCACAAAGCACTGAGCTGATCTCCCTGTGCTATGTGGCTACTTTCCACTAGCTGCATCTGTCTTTGGGTTGGCCAACAAAAGAAAAACACTATAATGCTATAATATTAAATATTATATCACATATGTTGACAGTAATGTCCTCATGTCATTAGTTTCTTACCCAGATGAAGACGATCATAGTAATTTAGTTCCTATCAGAACACTGAGAAAAATACTGTTTTGTATCAGTTGGTGAACATCTTACTTGCTAAAACCGTTATTTATCATAAAAACATTAATAATTGTGTGTCTTACTTATACTGCTCTGGCTTTCCCAATGGTTGTACAGCCCATCCAGCTGGCTCAGAGTGACCTCTTCTGTCTTCAGCGTTTATCTGCTTAGAACTTTCTAATGGATGGAAGTCTCCCAGTGTGTATCCCTTGGTTCCTCATAGTTATCCAGGGCTAAAGGTGCGTATAAAACCATAATGTGGGTTTTGTTAACGGAATAACCAGACCAATTGCTAAATTTCACATTGCAGCAATTTTTAAACAGTTATTTCTAACTAATAACTGCAATCTTAGGATGCAGTAACTCTCAAAAGTTCTCACAAAGCTGTCTTAGTGGCGAAGGAAACAAAATGTGTAATCTTGGGATCTGGGAACCAGTCAAAGCCGCATACAATCAAAACAATACTTTGAAATACTTGAAATACTCCATTTTATCTGAAACATATGTGAATGTCTGAATTCTCCACCCATAATATATATCCTTGTTTTAATATGAAATACTTTCTCCCAAGACTATCAACAAAATTGATGCTCCTGGGAGAAGGTCTATCTTTTTCCATTAACGTTTTCTGTTTCCAACCACCTAAGGAAGTCATCAGAGAGAAATCTAAGCCCACTCAGGAAAACTCAGAGGTGGATAAAACAGGAAAAGTTGTCTTTGCCTGAGCTTCAGGCTTCGCCAGTTATCTTTTCCATGAAAAGGAAGAATCCAGACAATCTCTCTGGAACCCCACTATTTTCTCTATATCTAGTTTGTGGCTAGTCTCAGTCTCTTCCCATGCACAAATCTGTAAAATGTCTATAAAAAATGACAAGTGTCCTAGGGCTGTTCACCCTATGTTACAGAAATTCAGAGCTTCAGATGTTTTGATCCTCTTCATTTCTCAGCCCCTATACAATGGATGTCACTAATGTCACCTTTCAGTAAGGCAGCCATGGCCAGCAGAAGGCTTGGAAATGCCAATTGTAATTAACTTTCTTTTCAAATATGTTCGACAGTTTCATGCTGAGAAGTGCTTCTTACCTTTTGAACTTTCAGATTGCTTGGCTGAGCAAAATGTGTATCATTTTCTTTTACAATTACCTCACAAAGAGCTATGTACTATGATATTCTTGCACACGTAAGCCGTTTATAAGAGATTTAGATTTTTAAGCAGATTATCCTTGTTGCAAATGAGAGACCTTGCTTTTGTCTGAAGCATGGGCCATGTTCAGGTGCATGGCAGAGCCCCAGGACAAGGACACTCATATATTCATAAATGTCAGAGACGATGTTTTCGCATGGGTCTATCATCCCAGCTGCTCTAGAAGGTAATATTCCTGAGACCTGTGAAAGCCAGAACCATGCTCTTTGGAAGTAACTAAAGATAAGGAAAAAAATGCTCCTTGAGTCCAGTTTCCTACAGTATGGTTATTCATCATTTTAAAAATGACATCAAAAATCAATAAAAATGGAAGAACTCTAAAAATGCATCTTTTCCTAATTGAGAGGCTTAACCTGACTTTTGCAGTAAGTATAATATACCTTACTGTGACCTACTTAAAAAATGTAAAAAGTCACTTTATGGCTGCTTGTTTCAGACTTTTATTTGGCCTTCCTACTTTTTTTTTCATAGCAGGGGTACTCGTGTAAAGAAAGAAAAAAAAGTATAGATCCTTACCAGCATTTTGATCCAGGAGAAAGTTTTCATACTTCAATAGTGCACGTAATGGAATTGGTCAGATTTGAAGCATGGGAGCACATTTTATCTTGGATCTTTAATTTTTAACAGTTCAGTTGACAGAAATTTAACTAAAATGTTGGTTATGTGACCAGTAAGCAGACTCCCCCAAATAACATTTGCCTTAATTTTACTGTAGATTGTCAGAAAGGGTGTAAAATAAGTTGATTTTTATTAGTCTTTTGGTTAATTAGAAGTAATTCAAAAATCAGTCCTGTAAGATTGTTTTCACCCCCCCAAGGATACAAATATGTCAGTTACTCATAATTTTCACATAGATTGAAAGCCCTGAGAATTACTGGGTAAAAATATACACAAAAGAGAAAATTTTCAATTATCTTCCTTAGCTATCAAGGCAATAACAGAGGTAGGTCATCAAGGTTCACACTGTCCTAGAAGATGGCAATATGACTTTTTTTCTGAAAAATAAAAATAGGAATAAAAACTACATTCTCTATTCCCTCAAAGTAAAACAAAACAACAACAACAACTCTAAACTATAGTGTTAACAATTTTAATGTAATTTTGAAATTATAAAAGCCTTTTGGTTCAAACTCCAGGTAAAAATGTGGTTCAGCTTCCTGTAAATACAGGGATATTTGGTATTCTATTGAGTTCACTCTTTTTAAAATTTTTGTATAAGTTTCAGGTATACAGCATTATAACTATACATCTGTATACACTACAAAGTGATCACTAGCACAGGTCTAGTTGTCATCCTTTACGCCTACAGTTGACCCTCTTCAGCCTTTTGCCCCCCTCCCTATTCCCTTCCCCTCTTGTAACCACTAATATGTTCTCTGTATGGAGTTTGTTTTTGTTTTATTTTGTTTGTTCATTTGTTTTGTTTTTATAGATTTATACTCATACCATATGAGTAAAATCATGTGGTATTTGTCTTTCTCTGTCTGACTTACTTCACTTGGCATATAATACCTTCAAAGTCCATCCATGTTGTTGAAAATGACAGGATTTCATTATTTTTTATGGTTGAGTAGAATTCCATTGCATATATACACCATATCTTCTTTATCCATTCATCCAATGACGGACATTTAAGTTTTCCCATATGTTGGCTATTGTAAATAATGCTGCAATGAACATTCTTTTTGAATTAGTGTTTTTTTTGTTCTTTGGAGAAATACCCAGAAGTGGAATAGCTGAGTCATTCTATTCTTAATTTTTCGAAGAACCTCCATACTGTATTCCATAGTGGCTGCACCAACTTACAGTCCACCAACAGTGTACAAGTGTTCCCTTTCCTCCACATCCTCTCCAACATTTGTTATTTCTTACTTTTTGATAATAGCCATTCCGACAGGTGTGAGGTGATATCTCATTGTGACTTTGATTTGTCTTTCTGTAATAATCAGTGATGTTGAACATCTTTTTATGTGCCTGTTGGCCATCTGTATGTCTTCTTTGGAAAAATGTTTATTCAGATCCTCTGCCCATTTTTTATTTGAGTTGTCTGGTTTTTTGTTGTTAAGTTGCATGAGTTTTAAAAAATATTTTGCATATTCACTTTGGTCAAATATATGATTTGCAAATATCTTCTCCTATTCAGAGGTTGCCTTTTTGTTTTGATGACCATTTCCTTTGCTGTGCAGAAGGTTTTTGGTTTGATGCAGTCCCATTTGTTTATTTTTGCTTTTGTTTCCCTTGCCCTTGGAGTCAGAGCCACAAAAACATCACTAAGATTAATGTCAGTGAAGTTACCATCTATGTTTTCTTCTAGGAATTTTATGATTTCAGATTTCACATTTAAATCTTAATGCATTTTGAGTTAATTTTTATGTATGGTGTAAGATGGTGGTCAAGTTTCTTTCTTTTGCATGTAGCTGTCCAGTTTTCCCAACACTGTTTAGAGACTGTCTTTTCTCTACTGTATGTTTTTTGCTCCTTCATCATAAATTAATTGTCTATATATGTGTAGTTTTATTCCTGGGTTTTCTATTCTGTTCCACTGACCAGGGTGTCTGTTTTTTGTGCCAGTACCATATAATTTTGATTACTATAGCTTTGAAGTATAGTTTAAGATCAGGGCATGTGTGATACCTCCAGCTTTGTTCTTTCTCAAGATTATGTTGGTTATTCAGGATCATTTGTTGTTCCACACAAATTTTAGAATTGTTTGTTCTAGTTCCGTGAAATATGCCATTGGAATTCTGACAGGGACTGCATTCAATCTGTAAGTTGCTTTGGGTAGTATGGATATTTTAACAATATTAATTCTTCCAATCCATGAACATGGAATATCTTTCCATTTATTTGTGTCTTTTCAATTTCTTCCATCAGAGTCTTGATTCGTAGATGTTCAACCATCCTTGTATCCCACTTGATCATAATGTATGAGCTTTTTAATGTTGTTGTATTCAATTTGCTAATATTTTTGAGATTTTTGCATCTATGTTCATACAGGATATTGATCTGTAATTTTCTTTTTCTGTGCCAACCCCCTAGAAACTGATTGAATATGAGATTGGTTGAAAATATGATGGGATAAAAAACAGTCAAAAATTATTTTACAGGCAGAATAAATGAATTGGATTAGGAAGAAATGTACACATCTAAAGTAACCATGCCTATGAACTTTCGTGTGTGCATACCTTATTATTTTTGAGAATAAGATTTATAGAATTGCCATATATATATAGATTTTGACAACTTTTAGCTCGACTTAAATACACAGTTGAAGCAGTCTATTATAATTTTATTTTTAACAATGAGGACTATTTTTCACATCTTGATAAAATAAAAATGCCTCACCCATCCTTCCTGCATTGCTACCCTTGGCACACACAATTGTTACATTAAATGTCACATGTAAATCAATAGGGATTGGCATAAAAACAAATTTAAAAGATCACTGTTTTTCAGTATTTGTTACTCCAAGTACATAAGGTTAAATGTTGAACTTGGTGGAATAAATAAGTGAATATACTCATATCTTGTAACGAATTTTTTACTCATCAAATATATCAGCCAAGATGGAAATATTCATTTATTTGAGTAGATGTGTCAACTATATTTTCTTAGAAGAAAGAGGAGGAGGAAGAGGAGGAGGAGAACTCAGAGTAACTTATAAACAGATATTGCTACTTGTAAAATAACTACAGAGCTAAAAAATACAAGGTGCAAAGCCAGATGGCCCAAATGTTAAATGTCACTCCATTCTAAGTTCAGCAAAAATTTAATGTACACCTATATGTGAAAAACATCATGTACAGTAGATATCTATGATCAATTTCTTTTAGCATCTGGGCTGCACAGTCAGCCTTCTGTATCCATGGGTCCTGCATCTGCAGATTCAACTAATTGTGGATTGAAAATATATTTTTTAATTCCAGAAACTTCCAAAAAGCAAAACTTGAATTTGCCGCACACCAGAGGCTAGTTACCTAGCATTTCCATTGTATTTATAATTATTTACATAGCATTTACTTTGTATTAAGTATTATAAGTAATCTAGAGATGATTTAAAGTATACAGGAGGATATGTGTAGTTTATATGCAAATTCTACACCATTTTATATAAAAGACTTGAACATCCATGGATTTTGGTATCTGCAGGGGTCCTAGGATCAATCTGCTGTTGATACCAAGGGATGACTATAATTCATTTAAAAATAAAAAGTCATCCTTATCATTTTTAAGGAAAAGATGTTTTATATTCCATCCTTTTTCTTTTCTTTTTTCTTTATGCCTCAGCCTTCAGGAAGCTTATAGCTTAGAGCTCACAGCTAAACTCCTTAGCTAGAGTTTTGGAAAGTGCACCACCCTTAATTACATAACTCTTGGAGTTTTATCCTTATTTTTAAGGTTCTCTTATGTTGTTTATTTTTTGTAATCCTCACTTGTTTTTAATTAGAGGAAATTTTGAATACAGAGTCTTGTTTTTGCCTCTCACTCAGCAATTACTTAGTACCTAGAATCAAACTCCAATAACCCAGTTGGAGTATCCAAAGCTGTCTATGACTACACATACTTTTTCTCACACACATTAACTCTTAGACTATCCTTTAAAAGTTGACCCAAGCTTTCTCATGCCAAAAAGAGTGAGAAGAAGAAAAAAGTATACATGAAAGCAGAGAGCAGAATCTGATTAACGTCCTTAAAGAAAGCTCCTGAATACAGTATTCACGAATGTGACATGGAGAAGGAAATTATACTTCTGAAAAGAGCCCAACCGGGGACCCTAGAAGCCATGTAAGACGAAAATTAAAATAGGTTACTAGGTGCTTGCACTGGGGATGCCATTTAGAGTTTTGCCCCAGCTCCCCACTTGTGTGACTTCAAATCCTCAGAGGAGGAAACACCATGAGACTTCTCCTCCCATCAGGCCCCCTATTAAGATAGAGAAGCCTGTTTTTATGGGGTCCCCATGATTAGGGAAGGAATGGAAGTAGGACAAGCCCAGGTCACTCTTCTAAACCCTGATTTAATATTAATTTATTTAATCTTCTTAACACCCTGTGAGACAGGAACTAAGCCAAATCTTTTGGTTCTTCTTCCATAGAACTTTCTGAACCTTCCCCCTTCATCTCTCATGTGTCTCACGTTAGCAAACTGCTTCAGATGCCCAGAAGCTCCCAGTCTGGCATAACCAGTAGTCATGCCCTTGCCACTTTACCTGCTGCAAAGCATCATGTTCCAAAATCACCTTTTTCTTTATGTTTCCATACCTTTTCAAAACTCTCCCTAAATCCTATCCAGATAAGTTACGTTTAATCCAAATAAATTCCTCCACTGCCAACTTTTAGGCAGTCTTAAAAAGTATCATCAATGCTTTTAGATATAAAGGTCCTGCTAGAGAAGTGGTGAAGTACGTTAACTGAGGCCCCTGGATTACAGAGAACTAATCCCAGAAATATCAGCTCCTACTGCCACCCCGGTCTCTCCTCAAGCAAAGCCCAGCACTATTCTTTGTTTCTCTGAGTATCGGACTATGATCCATGAAATCATCTTGGACTCTACAAAACCATCTCTACACCTGCCCTACATGGGTTTAGAAAAAAGTTGTCCAGGAGAAATATTATGCAAGCCACAAATGCAAACTCTGCAGGTCATTTAAAAGTTTCCAGTAGTCACATTTTAAAAGTAAAAAGACAGGTGTATTAGGTTGCTAAGGCTGCCATAACGAAATACCACAGACTATGTGGCTTAAACAACAGAAATTTATTTTCTCATAGTCTGGAGGCTGAAAATGTAAGGCCGAAGTGTGAGCGGGGTTGGTTTCTCCTGAGTTCTCTCTCCTTGGCTTGCAGACAGCTGCTTTCTCACTCTGGCCTTTTCTCTGTGCATATGCATTCTTTTTCACGCTAAATCTTCAAAATCAGGTGTGTATTTGAAACTTACACTACTTCTTAATTCTAAATGGCCGCTTTTCAAATACTCAGTAACCACATGCATCTGTAGCTCCCAGACTGGACAACATAGGTATAGCAGGACCATAGTGTTATTCCATCTGACCTCTCTTTCAGCTGCCACATAAAGCTCATCCCTGTTTGTTCAGGCCTCAGAGTTTTTTGCCCAGGTAAAATGACTTTAGTTACAATCTACTGTCAAGAGTTAGAGTGGATTTTCCCAGTGCACCTATCAATTCTTCCTGCTCATCCTAACGTCAGCCCACTATGTCTCCTGCTTTTCTTGACTAAACTATTCCATTTTGCTACGAGGTGACCCAATACTTTTTATCTGAGTAGAGGCACCCTTAAGAGTTGTACATTAAATTGTGAGCATTGGATAGATCGCAGAGCTATAGACCAAAGTGATAAAACAGAGTTCTCTACAAAGCCATGTTTATGGCTGCCATCCTAGTGAGCTGGCCCTCCAAGGCAACTTAGGGCCTATTACCAAGTCCTATTGATTACTGATATACTAAAGCCAGACTGCCACTTTGCTTGCCTGCACATATGTAACACTGACTATTTTTACATGTAATATTTGTTATGAGATATTTAAAGAGATGCACTTTTTCTTGTAGGATGTGGCATGCATCTAGAGACTTTGTGGAGAGGAATCGGGGATGAAATCTGATAACTTTGTACAACAGGAATTCCATCAGAAAAGGTAGGAAGTGAGGACCGCTTAAAAAATGATTTCAATGTTCTGAGCAAAGGGAATGAAAATGTCAACCACGCTGAAAGGGAAGGTGATGACTCTGTGATTAATCAGATGTAGGGAAGAAAGATAGAGAAAAGTCAAGATGATTTCATGATTTTAAAAGAAACTGATTATGCACAATTCACAAGGTATTTTTTAATCTTTGTGTCAAGATGCCCTAAGCAATCCAACTCCTTCAAATAACACCTCTGTATACATAATTCCCAAATCTACCTTTTTCTACCAAAACCTTCTGAGCTCCCCTGCCACACTTCTAGCTGCCTGGTAGACAATACTTCTAGGAATTTCATCATAAATTAAAAATCTACTTGTAAAAACTAGAATGGATCTCCTCCCTCTTACAACAAACCTGAATTTCTTCCTGGCGTCTCCATTTTTCTTGATATATATCCTCCATTCTATCACCTAGTGCTGGGACCTCAAGGTGTGTTTCACTCTGAACTTTCCATTCCAAATTCTAGCAATTCTTTTTTTCTTTCCAATTTTTCTTGACTTCGTATTTTATTTTCCTTCTCACTGATGCCACCCTAATTTTTTCTTGGTTACTTTGTTCCAGGCTATTATACTAGCCTCTAACTAGCGCTGTTGTCCACCCTTTCCCCAATTTATGCTACATAAAGCTGCCATGTAACCTTTCTAAATCAGAGCTATGAATCCACTGACTCTCCTCAATAACCGTAAATCTCTCTCCTCTGTCTGCTTCATATATAGACTTCTTATTTCTTATTTGGCTTTTGAGGTCAGGTCTAACCTGATTTCCAGTGCTCCTGAAATCCTTATCCTGTATTATCCTGTTATACAAACTATAGCTTATCTGGATCAGTGCTATTATCTTTAAAAATTCACTAAATTTTCCCAGTCTTGAACTTTTTCTCACATAGTACCCACTGCCTGAAATGAACGACATCATCTTTGTCATCTACTCAAGTTTCAGCTCAAACGCCTTCACCATGTTGCCTTTCAGAAACAAACAGCTAGACCTTTTTTTTGGAACCTCTATTATATGCTAGAAACCAGTGAACTGAAGATGAATGAACCAAGATCCCTAACTGAAGAACCTCAAAATTTATTAGTGGAAACAAGTGCATAATCATCCACAACCATTTATTACTTACACAATGATTTACTGAGCACCCATAATATGCCAAGGGCATTGTTCTAGGCTCTGGGGATAACAGTAAACAAGACAGACAAGGTGCCTACCCTCAAAGAAGCTACATTCTAGTTGTGGCGGGGAGACAGTGAACACTCAAAATGAGTCAACAAGAAGATAACTGAGAGTCATACGTTTTATGCTGATAATTATGATAGGGTGATGGGATGGAGAATGACCGCATGACTAATTTGGGTGGAAAAGATAGTGATCGGATACATGAATGACAAGAAGGCAGCCATGTAACTTTTGGATGAATAAATAAATGAACAAGTGTAAATTTAAATATTAAAAGTATGATAGTAATATCACTGAAAGAATCAGAACAGTGAAGAGAGAAAGCTGGTCTGGGAAAAGAGAGGTACAGAAAGACATCAGTTTAGAAGTAAAGGTGCAGTGTTTAATAGGAAATGATCAATGGTTATATTAAATTCTATTCTAGGATAACAGGGAAGTGTAGAAATTTACCACTATCTTTCTCAGGCTTATGACTTGGTAATTTTTGGTAGAGTTATGTCTCATTAGAATAATCAGTCACATGTTACTATAAATATTAATAAAGTTCTTAATAGTAATAATAACAGCAGCTCCTCTACTCTACACATGGTGAATGGGTGCTCTATGGACATCTCATTTAATCCTAACCCAGTTCTGTGAGGTAGCTGTTTGTATCACCATTTTACAGATGAGTAAGAGACCTGAGCCA
This sequence comes from Eubalaena glacialis, assembly GCF_028564815.1. Taxonomy (NCBI): domain Eukaryota; kingdom Metazoa; phylum Chordata; class Mammalia; order Artiodactyla; family Balaenidae; genus Eubalaena; species Eubalaena glacialis. Next base: position 60,501,106 of record NC_083727.1, on the reverse strand, counting down.
CAGAAAGCTTGAGTACTTTCCTGTGGCCACACAGCATAAAGTTGAAGAACTGCGATTCCAGCTCATTTTTTAATAGTTGTTGACTTTATCAACTTTTAACAGCATGCTGTGCTCTCCTTCTAATTCTATATACTTCTTTTTATTATTCAAGGTTATTTATAAATTCATTATTTTTTAAGATAGACACTTGTGAAACTGAATCCCTTCACAGAGTTTCTTAAATTTAAGTTCTCCTCGATTCCATTTTTAATTGTATGTGTTTGAACTCCATAAGCAATGTACATATGTTGATTACATCCATAAACTCACTCTACAGCTTTATTTCTATGAGAGATCAACATTTATCACTTTGGTTAGTGGCATCCATTATATTATAATGGATTCACATTTCTCCTGTCCACACCCAATATAGTCCAGAGTCCTAGAAAAAGATGAGTGGAAGGTAACTTCTGTTAGTGACACCAGAGCAATGAAAACCCTTCTCTCAAATGTACAGATACTATGTCCAAAAGCAAAAGCAACCCTAAAATAATTGATTCCTTTTTAACAAACAATAGAGACTTCTAAGCATTATTTTTGCCTACATTTCCCTGGGTCATTTTAATCAGATTTGAAAATGGACCTCTATTCTATAATGAGCCCTTATTTGGAGAAAATTGGGAATCTTGGTACTTAGGAGGGAATGAGACCTATTACTGTATCTCATAATGCTAATCAACAGTGTAGGAGAGGAAAACAATAACCTAGTGAACATACTACATAGAGTGAGCAGGAAGCTGAAGAGGTTTATTGCTTTCAAATGTCCACCCTATTTATAATGAACATTCAGAAAAACAGGACCAAATTCCCTTTGCAAGCACCTGTGGCAAAACTGTCCCCTCTTGTTTTTCAAAATAAGGAGATTTGTAAACAAGGCATTAGGCCTTGCTGGGAATCAAATGATTGAGACAAATGTGTGGAGTGGGCCTTGAAAGGCTTCCTGGGAAGGAGTGTCCTTAAACCCTCAATGGATAAGACTCAACTCCATTTCAAATATCAGGAGTAAAGGCGATTGGCAACCCTTCTCTCAGATACTTAGCCAATCTTGCCCTCTTTATTAGGGCGAGCTTTGACGGAGAGATTGGGAGCATCCCTGGGCTGGTGGAAACCTTGTCAGATACTTTCATTGGCGCTCTTTTTCATTTCCCCCACATTAGGTTCAGTCTCCTAACGACTGGAGGGACAAGGTGTTTGGGTTCTGATACCACTTGCTGAGCTTGATTGCGCTGCAGTGTCACTGCAGTTAGACTGGTATGCATTTCCTGATCAAGGAGGAATTCTGATGCTTTACACCATAATTTGTATAATTAATCTTCTGAGCTTTTTTGAAATCGCATTTTGGTAGTCGTTGCTGTTGTTAATAAATGCCACAGCGCTATCAATCCACATTTAGTACCAAGAGGGAATCACAATACACATGAGAGTGGAAATGCAGACCTAGCTCCACCAAAGATGTCACTAATGAATGATGGGCAAAATGCTGCCATCTTTTGGTTATTGACAAGAGTGAATGGGAGTGGAGAAGTGGGAGTGGAGAATAAAGTTTGTTATTTTAAATGCAAATTCTCCAGGTTGCCGAGACCTATAAAAATAGCTCACGGAAATGTCCTTTAGAATTTCCAAGTTCTTCCTCTTTTGCTCACAGCAGTTTCCGGTTTCCATTGCTTTGCAGATTATGCAACAAAGGGTTTATTCCTCTAGCTGCAAGGACTTTGCTGTGGAGTCCAGCAAATGGAAGTGGATACAATAATACAACAGAGGGCTTGTTAGCTCTAGTAAAGAACAAGTGGAATCAGGTTGATGTAAACAGTCACTTCACCATGACTGTGGTTCACTCTTCCTGCCTCAGAAATACTTGAGAGCACCTTGCATTATGCTGCATTGAAATCGCGTTTCCCAGGGTAATGAATTATGTACCATTTGTACTCCAGCCTCTTTTCAGTATTCTGCTCTAAATGTTGGCATCAGTGCCAGAGAGTGTAAGGTGATCTCATTAGGGCAAGAGAGGTGGAACATATATTAGTAGACACAATATAATTCTCCAATAGTTTCATGTCAATCTACAATTAAAATGCAACTACACATACCACTTCTTGGGACAACTACAGAGCTACAATTTCATCACATAGTCCAAAGGGAAAAATGATCCCCAAGAGCTGATCTGGCCTAACAATATCTCGCCGCAAGGCCAGCGCTCCTCACGAATATAGTTGCTATGAGGTAGGAAGTGACAGAAGTCCTCTCAGGTGGAGGGAACCCTGCCACCACATACATCTGCTGAGTCGATTAGACCTTTCATTTTCCTTCAGTGGCTAGTTCTGAGCATCCAACCGTGTGTATCTTGCATTTTCGGAGACTGTCACGGTGGGCATTTCCCAATTGAATGTTCTCTACTTGGGAGTCACTTTTGAAACATTTACTCATTTATGGGCTGTCTCATTTCTTAAAGAATTCCAAGGAGCTTGAAAATAGTTTTCCCTTTTCTTGGGTGAAACGGGACTGAGCTGCCAGCACGTGGTGTAGGCAAGCTGCCTTCTTGATTTAACATTAAGCTCTACCTCTACGACATGATCTGATTATCTGTGGATACGTGCTATTAAATGCATGCAGTGATAAGTTTTTAAACTTCAAATGTACAAACTGGGTTGTATACTGTTCTGTAAAAGTAGGTGCCTGTAAGGCAACAGTTTTAACTGTTTTAAGTACACCCTCCGAAAAGATAGGTACAGTATTCAGCCTAAACATCTGTAATCTGGAAGCAAGAAGAGGTGGTGTTTTATTTTTGACCTATAGACTCCCTGTAATATGCATATATGTATGTATATGTGTGTGCATAAAATTATATATGAGTGTGTGTGTATATATACATACATGGGGGGGGAGGTTTTTAAATGATGGCAATGAAAGCAGCTTAGTAAGTAAGCTGTCATTGTGAAGTGAACATATGTTTTGATAACACCACCAAAGAAATTCCTTCTTTGAATGTGTGTGTTTGTATTGGATGACGTTAGAGCAAATGTGTGAGAATGCTTGTTTCTGTACCTTTCTGCTCCTCAAAATGTTGTCTTGAACCAATGTTATTGGCAACAATGAAAGAGCAAGAATTTTATAAGCATTTTAAACACCTTCTTTTTGAGCCTTTCAGTCAAATGGTAAACTGAACACAACACGTTGCAAAAATAAAAATCCCACACAAAATCAAAAGGAGATATTTAAGATAAATATACCTGAATAGGAGTAAATCTCAATCAAAAAGTCATGTGCCAAGGTGAGCTCATTTCAGGGCAGCCTCTTTTCTCCCCTTCCTACATCTAATCCCATGCATCTGTTCACTCATTTGCCCCCCTCTTTACTATGATATGGTTCCTTTAGGTTGCTTGGCAACCATTATAATGCTGCTGCACATGCGTGCTAGATAATAAATCCTATCTTGCTTTATTTTTCTCCTTCTTTAAAACAAGGAATTACAAAACAAGATATTTTCCTTCTTTTCTAATGGACAAAAAAACATCTGTGGGAATTTCAAAAGCACATAAAATGCCTGCAAGGATGCAGATAAGTAATTACAATTCTTGACAAAGTATAACTGATCATTGCCTAATGGCTCTACATACAGTTATTATTTGTAATGGCCTCCTTTTTTAAATATGTGTACATTAATGCACATATGTCGATATATGTTTGTGTGGAACTATAAAGAGAAAGGGACAGAAAGGAAAGAAAGTGACAGCTGCTATGTCCCAAACAAAGAAAATCAAGGAAGTTCCTGGAAATAATCTTGTTTTATGTATTTTTTTAAACAGTGGATGCAATAGTTAGGAGACTGGACCTGGACTAAATCCATCTACTTTTTTCTATAAGGAATCAGACAAAGCTTATGGCCTTCCCCTTCCCCTCCTTGGCAAATCCGAGTGTCCTGCTGCTTTCATTTGTTTTTGATCTGCCTCATTAAAAGACTATTGATGGCTTTAACTATTGTCCTTGTTTAGGTGCTGATTTACAAGCACTAATATCTGACTGTGCGAGATTAATGGGAGTCCAGGCAGTTTACGATTATCCTGAGGTCCCTGACCACACATGTAGGGGTTTGGGTAGGGGTCATGCACTCCTATGAAAAACTCCAAAGCAGGCTTAAACCTGGGAACGTTTTAATAGGATTGAATCTGTAATAGGATTTGGCAGCTTGGCAGAAACTGGATGGTGTGGCTTGTTTGGGGTTTCTCTCTTTTCTCTTTATTTATTTATTTTTAATGGTAGAGTCATTATTATCTTGGAATAAAAGGGTGATATTTTATGTTGAAGTCCAAATATTGTTACTGTGGTTTAAAGGAGTCCTTAAAAAAAAAAAAGCTATGCAATATAGGACATTAAAAGAAAAAAGAAGAGAATGCTGGGCATGAAATGCTGTTTCCATTATGTAGTAAATTAGAAGGTTAAAAAAAAAAGATGGGGAGAGAAGAAAATTTCTGTTGTGAATGGCTGTGTATTTTTAGCTAAACATGCTTTAAGGAGTCTAAAAGGCACTGGAAACGTAAGGCTATTTACAAAAGGGGATATTTCTCCCAGGCAGGCGTAGCACTGCCCTTCATGGACCCACGTTCTGCTAGAGATCACAGCGCCCAGAAGCTGAATTCTCCCTTAGTCAAACAACAAGGGCACCCTGACAGCAGGAGTGTGGTGCATTTGATTTTTGAATAATACTGCAAACACGAATAAAATTCAAAGTAAAGGTACCACACTTTTGATAATATCCCAAATGGAATTCTATCAATATTTTAGTTCCCATTTAAAATCTGGCACAGGGGACTGTGTGCTTTGTCAACACTATCTTCTATGTCAATTCACTTGATTATAGTGTCTAAATTTGAGAACAGTGGTGGTAAAATGATTTAACCTCTTGGACTCTGGTCATTGGAACATTATGAGGAGACTAGCACTTAAAGATGCCCTCATTAATTTTGGTGGCCCAGAAATGGAAAGGCAAGATATACAGCCCTGGCCTAGAGGGTCATGCAAGTGCCCTTTTACAGGACCTAACCTGTAAATCTCAAAACACAAAAGAAGTTACGGTGGCTCTAAGACCTCATAAAAAGGTAATAGGAAAATAAATTACAGATTTTGTTTTGGATGGCTTTAAAAGTCTAGTTGGAGCAGAACTTTTAGGAAATCTAAACTTTAACTAAAAATCCAGAATGTATTTATGACTTCAAAGAAATTCACTTTCACACCCAAATACGTAGCTCAGCCAAGTCATTCTACTGCATTATTTGCTGTCATTCTGCTTCAGAAAGTCTCACATTTTCCAAGTAGAACTATAGAGATGAAATGAATGAATTATTTCAAACAGTGTTCTTTCACAGAATCATTTCACTCTTTGTTTACTGTCATTCCCAAAAACTATTTTTCAAACTCTATATTTTGTTATCATTGGTCCTTCAGCCCAAGATCTGAGGGATTATTATTATTGTTGTTATTATCATTATCACTATTATTATTGCTTTCTAAGTACTTAATACATCCTTCCTATCATAGCCACATCTGTAAATACTATAAAATTAAGCATCCATTATAGTTGTGACCATTTTCTCATTATATGGAAGGAAGTTATCCAAGTCTCCTTCTCATGAATGAAGCAATTTAGAGCAATGATTTTAGGGTCTATACAACATGGACGTTATTGGAACCACAGGAGTGTTGATAAACAATGCCAGGAGGTCTCTTGGACACAATGCTTTGACCACTGGCCAGGGCTGAGATGAACCCAGCACCCTCTAAGGACAAATCCACAGGAAAGCCAGCAACCACTATAAATGTTCTGGATTCATATCAATTAGAGCTTTAAAAAGACTCCATTCCTAATGTTCTCCAAAAACTTTCCCAAATGTACATCCAATTTCATTATCATGATCACCACTTTTTACTATTTAAGACCACATTCTAACAATATTCTTCATTATTCACATCCCCAAAAGGAATAAAAATCTACTTAATCCAATAACCTGGTATTTTCTTCTCTAAATCCAAACTGCATTAAACACAACTTGACAACTGCTTACCCATTACCATAAAGCAATATGCTCAAAGGAATCATGATCCTCTGTTTTGCAGACCAAGAAACTGATGATGAGTTCTGAAGTGGCTTAACAAGGCCCAGTAAAATAATGTCTTACTTAAGAATTCTACCCGAGTTCAGCTCAGAACTGATTCAAACTTTTTAACTTTAAAATGCCTTAGAAATGAGTTATGAAGCTATGGTCCTACTCCCCAGATGCTAATATACTAATCAATTAGTTCAACACTTTCATGAGCTTTAAAAAATAATTTGGCAACACTTATCCTGAACCCTATAAACTAATTGATTAACATCATTGCCATAAAGATACAAAGGTTTTGACACAAAAAGACAAAAATTTCATTTTACTAAAGTGTCTGATCCTGATTTTCAGAAATACTAATTGAAACTAAAAAAAACTCTTGATAGTTTTCAGAATCTTTTCTAATTTAGAAGACAGATCTGATGCAAAGATGATACACAGCATACATGTGTACAAAGAGAAAGACAAGGAAAGAAAAAAGATGATAGTTGTTCAATTATTACATTTATGAAGCTAAAATTACAACATTATGCCTAATCATCTTATTTGTAAAGCCTCAGAAGAGCGAAACTAAATACCCATGAAGCAACTTAATTTTCTATGTTTCTTCAATAATATCCTTTCATGACAGCTCACTGAGTCCAACGCGTCAAGCACCACCATAGGAGAGACGGCAATTTCCATTTGATCAGATTTCTTTCAAAGAGGAACACTCAGCATATCGCTTTGGGAGACAGGACTGTTTTTGTTTTTTGGGTTTTTTTTTTTTTTTTGGTTTTGGTTTTGTTTTGGTAAAGCTATATCACTACACTTTACTTTCTAATTTTTAAATGCAAATTGTACTTTAGAACCGTGATCAGAATTATCTCTGTTTATGTTTAATTGGGGTGTTCATGACTGCATGGAATAAATGTAAACATTCATCAGCACATGCAGAAACTGCTCATGGCTATAGTGTCAGCTGTGCCTATTCTTTTCCTGATCCCAGGAGTAAGTGAATCTTGGCGGAAATGGAGGATAATGCTACGAAATGAGCCCAATTCAAAAATGATGTTACATCAGTAATATATGTGCACACCCTTCTCCCAAAAAGAATCCATCTAATTTAGAAGAGAAAGTCTGGCTGATAGTTGATTTCACTTAAAACGTCCATTCTTTGGCTCACCAAAACATCTCCTCCAAGCAGGAAAGGAGAACAGCGAATAATGCTTCTCACAATAGCAGACCAAACCAGTATTCCAGAGTCTCCGCAAGAGTGAGATGTCCTATGCAGGGGTTCTGGAAAGGAGTTGGTGATTCCTTGGTCAAATATGTTTGATGAAGTACTTGACCAAACAAAAATTCACCCCATTTCTTTATTACTGGACTAGAGCCTTTAATATGCTAAGGCACATTTCAGATGTTCCAGAGAGTGACAGCATACCCAGATTTGCCACACCTACTGGAACCTCTTTTCACAGAACATGGTATGACAATGGTTGCTTTGCTTTCCCTTCTCAGGGAGGTTGTAAGCTGGTCAGAGAACTCCAGTGAGAGGTTAGGGACTGCAGTTCCCATGCAGCCTGGCCTGGGCACACCGTGACCCAGCAGGCATTACTCACTGTCTGCTGCAGGGCTGTGCTAAGGCCCTCTGGAAACCAGGATTTGAAAGGAAGAGCACAATGTCCAGAAAAGAAGAAGTAGGTAAAGCATTAGAAACTGGGTCTCTGAAATGTCCTCAAGCCTTTCATCCCTCTTTGCTTCCCCTGTGGTCTTGCTTGAGAGCCGTCAAATTGCTGGGAGGAAACAACACAGCTTAACCGGCTTCCTCATCTCCCTGGCTAAGAGAGTTTGAAGAACGTTTAGGGACTTCCCTGGTGGCACAGTGGTTAAGAATCCGCCTGCCAATGCAGGGGACATGGGTTCGAGACCTGGTCTGGGAAGATCCCACATGCCGCAGAGCAACTAAGCCCACGTGCCACAACTACTGAAGCCCGCGTGCCTAGAGCCCGCGAGCCACAACTACTGAGCCCGTGTGCCACAACTACTGAAGCCCACGCGCCTAGAGACCGTGCTCTGCAACAAGAGAAGCCACGACAATGAGGAGCCTGTGCACCGCAACGAAGAGTAGCCCCCGCTCGCCGCAACTAGAGAAAGCCCGCGCGCAGCAACGAAGACCCAACACAGCCAAAAAATAATTAAAATTTAAAAAAAAGAAAAAAGAACCTTTTAATGGCTGGTGATGAAGTGGGCAAAGCATACCACAGATGCCACCATCGTGCAGACCCCAACAGGGACAGATGTGGTGTATGGGGGCAAAAGATGGTTCTGTCTGTAGCCTTTGAGGAAATGCCTGCATTCCTCAGACAGAAGCTAGATAAGGATGATGCTACTACTATGAATAGTGGCCATTTCTGAGGACTTAACAATGGGCTGGGCACCCTGCTAAGGACTTCATATACACTGTTTCATTTAACCCTCACAACAGTGACCCTAAGAAATAAAATCCCCATTTTGTAGATGAGGAAATTAAGGTTTAGAGACGATCACAGAAGTCAGCCAGCCAGTGAATAATGGAATCAGCATTTGACAGAGATCTTTCTGACTCTATGTCTGTGGAATTATCTGTTTTGCCTAAGCGTGGGCCAGCGCCTTATGCCTCACTCAGCTAAGATACAGCACAAACGAGGCACCTGCAAAAAAGCCTTGTCATCGCCCAATTCCTTCTGCATGGAATTACCCAGAATAAATCCCACTGGACGGAATGAGTTAGTGTATATTTTGATTTTAATTAATAAGGATAAAGCAATTTTGAAGCACCTTTTCTTTTAAATAAATTGTAGCCTTTTGTTATAAGTTTATCAGGGAAAGAAGAAAAGATGGAGAAATATGAAATGTACAGCGGTCAAAAAATTGCATATAAATATTAATTAATAAATGGCTATTGAAGGAAGTAATTTAAAATGCAATCAGTTTCTAAATTATTGAGATTGTTATTTAGAATAGGATGTCAGATGAAATGTACATCATTGCCACAATACAACATGACCACACCAGGGATAACCCATCCTAAACAGTGAACCTCTGAAATCTCTTACTTCCATGCTTAGGCAAATTTGCATAAAATATCACCAATAGTCCCACATCCTCTTGCACTGTGCAGTGGCCTGAAAAACTGCCCAGCACCTTATTCAATGACCAGAATCAATCTGGGCATGACTGTCCATCGTTATATAGGTCATTATGGATGAGTCGCAGGCCATCAATCAGATGGTTTCATAGTTCCCATACATTACTGAGGTCACCATTCTAGAGGGGCAATGAGTTCAGAAAGCAGGCTCCGAAGGCTTTTTTGCTTCTAATGTTTATTAACCAAATGTAAAACTGGATAACTAGAAACATAAGAGGGTTAAATGGGCATGCTTGTTCCAACTTAAATAATTATGGTAAATTTGTGGGTTGAACAAGATATCCTACAAAGGAGATTCCAAATTTTATTCTGATTATTTGAATGTGTCCTTCCGCCTAAGATATCCGTTCACTTAAAGGAATTCTCCTTAATGATTGTAAGAAGATAAATCTGACTTCACTATATTGTTTTATCCTGTGTGTATTTATGTACATGATATATGAGGAAAGATAAAAATGTCTGGGTCCCAGGTGTGTAGCCTAAGGAAAAAGGGCCTCTAGGCCCAGGAAAGGGCCTGTGATCCATTTACAGGGCATCAGGACTGCTGCAGGTTGGCTTTCTGGGACTTCTCCATGTTGGAGAATTATACCTCACTATCTTATCTAAGAGACAGGAGACTCCAAAACACAGGGAGGTGGTCTCAGTTTCCTTCTACTGTCTCCAAGCTGAGAGACCCAGATCAAACTCTCCTGGACTCATTCAAACCCAAAGCCCATTGCTGGAAACTTTCCTCCCACTGGCACTTCCAGCAGCTTCCATCACTTTCACTCCCACCCGAGTCCCTTAGGCCTCAGCTCTTTGATAACAGAGGGCTTTGATAAAACACCCAGATATATGTTCCCATTCTCTCTCATTTCCATTCCCAAAATGTGACAAGTCCCAGAAATTTTCACCAGTCTGGTGGCTGAGGTTGGGGTCCTGAGATCATAGCAGGTTTGTGGATGTCTAAAGGACCAATCCAGTCATGTGACATATAAATTGTTTACTTTCCAAATCACAGTTGCTGCAGGCCATGAGAAAACTTGTCAAGCCCGCGGGGTGCAGTGAGACAATGGAGGTTGGCTCTGATACTGTAATGCTTGCCTTTGTGTTGCACTAATTGCTTGGCCCCAGTGCTTATTTGGCTCAGCAGTTGGAGAAGGGGCCTTGCTTTTGCTCTCTGGTGTTTGTGTCATCTTAGATAAACTTGCAAGACTCCCTTGTCTTAAAAGGATGCACCTCAGTAGCAAATGTTTCACGTGGTTACTTCAGTATAAGAAGCCCTGATTTAAAATGCAATCAGTTTCTAAATTATTGAGATTGTTATTTAGAACAGGATGTCAATGAAATGTACAGCATTACCACAATACAACATGACCGCACCAGGTATAACCCAACCTAAACAGCGAACCTCTGAAATCTCTTATTTCTGAAATCTCATACTGAGCCAGAGTTCAAGGTTTTAAATGATCAGTATGATTGCCTATAATGAAATCATTGTTCAAGCAGCAAAATAAGACAAAGTAGCTTAGCATCATAGACAAGATTTCAGTCATTCTTGACTTTTAGGACTACGATACGAAATAGATTAATTACATAAGCAACATATTTGTCTCCAATAACATGCAGAATATCCCACTGCCCTCCTTTTAACCACTAGTCAGGTAGTATCTGTGTAACAAAGAGATCATGAACTGTATTTCTAACAGCCACTTGCAAAATTCGACCTCATGACTTCCCTGTGTACACACAGAGTAAAGAAGGGGGCCTGGCAAGTGTCAGGACTCGATCTGGATAATGGGCCTCGATCCAATAAACTGTGTTCAATGATTGCTTCAGCCAAGTGGCAGGGCTCTTGCCAGACACGTTAAGCTCTTCCTTACAGCCCTACAGGGACAGCGCTGACTTCTTCATTAATACCACAAGGTTAGCAGTAGTGATTCAGTTACCTATAAAAATACACTCGATTGACAAGGATTATTTACAGAGAAGGAAGATTTAAGCATGTGGACTGGGAAACTGGGAACTTGTCAAAAAGTGAAAATAGGCAGCTACCCTATAAAATCAGGGCAACCTTTCTCTTGCCTAGATGGCATTCTAACTTAGGGATGCACTGGAGTTTGCAGAAGTGGCTGTTGGCACCCACACACACAAAATCGAGAGTTCTCTGAAATACACCCCCCAAATAATAATTGCCATATACGTTTTAAAGCACTTGAGAGTTTACAGATTGCTCTTCTATTTGTTTTCATGTCAAGCTATAAGGGCAGAAAGGATGACAGAAGATAAAGATAACTTGGCCTTACTAGCTATCAGGTCTAGACTAGTCACTTACCTAGTGGGGTTTTTCAGTAGGAGGGACAGGGAGTTCCATCTTTTAGTTTCTAATATAACAAAAACTTGCCCACTTCCCAGATAGATCGTGTTGGAAGATGACTTCATGACAACATTCCAGGTGACACAGCAACCACTGTATTAGTTTTCTAATACTGCATAACAAGTTACCACAAACTTAGCAGCTTAAAATAACACCCATTTATTTACTCACTGTCTCTGTATGTCAAAGTCTGGACATGGTATGACTGTGTTCTCAGCCCAGAGTATCACTAAGGCTAAAATCAAGGCGTCAGCCAAAATCATCTGACGCGTACTGTCTTCCAGACTCATGTGGTTGTGGCAGAATTTGATTCCTTGTGGTTGTAGGACTGAGGTCCCTGTTTTCTTTCTTGCTGTCTACCAGGGGTCAGTCTCAGCTCACAGAGGAAACCCCCATGTCCTGTCACATGGCCCCTCTATCTTCAAAGCCAGACACAAGGGACTTGCCTTGTGGTGCAGTGGTTAAGAATCTGCCTGCCAATGCAGGGGGCACAGGTTCAAGCCCTGGTCCAGGAAGATCCCACATGCTGCGGAGCAACTAAGCCCGCATGCCACAACTAGTGAGCCTGCACTCTAGAGCCTGTGAGCCACAACTACTGAAGCCTGCATGATCCAGGGCCTGCGTGTCACAACCACTAAGCCCGCGTGCTGCAACTACTGAAGCCCGAGTGCCTAGAGCCCGTGCTCTGCAACAAGAGAAGCCACTGTAATGAGAAGCCCACGCACCACAATGAAGAGTAGCCCCCGCTCGCCACAACTAGAGAAAGCCCACGTGCAGCAACAAAGACCCAATGCAGCCAAAAAAAAAAAAAAAAAAAGCCAGAAACAAAGAATCTATGTGACATGGAATCCTTCTCACATTTTGAATCTCTTTTTTTTTTCAGGAAAAGCTCTGTCCCTTTTAGGGACTTGCCTGATTAGGTCAGGCCCACCTAGGGTAATCTCCTTTTCTTAAGGTCAGCTACTTTGATACCTTAATTACATCTGAAAAATCCCTTCACCCCTAGAACAGTGTCTGACTGAAAAACTGGGAGAAGATGCGTATACACCATGGGGCAGGGAATCTTAGGGGCCATTTTAGAATTCTGTCTACCATGAGTGTATGAAAGAATGAGAGCCTTGGGATGAAATCTGAACATGACAGTCACGGTCAGGTAAATCTTCAAGGACTCTGCTCCAGTTAAAGATATGGAAGTTCCCCTTTGGGGTTCAAGAGGTGTGATGGCAGCTGCTGGGACCATACAGTTCCAGTATCTTCTATAATGACAACAAACTCCCTTCTGATAAGAACGAATATGTGATACAGAGTCTGGGCTGCTCATTCCAGAGGAAAGAGAAACTTAAAAATCAAAGGACAAAAGGAGTTGTTTCAGCCCCTTTTTTTGATGCTCTGAAAGAAGTACTCAAACTCCCCTCTCCCTAGGCACAAACACAGCCGGTCTGGACCTTCTCTTGAAGCTTGCCCAGATCTGACTGGAACAGAAGGCAGGTAGACAGTGACCTGCTATCACTCACAGCTGGCTGCTTATACTCCCAAGTTACGTGTGTGAATGGCTGAAAGGATATTTCACTCTCAGCTTCATGCAGTGGCACTTGAAGAAGAGGACTGCCGTGGGCTAGTTCCGACACATAGACTGAGAGGGAATGGGTTTAAAAAAAAGGTCTTGGGGCTTCCCTGGTGGCGCAGTGGTTGAGAATCTGCCTGCCAATGCAGGGGACACGGGTTCGAGCCCTGGTCTGGGAAGATCACACATGCCGCGGAGCAACTGGGCCCGTGAGCCACAACTACTGAGACTGCGTGTCCGGAGCCTGTGCTCCGCAACAAGAGAGGCCGCGACAGTGAGAGGCCCGCGCACCGCGATGAAGAGTGGCCCCCGCTTGCCACAACTGGAGAAAGCCCTCGCACAGAAACGAAGACCCAACACAGCCAAAAATTAAATAAATAAATAAATAAATAAAATGTTAAAAAAAAAAAAAAAAAAAAAGTCTTCTTCTCAAGACTCAGAAATAACCTCAAGGGGCAAAAATGAAACAAAAAAATGAAACTGAAAGTCTTCTTTCATATTATGGTAGGTTTTTGTTTTGTTTTATTTTTCTTCTTTAAAGTGAAACAAGCTAACCAGGCCTTGGACAACTTAGAGTTTTTTAAGTTCTTGTAAGTCCTAACCTTAGCTTCAGTCTGGTGTGCTCTAAACACTCTCTCTGGGACAGATAATTTTTCTTCATTATGAATTTTAAAATCGAAACAGTAACAGTTGAGCACTGCTTCCCCAGGAGGGGACATCATTAACATGTAAAAACCTATGAGAAGAACAATACCCCAGCACGCCGGCCAGCCATTCGCCATCTCCCTGCCACCCATATTCTCTGCCTTGTCTCCCGCCCTCTGCCACTGATTAAGGGGGAACATACCCAGTGCTTGACTCAATTCCAGAAAACTCAGTTTATGATCAGAGAACAAGGAACTGGGAGGCCTGAGAGGCAAAGATCAAGAGTGGGGATGCCTTGGGGGCACATGAGTGGCAGGGGATGGAAAGTAGAGTAGGATGAATAGAACATGGCTCCTCCATGTCATATAGACAATACACGCAGATATTAAACAGAATGCCTTTCTCTTTAGCATGGCAGGGCTTATTTTTCATCGTTAAATTAAACTTGGTAGCTGGATGGGAATCTGAGCATCTACAAAATGTGAAGTTCCACAGCATTGCAGGATAAACACCACTGGTGGCCAGGAGTTCTGGGTTCTAGGTCTCTCATTTAGCCATAAAAAGACTAGTAAGTTATTTATTGCTTGGATACCAGCTTCTATGTCTATACAGTGGATACGAATAATACCCCACTTACTTTATATTAGTAGGTTTTTGAGAAGGTGAAACTAAAGATAGATGTGTATGTGTTTGAAAAGAGTAAAATTCTCTAAAAAAAAGAAGTTTCTGAAAAGAAATTTCCAAGAATCCATAAGGGTTTGCAAAGTTGCTTGCATTTATATAAGAGAAAGAGACGAAAGTTCATGGTAAAAATGGTTCAGGACCCCATTTTCCTACATAGGGAGAGCTGGGGTCGTGGAAATCCAACTGGCTCATACTAGTGATATCCATTCACAGACGAACAGTCACAAGTAGAGCACATATTACTGAGTGCAGAGAGAATCATTATGCTTATGTCTATGCACAAAATGAAATCCCAGACAGGATTCATCTGAATTATCAAGAAATTGAAAGGAAAAGAAAATACCTAAACATTGGCTTTTGAAGCTATTTACTAGCCATGCATGTTAAAGACATTGAACAGGGAAGGGGAAATTGTAGTACATGTAGTCTGAATTCCTACATCCTTCTAGAGTCAATGGCAGGAGAAAGCTATACTTAATCACATTTTAAAGATAAAAGTTTTCCATCATCCTTATTATCTTTCACATGTACAGATATTGCCTCTTTCCTGTGGGAGTCAAAGTTATTTACAAATCACAAAACCTATTTCCTAATTTTCCCTGTGTTTCCAGCCTGTCAAACATACAAAGGCAATACAAAAACCCCTAGCAAGGCAATGTTCCTATCAGCACAGGAAAAAAATAAAAAAATACATTCAATTAAACAAATGTTTTTGGAGTTGAGTGAGTATGATTAGTGCCCAGTATTAGGGATATTATGGGGAATAAACAAAAAATGTCTACAAACACACAATCCAAGTAGGGTCCTAAAACAGATATAAAAGTTAAAAAAATGGTACAAGACAATTGTGCTACAAGAAAATTATGCAAGATCGCCTTAGAGATGAAGAAGGCATTTGATCTCAGCCTTAAGGTAGACTTTTACTGGGTGTAGGCTTGGGGGCAGACTTCCAGTACAGGGGTACATTGTGAGCAAAAGAATGAGAATGGAATAGGGTAGGACTTTTACAGGGGAAAATGTAGAGCATAAAAGAGATGAGGCAGAAGTGGGAGGATAAACATAAAGACAAAGCTGGTAAAGAATTCTGAAAGCTAAGCTAACAATTTTGACAAGATGCTTTAGCCAAACCATTGAAGGATTTTAAAAATAGCTATGCTGTCAATGAAGCTATGCTTTAGGAAGATCAATCTTATATCGCTGTGGGTTCAATTTGAACAGAGAAAGCCTGGAGGCCTTGACCAGTTAAAGACTATAGCACTGGTATGGGCAAGAGGTGCTGCAAATTAGGGTAGAGTCACAGGAATAAGACATGAAATGGTGCTAGAGGAACAGGCAAAATGTTGCTCTGCAAGTGTACAATATCTATAAAGTCGTAATAATGTAAATGGTGCTTATCTGTTTTCACCTTATAATTAACTGTTAAACAAATTATGGAAAATTATCTGTTACAAGAGAAGAGAATGTCAACACTATTGACTTTCACAATATCAAAATAATGAACTTTCTGGCAGAGATGAGGAATTAGAAGGGGGAAAAGGTGACGGAAAATTGTGAGCACTAATGTCTTTATCTTTAGACAACATCTAAAGTTGATAAATCAAGAAATAATAGCATAAGGTTATTGCTAGCACCATGAATGTTATCATGGAAAAAGAAAAAGAAAAATGAAAGAAAGAAATGGTGGGCAAGGCTTGGATGGAACAAGGGCTATTGCTTTTTCTCACAAATTCTGCTGTAGCCATTTGATTTTCACCCATGTGCATGCATTACTTTGATTAAAAATGTAAATTAAAAATCAAAATCTAATTGATGAGATTTGGCAACAGTTTCAACAGAAAAAGAAGAGTGAGAGGTTGACTGATTTTCCACATCTAATTGACTGAGAGTTTGGTGAGTGAAGCATTAACGTTTACTGGGGCAGTCAGGAGGAGAGATGGAGAGCAAGGTGAGATATGGAGTTTGCTTCCCCACATAAATTTAAAAGTTAAAATGAGTTTTAAGGTAGTCATGGCAGATGTTACACAGGATTGCAGTCAAACATTTGGTCTGGGTCAAAGCATAGATTCATTGCTTGGAGGGTGTTAATTCAATGCTTAAGCAAAAGTAGAGTGGGGCAAATATCAGCTTGCTGTGTTTGTTTTCAGACCAGTAAAACCCAACCTGACAAAGAAAAAAGATGCTGCATGATCCCATAATAGCTGAACTAAAGAGAAATATGCAACTCCCATCTCGTGTCCTTGCTTTTGCTGAATTCAATGAGTTTAGCCTAATTTAAGCTAATAGAGGACAAAAGAGCAGTGATAGGAAGAAGAGATAAAAAGGACTGTGCATTTTAACTAAAGATAGAAAAATGACAGCGCTGCCTGTTAAGCAGCACCTATTATTTTCAGTCATTTTGAAATGATATTAAACACAACTGTAAAAATTATCAAAGAATAAAAAAAGCATCACAGTAATCTCAGTCAACATTTGGCACATTGTAAAATTCTATTAGAAACTGTATCCCTCCTGGGATATATATTGTTCACATCACTTTTGTTAATCAATTTGTATGACCAAGAACTAAATGAGTGTGGACCCAGCCACAATCCAGCGGACAAAATGTTTTGACAGGTCAGCAAAATCCCTTTGTTGTCCTGAGAGTAAAAAAGGCCCTCATTTTTGGAAGAAAGTGTGAAAGATAAGTAACATTGTTAAGGGAGGGTAAATCCTTGTAGCCAAATCGATCTTCCTGACCAAGTCACCTCCCTTCTTAAAATCCTTTGGTGGTGGAAATGAAGAGTCTGACTTTGTTTTTGATGCTGGACCACTGAAAGCTTTCAGTCTCATCTCTCCTCTTGCCTCTCATTTGCCCCAGATCTGGGTAAGCTGCTAAAAAAATCTGAGCACGCTTTCCTCTGGTGCCAGTGGAGAAGTTCAAACTACGCAAACCTGGCCTGTAGGTGGGAATCTCCAGCCCAGCCCCACCCTCTATATCCACAGTGAAAACCAAAGCCAGTTGCCTCTCCCACTTGCCGAGGGCCATTTTGGAGTGGTTCCGGACACCTGCTCTGCTCTCTGCAGGAAGCCTTACTATGTGTGCAGTAACTTTCTCATACTCTGTTGGTTGGAACATATGTGGCATCATCAGTCTCAACATCCAAACCAATTTGGGGAGAAGGACTGATCCCACTCTCCATGGGACAACCACAAAACGAGTGGATTTCCATCACTCTTCAGATAAATGACAAAATAATAATAATGGCTAACACTTACATAGTGCTTGCTAAGTGCCAGACATTGTCCTGAGGTCTTTACATTCATCAACTCATTAAATTTGCATGGAAGTCCCATGAGGTAGGGAGTATTATTATTGACCTTATTATGAAGTTGAAGATACTGAGATGCAGAAAGGTTAAGCGATGTGTCCAATACCACAGGGCTAGGAAGAAGCAGAGCAGGATTTGAACCCAGGTCCCCAGCTTTCAAAGCAATGCTTTTACCCCAGTACCATTGCAACTCTAATGAAGAAGTAGCCTGTGAAGACTGGAATAACCTGGCTTCTGCCCACCTTTCCAGCCTCATCCCACACAGCGCTCGGTCTGCTTTCAGACGGATACTGGTTCGCCCTGTTCCCTCCTCCACTGGGTCTTGCCCCTGCATTTCCCTTCCTCTTTGCCAAGGTAGCTCTTAGTCAAACCTCAGCTCTCAGGGAAGCCTTTTCTGACCACTCGCCTCCCTCCCACCTATTCCCCAACTACTTCAAATCTTCTTAGTACAAACTTCAGAGCAAACCATCTACCTCTTATTTATGCCTTTATCAGTATTCTAGGTTTTCCTCTATTTGTGTGATTATTTGGCTGTTTCTCTCTCTCGGTAAACCATAATCTCACTGACAGCAGGGACCATGTTTATTTTTACTTATTGTTACACTTTGGCAGCACCTGGCACTGAAATAGTTCCTCTATAAATGTTATATTTGTGAAATAAACAAGTAATACACAGTCATTTCCATTTCAGCCAGTCATATATACTGCCCATAAGTAGACTGACCCTGTAGCAGAAATTTATAAGCAAATGGGTTTTGTGGATTGATGCCATTTTTCCTACTCTGAAATTGTAATTCTTACAGTCCCTGTGGGGTTTTCTAGAGGGGGGAGAAGGAGCCAGTTTCCTCTCCCTGGGTCCGTTTATAAGTCTTGCATGAAGCGATCTCACACTCCAGTAGTGCCTGACTTGGGACGGTCCACTGGACATCCCTCCGAGGGCAGAGTGGGAAGAAGCCAGGGGCAAACTCTGTGTCCTTCATGGTAGATGCATCCCTGTCCCCACGCCCAGGAAAGGTGGTCCGTGTCTGCGCATGGTGTATGCGGTGTGTGCGCTTCTGCTGTTCGGAGATCCTCTTCGCTGTGATCTGAAGCTGCCCAGTGTTAGCTGATTACCCACCTTACTGGACAGAAAAATCCAAAAGTGGGGAAGAGAGGTGCTAAATTTAGTTGTGTTCGCTATCTCTCAAGTGTTTTTCATAATTTTTTAAATTCAATATTCACATCTCTCTGAAGTAGCTAATATCATCTCCATTTTCCAGGTGAGAAACTGAATAACCTAAGTCGTGTGGCTAGTAAATAGCAGTGGATGTGCCAGCATTCAGGTCTGAATAGTGCCAAATCCAATGGTCTTTCCATCTCAGAATGACGACTCTGTCCTGGCTCCTAAATCCAAAAGAGAAGGATCTTTTTGTATCAGGATATGAGGAATTCAGTGCTGAAAGGGACACCTTAAAATTGTTTCAAAACATTCTGGCCTCATTTAAAATGCTGAGAAGAGATATTTTTACCTATTAAAAGAAAACCTTTCCTTTCATCTTGAAATTTTTTTAATTAATAATCATTAAATAAGAAGACAGATGGCCTAATTGTTAAAGATTCCTTTTAGAGGTGAAGAGAAAAAAATAAATGAATGAGGAACTCTTTCTTAAAATAAGATGATGCCTTATAAAGCCTTTATTGATGCCCAATAAAGCCTTGCCTGAGGAAAAAACAAAAAAACAGTTCCCATGTAACTCCTTGTTAATTGGAGGAAAGAAACACCCAGGAGAAAAAACGTAAATAAAATCCTATGGGATTCAGCAATAGATTCCACGAAAGATAATATTCCTGCAAATGTTGGAGAGAAAGAGGTAATTGAAACTGACAATGGGCTGGGTCGTTAAGTTAGGAGAGCCATCCCAGCCTGTGAAGACCTCTAGGTCCCATGCAGTAAGTAGATGGAAATCAGAGAGTTTGCCCTGTAGAGGGAGGGGTCTGCTGGGGGGGTTGCACAGAGATTCTGAATGGGAGGCTCAGAACCGATCTCTGAGAGACTGGGGAGAACAGGTCTCTAAGGTACTGGAAGCTTGAGCTGTCATCACCCCCTCCTGGGCTCTTCCATTGTGGAAAAAGAGCGCAGTCTACCCGGAAGCCGTCTGGAAGATGCCTAAATGTCTCCTGGCTGGATCTCACTCAATCTCCTGGCCTTTTCAATAAAGGGAAACTGAAAGAGAGCAGGAAGACAGACACACCAGGACCAGCACAGCTTATCATTCTGGCCGTGTGATGACAGAGGAATAGGCGTGTGCAGTCTGTTAAAGAACAGCAACGGGCTGTTGAGCCTGAGTGTAACTCGGGAAATATCTGAGCAGAGAATCAATCAGTTCTAAGCCATCCATCCCTCCCAAGGTCCAGGGTCCTGTGCCCTTTGCAAGGCTTTTACTTCTACTTTACTAATTTCTCTATCTGTTCACCACACACAAAGTCAGTATTTATCTTCGAGTTCGAGAAGGTTCTGGCACATACTGGCTCTCTATAAATATTTCTTCAACGTAAGAGAAACTATAAACAAAAGTTTGTGTTCACTTAGCCAACTTTATGTAAGAGACATAAAGAAGGAAAAGCAACCCAGGTTTGATTTGTAGTGACCATCGGTATCAACTGTACTCAATGAGGACAAATGTCGAATATATGGACAATATGCAATTATGTGGGCAACTGACTAGGAAATCAAACTAGCAAATCTTCAGAGGAAAAATTCTGTTCTCCAAACAGACCTCTTTGGGAATTAAAATTGATACTGAAATTCTAATAAGAACTTGCTTCCATTTTGGTTACAGGACTTGGCAGTGGATACGCTTCCCTGGGAGAAGTCTATATAAAGTTGAGTGCATGTAACTTTTCACACGCAAATGTTACAGAGGCCGGGAAATTCTAGCACTTCTGTACAGTGCCAGAATCTAGGGATTTATGCTAGAGTTACTGGGAAACGTCTTGTTCATCCCCAGCGCTTCCGGGAGCAGGGACAACTTAGCATCTACAAGCAGGCATTAGTAATGTTATGCCACCAAGAACCCCATGTGGATGGCCCATGGAAAAGCAGTCGGACATAAATGGGGAGCCTGCAGAGCCCAAAGGCTTCTTTCACTCAGAGCTCTGTGGAGAAATTCCCACGTGGAATCTGCGAAGAAGGGATGTATTGGTATACCTTCAAATAGCCGACATTTTAATGAATGCCTACAAGGAAACAACTGGTGATAATGAAACCGCCTTGTCAGAAACTCTTCAGCTGTCTTCTTCACCTAGCCTTGGCCTTCTCCATTCAATTTAATTGTGTTTCCCACCTCCTTCCAACCAAGTTTTGTTATTTTTGTGTTTTCTCGTTAGGTTGGAGAGGGAGGTGGAAACAGTAGGAACGCAAGGGAGAAGACTAAGTGGGAAATTTACCTTTAAATTACCATAACACTAGATGATAAATGAGTTTGTGTAAAAAGATGCCTACTCTAGAAACAGTGACATTTTTGCATTGCACAGTTAGTTTATGGAGTGTGTGTGTATGTGGTCCCAGGTACCTCTGAAGTACAAGGGTGGTATTTTTTTTTTTTTTTTGGTGGTATTTTTTATAAATGTCAGTTTTACTTCTCTCTCTGTTTCGGACTCCTGTGGTTTGGGGGATCTGGTACAATTTTGAAGAAAAATAAACTGGACATACACAAGTGAGGCTACTTCATGCTTAACAAATCTGCAGAACTAGTCTCTCCAAGCACTGGAGGATTTTGATTGTATGTGGATTTAGAGGACTCAAAATTAGGTCCTAATAGCTTCCCCTGGGTGTGACTTAACTGCAGTGCAGCCATTTCCAATGTCTTGTCAACTTCTGCATGATTCTTATTTTCTCTGTGCCCAGTCTCATGGTCCTAGGCTACTTATTAGGGCTAACCCAGCCTGCATATTTTCCTGGGGAAATATTTTACAGAGTAGGAAGGAAATATTAAGGCCCCATCATCAAGGCTTAACCAAAAGGTTTCAAGGCAGGCATGTTCCACAGGACATGGAAGAGTTTATCTCACAAGCGCTAGTTAAATGTAATCCAGATCATCTTAAAACATCTTTAGTCACCTGTATGAGCAGAGCAACCAATTTTGGCCGCACACCTAGAAGGAAAAAACAGAGGTGGCCCTACTCACAAAAATACTTTCACCATCAACACACAGTGACATTCTTCCTCGTAGCTCAGATTGGAGGATGTACAGTAAATAAGCCTTCATCCCATAGCACCTGAGGTGGGCCTTTGCAAGCACAATGGAGACAGGGTAACCGGAAGGACCTAATCAGAGAAGCAGTTGCTGCTCAGACAATCATTTCTGTGGCCAACAGCACTATGCCTTCCCCATTCTCTCCCTGTAAAGTCTTTTCACCAATTCTTTTAAAGGTACAAATTTTTCATTGTTATGAATTTGAAGTTATTTGGTAGGTCAGATTTCCACTGAGCCTATTACAGAAGGATTCCTAAAGGAAACAATTATGGTTCTTTGTTCTTAAACAAATAAAGTGTGTTCTTTATCTCCCAGGAAGCTTATAATATGATAGGTGCAGCTTTAAGTACTAATTATACTAAATAGCAGGGCATAACTCAAAAGAGAGACTACACCTATTATGTAGAATTCCCTAAAGAAACATTAGAAATTTTACATGCATTGATTGCTAGTTAGCATTAGAAAGACATTTATGAGTTGACTCCACCAAAGCCACAACTGTTTGCATTAGCAAGCAGGCAACATAAGCTAACTGATAAGAATTCAGTGATATAACACAATTAATACAGTTATGTCTGTTAATTAGTGTTTTCCAACTGTCAAAGAAGATGCCTTTTAGGAGCCAAACTTATTTTACTGATTAAAAATTAGAATCCATCTTGTAAAACTGAGCTGGACCTTCCTTTGATCTAATTAAAGGAAGAGTTTGCGTACTCAAAATTTGTGCCCCTCTGACATAAATTAACATATTCATAAATGAGATAGATGGATATTTTGCAATTAACATGGGACAATGAGAATAAAGCCTAATTAGTAAACATGCTTTCTTTATTAACTTGCAGGTCAAGCTCTGTTTTACTATAAACCAATAGTGATAGAACAGAGTAATTTTTTTCAAAGAAAATTTATTGGCTCTGAAATTCCATGGCACTCTATCACAGAAATGTGACTCATTTCTTCATTTCCAGACACCTGTTAGCTCATAACCAGAAGTATACACAAACTGCTGTTTTTTATGCCCAACTGGAGAATTTCAGCCCAGAACAGGTTTATGGGTTTCCTGAAAGAGTCCATTTTTACTCTTATAATCCTAAAGTCAGTTTTACACTGCCTGGAGACACCAAAGCCTCTCTTAATCATCTAGTGGCTCTGCTTCCTTCAATGTTGTACCTCTGCAGTTCTCATTGGATGAATTTCTTGGTTAGATTTTGCACCTAAAAGAAGCAACCTTGACTAGACTGTGCACCAAGTATACATGTCTGCCTTCCAAAGCAGGTGATTGATTAGAAACATATTATGGTTGCTTTATTTATTAATTGACTCCAAATAGCTCCTAGAATATAATGCCAATAGTCTTATCCCTTTAACTCCCCGGTTCCCACACCTCACCCCTTCCTGTCTTTTGAGGCTTCCAATGAAGCTGGGTGCCCTACAGAAATCAGTGCACTGAGAAGCATATGGACTTGCCTCCAACCCCTAGAACATGTCAGATGCTGACTGGATGCCAAGCCAAGGCATCCAGGAGGGCAGTGTAGTTCCAGGTTGAAGTAGATGTTCCAGGCTCAGTCTTCTATGGTCTCAGGGAAGAGATTAGTTTAAGACAGTCAAGATCATCGCAGGCACATACAGTCTGTTAAGGGTGCTCTGGATCAGAAAAACCCATATCACACGAGATATATGCCAAGCTGTTGTTTAGCACTGTTCATTGAGCAAATCCTCAGTTTTTATTTGCTTCACACCAAAACACCATTGCTCATCGTTGCAAACTCTGCACAGGAATGCTTCTGTTCTTTCTACCTTTCTTTTCTAAAAGCTACTTTTTCTTGTTTCTTGTTTCTCTGATTTCCTATCACATATGTGATCTCTACCACACAACTTCTTTATTGTTCCCAATTGCTTTTTTGTTTGCTAAGATTATATTCTCCACCAGACTATAGGGATGTGACATTTGGCACCTCTAGGTTCAATCATCTACTAACTGCAATCTTGGAAAAACAACTGGACTCTTGTGTGTGCCTGTTTCTTCATTTGTACAGCAAGGTTGATGATGGTACCTACTGAAATAAAATTGTGTATTTAAAAAACTTAATGGAATGTCTGACAGATCAAGTATTTTATTAAAGTCTGCTATTGATAGTGTTACTTGAAATATTCAAGGGTCTTACCATAGCATTTGACAGCTATTCATTTCTCAATAAATTACTTTTTATTAACAAATTTCTGGCTTGACAGAACCTAGGTACCTTGGGGTAGAATGGACAACACATCCAATTAGTCAGAGGAGTGTTCACTGAGTATATATGAACACTCCGTGCTGAAGTTTGGAGTAGAAGTGCCTCTTCTCAGTTATTTGTCTAGATCAGGGCAGCAGAGCAGCTACGGGGGCAACTAGAACTCCAAACATGAAGGGAAAGGACACATTGGGAAGGTTGTTCCAGTGAGAAAGTTGGTTAGCCTCTTGCTTCCAGAACATAAGCACCCAGTTTAGTTCATTGCAGAGAACAGCTTTAAGAACAGACATTTTCATATCACAGTTTAATTTCCCTACTAAGCAAGAAAAGGCTCTCTCTGCTGAAGTTGTCTGCTGCCGATCAGAATATTCTTTTGAAAATATTTCAGGACAGGGGTCAGGATAATGTCATACCAAGTTTCCAACCTCTTAACAGACATGAAATATTCATAGATTTCTATTCAGATGTGCTCCTTCGATGGCCTCAACCCTCCTCTTTACATTCCAAATTCAACATGAAAGTTTATCTTTAGGTAGCCAACCTTTTTTCAGTGATAAAGGTCAATTATGACCTTGCTTTACTGACAGTTATCACACTATCCAGGATTCCATAATACATCCAGTAATACTGCACTGTGAATAAATGTGATGAAAAAAAATCACACGGGTAAAATTTATATGCAAAATGAGAAAAAGCATCAACTTTTCCCTCCAGTTACCTTTATTTATTTGAACAAATGTCATGAGAAAGAGAGTCTTAGACTTAATCTCCCTCAATCAATGTCAGCCACATTACTACTTAATGGGAGTTTATACTGCATAATATTATTTTCTTTGTATGAACCATTTTCTGACACCTTACATTTAGTTAAATGATTTATCCATGTACATTTTACATGAGGATAAATATGAGAAATGGTTTCTGCTTCTCTTGAGTGGGATAAGGAAGCAACTCTAAAATACAAAGTCAATTGGCTCAGCCATTCAGGCCCTGATGTCAACAGGAGTTACACCTGGGTACAAAGCAAATCTATCTGAATAGCAGTAGTGCCATGAGGGATAATATATTTTTTTATGATTTCTTTTTTTCATAGGACCTAACCAAACCCTCTCCCCAACAATGCGCTCTCATTTGTCAGTAAGCACGAGCTGTAGATGTTATATGTGCCATCATGTGGGTGCTTACTCTTTGCCTATTTGTCAGTGCTATCAGGTAAGTATGACTCTGCTATGAAAGATTGTGCTGAGGAACTTACAACCTGGAAAGTTGGGTTGTGTTGGTGAGTTACAGAATAATACTTGTTGTCCAAAAGCAATTTTGCTGCCTGTATATAGCTTATAGTTTTGTAAATTTGGAGCAAGTTCTTTTGTGATTTCTTTTCTAGGTCACTAACTGAAAACCCACCTAGTTTGAATTGAGATTTGTTAAAAAGAAAATTCTCCAGGAAATATGCACAACTTGGAAATTTTTCAGATTCTGTGATCTGAAGTTTATTACTTGTAGAGGATTTTTTACACAAGGCTGGATAAAATCCCATCAAACTTGTTTTGTTGTCATTGTTTTTATGGTTCTGTTTTTGCTTTTTTTAATTTAAAATTGAATTAAAGGTATTCATTTGAAGGAAAAGAAGCAACTCTTTTCAAATTAAGCTTCTGGGTGCTATAGTGAGAGGAGGGCATAGTCCAAACAACATCAAAAAGATGTTCAACCAATTCCTGTCTCATCTCCTCAGCTACATTTATTCCTCATGATTTCTCGTGGAGTTTCAGACTGTTTCCCTCTTTTTAGCACACAATCAACTGGAATGAGACAAGATGAAGTAAGGCCTAACAATGACACAAATTTGACCAAGCCAAAATATATTTGGAAAGGGGTATATAAGTCTTTTTTATGAACAAAAACCTTCTTTATTTATACATTTCTCTTATTTAAATAGGCCTTCAGTGTACCCTGCAAAACACAACTTAAATGCCAATTACACTCTGAAGCCTTTTGCTTCCCACCCGGGGAAAATTCACTGCTCCTGCATCTGGATTCTTACAACAGGGTTCTTATACCTCTAGCTGCCATTTTCTTTATTCTGCCTTGATCTAGAATTTATTGTTCAGGTGTCTGGCTTCTACCCTAAACCATAAACTCCTTGGTGGCTGATTCTATGTATCAATTCATGTTTACCCTCCATTCAGCTCCTAGAGCAATGCTATCCTCTTTTAGAGACTTCTGGCATGGTTATTCTGTTTCTCTGTCCTACTAGATTTAGGTCATTGAATGAAGGTAGAGAATATATTTTGTCTTACTCATCTTTTGGTTCCCTGGGCCTCATATCACCCCAAGGACAGACTAATGTTTGCTGAGTGAATGAGTAAACAATTAAATAATTTCTACCAACTTTTCCCAAAAACTTTAGGGCTACCCCAGGGTATTAGTATGCCATATGTCCCCATCCCAAGCCCAAGATATAAACAAGCAACTGAACAGAAGAGGGGCAGACCAGAAGGCTTTCGTCAGATCAAGTCAATTGTCCAATTTGTTCAGTGAATCATTCATTGCTTTGAGTTCCATGGCACTCACAAAACTCACAATAGTGTTGACTTGACCCTGGGTCCCCTACTGCCAGAGTCACCCAAACAGAATATCATAGCATCTTACAGGGCTCTCCCACCCTGGAAGAGCTCTCTCAGGTCTGGGTTTGCTAACTTTCTGACTCTGAAATTGTGAGGTCAGGCAGCCCTCAACACAAATGACATTCCTTTGTCTTGAAAGGTAATGCACTTGGGATTGAGCTGCCACTTCTCCAGCAGGGGCTTCAGGCATTTCACATGAACCCTGGCTCCCGAGCAGACCTTTGATCTTTACTTGGCACCTCCAAGTTGGGTTGGGCCAGTGTACCGTGTAAGGCAAGGCTCCTACTCCTCCTTAGGCGGAAACCCCTCCCCCTCGTCCCTTCCACCCCTCTCTGCTCTGTGGCAGTCATGGGGGCTTAAGAATAAAATCAGCTGTGAAGTTCTGCTGTAGGAAACGCAGGAGTCATTTTCTAAGGATGCAAAAGGACGGCCGACTGGAACAGTGTGAGTCTGCAAAGCCATCCTCTCGTTTCGTGCCGCAGCAGCATTTCAGGGGAAGCCAAGCCAGCTGTATAACCTCCCAGCTGGAGAAACCAGGTAGCAGAGAGTTAAAACACTTGCTCATTGGTTTTCCCAGATCCTATTTTAATTTGCTCCCTCTTTTTGGACAGCTCTGTGAAGGCAGTCTGGTTCGCTGCCTCGCCATACTAATGAGACCCATCCATCTGCCTCTGTCATTGCCAGCCTCTCCTTTCTGCTGGAAGTCAGAGATGAACGCCCAGGACAGGTCCTTTCTAGGCTGCAGTACTTAATCATTTCTAAACACGCTAGATGGCCTCAGGCAGTGAAGGCAACAAGCATTTAACCCAGGCTTGGCAGCTCCGGCTTCCCCATACTCTGCCTGTGAGCTCTGATAATGAAAAGTTGCTGCACTTTTACTCTCCACTTAGCCAGATGCTCTTTGCTTCTTGGGGCCAAAGGTTAAATAGATATAAGAACCCATGCTAGTTTTGAAGGCTTTTATTAGCAGTCCTTATAGTAGTGGGAGAAGAGGGTGCTGTTGTTCCTGGCCCATTTGTCCGTCGGGATCCATATTTAGACTGTGTCCTTGCTTTTTACCAAAGGAACGATGCCTTTACCCATCGTGCTTTTGTTGTTGTTTTGCAGCACAAGAGTTAACCCAGGCCGGTTGGAACTCTGCCATTTAATTATTTAATGTTCAGTTTTTATGGAAAGAAAGGACGAGAGGACAGTTATCAACGTTGCTTAACTGTGGCAACGCCTTTATTAACAATGTAGATAAAACATTTTTTTTTCCGGAGCGGCTAGAGCTTCTGATTTATTTTTCCACTCCATCTATTGCCCCATATGTCTGTGGAATCTGCCTTTTTCCCAGAGCTCATGTTAGTGTAAAGCAATTGTCTGGGATGTGTAAGAATTAAGTATCCCATCATTCAGGCTAGACATGCAATTAGAAGAGTTGCACTAATTTCCACTGCTGAGGCCCTGTCACTTTAATTTATCCTTACTTTCCTGCATTTAGGCCTTCTCTGGTTGGAGGCCAAGGATTTTATATAGTTTCCATCAATGGTGCTTTGATGTAGGAACTAGAGTATGCATAAAGTTTAGGGGGAAAAGAACCGGGGGTTTACCTAGAGCTGGCTGGAAGAAACAAAAACCTTATATAAAGAAACATACATTCACTGTAATTCTACCACGCTAGCAAAATAGTAGAAAAGAGGGGTTTTTAAACCCAGAAAAACTCACTGAATTATAATATCAATATCCAAGCATTTCTTCGTGATTATTTTTCCTCTGACGTTATTTATAAAATGTTTTTTTCTGTTTTTACTATCAATGTGTAAAACAATTATTATTTATCTGATAGCTCAAGCTATCATTTTGAAAGAAGTGCTGAAATTTAATTATTGACTTTTTTTCAGTCTATACAGCTATCACCAGACTGTTCAACTCCATCTTTTTTTACTTATATATAAAACTCCATAGTTTTATAGCCACCATCAAAATCTCTTCACATAAGTTTCAGACAAACGTAACTCAGAAATGCTTGGAATGTTCCCATGAATAAGTACGAAATATCTCTTCCTAAACATTTCCCCACAGAGACATGATAAATCCTATGTGGGCCAATTATCAGACTTTCTTGTGCCTTTCATGCTTTAAACCAGTCCCTGGCTCGTGAAAAACTCCCAGAGACCAAGCTAATTTCACCCTCAGCGTAGGGTGGCTGCATTCAAACTTCAAAAATCGGGTGTCCAAAGAGGGCTCAGCTTCTCATGATTTCAAAATAAAGGCATGAAAAAGTTCCATTAAAGAGGAATTTTGCATTCAGAGAAATATAGGAAAATTTTTGCAGATGGTTGTTTCCCCAAACTAAGTTTTAAACAATTGAAATACGTATGTGTCCTGACTCTTTGCAATGGAGACTAGAGCCCAGGCCCCTCTCTTGGTCACATGACTGACTCCATGGGCTTCGATGTAACTTCCAGCTCTGAAAATACATCTGCCTCCCCCATCCTCTGGGCCTCACTTTTTCTCTTGGATAAAGTGAGTAACGATGGCTTCCCCAGTAGATTTTGATCAAAATAAATACTGATTAATCATTTGTGTCTTTCATAGAAAAACTCTAACCATTTTATAAGCCACTTATTCATGCTAATAAATTAGGCTTCCAAACTTTCATAGGCAGAGAATCCATAAGAAAATGTTTAAACTCCAAGTAGTAACTTAGTAAGACTTAAGTACTCTGACCAGGAGCACACTTACTGAATAGGAAATCTCTACATGAACTTCACCTCTGACTCTTAAATTTAGTCTTTCCCAAGGGGCCAAAGTTGATGTTTAGGACAGAGGAAGTAAGCAGAAAAACCTAACAATTTATCTGAAGGACATAATATAAAGGTCATATCAAAGATTTTTAGAACACCTACAAAAAAACTTTTTATAATATTTTATAGGTTTTTGCCACTCGGTCACATGTTAAAGGTGATTATTTAATACTTTAAATCAAGTTTTATATACGATATCAATTCTAGAATATACTACATATGTCTGTGTCGTATCATAAACATAGCAAATATATTAGTTACCTATTAGCATATATTCCTACAAGAAAACAGAAAACACATATCCAGAAACATATTTATTGAAGTTTTATCGATTCATAATCATTCTTGGAATATCTGTAATTATGTGATCATACCGTAAGAATGATTAAGTAATGGATTAAGATCAGTTAACTGATAAACAGAAAGAATGATTAAGTAATGGATTAAAATCAGTTAACTGATGAACAGAAAGTCTCTACCTAAGCCCCAATAATAATATTTATGGATAAATGTTTCCTCAACAGCAAAATAAACCCTGGTTTAAACTAGAGAACTTAACTTATGGTGTCTGGAAGAGAAACCTACAACTTTGGTTGGGAATAACCCTCATCAAAGATGAAACGAAAAAAAAAAAAAAAAAAGATGAAACGAGCAATCAGAAATCCAGATGTTGTTATTTTTAGCAATACCTTATGCAAATTATTTTTGAAGTGAAATACACTGGAAATGTAGAACACGAGTGACACGAAAAAGAACAACTTATAAGAAGGATATTATTGAAAGTTTTCCTATAAGGCTTTGCAGCTCTTAAAATAAATGGACTAATTAAAAATGGGAAAATGTGGTAGCAAAAAGAAATAAAGACTGAATGTGGAAAATATTAGATATCCCTGAATAATCTTAGAATCAATAAAGAGCCTCAAAAAGGAAAAAGAGAAGGAAAAAATTACCTCGACATATTTTCTTGGATCGCAACAAAACGTATTTTTTTGAAGGAACACATAAGGCTGAATTATCTCCTCTTGTTTGTTATGAATATAGTTTACCTTGCCTCAGACTTAACCCTTGGGATTATTGGAGAAACAAAATTCATGTACTTGAACATGCCAATACCATTCAGTTCCTCAGCCACAAGGCTGTGTTACAGGGATCATTGTTTTACAACAAAGTCCTTAAGGCACTTCTGGTAATTAAATTGAAAGAGGCCTGGGTCTCACCTAATCCAGTATTAGCAATTTGAAGAAGAGGGTATGCAGGTAACACATTTGCCCCTTTATAACTGCAGTCACCAACACAATGTATATAGTCTTTCTCCGCTCTCTATTTGGGCATTTTCTGGCATTAAAATCCACCCTTGCCACATATCAGATGGGCTGGAAGGAATGGTGAGAAGTCATCTAGGCAGTCAGTCAGCCAGTCAGTAAACAAATGTTTATTGAGAGCCACTGGGTACACAGCTTGGTACTAAACGGGAGTCTATCTCCCTGCCTTGAGGTCTGCACATCCACCACGGCAGACACATAAGGTTCAATTGGCACCATCTTATGCTTTCACTTATTCAATAGCTTGTTAGTGTCTAATGGACTAAACAAACACTTCAGCAGCACATAACACAACTCTGTATGCATATATATGTGTATCTATCTATATGTGCTTATGTATAGACGGATATATAAAACTTGGCATGTTTTCCAGGAGACATGCCAAGATATATTCACAGCTTTATATACACATGTAATTCATGTGTTTCTGTGCATATGGCAGTTGGGGGAATATATCTGATCAGTAGAACATGTTTTATTCCAGATGTTTTTTATCATATTTTCTCACTATCACTAATAAAAAAAATCACCATAGCTGTTCTACTTGGACAGTTTGATTGGTCTTTAATCTCAAATCTCAATGAAAGAAGGAACACAAAACATTTTCTGTTCTCTAGGATGAGACAAAAATGTTGGCATGCCAGCCACTTGTGAGGTGTTGTAGACAAAAAAGCCCATCTTAACTCAAATCATGCTATAAACCAATCAGAGAGGCTTTATTTTTGATGATTTGCACTTCTATCTTCTAGAATTACCTTCCAATATTCACCTCTGCCTAGCTGTTCAAGGCTATATCTTCTCTTGTCTTCCATATACAAGCCTGAAAATTTTTCCATATAAAGATAAGATTTCCATATAAAGCCTGAAAATCTCCTTGTCCTGTCTAACATAGGAGCAGAGACACTGAAGTCTCGTCTTTCTCTGAATTCTTCTTCACTACGTCCTTTTGCTCAGTCTTAGAATCATCAACCATCACACATGCCCAATGATTGTACACATATGTCTGTTTATAAACAACAGCCGCATGGTCCCCAAATTCTGCTATTTCTTCTACAAGTGTCTTCAAAAGTCACACTGTCTACTAAACCCTTACTTCTAAATAAGGGTTTCTCCATAGTTGGATTTCTATCCCTCTATCCCCATTCTTAGTGACTTCCCCATTTTTATTCTTTTATCCAAGAACAGTTTCAAATGACTATAAAAATTAACTATCTTTGACAAGGTACTGATTTAAAATTTTCCTCTAACTCCTGATTCTCCTTCGAAGCCATCTGACTTGTTCGGTTTCGTTTCCAAGCTCTCACTCCAGTTAGACAGCTGCTTGGGCTGGGAGCCTCATAAAAACATATTTGTTCTCTGCCCTTTCACACTCCACCATAGACAGAGGCCATTGCTCCTCCCATTCTTATTCTCAGTGTGGACCACCTCATCTGTCCAGGTAGCCGGAATAAAGGTTTTGATTTGCCTTAAGTCTTCATTTAACAATTATCATTTTCCAGTGACATTCACTTTGTCTTTAAATGATTCTTTTAAAGTACAAAGCAGAAATAAAAATTGGGAGCCAATCCCGGGAAGTTAGCATCGGCGGAGGAGGGGGAGGACCATGTCACATTGCGCATGCTCTTATAAACACCTTGAAGCTGTGGACTGCCGTAGGTTCTTGTTTTATTACCTAGGTTGAAACACAACAGCTCAAAGAATATTAAGCTACCCTGCTGATAATTAATTAGTGAGAGAGCTGTGGTAAGAGAAAGTTGCTCTTTGAAGACCTCTTTAAAATAATGATCCCTATTGAAGAAGGCATACTTTTCTGACTCATTTTAGATAAAAGTTGCTATTCTGGTGTAATTCATAGTGACTAAGCAAGGACGGAGCTGAAAACTGCTGTTAAAGGGAACCAACTGAGAAACGTTTAATTAGATAATCTATACGACAGGAAGCAGCTCAGGCTGGGTCAGGGGAAAATGAGTTCAAATTTGGTCTCCGATATTTACTACTTCTGTAATCTTGGTTGGACGAGTTACTTCATCTTTGTCTCCCTAATTCCCAGTTCTTTATATTAAGACGGGACAAAATAACTGAATATTTAATGTTAATGAGTTTAAAGCATCCAGCAGAGAATCTGATCCAGAGAAGAGACCAAATAAGTGGTGGCTCTTAAAGGAAAGCAATAATGTTTGCAAATTTAAGGTAAATGACTTTTATCTTTCTCTGACAGTTTATGAGTGACAGAAGTGGGACTGAGTGCATTCAAAAGAGGAGAAGTAGGAAAATACCTCTTTGATATTGTGGCAACATCACTGTCAGGTACATGTTCTGAAGGGGAAGAGTATTGTCTGCTTCATGGAGAAAAGCAAAACAAAGGCATTGGAGAAGCAGCATAACCCTCTGTAGCTGACTTATGGTGTAGGGCTGAAAATTAAGACCTTTTTTTTTTTTTAAACATATTTATTGGAGTATCATTGCTTTACAATGGTGTGTTAGTTTCTGCTTTATAACAAAGTGAATCAGCGATACATATACATATATCCCCATATCTCCTCCCTCTTGCATCTCCCTCCCACCCTCCCTATCCCCCTATCCCACCCCTCTAGGTGGACACGAAGCACCGAGCTGATCTCCTTGTGCTATGCGGCTGCTTCCCACTAGCTATCTATTTTACATTTGGTAGTGTATATATGTCCATGCTACTCGCTCACTTCAACTTACCTTACTCTTCTGCCTCCTCGTGTCCTCAAGTCCATTCTCTACGTCTGCGTCTTTATTCCTGTCCTGCCCCTAGGTTCTTCAGAACCTTTTTTTTTTTTTTTTTAGATTCCATATATATGTGTTAGCATACGGTATTTCTTTTTCTCTTTCTGACCTACTTCACTTGTATGACAGACTCTAGGTCCATCCACCTCATTTCAAATAACTCAATTTCGTTTCTTTTTATGGCTCAGTAATGTTCCATTGTATATATGTGCCACATCTTCTTTATCCATTCATCTGTTGATGGACACTTAGGTTGTTCCATGTCCTGGCTATTGTAAATACAGCTGCAATGAACATTGTGGTACATGACTCTTTTTGAATTATGGTTTTCTCAGGGTATATGCCCAGTAGTGGGATTGCTGGGTCATATGGCAGTTCTATTTTTAGTTTTTTAAGGACCCTCCATATTGTTCTCCATAGTGGCTGTATCAATTTACATTCTCACCAACAGTGCAAGAGAGTTCCCTTTCCTCCACACCCTCTCCAGAATTTATTGTTTGTAGATTTTTTGATGATGGCCTTTCTGACCGGTGTGAGGTGATACCTCACTGTAGTTTTGATTTGCATTTCTCTAATGATTAGTGATGTTGAGCATTCTTTCATGTGTTTGTTGGCAATCTGTACATCTTCTTTGGAGAAATATCTATTTAGGTCCTCTGTCAAATTTTGGATTGGGTTGTTTGTTTTTTTGATATTGAGCTGCATGAGCTGCTTGTAAATTTTGGAGATTAATCCTTTATCATTTGCTTCATTTACAAATGTTTTCTCCCATTCTGACATTTGTCTTTTCATCTTGTTTATGTTTTCCTTTGCTATGCAAAAGCTTTTAAGTTTCATTAGGTACCATTTGTTTTTTTTGTTTGTTTTTATTTCCATTTCTCTAGGAGATGGGTCAAAAAGGATCTTGCTGTGATTTATGTCATAGAGTCTTCTGCCTATCTTTTCCTCTAAGTTTTATACTGTCTGGACTTACATTTAGGTCTTTGATCCATTTTGAGCTTATTTTTGTGTATGGTGTTAAGGAGTGTTCTAATTTCATTCTTTTACATGTAGCTGTCCAGTTTTCCCAGCACCACTTATTGAAGAGGCTGTCTTCTCTGTGTTGTATACTCTTGCCTCCTTTACCAAAAATAAGGTGACCATATGTGCATGGGTTTATCTCTGTGGTTTCTATCCTGTTCCATTGATCTATATTTCTGTTTTTGTGCCAGTACAATACTGTCTTGATTACTGTAGCTTTGTAGTATAGTCTGAAGTCCAGGAGCCTGATTTCTCCAGCTCCAGTTTTCTTTCTCAAGATTACTTTGGCTATTCGGGGTCTTTTGTGTTTCCATACAAGTTGTGAAATTTTTTGTTCTAGTTCTGTGAAAAATGCCATTGGTAGTTTGATAGGGATTGAATTGAATCTGTAGGTTGCTTGGAGTAGTATAGTCATTTTCACAATGTTGATTCTTCCAATCCAAGAACATGGTATATCTCTCCATATGCTTGTATCATCTTTAATTTCTTTCATCAATGTCTTATAGTTTTCTGCATACAAGTCTTTTGTCTCCTTAGGTAGGTTTATTCCTAGGTATTTTATTCTTTTTGTTGCAATGGTAAATGGGAGTGCTTCCTTCATTTCTCCTTCATATTTTTCATCATTAGTGTATAGGAATGCAAGAGATTTCTGTGCATTAATTTTGTATCCTGCTACTTTACCAAATTCATTGATTACCTCTAGTAGTTTTCTGGTAGCATCTTTAGAATTCTCTATGTATAGTATCATGTCATCTGCAAACAGTGACAGCTTTACTTCTTCTTTTCTGATTTGGATTCTTTTATTTCTTTTTCTTCCCTGATTGCTGTGGCTAAAACTTCCAAAACTATGTTGAATAATAGTGGTGATAATGGACAACCTTGTCTTGTTCCTGATCTTAGAGGAAATGGTTTCAGTTTTTCACCACTGGGAACGATGTTGGCTGTGGGTTTGTCATATATGGCCTTTATTATGTTGAGGTAAGTTGCCTCTATGCCTACTTCCTGAAGGGTTTTTATCATAAATGGGTGTTGAATTTTGTTGAAAGCTTTTTCTGCATCTATTAAGATGATCACATGGTTTTCTCCTTCAATTTTTTAATATGTTTTATCACATTGGTTGATTTGTGTATATTGAAGAAACCTTGGATTCCTGGGATAAACCCCACTTGATCATGGTGTATGATCCTTTTAATGTGCTGTTGGATTCTGTTTGCTAGTATTTTGTTGAGGATTTTTGCATCTATGTTCATCAATGATATTGGCCTGTAGTTTTCTTTCTTTGTGACATCTTTGTCTTGTTTTGGCATCAGGGTGATGGTGGCCTTGTAGAATGAGTTTGGAAGTGTTCCTCCCTCTGCTATATTTTGGAGGAGTTTGAGAAGGATAGGTGTTAGCTCTTCTCTAAATGTTTGATTAGAATTCTGTGAAGCCATCTGGTCCTGGGCTTTTGTTTGTTGGAAGATTTTTAATCACAGTCGCAATTTCAGCACTTGTGATTGGTCTATTTATATTTTCTATTTCTTCCTGGCTCAGTCTTGGAAGGTTGTACATTTCTAAGAATTTGTCCATTTCTTCCAGGTTTTCCATTTTATTGGCATATAGTTGCTTGTAGTAATCTCTCATGATCCTTTGTATTTCTGCAGTGTCAGTTGTTACTTCTACTTTTTCATTTCTAATTCTATTGATTTGAGTCTTCTCCCTTTTTTTTCTTGATGAGTCTGACTAACGGTTTATCAATTTTGTTTATCTTCTCAAAGAACCAGCTTTTAGTTTTATTGATCTTTGCTACTGTTTCCTTCATTTCTTTTTCATTTATTTCTGATCTGATCTTTATGATTTCTTTCCTTCTGCTAACTTTGGGTGTTTTTATTCTTCTTCCTCTAATTGCTTTAGGTGTAAGGTTAGGTTGTTTATTTGAGATGTTTCTTGTTTCTTGAGGTAGGATTGTATTGCTATAAACTTCCCTATTAGAACTGCTTTTGCTGCATCCCGTAGGTTTTGGGTCATCCTGTTTTCATTGTCATTTGTTTCTAGGTATTGTTTGATTTCTTCTTTGATTTCTTCAGTGATCTCTTGGTTATTTAGTAGTGTATTGTTTAGCCTCCATGTGTTTCTATTTTTTACAGTTTTTTTCCTGTAATTGATATCTAGTCTCATAGTGTTGTGGTAGGTGTAGATACTTGATACGATTTCAATTTTCTTAAATTTACCAAGGCTTGATTTGTGACCCAAGATATGATCTATGCTGGAGAATGTTCCATGAGCACTTGAGAAGACAGTGTATTCTGCTGGATGGAATGTCCTATAAATATCAATTAAGTCCATCTTATTTAAGGTATCATTTAAAGCTTGTGTTTCCTTATTTATTTTCATTTTGGATCATCTGTCCATTTGTGAAAGCAGGGTGTTAAAGTCCCCTACTATGTTTGTGTTACTGTTGATTTCCCCTTTTATGGCTGTTAGCATTTGCCTTATGTATTGAGGTGTTCCTAAGTTGGGTGCATAAATATTCACAATTTTTATATCTTCTTCTTGGATTGATCCCTTGATCATTAGGTAATATCATTCTTTGTCTCTTGTAATAGTCTTTATTTTACAGTCTATTTTGTCTGATATGAGAATTGCTACTGCAGCTTTCTTTTGTTTTCCATTTGCATGGAATATCTTTTTCCGTCCCCTCACTTTCAGTCTGTGTGTGTCCCTAGGTCTAAAGTGGGTCTCTTGTAGACAGCATATATATGGGTCTTGTTTTTGTATCCATACAGCCAGTCTGTGTCTTTTGGTTGGAGCATTTAATCCATTTACATTTAAGGTAGTTATTGATATGTATGTTCCTATTACCATTTTCTTAATTGTTTTGAGTTTGTTATTGGAGGTCTTTTCCTTCCCTTGTGTTTCATGCCTAGAGAAGATCCTTTAGCATTTGTTGTAAAGCTGGTTTGGTGCTGCTGAATTTTGTTAGCTTTTGCTTGTCTGTAAAGGTTTTAATTTCTCTGTCGAATCTGACTGAGATCCTTGCTGGGTAAAGTAATCTTGGTTGTAGATTTTTCCCTTTCATCACTTTAAATATGTCCTGCCACTGCCTTATGGCTTGCAGAGTTTCTGCTGAAAGATCAGCTGTTAACCTTGTGGGGATTCCCTTGTATGTTGTTTGTTGTTTTTCCCTTATTGCTTTTAATATTTGTTCTTTGTATTTAATTTTTGATAGTTTGATTAATATGTGAGTTGGCATGTTTTTCCTTGGATTTATCCTGTATGGGACTCTCTGTGCTTACTGGACTTGATTGATCATTTCCTTTTCCATATTAGGGAAGTTTTCAACTATAATCTCTTCAAATATTTTCTCAGTCCTTTTCTTTTTCTCTTCTTCTTCTGGGACCCCTCTAATTCGTATGTTGGTGCATTTAATGTTGTCCTAGAGGTCTCTGAGACTATCCTCAATTCTTTTCATTCTTATTTCCTTATTCTGTTCTGCGGTAGTTATTTCCACTATTTTATCTTCCAGGTCACTTATCCATTCTTCTGCCTCAGTTATTCTGCTATTGATTCCTCTTAGAGAATTTTAAATTTCATTTATTGTGTTGTTCATCATTGTTTGTTTGCTCTTTAGTTCTTCTAGGTCCTTGTTAAACGTTTCTTGTATTTTCTCCATTCTATTTCCAAGATTTTGGATCATCTTGACTATCATTACTCTGAATTCTTTTTCAGGTAGACTGCCTATTTCCTCTTCATTTGTTTGGTCTGGTGGGTTTTTGCCTTGCTCCTTCATTTGCTGTGTGTTTCTCTGTCTTCTCATTTTGCTCAACTTACTTTGTTTGGGGTCTCCTTTTCACAGGCTGCAAGTTCGTAGTTCCCATTATTTCTGGTGTCTGCCCCCAGTGGCTAAGGTTGGTTCATTGGGTTGTGTAGGCTCCTGGTGGAGGGGACTGGTGCCTGTGTTCTGGTGGATGAGGCTGGATCTTGTCTTTCTGGTGGGCAGGACCCCGTCTGGTGGTGTGTTTTGTGGTGTGTGTGACCTTATTATTATTTTAGGCAGCCTCTCTGCTAATGGGTGGGGTTGTTTTCCTGTCTTGCTAGTTGTTTGGCATAGGGTGTCCAGCACTGTAGCTTGCTGGTCGTTGAGTGGAGCTGGGTCTTAGTGTTGAAATGGATATCTCTGGGAGAGCTTTCGCGTTTGATATTACGTGGAGCTGGGAGGTCTCTGGTGGACCAATGTCATGAACTCGGCTCTTCCACCCCAGAGTCACAGGCCTGACTCCTGCCTGGAGCACCAAGACGCTGTCAGCCACACGACTTAGAAGTAAAGGGAGAAAAAAAGAAAGAAAGAAAAAATAAAATAAAATAAAGTTATTAAATTAAAATTTTTTTTAATTATTAAAAATACAATTTTAAAAATTTAAAAGTAATAAAAAAAGAAAGATGAGAGCAACCAAACCAAAAAACAAATCCACCAATGATAACAAGCACTAAAAACTACTAAAAAAAAAAAAAGGGAGATGGACAGAACCCTAGGACAAATGGTTAAAGCAAAGCTATACAGACAAAAACACACAAAGAAGCATATACATACGCACTCACAAAAAGAGAAAAAGGAAATGTATATATATATCTATATATATTAAAAAAAGGAAGAGAGCAACCAGATCAATAAACAAATCTACCAATGATAATAAAGTCTAAATACTAAACTAAGATAAACATAAAACCAGAAACAAATTAGATGCAGAAAGCAAACCCCAAGTCTACAGTTTCTCCCAAAGTCCACTCAATTTTGGGATGATTCCTTGTCTCTTCAGGTATTCCCGAGATGCAGGGTACATCAAGTTGATTCTGGAGATTTAATCTGCTGCTCCTGAGGCTGCTGGGAGAAATTTCCCTTTCTTTTCTTTGTTCGCACAGCTCCTGGTGTTCAGCTTCGGACTGGCCCTGCCTCTGCATGTAGGTCACCTGAGGGCATCTGTTCTTCACTCAGACAGGACGGGGTTATAGGAGCGGCTGATTAGGGGGCTCTGGCTCACGCAGGCAGAGGGGAAGGAGGAGTATGGAATGTGGGGCGAGCCTGTGGTGGCAGAGGCTGGCGTAACGTTGCACCAGCATGAGGCGCGCCGTGTGTTCTCCTGGGGAAGTTGTCCCTGGATCACGGGACCCTGGCAGTGGCGGGCTGCACAGGCTCCTGGGAGAGGAGATGTGGATAGTGACCTGTGCTTGCACATAGGCTTCTTGGTGGCTGCAGCAGCAGCCTTAGCATCTCATGCCCGTCTCTGGGGTCCACGCTGGTCTCTGGGGTCCGCACCGGTAGCCGTGGCTTGTACCCGTCTCTGGAGCTCGTTTAGGCGGTGCTCTGAATCTCCTCTCCTCGCGCATCCCAGAACAATGTTCTCTTGCCTCTTAGGCAGCTCCAGACTTTTTCCCGTACTCCCTCCTGGCTAGCTGTGGCGCACTAGCCCCCTTCAGGC
Organism: Eubalaena glacialis; assembly: GCF_028564815.1. Lineage (NCBI taxonomy): Eukaryota > Metazoa > Chordata > Mammalia > Artiodactyla > Balaenidae > Eubalaena > Eubalaena glacialis. Next base: position 60,460,815 of record NC_083727.1, on the reverse strand, counting down.
TGTGTTCACGCAGCCAACCCCAGTCCTCTCCCTGGGATCCGACCTCCGAAGCCCGAGCCTCAGCTCCCAGGCTCTGCCCTCCTCGGCGGGTGAGCAGACAAGCCTCTCGGGCTGGTGAGTGCTGGTCGGCACCGATCTTCTGTGCGGGAATCTCTCTGCTTTGCCCTCTGCACCACTGTTGCTGTGCTCTCCTCTGTCTCCACCAGTGAAGGGGCTTCCTAGTGTGTAGAAACTTTTCCTCCTTCACAGCTCCCTCCCAGAGGTGCGGGTCCCGTCCCTATTCTTTTGTCTCGGTTTTTTCTTTTTTCTTTTGCCCTACCCAGGTACATGGGGAGTTTCTTGCCTTTTGGGAGGTCTGAGGTCTCCTGCCAGCATTCAGTAGGTGTTCTGTAGGAGTTGTTCCACATGTAGATGTATTTCTGATGTATTTGTGGGGAAGAAGGTCATCTCCAGGTCTTACTCCTCCACCATCTTGAAGGTCTCTCCAAGACCTTCTTTAAATTAATTTTAGCACTCTAAGTGGTTGTGATTGTATGAGACTGAGACCAAGACAAGTCAGTGCCAAAGCTGAGAGAAAAGTGATTGGGCCTCTAACATCTAGCTCACCTCAAATGCAGGGCTGTCAAAGTCTAGGGAACATTTTGGCTTCAAGTTAAGATAAGATTGGTTTGAGTTTAAAAGAAAAATTCTATCAAGGATTGCATATAGGAGGAGAGTAAAAATTCATCAATAATGAGAAAGATAATTATTAGGGAAAAAGATTTCAAACTTATCTAAGAGTTTACTTTAAATTTTATTAATAAAATTGACATTTTATTATTAAATATAGTGACTGGTTAATGCTGTTAAAAACTCATCATCTTAAAAGATGTGTATTTGGATGACAAAGAATGGCAAATCATGTTTTCATGCAGTGGTCTTCATTAGAAAGCTACAAAAGATGCTGTATAAACACTTAATGTTTAGAAAAAGTTGCATTAGTGTATCTAATTCATTGTCTTCTCTTTTTTGTGAGAAAGCTGAATTTGAAAATTACGTTGATAAAAGAAAAGCAATTGTAACAGTCCTGACTGATACCTTATAACAAAAAAAGGGATGTCCCTCTAAAATGCGTTGTATATAAAGTTCATCCATTGGATATAAATAACTATTTAACATATTGAAGTTTCCCTTTTTCGGTCCTATAGTGATGTTTTATTCTGTCTTGTTTGCTATACTGTCAGATCTGTCAAGATTAACCATTTCACTTTTAGGCCTCCATTAAGATTCCATGACCTATTTTAATATCTATAAACTTAGATGTGCTTTGGCATAGTTTGGCATAGGTTTTGTACTTCAGTCTTATTAGCACCAAATTGTTCCTCTGTGGTCCAAAGGTTGATATGCTTACTTCTTATTATAGAAAGTTTCAAAAAATATAAAAACAGAGAGAATGGTAAAATGAACTTCCATGTACCCATTACCCAGCTTGGGATTTGGTCTCCCCAAATAGACACAGACTTTTAAAAAATCAATATTAGGTCCAAAGCATCAAATATAGTACTTTGGAGAGAGAAAAAAAAAGTGTTCAGTAAACATCATATACTGACTGATAATTTAGTGAGGTAGTGCGATATACCACTAAAAAATATGGGCTCTAAAGTCCAGCGAAATTGTTTCAAATTCTGGCCCTACCATTTACTATCTACAGGATCTTGGAAGTGGTGTGCTTATAAATGTTTAATAACTGGTTTTAAGGATGTGAGGGACCCTGATCTGCAGCATTTGCCCATTTCCCTGGTGTAAATGCTCCCACCATGGTCAATTTCAAGTTACCACCATGAGGTCACTGAATATGGGAGCTGAGAAAAGGTAAACACAGGTGGCTCTCCCAAGCTAATACTAGCCAGCTCCAGCCACTACTGGATCTTGGGTAAATTATAAAAATTCTCTAATCCCCAGATTCATCAATTTTAAAATAGGAAAAAATAGCAGTACTTGCATCGTTATATTACTGAGAGAGTAAATGAAATACTGTATGGAAAACTGTTATCACAGTGCCAGGAACTTAAAATGCTTTCTATGCATTCAAACCATGTTAGCCTTTTCTATTATTAAGCAGTATGAAGGCCAAATGTCACCAAAGACTGGTTTTTAAAAAATACTTCCTTTAAAAGAACTTTTGACTATCCGTATGCATTTTTATTAAGTAGGATTTCTGAATGGTTATCTGAAATATTTCTAAACATTAAGGCAAGAAAGTAACATAACACCATGGAATCACCCAGAAAGAGAATATGACTATCTTCAACATATTGGCATTAAAAATGAATTCAACCACAACAATTCATGGTTAAAGGGGATTTAAATCTCAGGGCCAAGCCACATTTCACTGATTTCTATGTCCTCAGCAATACTGCCTTTGATGCACTACAATGATTTTTCCTTCCCTTTCTTTGCTCTCAGCCACAGCCTGAACGTGGCAGCACCAGTGCTACAACTGAGAAGGTACAACAATTTGTTCCATTTTGAAACGTACAATTCTGTATATGATCGTTATACCCCAGAAGTATTGATACAATTCCAATGGTTTCAAAATATATTTTAGTGGAAGTTTTAAGGGTACAAAATTCACGTTGTTGTAAATCCTTGAGGATATAAAACTTGCATTTGTTAATCACGTTTTAAAGCACTTTCTCTAAAGGTGATGATTTTAAATCCTTACTGTTTATTGGAAACATCATTCACGTGGTTTATTCTCACCCAGCTCTGAATCTCAGTCTTAAAGACTTCCCTTGCCTTGGTCTTAAAGACTTGCCTTTGCTCTGCTTCATGCCTCACATATAACTCCTCTTCTCAAAAACTCAGAAAATGATCTCAGAAATGACCCAAACATAGGCTTGAGCCCCATTCTGAACCCAGATCTCCAACCTGGCAGCAGAGGGAGGGCACCATCCATCAATCCCACTACGCCGCCTGCTTTTATTAGCTGTGCTGCAGAGGAGAGTCTAAAACCGGGACAATTTTATTTTATTTACTGATGGCACAATGTCAGTAGCTTAATCAATAGATACGGGCTAGAAAGAAGTATGCCACCACCTTACCCAGGAGATTCAAGGTTTAGAAGAAAAGTGCATTTTGTGAATTAAGAAACAAACTCATCAAATGAAGGTTAATCCTGACACATAGCCCACTATTTAGAGGTAGGAGGAGAGAAAGTCTTAAAATGCAACTCTCTTATGTGTTTCCCCTAGAGACTCTTCAGGCAGTAAAATAATACCTTGTGAAAAGGGGTTTCCTTTGGTCCCCTCAAGGAAAAAAATAATCCTTTCTGAAAATAGTTTCTTCTAACCATGAATGGTGTTATTTATGAAGACTTAACCTACATAACAACATTCGCAAGTTGCTCCATAAGGAAAAAGTTCACCAGATAAAGAAAAAAGCTCAAGGACAGCAGTGCAAGAAACCCAGACCTCAAGGGATACTAGCAAGGTGCCCTTTCTCTGAAAAGTACAGTCTCAGTGCCACTTTTTGTCACCTCTTCCTTTCCCATCTCCCCAGGACCCAACCCCAGAAGGACATGTAGGATTTTTCTAGGATGCCTCTAATTATGGTTTGAAGAAACAATTTGGGCTCTTTTGTTATTTCAGTTCTCTTTCTGTCGTTAAGGGAGAAAAAGCATCCATCACTTTTATTACCACGCAAAGCCAGCCAGGGTTCTCTGAAGCCATACAACCGTCATTTAGCATTTTTAAAGCCAGATCTGAAAATCTGACACCCCAATATCAATATTTGAACATTGAGTTTCCAGACGACATAAATCTTCCATAACCATGCTCGGCAGTGAGCTAAGCCTTGGACTGCCTTTCTGGCAAGGAGAGAACATCCTTGGGACACCTCAACCCTACCCTAATTTCACTTTAGGCAGAGACAGATCCTCATTTGAAAGCACCTCGTGAGCCACAGGGTGTGTGCCTTGCTCATTGCTGAAACATGCATTTCCGTATAGAGACAAAGGAGCTGGTTTTTACTCCCAAGCCCTTTGCTACTTAAATAAAGTTATTGGCTGCCTAATGAATGTTAGCTGCAGTACTCCCTATGGTCAGAGGGCTCTTGTTTAATGAATTGCTTAATGTGCTTGATTACTGTTACAATGTTGAATGAGGAAAAGGCAAGAGAGATTTGAAAGATTCACTGGAGGATATGATGAAAATGAATTGGATCAATAGAAACTTTTTGCTCATCTCTGAACAGCACATTAGGGGTTGTATTGTTAGAGTTGGGGGATAATGCAATTTTGTGGCTTGTTGTCTTTTTATAATTCACAAATATAAATCTCCTTCCACAGTGAGTTTTAGGGCTGGCCTTCCCGGAGTTATAAATGATCCCCAGACTCTAGCCCTGGTTACTTACACGGACAGATAAATTAATTAGGAAAACTTTTATGCCAATTACTTTATGCCCTTGGCTTTCATATGTTTCTGAAGAGCAGCAGCTAATTAAAGATATGATTCATAATTACTGGTCGATCGAGTAGTTGAGTAATGGAATCAGGAACTGTTCCAAAGAAAATTATCCATCACATCATTACTAATTGTTACATAATACATAAGGACGTAGAATTCAAATAAAAAATTACTTACTTTGAAAGGTACATTCCATTTTTTTTTTTAATTTAACAATTATAGACATGAAATGAGTTCTTGCAATGCTGAATAATGTAGTAAGTTGGGGTGGGCTTTTTTGCTTTTTTTATGTCAATACTTCTACTGAATGAATGCAAAAAACAAGGGCCCATTTAACTTCAAGGTTTAGTAACCACTGAGTTCATTCTCTTTCCTACGAAAAATTCAAACTAATGGAGGTAATAGTCAAAATGCATTGTCCTTTCTTCCAGCTCTACCCTTAGGATTTGCTGAAACCCAGTAAGCCCAAATGGGAAGGGCTATGAGGGACCACCCATTGGCATGCACTGGATTAGGAAAGTTCCCAGGCTCAGAAAACCTAAGAATGTCAATACTTGGAGAATACTGAAATCTTCCCAAAGAAGACAATTGTCAAAGGCTGTGTATATCCCAGATCTGTCCTAGCTTAGAGTAATTATAGGTCTTTGTTTGACGGTAACACAGGACCAGAAAGGTGGAGATAATCTCACACAGAGGAGCGCTTTGTAGAAAAGAGTGAGGGGAGGCCGCCAGCCCATGGTTTTGATGGGGTGGAATGGGGTCCTCCCATCTGTGAGCGCCCACCAGCAAGCAACTCCCAATGGACGCAAACCCACCTTCCATACACCCTGAATGCTGCCTCAGCGAATCCCTTCCCCTCCTATCTCTCCTCCAGATTTCCCTGCCTTCCTCCCTCTTCCTTTCTAATCCCTGACTCCAGTGCCAGTGACCATCCACAGTGGCATGTTTAGTGACAGAGCAGAACTGGACAAGAGAAGGTAGGGAAATAGGAAATCGAGGCTGCAGATGCCTTCTCTCATCTAGTGCTCAGTCAGTTGCTGTCTTGCTGAAGAACCCCTTGTCTGAGTCCCATCTCCTCCTCCAAAGCCTCTGACTAAATACCTAAGGCACAAAGAAGGGTATTCTGTGTTTTCATCTAGTCCGAAAAACTTTCTCGCCAAGTCTTGTGCAGGGAGGATCCTGGAGAGAACGACAAGAGGTAAAGTCACCAGCACCGAGCCCCTCCCAGTCTCCCAGAGCGGCAGTGTGAAAGATGCACGGATGAGGGACCTCCAGGATTCAGACGAACAGGAGACAGAGCTCATGGCTGCAACGGACTTCAGATATGAAGAGTGCACTGGTGAGACAGAATTACATAAGTCAGAAGAACCTCCCCTATATTATTGAAGGATTCTTGAAAAAGGATGGTTTTCACTTTCATTTATGTTGTACAAACACGGACAATAGCATAGAGGCAGGTCCTGAACTGCATGTACTGAGAGCCATAGATGGCTTAGACCCGGGGCAGCCTGGGGAAAAGGAAGCAGATAAACACAGCTTGAAGACAGCGAGCTGAAGGCAGGACCCTGATGGGAAAGGACGAACAGCCAGAAGTATTCATAGCCCAAATGAGGTTTGTTTGTAGGAGCCCCTTCCAGCCAGCCCAAAGCTAGTTGTGAGATGGAGCTGTCAGCTGATCCCGGTGAAAGGCAATGAAGGTGACCTTGTCCTAGGCTCACACAGAGGGAAGAGGATGCAGACAGGAATGTGAGTAAATACTCACTGTGGGAAGGCTAGTGTGTATTCTCTTTCTACAGAGAGACAAGTGCAAATAGCAAGCATTCAATCTTTAATTAGAAGAATACTTCATGTTTTTCTTCAGGGAGGGTCCCATTTGTACTACAAGTAGGTAAGGGTACTTCAGTAGCTGAAGGCACGAACCTCAGGGCCATTTAACTAAAATCTCCTCCAGGAAGAAGGGACAGGACTACTTAGAAAGCAATTACCACATCCCGAGGGCTGACGTTTCCCTCTTGAAGAGAGGCAGCCCTCTGTTTTGAGACGGGAGATTTGACCAAGCAGCTTCAGTGTGTCTTTGTGTCTTTGTGTCAGTTTCAAAGCCTCATGCCTTGGCAAGAGCAGCAAGAATCAAGTGCAAAAGAAAAAGGGAAAGAAAAGAAAAAATGAGATTTCAGACACACCACCTGCTGAGCTTTCCCAATTTAACAAACTTATGTGAGGTCTGGAGAGAGCAAATGAGTGTTTCTTGGATATCAAATCAGGCCTTTATTCACTTGGCAGCAGTTTCCAAAAGCTGTTCTAGTCCTAACATTACCCCAAAGAACCTGAGGGGCACCTGTGTGGCCCATTAAGGCAAATGCAATCAAATCCATGCAGGCACTGGTATAGTTTTTGAGAACCGAGACAATAAAGCTGGTGTCTTCTATTCCTATACAACGCCTTGCAGGCTGTTGGTTTGGAAAATAAGTTTCACGACGGTTAGAAACAGTTTCCTTAAATTTAACATGGGACCCAAAACACAAGGGTGCCCACCTCCAGACCAAGCCATTTTAAATGATGATAAAGTGAGTCTACTAAAATCACAGTGTGACCTAAAGATAGTTATTTCACCCGTTCATCCTCTTAAAACCAGAGTTTTATAAGCTGAAAGGAAAGAACCTCAGAAAGTCCCTTGACTCGGTGCCCTCCCCTCCTCCCTCCACCTTCCCACCTGGTGAAAGCGTAGACTATTAAGATAGACAGAAATATAGCCCATATACAGACTTCATTAGTATTCCCTGTCCTCTCCTCTATGTAAATGAGAAAAGTTTTCCCCAGATTGTGCTCTCTGAAGGAACGGATCCCCAGCTCACCAGTGATACCGCACTCAAATAGTGCATACGTGCATGGCTCAACACTGAGTGGGACGGGGCAAACTGTTGCCCGGATTCACGCCCGGTGCGCTCTTGGTTCCCATCTCCCAAGACCTCCATTCTCCCACCCAGCTCAGATCAAGCCCCCATAGGGACCTGGTGCTCCACAGAACAGGGGAAGAGAAACAGGCTATATTATAAGAGGAGGAAAGCCAGGGGCATCCCTGAAAGCATGGACCGCGTTTCTCTCTTCACCTTTCACAGTGAGCTGAGCCTTTCAACATTTTCAAGCTGTTGGCGTTTGACCTTCGACCCAGGCCAGGTACTGAGTGCAAGTTTAACATTCATCTCTCTGTATGGCCTTTTCAAATCTCTGTGCAAGAAGGCAGTCCCTGGAATATTTTCATAGTTTCATGACTGGCTTAAGGACAGTTTCTCCAAGAAAAATTATGTTAAGATTAAGCTTGGCAGAATCTTGTTCTATGCATTTTTTAAAAATTGGCATTCTCTTTTGATGGGCACTGAACATTCAAACAGTGTTTCTAAGGCTCCTGATGGTGGCCACTCTGTCAGGACTATAATATTACATGATTCTGTGCCAAGGAGGTAAATCATGGGGGAAGTCAGCTTGACAGTGTCAGAACCAGTGTCATTCAGTTATGGACATTTGAGGCCCATGTCACCAAGGGCCTGACCACAGAGCTGAAAGGCAGAAACTGCAGTTTTGTCCTTTTCTGCACCCATCTTGCTGTGTGACCTAAAGATAGTTATTTCACCCGTTCTATTGCCGTATGCTCAGAAGCAAAAGATTTTCCAGTATTTATTGGAATTACTGTTTAGCACTCTCTTCTTTAAATAGTTTTCTGACTCAGAAAGTCTTGTGTAGATTGTTATTTTGAGTCAGATTCTCCCAATGTGGAAATTCCTTAGGTTTGCGTTAGGCTCTTTGGAGGAATGAACTAACTCTTTCAGGACTGTAGTATAGCGTCTAATAATTTCTTTTGAACTATAAATAAATACATTGTAAAAGTTGAGTAGGTTTGACTATTAAGCAGAAGAGTCATTTTTTTCCTCTGACCACTAAACCTGCAAGACCTCTGACCTTGGTTGCAAACCAGTCTAGGGCATGGTCACAAAAGTATGAGAGAGTTGCAAAGAATTAAGAGAACTTCAGGGCGTGGAAGTTGGTGCCTGCCTGACTCTGAATTCTCTAAATTAATTTTGGATTCTCTGAATCCTTTCCATTTTAATTGGAGAGGTGAGGTGCATGATATCGAAGGGCAATTTTTTTTTTCTTTCAATGTCACTTTTCCGGAGGAAAAATGTTCATCGTTCAATGGTTCCCTTATAAAATGCCAGCCTTTATGGAATCTCAAACTTGGCTAAAGAGAAAAGCTCAGCATTCACAGGACTTTGGAAAGTCTCCAGGCACTGAGAGTGTTCTATCAAAGAGTATACTCAGGCTTCAAATAACATCTCTATGTTGACAACTTCCAAACGTGTATCTCCAACAGAGACTTCTCCCCTGAGCTCCAGACTCACGTATGCAACAGCATATTCAAGGTCTTCTCTTAGTTGTCTATGAATATTCCACATTTAAGGTCTAATTAAAACTAAATTCCTGATCTTATCCCTTTCCAATCTGTTTTGCTCACCACTTTTCCCATCTCTTAAGTGGAAAATCTAGCCCTCCAGTGAGCTCAGAACCCTACAGCCATCCTTGACTTGTCTCTTTCTCTCATAATTTACATCCAATCATCAGTAGACCCTTTTGGCTCAACCTTCAACATATATCAGGAATCCAGCCACTTCCCTCCCTCCACTGGTGTCACCTGATCTAGCCACCATTATCTCTCACCTCATCATCACAGGAACCTTCTAACAAACCTCTCTCCTTGCCCTCCTGTCTCCCAAAAGTCTACTTTCTCAACACGGCAGCCAGAAAGATCCTATTAAACCTGAAGTCGTATATTACTCCTCTATGAAACCTCCCAGTGGCTTTCTATTCTCTCAGAGAAAAAGTCAAAATTCTCACAATGCCTACAAGCCACAAAAACTCATTACCCAAGCTCTTTCTGGGCCCATTCCCTCCCCCCGACCTCCCTTCCTCCCTGTCTTCATTTTTCCCTCCTCTCCATACACACAGTCCCTCCTAAGAGCCTTTGCACAAGGGCTGTACCCTCTATTTGGAACGTTCTTCCTCCTAATATCCACATGGCTTTCTTCCTCTCCCTTTAAAGCCTTTGCTCAAACAGCACCTCCTCAATGAAGCCTACCCTGACCCACCTACCTAAACTGCAGCTCCCCCCCAATACCGCCCCATCACCCTTACTCTGCTGTATTCATTTTCCCTAGTACTTTACACCTCCTCCAATACTATAAATGCTTCTCTATTATGTTTATTATCTACTACCTCTTCCCCACCGCTACAAAGTGAGTTTCCTTGGGGACAAAAATCCCTAGACTTTGGTCTATATTTTCACTGACGTAACCACAAAACTCAGAACAATACTTAGCACATACATATTTGGTGAATAAAAGAATGTCTCTTTCTTTTGAAATAATTTGCTTAGCAATGAAAATATTGATGCCTGATTTCTCTGTGGAATACTGATTGCCACAGAAATTAATTAAATTAGTACAAACCTATTAACTGATAAAGTTATTATTAATATAACACTAAATTATTTTTCTCCTATCTTTCATGAAACATTATAAACCTCCCAACTGATATGTTTTAATGGAGGAGCAGGAGGTGAGAGTTAGCCAATTAAGATTACAATTTTCACATATACTTAAAATTAGAATTTTCTAAAAAATAAAATGTTATTTGGCCCTTCTTTAGTATCTAAATAAATATTAATATGGAAGAAATGTTGTTAAAAAAAGAGAACGCTTTTTCTCAGGGATCTGTTATCTATAGCAGCTATTCTTGAGGAGCTTAGTATGAATATGATACCAAATAACATTGCATCGCAATGGTAAATGTTGGGCTCATAAGGAGTAGTAAACAGTAATGTGCATTTCCCTCGGAGTTCAAAACCAAATAAAAGATGGACCCTGAATATGGACAGATAGTGATCAACACTGCAGCTGAGGTTTTTTTGTTTGTTTTCTTAAATGCAGAATTTATTTAGAAGAGGCAAATCTTCAATGAGTCTGGGCAGGTAGGTAGAGATCACTAAAGGCTTGGTTCTCTACCCTGAGGCATTTAGACATCTAATAAGCAATGTTAAACGCTGAAGAAAACAAATTGACATAATTAGATTTGTGTGTTTAAAAAGTCACTCCTGCTACAGTATAGAGTGTGTGTCTTTTTTTATCTTTTTTTTTTATTGAAGTATAGTTTATCTACAATGTTGTGTTAGTTTCTGGTGTACAGCAAACTGATTCAGATATATATAGATATAGATAATATATACATTCTTTTTCAGATTCTTTTCCATTATAGGTTATTACAAGATATTGAATATAGTTCCCTGTGCTATACAGTAGGCCCTTATACTTTATCTATTTTATATATAGTAGTGCATATCTGTTAATCCCAAAGTCCTAATTTATCCCTCTCCCCACACCCCGCCCTTCCCCTTTGGTAACCATAAGTTTGTTTTCTATGTCTGTGAGTCTTCTTCTGTTTTGTAAATAAGTTCATTTGTACCATTTTTTTTTTTTTTTTTAGATTCCACATAGAAGTGATATCATATGGTATTTGTTTTTCTCTGTCTGACTTACTTCACTCTCTAGGTCCATAATAGATCATCTCTAGGTCCATCCATGTTACTGAAAATGGAACATTGCAGTTTTATTGTTGGTAAAAATGTAGGGAGAGACTACAGCTTAACCTGTGGCTAAAATCAGAGGTCCTTCCACCGGCATTACCCCATCCCCACAGTCTAGACCTTGGGACCATCCTCTGAAGAAAGAGCTTGGGTCTGCTGAGTAGATCAGACCAACTAAGATGGAAAATGCTGCTGAGCCCCAGTAGGGGGGGAGAGAGAGGCCTGGAGCTGCAGAGCTGCCTCTGAAGGCAAATCTGGACCAGAAGGAGTTGTGCTTATCACCTGGGGGCGGGAGCAGAGCAGAAACACTCATGTAGGGGCAGGTAGATTCGAAAGAGACAGGAAGGAAAGGCCAAGTCACACCCACCCACATCCTTCTCCCAACTTCGTGGGTTAAATAAAGGACTCCTCCATGGTTGGCTAGAAGTTTGTGAGAGAAAGACAAAAAGTGGGAAGCCCTCTTCTCAGTAACCCGGGATCACTGGAAAATTGTTCTGACTACAGTGAGAGGTAATAGAAAAAAAAGACAACCTCATTACGTTTACTCTAATTTCTTATCTCTTTTAAAACAGAGGACACTGGACTGGCTGCAGAATCTTACTTAAGATCTGCAATTTCAACCACCGTTTTCTCCTACCCTGGCTTATACATGCATTTATACACAGCACTCCTTCAGACTCGAAGGAGCATATGTTTTCTTCACCATCTCTACCAGCAAACCAATCCTCCTGAACCATCTTTTCGCTTTTCCTGCTTGCTTCAAGAAACCTTACATTCTGGGAGTTTCAGAGGAAATATCACAACATTTGTTGTCATTGTAAAAGATCATTTAATATTCCGTGGGCACATGCCATATGCTTTGAAGGAAGATGATAAGTACTGTTTTGTCACATTTTCTTGGCAAAAGGCAAAATGGAGTGAAAACAAAGACACTTTCCATACATGAGGCTTTAAGAAAATATTGGGGAAAATATTGCAAACCGAGTTACAATGTGCCACTTCTGAATTTTCTTGGTTAGTAAAGAAGTTCACAGTTATTCTCCTACCGCTTTACAATAGAGAGTTGTTCACACCGAGCCTTGGCCACATGGCACTACATCTTATGGAAATATGTGTGGTCTGCTCAATGAATGAAAGAGGATCTGTGTTTCCATCTTATGATGAATTCAGCACATACTTATTTTCCTAAATAAAAGCCACTACCGCCCTAGACTTACACGAGGGATTGAACTGTGACAATGTGACACATAGGCAAGTGCTCTGCAATGGGATTAAGGTTCACACCATAGAATTAAAGGCTTTAAAATAGCACAGCTAATATCCAGGGGAATAATAAAGAGAAAAACCAAGTAATATATAATCACAGTATCATACTGGATAGAAAATCAATGGGAAAACTCGGGAAGCATTCCACAGGAGTCTGTTTCCATTGTGGCAATAGTGTATGGACCTGTAAAATGTATAGAGACATTAAGATTTAAATGTTCTAGTCATTCACTAAAAAAAAAAAAAATCACATAACTGGAATTAAAGAAATCTTAATGAAAACATTTTGGAAATAGGACAGGCTACCTGCTGTAGGTGCTCTAAGGGACAGAGCAGGTGTATTGATCTTTAATGTTAAGGCAATAACATGCAAGTTCTGTCAATCAAATGAGAATCACTCTTAAAGGGTTAAGACCAACTTGGACTTGGTTGAGTTGTTATTAATTTCGAAAGTATTCATTTGGTAAAAAATTGTATTCTTAAATAAATAATATAAAACATTCGGTTCTTAGCAAATATGTCCCTCACTCTGAAACATCCTCAGGGTACAATGACACCCAGAAGGAGTATTTTAAGCCTTGTTGGTTGATGCTGAATCATAGTTTTCCCCACAAAGTGGCTCGTTGTATGACTTCAGAGAAATGAGACATTTTGCCTTGGCTTTTACAGCTGTAAGATGGGCTTTGATGTAAGGAAACTTCCATCTTAGTATGAACTTGTCCAGAACTCATAAGAGATCATTCCTTAAATGAGACTATTGTCAGGAGAAAGGTGTGGATGAAAGATTATTCTGAAACAAGGAGCCGAGACTAGAATCCTAGTGAAGAGTTTGGTTCCCACTGTTCAGAGCCTGGTAGCTGCCTTGAAGATCCCCACTTTCTCCTCTGGGCAAAACCTGTGTGGCGGGCCTCGGAGGAAATCATGTTTATTATGTCAAGTGTAATTTTAGGAGCATTGACCCTGTAGCTCCTTAAGATGTATTCCATCTCTCTGGGGAATATCATTAGTCAAAAATGTGATGCCAAGGGGAAAAAAAAAACAATAAGAAAGAAAAACGTGTTTCAACAATACAAAAATAATCATTTGCTTTAATTTTTCCAAATACCAAATTAAAATTGGCAAATATGAAAAGTTACCCAGACATTGAGGTTTTAATTTTATCTCCAACAATTTGAGAACCTTAGTAAAGAGCCTGGAAAAGGCATCCTAGCAAAATGGATTTCTTTCTACCATGTGTGTTCCACTGGCTGTCCTGGCCAGAGCTGACTTCTTACAATTTGCTTTGCCAGACATAACAAAGACAGGCACAATCACTGCGATTAGCATCAGGTGAGGAATAAACAGTCTGTGGCTGAAGCAGCAGGCTCTAAATAGCTTTCTAACCTAGGCTTGACCAAAACATGTAATATATCCAGAAATTTGCTCAATTACATATTTAGTCAATTTCTCTCATACTCATCACGTCCTTTGCAGTTTCCGAACACATATGTCTAAATAATATTGACTGTAATTTTTGTGCAGTATAGGTTGGAGCATACTGTGTCTGGTGTAATGCATCTCATTGAATTTTTTATAATACGTTGGAGAGCCATGGCTATTGCTTTTTTCCCCCATTAAGTTTTGGAAATCAAGAAAAAAAGCATATCAGATATCTATAAAATATAGCTTTAATGTATTCAGCTGTAGATATTCTGAAATCACAAGAAAAACTATATTTTCGATGCTGTATTTAATAGTATTTAAGGATATTCATATATATATAAGTATATATGGAATATGTGTCAATTCAAGTCACTCTTGAGAAACATATCAAATCTAAAGAGTGTTTTTTATGTGCTTAAATTTGCATGTTTCTCAATTTTTTGAGCAATATTTTAAACCCATGTCGTTAAAGAGCTCCTTATCAACTATTATCTGATGTGAGAAATGTTTATACTAGAAGCACCTAAAAAAGACACTGCAGGAAATGCCCCATCTGCTAGGGCATCTCCATTCAGAATCCAACGCATGCCACCCGATTACACCCCCATTCCATTCACACCATTTACAAAGAGTGACTGCTGATCAAAGCTGCTGTAATGTTGATAATACATCCAGTTTGGAGTTTTGATTCTAAGAAAAGTTCCTGACTTACTTTTTAAATTAATGAAAGACTTTATGACAAAAAAGTGGACTTAAAAACGTTAGATAAGAAACTCATCTAGTATTATAAATTAAATAAATTAGCAATCCTTTTGTAAATTTTTAGAAATAATTGATGCACATATTAAAATAATCTCTGATCTTTCCGTACAGAATTAGAGCAAGTTGAAATTAAAGAGACAAACCATAAATTACTGGACATTCTTTTCTGAAGTATGCTTTATCCCAAACTTCTTATGGAAAAGTGCACCAAAAATTTATCTTCAACTCACAAAGAGATTTTTTTTTCCCTTTGGAATTGGCAAGCTTGGAGAATCCATCCAGGACTGTGCAATTTCTCTGTCATGCTTCATGTGATTTCCAAATATCCATTGCTTGAATTAAAAATGATAATTTCATGAAAACTCACCATAAATGTTGAGTATACCGCGAACAGTCTTTGAAAACCCCTCCACCACCACCATCTTCACCTTTAGCTAACAAAGCTCAAACCTGTAAATTAACATGGAAGTTCTGAATCCTTTAGTCTGGGGTGTTCGTAATTCGATTGGGAGCCTAAAGATATAACATTATTCTTTTATTAAGTATCTTACTGCTTCTTACAAACAGGTTAAAGATGTTTCCTTCTTACCTTTTGAAGATATTATTAATCCCGATAATATGTAATAACCTATAATATGTAATATACAATTGCTCTTGCTACTGAGGGGTCTAGTTTATCACCCAGAAGCAGTGACGGATCTCACAGTGGTAGAATTGGTTCAGTCCAGATGAAGGTGCTTTAAGCTGTTCGCAGAGGAGCTATCACACCAGGTTAAAATATTAGTGTTATCATTTTAAATGAAGTTATTCTTATTAGTTAGGTAAAAGACCCTGGACAGGAGAAGCGTTAACTGAGCAAGCAGGGTCGCTGCTGGAGTTCAAGGCTGAAAGTCAGGAGAGTTGGCTCAAGCTCTAGATCTGTCTCCAGTGAGCTGAATTACCCTCAGCAAAATCACGCATCTTCCTTTGGCCTCAATTTCCCCCTTTTTCTTTTGTTTTTTTTTAAATGAGAGAGTTGGGTTAGAGCAGGGGTGTCAGCAAACTCTTTCCATAAAGGGTCAAACAGTATTTTTTTAGGCTTTGCAGGTCAGATGTTATTTATTACATATTCTTCTTTTTTTTTTCCCCAAAAAATGTAAAAATTATTCTTAGCTCACAGGCTATACAAAAACTGGTGAAAGGCTGGTTTTGGCCTGCGGGCCATTGTTTGCTGATCCCTGGATTAGAGGATAACTAGTGTTTCTCATAGAGCCAAAATTTAACGTTGCTATGAGTAACCATGACTTCAAATCACTCTTCTGTAGCATCGGCCCAAACATTAATACCAGGAAATCCTGGTAACCAAAAAGAGAGAATGTCAACACCATCTCAAAGATGTTTCAAATTACCATGGAACTTTCAATGTTCTCAAATTACCATGGAACTTTCAATCTAGCAAGCATTTGCTAGTCCTTACATTTCAGATAATTGTACACCTATATTGAGAAGGTGTTCTTTATTCTGCATGGATGGTTTCTTGTCCTGGGGGATAAATATTATTTGCACAGAAACAAAATAACAAGATGAAAGCAATCCATGTGTCAAACATAGCTTGCAAGAGCAACTCACCAGTATATCAACAGTACATGACATCACCACTGGCAGCATCCCAAAGCAAATGCCCAGTGCAGCTTCCAGTAATGTGGGTGGATCACTGATCACTAATAGCTATACAGATCCTTGGAACAAAGGTAGATAAAAATTCTGTATACTTATTCTAATTTTTTTAAGAACTGAAAGGAAAACTATCACTTATGAGCACCTGCTATGTGTCAATCCCTTTAAATATATTAATAGTGATAATAACAAATACTCATAAAGCCTTCCTACGGCCAGACATTGCTGCAAATACCTTATAGACACTAACCCATTGAACCCTAAGGACTACGCTATGCGTTAAATACAGTTGACCCTTGAACAACAAGGGTTTGAACTGATCAGGTTCACTTATACCCAGATTTTTTCCAGTCATAAATACTACAGTACTACACTATCTGAGGTTGGTTGAATCTGTGGATGTGGAACCATGTATACATGGGGGGCTAACTGTACCTGGATTTTTGATTGTGCAGGGGGCAGAGGGTTGGCTCCCCTAATCCTGCCACCATTGTTCAAGGGTGCACCATACTATTATCAGTCCTATGAGGTAAATATTATCACTGGCATTTTTATAGGAGAGGAAACAAATAGCCAGGGAATTTAAATCTCCTTTCTGTTTCTTTTTTTCCGTTCCTTTATTATTCATTTTTTTAATGGAAGTGGTGACAATATGAATGCATGCAAATATAATTCCTTAAACACAGATCAGAGCTAAAATTTAGCTTCATCTAAGTCCAAGTCCAAGATGCTATCTCCATAACACCAAGGGTAGAATAACAGTCCAAAGCCCAGGATTACTTGGAACACGGGTTCCCCTGACACACAGATTCTGTGTGATTCCCAAGTTAGTGCCATATTATTCTCAGTTAGGACTCCAACACTACCCACTGTGAATCCTATGTCTCTGGACCTGTCAAGAATCTAGTGTGTGGATTTTAACCAGTAGGAAGGATAACAATACTTTAGAACTTGAGGTTCCACGTGAAGAATTGTTTCAAAACACACACACCACTCTGAAATGCTTTAGTGGATTCAAAAATTTAATGGGATAGCTCTGTATCTAATCTGAAAACAGAAAGGAGCTTGGGTCCTTGAAGCATCTTAATCCTTGAGAGCAAGCATTGAGGACTGAGAGCAACACTTCACCCCGAATACTGAGCTTAAAGATTTTAGAGACTGAGCTTTATTCTCAGGATCTGACTTCAAGCTTAATTTCCCTTGAGTGTGTAAAATAAAACTGATTGCAGAAACCAGAGATACTGTGGAAGGAGAACGGGCTTTGGACCCAGCCAGACTGCCGGTTGAATCCCAACTCCATCGCACACTATCCACATGCTTAGACATAAGGCTTAACCTCTCTGACTCTCAGCTTCCTCATCTGTAAAGAGAGCAGAAATATACACCTGCTTTGTAGGGCTGGTCTAGGATTGGAGGTAAGGTAGGCAGAGCGCCTGGTACATAATAGGTATTCAATAAAGGATAGTTCTTATTGTCTATTAGATATATTTACTTTTGACATGTCATGAAAAAGTCTTAATATTTGTGTAGTGCAACCAATCCTCCCTATGGAATTGTCATAACATCATAATTATCCACAAATAATTATTCAGTTCCCCAAATATATGTCAAGGCACACTGTATCTTCAGATCAGAAATATTTATTATCTAAAAGTAGAAATGCCAAGAGTTGTTTTTCTCTCAACTAAACGTGTACCCTTCACATACCCTGGCACCTAACACCCCTCTCCAGACAAAAACAAAACAAAACCACTGTGCATGACGGGGCATGTAGAAGTGATGGTTCCACCTGCTAGAGAAATGTTTATCTGGAGACTTAATTACTTCAGAATATGACTAAAGCTAGCAGGAAAACCACCTGGAAGAAAGATAACAACAGAGAGTAACTGCTTGTGCAAATCAAGTCATCAGGTCATCGTGTGGAAGAATTGTAACTAGCTAGATGTATAAAGTATAAGGCCAAAGTTTGTTGCTCATAACAGACCATTCTGCTTCCCGATATTGTTGGCCTTGCTGCATTGACCACTGGAACACAAAGCTAAATCGTGTCCAATCTGAGTACAGTTTTAACTAAGGCATGATACAACTCTCCCCTGGCCCTTTCATTTATTTTTTGTTTGTTTGTTTGAAATATTTTTAAACTATTGAACATTTGCAAACACATACAAAAAAAAAAAGGAAAAAAAACCATTTTCCTCTGAGCCATTTAGGAGTAAGTTTACCAACATGATTATTCCTCATCACTTCTGAATATTTTAGTAGGGAATTCCTACAAAGACATTCTCCTATCTAACCTCAAGAAAACTGTCAAAATCAGAAAATTACTCGATACATTATCATCATCAAATCCACAGATTCCACTCGAGTTTCACCAGTTGTTCCCATGCTGTCTTCAGTAACAAAAGAATATCCACCATTATGCATTACATTAGCTGATACATTTCTTAGTCTCCTTCAGTCTCAGCTAGTTCCTCATCTCTTCCTTGACTTGCCTAACCTTGGCACTTGTAAAGAATACAGGCCAGCTCCTAGAATGTCCACCAAGTTAGGATTCCCTGATATTTCTTTATGATTAGATTGATTTTTTAAAAATTGTGGCTTCAGTGTTACAGAAGGTAAGCTATATTGCTATTTCTCTTTTTTTTTTTTTACATCTTACTAGGTGGTACATCATTTTGAGTTGCTCCACTATTGATGATGTTATCTTTGATCATTTGATTAAGGTGGAGTTGGCCACATTTCTCCACTGTAAAGTTTCTCTTTGTAATTAGTAAGTATTTAGGGGGAGATACTCTGAGATAAGGTAAATATTCCATTCTTTACCAAACTTTTACCCACTGATCTTAGTATCCATTGATATTTGACAAATGGTGATTTTTCTAATTCAATCATTTCTTCTACCTTATTTGTTAGGAACAGCTCTCTTTTCACTATTTATTCATTTATGTATTTATATGTGTACTATTTTCAAGCTCAGATTATCTAGATTTGGCCAATGAGAACCCCTTCAAGCTAGCGTCTGTGTCCTTTTGTCATGTCTTCAACATCTTTGAGCACTTCCTTAGTTTCTGGCACTAGAAGATGTTCCAGGGTGATCCTTTGCTTGCCCAGTCCAAAAAGTAAAACCTGCTATTTTTCCAAGGAGCCCTGGTTCCCTTTAGTGGATAATTGTATTTAAGAAACTAAGATCTGGGCACTAAATATGCTCTTTGTTTTTAGGTGTCATTGTTTCCAGACCCATATCTATATGGGTCCAATTCAACATCACAGAGTTTATTCTAGTTTTGTTTCTTTCCATATATTTAACTCCATTCTCCAGTAACAAGAAACCTAGTTACTGTTATCCTTATCATATTAACCAGTAAACGTAAACGTTATCCTTATTGTAATTATTATTCGAATCTCTCCTGTATCTAAACATCTCACTCAGGCTCCAACACCTTGGTCTGGACCACTGCCATCATGCACCCCCGGGATCTCCTTTGTCAGTCCACGTAGGCTCTGCCAACTCATGCTAGGCTGCTTCTGCCACTGCCCTCCCACCTGCCTAACCCCTTGTGGACACCTACTTTGGTCAGCCTCACATGATAGCTTTTGGACAGTTATTTAGGAAGCAAAGAAGGCAGGAAAGCAGGCAGGTAGGAAGAAAAAAAAAATCTTGCTCTTTTACTTGATTTTATTGTGGGTTTTGTTCTCATTTGAATAGTTTCAACAATATATATGCATCTCTCGTAAACTGCTTTATATCCTTTTTGAAGGATATAAACAATATAAAACGATGCAAACAAAAGTTTCACCTGGATGAATTCCAGAAGAGTTCTGAACAGTATGAAAGTAGAGTCTTAATCAAATCTGCATTTTAAGACCTCTCAGAACATGAAAGTCTATTTTCAGTAACATGCTCTATTCTACAAAAGCCAAGGCAGATAAAAGGAATGGCCCCAGGAACGTTAGTGGCACTTTTGATTCCGCACACCTTCTTACCCACATGGATAGTGCGCACGACTTGTGTGATCTTGAGCATTTTGCTTCATGTTTCTATGAGCTGATTTCATCATCCATGAAAGGGAAAGGCTTCTTCCCTTCCCAACCTCAAAGGAATGTCATTTTGATTTTTACAAAGAAGAGACCAGTTTGAATTTCTCAGCAGTAGTCAGTATATTCTTAGACCTTAACATGCCTTCACAGATCCATGGAGCAAAGATCCCTGTAGATTTAGGATTGAAGGAAGGAACAATTTCTCAGTCTCCATCACATGATGGTACAGCCCTATACAACCTGCTTCTGATATCTTAAAGGGAAGGTGTTCAGGCTTTGAGTGGGCATGGATCCAGCAGCCAATGGCCTCCAATAGGAGACAGAATGCCATGGTTCGGGGAAGCAGCTGCTATTAGGTGGACATGCCTAACTGGGTCCTATCTACCAGCTGGAGAGAGCAAAGGTAGGAACCAGTCGTCCTGCCTCTGCCTCCCAGATCTATAACTTAAATTGTAATAGGAAGTAATTAACTCAAACTCTCTGAGCTAGCTTTTTCACGGCACACTCTGGGGTCAAATGCGATAACCTATATGAAAAGATCTGACTTATATAAGGCTCTTAATAAATATTAATAGATACTGGAAAAGTTTTTATCTCTTATTTTAAACATACAAGGATGTTTATTGCAGCATTATTTATGGTGGCAAAAACAAAAAATAAAAAAGAAGAAACAAAGTGATTGTCCATCATATGGGCAACAGCTGAATAAATGCTAGTATATCCATACCACTGAATACCAAGCAAATTTTTTAAATCACAACAAATTGAGTGAAGAAGTAAGTACACAATTTAGTTATCTTCCATTAAGCTAGACATTAAACAGATTTGCAAAAGAAAAAAGGAAAATGTCACTCTTTATGTTGACTTTTGTTCTCAAAAATATAAGTATTTTTCATTAAATATACTAATTGTGTTAACATGTATGGGTTTATCATTGTTATTTTAACTGAATTAATACATAAGTTTTATAACAGTTTTCATCAAATGAGAATTATAAGGAAACTACAAATTTTTTATTGAGATATAATTGATATATAACATTATATTGGTTTCAGGTATAAGGAAACTATAAATTTAATTAGAAAAAAAGAAAAACTAGACAGTACAATACAAAAAATTGGCTAATGACCTGAACAAACACATCACAGAAAGAAAATCCAATGACCATGCATTATATAAAAATATTTCTTATCCTTTGAAGTAACATGAAACCAATTGTTTTTCCACCATCTCTGAAGGTTTCTAGTGACTAGAAAATTATTCTCCAATGACATTAAACCTAATCTGAATCTAGAGATAGATAAAGAGAATTTTCCCAGTTATTTAAACCAGAGGATTATGTTGGTTACATTGCCATTGAGTGGCAGAGCTGGAATTTAAACATACCTTTAAAAAAAAATAGTCATTATCAGGTAAGCAGTTGTCCTGATGTTCACGAGAATACATTACTGACACTCATCCATGGAAAACTGATTACAATACTTGGCCAGTCCACATTCAAGACTGCTATAAAGATCAAAGAAATACTTATATGCAGAAGTCATTTGGTAACTACATAAATATGAGAAATCATTTGTTTTAGGATTGCTTTTAACCAAAGAATCTGAAGTATTGGGTGATATAATGCAGTATTGACGGTAATGCAGTCCAGATAAGCCAGGAAAAGGCAAGGAAGAAGCACCCAAGGTTCCTAACTAGCCAGGTGGTATGTAAGGTCCTGCAGGTGAAAATAAAAATTATCATCTAATCAGAGGCTGCACAATGATATTCATAGCTATTCAACAGTATAGACAGCACATCCTCAGAGAAACATAATAGTGCGATATTAAATTCAGAGCTCAAAGTTATAAGGAAGAAGAAATTTCAGGCAAAAAATAAATGATAACCACTTCGGGGCATTTTTGACCATAACTTTGGAAGATAGAGGGTTAAAATACCTTTGGATGTCACTTGTACCCATATATCGCGACTGCCTAATTCATGGATTTGAGAAACAAAATTGCAAACCCCCAGATACCTGGGGACATTCTCTGCCATTAATTTGGGAGCAGTATTCCCTTTGCAATAAGTAAGAAATCTAGGGGAAAAAATTAATGGCAGGGTATGGCCTTTACTCAGTAGAACAGAGATAATAGTGCCTTGTGGTGTAAGGAGAAAACAATTAATTGCAGCATTGGTGTCCGTGCCGAATTCCCAGGTCTAGCCACGGAAACACTTGTTCACCAGAGAGGGGCATCAAAAACAGTCAAGGGGGCTTCCCTGGTGGCGCAGTGGTTGAGAGTCCGCCTGCCAGTGCAGGGGACACGGGTTCGAGCCCTGGTCTGGGGGGATCCCACATGCCGCGGAGCGGCTGGGCCCGTGAGCCACAACTACTGAGCCTGCGCGTCTGGAGCCTGTGCTCCGCAACAGGGGAGGCCGCGATGGTGAGGGGCCCGCGCACCGCGATGAAGGGTGGCCCCCGCTTGCCGCAGCTAGAGAGGGCCCTTGCACAGAAACGAAGACCCAACACAGCCATGAATAAATAAATAAATTTATTAAAAAAAAAAAAAAAAAAAAAAACAGTCAAGGGAAAGGCACCCAAGACTCGTTCCCGACTAAAGTGTGTCCAGTTAGCTGTGGACCAAAACACCTTTGTAACTGAGTGTTTGTATATCCAGACACCTCAAACAGTGCAGGGTAATGCCTTTTCCCATCCTGCCCAAAGCCAAGGATTTAACACGATTCTGAATGCTTTACCTTTTCCGTTATAGACACTCTTACACAGCAGAGTACCTGTGGGTTTAGTATTTGAAAGATACTGCACTACACTGCAAAGAAAATTTCGCTAGTCTAAAAGATACGTTTCAGGAATCCACTTAAAGATTTTTCCATTTGTTTATGCAATAAGAACTTCTATTGTGTGTGCCTGCTTTTATTAAGGAAAAATCAGCTAATCCAATCTCCTATAATTACTTCTTATCGTGCACTGTATCATTGACTTTCCCTGGAAGCTACGCCTAAGGTATGACTAAGTAAGAGATACTGGCTTGAGAGATCTGAATCAGGAAATACTAGGACAAATTGAGATGGACTCTCTCTTTGTGTCTCTGCCTCACTTCTATTCAAACAGGAAATAGGATGCCTCCAATTTCACTGATTACCAGTTTCAGTATCAACTTATCAAGACAATGATAGGCCCTTTACAAATGTTCCCCTAATGGTATTTTCCCAACAGAAGTAGAAGCTGACCTATAGTTCTTGGAGCTATTGTAAAAGAGCACATTGTATTTGCCTACAAACACTTTTAGCCTTGCTAGCTGGCTGCTTAATTTAATGTAATTGAGCCTTTACCCGAAGAATTCTGATAGAATGTTTAAAACTGGGCTTTCCTGTGCTCTCTCTGAATTTGGATTCACTTATGTTTGACTTATTTAATGCATCATGTCAGTGAAGTTGATCCCAATGTTAACATTAAACTTCCTCAAGAAACTCAAGGCAGACACAGTACAGAGAAGAGTGCATGTGTCTGGTTATTCTTGCAGGGCATTCTGGGCGATGGATCGGACCCTTGCAAAAACATAGTCACCATCACAGCTGATAACTGAAAGACCAGGGGTTTTCAAAATGTCATTATTATTTTTATTTCTAGATGTGCTGGCTCTGTCTTAAGATTCTTCAAATAAGCTGCATGCTCTGATCTAAAATTCTGCAATAGACTATGTTGCAACATCATACTTCAGAAGGAGGGAGACAAATGCTAAATAGAGATGTGACCCAGACAAGAAAAATATGGTTCTTCAAATAGTGGGACAAGACATAAGGTGGATGGGAAAAGCAATTGATTTGCAGTTAGGTGATTTAGATTTAAACCCAGGCTCTATGACTTTATTAGTCTCTGTCTCTAGCTTCAGTTTCTTCCTTAAAATGTAAGCAATTAAACCTAGATCTTAGGAGTATTGTTATTAATTTTATTGAGATAAAATATGTGAAAGTGTTTTGTAGACAGTTAAGTAATACACAAATAGTATGTCGCTATTTTTTGTGGTTTGTCGATGCTATTAAAAATTAGAAATTAAGGTCGTGAAGTCAGATGATGTCAAGACTAGACTATTCCTTGCTAATTGTCATGTTTTAATCCAAAGTTCTCATTTTATAAAAGAGACAAAGTCCTATTCTATTTGACAATCCTTTGTTGAGCTTTGTTGTGAGCCAGGCTCTGTACTGAAGATGGGAAACAAAGTTGATTAACAGGGATCCCTTGAGGAGTGCTCAGTTAAGATCCAAGACGAGGAAGCATTTGCCCAAGGTTTTACAGCTAGGAGCTTAAGAACTGGGAATAAAATCATTAGAAGCCTCATCTCCTGAGCTCCTGCTCGGGGCACTTTGCTTTCACCGCCTCTGCAATGTCTTTTCCACCTGCCTAAAATCACGGGAATCTAACTCAAGTTCTTCTAACACTTTAAAAATACCGACCACTGCTCCTCCAGACAAATACCACGTTGTGCCTCAATTGACCTGGCCCCATTCAGACCACTGATGGACAAGGCAAATGCCTGGTTGCTCATAGAATAACCAACATGTCTTCATCCTTGCCCAGCCCTTATTAATTATGAGACTTTTAGGAAGAAATTTTAAGTCCATTAGTGAGGGAACGAGCTAGAGATTCAAGAATGGGAAATTCCAGGAGCAGATTGGAGGAAGGAACCTCAAGCTGTAGAACTGACAGAGGACCAGACCTAGGCTGTTCACAACTCCAGCATGTCATCAGGACTTGCTTCCTGCGGGAGTGTGGATAGACAAATTATTTTAATGTACAGGACTGGGCAAGACGGTCACAAGGCTCCTCCAGGAAGTCTCTGTGGAAGGAACCTAGAAATACAACCTGAAAAGATGGCTCTCTTGGGAAGAACTAGGCTTTCCTTCCCGGCCACTCTCCAGGACCCCACATCTTTAACTCACTCACTGTTAATAATAATAAATTAAAAAGTTAATAATAATAATAAATTTAAAAATTTCAATTTTCCATCACTTACCCTCCCCTATCCCAAAGGCAATAATTGTCAAGATAGAATATTTAAATGTGGAAACAAGTCTAGTCCAACTTTCTAATCAACACAGGAATCCTCACCCTACCAACCCCTGCCAATAAGGCACTTAGTAATTTTTATGACTATGGATGGGGAACTCATGACTCCCCAAGGTAAGGGAGGATATAGGCAAACTGGAACAAGAGACATTTTTTTTTTTTTTAATATTACTTTTTATTTATTTATTTATTTTTATCTTATGGCTGTGTTGGGTCTTCGTTTCTGTGCGAGGGCTTTCTCTAGTTGCGGCAAGCGGGGGCCACTCTTCATCGCGGTGTGTGGGCCTCTCACTATCGCGGCCTCTCTTGTTGCGGAGCACAGGCTCCAGACGCGCAGGCTCAGTAATTGTGGTTCAGGGGCCTAGTCGCTCCGCGGCATGTGGGATCTTCCCAGACCAGGGCTCGAACCCGTGTCCCCTGCATTGGCAGGCAGATTCTCAACCACTGCGCCACCAGGGAAGCCCGAGACATCTTTTTAAAAAAGAAAAAGTTAATTGTTAGAATCCCTCCATTACGAGTTTCAGCCTGTATCTGGTCAGTTCTATGACTCTTGGCAAATTATTTAACTTCGGTTTCCTCTCGTATAACACAAAGGAGCTCAGCCAGAGCCGTGCTTCCCAACTTTAATGAGTGTATAAATCACTCTGAGATGAGGTCTGAGGTTCTGCGTTTCTAACAACACCCGAGTAGGCTGATGTTGCTTGTCCATGGACCACATTTGGAAGAACAAGTCACTAGCAGACTCCTGGGGATTCTGTTAGCTCAAAAGCGCAATCACTTGTTAAGTGTTGTGACATCAAGGTAACCTAATTCCTCACTCACATGAAAGCTGTATAGGCTGTACACCCTGTACAGGCATGCGCATCGTTAGTCCCTCCCACAAGTAAACATCAGGATTGTTGTTCCCTGGACTTAAGCCAATTGGCCTGCTGCTTTTCTCGCTTTCTCTTTTCACTGACTATTTTTCTACTAAACTCCTTAGCTTTGGTGGCTCTCAAAATTTGGTATGTATCAGAATCTTTTACAGGGCTTGCTAAAACAAGGTCTACAATGACTTTCCCCACTCCAGCCCTCACTGCCCACCCCCAAGTTTCTGATTCAGTTGGCCTGGGGTGGTGCACAAGAGTTTGTATTTCAGATACCTTGCCAAGTGATGACAGTGCTGGTAGTCAAAGGGGCCACACGCTGAGAACCACTGCCAGAGTTTTCTTCACAGAAACTATTGGTGAGTCAGATGTTGATTTTTATGTATTTGTCCAACTGATTTTTAATCTAAATAAAATATATTAATTTTAGCCCAGTTATTATTAACTTTTTTAAACTGTTTCAGACTATTATTCAGCTTGTCCATATCTGATGAGCACTGGACTTGGAATCAACTGTACTCCAATAAAAATTTTTTAAAAAATGAATTGCAGCAGATGAAGATACAGATATAAGAATTGACTATGGTCTATTAATTTAGACATTAAAGAGGTTTGCAAAAGTATTAAAAATGCTGGATTCGATGCAAACTATTATATATAGGATGGGTAAACAACAAGGTCCTAGTGTATAGCACAGGGAACTATATTCAATATCCTGTGATAAACCATAATGGAAAATAATATGTAAAAATGTATATATGTATATATATATATATATATATATATATATATATATATATATAACTGAATCACTTTTGCTGTACAGCAGAAATTAACAGAACATTGTAAATCAACTATAGTTCAATGAAATATATTTTTTAAATAAATAAATAAAGTAGATTAGAAAATTTCAAAAAAAAATGCTAGATTCAAGTTCTGGTTTTGATTTTACCAGCTCTGCAAACATAGGTGAGTTTTAAAATCACGGAGTGACCTTTTCTTCAACTGAAGATTGGAGCTGAGAATTCCTAATGATCCCACCAAGGTATTATTGAGTTCTGGAGTCAGACAGAAAAGGTTTTGAATTCTAACTCTGCTATTTATTACCTTTATAACATTGATACATTGCTTAAACTCCCTGCCTCAGCTTCCTCATCTATAAAATGGGACTACTAATAGCACGCTTGTAGGGTTGGTTCCAAGAATTAAAAGAGGTATTCTAGCCATGCTTCTGAAAAATAGTACAGTCTTAATAAACTAACATTGCTAAAACTGTCATTAAGATAATAGATTTGAGGGCATTTTGTAAGTCATCAGTTCCATAGAAATGTGATTGTTTTGACATCAGGATACAAATATAGTATCCTATGGCATTCCACTGAAGCCACCATTTCAGATAATCCATTCAAATAATCCATTCTTTATTCACTTTTTCACAATCCTATTGTCTAGTTCACATTTCTTCATCTTTTCCACAAGCATATCATTAGAAATGTTGTCAAATATCTTAAAGAAATCAAGATTCTTTATATGTGTGGAATTCTTGATCTATGAGTCCAAAACCCTGAAATCAAACCTGATAATCAAAAATCTAATAAAATCTTGTGGAGACTTTATCTTAGTGAATTAATCCTGATGTCATGTCCCGGCAACTTATTTTTCCAGGTGCTCGGAAACCCTTTGCTTAAAAATCTTTTATAGAATTTTGCCAAGATTGTCATAAAGCCTCAGTGATCTGCAGTTTCTATAACTTAACCTCTTCCCAAATTTAAAATTCAGAATTTCATTTACTTAGCTTGAGTGTTCTGGCACCTCCCTCGTC
This sequence comes from Eubalaena glacialis, assembly GCF_028564815.1. Classification (NCBI taxonomy): domain Eukaryota; kingdom Metazoa; phylum Chordata; class Mammalia; order Artiodactyla; family Balaenidae; genus Eubalaena; species Eubalaena glacialis. The sequence continues at coordinate 60,432,842 of NC_083727.1, read as the reverse complement.
CCCGGGTTCCCCAGGGGTTTCCATTCAAGTGCTCTCCGAGTTCTGTGATTTCATCCTCCTGGCCTGGAGATTAACTCATCAGAGCAGCTGGGGAATCTCCCATCCTCTCGCTCCCGTGGCTGTACTTCATCCTAAACCAACCTGACTCCACTTTTTTCACTTCAAAGCTCATGTTTCCAAACAGAATAAGAAGGCAAAATTATGCTCAAGCAGCTTTACTTTTACTCTGTTTGTTAGACTGATACCTCCACTCCCAAGGAGTGGGCTAATTCTTTTCTTATTCTTCTTACTACGTATATTAGAGTATACTAGAAATTTTCTCCAAGGGGTTTTTTTCTGAGGCTGCATTTTTGTGTTTATCTTTGGACATGTTCCCATCTTTACCTAACACCCCACTTGTGCTCTTCATGAGCCATACAATGTTCCTTTTTTTCTTATTAATTAAGGCCACTTGCCATCTACCATCAGAACACTTTCCCCCTGGACCCCCATCCCTCTTAGGGTCTTGTTTATCAGGGTCTCAAGCCCTGAGGGCATCTCTCTCGTCTCTGAACAGGTACTGAGCTTTGCTTTCCAAATCTTGAAGGCACATATCTGATTATTCCTCTCACTGCTTTGTGGACTCTAAGATGACAAGTCCATTTTACCCCATAGCTCTTTCAACTAAACAAGTCTTCCTGATTGATAAGAATTACATCCAGAGCAGTGGTCTTCCTTGTTGCTTCCCTAAATTTCTGAGCAATGAAATAGTCCACGAGGCAAGTCAAGAACTTGTAAATCAGATGATTTACATAAGTATGCCCAGTATAGTACCAGGGACGTTGCAGGTATTTGATAAACGTCTGTTGAGTTAATGAGTGAATGGATGGAGGAAGTAGATTGCACCAGCCATGTGTTCTTCCTGAGTTTATCACTTGTGTGCAAAAGGAACACCGTGAAGGGTGAATCTGGAGAAATTACAGCAATACATCCTTACTTACCAGAAATCAATGTCTTAAACACTGTTAGATCAAAGTGTATTTTCCTTATTAGGCATTTCAGAACAACTCCAAGTGAGCCAGATGCTGAGTCCTGCCTCAGAATCATTGTCTGAACTTTTTCTGTGAAGTCATTTGATAAATAAAATGCAGCTCTAACCGCTTTTCCCACCACCCCATGCCCACTCCTACCCACAAATAATCACGCTTCCCTGATTTCATGAAAATTGCCAACCTCTCCCTTTTTAGGATTAAGGGGGAAATCCCATTTCTCTTATGCCTAGTGTCCAGACTCATTACAGACAATTTCAGTATGGCCTTTGGAAATGACCCTGAGGATTGATGAGAAAGCAGATGGAAAGTAATGGAAGGAGAGGTGGTGGTAGTTAGAGGGTTGAATTCAAGGGTTCAGAGTGGAGTCCTTCCTAGAAAAGTTGGGGGCAGTGAGTAGCTGAACGAAGGAGGAAGTGAAGAAATAGCATCTAGCATTACAGCAGGTCCACACAGCACCAAGGTGCCACGATCATGTCAGGATTGGAGTGCGTGAGAGTCAACCAGGCTCCAAAGTCATCAGTGAATGAAGAGTCATGGCCAGGAGACTTGTCAATGTCATCAAAAAGGAGATAATACAGGCTTCTCAAAGGAAGGCATGAAACCTCAAAGAACTGGGTAGATTTTGCTGAAGGGTCAAGCATAATAACCTGGAAGCAACTCCAGAGAATGAGAACACAGACCTTACTTCCTGTCTCAACCCTAAGTGTAGGAATATGAACAGCCTCTGCTAGAGAAGAAGCTGGGCCCTCTGGGCAGAGCCAGTTTGTGGTAGTGGACACATGGCCAAAGGGCAGTTTATAAAGCTGTCAGGGCTGTGAGGCTGGGTGGGATTACCCAGCCCCAAAGTTTCCAACAGACTTAGTGGAGGAAACCATGATGCTTGGAGGGACTCGGGCCTCTCTGAAAAGAATCACCTGTGGCCGGGATTAATTGGGGTCCCAAGGGGATCCCAGCCCAGATGGACAGACAGTTGGGTTAATTAGTGTTTTAGGCCTTACCATATTCTGGAAACAGCAAAGTCCCTGATAGATGAACAGCCTGTCTTGAAGGAATCTAGATGAGGACACAGAATACAGAGACCAGGTGACCCCAGATTATGCCACCAAGAAATAGCAGAGCGAAGGCTGGGACCCTGGTTTTTTGACTCTAAATCCAGTGCTCTTCCTCCTATACCACAGCGCCTCTTTCTCATAGCACCCTTTCTTCTCCACCTTTGTCCACTTCCGTCCAACTTCCCTTCCACCTTTGTCCACTTCCGTCCACCTTCCCTTCCACCTTTGTCCACTTCCGTCCACCTTCCCTTCCACCTTTGTCCACTTCCGTCCACCTTCCCTTCCACCTTTGCCCACTTCCGTCCACCTTCCCTTCCACCTTTGCCCACTTCCGTCCACCTTCCCTTCCACCTTTGTCCACTTCCGTCCACCTTCCCTTCCACCTCTGTCCACTTCCGTCCACCTTCCCTTCCACCTCTGTCCACTTCCGTCCACCTTCCCTTCCACCTTTGTTCACTTCCGTCCACCTTCCCTTCCACCTTTGTCCACTTCCGTCCACCTTCCCTTCCACCTTTGTCCACTTCCGTCCACCTTCCCTCACCCAGAGAAACCACCACCGTCACCCACCCCATTTCCTCACTCTTCCCCCCGCCACCTCCGCCTCTCCACACGGCGGGGGGGACATTAGGCTCCTCAGGCCTCACTCGGTTGTTTCTGGTATCTTGTTACTTCTGCTTCCCACCCCATTTCAGAAAACAGGGGCCAAAATAATTATGAAAGCCCATAGCCATTTATAAGTGGGTCCATCTGTCTTAGAGCTCTCATATACAAAGGTCATTTCAGAAAAGTGTGAAGTTAAAAAGTATATAATATTAGGTAGTGAACATTGACATTGAGGCTGGCTTTTTTTTTTTTCTGATTTCCTCCATTGTTTATTTATTTGTTTTCAATAAACTCTAGAAGAAAAAAGAAAGACTTGCATTATTGCACATGAATGGAGAGACGGAAACTTGCAAGGAGAGCTCGCCAGGCTGTTGGAAGGCAGGTCTCCCATCTTCCTTTCTAACCTACTTTTGCCCTCTAATGGGGGTCCCCAGGTACATGTCTGTCCCTCTGTGGGCAAAAAGATGTCTAGGGATGGGGGAAAGGGTCCCTTTTGAGGTCCACCTCTCAGTGTGAAGGTCACATGCAAGAGTAAGTTTGATCAAAATAAAGAATGAAGGTAAGTAATAGGGAGGTATAGCTTTTGCCTCCTAGGAAGGAACTGGCAGTGTATTTCCCAGCTCCCTCTTCCCAAAATTCAAATACTATAAAAATTACATGGAATTGATTTCATCTGAAACTGAGAATCACAACTAGCTATAGATAGATAGATAGATATCAACATCTTTTAAAAGGCATTTAAGAACGTTTCTGTTTTTTAAATTACAAAAAATAAGACTACGAGTCAGAGCACAAATTATAAGGAGCTGACACCCATGAACAAAAATAAAATACCTGTACACGGAAAACATGATTTATCTTTTCTCAGAAGCTAAAAGCCATGGCTACTGAACTCTCATGCAAAAATTCCATACCAAAATAGAAAGGAAAATAGCCACGGATGTTCAAAAGCAATTTTCCATTTTTCATAACTTCATTTTTAATATGTATATTTGCCCAAATGAGCCAGGAGAGTTTTCCATACAGTGTACTAGGCACATACAAAGTTTAAATTCAAAGTTCACACATTTTGACTCAAGGGTTGGTTAGAGGGTTCGGGGGAGGAAGCGGGGCTTTTGAAATTGCTTTTGTAGCAGAAAAACGTGTATGTTTAAAACTTTCACTTGACTGTGTTCATTCTTCACCTACGTGCCCACAGTCTGCCACTAAAATGGAGTTCAAACCAATTATAGCAGCCTCAACATGATCTAAGTGAAAGAAAGATGATCTTTTTAAAAATGCTGAAAGAAATCGAGGCCCATTCTGTACTGTGAGCTTGAAGAATTCAGACCATCTTTTGGCATTCCTGGTTATTTCTAAGGATTAAATCTTCATTAAGTGAAGGGAAAAGTATTGCTTTTTTTTTTTTTTTTTAATGTTCTGCTACCTCTCCCTTCCCTTGCTTCTCATTCTCCAGTTCTATTCTGCAACAGCAAGTGTTTCTTCCAGAAACCACAGTGTCATACACAGTAGAAAAGTAAACCGAGAGAGTACCCAATCTCCCAGCAGGCCAGGATCTGAACACATATGCATACATACGCACACACATGCAAAAGACACTGAAATACTCATGGTCTTCACTCCAGCTACTGTAACAAACTACCATAGGCTGGGTGGCTTAAACAACAGACATTTATCTCCCAAAGTTCTACAGGGTATAAGCATGGCCAGGGTCTGGTGAGAACGCTCTTCTTGGCTTGCAGACCGCTGCCTTCTTGCTGTATCTTCACATGACACAGAGAGAGAGAGCTCTAGTCTCTTCATATAAGGAGCTGAATCCCATCATCGGGGCTTCATCCACATGACATCATCTAAACCTAATCACCTCCCAAAGGCCCCATCTCCTAATACCATCTCATTGGCGGTTAGGGCTTCAACATAAGAATTTGGTGGGGACATAAACATTTAGCCCAAAACATTCATCATGATTAATACAGAAAATAAAGGTCCCAGTGTTTTCTGACATTTAAAGCCCAAAGGAACTGTCTGAATGACCCGATCTCTGCTAAAGGGGATTCTGTTCATTTTTCTAAGGAATCAGCCAATCCTCTAGAGAACAGCCTCTCCTACGGCTGTGCCAGCCTGTGGATTTAGCAAGTTTGCTAAAGAATTGCCCAGCACAGCAGCTGCTGTGGATAGCAGCCCGAGGTGTCACCACAAACCGACGTACCCGAGTCCCAGAAGTCCTTTGACTGGCTGGCTGAGTGGTGAGTATTGCCTAATGCATTATAATTTAGATTATATTTTTCAAAATTCACAACATATATTGAAAAAGAAAAAAAAGTGAAAAGTTTTTTTTCAAGTTATTTATGAATACTGGGTTATGAGTGTGGATATTCCTTTTTAAAGTATGTCACTGAGCTATAAAGGAAGCAATGGCATATGCTATGTTTTGTGCTTTCTAGAAGCTAGAATGATGAGAGTAGGGTGTTTAGGGTGTGAGGGGAGGGAGGCTGATTCCAGATTATATCAGTAACATTTGTTTTAGACTTTGGGTCTTTTGTATGGTATTTCCTGCTTACCTTTTGAGATTTAGATGACTGTTCAAAGCATTAAATATTAAAATGAGCTTTTTAAATGCATGTAAGACAGAGACAGCAACCCTTTATGTTTTATGTAGGATGCGTACAACACATTCAGATTATCTATTATAATATCTACACATGCAATTCGGTTATAAAAATCTGCAATACAACCAGTTTGGGGATGATCACTCATGGGGAGTCTTATTCTCCTTTCCTAGAGGTGAGAGAGAAGGGAGATGGGAGAACAAGCTTTCAGCCCTAGCAGGGAGGGGTCCTCTCTGTGCTCTTGAAGGAGGATGGTCTCTCCCTTGACTTTGATCCAGGCTCTGCTGGAACCCAGCTCTGAAGAAGCTTCTTTCTATTTTCCCTCGTGTGTGACAGCTTCTGGGGGTGGGGCTGGGACAGGATGAAATCAAGGCATTTTTAGGTATAGATGATCTTGCATCATAGATGGTGGCAGAAAGGAAGATGAAGAGATGAAGAAAGGCTTTTCTCTCTCTCTCTTTTTTCGTCAGCAAAAGAAGACCAAGTATGGCGAGCTGAGATAAGGGAATGCAGCAAGAGGAGGTATCCATAGGAATAATTCACTGAATGTCTTTAAGATACATATTAGCAGTTGTATTTCCAATAACTCTGCAAGATAGCTTCTGTCTTCCCCATTTTACAGAAGAAAGTGGAGGCCAAGGTAGGTCCAAATACACACAGGGTCAGATTTGGGATTTAGGCCTGATTCCCCAGTCCCCAGTCATTCCCGTACCCTGCTTCAAATCCCCCTTAAAATAGAATTCTCTGCCCTCCTTTGGGCAGGAGGTTAGAGTTAAGCTATCCAGGGTTTCCAGGGTTTACAGTCTTTGTGGGTGATGCCTAGGGTCTAATTCTAATCTAAAATTAAGAGGAAACCACTGAAGATGTTAGAGGAGAAGAGTGATGTAACCAAACTCAAGGTCCAAGAAGAGAACCCCAGTGGCATTGCTTGGGAGGACAAAGGAAGCGCTATGAGAGCTGGCATGCAGGGAGTATGAGTCAATGCGACCAGGCAGCACAGGTTCAAGGCCTGCCTGTGCTTGAAATGTCTGAAAAAGAACATAGCCTGACTGGTATCAGGTTGGGCAAGTGATCAAACCAAAGTGGCACTTCAAATATTATAGGATTTGAATACAAATATTTCAAGGATTTAGCAAAACTGATACTACGGAGGCATTTTCTGTTGCTTAAGGAATATGATTACATACACCTTGGTTTCAAAAAAAAAGGGAGAGAGAGGAAATCTGCCTAATCTGTGTTTCATTTGAGTGGAGACGTATTTGTATATTTGCTTCCTAAAAAACGGTAGTCACATTTATGAGCCAGTACACTGCTAAAGCCTGTCAAGATCTTCTTTTCTTTTGGATTTAATAATTTATAGTATATAATCTAACCCAAGATAAATGTAAAAGTTATCAATGTGTCAGCCAAGGCATGGCCCCAAATCATGGGTTAAAAATGCAAATGTCTTCCTGGACAAAGGAGGTAACCTAAAACCTAACTGGGCGAAATAGGCTGGGTGTGTACTAGGGAGTAGTGGGTACTGCAGCAAAGTGGAGAATGGTGAAGAGGCACGGATTACTTTGCTTAAGCCAACAGCTGTCCAATGGAAAAGGTGACCTAAAATTGCTAGACCTTCTAACTTTGGAAATTGAGTGAAAAGCTGGAAATTTACACTTTTGTGTGAGGTTTTCTCATCTTAAAACACTGTGTGAAACAAATGAAGTATGTGTGACCTAAAGAAAAAGAAAGCAATGACCTCGTCTTAGAAACAGACCGTGTCCGAGAAACAAAGTATGTAAGGGTATTTTGGAGCAAAGGGTGACATGCTGAGGTTAGGGCTCTGGAAAGACAACCTAGGAAGTGACAACGGGTTTGCTGCTGGTGTCAGCATGGCATTGTCAAGCTTGAATTTTAAGGAAAACGGAATCAAGATTGCAGAAGATGTTCATTTGTTCCTGCTAGAATTATATTGATAGGACTATTTTTTATTGACTAGTTGGGATGGCAAGCTCCGAAGACTTCAGATTTTGAAGTGAGATCGAATGAGAGAAACAACTCCATGCCAGGAAATGAAAAGCTCCATTTTTGGTCTAAGGGTCTTTTGAGAAATATCTGTGCAAACACTGTGTCTATCTGTCATAAAAGGGTTGTGTAATTAACATATGCAAAACACCACCACGGTCCTGCTGGAAGCTAACTTCCCTCCCTGGAAATCCAACCTCTATTTATTTACAACAAAATAAAGTGGACCCTTCTGGAAAGAAACACGGCTCCGTGGCGGCCTGAACACTGTCGCAGCGATGCTTTAAATCTTTTATATCTCCCATACCTCCGGGGGCTGGTGCTGGATGGGATTGAGCCAGGCCCATAAATAATTTATGCTAAGTAGCAATTTAGTTGTTTGGCTTGAGGTAAAGAAATCCAAGAAATTCATAAATAAAGTTCCTATTTTTGCTTGTGTTCCAAAGTTAATTTATGTTACTCTGCAATTAACTAACATAAAGGTGAAAAAATATGACAGGCCTAAGGTACAAACTCCTGTTCATAAATCTGCTCTATCTTAACTAGTGGTGTTTTAGTGATAGTCACCCAGTTCCCTCCGTCCTGTGCTATTACACAGAAACTCCTCCCTGATCTCATTGCCTGTTACCTTGTCGATCTATAAAAAGTATTCTAATTGTTTTGAATAGACCCCTGGGTGGGTGGAGGAAGAAAGGGAGACGGGATGTGGGACAGCTACAAATGGAGCTTCTGACATATCTGAAATAGTTTAGTTCTTAGGAAAAATTGCTGAAGCGAATATCACAGATGCAAATAGTGTTCATCCCAAGGGGAGAGTGAGACACCCTGCGAACTGGCAATAAGACAGCCAGCCGTGGCTCCCACAGCGGGAGTGCATGTGGTGGGTGGCAAGAGGGGCAGAGAGCCTGGCAATTCGGAGACCCTGGAGGCTATAAAGAGCAAGAAGCAGTTGTGCAGACATGAGGCATGTGGCCCGCAGTCAGACACAGAATCTAAGACCCTGGATTCCCACAGTAAAACATCAGCCAGCAGCTTGAGCGTATGGCTCTCCTTTCAGCCAACAACGCAGAATACCTTCTTTTTTGGTTTCCACTGGCGACCTCAGCCTGCAATTCTCTGCTGGCTTGTTGCTTTCCAAGTTCTGCCTGAGACAGTTGACATTTGAGATGTTTTCTCTGTGACATATGACCTCTTCAACCTTAAAGATCTTCCAAACCTTGTTCATGGAGTAAAATCGGAAAAAGCTACATACTCAGAGCCCATTTATTGTTCATTCATTCAAAGTATTTATCCAGTGCCTACTGTGTGCCAGGAGGAATATGGACACTAAGATGAGTAAACATCATCTGTATACTTAGTTTATGGACCAAGGGACCAAGAGACAAGAGTTTCAGTACAGTGCAATAAGGGTTCTAATAAAGTATGCGTAAGGGGCCAGGGAAGCAGAGAGAAGCAGCACACAGACAAACCTGGGAGAAGCAGGAGAAAGGGAAGATTCCCAGAGGAGGGGAAGCTTGAGAAAGCCTTTAAGAGTGAAGGTTTAAATTTTGCCAGGTGGATGAGCTGCAGGAAGGAAGGACGGACGTGTTCTAAAGCCCGGAGGAGGGAGTGAGCATGACTCATTGAGAGAAGAGTCTGACTGGGCACAGGGTACTTCAGCAAAGCGGGAGGAGATGAGGCTGGAGAGGTAAGTGTGAGAACATCCAGGAGCATGTGCTGCTTAGATTTCAAGTACAAGGCAATGGGAGCCACAGAAGGGTTTTAAACCAAAGAACGGTATAATCAGATTAGCGGGATTGAAGGATCATTCTAAGAGTAAAATGATGAATGGATTGGATGTAAACAAATTACTCTCAGAGTTCAGGGCTGGAAGTGTTTTACCTCCTAGTGACAAAGTGTTCTTCCTTCCTTTGAACAATGAAAGATGCACACATGGTGATGAGGTTTCTTCTCTCCGCACTGGGTACCAACAGCCTGGAACCAAGGTGCTTGGTCAATTGCCACAGCTTTTTTCAGTCAGATTAGCTTCAAGTTTTGCTTTTCTTCTTCCTTTTTATTTCTTTGATCTAATCTTTTGACATATTGATCTTTTTTTTTCTTCATCTTAAAAAAACTGCTGTCATTTTAAGTCTCCTTAAATTTAATAGAAGGTCAGTAAATCATTTTTAAATGAATACACATAGGTACCTCCTGGTTATATATGATGGTTTACACTCCCTTCTGAAACATTACTTACATGACAGAACAGGAATAAACACTAAACATATAGGTAAAAAAGATAATGGGAAAGAAGACAACAGAGGACTAGATGTCAACAAATTTTGGAAGATGGAAAGCAGATGGGAGAGTGGGAAATGATTTACTGAGTAGGGGAAGCCAAACCTTGAAGAGGAAAATGTCCATGAGAAGCAAGAAGATGTTTCGCCCCTTATCCCAGAAAAATCTAAGAATTTAGAGGCACCAGATAATGAGGACAAGGAAGGAGAAGGGGAAAGATAGAGCTCTGTATGAAGAACATGTAGACTTCAGGGTCCCTGAGCAGCCAAATTCCTCTCCTACCCTGCAGGAGACAGGAAGTAAATCATCTAGAGAATTTGCACCTCAGATGGTCTGGACTCAGAAATACCGAGTACAGTGGAAGACAAAGATGGAACATCAAACAGTACACTAAAGGAATAGACCAAAGTGTTCATTCCAAAAGTTCAAGACCCCAGCCCCCATCCTTTCCACTCTTCTGTCAGTAGCCAGGTATGTATAACCGTCTGCCCAGTGATTTAAAACAATTTTCCCTGGAGAAGACTGAGAATGAGGAACCCGAGAAAGAGGACTACAGATACTTACATCTGGGGCTTACACGTGAAAAAAGATTACTCACTCTACGTTTAAAAATACAAGCTCACTTCTACATCTAGAGCCTCTTAACAGTTTTTGGAGCCTCAGTTTTAAATATTTTAGAAAGCCAGGATCACCACACATTTGAGAAAGCCTCCAAACTGAAACAAAAGGGCCTAAACACAGAAACAGAAAAGAGGAATTCAGAAGAACCAGAGACAATACAGAAAGAAGAAACAACACTTTAAAATCAATAACTGATACACATGAACAAAAAATTTTAAAAAGGCATTTATGAACTAAAAGTAGGATATTGCTTTCATAAGAAGAATCAAAGAATATGAATGTGATCTTGAAAATTAAATATATGGAAGAGCTTAGAAATTCAATTGAATGGATGAAAGATAAATGTCAAGAAAATCCTGCAGAGATTAGTATAAACACACAAACAAAAAATAACTGTGATATTGAAGAGGGAAGATAAAGAGAAAATTTAGATAATCAGTTCAGGAAGTTCAACACTGGAAACTAGGAATTCCAGAGACAAAAGATAAAATCGAGGGAAAATACAAGGAAATTTCCCCAAATGGGAAGTCATGGACATCACGATTAAAGGATCCCACTAAGAGTCCAGTTCTCTGAATCACAAAGAACCAACACCACGGCACACCATCACACAATTTCAAAAGAATGAGAATTAAAGAGGACATCCTAAAATCTTCTGGGGAGACAGGTTATTTACAAAGCATCAGTCAACTAACTCATATCTGACTTTCAGTATCACCATTGGAGGCTAGAAGACATTGGAACATTGCCCTCAGAATTCTGAATCAAATTATTTTCACTCTAAAATTTCATGCCCAATCAAACTACCATGCAAGTATGAGGGCAGACAATTTTAAGCATGCAAGCTCTCAGAAATGTTACTCTTTCTCAGGAAGTAACTGAAGTAGGTACCTTATGAAATTTAAGAGTACTCAAAGAAAGGGTGATATAGGAGCCAGGAAAAGGGACATAATACAGGAGAACAATGAAGGGAATTTTCAGAGAACAAACAGCCCAGCTTGGAGCAAGAAGTTGGAGGACTGAAGAATAGATGCCTCCAGTTAAAAAATAAATAATCCAATAAATAAGTAAGTAAGGCAGGGGAAAAAATACAGAGATTTAATCAATACATAAGATGCTTGAGCATTTTGGAAGAATTATTGCTAGGCATTTGATGAATCGATTAGAACATTGGGGAAAACAGGAATAGATATGTGGAAAATTAAACAAACTTTTAAAATGAAGCACTTATTACCTCTAGAAAAAATGAAACATCCAATAAGAAGGAAAAAAACAATCATAGCCCTCCAATGTCCCAAATGTAACATTTATGTAGTCGTTACAATATAAACATTGAGTTTTAACAAAAAATTTCAATAACTATTAGAGGAGAGTAAAAGACCATTATGGTAGGGGTGAGGGAATGAAGACATAAAGAAGGTAAAGTCTTCACTGCAATATTGGAAAATAAGTAGATAATGTCTAAAAGCAAGAAAGTAATAGAAGTTTAAATACATGTATATAAATATCAGAAGAAACATCTGAAAAGTTTACAAGTTGTTGGCTCTCTGGAGTGAAACCATGAGAAAAAGAGGATATGGCATGACACTGCTTTTTTTTTTTTAATTAAAAAAACACAGAAAGGTATAAAGATGGAAGAAACCATTATTCATATTCCCATACATAATAATAGTTACTGTTAATATATAGGCATATTTTCTTCTGGAGTTTTTGGAGGGGCAGTAGCGGTAGGGTAGTAAATTTTAAAATTTCCCTCATTGATGTGTTAAAAAATGATTGTGTTCATTAAAAAGTAAGTAAACAATGCAGAAATGTACAAAGAAGTAAATAAAAAGCCACTTACAAAGTCCAACCTGCCCAAAATTACTGCCATTAACATTAGGTGAACACAATTCCAGATCTTGTTGTATGACTATAAAAGATAAGGAGGGAGATAATAACTAGGTAGATGCTGATAGATAGATAGATAGATAGATAGATAGATAGATAGATATTGCTTTTTGTTAAAATGGGATTCTATTTAGATACTACTTTTAGTAACAAAGTATTAAACTTATTTTACTTTAATAGTAAAAAGAGAAACTGAAGCAAGGCTAAAGGAATTGTTGATTTTCAAATAAATGGTTTTTCACCATAAGACTTAGAACTCTCTAAGCTTGAAAGGGTGGAGGAGTGGATATGAAAAACAATGAGTTGGAGTCATTAATGTTTTTATTATATATTTCAATATTAGACAATATCAGTAGACTCTTGCTTAGAAATATGAGAGTATATCCCTTCACCACACTTTCCAGTTATCTTTATACTACTAATTTTACATTGTTCTGATTAATAACATTCACATTTTGTTCTATAGAAATAATTCTCTCAGTTGCTTAGTCTTTAATTCTATATTTAAACAGATGCAAACACCATCAGTCCTTTTTATCACACCTTCTCAATTTCCAAGTTTTTAATTTTGATTTATCTCTTAATTAGCTAGAACTGAGTGTCAAGCATTTTTTTCATGAAGGATTCAAAAATGCCATATCCCATGGGTTCTTTCATGTTTTTGAATGTCTGCCTCTCGCCTTTCTTTCTACTGATATCTTAGCTTTCTTTCGTTCCTTCAGAACTTCATAGAAATAACTCCATCGTCATCTGGCATTAAATGTTGCCATGAAGATGTCTGAGATCTGACTCCTTTTTAAACCATAGTAGGTGATTTGCTTTATCTACTTGTATACCTAAAAATTTTTTTCAATCCTTGAAGTTCAATACCTTAACTAGGATATGTATCCATGTTGAGTATCCCATATCAAAATTCCTGGAATATTCAATCCAAATGTTCATTGTTTTCTAACAAAAGAGAAATTACTTTGTACTGTATTCATTAAGTCAATAAATATTTATTAAACTTCTATGTGTCTGGTGCTAGGCTGTTGGGTATACCTCTAAACAAACCAGACAAAACTATGGAGCTTGTTGGGGGTGGGACCAGGTGAGGGCAAAGGAGTAAGCAGGAAACATAATAAAGAAGTAAATTACATAGTAGCATAGTATGACAGAAGTGACAAGTGCTATGGGAATAAAAGGAAAACTAGAGAAATGTAAGGAAGATTGGGGCACGGGAGTGGGAGAGTGGAAAGGTCGAATTTCAGTGTTAAACAAGGCAGTCATGGAAGGCTTCATTTAGAAGGTGATATATGAGCAATGAATTGAAGGAATGAGCTCTGCAGATCTCTAGAGGAAGAGTGTTAGAGCCAAAGGGAACAGCCAATGCAAAGGCCTAAGGTGAGAACACGTTTGAGAACGTCCGAAGAAAAGTGAAGGTAAGGAAACCAATATAGAGGGAGGGAAACAAAAAGTGGTGTGTGCTAAGACCACAGAGGTGCTGGAGAGCTAGATATTCAGTCTGTGATATTCACAGCAAGCCATTGAAAGGCTTTTGCTCTGAGTTTCATGGTTTCAGCCAAGGAGGGTGATCTAACATTTTACAAGGATTAGTTTGGCTAGTTTGTTGAGAGCACAGTGTAGGTAGACAAAGGCAAAAGGAAGACCAATTAGAAAGCTATTGGAATAATGCAGGTAAAAGAGTTCTATGATGTGGTTGTGCTTTTTTCTTAGGTATTAGGGGAAAAAAATTCTGCAAAAAGTTTAAATCTATCATCTAAACCCAGAAGTATATTTGATTTTTTAAACTAGGTGCATGTATTCCTTTGCTAAAAATATTTTTTTTAATAATTTTTTAAAAGATAGATGAATCTTGTTTTATGTTGGAAGCCATCCAGTGAGATAAATTAGACAACTCGAGTCAGCCCTACACCAAAATCTCAAAGATAGCACGAAGATAAATTTAATGCCTCAAAGTACATAGTCATTCACTAAGGGCAGAGAATATTGATGGAGAATTTTTCTTTTATTTTATTATTAATGGGAGTCTTCTGTATATGATTTTATCATCTCCAATCAAGTGTCAGCTATCATTTCCTCATACTAAAGTCCTTTTCAATTCTTTCAGACTTCTTGGGTGAATGCCATCGGCGTTAAAGACATTTTCTTACATCCAGTTTGACCATTATGTGCAGAGCTTCCTGTGTATTTATCATTATTTGATCAAATATTCCTAATCTGGTTGGCTTGAAAGACAATTTGACATAGGAATTTCCCAACTGTCTTGGTTACTAAGATCACAGCTACCTTCTCTGTCTTGTGCGCATCAAGGGACTCCATGGCATCGAGCTGGCTTCCCATTTAACTTCCTAGGCCAGCAGAAAGAAACCCATGGTTCTCAGAAAGATAAGAAGCCTGCCAAATTCATACCCTTTGACAGCTCAGTGGAACCAACCTAGAATTCATCCACCCCAGGAGCAAGGAGCCAGCAGGGTAGATAGAAATCTTAGAGGTTCCCCACTGATCTGCCCCGTCAACCAATGCACATCTGTTTTGCCTGAAAAGTTCAATCTAACTTACCCTCAAGCTCAAACATGTGGTTTTATTTCCACTGTCCTTCCCACCTCCACCTCAAAGACACAACTTAATGCTACTTCTTGATGCCTAAAGGAGTAGGAGAAATATTCTGCCACCAGAGGGAAAAAATGACACATTTGAGGTAAAATGTTTAGAATCAGAGATTTCACTCTTGTTAAATGACTTTAATCAAAAAGTACAAATTAATGGGGGCAATGAAAGTATTTGGGAGTTGGAATAATCACTAGAACAAAGAAAGTACTGAGGAAACAAACTCATAAAATAAACTTCACCATTTTCCTTGAGGGGAACACAATTAAATTTCACAGGTTGGGGCCAAATAAGAGTTATAGACGGAAGTACTTCTGTAAAGTAGATTTAGAGATGCAGACGTCTATGTTTTCTTTTAAACCGCAGCTTGAAATTCACTCATTTTAATAATAATAATATGAAGAAGGAGGAGGAATAAGAGGAAAAGGAGAAGGAGGCAAGCAGCAGCAGCTTATGTTAGTAATCAACTTCCACAAATAAATGTCTTAGATAAACCATAAATAAATAAATAAATAAAATTATCATCAACTTCCAAAAAAGAAAAAGGAAGTCTTACCTGGCTCAGGTAAGAACCTGGTAATGCTCCTATATCCTTGTATCTTTCAGTAGCATACGAATTGCAACAACTCTGATTTTTACCAGCCATTCGTTATTTACTCTAAAGACATTTCCTGAAGCAGATTACAGACACGTAGCCTCTCCCACAGCCCATCTACCAGTATTTATGGAAAACTGTGTTATTTTCTTCAAGCTGGCTCACGGCCTATGCCTAAGAAAATGCTTATTAGATATTAGCATCATCTAAATAGAACGCAAGGATAGTGGGGATAGAAAACTAAAACAACCAAGGACATGGTTGCTATTCAATAATTTAACTGGTGGCTTAGTGTTGATGAAATTTGAGTTGTAATCTCACTTCTAATCTTAGTTCACAGGGTGAGTCTAGCATGGGATGTTTCCAACTTTATTCAGTTTCTTGGAAGCACTTTTCCTGATCTGTGAAATGGAGATAAAAATGAGACACCACCACCACTGCACATTTACACATCATGAACTACTAACTACAAAAATCTGTTTAAATATAATTTATAAAACATAAACCTCTAATAGGTTAAAAATATTATAAAGTACCCTTGGGTGTCCAGTTTATTTTATATGGGATAAAAAATAAGATACTTTTCTCTCTCCGTGAATTCAGCAGCCTAATGACACTTTCAGATCCCTTAACTAAATGCATTACTATTCCTAGATTCTGTATAGCACCTCAGCAGCCTGAACTGGCCAGTCCAGTGCACCACCTTAAATGTAAATTCCAAAAGATAATATCCTGCACACTTGACCTACTCCTTACAAGTTTCCTTATACCAGTGAGGTGGCACCTCCTCATGACCATCATCATCCTCTAAAAGCATTTGTGAAGCAGAGGGCCAGAGACAGCACTCCCCCCATGTCTTGTACAAAGTGAGGTAATATCCAATTTCCTGACCTCTGGAGGCCTTCAGACCAAGACAGAGGATGCTAAAGCAGACAGCTGTAAAGGAGATTCAGGTAGTTGAATAAAAGCTTTAAAGCATTGCACGAATTACGTGGATGGATAAATGTATAACATTTTGCATAAGCAAAGGCTACGTAAGGGAAAGAGAGGCAAGTAAGAGCCCTGTGCGTTTTGACCAAGTGAAGATGTCAGATGATCAGGGTGAGCAAACAAATCAAAAAGAACCAGATTTCACTTTTCAACACTTTTGTTGGCTTTCATGTTATAGAGCCCCTAGTCATTGCCAAGTGGAAGGGAGGTACAGAATATATTCTATTCTTTAAAGAGAAAATAGAAAAAACTCTTTTGGTTTTCAACTCAATGAATTAATAAACCCTTGTAAACTTAGAAAATTGTGTTGAACATTTGATTTAAACTAGACTACGGTAAAGAAAACCCTTGAAATGAGGCAGAGAAGTATGAGCTACTGAATTATACTAAGAAGCCGGTGTGAAAGGGACTTATTTAATAAAGCTTGTTTTAAATTGTCCATCTCTTGTAAGGATGTGTGCACTTCTCAGAGTCCTTCTGTGACCGGGTTTTGTTTTTGTGAACTTGGTGAATAGGATTTAAACTTCTTAGCTTTTTCTTTTTTTCAAAAACTACAAACGCAATCAGTTTGAGTAGAATCCATTCAATCGGCCTCTGCTTTCTGAATGCAAGAAAGAAGCTACTTTTCCTCCCCTTCGTTTCATTCCAGCTGAGCGCAGTGCAGCAAACATCTCATGCTGAAATCAGTGCCTTTTTAAAACTTCAAGGGGCTTGAAAGCTCCCAACCTGTTCAGAGGTGAAGTGGCTCCAAGAGATCAGCTCAGACGCACCCTATTTGCACTTCCCTCCTCTGTAAAGGATCTCAGTCCTTTATCCACAGGCCTCATTATGAAAGTTCTCTCACTATGAACGCCGGACCAGGGCGGGTCTCCTCTTTGGTATTGTAGCATCACTGTCTATTTCACTCACTGTAAAGAATCCCGGCCACTGGCTGTAGTCTACTGTGAGATCAAGAGAAGCCTGGTTCTCTACAATTGAGGAAAAGAGTTAATTGCTCTGCCCACCCCAAGTGCCCCTCACGATCCCGCCTGCCTTCATATCAGCACTGGCTGTTTTCTCTTCTCTCCAAGGGTTATAGCTACAGCGGAGGAAGGAAGGGTCCTAGCTCTGTAGAACCGCCCAGCTGAGTTCAGAGACTCTGAGGGTATAAACCCCCCAGCCACCTTTTTAACCTCTTGTAAAGCAGAAGCTGCAGAATCCCTGAGACCCTTCTGCAGGAAAACAAAGTCTTTATTTTTGGCTTCTTCCCTTCTCAACAGGTAGCGTTAGTTCTTAGACCAGCAGCTTTTCAGAACACAAGAATAAAGTAAATATTTCCATGTATTGTGTTGAAATGCACCTTGCAATTAACTTCAATGTAAATGAAGTGTGGGCTAACTGAGTAACTTCCGGATGAAATTCTTCTGGTGTCTGAGGACTTCTTATACTTCTGCAAATAAACCCTGTACCAGAGGTTTTACTCTTTTCCCATGTAGTCTGTAGGGCAGAGATGAGACTGTAGCCTGAGAATTCTTAGAGAAAAGTGCCTGCTTTTTAAAAGTTTGTTTAGTGGACTCTCTTCTCTGGGTGCCCAAATCACTATCAACTGTTCAGTTTACTACATAAGTAGCTGCTTTAATTCTTGCAGGTGACTAATATAACATCTACCACTAATGTAGTTGCCTGATAAAGCAATGACTTTCCCCCCCAATACTTAAATCTCCCAATAGTCTCTGGCCCAGGGTAGTGTTTGCTGGTAGCCTCTTCCAGCAGGATTTCTGGTTTGGCTGAGCATTGACGATGATGCTCTCCCCACGGACTCTGCAGACACAAACTAACATTGTTTTAAACAATTTTAGGAATTTTCATTCCCAAACCTAATTGGCTTCTCACTGTTATATCTTCATATAGCATCAAACATAACCTAGGTCTATGAGAGCCAAAGCTAATTTCACGGAAACTCTAAACAAGCAGCCCCTTTAAAGAAACATTTGTGGGATGCCTCTTATGAATAGCAATATTTAAGAATGATCAAAGGTTTCAACTATAAGGTTCCTCTCCAAACTCTTTGCTCAATATGGAAATTTTGCTAATTTTAAGATTAGCATTAAATGTTTTGTTTCAAATACCCAAGACAACGAGTGGATTTTGTCTTGGGGAAAGAAAAGGAGACATTGTGAATGTTCCAGGATTAGACCCAAAATACTCACATAATCACCAACATCAGGCTTCCAGAGCATTTTTATTTGAATGAATATTATCTCTCCACACAATTAAGTGGTTTATCTTTCACTTGATCACATATTTAATATCAAATATTAAATGTTCCCATTGAAACTGGATTTCTACATTTAAGAAGAGGAAAATGCAGTTGATGTGTTATGCAAGTTGATAGTTTATGTAAGTTGAAAAAGAATTTGGGAAGCCAGATATTTGTATAAGTCTGGCAAGGATTTATTAGGAAGCTTATTAGTCACAGTGAATAAAACGCCATGAACAGAAGAACCAAGATCTCCAAATTCTGGCATTGGGTTTACAGCACTAGTTAGAAGTTAATAAACGTCAAGGATGTCCCAAGGGGAATCTTACTTACGTCCCAATCTTACCCCGACCGCAATACCCACAAACACAGAAATGATACCCATGCATCACAGTGACAGGCAGGCATTTCAGGGGAACAGGGAGAGTCATACTTTGTACTTCAATCAAGCCTGTTTCCCTTTTCCTATTGAAGTAAATTGAACATAATTTTCAGGACTGTTTACATGAGGGAAATGTTTTGGTTTTATCAACGATTTTAAGGTGAAAAACTAGTCACTGTGGTATAGCAAGGAGATACGTGATGTTGATAGGCCAGAGCCAAGCAACAGGGGCACCACCACTCCCTTTGGTGGCTAATGATGTAATACAAGACCTAATTCAAGTCCTTACAACATCCAAACACCTGCTAAATGCATTCTTGTAACTAACATGTCTCTCCGATGGCTCTCTATGACAAACGACCTTGGGTTTAGTAAAATTTTAAGAAGATACTTCTTTCATTTATTACCCCCAACACTCAAACCTCTTCATTTCCAGCTAAGAGGCCTTGAGTTAGTCTGTTCAGAAAAATATGCAACACTTCTCCATGCATCTCTCGGTTTTGGCATGCAGCCAAGCCTGACTTGTCACCTGGCGCCACAGAGGCGTGGGTCCAGAGGACCCAGGAGTTGGGAGAAAAGGAGGCCATCTCTTCAAACATCTGGTACTTGAGCTAAAGGACCCCTTTTCATGTGAATTAGGTAATTGGGACAAGTGCTGGAGGTTGTTCTCCTATAGGCTCCTTCAAATGGACTTTTCTAAAGTAAAGCCAGGAAAATTTGATATGGGGATAACAGACTAAGAAAAATTTCTATTTGTTATCCACCCATTGCTTCAACCAATATTTTTTGAACTCCTACCTACTTAGTTCCAGGCACTGTGCTGGAAGATCATTTTAAACACATTGGACAAGGTTTCTGCCCTCCTGTAGTTTATAATCTAGTAAATAAACAAATAAATACACAAATAAATATACTCTATAATTTCAAACTGTGGCCATGCTATGAAATAAAAGAATAAAGTGCCATGACAGAGATTGAAAGGTGAACCTGATTTAGGCTGAAGAATTGGAGAAGGCTGTGGTGGAGGGGATATCTAATTTGGTTACAACAGGACTGTTTGAGATTCTAGAATTTATGTCTTCCCCAATAGCCACTTTGTAATTTTGCTTCAAGGCTGTATAGTCTCTGTAGCTTTTGAATAACCCAACCTTGCCTACCTCTTCAGGTTTATGTCCTTCTCACTTTGTCTCAATCTCTACGCTCAGAAATGGTGAATCTCTCATTCCTCAGAAGGCTTTGAAAACCTCTATTGCCTGATGTCTGCCAACACCTCTGACTATGTCTTCCCCACTTCTTCACTACAGTGACTCCTCCTCATCTTCCATGGCTCATCGGGGACAAGACTGGCCCTACAAAGTCTCTGATTCTTCCCTTTTCCTCATGCAGGGACTCCAGGTGACTCAGTTCCAGGGGGCACATTCCCATTTTTATTTTTATTATGTCACAATGCTTGAATATCAGCAATTTGATACGGTTCATCCCATAAGCTGTGAATGGCAGCTCTGCAGTGCCCCCTATTCATACAGACTGTAATGTGCATGCAGTTTCTGAAGTTGTACAATATGGCAGCTCTGCTCGCCACATGGCTCTTCCCTGTGTTCCCATAGCACACTGTACCCACCTCTAAAATTTATATTACTATTTCGAATGAAGTGATCTGCTCATACTTCTTTCTTCCCCTCTCAATAGTTTCATCTGGTATCCTGAATAGTTAGTCCAGAATTTTTTGTTAAAACACTAAGAGTAACCATCATTTACTGAGCTTCTGCCAGTATCAGATACTTTAAATACCTCATCCTTAATTCTCACAACAATGCTGACAGAAAAATAATATTATCCAATTTTTACAATTGAGAAGCTGAAGCTTAAAAGTCAAATAATTTAACTCTGCACCATACTAAAAGATGGCAGAGCTCAAATTGGAGAGACACTCTATCTGATTCTAGAACCCATATTCTTTCACACAGGCTATGCTAGGTTTCACTCTTTTCATTCATTCATTCATTCAAATAGTATGTATATATAGATCTAGGCCTATATATTAATGTCACTGGCACACCAGCAATTGACAAAACCTGACTTGACTTCAAGGATCTTCCAGTCTAGCAGGGAAAGCAAACACTGAACAATCAGTTCCAAGGGAGATAAACTGGGATAAATGCTTATTGAACTAAGCTGAACATTAGGGGAGATAAAAATACAGAAATATTATGATAGCTATTCCTGAAAAAAGAAATATGTTTAACGTTGTTTAGTTTTCAAATATTAAAAATAATCCCCTTATCTCTAACCTCTTTATCTCTAATCCCTCTACCTACTTTGTTTCAGAATAACTGGGTTATAGTCTAGATATAAGTATCTAGTTATGATTGAGGTCAGCTCCACCAAAGCACTTCCCAGTAGCAAGTTGATGATTTATTTTTAGCCTTTAGCTATATGGGGTTGGTTTACTGCCACTTGCCACAGAAAACAGATATGAAACATTCTGAAACTAATTTCTGGAAGTAGGCTAAGTAACAGATCTTAAGGTGTGGATGAGGCTCAGTTGCCAAGAATCCCTTGTCCTCAGATAGGAAATTGGCTGACCATGTTATGGTATAAAAGCAGCTGCTCAGCTTTTTTTTTTTTTTTTTTTTTTTGCTGAGGTGTTTTGAGACTTTGACATAGATTTTCAGTATCGTTTATCAAATCAAATTTTTTACGCTGTTCTTATAGCTCAAAAGCCAAATTGTTTAACCCATTACCCTCCCAGAGGGAGAGAAAGAGAAAATAGAAGGGAAAAACATAACAACAAGGATCAAAATAAATAACAAGGAAGCAGAGAAGGAACACGGAGGAGAGAGTAAGAAGAAGAGCTGTCCAGGGAGAAGTGGAGAAGGAGACCTTCAAGACGGCGGAGGATTAAGACGTGGAGATCACCTTCCTCCCCACAACTACATCAGAAATACATCTACGTATGGAAGAACACCTACAGAACACCTACTGAATGCTGGGAGAAGACCTCCCAAAAGTGTGGCTGACAGGGTCTTGGTGCTCCGGCCAGGTGTCAGGCCTGTGCCTCTGAGATGGGAGAGCCGAGTTCAGGACATTGGTCCACCAGAGACCTCCTGGGTCCACGTAATATCAAACCATGAAAGCACTCCCAGACATCTCCATCTCAATGCTAAGACCCAGCTCCACTCAATGACCAGCAAGCTACAGTGCTGACACTCTATGCCAAACAACTAGCAAGACAGGAACAGAACCCCACGCATTTTCAGACAGGCTGACTAAAATCATAATAAGGTCACACACACCACAAAACACACCACCAGACACGGTCCTGCCCACCGTAAAGACAAGATCCAGCCTCATCCACCAGAACACAGGCACCAGTCCCCTCCACCAGGAAGCCTACACAAGCCACTGAACCAACCTTAGCCACGGGGGGCAGACACCAAAAACAATGGGAACTACGAATCTGCAGCCTGTGAAAAGGAGACCCCAAACACAGTAAGTTAAGCAAAATGAGAAGACAGAGAAACACACAGCAGATGAAGGAGCAAGGTAAAAACCCACCAGACCAAACAAATGAAGAGGAGATAGGCAGTGTACTAGCAAAAGAATTCAGAGTAATGATAGAAAGATGATCCAAAATCTTGGAAATAGAATGGAGAAAATACAAGAAACATTTAACAAGGACCTAGAAGAACTAAAGAGCAAACAAACAATGATGAACAACACAATAAATGAAATTAAAAATTCTCTAGAAGGAAACAATAGCAGAATAGCTGCAGCAGAAGAACGGAGAAGTGACCTGAAAGATAAAATAATGGAAATAACTACCACAGAGCAGGATAAAGAAAAAAGAATGAAAAGAATTGAGGACAGTCTCAAAGACATCTGGGGCAACATTGAACACACCAACATTTGAATTATAGGGGTCCCAGAAGAAGAGGAGAAAAAGAAAGGGTGTGAGAAAATATTTGAAGAGATTATAGTTGAAAACTTCCCTAATATGGGAAAGGAAATAGTCAATCAAGTCCAGGAAGCGCAGAGAGTCCCATACAGGATAAATCCAAGGAGAAACACACCAAGACATATAAAAATCAAACTATCCAAAATTAAATACAAAGAAAAAATATTAAAAGCAGCAAGGGAAAAACAGAACATAACATACAAGGGAATCTCCATAAGGTTAACAGCTAATCTTTCAGCAGAAACTCTGCAAGCCAGAAGGGAGTGGCAGGACATACTGAAAGTGATGAAAGGGAAAAACCCACAACCAAGATTACTCAACCCAGCAAGGATCTCATTCAGATTCAACAGAGAAATTAAAACCTTTACCAACAAGCAAAACCTAACAGAATTCAGCATCACCAAACCAGCTTTACAACAAATGCTAAAGGAACTTCTCTAGGCAGGAAACACAAGGGAAGGAAAAGACCTCCAATAACAATCCCAAAACAATTAAGAAAATAGTAATAGGAACATACATATCAATAACTACCTTAAATGTAAATGGATTAAATGCTCCAACCAAAAGACATAGACTGGCTGAATGGATACAAAAACAAGACCCGTATATATTGTGTCTACAAGAGACCCACTTCAGAACTATGGACACATACAGACTGAAAGTGAGGGGATGGAAAAAGATATTCCATGCAAATGGAAATCAAAAGAAAGCTGGAGTAGCAATTCTCATATCAGACAAAATAGACTGTAAAATAAAGACTATTACAAGAGACAAAGAAGGACACTATATAATGATCAAGGGATCGATCCAAGAGGAAGGTATAACAATTGTAAATATTTATGCACCCAATATAGGAGCACCTCAATACATAAGGCAAATACTAACAGCCATAAAAGGGGAAATCGACAGCAACACAATCATAGTAGGGGACTTTAACACCCCACTTTCACCAATGGACAGATCATCCAAAATGAAAATAAATAAGGAAACACAAGCTTTAAATGATACATTAAACAAGATGGACTTAATTGATATTTATAGGACATTCCACCCAAAACAACAGAATACATATTTTTCTCAAGTGCTCATGGAACATTCTCCAGGATAGATCATATCTTGGGTCACAGATCAAGCCTTGGTAAATTTAAGAAAATTGAAATCATATCAAGTAACTTTTCTGACCACAAAGCTATGAAACGAGATATCAATTACAGGAAAAACTCTGTAAAAAAATACAAACACATGGAAGCTAAACAATACACTACTAAATAACCAAGAGATCACTGAAGAAATTGAAGAGGAAATTAAAAAATACCAAGAAACAAATGATAATGAAAACACGATGACTCAAAACCTATGGGATGCAGCAAAAGCAGTTCTAAGAAGGAAGTTTATAGCAATACAATCCTACCTCAAGAAACAAGAAACATCTCAAATAAACAACCTAAAGCAACCTAAACCTTACACCTATAGCAATTAGAGAAAGAAGAACAAAAAAACCCGAAGTTAGCAGAAGGAAAGAAATCATAAAGATCAGATCAGAAATAAATGAAAAAGAAATGAAGGAAACAATAGCAAAGATCAATAAAACTAAAAGCTGGTTCTTTGAGAAGATAAACAAAATTGATAACCCATTAGCCAGACTCATCAAGAAAAAAAGGGAGAAGACTCAAATCAATAGAATTAGAAATGAAAAAGGGGAAGTAACAACTGTCACTGCAGAAATACAAAGGATCATGAGAGATTGCTACAAGCAACTATATGTCAATAAAATGGACAACCTGGAAGAAATGGACAAATTCTTAGAAACACACACCCTTCCAAGACTGAACCAGGAAGAAATAGAAAATATAAACAGAAAAATCACAAGCACTGAAATTGAGACTGTGAATAAAAATCTTCCAACAAACAAAAGCTCAGGACCAGATGGCTTCACAGGCGAATTCTTTAAAACATTTAGAGAACAGCTAACACCCATCCTTCTCAAACTCTTCCAAAAAATAGCAGAGGGAGGAACACTCCCAAACTCATTGTACAAGGCCACGATCACCCTGTTACCAAAACCAGACAAAGATGTCTCAAAGAAGGAAAACTACAGGCCAATACCACTGATGAACATAGATGCAAAAATCCTCAACAAAATATTAGCAAAGGGAATCCAACAGCACATTAAAAGAATCATACACCATGATCATGTGAGGTTTATCCCAGGAATGCAAGGATTCTTCAATATACACAAATCAATCAATGTGATTAACCATATTAAGAAATTGAAGGAGAAAAACCATATGATCATTTCAATAGATGCAGAAAAAGCTTTTGACAAAATTCAACACCCATTTACGATAGAAACCCTCCAGAAAGTAGGCATAGAGGGAACTTACCTCAACATAATAAAGGCCATATATGACAAACCCACAGCCAACATCATTCTCAATGGTGAAAAACTGAAGCCATTTCCTCTAAGATCAGGAAAAAGACAAGGTTGTCCACTCTCACCACTATTATTCAACACAGTTTTGGAAGTTTTAGCCACAACAATCAGAGAAGAAAAAGAAATAAAAGGAATCCAAGTCAGAAAAGAAGAAGTAAAGCTGTAACTGTTTGCAGATGACACGATACTATCCACAGAGAATCCTAAAGATGCTTCCAGAAAACTACTAGAGCTAATCAATGAATTTGGTAAAGTAGCAGGATACAAAATTAATGCACAGAAATCTCTTGCATTCCTATACACTAATGATGAAAAATCTGAAGGAGAAATGAAGGAAACACTTCCATTTACAACTGCAACAAAAAGAATAAAATACCTAGGAATAAACCTACCTAAGGAGACAAAAGACCTGTATACAGAAAACTATAAGACACCGAAGAAAGAAATTAAAGATGATACAAACAGAGATATACCACGTTCTTGGATTGGAAGAATCAACTTTGTGAAAATGACTATACTACCCAAAGCAATCTACAGATCAGCGCAATCCCTATCAACCTACCAATGGCATTTTTCACAGAACTAGAACAAAAAATTTCACAATTTGTATGGAAACACAAAAGACCCCGAATAGCCAAAGCAATCTTGAGAAAGAAAAACGGAGCTGGAGGAATCAGGCTCCTGGACTTCAGACTATACTACAGAGCTACAGTACTCAAGACAGTATGGTACTGTCACAAAAATAGAAATATAGATCAATGGAACAGCATAGAAAGCCCAGAGATAAACCCACACACATATGGTCACCATATTTTTGATAAAGGAGGCAAGAATATACAATGAAGAAAAGACAGCCTCTTCAATAAGTGGTGCTGGGAAAACTGGGCAGGTACATGTAAAAGAATGAAATTAGAACACCCCTTTACAGCATACACAAAAATAAACTCAAAATGGATTAAAGACCTAAATGTAAGGCCAGACACTATAAAACTCTTAGAGGAAAATATAGGCAGAAGACTCTATGATGTAAATCACAGCAAGATCATTTTTGACCCACCTCCTAGAGAAATGGAAATAAAAACAAAAATAACAAATGGGACCTAATGAAACTTAAAAGCTTTTGCAAAGGAAACCATAAACAAGACGAAAAGACAACCCTCAGAATGGGAGAAAATATTTGCAAATAAAGCAACTGACAAAGGATTTTTTTTTTTTAAGATTTATTGATTGAGTGATTGATTGATTGCTATGTTGGGTCTTCGTTTCTGTGCTAGGGTTTTCTCTAGTTGCGGCGAGCGGGGGCCACTCTTCATCACGGTGCGCGGGCCTCTCACTATCGCGGCCTCTCTTGTTGCGGAGCACAGGCTCCAGACGCGCAGGCTCAGTAGTTGTGGCTCACGGGCCTAGTTGCTCCGCGGCATGTGGGATCTTCCCAGACCAGGGCTCGAACCCGTGTCCCCTGCATTAGCAGGCAGATTCTCAACCACTGTGCCACCAGGGAAGCCCCTGACAAAGGATTAATCTCCAAAATTTACAAGCAGCTCATGCAGCTCAATATCAAAAAAACCAATAACCCAATCCAAAATTTGGCTGAAGACCTAAATAGACATTTTCCAAAGAACATATACAGATTGCCAACAAACACATGAAAGGATGCTCAACATCACTAATTATTAGAGAAATGCAAATCAAAACTACAATGAGGTATCACCTCACACCAGTCAGAATGGCCATCATCAAAAAATCTACAAACAGTAAATGCTGGAGAGGGTGTGGAGAAAAGGGAACCCTCTTGCACTGTTGGTGGGAATGTAAATTGATACAGCCACTATGGAGAACAATATGGAGGTTCCTTAAAAAACTAAAACTAGAACAACCATACGACCCAGCAATCCCACTACTGGGCATATACCCTGAGAAAACCATAGTTCAAAAAGAGTCATGTCCCAAAATGTTCATTGCAGCTCTATTTACAATAGCCAGGACATGGAAGCAACCTAAGTGTCCATCGATAGATGAATGGATAAAGAAGATGTGGCACATATATACAATGGAATATTACTCAGCCATAAAAAGGAATGGAACTGAGTTATTTGTAGTGAGGTGGATGGACCTAGAGACTGTCATACAGAGTGAAGTAAGTCAGAAAGAGAAAAACAAATACCATATGGTAACACATATATATGGAATCTAAAAAAAAAAAAATGGTTCTGAAGAACTTAGCGGCAGGACAGGAATAAAGATGCAGACGTAGAGAATGGACTTGAGGACACAGGGAGGGGGAAGGGGAAGCTGGGACGAAGTGAGAGAGTGGCATGGACGTATATACACTACCAAATGTAAAATAAGTAGCTAGTGGGAAGCAGCTACATAGCACAGGGAGATCAGCTCGGTGCTTTGTGACCACCTAGAGGGGTGGGATAGGGAGGGTGGGAGGGAGACACAAAAGGGAGGAGATATGGGGATATATGTATATGCATAGCTGATTCACTTTGTTATAAAGCAAAAACTAACACACCATTGTAAAGCAATTATGCTCCAATAATGATGCTAAAAAAAAAAAGCAGCTGCTCAAAACTGGCCTGTTGAAACCTGAGACTCAGGCTGAAGCTTCAGAATTTTGGTGGAAAAATGTCAAGAGATCATCATCCATGGAGATTAGAAATGGTGGTTACGACTGTAGAAATCCTGTATGACCCTAAAACAAATCACAATTGAGGATGTCCCTGGTTTGGAGATACTGTTTTGCCCATTTCAAATCTACCTCTGCTCCTACTAGTTTTCCTAGAAAGCGTAATGTGTTTTTTTGTTTTGTTTGTTTTGCTTCAGTTTTCCATCAATAAGCTGTGGATCACTACTTGGCATCAAGAGAAATACACAGAACTTAAGGAGTGTTTCTTTATAGACCGAAACAACCAGAGAACAAATAGGAATTGCAGGAGCACAGAATCTGGAATCAGAAGAGACCTTAGAAATCCTTTGCCCCAGATTCCCAAACAGTGCAGGAAGTCTTTCTAAGGGATTTCTGTCCCATCCCAGACTTTTGTTAAATACTTCCGTCGGCAGAGACCGTATCAGCACACCATAACTCTTATTATGGTAAGTCTTCCCACGACCTCCACAAATAGGATCACTTTCTAGCCTTAGAACAGTATAATCCTCATTCCATATAGCAGCTTCCCAGTTTATGTACCTTGTACAGCATTTTTTCTTTAGGACTTAAGTATCTTCAGTGTAGGTTTTTCTGAAATGGCTGGAGCCATCAGACAGAACGTCACTGAGGATGTGGTTCCTGAGGGAGGGCACAGGATAAGCAGAGAGGAATGGGTCTAAACACTGCTCCACAAGGAACAAGGATTCAAATATTCATTAGTTGATATGGATGGTATCCTGTGGCATAGTTAATATATGACTCTGTTTAACAACAGCAGAGTTAATGCAGTTACCGGGCAGCAAAGCGTTTCCAAAAAGGCCAGCCTTTCTTCTCATTGACTATTGATGACTGCAGCCCAGGGGAAAGTAGTACATTCATAAACATCAATCAGAGCAGGAAAGGTGCCTTCCAGTCTCTGTGAAATGAGACAACGTATGTGAAAGTTCTTTGTCAACAGTAAACAGTATACAAATGTAAAGAATTGTTATCATTGTTTTACAAGGAAGTTGGAATAGAACTATTGCTCTTTGTTTTAAAGTTTTCTATGTGGCCAACTCAATAGATACCTAACAGGAGAACTTTGCCTCCCTTTTCATTTTCTCTGAGTAGTTATTTAATGAAATTGTTTTAAAATAGTGAGTCTCAGACTTTCTCTTTTTTTTTATGTAGGCTACACTCTCTTTCCAAGTTTTTAATTTCTTTAAGCAATTTCCTTTGGTATTTCCTCAACGCACATTTTATTCTAAAATGACAGATTACAAAGACACTTGCCTAGGACTATGAGATGTAATTCATCTGAATTAACATGAGCCCTGGTAAAAGGTAAACTGAGGCATATTAAAAATTCTAAGAGTTTATTTCGGCAAAAATCAGTTTGAATTGAGCAGCATCTAATCTAACACATAGAAAGGATCTCCGAGGAGCTGTACAAAATGAAAGACTTTTATAGGCAGAAGGGAACAAGGTAAAAGAAAGTTATACTAGGCAAAAAAAGCGGGTTGGTTATTGCAAGGTTACTTTTCCTAAGGGGATGGCAGGAATCTATCAGGCAGATTACCTAACTAGTACTGATCAGGCAATTCCTGATTCACTGGTTTAAGATTCCATTTCTGGAATAGCCAAAATTAAGTCTCAGTTTGGTGATATGCAGCTTAGCATAAGCAACTCCATTTTGGGCTTGTTGATTTGTTTTTTAGCAAACCCTAATCCTGTTAAAGACAGGGATCTACCATTTGTAGAGTAGCTGCTATGGGCTGGAAATTGTTAGGAGTTGTATATATAGTCATCCCTCCACATCCACAGGTTCTACATCCTCAAATTCAACCAACCACAGATCAAAAATATTCAGAAAAAAAAATTCCAGAAATTTCCAAAAAGCAAAACTTGAATTTTCAGCACTCCAGCAACTACTTACATAGCATTTACATTGTATTTACAACTATTTACATAGCATTTGCATTGTATTAAATAGTATAAGTAATCTTGAGATGACAAAGTATACGTGAAGATGTGCATAGGTTATATGCAAATACTACACCATTTTCTGTAAGGGACTTGAGCATCTACCAATCTTGGTATCTGGGGGAGGGTCCTGGAACAAGTCTCGAGTGGATACAGAAGGACAACTGTATATTATCTCAGTTAATCCTCACGATCACCCTCATCCTGATTTACAGAGGAGGAAAGATTTCAAAACTTTCTTGAGGTTGAAAAGCTAATAATTGGCAGAACTCAGAATTTAAATCCAGTTGTCTCATCCTAAATGTTTTGTTTCTAAATCTCTAAAGCTATTTTGGAATGTAGAGATGAAAGCCAGACTATCATTCCCACAATGATTTTCAAATATTCCCACAAAGGAATGGATTTTCTAAGTACTTTATAAGTGTCTTTCTAGTTGATAAAACACCATATGCTATTATCTAAACTTTTACACAATTATATCACATTTTTACTATGGAAACTTAGAACTTTAGAAGTCCTTCTTGTTATTTTGTCATTGGTTGTCTTGGTAGTTGCTTTTTTCTCTTCATTAAAGATAAATAATCTGAAACTATCACACTTGGCAAAAGAATTAAGGATTACTTACTTAAAAAATTGAGCAAACTTTTCTTTAACCTTTAAAAATGTATCCATAGCACATTATCTTTAAAACTGAGGTTGGACTACACCTCCAGGAAGAGGGAGTAGACATACTTTTCTCTATTTCTACCACTAAGTACAATGAAAAACTCTGGAACATATATGTAAAGCAAATGTAATAAGACCCATAGCATTATTATTTACAATAGCCAAGACATAGAAGCAACCTAAGTGTCTATCAAAGATGAATGGATAAAGAATTAGCCATAAAACCAAATGAAATTTTGCCATTTACAGCAACATGGGTGGACCAGGAAGGTATTATGTTTAGTGAAATAAGTCAGACAGATAAAGACGAATCTAAAAAAGAAAACAAAAGAATGAAGATAACAAAACAGAAACAGATATAGAGAACAAACTAGTGGTTACCAATGGGATGAAGAAAGGGGGCAGGGGCAAGATAGGGACAGGGGATTAAGAGGTACAAACTACTATGCATAAAATAAATGAGTACACATATATATCGTACAGCACAGGCAATAGAGCCAATATTTTATAATATCTATAAATAGAATATAATATTTAAAAATTGTGAATCACTATGTTGTATACCTGGAACTTATATAATATTGTAAATCAACTATACCTCAATAAAATAAAATAAAGGAGCTATAAAAAGATAATACTCAAAATTCATCACCAACTAATAATTTTGCATTTTACTAGGATCTATGCTTTGAGGCTGTTTACATCTATATTGTAGCTGTATGATGGAAATACTATATAATGATGTGCTACTGAATGTCTCTGCCCAATTCCACAATCAGGGACATCACGTTGGTAGCTTGAAATCAGCTCTGGTGGGATAATTTACATCATGAAAATCAGCAAATGCTACAAATTGGGACTTTGATCCCCTGGAGAGCTGGTTGTTAAACATTTACCAACCCACCACTGGCCCAGAGATGTCAGTGCCTCATCCAGTACCACATTTGCTTCCTTTCATTGCCTCCAGAAATGCCTTCCTAGTCCCTCTCAACCCCTATCCTTCTGAAACCTCTGCCTTTTGTATGACCACTGGATGACTGGCTTCCATTCTCAGCTTCCCCAGTAAAGCCGCCTTTGCCCTGGGTGAGCCCCATTGCACACCTCTTGGCATTTATAGTGTGAATGAATGAATGGATGGATGGAGGAGTGAATGAATGAATGAATGCTTCAGGGATTATTTCTAAACTATGATCTTGCCATTGTTTAACTTCCACAACATATAGCCAGGTGACACTATTTATGACTCATAAATACCAATTTTGCTCCCAGGATTTTGAGTGTAACTTCTCTGTATCCCAAATTGCCTTCTGGTTAAAAGAGGCTCTTAATCCCCTCTCCTTACTAACCCCATAGGATAGCATGAAGCTTAATCGTCGAGAAGACACTTTGAAAATAAGTGCTGCTATACAAACATATGGCAGTGCTACTATTATTATAGTAAGTTTCAAGTCCTTGAAGGCACAACTTGTGCATGTTCCCAAGAAACTAGATATATGGTTGTGATAACTTGAATTGGAAATTAGTGTAAAAATAGAAAGCGCCGTAATGTAAAATATTTATTGTGTGCTTTTTATGTATAGCTGATTTGTTTTTTTAACAGTGACTTTTAAATGGTCTTATTACATCCTCTATGGATATAATTATTAAATAATTATATAAGCTACAGTTACAGATATAAGCTAACTGAAAGATAATTGTGTAGTTGTAGCAGCACTGAAATGTAAACTCTTAGATGCAGAGAACAAGTTTCGTCGTAATTATACTTGCCATTAAATGGTAACATCCAACTGGTATCTAATCTTCAGGCTACAAATAAGCGTGTAATATTGCAAATACACTCTAATTACATGGCTGTTTGTCCCCTGTAAAAGTAATAAGATGAATTACAAGCAGTGTTGCAAATTCCAATGAAGAATTTTATTCAGACTCTAATGAAAGATGCCAGGTGAAGCTTATGGCTCAATACCCTCCTTATTTCTATCTTCGGTACCAATGATATTACTACTTAGTTCCAGATGTCAAAGTTCGTATTCCAATATTATTACCATTGACACTGTTGTTACTTAACAAGAACTGACCTGATATTTTACTGAAGGCTGCAAAAGTCTTATTTTGGAAATTGAAGCAAAATGTATAAAATATTTGTCTGATAGAATTCTAATAAAGAAAAGTGACTAATTTCTCCATCTTAAATCCTTAGAAGACAACTTTATTATCTCAAACCCTCTACTTGAACATTTATCTAAAACCATAATTCTTCATTTCTGTTAATTTGGGTCAGCATGAAAGTGCATCTTCTAATTGAACTTCTGTGTTCATATGGTCAGATATCCGGTACCTGGTACAGAACTTAGTAAATATTTTGAATGAATGAATGAACAATTGAAAAATAGTTTGTAAGTCTCAATTTATTTCCTGCAAGTAAATGAAGCCAAATATGTTTACCTAACTTGTTCGTGGGGTTAATAAATCATTTTGGTGACTTTTGTACACAGATTAGATATGCTATAATATGAAGACCTAGAACACTGAAGTAGATAAAAATATTGTGAATTTATGTATATTAATTGAGAACCCCTACCTTTATGACTTTAAGCGTGTATACACTTAAATAATCCCCATCAAGTGAACTGGGAAGTGATAAAGAAAAAGTAACATTAAGAATTAAGATGAGAGGTGGGCGGACAGCAGAGAGATTCCAAGACTGATCGCTTATGGCCTTAGAAACTTAAGTTTTCTATATGCTTCATCTATGCTTTAGAAATGAAAAATTCTGAAGTCTGTTACCATCACTCTATACCACATTTTATTTATCTACCTTAAACATGATTTATTTCTAAAACAACAACAGTAGCTAATATTTATTGAGGATGTATTCCTCACTGTCACCCTTTGGTGTCCCTATGTGTGAAATGGCTTTCCCAGGGT
Source organism: Eubalaena glacialis (assembly GCF_028564815.1). NCBI lineage: Eukaryota > Metazoa > Chordata > Mammalia > Artiodactyla > Balaenidae > Eubalaena > Eubalaena glacialis. The sequence goes on along the minus strand of NC_083727.1, from coordinate 60,399,338 downwards.
CAGACAGCTGGTGGAGCAGACACTTGAACCTGGAGCCAGCCAGAGGCCTGCGCTGAACCTCAGTGCCTTTCGGGGGGTGATGCTGTCGCAGTTCACCCTGGTTTCAAACTCTCTGCCTTTGCATGCACCTCTTCCGGCTACAAATGCTTTCTCTTCCTGCCCAGTGACTCAAACCCCGCTACTTAGGGCCCTACTCAAGTTCTCCCATTCCCACAGTATTTTTATTGTCCCGACCTCCTATCTCACGCAGTATGAAAAGTCTATGCACACTGTGTCATTCCCACGTAAGTAGTCTCTACCTCTTGAGGCAAGAACTTTTTTCTGAGAATTCTCTCTTACCACCCCTACTTCTCCATCCCGCCCACACCACAGCACCTAACACGTGACACATAAATAGAAAGTAACTCTTTTTTATTCTTAATCACTTTTTTTTTTTTAATTTCTTTATTCTATTTATTTATCCTTGGCTGTGTTGGGTCTTCGTTGCGGTGCGCGGGCTTCTCATTGCGGTGGCCTCTCCTGTTGCGGAGCACGGGCTCTAGGCACGTGGGCTTCAGTAGTTGTGGCTCGCGGGTTCTAGAGCGCAAGCTCAGTAGTTGTGGCGCACGGGCTTAGTTGCTCCACGGCATGTGGGATCTTCCCAGACCAGGGCTCGAACCCGTGTCCACTGCACTGGCAGGCGGACTCCCAACCACTGCACCACCAGGGAAGCCCGAAAGTAACTCTTTGTTGATAGAATGATATCGCTCAAGTTCTTAAAAGAGCTCAGCAAGAGTTGATGTACTTTCAGGATTTAAATACTGGGGCTTCGTAGTTGTGATTAACAGGAGCATATAAAGTCTAAATGTTTTCAATAGGACCCGCACTTTAAAAGCTAAAAAGTCACTTATCACAGAAAGTTCCAGATACTCAAGTGTGTGATTGAAGATGTGGCTCACTCTTCAGAATTTACTTTCCCAGTATCCTACCTTTCCCTGAAGGTTAAGCTGCTCAAATGTGTTGTCAGTTATGCTGATACCTCCTCCTCGTCCTGTGTTCCTGAGACAGGGCAGGGTGTGACTCTTCTGTTTCCAGGGGCACTGCGTATTAAGGATAGAATTTTAATCAGATCAAGTCCCACAGAATAACCAGTTTTTGATATTATATATATATATATATAATATATATATATATATATAATTTTTCTTTTGCTCCATTCTCTGTGACACCAGAGAGAGATTCAAGGGACCTGAGGCAGGCTATTGTAAAGTATCCCCTTTTCCAGTTGGTGAGAGAAGAAAACCTAAATTTAAAGAAAGAAAGCATTTCTCATACCATGGCACCTCCTTCAAGGTTTAAAAAGCAAAGATTAGGCTAGATTTGCTCTTTACAGAAATATTCAAAACACTTTAAAGAATGGCTTCTCTCTCTCTTTCTCTCAGACAGACAGACAGACAGACACACACACCCCCCCCCAAAAACCCAGCCACCGCTTATTTGATATCTTATTTGGTTTGCTGGTTGCTCTGTATCTAAATCTGAATTTTGCTCACAATAGACATGTTAAATTCTTTCCCTTACCCACCTCCTGGGAATTATATTTGCTGTTAGGTTGTACATTTACAGATTCCAGAATTTACTGATCCAAATTTTGGTCTGTGTTGTATTTTTCTCTTCCTTCTCTCTCACATTTATCATCATTTTCTGCTTGTATATCTGTCCATTTGTCTTTCTTTCCTTTAATTTCTGTTCCATGGTCCCTAGATAGAAAATGAAATATTAGGTTTGTCAAGCGTATATCACTGTTTAAATGCCTGGAGATGATGGGTTAAACAGACCAATCAATGAAACAAACCTCCAGTGCATTGCAGGGGCTGCAAGGGATGTTCCCTTTGGCTCTTTAAGACCTAACAAGTCAATAACCTATTAATATCATATTCTGCCAGCCACCTCTCCACAATTCACATGTGACTCTTTAGGACAAAAGTTTACAGTTTTGTAGTGAATTAAATAGAAGAATATTTGTGTCAAAATCCAAACTAAAAATAAACTGTAAATAAATTTAAAAAGTGAAATGGAAATAAATAATAATCATATGATTATAACTCTAAGATACACCACAATTATTTACAGTTATATCATGAGTATTACAAACACATAAAATAATTCAGATTTTTAAGCAATGAATCCAATCATGCCATCATTTTCCAGCATATTACCACATGTAATGCCTTATGAATTAAATGCCCAACACATAAAAAGGTAAGATCCTTGCACTTTGAGAGTTTACTTTGAAAAAAGATGATCAGAAAACAAAAAACTTTTCCTTAGTTTTTCCCATTTTAGATAATTTTATATCATAAAGGATCAAAATTTAATAGTCTGAATATCAAAGAAAATACATCAGAAAGCATCACTCATTATGTATAGAGCAAAGTTGTTTAATGGATATATCTGATAGTCCTTTGTATTTATAAAATCATGTATGCATATATATAAATATAAGCTATTAGGGATGACAGCATCTGAGTTGAAAAATTGACAGCTTACTTTTGATGATTTATATTTTGAACTTCTTTTACCTGTTTGTTCTTGTTTCTGATGTGAAAAAAACATAGAAATATTTTAATATAATTCAAAAACTTCTCCAAATATTAACTCATGAAGTCCAAAACTGATTTTGCATCATTAGTTTACATGAAAGGGAAATCGGAGTCAGTTAGTCCATTTCTTTTTTTTTTTTTTTTTTTAAGTTACTTGCCTTTCTTTTATTTTTATTTATTTATTTATTTATTTATTTATGGCTGTGTTGGGTCTTCGTTTCTGTGCCAGGGCTTTCTCTAGTTGTGGCAAGCGGGGGCCAGTCTTCATCGCGGTGCGCGGGCCTCTCACTATCGCGGCCTCTCTTGTTGCGGAGCACAGGCTCCAGACGCGCAGGCTCAGTAATTGTGGCTCATGGGCCCAGTTGCTCCGTGGCACGTGGGATCTTCCCAGACCAGGGCTTGAACCCGTGTGCCCTGCATCGGCAGGCAGATTCTCAACCACTGCGCCACCAGGGAAGCCCTAGTCCATTTCTTAGAAATGAAATTCTTCACTGCAACATATCTAAAGATTGAATGTATTCTGTGACATTAGAAAAATTTAGAAGTCTTTAGTATTACCCTTCCCAAAGAGAACTACTCCTAATACCGTGGTTAAGGATCCAGCTTTGGAGTCAGACAGATTTCATTTTAAATCCTGGCTCCATTACTTACAAATCATGTGACACTGGTTTTTTCAATCTCCCAATGTAAAATGGAGACTTTAACTTGTTCCTTGATGGGTTTGGTGACAATTAAATGAAATGTCATATCATAATGAATGCAGAGTGCTTTGCCCTGTACTGAGCACGGAGTAATCATTTAATACATGGAAAAGAATGGAGTTCATCCGACTAATCCCAGTCATTCAAGGACATGGGCATACTGTGTTCAAATATCCTTTCCCCAAAATTCCTTATATATCCTGAGCTCATCTACCTATCTTACTATAGGGCTGTCTTTTGAACTGAACATTATACAGCTATTAAAGCAACTCAAGATCTACTCTTCTTTTGTGTTGGTATTAGCCATATCAACTTGTAGTAGTGAAAATAAAGGATCACTCCCATTCCAGATGAAAGCAATGAGGCAAGCAGTAGGAGTAGGATTCATCTTTGGGGAAAGTACTGTGTCCTGAAAGAAAGAAAATTATGAGTACGATCACCCAGATTCCAAGCTAGGTAGGTAACTTTTCTTGCCTATATATGATATACTACCAGCTTCTCTCCTGAGGACGCCCAGTCATTTTCATTCATTCAACAAACATTTATTGAACACCTCCTGTGTTCAAATCCCTGAAATAGGCTTGAAATATACTTGTGAAAATTGCCAACATTCCCTGCCCGCCCAGAGTTCTTGCCCTCCCTTTCCCGAGAACCCTACACATCCACCATTTGCTAATCAAGTGAATATCTATCCAAGGGCTTCAACAATAGTTTAAGTTAGATTTTGATTAAAAAAAAGAAAGTTTACTATCTTGTCTCTACTTTTCTTTTATTATTTTTTTTACCCAGCTTCTCATTTCACCCTACCCTTTGACACAGCCATACAGAGTTTGTAGTTCCACTCTGTTTCCCTGTCTAAAACGTAGTGCTCAACTTTGGTTTCACTTTAGAATCACCTGGGTAGATGGTGTTAATCTTTATGCCCAGGTTCCAACCCAGACAAATTATGTCAGAATCCCAAGGAGTGGGCCCAAAGCATCAGCTGTGTTTAACTCCCCAGGTAATTCCAACTTGCAGTCAAGGTTGAGACTCTGCTCCAAAGTCTTTCTCTGCACATACCACCCTTACTTCACAACTCACTTCTTTGTTGCCTCACTCCTTACTCAGCCAGCAAGACACAGCTCAGCTATTCTTTCTTCCTGTGAAGCATTTCCTGAACTCAGCCGACCTAGACTGGCATAGGGTCATGCATTGATTTTCTACTGCTGCATAACAAATACCATAGATTTAGCCTAAAAAACCACTCATTTATTAGCTCAGAGTTCTGTAGGTCAGAAGTCCAAGCACGCATGGTAGTGTTCTCTACTCACAGTGTCCACAAGGCTGAAATCAAGGTGTCAATCAGCCGTGTCTTCATCTGGAGTGCCAATTAAGGTGAGATCCACTTCCAAGCTCCCCTAGCTTGTTTGCAGAAATCATTTCCTTACAGTTGTAGAACTGGGGTCCCTGTTGTCTTATTAACTGGCAGCCAGGGACGGCTCTCAGCTTCTAGAAGCTACTCTTGAGTCCTTGCCATATGGTCTCCTCCGGCCATCTCACACTTCCAATATGGCTGACTTCAGAAAGGGGCCAGTTCCTGCAAAGGGTTCTCCTGATTAGTTCAGGCCCACCTGGATAGTCTCCCCTTTGATTAATTCAAAGTCAACAGATTAGTAAGCTAATTATAAGCGTGCTATCCCATCATATTCATAGGTTCTTCACAGGCTCCAAAGGAGGGACTTGTACCAGAAGGTGGGAATCTTGGAAGCCATCTTTGAATTTTGCCTACCAAGTACCCCTCCTATGGCTCCCAGAAGTCCGTCACCACTATTTCTCTAGACATTGACTCCTAGAAGGACAGGGACCATGTTATAGTCCTATTTGTCTGCTCAGCATGTATAACTCAAAGCCTGGAATAGGTACTTGTTCACCAAGAGTTTACTAAGTATTCATGTGGTGCATATGCATAAGTCAGACCTTTTGCATATTAGAAAATAGAGCAAGCACAAATTTAGATAAAAGCCTGATCCAGGGTCTTAGGGAAGATGCAACTAATTCAATAATTTCAAAAGTTAAGAAAGGGTAACTTCAAAAGCAGGCTAATAAACATATAAGAGTACTTTTATTTTCCTTTGAAGATTTTTAATTAATTTCATTGTTTCTAAAATCATTGTTGTCTCAAAATATGTATGAACTTTTTTTCATATTTATTGCCTTTGAACCCAATGCCTACTTTTCCATTTTGCATCCTTATTTTGATGGCTTGAAGAATAATTTTTCCCTCTATTGGCCAACGTGCCAAATACATCATTCATATGATGTACAATATACATGCAAATTAATAGTAATTAATTGATCTTTACATTATGATCATAAAGTTAATTGTGTAATGCAGTTATTCTGCCTTGATGGTGCTTGGCACAGTGAAGAATGGAGACTTTGGCATTTGCATTGCATTTCCAACACCCCTAGCCTCTAGCCTTGGATAAGTCACCTCTACCGTCTCAGTTTTTTCTTCCCTAAAATGGAGATGGCAATACCTTTTTGAATGTATGTATGGAAGAATTCGAGATAAGTTGTGAGGAACTGGCACAGAAAAATAGTGATAATTGTTGATTAAATGCCAACAATTTTCCCTATCCCCATCCTACCCAATCTTGAGACATTTACAGGGAGAAGGGAAAGTAAATTACTTACTTCCCCCTCTGTTTATAGGAACATGTTAGGAGAAGAAGATCCACCTACCTAAAAATTTAATCTGATCTAAAATAAAGATAAAACTGTAAATTCAAAGCTTATTCTAAAGCACATTGTTGACCAAAGTCTGAAAGCAGGAGACTGAGAAAAGGGTAACTCAAACTACTTCATATAAAATTAAACAGGAGAAATTGTTTCCAACTATACTGCTGTTTGGAAAATCTTTCTCTTCTGTCATATAGCTCTAGACCAGTGCTGTCTAACAGAAATATAATGCAAGCCACATATGTAATAGAAGCTACATTGAAAAGAGTTTTAAAAAAAGTGTAATTAATTTTAATAATATATTTTACTTAATATATATAAAATATTGCTTCAACATATAATCAAAACGAAAAATTATTAATGAGCTATTTTACATTTTTTTAAATGCCACCTCTTCAAAATTTCACACACATTTTTTTTCATTTGTGACACATTTCACTTGGAACTATCCACAATCTATGGGCTCAGTAACCACATGACATGTCTGTAAGTGTGTGTTTCTGTGTGTATATTTTTGTCTATGTATATGTTTTAACCTAAAGACTCTTAAACCCCAAGAAAAATGAAGGATATATTTTCCCTTTACACAAGTGAAAACGAACCTGACTCAGCTCACCAAAGTTCACCTTGGACCCTATGCTAGACTTGAGTGCTCTTATGACATCTCTCTCTCTCGCGCTTTCTCTCTTTCTCCTCTGTTCCCCTCTCTCTTTCCCCCCATCTCTCTCTCCCTCTTTCTGTCTCTCAAAATGTGCCTTCAGGTAGGGAAACAAGACTAGGAATCCGAGCACCCATAAGGACTATCCCTGTGAAGCGTTTGATACTTTTTACTCTATGAAAAGTCACATTAAAATCTGGGTTTTTTATTGTTTTTCTCATCTCCCCTGTAATAACCTCTAGTTTCCTCCCAAACTCCTACTAAGGACACTGGCTTTGTTCTAGTGTAGTGGGGAATTTTAAAGGAAGGGAAATAAAGTATGACCTTCCCCATGTCACCTCTCTGCTGAGACCAGAGTATCATTTTGAGGGAGGAAATGGTCCTGAAGTTCCAGAAATGACCAGCTGCCCACAGCAGGCCTAGGAAGGATGGGAAAAGAGAGCAAGAGAAGAGAAGCAGCTGCACTAGGGAGTCTATCCTTTTTCTCTGGTGCGTTATAAGAATACCCTTAAAGAAGAGGCGAACACTTGGGCTACTTCTTTGTTTTTATTGATATTAAAAGGTAATTTATACACTTTTCTCAATGGAAGGAGGGGGATTGGTCAAATGGATGGACTAAGAATCTGTGATGCTGCCCAGTGATAGGCTAAAATTCTTATCTTAACTCTTCTTAGACTATGACAAGACAGCTTTCTGCACAAAATCTGATTTGATAGAGCAACAAAGTCTCCATGAAGACTATGGAGACGCCAGGTGCTCTAGAAATAGTCTGAGAGGTACAGAATGTAAAATGCTTGTCCAAGTACCCTGGCTGGCAATTTCTGAAACCTTTCTCGGTGCAGGATCCTGCCCCACACACATACACACGTGGACATGGAACACGCATGCCCAGGAAGAAGAGAGACAGAGAAATATTACTGTGAATTAGGTAATTTAGTAATGTCTTGACTTTTTTAGGCTACTAGGTTTCCATTTCCTCAACTAGAACAATGTTAATAACCCCCTAGTGATCCAATCAAAAAGAGAAGAATGTACCATGCAAAAAGCAAACCAAAAAAAACAAGATTCTCTAGCCATCGTGGTCTGACCCTGTGGGAAAAACACCCCACCAAATACATATGCAGTTTCAATAATACCCTAACCTTGAAATAATTCAACGTGCTATTTGATAAATAGCATGCACGTGTGGGTATATGAACACACACACCAACACACACTAACACATAAATATGCTTTTCATATGTAGAGATGAACCTACTCACACAGATGGCTCCTGGTGGATACAAAAGTCAGGCGAGAGGGCCACTGAGAGGCCAAGTGTCCTGTCCACATGCAAAGGCCATCCTTTTATCTGCAGCTACAGCTGCTATTCTCAATGCCTAAAAGAGATAGGACTACCCGCAGACAAAGCTGTTACCAAACCTCCACCCAAGGACTTAGAATCCCAAGAAAAAAAGGCTTTGACCTTGTCAAAAAGATATTTGGGAAGATGCTGGATCAGAAAGAAGACCTTTCCGCATAGCTTTTGGAGAAAACCACAATTTTTAAGTATTAGTCATAATTAATGCAAGAAGATCCTCTCCTTGCAGACAGGTAAAATCAGGCTAAAGTCATTTCACTAGTGATCAGATAGCTGAAGTCTAGCTAATGAATTATGTTGCTGCAGTAACCGGAAAAAAAGAAGATGAAAGTCTGTGATCCACTGTGAAAACATTTAGGGATAAATTTGAGGTTCCAATTCACAGAACATATCTGTAAAGTTTATTATAACTCCAAAGTTCCCAGTTTAAATTGGCTTCTTCCTGAAGATTGGAATGTTTAAATTGCATAGAGATGGAGAAAGACGCACTGTTTCTCACCAAAAATGGAGCTCAATTTCAAAGAAGCTAGTTCATAACTTGAATTATTCTATCTAATACAAGTTACCTTCCACAAAAAGATAGTGTAAAGTGTGGCAATTGCAGGTCATGTTTACCCTCTGTCAAAATATTTCTCAGATTCTTTCAGTTAAATATATATTCTTGATCTCATCTGTGTCCCTGCTCTGTATAAAAACTGTATTTCCTGTGCTTTAAAATATGAAAGTTAAAAACACCAAGAATATTTCCATGTCAGTGCATTTAACTGATTTTTAAAGTTCTACCTTATTTTTTTCCATACAGGGAATAACCAAAATGTTAACCTATTTGTATAATACACATTTAATGAATATAGTCTGTCCATTTTATGAGTTCAAGTAAATATCTTTAATATAATAAGTAACTATATAGTAAATATATATACATGTAAATATATATTTACTATATATATGTGTAAATATATATTTACTATATATGATATTGTCATTAATATGCAAATATATATCTTTATTCATCTATATATACTATTCATATTTAAATGAATACGAATATTCACATATGAATGATGGTCTTTATAAGAACAGTTTTGAAAACAAAAGAAGATATTCTAGAACTATTTTAAGGGCTACTACCAAGAAATTAAAGCACCTAATTTTAAGAATTATCACAGTTTCATAAAAGAATAACCAGGGAAATTTTGAAAAGTAAGAGGCTGGCCTAATCTATTCTACCAGCTATTAAAACATATTAAAAATCTACCATAATGAAAACAGCTTGGTATTCTAATTGTTTGTTTCTTCCCTTGAATACGTTTAACCCTTAGGTGGGATCTTCAGTCTCTATTCTCCATGTCTGGTGCCTATCTCATGGTTTTCATTTATTTGCTGAATCTTTCTCTCTTTGAAAGAAACCCTTTGGGGAGTTTAAGAAAAATAATGTAGGCTACTTCTGAAGTTGTCTAGCTTCAGTAAATTCCCTTTCCCTGTCACTACTGAGAAATAAACACTTTGCAATTCATAGAGTAGAAGCAAACTACCTGATGTTCCAAACACTGCACACAAGTCAGCGTGGAATATCAAAAGTGTTAGAGGAGGGACTTCCCTGGAGGTCCAGTGGTTGGGACTCCGCACTTCCACTGCAGAGGGCACGGGTTCAATCCCTGGGCCGGGAACTAAGATCCCACATGCCTGAGGCACGGCCAAAAATAAAATAAAAGTAAAAAATAAAATAGATTAAAAATAAATATATCTATTTAAAAGTGTTAGAGTAGCAATGCATCAACTCTATGAGTGTCAACCAGAAAACACAGTGCCTGCATGATTCAGCAGCAAGCCAATCAGAGGTCACCTACCAGAGCAGGCTGGTCATAAGTTTCAGTTCCCAAAAGCTGGTTAACCTGCCCTCAATCATGTAATTAAACCTGTTGTGTTCATCCCAGTTACCACCGAACCTTCATATATTGTAGTACAATGGATCGATTTGGTAAGTACCAACAAGCAGTGGATCGTCATCATCAATGACTTTATTCTACACCAAGCTCTCCATCTCCAGGCCTTTGCACATGCTGTGTCCTCTGTCTGGAACATACCTGTTGCACCCCTGCCCTCTCTATCACCCTTTCCTTAATATTGTCGACTCACTGTTGAGGTTTCTTTCAAATAATATATAATTTTTTCCTGCATGTGAATTTAATTTCACAATTCTTCTTCAATCCCAGTGCAGATGACTCACTTCAAAGCCTTTCCTAGCTCCCAAACATTATGTTAATTGGTTATGTAAATTGTCACTCCTCTCTTCATAGACAGCACCCTGTGCTTCTGTTTATCACAGCTCTTATCACCAGAAAATGTGTGGGCCTCTTTGTTTCGTTCTCTCCCCCACTGGACTGTAAACTTCAAAGGACAAGTACTAGGCAAGTCTTAGCTAATGATAACTTCTCAGCACCTAAAACCAAAACAAACAAGCAATTCCTATTTTAACTTCTTTGGGAATGTAATGACATTAAAAACTACCCTTGACACTAAGGGTACCTACAAAAAAAAAAAAAAAGGATATGCCACAAACTTTATCTGAAAATCCATCCACTTTTTCTATTTTTAAAACCATAACCAAGCCACCATCCCCTTGCACCTGGATTCTGAGGACCCTCCTTACTATCACCTCACTTTCCAAGTTGCTCACCTTTACTTTTAAAATGCACATTGGATCATCATGTCACTCACCTACTTAAACCTTCCATTGGCTGTCCACTGAACTTAAGATATCAAGTCCTAAACATGACTTACAAGGTCGGGCATATCTGGCCCCTGCCCACCTCTGCAGCTCCAGCTCTTTCTACTGAACCTACAGTTCACCAAGTGTCTTCCCAGCTCAAGTGTTGTTCCTGCTCTACCTGGGCTATTCTCTGTCCCTCCCACCCCCTCAACACAACCTAGCCCCACCTGAATGACCCATTCTCACCCTTCAGGTCTCAGAGGTCACCCTGTTCCTCAATATGAAAGCAGCCTCGCCTGTTATATTCTTTCAAGGAACATGCATTTTTTTTTTCCTTCAGAGCATCTTTTCCAATTCATCATTGTATTCCCCTAGTAAACTTTAAGTTCTATGAGGGCAGGGATCAAACCTATTCTCTTCACCACTATATCCACAGTGCTCAGCTTGGGACCTATCTTCTAGTAAGTTCTTGATATGTGCTTTGAATGAATGAGTGGGTAATAAAGATGGAAAATGCAGGAAGAGCTCAGAATAGAGAGTGGAGATTGAGAGTCAGCCCTCTCCTGCCAGAGGAGCTAGCCCCTGAGTTGCTCTGTAAAAGATGTGGTTGGGTTAGAAGAGTGATTTCCAGATTTCATGAAACAATTTTTTTTAATGGAGACTTACAGAATGTTGCCAGCTCAATTTTTCCATGTAACGTCATTAAAACCAAAAATGATTCCAACTAGAATAACTATTATTTTGTTTAGAAAGATATATTTTAACACTAAAAACAGGGGGAAAAAACTTCAAAGTAAAGGACAGTTCTTTAAACTGGATGAATCTACCCTTATGCAAAATAAATCATCCTGGGGTGTGTGTGTGTGTGTGTGTGTGTGTGTGTGTGTGTGTGTGTGTGTTTTCTGGTTTCCCTTCAGAAAATTCCAGCAAGGACTGGCTCAAATCCATGGACCAGCCCTTGCTAAACACTGACCTGGATGAGAGGAGGGGATGCAGAAGGCAGACAAAGTCCCCAGGAGTGCTCCAGGCACATTCAGGAAACAATAAATGGATAGCCAAGATGCAGGTTTCGTGAAAGAGGAAATGATGACTAGATAAAGAGTGGAGGCAAAATGCCTGGACCATTAAACAAAAAATGCTCCCTTTCATCATGCTTGGCTCACACACAGAAATACCAGTGTTTCCAATAGGAGGAGAGGCCGAAAGGAAAGGGGGAGGAAAAGCCACTCAGCTGTTGAGATTGAACGTCTACTATGTGCCCGCACTGGATGGGGGCAGAGAGAAAGTAGGAGAAATACCTGCTGTGCTCGCTTCAACAGGGGGGGACAGTGGGACAGGATGAAGGGCAGTGAAATAGCAGTGCACAGATTCAACACCAGCAGAGAGGCTGGAAGTAGACACAGAGTGTTCAAGTGTATAATTACAGAGAAGAAAATGAAAGCTACAAAATAGCAAGTGGGAGTGACCCCATTTTCTGCTCTCCTAGCACATGGGTTCTGGCCCCCATCCAGGCCCTAGGTGCCCAGTGATTTGGAGGAGGAAGGCAGAGCTCCCTGGGTGGGGAACAATGAAGAGCTCCAGAGTAGATCTTTGACCCTTGTTTCCTCCTTACTGCATCCCAAGCCCTGCAGAGTTACAGAATGTAGAATCACCCAAGGCATCTTCACCTTCTTTTGGACAGTTCATCTCAGCCCCATCCCCAAATATAGGACAGATTATCACATTTCTTCGTCATTACACAGAAAGGGGGGGATTATAGTAGTTACCAGCCACTCCCATTTATTGAGAATTAGAAAACAGACAAATAAGGGGAAAATCAATCTGAAATAAGATTATCAACTCGACCCAAAGTCAAGATTGAAATTCTGATTGACCAGCATACTGTCCACTATTAATTTTACTATTCAATGTTCTTTGCCACATTTGAAACTTTCCCTTTTCAGAGAAATCTTCCATCCTTGAAGGTCCATAATGCAGAATACAGATGTAGCTCACTTTGCCCTAAATCTCTTTTTTTCCCTAAATCAATTATATTTTAAATGCACTTCCAGCGTTTTCTATTTACAGGAACTAATGGCTATGCCAAAAGAGTGATAAGTCAGTGTTACAGTTTGTTTGTTTTGAATGTGCATAGTTGTGGATGCTGAGATATGGGGTGGGTCAGTCTGGAGTCCCTCCTGAAGCCATGGACGCCAACATCATGAAGCCCTGCTCCTGGGCCATTCACTGTGCATCGATTGCTCCTGGAACTTACGTCCTTTTGTAAAGCAGAGTGCTTTGTGAATATGGATTACCACTCCTCTGTTCATTCTTTGCCTCTGTTCAGAATTTAGAATATTGAGTGTTCTTCAACCAGCATACAGGTTCTCCTTTGAGCATTAGAAGACTTGGTTTCCAATTCTTCACTCCTCCACTCTCTTTGATATACAAGTGGCCTCATTTCCAACTCATGGCAACTAGGATGATTGCAAAGTCCTCAGCCTTTCTTGGAAGAAGGCACTATAGAAATACAAGTTCATGCTTACCTGTTAGTTTTTGTTCAGTGTTTTCCTGAGTCTCTGAAAATCCTGTTTTCAATAATGCAAATATATTTTAGATTTGCACTTCTTTTTACATAGGGTCTTGTACATCTCTTTATGTAGGAAATTTAAAACCAAATTCCTACTCCAAATGCACCTGGAGGAGCAACTATTGAGGCTTGCTTGATTTCAAACTATGTTTCACATGAATTGACTTAAAGTCTTCTAATACGAAAGAATAACAAATAGTATTAAATATTTCAAGAGGTTTCCCATAACACTTGAGGGGAAAAAAAATGGTATGAAACAAGTACCCATCAACTGAGGAATGGTTGGGTAGATTCCATGCTGTGGAATATTGTTATGCAGCCGTTATAAAAAGAGTGATTTGAGTGTGTACTTAACCAAAGGGGATATTCGTGATATGTTACTATTAGGTTAAAATGAAAACAAGTTTCAGAGAAATTTGTACAAGATGGCATCATTTTTGTAGAAAGCAAAAATATATATGTATAGATGTGTTTGTACATGCTGGTATGAGCACAAAGAAAGGTTTGGAGAAAAGCACACCAAACCTTTATAAGACTGGTCCCAATGAAATGGCAATGGGGGTAGAGGATGATAACTTTTTCATTATCTATCTTGGTACTGTTTCACATGTTACAACCAGTACATGTTACTCATAATTATAAAATAGCATAATAAATACAGTTTAAAAGGAAAACAGTTGTCTTATATTGTGGGTCTATAATAAAATCCCAAAGCAGGAGAGTTTGTCTGATTAGGAATTTGGGAATTCTGGTTGCTCTATAGGTAACAGCTCAAAGATCGTCCACATTTAGACAGGAACAACCTTAAATTGTATGCCAGTTTTGGCCTGGAACATTCTTGGGGATGATTGAATGCTGCAGCTTTCAATACAAAGAAAGGAATTTTGACACCAGCTAAGCATTTCCCAGCTCCTGCTCAATGATACTTTTCCCCATGACAGGAAAAATCAGAAGCTTGTAAATCATAACCAGGATATTCAGAGAAAATTTCTGTTCTTGGTTTTCTCTGCCAATTATCTGTCCACTGACAAAGTATTAAAAAATAGTATAAGTGATGTGACATTTTAAGGAGCAAGAAAAATAACAGACACGCCTGTAGTAGGCTGCCAGGTGCACGGCGCCTTAGCACCTTTACAGTCTTGTCAGGAAGTGAAGTTATGACACTAAGTTTTCCTACAAGAGTCTTCTTTCTCTGTGGACTGCTGATTCCTACAAATGACTCTGTGGTGCTTCCCGCTCTTCCATGCCATGATCTATCCCCCGCCGACCGTCCCATTTCCCGGCTCTTCCCCCTCACACAAAGATACAAAAGTCTAGTTATTTCACTTCCTTCCTAGATGAACTGCAAATACTTACGATTTTGCAAAAATGAAGGAAGTGCTTTCTAAAATTCTCAGCAATGGCATGAGACAGTCTGTAGTTTCAATATTATACTCTCCTAGAGTTCTGAGACTTAATAACAATGGTACTCCAAGAAAGAAGCTAGCTACCAGGTTCTTCAGGAGGATTAAAACGACTTTCAGACAGGTGCTGCATCACAGAAATTCAAGTTTACTGGATAATTAATCATAACCAAGTTAAATGGAATCTTTATCCAATTTTTATTTTATTCATATATTAATGTCACCTTGCCCTATTCCAGAAAACCCCTTTAGACTTTTCCCTTTTCTGGCTAAGACAATCATATGCAACTCAACAGTTTACAAAGTCAGATTGCCACATGATCCATCCTTTATTCTAATACTTTTCTCTCCTACCATCACTCATCCAGTGTTCTCTCTTGCTCCTACCTCCCTTTCTTTTATCCCTTTGATTTTCCCCTCTGTGACTCGTATTACACTCCTTCACAAAGGTTTCTGTTTCTGCCATCCCTTCTTTCTGAGGCAGCACCATCTTTGTCTCACATTCAATGATGTCCTCCATCAGGCCAGCCTGGATTGGGGTTCTGGGTTGACAATAAAGCTTTGATGCTGAGGTAGAGGAAACTCTCACACAAAGAGAGGGCTGTGGCCATGGAAAAGGCACTATGGCCAAGTTGGGGGATTGAAATTTCATTTCCTTGGAGGGGGTTGGAAAAGAGGTTGTAATATGGAGTCAGGTTTCCCTTACCAAAAGTCCCTACTTCAACTCTTGTAGATGTAATCACAAATATGCTTACATTTGCCTACAAATTTTTTAAAACTTTCAAACATCTTATATAAATTCATGTGAAAGGCAATAAATGAACAAACAATAAAATAATAATAGTTATTCAAGAGATCCTTCCAGGTGTTGAAAAAGAGAAGAGAAGGCATAGCTGAGCTGGTAAGAGGTTACTTAGTGGACTCCTGCAGAATGGGGGAGAGGTTGGAAATAGGGGCGTTCTGTCCTAGCCTCTGCTCCTCTGCTGCATCCCAACCCCTAACCCACCTCACCCCGAGAGTGTCCTTAGAAATACTTGACATTGCAGGCAGGATCCTGAGACAGGGAACTGGAGAAAACCTCAGGCCTTGACCTTGGGGTGTTTCTAATATCACTGGTAGTTGGATCAAAGGATCCCCTCCATGACCCTTTGGTCGATTATTAAACTCATAAAAATAGCATCTTCTCAGAATTTGAAAAAGAATAGATACATATATATGTATAACTGAATCACTTTGCTGTACAGCTGAAACCAGCACAACATTGTTAATCAACTATGCTCCAATATAAAATAAAAAAATTTTTTAAATAAAAATTTTAAAAAGTAAAAATGTAAAAAAATAGCATCTTCTCATATCTTGGTTTTCTAGCAATGAAAACAAAAGTGCTATTTTTTCCTGAGTTATCTAAGCTCCAAGAATCAAGCGATCTATATTTCAAATACAGAGGTTCTTTATTATCAAACAGTTGTTTTTAATTCAGGAATTATTCATTTCATTTTTATTTGGGGGTTATATGTATAAAACCAGAATTATATATTTAAAATCTTAATGGAGTAATTATTCATGCAAGTCACTGAGATATTTGGTGAAAATATACTATACTCTGAGCAGGATAATCTTCCTTAACTGCAGATGGAGGAAAGTTGTAAAATCTTAAAAAAAAAAAAAAATGTATTTGGTGAACAGCTCCTGGGTATGTGGGCCAATCTCAGCCAATTAGAGGCTATTCATTAAGGCCCCAAAAGTGTTGCCTGGGTAGCAGATTAATAATGGCACAGACCTCTTTCAGGTTTCATGACAGGGCCTATTCTTTGCCAAATGTATCACATTTGAGAGTCTGTAGCCTGTTAAGAGTATTCATTAGGAAAAATAATTATAATTTCCCAAGTTTTAGGGATTTTTTTTTTGAAATTCCCCACATTTCCACTAAACTCCAATTTCTTGATAACTTTACAAGAAAATAGTGTAAATTCACTAACTAGTAACCCTTTAGAAAACATTTTCTATTTATTGTATTAGCAAATAACTTGGTAAATTTGAAATGCTGCTCACAATTAAAGCCATAAGTCATATTTTTCCACTTTCTGAGTTTCCCTCTTCTCTTGCCTTCTGTTTTCTCTTTGGCTAAAATAAGAGAGCAATCTGAGGTAATTTGATGGGGGGAAGCTGAAATTGAATTTGATTCTCTGTTCTAAATTTTCCTTTCTTTTCGTTCTTTCTCCGTCCTCTTTTTTCTTCCCTCCCTGGCTTCCTCCCTTCTCTCTGTCTCTCCACTCCACCGCTGTCCTCATCACAATCAAATGTTTCCTGTCACTGCCCCATGTAAGCTTCAGTAGCTGAGTCCCAGGCACCAGGAGCTGGGCCCCAAAAGCATAGCACACCTTCTCTGCCCTCCAGGAGCAGGCAGCTCAATCAAGAAGACCAAATATATACACATATCTTCTTGCCCTCATTCCTTCACCCTACAAACATTTATTGAGCACCTACTCTGTGTCAGGCGCTGTGTTAGGTGAT
This sequence comes from Eubalaena glacialis, assembly GCF_028564815.1. Classification (NCBI taxonomy): domain Eukaryota; kingdom Metazoa; phylum Chordata; class Mammalia; order Artiodactyla; family Balaenidae; genus Eubalaena; species Eubalaena glacialis. Next base: position 60,382,117 of record NC_083727.1, on the reverse strand, counting down.
AAAAAAAAAGACTCCACCCTAACAGCAACAACCAAAATAAAGTAGCTAACACAGCAAAATACAATAATCACCAAATGTCCCATAGACCAAAAATGTTGTGGAAGACCAGAAGAAAAGAGATTTCAAACAGAAGGGATCATAGAACCTAAACAGAACAGATAAGGTAGGAAACGGTAGCCCTAACTCGATGAATATTGAAATCTCCTCTATATAAATAAAAATGAATTTGAAATTTGAGCTCTATATGCCTTCTCTACCATACATCAGATAGCAGACATATTTTTGTGGTTGATTTGGAGTTGGAGATAAAGAACCTGAATCCAAAGACCTGAATTTAAGTTCTATCTCTGTTCGTGTAGCTAGCATTAAGTATGATTTAAAATTTTAAATTGCATCGTAGATGGTAAATATTATTTGTCCCTAAAATGCTAAGTGATTTTGCTAAATTTCATTTATTTGTCCTTAAAAAAAGGCATTTATTAGTCTTTGAAAAAGAGAATTATTGAGAGAGGAGGTAATAGCATCATTTTTAGGAGTCGCTAGAGTACAGCAAAACTAAAGGGTTTGTATTTACAATAATTAGCAGACCCAGAAAAGGAATTCCAACTGTGAATGTACTTATGACATTTTTCTTTCTCACTCATAGGTGGGAGACTAAGCGAAATGACACATTCTTAAATATCACCGCGCGCGCACGCGCGCACACACACACACACATGTGTGGTGATACATATATATAAAATCACCAGATACTATGTTCTTGATGTAAAGATAAGTTGTTTTAATTCTGACTCAGCCTCCTTCCAATATTTTTTCAAAGAGTCCTTGTATAGTTTTGGAGCTAATTATTTACCAAGTAGAAATTGGAGAGGATTCAGTCTGGAAGAAGTCCATTTTAATGTAATTGTTCTGGTGTTTAGCACATCCTAGTATTTGTCATCTGTTGCTCTTGCTTTGCATTCAAAGGGTTTGGGATATGATGACCTTTAAAAAAAAAAAAACAAAACCCGCGGTATTGTGTAACACAGCCCCACTTCATTGTAATGCAGAATGCATAGCTTCCAGTGTTTGCAACACTCTGCAGCCAGTTCCTTTCACACTGAAAATAGACACAGGGCCAATGTGAGTGCACACTTTTTTTTCCAGCTCCACTAATCTTGCAGCTGACATCTTAGTGAACAATTAAGCATTCAAGAAAGTTTACGAAATTTAAAGCCAAATTGCCAGCCACTCCCTACTGATAATCTCAATCACATATTTTGCCAAAAATTGCACCAAGAAAATATGGTCACTTTAAAGGGACAAACTCAATCATTATTCAACAGCAGAAACACCTGGACCCACCCAGTCTGGCTATTTCACTTATTAAAATTCTTTTTTGTTGTTGTTATTGTTGTCATTAGAAAAAACAAAGACATTTGGGGGAAACCCCATGAGGGCTTTGCCTGAAATTTTTGTCATTTATACAACATTAGATATTTATTTTAAAGAGATCTATAAAGGCCACAGTGAATCTTCGACACAGCTTTCTTTAGCAGATTATAGGTAAGAATGTTAAATATAAGAGGTTACTAGAATTTTCCATTCCCAAGGGGGTTGTAAAGAGATTATCTTCAAATTCCAATTTAGGAGAAGGGAAGAAAGATCCTTTCTCTGCTGTTTCTTCACAGTCACAATGCATCGTAAGAGAGTTACACAGAAGTGTTTTCTGGACCACAACTTCGCCATTCCCTACCACCCAAGGTTGTAGCCTCACACGCAGGACTATGTGATCCTGAAGGTCATTGATGGGGGTCTTTGGAGGAATAGTTCTTCCTGGCATTTCTCTCACATGTTGGGATAATTGACAATTCTCACCTTCCCACCTCCAAGACTACACTATAATATATCTCCCAACTCTGCCCTCAGTCACTTGACCATTTTCTACGATCATTTCAAAGTCAGCCAAAGCCAGCCCATCATTGCCGACAACCCTCAGTGGCTCCACTGTCCCTGGCATAAAAGTGAAATCACTACTCGGGAATTCTGGCTCCAGCCCTTCTGCATCAGACACGCAGGTTGACGAAGCACGGAAACAGCAATCGGAGTACAAAGCACTTTCTGGATGCCCCTGGGTCCCTGGTGTGTCTGTGAATAAAGTTCTTATAACATTTTCACCACCTTTGCCATTTCCAGACTTTCCACTGCTCCTCTCCTCAAGCAGGCCCTCCTTCTCTTCCTTCAGATCTCAGGACATTCTCTAGAAGGTTCTTTATCATCAACTCAAGTCCTTGACGCCACCTCAGAATTTCAGCAGCATGTTATCTTAAACGTTAATTACCATCTTAGGCAGAAATCTTTTTCTCCCCAACTAAATTATAAGACAAGATAAGGATCCATAGACAGTGTGTATTCCAATGCCTGGGAAAAGGCATTCTTGGTATTTCACAGAGCTTTATTAATGATATTTTTTAAAAGGTACACCCTGAATGGGAGAGCAAATACATGGCTTCAAAACTGATGGTCTTGGAGTGACCTTAAAATTTTCAATAGAAAATGATGTTAAAAATGTGTGGATGGGCTTCCCTGGTGGCACAGTGGTTGAGAATCTGCCTGCCAATGCAGGGGACACGGGTTTGAGCCCTGGTCTGGGAAGATCCCACATGCCGCGGAGCAACTGGGCCCGTGAGCCACAACTACTGAGCCTGTGCGTCTGGAGCCTGTGCTCCGCAACAAGAGAGGCCGCGATAGTGAGAGGCCCGCGCACCGCGATGAAGAGTGGCCCCCGCTCGCCGCAACTAGAGAAAGCCCTGGCACAGAAACGAAGACCCAACACAGTCAAAAATAAATAAATAAATAAATAAATAATTTTTAAAAAAATGTGTGGATTGTGGACTGTTCTCTGGCTCTTCACGTACGGAATGGACTACGTGAAATGAAATCAGGACCAAGGTCAAGTATCATCATTCTTCAATCCTGACTCTGTCTGTGGTCTTGGGAAAGTTAGTTTATCTTTACGTTTTTACAGTTTGCCCTTTTGGGGAAGAGGAAATTAAAATGTACCTTTCCCAGAAATACAGTGACACTTTGTAGTTTAGGAGAAGTATTTAACTAATGGGAATCAGGCTCATAAAACAGAAACAAGATTGACTGATTCTGGTTGAGTTGATTTCACTCTATGACTAACTGCCTCCCCAGATTGGAAGTTCTCAGTGTCTCCATGTGAGTCGCAATCCCTGTCAGTTGCTTAGTTCTTCACAGTATCAGTGAGAGAGAGCCTGTTCCAGGCGATCTAGCTACTGCCAAGGCATCAAAAGATTTTATCTTTTTAAATCTTTCTCTACATTCTGCATGTAACAATTTATTTGTTTTTTTCACAAAATACTTACAGAGCTCTAATGGCATTAGATACCCGACATTCAATAAGTTGATGGCACTTGGTGGCACTGGCCTCCGAGTATTCAATGAGAATACTGTTTGGTTCTTTTTCATTTTAATTGCTGGAATGGCTGTGGATATAAGTTGCTTTGCACAAAAGGGTGACAAATAATGATGAAAGACACCAGAGTGCTCTCATGTGTGGCTTCGTCAGGAAGGAGAAAAGAGATTATTGCAGCTGAACTGATCACATGGAATTTGCTGGGCCTTCCTTCTCCCCCCCCACCCTGCCCCCATCGCCACCACGTCCCTTGACTGAAATGCATTTCTTACGGGCTAGTAGGGATCCAGCTGAATAACATACAAAAATTGATCCTATTAACAATGATCTTTAGAATGTTCAAGGACATAACGCCGCTTTTGTGAGGTTCCAACATAAGCATCTCCAATCCTTAAAGGAGCAAATTGTTTCTGGTTCTGTCATTTTCTTCCTAGGGAACTGTTGCCTCAAAACAGAGCTGCTTTGGGAAGGGAGGTGGGGAGGGGGAAAGGAGGGCACAGCCTCCAGTTTAAAACAATGCTCAGGCCGGCCTTCCTTCCCAGCAATGGGGACGCCACTTGTATTTTTAATTAACATTGTAATCCTTTAAAATCATTTAATATTAGGCAAATATGTTAATGCTGCAAAATCAATGCTAAGAAAACTGTCAGCAGAGATAATAGGTAAAATTATTTTATGATCTACCAGGTTTTCAATTGTTCTTTTGTTAAAAAAAAAAAAAAAAAACCTCTTCATCACTCTAACAGAGAGTCTGAGCGATCATTAAGGAAAGAATGAGTCTGTGTCCCATATTACTGAACATCTATGTGCCTGATGAAGTAGATATTTCAACCCCCTTTCCTGGTGGCAAAGTGGCTTTTCTGTTCGGTAGCACTGAGGGAACCTGCGTTCCTTCCCCCCCTCAGGAGTTACTCCTTTTTTCTCTCCCGTTCCTTCTGTTTTAGGGAATTGCCTCTGCTACCTGAGAGGCTGTTTTTCAAATACCTACATCTGTGCCCTCCCTGGGCCCTGCTTACCCTGCTCAGTGTATCTACTCTCGGCAGCCAGCCTTCAGGCCCTCACGTCTGTGACCCTTGCCACCAGCCCTCACCTCCAAGTTTCTTTGGTAGTTTTCTTATTTCAGCCCTTAGAAGCATCCTGTGAAAGCCTGTGACTCCTAACAGGATGGATAACTGCGTGTATATTGCACACACACCTCAGCAGTGGGATGCGGGCTATTTCGAACCCTGGTTTTAGATCTTTCAAAATAGAAACACTCTCTCTTTCTCTCTCTCTCTTCTTCATTCTTAATCAAGCTGTTACTTGCAGGCATTTTCATTATGACACAGGGAGCCTTACACACAAAAACGTGGGCTTTCTAGTCATAATATGCTGCTGGTGCTTCCAGAATCCAGAGAAAATTCACTGATGAGTACGGATTAAGGTTGTGGTTTTGAACTCCTCTCAACAGGCACTTTATGAATAACACCAATAGTGACAATTCTCGGTTAAAAGAGAACGCCTGTAATTAGGCCTTGGACACACATGTTAATAAGTGAGTTTCAGCTATGTCTTCCCACAATAGAGGACCCATCATTTCCATCAGGGAATCAGAGGCAGAGAAATGTTGTCCTTCATTAAATTCTACTCTTTCTGTGGTGGCTTTTTAAGTTCTGCAAAATCTGGACAGCAGAAGATTTGTTTGGAAGAAGGGCAGTCTCTCTACACCCCTCCCAAGCCAAATTCTGAGAATAGGAAAAATGATGGGCCTTAATCATTTTCTCTAACCCAGGGTCCCTATGTGTAACAATATAGCTTTCTATTGAAGGGTCCAACAGTGGGGGAGGATTCAGGTCTGTGTACAGATGAAATGAAGCCCCCAGGGGCAGGCAAGATGAGGTTTAGTATCTTAGCGTTGCAAGAATATTTTAAAAAGTGGAAATTAGATAACTAAGAAGAATCTGATTGGAATTGAGAGGATAGCGCTCAGATTTAAGAAAACACCTTCCCATCACACCCAAGTCCTCTTCGCTGTGGTGTGAGATGGTATAAAAGCTTTCAAATGGAAACCCCTTTTTATCCTGAGTGGCCAGAGTTCATTTCCGGGATGACCAGTTTCAGGGTCTCCAATTATCTACCACAAAGAATATTTTATGTTTAAAAAGCACATATATACACTTGCTGATAATGAGTTAAGTGGCTTGTTTGTACCTTGTTCATTTTTATGGTTTATTGAGAGAGGAAAATTTAGAATGAAGGATTTGCTGTTGGTAGTCTTCTTATTTCAGCCCTTAGAAGCATCCTGTGAAAGCCTGTGACTCCTAACAGGATGGATAACTGCGTGTATATTGCACACAAACCTCAGCAGTGGGATGCGGGCTATTTCGTACCCTGGTTTTAGATCTTTCAAAATAGAAACATCCTCTCTCTCTCTCTCTCTCCTTCCTTCTTAATCAAGCTGTTACTTGCAGGCATTTTCATTATGACACAGGGAGCCTTATACACAAAAATGTGGACTTTCCAGTCATAATATGCTGCTGGCGCTTCCAGAATCCAGAGAACTGGATGGACATTCCCAACTTCCATATTCTAAAGTAAGAAGCATGAAAAGACTTTGTCAACTGTAATAAACACCACGACAATGAAAGATGTCACCAGCGTCCACTCCCATATTGCTTGGGTCAGACACTTTTCTTTTTGAAACAGAAAACCTGGTTCATTGTTGAGGCTGATGCTATAGTTTTTAATAGGATCTTTCAACACCTGATGGACTCCACGGAACCAGAATATTTCTAGTAAGTGTTTCCATAAGATTTCCTTATAAGTGTAACTTTCAATTCTTTTCTACCAAAAAAACAAAAACAAAAACAAAAAAAACTGTTGCTCTGAATAGTTTAAAATCATTTTTATTGAAAGTGGGAGGGACAGGTCTTCATGTCAGGGACAGGACTTTTTGGAAGCTTCTGAAGAATCCAACATCTTATTACGCCCATGTACAGTGGGAGGGAAATGGAGAAGTTTGAATGGGCTCCAAAAGAACTGTTCTTTGTGCATCTCACTCTCTCCTGATGCGGTATGTGTTCCAGGAAAGAGGACAGGCACGGAGACTAAACACAAAAATCAAAATGGATTTTACTCCGCCTTCAGTACACAGCACGACACAAAAGTCCATTGTGCTATGAGATAACTGCGAAGATGAATGGAGTTGGCTGTCACGGAGGTGGCTGTGGGGCCGGTCTCTATTGGATCACAGTCCAGGGCGGAATTCCTTTCTGGTTCATCAGGGTCTGTTGGTACCACAGGAAGTGTCATGATCCTTTTTTTCACTAGGGCCAGATGGTGTCCTTTTTGAGGCCTTACTAATGCCCAGTTTTCCACATGTAAAACTCCTGGGAAAATGACCTAACTCACAGCTGCTTAGTGAGGCTTGAGCAAATCTTTAGAAAGACTTCTGTCAAGAGCAAGGAGATTGTACCACTAGCAGGATAAAGGGGGAGGCTGTGGCCAGAAATGTATCAATTACAAACTATTTTTAAACTGCTATCATAATTTGCATTGTGATTTGCACAATGCATGTCTTCATAGGCGGTGGCTGAAAGGCTGGTTCACGAAAGCTGCTAATTGCTAGAGATGCTGATTGTTTTCCTAGCAGAAGTTTTACCTTCCTTGAGAGCAGATGGCCTGAATAAGAAGAGAAAATGTGGTCCAGAAGGGTCGGGAAAGGACAAAAAGTGAAAGATTCCCTAGATAGCTGCAAGGAGCCTGGGGAGAGGGGAGGGACCTTGGTGTTAAAAAGAGCTAGAGAAAGTGGAAATTTTGATGTATGTGGCTTGTGTTTACCAATGAATTGAATGATTCCCAAGGGCGGACGACTGCAGGTGTGATATTCAGAAAGCAAGATGCCTTTCTATTAACTGAGTTATAGTGAGAAGACATCCAAGTTGTTACAGGGGTCAGAGAGATTCACTGAAAGTTACTGTAGGATTTTCTCCCACCCCAGAGAGCACGGATAATAATTACCTTTGGGATAAAGCTACTCTTAAGGAAGTCTTTGAATCCTTACTTATTTTTGTGTGTTGTATAGTAATTGATTCTTGCTTCTTTGTGTATTTTTCCCTTTGTGGAAATTTTTTTTAAATCTAGATTGTTGTTTTTGACTTGTTTAAAGGGGCCTTTTCTAGCCTTTAGAGTTTTCATTACCATTTTAATTAATGTGTGACAAATGACAGATTCTTCCTGTCACGTTTGAATAGTATGTTGAAGTTTTTTCAAAAATCTAAAGCCAGGTACAAAATAGGTTTGTATTTTTTTATTCCAACCTGTACAAAAAAAATTTAGTACCATCTCTTTGCAAACGAGTGACGTATCAAATAATTACCACAGGGATCTATTTCTAAAAAGTTATTTTTTTCAGGTGTATAATATTTATACAAATTTGCTTAATTTTTAGGTCACAAAAATCTAACAACGTATTACTGGGGAGGAGAAGAAAAACTGATGTGAAACATTTGACGTGCTTTCAATCAAGTGCCTAACAGTAAGTCTACTAAAAGAAATGTCTCATTCGTGTGTTTTAAACCTAGCAATAGCTGCATAGCAAATGGCAGATCAGTAACATGAGAAGGAAGCAGTACCTTTGCAATTTTTATTCTCTCAGAGATTTTGGATAAAAGCATACAAGATGGTGATCAGCTATCTTTACTGCTCAGAACCTGAAAAGCATCAATATCCATAATTTGCAGATTACTGACTTAATTGTTCATGAATATTTCACAGAACCTTGCCTCCCTTATGTAACTTATTATGGCTTATGCCTGGATGTGAATTGTCATAAAGTAACGCAGCATCCATAGAAAACATTTTAGTGAGAGGCTGCCAACCTCAGAGGATGATTGATATTTCGCTCAAGTGGTACCGGTTTTGTTCACACTTAAAATGCCCAGCTCCACGGGGAACTGGTATGTTTAGGACACGAATCTGACAAGGTAGCAGAGAAAGAAGGACATTCTCCTCTAGTTAGCAACCAGCAGCATTAGGACAAAGACCCCAAAACTTTAATTAAAGGCATAATTTGCTTGCTTGTCTTTAACTTTCTCTTTAAGCAATAATACAGCTCACTAGAAATAGTTTCAGATATAATTCTGCTGATTAGTATTGGTTTCTCTTTTGTTTTAAAAAGGAGAACAGACGCAGGTATCCTGTGTACACGTAGGCTCCATGTTGAGCAGCTAACGAGCCCTAGAGATAGAACCAGGATTCCTCCGCTGGGTCAGTTACACGCAACCAGGCTTTTAGCAGAAACTAGCCTTCTGTCTCCTTCCTTTCATGGGCAGGGTTACGTTTTGTTGTGACACAAAGAAATCATTCCCTCCCTTGTTCACAAAGGCCCACAGGACTAGCTCTCCTTTATTACTGCTCTTTTCTTTCTCTGAATGCTATATTTTTTTATTTACATAAGAATTCTTGTAGATGTTTTATTTACATATGTATTCAACTCATTTTGGATGAGTGAAAAGAAGTGAGGAAACCCTAAACCCAAAAGCACACTTTTACAAAGACTAAAATCCATCTCTGTGGCTGTCAGTGTCCCAGAAAGTAACTCTAATCTTGCTTTCGCCTTAATTGTTGAGTCTTACTCTTCATATGTTGGGTAGAAATTCGGAAGGTATTCAGGGTCTTTCCAAGCTTCAAGTTTGATGCTATGTAGTCTTGTTCTGTGGAGATGAAGAGGAAGCAAAGGGTGTCATGTGAAAAAAGGCCCTCTAACTTGGAAGATACTGTTCAATTATTACAATGGATCATCAGAGAAAGAAATAATGATGTTGAGCTCCAGATGAGTGGCCATAATACTTTTATCTATGAAATTTTAAGATGTGACTGGCGAAAAGCGAAGGATATTCTTTTAAAATAATCGAAAATTAATCTTTAACATTATTCACGATTCAGATAAATTCTGATCTTTGTTTCAAGAATATCCATTCAATCTACAGAGTTTGGAAATTCAAATGGTCAGTACAATGTTAACTGATAGCAGAAACTAGAGCCTCTCTATATATTTTTTCACTATTATAACTTCTGGGGGGCAGGGAGAGACTCCCTTACTGAAAGTTTTAAAGTCATTTCTCAAACAAAAGACCTAGTAAATCTTGAAAAAAATCCCTTCAGTTAGTTTTCATGTCCCACATTGTGGGAATGTGCAAAATATACTTTTTCCCATTTTTAAAAGGTGTACTAAATAAATCATCCTTTTTGCCCCCTCAGGCATCGCATGTGTTGAAAAGAATCGCTTCTTAGAATTTACCCTATGAGTTATTGGAATCTTCCAGAGCAAATTTTACTCACTATTTTTTGTTGTATCAAAAAATATTAATTGGAGCTCCTACTGTATCCAGGTAATTATGTTAGACATGAGCAGTATAAAAAAGAATCAGACATAGACCCCCTTCTCTGATGTTTGTGGGATCCTGTGATGACAAGCCAATTAGGGACAGACAGTATAAAGATTGGAGGAAGTGGAAGGACATCCTAGATATTAGTATCCCATCACACCCTTTTCCTCTCTTTTAAGTTCTTGAAGATTCTATTGAAGGCTCAATGTACAATAGGAGTTCAACAAACACTAACAGTTGTTGATTAAGTTCTAGCACTTGATTAAGTTGAGTGGCACTCAGTGTGCCACTAAAAAATGTCACTTGATTCCTTCTTTATAATATTCCTGGGTGAGGCTGCTATCATTGCTGCTGCTGTTATTTAATCTGTTTTCTGGATTACTCCAGAATCTTTATACTAATTCAGATTGTAAAACTACTTTCAGTTCATTAAAATTGCAGATTTATTATTCCACTCTGGGCTGTGAAAGCATCTGGAACCTAGGTCACCTGCTCGGTCTTCAGATCATGCATCTGTTACTAACACATTCACCTGCAAGTTAGCTAAGAAAGACCAGATGACTATGCAGGTACCCCCATGACAAGAGCATCATTAAGAAGGAAGGGATTATAAATCCATAGCTTTTGAAGTTGGAAGGAATTTTCAAGATCATCCAACAATTTCATTCTACAGAGGAGAAAAATCGAAGGAAAAAAAGTACTTTATCTTACTCATCAACAGTACCTGAAACAGTAAAATAATAATAAATAACATAAAGTTTGTGTCTGGCATAGGGTTAACAATTCTGTATACATTATGTCATTCTTATCATAAAATCTGAGATGGTGCTAATTTCTATATTTTTGCAGATGAGGAAACTGAGATTCCTAGAGGTTAACTAACGTACTCAAGTTCCTTAGTCGGTAAAGAGTGGAGCCACGTGGCAAATCTGACTCCAAAGCCTAAATCCCTTTTCCCACCCATTATTACTATCACATATGATTTTACGCTAGATGCAAATAAATGGGTTGAATTTATAGTATTAGGATTTCCTGGTTGATGTACTCAATGAATGTAGAAAGAAAGAGGGACAGAGGGCCAGAGTGAGGGAGGGTAGAAGAAAGAAACCTCATTCAAAATATCCCTGAGCGCCATTACTTCCATGATTTCTAATCTGGGTCCTTGGCTTTCAGTCCAATATTATTATTCTTAAAACCAGGTTCTACCAGATTGTTATTCCATGACTCTTAATTAGTAAACTCAGAAGATTAAGTAAACTGTATCAACTCAATAGAATAAAAGTTATTACATAACATAAAAAGATTCCTAATGTTGATCTAAAAGTATTAACATTGTTACCTCACCAGGCACTGGAAAAATCACATGAAAACCTCTGCAGTTATATAAACATTACAAACTTTAAAATTCAATAATCTAAATATACTTTACAAATCAAATAGATTATCTTCTTTGCAATGGATAAACATTTTACATACATTCATTAGCTAAAGGTAATTAAGGAAAAGCCCACTGGCATAAATATTTCAGAATTTATTTCTATCTATGAATGAATGCATTTTTTATTTTTGTTTTTCATATATTTGTAAACTAATATTTTGTTTTTTATACTTATTCTAGTGTACATGCATAAAATATGTATAATATATTAATCTTTAAAAATAAAATCAACAGATTCTTCTTATAATTTTTCATGATACAAGCTATGTAGCATATTATATACTATACATTAGGATTTCACTACAGGGACTTCCCTGGTGGTGCAGCGGTTAAGAATCCACCTGCCAATGCAAGGGACACGGGTTCGAGCCCTGGTCTGGGAAGATCCCACATGTCATGGAGCAACAAAGCCTGTGGGCCACAACTACTGAGCCTGCACTCTAGAGCCCGTGAGCCACAACTACTGAGCACGTGTGCCACAACTACTGAAGCCTGCACGCCTAGAGCCCATGCTCTGCAACAAGAGAAGCCACAGCAATGAGAAGCCCGCACACCGCAGTGAAGAGTACCCCCGCTCGCCGCAACTAGAGAAAGCCCGCGCGCAGCAACAAAGACCCAACACAGCCAAAAATAAATAAATAAATTTATTTAAAAAAAAAAAGATTTCACTACAATGTAAAGCATTGATGAGCACTTTGTCATAAATAATTGGTTTTTCTCCCACTCAGGTATGACTTATAAAGCATTTTGAAATTGTCAAATAGATTTCAAATTCACTATTATTGTTATTATGTTTAAACTACTACTTTAAAACGCATTACTGTCGTCATTATTTACTAATTAACTCTATACCCTGCGTTAAGTACCTACTATGTGCCTGACCTCAACCAGGAACTACAACATAGTCTAATACAGGAATGAACGTTAGGCTTCTTTTTTTTCCTTTGGGGGTTTATTTGGTGGTTCTTTAAGAATTCAACATTTTAAGTTTCTAGTGACTTAAGGAGAAAAGCACAAAACCAGCAGCCACTGTTTTATCAACTGTTTCAGTTCAGACTTTATCTCAAACCAGATTTTGGACAAAGTTTTCTTACTGAGTACACTTAACTTATTTGGTTTTATAGACTTAGGCTAGAATGCTTCCCTGTGAAAGAGGAAAACGTTGCTTGAACTAAGATAATTTTGGAACATCTGATCCATGAGACTATGCATTTAGAAAGCATTTTATGAAGTCAGACCAATAGTCCTGGGTAATTTCTAACTCCATCCATATTTTTGTCAGATATTCTCCACACAAATTTTTGCATTCTTGTGAAAGCAAAACAAATATTTTTCCTTTAAATAACTCCTTAGGTGACACTCTTTAACAGGATTAGAAAAACCTTAGCTCTAATTGTGGCAGTTAGAGGATGGGCCAGCTTACATCAATTATACTCTGTGCAGAGGACTACGTAATGTGATGGAAACAATCATGCCTAAAGGTCAATGGAATTGAGATTTCTTCACCTAAAAAAAAAAAAAGGAGAATACTGGGGAAGAGGGCTAATGATTAATTATCTTCAGGAGTATGTGCAGTGTTAGGGAAGAATCCAGATGCATTCTTCTTTTCAAGTAAAGATAAAGAGCAAACAGACTGAAATTTCAAGAAAATTTAATTAGAGATAAGATATAATGTCTTGACTATAAGATAATGAAATACTGTAACAGATTCAATAAAAAGGTGTTTTGAAAACTCTACATTGATTAAAGGCTTTGATCCATCTAGGAGCAGAGAAGTAAACCAGACAAACTCAATTCAACAGAATAATTATGTAAAATACAGATCGTCTGCCAATAAGTCTCTCTCCTAATAGAATCTCAGGGAAAATTTTTTTATTTTATATTAATGATATCTACAGGCCTTTTTTCCCCTCTCATATTACATGTATTACTATTACCAGCAATCTGGTCAAGCTATTATTGATGAGTGGCTAAGGACACAAAATTTGACCATAAAAGTTTACTTTCTTGCTGACCATGTAAGTGGAAGCTCCTTTGATGTAGCTCTGATTTTTATGTAGCTTATTAGTGATTATAGACTCCTCCCTAAAATCCCCATGTTGGAAGGTCTTTGTGACTAAAAAGAGCCACAGATTCTTCCATTACTTTTGGGTCACATGATTCCAAAGATGGTGTAAACTGGCAGTGATGTTGTAGAGCAACGGTTCTCAAACTTTTCCACCCATAAACTCTTGTATCAGTCAATGTCTAGTCAATAAAGCAGAAATGACTCCAGGTATTTTAAATATCAGCATTTTAATACAAGGCGTGGATTACAGACTAATTGGAGGAACTAGAAGAATAAGAATATGAGAAGGAACTAGAAGGGTACAAGGCATTAGAAAGTTTTTACATAAAGATTAGGAAGTTGCTACCATCTCTTGGATGATGGCCATGACCCCACACTCACTGCTGGGTTCCCAGGAGGCATGGCCTCTGCAGCCGCCACTGCTGTTGAAATCACACTGCTGCCACAAGGCAAGACATCAAGAAGTCTGAAGTCTTATGGAGGCTTCTGAAATTAGTGTTGTTGCTGCTGAAGCTGATAGCCATTTGCAATAATTCCCAGTCACCCACAACTGCTGCTGATGAAAACTGATGGAAAGGAAAAATAGCTTTTTCCTTTTCCCATACCTTCCGGTGAGGCCAGTGCATCCCATTGGCCAGAACCTAATAGCTAGTTAGGTCAAAGGAACTGAGAATATATAGTTTGCAGACTTCCAACCCTGGCAATACAAAGGACTATATAAATGGTGAGGGTGGATCCCAGAGTATGCTGATACCCAGCACAGTGCCTGTCACCTAACTTGTGCCCCAGGGATATGTATCAAATGAACGATTGATGGGGGGAAGGAATGTTCAGACATTAATAAAACACATTGCATGCTTAAAAATCTCTTAGTCGTTGTCCTTCTATTTCCCCCAGATGATTTGAGGTTGCTTGTTATAAAAGATATCTGTACAATCAGACAATGAAAATGAAGATACAATAATAAGATCCACTTAATAAGGGGGTCAAGAGGACAGTTTTAGAAGAAAGCTGGGTTACAATTAATCAAGGCTTAAAATTTTTTATTGATGCCAAGGTAGGCTTGCCGGATAAAATACAGGATACCCAGTTAAATTTGAGTATTATATGAGACATTTTTTACATTAAAAAATGTTCGTTGTTTATCTAAATTTAAAATGTCCTTATGCCAAAGGACACCACTTTCTGTTCTGTATCCTATTTCTTGTTATTTAGCATCACATCATGAGACAGGGTGCAGAATATATGGCAGAATTTATTTATTACCAAACTTCCATATTATTAAATAGAATTTCCTTATAAGACCTTAATGTTGGGATCTCTCCAAAGGGAGAAAAAATAACATGATGATTCACATTTAATAGCATTTTATGTATTACAAATAATTTCACATATATTCTCATTTAAAAAGTATTATAATTTTATGATATCAGCCTAACTATTCTTATATTTCAAATTTTTAAAAGATAAGGCTCAGAAGGTATAAGTAAAATTTGCCCAGTCACAGGATTAGCATATGTGCTGCCACTTGAATGTCCTTTCCCTTATCTCCACGAACTATCTGCAGTTAATATAGTTTAAAACACTAAAGCTAAAACTTGGTTGATATAAACATGAAGGATGAGCTTAGCAGAAAAAAAAAAAATCCTAAGAAGCCAAACCGAACATTAAAGGAAAGAGAAGGAATTCTACCTGCTTTTCCTTAAGAAATATCAGCTGTAGGTTTTATTAGTTGATCACTTGCATACCTTCAAGCCTAGGTCCTTTTCAGGGTCAACAGGCATAGTTCTACATGTTGAGAACATAAAGATAAAGAGAACATTGTCTGTGAAATTTTGAACTTACAGTCTAAGGAGAAGGGAACGCTCGTTGAGAGAAATTTGATTTACCCAGCCTTTCTACTACACGTTGCTAAAGAGACATAAACTGGACATTGTTGGCTAGGGCTGTGTTTCAGCTTCCTCAGGGATCTCGTCTGCATGATTCCATTCACTATCTCAGTATTCTTGTGATTATAAAGACATTGTTTATGATGAAATATAGATAAATATAAATTATGAATATACACATATTCATATATATGAGCTCCTTTATTACTCAGGTATTTCAGATTAATACTGACTTTACACACCAACTGTGTAATGATGGGGTTTGGTGTATGTAATTAGTACAATTTGGACAGTGAAATTTCATTCAGTGCGTGTCAGGGCAGTTGTATGATGAATGTTAACAATATTTAAGATACTGCTATTCTGAATCATGCTCTCATGGGGAACTCCAGAGGTCATCTCTACTCTACTGGCCTCAGGCAAAGCTACTTCCAATAATCCAAGAGAGAGTCCTCTTCTCCGTCCTTAAGAATTACCACATGTGGCAATTTGGTCTAACCTCCTCCACAGTCATTCTCATTTCAATGCAGATCTTTTTGGAAATCCAGATTTCATTTAAAAATATGAAAGCTTTCACCACCTTCCAATAATTTAAAAGAAACTACATTTGTAGGCTTGCACTACCATTTCAAACTCATGCTTAACCAAAATCTATTCTAAAAACAAATGATGGTGGCCAAGTGTATTTGATGAGGTTTCTCTATTGCAGTTCAATAAGGATTATTCTTTTTGGGTTAGCTTTCTTTGGATGACCCATCTGTGATTAAACAAACTGTTGCTTCTCTTTGATAAACTTCCCTTTGTATAATCATCCTGTGTTCAACCAAGTTTATCAGGATAAATGATTGATTAAAAATTTTGTAAGGTATTGACATGTCGGTCACATCTTCCTGTTGAGCTAAATCAGTACTTTTTTTTTTTTTTTTTTTGGCTCATTTCCTAGGTAGATTGCATCTGGTCTGTGGGTAAACACAGAGGAGTTGCCCCCTCTTCCCAGGCTTTATAATGAGAATATTCTGTCTGATCAGGTGCATGCACCCTGCTGTCATTTGCAGCCTGACCTGTAGGTCAGGGGTGATGTGAGCTGGCTCAGAGATGCATACAAATCACATCCTCTTGTCTGTCTGTTTTGTTGACTGGTTCTCCTCAGGGTCGTGGCTATCTTGAGTAGCAGCCTGAAGGATAAAGTGTGCCCTGTCTGAGCTGTAAAACTTTGACTGTGGACCAATTGTATCTGACATACAGCAGCATGAGGTTTGGTTTAGCCTTTGGATTTGGAACAGATCACTGGCTATCAATGGCTGATAGTGACATGCAGTTTACTGAATCTCTCCTTCTTTCTGACAGCTCTACATGGGGAAGAAATGGATTGTTTTTAAGGTAGGGAGTTTGTGTTTCAAAATATAAAACATACTCTGCATGAAAATTTTTACATGAAAACAAAACTACTAAATTACAATTTTTTTAAGAAAAGGAAGTATTTCATTTCAAGACTCTGGTTTCAACATGCAACATATAGGCTACACGAGGGCACGTTTATGATAGAATTTAGTAGGGAGCTGGGAACATAGGAGGCTGTTAAATGTTTTTAGTGAGATTTCTCTGTACTGACTTATGTATATAAAAGTTATAACTTTTGCTTCTCTCAGTGAAATGACTCTTTAATCACTGAATGTATGTAAGAGACAAGTTTAATGCTTTTCCAGTGTCACTCCACCTGACACCAAAATTTGTTAGTACCAGATCAAATTAGAGTTTATCTCTAGTCTGCTCTAATAGTTATGCAATGTTTGCATAATTCAAGTTTTAAAAATTTAAGTCCTCCTCCCCCCCATAGGTAAAGACATCATACCAGTTGCTATGAGGAGGGACATAGAAAAATAAGTAAATGGTGTGATCAGAGCCCTCAAAAAGCTTAGAATCTTCCAAGAGAGATAAAGCATAAAACAAAGCAGACTGTCATAAGTACTATGAAAAAATACAAACACCTTGTCAAGAAGACTGAGCAACTAGAACTCTCGTATATTGGTGAAAATGCAAAATGAAACAAGCACTTTGGAAAGCAATTTGGCAGTTTCTTATAAAGTTAAACATATACTCACCATATGATCCAGCAATCCTACTTGGAGGGCTTTGCCTAGGTAAAATAAAAATATATGTCCAAAAAAAAAAAAAAATACAAACACTTATGGAAGCTTAGAAGAAAGAGTGTTTACTTCCACACAGAGTTTGAGGAAATGGCAAGATTTCCAAAGATGGAAATGAGGGATGAGCAAGGAAGGACATGCCAGGAGGGAACAAGGTGAACACTTAGGAGTGTAGCTTAGAGCAGAGAGTAGATGAAGAGGTCAAGATAGGGTGAGGACACTGTGCTCCAGGAAAAATAAAGTGCCAATAATTGGGAAGGGTGAGTTGCAGGTAGGTGAAATTGGAGGTTAGGAGACTAAGTAAGGAACAACTGCAACAAGGCAGAACAGAAGGTAAGAAGTCCTCAACTTGCATCCTTCCAGCCATAATAGAGACAAGAGAATGATTTCCAAGAAACATTTTAGAGATGAAGTGAATGTAATCCTTGTTTAGAGAAAGAGGAGTAGGCTTTCTTTGGAGTACACTCCCTCACAGACTTGTACACATAAGATCTTTTAGTGTCTTTCCAGGACTTCAGTAGCTCACCGAGCAAAGATCTATTATGAGATTTAGAATACTGTTAACTTTTCCATCATGCCTTCTAGATGAGACCCACTCAGACTCATTGGTCTCGTTTGACTTTATCTCCAGGATGGTAATGGTTGATAAATGATCATTGATTAAATGAATGGATGAATACATCATTTCAGTGTTTTGTTTGTGGGTCACTGGAGAATTATGGCATCTTTCATAAAGATTAAAAAACACACAGGAAGGGGAGCAGTTTCATCAAGGGCTACAAATTTAGTTATAGACCCCTCTTCTCACATCAGGGACCCAGAAACAGAGTGAGTCATCATGAGACTTTAAGGCAGCTTTTTGAGTCAAGTTTTTGGATTATTTACAATGTCTAATATGTATTAATGATATTGCAGTAATCCATAACTCTGAGATGTCCAGCTCAGTCTCCATGTCCTTTGGCATTGTAACTTCTCTATTGATATTTACAGTGAAATTACATTATAATATCAATTACATGTGAAGAGTGAGTTGAGATTAAAACATGAGCCTATGCTTCTAAAAGCTTAGGCTTCAAAAGCAGAAGTTCAGTCTCAAAGGCTCTAGACTAAGCTCCTATGAATGTGGACCAGATTAAAACAAGTTGGTTCCCAACCTTCCATGTCATCTAGTTTTCTGTTGTTTATATTTTCAGCAAACTACTCCCAAACTGTTTTGTGTGTGTGTGTGACACATGGCAGGATAGTTTTTTATAAGAATATGAAGAATGTTTATAAGAGGAAATACCTGATACTCTGTATTTAGGACAGGTTTATTAAGTACATTGTTTAAGTCCAATTCATATCTTTACAGTTTTACCAGCCTGGTAACAGAGTTCTATTAAATGAATTTACAAAGTTATGTGAGTAATGCTAAGACGTGCCATATTTTTCACGGTCTAAGTAGTATTACTGTAGCTGAGTTTACTCTAGAGCCATATGGCAATTCTGCAAAAGGAATGAAAGGGAGAGAGAGAGAGAGATCTATGTTGTGCTGGAAGTTTACCTGTAAGAATGAACTCATAGGTTACCTCGTTTTCTGGCTTCCCCTTGGGAAGCACAGGCAAAAATAGAAAGGAGGATTGAGATTAACTCTCTATGGGGTCACTGTGGGTGCCTGTCAGCACCTGGCCCCTTTGTCTCCTGGTTCTAGTAAATGTTCCCTTCTTTTGCCCCTTCAGGCTTAGGGGTGATAATAATGCCTTGTATCTCTAGCCCTAAGGTATGACAATACCCCTTGCAAACACTCTTTGTAAATTGTCTTCTCATTAAACTCCTCTTAAATTACCCTATTTGACTATCCTATCTCATTGCTACTGAGACACTAATCGATAGTCATAAGAGACTGAATGTACTTGTTTCAAGAGCTTCTACAATTTTATTCATATGTAAATTTTACTCATATTGAAAGTATTTTTGGTTTTAACCCGTGAATGAAATTGTTAACAAAATGACCCTTTTCAGTTCTTCTGGTGGAAAAAAAGGAAATTATTAGAAGAGGCCCAAAAGAATTTGTGCCAACTGGGACGCCACATTTATCTGTTAATCAGCAAATCATTTGAAAAGAAAATAAGCGTGAATACTGAAAAATAGCAAAAGTGATAAGACAATTACATTATATGATCTTCTTAAATATAGTTCAGTATCATACAGAATATGATTTATTTCCTTGTATTTGTGGATAAATTTCAACTTTGGAATGCTCCAAACCTCAGGACTCAATTCTCTTCTCTATTTCATTCATTCCTTTTGATATGTCAACCAGTCTCATAACTTTAAATATTGTCTGAACTCTCACTTCTGGATGGTATGGAGTGGGAAGCAGAACACCAGCATTCTACCAAGAACAACTGTGATAGCCAAAAAAAAAAAAAAAATTCAGAAATCATCTGTGTGAAGCCAGCAGAGAACTGCAGAGGCAACAAGAACTGAAAATGCTAAAACTTGGGAAAGGTAAGAGCTTCCTAGAAGTCAGCTGACTTTCTTAGCCATTTATTTTGGCCCACTTGTCAGTTCTGAGTAAATAAGAGGCTTAGAATTAAGCCTTTGTATCTATAGGGGGCCATTTCTAGGGGAAAGAGAAACTAGCAGAGATTGGGCAGAGACTTAGAGGAACTTCATGCCCATGGATAGTTATCTCTTCAAGACAGTTTTAAAATTCCAGTGCTGAATGGGACAAGAGACCCCAAGCATAAGCAGAAAGGCTCTGAAAGTGGAGTAGAGATTTCAGCAGCCTCACAAGACCAAGATTAGAATTTGGGGCCTGACAGGAGAGAGGATCACGGGTCAGCTAGAGATAAACTGAGCCTATGAGAGCCACAAGCCAGCCTGACCATGGTATTGGCTTAGGCAAGGATGGGTGAATTGTCTCTGGAGGAACATATCATCATCTGCAGCTTCTGCCATGTATGAGCTTTTTTACATTCATCATATCTAGCATTCAACCAAAAATTTCTAAAAATTCCAAAAGAAAATACCACATCATTTTAAAAGAGAGAGGGATAAAAGGGAGCCGATAGAAACAAATCCTTAGAGGATCTAGATATTGGAATTAGGTGAAAAAATATGTTTAAATAACTGAATGCATCTATAGACATTATTCTTTAAAAGGTATCACCAGCCTAGATATCTGCCTCAGACTCCAGACTTACATATGGACATATCTACTTCACATCTTCAGTTACATGGCTAACACATACTTCAGACCTAACATGTACAAAATAAGACTCCTGATCCTCAAAAGCCATTTGTTCCATAGTCATTCCCATTTCAGTAAATTACAACTCTGTCTTTCCAACTGTACAAGTCAAAAACTTGGAAGTCATTTTTAAATCTCCTCTTTCTCTCATATCCCACATCAAATACATCAGAATATACTATTTGCTTTTTTTCAGAATATATCTACAATTCTACCATGTTTTGCTATCCTCATTGCTATTTCCTTGGTCTGAACTATAGTTATCTCTTGCTTGTATAAGTGCAATAGTCCCCTTCTCACCTCCTGTATCTGTCCTTGACCTCTATGGACTATTCTCAGTGCAGGAGCTAGGATTACCCACTTGATACAGAAGTCAGATTATGTAACACCTCTGCTCAAAAAAACTCCAAAGATTGCCTGTATGAGGAGTTCCATTATGATGTAATAACAAACAACCCCAAAATCTCAGTGTCTTAAAATATCAAAGGCTCATTTCTTATTGCCATTATCTGCCTATTATAGGTGAGAGGAACACTATACTTCATATCTTTTCATCTTGGACACCCCAGGACCCAGGTTATTATAGGAGCCACCAACTGTAACATTGTCAGCAGTTCAGAAGAAAGAAAAGGAAGGTGAGGCACACATGAGTTCTCCAGAGTAACAATGTCACTGCTACTCACATTCCATTGGCCAAAGCCAGTCACATGGCAAACCAAAGACTGTAAGGTCTACAGCTCTCTACATTATCTTCTTCCCATGTTATCTTAACTCTATCATCATATCTTATTACTCTTCCCCTCACTTATGCTGCTCTAGTCACATTAGTCTTTTTGATGTTCCTCAAACATACCACACATGCTCCTGACTTAAAACTTGCTGTACCTTCTGCTTGGAACAGTTTCCTTCCAGAAATCCCTTCCCTGGTTCTTTTAGATCTTTGTTCAAAGACATCTTCTCACAAGGCCTTCCCTTACCATTCTATTTTAAATTTTACCTCTTAATATTCACTCTATCACTCCCTATTCTTTATTTTTCTTTATAAGACTTACCATCATGAAATACTATATTTTTCTTCTTTATTGTCTGTCTACCTCACTAGCATAAAAGCTTCATGAAGGCAGGAGTTTCTTTTTCAGCTAGCTTATCCCCAGTTCCTACAGGAATGCCTGACACATAATGGATGCTAAATAAATATTTGTTCCATAAATATAATGTCCCATCTTATTTTTATAGGACTTTAAAATGTACAAACCATGCTGATATACCTCATCTCATTTAATATTTATAACCACCTAGAGAAGTACTAGCATGTGAATATATCAAAAAAAAAAAAAACTGCCTTAATAAGATGCCAAACGTTTAACTTGGGCAACTGTAGTCTGAAATACTCACTGATAATCACCAAGTTTAATATAATGAAGAGTGTGCGAGAGAGATGGCTCAAATCATCTACTGAAATGTAAACATTTTACTGCCTGCACATCTCTAATAAGAATTGATGTGGTGTGTCATCTGTAATTTAATCACCAGCATTACATCTTGATAGTAAACAAGGATCACTAGACTATTGCCTATAAAGTTAGATTACCACACATACAAAATATACACTGAATTTGGGTAGTATTTCAGGTGTGACACATGATGATAAATGGAAAGAATTCAAACTTAAAGTAGCACTCTTATAGCTGATCCTATCAAGCCTCTAAATTTTAGTGCTTACTGCAGTGTATCACCAGTCAGGTCCAACCTTGCCCTGAATATCTGGACAGAGGAACAAATTAAGTCCTGAGTTTTATTTCTGGATTTAAAATCATTTTATTTATTTGGTGTGTTGTTTTCATTGACTTGAGGAATTTCATCAGAATTTATGACATAATGACAGTGGAAATAATTGATCTAAACAATTTTACTATCAAGAGAGTCGACACCTCTTTATAATTATAGATTGGAATACTTCAGTCTTTAAAATATTTTAAAGAAAATTTAGTTTTTTTAACTAAAACAAATTTTGGGTGTACGTTGTGTGTAAAGGCTTTTTGTTGATTTCATTGACACCCTGTAACAACAGAGTAACAGAATCCATCTGAACACAAAAGCTAGACAAAAAATGAGAAACACACACGCTCACAAACACACACACACACCACCAGAGATTTACCAAGTTACCGTGGTCTTCTGAGGAGTTAATGATTTGTTTCATTGTTTTACTGTTACACACAGTTTATTTTTCAGCTATTTAAAACTATACTGCAATAGATATGACATTAAACACTTGGTATAAGAGAGGTCAGTGGCTTATAGTCTATATAGGCCACAACTTTATATGCAAATTAATAAATAAGAAATTAAGCAAAATATTGACCCTTGAATCGAGTGGGAAATTAAACGATTATAAGAATGTACTGCACAATGAAGGCTCCTCTTATGATTCTTTTATATCTGGGATTTTGCTGCTCTGATGCTGTGTGAGCATCAGGACCATGGACAGCATCTTGGGTTTCCATAGGAATACACGTTTCTATAATAGAAATTAATAGTGGATTCTTTTTTTTTATGCAACATGCTTTATTCCCCCAATATTATCTTTTTTTAACATCTTTATGGGAGTATAATTGCTTTACAATGTTGTGTTAGTTTCTGCTGTATAACAAAATGAATCAGCTATATGTATACATATATCCCCATATCCCCTCCCTCTTGCGTCTCCCTCCCACCCTCCCACCCTCCCTATCCCACCCCTCTAGGTGGTCACAAAGCACCGAGCTGATCTCCCTGTGCTATGCAGCTGAATAGTGGATTCTTAAAAATGCATTATAAGCAATGTCATTTGATATTTGTTCCATTACTATAAATTAAAAATCAGTTATTATTAAAAGCCTTCACAAATTCACAAAGGACATTGGAGTGCCAACACAGCAGTTTCTTTCTTGAAGGGATGTCAAACCACATTTAACATGTTCCCATATACAGCAATGATCAAATAACCACTTTTAGAGGAAGATTATTTGATTTTCAAAAAAAGGAAAATCTGGAACATCAATTGTTTGCTAATTTGGTTTGAGGGGAGAAGAGTAGAGAGAAGGGGGTCACACAACATTTCTTCTGCTTTCCTCACTCTCTTTTCATTGTAGTAACACAAACATGTTCTTACACATAAAATGATCTCAGATCACTTCTCAAATTGTGCATCTATTACACTTTTTCTTATATTGATCTTATGAAGCACTCTTCTGGTCTTGGTTCAAACAAGAAAAGTGAACTTGTTCTGAACTTACAGAATCAGGCATTCAAATCACAAGTCCCAGGTAGGGAAGCTGATGTTTGATAATCTTCACTGCAGAGCTGGTGGTGTTTGCTTGAGAGCATGTTAGCATTAATGTATTTGTCCTCACATTTAATTCAAAGCATCTTACACAGACACCATTAATGGTATTTTGCTAGCACTTTCAAATGACTTCTAATGTAATTTAAATCAATTCAATTTAACAGCCATGTATTGTGCAAAGATCTGTACTTTGTGTGTTTTAGGTGATACAAAAGCATGGTCCCTATCCTAAAGGATATTTTTATCTACTGAGGAAAATGGATGTAGGCATCACTCACGTTACATAAGGGAGATTATAAAAAGTGCTATAATGGAGGCTCAACATAGTCCTCAACATATAGACTCAACATAGAAGATCAGAGAAGAGATGGATTCTGATGGGGATTTTTAAAAAAGGAAAAGTTTCAAGGAACTGATCAAAGATTTAAAGGAAAAATAAGATTTCAACAGCCACAGATGTTGAGGTTGGAAGAATGAGTTAGGATAAACAGATTCCAAGTTTGACATATGGAATGAAGGTGAGAAAGAGTGGTGTACAGAATGTAAGGAGAACAGCAAGTCATTTTGTATAGGGCACAAGATGTATCTTGTATTCTGGAAAATATACCTGGAGAGGTAAATTGGGCCAGACAAGGGTAAATGTCAAACACTCAACTAGAGCTGTAGTTCTAGTCCTTAGACAATGCAGTTATTAGTGGTTTTGAAGAAGGACATTATGATTAAAAAAAAAAAGCCTGGCATTGCATGATGGATGAATTGGGGAGTCAGGAGAGAATTTTGATGTGGAAGCTGTCTGTGATTTTTAACTCTAAGAGATTGAGAGGGCAACACTGCAATTTTCAGATGTAAAGAATGCTAGAGGAATGAGTATAGACAGGAAGATGGTGACTTCAACTTCAGACTTTGTGAGTTTCAAACTGTAGCCTAGCCTAATGTCTCTGTAAAAATAACTAGTGGGCATTAAAAAATAACTATCTCCAGGGGGAAATAATTTATCACAAATATTTTAAGATAAATGTTGTTTATTTCTCAAGAAAAGAAACAAGTTTGTACCATTTCTGGAACTTGCCAATAGAATTTACCAATAAAAAATAATTATAGTAGATATTTTGGGAGAAACTTTTTTAAAAGCTACTTTTTTCTTTTCAGAAAAGTGGTACAGGTTCCATTGTAAAATTTTGGAAAATTCATATTAAAAGGTAAACAAAAAATTGCACTTTATTCCATATCTCAGAGACAATGACTATTGCTCTTTTGGGTAAGGTATTCAAGTCTTTGCCCATGAGTGTGTGTGTGTGGGCGGGGGGTGGGGGGGGAATGCACCTGTACATGTGTTTAAAATAAAATAGGAACATAGAATTTTGTGATCTGATTTATTCACTTAATGTATTATTAACATTTTTCATGACATTAAATAACCTTCTATAGTCTCATGTTTAAATATTAATAGACTTGGGACTTCCCTGGTAGCACAGTGGTTAAGAATCTGCCTGCCAATGCAGGGGACAAGGGTTCAAGCCCTGATCCAGGAGGATCCCACATGCCGCGGAGCACCTAAGCCCGTGCGCCACAACTACTGAGCCTGCACTTTAGAGCCCACGAGCCACAACTACTGAGCACGCATGCCACAACTACTGAAGCTCGCATGCCTACAGCCCGAGCTCCAAAACAAGAGAAGCCACTGCAATGAGAAGCCTGCGCACCGCAATGAAGAGTAGTCCCCGCTCGACACAACTAGAGAAAGCCTGCACGCAGCAATGAAGACCCAATGAGGCCAAAAACAAATAAATAAATTAATTTTAAAAAAATTAATAGACTTGCCGGGGGGAGTTTTAGATTTACAGAAAAATTGAGCAGAAAATACGGAGGGTTCCCTTATACATGCATCTCCCCCACATACACAGTTTCATGTTATTATCTTGCTTTAATATGGTATATTTGTTATATTCAATGGATAAATATTGATATATTATCATTAACTAAAGTCTAGAGTTTACATTTAGTGTCCAGCCCTTATGCTGTGTTCTGTGGATTTTTACAAATTCACAGTGTCATATATTCATCAGTACAGTATCATACAGAATAGTTTCATTGTCCTTAAAATCCCCTGTGCTCCACCTATTCATCCTTCTCTACTCTTCCTTCAATCTTTTTTACTATATCAATAATTTTGCCTTTTCCAGAATGTGCTATAGTTGGAATTATGTATCCTTTTCAGACTGGCACTTAGCAATATGTATTTAAGTTTCCTCTATGCCTTCTCATGGCTTGATAGCTCAGTTCTCTTTATCACTGAGTAATACTCCATTGTGTAGATGCACCACTGTTTGTTTGTACATTCACCTATTTAAAGATATCTTGGTTAATTCAAACTTTTGGCAATTATGAATAAAGCTGCTATGAACTTTTGCATACAAGTTTTTATGTGGACATAAGTTTTCAATGCATTTGGGTAAATTCCTAGAAGCATGATTGCTGAATCATATGGTAAGACTATATTTAGCTTTGTAAGAAACTGCTGGGGCTTCCCTGGTGGCACAGTGGTTAAGAATCCGCCTGCCAATGCAGGGGACACGGGTTCAAGCCCTGGTCTGGGAAGATCCCACATGCTGCAGAGCAACTAAGCCCGTGCGCCACAACTACTAAGCCTGCGCTCTAGAGCCCTCGAGCCACAACTACTGAGCCCATGTGCCACAACTACTGAAGCCCGTGTGCCTAGAGCCCGTGCTCCACAACAACAGAAGCCACTGCGATGAGAAGCCCATGCACCGCAACGAAGAGTAGCCCCCGCTTGCCACAACTAGAGAAAACCCACGTGCAGCAATGAAGACCCAATGCAGCCAAAAATAAAAATAAATAAATAAACAAAAATTAAAAAAAAAAAAAAAAGAAACTGCTAACCTGTCTTCCAAAGTGACTGTACCATTTTGCAGTCCCGTCAGAAATGAATGAGAGTTCCTATTGCTCCACACCCTACTCAGCACTTGGAGTTGTCAGTGTTTTTGGATTTTAGCCCTGCTAATAGATGTGTAGTTGTGTTTCATGTTGTTTTAATTTGTATTTTCCTAATGCCATCTTTTCATATGCTTATATGCCATCTATATATCTTCTTTGATGAGGTGTATATTCAGATTTTTGTCCAGTTTTTGAAGGGTTTTTGTTTTCTTATTGTTGAGTTTTAATTGTTCTTTGTAAATTTTGGATACAAGTCATTTGTCAGATACGTGTTTTGCAAATATTTTCTCCCACTGTGTCTCGCCTTTTCATTCTCTTAACATTGTCTTTCACATAGCAGAAATTTTTAATTTTAATGAGGTCCAACTTATCAATTTTTCTTTCATGGATTTAGCTTTTCGTCTTGTATCTAAAAACTCATTGTCAAACTCCAGGTTACTTAGATTTTCTCCTAGACAAATTTTCTCCTAGAGCCTCATTTTTAATGATTTAAAAATATTCCAAAACTAATATCAAAGCTTTATTTTTGTTCATTTAAATTGTTTCCAATTTTCCACTAGTATAAACAACACTGTGATGAATATCCTTTTAGCTATATTTTTGGGCACATCCACAATTATTTCTTTTAAATTAATTCCTAGAAGTAGAATTTCTGAGAAATTGAGGGCTGGCTTATCAATATCTTGTCCAACTTCCTCCCTGAATGTCTTCTTATACTGCAAAAGCTGAAAAGCTATAATTTACTTCTCCAGAACCCAATTCAGCTAGAATTCTGGATGTCATTCAGATTCTGCTATGAGATGTACTTTTGTGAATCTTGAATTCAGAACTGGGAAGAGAAAACAAGCTTGAGTCACCCACTAGTGAAATCACAGGTGACATAGCAAAAGTGATAAGATTCTGGAGCCAACACCAAGAGCAGCCTTTTCTCACTTTGACATATCATGTCACTGGCTTGCCTTTGGTGACCAGTTCTACATGAGAGCAAGCTGGCCTTGAGCAATGTTTCCCTTGCTCTTATTAAGGATGTTAGTCAGGGATTTTCTGTTTTATTCATGTCAGCATTGATATGTCTGCATGCAATACCTGGAACAGTGCCAATGTCTTGGAACCATGAGAGCATCCAGTCTAGTATAACAAGCCCATTTGCTGAGAAAAAAAGAGCAGGGAGATGGAAAGAACATGGGTCTTTAGTGCTGTTGTTGAGTTGCTGGATTAATCCACTTTGAAACAAGTCTACCTCAAAACCTCTTGGTATATGATATAAAAAGCATCCTTATTGTTAAGGCCACTTTTACTTCGCTTTTCTGTTGCCCAGAGTCAAGAGTAAAAGTAACTGAAACAAATGGTTACATAATTTATAGTGTTACCATTATAAAAACTATGCTTCCATTAAAACATATATTTCAAAAGTTATTTAACAATAGATCTTCACGATCTATTGTTAAAAAAACTTTTACGCTCTTATTGCAGTGTGTTAAGTGATCTTTACACCTCCTTGATATTATTATCATCCCCTTTTTATAGATGAGGAAAATGAGACTGAGAAAGGACAAAGGATTTACTTGGGTTCAGACCTCTAGTAAATGGTAGAGTACGGATTTGAACTCTAGCAGTGTGACCCTGACTCCCCACTCAAACCTCTGGGGATCACTACCTCAAACTATACTGTATGTCTCTAGTAGGTGTAGTTTGATCCTGATTGTCTTTGTTTTATGGATAAGACACATATAGATAGATGCACCCATATGCGTGGAGTAGAGGACTGGAAGTAAACACAGTGAAACTTGAAAATAGTCATCTATAGGTACTGGGATTGTGGATGATGCTCATTCAATTCTTTGAACTTTTCTTTATTTTCCAGACGTTCTATTAAAATAAACAAATATAACTTTTATATTGAATAAGTCAGATAAAATGTTACCTGAAAATAATGTAAATGTCAGATGTATTTCATATTTAAAAGAAAAAGAAATTTTGAATAAAGTTAACATTTTATAATGTTGAAAAATGATAGATTTTAAAATTATTACATAAAGCATAAGTAAACTCAAAACTTGTTAAAAATTTGTTTACAAACTGAGAAGAATTGTAGTACCTAGAAATTGAAAAGATGGACAAAATGCATTATAAATTTACCAAATAGATATAGCAAATACATATTTTTATTGAGATATAATTGACATATAACATGGTATAAGTTTAAGGTGCACAAAGTGTTAATTTCGTATTTATATATTGCAATATGATTACCACCATTAACTAACACCTCTACCATGTCCCATAATTATCATTTCTTTTTTGTGGTAAGACTATTTAAGATCTAGTTTCTGAGCAACTTTGAAGTATATAATACAGTATTGTTGACTATAAATACAAGCGGTTCACTAGATCTCCAGAATTTATTCATATTCTAACTGCAAGTTTGTATGCTTTGACCAACATCTCCCCAATTCCCTTACCCTCAGCCCCTGGTAACCATCATTCTATCTCTGCTTCTAAAGTTTAGCTTTTTTTACATTCCATATACAAGTGATATCATGTAGTATTTGTCTTTCTCTGTCCAAGTTATTTCACTTAGCATAATGCCCTCAGGGTCCATCCATGTTGTCACAAATGACAAGATTTCTTTCTTTCACGTGGCTGAATAATATTCCATTGTACATATATACTACATCTTCTTTATCCATTCATTCACTGGACTGACACTTAGGCTGTTTCCATGTCTGGGCTATTGTGAATAATGCTGCAGTAAACATGGGAATGCAGATATCTTTTCAAGACAGTGATTTCATTTCCGTTGAATATATACCCAGAAGTGTAATTGCTGGATCATACAGTAGTTCTATTTTTAATTCTTGGAGGAACCTCTCATTGTTTTTCCATAATGGCTGAACCAATTTACATTCTCATAAACAGTGCACAAGGGTTCCCTTTTCTTCACATTCTCACCAACACTTCTCTTGCTTTTTTGACAGTAGCCATTCTAACAGTGGTGAGGTGGTACCTCATATGGTTTTGGCTATGACACCAAAAGAACAAGTAACAAAAGAAAAAAACAACAAATAGGACTACATCAAAACAAATACAAATTTTTATCATAGTTTTATAGGCTTGTTTCTTCTTGGTGAAGAATCTTTGAAAAACTTTGATGTGCTTATCTCTAAAAAGCAAACTTAATTTGGGCAATTATTTGGGAATAATATTCATTACGTGAATTAGAGTGATGCCTATTTTTTCATAAAAAATGTCTGCTTAAAAATTTTTAGGCCGCTGCCACGTCAGCCATTCTCGGTGCCAACAGACTCCCGCCGCTCACCACACAGAGCTGATGGTCCCACCATGCTCGCCACAACCACTGCCGGCACGACAGAGAGTAAAGGAACATGAGGGCCTGAAATCTGCTCGTGTTCCCATCAGTGTTTCCCCATTAACTATAAAGACCCAAGGTCTGAGGCATCCAATATCCCAGAAAAAGACTGATTAAAGTAACTTCTTGGGTGGACCTTGAAGATGGCAGAGAAGACGTGGAAATCACCTTCCTCCCCACAAATACATCAAAAATGCATCTACATGTGGAACAACTCATACAGAACACCTACTGAACGCTGGCAGAAGACCTCAGACTTCCCAAAAGATACCTGAGGGCAACCTACACACAGAGGTGGGGGCAAGAACAAAGCTGAACCCCAGGAGCTGTGCGAACAAAGAAGAGAAAGGAAAATTTCTCCATGCAGCCTCAGGAGCAGCGGATTAAATCCCCACAATCAACTTGATGTATCCTGCATCTGTGGAATACCTGAATAGACAACGAATCAACACAAAATTGAGGTGGTGGAATTTGGGAGCAACTGTAGACTTGGGGTTTGCTGCCTGCAACTGACTTGTTCCTGATTTTTATGTTTATCTTAGTAGAGATTTTAGTGCTTGTTACCATTGGTGGATTTGTTTATTGGTTTGGTTGCTCTCTTTATTTTTTATTACTTTTTAATTTTTTTATTTTAATAATATTTTTATTTTAATTAGTTTATTTTATTTTTTCTTTCTTTTTTTCTCCCTTTTCTTTTTAGCCATGTGGCTGACAGGGTCTTGGTGCTCCGGCCTGGTGTCAGGTCAGAGCCTCTGAGATGGGAGAGCCGAGTTCAGGACCTCCCGGCCCCACATATTATCAATCCATGAGAGCACTCCCAGAGATCTCCATCTCAACACTAAGACCCAGCTCTACCCAACGGCCAGCAAGCTCCAGTGCTGGACACCCCATGCCAAACAATTAGGAAGACAGGAACACAACCCCACCAATTAGCAGAGAGGCTGCCTAAAATCATGCTAAGTTCACAGACACTGCAAAACACACCATTGGATCCAGCCCCACCCACCAGAACACAGGCACCAGTCCCCTCCACCAGGAAGCCTACACAAGCCACTGAACCAATCTTAGCCACTGGGGGAAGACACCAAAAACAATGGGAAATACGAACCTGCAGCCTGCAAAAAGGAGACCCCAAACACAGTAACTGAAACAAAATGGGAAGACAGAGAAATATGCAGCAGATGAAGGAGCAAGGTAAAAACCCACCAGACCAAACAAATGAAGAGGAAATAAGCAGTCTACCTGAAAAAGAAATCAGAGTAATGATAGTCAAGATGATCCAAAATCTTGGAAATAGAATGGAGAAAATACAAGAAATGTTTAACAAGGACCTAGAGAACTAAAGAGCAAACAATGATGAACAACACAATAAATGAAATTAAAAATTCTCTAGATGGAATTAATAGCAGAATAACTGAGGGAGAAGAACAGATAAGTGACCTGGAAGATAAAATATTGGAAATAATTACTGCAGAGCAGAATAAAGAAAAAAGAATGGAAAGAATTGAGGACAGTCTCAGAGACCTATGGGACAACATTAAACACACCAACATTCGAATTATAGGGGTCCCAGAAGAAGAAGAGAAAAAGAAAGGGACTGAGAAAATATTTGAAGATATTATAGTTGAAAACTTCCTTAACATGGGAAAGGAAATAGTCATTCAAGTCCAGGAAGTGCAGAGAGTCCCATACAGGATAAATCTAAGGAGAAACACACCAAGGCACATACTAATCAAGCTATCAAAAATTAAATACAAAGAAAGAATATTAAAAGCAGCAAGGGAAAAGCAACAAATAACACACAAGGGAATCACCATAAGGTTAACAGCTGATCTTTCAGCAGAAACTCTGCAAGCCAGAAGGGAGTGGCAGGACATATTTAAAGTGATGAAAGGGAAAAACCTACAACCAAGATTACTCTACCCAACAAGGATCTCATTCAGATTCGATGGAAATATTAAAACCTTTACACACAAGCAAAACCTAAGAGAATTCAGCACCACCAAACCAGCTTTACAACAAATGCTAAAGGAACTTCTCTAGGCAGAAAACACAAGAGAAGGAAAAGTCCTACAATAACAATCTCAAAACAATTAAGAAAATGGTAATAGGAACATACATATCGATAACTACCTTAAATGTAAATGGATTAAATGCTCCAACCAAAAGACATAGACTGGCTGAATAGATACAAAAACAAGACCCATATATATGCTCTCTATAAGAGACCCACTTCAGACTTAGGCACACATACAGACTGAAAGTGAGGGGATGGAAAAAGATATTCTATGAAAATGGAAATCAAAAGAAAGCTGGAGTAGCAATTCTCATATCAGACAAAATAGACTTTAAAATAAAGACTATTACAACAGACAAAGAAGGACCCTACATAATGATCAAGGGATCAATCCAAGAAGAAGATATAACAATTGTAAATATTTATGCACCCAACATAGGAGCTCCTCAATACATAAGGCAAATGTTAACAGCCATAAAAGGGGAAATCGACAGTAACACAATCATAGTAACGTACTTTAACACCTCACTTTCACCAATGGACAGATCATCCAAAATGAAAATAAATAAGGAAACACAAGCCTTAAATAATACATTAAACAAGATGAACATAATTGATATTTAGAGGACATTCCATCCAACAGAATACACTTTCTTCTCAAGTGCACATGGAACGTTCTCCAGGATAGACCAAATCAAGCCTTGGTAAATTTAAGAAAATTGAAATCATATCAAGTATCTTTTCCGACCATGATGTTATGAGACTAGATGTCAATTATGGAAAAAACTGTAAAAAATACAAACACATGGAAGGTAAACAATACACTACTAAATAACCAAGAGATCACTGATGAAATCAAAGAGGAAATCAAAAAATACCTAGAAACAAAAGACAATGAAAACAGGATGACCCAAAACCTATGGGATGCAGCAAAAGCAGTTCTAAGAGAGAAGTTTATAGCAATACAATCCTACCTCAAGAAACAAGAAATATCTCAAATAAACAACCTAACCTTACACCTAAAGCAATTAGAGAAAGAAGAACAAAAAAACCCAAAGTTAGCAGAAGGAAAGAAATCATAAAGATCAGATTAGAAATAAGTGAAAAAGAAATGAAGGAAACAATAGCAAAGATCAATAAAACTAAAAGCTGGTTCTTTGAGAAGATAAACAAAATTGATAAACCATTAGCCAGACTCATCAAGAAAAAAAGGGAGAAGACTCAAATCAATAGAATTAGAAATGAAAAAGGGGAAGTAACAACTGACACTGCAAAAATACAAAGAATCATGAGGGATTACTACAAGCAACTACATGCCAAAAAATTGGACAACCTGGAAGAAATGGACAAATTCTTAGAAAAGCACAACCTTCTGAGACTGAACCAAGAAGAAAAGGAAAATATAAGCAGACCAAACACAAGCACTGAAATTGAAACTGTGATTAAAAATCTTCCAACAAACAAAAGCTCAGGACCAGATGGCTTCACAGGCGAGTTCTATCAAATATTTAGAGAAGAGTTGACACCTACCCTTCTCAAACTCTTTGGAAATATAGCAGAGGGAGGAACACTCCCAAACTCATTCTATGAGGCCACCATCACCCTGATACCAAAACCAGACAAAGAGGTCACAAAAAAAGAAAACTACAGACCAATATCACTGATGAACTTAGATGCAAAAATCCTCAACAAAATACTAGCAAACAGAATCCAACAGCACATTAAAAGATCATATACCATGATCAAGTGTGGTTTACCCCAGGAAGGCAAGGATTCTTCAATATACACAAATCAATCTATGTGATACACCATATTAAAAAACTGAAAGATAAAAACCAAATGATAATCTCAATAGAAGCAGAAAAAGCTTTCGACAAAATTCAATACCCTTTATGATAACTACTCTCCAGAATGTGGGCATAGAGGGAACCTACCACAACATAATAAAAGCCATATATGACAAACCCACAGCAAACATCATTCTCAATGGTGAAAAGCTGAAAGCATTTCCTCTAAGATCAGGAACAAGGCAAGGTTGTCCACTCTCACCACTATTATTCAACATAGTTTTGGAAGTCCTAGCCATGGCCATCAGAGAAGAAAAAGAAATACAAATTGGAAAAGAAGAAGTAAAACTGTCACTGTTTGCAGATGACATGTTACTATACATAGATAATCCTAAAGCTGCCACCAGAAAACTACTAGAGCTAATCAATGAATTTGGTAAAGTTGCAGGATACAAAATTAATGCACAGAAATCTCTTGCATTCCTATACACTAATGATGAAAAACCTGAAAGAGAAAGTAAGGAAACACTCCTCTTCACCACGGAAACAAAAAGAATAAAATACCTAGGAATAAACCTACTTAAGGAGACAAAAGACGTGTATGCGGAAAACTGTAAGACACTGATGAAAGAAATTAAAGAAGATGCAAACAGATGGAAAGATATACCATGTTCTTGGATTGGAAGAATCAACATTGTGAACATGACTATACTACCCAAAGCAATCTACAGATTCAATGCAATCCCTATCAAACTACCAATGGCATTTTTCACAGAACTGGAACAAAAAATTTCAAAATTTGTATGGAAACACAAAAGACCCCGAATAGCCAAAGCAATCTTGAGAAAAAAAACTGGAGCTGGAGTAATAAGGCTCCCGGACTTCAGACTATACTACAAAGCTACAGTAATCAAGACAGTATGGTACTGGCACAAAAACAGAAATATAGATCAATAGAACAGGATAGAAAGCCCAGAGATAAACCCACGCACATATGGTCACCTTATCTTTGTTAAAGGAGGCAAGAATATACAAGGAAGAAAAGACAGCCTCTTCAATATGTGGTGCTGGGAAAACTGGATAGCTACATGTAAAAGAATGAAATTAGAACACTTCCTAACACCATACACAAAAATAAACTCAAAATGGATTAAAGAGCTAAATGTAAGGTCAGGCACTATAAAACTCTTAGAGGAAAACATAGGCAGAACACTCTATGACATAAATCACAACAAGATCCTTTCTGACCCACCTCCTAGAGAAATGGAAATAAAAACAAAAATAAACAAATGGGACTCTAATGAAACTTAAAAGCTTTTGCACAGCAAAGGAACCCGTAAACAAGACAAAAAGACAACCCTCAGAATGGGAGAAAATATTTGCAAATGAAGCAACTGACAAAAGATTAATCTCCAAATTTTACAAGCAGCTCAATATCAAAAATACAAACAACCCAATCCAAAAATGGGCAGAAGACCTAAACAGACATTTCTCCAAAAAAGATATACAGATTGTCAACAAACACATGAAAGGATGCTCAACATCACTAATCATTAGAAAAATGCAAATCAAAACTACAATGAGGTATCACCTCACACCAGTCAGAATGGCCATCATCAAAAATCTGCAAACAATAAATGCTGGAGAGGGTGTGGAGAAAAGGGAACCCTCTTGCACTCTTTGTGGGAATGTAAATTGATACAGCCGCTATGGAGAACAGTATGGAGGTTCCTTAAAAAGCTAAAAATAGAACTACCGTATGACCCAGCAATCCCACTACTGGGCATATACCCTGAGAAAACCATAATTGAAAAAGAGTCATGTACCACAATATTCATTGCAGCTCTATTTACAATAGCCAGGACATGGAAGCAACCTAAGTGTCCATTGACAGATGAATGGATAAAGATGTGGCACATATATACAATGGAATATTACTCAACCATAAAAAGAAATGAAATTGAGTTATTTTAGTGAGGTGGATGGACCTAGAGTCTGTCATACAGAGTGAAGTAAGTCAGAAAGAGAAAAACAAATACCGTATTCTAACACATATATATGGAATCTAAAAAAAAAAAAGGTTCTGAAAAACCTAGGGGCAGGACAGGAATAAAGACGCAGACGTAGAGAATGGACTTGAGGACATGAGGAGGAGGAAGGGGAAGCTGGGACGAAGTGAGAGAGTGGCATGGACATATATACACTACCAAATGTAAAATAGATAGCTAGTGGGAAGCAGCCGCATAGCACAGGGAGGTCAACTCGGTGCTTTGTGACCACCTAGAGGGGTGGGATGGGGAGGAAGGGAGGGAGACGCAAGAGGGAGGGGATATGGGGATATATGTATATGTATAGCTGATTCACTTTGTTATAAAGCAGAAACTAACACACCATTGTGAAGCAATTATACTCCAGTAAAGATGTTAAAAAAAAAAATCCAGTCTTAAAATAGGAAGGCTATTGTGACAGCGTCAATAAGTAAATATGTTAATTTATAAATGGAGAAAGGTAAACCTGAAAGCTGAATATACTAGGAAAATTTGCTTTCTAGCTCTGTCTCTGCTGTATGGATGTTCAAAGTATGTGAGGGTTGCAGAATGGGGATGGAATCACCACTGTCTTTTGCCAACAGGGGAACCTTCTAAAATACATCTTCTAATAGAACTTTCTGCGATAATGGAAATGTTCTCTATCTACTCTGCACTGTCCCGTAACAGTAGCCACAAGCCACCTGTGGCTGTTGAGCACCTGAAGTGTGGCTTTTGTGACTGAGGAACTGGCTTTTCCATTTTATTTGATTTTCATTCATTTTCATTTAAATAGTCACGTTTAGCTAGTGGTTACTGCATTGGGCAGTGCAGCTCTACAAGATGCATTCAGTATCATTTGAGCAAGAAATTGCACTGTTGCTTTCATGCTGGGAAGTCAACAGCCCTGGAAGATGCCCAGCCTGTGAGAAGAGCACAGCTCTAGAATTTTTCATTAGAAAATGGCCTCAGACTTGCCTGTATCAAGTACCTATGTAGGGTATTCTCTTGATCAATGTTTCCCTTGATCAGTGTTCCTCTTCCTCAAAGTAAAATGATAAATGTCAATTTTCTACTCTTCAGATGGGAAATGGTAAAAAACAAACTAGTTAATAATTAAAATTTTTCCAAATGTTACTAATGACTCTATAGGTTTCTGTAGAAGAAAATAAAACTTTTTATATAAAACACATTAAGAAGCCAAGAATATGAAACGTTTATAATCATTTACACTTGGGAAAACCTTTTCTTCAAAACCATGACTATACTGAACATTTCTTTCATAACGATATAGAAATGTTGAACTAAAAGGATTTAATGTAACATTACAGATAACTCTCAGCGAGGGCCTTGGGCATTTATGGCAAGTCAATGGCAAAGGTATTGCTTCCTACTTGGGGACAATGAGGTCATCAGAGGAGTATTTGTCCCATGTCTTCATGTTCAAAGTATTGTTTTAGGTGGCATAGGGAAAGAAAAAGAACACAACTCTTGAAGGCAGAAGAAGGCCAAAAAGATGCGAATCTGTGGCCTCACTTTGAAATGCTTCCCTAAAAGCCTGTTCTAATGAGCCAAGCAAGGATAGCTGGCCTCCGCACCTCCTGCATGCATAGCAGACATTGCTAATGAAATGTACCTTTTTTTCCTGGTGATGGTTTCAGCACAGGGCCCCACTAACAGTCTATTGGGATTGGCGCTTGAGCTGAAACCTATTTTCCAACTCCTGTGCTTCTGTGCATACCTTGGTCTTTCTGAAGTGTGTCATAAAAGTGGTAAATAAGTAGCAAGGTCTCATTATGTGTTAAATTGTGGGTGAAAATCTCTCTGGAGAATCTGGGTACACTTTATCAAAACACTTCAGAAGCAAAGTTTTGTTGTTGTTTTCCACAAATTGTTTCTAAGCAGGCATCCCACCTAAGCTCCAGAAACAGCAGGCATTGTGAGTTGAATCAAGGAATTTCTAACCAATGGTGGTGGGGGGGGTGGCGGAAATCTGTGAAGTGAGGTTTTCAGAATCAGTAAAACAGAAATGTTTTTGCTCTTACATCTCTGGTGCCTGTAAGCTTGGGGAACTTCAAGGTAATATTACTATAACAATTTTTTTTACAGAAGAAGTGGTAATTGAAATTTGCTACATACAAGAATAACTAAAACTCCATCATTTCACACTCTCCCATCCATGCCTGAGGATACTTGGGAGTAAATAGATTTCTTGGAAGCAGCCACTGACTATGGCTAAATTACATCTTACCAAGTAAACTCATTGGCTTTTTAATTACTCTGCTGATGTCTACATGCTGTAGCCACTATCTCACACTGAAATGATATTGATTTGATTTTTAACTCTGATGCACTAAGGAAAAAAATGCAGAGAGTATATTTTATTATTTTTTGGTATGTACTTCCTTACTTAGGAGCCAATTTTTTAAAGTACAGGTATTTGTTTATTTTTCAAAAATCTCTCTACTGTAAGTTGTCAATGTCTGATATTTGCTTTAGATGGTTCTGTTTGTGTACAAGCAGTGGAGTGAGAGTCACGTGACCACCGTCCTCTATAGAATCTTCACAAAAACAAGAGGCACATCTCCAGACAGTAGAAACCAAATGTTTAAGAAAAGAAAACATTCACAGGTATAATTACCCATGCACAAAATTATATTAGGATATAAAACCAAGGGAAAAGGATGTTGTCCTCATTCGGTATGGAGTCCTTTAAAATTTTGCAGCAATTTAAGCACAATTTAAATAGTTGATTTTCTTTAAAATAAGAAGTAATTTTATCTCAGGTTGACAGCATTAGAAATATAGTGCTGTTTGCTCTTGGAAGTCACCCTATAACTGCCGTTCACATGCTTGTCAGGTGCCCTTTGAAATAGTTTCTGATCAACTTTGCTGAGAACTTCACTCCCTTTTCGGTGGCCTATTTAGTCATGATGTTGTAGTGTGCTGGCAAAGCAAAATGGGGAATTAGAGGCAACTAATTGCATAATTAAAGGCAAAAACCTCAGGTAATTCGGGTCAACTAGGGTTCTGGGTGTCAATTATCCAAACAGTTATCTTAATCCTTCATTCCAATAGAGTGACCCTATTTGTTGATTATCCTTAATTAATAATAATGCCAGATCTATTAGTTATAACTTTTTAATTTGTTTCTATATGTTATGTATCATTCTAACTCTTCAGGTTTCAGTTTCGAAAAAGCCAAATTCTTGGATATTGACCATCATGATGTCACATAATTGAATAATAGATAATTTTATGTCAACTAATTGCCTGTTTATTACCCGAGTCTTATGCATAATGAAGCAGAGAGTCCTAGAAAGAACCACGACCTTCTCAATACTCAGGTCAAGTTTTTGCTGCACAGCCGTTAACAAGTTGGG
This sequence comes from Eubalaena glacialis, assembly GCF_028564815.1. Classification (NCBI taxonomy): domain Eukaryota; kingdom Metazoa; phylum Chordata; class Mammalia; order Artiodactyla; family Balaenidae; genus Eubalaena; species Eubalaena glacialis. Next base: position 60,342,687 of record NC_083727.1, on the reverse strand, counting down.
TTCAAAACTGAGGTTTTTCTCCCTCATTATAGCATAAAAGTCCCTTCACAATCTGGCCCCAATTTACCTCACACGCTCCGTATCCCACCAATCCCCTGCCCTCAAGAATCTGAAGCCCAGTTATTCTTGAGAAGCTTTGCACTATTTTCTAAACAATTCATGCTCATGTCTGACTCTGTGCTTTAGCAGCTTGGACCACTCTCCCCCGCAGTAAACTTGTATTGATGCCTTGACACCAAAGCTTCTGTGAATCTCCCTTTTTCTGCTCCCTTCACACTTTGTCCATATCTCTGTTGTCTGGCTTAACACACTTACTGTTCAAGTAGTCAAGTCCCTCTCCTCTACTTCACTGTGAGCATGTCAAAGGACACAAAGCAGTGGCTAACTCTGGGGAAACATCTGATGAGGAAGCCTAGGATGAAAAGATGATCTAAGGATGGTGGAACACGACTCCTTGGGGAAGAGCAAGGAACTGGGTTATCTGGCACTCTAGGGTTCTTGGATTTGCTTCATGCCGAACATGAGCTGTCTACTGAACCCCTGGGCTGTGCAGTGCAGGTATTTCTCCAACATTCTAGTTGGAGCTTAATCACAAGGCTCTCTGTAAATTAGACCATTCATACACAGGCACAGCAAACTGAAAAGTGACATGAAGGAATCCATACCTGTTTAGAATGAGCATTATTTAAGCAAAGGGGAGGAGAAGCATGAGTTGAATTCTAAAAAATGAAACCTTGACCCCAAACTAATTCATCTAATGTAGACCTACTGCTTTGTACCAGAGGTGAAAACAAGCTAGAGCCTGTGAAATAGAGTTTCTCTCCTTCCTTGGTTCCTGGGGTACCAGCAAGCAGCTAGAGCACTTGTTACTAGGACACTTCTCCACTTGAGTTCTACTGTGAGACTTTATACAACTTATTGTTTTTCTACATTTTTGATAGAATTTATTTAACAGAGTGGTAACAGGGGAGAAATATAATCCACTAATCACATTATTGTGATTTCTTTTGCAATATGAATTATATATCTTCATGATTCAGATGGCTCTATCTCCTATGGCATCAATGTGGACTATACCACACGGTACTTTGAATGTAGGTAAATTTCACTGTAACATAAATTAAAGAAATTAAAGAATATGTAGCATGAACTAATTCAAAAGAAGTTACATATGATTTTATTTGTCTGCTACATGGAAATAAGGAATGTATGTAATTACACAGGATACTTCCAGAATTGAATTATGACTCACGTAACCAACATCTCATTAACGTCAATTAAAAATGAATTGCAAAATATAAGGATGACATGGAAAGTTTGGGTGCTGTTCCTCTCTGTATTTGGGGTCCAATATTCTGCCATTATTTTCCCTTTTCTTCACACTTCCTTTCAGTAAGACAAGTTCTAAAAATTAAGTGCTGTATGAGCCATTACATAATTGTCCTTCTACAGCTGGCAGAGACACTACCCCCCAGTACATTCCTCTGTGAAGTAACTCGGGTTACCTTGGCTATGAAAAGCAGCTCAATCGAAGCACATTCCACTCTGCAGCCAAAAGGCCAACAAAGAAATACAGAGTCCTGGGAGGGTCCCTATAGCAAATTAAAATTCAAGGATTCTTTATGAAGTGTGGAAGGTTTCCAGTCAGCTAGATGATATTGGCAAAGATCAGCACAAATTGTTTAGAAAAATAATGCAGAATGTTCTTTAGGCTATAACAGAGTTAGGGTGTTTCTGATGTGACAGATTTTAGTATTTCATTGGTGTTTCAGGTATTAATCTAACCCCAACACTTAACAGCTTAAAATGAGAACCATTTGTCATTTCTCATCATTTTGTGGGTTGATTGGGTGGCTCTTCGCTGATCTTGGCCGGGCTCTCTGTGCAGTTACAGCTGATCTGGTTTGGAAATTCCAAAGTGGCCTCACTCACATGTCTGGCAGTTAGTGATGACTGTTGGTTGGCGTAACCAGAACTCTTTAATTTCAGGGTTCTACCCAGCCTGGTGGTCTCAGGGTTCCCAGGAAGTGAAGGCAGACTCTTCCAAATATCTTGAGACCTAGGCTTTGGAACTCATGCAATTGTCACTTTTGCTACATTCAAAGCAATTTACAAGGCCAGCCCAGATTCAACAGGGTGGAGAAATAGACTCTACCTCACAGTAGTACGAGCAACAGCATTCCATTAAAAAGGGGCAGGGACACAGGTCGGCATGATTCATTAGAGGCCATTATTATAACGATCTACTACAATAGGAAATTTCATAAAGGGAGTTGATCTTTATTGTGTTAGGTAAGAACAGTTCCTACCCACCCCTCCAAAAGGAATGTTAGTTCTGATTTCAGAAAGAACTAATACAAAATAAGAGACTAAATTTTATGTATGTGCTTTGTCTGCAATTTTCTGAAATTCACATTTAAACCATGTTACTTAAAACTTGCTCCCAATGTACTAGAATGGTTCCACCTACACTGAGGAGAACATAAGATGCTGTGGAATGATATTTTATACCATGAGTTACAGAAATCTATTTCCCTGGACAAGAATATTCAGATGGCATCAGCCTTAGATCATGACAGGGGATATGATGTGGAGACATTTTACCATAAAGAATAAACTGAAGGTAGAGGAGACAAACTTCCAAAATTCAGAGTTTTAATGATTTTTCCTATATAATATTTATTTATAATGTTTAACTTTAAGAGGATGGATTTTTAATAAATTATACCAAAAAGTCTAGTAAAGAGCCTTAAAATGATAGAGAAGAGGTGCAGTTTTTGTGCCCATCTTTTGTGGTATCAACAGTTACATGTATCATGACAAGAAAATAATCCTTAAAACAATTAACTGATCAAACTTCTGCAATGCAGAAATGATCAGGCTTTATTTAAGTAAAAAGTAACTGATAGACTACTGTACAGAGCACATAGTAACACATTTTAGAGACGGTCACTTAAGTAAGATGAAACCATGTCTACAGAGTTTCTAAATTACATGGCTTTACTAATATAATATATAACACTCAAACAATATTGCATTTTACACAGACCAATTATAAATCCTTTTAAAATAGACTAATACATTAATCTCCTCATTTTAAAGCATCAAATATAGTTTTATATATACTTTTCAACTTTAAAAAAATAGAAAAACAACTAATTCTAGTTAATCATGGGAAATGTCCTTCTTTAACTTTTGGTGACATGAAAGGAAACAGGTTGTTGGTAGTTAACACTTAAATTCGTATTTGATTTGCCTTATTTTCAATTTTCTTCATGTCAAATGTCAAATAATTATACATTCCAAATCATCAGCTAGAATAATAATCTCACTTCTCAATTGTTCAGTTATTCAGGAAACCAATTTTTATTGGGTACCACTCTTAAAAAAAGCTGTGTTCAGACCATAGGACGATGCAAGATAAACATCACCATGCCAGAGTTTGCACAGCTGCATTGTGTTTAAAACTGCTCACTAACATTTTTTCATCTTTAACACCGAAGTTTAATTGAGAAATTCAACTGAGTTGAGTTGTGAAACTGAATTCAGTTGCTATTTTCCTATTATCATCCCGTAGTCTCAAAGATTTATTTCCTATGCTCCTTTCCCTCCATTTTCTTTCCTAAAAGTCAAATCTTAAAGGACAGTTCAAGCCTGAAATCTTGTAATAATCAATCAGATTAGAGACCTGCTGTGCCATTTTTAAAGAAATAACCGATGCAGAACTCATGGAGCAACTTTGTGGGTTGCAAATTATTTTCTGTGAAAATAATTAGTTCCCCCCAAAAAGTGGTTTTATACATACACACCTGATGTTACTGGTCACCACTTTCTTCCACCACGCCTGAGACATCGCCACAATACCAGCTTTAAGTAGTGGCCACAATTCCTTTATAAGGTCCTCTTAGGGTTTTATATAAAGCTAGGAATAAAATCTGTGTGCACAGGACTACATTTTTATCTCTGCAAGTTTAAACGGCCTACACAGGAAAACTCAGACTCAATATCGTGATTTAAATAACTGAATTAGCCAGGCAACACACACACACACACACACACACACATACACACACACACACCAATTGTATCATTTAATAAGGGCTTGGTATTGTTTTAATTAAGCAAAGCAGAGTTTATGAAGCCTGACCGCTATACAGAGACTAAATGGGGGGGGGGGGAGGGTGACACGATTTCAGGGATACTAAAACACTTATTTAACCAGAGAATATTAAAACGTTCACCCAAAAAAGGGGAGATATCATCCCCAAAGTCACTAGGCACAGGATGCTATCCTCCTTTCATGTAACCTACGTAGTTAGCAGAACCCCAGAGATTCTAACTTTCAGGATGTGAGACTAAGGAAAGTGGAACTACAACTAATTCAAAATAAGGCAAAGCAAAGGGAAGCCTTGTTCAGTTGAAGCCAGAGCAAGATACCCAAACTATGGGAGAAACGCAGAGGGTGATAAAGCAGAGATGCCAAAGATAAATGTCCATATACACTAATTCATTTACAGCCAACCCCATGTGCCAAAAGATGTGTCTTTCCCTCTGCAAATCTGACATCTTCTCCAACACTCGCAAGGTTGGGCTCCACCTCCGTGATGCCAACCTGCTCCCAACCTGCTTGGCCACATAGGCCCGTTAGCTCCTCCAGATCAGCAGCAACAGGTGTCAGAGCTGGTCACTCAGTCCATGACTCTTCTAACTAGTTGCACATGTCAGGGCACTCCATCCCTTTGTCCTCTGTGCACTGTTGATTGTTCAGCTCCAGCCCAGTTGGTCTCCCCCATGCCCATGACCACACCGTGTTCATTCCCCTTCCCAGCCTCTGCTACAGTTTTATCTCCCTTGATCCAAATCCAGCCTTTCGTTTAAAGTCCAGATCAAGGACCATCAGTCCCATAAGGCTTCCCCAGCAATCCGAGACTCTGATGCTTTCCCTCCCTATTCTGAGCTCTGTTAGTGCTTTCAGTCAGTCAGACCATTAACCCTTGAGTTGCTTCATGACTACTAGACTAGCTTGAACTTCTATGATTGTAATTTCTGAGGCATGGGGCCATGACCTCCACCACACCTGACACAGGCCCACCTCCAAAGAAACTATTTGTTAAACATTTATTGATAAATGTTTAAAGTGACTCTTGATAAAATGACTCTTAGCCTGTATTTCAGTTTCTATGTCAACTCCAATTTCCCCTTCAAAGAACCCTTCATGGCCAGAGCAATGAGGTTTAGAATCAGACTTCTTATTTTCCACCCAGGTGTATATAAATAGCTAATCACAAACTTAAATAATAACAGTGTCGCCATGAAAGCTGTCATTATCACCAACTAAATAAATGTTTACAATGCATATACATACCTATGTGCTCTAAAGGGTTAATGCTCAATGAGGGGTTTTTATAGTTCATTAATTGATATATTGCATACTTTTATCTAAATTGTTAGTGTCCTGCTTAGTCAATTGAAACATACTGCTTTGACATTAAGGCTGCAATCCAGACCTCTATTTCTAGTGTATATTCTATTCAAAAATGTAAGCCCTTCTGCACAGAGCAGAGAAAATTGCCTTTGAGATCTTTGCAACTCACTATGCCACGTGCTCAAAAACAGGGACCACAAATCCAGTCCAAAGACTAACATATATAACAAACGTTGCAATAAAATACACTAGTCAGAAGGGTATACAGTTGGGAATCGAAGCTATATGATTTCCTTAGTAATAGCTCTGACTTTCATTTTAGATTGAGTGTCACATCCACATTCTCAAATATTTTTATTTTTAAGAAAGAAGAAGCTACTGGGGAAAATGGGAAAGAAGGGGGAGTTAATTAGAATAGCCAGATGACTGTCAATAGAAGGTAAGTCATATTTCAGTAAGCTAAGTTTTTAGTCTGATAAAGAAGCCATGGCATTTTATATTAAGACTTAATCATGAGCTAATCAACATTACAGTGAGAGTCATGGTTCAGAGGGGGTAAGGTTTTGTTCTTCCAATTATATATAATAGAAATAAAAAGTGGATTCATTTAACTTAACTTACAGTATGTGCATTGTCTCCTAACCTTTAGAAATACTACTCATTCAAATACTCTCACCTTCTCTTACTACCCGCAGTTTGGGTCTGCAAAGAAAACTCAGACCGTATGAGGGTGGCTCAGCTAATTTTATCAGTTTCTAGTTAATTTATCATTATATTATCTGGTGAGACTTCCAAAGGCATCATTAATGAGGTATCATGCAACTAAACTAGTATAACCATTAAGCAGATCAGAAAATAAACATGTTGTAGAATCACTGATATTATCATATTAATACATAGAAAATCTCAGTTTCCTTACAAACCTAAAGTCTCTAATAACCATCTACAAGAGGACAAAGCTTAAAAATATATACATACATTTCATTGCTCATTAGGCATGCTGCTTAATATTTTTAATCTAACCTAATTTCTTTTAAATCCTGGGAAATAACTGAGGCAGATTTAGCAAGTAAGTGAACAGACCCATAAACACGAAGAAGGAGTTCCAAAGAATGCTTAGGACACCGAAGGTGAGAGTTGAATAGAATTTGAAAAGAAGCAAAAGGCCAGAGAAAAAGTCAAAGGACATGAGACAGTGAGTTCTTCCAAAATGGAGAGAATAACTTGTCTGGAGCACTTTGGTCTCCCCTGCAGAGAATTCTGAGAGTAGTGGCCAAGGAAGAGTAGGGGTGGGGGGAGGGGGAGGGGGGCTGCCACAGCAGGAAGTAATGATTAAGGTCCAAATACAGATCTCAGTGGCAGGAGAATCAGATAAACATAAATTCTAGCATCATTTCTAAAACAAATGCTTCTTTCTTCCTTTATGCGTGCTTATTCGTAAGCACAAGACCAGAAATGGTGCCAAGATATTTGACCTTGGATGTGGTGTTCTCAGGAAACATCCTCAGGGAGTTCCGACCAACCACTCCTTCCCTCATAAATGTACACAGACCTCGAGGAACACAAGCACACTGGGTACAGATCGGAGCCCCATGGGTTCAGGAAAAAGGTTTGTTTCTCTCACTGACATCTTTCCTGATTTGAGGTTCCTCCTCCTAAAGTCTACCAATGTTTCTGAAACAAGTCCATCACATTTCTTCGCCCGTGTTTTACATTTTTTTCCAGGGGCATTGATAATAAAAGTCATAGGGGAAAAATATATGGTTTGTAAAGAAATATTTTAAAGTAGTGTGGATGGCTCCATGTATATGGTTAGTGGCTATGGGTTAAAAAATAAACCAAACACTATGCTATTTCATAAAGATACATCCAGGAGCCCGGTCCTGATATAACCTATGCCATTCTGAAATAAGTCAATAAATAAAAAGGCAGTGACATTTTTAACCACATATGCTAACTAGGTCATCTAATAATGATGACATGATTCCAGTCATGCAAGAGTATCATCTACTCATTATGATTCAAGTTATGGTCGATGACATTGATATAACTTAGAAGAGTATAAGATAGAGGGAATATTTCATAATAAATAGACCAAGAATGATTCCCCTTGGAATAGTAAAGGTACAAATTGCTTTAGTTTTCATTTCCATGGTGCTAAATTTGTATTTCATGTGAGGTTCTATAATTGATGATTGCTTACTTGTCTGGGTGAAAAGGGATTAAAAAAAATAGATTATTGTTGTCAAGGTTGTTTGTGTTAGTAGCTAAAATGGTAAGCAGCATCCCGAAGTCTTTGTAAACAGCACAGAGATATTCTTCTTTTTAAGGAAAACAGAAAAGCATTAGGCAAAAAGTTGCAAGCCAAAATGCTTCACATCATCGGGCTGACTGACGTGGTTCACAGTTTTTCTTGGAACAATGACTGTATCAACTAACAACAAAACAAACTTCATTGCATCCATCCAGGATCAGTCCTAGATTTTCTCAAGAGCTTTACAGGATTGAAGACTTTTGATTCATTATTTTTTTTTAGAGTACAGAATACCTGCAGTTGTTCCACATTTTGGTCTTTTCTTTTTTAAAAAAAAAATTCCGAAGTTGGTTAACAAAAGCATCTCCATGTTGCTATACTTAGTAAATAATTTAAAATTCATAATAATTACTTCCATATGTTAAATTCGCCTCTTCCCCAAATTCCCAATTGCCTCTCATTATCTTAGATAGTCCTATTTCTAAATTTCTCTTGATGTGTTGTAGATACTATTATGTCCTACTTTTGAGAATAATTCATTATCATTCTGCGTATTGAAGTATTAATTTATATAAGCAAAGGGGTAATCACATTTAGTTAAGAAAAATAAGAAGCTATTGTTGTAGTGAGTATTCATGTTGGTCTCTAACCACATAAGGGGTGTGTGTGCGTGTGCATGTGTGTGTGTGTGCACAGGCATGTGTGAGCTAAATAATGGACAAATTCTCAAATATCTTTTCCAAATACTCAGTAGGTTTATTTCTCACACTATGAAAATACTATCATTTTTTAAAGGTTAATTTTGAAAATAATAATAAACTCTGTAGTGACTTTTCTTACCACCTGGTATTTATCCATTACAATGGTGCTTCTCAAACTAACTAACTATGGTTTTTTTTTAAAAAAAGAAGGAAATCTTTTTTTTCAAATTTCCAATCCATGATGGACTAATACTTTCTTAAAACACAATAAAAGTGAATGTTGCAATCATGTCTAATGATTATGAAAGTTTCTAAATGCTTGCTCTCAATGTCTGTATCATCTCGTTGCAGACCAGCAACCAACAAACAGCAGTACTGCTTAGAGCTTGATGTGCGGTACCTAAGAGGCAACTTCTAAGTCTTCCTCAAATGGAAGGCATAGAATTCTATTCTTAGAAAACTGGATTAAATGTTATAGAAATACCTCACTTTATTTTTGTGAAAGCAGAAAAACATCCATTTTTTTTTCCTTCTGGCATGAAAGAATAGAGGTTAATGGTTGAGAGAGAATTCTGTATGCGTGACTTGAATAAAAATTAAGGTGGATGGGATTTGGAAGAGGCAAGAGGTAAGGAGGGGAATCCACTGAACTTTGGCAACTATTTAAAGTAGCAGGGCACAGGGAGCAGGGGAAGGTATGCCTCAAGTTGTATGGCATAGTTTACTGACACCAGTAACAGATATTTACAGGGCAACCTTATTTGGGTAGTCAATAATATTCCTAAACAGAATTTTTTAAAGCTACATTTACTATTCACTAAGTTAACCTCCATACTGGTTGGATTACAATAGACTATTACTGATTTTAAAAATCTGATTAAATGGTAGATTAAACAAAATAGAAGCTTATTTTTACTCAGGTAGAAGTTGTCATGATGCAGTGCAGATGATGATGCAGAAGTTGTCAGTGATGCAAGGATATCTGTGCTGAGACCTCTGGATTTCTTGTCCATTTTCTCGTGGTCACAAAATGATTACCCCAGCTCCAGCCATCAAATCTGCATACCAGGTAGGAAAAAGAAGGAAGTGAAGAAGTGGAAGAGATGGCACCATTATCAGCAAAGTAGATGGCTTCCATTTATGTCACATTAGATAGAACACATTAAATGACGCTCATAACCACAGGGAGGCTGGGAAATGTAGGTTTCTTTAACCGGATTTGGCCTGAACCAACAAAAAAGGAAAGAAGGGAAATTAGATAGGCCACTAACAGCGTCTGTCATATACTCCAACCCTGGCCTGACCCAGGAGGAAGGTAAGTAACAATTATTTAGCACCAACTCTTTTTTTCAAGAACTGTACTAGATGCTTTGGTTGCATGATTTCATTTCATACTCTCAATAACCCTACAAGACAGGTAACATAATCCCCGTTTAACAGATGGAGACACTGAGTTTCTAAAAGTTTAAGTGATGGTCACATCATTTAAAAGGCACATCTGTAATGCAGAGCCTGCATTCAAACCCTGTGTTTCCCCACTGTGCCAATCAGAGTTAGCCTGACTCTGCCTGAGCAGAGTTTAGAACGAAATGAGTTGGTGGAATTTCCCTCCATTTAACCCTTAACTACAGCTCATTCACTCTGAGTTTCTTAATCTGAAGGTACAAAAATATATGGAGGATTATGTGAAGCTTAATACACATTTTAGATGACATTATAAGCAAAGCTTACTGAAAGTATAAGTTACACATAGACAACTAAAGCAAATATAAAAGTCTGATGTATCACAATATCATTAGGTAGCTAAATACAAATATAAGTTTTATTTGGGTCTTAAGTCTCTACTGGTCCATGTCTGAGCTGTCCTAGGTCTTGGTCTGATTTGTACTTGCCTGCAGGGTAGCAGAGCACCTCCAGTTCCCTCTCCTGGAGAGGTAGAAATATCTTAAATTCTTCTCCCACATGTGTTGCAGGGGGCTTATAGTTCACACTGCTGCAGCTGCCCAGAAATCCTCACATGGGCTTCGTGTAGATGTCCTCTGAGATGGTTCATTTTGTATGTCAACATGGCTAGACCAAGGTAACCAAATGTGTGGTCAAATGTTATTCCAGATGCTTCTGTGAAGGTTTGTTTTAGATGAGAGTAACGTTTAAATCAGTAGACTTTGAGGAAAGCAGATCACTCTCCAAAATGTGGGTGGGCCTCATCCAATCTGTTGAAGGCCTGAACAGGAAAATGACTGACCTCCCCTGAGGAAAAAGGAATTTTGCCAGCAGACAGCCTTTGGACTTGAACTGCAGCATCAATTTCTCTGTAGGTCTTCAGCCTGCTGGCTGCCCTGCAGATAGGGGACTTGCCAGCTTCCACAATCATGTGAGCCAAGTCCTTAGGATAAATATTAAAATAAATTTCTCAAGAGATGAAAGATAGGTGTTAGATAGATAGATAGATAGATAGATGATAGATGATAGATGATAGATAGATAGATAATGTGATATACATCCTATTGTTTCTGTTTCCCTAGAGAATTCTCACTAGTACACACTCCGATGCTTCCACTTTCCTGTCTCTCTCTCGCCTTCTCTTTCCTTATTTTACTTCTAATTTCCTTCACTTGGATACTTTGTACATTGCAGTACAAAGTCTGTTTTCTCTCAGGGTAGGAAAGTATTTATATCTCTCTTTAAACCCCTCTATTTATGTGGGAAAAGATTAACCTACAACCAGGAAGATTACTCCACACATTTCTTCCAGACCAAGGATAAACACACACTCACATTCACACACACACACTCACAATCATTCGCCCTTGTTTGTATTGCTTTCTAGCTCATGTCCTGGTAATAGAACCGGTTGGTTTTTCTCCCATAAAGAATACGCCACAGCAAGGATTAAACCTCTCCCTGGCATATCAACAGAAATGCTGTCAAAAGATTCTCAATCCCTTACTATCCATTGTACAGTTATTTTCTATGTTAGGAAGATAAGAGAAATGGCCTTTGGGGCTCCCTCTGACAAACAGGAGCTGGAAAGCCAGGTCAGAGTACCTGCCCTGCGGGCTTCTCCATGGAAGTCTAGCTGCTTCATGCTGCTGTCACGTGCCCTCCTGAACACCTGTTGCAGACAGTGCTGTGCACCTCGATGGCTCCCTGCTCGCAGCTCCCAGCACTGCAGACCTCTTCTGCCCCTGAAGGAGCTGACAAGAGCTCACCTCTTTCAAAAAGCAACTGAACTAAAGCATGCCGACCATAGTTTTTAAAATATGTGTTACCAGTTTCCGAAGCCCACTGTTGAGTACTTAGAGTAATAACAGTGTCTTTGTGTTTACCAAGCTCAAAGCTTCAGAGGTTGTATTAAACATCCCAGTTAAGGGGAAATGTAGATACATATATACATACACATATGCATGTGTACATATACATTAGCTCAAAGCATATTTATTAAACTCCTACTATGAGCAAGCAAGTGTCCCCTGCGCTGGGATGTTCTGCATTGTTTCCTCTGTATTTCCTCACACTCTTGCATCCCCTAAAATGCTTTTAGGAGGAGCCAGAAGTGATAAGTGTGTAAAACGGGTATCGTCGTTTATTCAAAGTTTTTCTCAAGGCAGTTAAACAAAGGAGCCACTGGAAACATTTTATTCTGCTATTTATTTCACAATCAAATATTGAACACTTAAATGCCAGGTACCAGGCTGAGTGCTCAGGAAACAGAGAAAATGGACACATTTTCTATCCACCAGCTGCTCCCAGTCTAGGGCGAAAAAGGTGAGGATTCCATTTTATTTCTCCAACTGAAGTTGTATTACAGGATAATCTTTCACAGGTTCACAGGACTGGAAACTGCGGTGCACTAAATAGCCACTGATAACTACAGCAGAAATTATGCAGATGGTAAGAATATCGTGAGGTCTCTTCTTCATTTTTTTTTAAATGTTGCCTCTTCTGGCCCATCTTTGAGATTTTTTTTCATGAGTTGTACAAGTGTTAGTATAGGTAGAAGTAAAAAAAAAAAAAAAAAACTCAACTGAGTCATGAAAAGGTCCTAAGAAAACCCCTTGATTAAAAATGTCTTCTGCCTAATTAAGCCATTCATTCATGAATTGAATAACAGCCTAGCTTGTTAAAATCACTTTGTGGTTGGAGGAGGGGATGGAACCCAAAAGAAATTAGAACTGAACACTTCGTTCAAGCAGCTTCTTTTCTAGCAGAAGAGCTTACACCTAAGTCTTTTACGCACTGTGTATCTTTGACTCTTCCGTGCGTTTGTCTTTGTACTATAATAAAGTGGCATACAGTCAAGACAGACGCTCATACAAAGCTTATTAAGAAATGTCTCATCATGAAATGTCTGCTGAGATGTGTTGCCCAGACTGAGAAGCTGTGGCCAAGGTGTGAATAGGGCAGGACTGGAACCTTCCAATAGTTCAGCTACTCTCCACCCCAGTGTACTTATGAAATAATTATTTCTAAACCTGACATCTTTCAAGGTCATTTTTCTTTTTTCTCTGTAAGAGATTATAGTTTTCAAATTTAAAAACTATCGCAGGCATTGGGCACAAACAAGAATGTGGAATTCCGTCATGAGCTCACACAAAACTTTGCCGCTTCAAATCCTGCCAGTTTAAAGGCAAGAGTTTGCTCTACTGAGATGACCACCCTGTGAACTTTCTTTCCTGAGTCACAGAATTGGACGTGCACGGGGGGCAGGGGTCTCCTGCATCTTTATGCATCATATTCATTGCTCGACTGGACCTGAGCAGTGTTGGCTCTGGGCTCGGGCCCCTCAGGCCAGGCTGCCCCTTGGCCAGCCATCTCATCTTTCAAATCTCCAAAGAAGAGAGTCACAACTTCCCTGGCTATTTGTGACACCATCTGGCAACTCTTGTAGATGAAGCCAGCTCTAGGCAGAAGAGAAGAATATTTCCCTCACTCCTATCACTGCTTCTCCCCACAGGTTTCCCATTCCTGCATACCTTTACTCTCACAACTGAACCCCCCAAATCTAAAACTTGAAAAGTGTTCCAAATCTTACCTACTAGAAGTATTACCATTTGAATAAGACAAGCTGGGATATCTAAAAGCTTCCATGAGACACAGAAGTAAATCTCTAATAGCAGAACATGCTGAATGCATATTATGGGAACGATATTTGGAAGAAGGGCACTGCATTTTCTCCATGCCCCTCAAGTCACAACGCCAATGGCTGTGTACGACACCTATGCCATCTGTAAGAGATTTTTTTCTAGGGCACTCATAATCCAAAATATTCCATCGTGTGTCAGACCATGTGTCTCAATTTCTAGTTCAGAAAATATGGCCCCTGTACCTACATCAGTCCCGTTTACAGTCACATCTAACCCAAATGTCGCTGGGTTCTTGTTGTGTTTTTTGGCCTTATCCTTAGTTGACATGAAGAAAGCTGCTCACCACCTTACAGGCAGATCATATACCTCACCTTATACTTGAAAGTTAGTGCTAACTTCCTGCTTCAGCTTTTCTTCTCTTGCTCGAGGACCTCCATGGATCTGGGCTTCCACATGAGCCAGCACGGTCTCTGGTATTAAGAAGCACTTAATAAATATCTCTTACATAAACAAATGCCAATATTTTTTTCCTTTTCTTCCCTCATCGCTCTACCCCCAGGAATAGACGCACTAACAGATCTCCAGCACTTAATGAAATCGGCAAGAATGAATCACGGGGAAGATTTCAGTGGGAGGAGAAGAAAGATGAGGAGGCTTTACAACCACGTGACACAGATCTGGATGCACCAGCAGAGATGAGCCTTCTAGAGGAGTGAGGGTGGAGTAATATTCCATTGTATATATGTACCACACCTTCTTGATCCATTCCTGTCGATGGACACTTAGGTTGCCATAAAAAAAGAATAAAATAATGCCATTTGCAGCAACATGGATGGACCTAGAGATTATCATACTAAGTGAAATAAGTCAAAGACAAATACCATATCATATCACTTATATGTGGAATCTAAAAAGATGATACAAATGAATTTATTTACAAAACAGAAACAGACTCCCAGACTTCAAAAACAAATTTATGGTTACCAAAGGGGAAAGGTGGGGTGGGAAGGATAAATTAGGAGTCTGAGATTAACATATACATACTACTATATATAAAATAGATAATCAACAGGACCTACTGTATTGCACAGGAAACTCTACTCAATATTCTGTAATAACCTATATGGGAAAAGAATCTGAAAAATAATGGGTATATGTATATGTATAAGTGAGCCACTTTGCTGTACACCTGAAACTAACAAAGCATTGTTAATCAACTATACTCTAATATAAAATAAAAATTAAATTAAAAAAAAAGAGGAGTGAGGCCGTTGCATGTTGGACAATAGTAACCGCAATTGCTACTACATGTCAATTTAGAATCATGAAAGCGGATCCCAACTTGAGTAATGATTAGATTAGATTTATACAACGAACTGCACTTCCCTGGAAGCAGTTTGGGGAAGTGTACAGAGGATACAGGCTCTGCCTTGTTTAGATCGTGGGTACCCAGTTGGTTCTCTGCGTGTATCCAGATGCTCTGTGGGTGTGAATGGACATGGCAACAAGACCTGTCCTTGATGATTTCTAGCACTTGTTAAAGACTTTAGCTGAGCAAACACAATTAGTGCTGTCCAAAAAATAATTCAACCTGAATTTGTTCACGTATTAGCTAACACATGCCTTTATTGAACACCTACTATGTGCCAAATACTAGTTTTCCTGCTGGGGATAAAGTAGTGAACCAGATAGGTGAGGCCACTGCTCTCATCTAATTCACAACCTAGTAAAAGGAGGCACATTTAAACATACAAGCAAAGAAATAACTCATTCTATCAGGCAGTTATGAGGGACAAAGGAAAAAAAGAGGTCCTGAAACTCCATCCTAAGCTCAATGAACTCTCTCTTATTCTCTCCCCTCCCATGAGGCTGTGGGATTAGATGAGGCCAAGGATGAGGCCAGAGCACTTTATCTGCCTTGGGAACCACTAAGGGTCCACGGTGGTCCCTGGAGCCAGCTCTGCTCAGGGCCTCGGGGCAAAGAGCCCCTTATCCTTCTGCCGGAGTCTTATTCTCTCTCTCCAGAGCAGACAAGCTGAGGAAAGAGGGCAAGGAGGTAATGGAGTCTTCAGAGTTCACGAACAACCCAGCCAGTTATCCCAGGTCGGGGCGGTGAACAATGGGTCCTTATTATTTGTTAGTCCCTGACCTCTCTGAGATGTGATAAAAGTGATGGGCCACCTCCGCACACACACACACACACACACATTGCGTGTGCTGGCAAGGGTGTGATGATAGGAATGGCTGCCTGTCATACGGTTTAGAGCGTGATGTGTATTCATTACCTGACAGGCTTGTCCTCGGGGACTCCTCCTGAGCCCACCTACAACTGTGGAAGGCTCTGACCACTTACTGAGAGAGCCTAATCCAGGCTCCTTCATTCACAGCAAACACCATCCAAAAACTAAGACCAAAACCTTACCAAACATCAAATCACAAAGGAAAAATAGTCTCTTGTAATCAATGTCACATCACCCTCATCATCAGTAGACACTTGCTGAAGGTCCACCAGGATCGGCTCGGTGCTGGGCCAGCCAGAGAGTAACAAGGACATTTTTCCTGACCTCCAGGAGCTTAGAAAGGAATTAGGGAGATAGAAAACATGTGTTACAGTGATTAACACCAAAGCTCTAAAGCAAAATGCAACCACAGAAGCACAAGAAAGGGAATACAGATGAATAATTTTCAATCTCAGGATGAGGAAGGTCTTACTAGGCATGATGACAGAGACAGAAACCATTGCTAATAATATTTATGACAATCAGTGTACTAATAATGACAAAAATACAAGTGGTACACTATCAGGTCTAGTCCACTCCGGGCAGGCACAGCCCTTCCAGCCCTTTGCTCCTGATAGCAAAGGCAAGGAGTCAATCTAAACAAAAAGGAGTGTAAATCACCCAGATCCTGAACCAATGCCACTGCATCCAGGTAACATCACTACCTCGTCCTGCCTGAGGTTTCTAGTGTAACAATGTCAACTGAACAAAAGATCAGTGGGAAGAATTCTGAGTACAGAGCCTCCCAGAAATGCTCAGCCAGACCTGCTGATTTACATATTTATTCAAAACCAAATCCACCTCCTCTGCTGTCGCTTTTGATTCCAGGCCACTTCTACCTTGGGGTACCACCTTCGAGGCAACCTTGATCAGCCTGGGCAGTCCCTCAGTGCTGCCAGTTGCGTGGCCCCAAATTGGCTCATACAATCACCCCTATGTATAACTGTGATATTGCAATTTATAAGAAATACATATTTTTCAGACAAACAGTCTTTGTCCCAGTTTCTGGCACAGTGCTCCTAAAACCCTTGGAATTTCCTAAGTGAGGAGAGCTCTTGAGGAGTCTTTTGTTATGTTAATGAGGTGACTTTTTGGAAAGCACCTAAGGATGGGACTGGTTTCCAAGGGAGCCCTGTGATTCCAATAATCACCATGTGATTAGAGGGTTGGAAATTCCAGTCCCACCCCCAGACCTCCGTTGAGGGGAGTGGGGCTGGAGACTGAGTTCAATCGCCATGGCCAATGACTTAGTCATGCCTGTGTAATGAATCCTCCATAAAAACCCAAAAGGAGAGGGTCTGGAGAGCTCCCAGGTTGGTGAACATGTGGAGGCACGGGGAGAGTGACTTGCCCTGAGAGGCCATGGAAGCTCTGTGCCCCTTCCCACTTGACACACTCCTTGCCCTATGCATCTCTTCCATCGGACTGTTCCTGACCCTTTTATAATAAACTGGTGATGTAGTATGTAAAATGTTTCTCTGAGTTCTGTGAGCCCCTCTTGCAAATTAACCATATCTGAGGAGGGGTTTGTGGGAACCCCTGACTTATAGCCAGTTGGTCAGAAGCACAGGTAACAGCCTGGGCTTGCGACTGGTGTCTGAAGCGGGGTGTGTGTGTGTGTGTGTGTGTGTGTGTGTGTGTGTTGGTGGGGGGACGGCGGCGTGCAAAGAAGTCTTGTAAGGCTGAACCCTTTCCCTGTAAAATCTGATGCTCTCTCCTGGCAGATAGTGTCAGAATTGAGTTGAATTCTTGGACACACTCCTGGTGTCCAAGAATTGTTTGTACGGAACCAACCCCGCCCATGTTGGAAATTGGGGATCAAGAAAATAACCTTTTATCATAATATGGGGCATGTTTTGAGGTCCCAGATTTTCTTATATGAAGCCTAGACACTTCTTCCTAGGAGACAATGCTAGCTGGTTTTCTCCCAAGTGTGTGCAAACCATATTTTGCTCCTGTGATTAGAATGTTCAAAGTACCAGAGGTTTATTTTCTATTACAGTTTATCGATGGTATTAAACTGACCTCTCTGTTTTCCACTTTCCTTGTACTTTTTTGGTCCTGGTGGTTTGTAAACTTGTTTTTCCCCAGATAGTTAATTTTACTTATTTCTAAAATACTATTCAAACTTGAACTTAAAAATACATTTTCTTTACAATTCTGTTTGTCATATTTACTCTGCAGTAACAGCAACAATAATTGTTAATAATTATTGACTTATACATTTACTGTGCCTGGCGCTATTCTCTCCATGCATTATTTAATGTCCATAATGAGGTAGATGCCACTGTCCTCCCCATATTACAGGGAAGAAAATTGACACACAAATAAAGCAAATGACCTGCCTGAGACCATGCAGGTAATAAGTGGCAGAGGCAGGATTCAAACTTAGGCAGTGTGATTTGAAAACTTAAACACTGCACTGTACTGGAAGGAAAATGTTGACACCTAAAATGACATAAATATCTATAACCTTCCTAATGTCTAAAACAATCACAGCAACACCATGAATAAAGTTATAAGATGGGCAACAAACTGAGAAAAAACGCAATATATATTTCAAATAACGTGTGAACATATAACAGAAACAAAGCAGGACCCTATGGTCCTTCCCCACCATGTCCTCTGACTGCCTTTTTGTCTGTGGAAAAACTTTAGCCGAAGAATAAGTTTAATCAAAGAAGTGAGAAAATGCAAAAACAAAGGAAAACAGTCCAACAAGACTAAATAATAACAGTTTAGTCATTAAGCAAAGTCAAGGACCTTTAGTTCCTCTTCATGAGCTATAGATAATATCCTGAGCCACATCCTGTGAGCTGTCTTATAGATACTGAAACCCCCATTAGGTGGAAGAAGTTAACTACATGATGACCAGACTGAAGCCATCACATAAGCTGCCACAGTTCAGAGAATTGGCCTCAAAGAAATGGAAACAAACCAACCCTGGAACTGAAGATTAACTGTACCTAAAACAATCAAGATGACGCTGGTCAGACCACCGATGACCAACTTCAAGATGACTCAGAGCTGACTGTGTTGTTTCTACCTGTAGCCCCCTCCCTCTGCCTATAAAAACTCTTGTCCCCTGATTGTCAGGTGAGGGGAGTCGGCCTTTGGACAGAAGTCTGCCCTCCCACCACACACACCCCAGTTGCTGGCATCTGAAATAAAGCAGTTTCCTTTCCACCAACCTTGCCTCTTTATTAGCTTTTGAGCGGCAAGCAGCTGGAGCCTCACTTCCCATTAGATAACAAGCTCTTATAAATGAAAAAGAGCTCTTATAACATATCAAGAGCTCCTGTCTACAGGAGATAGGCAGAAATGGTAATGGGCAAATCGCAAAAGAGAGAGCCCAAAAGGCTCTCGGGGTTTTGACTCCACCATCTGCTCTCTCAAAGCCCCAGACCCAGTTCTTCAATTGCCTGCCCAGTATTTCCACCCACACATCCCAAAGGCATCTCAAACTAAGATGCCCGAAATGTGGATCCCTGGATCTCTTCCAAGTGTTGTAAATTCGCTGTGAGGTTTCTACCATCCCTCTTGCTACACAAACTGGAAACCTCAGGCTTCTTCTGGACATTGCCTGCCCTCATCTCTTGCACTTCATCCATCAGCAAATCCTGGTTCTTTTGCCCCCCTCTATTCTCTCAAGTCTAACCCTCTTCTCCACAGTCCAAACCACTGTCTCTCAACCACACCTTGTAACAGCTTCCAGCTGGCTCTGGCATCTACTCAGAGCCTTCTAATCCATTTCCACAGTGGGTCCATACATGTAAAAATGCAAATCCCACCCTGTCGTCCTCTTCCCCACTCCAGACAAATCACTTCAGTGCCTGCCCTTTGACTCAGGGTCCAGCTTCTGGTCCACATGACTGGCCTCACCTACATTTCCGGTCTCACCTCACCCTCCTGGCCCTTGCTCCCTGCACCCTGGTCACGCTGTTCCTCAGTTCCCACACTGCTCTGCCCTCCTGATGCCTTTGCCCTGCTGGGAGCCCTGCTGGCAGCTCTTCCTCCACGTGTTCCCCTCAGCCAGGCTGATTCAGCTCTTCCATAACATCTCAAATAAATCATCCATCCCTGGGGATGCCTTCACTGAGCTTCTTGACTGAGCTGCCTCTCCCTCAACCCTTTTCTCTCACAGCCCCGTGTACCTCTCCTTCGGGGCAGTGACTCCAGATGAAATTTTTTATATGACTAGTCACTTCATTAATGTCTGGGTCCCTGTTATGAGTTGAATTATTTCTACCAAAAAAAATTGATATGTTGAAGTCCTAAATCTCAGTACCGCGGAACACGACCTTACTTGGAAATAAAGCCCTTGCAGATGTAGTTAGTTAAAACGGGGTGACACTGGAGTAGGTAGACCCCTAATCCAATGAGACTAGTTTCCTTACAAAAATATACCCATGTGAAGACAGAGACACAGGGAGAACACCACGTGAAGATGAAGGACTAGGTAACACATCTTCAAGCTGAAGAGCGCCAAAGATTGCCAACAAAGCAACAGAGGTTAGAAATAGGCAAGGCAGGATTCTCTGACAGGCTTCAGAGAGAGCACATCCCTACCAACACCTTGATTTCAGACTTCTATCCTCCAGAACTGAGGTAATACATTTCTGTTGTTTTAAGGCCACCCGGTTTGTGGCAGTTTGTTGTGACAGCTCTAGGAAAGGAATACAGTATCCCGTCAAACCCCAAGCCCCATGAAGGTGAGAACTCTTTGTTTCCTCACTGCTGCTTTCCCGGGTCACAGCACAATGCCTCCACGTACTAGTCATTTAATAGATAACTGAAAATGAGTGAAAAAATAAGCTAATAAATAAATGAATGGCACTGATAAACAAAGAAAGTGAAATAAAACAACAAATTCATTGGCAAAGATCAAAATGTGGTTAACATCTTAGTTTTCATCAGAATGGGAAATGGACAAGCATAGAGAGTTCTGGTGAGGGTTGGGAAAATGGGCACTCAGATCCTGCTGCTAGCAAAAAAAAAATACTGGGACAATCTCTCTGGAGGCTGTCATATACATTTCCAGCCTTTCAAGAGCTTACACACGTTAAGCCAGAAATTACCTTTCTAGGAGTTTTTCATAAGGAATAATGTTGCAAGTCCAAAAGGTATACGTACAATGATGTTCACTGTGGCTGTGTTTATTTAAGACCAAAGATTTTAAAATATCAGAAACAAGCCAAAGACCCAACAACAATGGATAACTTGAGTCAATTACGGTTCATCTACATTATGGAATACTATGAGGCCGTAAAAAAGTAATTAAGATTTGTATTCATGGATATAGATAAAAATAAAAGCATTTGCTAAACAGCTTACATAGCATAGTCAAATTTTTAACAAAAGAATATGTATTAACATAAAGTTAATTTTACAGAATAAATGCAAAAATATTAACAGTAGCTACCTCTAGATAATGAAATGACAAATGATTTTTAATTCACCCATTATAGCTTTGTTTTCTGTATGATGTAAGATTTTTCAGTAAGGCTGTATCCTTTTCATAATCAAGAAAAAAATAAAACTTTCCAGAAAGGTAAGTAATAGTATTATTAAGTAATACTAATTACTTACTACTAAGTAAGTGGTAATAGCAAAGTATTACGTATTAAGTGTGAAATGAATGACATAATTCATGAAGCACAGGCACCATCCTCTGTGCTTTCTGGATTCCAGTGTTAAAAATGCAAAAATGGTGATACGCTCTCTCAACTTGGGATTGTTATGCCAATTCAATTAAAAAGGGCTCAAGGAAACTCCATACTGTTCTCCATAGTGGTTTTACCAATTTACATTCCCACCAACGGTGTAGGAGGGTTCCCTTTTTTTCCTTAAAAGACTCTAAATAGAGCTACCATGTGATCCAGCAATCCCACTCCCGGGCATATATCCAGAGAAACCATAATCCAAAAAGATACAATGATACATAATCCAAAGATACAATGTTCATTGCAGCACTATTGACAATAGCCAGGACACGGAAGCAACGTAAATGTCCATTGACAGAGGAATGCATAAAAAAGATGTGGTACGTACATACAATGGAATATTACCCAGCCATAAAGAAAAAAGAAAAGAAATAATGCCATTTGCAGCAATATAGGTGGACCTAGAGACTGTCATACTGAGTGAAGTAGGTCATACAGAGAAAGACAAATATACGATATCGCTTACATGTGGAATCTAAAATAATGGTACAAATGAACTTATTTACAAAACAGAAATAGAGTCACAGATGCAAAAAACAAACTTATGGTTATCAGGGAGGAAAGCTGGCGAGGCATAAATTGGGAGATTGGGATCGACACATACACACTATTATATATAAAATAGACAACAAATAAGGACCTACTGTATAGCACAGGGAACTCTACTCAATACTCTGTAATGACCTATAATGGGAAAAGAATCTGAAAAAGAGTGGATATATGTATATGCATAACTGACTCACTTTGCTCTACAGCAGAAACTAACACAACATTGTAAATCAACTATACTCCAATAAAAATTGTAAAACATTTTTTTTTTTTTATAAATTTATTTATTTTTGGCTGTGTTGGGTCTTCGTTTCTGTGCGAGGGCTTTCTCTAGTTGTGGCAAGCGGGGGCCACTCTTCATCGCGGTGCGCGGGCCTCTCACTATCGCGGCCTCTCTTGTTGCGGAGCACAGGCTCCAGACGCGCAGGCTCAGTAATTGTGGCTCACGGGCCCAGCTGCTCCGTGGCATGTGGGATCTTCCCAGACCAGGGCTCGAACCCGTGTCCCCTGCATTGGCAGGCGGATTCTCAACCACTGCGCCACCAGGGAAGCCCCTGTAAAACATTTTTTAAAAAATTAAAAAGGGCTCAGGAGCCAAGAACTGGGCCCAGTGCTTTCTCGTGGGGTTAATAGCAACATCTCCTGCAAGTCGCAGGGAGAACCTGAAGAGAGATGGCCAATCCCCCCAGAGGCAGTGGCTCACAAAGCATGGGGGAGAAAACTGGGATGCTTCCTTTTCTAACCCAGGGATCCAAGGCTAGGGATGGGAAACAGGCCAGGGAGAGGGGAGAAAAAAGCCCATTTCTCAAAAGTTTTATTATTAATATTATTGCCAATTTGTTATTATGTACTTTTCAGGCCCCCAGTTGGTCTTCTTGCACATAACAAAAGGTCAGAGACTATTCTTATTGCTTCATGAATACAGAATTCAACAAATGGACACTGGTGAACTGTCAAAACCCTGCGAACCCCAGTGGCTCCTTCTTACATGTGTGTCTTTGTTATCCCGGGCACGTTCTCCCAGGCCTCAAAGGGACGGTAGTGTCGCTGCAGCTGACAACGGCCAGAGCTGCTGGCTGTGGAGTCTGGACCTCGCCAGGACTCAGCCTGGGACAGCAGGAGGGGCTGACTCTCCTGGTCATGTGGCCGCTGCCTTTCTATCCCCCCAGCTCGGCACAGTAGTGTTTTCTGCACTAAAGGGAAATCATTCTCTCCTAATACTCGCTGAGATGAAAATAACACGACGGTGCACTAGGTGCCATCAAAGGGGCATTTCGGCTGTGCCTAAATTAACCCACAGCCAGAGAAACGGGTTCTTTTGTGAAACCTTCCCACGTGAGGGTGTCACAAATGCTGCCTTCGAATAGAGCACCTCTGAACGCGTTATCTGGAACGTGGGTCTTCCCTTCCAAAGGAAAGGAGTGGCCAGCCAGCTCTTGATCTTTGCTTTTTAATCTCTCCTTTGCTACCATGCCCACATACAGTGCCTTAGGTGCTCCATAAATATTTGCAGCATTGAATTGAAACTCATTTCTGGAATTTCTTTCTGGCTTTGATGTGATCTTGGATAAAATGAAAAGAAAAACTGAGTTGATCCAGAAGAGACATTTGCCCCTTGATGGAAGGGCAAGAACCAGTGTGAATTTCTGTCTTGCTCCCTGTTCCTGGTGAGCGAAGCTGCCCTGACATCTGCTTGCTGCTGTCCTCCCCTCCGCCCCCCCGCCCCCCATGCTCTCTGCTCCGTCCTCAATAGCAGCCAAGTGCCCGCTGGCACAAAAGACAGAAAGACTTTGATCTCTCCGTCTTCACCATGAATCGAGTTTGCCTCAACTCTGTCTCCAGTTTCCAGTTTCATCAAAAGCCATCGAGCCATGATGGAGGGCTGTGTGTGCGTGTGAACATCAGGCTTGGCAAAGCTGACGTGAGCCGGCGTCCGCCTGTGAAACCCACGCTCTGATGCCTTTTCTTATTTTTCATATCAGATTTTCAGAGTAAGCTATTTAAGATTCAGCTCCCTGTTTATGCCATAAACAGTTGCATTCCTGACACCTTTCCAGAGGATGGTTCTGTGCAGTGCCCTTTTAGCAGAAGGCCTTGCAACCTAAGCAATTTTGGTCACAATACCGACTGCACTGATTAAATTAAAAGGACACCCGTGAGGTTCTTTGTTTTTTTTTCCTTCTTTGTTTCTTAGCTCCAATAAATAGACTAAATTATCTGTGTCTGAAGGAGGAGGTAATACTGACTCCTTGGCTTCTTCCTCTATTACTCTGCTTTATTAGAAAACAACCTTCATTCCAAACAGTGTCCTTCATCCAACTAACAACCTCATAGCACCAAAATTCTTCTTATAATTAACCAATAACTATTACTTCCCCCCAAAGTCACCCCAATGAACTTACTAGCCCTGTGTACTTCTACTGTCTCCTCAGACCTCATCTAAATCAGTACCAGAGAGCACAAAAGGTTGTTTTCCAAAGCACTGGGTTATTTACTGGTAGTTCTTTCTGGCAACTTCCCGTAGCTTGTCGAAGTGCACGCCTGAACTCGGCCAGTTACCACAGGTGAAACAGACCAGTGCCCCTAAGGACGATCTGATCAGGTAGGTTTCTCCTTGCTATTACCTTTTGGTTAGTATTTCACAGGGCTTAAATCAGGCGGCATCTCCTAGGGGCTACAAGCTGTTACTTTCTCTGTGAGCACAGAGGAAAGGGCAGGAAAATGGCACGCTAATCAAATTCAGACTCCACTCAATTGACAATCGGTGGGTTTTCACGTTTGGGTCTGGACTGTTTGCTCAGCTTCAGTGTTAGGCCCATGGATAACGGTGGCCAATAAAGCGTAAAAGCATATGTCTTGTGACATTGCTTCTTCTTCTTATCCGGAGGACCCTGGAGAATCATGGAGAATAATGTCATTAGTAGGAATGTGTCATTGTACAGGAAGGATAAGAGCAAAGAAGACAAGTTTATTTCTGCAAATAAGTAACTTAAGAACAGCTTAATCCAGCAGCCCAGTGGACCATCGAAAACCCTTTCGCTCCAAAAGCAAGAGCAGTAGAGTCAAGAATTAGAGCTAATTGAGAGGCAGGAAAATGGAAAAGTTGTGTGTGGCTTAACCAGTATATCTGAGTCAACACTGTATCTCTGCCAAAACATTTCATGTGTGGCCTCTCAGAAGGTTTTCCGAAATATCACTGTACCATGCAAAGAAACATGCTTTGATTTTGCAGGCAGAGAGTACAGCCTTGGGGGAGGGCAGGAGCTTCAAATAATATAGAAGAGAGAAGGTTGAAATGTGTTATTATTACAGAGTAATAGTAACACTGGCTACCGTGTGCCGAGGTATCCCGTTAACGTGCTCAGTCTCTGCGCGCGGATTCTGTCTAATCCTCACAGCAACCGCATGAGGTGTGATCTGCTTTTGTCCCCCACCTTCCAGATGAGGAAACTGAAGCTGAAAGAGGATAAATCATTGGCTCAGGTCACACCACTGGGAAAGGGCTGGGCCAGGAGTTGACTCCAAAGCCTTACAGTGAGTCACCACCCAATATTTTCTTGGTTATGTCTTCACTCAAAGGGAGTTTTCAGAGATGAATGTTTTAGTGAAAAATTCTTTTGGTAGGAGCATTTATTGCAACCCTATCAGCAAAAATATCGGCCGGGAAAAGTGTGGGGATGAACCTAATCCATAGGTTTTTGCTCTCAAGAGACCATGAGAAAATACGTTGCCCTGGACCCTCTCCCTCTGTCACTGTGACCGTGCATGTTTATCTCACAGTCCCCTCTCCTGACACCTTCATCTTCTCTCCACTTCTTTCTCTCAGAAAAATTACTATTGTAAACTTTACATATTGTTTTATGTTCAGCATTTAAATGGAGAGGAACATGTTGGTAGTGATTGTACTTTCCTCCCCAGAGCAGCCTCTCCTTAGATTTCTCCCGACGTTTCTCTGAGGCTCCCACCCTCTCTTCTCATTTTATTATCTTCTCTGCCACACTGTTCCTTGCTCTTTCCCTAGTTTTTCCGTCCTGAAATCATGGCCCCCAGAGACTACATACACGTTGCATTCATTAAGTTGATCTCTATTCTACCCACTCTCGTCTGCCCATCCCAGATTGTTTGTTTCTTTGATTTTAAAATTACATGTCTGGCATGAAATCCATCAGAGTGAGGTGTCCAGAAACTGTACATATGTAGGGTTATCCTTTCTTTAAGTACATTTCCCATCATATGGAATTCTTCCTGAGTGGGTCTGTTCCCTCTTTCTCTATTGTTGTTGTTATTTTTGTTAATTTAGTGTTTAATTTAGTGTTTTTCTTCTCCTTATTATATTTGCAAATTTGAAAGAAACAGGGGAAATGAGGAGGAGACTTATTAAAAAAAAGAGAGACAGGGAGGATATTGGAGGGTTAGCAAGACAGTTTCTTGGGCAATACCTGATAGTCCTGTTTTTCTCACTCTTCCCTGCCCCGCACTTAACCCATCTTCCTGGCACCTCACACATTCAGACAGAGCACTAGGTATGATCCAAAGTGTCAATGAGCTGATTTCATAAATAAACTCCTCTACGTTGGGCTATGAATGAATGTCACAAATGGACCACAGGGACAGAGAATTAGCCCTTGGTCCTCTGTATTCTGCTTTGCTTTATTATCTAATGCCAAGTAATAGCGTCTGTGAGGACAGGAATTTATCCAGGTATAGGACCTCAGAAGCACAATTCACTTGTCTCTAGGTACAGGCTTCTCCTTAAGCATCTTCCAGATCATTCCCATAAATGATTGCCTTGGCCAGTTCTAAAATACTGAATTCAAACAAAGGACCAAACCATTCCTCCCACCAAACTGGTCTTCTATGCTCCATTCATGGTACTTTGGGGACAATTAATACTTTGTGCCTGTAGAATGAGTTCACCACACCTATTTCCAGTCAGGAGGTCCCCTCAGTATCATTGTGGGTATTTACCAAAAGCCAAGAACCCAGTTCAGTTAGAAAGTCTCAAAATATTCTTGTTCTACCATGGTTTTAGTATCCAAAGTTGACTCCCCAATGAACCATGCCTCCTGGAATTCGTACCCTTGCGTAAATCCCCTCCCCTTGAATCCGGACTGGCCCCTGTGACTCATTTTGGGCCAGTAGAACGCAGCAGAGGTGATGCTGCATGTCTTCAGAGACTAGGTCATAAAAATACCTGTAGCTTCATCTGGGTCTCTTGGAATTCTTACTCCGAGGAAAGCAGGCCATTAGGTAAGAAACAGAATAAACTTTGAATAAGCCCAAGTTAGCCAGACCCAGAGGTTACCTAGAGAGAGAGGCATGCCCGGCCAATCTTGGCTGGTCTGTTCCCACACTCTCAGCAGAGGTGCTGGACGTACAGGCACCATCTTGAACATCCAGAGCATGTAGGCGACTCAGTCCCAGCCTGACTGCAACTGCATGAGACCTGGAGCCCAATCAATCCAAAAACCCATGAGAGACCACAATAAATCATCGTTTTAAGCTACTAAGTTTGGGGATGTTGTTACATGAAACAGTTAACAAAAACATCTGCCTTTCATCAGAGCCAGTCCCCAGACCCAACCTGGACTCAGAAATGACTGTTTCCCTCCAAGGGCTCCTTTCTGTCCCATAAGGAGTCATAGCATATCAAGGTCCACACTGGGAGCTAAGAAAGAGCCCTGTGGAACTCCTCTATAACAAGGCAGAAAAGGTCCAAAAGGGGGCAATTACAAGATACAGTAAGTTAACCTCACTGACCTGCCCCCTTTTTATCTTTAGCCAATGCCTAAACCAGTAGCCTGAGAAAAGGTACATATCAAAATATCAAAAAGTCAGTCAAAGATTTTGAGAAAAACAAGCCAATACAGAGATTTCATGATACCCAAGGTTTTCTCAATCCAGGTTAATAACTCTCATTTGCAACTCATTTGCATCATTAGAATATATGATTGCATGACCAGCATTTTCTAGTTTCAGAGATTAGAAGAGTCTACTTACAAGTGCTCTTGTCTTCTTTATATATGAAGTGCATTCCAGTGTAACTGACACTCATATATTACTACACATCTATGTGATTTTCCTATTCTTATTTAGCTAAAAAAAAATCAGGGCATGCTCCAGGGTATAACATCTGCAGCAGAAGCCCATATGTGCTGTTTATTTTTATGAATCAAGCACTCTGTTTATAGTTATTTGCCCTTAATTTGAGCCCTGAACTAGAATCCTTTCTTTTGAAGATATCTAGTTAATTATAAGAGCACATAAACTAGAGACTGAAACACATCCCAGGAATATTATGTATGTTTGTAATTTGTGTCAAAAACAACTCATTTACTTTTTTAAATCTATAGGAAAAGAAGGCAAAGGCATCTATATCAGAAAAAGAGTAAACATTGGATTAGTATTTGGTGTTCTTCTTAAACTAGTCACAAATTGTGACTACAATTGGGATTCCCCTCAAAAAAGAATATATTTATTTACCACAGATTCATCTCAATTGGATAAAGGTTAAAATGATCACAGTGACAAACTAATGATGGAACAAAAAAGCCATCTAGCAATGAGTTTTAACTTTTGGTCTGGATGGTTTTCTGCTGAATAATGATTTCTCGTTGGTCATCATGCATTGATTCTAATTTTTTGATTTAGCACCATTCTTTAAGCCATTTTACCCTTTCAGTAGAACTCCCTTTAATTAATAACATATCATTAAGACCCTACTTTTCATTTTGCTCATTTTGTCCAAGGAGAAAAACTAGGTTTCTCCATCAGAGATCCCACCTCACTCGAGTCATGCTCTAAACATGATTTCAAATAGCTATTCCTCAACCCCGGTAGATGTCTGGACTTGCCAGACATATATCCTGATTTATTTTAGGTCTGAAAATTTAGTCCTGATTACAAGAAGGTCTGAGAAAGAGTATATAACCTAAACTTGTCACCACGACTAAAAAAATAAATTCTAAACTAAAAATTAGGGTGAGGAAAATTAAGTTTTGAAATATTTGCTTTTTTCTTTAATTTTCTAAATACTTAAATATTTTTACAATATAAAAATTTCTTAAGAACAGTCAACAGTAGGCTCATCTGCTACACAGCCTTGTTAGCCCCAAAATAATTTCTCGAACGTATGCAGCATATACATTTTTTTGTATTCTTTCCTAACCTTCACTTTACCCAGCATTGGAATCAGACAATGCACTTTGGTCAGATATTTCTTACTAAATAGTCTTGATTAAAAAAAGCAATAGCTTTTGAAAAAACCTTAGCGTATTTTCTACTTATCATGCCACATAAAGTGATTTCTTTACAAGGTATTTTTATTTGAGGATCAAATGAGATCAAGTATGTAAAAAGACTACTTTAAGTTGCAAAATGGTCTATTGGCATAATTGTTTATCAATATCATCAGCTAATTCAGACCACTGCACATCTCTGAGCATGAGATTGGAAGGAAGAAATAAAAGTGAAAAAAAAGATTTCCTACATGAAAGTAGATTACAGCAAAAAATCCCTTGGACTTCAAGGTGGGCAGAGAGAGCTTCTGCAGGCGTTTGGGCTGCACGGTGGGTGTCTGCCAGGGACCCCCAATTACAACTTGGGGGCACAGCCTTGACATCACACAGCCATCCTCCGCACCTGTCTCTCACCAGCCTCGGACTCTGCCATATGCTGCCTCACACAGAAGAATCAGCCTTTCCAAAAAGTCAGGAAATAAACTAAAGTGATAAAGAGCACAGAAGGGATTTTTTTTTTTTTTTTTTTTTTTCCGCTTAGGAAAAATCTCTGTGACCGTGAAAGGATAAAATGTAGAATCAAAAGAAACCAGGGAACAGTGGATTATCAATAGTTCAGAAAATAAGGCTGCTGATGCAAAGGCTGATGTGAACTACATTCAGTTCCTCAAGGAAGCTGATTTTTTTTTAGTAATTGTTTTCTGTAAAATTGTTTTGGCATATAGGCTTAGCACTGTGGAAGATACCTACATCAGGAAACACCATCCTGCTCAAGTTCTACTGTAGCATTCGTAGTTGGTTCTATTTCAGATTTCCCCGATTTCTCACAAACTATCAGAACTAAATTTAAAATGTGAGAGGCTGTTATAATTCAGTTCGGATGACTAGGCAGGCTGGAGGCCCAGCATCCTATAACTGGTTTCATCGACACTTACCACATCCACTTCCTCAAAATCGTCTCAGTCCTGCTTGGGGTTATCTGGCTTAGTCTCTCTACATTCTACCGAAGCCACTTTGTATGTCTTTTTTGTGTCCCCAGGTGCCATCTTTTCAGCCCCCTTCCTCCTCGACAGCCCTGCTGACCCCGCTTTCTCTACTGAGGCTCTCACTGAGCTTCTGTGGCATGACCCCATCCGTCCCTTCTTTCTGTTCTTTCCTCTGCAAATTCCTGTCTTCTTCCTGCTCCCTTAAATGGGAATATCCATCTAGTTTCCTTCCTCCATCTTCAGATCTTTCTTCATATCTTCTTTGTCAGAAAACCCATCAAATCACAGGAATCTCAGAGTTTGGATATCTGAGGATTTAACAAGCACTGCATTTTTTTTTTTTTTTAAATCACTATGCTCCTTGGGACAGCTCTTCCCTTTAAGTGCCTCAAACATCACTTGCATGCTGATAAACTCCATATTCAAATCTCTTATATCCAATCTGTCACGAAATCCTGCCTATTATAACTCTTCAAACTCTTTGACTATCCCTTTTTCTCCATCCTCACTGACGCTGCCTTAAATCAGACCGTCTTCATTTCTCCTTCATAACTAATGTAGTATCGTCACTAGTCTCCCTGACTCCAACATTTAGTCCTTTAATCAATTCATCATACTGCTGCCAGAGCAGTCTTTCTATTTTTTTAATTTTTAAAATAAGAATTCTATACATTTAAGGTGTGTCACATGATGATTTGCTATACGTATATATCTAGTGAAATGGTTACTACAGTTAAGCTAATTAATATATCTTCTCCTCACATAGTTATCTTTTTTTGTGTGTGTGATGAGAGCCCCTTAAATCTATTGTCTTAGCAAATTTCCAGTATTCAATACAGTACTATTAACTATAGTCATTATTCTGGACATTATACCTCTAGACTTATTCATCCTACAAAACTGCCACTTTGTATCCACTATCTCCGCGTTTCCCCCACTTCTCCACCTCTGGTAACTACCTTTCTGCTCTTTGCTTCTATGTATTTGACTTTTTTGGATTCCACGTATAAGTAAAATCACACAGGTTTTTCTTTTTGTGTCTGACGTACATCACTTAGCGTAATGTCCTCCAGGTTCATAAATTGCTAATCTGATCACGTTGCTTCCAAGCTTAAATTAGTCGGAGAAGCCCATTACCCACGGCATGGAGTCCAGTGATGTTGGGCATCCCCATCTGGATGTTCTGCAAAGCAGCTCAGAGTCACCAAGTGCCCTGCAAGGTCCTTCATAGCTTCTGCTTCCCTCTCGAGCTTTATCCTTTTTCTCTCCCTCACATGTGTTCATTCCTCCAACCCGATCCCAAATATCCCAAGCTCTCTCTTGCCCCTATACCTTTTCACATGCTGTTTCCTCAGCCTTCAATATCCTTCACCTGCTTCTCTTCCTGATTAACCTCTACTTGACACCTCCTCCAGGAAGTTTTCCTGGCACGCCCCACTCTGTGTCGGGTGTCACTCCACTGTGCTTCCATTCTACCACAGGCATGACTCTCTTAGCCCTCAGCAAACTGTATTACACCATCTCTCCAGCTGCTCCACAAGGACAGGGACCACAATTCCGTGTCTTTGCATCCCAAAGCCAAGCTCATCATCTGACAAACTGTTAATGCCAGTCACTTGGTAAGTGAATGAATTGAAGTATAATTTCATCAGCTGACCCTCAAATCTACATCGTGAGCCCTGAAATCTTCTGATAATCCCATATTTTCAACCAAACAGCTGTACATATCTACTTTGGTATCCCACTGTCACCTCCAAATTCAAGTATCTAAAAATAAATTTGTCATATTCACTCTGAAACAAGCTCCTTTTCTGTCATCCTATTTCTATTCCTGGCACCAGAATTCTGTCAATCAAGCCCCCTCGAAGCCTTCAAGTCATCCTGGGCTGCCTCCTGGTTTTACCTTGTGTACGAAGTCTGTTTCCACACCCAGTCAACTCCTCTTTTTAGACACATGCCCCTTCCTTTCCCAGCCCCATTGCCTCCATCTAAGCCTTTCACATTCAATCCTGAAACGTTCTCTTGTTGATTTTCCCAGGTTCTTCCCTGTCATGTACATATAACACACGATTGCCAGCGTCTTGCTAAAGCATGACTTTCATTCCATCAGGCTCTTTGCAACAGCAGTTATCAGATCCCTACTCTCTAAGGAATAAAGTGAAACTTCTGAAGCTGGACTTTGCTCCACTTATAGTGCCTGCACTAAAAATGCACTCCTTGGGACAGAAATGAGGGTTCCTCTGTCAACCCACTTCCAGCACTCTGTAGCACAGTTAGACCCCTGAGATATATTAGTCAACAGATTAGCCTGGCCCCAGCCTTCATTGGTTTGGGGCAAATGTCCTTACAAGAGGTATTAGCCTACCTTTTCTGAAGGACTACATTCTTTCACACCACAAGAAAGTTCAATTTAAATTCAATGAGTCCTCTCACTACCTCCTCAAGCGTTTTCTTCAGATGGTTCTTTTGCCTCTACATCATGTTTTCTGGGGGAGTTCTCCTGCCTAGATAACCTGCAGTCGCCTCTCTAGTGAAAGAATCAGAGTTAATAGTGCCCAGAGCTCATACAGGGTCAGGAATAGTGCCTGTTCCCATAGCCAGCCTGGAAAACCTCACAACTCACAATGCATTTGGTAGAACATATAGAAAAGTCTTGCTTCAGTGGTGGAGAATAATTATCTCTGAAGTGAACACTGCTCCAGACCCATCTAACAAATAAAAAGAAAAAAAAAAGGCTCAAAAGGATCAAACTGTTTCCACATAATATAACTGCATCCCAGAAATACATAAGGCTATTTTCAAGAATAGAAGAATATCTAGCACTGAATAAGTTAAAATTCACAGGGTCTCACATCCAATCAAAAATCACCAGGTATGCAAAGAAGCAGAAAAATAATGACCCATAATGAGGAGAAAAATCAGTAAATCTAATACACATACTAGAATTAATATACAAAGACATTAGAAATTAGAAGACCTAAATCGATCTTGTGGAAAATAAAATTACAATGTGTTCAATGAAAAATACACTGAGAGTAGTATTAGACAGATCAGTCATTGCAGAAGAAAAGATTGGTGAACTTGAAGAAATAGTAATTAAAATTATCCAAAATGAAATGCAGACAGAAAAGAGAATCAAAACAATGAACAGAGCACTAGTTAACTATGGGACAACTTTAAGAATATAATTGGAAGACAATGCAAAAAAATATTTAAAGAAATAATGGCCAAATTTTTCCTGAATTTGATGAAAATTATAAACCCACAGATCAAGGAAACTGACAGAACCGTAAGCACAAGAAACATAAAGATATCTTCACCAAGACATATCATAATCAACCTGCTAAATAAACAATGACAATAGCCAAATATGGAAACAACATAAGTGTCCATCAATGGATGAATAGATACAGAGGATGTGGTACATATATACAATAGAATATTGTTCAGCCCTGAGAAAGAAAGAAATCCTGCCATTTGCTATAACGTGGATGGACCCTGATGGTGTCATGCTAAATAAGATAAGTCAGACAGAGAAAGACAAATACTGTATGATATCACTTGTATGTGGAATCTGAAAAAGCTAAACCCATAGAAACAGAGAATAGAATTGGTTCAGAAGGTGGGGATAGACTGGGGAGATGTTGGTCAAAGGGTACAAACTCAGTCAAAAGATGATTAAGTTCTGGAGACCTAATGCACAACATTGTGATTATAGTCAACAATACCGTTTTATATACTTCAAAGTTGCTAAGAGACTAGATTTTAAATGTCATCACAAAAAAGAAATGGTAACCATGTGATGTGATGTTGGCTAATGCTATGGTAGCAATCTTGTTGCACTACGTAAATGTACCAAATCAACACATCGTATACCTTAAATTTACACAGTGTTATATGTCAATTAGATCTCAATTTTTAAAAATAATAAGTAAAGAAATAAAAAGAAATTATACCAAATCTACGTAAACTCTTCCAGAATATTGAAGAGGAATAAATACTTCCCAACTCATCCTATAAAGCCAGCATTACCCTGATACAAAGCCAAAAACATCACTAAAAAATTATCCCTCATGAACACAGATTCAAGAATTTTAAACAAAATTTTAACAAACAAATCCAACAGTATATAAAAAGATAATATATCATGACCAAGAGAGATTTCCCTTGGGATGCAATGTTGGTTTAACATTCAAAAATCAATCAATGCAATTTAAAAACAAACAATGTTAATATTATTAAAAACTTTATTTTTAATAATTTTATTTTAATATTAAAAAACAATAAAAAGATGTTTTAATGCAGAAAAGGTATTTGAAAACCCCCACTATATAATCTTTATGAAAACTCATAGCAAACTAGAAATCAGTTGAGGGACCTCCTCAATCTGATAAAGGGCACATATTTTTAAAAAACGACAGTAACATCATATTTAGTGATGAAAAACCAAATGTTTTTTCCCTTAAGGTCAGAAACAAGGCAAGACTGTCTG
The DNA here is from genome assembly GCF_028564815.1 of Eubalaena glacialis. Taxonomy (NCBI): domain Eukaryota; kingdom Metazoa; phylum Chordata; class Mammalia; order Artiodactyla; family Balaenidae; genus Eubalaena; species Eubalaena glacialis. The sequence goes on along the minus strand of NC_083727.1, from coordinate 60,307,953 downwards.
AGCTCATCACTTCTGTTCAAAATTGTACTAAAAGTACAATAAAGTAAGAAAAATAAAGGCATCCATATTGGAAAGGAAGTCTTAAAACTGTCTTATTCACAGACAATACGATGGTCTCTATAAGGAATGTCTATATAAGCAATAGAATTTATCAAAAAAAAAAAAGCTAATAAGTGGGTTTAGCAAGGCTGCAGATGCAAAATCAAAATACAAAAATCAGTTATGTTTCTATATGTCAGCAATGAACAATCAGAAATTTAAATTAAAACTCAATAGCAACAAAATTTTGAAATACTTAAAGATAAATCTCACAAAAGATGTGTGACACTTATACATGAAAAATTATAAAGCATCGCTGAGAAAAATTAAGGAATACCTAAATCAGTGCAAAGATGGACAATGTTCCTGAGTAGGAAGACTCAATATCGTTGAGGTCAATTTTCCCCAAAATGTTCTAAAGAGTCAACACATTCCCAGTCAAAATCTCAGCATGCACTTTTAGAGAAATTGACAAATTAGTTATAAAATTCACATGAAAATTATATAGACCTAAAATACCCAAAACGACTTTGAAAAAAAAGTTAGAAATCTAACACTACCTCATCTCAAGATTTATTTTACAGTTATAATAAGCAAGACAGTGAGGTGCAGATACAAAAATAGATAAATAGATTAATGGAACAAAATAGAGAGTCCAGAAATCGACCCCTACACAAATGTGGAAAGGCAATTCTGTAGAGGATTGATAGACTCTTCGACAAACATTGTTGGAAAAACTGGATATCCGTTTGCAAGAAAAATTAACTTCTTTCCATATCCCACACCACATATAAAAATTCACTCAAAGTGGATCATAGACCTAAATGTAAAAACTGTAAAACTTCTAAAAGAAAACCTCTGTGAACTTAGGTTAGGCAAAGAGTCCTTAGCTACAGCTATAACATGATCCATAAAAGAACGAAGAGATAAATGGACTTCATCAAAGTTAAAACTTTGGCTCTACAAAAGACTCTAAGAACCCCCAACAGGGATAAAATATTTTCAAATCTTATATCTGATAAAGAATTTTACAGATCTCTCAAAACTCAATAAACAAACAATTCAATTTTTTAAATGGGCAAAAAGACTTGAAAAGATATTTCACCAAAGAAGATATATGGGTGGCAAATAAGCACATGAAAATATGCTGAGCATCATTACTCACTGGGGAAATGAAATTAAATCATAGTGAGAGATTACTATATATAAAAAAAATTCTAGAAAACGGAAATTAATCTATAGTGGCAGAAAGTAGATTAGTGATTGCCTTGGGAGGAGGTGCAGGGAAGACTGGGAAGGAGAGACTACAAAGGGGCAAGAGGAAACTTTAGGGAGTAATGGGTATGCTCATCATCTTGATTGTGATGATAGTTTCACAAATGTATACATAGGTCAAAACTCAACTAAAGCTACACTCTAAATATGGACATTTATTGTTTGTAAATTGTACCTTAATGAAGCTGTTTTTTACATTTTTTTAAAAAATGATTGGAATATTTACTAGTCAATATGGCTCCCAGTCACCTCCTTTAGAATTATAGACTGTTTGGATTGGTTTCAAGTCCTGCTGCCTCATTGAACACTGTAAGCTATGTAGAACAGAGTAGAAAAGTATCTAAGCTTTGACTCTTCAATCAGACTCCATTCAAATCCAGGCTCTTCACCTCTTTGAATCTCAAGTCTTTCAACTCTAAACTGAGGCTAACAGAAGGTGTCTCTTAGAGTCTTTGTGAGGGTTAAATGTGATAATATCTGTAAAGCGCTTAGCCAGCATGTAGCATGTACTCTAAACCTGGCCAGCAATTATTAGGAAACTGAAGCCCAGGAAGATGAAGTGACTTGCTCAAGGTCACACAACGATGTCATAGCAAGACCCTTAGAGCCATCTCACCTACCTCCAAGTCCTGTGGGTTTTCCTCCATGAGCTGTGATCCTTCAACTATATTTCGCAAAGTCAAATACATTACTTAACAACAAAAGTGAAATCAAGAGAACCACAACTAGAATATAGCACCAAGTAAATCTAACTGCAACACCAGAGCGTAATAGCATTGGCATCCAAAATTCTGCACAACCACGATACTATACAGCTGACATCGACATCATGTTGGGACTATTTATATGTGATACTTAACACAACACAGCCTTTAGCTGGGATTCATGTGGGTAGAGGTCAGAAAGTGGAGTGGTAAAACTCAGGAACTTCTATATCACTATCATGAATCCACCACCTGAGATCCAAGAACCTTAAAGGGTTTATGCACAACCTTTTAGGGCCCTAGGGACATCTTGAAATAGTGTGGAGAAAGTATATACAAGTATATATAAAGTGTAGACAAGAAAGTATACATATACACACACACTCATACATATATCAACACACTTCACCTTTATAGCTTTATAAAATTCTTAAAGAGGTAAGGGATCTTCCTAAAATATTAAAAACAGTTATTATAGAGAGTAAGCCAATTTTTGAGATAGGAATAAGTTAGAAAAAATCATAACCATTAAGAAGTCATATTGAAATATAACTTGAAATGATAAATTTGATCCATTTCCCTTGATTCAATATGAAATGAAATCAGTAAGCCACACTAACGCAGCCTCTAGGTTTACAAGCAGAGGGAAGACTCCATCAAAGGCAGGGGCCACACAATTGGTCTGACAGTCTGGGCTGGCTTGAACAGTAGGCAGCTGGTTAATTGAGTCAAAACAAATTGGTTAGATTTTACTACCCTAAGCCTAATTCAATCTTAGTAAAATCCTTGTTTCTAAAAATAACCTAGAATTGTTCAAAAGAGCTTTCAATGACTCTGGAATACACAGTCTATCTCAAATATTTTTAGGCTGCTTTAAAAAAAAAAATCTACGAGATCTTTCTAAGTACTTATCTAGCAATGTATAGGGTAAATTCTTCACAGGATGAGAAAAGGAAAACACCCACTAGAAAGGGGTCATGATTAAAGCTTCTTTTCCTCAGAATGGATAGTGAAATCAAAGTTTAAAATGTTTCTACAGAAGGGACTGATGGAAGATGAATAATTAATATATGGCAGCAATACAGAAATTTTGAAATGTGAATTTGATGAACAAAAAGTGGCATAATATGATAAACAGGAGCGACAGGGGGCAGTGGGAGGAGGAGGGTCTTTTGCTCAGAGACAGAATAGAAGGAAACACTGGTTAGACTAGCAGGGGTTCCCTTTTTTTTTAAGTGCAGACTTTCATTTGGTCGTGGACAAGGGCTGAAAAGTGAAGAGAGAGTGAGGGGAGGGAAGACCCTTTAACCAAAACAAATCAGGTTCACTTGTAACATTCCCAAGAGTTTTTCCCCCAAAAAAAAAGAAAAAGAAGAAAGTTTAACAAATGACTTTGATATGTGCTTTGCAGCCAGTTCCCTGCACTTTCTGTTTTCTTCCCATCCCCTTTGCTCCCATTCTTACTGTTAGACTCTTTTTTTAAAAATCCATTCCAATTTTCCTCTAATATTTGTGTATAATTTTTCCTCCTTTTAACTAAGCTCCTTTTGAAATGTCTCCCTTTGTGTGTCTCCAGGCGGGGGGCAGGGTCTTTGCTCTCCTCTTTGGCCCAGTTTACGGGGGCTTGGGGCTTCACTGGGAGCTCTCAGAAGAATTGTGCAAATTGCACCCGGGCTTCCGTTGGAAGAACCACTCATCCCGAGACCCCGTGCTGTGCCCGAGTGCATCAAGGCCATGTCAACCCCTTGATGCTGCCTCACGCTGTGATCTTCCTTTGCACTGTGTCATATGTCACGATGGGTTTTCCCACAATGCATTCTTTAGTTCAGTGTCAGGGAAAAAGAACAAATAATGTGCTCCTGCGGCAGCCAAACATGCTACCTGCAAGGTTGGGGAGCAGGACACATTTTCTTCCTCTGGAGTGAATTCCCTCCGCTGAAGCTCTCTTTTCCTTCCCATTATTCTCACTCTCCCCCTCCCCTTTCCTACCCAGACTTCTGCTCTTCTGCAAAGTGCTTTCAGCAGGTTGGAGCATTCATCCGGCAGGAAAATTTGGAATTGCAAACAATTGTTGGGAGTTCATTGATCAATCTGTTTGTGCTAAATGTATTTACACAAGAAATAATGGTATAAGGTGTTCTACATTGTCTGTACAGAGCTTAGTCGTAAAACCATGTGAAAATATGCAGAGGACAGAAGGTTCCATAGGAATAAGCCACTGAGAAATCATCTCTAAACACATGAATATGTCTATTTTTAATTGCCGGTTCATCATCACTTTACCTTTTAAAAAGTGATTATGGACACCAGTTCCTTTGCTTTTTAAAATAACCAAATGCCACTTTGTTGCCCTTAATCTGCCTTTCTAAGAAAGAAAAGAAGCCTCCTCCCTGATGATTGCATTTACTAACTGACCACATACAATCTCTTTCACACATGCCACATGCTGAAGCCAGGACGGTATTTGGAGGCGTTCATGCAAACTACTTATACCCACCTGCCTAGTAGACAGAAGGAAGTGGACAAGATGTGAATCCTTAGAGCATCTGAAAGGATCAATGAAAAAGAAATCCGACTTCCTCCTTATCTCCGGAGTGTCCATGGCTTACTATAAAGTGTAAAAAAAATCAGATCAGATCGGATCAGAGTCACACAGTAAGGGGGGGCTCCTCTGCACCCCGCTAGGCGGCATCACCACCACCAGGAAATTTGTTAGCAATGCAGGAGCTCAGGCCACTCCCCAGAACTACCAGTTCAGAATCTGCATTTTAGCAAGATCTCCAGATGGTCAGTTTACACATTAAAGTTTGAGAAGCCCTGCACGGCAGTATGGTGCTGTGCGAGTTTCTGAAAAGATTTAACCTGAGCCAATTGCTTCTAGAACTTCTGCCCTGAGAGGACACACTGCCACCTTGTCTGGTGTAGATACAAAGCACCCTTCTAAATTACAAACGGTATTCTCCATATCAACAGAGGAAGAGAAAGCTAAATACAAACACTAGCTGCAAACATCTCTTTTCTATTTATAAAATGCATACGAAGTATATATAATTCTGTATATATTAATGTGCATGAAAATGGCTTAGCAACAAAATAGACAGATTCTGGATTGCTAATAAGACTAAATGGAGGATGGAGAACCCTGATAAAGGTTAAACCAAAACAATTCAAATGTGCAGGTTGTGTTGACTGCATAATTCTGGAGAAATTTGCAATATGGTATTCTACATTGAACCATTTAGACACTTACACTGTACATACCTTGAAAATTGTTATTTTTTCCTCTGAAATGAACTGCTGAATATGTGTGAGCCCAGCTCTAAAAAGCTTGCTTGCTCTGTCCTCTCTTTCTCCCTCATCACTCTTGTTGTCAACCATGAATGGTTGATGCTATCCTGTGCCTCTTCATTCCACTGAAAGTACTCTTTAAACCCCTTGGTAGAATGTACCCACCTACAGCTCTGTTTCACCCCTGCCCTTATAAATACACTCACTTTACCAATTCTACTCTAATTGGTAACAAGGTGAATTCTTGGGTAATATTTATTGTAAGGTTCACGCTTACTTATTGATACTTGTGTTTTAGCATACCTTTCTAAACAGGAAAATCTCATTTTACTAATGAAAAAACCGAATTCAAAGAGTTCTTTAGAAGTGTTACATATAAACAATCCTGAAAGCCTGTTCCCTACCATAGCAAGCCAGGCCTTGCTTTGCTACTCTTGAAATACCACTCATGACAAGCACTGGGTGAGTTGTACTGATTAGATTTTTTTATCACTTCACCTTGCTCATTTCCTTTTTCTCTCTCTTATTATGAAATGTCCATTTTTTGATATCTTTAATTAATAGACTTTATTTGGGGGGCAGTTTCAAGTTACAGAAAAATTGAGCAGAAAGTACAGACTTCTTATATATCCCCTTAAACTCCTCCCACTTAGCTTCCCTTATTATTAACATCTTGCCTTAGTGTGGTACAATGGTTCTAATAGTGATACATAATTACTAACTAAATTTCATAATTTACATTAGAGTTTCTCTTTGTTTTGTACATTCTATGGGTCCAAATACCCATTTTTCATTGCACTACTGCTATAATCATTTTTGGATTTCCTTTGCATCCAATTAAGAGATCTCTAAAGAAAAGGACCTTGCCCCAATTGATCACTACATTACCAGAACTAAGTAGCGGCTTCTTGTTTATTCTGGTTTTGTGCTCTTCGCGACTCTACATACCAGCTTTTTCTCATAGAGTTTTCCATTCACTAATATTTATTGAGCAGCTATTGCCTTCAAAAGACCGTGGTGGTACCCAGAGGTTTATCTGACATGGACATCCTTTGTGCAACCAATGGTCAATTAGGAGAAATAAGGCATGTATATAAACAACAAGACAAGGATTGAAGAGAGCTCAAGGGGAAAGTCATGGTAAGTTGAGTGGGTGGAGAAGGAGGGGCTCTTTGTGGGGAAGGCAGTCTTTGAGAGCCTGGAAGGACCCATAGCACTGGAAGATGTGACGATCAAGTATAAGTACTGGCTGAGAGAACAGCTCTAGTGAAAACACTGGAGATAGAGAGACATGGGTCTTGTAAGAAACCTAGAAGGAGTTCAGACTGATGGACCATTTGATGAGTGAAGAAAGGAGCGGACAAAAAAGCTCAGTAGATTATCCATTTCTATGGTGAATACTCTTGGAGTCTTTAGAGAGGTGCTTCTCAGAGTGAGGTAACAAGACATACCAGGGTTGCTTCGTGGAGCCAAGTTTCTCATAGCGTGGTACTTGGGTTATCTAAACAGAATCAGTCTCCTGGGGTGCATATTTTCAGGTCCTACCTTACACTCATCTAATCAGGATCTGGGGGGGTGAGGAGTGAATATAGAGACCAGAAATTCACATTTTTAACAAGCATTCCAAGTGATCCTTGTGTACACGAAAGTATGAGAATTGCTGATAATTACCTCAAGACAATTGGGAAATGGACAAGAGCAAAATATTATAATCATTTTTGATTGAACACAAAATCCATACAAGCTTTTAAAAAAGAAATGCAAGGCTTCAAACATTTATCTACAAGGTAGATATACACTCACTCTCCTCTCTCTTTAGGAATCTTTGGATGGAAATGTACAAGAAGAGCTGTACCAAAAGCAGACAAAAGGTTCAAATATGCTGCTAGTATGTTGAAACGTATTACAGATTCTTTGGCACAAACTCTGCCGTGTGTATCTGTATAAACATCGTCTTTATCTGCAATGATCAGCTTTGGCCTCCTCCACACCTCCCCTGGTTTGATGGCAGACCATAATTATGTCACTTGGCTATTCTTGAAAAACAGCTACTAAATGTTGATGGTACTTACTGCAGCAATATTTATGTGAGAATCCTGAAATACTTGGGAAAATATTTGGAGGGTTATGCCAAAGCAAAGGCTGGCATAACCATAAATCCTGAGTAATGCTGCAATTGGGCAGGGACATAAAGTTCAATGGCCCCTGATTTTCTGGACATTTGGGTTCACTGTTTTGTACATTTATGTAACCCTTCTTAGTCTAACTGGACGTGGAGTTCTTCCCAGCTGGTTGACTTTCAGATGGAAGAATTGAAGGATGTCATTATTTCCCAAGTTTCGTTTGCTTCTTGGGTAATCTTTATATACAATGAAGAAATCAATTCAATGGCCAGTCCGCAATCAGAATAACCGAACTATGACTCTGGGCCATTTATCTCAGGTTCTGGAAGGTTAAACTTGAGACTTTTATGTCCAAACCGAAGTGGAAACAGAAGAAAAATCAGGGTCTTCAAAACCATGTCCATCGCAGAATGTGCTTGAACATAATGGCTACTGATAACAAAAACTAGAAAACCCTCCCTTTGAAAGAAGTGTACTAAATAATGTAAACACAAAGACATACACAATTTATTATCAGAAAAACAGAGGAGTTGTATAGTCAAAAACATTCAGCCCCTGACTTACAAACACCAAGTTACCAATCACCCACAAAGGCTAATGCCTATTACCCAACCCCAGTTCTCTCTCCCACCAGCACCCCAAATATGTGGGTGCCAGGCATGTTACAGGAGCTTGTGGATGACTTTGTTCCTTTTGAATATCTTTGAATAGCTCACTGTGTTTTGAGAGGTCTTGTACACGGTGTGGCCAAACTGTACAGGCATTAAGTCAAACTAGATCTACAAGCTATTTCAGTAATTTTGTAGGCCACTCATCTCAGCTTGAGGGATTGGCTTTTTGATACTTTCCATCCCATCATGATAATGTTTATTATACCCTTTCTACTTTGGAAATTATCCTCCTAAGTGGAGAGGCAAAGCAGATGTTGCGAAAAAGGATTTTGCCTTTGTTTATTCTTCCTTCAAATATTTGTAAAAAGGAAAACAATTATTTTTCAAGGATGCCGCGTTGCTGTTTCTGTGTTTTCCACAAGTCACTGCTCTAATTATAAGACTGTGTCACTGTGACATTGGTAACATGTCTCTCTCTCCATCCTCTGTGCACATCCGGAGCTTGTTTGAGAGGTCCTGGGCAGCTACTGCCATCTCGTTAGCTGTAATGCCTTCATCCTTTATTCAATCGAAGTAATTTTTTACTTCGATTTTCCTTGTCAGGTTTTCCTTAACAGAATCTCTCATCTTATTTAAGTTGCTGCCCTTTTACAGTCTTGGGTCAGAGAACCATACCTACATTTTCTCTGAGCTTTAAGAAATTTACTTTCATAAAGTCTACATTTTATCTCACCATGGCCAGTTTCCTAGCCTTTTGTCATGCTAAAATGCTAAGATGAACAGTAATTTTTTCCACAGTTCCATTAATTTTCACATTTTTGACTATTCTTCCTTATTAATCCAAATAACAGGCCAAAATAGCTACTTCTAAGCCCACCTGCTTTACCCTCCCCAAACCTCTCCCATACACACACACACACACACACACACACACACAAACATTTCTCTGTGTTCTACAATATCCCTAAAATACCCCAAAACAAAGTGTCTTGAGTGAGGCCAAATATGGGCAGTCATAGTCATGAAAAGAAAGGGCCATCCCAGATTCTCAGTTGCTGTAACCTCACAAATAGAATCCAGTTTTTGCAAGCCCACTAAAGAATGCTATGCTTTGCTCGAGTGATACTTCCAGCAGAGGGCCAAATATTTGAAGGCCCTCATGTCTGCTGTACCATTACCATTTACTCTGCCACTGTAACCTGCATCGTAATACCTTAGTCCACAACCTCCATCTGTTCAGGCAGCCTTCAGTTTAATCAGGATAATACACACTTTTTCCTTAGCAAAATAATATATACACATACACGCATATTATATTTACATAAATATACATATATACATATATATGATTACATGATACATACATGACATATATGATTTTTGAAAATGTAACTTTTTACATGTTCAGAATGATTTCTCTGTTTAGTGTAAGCAGCTGTCGATGACAGAGAGTACCCAGGAGCTCTTTTTAACTTCTTTGCCTCTTTCCCTGGTCAATCCAAATTTAACACTTCTGTTTAATAGTAATTCAGGGCGAGAGAAAGAAAACGCCTCTCCACCCACCCTTGAGTGTAGAGCAGTAAAAGATAAAAAGTCATGAGAGTATTCTGGTCTTGAGAGAATCAGAATGCCTATTTATTTCTCTTTTGTGAAAGTGCACTTGAAAAGTAAAACGTGAAACCCTACCCCAGTGTGAGATTAAAAGCAGAGGGAGGTTTTCCTCATAACTACAAATGATCTGCACGGAGAGAGCAAGTAATGATGAGTTTTGGAAAATGATAAGATTGTAGCAATCCGGAGCACTGCAAGAAATTGGCAAATTGTAAAACAACCAGAAGAAGCTCAGTGAAGCTCTAATTTTGCCGGCTCTCCAGCCTCAGCAAAAGGAGGAGATGCAAGCGGTGGAAATGCTTTTCCTCTTTCCAGGGGCAAGCAGACCGTCTATATCACGACATGCAGGAGGTTAGCTGTGTGGTCTTGCTCGGAGAAAGTTAAATAATGGCCACTGGGCACAGGGCAGTTGAGCTGTCAACTCATTACGGTCATTGCTTGAGGGACACAGACTCCTGTTGGCTTTATTGAATATGGTAACTCCCAGCATGTTACGAACTTTAAGAGGGTCTGCAGAAGTAACCTCCACCGCTGACTGCATGGCTCCATGTGGTACAAGGGTACAACTTCCAAGGATCAGGCAAATTGATGCCAATTTAAAGAATGGGAGCTTCGTAGTCAGGGAAGACTCGGGAGGCATCTGGAAGCTACTGGTCATCTATTGGTAGCTAACTCCTTGACATCTACAGACCAGAATTCTGTCTCTGTTTAAAATTCCTTATTTTTTTAAATGAAACTAAGTGCAAATAAAACCCTAATAATGAAACTCAGAAGTACCCAAATGTTATGTATATATTTTATAGATCTATTGAGACCCACCCCCCAAAATTTTTGAAAGATATTTGGGATTTCTTGGTCATAGTCATGAAAGAAATGGACCATTAGAGATTCTAAAAAACCATGACCTCCTTGTTCAAATCAGACTATCCTTTTACCAGTCAGTGAGGCGGTCTACCCTTCACTACACTGCTACAAATGCAGTGTACCAGCCCCAAAGACGCACTTCCCGCTCCTCCAGACTGTAACTTCCTGACTTCTGATTTCGTCTCTGGCCTGTGTTCCCATAGCCCCTCTACCTCTCCTTCACACCCCAGACCCTATAGCCAGCCTGGGCTCTAGGTTCCTAAGGCCGCTCCAGCCTCTTGCCTTAAGCCTCCACACTTGACATTGACAAAGCAATACAACACCTCTAGAAAAGTGAATAACTACTGTTACCCCCTTATTTACTATAATCTAATAGCTATTTTTATAAAGTCTTCATTGTTAGTTATTTTCCAGATGTCAATGTTGCTTGTTATTTCCTTTATTTTTTTGTTCTTAAAGATGTAAGCAATTAACTCAACACCTTAAATATGGTAAAATGTAAAATGAGCTTTATACTCAACTTTATGTCTTATAATTTGGTCGTTTTCTCTTGATAGTACAGTATTGTTTTTTCCTTATTATTATTATTATTTTTTTTGGCTGCGTCAGGTCTTAGTTGCGGCACACGGGATCTTCATTGAGGCCCGCGGGGTCTTTCATTACAGCTCTTGGTCTCTTCGTTGCAGCACTCGGGCGTCTCTCTAGTTGTGGCATGCAGGTTTTTTTTTTTTTTTCTCTTCTCTCTAGTTATGGTGCCAGGGCTCCAGGACGTGTGGGCTCTGTAGTTTGCGGCACGTGGGCTCTCTCGTTGAGGTGGTGCTCGGGCTCAGCAGTTGTGGCATGCAGGCTTAGTTGCCCCACAGCTAGTGGGTTCTTGGTTCCCCGACCAGGGATCGAACCTGCATCCCCTGCATTGGAAGGCAGATTCTTTACCACGGGACCACCAGGGAAGTCCGTTTTATTTAATTTTTTTATTATGGTGTAATTGATTTACAATATTAAATTAGTTTCAGGTGTACAACAGTAATTCAAAAATTTTGTAGATTAAATTCCATTTAAAGTTATTATAAAATATTGATTATATCCCCTGTGCTGTACAATATATCCTCATAGTTTATTTTTTTTTAACATCTTTTTTTTAAACATCTTTATTGGAGTGTAATTGCTTTATAATGGTGTGTTAGTTTCTGCTGTATAACAAAGTGAATCAGCTATACATATACATATATACCCATATCTCCTCCCTCTTGCGTCTCCCTCCCACCCTCCTTATCCCACCCCTCTGGGTGGTCACAAAGCACCAAGGTGATCTCCCTGTGCTATGTGGCTGCTTCCCACTAGCCATCTATTTTACATTTGGTAGTGTATATATGTCAAGGCCACTCTCTCACTTCGTCCCAGCTTACCCTTCCCCCTCCCTGTGTCCTTAAGTCCATTCTCTATGTCTGCGTCTTTATTCCTGTCCTGCCCCTAGGTTCTTCAGAACGATTTTTTTTTTTAGATTCCATATATATGTGTTAGCATACGGTATTTGTTTTTCTCTTTCTGACTTACTTCACTCTGTATGACACACTCTAGGTCCAACCACCTCACTACAAATAACTCAATTTCGTTTCTTTTTATGGTTGAGTAATATTCCATTGTATATATGTACCACATCTTCTTTATCCATTCATCTGTTGATGGACACTTAGGTAGCTTCCATGTCCTGGCTATTGTAAGTAGAGCTGCAATGAATACTGTGGTGCATGACACTTTTTGAATTATGGTTTCTCAGGGTATATGCCCAGTAGTGGGATTGCTGGGTCATATGATAGTTCTATTTTTAGTTTTTTAAGGAACCTCCATACTGTTCTCCATAGTGGCTATATCAATTTACATTCCCACCAACAGTGCAAGAGGGTTCCCTTTTCTCCACACCCTCTCCAGCATTTATTGTTTCTAGATTTTTTGATGATGGCCATTCTGACCAGTGTGAGGTGATACCTCATTGTAGTTTTGATTTTCATTTCTTTAATGATTAGTGATGTTGAGCATCCTTTCATGTGTTTGTTGGCAATCTGTATATCTTCTTTGGAGAAATGTCTATTTAGGTCTTCTGCCCATTTTTTGATTGGGTTGTTTGTTATTTTGATATTGAGCTGCATGAGCTGCTTGTAAATTTTGGAGATTAATCCTTTGTCAGTTGCTTCCTTTGCAAATATTTTCTCCCATTCATAGGGTTGTCTTTTCATCTTGTTTATGGTTTCCTTTGCTGTGCAAAAGCTTTTATGTTTCATTAGGTCCCATTTGTTTATTTTTGTTTTTATTTCCATTTCTCTAGGAGATGGGTCAAAAAGAATCGTGCTGTGATTTATGTCATAGAGTGTTCTGCTTATGTTTTCCTCTAAGATTTTTATAGTGTCTGGCTTTACATTTAGGTCTTTAATCCATTATGAGTTTATTTCTGTGTATGGTGATAGGAAGTGTTCTAATTTCATTCTTTTACATGTAGCTGTCCAGTTTTCCCAGCACTACATATTGAAGAGGTTGTCTTTTCTTTCTTGTATATTCGTGCCTCTTTTATCAAAGATAAGGTGACCATATGTGCATGGCTTTATCTCTGGGCTTTCTATCCTGTTCCTTTGATCTATATTTCTGTTTTTGTTCCAGTACCATACTGTCTTGATTACTGTAGCTTTGTAGTATAGTCTGAAGTCCAGGAGCCTGATTCCTCCATCTCCGTTTTTCTTTCTCAAGATTGCTTTTACTATTCAGGGTCTTTTGTGTTTCCATACAAACTGTGAAAATTTTTGTTCTAGTTCTGTAAAAAATGCCAGTGGTAGTTTGATAGGGATTGTGTTGAATCTGTAGATTGCTTTGGGTAGTATAGTCATTTTCACAATGTTGATTCTTCCAATCCAAGAACATGGTATATCCCTCCATCTGTTTGTATTATCTTTAATTTCTTTCATCAGTGTTTTATAGTTTTCTGCATACAGGTCTTTTGTCTCCTTAGGTAGGTTTATTCCTAGGTATTTTATTCTTTTTGTTGCAGTGGTAAATGGGAGTGTTTCCTTCATTTCTCATTCAGATTTTTCATCATTAGTGTATAGGAATGCAAGGGATTTCTGTGCATTAATTTTGTATCCTGCAACTTTACCAAATTCATTGATTAGCTCTAGTAGTTTTCTGGTGGCATCTTTAGGATTTTCTATGTATAGTATCATGTCATCTGCAAACAGTGACAGCTTTACTTCTTCTTTTCTGATTTGGATTCCTTCTACTTCTTTTTCTTCTCTGATTGCTGTGGCTAAAACTTCCAAAACTATGTTGAATAATAGTAGTGAGAGTGAACATCCTTGCCTTGTTCCTGATCTTAGAGGAAATGGTTTAAGTTTTCACCATTGAGAATGATGTTGGCTGGGGGTTTGTTATATATGGCCTTTATTATGTTGAGGTAAGTTGCCTCTATGCCTACTTTCTGGAGGGTTTATATCATAACTGGGTGTTGAATTTTGTCAAAAGCTTTTTCTGCATCTATTGAGATGACCATATGGTTTTTCTCCTTCAATTTGATAATATCGTTTATCACATTGATTGATTTGCCTATATTGAAGAATCCTTGCATTCCTGGGATAAACCCCACTTGATCATGGTGTATGATCATTTTAATGAGCTGTTGGATTCTGTTGGCTAGTATTTTGTTGAGGATTTTTGCATCTATGTTCATCAGTGATACTGGCCTGTAGTTTTCTTTCTTTGTGACCTCTTCGTCTGGTTTTGGTATCAGGGTGATGGTGGCCTCATAGAATGAGTTTGGGAGTGTTCCTCCCTCTGCTATATTTTGGAAGAGTTTGAGAAGGATAGGTGTTAGCTCTCCTCTAAATGTTTGATAGAATTCGCCTGTGAAGCCATCTGATCCTGCGCTTTTGTTTGTTGGAAGATTTTTAATCACAGTTTCAATTGCAGTGCTGTGATTGGTCTGCTTATATTTTCTATTTCTCCCTGGTTCAGTCTCAGAAGGTTGTGCTTTTCTAAGAATTTTCCCATTTCTTCCAGGTTGTCCATTTTTTTGGCATATAGTTGCTTGTAGTAATCTCTCATGATCCTTTGTATTTCTGCAGTGGCAGTTGTTACTTCTCCTTTTTCATTTCTAATTCTATTGATTTGAGTCTTCTCCCTTTTTTTCTTGATAAGTCTGGCTAATGCTTTATCAATTTTGTTTATTTCTCAAAGAACCAGCTTTTAGTTTTATTGATCTTTGCTATTGTTTCCTTCATTTCTTTTTCATTTATTTCTGATCTGATCTTTATGATTTCTTTCCTTCTGCTAATTCGGGGGTGTTTTTGTTCTTTCTCTAATTGCTTTAGGTGTAAGGTTGGGTTGTTTATTTGAGACGTTTCTTGTTTCTTGAGGTAAGATTGTATTGCTATAAACTTCCCTCTTAGAACTGCTTTTGCTGCATCCTATAGGTTTTGCGTCATCGTGTTTTCATTGTCATTTGTTTCTAGGTATTTTATGATTTCCTCTTTGATTTCTTCAGTGATCTCTTGGTTATTTAGTAGTGCATTGTTTAGCCTCCATGTGTTTGTATTTTTTACAGTTTTTTTCGTGTAATTGATATCTAGTATCATAGCGCTGTGGTCGGAAAAGATACTTGATATGATTTCCATTTTCTTAAATTTACCAAGGCATGATTTGTGACCCAAGATATGATCTATTGTAGAGAATGTTCCATGAGCACTTGAGAAGAAAGTGTATTCTGCTGTTTTGGATGGAATACATTATAAATATCAATTAACTCCCTCTTGTTTAATGTGTTATTTAAAGCTTGTGTTTCCTTGTTTATTTTCATCTTGGATGATCTGTCCATTGGTGAAAGTGGGATGTTAAAGTCCATTACTATGATTGTGTTACTGTCGATTTCCCCTTTTATGGCTGTTAGCATTTGCCTTATGTATTGAGGTGCTCCTGTGTTGGGTGCATAAATATTTCCAATTGTTATATCTTCTTCTTGGATTGATCCCTTGATCATTATGTAGGATCCTTCTTTGTCTCTTGTAATAGTCTTTATTTTAAAGTCTATTTTGTCTGATATGAGAATTGCTACTCCAGCTTTCTTTTGATTTCCATTTGCATGGACTATCTTTTTCCATCCCCTCACTTTCAGTCTGTTTGTGTCCCTAGTTCTGAAGTGGGTATCTTATAGAGAGCATATATATGGGTCTTATTTTTGTATCCATTCAGCCAGTCTATGTCTTTTGGTTGGAGCGTTTAATCCATATCCTCGTAGTTTATTTATTTTACACATGGTAGTTTACACCTCGTAATCCCCAACCCCTGTCTGACCCCTCCCCTCTTCCCTCTTTCTAAAGGTCTCTAACCTCTTCAATTCACTCGGTTCTCATTGATTCATTAAATCAAAAAATATTTATTCCTTCCATTTCCTCAACTTTTCTTACATTATAAAATATCTTGTCCAAGAGAGCTTTGCTGTGATTGGTGAGTCATAACTAATGCTTTCTGTTCTTCCAATTATTTCAATGTAAACTTTTCCAAACTGCTTTTATTTCCGTTGATTTGCACACATATTTACCCTTTCTCATCCTAAATAATGGATTTTTCTTTTTCCCTATGCCTATGTTTAAATATTTCCTTTATTTGTTATATGTACCTTTCCTTTGCAAAATAATTATAGTGTGTAATTGCAGTTTAATCATGGCATCCATTCTGTTCAATGATCCCTTTACTAAGTGAAATGACATGTCGAGTTAACACCCTTATCAAGTGCTAAATTTCAAAGAATAATCTGTGACGTCTTGCTGACTTTTTCCCAGCACTTGTCTTTTCCAGAACGAAGCATTCTTCCAGAGTGAATGGCTTATGAAAATCTGATAGCAATTCAGTCTGATAGAAGAAATGAAAATTCTATATTTTTAGTTGTGTTGCAGCCAAGGAAGAACTATGAAGTGGAATCTATCTTCAAAATGTAGAAATTGACTGACTTTTTAAACATGCATTAAATGGTTCACCTTTTAAGATTCAACTTTTTAAGATGTATTTGAACTGAATTTCTGAAATACCGACAACTCTTGCTCTTACAATGATTGTGGTTTTCTTTTCAAATATTTTGCTCTGAAGAAATTTCACTGGAAATAAAATTAATATATAATCCCTGCTTTACCTTAGATTTTTATTTTATCACTTAAATGCCCTTTAAAAAATAGAGTGTAAACCTATCAATAAATAGAATAATATCTTTATTAGTAATATTATTTTTAAGTTCCTATGTGCTGGGTACTCTGTTAAAGTCTTCACATGGATCATCTTCTTTAATCCACAGACAAAATGATGGTGCTCCTATTATTATCCTCCTTTTACAGATGAGCTAACAGATTTTTAAAAGGTTAAGTGACTACCCAAAGTCACACAAGTACTGTGATTATAGCATCAATAATAACTGACCTTATTCGAACCCACATGCTGATGAAGTCTGCGAACTTTTGGGTTATATAAGTTTAATAGCGTTTCCCAAGGTCATCGTGAGAAAATCAGCATCTATTACCTTAAATTCACGGAGTGAAGGGAACCTCTCACTGTACAAACACTTCAGCATCCACCTCTGTGGGTACCACGTGCCTGGAAGAACTTTTGTGGGATCACAACAGGTACGTGAGAACTTTAAATCACTCTTGATTTCTATCCGCAGTGTATTGACACCACCTGGGTGCTGTACTATCATTTTTTATTAAAACCAAAGAATTTTCTAACAATTAGATTATGAGTAAGAAAGACCTACCATCATTTTGCAAGCTTCAACCAACACCCTTTTGATCTGCTGTGTCACAAATGAGCCACAAAACTGTCATATATATGTGTGTGTATATATATGTATATATAATATAGGTCATATTATATAAAATATTACACAATATGTAACATTACATATATAAAGGAGAGAACAATTTATTAGTGTGCATACCTTTAAAGAACATGAGCTATTTATGTGCTTTTATCATGAGATATGTGTTTGTGTGCCTTTTAGTATAAACTCTTTCATTCAACATGATCTAAATGTGAAATATTTTTGAACAATCTTATATTTTGTTTAGGAAGTCACCATACATGTCACAGAAATTACCTCTGCTCAAGGAATTCAAAAGCAATAAATATCAAGCCTCAACAAGATGCTGTTTAAGGATTTTGCATTGTCTCAGGCTTATGAAACAGACGAAGAGCATCATTTCCTCAATGAACCACAATTGTGTCAATTAATGGAAATTTCCAGATAGAAGATGCTGATAATAGACATTTTATTATCGATACATATACACACGAACACACACACACAATATATACACAGCACAGCAAATAAAATGAAGGGAGTAGTTTAAGCTCCGTTTCTTCAGCAAACTCTCAGTAAAATAATTCACATTATTTGTAGCCTGGTTGCACATAAAACTTTCAACAGCTGAATAAATATCTGAGTTCTGCCCTTTGTTTCAATTTACTTGCTTACCTGTGAGCCCCTTTCCACTGTCCCTGGATAGACCACCAGGAGCCCTGTTCCTAGAGGTGTTAATAGGCGTTGAGTGCTTAATTTCCTGCATGATGCATATAAAAGCACCCTTATGTGTCAGGCTCCAAAGGCATAATACAAAAAGGAATAAACACCGGTTTTTATGGAATCCTTCATATACAAATTATCCCAAAGAGCTTTATGAACAATGAATTTGACACTGGCAGTGCAGGGAGGGATGTAAACAAATGTAGCAGCCATTGAGGGCTCAGCAATAAGTCACACAGAGGCCTCCTTGAACTGTCAAAAAGTATACATCTTCGCCAGTGTTCCTTCCTAAAACAGAGTGTCCGCACATGAAGCTTGCTGTCAATCACAGAACTCCACCCACAGAATCTGAAGGAAGTGAAAATTCCTTATTTGAAGGATTGATACAATAACCTGCACAGGAACTTCCCACAGGAAACGGATTTGGCAAAGTTAACTCAATTTACTTGGTACCAGGTTACTAGACCCATTGATTGCTGCTGGGTAGGGTTTAAATATGACTCATCACACCAACCCCATCCCTATTTTCCCCAACCCCTCCCCATGCATAAACACCCTAAATATCAGTTTTGAACAACCAAAGAGTGAGTATTTTAATACTTAGCTCCACTCAGCATTTTCCCTGCCCTCATTTTCTTGTTATTCATTTCATTTTATGAGTTGTGTACATGTCTTCCTCACCAAATTCATAGTAAGAGATCCAGTGTTGGTTTTTTTCTAGCCACCACTCCCCTCAACTGACAGCATCTACCCAAGTTCACTGAGCTAGTAGCACCTCAACAAGAGGTTCTCAATGTAAGTTGACTAATAAATACAGTAAAGTTATTCCAGGCATAGACATCAAAAGGAACAAAGTGAAATTTTCTATCTTTACTTTTGCAGAGCCTGTATCTGGACCACTACAAGAATGAATTGTCTTTTTTTTTTTAATGTTAATGGGAAAAGTGAGCCTTTCCAACAACCCACTTAGTAACGTCCAGATACCCCTCATCAAAACCTCTGTGAATTCCTCTGGGTCCAGCAAGCTGGTTCTGATGGAACAGAGCCAAAAGCAGAACTTCCACTTTCAATCATTGGTGGTTGCCCTGGGAAGCTCCTCCAAAGCACTCATTCCTCAGTAGCAACAGCTATACATTGTCCTCTTGGAACCAGGCACCAATACTGGCAGGACTGGTGATGTCACAATCTGCCTGAAGGCTGACAGAAAGGAAAGCAGAAGGACAAACTCTCTTCTCCCCTTGGGTTTTGCAGAAATGGTACTTGTGAGCTGGGGTCCTACGTCACCTCACACCAGGACTGACACACATGCAGCACTTTTAAAGTCAGGAATCAGTAGGGACACAGAGCAGCTGGATAAAATGAATTCCCCACCTCCAGCCTCCCTCCCCTCTGCACCTTGCTCTTCTCTGTAGGGGACAGCCTCTGAAGGATCGGCTTTCTTGGGACTACAGTGACCCTGTAAGTCCAAGAGTCTCTTTCCTTCAGTTTCCAGTGAGTTTCTTTGGGGTACTGGACACAGCTTATTCAGCCCATCTGTCCCATAACCCTAGCTCTGAGCTCCAGAAGCTCAGACCACAGTTCATTTCACCTCTTAACCATCCCATGACCATCCTCTCCCCTTCCCCGGGCCAGTTCCTCCTTTCTTTTATCTGTGTTCAGGCCTCAGAGACCCATGGCAATCAGGAAACTCACACGTGTGCCAAAAATCTTACCACATTCGTTTGATTAAAGGGAATATACTTTGTCTTCTAAAAGAACCTTACAGCAGAGGGAACCCTTCAGATGCTGAAACACAGTAGAGTATAGTCTCCGGACCTATACTGCCGAGGTTCAAAAGTCCTAACTACCTCCGGTGTGTGACCTTGAGCAAGTTAATTCACTGTGCCTCATCTCTTAAGTAGGGATAAGAGTACCTACTTCATATGTTTCTATTTGGGTTAACTGAGTTAACATACGTAAAGTGCTTTTGGCCATAGAATTGCTATTTATAGATCGGTTGCTTCTGTTATTAGCGACACTGAATTAGACTGTGCTAGCAGTTGTAACAGGCAAACGATGACATCTTAGTGGTTTAATAAATTAAAAATTCATTTCTTGCCCTCACAAAGTTCAACTGGGTGTTCTGATCAGTGGGAAGGATTTCTTCTTTGTGGTAATTCAACACACAGATACCTTCCATCCTGTGACTCTGCCATCCCCTGATCCTCAGTTGGATCTCAGCTCCAGATTAAGGAAGAGAGAGAGCAGGGAGCAAGGAGGATGTGAGGGCAGTGTTTAAGGGCCTGGCTTGGAAGGGGCGCACCCCACTCCCTTGCACATCCCTTTGACCATCACTCAAGTCACATGACCACACCTAATGAAGGGGAGCTTAAATCTAGTTGTGTGCCCAGGAGAAAGAAGTCTTCAGTGATCATATAATAGTTTAGTCTCTCCCACAATCGCCTCATGACCCTCAAGGGAAAATGTTCCTGAGCAAACCTCAGAGCTAATTTAAGGCTGAAGCAATTTAGACACTAATTAACTCACTTTGGGTTATCAACTCTTGATGTTATCTCTTATCAACCCTAAGCCGTCTTCCCTCTCCTTTCCTTATCCTCACCAGCATGGAGCAATGGGGTCTTCTAGCTGGATGATTTCTGGGTTGGAAAGGAGGTAGGGAAGCCTTAGATGTCCAGGCTGATTGTTTCTGCCATAGGGAATTGAACAAAAAGGGAGTCACTAAACCAAGTCTGACCTGGCCCTCTGAGGCTGAGCTGCAGTTGCACACAGTCCTGGGAAGTGCCCCCAGGACTCGACATAATTACCCCACCTCCCAAATCCCAGCCCCACCCCTCACTGAGGACTCCTGCCACACCTTCTCTTCAGTGATCTGTTGGGCTGTCAAGTGGGATTTAAGTTGCTTCCATTCTGCCAGGCCAGCAGTAGAACCATCTCTATGGTCAAGGACCTCCCTGACCCTGTCTCTTTCTGGGTCTGGATCTCCCATTTACCTGTGGACCCCTTCCTATCTAGAGATAGACACCATTGTATAAAAGAGTTCTGCACCAAATCCTGCCTCTTCCTGAAGGTTACTGGTTTTATGCTCAAAAATCAAGGGATTCAATTTTCATAGTTCTACTGCCTAAAGTCCGTCATAATTTCTGCAGATCACAACCCTGGCCTTGGTCCGATGCCTGCTTTTGGTGAGATTTTTCTGCTGCCAAGAATCTTCTTAAAGCCTTAGGGACCAAAAGGCTTGGTGCCCATATTATTTAGATCATTGGCACAGTTCACCACTCTTGCAACTGCTTCCCTCCGGCAACATAATGTAGTGGTTAAGAGTACAATTCCAGAGCCAGCTGCGCAGGGTCTGTCACTTACTATGACAGGTCTATGTGACCTTTGGCCAATTGCTTAGTCTTCACTTGCCTCAGTTTCCTCTCAGATATCATGGGAATAACAATTATATCTAACTTACGTGTTGTGTAAGCATTAAATGAATTAATACAATTGAAGTGCATAGAACAGGGTTTAGCACACAGTAAATATTTGCCATCATAATTCCAAGCTAAGGTACAGTATTGTCTACTGTGTAATAGATGTCATTCCCCTAAAACAAGCCTCTGAGCTATAAATGGATATACAGAGGATACACACCCCCTCGGTCCTCAGAGAGGCTGGGCTAGACCTTCAGGCACCCCCTGCTAGAGCAGCCTTAATACTTCACCAAAAATTTTTGTACAAATATTGTCATTATTCTATGTGCTGTGATGTGACAAAGCAGGAAAGCACTCCCTCAAAGGTTCCTAGAGGAAATATGATCCAAAAAAAGGAGCTCTTACTCTACTGAAGTTGAAACAGAGCAAGCAAGGATATACTCACACAATTTTCCACCACATTAAGGCCATTAACTTCTGACCCAGGTTGCTGAGAAATCTTTCACAGGGCAGAGGATCACACCAGAAGAGAGAAGATAGAGGATGCCAGAATTTCTTAAGCACTGACCTGAAACTTCCTACCAGGGGTTCCAGAACTGGGACTCACGGACAGTGTCTGACAAAAAGGGAGACTCACTGGGGGCACGTGTTTCCATCCCCAGGGAAATATGCATCCCCACCCCAAGCCTGGCTGTGATTCTCATGGGAACACTCTATTCGCACCCTACTGCGATTGGACCAGTCCGACTCTCCCAGACTTCGAAACTGTGCGCTAACCGTCACCTCCCTGCTCCCATTCAAAGCTGTGTCCTCCACATCCCCCGGTCCTGACTGGTTCCCAAAGTCATTCATGGAGGGGACAAATTCAGGCAGTGGCTCCCTAGCTACCCAGATGTCAAACACTACAAAAAAGAAAAGTATATACACAAATTGTGTCCATAGTTGTGGGCTTGAAGACAGCCATGTTAAGATTGGTCTTATATAACAAAATAAAGAATTGTACCAGATATTCAAGATTCACTCCAGCACTGGTTCAAAGTCAAGCTCTGAGTTGTTTCAGGTGTCCTTAAATTAGCCCCTCATCAGGTCCTCCCACAACAAAATAAGTGATTAATGTACTACTTACTGCCTCAAGTCCACTACACAAAAACTTCTTTTGCTAAAAACAACAATCACAATGCTTTGTTTTTTACACTTTACAATTTAAGTGTTAGTTTCTCCTGGTCGTAATGGGACTTCCCTTGGGAGAAGGTGATGTTGAGACTCTTGCTGGAGTCCAAACACCAAAAGGGATTTTTCCTTATATTACAAATGATTAATATAATAATAAAAAGAGCCATCGTTTCCGGAGCTCTTACTATGTGCCAGGAAAATGCCTCTAATAGTTTCTCTGTTTTCCTCACTAAACTGTCAACCCAGTGTCCTTCAAAGAACAAGCGGATTCCCATTTTCTTGACTGAGCACTTTGATACTTCCTTGAGATGCCTTAATTATCTCTGGACGCCTGATGACACGTAGTAGGTTTTGAATAAATCTTTGATACATTAAATCTTTAAATAATTAATATAATTATCTGCAATGAGCTCTTCCAAAATTGAATGCCCAATGAAAGATGTATTAATATTTCCCACTTAGAGTCATTGAGATTTACAATCAAAGAATGTACCTTTGAATCAACTAGGGAGTTAGTTTATACACAAATCAAACCATTTCTTCTCCATTATGCTAATTTTTAATCTAATACACAAAACTCATATAGTTCATTAGTTCAAAGTTTTTAATATGTATGAAAATATTCATTTTAAATTTTGGGTTGCCCATCAATTTTTATACAGTGCATTCCTATTATGATGAATGATTTACTCAAAGCTGTCATAGTTAATGCGCATGATCAGAAAAGTTAATGTACTTTACCAGTTTATCATTTAGTACTTTTTTTTTTTTTAATTTATTTATGGTTGTGTTGGGTCTTTGTTTCTGTGCGAGGGTTTTCTCTAGTTGTGGCAAGTGGGGGCCACTCTTCATCGCGGTGCGCGGGCCTCTCACTATCGCGGCCTCTCTTGTTGCGGAGCACAGGCTCCAGATGCGCAGGCTCAGTAGTTGTGGCTCACGGGCCTAGTTGCTCCGCGGCATGTGGGATCTTCCCAGACCAGGGCTCGAACCCGTGTCACCTGCATTGGCAGGCAGGTTCTCAACCACTGCGCCACCTGGGAAGCCCCTATTTAGTACTTTTATATTAGAAATTTCAATCATTTCCACCTTAAAAAATGTATCTAATACTTTCTGTTTTCAACCTTTGTAATTCCAGAAAAATATGTTTAAAATAATCATTTTAATAACTTAATGGGTTTGATATTTTATATCTGAGTGCAATTTAGTTACCAATTTCACACAAGTACACTTAATGCTTAATAATGCAGTGTTACCATGGGCAAATCAGAAAGATTTAATTTATCTGCTTTATCTCTTTAGTTTTTTTAAATTCTTGTTTTTCTTTGACTTTTTATGTCTTTTTGCACTCTCATTTGCAAAAAACCATTCTAATATTTTTAGAATTTACATGCTATTATTATTTGCATGAATATCAAGTTATCATCAGATAACCATTGAAGGCAAAATTAATTTCACCAATATTTACAGTGGAGTATTTACCATCATTTGCAGATTTTTATAATTTCAATGAAAACATATAAATTACCATTTTTATAGGTCAAAACAATCTAATGTTAGAATTTCGTAAGGTTTGGGACTTCCCTGGCAGTCCAGTGGTTAAGACTCTGCACTTCCACTGCAGGGGGTGTGGGTTCATTCCCTGGTCGGGGAACAGGGAACTAAGATCTCGCATGCTGCACAGTGCAGCCAAAAAAATTTTTTAAAAAGAATTTCATATGGTTTGACCTAACACAAGCACGTATCCTAGCCTTAAATTACAGCAGTTAAATTTTTTAAATTCTGGGAGGTTGCCTGGCACAGCAGAAAGGACATGAATAGGGAAGTTAGTCAAACATAGTTTTGAATCTCAGCTCTGCATACATACTAGCTCTGTGATATTGTAAAACTTCTTAACTTCTCTGAGCTCTTTATTTCCTCACCTATCAAACAGTAATTACTACCTGGAAGGTTATCATGAGAATTAAATTTTAAAAACATGTATAAAACACCAAGTACACTGCCTGGCACCAAGAAGACTTTCAACAAATATTTTGTCTTTCCGCTTTCTTTCTTCTTCTTCCTAAATTGGCTCTAAAAACTGTAGTCTGAAGGGCAATTGACAAATTGATCAAATAAACAGCTCTAATTTGTTGTCTGAATCAGGGGTGTGTGGAGGGGCGGGTGGTAAGATGAGCTACATGTCACACTATAACTCGATTTGCCTTTCTGGCAAGAGTTGATCGTACTAAGTGCCTCCCATGTATTTTTATCTGAAGTGTAAATTCAGGGAAATTTTCATTTTTTGTTACGAAAGACTGTTTTATGAATTATTAATCAGTTAGCAAATTCATTAGATTATGTCAGGGTTACTAACTCAGTGCTTTTAAAATATATTAGCTACGTGAATTTTATTACTATGACACTGACTGTTAGAGAAAACTGGAAACTTTTTCCCTTCCAAATGATTTCTTTATTGTTCACTTTGAGAAACCAACAGGCAGCAAGTTTTCGCCCTTTCTGGACTGAAATTTTCCTTTCTTTTAGACGTCCGCTAAGAATTTGTATCACGTCCGCTGGTGATTTGAAAATCTATGACTCTAGAAAGAAAATGGCATTTTAAATTATTCCTATTTTTCCAAAATTGCTTTCACAGAAGTCACAATGAAAAGAATAGCAATTTTTAACATTCCAGCGTCACAGGGCCAAATGCTTTGTTTGTGCCTTGAATTCTTTGTTTAAAAAAGAAAAAAAATTCTGTCCAGTTTCATTTCTGAGTTTTACTGAAACCTTACCAAGTTTTCTGTGCGGGCTTCAGTGCTTTATATAGTCCCTGCTTTGTTCTTTGATCTCCTGCTTTAGTCCTCCAGAGTCAAAGAGGAGGTAGGAACTAAACCCTCCTCATTCCTGACTTTGAAGGATGAGAAGCTAGAGGCAGTTAAAACTTAACAGCAAAAATATTGAAAGCATTTATACCATAGCTGACCAAGTTTTAAATTCTAGTTGCCATATGAAAGAATGGATTATCCTCTTATAGACATTATATTTAAATTATCTGGGTTGATATTTTTCTTATTTATGTCAAAGATTACAGTACATGGTCAAGAACAGCAACAGAAGAGATCTTAATATAAAACATAGAACTATGCCACCTCCTTGCCAAAAAGTGTTCTTGGCCTCCCACTGCACCTAAATAGAACCTAAATCCCTTACTATGGGTTGGTGGCCATTTGACTACCCAGCAACAAAATCCCCTTCCTACGTGGAGGGAGATCCCCATTTTTTGAGTCTTCCTGAAGTCAAGGGTCCAAGCATTCCTTCTCCATTCCCAGCCAGCGAGGGCACACAGCCATGACCTATGTTTGGCCGGATGGGCCCTTCCAGGTGGGATTCTCAACCCTGAAGGAAGGCCACAAAGCTATAGAGAGAGGTGAGAAATTCTTCCTTACTGACATCAATTAGCAGCATTAACTCTCCAATGGAGGCACAGACACCAGCATCACCTAAAGAGATAGCTTCTCCTTTTACCCTTCCTTGGTTCCTGCTCATTTTCCAAGCCTATTTCTCCACGTTTCCCATCAATTGTGGATGCAGATTACTCTCTACTACATTCATTAGAATAAATTCCTTTCTGCTTAGGATAGCCATCATGCCTTCCTTTTGCAACCACTGGCTGATACGTGGCCTATGAATCCTCATTTTTATCAAACTCTCCCCAGGGTTGATTGCATTCAGGTTCATTGGACTTTTTTTCAGTTCCTCAACCATTTGAATCTGTTTTCCTTCCTTTGCACATCCAGTTCTTGCTCAAAGAGTTCATTTTTCCCTTCCTTGCATGGATAGCTCCTTTCTTCTTTCGGGTCTTAGTTCAAATGTCACTAATTCAGAGGGACCGTCCCATGTGGTAGAAATGATCCAATGCCCATGTTGCTTCCTTCTTTTCTCCACCTCTTTCTTCTTCCTTTGCATACATATTAGTCCATAACTTGGCAATTGTTAATTTCTGGGAAGCACACAAACAGTAAACCACGTATTCCTTAGGTCATAAATGAAGAAAAGGCTAAAATTCTATATCTACTACCATTATCATTTTCACTGAACATATATTGCATGCAGAGCGTACATCACTTTGAACATGAAGTTTAGTGTTAACAAAGGTATGAATATAACACTTTGTGTAAATTTTCTTACCACAAGTAGTCAGGCATAATCCTCAAGCCATAAGATAAATTATCTAAAGAGTCAGGTGTGAACAAAAGGAGACTGGAAACTTAGAGATATTTGAAATTCTAAAAATCAGAATGTAGGCTTTAATCTGAATGTTATAAACTTTATGCCAAAGAACATTTTCTTGATATTTATTTTAATGCCAATAAAACAAAAGACTGATGGCTCAGATTTCTTGAGCTTCTCTAGATAAGCAAGCTTAAAAGTATTTCTGTTGGGTTTTGTTAAAGCAAGAGTATTACAAGATTCTTATATTTTCTCCATGCTAGGGGACATTAAAATGAATATTTTCCAACCATAAATTGGAAATCCTGAGACTTGGGGAACACTGAATTAATCTGTGCTGAAGAAACAAGTAAAGAGGACAACAGAGATTGAAAGATCACCTCGGCTTCCTGGAGACCCCTGTGTGGTGGATATATATCATAAGTATGATAGGTGTAGTATATATGTACTGTGGGACTTTAGCATAGAGCCTTCCGAGAAAGGCACGCTGGAAATCCACTATAGACATGCTAAAGAGCGTGAGACTTGGGCACAATGCCCATTTATGGAATAAAAAAAATTTCTTTTCCTTGCTGGAGCAGCGAGAAGAGTGCCTCCAGACTTCGTCAATTCCACTTCACGTTATTAGGCTCTTCACCCCCTGCATTACAGCACTGGTATGCAAGTGATCATTCCTAATAATAGACTCTCCACTATTAGAAGTGGGCCTTTTTCATTTTTCACCAAATTATAAAATAGCTTCCCATTATAACTTATGTTCTGTATACTCCAGCCACAACTTTTTTCTCTCATCTTAAAATGCTCTGCTTTAAATGGGCCTCTAATATATAATTTTATTGTTTGAGCATTTCATTTTCTTTTTGCTTTATGTTTCTTTATAGCAGGTGAGACAGCTCTTTGTGATATTTTGATGAAAGATTCTACATAAATAAAATTGACTGAGAAGAGAGACCTTGATGGTAGCGTTGGAAACACTCTCTGCACTCTGCAAACTTAAGATCAAGATTCAAATCTCATATGGGGATATATGTAATATGTATAGCTGATTCACTTTGTCATACAGCAGAAACTAACACACCATTGTAAAGCAATTATACACCAATAAAGATGTTAAAAAAATTTCAAATCTCAGCGTTCCCTCTTTCTAATTTTTATTTTTAAATTTTTATTTTAAAAATTAATGTTAGTAATTTTACCCTATGCTGGATTTAATCTTCTATACAGTGACTGAAGGGGTGGTTTTGGATTTTTTTACCAAAATGTATTGAACTGCCAAGGCTAGAATAAGTAACTAATTGTAATCATTATGCTGACTAAATTCAATACCACTTAGCCTTTAAACTTCCAATTTAAAATAGATAGATAGATAGATTTGGTATTTAGAACAGGCAACCAAATAGATACCATCATTTGGGAACCAATAGTTATCTAAAAACTTTGAGATCTTTATGTTATTTCCAAAATCATCTTAACAAAATTTTTTTAGCATTTCCTTATTTATATTCTACTTTCATTTAGTCCCAGGATATTAACTAGTTTTAATTGTCAATGAATCACTGATGCTACCTAAGAAAATCCCTTTTTTCTTCTACACTTTCAGATACTCATGAATGCCTTGATGACTGACTGATTTATTTTTTTACCTTTCATCTAGTGTATCAATCAACAGAATCTGCCTAGCTTAAGGCAGAGATCTGAATTTTTTGCAGTGAACTTTAGAAAAATTGTGTGTACTTGTTGTAGTTTGTGTTTCAGCCTAAATATTATTTTCTTTCTTTTTTCTTCTCTAAAATAGCAACATTCCATTTTGAATAATAATAACTGCTATTATTAGCCATTGTTTTTTGAAGAATCATCATGAAAGATAAAGATAAGGAACAAATTTTTTTTTTATTTCCTCCAAACTTTATTTAAATAGGCCCATACTTTATTGTTAACCAATTAAAATTTTGAATTGAATAAATTAAGACATTATAATGTAGCAATTAAAATCACATGGAAGATAACATAAGGTCACAAGTTTAATCCTTTTCTATGCAAGTTTAATATTCAGCTTTTTCCTATGCCCCTGGATCTGGTCAACCATTTAATTTTGTCCAGTGTGAGACACTACTCACTGAATGGGAAGGGTGGACTGATGAAGGCAGAAGAGAGAAAAAAGGCAAAGGAATCAGGGAAGGATGGTCGCATAAGTCAGTACAAATCCTTTACCATTAATGGAAAAACAACTTTAGTGAGTGAGATGGTGGGTCAGGAATATCCTATTTCATTCCATGACCTAGTTCCATATAAGGGGCCTGGGAAATTAAAGCAAACACCTGAGAATTCAGTTAACAAATCTAAAGAATGATAAGAAATTTTTAATTTAGGTGTTCTGGTCAAAGTTGTTAATAAATTCTTAAAAGTTTGGCAATATTCCAAAACATACTCCAAGAAGAACACATTGGCCCACTGAAACACATACTACCTCCTCTCCAAGTTCTGCAAGAAGGATGTTACAGGCCAAAAGACAAGTAGAGCAGTATTAAAAACAGCAAACCCCTCCATGTTAGAAACTAATTATCACTCCTTTCTTATTAAAACAAGTACTTCCAATATTACAGGCAACAGAAGCTATGAAATGCAATCTAGGATTTATCACTCAAATGTGTGGATTCAATATTTAAACTGCTGGTTAGAAGGGCAAATAAAAATACAAGCACCTTATCCCTCTAAATGTTCCTGCCAAATACAAGCACCATAAAGGAAAATCATCTTAATAACAAAGCTTTGTTTGAATAAAGCTTCAGTTTACAATTGTCCAAAAACTATGAGTCTGTAAGTAAGTTTGTAAATATGCCCCAAGAAAGGAAGCAGAACACTGGCTTTTGTATCATATCACTAGGGATACAGCTTGAAATAACAGCATGAAATCTTATTTTAAAATCTACTGTAAGGAACGAATTTTAACCTGACAAATCTAGGTGTTTAGGATCCCCTCAACTCATTTACATAATAACAGTATTAGCAAACATTTATGGAACACAGACAATGGTTGGGCACCATGCTGAGTTGCTTAAAGTCATCATCTTATTTCCTTCTAACCAAACAACTCTATGACATGGCTACCACGGTGATCCAGTTCAATGGGGAGTCAACTGGGCTGGAAGTTGAGCTGGAAAATGTCATGACTGCAATTTGGGATATCTTGAAGGTGAGTTGTTGGCAGGCCGTCCAAGATGCTCAGTAGAGAGTTGGAAATACAGATCAGGGGCTCAAGAGAAAGATTTAACCTTGAAGATGTAAGACCAGGGGTTGTCTTCTACAGGAGCAAGGACAGGAATAAGATCAAAGAGCCAGAAAGAGCCCTAAGAGATACCTACAGTTAGCAACTGGAAACAAAGGGGACAGGATACTTCAGAAAAGGAGATGGATAATCAAGAAAATGAATGACATCACATGGCTCTGCCACCTAGGAAATGAGAACTTAAAAGTAGAAATTAAGTTCAGGAATGAAGACAGCTAAAGAGTTATATTTCTTGTATGCCTGAATTTCTAGGCTTAGATTCAGCCTGCCAGACTGAAGTTATCTGAGCAGAGGTGGAAACTTGCCTTGGAATCTGGAGATCCAGGTTGGATATACCTCGAAGTAGCTGAGGCAAAGGACAGTGCGGCAACAAGGAGAGAGAGAAACTATGAGGCAGAAGAATTCACCAAAGAGTGATAAATAAGAGTAGGGACATAGCTAAGGACAAAGCTGAGGATGAAACTAAGGACAATGGCAGGAGATATATGGGGAGTGGGAGGGAGAAAAAAGTGAGAAAAGTGCATCACTCCATGACTGGGGTAAGGCCCCTCAGGATGGGAAAAAATGGAAAATTCTAAAATTTATAAATTCTGGTAATGTACAAAAGATATGGTACACATAAATTAAGAATGTAGAACTATAAATGTTACACTGTTAGTGTTTTTCTAGACATTTTAAAGTACTAAGTAACAAATACACTCCTTCTCATCTTATAAAAGCAGTAGATTTAAACTCATTTTTATTTTTCTTTAGCATTTTTTAGTTATCAATGTTGTGGCAAAAATGGAAAATTATAAATGCATTACTGGATAATAAAATGACATCAGCAATACACATATTAAGGAAAGTTATTTTAAATTAAAACATACAAAAATTTTAAATTAGTTTAAAATGAAGATCTAGGGCAAGAAATCCATTTTAGAGATTATATAGTAATTTAATGGCAACCATTGGAAAAATATGTATCTTTTGCATCTAGAAAGGAATGTTCTATGTCGAATACTTTAAAGTAAAATAGGTGCAATTTTTGCCTTGTTCATATATGTCCTACACCATTATACTGTAGAATTGTTTCATGGCAGATTTCAGTTTTGTGGAATATTATAAATCAATTTTGGTGAAAAGAGTATTGATGTCTGTATTAGGAAAGGAAAGTCTATGCTATGATAACAAACAACCCCGAAATCTCAGTGACTTCACAGTAAACAGTAAAATCTCAGTAAACATCGCAAGGTTTATTTCTTGTTCATATTACACATCCAACGTATTTCAACAGCAGGGTCTGCTCTATGTAGTCACTTAGCCAGACTGACAAGGGCGTAACGATACCAGATGAAAATAACTCCTCCTTGGTCACTGGCAAGGAAAGTGGAAGAGCGAGAAACAACTCACCAGCAATTAGATCCTTCCTCCCAGTAGAAACACTAGTCACAATGATCCTGCTTAACTGCAAGAGAGCTGAGAAGTGTCTTGCTTCTGGACGAGGACAAGATATTGGTGGGTGCTGTAACGTCTCCCACAGTGGCTTTTGTCATTTCTTATTGCTAAACATCCTAATAGCTCTTCATCCAAGATCCTAGCTCTACAGCAGGGTAGGGAAAGAACAGAGGAATTTCAGACAGGACCTGAGCCCCAGGCTTGTCTTTCCCACAACTAGTTGGTTATGCAAATTTGCATGGGTTAGTTCAACTCTCTGGATCTTGGTTGCTATAGCTACAAAGTAAGAAGGCTGGACTACATCTCTAAGATTCTATAGGACTAAAATTTTGTGAATCTATTTCATACTTTCACCTCAAATAAAATAATTACTAACCTAGTCATAAAAATATTTTCAGAAGTCATTTACTTCACAAAAACTCAACTGAGACCTAATTTATTGTTTGGTCTCCATTTTATGTGTATTTTATATATATGTATATGTTTGCATTTTTTTGTTCCAACATCTATGGATATCTTTTGACTCCTTACTTTGGCAGAGGACATTATTAATACTTTTACCCTTCCCTTCAGCTTTCCTTTGTTCTCCAACTCTTACCTTTGCTGGTGATATTTACATTGCATTCTGATGTCATAATTAGGTCTTCTGCATTACCTGTAGGTTGATTTTTAAAGTTGGAACTTTGACTATGAACCATACTCAAGTCATTGGAAAGCTCAGATAGTAAACTACAATTACATTTGCTTTCACATACAGCTTATTTCTGTCCTGGAATTCCTCATCATTTTTCTTTCTAGCCACTAATAGTCTCTATCATTTTCTTCATTTTTCTAATTCTCCATTTCTTTGGGTGTTCTATCCATTTTCACTTTACCCAGAAACAACCCTCCCAGTACACTTGCTTCTTCATTTCTCACCTAGACTGATTGCTCCCCTGGCATGCCACTTTGCCCTCATCCCAGAATCCCCCTTCACTGCTTTCCTGGGTTGGTTCTGCTGTTCCTGCATCCCATGATTTCTTGTTCTTGGTTACATCCTCATTTTGTTGGTGTTCATCTTCAAGTATCTCCCTGGTAAAGTGGGTTTGGGAGGTACCCCATTCACTCTACTCTTCAGGATAAACCTATTTACCTCTGCTGCAGATGGTGTCAGTAACCCAGTAACCCACCACATCACTCCACAATTCTACTGCTACAGCTACCTTCCAACTGTGGGGATCTGCACTCTGGCCCTGAGAACTCTTTCTCCTGGAATACTGAAAAAATAGAGAAAGTTATGCTGCCTTCGACCAGTAATCTGCAAATGTATGAAATGCTGAGGTATCAACACCTGCTGTTTGCATACCTAAGCAGTCACTTTCAGGACTGTTGTATCAATACCCCAGCTTCCTCAGCCCTTGGATGCAATAACTCTGAGATGAGTGCTTTGTCCCTCTTCCCAGAGTTTCCCTGTGTGATTCAGTGAAAACCCAAACTAAGTCAAGAACTAGCAGTTTTGAGTTCCTATTTTGTGATATATTCTACATTATATAATCCCCACAACAACTCTCTGAAAAACATTATTGTAGAGATTAGAATAACATAGCACATTATTTAATTACAGATGTGGAAATGGAGATCAGCAGGTCAAGGGCATGCTCACTCATTCCACCTGAAGTTCTGTCCCCTGTGCCATGTGGCTCTGATCATAGAGGAGGGAAAGTGAGCACCTCCTCGCAGCCTCCACTTATCCCTGAAGAAATTTCTGAGCCCCTAATCCACGCAAACACTAAAAATCTTTTTGCTTTTGCCACTTCAAATTCCTTGTGGAAAGACTCGTTATTCACAAATAAATATATCTCTTCCATACCTATTGCTTAATTTTCAATAATCCAGCCCTGATTTCCTTCAAGCCCTTGGTTTATAAGCCAGGGCTTATTTTCATGGCTGATTAATGGTTCGGATTCGTCCTCCAAGCAGGAAATCCAATATCCCTTAGGGGAACCCTAAAGATGCAGATGACCGTGAATTCAAGGAAGCCTATTCACAACAGAAATCAATGGAGAAAGGAGGCAATGTTAATGCAGACAACAGTTCTACCAGCTTCTAAATGCAAGTGCTCAGACAGAGGGAGGGGAGGGAGGGGAGGGGATAACAGAGAATGTATTCAGAATACCGAGCTGCAGTTTCATCACCCTAAAAGCCAGCTTTAACAACTCCCTTCCCAATGTGGAAATTGAAAGCTTCCTTTTTGTGAATTTTGACTGGTCTATAGCGCTGAAAGAAAACTTCACCCCTCTCAGAGATTACCTCTTGGACTGAATGTATGTCCAGGGGCAGAGAAGGCTTGATTTCACAGAAACCACATCACAACCACAGTACGAGCATCGTTCGAATAATTTCAAGACCATGGAACTTTTTTTAAAAACTGTAGAAATGTGAAAATTATGCTAATTTCTGTAACAGGTAGCTTATCTGAGCGCAGATATCACTTTTAAGATGATCATAAAGTTTTCTAATGGGTTTTTAATAGAACAGTTTTTTTTAATCCAACAATTATAACACTCCCTTAGCCACGATTTAATTATCCTGGTGGTCAATTCTTTACAGATACTGGGATAATAGCGCCTCCCTTCCACCTCCTTCTGACTGTCCTATGGAGCCCATCATAAAGGAGTGGGAAGTAGTGCAGGTTGTTCAAGGTCATTACCTCGAGGAAGAGGGACTTTGCTGAGTAGCTGGTTGTCTCTCTCCTCTCCCATGCCTGACAGCACCAAGGACCATATCTTCACAGAAGATCATCTTTTCTTTATCCTCCACAAGCTCCATTCAGGCTGTTAAACAGCAGCCTGAAGTCAGAGGACTTATACTTAGTTTATGAATCAGAAAAATTTACATCTACATTTTGAAACATTAGCCAACAACAATTACCATTCTCTTTGGTGCCCAGCTCTGTGCTAGACTGTAGATGGACTACAAAATGGCTATTCCCACTTATATTTGAACAGTATATTACATATACATGGCTTCAAAATAGTGTCATCAGTTCTCTGCCAGTACCAAGAAGTTGATGGGAAGGGACAGGATATAGAAGTTGACAGTGTCTAGTTCCACCTACATCAAGTGTTGTTACTTAGCTTTATTTGTTTCTTTAATTCACACAATCACACTATAAAGCAAATTTTTTTACATTGGAAAATACTATCAAGAACCAACTTAATATTGGGAACTTCATATCCAGGACACCTCAAGGAGTAGCCTTTCCTCCCTCATACCACACACACACACACACACACACGCTCCAGAACTGCCTGCAAATGAGACACAGTCACCAAAAGAAAAGCACTTTATGTGCTACATAAAGTAAGGTATGTACAACACTAGCATATACCTGGGAAAAAGTAGAAATGTAATAGTTGCTTGTGCCCTTGGGGGATATCTGTTGTTTCCACCAGCCAGCTTCCATACTCCAACTTGACCTTGGGCACAGCCTAACTCTACTCTCAACCCACGTATTTGGGCAGGATTAACCCCACTGCCAGTTCCAAGGATAGCTCCTGTTTGGCCTAAACCAATTAGCACATCTTATTCCTCTCAAAGTGACTGGAGACAGGCATGCAACCTAGTCTGAACCAATGTGACCTTTTCAGGGATTTGGGGGACATATACAAGGATCCTTGAACTTTGAAGCATGTAGGATAGAACTGCTACTGTCATCTTTACTCCACATGAATTCTAAGAAAGAAAGCAAAGCCAACAGATACAAGGAAACCAGGTCCTGATCACCTTCACTCAGCCATGATTAAAAAGCAGTATTCCTGGACCATTTCGTTACATGAGCCAATAAGACAGCTTCTCAGTTTAATCCAGGTTAGACTCAATTCTCTGTCACTTGCAATCAAGAGTCCTAAGTGAAATGGTGTATACGTCCTCTCTTCTTCCATGAATTCAACAAACTTGTGTAAACCTGACATTGATGTGACTGCAGCACAACATCCAAATTCCCAATATCATT
The DNA here is from genome assembly GCF_028564815.1 of Eubalaena glacialis. Lineage (NCBI taxonomy): Eukaryota > Metazoa > Chordata > Mammalia > Artiodactyla > Balaenidae > Eubalaena > Eubalaena glacialis. The sequence goes on along the minus strand of NC_083727.1, from coordinate 60,272,374 downwards.
CATCTTATCGGCACTCGATACCTATATGGGCACGGTGACAGGCTTAATTATTCATATTGGCTGTGCCTTTTGACTCCACAATCTCCTTTCTAAGATATTAAATAAATATCACCTCTGTCTCTAAGTACATGGAATTATTTCAAAAATGCAGACAAGGACTTGTGCAAGGAAACAAAGGTGAGTGCAGGGCTGACCCTTTCAAGTCTAAAACCTAGAATTTTAGAGACATATGACAAGAGTCTACTAAAATCAATAAACTTGGCATAAAAATTAATTCACATAAATTCTAAGAACATGTGACTTCAGAGTTACATGCCAGATTTTAACAAGCTTATCAAAAGTTTTCTACCCAAGTATGCACTGCCCCCTTCCAAGGCAATACTACCCTGAACAACCACTGCCACTGTCCCAAATATTTGGGCTTCAAAAGCTAGTGGCACATTTATTTGAGTACTTGTAACTGTAGAAAATCTTTATTCTTAAAGAGAGGACTTGATTTTTGGAAATAAAATTTATTCAGTGCTGAATCTTGTAAAGAAGAAAGCTGGAAGACCAGCAAACGTATTTCAAACACACATTATTACAGAAACTTCTAAAGATGGCTTCTTAGAAAGAAAATAGTGCTTGGGTAAACATTTAAGATCTTATATGCTCGTAAAAAAAAAATACCATTCTCATTACTTTTGGTCTAGTCCATTGAACTTAAGATTTTTCCCCTTCAAGATATCAAGTTACAAAATAACAAAATTATGCAGAATTTGGCCTATAATCAAAGCTATTTATATTTTTAGTCCTCTGGTCCTGCATATTTTAAGAATAATTTGAGACTAAATTTAATAAAGCAGTTTTACTAACAATTCCAATTTGTGGTTATCCATTACAAAGAAATATCACTCATGGTATTTTCTTCCTGAATATTCAGATGATATGAGAACTAAGCCTAAAATATGAATTTTGAAGAAATATTTCTAAAAATAGGCTAATTGGGGTAAAACACAAACATTTACACATTAATGCCATGCATCCTGATGGAAAAGAACATTTTAAAATTTACACCAGTCTGAAGAAGTTTAATGAGCTGCTATTAATATAAATAAGGTTTCATTTCTTAGTGAAAGAAAGCATGTCATGCAGAAGAAAAGTCAGATTTGTTTCAAATTGTTTTATGCTACTTATCAATGCTACCCGTCAGGGTCAGCCCTACATGGAAACTGGCATCTCCAAGACAAGACACAAATTTCTAGCTCTGATCCAATGGCTGGATTAGAGAAGGAAAAGGCAAGTAAGACTATTTCTCAGCAATCTTCCCTGATTTTTTCATATAACAACAGCTGTACTATGAACTTGACTTCACATACAAAAGTAGAATGGCAATTACACTTAAAATTAATTCATTACAAAGTTTAAATATCATATTATAGATATGCACTATCTGAAATTCAGAATGTATTTAAACAGGTAACAGATATTACTACCCCTCTTTGGACACATAGAATAGCAACATCACTGAAAGTGCCTCCCAGACAAGTATGGACCACCTGCTCCTTTATCTTAGGGAAGAGAAGAAGTCATGATACAGGCTCTGCTAATGCAGTGATTCCTGGATAGTCAGTCTTTATTTTCAAAGCCAAAATTAGGTTCCCATTCTTTCCTTTGTGAGGCAGCTGATGACTGTTGTCCTAAGCCTGACACTGCACGAGTCCAGCTCTGTTGGGTGGACGTTCAAAAGGCAGTGGCAGCAGCAACATTCCGGGAACAGGCTCAACTTCCACAGCTCATGCAGAGCGCATCCTCTAAGCAGACACACATTGTTCAGCCTGACGCTGCTCAAGGTCAAGCAAGGATATTGTGTAGCACACATCCACCAATGGAGAATTATCAAGCTAATTTCTTTGCCTTGTTGATATATTTTTTATTGAAGTATAGTTGATTTATAATGTGTTATTTTCAGATATACAGAAAAGTGATTCAGTTATATATATATACACATATATGTGTAACTGTTTTTGCCTGGTTTTGAACTTCATATAAATAGTCATAAATAGATCCTCTTTTGTGTCTGGCTTCTTTTGATCAGTGTTATTATGGGAGGTTCATTAATGTTACACGCGTAAAAGTAGCTCATTCTTTTTCATCTTTACATAGTATTAGATTCTATGTGTATGCCACAATTTATCTACTTATAAAGCAACCTAATTTTTATTTTTAAAAATTAAGTGAACTTTTATTAAACAAGTTTCATGTCCTTTTAGACTCTAATTCTCTATTTTTTTTTTTGCCTATGTTTTAATCTACGTTAGTTGTCACTTTTTGTGGAGTGGTGAAATATATTGTTTGAAAATGAATTTGTGTGAAGAATTGGTTGAAAGTGAATGACATCAGACGTAAAAGATAATTTTCCTGTCTCCTAACTGACTTGTCCACTAGCTGGAAAAAAGGCCTATTTACATACGTACAGGATTCAATGTTTAAGATCTTGACCATGAACTCAATGTATAATCTTGTTCCACCTCTTTGCCCAGCATCATTCTCATCTATAAAATTAGTGTAATGAAATTGTGTTACTGTCAAACAACAATAGTAATAGTTGTTAAATATACAGATTAAATTAAGTGGTAAAACAAGAAAAATTTAATTCATGTGACATGAAGACTTGCTAAGTATTTCAAATATCACCTCATTTATTCACCTAATTAATAGTCATTGAAAACCTACTCTGCCCGTTGCTATAGGGAGTGGGGACAATGTATACATAATGCTGAGTGCTTAGCATATTCTATACTCAGATATTACACAAATCATCTCATTTAATCTTCACCTATGAAGTTGATGCTACTATTAAACACTTTTTACAAGTGAGGCACAGAGAGATAAAGAAATTTGTTCAAGATCTCATGGCCGGCTATGAAATTAGTAATGTGCTGTAAAAATGATTTGCAGATGGAATCAATTTAATAATATAAAGCTAGAATTATAATTTAAAATGTTGCTATGATCATTAGAGACGTACACAAAATATGTATAAGGACGCGTGTTGCAGTGCAATATCAAAAAAAAACTTTGGAAATTTCCCAAATTAAATAAATTATGGTTGATGCACACGATGGAAGAATTGAAGCCACTGACAACCACATTATAAAAGATATCTAACAGCCTGGGGAAATGGTTATGATGTGTTCTTAAGTGGAAAAAATAAAACAGGCTATAAAAGAAAGTATGTACAACATACTACTGATTCTGTTAAAGTCGTGTTAGTATGTGTGTGTTTATGGGTGTGTAGAGGCATTTGTTGTTTTAGACTACAGTATCCATCCCCCATTGTTCTTGATAACAATTCTCCAACTTTCATCTGGTGGCCATACTTTTCCTACACAGCCTATGTGCTCAGAGAGAGTTGCTCCTGGGGTCACTCAGAGCCTGGGGTGAGTCTTGTCTGACCTGAGCAAATCCCCACTTCCACAGGGATGGGCACAGAATTCAGGCCCATGAGACACCAGATTTTTCTGGGAGGAAAGGAAAACAGTGTCCTGGCTCTTCAGAGAAAGCAACTACAAGAGCCATCCTGCCTTTCTCTGGTTAGTACAGTGTAAGAGCAGGACATCGGAACAACTACAGCCATTTCTGCTCTCACAAGAGAACCAGGCTGAGGCCAAAATCAGGGCAAAGAGGAGGCAAAGCTGAGAGGACCACTGACTGGGAAGTAGGGTCAGAGTCCTGCTGGATGAAACCACCTACAGCCAGAGAGAGCCCCCTGGCCTGCTCAGTTCCACAAACCAACAAATTCTCTCTTCTGCTTAAACCAGTTTGGGTGAGTGTTGTTACAACTTAGAGTTTTCATTGATCAGATTTTGTATACAAAGATTGGGAATGCCTGGGATTTTCTTTTTATGCTTTTCTCTATTTTGCATATTCTCTACAATATTTTATCTTCAGTAAGAATAATAAATATTATTTTAAGTAGTCCATCCGAATGCCCCACATGAAATATATTTCTTGATTATTTATATCAGGCAGTACACTGAGCTCACCAAGGAATTGAAAAATCAGTCTTTTTTGCAGAATTTGAATATTTGAGATAATAATAATAGCACACATTTGTATATGAGTTTATCGCTTTTCAAGCACTTTCCCACTTGGTAATCTAAACAAGTCTATGAATTAGGTTAAGAGCATGTGGATGAGACCCCTATGAGATCACAAAAGCCCATTTCCTTTTCCTTCTTGGCACAAGGATACACACCATTTCCCAGCCTCCCTGGCAGCCTGCCTGGCAGTGGAGTGAGCCCATGACCAAGCTCAGCCTAATGGGCTGTGAGCAGAGTAGTGTGTGCTGGTCTAAGTCCAATCCAGAAAAACCTCCCACGAATGATCATTCTCTCTTTCCATGTCTGCTGATCAGGTGCAAGGGATCTTAACCTGAACTTCAAGAAGAGAACTTCAAGGCCCTAGAATTAGTTAAAGCCACAAGATGGAAGGTTCTTGGATCCTTAATTAACTAAGTAGAAGGCCTGGTGCTAACCAGAAACATCTTTATTTGTATTTGCAAGAGCAAGAAATAAGATTTTACCTTACTAAACTGCATTGGGTCAAAGTTCTCCAGAGAAACAGAGACAGTAGGATACTTGTGTGTATCTATACAGAAATAGAGATAGAGATAGAGAGAGAGAGAGAGAGAGAGAGATTGAGATAGACATAGAGATAGAGATAGATAAGATAGAAATAGAGATAGAGATAGAGAGAGATAGAGATTTACTTGAAGAAATTGGCTCATGCAATTGTGGAAGCTGGCAAGTCAAAATCTGCAGGGTAGGCCAGCAGGCTGGAAATGTAGGGAAGAGTTGGTGAAGTTTTGAGTCTGAAGGCCCTTTGCTGGCAGAATTCCCTCCTTCTCCTCCAGGGAGGGCAATCCTTTTTCTATTCAGGCCTTCACCTGATTAGGTGAGGCCCACCCACATTCTGGAGAGTATTCTGCTTTTCTCAAAGTCTGCTGATTTAAATGTTAATCTCATCTAAGAAAATACCTTCACAGAAACATCTAGAATAACTTTTGACCAAATATGTGGATATCAGGGCTTAGCCAAGTTGACATAAAATGAATCATCACATAAGGCAATGGTCAACAGTTGCTGGGATTGAGTCTAACTCTTGCTGAGGAATTTGGTTTGGGGCTCTTTTGATGAATCTCATTAGATGTCCAGTATCACAGTCACTTTTTTAGTCATGGATGTGCTCAGTCCTCTCAATGTCCTGGAACGTGGCAAGAGCTGGCTTCTTACCCTTCTGTCTCTACTGGATATATAAGTTCTCTGCTTTAGAGGAGTTTTCCTTGACTTCATCCAGGAAAACTTTTCTCAGTTCACTTTTCTCCAAAATAGGATATTAAGGAGAATTGTTTTTGGCTTTCTTTCCTTTCTTTCCTTTCTTTCTTTCTTTCTTTCTTCCTTCCTTCCTTCCTTCCTTTCTTTCTTTCTTTCTTTCTTTCTTTCCTCTTTCTCTTTTTTTTTTCCAGTCACCTTCCTTCTTTGCCCTGCTTCCTAAGAACTGAGAGTAAAGTAAGGAGAAACACCTCTCTGCACCAGTATCTTCTATTTTTTTTTTCTTTCACCACCACTTTTTAAAGTTTATTAATAAAAAACATACCCTTTTCCTTACTTGACTGCTGTTGGGAATTTGGGGCCAGATGTTTTACAATGTTTTTAAGCTTTGGAAGGAAGGAAGGATATTCTGTGATCCTTCTCTACTCTGCCATCTTTGTTCCTAGAATCCTGGTTCTATTCAGAAGGAAACTCTTCTATGAAAATATGTTTAAAGAAAAGTTGTCCCAAATTGCAAAGTAGACTCACAGTCTAATCTAAAATAAAAGCTAGGTCAGAAGATAATCAAATTTAGAGCCAGCAGCCATATACAAAGTTTTTCTAAGCCATTGAACAAATTCTGAAATTTTTCTCATTAAAAAATGTTTTTCTTTCAATATATATCCTTGATGGCTACATTAAACCATTTCTTTGTACTACACAATGATGAAACTGCTATATATAAAGCTAAATGCAATTTGATCAAAATTATTTACCATATGGGATTTAGATAAGTTTCAAAAGAGCCATGTATTTGCTAGAAAGCCATCCATTTTATTGAAAGTCAAATGAAAATAATGTTACTTTTACATAAGACAGTCATGGCCCTTACCTCACCTGCTTGTGCCGATCATTGCTTGGTGCCTTATGTTAACTGCTCCCTGTAACAGCAGAAGGATGGGCCTGATGACCTCTCAAGGTCATCTCAAGCCTTTTGATTATATGAATTGTGTGCTGTAAATTACATGCTAAAATACCTACACAAAAGCTATGTCATTTTTTTTCTACAACTGTCATCTTTAATGCTACTTTAGGTTTTATATTTAAAATGTATGCCCATGTTTGCTTGTTGCTAAAATGGTTTAAAAACTGTTAAAGACCATTCTCAACTTTCAACAGCAATAGAGGCAGATTTCATACAAGGTTAAACAAAACTGACTATGAATGTTGCATTTTGTATATGTGGTTAAAGCTCTCAGTTTCTTTGATTTTTGGTTTAATGTAAGCCAAAGAGACTAAGATATCCATATCGCAACAATTTAAAAAAATGTTTATGTTTGTATCTTTTCATTTTTTTAAGAAACTAACACCATAACCCACAAAGTAAAAACCACCATAGTTTAACTTATTAAAGTAGATTTAATGATGTAAATTAAGGTTGCTATAATTAAGCTTTTACAGTATTTATGACTTTATCTTCATTAGGTAGTCACCATAATTTTGAAAGTAAATATTTCACCAACTGACACTTACATTGAGTGATAACTTTGCTAATTTGGGGGCATCAAAACTGACAAACAAGACCGATATAGTTGACATGCCTATTTTAGAAATGCATTACTTTTAAGCACCTACAATTTTGTGTCCAAAACTCTAGATTTATGAAGGAAGCTAAACTAAATCTTTAGAAGACTTTCCCCTGAACACTGAGACTTTCTTTTTATTATTACTTTTTGTAGAAGGAACACTTAACATGATATCTATCCTCTTAAAAAATTGTTCAGTGTACAATATATTATTGTTGATTATATGTACGATGTTGTACAGATTTATAGAGCTTATTCATTTTGCTTGACTGAAACTTTATGTTCATTGATTAGTAACTCCTCCTTTTCCTGTCCCTCCAGCCCCTGGCAACCACTATTCCACTCTTTGGTTCAATGAGTTTGACTCTTTTAGATACCTCATATATAAGTGGAGTCATGTATTTTTTGGTTTTCTGTGACTTATTTCACTTAACAAAATGTCCTCAAGATTTGAGCATTGTCCCACAGTGCAGAATTTCCTTCTTTCTTTATTTATTTTTTAAAATTTTATTTATTTATTTATTTATGGCTGTGTTGGGTCTTCGTTTCTGTGCTAGGGCTTTCTCTAGTTGCGGGGAGCGGGGGCCACTCTTCATCGCGGTGCGCGGGCCTCTCACTGTCGTGGCCTCTCTTGTTGCGGAGCACAGGCTCCAAACGCGCAGCCTCAGTAGTTGTGGCTCACGGGCCTAGTTGCTCCGCGGCATGTGGGATCTTCCCAGACCAGGGCTCGTACCCGTGTCCCCTGCATTGGCAGGCGGATTCTCAACCACTGCGCCACCAGGGAAGCCCCAAATTTCCTTCTTTTTTAAGGCTGAATAGGAAGTATTCCATTGTACTGAGATATCACCTTACACCAGTCAAGATGGCTATTTTTGTGAAAACGAAAGACAAGAAGGGTTGGCAAGGATGTGGGGGAAAAGGAAACCCTTGTGCACCATTGGTGGGAATGCAAAATGGTGCAGCCATTATGGAAAACAGTATGGAGGTTCCTTGAAAAACTAAAAATAAAACTACCGTATGATCCAGCAATCCCACTTTTGGGTATTTATCCACAAGAATTGATATCTGGATCTTAAAGGGATAATAGCACCCTTATGTTCATTGCAGCACTATTCACAATAGCCAAGATATAGAAACAACCTAAATGTCTATCAGCAGAGACCTTCTTTTGATACAGATTTCTTTTCTTTGTTAGACCTTAGGTTACCTTTGATAAAACACTGAGTAGACACACTCTGTCTTTACTATCCAAAAAGTCAGTCTCTCTCCATCTCTCTCTCTCTGTCAAAAAATTTCCTTGAGTATGATCTCAGCATCTTTGGTACTTTCCTCTCTCTGTCTCTCCTTTGGGAAGACAGATCCCAGTTTCCAAAATGCAATCTTCACCTGTCCCTGCAATCTTCATGGCAAAAAGCTAACTGAGACTCTCAATGACACACATTATCTATCACCAACTGCCTTTTTGTGTCTGGGAAATATTCAGCTAAAACCTCTTTTTAGCTAAGTTTTGTTTTATTCTGTTTTTATTTTCTCCCTTTAGCAGCCTTCTACTGCTAATAATTTATTAGGTCTCTTTTAATCTTACTGCCTCTAATACATTATTCTTTATATCCTTTATCTTGTTTCAACTATAATTCGTAAATTGGTTGTTAGCTAGTTCACTTAGGCATTTTCATGACTTTTAGAGAAAAATGTATTGCCATGTCCTATTTTTCTTCCGTCAGGTCCTCGCCTATTCTAAACAATTTCTGAATTCTATTGAAGCCGGCCATTCCAAAGCTCACTTGTTTCTGCTCTATCTTGTTTCACTTTCATTTTCACCCTGATCCCAAACACAATGAGACGGGGATCACTATTTCCAAGATTCCTCTGAACCATTCTGCCTGCAATCAGACCCATGCATCACACACAATACCCGGGCTGGTATTGTTACTTCTCCTTACTGCCCATCGCACTCCATGAATGGGAAGCAATCCTGTATCAGAGCTACAAGCATGTGGCCTGCCTTATCTGGTCTGCTTCCTGAAATGCAGTCTAGTCACAAGAAATTTAATTCTGCTGGCCACTGCTGGCCCCTTGGACATTTGCATACTTTTTTTCAATAGTGCAGTAATTTCTTTATTTGAGTGCTTTTTCTAATTGTGTGATTTATTAAGGGTTCCAGTCAACAATTTTACTAAAACTTTCCAGTAAAGTTGTACAGTTTTGGGGTTGAAGAGAACTATTTCCTCTGTCAGATGCAATATTATATATGAATCATTTTGCATTTTTCATATTCTATAAATAGATAATATTAAAGATGTTTTCAATCAATATCAAAATATGTAAGATATAAAATAGCTTCCTCTAATTTTTCACCAGAGGTAAGATTTTCTAGATCCCTAACTTGATGAAAAGAACCTTTAACTTTTAATTTAGAAGAGAAGAAACAAAATGAATGTACATCAGTAAGTATGGTTGAAAAGGTCTTAGCTACCTCCAGTTCATGGATATAATGTTGTCATTAAAAGAATAAGTTAGATATATACCAGTTGATTTGAGAAATATTCATGAAGTTTTGTTAAGCAAGAAAAACAAGATATAGTCAAATATGTGACTCTGCTATTTGTATAACAGTGGCAAAAATCTTTATATGTACATCTAAATATTTTATAAAACAAGTAATGATGATATATGTATTACATGTACATATATTTTAGATTATTTTAAAAGTTTGAGGAAGCACAGAAAAATACAACAGATTATTAACATGGGGTCCATTAGGTAAAAGAAGATGGTTTGTAGTGGAAGAGAAATATGAGAGGAGGAAGGAAAGATAAGAAAAAAATTTTAAATAATAATTTAAAGCCCTGTATTAATAGATTGCATGTGATATGATCCCATTTGCATAAAATGATGCTAAGTGTATGTATAATAAAGAGATGCATGAAAGGATGGCCACTAAAACATCAATGCTACTCCCCACCCCATCCAGGAAGGTAGGATTTAAATTGACTTTTATTTTCTTGCTTATAGTTGTTTTTTTTTCTTTTTTTTTTTTAGGGAATAGTTTTCTTTTTTTGTTTGTTTGTTTTCAATTTTATTTATTTATTTATTTATTTATGGCTGTGTTGGGTCTTCGTTTCTGTGCGAGGGCTTTCTCTAGTCGCGGCAAGCGGGGGCCACTCTTCATCGCGGTGCGCGGGCCTCTCACTATTGCGGCCTCTCTTGTTGCAGAGCACAGGCTCCAGACGCGCAGGCTCAGTAATTGTGGCTCACGGGCCTAGTAGCTCCACGGCATGTGGGATCTTCCCAGACCAGGGCTCGAACCTGTGTCCCCTGCATTGGCAGGCAGACTCTCAACCACTGCGCCACCAGGGAAGCCCGCTTATAGTTGTTTTATATTGCTTGGTTTTGTTTTGTTTTTTTCAGTAAGTATGCATCAGGTAAATTATTGAGAGGGCAAAATAAAGCTGTTTCCATTGTGGATGAAAAAGAAGAAACATATGGAGGAGTTTTCTGTAATCATGGGGATTCGTTTTTGGCTCTGATCCCCTCCCGGGAAGCTGGATCCAGCCTAGAGAGGACCGAAGATGTGACCCCAAAAGCTTTGTGGGGCTCTGACTGATGTTGGGCAGCAGAAGAGCTTCAGGAACTGTCCTGAACTTAACTTTCGGCAAAACCTACCACTACTGACACATCCCCCTAAGCGAACATATTAATGCAAAGGGACTGAATCCATCTTTCTCAAGTATAGGAGGGGGAATCATCTCCAACATACTCAGCTGCTAACGGTGGGGTCTGAATGGGCTAGTGCTGGGCACAGGAGTCGGACTGCTGCCGGGGTTCTATCCTGTTCCCACCACTAAAGAGTTTTTCAGGTCCTTCGCATATAAAGCAGGCATAATATTACCTAGTGTAAAGGGTAGCTGTGAGAATTAAATGTCAAAGTACAGCCCTTACAATCAATCTCGCCACATCGTAGGTGGTTGGTGTGTTAGCTCACGTGCGTGCGTGCTTGCCATTTCAGAGACAGTAATAACAACTTAATTTGAAACATTTTCTTCAATCGTTATTATTTATTTAATTAATCCTCCTTATTCAATTATTCACAGCTTACAAATCCATGTTGGAGGAGAATGGGACTTTGAAATTACCTTAGATATTTAAATTTTGAGACTAAAGCTTGGAATGTGTGAGTTATTCAACAAATACTGAGTCTTACAATATCTAGGTGCTGCTACCTCCAGGATCAGGCTATTTGGACATAATAAAACTTGGCCTTTCTTCATATCTCCAGCAAGTGAGTCTCAACTCCCAATCTATATTTAATCAAAGCCTATGCATTAGTTTACTATGTTGAAAGCATGTTCTCTCCCTATCTCAAGCCTCTTTAGATTAAAAAGAAGAAATGCCAAATGAGAAGAGAAAGGCAGTGTGAAAAAAATGTTCTCCAAGTTGATGTAAGAGTAGATATTGATCACTATTCCCTAGGATCCATAGAAGTGGTGTTTTCTCCACAGAGGAAAATATGCAAAAAGTCTCAATGCATTTGAGGGTGACTAAGCCATTTGGACTCAGGAGATAAGTTGCAGAGTGTCAGCTGTTTTCTTGGTCCACCATTTTGCATAGATGGTCCTTCTTAAGCTTCCCCTTAGCCTGCACAAGTTTTCTATACTCTAAGACAATTCCCTGTCTTGAAATCCAGTTTAAGCTTCTTAGCTGGTACGCATTCCCCTCCCACCCATTCACAGAAAGGTCAAGGCACTTAATATCACTACATTTGTAGTTGAAAGCGTTTTGCCCTACTTTCTACAGGCATCATTATTCACAAACACCAGAGTAATTATCTTAAGCAGCTGTCACCCTGGTAGGCAATAGGTTACTTAGTGATACGGTACGGTGGTGGGCACTTCTATGGTGGGAAATGCACTAAACTAACCCATTCTGGCTTTTCTTCTCTCCTCATTCAGGACACATCTGATTGTTCATTTAAAACAGCAATCCTCAAACTTTGTGGTCTCAGGGCATCTGTGCACTCTTAAAATTCATAAACAACCACTAAGAGCTTTTAGTTATGAGGGTTGCATTTATTGACATTTACTGCATTACAAATTAAAACTGATAAATTTAAAGATTATTTATTTTAAAATAACAGTAATAAATTCATTATATGTTAACATACATAACATTCTATGAAAGAATATATTTGCCAAACATAATTATAGCGAGAAGAGCACCACTGCTTTACACTTTTGCAAATCTCTTTAATGTCTGACTTAAGAAAGGTAAATGAATTCTCATATCACTCTTTGGCAATACCATGTGTATGTAGCCTCTGGAAAATTCCATTTTACACTCTCGAGAGAAAGAGAGTGAAAATGCAGATAATGTCTGACTATTATTACGAAAATAGTCTTGACCTTAGGGAAGCTGGGACCATACTTTGAGAACCACCAATTTAAGGAGAAAGAAATGGGCATGCGTGGCTTGGCCACTCGATCCACTCGCTCCCTTTGGGATCTGCCTTCATCGTGAGAACTCGTTCAGCTCCTCCTCTCCGTCCTGCCTGCGGTTCTCCTGTGCAGCCCGGGATGGAGAGGCTGACTGTCCCAGTGTGGGCTTGGTTTTGAGAAGTCCTTCATTGCCGGCACGCCTCACCTGTGTTTTCCAACGTCTCCATCAGGAATAAAGCTGGAGTTTTCACCTTCATCCGCCTGATTCCTTTGCCTTTCTCTCAGCTACTTATGAACGTGGTGGGGAATGGGAGCTCAAACACCAGAAACACGGAACACTTTCACACCCGCGTGGGCCTCAGATCGGTGCTAAGGACGGGAAGTTCAAACTGGCGTGGCGATCCACTAACCAGAAAATAGGAGGCGTCTTTGATCATTTTCAGGTTACATTAGACATTCACACCAGTGAGGAGCAGGCCTTCTGGAAAACAACTTAAAATGTCACCATGTAGAAGACCCGGTGGTTTCTGTTCTCGCAAATGAGAAGACCAAAACAAGTTGGGAGAAAAGAGAAACTATGGGATAATCGATGAACCTCCTAGGGTTTGCTGTCAAGGTCCAGAACCATTTTTTTCTCCCACTTTTGCAGCATACCCAGAGCAGGGTGCTAGTTTGGTTCTGATTATCTCCAACCCTCGTAAAGTAAAAATGGAGAAAAAAGGGACTCTGTTAAAGCTGTCACTGCAGCAGCACATGGGCAAAACTGCTCTATTAGTGCCCTTGGGAGTGGTGCCAGGAAAGAGTCTAGTTGAGTCATCTTAAGCTGCAAGTACTTGTCTTTCAAAACATATACCATTTCTAGGGGCAGCGTTTCTGATTTACTGCTCTTTGAGTCTGCCTATTCCAAATGAGCCAGGAGAAGCCTGTTTTTCCATTTCTATGGCTTCATTTCTAAACAGTAGACCAACTCCTCCCCAATCCAGTTATTCAGTAGACCAGCTCCTCTCCAATCCAGTTATTCAGTAGACCAGCTCCTCTCCAATCCAGTTATCCAGTAGACCAACTCCTCCCCAATCCAGTTATTCAGTAGACCAATTCCTCCCCAATCCAGTTATCCAGTAGACCAACTCCTCCCCAGTCCAGTTATCCAGTAGACCAACTCCTCCCCAGTCCAGTTATCCAGTAGACCAACTCCTCCCCAGTCCAGTTATCCAGTAGACCAACTCCTCCCCAGTCCAGTTATCCAGTAGACCAACTCCTCCCCAGTCCAGTTATCCAGTAGACCAACCCCTCCCCAGTCCAGTTATCCAGTAGACCAACCCCTCCCCAGTCCAGTTATCCAGTAGACCAACCCCTCCCCAGTCCAGTTATCCAGTAGACCAACTCCTCTCCAATCCAGTTATCCAGTAGACCAACTCCTCTCCAATCCAGTTATTCACTAGGCACCAGCATTCATGAGCACCACCCACGACCACTGATGTTCTAAAACAGTGCTTCTGCGTGATGCTTTGCTGTCTTAAGTCCCTTTCTCAGAAGAGATATCACCTTTCATAAGAAATACAGTGCATCCCACAAACACCAGCCCCATGTAGTGTTGGGACACCACACAATCCTGTTAACCCTTGCTCTGCCTAAGTCCCACAGTGTACCCAGTACAGCTTCAGGGCACCAGATACTCTTTCTTTAAAGCTTTCCACTTGTCTGGGAATGAAGTTGCAACTTCGGGATGACTGTCTGAAAGTGAAAGGTAAAAGTCTTCCCTCATGCATCTCTTTTTCGGTTGTCATGGAGCTAAAATGTTGCTGAATAAGAGATATTTTACATAGTTTGTGAAAATGATGCTCTCCCAATACAAGCCTTCTCCCTCAGGCAAAGACAGAACTCAGCATCAGAATATAGTAGTTCTGCTGGTGATTCATCCTCACTAAGCCTATGAATAGAGAATTAAACTTGGATAGTTTATCAGAAGGAAATGGAACTTGACTCATCAATACATCTCACAGTGCTTCCAGAAACAGGGCTGGGTTGTATCCTTAATAATAAATTGGTAACAGTTCTAAACAGCATTGGCTTTCATTTCAGAGGCAGAGAAAATGGCTTAACTTTGCTTTACGTGTCTGGCCTGAACTAATGTTCTTATTCTCAGGCTGTGCTAGTTCCTTGATTATCTGATAGTCACACTCATCAGATGTAAACGTGAGGGCCTTTCTCTCTCTTTGATTTCAAAAGGTGGCTTCTTCTGGAAGCCTGTACCAGGTTTTGAGGACCTATATCTCCACAACCCCACCTGGGGGAGCTCCAGAGACAAGCTGATTATACCTAATTATGTACTTTGGAGGAAGGCATGTGTTCATGCCATGCTGGACAGCACAATACAAAAACAATTTTCATCCATCTTCTTCACTTCTGTCCTGAACATCAGTCCTTTGTCCAACTGTAAAGAATGCTATGTCACACCCAGTATGTATGTACATATTTATTTAATGAACATATATGGCAGTTACTACGTGCAGGCACTATTGAACACTTTTACTAATAACAGATCATTTAATCTTCATAGTAACCTAGTGATGTAGGTGCAGGTATGATTCCCATAACAGAGATGCTGAATCAGTCCCAATGGCTATGCAGAGACTCAAACTTAGGTGTCAGCTCCAGGGCCTGTGTGCTCTGGGGTCTAGCCCTGCCCTTAGTCTGAAGGATCCTGCTCTGGAGTATTTCATATAAATCTCCTGGATAAACAACTGCACTGATCTCTCTACCACCCTAACCTTTCCTTTTGTAAACTAGACACTGCTCCCTCGTCAGCCCATATGTGGCTCTAATATCTTCCCCAGAATGTCTCTCCTTCCTGCTTCCAAATATTCCTTTAACCTAAGATAAACGCGAACGGCCATCAGCACACAAGACCTTAAACCACTAAAGCACTTGTGATTGTGCCATCTAAGTCTTCTACAGATTTTCCCACGGGTGGGATTATTTAAACTGGTGAGATATTCTGAAGGACTCAGGTAGACTGGGCAACTTCACATTTTCAGTTTCAATGTCCTGTTGAAGCACTTGACAGCCATTCATGTAATGGAACCATTGTTGACAAAAATGAGAGCTGTTATGATTCTTCACATGTTTCTTCTTCGGCTTTTTAAAGGGCCCTCCCCTTGTTGGTTTAAAGTTTCTGACCCACCCTGCTGGGTCTCAGCACTGAGTTGGGATCCCAGACATCTGCTTTATCTGGTCAACCCTCAATCCAAGTAAACTTTGAAAGTACATCAATGGCTACTGAAAGAGACTTACACCCCCTATTACAACCTGACACTAGCATCCATATGTGGAAACACAATTCTGTTTCTTTGAGAAAGACCCAGTGAATTTGTGTTGACAAGATGCCAAGTGGCCCACTCAGCCATTCTGCTCCAAGGACCACCTCACCTTTTCACCCTGTCTCCCGAGAGACAGACTCCGAAGACTACCACCTCCCCTCCATCTGCTGAATCTAATCTAACAATCAAAGAACTTCAAGAGTATCTGAGGACTTTTTAGAAGAACATCTTTATTTAGGCACACCAATCCAGGCTGGGGGGAACAAAAGTGAATTTATTACCTAAGAGATGAGTTAAAATCCAGGTCTGAGATAGCTGACCATTTATGATTCATCAATAGCCTAGTGCTTCTGTGACGTATGAGAGTTGTGTGCATTTGGCATGAAAAGTGTTAACAAGCTCCTTATAGAGACACAGATGTAGAGAACAAACGTATGGATACCAAGGGGGGGAAGCGGTGGGGGGAGGGGCTTGGGATGAACTGGGAGATTAGGGTTGACATATATATATATATATATGTATAAAATAGATAACTAATAAGAACCTGCTGTATAAAAAAAATAAAACAAATCAAGATAAAAAAATTAAAATTAAAAAAAAAGTGTTAACAAGCTCCTAGACAAGATACTGATGAAATTTACACTTCTATAACTGCTTCAAATCTTTTATTTTTTTAATTAACCAATTCAGCTGTCAAACATAAAATATTCATTTTGTGATTCATACACATAATGATCCCCAGCACACAGGCTAGTTTAATTTTCTATGTGAATTTCATCATTTATGTTTTCCTCCTCCCTTGTTGCAGGCAGGATTGCAACAGCTGTCCAGGGGCCCCAATTAAACACCTAAACTGGTCCATGCTATACCCACTAAAACACTTAAAAATCACCACCTGAAAACAGCCTTCACCAAACAGGTACTGAACACATTCTGTTCCTCCCCCTTACCAGCTGTAAAAACCAACTCACACAGGCCACCAAGTTAAGAACCTTCTACTCTAGTGAGTGGAGAAGAAAGGACAAGCGGATCCCAGTTATTTGGGGGACCCACTTCTTTGTTAAAGAAAAAACCCTACATCTTTCAGATAAGCATGTTCTCTGAAGAGATGTTTCTCCTTGGACGCCAGCGTATCAATCCATCCATCCTCTGGGCATATGGGTGGTCCTGAGGCAAAGGTGGTCCCTCCCAGATTTTCCAACCTGCACTCACCAGTCAGGGGGCACCGGCCACTGGGCACGTCTCTCAGGGCCTCAGACACACTCATGGCACTCAGAGATGGTTGCTCAGCAGTGATTCTGTTTTAGAGCTTACAGCAGCTTTCATGTTTGAACTCTTTGTGGCTATGCCCTTTCTGGCTATGGCAGTGCCAGCTTTTACCTTTTGATAAACCTTTTCCAGAATCATGAATTTCTTCTACCTACTCTACACAATTTTTAAAAATCAAATAAATGCTCCCTGGCAAACTTTCAGGAAATACTAAAAGGTCATTTCACCCCAAAACAAAATAATCCTATAAGGAACGTGAAGTCTTACTGTGTTTTCTTTTCCTTGTTCCTTCCCGTGATCAAAGCTGATCCAATGAGACCTGATGAAGGACGCTTACTGCAGACAAATCTCAAAAAAACATTAAACAGCCAGTGATCAGGAGAAGTCAGAAATGGCAGAGAGCTTGTTATAATCATAATTAAGACCATTCTTCAAAATCCCATGGCTCCTTTTCTGCAAAACTGTGGGAAAGTTATTCCAATCTTCCCAGATGAAACTACCTCCATTTTCTCAAAAGGTAATTTTGAGTTGGGATGCCAGACAGGTTTTGTTAGGTGGGTTGGCTAGGTTTGTTTGTTTGTAGAAAGTTTTTAATACTCTAAGACACTCAATTTTGTGAGCTGATGCTCCTTGGTAGGAATACTTTTGCAGGAATGAGTCAGGGTTTTGATATTCTGGTACTGATACTCTAGGCGAGTTGGGACAAGATTGGTAAGAAGATATTGGTGGCTGAGGTGGGCAGGATTGGTGCATGATTGTGTCCTTTGGGTGATTGATTAGATTCTAGTGGGTTATTGATCTGGACTATATTTGTTGGATGAGTTGTGATAAATGGATTACGCAAATTATGTCTTTGACAGTCCTCTAACTTTAGAGACTATTCCCAAATTTTAGCCACAAAGCGTTGCTTTCTACAGCTTCCTTCCTCTTTTCTTTTTTCTCTCTCTCTCTCTCATGCCCTTTAGCTAAATGATATCCAGAAAGTACATGGATATTTATGAGCCCTTTCTTAAGACAATTTTGCATTTATTTCAAAAATTTTACATACAAGGAGAGATGTTGATTTATTTAAATTAGTGAAAGAAAATTCTGCAGAGTACCCACATCAACTACAATTCCAATTACTTTTTTCCTACTGTCATCACAATCATTTGAAAATTATAGAAGTCTCAGCACCAAAGTTTGCAAACTCAAGGACTAGAGTATTTTCAAGAATACATGCTTTAAAAATAGAAACAAACATTCCTTTAAGCCACCTCATTTTACAGATACTACAGATGGTCCAAATATATTATTCAGAATTATTATTTTATGATAATAACAAACACATATTGTGCCACAATGCTATCCCTGATAAGTTACTTTCTAATAATAAGAAATTGCTTTATATGTAAACATGTTTAGAATTGGTTCTGCCGAACCTGCCAAAGGACACAAATTCTGTTCTTCCCCCATAGACCTGCACTGTTCAATATGGTAACCATGCGTGCCTATTTAAATTTAATTTAAATTAAATCAAAATTTCAGTTCTTTAGCTGCATCAGCCACATTTCAAGTGCTCAAAAGCCACATGTGGTTAGTGGCTACCTTTTTGGACAGAACAGATTGTAAAGTATTTCCACTCTTGCAAAAAATTCTACTGGACAACACTGCCTTAGCTTAGACTGTGAGTTCTTTTACATCAGAGACCATGGATATTCTTCAATAGAGATAAAACAATTTTATAAGAATATAACATTTAGACCTAAAGCATTCCAAGTCCGACTTGTTCATTCCATTTTGCAGTTACAAATTGCTTCACATTTTGATTTAACAGTTACCTAACCATACTTTCTGTCTCCCAACTAAGCTTGGAAACATCTTAAGCACAGAGATTACATATCAAAAACTTTTATTTCTCTTCATTGCCTCCCAGGTTAATACTAAGTACAAGACATTTTTTTTTAATCTCTTGAATTAAATTAAAATGTAACATAACCTACCTACTTACTTTTTAAAAATTTTTATTGGAGTATAGTTAATTTACAATGTTGTGTTAGTTTCAGGTGTACAGTAAAGTGAATCAGTTATACATATACATAAATCCACTCTTTTTTAGATTCTTTTCCCATATAGACCATTGCAGAGTATTGAGTAGAATTCCCTGTGCTATAAAGTAGGTCCTTATTAGTTATCTACTTTATATATAGTATCTACAAAACAGACCTAGAGTTACAGATGTAGAAAACAAACTTATGGTTACCAGGCGGTAATGGGGGCGTGGATAAACTGGGAGATTGGAATCGACATATACACCTACTTACTTATCATAATCCTGTGCCTTGTAGGTGCTCAATAAATTCTCGCTGATTCGCTAGTCTGAGAGAAAAGTCTCAATCTATGTAGAATCTTATGATCCCTCCAGATTATGTGCCCAAATCTAAAGCAATAACCCTTACAGAAGGGGCACCGGTTGCTTAGTGAGGCAAAGGAGTGACAGCAGGTGCTGTCTGCCAGTAGGCAGATTTCGCTTTGCTCTTGCTGGGAACGAAGTCCCAGGGAAGACACTGCAGAACCCCGGTCTCATGATTCAGAAGACTGAGTCCTCGTTTGAAGACCCCATTTAGCTTACTCTTAATTGTGCAGTCCAACAACCCCCAAAAATCTTCAGTTTTATCTCAGGCCTGATACTGACGATCAGTTTTCTAACTCTGGCAAATATTCTAAAAGTATTTCTTCATTCCACAAACGGGTATTAAAAAATCTCTTTTATACAAGGTATTGTGATTGACAGTGGAGACAAAACAGGATAGGGACGGCAGATAGCAAACAAATATATCATTTACACCTTGAGAGGCTACAGTGGAACAGAACAGAGTGGTCTGATGGAGGATTATGGGAATGAGGGTGCAGACCTTAGATTCGATGAACAAGAAGGACATCTTGAGAAGGACACATACACATTGAGACCAGAAGGACGAGAAGCGCTAGCTCCACAAAGAGCCAGGCGGAAGAAACAACTTGTGCAAAGGCACTGAGGTGGCAAAGAGGGTGGTTTGACCACAGACCAGGGAGGCTCAAGAGAGCTCAGTGGGCTCAAGAGAGCATGGAGGAAAGTAGCAGGAGGCAAGGGGAGAAGTGACCATATTACACCCCATTATGGCCATATTGTGCATGACCTTACCATCCATGACAATCAACTGGGACTTTATTTTAAGTGCTTTGAAAAGCCCCTGAACTGTTTAGATACAGAGATAGGGTGAGTGAGTGAGTGAGTGAGTGAATGATCCCGCTTAACCCTCAGGAACAAGAGTTTTTAAAATGGAAAGAATCATATGTTGTTTTTTTAGGTGTTTGTTTTCCATAAATAAATACTACTTTTCCTCTCTAGTCATTTCTCCTCTTTCCTTTGGATTACGAAGGTGATATGTTTGACTGAAACTTTAGACCTGCCTCAAAGATAGCTGTACTTTCACTTTTTAAGGACAGCAACAGCAGTAACTGGAAGCCTTCCCTGACCCCTTCAGGCAGAAGCAGGTCTTCCCTCCTCGGTGCTCCGCACGGCTCAGCACGCTGCTTTACGAAACAGTCATCACTTTGAACTCTAAGTGTTCTTCCAGACTGTGAGCACGACGAACGCATCTCTAACCACACTTCCCAGCACCACACACAACGTGCAGCAGGCCCTCACTAAAAGCTCTCTGAACGAGTGAAAGAATGAAAAGTGGAAGATGTAGGTCTTCTTAAGTAAATGCAGACTCAGAACCAAGTTTCTATGCTAATTAGCACTAAAAGAAGATTAATTTACTGTCTCTGTAATCAGCTCCTCTGACCTGATTATATATTGGAGTCCTGAGGTTCTCTGCAAATATTACTATTTATGCAGCATGTAAATGAAGACAACTCTTAGAACACTGAGAGGTTTGCATTCCCATTCTGTAATACAGGTCTTCTCAATTCATTCCAAGTATCCTTTTGTAAATAACAGCCTGAGAAACGCCAATGGTTCCATCAAGCAATTCCTACTCTGTGTCAAGGTTAATACTGTCCTGTATTTACAGAGTGTGGTCTCTGATCCTCCCATCCGTGGGAAGTGGGCAGGACATATGTGCTCATCCCTGTCTCATAAATGAAAATATGTCTCCCAAAAGAAGATCCGTTTAAAGTTACACAGCTTGTATGTGGAGAAGCCGATGGTACCAGAATCCATTTCCTAAGACTCTCTTCTTTCTTTTCCACCACAATCTCTGGATCAGTGATTCTCAAAAGGTGGCTCTCAACTAGAGGCAGGAGCCTCGGATGGGACTATGTTATAAATGCAAATTCTCAGGCCCCACCCCAGACCTACTGAATCAAAAACTGGGGGACAAGGGATGGAGGTTGAAGGGAAGGGGAGGAAATGAGGGCCAGCAGTGTTTCAACAAGTCCTCCAACAGTGATTCTAACGCACACTTAAGTTTGAGAAACACCGCTCTAGATAATTTATTTTAAAACAGATTAATAATCCAAAAATTGATTCAGGCTATATACAACTTACTTTAAGTAGTAAAAAATTGTCTGCTTAAACTGAAGTTAAAATACAACCTGAAATTTTGGACATATTCATTACCAATTCATTATTTTGTTACATTGTCATATTAAATACTGTTTGTGCAAGCATGTAAAACTTTTTGCTTTATGTAATACTATTAAGCGGTGTGTCACAACTTTCCAATTACTGTTAAGCTCGAATGAAGTAACTGTGATAAATTAAAAATTGTACTTACAGTTAGTCTGATCCCATCAACATTAATATCAACTTCAGTGCGTATGGCTTGATCATGACACTTATAAGGGCAAAAGGATGTAGCAGAAGTTATACTACGGAGTCCATTCCAGGAGGAGATGTTTATTGGATAAATAATGAAATAAATGGAGAAAGGTAATGCAATTTTCCATAAATATGAATAATGAAATCTTTACTTAAGAAATTCATCCGAAATAGAAACTTGGCAGCTTTCCCTTGGGGTGATTATGTCCCTGGATGATCCCTGAATTATAGTCTTCAAGCAACTGAGAGCTGAGCAAAGGTCTATGAATGGGTCTCAAAAAGATTCTACTTGGAGAGATGCAAGAAACATGTGCTATTAACATGTACAGCAGAATAAGCCACTGAAACTATATAAACAGAGGAGCAAATATTCTTCCTGTGAATTTCCATTATCAAGTATTCTTAATTTATGGAAAAAGCTCTTAAAGGTGGTAATGTTAATGATTCTGATTTTATATTTTCAAATGAGTAGGCACTCCAGTGTGGTTGCACAGTAGCTGTTTGTATTCTACATTGAGAATTCTTGGTCTTCACTTTAAACCGTTACAAATTTTTAAAAAAGTAATTCAAGTCAGCTACTCAAAGAGGAAAAGAGATCAGCATCACACCTAGGGACAACTCACAATATTTCGGAGCTGATAATCCAACCCAAGCATTATGGGCTTTTCACCTTTCTGCTTTTGAACATTCAGCTACTAAAAGACCTCCTTTTTCCCATCCCTTCTTCCCCTCCCCCACTTAAATATAAGGGATTTCAACAGGCTGTTACTACTCCTTGATTAACTTTGGCAGATTCTACAGGCTCTAAATCATTTTCATGGAGGCACATTGCATGCTGGGACAGGTTATCAATTTTGTGTTCCAATGACAGTCTTGTCCTTTTCCATTCACATCCTTTATTTTCATCCCTAAGGGAGTTAATCCTAACCATAAAGTGGAAAACTATTTGGGGAAGTGTCTAAAAGGTTTGAGTACTGAGAAGTACAAAATTGAGGCTAAAAGAAAGATGTGAGATTACCTATAGCCTCAGCAATTGGCACAATACCTAGGACGAAGTTAGCCATCAATTAAAACTTGAGTGGGTAAAATATTAACAGTTATGTCTTTTATTAATGATGTACTTCTATGTACCAGGCCCATTTCTAAGTAGTTGACTGTTATCTCATTTAAGCGTCACAAAAAAGCTTCCTATATAGGTGGCATCATTCCCATTTTACAGCTGGAAACTGAAACTCAGAAAGAAGTTATACAATAGCAACAGCAACAGGACCATGTGGGAAAAACTCCAAACCCAGGTTGTCTAGACCTCGTGGTCTATGCCCCTTTTATGACACTGCAAAGAATGAATG
Source organism: Eubalaena glacialis (assembly GCF_028564815.1). NCBI lineage: Eukaryota > Metazoa > Chordata > Mammalia > Artiodactyla > Balaenidae > Eubalaena > Eubalaena glacialis. The sequence continues at coordinate 60,249,332 of NC_083727.1, read as the reverse complement.
AAGGGATAATTGCTTTTTTATTCTGGTTTCCAGTGATGGTTGAGAACATTGATGCCCCTTCACCCATAGCAGACTGATTTGGAGAGGGCTCTTCATTAATAAAATGTCTCCTGCACAGTCCTGGTGAGGGCTATGCTATGGACAGCACTGAAGTCTCTCCTTTGGGTCAAAGACTGTTTCCAAAATGCTGCAATGCAGATTGTTTACCTGACATCAGGCCAGAAGAACCCGGTTCTGTCTTAGATTGAGTGCAATAGTCACTGTTTCCATAGACAGGAGGGGCTAGGAAAGCCATGTATCCAGAGTCCTGGGGAGGACAGCTGACACTTTAGTCCGGAGAAAGCAGAGGTCATCGTGAGAACAGAGGATCCCAGAGGGAGAGGAGGGGATGGGGATAGAGCCCCCAGATCCACACTTCACCTGCTTTGACATTCTGCTTTGGTTCAGCAATTCTGATGATATTTGCAAGACCAGACTCAAAAATTCTCACAATAACTGTGGTACTGAACAACTTCCCTGGTAATCAACAAGTTTTGAGTGTAAAAGGGCATCAGATGAATTACCCAAGAAAGAGAAAATTCCTTTTAAAATTTTTTGTCTAAATAGTTCATATTTTCCAAATACAAATCAAATAAAACCTAATATAAGTTAATTTTCATCAGGGTAACACTTACTCACTTTGCTCACATCAGCAGGATAGAAGTTCCCAGAGAAGAAAAACTGTTCATCCTAAACAAAGTGTGGATTTTCTTTTTTCAAGTCACAAAATTATTAAATCTCTCTTTGAAATACTATCATCTTCTAGAAAAAAAAAAAATCTTTTAGGGGACTGAAACAACATGAGCCCAAGAAAAGAGAGTGCCCCAATTAATCCATTCCTTTAACAAATATTTATTAAACATTTCTTATGTGATAGGCACTGAGGGAACTAAAAACATGAATAGGACCATCCACTCCAATTGTCTATTTGAGGACACACACATATAAACAACTGCAAAACAATTCAACAGGGGCTGTCACAAAGGTTTCTATGAGGTCTGGCTGGAACAGAGAGAAGGGAGTCAGGTGCTTAGCCTGGCTGTCTGGAAGAAAATTCCAGAGAATGGACATTTAAGTTGCTTCCTGAAGGGAACAACCCCATGTACAAATTTCCAGAGGCAAGACAACATGAGGAACTGCGTGAAATTCCACATGCACCTGAAGAAGAGTTTTTTATTTATTTAACATTATGTAGCCGACGTTTACTCTTCATAGGACTTTAGATGCATGAACTCATGTATTTTTTAATCTTGAAAATACCTTTCAAAATAACCCAAATTTTACAGATGAGGAAACTGAGGTTTAGATAAGTTAAATAATGTATCCAAGGTCTCATTTGGATAAAACGAATATACAAATCCAGATAGCTGGACTCTAGCACCGGTATCTTTTTTATAATTACTATATAATTGACATATAACATTGCATAAGTTTAAAGTGTACAACATGTTGATTTGATACATTTATGTATTTTTTGTGATGGGAACAAGTAAGATCTAATCTCTTAGCAACTCTGAAGTTTATAATACAGAATTGTTGTCTATAATCACTATCCTGTAGCACAGGTTCTAACCATTACACAGCACTGCCCATGAGGATGGAAAGATAAGTTGTGCAGGACTTTATATGTCTTGCAATGGAATTTGAACTTCATAGAATATGACCATCAAAGGTTTTAAGACAGAGAAATAACACAATCAGATTTTGGATATGGAAATGTTACTCTAGTGGCAGCATAAAGAATGGACTGGAGACCAAGGAAATTAGAGGCAAGAAGACCTGTTAAGATTTTGTTGCAAAAGCATAGGCAAGAGACGGTGAGGATTTTCATCATGATGGTGGGTCTGCATAAGAAGATATAGAACGAAAAGATACTTAGTGGTTACATTAACAGGGTTTGGTGACCCTGGGAACAGGAGGTGGAGAATGAGGTGAACACCAGAGTCCAGGATGACATAATTTCTAGCCTGAGCCACTGGGGAGATACTGAATCCCTTGGTCAAGTATCAACCAAGATGGAAATGCAAGAAAAGGAAGTTTGATTATGGATGTTAGCAAGTTCCTTTTAGGGCATGCTTAATTTGAGGTACTCCTAGAAGTATATTTCAAGTGTTAAGGGGAGGTAAAGCTGGAAGATAGAAATTTGCTTGTCATTGTCATGGGCATGGCTGAAGCCATGGACGTGAGTGAACTTAGCAGTGATGATAAATTTCATGCAGAGGGGGAAGAAGAGATCACTTAGGATGTGACCCTTGGGTAAAAGAGCTGAGATGAGGAAGAGAAGTCTACAAGCAAAGAAAGGAAGGACGGAGGAGGGATGGAGGGGGGAGGAAGGAAAGAAGGAAAGAAAGGGGGAATAAAGGAGAAAAGTTGAAGCAAACTAAAGAATCTGACCATCTTAAACTTCTAAAATATAATCTTACCCTCTATAGAGATTTGGCTTGTAATTTCCTCATATTTCATTTTCCCTCCCATTAATGGTATTTAAAATATGACTATTTTAATAGCTGAATAGGCACTACATTATTTGTAAATAACTAACAAAGAGATCTTCTAACCAGCAAATTCTCCACCAAAGTCAATAATTTCTTAAACATAGAGAGGTTTGTCACAGGCTTCGGGAAAAACCCAAGAGCACTACCAATAAAAAAAGAAAAAGAAAAGAAAAAAACTCTAAAAAACTACTTTCATCTAGAAAGCGTTTAGGCATTTTCTACCTTTGTTTTTCCATGAGAGCAAGTTCAGATCATTGAACAAATAACACTGGTAAATGTTTTTCAGTGAAGTGAGAATTGTACCAATTAAGCAAACATTGACAGATTTCTCAGCTTGTAACTTGTCTCCACTAATTAAAAAAGAGATAAATATTTGCATTTCTGATAAATTACTGATAATCTTCAAAAGGCATATTTTTCTAATACAAAAATGAATGGGGTTTTTTGAAATACTTTTTCAAAGACATGAACATGAATCTATGTATGTGAGAAATTTTTACGTACTGTTAACACTGCATCAGGAGAAACAGGCCTTATATTTAGTATCTAAGTGTGTGCTTTCTGGGCCAGTGTACGTAGTCTACAAACAACCAGAGCAGGTGACATCTATGAGTCTCATAGCCAGCACTGGCTAATTTGATCTCAAATGCATAATAGTGGTTTAAAAGCCAGACCGTGGAACCATGAATGACAGCTCCCTTGGATACCTTCCTTCTCTCTTTGGTTATTTGTTCTTCTAGTAGTTAGATTTCAATGAAAATCAAAATTATAGGCAATACAAATACCACAAGAGATATTATTTTGCACTTGTTTGAATAGGATAATAAAACTTAAGAAGCATACATTATCCATATGTGGGTATGAACATTCCTCACATTATGTAATCAATATATTCCTTCAAAGCGTTGTGTAAATAAATTATAATAAATGAGCTAATATGTTAAGTGCCTGCCACTTAAAGGAATGTTATGTTTCTATAAAGTGTAGAATTTTTCAATAAAATAACCATCTCTTAGGTTTGCTTATGGATGCCCCTTCATAAGTGAATCAATCCTCGGTTGATATTTTTAAAGAACTTAAATTTTCGAACATTTGCCTTAAAGTAGAGCACAAGTAGAGCCACGCCGCTGATACCATCAAATCAAACCTGTAGGCGGTTTTTGCAGCCACTGCAGAATGTAACCACTCTTGTGATATGATGAGATTAAAGGACCACAGGCTGCTGTGTAGGGAACGGAGTGCAGGCAGATGGAAGGAAAGTCCAGTTAGGAGGCTCTTGTACTGGTCTGGAAAAGATGATGATGGTCTGGACTGGGACTGGGCAATAGAAATGAAGAAATTCAGATAGATCAGAAGTATTTCTTGTGGTCAACTGGACATGTTAATGGCTTAGATGTGGGAAAGCAAAGAAATGAGTGGAGATTATCTGGATGGATGAGGTGCTGCCTCCTGAGACGGGGAAGACTTTACAGGAGCAGATTTGGGGCAAGAGTTCTTTGAGATGCTTACTTGGTATCCAAGTGGATGTCAATTTTCTCCAACATTAAAGTACCGATGATAAGGTGTACCTTGAAGGGTTGTGGTGTAGAGTACAAATAATGTATTTAAATTACCTAGCTGACTGGCTAGCCCACGGCAGGTGCTTCATAGCAGAAGCTATTCTTATTATTATTGGAAACACACAGAAAGAGGGTGATGTTATTGGGACTAGAGGTGGAGAAAAGTCAGAGTCATTGATTTAGACTTTGGAATCAGGTGCACAGCTTAAGTTCAAGGCAATAGACTTCTTGGAGCATCTACCATGACCCAGGTATTGCACTAAGCACTAGGAACAGGTTTAAGAATGACAAAAACAGAGTTCCTTCTTTCCTGAAACTCAGGGCAAATTGTGGAAGCGAATGGAATGCTCAAAGGGCAGAAATTAAAGAAGAGGCTTCAACTTAGTGAATCCTTTGTCCAACATGCAAGAATGAGAAGGAGCCAACAGGGGCAGGGCAGGAGAGAACCAGGATAACAACCTGGATAAGCTCAGGGTCACTGCCACCAGAGTAGGGGTGTGTTTCAACAATGGAGAGTTGAGGGACATCATTACCTAGAAGGAAGGTTAAAGGTGAGGCAAAGCTAGGAAAATGTCAGAAGATCACGGGTGACTTTTGTCATTTTTATGTAGAGTGAAAAGACCAGAAACTAGATAACCAAGGATTAATTAATGAGAAAGCAGTTAGGAAGTAACGTCCCTGGGATGAAGAATGCCTCACAGCAGAAGTCTGACAGGGTAAAGAAGGATAGAAGGAAATAAGTGCGGCTCACCTGACAGTACCTAATATTTAAGACCCAAGGCCACCAAGGACATAGATGAAAGATTTTCACCTAACTCTCTCCAAGAGAGAAATTAAAAAGTGAACAAAACTCTGGCCCCAAAACAACTAGAAGAACTAGGGACAGTTGTCTGATGTCTTTTCCAATGCTTCATTTTATTTACACAGGCTATATATGTATATGTGTGTATATATAGACATACATGTATACATGTATACCTACACACACTTAAGGACCTGTTTTTATCAATTCTCCTTACCTTATGAGAAAGTTGGACCACTGCAGGATAAATTCATGGTTATAGTTTCAAAAAGAATACATATTTTATGTTCTCATACTTGAGTTTTTCTTTCCTAACACTATTTTGCAGTCCTGTTTTATTGTGAATTCAAGAGAGCCATGGAATGCTGGTTCTTTATTCCTGGTTTCAGTATTAACTGATGCTTATCTCTGGACAAATAACTAAGCCTTTGCAAGCTTCTGTTTTGTTACTTATAAAAGGTAGTTGGAAATCTCCTTCCTATGGAAAAAAAGGTGTGACTGTCTCCGCCTCAGGTCACCCTAAGTAGATGAAGGATGATTCCAAGCCTCTAAACAGTAAGGAACGCTCTAATTTGAAAATTCAGTAAGCCTGATAATGCTAGGTTTTAGAGACAGATATAAAGGCAGACACGGTCAACTTGATAACCAAATCCACTGCTGGTGCTGCTGGGTGAGGTCACTTAAGAACAGACAGAAAAAAAGATGAAGCGACGCAGGTTCACAGACACTGTGCAGAAGGGTACACAGCCATGCTCTCTACATCACTAAAGGGAGAGTCTAGATAGAGATTTATATTATTTAAATGGGGAACACATTCAAATAATTGAGTTACAAATTCAATTTAACAGGTACAACTAGTTCATAAAGGTGTGTAAAGATATGGCCATTTTCAGCTGAAGATATATCTATAGATATAGATGATAGATAGGAAGATAGATAGATAGACTCGTATTTTTTTAAATGGCCGTATTAAATATTTTAATGAATATCAGTAGTCAATTGGGTTCCTACTCTGTGTCAGGCATTGCTCCAAACACTTTATATGTATTAATTCAATGCTCACCACAACCATAGCAGGTGTGGACTATTATAATCCCCACCTTATAGATAAGAAACTAGACATGGAACAGTTAAATAACTCATCCAACATTATACAGCAAGTAATTGGCAGCCTCAGAATTTGAACCCAGGTAGTTTGGTTCCTGTTCATTTACCTTACCATCACTCTATATTCTCTGCTACAAATATTTATTTACCCCTCACTATATTACAAGCATTGTACTATGCACTGGGGCACAATAGTGAACAAGGCAAATAGGGTCCTTGCCCTTATGGATTTTATAGAATAGTGGAAGATGTAGACAAATAAGCAACTAAAATACAGGATTCTAGGTATTAGCATGGTGGAGATACAGTGTGCCCCGGGAGCACACGGTCAGAGCACAGCTCAGATATGTTTGAAGGGAGGGGGAATCTCAGGAAAGGAGTCCTTGAAACAGTAAACGAAACCTGGAAAAATGAGTAAGGGGTCACCAGGAAAAATGAAGTCAGGGGTGAGAGGGTGAAGAGGGAGGACAAAAGAGAGAGAGCCCAAAGGGAAGAGAGTACATGAAGCATTTGCAGAACTGAAAAAGTACTTCTGGAGCTGGGGAAAGAGAGGCAAGAGATGAGAGGTGAAATCGGAGACATGGACAGGAGTCAGATCCCCAGGGACACACCATGATTAAAACTTTGGATTCTGTTCTCAACCATAAAGGAGCTCCATAAAGGAGCTTCTTAAATGGTGTTAGAAGTGAAGTTGCAAGAGAAAAACAAATACCGTATGCTAACACGTATATATGGAATCTAAAAAAAAAAAAAGGTCATGAAGAACCTAGGGGCAGGACGGGAATAAAGACGCAGACCTACTAGAGAATGGACTTGAGGACACGGGGAGGGGGAAGGGTAAGCTGGGACAAATTGAGAGAGTGGCATGGACATATATACACTACCAAATGTAAAATAGATAGCTAGTGGGAAGCAGCTGCATAGCACAGGGGGATCAGCTCGGTGCTTTGTGACCACCTAGAGGGGTGGGATAGGGAGGGTGGGAGGGAGGGAGATGCAAGAGGGAAGAGATATGGGGACATATGTATATGTATAACTGATTCACTTTGTTATAAAGCAAAAACTAACACACCATTGTAAAGCAATTATACTCCAGTAAAGATGTTAAAAAAAAAAAAAAGAAGTGGAGTTGCTTGATCATATTTGAAATATATAAAGAACATTATGACTGCTGTGTGGAGACCATGGTAGGAAGACAAGCACGAAGGCACTGAGACCTGTTAGCAGCTCAGTGAGGCGATACAGGTAAAAGGTCAGGGTGGCTTGATCAGGGCGTGGCTGTGGGCAAAATGAGGACACATTTAAGAGGAATTTAGGTAAGAAACACAGAACCTGGGAGGAGGGGAGATGGGAAAAATCTGTCAAGGTTGACTATCAAATTTCTGGTTTGCCAAGTGGTCTTTCCAGCAGGGCGTGGCAACCTGGTGCAGGTTAGGAGGAAACAAAGAGCTAGACTGATCCAGAGTTGGGGTTCTGCAGGCCTGTGGGGCAACAGGGCCAGTGGGTGGAGGTGGTTGGCAAGAGAATCATGTAAAGAATGGAGTATAAAGTCTAAGTTAAGCAGAGAAGAAAAGAGAAAGAAGTTAGAAGGTAAGGGGTTCAAGGAACTAGAGGTTCTTATCAGGCTGCGGAAGAGATGCAGTGAGAAGAAATGATGGATCGTGGTCAGCAACTGGGATGTTGAAATTTCAGAGCTGAAGCAGTTCCATAGAACACAGATTTAAAGTAATGCCAACGACATAATGAGACTTATGGATACACCAGAGGACTAAAGCGTACCTAAAGTAAAATGGAGGGAAATATCAAAGGGATATGGGGAGTTATCTTAAAGTCAACGGGGAGTCGGGTCACAGAGAGGAGACAGGGCTGAATGGGGAAGAGGGTACTGAACACAAACGATCGATACGTCTGCCCGCCCCTTGCCCCCCAAGTCTCTCCCATCCCCTCCAATAGAAATCATTTGCTCTCCACAGTGATGGCAGGGCTGTGAGACTTGCTGAGTTTGATTACTCCCGGCAAGGACACAAAGGGCTATAACAGCCTAGTCTCTAGAGAACCAGGAAACCAAAAGCCTATTTTCATGAAACCTGAGTGACACTTACCAAGGCCGTTGGCCTCTCAGACACTGTGGTTTCTGCCTAATGCACATATAGAGAAGAGAAGGGGCATAAGGCTTCCTCTCACACTCGCATAAATCACGGAGGTCTTTATCCAGCCATGCATTCAAAAATTATTTATTGAGTGCCAGCTATGTGCCAGGCATACAGTACCGAGCAGGACAGATGTCCCACCGGCAAGCAACCCAGGCCTGTCTCCAAGGATTTTTAAAACCACCATTCCAGCTGGAGAATGAAGAATCATGCCTGTGCTGGCCTGAAAAAGACACCACACTGGCAATGTAACTGGAGAAGTAATAAATAAAGCTAATGTGTGAGGATTTTTCCAGTAAGCAAATTATCATAGTTCTCACTATTATATTCTTGCTTGAATTCCTTGAAGGAAAAAAATGTAAATTGAACAGCATAAATATGCAAAATACTTGGCATGTAGGAGAGAATTTTTCTGCTTTTCCAAAGATTCAAGAATCATTTTTTTAATTGAGATATAATTGACATATAACATTATATTAGTTTCAGGTGTACCACATAATGACCCAATATTTATATCCACTGTGAAACGATCACCACAATATGTCTAGTTACCAACTGTGATGGATAGATGGATAAAGATGTGGTATATATACATACAATGGAACACTACTCAGCCATAAAAAAGAATATCTTGCCATCCAACATGGATGGACCTAGAAAGTATTATGCTAAGTGAAATAAGTCAGATAAAAAAGATAAATACTGTATGATTTAACCTATATGTGAAATAAAAAACAAAACAAATGAACAAACAAAACAAAACTCATTGATGCAGAACAGAATGGTGGTTGTCAAGACTCATTCTTGAATCATAAGAATAAAAGTATTAAGCCTATGAGAAGAACCATAATGCTAAATATGTAATCCAAATAAGTCAAATTTTAAGTAAATAATCATGTATATGTACTAAAAACCCTAATAATTTAGGCACAAGACCATGTTTATTTTAACACCTTCCCAAATAACAAGTTGAAGATTCCCAACCTGCAATATTCATAAAAGAAACAATTTACTCCTTTTTATTTATTTTCCAAAAAATACCCTTAAATTGTTCACTAGTAGAATGATTCAAATTTCTCTTCTCTATTGACAGTAGATATTATTTTAATAAATTTATAAACATACAGCTCCTTAAAATCTTCAGTTTCCACAAAACCTACAGAACATAATGATAATTTTAATGCCAAATAGATCACAAAAGGAAGTAAACTTTTGTTTTAGTTATACCAGCACCATTATAGCACTCAGCTTAAAGCTACAAGGAAAGATGTAATGTTTTCTCTGCCTACCTGGTTATCGTCTTATTTATCAAAATTTAATTTGAACATATTATTTCAGACCAAGCTAACATCGTTTTAGCAGACTAAGACTTGGCCTACATGCTACTGACTAAAATACATGGTATCTGTGTTCTCCATAGAAGTAATGGTGAGAAAGACTCTCATATATACATAAATATAATATAACATATACAGAAATGTCATACATCTGTAGTATAACACAGATTTTTAAGTGATTGTAGCAACTCAATGACCTATCCATTAGCATGCCTAAAATATTAAACCTCTAGGTAGTTTTAAGTGAACTTGAACTTGACTGTTTCTTAGTTCTGCCTCAGAACCCCATGTTCATGTGCATGCGATTTCCACAGAAGAGGAACTGTGGATTTTGTGGGTCAGTGAGCATTCCTTTCCAGGGTGCTTCTGAGATGAAGCCCCACGCTTAACACAGTGCCCTTAATGATGGGCGGGGGACTAAGCATTCCAAGATTGGCCTGGATTCTTGCCAGGAGGGAGAGAAAGGGGTCTTTGTATGTGGACATCTGAAGGGCGGGCATAAACATGTTAGTTGATACTTAACACCCAAAACCGGTGCCAAAACCGTTAGCTCCCCTCAATAGCTTACTCTGGTCTCAACTGTCCACGACAATGGAGCCGCCACCTCAATATACAAAACTTGCTCTTTAAACATCCTCCGAGGAATTCCCAAAATAGCAGCTGTTAGAAGCAAACAGACTCTAATTCATAGACATAAGGGGACCTTCTAATGTTTTTCTGGAGACAACTTTCCTTTTTTTTTTCTTTTTTTTGGTACCTACGTGACCATCTATGCATTTTTAATAATTACCTTGTAGATTACATGATGCAGTTTCTCCAGGCACTTGGAGAAGGAGCTGCGGAATTCACATTCAGATGAACTTGCTAGTTTTTGAGTCAAGAGGCCCAGCTAATTTATGTGGTGAATTTTTTATACATTTCTCCCCTGGTTTTCCTTCCCTGCTGTCCTCGCCCCCTTTCTTCTTCAGTACATTAAGAGATTCTGCTGTGCCTGCAGCCACGTTCGCCCTGGTGGCTGACTGCGGAGAAGCCAGCCCAGACTTGCCCACCGGGAGCGGGCCCTGTGCGCGCCTCAGCGCAGCTCGGCTCCCTCGGAATCCCCTCTGGGATCTCATCTGCTATCCCCTTCCACCAGGCCTGGATCTAATCTCACACCTTCAATAACTTTTGTGGGCTCAGTTTAGTTCCTGGCAGATAGTTATCTGTGTTCCATAAATTCCACCCAGAAAGTAAGCAACCTCCTATCTCTAGAGAACCTTAGGCCAGGCAGCTTGCTGCAGTGGCAGCAGTTCCAGAAACTTCCGATAAGAGAATAAAATGGTATGCTTGCAATTCCAAGAGCTTTGATTTCCTTCTCCCTATACTTATTCATGCAAAATAGTAACTCTACAATAAGAGGTCATTGGGTGATTTTTTTTTAATAAAACAAACTCCTATATAGGGCAGATGGTGAATACATTTTCAAAACAACTAGGATGTAACTCTGAAATGTCAGTTTTCAACAAGCAGCTCAACAAACAGGTTTGGCCACTACAGGACTTTGGCATCAATGTGGATGTTTATTTAGGAAGGCAACATCCCTACAAGCGTCAGCAGCTCTAAATAGATCATTATTCCTAATGAGGAAACAATTTAACGGGGACACCTACAAAACACTATTAAATTTGAAACTATTTAATACATTAAAAAATTAGTTCTCTAAGAATACATATAATAGTTTTTAAATAAAAAAAGATAGCATATAATGTGGCTATTAGTAAGATGTAAAACTTAATTTTTTATTACTCTTAACTATCTTTCATAATTTTTTAAATCATCAAACACTCTAATATATTTTACAGAGTGATAATGTTTAGAAGTTTTATTTAATAAACTATTTATTTGGAGTAGAATTACAGTGCTACAGTGAGGAATGATACACTTTTGGTGTAACCAGAAATTCTAGTAAAGGTGAAAGCAGACATTACAAACTTAACAAGCCTTCTGTGTGACCTAATTGCACCAGAATATATTAGTAAGGTTGCATATTGTAGGTTTTATGTTTCATTAGAAAGGTCATCACCGATTTGGGTTGAATCGTTAAAGAAAAGAGATCACATTAGCAGAGTGCTCTAAAGCATGCGTGTACCTTTCTTCGTTAGAATTATCTCACTGTAACTTCATATTCTGATTTTACAGTAGGAAGAGACGGTAGGACAGCTTGGAAGTCCCGGATTCCACACTCCTCTTATTGGAAATGGATGGTTAGTTACACCATGACACTATCGCTCCAAAATACAAACATAACACTGTAAAAGAAGCCCACCTGTTTGTTCTGATTACAATCAAAGACATCAGCCCCATGACCTGGTAATACTTGACCATTTACTTAATGGTAAATCATAGAAGACCTTACCTTCCAAACTGTAGTGTTCTTTAACATTTGAACCACTGTGTTAAGAAATCTTATGCTGTTCTAAAACATCATGATGTTTAATCCCATAGAACAAATACATGACAAGGTTTCTACATAGAATTCCTAAATGTTTTTATGGATTTCACAAAAATATAAGCCTCAATAATCTTCAATAGGTGTTACTTGTAATTATACCAGGAAGAAATGTTAGTTGCTCTGTTTCTGTCACTCATGACAAAAAGACATAAACATACATAGTGATCCATTCTGTTAAGAATTTTGTTAGAATTCATAAATTCTATAAAAGGATAATAAAGTATCCTGTCATTTAATCTCCAGATTACATGGGTCGACCCTTGTGTTTGGTGCTTTTTGGTTACAAAGAACAAAAACATGCTGATTACCTAGTATAATGGGCCTTATTGTCAGGATGCCCAAGAGAGTAAGAATCAAGAAAAATTTTTCCAAGCGAGACATGTGAAGACGCTAACCATCACTCAGCATCCCACTGCAACGCGTGCGCTGCAGCTACCGTTGTGCGCCGTGGTTTCTGGCTCCTTCTCTCTCTAACTCAGGCCTCTGCTCGGCTCCTCCCAGGGCCTCTCTTCACTTCAGAGCCATCCTTTTGGCCCCCATCTCGTTCTGTTTATTATAAAGTCAAGCTCTTCAAGAACAAGCATGTCTTTTGGCTAATCAGTCCTCACCCAGATGAAAGGAGCCACAGTGGAAAGAGCTCTCTTACCTGGCTGTTCAAATGCTGACCCGAAAGATGGCGCTGGCACTTACCACAAACCCAACTCTGGCTGTGGCTGGCGTAATAAGGTCACGTGACAAAACAGGAAATGATTATACAAGGAACTACTTGCTCAGAAGGGAACTGTGGGTATGTGGTGAACACTCATAGCACCATGGGCACTCATCACCTCAATGCACAACAAACGATACCTCACCAGAGAGTCAGCTTCAAAACCGCCTACCACCCGTGAGAGAAGAATTTAAGGGACTTGTTAGCTAACCATCCCTCTACCAAAAAGCTCTCATTAGTACCATATTTTCTAGACCCCTATGGAATTGCTCATACTGAACTATTCTTTTCACAGTCTTCTCTTTGCTTTCATTTATTATATATGAATTATATATTAACGAGAAGGGAAAAAGTCTTGTTTGGGGGAACCCTTTACTGCACTGGCTATAGAAACATTGTTGAGAACACCACTCAGAGCCTTCTCATATGCAGTTCCATGAGAGAAATTTCCTTTAGGGGTATGTGCTAAGAAAAATTTTATGTGCCCCAGAGAAAATGTTTGTTTCCCCATCTTGAGCAATTACCCAATTTTCCCTTTTCACTTAGGCCACCAGAAAACTTACACATAAATATAGAGCACAGCTATTTCAAATGTGTCTTATTTTGTTTCTGATCTTGTCTCTTGTTCTAATTCCTATTTTCCTTAATCTTTTTAAATGTTTTGTATTTTGCCGTTCTTTGTATAAATTAATTCAAATCCCTGAAGAAATAAACAGAATATGATAAATAGTATTTTAAAAGACATATAGGACAAAATACAGCCTAAGACACAAGAAAAGAGCATGTTATTTTATCCTGTCATAGTAAAGTTCTGAGACACTCACAATGGTCCCTTTCTATCTGTCTGTTCCATTGAACTGAGAATTCAATTCAAAACCACTGCAGAGGAAGACCTCACCAAAAAGAACTATCCCAAATTTAAATAAATATCATAAGCAATTTTATCTATGAAAAAATTGCAAGTATTTAACCTCTATAGGCTTTCAAACACAAGTTTATGTTATCATAATGAGTACAGTACCTAATCCTATACAAAGTGTTAGTCAACACCACTTCTAATGACATTTTTGCCATGGACAATATTGTATACAAGTAAGAAGCCAAATTAAAACTGACCACATAGTGGTAACATAAATAGAAATAAATAGAGTGTCCATATTTTGCCAATAAAAGGGGAAGGAGGATAGCCAACATGATTAGGTGATTTTTTGTGAAAGAGAGAGAGAAAGAAAGAGAGAGGGAGGGAGGGAGTGAGGAAGGAAAGAGGAAGGAAGAAAGAAAGGGAGGGAGGAAGGAAGGAAGGGAGTTTAAAGCGCTTCAAAACCCTGTTTCCATTGTTTATTCTGTAGCTCAGTAAGATAGCGTGAGTAAGTAATTCTTATTTTTAGTAGAAGAAGGACATAGAGTGACAAATGGCTGCTACTGAATCCGCTTCTCCGGTGTTCTTAAATAATAGGTTGTCCACTAGTACATAATGTTCTTTTGTTTAACCCTAAACAACCATCAATATCCACAAAGCGGGTGTTAGGTAACTAGGTAGCCTAGCGTTCAAAAGTGGTCCAGTTTTGAGAAAAGGGGAAAGGTCCCAGTCAAATGTGCAGGTCTAACCCCGAAAACTTTCGGGGTTAGATGGAGAAAAAAAAAAAAAATCATGTTAAGTTATCTTTCCAAACAAGGTCTCTCTCTCTCATACACACACCCTTTTATGCTTCCACCAGACCAAGGAAGATAATTTGCTACATCCGCGGAAACAGGTGACGTGCTGCTTCACAAAATCAAACGGGAATAATAAAATTATACAGAGATATTCTTTCAAGGGAGAAGAATTTTCAAAGTGATAAAGGAGACTCATAAGTTTCACATCTCTCTCTAATGAAGATGAAAATCATGTTAAACACCAAATACACTTGTCTAATTACATCAGGAAATACTGTTCTGTATTTGCTAATGAAATGTGATACTACTGAGTTCACTGAGAGCCAAAGCAAAGTGAAGATATAACATTCTAATTACAAAAAGGCAATTGGTAAAATGGTTGTATGCTTTGAACTGTAATAAAAATTAATAAAATTATGTAAATACAAACACAGTTACTGAAAACGTGACATTCTAATTTTAGAAAAGCCACAGAACATAATGACTTAAGAAACTTCAAGCCATTTTTAACCTCGTTCTCGTCACAGAGAGAAGACTAATGAGAAAATGTTTATTTAAAAGGCTAATATTTGTTTTAATATATTTACTTCATTGCTCTAAGTATGGAACCCACTCCGTATCCTTTAGGCAGTAAGGGGAAAATCCTAAACAAATAAATATGTAAGGACGAATTTTCCATCCACAAGCATTTTGCAATCTCCCAGCTAAGTCACCAATGATGCATTCATACACTTAAGGTCTTAATGGCCTTACTACATAGAATCCTGTTGTAATGCAGGAGCCAGAGGACACACACAACCCCTTTATTGTACGCTTTCCAACTTTCAAGAATAAAGATGCACCACACATCACTATTTACACAGAGAACAGGAGTTGACCTCCATAATCAAATCCATGGTATAACCAGGTGCCTTGTAATAGGTCATTATCATAGCTGGTACTTAGTGATTCTCCACAGTGGGCTTTGTTCTGTACTAATTTTTCATCCTGAAATCTCTTCAGAGTGTTCATGTTGACTCAAGAAATGCAGTGTCTTTAAAATTAACCTTAGGAATATATGTTCTATTAAATTTTCTAATAATTTAAACATGAAACTCATTAAAATTCATATAGCCTACTCCTACATTTTAATTCTTTAAAATTAATGTTTTCATTGGCTGTGACAGAGATCAGTGAAATGATAAGCTTTCTTACTTTCATCACTTTTAACAATATCTTCATCAAGAAGTGAATATGGCTCTAAACCAAATAAGCAATTTAAAAACTCTTCAAACGCTGTGTCTCTGAATCATCTGAATAAATACCGTATTCTTTACTAACAGTCTTCAATGATAAATGTGCTTATTTGCAATACACTTACTCGCGGAGTTATAAAGGGACCAGAGATAATGTAAAAGGTCCCTACTTGCTTTAGTATGCAGGGAAAAAATTCTACTTCAAGTCTGAAAATATGTGTTGGAGAGTATATCTTCCATTTAGTTCTGATTACTTTTTGTAATCTACTGGGAGTTAATATAAGAGCACATATCTTCTGTGTCTCCATAGACGTCTTCCTTAAGGTAGGTATGAGAATTATACCAGCTGCAGAGGATGTGAATTTACTCTGGCAAAATCACTACAAATACACCATCAGAATTATGTATATATGAAAAATGGGAAGATTTTTATTTTCCGTCACTTTCAGGATGTGATTATGTCAAAAACAAAGGATTTGCTTAATCCATAAAAAAATACCATTTCTTGTGCTTTTAACATAGATCTTAAAAAACACACTTCAAATATCAAATACACTGTAACAAAATCGGAGTAGTATTTAAAACACCCAGATTAAACAGCTAAATGATAACTATGGCGTGGTCCTGCACATCTGTTCTTTGTAGTGTTTTCCAGTAATGCAGAGGAGTGCAGCATTTCAGCAAACCAATTCAAACATGAGAATCGCTACAGAGCAAAAGCTCTTGTCACTGTTTGTGATTGTCTAATGGTATACGGTTCAATCATAAAGGGCAGCTGACAGGCTGGTATAAGAAATGAATTTTCTTCTTCCTCCTGACACATCAGGGTAAGGCCCCCTGCTGTAATGCAGAAAATCTTTTATGCAAAAAGAATACACCATCTTTCAGCACATGATTACTATTCAGAAGATTCTGATTAGGTTTTTTGGTGCATTTTTTAAAACATTGATACAAAATTGCACAAAGAGCAAACTAGGTCAAGGCTGATGCCTTATCTTTCCCACATAGTCGTTCTGTGACCTCGGGCATGTTACCTTTTTTCCCAATGCCTTTATTTCCCCATCTTTGAAATGGGAATGGTAATAGTAAAATATAGTTCCTGTCCTCCAGTAAACTGAGAGGAGTAAAATGGATGAATATTTATCTGTGAGGAATTTCAGCCTATGTAGAAAAATACCGCTTAGGCAGTGTCAGGGAGACAATGTTATCTTTTCAAACACTTAAAAAAAAAACAGTCGTACTAAAAGGGCTAATCAAAACTAAATCAAACATGTTGCCTAAAATGTGACATTTTGAATTTTCGTATTTTAGATACGTTGCGTAAAATGTGAATATTTCACTCGGCTGGACACAGAGCAATCAGCAGTCCTGGACAAATCTGTGATGAAAACTAACATGTATTGTGCTAAGCACTGTGGTAAACACTTGATGTTTATTTTCTCATTTAATCCTCACAACCTCTCTGTGAAGTCAGCACTACTGTCCATTCCATCTTACAAATAAGAAAACTGAAGCCTGGAGAATTTTGTAAAACTTAGCCCTTGGTTAAAATATTCAGGGACAGGCGGATGTTTTGAACGTTTTAAGAACTCTGGCCCTCCAGCTGGCAGTCATGAACTACCACGTTATGCTGTATTTATTCACTGGATCAGCTAGCCAGTATTAGGGAAAAGATGGGAGAGTGAAAAAAAAAAAAAAAAAAAAACAGGGAGATTTTTGAGCTGGAGAAGAGATGAGAGTTGGGTGCTCACACAGAAGAGGGGACCTCAGTCCTCTGGACAAAGCCCCATGGAAGAGTGATTCCTACAGGAGAGACACATAGGTGAGTGGAGGGCAGGAGCCGGGAGTACCAGGCCTCAGATAAATTGGTGTGACAGTCAAGAGGAGTGAGGAAAAGGACTGGGCAGGTGGGCTTCTCCTGGGAGAGTCAGTACAATTATACCAATACCAGAGGCGAGGCCGAGGTTGGGAGGCAGGCTGGAGCCATGCTAGTCACCTGGGAAAGGGACCTCCAAAGGGAAGAGGTACTAATGAATGTGATTTATGCGAGTTCATGTTCATAAGGCTGTATAAATGCAAGTTGTTATTGCTTGAGGAGTCTTATATTCACCAGAAGGAAAGTGTTACAAAAGAGAGACGTAGGAATAAGATATTCCTTGCAAATTTACTGGGGCTGCTAGTCTGTGGCTAAGAACGTCCCTCCCTCTGGCTGAGTATCGCATTATCTAACCTGAGATGGGCAGGGAATGGATTAGCGCTACTTTCAGAGGTGGGGGGAGAGAGATCTTCAAAGCGCACCCTCTCAGAGACTGAGGTGCTGCTGGAGGTTTTTTTTTTTTTTTTTTTTTTTACCTCAGTGCTTTTATTTTTTTTTTAACATCTTTATTGGAGTATAATTGCTTTACAATGGTGTGTTAGTTTCTGCTTTATAACAAAGTGAATCAGTTATACATATACATATGTTCCCATATCTCTTCCCTCTTGTGTCTCCCTCCCACCCTCCCTATCTCACCCCTCTAGGTGGTCACAAAGCACCGAGGTGATCTCCCTGTGCTATGCTGTTGCTTCCCACTAGCTATCTATTTTACGTTTGGTAGTGTATATATGTCCATGCCACTCTCTCACTTTGTCACAGCTTACCCTTCCCCTCCCCATATCCTCAAGTCCATTCTCTAGTAGGTCTGTGTCTTTATTCCTGTCTTGCCACTAGGTTCTTCATGACCTTTCTGTTTTTTTCCTTAGATTCCATATATATGTGTTAGCATACTGTATTTGTTTTTCTCTTTCTGACTTACTTCACTCTGTATGACAGACTCTAACTCCACCCACCTCACTACAAATAACTCAATTTCTTTTCTTTTTATGGCTGAGTAATATTCCATTGTATATATGTGCCACATCTTCTTTATCCATTCATCTATTGATGGACACTTAGGTTGCTTCCATGTCCTGGCTATTGTAAATAGAGCTGCAATGAACATTTTGGTGCATGACTCTTTTTGAATTATGGTTTTCTCAGGGTATATGCCCAGTAGTGGGATTGCTGGGTCATATGGTAGTTCTATTTTTAGTTTTTTAAGGAACCTCCATACTGTTCTCCATAGTGGCTGTATCAATTTACATTCCCACCAACAGTGCAAGAGTGTTTCCTTTTCTCCACACCCCCTCCAGCATTTATTGTTTCTAGATTTTTTGATGATGGCCATTCTGACTGGAGTCTTTAAGAAACACAAAGGTGCCTCATTCTCTGGGGAAGGAGTGGGGTAACCAGCCGAAATACCTGAAGGGGCCTCCATGGGAGATGCTCGAGGCTGAGGCTTGAATGGGAAAGGCCTCACCTTGTGAGTTTGAGAACATCTAAGTTGACTAAAATGCCGAGTTTTATCCTTATACACCAGTGTTTCTTGAATTGAGGTCTGTGGATATATTCTGATGAATCTAAGAAGTGTTTTTTGGTTGTTGTTTCTTTGATTGTTAGCTATTTATGGACACAATACTTTCTCATAACTACCTGATTGATTTATCACACCTGACATTGTCCATTATTTTAATTCAGAGAAATCAGGCAGAGATTATAGCAAAACCCTGGGACAAGTCTATGAAACACTAATACCATACATTAGACCCTTAAATCTGATTTGGCCCGGAGAGCCAAGTCATAAGCAAAGTAAACTGAGTAGTTCCAAGAAGAATGACTTAAATCGATTAAATTAATCCATTGTGTTGAAAACTGTTAGGATTCTGACTCATTTCCAAGTAACTTCACTAAAACTGGGATGATGTCCCTTAGGAAGAGCCCATTGTTGAGTTAAATGACTAGTCTGTTGTTTGAGATGATTTTTAAATATTCAGGGGAAAAATGTTTTGAATCATTTAGAAAGTCTCTTAGAAGCTATTGCAGAGGATTGGGAAGACCAAAGTTATAAAACGTAAATTAAACCCCAAAGTAAAGAGATTATAATATTAAAAAAACTAGGGACAAATTCAGGTTTCCTGGGACCTTAAGCTTATTCAAGTTTGGGTCTTTTTTTAAGAAAAAGAATTTTAAATTATGAATAAAAAATATATACAGGGGCTTCCCTGGTGGTGCAGTGGTTGAGAATCTGCCTGCCAATGCAGGGGACACGGGTTCGAGCCCTGGTCTGGGAAGATCCCACATGCCGCGGAGCAACTGGGCCCGTGAGCCACAACTACTGAGCCTGCGTGTCTGGAGCCTGTGCTCCGCAACGAGAGGCCGCGACAGTGAGAGGCCCGCGCACCGCGATGAAGAGTGGCCCCCACTTGCCGCAACTAGAGAAAGCCCTCGCACAGAAACGAAGACCCAACACAGCCAAAAATAAATATATATATATATATATATATATATATATATATACACAAAAGTGAATATTTTCAAATGATGCTGGTAGGAACCCAGGCAAATAAGGGGTCTTGAAGGTTCAGCACAGTTAACCTCACAGTACATCCACTCCTGGGAGGAGCTAGGAATGAGGATGACGCCTCATCTTCTGAGTCTCACAACACAGGACCTGAGATGCTTTCACTTGAATAAATTAAAGGTGATCTTTCTCATAATTAGAGACAGCAATAAAGAGAGGTTAGTTGGTGTTAAAATTAATGTATCAAAATGATTCCTATAAGCAGCCAAGAACCGGGATTACAGTGATCAGGCAGGAGTTGGGGATAAATCGTGGGTAATTCTGTAATTTAAAAAAAATTTAATGAGCACCATTTATTAGAAAATAATGTGGCATGACCTTGTCAAGTTAAACATTCACATACTGTAAACCTGACAATTCTGCTCTTAAGCATATATATGTATGCTTTGCACACATCCATCAGGAGAAATGCACAAAAATGTTCAGAGTAGTGTTGTTTGTAATAGCAAATAATAATAATAGCCTAAACCTCCACTACCACACTAGAAATAACTGTGGTTTATTTATATGGTTTATCAATGGTATATAAGGCAGCATTAAAAATACACAATGTGGATCAATCATAGAAACAACAATATTGAAGAGAAAAAAAGGAAAGTCACAGATACAATATAATATAATATGCATGTATATAATGTACAATATAATCCCATTTTAATGAAGTTCAAAGACAAGAAATACAAAACAATACATACATAGGAGGTGAAACCAATTTTTTAATCAAGGGAAACACTAACACAGAATTCAGATTAGCAGTTACCACTCAAAAGTAGATGATGGCAGGAAATATACAGGTAGACACAACGATATTGGTAATGTTTTGCAATGAAGTAAGATAGTGGATTCACAACTATGTGTTTCATTATTGAGCTCAATATCTTAGTTCTATTACATATATTGTTCATATTTATCAAATATTTTATATATCAATATCTTTTTTCCTTAGATGTATTTCTTTTTTATTTAAACAGCTTTATTCAGGTATAATTGATATACAAAAACCTGCACATATTTAATGTATAAAATTTGATGAGTTTGGATAGATGGAAGCACCCATGAAACCATCATCATAATCAAGGAAAGAGTCATATCCATCACCTCCAAAAATGTCCGTGTCTCTTTGGGGTTTTGTGTGTGTGTGTGTGTGTGTGTGTGTGTGTGTGTGTGTGTGTGGCAAGAACACTTGACATGGGACTTCCCTGGTGGTCCAGTGGTAAAGAATCCGCCTTCCAATGAAGGGGATGCGGGTTCGATCCCTGGTCAGGGAATTAAGATCCCACATGCCGCGGGGCAACTAAGCCGCGCACCGCTTCTACTGAGCCCAGGCGCCTCAACTAGAGAGCCCACGTGCCTCTAACTACAGAGCCCACACGGTCTGGAGCCCACGCAGCACAACTAGAGAAGAGAAAACCTGCACGCCACAACTAGAGTGAAGCCTGCGCCACAACAAAAGATCCTGCATGCCTCAGCGAAGATCCCATGTGCCACAACTAAGACCTGACACAGCCAAATAATAATAATTAAGTAATTTTTAAAAAGAACACTTGACGTGAGTTCTACTCTCCTAACAAATTTTTAAGCGCCTAATACAGTATTGTTGATTATAGACACTATGTGTACAACAGACTTCTAGAATTAATTCATCTCGCATAATTGAAACTTTACATCATTTGAAAAAGAACTCCCCTTTTCCCCCCTCTCTCTAGCCCATTCTGTTCTGTTTCTATGAGTTTGAGTATTTTAGCTACCTCATGTAAGTGGAATCATGCAGTTTTGTCCTCCTGTGACTAGCTTATTTCACCTGGCATAATGCCCTTCAGGCTCATCCAGGTTGTAGCAAGTGGCAGGATTTCCTTCTTTTCTAAGAATAATAATAATGTTCCACTGTATATATGTACCACATTTTATTCATCCATTCATCTGTTGATGGACATTTGGGTTGTTTCCATGACTTGGCTATTGTGAATAATGCTGCAATAAACATGGGAGTGCAGATACCCCATGCAGATATCTTTGAGATCCTGATTTCAACTCTTCTGGTTATATACCCAGAAGTGGGATTGCTGGATTATATGCTAATTCTATTTTTAATTTTTTGAGGGAACTCCATACTGTTTTCCATAATGGCTGCACCATTTACATTCCCACCAGTAGTGTAAAAGTGTTCTAATTTCTCCACATCACTGCCAACATTCATTTTATATGTATTGGGTTGGCCAAAAAGTTCGTTTGGGTTTATATATAAACTGGGATGAGGTAATACCTCATCGTATTTTGGTTTTGATTTGCATTTCCCTAATTAGTGATGTTGAGCATTTCTTCATATACCTGTTGGCTATTTGTATACAACTATTTGAATTAATAAAATTATGGTTTAAATACAGAGTATATTAGTTATGTCTCATCATGGTTTTGGTCCCCTACTCTAGTTTATCAAACCTTGTTTTTGGCGAAAGATAAAATTAAAACCATAAGTTCTGTTCAAATTATAATGCTATGATTTTTTACTTGGTTTGACCATTCAAGAAAATGTGATGTTATTCATGCAATATATGTGGTATACATATCAGCATCTTTCAATTATTTAAAATTGTCTTTAATACCTACCTGTAGCAAAAATTCTCCACACTGCCACCAAAGTAACTCTTGTAACACATAAAACAGATGTCAACAGTCCTCAGCTTAAACCTGTACCAAGGCTTTCCACTGCAATGGAGCAGATTCCCATCCCAAGCGTTTCACACAAAGTCATCTGCAACAGGGTCCTTCCTACCTATCCAGACCCTTCTCTGAAGTTCAGCTTGACCCAGACAGAGGTCTCTGAAGCACTGACACTTCCCTGGCTTTATCTAATCAGATATGTATTTCTTCCTTTTTTTGCAGTGAACAAAGAAAGTGTGTGTGTGTGTGTGTGTGTGTGTGTGTGTGTGTGTGTGAATGTATTCCAGTCACCTTGGCTTTCTGTTGGCTTCGAGGACTAGCTTAGTGCTCATGAATTATCTCCAGGCACTTCAAGTGGCTTGTTCCTTTCCATCCTTTAGGTGTCAACTTTAGTAGACCTTCCCAGACTAACTGGACTAAACTGGGTTGCTCTTGTTTATTCTCTATCAGAGCACCCCATTTACTGCCTTTATTGCAGTCTGTAATCATTTTACTTTCTCTCTCTATGGGATCATTGTCCATCTTAGCTATTTGAAAGTAAGTGCCATAAAGGCAGAGACCTTGTGTACCTTCTTCAGTGATGTAGCTTTAGCACATCGTACCCTTCATGGAACATGGGAAATTTTTTAAAAATATCACCAGAATGAATGAATGGTTATGACCCTTGAGCCATTATGAATTATTTGGAAAGCCCCCAAAACATCTGTCTTTTGTGTCAAGCCCTGGTACTAGTTCTGCCTTCTGCTTAATGGACACCTGCATGTGTGTTTATTATTACTGTTGTGTTGTCTTTCACGACTCACTGACTCTGCCTGAGGCCGACCTGACTGTCTGATCCTGTGTTCTCACTATGGCCACCATGCATTTCAACCAGCTGACCTAACTATTAACCGTTTATTTCTATTTCAAAATGTTATGTCAGTTATTTAGATTTTTCTCTCTACCCTTCTAAACTCTTCTCTGTGATGATGGGGCTGGGACTCAGCCAACTACATTTCCCAGATTCCCTTGTCACCGTCTCCCCTTTAGAATCTGTCAATCAGAGGACTAGACAGAGACAGGAAAGCAGGAGGAAGGAGACACCACTTGCTCCTCTCTCTTTTGTAGCTGTTCTTTCCCAGAGCAGCAGCTGGTCCAAGCTTCTCTGGGTGATTACAGAACCAGTGTGAGGGCTCTTCATAGCCCTCACAGGTATGAACAGCAGTTCTGTAAGGCCCTTTTTGTGCTTCTGGGGCTTGGTAACCCTAACCACTTCTCTCTTGTGTTCCCCCTTAGAGATGAGACCTGTTTCCTGCAGTTCCTTTCTCTCCCGGATACATCAGTTTCTCCCTCTGTGCTTTTTCAGCCCTCCCAATACCTCTGCAACCAGTTCCCAATATTAAATTTCCCATCGAAATACCCACTGTAGCATCTGATTTCCTGAGTGGAACTTGACTGATACATATATCTATTTCTTCTTAATAATGGTCAGAGTGTTTCTTGAAGACAAAGTACATTTCTGATTGAGGTTTGTGTCTTCAGGTCCTGGGGACAGACCCTAACCCAAAGTAAACCCTCTGTAAGTGTGGGATAAGTGGGTTAATGATTGATCCAAGTAGTAGAGCATGAGGAACTCAATTGAAGCAATGACAATGGAAATAGGAGGGAAATTGTGACTATAAAGATTTTCTTTTTTTTGGCTGCATTGGGTCTTTGTTGCTGTGCGCGGGCTTCCTCTAGTTGCGGCGAGTGGGGGCTACTCTTCGTTGCTGTGCGCGGGCTTCTCATTGTGGTGGCTTCTCTCGTTGCAGACACGGGCTCTAGGCACGCGGGCTTCCGTCGTTGTGGCTCGTGGACTCTAGAGCGCGGGCTCAGTAGTTGTGGCCCACAGGCTTAGTTGCTCCATGGCATGTGGGATCTTCCCGGACCAGGGCTCAAACCTGTGTCCCCTGCATTGGCAGGTGGATTCTTAACCACTGTGTCACCAGGGAAGTCCCTGTAACTATAAAGTCAATTTTCACTTCAGATTCAAAGAACAGAGGGGAAGATTGAGGAAACTCTGGTTTTAGTCCAAAGGAACTCTGCTTTTCTTATACTATTTCCAAATAACACCACAGTGAAAATCTCTGTGTAACAAATTGCTCGTTCCCCAAACATCAACAATGACCAACTAAATCATGTAATGCCGCCAAATTTCAGTAAAAATTGGACGAGTGTCCTGAAATTCGTTAGGATAAATTTTTTTAGGGTAAAATTTGAACTATAATAGTGGGAAGAAAAGGAAACAACTTCTAGGGAAGTAACCAATAGAAAACTAGTAAATTTTGCTTCGACTCTTACCCTGATAGAGGGAGGGACATGAGAAAAATGCAAACTATTAAAGCATTCCAAAAATCATTTTCACAATTCATTAATGTACTGATCCAGGGCCAATTATCAGAAGTTAATTGGGAAGGCTTGGTATCCATCCCTCATCTTTTAATTCCTCTAACCGAAGGGCTTTCCCATGAGCTTTCACCAGCAGGACACATGGTTTAGTGCTCTCACTGTTTCTTGGGCCCCAGGTTGAATCTGTTTACTTAGGGATGAGCTGGTAGTGACCCTGCATATTCCACACCCCATCCCCATCCACCCTTTTCCTGTCCCTGCCCATTCTCTGTATGGAACTGATCTGGCAGGTAAAAAGTAAATCCATCTCCTCCAGAAAGCATCACAAGGTCTAAGAAAACCACAGAGAACGAAAGACAGCATAATAACTATACACATTTACAAGTTTGTAAAATAATTAATATATTTCCTGTCACATAGCAGATGATCAATAAATGGAAATTGATGTGATTGTTCCTTCTGCTTGACTTCTGCTGTCACAACCTAGGTCATTTGCAAGTAACATTATTGCAATGGAAGACTATGAAGGAAAGAAAACTTGAGGCCCCTGCCCTCAGTGAGCTCAAAGGATGATATCATAACCATGTCAAACAGGGAGATGCAATTCCAGCAAATAGCAAGGCCAGGCAAATATAACTCTTGGCCACTTCAAACATTGTACATACTTGTGCAATAATACAGTGCACGTTATACATAGCACGAGCCAAATGCACGGCAAATTCAAACTGCAAATGTCAACCAGAGGTAAGGAAAGGATTGAAAAAAACACCTCTCTCATTTAAACAGAATTCAACTCCCAGAAGGATTCACCTTGAAAGGAGGTGGTCACCTCCTATCCTGGTTGACTTTCCTCCAACTTCATTGGTCTACTGTCCTGAGTGGGGAATACAGCCATTGTGTTGGGGATTTGCAAGTATGTGTGAGTGTGAGTATGTCTCATGTGTGTCCTGTAGCCCCACGGTCAGGTACATCAAAGCTTTGGCTCTGTCTTTTCTTGTTCCAAATCTCTCTCCATGTGGAGGGTGCCATCTTTAGACTCACCACATAGAAACTACCACTTACATACCTTGAGACCTTCTGCTAAAGCTTGAGTGATTCTCAAGAACCCACAAGCCCAGAGGAATTTTCCATTTTAAGAGATACACCTCCTTCCTCCATGATGGACAAATGACAATAACCAAGCAAGTGAAACTCCACCTCCTCAGGCCTAACAACCTAATAATGTATTAATCATTTGACTGAGTTGTATAAGAATTACACTCAAATAGGAACAATAGGGTATTTCTACCACAGAAATCTAACAAAAATAAAACAATTGCCCATGTGGCCAAAATCTTTAGCCATCTTCTCATCTGTCAAAAGTGTCATTTTTATGTAAATCAACTACACTTCAATTTAAAAACAATTCGTGTCATCTTCAGTTATTTGCCAACCAATAATTTAAATTGAGATGCATGTGTGGCACTGTGGTAAACATTTTGGCAGAAAAGATGAAATACATTTCTTTTTTTTCTGGCAAGGTCTTTTTCCTGCAAATGGCCATTTGATCATTAATAAATATTGAGCTTTTACTTTGTACTAGGCACTGTTCTAGGCCCTTGGGATACACCACTGAACAAAGTAGACAAACAGCCCTGTGCTCATAGGGCTTCAGTGCTAGTGTAGAGAGACCAACAAAAAAATAATAATACAACAACAATAAAAAATAGTAAATTAGTAAATTATATAGTAGGTCAGAATGTAATAAAAACTATAGGACATAATAGAGCAGGATAGGTAGGGAGCGGAGAGGGGGCTTGAAGTCAGGATGGTTTAACTTCAAATAGGGCAGTCGGGGTAGATCTAATGGAGACATTAACATTTGAACAAAGATCTGAATGAGGTGAAGGAGTTATTCGTGAGTATATCTGGAGGGAAAGTGTACCAGAGAGAGCAAACATTGCAAAGGCCTAAGAGGGAGCACACACCGTGTGTTGTAGGAACCACGAGGAGGCTGGTTGTTGGAGCAGCGTGAGGGGACGAGGGAAAGAGTCATAGAGAAGGCAGAGAAGTCATGGGCACCAGATCATTCTGGGCCTGTGGACGGCTGTAGAGATTTTAGATTTTATACTGAGAGAAGGGGGAATGCTGGTGGGGGTGAGGGGGTGTTGAAAAGAAGAGGACATGATTTGACTCCATGTAATAGACCATCACAGTGACTGGGGAGAGAGGATATGGGTTTGAAGGAGGTAAGAGCAATGAAGGTGATAAGAGCTCAGATTCTGGGTGTATTTTGAAGGTAAACAGGATACCTGATAAGATGTGGAGAGTGAAAGAGGGAAGATTCACGGATGACCCCCAAGGCTCTTAGCCTAAGCAACTGAAAAGGCGGACTTACTATCAAGTGGAATAAGGATGCCTGCACGTGTTCGGCAGGGAGCCCAGGGCATTCAGAAAACAACTCCAAAGAGAAAAGAAAAAAAGGAGGAATCCTCATGAGGAAAGAAAGAAAACTTCCCCTGCCCCTTCTTTTGACTCAAAATCAGGTGGAGAGCTAAGAATTTATTCTGTATTTGTGTATTTGTTTTGACATAAACCCTCTCTCTCTGAGTCTCTCTCTGTCTCTCTCTGTCTCTGTCCCTCTCTCTTTCCCCACCTTGAAAAGAGAGTATTTTAAAAGAAAGATATGCATGGAGGAGCTTTCTGTATCTGCAATTTTTAAAACTGTTTTAAGAATCACATTGCTGAATGAGATCAGGGCAAGGTTTAGTCTTTGTGATATTTTTATTTCAGACTGCATAAAGGAATGAATACTTTGTAAAACCCCTCTTGAAGGTGTAATTTGTCATTCTTGATGGTACTTTGTCTGATATTAATACAGCCTCTTCAGCATTTGTCTAATTAGTGTGGTGCATCTTTTCCCATCCTTTTACTTGTAACCTATTTGTGTCATTATATTTAAAGCATATTTCTTGTAGACAGTATATATTTGAGGCTTGGTTTTTTTATCCAATCTGAGTATCTTTACCTTTTAAGTGGGATATTGAGACCATTTATAGTTAATGTGATTAGTAACATAATTTGGTTTAGTCTCCCACATTCTATTTGCTTGATATTTGTCCCACCTGTTTTTTTCTTTTTGTTCCTCTTTTCCTCTTTTTAAAAATTTCCTTTGAATTAATTGAGTATTTTTCATGATTTTGTCTTCTCTTTTGTTGGTTTATTAGATAAGGCTCTTTGCTGTGTTATTTTAGTGGCTGCTTTAGGATTCATTGTATAACATCATAGTCTACCTTCAAATGACATTATACCTCTTCGTGTACAATTTAAGAATTTTACAATAATGTTTTCATTTCTCTTTCCTGAACTTTGTTCCATTTTTCTCATACATTTTATATCTACTTATATCATAAACCCCAAAATACATTATTATTTTTGCTTTAAACAGTCAATTATCTTTTAAAGAGATTTAAATACCTTATATTTATCCACATAGTTACTAATCCAGTGTTTTCATTTCTTTCTGTAGATCCAGATTTCCATCAGGTACCATTTTCATTCTGCCTGAAGGACTTCCATGAACATTTCTTACAGTACAATTCTGCTAGTGATGAATTCTTCTAGCTTATGTCTGAAAAAGCCCTTATTTCACCATTGCTTTTAAAAAATATTTTCACTGGTTACAGAATTCAGATAAACTGCCAACATCCACTTGGGTTCTCCCCCCCTGTGCTGTGGCCTCAAAACTCTCTCCCGGAAGTAGGCTGGGACAATCAGGGGGCTCGCCTCTTTAGTTTCCCATCTCTTAGGAATCACTGTCTTTCACTGCGTGATCCCAATGTCTTGAAACTGTTTTTTCATATATTTTTTTTTGGTTTTGTAGTTGCTTAAGGTGAGAGTGTAAACCTGGTCCTTCTAAACCAGGTTTTTTGAGATACAGAAAAAAATAGGCAAACTCCATCCAAAATAACCAGAGTTATTTTCAACTGATGACTAGTTAAGAAACAGCCTAGGGAAAAGGAGAGAAATATAAATTAGGAATAATGTTGATTCGCCAACTAAGGAAAGCCACTGCTCATCTCCTGTTTGGATAATTAGCTATTGAGGTCTTCAGTGGGTGCTTGTCATTTCTATCGAAAATCAAGTTGAACCAAAAGCCAAAGAGGAGGAGGAGGAGCAGGGGTAGGAGGGGTGGGAAGAGAGGAAGAAGAAGAAACTTGAAGGGTGGGGAAGTATTTTAAGAATATATAGAATACTAAGGCCAACACTAAATTCATGTCATATACTTCTTGTTATGTATTTCCCAGCAAAACCATAACATTCTATATTTTCAGTACTCTGGGAAATTTTGCTTCCTTCAAATCTAAGACCTAATTGGATCATCCAATTTCTAAACTTTGAAGAACATGCTACATAATCTTTTCATATCATTTAGGGTGGTAGAATTTAGGGGAAATGCAAAATTGACAGCGGTTTTCAGGTACTGACCAGTTAGATTTAAGGAACCTAGCTAACTATACTGGCACCTGTGTGACATAATGGTTTCAAGTTTGATTGGTGTTAATATTGTTTTTTCCCATGAAATAAACATTTTTCTTTAACTAGGGAGTTACGATGTTTCCCACATCTTTTTCCCAGTAAAAATGATTTCCCAAAATCTTTTCAATTTATTCCCAGTAAAACAAAAAGTAGCATACACTTTGTAGAAGATGAAAACTAGGGATGAAAACTCCAGATTAACACTAGGAATTAAAGATGGTACTCATCTTTTAACACGAGAAGATATCACAAAATATTTTTAATGAATAATAAAACAATACTTTATACACTTATGTAGAGGGGATAAAACAGCTATTAAATGTCTTTTAAATATGATTCTGTTTTCCTAAGAAATGTGAAGCTTTTAATATGTGGTACAAAACACAGGATTCTGAATTAGAAAGGCAAAATTAAATTTATTAAATAAACTTAGCAGTAAATAATAATCTTTCTCCAGCAGAGATTCATTCTATATCTCTATTGTACAGAAAGGACATCAACTTCATCTCATTTAGTCTATCAGCTTTGAAATGCAAATTTCAAGAGATAACATAGAGATCACATCGCCTGTGAAAACTATCTGATCAATGCAGTGAAATTTTCAATAAAGGTAGGAGTTTTCGATCTATAATGATTCTTAAAGAATATCTCTTTAATATAGATACACATATATATTAAATTCAACAATAACAGAATTGCTAAGGATAGAGAACACAATCCAATAGTATTAATAGCCATTGTATTTCAAAATTCTTCTTAGACAATTTCAGCCTCTTTCCTTAAGATACTTTCTACCCAGCAAATGTGGAAGGGGGCATGAAGGATGTTCATTGATATAAAATTAAGCTAAAAGATACTTTGGCCTCAATTATCTAGATATTTTGAGCAAATGCCAGATGGTTTCCTCATTTTTCACTTCCTTTGCAAGGAACAAACAGCCTATGTCTTCTTTACAGGAAAAACTTTGCTCCCATTATATCACTGACAAATTTCAAAAGTATAAAATGACTTAGAGATGAATCATCATCTCTAAGAGACCAGAGATTTGAATAGTTTCCCCTTTTAAGACAGGACTTCTTCATGATTTCATGAAGATCCTGGCTCTTTAAGCCTAGGATAGCCGTGTGTGATTCCTCCCAAGTAGAACGTTAGTGTCTGTACTAGTTTAACCCTGTGACACTTCTCTGGGCTCCCGGGCACTCTGTCTCCCTTCTTGTCACCCAGCACAGCCCTGAGACTTCACTCCTTCCCTCTACCTTCTTTGATCGGTCCGGGCTCCCCTGGGCAGGCTGGCTCTCAGTTACTCTGGCTGTATTTCCTCCGCCCCTTCTCCTAGCAGAGTTTCTGCACTGATGGCAGGAAAAGGAAGGGAAAAGGGCATTGGAGACACATGCTCTGGTTGGATTTACTTGTCACTAACTCCACAAGCTGAAATTTCAACCATTTAGTCAGTGTGTATTTATTTGGTTATACAAAACAAAACACATAATTTGACTGACTATATCTTAATTGTGGTGTTTGCTTACTTGACTGAATGAAACACCGAATGGCTATTTTCTTCCGTTCCAAATGATCCTAGTAGCCACTTACTTTCAGGAATAATTAAACTAAAAAATTTTGTTAAATAAAAATTACAATTCTGGGCTGATATCCTTTAAGAGATCAATAACAAATAATTCCATACATGAGTCCAATTCATTCTATCGTGTAAGGGGTGTGTTCTGTAACCCTGGGAGGCCGGTCAGGATTCCGAGATGCTGGGTGTACACTGTAAAACCTAACATTTTGATATGGCTGTGGATATCTGGTAACACCCTCTCTGAAAAACACTAAAGCTAAAGTCATCTCTGCCATACTCCTTGGGTGGGCTTAATGAAACACTGTTTCAAATGCCTCTCCGAGGATAACCCTGGCTTTGCCCACAGGTCTGGCGATGACCCTCCAAGTGAAAGTGCAGAGACCTCACATGAGGGCAAGGACACAAAGCAGCCTCCTTAACTTTCATAAATGTGTGGATAACACCACTTGGTTCCCATAGAGGTGAGTTCTATCCTTAATCCACAGTGGGGCAGAGCTGATGTTCGCCAAGCTTGATAGAATCACCTTGCTGTGTCTGACAGTGAGATCTAATCAAAAACCCAATAGACAGAAAGTAAATTTAAGAATGCTCCTCCGCCTGCACCTCTGGAGTCTAAGTTCTAGAGTTACATCTTATTAAATATCAAAAGTTAAATACTTAGGCAACTTCCCTTCGTAGCGTAGGACGTGGCCCTTTCCCAAAGGACAGCACAAGAATGATCCACATTGATCACACTTCTGTATGGGTGAAGCAATAGTTGCTAAGGATGTTTGCCCCTTCCGTTACTCATGTCGCATATACAATAGTTACAGGGGTCAGTTATAGGAACATCACCTGCACCGAGGGACAGTTGTATTTCCTCCTCTCCATAGTGAGCTAAGTAATTTATATCATCTCCCTATTGCCTTTGCCGCCAGAAAACTTACAGTACGGCTATGCTCACAATCACAACCATTGTACTTTAGTGTTATTTTTCCCTTCGTAAACCTCCTTTCCTCTTTTAAGAATTCATATTTTCTTATATTTGTCCTTTTGTAAGCTGAGTTGATTTGCTTCTAGTAAAACTGAAAAGACATCCGTTTTCACTCCAAGCCATGGACCCCCTCCCTCATCAGCACATTCGCATACACAGGGGTCCAGCATCTGCTCCTGTTTCTGGGACGCATCCCTCCCTCTAGATTATCAACCCTCCAACTTTTCTGTCATTCTCTCTGCATACAAACATGCTGTAATAGTCTCTATGTGAAATAAAACCTGTGCTAGAACCCACATGCCCTGTGACTAATGTCCATTTCTCTGTTCCTCTTTCATAGCAAAACTCCTTAAAAGAATAGCCTGGGTTCACTATCTTCAATTCTTCTCCTCCCATTCCCCCTCGAATCCTCCCCAGTTATACATTTCCTCACAGCACCACTGAGCCAGCTTTCATCAGAATCACCACTGACTCTGGATTCCTGAACCCAATACATCCTCTGTCTCTATCTTACCCTGAGAGAAGTGAGGCATTCATTACAGGTGCAAATTTTAAGGAGGTGCCCAAAACAATTAAAATAATATTTCAGTGTAAATGCAAAAAAAATCCTGATGAACCAAATATCAAAATTTTAGATAAAGATAGGATCTGGCCAGGCCAGGACCAAGGTGAGAGGCATAAGTTAAGTGGTGTGAGTGTAGGGTCAGATCTTGTCTTTATTTAAATTGTGATAGTTTGTTTATTGAATTTTTTAATAGAATTTTATTTTTTTTTAATATTTCATTGAGATATTAATTATTTTGATTTCTGAGTTTCTTGGTACCTCCTTTAAATTTTGCACCCGAGGCAAGTGCCTGGCTCTCCCCACCCTATCTCAGCCCTGCTCCCGCTTCCTTTTTCTTCAATCACTTTCTGAATTTGGCTTCAAGGGCACCATCTTTTCTTTCTCCTCCAGTCTCACTGGTTACTCTTTCTCAGTCTCCTTTTCTGGCTTCTCCTCATCTCCAGCCTCTAAATATTCAGGGCTCAGCTCTAAAGCTTCTTCTCCGTCTGTACTCATCCCCTAAATGATTTCATCCGGGCCCATTGCTTGAAATAGCACATATGCCCTGACAACTCCCAAGTTTTATCCCCAAACCACACTCCTCATTTTAACCCTTAAACCACCCACCCCTACAGTTTTGTTTTGTTTTCTATTTTTTGCATCTCCATGAAGAGCTATTCCATCCTTCCGATTGCTCAGTCCAAAAACTTTAGAGTCATTCTTATCTATTCTCTAACTCTCTCACATCACATATATTCCATCAGCAATTTTTGTTGGCTCTGTCTTCAAAATATATGCAGAATCCAACCACTTCTCACCACCTCTACCACAATTCCAGTCCAAGCCATCACTTCTTGCTCAGATAATGACAGTGTCTCCGACTGATTTCTTTGCTTCTTTCCTTTGCCTCACTATAGTTTGTTTTTTACAAAGCAGCCAGAGTGATCATTTGTAGATGGAAATCTGGTTATGTCCTGTGCTTAAAGCCCTTCAATGGCTCCCCATTTCTCTCAGAATAAAATCCAAAGGCCTTACCATAGCTTCCAGCCCTGGGTCTCGAACTTGAGCTGCAACAGAATCAGGAACCCCTGGAGTCTTGTTAAAACACAGATCGCTGGGCCCCACCCCAGAGCTTCTTGATTCAGAAAGCTGAGGTGCAGGTCTGTAATTTGCGTCTCTAACAAGTCCTGGGAGGTGCTGATACTGCTGGTCTAGGGACCACACTTTGAGAACCACTGGCCGACAATGCCCTGTATGATCTGTGACTGCTTTCAGCTCATCCCTCGTTACTCCCCACCTTCTTTTCTGTGCTTCAGCCACACTGGCCTTCTTGGCCTTCAAGTCAGCTCCTACTTCAGGATCTTTGTATCTTCCATTTCCTCTGTCTGGAACATTCCTCCCCTAGATATCCTCATGGCCACTCCCTCCTTGTAGTCTCTGATCAAATACTCTTTTAATAAGGTCTTTACTGAACATACCATATAAAAATACCAAACTTGCCTCAGCCTACCTTACGTTGCTTTATTTTTCTCCATAGAACTTATCACGATCTATTCTTTATATATTTATTTGATTACTTGTTTATTTCTCCCTCTAGAATGTAAGATTCATGTGGACATAGACTTTCTATCCAGAGTTTAATATTAACTCCAGAGCCTAAAATGGCACCTGGCACATATGTGCTTAATAAGTACTTGTGAAAAAATGAATGAACAAATGATGGTGGAGAATTAAGCATTCACGAGAGACCATTCCCATGTCTGTTACCAGATTGGAGGGAATAATCGAATGTATCATGTAAACCTGAGCAGGTCACTTAAACACTGCACCCTCATCTTGATTTATTGTAAAATCATCTTAATTGGCTTAATTATCCAAAAACCAAAATGGACATCAATTCAGTGACCAGTACAGGCAGTTTCCAAATTCCCTTTCTGTTTTACCCACATTCCTGACCTGGTATGCATAGAGGCCCACTTAGGGTGGCTAAAAATAGAGTCCTTCGACTGCGTTGCCACCTGCTTCCTATAGCTGTAAGTCCATCCGTTCCTATAAAGAATCATCTCTGAGTCTTATTTCCTTGAACTGCTGTTTTTTTTTTTTCCCTCTCACTCTCCTCCACCACTTTCTTTATAATCCCCAGAGAGTCACCCATTTTTGCCCAGCTAACAGTCATTCACTTTCTCCCTTACCAGGGGTGGCCCCAAATCAATTCAAGTGGCCATCCTCCCCATATGACTCAGGATAAATCTTGATTAGGAATCCAATTAGGATAATCCTGTTTCCTTTGCTAGTACCTGGTTCAGGAATGTGCACATCACTAAGTGCCAGTCTATGGATGTAGTCTGCTGGGGACTTCAGGAAAATTTCATTTCCTCTCAATAAAGAGACATATGGGATGAAACATCCTTCCTCTACTATTGGACATTGTGATATCTTACGTTATGCCCGGAACTGCGTCAACCATGTCGTAACCCTGAGGGAAGCTAGCTGGGGACAAAACTAGAGGTAGCTGAGAAAAAAAGATGGCAAGAACGTGGGTTCTTAATGAATCAATGAACAACTGAATTAACAGCACTTGAGCTAACCTGGCTCAGGATTTCTTGGTACGTAGGATAACAGAAGTTTCTTATTGTTAAGACAGTTGGGGGTGAGAGTCACTACGTACATCCTTGCTGATACAGAGGGCTGCGCTCAGTAGGAACACTGCTAGACAACAACCCAGTTACACACATAATTTGCAGATAAGACAAGCTCTGTATCCCACCTTATATCCTAGAAGAGCTCTTTCCATACTCCGTAAAATGCTTCCTCAGAATCGAATGCCCATCATGGAGCATCTCATGCTGAGTTACCCACGTTAAATTTCATGCGGGCCCCAGTCTCTTTGAGATAACAACAACAACAAAACCTGACATCTGCTTCCTGGGTGTGGCTCCAAAAGAAGCTGGTTTATATATATAAACCAATAGATGGAAACAACTAAAGTTTTATTACATATAATTACCAAAAGCAGTAACCTTTGCTTATTATTATTATGAGATCTAGGGAAGAAAATTTATCTTGAACTTTGTAGGACCTTTTCATACAATCAGCTCCACAGAACTTCAACAGAGTCTCGCAGATAAAAACGGAATAGCTATATGACATTTAAAAGAAACCCTACAGACATGCATAATTTGAATCATTGTGATATTTTTAAGTTTCAGACATTCTGAAATCTCCAAATCAAAAGCATTCTAATATAACTATTAAATATCTCAATGACGCTCAAATGTTTATTCTCATAAAATATTTGCATCACTGGGTTTTTTTCTTTTTATACTCACTTTTAGAAATTGAATCTCTACCTAGATTGGGTTGCTGCTGCAATCTGGATAGAAAATTCTGCTTTATTTCTTTTCTTTTCTTTTCTTTTCTTTTGTCAGCTCTACCTCCAGCCTCGTTTTGGCAAGGGCTAGGGGTTCCTTCTAGAGTTTAGCTAATAATCCTTACTCAGGAAACCTCCAGATGATCATCGCAGAGATGCTGCTTCAGTTTTTTTCTTTTCAATTTAGACATACCATGCACAACCTCACTGATGTATAAAACATCAGTACAAAATGTAGAAAAGTTCTTTTGCTTTTTGCCTGCATATACCCTTTTTATGATGAGCTGAGATGTTTTTCCACAGGCAAAAGTTTTCCTAAAGAAAAACTATAAAAAAAAAAAAAGCTTAAAATAGAATAAACAGAAACTTTGCATTCAGATTTTTACAGTTTCCTGCATAAAAATAAGAGGATGCTGTGAAGTCTCTGGGAAAACAAGAAAGCCTACCTAGAATGGCACTTTTAAGAAGGCCTGGGGGATGTCCAAAGTACATGGTGTTGTATAGTTCAAGATTTAATCATTATGGGTCAGATTATCAGAGAGGCCTCCACCCTAAAGTCCAGAATTGTATTCACTGTTACCATATTTTCATGAGAATGTTAAGTAAATAAACATTGCCCAACTGTGTGAGGTGGATATTCTGAGAGACGTAAGAATCATGATGCAAAAATGTTGCCTTTGCATGGTTTCCTCCCATTACAGGTGTCTAATTTGGTAAATATTTTGAGAACTTGGAATCATGATAGCATTTTTATCATTGTTATAGTTTTCACCTGCAAACCTTTAAAAATTCACGTGAACACTTTATCCATGTTAGAACACTGTAAACTCCCTTGTAAAATAATGAAAATAAATCCTGGTTTTTATCTTTTCCTTCTATCGGGAAGTAGAGTTTCCTTTTACTGGGAGTTAGTGTAGTGATCTGATCTGACTGATCTAGGTTTCTGTCCTGACTCTATCACCTACCTGCTCAATCCATGATGTTGGTCAAAACCACTAACATGTGAAAGCCTCAGATTCTTCATTTGTAAAATGGGAAGAAGGACCATAGCTCCCCACACTCACGTCTATCATAAGGCTTTTCACACTGTATTGTAATTGGTTACTTGTCTGTTTCTCTCTTGAGATTGTGAGTTCCCTGAAGAAAGGAAGAATATCTTTCTCTTTTAGAGCAGTGGTTCTCAGCCTTGAGGGCAATTAGAATCTCCTGGGGCATTGTTCCCAGTCCCAGCGCCCAAGCTGCGTTTAAACGACTTAAACTGGGCTTCCCTGGTGGCGCAGTGGTTGAGAATCTGCTTGCCAATGCAGGGGACACGGGTTCGAGCCCTGGTCTGGGAAGATCTCACATGCCGCGGAGCAACTAGGCCCGTGAGCCACAACTACTGAGCCTGCGCGTCTGGAGCCTGTGCTCCGCAACAAGAGAGGCCGCGATAGTGAGAGGCCTGCGCACCGCGATGAAGAGCGGACCCCGCTCGCCACAACTAGAGAAAGCCCTTGCACAGAAACGAAGACCCAACACAGCCAAAAATAAAATATAAAAAAATAAAAAATAAAAAATAAATAAATTAAACAACTTAAACCATTATTTCTGAGGATGAACCAAGACATTTTTCTTAAGTTTCCCCAGGGATTCTCCTAATGCGAACCAAGGCTGAGAATCACTGCTTTAGAGGCTTAGCACTGGTGTGTGGGCATGTTACATAGAATGAGTAGGTAAATTTAGTCAGTAAATGAGTGAAGATGTCACAGACCACACTGTAATATTTCCCTATCCATCCTCCCCCAGCAGTCTGTGAGCTCATCGAGAGAACCACAGAGTTGTATTTGTTTTCTATCCCCATCTCCTAACACAGTGTCTCATTCACCTTTACATCCCTTGGCATATATAAGAGCTCAATGTTTGTTTGAAATAATTTAACATGAAATAGAAGAAAAGAGTTTTCTTGGTCAATTAAATTTTTTTTTGATTTTTAAGTAGAAGAAGATAGTTAAGAGAAGATTAGATTTTGCTCATGTGTTTCCAGTAAAAGAAGAGAACAAAGAGTTCCACTTCCATACGTATTGTGTGCTAACTCCATAAACATAGAGCTACGTACTTAATAGTCAGTGTACGACAGACAATTTGGCCTTGACTGATTACTCTGAGAAAATCATGAAGCAAGTGGGAAAATACATCCTTTTTGGCTTTTAACTAGACCTCCTTGGGCTCTCCTGGAAGATCCGAGCACATCATCCAAGGAGGCCAGGCTCACAGCTCATGAACACTAATGTAAACAATGCATCCTTTACTGGATGGCCATTTATTATAAACTGTCCTGAGTAGCCAGTGATGCCTGCTTCCAGTTTCAGTGAATGCTTGCTCTTATGTTTCCCCCCATCCACAGTGTGAATTAGATGAGATTTACTTGCCCTCCTGGGCTAAATACGGCTAGAATGTTCCTGAATTCTGTGAGACAAAGCCAGAGAGACTCTCATTTTTGAGGTGAAATATTTACTGAATCTATCCTGCAAAATTCTTTCTTCAGCACATAA
Source organism: Eubalaena glacialis (assembly GCF_028564815.1). NCBI lineage: Eukaryota > Metazoa > Chordata > Mammalia > Artiodactyla > Balaenidae > Eubalaena > Eubalaena glacialis. The sequence goes on along the minus strand of NC_083727.1, from coordinate 60,210,770 downwards.
AATAGCTTAAAAGCACATGTGTGTATTTATTTATTTTCTCATTATTTTATTTATACATCTTGGTAAATTCATATCCTTTAAATATTTTGATAGAATTATCATGACATTTAAAAGGAAATTCTCACAGGAAGTTGTGTATGTAAGTATAAATTGTTATGAAAGCAAAGTTTAAATTAAATACATATATAAAATAAAAACCAAAACATAAAATCTGCCAAGTGTTTGAATAATGATGATTTCATGGTAACTACATCTATACAATAAATTGATTTATTTTCCTTAGAGAGCCACTAGTTCCACCTACTGGAATTTTGACATCCTATTATGCAATTATGTTATTGTACAGATGCCTAGCATAGTAAGACTGATGGCCCAGCTGAACTTAACTTAGCAAGGTTATTGAAGAGCAGATCTTACTGGGTCAGCTATTAGAAAAGATCTGAAGTTCTTCTCATAATTATAAACTGAGAACTGATATATGCCCTGTGTAGAGTCTGCCCTTGTGTACCACAAAATACACACACACACACACACACACACACAGGGGTAGTCCTCACTTTGCATAGTAGTGCAGGAATGTAAAAATAACCATTCAAGCTGATACCATGCAAAGTGATCTTAATAATCAATGAAAAAATTCACTGATGAATTCTACGAAACATTTGAAGAATTACCATCAAGCCTTCTCAAACTCTTCCAAAAAATAGAATAGGAGGCAATACTTCCTAACTCCTTCTATGAAGCCAGTATTACCCTGATACCGAAGATAGACAAAGGCATCACAAGCAAACTACAGATCCATATCCTTTATGAAAATAGATGTAAAAATCCTCAAAAAATACTAGTTAACTCAATCCAGGAGCATATTAAATGAGTGTACACTATGACTAAGTGGGATTTATTCCAGGAGTGCAAGGTTGGTTCAACATATGAAAATCAATCAATGCACCATATTAATAGATTAAAGGTAGGGAAAAACCCATGATTGTCTCAATAGACATAGAAAAGTTATTTGACAAAATCCATCACCCTTTCATGATAAAACCACTGAACAAACAAGGACCTTTCTCAATTTGACAAAGGGCATCTGTAAAAAGCCCACACCTAGCATCATACTTAATGCTGAAAGACCGAAAGCTTTCCCTTAAGATCAGAAACAAGACAAGGATGTATGCTCTCACCCTTCTACTTACATTGTATTAGAAGTTTTACCCAAGGGAATTAGGCACGAAAAATAAATAAAAGTCATCCATATTGAAAAGGAGGAAGTAAAATTATCTCTGTTCATAGGTGATATGATCTTATATGTAGAACAGAATTATTATTATTATTATTATTATTATTATTATTATTATTATTATTGGAACTACTAAATGAATTCAAAAAGTTGCAGGATATAAGATTGTACAAGATCAATATATAAAAATCAATTGCATTCCTGTACACCAGCAATGATAATGTAAAAATGAAATTAAGAAAAATATTTCACTTACAATAGCACTAAAAAGAATATAATACTTAGAAATACATTTAACCAAAGTACAAGATGTGTTCACTAAAACTACAAAACATTGTTAAAAGAACTTACAGAAGATCTAAATAAATGAAAAGATACACCATATTTATGATTTAGAAGACTTAATATTGTTAAAATGGCAACATTCTCCAAACTGATCTGCAAATCAATGCAATCCCTGTTAAAATTTCAACTGCCTTTTTTTCAGAAATGGTGAAGTTGATTCTAAAATGCACTTGGAATTGCAAGGAACACAGAATACCCAAAACAATCTCGCAAAAGAAGAACAAAATTGCAGCAATCACACGTCTCAATTTCAAAACTTACTACAAAACTACAGTAATCAAAACAGTGTGGTACTGACATAGGGGTAGACATAAATGCCAATGGAATAGAATTGAGAATCCATTTGAGGCCATTAGTGGCTAAGAACTAAAGTATGTCTACTAATAACACCCCAGCAGCTGGGGTAAAATTTCTCTCCTTGAAGAAGGAGTTGAATGGTATATCTCTGTAGCCACCTTGCTGATGCATATGATTACATTAAAATTAAAGATTTTTGTTTGGTGAAGAACACTTTGGATCAAGTTAATAGGCAGGAAGCAGAAAGGGTGAAGATGTCAACAATGTCTATAACTAATAATTACTAATATCTAGAATGTACAAGGAATTCCTGTAGCAATCCCAACCAAAGAAAGATGGACAATGGATATAAATGGGTAATTTACAGAAAAGAAAACCCAAGCATGAAAAATATGCTTAAACATAATCAGAGAAAAACAAAATAAAATAAAAGGGAGATACACCTTCATACATATAGATTGGCAGAAATAGGAAAGCTGGATAATATCGAGTTGGCCTGGATGTTGGGATAGAGCAATTTGTCTGAAACAGTCCTAGTTTACACTTATTGTCCATCATAATTATTAATATCTGCTTTCATTGTCAAAACTGTCTCCATTTGGACAATATATCACATGATCTCCCTGGGATAGAGGAATCATCACAGACTGCTGGTGTAATGTAGACTGGTGTAGCCATCTGGGAAAACAATCTGACACAGTATTCAGTCACATTAAGTATTTAAATAACTTGTGATACAGAAATTTCCCCCTGGATGTCTGGATTATGAAAAAAAATAGGTATGTGTGTGTGTGTGTACATATAGATAGATAGATAGATAGATAGATAGATAGATAGATAGATAGATATAGATAGATAGATAGATAGATATAGGAAACTCTCAGAAAAATCCATGAGGAAACATGTATCAATAATAAGCTGGTCAGTGTAGCGTTATTTGTAGTGGCAAAGAGTTAGAAGCTATCTGAGTATCCATAACTGGGAGAGTAGAAAAGTAAAACCTGAGGACACATGAGGAGCCATACAGCAATTAGAAGCAACACAAAAGATGTAAACATAAGAGCACAGATGGATACTTAAGACAATGCTGAGTGAAAACTTTTTTTTAATAGCATGATAGTATGTAGGATGACTCCCACTGACCCATACTATTGTACAATTCTCTCCCCTTGTCTATGGGTGGGACCAGCGAATATGGTGGGATGGCAGTTCCACGATTACATTATTTTGTGTGGCAAAGGGAAAGGGGTTTTGCCGATGTAATTAGGGCTCCTAATCAGTTATTTTGATTTAATCAGAAAGATTAAATCAATCTTTCTGATTAAATGAGTGGGCACCACCCAGTGGTCAGAAGCAGACACCTTTCACATTATAGCCCCAATCAGGACTGTCCCTGAAAGATCGTGGTGAAGGGAAATCCACCTAATGGGCAGAAATTAGAGCAGTATATTTGCCGCCTTTGTCAGGACTGGATATGGCCAGAGATATGCATCTGACTTATACGCAGTGACTAATAGTTTGGTTTGACAGTTAAGGACAAGGTAGGACTATCGATGCCAAGAACGACTAGGGAAGAGGTTTGTGGCTAGACCTATAGAATGAGCACAGAGTGTGAAGACACCTGCTCACCAAATGGCCTCCATTGCAGGTAGGGCTGCAGAAGGTTTGCTTTCCACACTCACAACTTTGTGCTCTGCTGGTTTAGAGGTCTTAGTTCCCACAGGAAGAATGTTTATACCAATAGACATAACAATTATTCCACTGAACTGAAAGTTGACACTGTCAACTTGTCCATTTCTTGGTTCCTTATGCCATTGAGCCAATAGGCGAAGAAGGGGATTGCTCTAATGACTAGGTTGACTGATCCTGACTGATCCTGCTGCCACAAAATGCAGGTTGTGAAAACAGGAGACTCATTGGGATGGCTCTTAGAACTTACATTTCCAAGAATGAAAGTTAATGGAAAACCAAAGTAATAATAAAAAAAAAAAAGACAGAACCACTGAGGATTAAAATTTTTCATAAATGAAAGTATGGGTCCTTTGGCCAGGTACAGAACTAGCTGAAGTACCAGCTGAAAGCCAAAGAAACATGGAATGGGTACCAGAAAAAGAAAGTTAGAAATATCAACTATAGCCTTGTGACCAGTTGTAGAAACATGGACAGTAGTAGCAGCTATATATTTTTATCTTCCTTGCTTATATATATATTTCTATTTCTATTTTCCTATTACTTTCTATAAGGAATGTTGGTGTTAGTTAAATTTGCAATTTAGTGTTTTTGTAACTGAAATACAAGGGTAATTAGTGGCCCATACATGGAAACAACACCTGTTGGAAAATTAGGTCTCCTTTGTCGGGGGGCAGGTTGAGGGGAGGTGATGAGAGGGTTAGAGCATCTTGTGAAGAATAGTTGCAACTTACTAGGCAGAAGCATAAAGTTCTTGTATAAAAGTTCTGATATGTGTAGGAACACAGTATTACACCATTGTCCTTTGACTCCAATTTTCCCCCTTGTAGATCTTACTTTGTAAAACTAGGGCTGAGATTCTTTAGATTACTTTGTCAGTTGGATCCTTATTAAATTCTGTCAAAAGAGATCCTAGAGAGAGACCAGAAGACAGGGAGAGCACAGAGAGATTTGGTCCTTTTTATTTGCTTGTTCTTCCTGTCGGTATCATCCAAGCAAAGGTACTTCACCCTGGCCACAGGAGTTTGTCTCAACCTCCAACTTTTTGTGGCACTTCTGGAGCAGCCTCATCAGCCCTGGTTCCCTTGGAAGCACCAGCAACAGCTGCCAATGCCTCCTGAGCTTTGAGACTCAACTCTTCAAGACTATTCCTCCTACCTCAAGGTATTAAGACTAGCTGAGCAGCACTCTCTCTACAGAGGTCTGAATCCCCTCTCCCTGGGGCCCCTCCTCCAAACTCTAAAGTTTTAGTAGCCTCAATCTTTCATATTTACTCCCCCAGCCCTACTTTTTGCTGCAATTATTACCTCTATTATTCATTAGTTTTCGCTTTTTGCATTTTCAGCTCTCCAACACCTGTGTAATCAAACCCATATGTTAAATTACTTGTTGAAATACCTAGTGTGGTTTCTTCTTCACCTACTGGAGCTTGACAGATACACACATGAGAGAGAACTATGAAGCAATTATAAGCAATAGATTAGATGTACACATAGCAACATAAATAAATATTAAATATACAGTACTGAGTGAAAATGCAAGAAACAGAAAAAGATGTTCAACACAATGTCATTTACATGAATTGAAAATAATTCCTTCAGAAAAACAACACGTATTTTCAAGAATATGTGGAATTCTTGGTGGGAATGTAAACTGGTGAAGCCACTATGGAAAACAGTATGAAGTTTCTTTAAAAAGCTAAAAATAGAACTACCATAAGATCCAGCAATCCCATTCCCGAGCATATATCCAGAGAAAACTATAATTTGAAAAGATACACGCACCCCACTGTTCATTGCAGTACTATTTATAATAGCCAAGATATGGAAGCAACCTAAATGTCCAATGGACATATATACAATGGAATATTAGCCAGCCATAAAAAAGAAAGTTAGAAATAATGCCATTTGCAGCAACATAGATGGACCTAGAGATTATCATACTAAGTGAAGTAAGTCAGAAAGAGAAAGACAAGTATCAAATGATATCACTTATATGTGGACTCCAAAATATGATACAAATGAACTTATTTACAAATCAGAAAAAGACTCACAGACATAGAAAATAAACTTATGGTAACAAATTGGGAGAGAAAGTGTGGGGAAGGGATAAATTAGGAGTTTGAGATTTAAAAAGAAAAAGAAAAAAGAAAAATACATACAAACATATTAGAATGGTGACCTATGAGAAAGACAGGAATCTGAGTGAGATATGGGGATAAAGGAGAAGGAAAGAAGGAAGGAAGGAAGGAAGGAAGGAAGGAAGGAAAGAAAGGAGGGAGGGAGGGAGGGAGGGAGGGAGGAAGATAGATATGAGAAGGGCTTTGCATGACCCAAAGACGATGCTGTGCCATGAACTGAGATGTATGCTTAACTTAACCCTCTGCCCTTAAGAGCATGAGAATCATGAAAGAGTCATTCATGGCTGTTTCAATTTCAAGCGACAGAAACTCAAACTAACTTCAGCGGAAAAAACAGTGATTTCTCGGCTTATATAACAAAAGAATCCAAGGGTAGACTTTAGGCACAGCTGAATCCAAGGGCTTGATTATACCATCTTATGTTACTCTGTCGTTTGCTTTTCTCTGTATTGGTTTCGTTCAAGTATCTCCTTTTCACAACAGAGCTCCTAGAGGATGAATACTTATACCTTAGCATATAGGGTAACCAGAGATTTAACTTTTTTCTTCTTCCTCACCATTTTAGCCAAAATTATGAGGCTGATGTTCATTGGCTCTAATTGGCCTGCTCCGGTCATGTGCCTTTCCCGAACCAATCACTATAGGGTGCAAATACTTTCATTGGCCAAACATAGGTCATTCTCCCCAGATCATGGGGTTGGTCCCATGGAACCTGTTACTAAAAGCAAATTCTTCACTACAACACCAATCCCATTAAAACAGTTCCAACACTGCCCAATTACTAATAAAGAATTCTACAATGGCACTGTTTTCCAGTAGAAATTTCATATCTGGGTAGATCACAGAGGTAGAGCTGGTCTTTAAAGAGAGGACAAAGAAGGTGACTCATGGCCATGTGGCTCTATTTTAGGAATGCTGCAGATTCCTCTTGCCTAAAATATCTTCCCCATCTGCCAACCACAGTCTTAAATTCCAATTCCACTACTGAGATTCATTGTTTGGGGCCTATAACATGGACCCTCCAAGCTGCTTTGGAAAAACATGTAAATACCTCTTAGCATGTATCAGCTTTTAACACCTTGACATTGATTACCTTGTCAGATGGATGATGACAGGGAAGGCAACAAGTGAGGAGTCCCTCCGAGGAAAGAGTCTAAACAGGCTAAAATATCACAAAGGGCAGACCTGGAACTGTGTGATCAGGGTGATGGGGCAAAGTGAAAAGGGTGGCAGGTGACAGGACATTCGAGACACAGCCTATCTGATTCACAATTTCTCTTGGTAACAACGTTACCCACAACACACTTAATTGTGTGTTAGAAAGGGTATCCGCTGAGAGGATGTTTGGGAATCTAGTCCCTTCCCCTAACAAGATAATTCCATGTTGGAGACATGGCCGTAGAACAGCATCTGTCCTGGGTCTGCAGGGAGAGGGGAGATTGTTTAAATAGAAAATGCTCACCAGAAAGAACCTCAGACTCTAAGAACCTTCTTGAAATATTCCTAGCTTCTAATAGTTAAACAAAGATGTTCCCAGAACGTTTGTTGATCTTTTCTATTGACATGAAAGTGCTAGTTCCTAAATGACATTTTGTTTTGTTTTGTTTTTTTCCAGCTAATGCAGTAACAGTGAGAGAGCAATACCCCAAAGCTAGCTTCCCACATCATTTGGGACAAGATATTTTCCTTCTTTAGAGGGCCCCAAACTTGAACTCTTCATTACTAAGTTTCTTATCTCACCAGGCCCCATCTTCCTAAAGGGAATTATAACAATGTATAACAATAAAAATCTTCCCAAAAGTTTAGTAAGTAGGTGGAAAAAGAGAGAGAGAGAGAAAGGAAGGAACTCAAACTATCAGCAGTGGTTACCTAAGGGAAGGGAAACGTGATGAAGGTGAAGGTAGTGGAAAAGAAAATTTACATTTTATTCTATATATTTTATTATTGCTTGACTTTTGTTTACCATGATGGTGTATTCATGAATTCTTTTAATAATTTAGAATTTAGTTAAATTTGCACTTAATTGATTCTACCAACTAGAACTTGTTCTCACATTTGGGATTAAACTTGATGGAGGCCCGGCCAGCTCTGTGGCCTAGATAAATGCTGACCACATGGAGAAAAAGTGTATCCTATAAATGGTCCCCACTGTCTGAATTAAGCTTAAGAATGGTGCTCAAATTATATAAAGCCAAGCTGAATAAAAATGCAAAATACTCCAATTCTTTGTTACATCTACTTTTTTCCTTTTTTCAAGACGAATGAACTACTGCTGTTCTTGAGAGTGTCATAAAGATACAGGTCGGTTATACTACTCCCCTGGATGGGTTTCAGTTGGTAATAACTGGTTTTCTGAGAGGTTTGAGTTAAAGCTCTTATGTAAATAGAAAGAGGCTTACATAATGCTCTTTAAACTAGAACTTTGAAGACAATCTGCAGTAGGCATATGAAATCTGTCTGTGCCGCAAATGGCATCTGAAAACTATCAGGAAGCCATCCAAGATTTGGTTCAAGAAAACTGGAAGAATAAACACCCACCGTGCAAGCTTCTGATCAATCGTTTAACCAAACCGCAACCACAACCAAACAGAGAGTATGTGAGCGATGTGTTTTGGGTTTATAGCAGTGCTAGTAAACCAAAGTGTGTTTCAGCAGCGCTCTTGAGTACAGTTCATTGTAAATTTCTGCGTAAAATTCTCCAGGGGCTGGAGTCATGCCTTCGGCCGTTTCCCTCCCTGTAAGGTTAGACAGTGCATCATCTCACGGAAGAGGCTAAACTGGTATCGATTTTCCAATTTCTAAAAGGAGTAACCACTTGCAGCAAAAGCACGCTGGGGGCGGGAGGTGGCGGGGAGGGGTGCTCTGTGTGAAGGGGAAACACACTTCAAACAGAAAGCGCTGAGGAGTGGGGAAGAGGGAGCTGCGGTGAGCGAGCCGCGGCTCCTCTCTGCAAGTATCGAGGCTGCGAAGTTCTGGCCACAACAGCTGCGACGCTCTAATTCTGTGGACCTGCCGGGAGAGCTGTTTCTTTGCCAAAAGAGAGAGATTTCTGTATTTCTCAGGGAGGCGGGACGAACCGTCTTCCATCCGTTTTCACTGCCGCCTCACGTTGATCACCCCGATCCTTACGCCCTCCTCTCCGAACCCCATCCTTGCACAGCAGAGAGGGAGAGACCGGGGACGGGGAGCGCGCGCGCACTGGATTTCAAACTCGACCAAACTTTCCAGAAGCCCCCGGCCTTCGCGAGACTCCGTGCAGGCGCCCCTCCCGGCTTCCCCGCCCTACAGTCCCCGGGGCCCAGAGGAACGGTGGCCTAACTTTCAAGTCCATTACAACCCTGAGATTGGATTGCACCGGGGACTCGGGGTTCGTGAAGTAACTGCTGAGTCTGAGCGAGCTTGGGGCCGCGCGCTGGGGGCCGGCCGGCCGGGCGGCGGGAGGGAGGGAGCGGCCCCGCCTGCAGCCTCGGGAAGCGTCCCGCCCCGCCCGGCCCGGGAACGAGCCCCTCTCCGCGGGCCCCTTCCCCACCCCCTCCGTGGCCACCCTCCCCCCCCCGCCCCGGTCCCGACGGCCCCGCGGGAAGGGGACCCCGCAGGCAGAGCCCCCCGCCGCCCGCATCTGCTAACTGCCCCGACACCTCCTTCCCCTGCCACGTAACACACCATTGACGACCGTGTAGACTCGCACTCCCACACGCCTGCCCTTTCCCCAGAAGCCTGAAAGTGGCTGAATGGAAACACTGACACGTGAAAACTCTATTCTGAGTGACTTAGCATCCGCCGCCTTGAGGTTTTAATCTTGCTCGGCTCGTCCCGCCTGGCGTTCGGGGCAGCTGTCCGCAAGGTCCCGGCGTTCTTTACTGTCCCAGGGGAAGGTGAGGGGAGAAGGATGGGGGGAGGAGGAAACGTGAGAGGTCTGGGGCCACTCGGAATATCCAAGAGGACACTCCAAATCCTAATCCCAGGAACTTAAGTCCCGTGCATTGTTTCCAAGCCAAATGCACATGGCAGCTTTCTTCGGAGCCCTGGGATCCCCAAATCACGTCTTAGGAACCGGGAGAACTGACGCGCGCGCCACCACTGACCGTCTGTCCTGGGGTTGAGGGGCGATGCGGGTACTGCTCGCCCTAACCCTGCCACCCTTCATCAGCAGCAGGTTTCCAAGTACGGAGACCCACACACACACACCTGGTCCTTCTCCTCGCCCTGTGGCCGTCGCCCCGCCCTGTGTTGCCCCAGACAGGGTCAGACTGAGGCTAGACTGGCCTTGAAGGCGTGGACGCCTGTGGCCAACAAGGTCTGAGATTTCAAAACGTCGGGGCACCGCTGGGGAGAGGGCAGACAAACCTCTTATCAGACCTCTTCACGAAGGAAATGAGTGCCCTTGTCTTGGCCTTTGGTTGTTCCCCACCTAAGAAAACCTTTTTTCTTTTGCAAACACAACATCGAGGATCACTTGCATCCCTGCAAAATTCTAGCTTAGACGTTTTTTCTCAAAAGCGTTCGTGGTGCGTTTTGACAGGACTTTCCTTTCTTCCGCGTCCCTGCAGGGATCTTCCCGCCTAGTTTTCCCTGCCTGAGACACTGACTGGTGGCCCAGCCTTCTCCCGGACAGTTGCAACGGGTCCCTCTGGTGCGCCAGGTCTACTAGGGGACCGCCCACCAAGCTCCCTGCTCTCCATCTACCACTGTCCGTACCAGGTGGAGAACGACTTCATTCTCTACGGTATGACCTCCAACCCGATGGCTCTTCCTGATGAAGCCAACGGAAGAAGGAAAGGAAAGCAGTGTAGATGGTGGCTGGACACCCCAAAGGTTGACCTCAGAGAAGGAAAACCTTCCACTACTGCCTCTCCCCACCTTGCATTGTATCCCTGGAACCTGGAAATGAAAATGGAAATTGTTTGATGTATGAGGAGACTTTATCTAATTAGGGCATAAGAAATTTAATCTTTCCAGCGTGGAGGTCATATAATTAATGTTAATTTAACACTCAAATTCTCAGTCATTAATTTTTATTCTCTTAAATGCAGTTTGGCAGGTGCCCCTGATCCATGGCAATGGATTTTACTGGATGTGAGAGCACACTTGGTCTTAGGAGTGACTCACCACAGACCTTCTCATCCTAATAACAAGATCACATCATGTATGCATTATTAAGCCACGTAATTGAACGGTCCATAGTTTGCATATCAGACTATTAAAATAATGTGTTTTGCTTTTCTCTGAACACGAATTGTTCAAGCCTCTGCGAATATGTGGCGATTCTGATAATTATCACCAAATTACTACAAATGTTCTCTTCATTAACGTGATTTCTTTCAAGCATTTTTAAAAATGTGAATATTATTATGAATTAAGGAACTTCTTACAAAGTTGTGTCAACTTTTTTTTTTTTAAGACTTGTCACTTGGAAGGAAAGGATATAGTTTAAATGGAGGAGGGAGAGAAACTCTCTTGCTATGCTTTTCAAATGGCTTCCTGCAGCCAACTAAAAGTTTTCTCTCTAGTTTTTCAGGCAGCTTCTAGGCAAGAGACAGACACAGAGAGAAGAGAGACACAGAAAGAGAGAGAAAGGGGGAGAAAGTGGGGGGGGATTTAAAAGCCACAAGAGAGTAACAGAATTAATTTTTTTAAGTTTTTACTATCTGATTCCCTTCTGGTGTAGATAACTTGTCCCCACAAATAAAATCTTAACTTTTTACCTGTCCTAGAGTAAACGAATATTCCCCCTTTTAAAAAATACCAACTCCAAATTTTCTAAAGCTAACAGCTCACAATTAACTAAATAGTGCTGTTTTCCCCTAGCTCTTCTGAGCTATGTGGTTGGAGAAATTATAAGCCGTAAAGAGCCTTTATTGTAACCCCTTCACACACTGTTTTCAAAGTTGAATAGTAAGATTTAGAAAGAAAGAAAGAAAGAAAGAGAAAGAAAGAACACTACTGCAAAATAAGAGTCTTTTAAATGTGAGAAATTTGCATCTATACTCCTTTCTAGTCAAATTTCCCTTTGAATGATTTTTAAACTTAGAACAACAGGTCATTCTGCCTCTGGTGTCATCACTCCCTCCCGGTACAGGGTACAGCGTCTGCGCCGCGCGCAGGTCTCTCTCCTCCGACGGCGCTTCCAGCGCGGAGATGCTGCCATCAGTCCCGGCAAAGAGGGAGTTCTACCCATCGGAATATCTCCCGAGTTTGAGAAGGTTGTGAGATTTTTCCTAGGTAAAATATGGCAGGGAAAGAGGAGAGAGGGCGAGAGAGAGGGAGCGAAGGGGGAAGAGAGAGGGAGAGAGAGAGAGAGAGAGAGAGAGAGAGAGAAGAGATGGGAGAGAGGGAGAGACTGGTGCATTCCGCCCGCTTCAGTAGTAACCTGCGCGGCTGTTCCCTGCTGGGCTGGATGTCCCCTCCCCTCTTTCGGTGCCCGGATCCTCTGGGCCCCTCTTCGGGAGCCCGCAGTTAGCTCTCCGGGGAAGGGGTGCCAGGCCCCGGGCGGCACTTTTATTTTGGCTAAGAGGAGGGAACGCTGCTCCCAGGCCCGAGGGAGGCGAACTGAGCCCTTCTGTTTGGATTTCCCTTCTCGCTATAGCAACCGGCAGCATCCGGACAAAAATGCGCCCTCCCTGGACAATGGCCCGGCCTCCCGCTTCTCGCCCTCTCCTTCCTCCCCCGGATCGCAGCCAGAACCTGCCTAGGAGCTCAGTGGCTCGGTGGCAAGGAACGCCCCCTCCCAGCCCGCGGCGTTCCCCAGCAGTCCCCCCGGAGGTCAGGCCGGGGCGCCCGGACGCCGCCGCCCGTTCTCCCCACCCAGGCTGATGCCCCACGCAGGCCCGGGCCGGGAAACGCAGCCTCCCGGCGGAGCACGCGGGCTCCCACCGCGGACTTCTCCGAGGGATTGTGTGGGTGGTTGGCGGGCCCTGAGTAGCACAAACTCCAGCTTTTTTCAGGGTTAAAAAAAAAAAAAAAAGGTTAGTATAATGCACGAAGGAGACTACTCCCCCCATCCCCTGCACATTCACATAAATATAAGTAAGCATCCTAAACCACGGTCCTAGGCTTGATCTCTGACTTTCTTTCACTCTCACAAGGTTCATTACGTTCCCTTCCGTGCCTATTCATTATTCTCTCCCTCTAACCTAGGGCGTAATATGATCAGGCCTGTGACTCTACCGTGTCCTGTTTTCCTATTTTTGCATTTAATGCTGGGACCCGGCTGCCCTAGACTACCACCGAAACCTCGCAGGAAAGACTAGAGGGGTGAGCTGGTCTCATTGCTCCAACCTGACTAAGGCTCCCTTTTTCTGAGTCTTCTTCCAGACAATGCCAGCCTCTACATTCCCAGGACCCACATTCTGGAAACCTGCCTTTTAAAAAATAGTCCTCTCTAACTTCATTAAGTCCAAAAGTGCCCAGAATGACAGCTTTGAATCTCAGAGACCTAGAAGAAGGTCCCGGCCCACAGCTATTACCGCTGTGGTCAACTGTACACAAGAAAAACTTCGCTCCGTGCACCCAGACACTAGCAAGAGACTATTAAGGGCACTCTTAACACTTTAGCAGGGATTTGCATTCGTGCTCTGTTGAACCAGAATAAGAAAAATGAAGTCCGACCTCAACTAAATGCATCTTTGTTTCCCCCAGCGATGGAAACCCAGCCCTAGACCTTGGACAGAGTCCTCGTGAAATACGCCCTCCCCCCGCGCCTGTGCGCAAGTGTGTGGGAGTGCTCTTGCCCTCCGCTTCTCAGATTGTCCCAGAGGATAAGAAAGGGAAGGGATGGTGGCAAGGACTTCATCTCAGTACACCTCCAAAAGCTTCAGAGCTGAGGTGGTTTCTGTTGAAATCACTTTTATGTATCAAAGAGTTGTCATTTCCTCCTGGTGGCCATCCACCTGCTTTAGGGCAAGGGATGGGGGTGGGAAACACCTTCAGGCTCCACTGTTAGGAAGTCATTTAACTGATAGTCTTTTGAAAACGAAATTTCAGAAAGGGAACTAGGAGCCACCAATCCCCTCGTGTTCTGTTCCTGATATTTCAATATAAACAAGCTGTATTATCTCCAAATAGAATTTGTCTCGCACACTGATGGAATGTGTCCTTTATGCTTTCTCCCCCGTAAGGCCTCAAATTCACCACTCAAAATTTAGCAGGCTTCCTTTGGTAAATTACCCAAAGTAACCCCTGAAACAGCTAGACTGCCTGGGCGATGTGGTTTTAGAAGTCTTTAAGCCATGCCTGTCTATAAAATATTCACTTGTGGACTACAGAGGGGGTATCATTTTTAATGATGAGATTCAGAACTGGAAGAAAAGGAGAAAGAGGTTAATATCCATGAATTCAAGTAATTTCATTTCAAAACACTGAACTTAAAACATTACATCTCACTGGTTTACACAGTAGTGAAGATAAAATAGAATCATCCGTATGTGAGGCATGGACAAACACAGATTTGCCAAGAATATGAAGAATGGGAGTTTCAACTTTCAGAAAACTTTTCCTTCTTCAAGACCGTTTATGACATGGAGACAGATGCACATTTAGAAACTTGTAAAATGTATGTATAGATAGTAACATATAAATCTATGTGAGATTTTTTTAATTGAGGAGACATTGTGCTCCTACATAATTAAAGATATTAATTTCTGTCCTTTTTTTAAGGTAAATGTTTATTGTTTCTCTCACAAGAACTGGCAACTTGGAAATGCATGTTCTTTGCTCCTTATAAATGCATCCCCAAGCCTGCAATTCTTCGAGCTTTAAGGAGGTTTTCATTAAAGGAGCTAGCTGCCTCTTTGTGTGGATTGGCTGTTTAAAACTACAGCTCTGAAGTGGGAACCTCAGTTTTGACATTCTGTAGGCCCTTAGCAAAGAAGTTCCATTAAACGTGCGAAGCTCAAACAGCTTCTGGGAACTAGCAGGAGAACAGAAAGCACAGGAATGAATGACTGAGACAAGGGAGGAAGAGGAGGAGGAGAGGAAAAGGAAGAGAAAGAGAAGGGATTCACAGAATCCTCCTCCAAGGTGGATACATTAAAAAGGAAGTCCCAGTAGGCAATTTTACCCAAGTTTAAACCAGCTGCCACCTCCTAAGAAAATTTCCTTCGTTTCCTGATTTCTGTTATCATAAAACTACATCAACAAGAAATAAATGAAGATCAAACGAATACCGTCTCACCTCTATTTTAATAACTGTGTCCTTTCAGCTCCATGTATGGGAGTGATTATGGTGGTTTTTCTGCCAAGTCCTGGTATAGAGAAATACAATAAATGATATTTTACATATGGTGTGAGTGTGTTTCCTAGATGAACCAAGTTAATAAATTAGAGTTCAGGTTACAATGCATAGGTTGATACCATTACTGTTACTCAGGTGAAGACTTTGCGGGCCTCAGGTCAAGGTGCTGGGCACTACCAAGACCCAGGCCCGGCTCGCTCTTTCGAGAAGTGTGACAATGTGGGGATAATTATCGGTCTTTGGGGTTTAGCTCGGATTCGCTGAGTCGTTTCTCTCCAGGCAGTGCAGGAGGGAGTCCGCACCAATTCCTTAGACTCGTCCAGGTCAGGATACCGACTCAGTAGAGCCCTTGCTGGGACCTAGGGGAAGGGGATGGGCTGTCGCTGTTGCCAGGATCTCCTCCCAGGGCGCCTGGAGCTTGTTCTCGAGGAAGGGGCCCAGGGGACCCCTCAGTCAGCCCCGGAGGCTGTGAGGCCCGCGTGAACCGCCTGCTCAGCCTTTGTCCTAGCCAATGATCTCGGGGAGCTGTACTGAAGTGAGGGAGATATCAAGACACCTTGTCAGTTCAAAGCATTTTAGGGTTGTTTGAAATCCTCTCCTCGTCAACGTAAGCAGCCTCTGTATTTGAACAGTTGCTTTGAACAGTGAAAGGGAATGAGCTGAATCGAAACCTGGAGGTGTCTCCCCGAGACACCTTCAACATGCTTTTATGAGGGTGGAGAAAGGCAGGCAGACGTGCAGACTCTGCTCCAGCGGGGTCAGCCGCAAAGAAAGGCGCTCACGATGGGGGGAGAAAGGTAAGGGAGGACCGAGAAGCCCCCATCTGGGGCTGAAACCTCAGAGAGCCCAGGTTCCCGGAGCCCCGGGGAGGGGCAGCGCCGGAAGGCAGACTGGAAGCCGAGGCTACTCAGGACCCGGCGTTCGCGCCAACCGGGCCTCCGGCGACAGCCGGGGAGGCGGGAGTGGCGCGGGGGGTTGTGGGGGGTGGTACCCAGAGCCACTGTGCGCGCCCAGCCCAGCCCAGCCGGCCCGGCGATTGGCCCGGCTCCGGGGGTGGGGGTGGGATGCAGAGGCTGAGGCCCAGGAGTAGGACATTGCTTTGTGTACTCCCCGGGATTTACTGGGTGTACTAATCCGGTAGAACCACCCGGCTTACCCTGTTGGGAACGTTTCGGCTCCGTCGCCTGCCAGCGAAATGAGGCGGGGGTGGGGGTGGAGTGGAGACCCGGGACGTCAGCGTGGCATGGATCTCCGAGCAGTAATCGCCAGTGAAGTCCCATTGCAGACAGGAAGTTGGGATGTACACGTGCAGTCTATTCTTGCTCCCCTACCCAACACCCCAGCGCCCAAAGCCCGAGACTGGGGAAAGGGAGGCAGAAGGAGAGGAGGGAGGGGGACTTTTAAAGTGTCTCTGAGTCAGGCCGCCTCGGTTCCCTCGGAGATTGGAAACCTTTTTCTTCCCTCGAGTGTTTCACCCCACCGGCTGCAAAGGGCCTTGTCCCTTGAGAAATGAGAAATCAAATCCAGAGAAAAGCAGACACCTGCCCCGGAAGGGGGAGGGGGGTGAGCTTGTTCAGCGCCCGGACGCGGCCCTTCCCGGCGGCTGGATCCTTCCATCTGTGCGAGCTCTGAGTTCTCCCAGCCGGGAGGCGGGGAAGGAGGGCAGCCGGGGGGCAGGGGGTGAGAAGAGGCGCGGCAGGCCGGGCGGGACGCGGCTGGCGAGCGGCCTGTGCGCTCCCAAAGCCCCGGGAGAGCCAAGCGCCCAGCGCTGGGGAATCGGAACTGCTGCGGAGGGAGGCGGTCCTGCCCTCCGCCCATCCCCTTTACTCTCAGTCGAAAAGCCGCGGGCGCCAGCCGCAGAGTCTGTGCGCTCCGGGGCTTGGACTTTTTCATTTTTTCGTAGCCAGGCAAAGTTACGGGATTCCTAGCAGCCCCCAGGCGAGCGGCCGGAGTGGCTCCGCGCTTGCGCGGGAACCCAGCGCCACAAGGTGTGTGTCCTCGCCTCGCCGCGCGGGTGCGCGCGTGGGGGGATGCAGGTCCGTTCCGTTGGCGGCCTGTGGGCTCGCCCCTCCCCTAACGATTTCTCTCTCTTCCACACACACGCTCGTAAACAGAGGGCACGTGGAAATTCTCAGCCACAGCGCCTTGCCCGGGCGGGTGCTCAACGTGGTGATTTATAAACAGCTCAGCCACTCCCCAAAGGCCTCCGCTCCTCGTTAGTCATGATGAATTCTCTGGCCCGTTCCACTTTGCTGTCTAGATTAAGATGCTCGGAGGCCCCAAAGTGCTCCCCTTGAGCGTTGATTTGGCTTTCCTCACAAACCCACGACCACCGGCAGCGCCAGCGCTAGGGCTACAACGCGCGAGGCCGAGGGTGAGAGGCGGGGACGCAATTCACTTTCCCTGTGGTTTTTTGTTTGTTTGTTTGTTTCCCTTCCCGGCAGGAACTTCTGATTCGTTTTGCAGTATCCGTCCAGTACACTCGGGCCTGCGCGGTGGTTCCGCTGCTCCAGCACGGGTCCGCGCCCGGGTCTCTGCTACCCGGCTAGCAGGCTCCGAAACCCTCGGCAGGCACCTGCTCCCGGCGGCTAGGACACCGACGGCGCGACGCGCTCGCGCTGGGAAGAGCTGTGCAGCCAGGGCAGGGTCCCGCAGTCTCGCTCTGGAGTTCACGGCTGAAGGCTAAGCACGGAGCTTCGCCAGTGAGCGCCTGGGAGCTGAGTTAGACCAACCCACCAGCTGGCGTCCGCCGAAGTTTAGGATCAGGAAGGTTCCCCTAGTACTGCCCATTTTTCTTCACACGCTCTTCCTCCCTTTCGAAGCAGCTAACGGAAAAGTTGCATCCAAAAGCTCCAGGAGCACGACGAAGCGCTCACGCAGTCCCCGCGGTTCCGCTTCCTGGAGCCGCCCTTGGTGCCTCCCCCGCACCCGGAGGCCGAACACCCCTTGCCAGGCGCTCCTGTAGCCTGGCACAGGGCGAAGGTCTACCGGCTCAGGGTCCTAGTTTCCTAAACCAAAAACTGTGCGCGCGCCCCAGTGTTTGAATGTGTCAGAGACTTTCAGAGTTTTGTTTTCAGTCCAGACCGCTGCGCTGTCAGAGCAGGCAACTCCGCTCCTGGACAGGAGTCTCTTACAAGCCGAGGCACGGGCTGAGCCTGCCTCTCGTGGGGTCCTCATCCCGAGGGGCTGGAAGACAATTAGGCCTGGAACCTAAAAGGAAGACATCCTACGCTAGCGGCGGGGTGGAGAGGAAGAAGAGGACCTTTATTGGGGCAAAAGTGTCCGCACACCCTGGAGCAAGAAGCTCATGGGCACTGAAATTCTAACTGTGGGGGAAAGGAGACTTCAACAGGGGGTCTAGTCTGACTTCTGGCTCTAGATATGAGACGTTGGCGTGTGTGTGTGTGTGTGTGTATGTGTGTGTGTCCCAAGGTGAATAAAAATCGGACTCCCCATGGCTTGTTGGGACTCAGCCTTTCTCTTCTTCCTTCTTCACCCCCCTCTCCCGCCCTATTGGGAGGAGAAGGTGGACTGACATCCCCCTCCCCTCCGCCACCCAAGTCTTGCAAGTGTCTGTGGTCGATAGATGGCTGGGGCGCCCCCCTCCTCCACCGGGACCGCCCGGCGCGTCTGCTTGGGAGACAGATGGGGGGCGGGCCCATCCGAGGGGCGGAGGAGGCCGGGGGTGGGGGAGAAGGGGAGGTGAGAACTCTGAGATTCTGAATTGGGTGGAGAGGGGGGACCGGAGGAGGGCTAAGAGGACTCCGCGCCGGGGGGGGGGGGAGGAGGGGACAGCTCTGCGCCAATCAGTGGCGCCGGCCTGGGAGATTGCTAGCGGTATCCACGTAAATCAAAGGGCGCGGAGCCAATGGGAGGGGGCGGAGGGGGCGGGGCCCAGGCGCGTGCCGCTGCGAGCTGGCGCTGCCAAGAGAGCGGGAGAGAGCTGGAGAGAGCAGGGAGAGGGGGGGAGCGCGGAGCTAGTCAGAGAGTGAGAGAGAGCAAGGAGGGAGAGGAGGAGAAAGAGAGCGAGGGCGGGCGGGAGGCGGCGGCGGCGGCAGCAGTAATAGCAGGAGCAGCAACAGAAGGCGTCGGAGCGGGCGTCGGAGCTGCCCGCTGGGGAGAGAGGAGAGAGACAGCGAGCGAGCGAGGAGAGGAGCCCGAGGCGAAAAAGTAACTGTCAAATGCGCGGCTCCTTTAATCAGAGCGCTCAGTCCGGCTCCGAGAGTCATGGCGACCGCAGCGTCTAACCACTACAGCCTGCTCACCTCCAGCGCCTCCATCGTGCACGCCGAGCCGCCGGGCGGCATGCAGCAGGGCGCGGGGGGCTACCGCGAGGCGCAGAGCCTGGTGCAAGGCGACTACGGCGCGCTGCAGAGCAACGGGCACCCGCTCAGCCACGCTCACCAGTGGATCACCGCGCTGTCCCACGGCGGCGGCGGCGGGGGCGGTGGCGGCGGCGGCGGGGGCGGGGGTGGCGGCGGGGGCGGCGGCGACGGCTCCCCGTGGTCCACCAGCCCCTTGGGCCAGCCGGACATCAAGCCCTCGGTGGTGGTACAGCAGGGCGGCCGCGGCGACGAGCTGCACGGGCCGGGCGCCCTGCAGCAGCAGCAACAGCAGCAGCAGCAGCAGCAGCAGCAGCAACAGCAGCAGCAGCAGCAGCGGCCGCCGCATCTGGTGCACCACGCCGCCAACCACCACCCGGGGCCCGGGGCATGGCGGAGCGCGGCGGCTGCGGCGCACCTCCCGCCCTCCATGGGAGCGTCCAACGGCGGCTTGCTCTACTCGCAGCCCAGCTTCACGGTGAACGGTATGCTGGGCGCCGGCGGGCAGCCGGCCGGGCTGCACCACCACGGCCTGCGGGACGCGCACGACGAGCCGCACCACGCTGATCACCACCCGCACCCGCACTCGCACCCGCACCAGCAGCCGCCGCCCCCGCCGCCCCCGCAGGGCCCGCCCGGCCACCCCGGCGCGCACCACGACCCGCACTCGGATGAGGACACGCCGACCTCGGACGACCTGGAGCAGTTCGCCAAGCAGTTCAAGCAGCGGCGGATCAAACTGGGATTTACCCAAGCGGACGTGGGGCTGGCGCTGGGCACCCTGTACGGCAACGTGTTCTCGCAGACCACCATCTGCAGGTTTGAGGCCTTGCAGCTGAGCTTCAAGAACATGTGCAAGCTGAAGCCTTTGTTGAACAAGTGGTTGGAGGAGGCGGACTCGTCCTCGGGCAGCCCCACGAGCATAGACAAGATCGCAGCGCAGGGGCGCAAGAGGAAAAAGCGGACCTCCATCGAGGTGAGCGTCAAGGGGGCTCTGGAGAGCCATTTCCTCAAATGCCCCAAGCCCTCGGCCCAGGAGATCACCTCCCTCGCGGACAGCTTACAGCTGGAGAAGGAGGTGGTGAGAGTTTGGTTTTGTAACAGGAGACAGAAAGAGAAAAGGATGACCCCTCCCGGAGGGACTCTGCCGGGCGCCGAGGATGTGTACGGGGGGAGTAGGGACACGCCACCACACCACGGGGTACAGACACCCGTCCAGTGAACTCGAGCGGGGGGGAGGGGCAGAGCGCGGGGCTCCCCCTCCCCTTCGGTCCGCGACCCTTTGCCGGCCCCCTTGTTCCCTCTCTAACTTCTGATTGTTCTTTTCTTTTTAATTATTATTTCCCCGTCCCTTAAAAAGAAAAAAAAAATAAGGAAAACAACTAAGGCACTGGACTATCCTTTAAACGGTAGCAGGTGTAATGATATGTTTTGACCTTTACAGGCTAGTACCCAGGCAATGGAGTGGAGTGTCTCATAGAGAGAGTGAGAAGAGAATGTGTGTGTGTGTGTGTGTGTGTGTGTGTGTGAGAGAGAGAGAGAGAGAGAGAGAGAGAGAGAGATGGCAAGCACTGAGTTAAATACCTGGCAAAACTAAATAAATTACCAAAAAGACAAAAAAATCTACCAAACCGTGAGAAACACAAAACACAGCTCCTGATGCTTGGAGTTGGCACATGCTGCTGTGTTTATTTAATGTGGATCCCCATCAGGAAAGAGGGAAAAATACACACGTTCTTTGATGTAGGCAAAACTTAACCACATAAATTTGCACTGCAAGAAAATTGAAGTTTACATGAACAAATTCACAAACATGTTTTTCTTTCTCCCAGCGTTAATTTTGAAGTTGCCGGGTTTGGTTTGGTTTGGTTTGGTTTGGTTTGGTTTGGTTTGGTTTTTATTCCTTGGAGAGAGTTGAAGCCAGCTTTTGGCCACTCTCCATCTCTAATGTTCTTGTGTTGCCCCTCTAGTTATTCTTACTGTTTGTGAACTTTGATTACCTTCAGATTCCCCCCTCCTTACATTGGTATAACGTTTATTTGCTCCTTTTACCAAAGCAAACCGATTGACTTCATACAAAATAAATAATGCTCTGCTTTCAGGAAATGTGCATGGTCTACCCGCTTTATCCAAGGCAAGAATTCTGTTTGGAATACAAAAATGAAAGTGAAGCATTGGTTTTTGTTACCAGCCACAAAGTAAACTTCATTTTCAGGCAGTGTTTCTGGGGGAGGTTGAGGAGGGAAGAAAAAGAAAAATCGATAGTGAGTGACTGATTGCTTCATTTTATCAGGCGGGCCCATTGTGAAAGAGCTCAGAGGAAATGTGGAGGTTAAATATATTTCCAGAGTTGTCCAACAGAAGGAAAGTGGCACTTCGAAGAGAACTAGGGAAATATGTATCTTCAGACACCCCTGTACAGTTCTCTGGCTTCGGTTTTAATAACTTAATTATGAGGAATTATTTGTGCTGACAGCAGCAGTTAAACTTTGTTCCTCTAATAGCTTTTGTTTTTTAACATAAAGAAAATAATCTGAGAACTTAATGGTGTATGCATAGACTGTGATTCTTAGCACACAAATACCCATATGCATACAGAGAATATCTCCACTCTAGGCTGACTTTGTCTTCACTAGCTCATTTGTTTATCAAATCATATATAAGGTCCCACACCCTCTTCTTCTGTAATCTATTACAGAAAATACCAGTTTGACTTGGCCAGTTTCCCCCCCTCTTTTACTAAAGAAGCCAAATGAAGTAGAAAAAAATGTTATTTTCAATCCTTCCTTTTCTCCCTTTGTTAACAGTTTTAAGTGCGTTTTTTGACCTTATCTTGATGGAAAACGGTTAACTCTCATAACAAAAGACTCTACCGGGAAGTGAAGGTGGAAAAAAAAACTTGTAACTTTATTGAAAATAAATACCATTAAACTGTGATCAGTTAAAATATTAAATAATAATCAGCACAAAAGGGCGCTAAAAGGGAAAACACTTTTTATTCATCTTAAAAGTTTGGGGCTTTTTTTTCTGGTTAGTTATTAGACAAATTTTTATTTTAAGAAATTAAATTCTCACTACCAGAAAATTATTGTTCGGCATCAGATTAGCATTGCAATCAGTAGTTAATGTTTTAGGAACTATGCTTTATATTGTCTTTTCAAACACCTGTGATTGTTTCATTTTCAATGTTTTTGCAAGATAAATGATGGCTTATAATGGGCATATTTATTTGCCTGTATTTCATTTCCCCCAATGACTGTCACAAGGAGATGGGCATGGAGCTGCTTCGGGGTGCATCATGCCGCCTGTTCCTAAGGTGTGGGAACTGGCCTTTAGTGAAGCAATCCAGAGCAGGGCATAGAGCCAATGGTAAAGCGAGGAAATGAATTTTCACATTCTTATTACCAAGTGGATAAGGTCAGAAGCTGGAGTTCAGGGGACGTGTCTATAGCTCCTCTAACTCTCATAGGTTTACTAAGATGAAAGTTACCACTGAACCTTACCACTATGTATATATGTTTAATATCTGTCTTTTGAAATGCAGAAATAGTTTAAATGTTTCTTTGTCTATTTTCTTTTTTTTTAATGCTACCCAGGGAAATATTTTCATATCATTTTTAAGTGGCCTGCCTCAATGTATATTTATTTCTTTTAAAGCAAAAAGGTTCTGGAAACTGTTTTTCTGTAGCTTTAAATGAGTAGGTGAGCAAAATCTATATGGGATGTAATTTTTTTTGTTCAGTCTCTTTAAAAATACTTTGTTTTGGTACATTTGGTTGTGCTTGTGGGGAAAATAAAAACGCAGAGATCCTTATATATTTATGTTAAAGTAATATTTTATTATCTACATAAAACAGAAATGCACAATACCTTCATAGTTTGTTCTAATTATTGAAATATCTTTATTTTATTTTAAAAATAGTGCCAAGTTTTAAGGGGGGAAAACCCTAGACCTTATACTGACTGAGTTGAGTTGTGTGTAAAACACTTCCCTTCCTTTATACTTCATAAAGTTTTGGAATAAATTTTATACATATACTGCCAGGTTTCATGTTTATAACTTTCAGGAGCTTTTTTTTTTAAAGAGAGAGTACTCTTCTGATTCACTTTTCTTTGCAAAAACTATCAGTCCCAAACCTTGCAGTCACTAAGCCTGTAGTATTCCATTGAAATGGTCATTGGGTTTGAACTTCAGTTTGTTTGCCATTTCATGGTCTGACAAAGAGGTGTTTGTCCCCTGAAATATCTGCAGTGCCCCTGCATCATCTTTCCAGGTTAGCTTTACCTTATCTGATTGTGCTTTTTTGGAGAGCATCCATGGAACTAGGTGGACTTTGATCTTTACCCACATGTCCTCACATAATTTGGGACCTACAGAAGAGCAAGGCTTAGTAAAGAGGATTATTCTTTTTCATAATTAACAAATATCTTTCAACAAAGAATGATTCTGACAATGTGCACTATGTGTGTTTACAAAGTGATTAGAGGTAGGTCCTCTATATTGTTCCTGTTAGGCTTACAGAAAAAGATGGAATTTGCAATGGTTTATACAATAGTGTCTATTTCTCATCAGACAAGCAAACAGGATCTGAAACAAGAAATGAAAAAAAGAAAATAACATAGGGGAAAGACTCAAGACCGGGATGCTAAAAACAAATTGTTTCAGATAGTCATAGATGGAACATCACAAGGTTTAAGGTTAGTGAGAAATCCAAGCAGTGTTGCATTAGTTTACAAGTTTGCTGATCTATTTAAAGTCCTTCTTGGAACAGTGGTTTAAGTATATATGCCCATTCTGAAAGGTAGTTTCTGGGCTTATTACATCTGATCATCTTTTCTAACTCCTAGTCAATATTACACAGGTCCCAAACAGATTCAGCCAAATGATCTTATCAATAGTCTGAACAAGAAGTGACAGAAAGAAGAAGTGTTTTGTGACTGCAGTCATGCTGATGGGTAAAATGTTTAAGCTGGCTATAGATTTGAGTTCTGCGTCAATATCCCCCTCCGTTGTAAGCAGAAAACAAGCAGCATCTGCCCTCTGCAGGGCATTTGAGTGGACCTTGAGAAGGCTTTTTTTGTTCTTAGCCACAGGGGCTACTGACTGGAAACCATCACGTGTTAAACGGACACGCCACCGTTTTGACCCATGCTTGCCGTTCAGACTCTAGAGCTACTTGGGCAGTTTTGATGCCCGTTTGGGGAGTGTATGGCATGCTAAGGTGAAAAACTCTATGGCTGCCACTGGGAGAAATTTGTGGGGCAGTCATCCCTAAAATGTTGACTAGCCACAACGACAAACCCTTTCGTTTCCCTAAAGACAATAATGCAGAACACGGCCATCCTGAAAGAGCTCCTGTGTTTCCTCAAGATAGGTCACTTTTAAATTTTATGGGGTAAGATGGGGAAGAAATGATCGTGTGGGAGAGTTATGCGAAGGTCAGATGGAGGGAGTGACCATAAATAATATTATGCTTGGCACTTCTAAACATTCTCAGTTCCCATGAACTTACCTCCCTTATATTTCAGATTCAACAACAAAAGCACTCTTCTCCTTCCCCTCCCGCTCCTGACAGTGGGAACCACACACTGGCTGGCAAAATTTTCTGGTGAAATGGCTTTAATAAAGGCATTCATCTTTCTATCTTCTTATGTCTTCAAAAGCAACTAATAAAGAGATGCAACAGCAACAATGGGGAAAAAATGGCATGTGAGCACATTGGTACCTGCCCTTGTGTGTCTATATGCTGCATTCATTTGCCTTTCATTTGCCTTACTGTGGAAGCGGCTTGGATAGTGCTGGGTTGCAGGGTGAGAGAAATGATCTTTTTATCACTGGTCTCTGTGATTTGTCTTTGTTGATTTTTCAATCAGTTTATAGAACTCTGTTCTAGATTCTATTGAATTCCTAGACAAGTTAAAGAATGAGGTAAAGAACGGAGCTTGTACAGAAAAAGGAAGAAGGATGGTGAAGTGAGGGTCAAAGGTAAAAGTGTTTCTTCGGGTCTGCTTGTATATTTCAGTGAGGCAAAAGGGACAGTGTTTATTTAAAATGAAAGAAAAAGATGCATCTTTGAAGTACTATGAATGAATCTTGACAATATGACTAAATGGGATGTACAGCTAAATTTATACAAATGTTTTCCCTGTTCAGGAAAGTTTACCTTTTCAGTGATGCATAGTCTCTTAACAGGGGGCAGATGGTGTTAGGAGAGAACCAGGGCTCCTGGTACATATTGCCCCTACTTGATTCAGGATGGGAAATAATGCAAAAGTGGCAGGGGCTTGCCACTCAGCTAGCAAATCATGGACTAAACTTGCTCACCTTTGTAGAACTTGGGCCAGAGTTATTTCAATGACCCTTATGTAGATGTGGGTACAGAAGGGCGAGAAAACGGCTTTTTAGTTTTCTTTAAGGCTTTGCTTGGTTGTGGAGATAAAGAAAAATCAGAATATTTTCACATTGTTCTTGTGTTTGGTGGGAAGCTAGGAAATTTGTTTCCTCCTTTTTTTTTTTAAGAAAAAAAGTTAATTAACTTTATCATGTAGTACTTTCCCTTTACCATACCAACAACTCTGCTTGGCTTAGCTATTAGAGGTTTTAGACACAATATCATATCCCATCAAAACAACCCTGGCCTCTCTTATTGTTCTTAGAATTCTGGTTGTTGATAACATTAAGATGTATTTCTTTTTTTTTTTTTAATGTCTGAAATGTTATTTAATACACCAGTAAAAGTGCATCTATATCTTAAAGTTAATTTCTTCCACGTCTTTCTGAGTTTTTATAGCTCTTTGTCTGGGATTTGGAGGCGGGGGGTCGGGGGGACTTCCTTACGCGGATCGCAGATGAAGAGCCTGGGCTCTGGAGTGGTCTGTGGCTGGCGGCAAACAGCTCTCTGCTCTCAGAATGGGGAGCTGTCATCTAGAAAAAAGAAGAAAATAAATGCCCCACAAAGACTCACTTGTCACTGATTTTAGAAAGACAGGGGAGCACTTGGACCCCATCTGAGCAATATGGAGGGGATTTTGATTGTTATAAATTGTATACGATTAACTCTCGGTGTGCAGAATGACGGCGATAGGAAACCTCGCTGTGGAGTAAATTTGAATCTGCATCCATTTTGATTTGGAGCATATATTTTTCCTCCCACCACTGTTTCCTCTGGGTTTGTTGTTTAAAAAGAAGGAAAGAAGAAAGCCACACACAAGTAAATATGGCCAAAGTTTGGCAGCAGAGTGGGAAAAAGAAAAAGTTTCTTGCGGGTTTGTAACACAAATTAGCCATTGTAAATCACTGGGCTTTACGGTTCGGGCAAAAAATCCTTGTGGAAAGTGTTGGGAGTTCTTTCCCTCCTCCTGTTAAGAAATCTCATCCCGTCCGAGGATTTTTATGTTCCACAGCACAGGATTCTGGAGAGAATGATTTGACATTAACAACTTTGGGTCGTTTGTTTGCTGCCCTAACAATATTCCTTCCAAGTTGTGACAGCGCCTGGGCCAGGCAGGCTAGTGTGCTGCGCGCGGGCGCCGGCCCGGCACCCGGCGCAAGAGAGACGCCCCAGCCCCGCTGCGCGCCTCCCACCTCGGGGAGCCCGGCCGCCGAGAGGAAGGCCCAGGCTGCTCGGCCAGCGGGCACGGTTGGGGGGGACCGAAGGAAGACGAGCCCGGCTTTTCCCTGACTCCAGCCCCGGCCTGCGCTCCGGACGCTGAACTGCCCCTGAGTGTTGGCCAGAGATGGAGATTCTCTGCGGCTCCCGCTCGGACGCCCCGACCCCTAGGGGGAGGGTCGACAGCCCGGACCTTCTGGGCCGTTCCAGCACTCTCCCTTTCCAGGCAGACCCTGGGAGGCGGAGGGGGGTCGGCGATTGGTGGGTTCGCCCACCCCAGGCTGAGGGTAGAGCTGGTGGTCAGAAGAAGGAGGGCAGATGCCCTGGGTGCGGCCACCGCCCCCGGGGAAGTTGTTCCTAGTCGCGGTGAGTTGGCGGGGCCTCTCTGGGCGCGCGCGTCGCCGGGGCAGAGATGCGATGGGGCACAGAGGCAACTAAGTGTCGAGGGTCCAGGGGCGAGTGACTCTCCTAGCTTTCTGCCTGCGCGGCTTTTCCGCTTGACTCTTCAAAGTTGGGCCCAGGACATGGCTTTGTGCTTGAGAGAGGCAATCGTGGGAGAAGGACCCCCAAGAGAAGAGGGCAGAGGAGGCGACTGCAGGAAAACTGGGGAGGAAAAAAGCTGCCTGTAAAGTAGATAATTTGGCCTTGTCCTGTTTGTCTATTTTGGGGGGAGAGGGGGTGGGGAGATGGGGAGGGTCAAGGAATGGAGCAAGGGAGCCGAGAGCTGGTAAGCGAAGTTCTGAAGCGTGTTCCCTTCAGCCCACACCCATCAAACTTGTGGCTGCTCCCGACCTCAGCTGCCTGCCTCCAGTGGAGCGGAACCGAGTCTCCCAGCGCTGAAACTGGGAGGAAAACGAACCTCTAAACCCTCGGACACCGATCTCTCCCTGCTGGACCTAAAGTCGCTCTTACATCTACACAGGAGGAAAGTCAGTTCCCCAGCGAAGGGAACCTGGGAGCCCCTCTGGGCACCCCGTCGTCCCAAGTCAGAGCTGAGGGCAGCGAGCGGGGAGGGGCCGCGCCGCACCACCCGAGGCCTGGGGTTCTCCTCTGGGGTGTGGGTACCCGAAGCCCAGGCGGATGGCCCCCTTGGTCCCCCAAGGCCCCTGGGAAGGGTCGCTTGGTGGGAGGAAATCACTCCATTCTTAAAACCCTTGTCGACGGGCGCTGGGAGTTCTAGCAAGGCCTTCCGCCTCTGGAGGAGGGGAGGCCCAGCGGGGCACTGGGGCTCTTAGGGTCTGGGGTGCGCGGCGGGGCCACTGAGGTGGGAAGCTGGCCGAGGAGGGGTGGGAAGGCGGCCAGGGCAGAAGCAGGGATTCCGGCGGGGCGCAGGCCTGGGCTGGCGCCCGGCCCGGCCTCCGCCCCGCGCGCCGGGCCTCCTGCTCTCTCCCGCCGCGCCCGCCCGCGGCCACTCACCGGGCCCCGGAGCCAGCCCGGGCGGGGACGCACGCAAACAAGGATGCTTCTATTTACTCGCCTCTGCCTGTGGATTTCTAAGACATTCAGCAGGCACAATCATTAAACTAATTTGTATTTGATTGTTTGGGCGGACGGAGGGTAGTTTTATTGCGCTAAGCATTCAAGCAGGCACGCATCGCTGATTACCAGTATACATTAAATAAAGTTGTTTGTACACATTGTCTTACCACATATAGGCAGAGGCTTATTATTCTAATTACTCTAATTAGTGCATTGAAATGTTTTCTACTTGATTTGAGGAGACAGTGATTAGTTCTATTACTTCTTTTAACTCGTATTTTATGGAAAACTGTTGGTGCATGTTCAAATTACTTTATTTGCCCCTGGAATATAACGCTGACCCAAACGCAGTGAACTGCAC
Organism: Eubalaena glacialis; assembly: GCF_028564815.1. Lineage (NCBI taxonomy): Eukaryota > Metazoa > Chordata > Mammalia > Artiodactyla > Balaenidae > Eubalaena > Eubalaena glacialis. The sequence continues at coordinate 60,182,058 of NC_083727.1, read as the reverse complement.
GGCCCTTGCGGGGCCCCAACTTTGATGTGGGCCTCGGCTTGGAAAAGGCGTCTGTTATTTATATTGCCCTCCCACCCGCGCGGCCGCGTCTCCCAGAGCTGGGCCCGCCGCCCCCGCCCCATCCTGCGTCCCAGATGCGCGCCCCGCATCGGCCGAGTCCGAGCAGACGCGGGTCCGAAACTTGCTCGGACACCGCCTCTCTGGCCCGCTGCCCCGCTAGTTCCCCGGTTGCGATTACTTTTAAGAGACGCCCTTAAGCATATTTCCCGTGAATCTGTTTCTTGAGCTTTAATGTTACTATTAATTGATAAGATCAGCTCATCAAACATACTATTTCGGTAGGGAATTGTAATTAAAACCTTAATCCTGTTTGAGACTTTTTCTCTTTAAATTCCTTTTTTCTTATGGAAGGGGTGCAAAGTTCACTATAAAAAGTATTATAACAGGGAGATTAATTCGTTATCTAAATAACAATCTTTGCTATTGATCCAACGTACTTTCGCCACCTTTTGTTGGTCGGGGAGGCCCTTTAAAAAGGAGAATATGACAAAGCAGAAGATTTGGAGCGAGCCCCACAGACTGCGATCCACTTGGCAAAGCCAGGGGGTCTGCGGCCCTCCCCGCTTAACCACAATCCGAGGAAGCTCCCGAGGTGGGTCTTTGGGCGGCTTCGGCGATGCCACGGGGAAGCGCCGGGTCAGAGCCGCAGGCCTGGGAGCGGGGCCTCCTCGGTGATCCTCTCCCCTGGCAGAAGGAGATCTGCTCAGTTTCTAGGTAAATATTCCACCGGTTCTGCTTTTACTGTTAATATTTAAACTCGGATTATCCCATCTCTAAATGCGCGTTCCTAACCTTTGCCGGTGGCGGGGATGTAATAAACCCTGGCGGGGCCGGGGCGTTCAGTCTAGCCCGGTCTCTGCCGCCGCCTCCCGCCTCCCGCCGCCCCCGCCACCCCGCCCCGCCGGCCCCCGCCCTCCGCCCCCCGCCGCCCTCCGCCCCCCGCCGCCCTCAGCGAAAGCCGCGCGGGAATGAAATCAGCGCCTCCCGGCAGCTGACGGCTGAGGATCCTGGGCGCTCGCAGGCTGGGGGAGGCCGCCCTTAATCCCGGCCGAGGAGTCCTCCCGGGCTGCAGATGGACTGGGGCAACCCCGCGGCGTCCCGGAGGAGAAAGCGCTCGGCTTCCCGGATGCGGCAGCCCCCAAATGGCGGGTGGGAGGCGGGGAGGTTGGGCGGGGTAGCTGGTGTGATGGTGGGGATCGGAGCCTCTCCAAATCTCTCTCCCCTCCTCGCTCGCCCTCTTTAAAAGAGGTCGTGGCCCCAGTTTGAGAAGAAACCCAAGAATTTCTGAAGCGAAGAGGAGCGTCTGTGCTCCTTGGTCAGCTCAGTGGTCCGAGAGTTTCTTCTTTTCTAAGAGCTTCCCCCCACTCACACCATCCTTCTTTCCTTCTAACAAAGTCCTCTTCCCGCACTCACAGACTTGTTATGTAACAGTCTCCCAGACGGGTTTAACTGGAGAATAAAGGACACCCCAGCCCCACCCCCTCTTTCCTTTTCCTTCCCTCCTTCCTCCCCCCTCTCTTCCCCCGGTGCATCTGTTCTCCAGGACTTCTGTCCTCGCACCCAAGACGGCCGCAGGCCTTAGCCGAGTAGAACTTTGGCGCCCCACAGTGGCATCGGCTCAGAATTACTCTGGGTTTTACAGCCTCCTAATCTGTTCAAATGTTTTGTTGAAGATCCAATTCTCCTTCCCTATCCTCCTCCTCTGCCTCCTCACTCTGCGTTCTTTCCCTCAACTACTAACCAAACGCTTGTGAAGGTGACTCTATGTATCTGACTCATACAAAGGTTTCTAAACATCCACTTCTAGAAACTAAGTAGTTTCTAAACCATTCGGTTCCTAAATAGGAGTTTGAAAAACTGCGTCTGCAAAGACCATACATGCAACACCAGAAAAGTTCCCAAACAAAGTTAAGAGGAAAGCGCGCTCCCCCAGTCCTTGGTTCCTGCATGTTTGGACTGTGGTGGGCAAGTCTTCAGTCTCTCAGAGAAGCCCCAGCTTTTCAGGGCCATCAAGACCAGAATACCAGGCTAGAAGCAATGGTTAATATCAGTAAAAAGGGTGTCCAGTAAATGCTATTTTAACTCAACCTAGGTTTCACCTGTGATATTTTCCTATCTAAGTAGGTTTGTTCAGTTTTAGGGTTCAAAAGAGAGTTTCCATCTGTAACTTGAATAGAGACCCATCCATGAAAGAACTTTCCAAAATAGGGAAAACATCTCCCCTGCTCCCTCAACACCTACCAGGGGTGTCAATTCAGCATGCAGAGCTGAGCTTTGCTTTCTTCAGAGCCCAGTGAATTAGTCCCTCTTTCACTCTATAGGCCATTTTCACCATGGATGGCGATTTTCCCCTCTGCCTTCTCCCAAGTAACATGACAAGGAGGGAGAAGAGGAGAACAAGGGTCTGGAGGTAGATGGACTTGGAACTGGGCCTGCAGTCAGAACACCTGCATTTGTGCACCAGCTCTGCACTTCTCTGTGAGCAACCTGAGGGAGTCAGTTGATCTCCGAATCTCAGTTTCTTGCTGTAGAGAATGTGCTTAATACCACTTCTTTCTTTCCAACAGGATTTAAGTAAGGCTCAAATGAAATAATGTCCAGGAATGCATATAAAGTGTGAGTCTAATGGAAAGGGCTCTTGTTGCCAACTCCAATGGAGGCCTCTGCTGTGACTGTCCAGCAAGAAAGGTTTTTAACTTAAAAATAATGATGCAGTCTTATGTCTACCAGAGTGGGGAAAGAGAAATGCAGGGACAGCCATCTCAATTATCCAGGAAAGGCATCACCAATTCTGAGTAGCTTTAAAACCGGGCTGCCGCTGCATGACATTTTTTTGTATTTAGGATGTTCAGGCCCTGGCTTGTAGTTAAAACCGTCGTGAGGGCCTCCAGCTCCACATCCCAGGACTCCTGCAAACCACTCCACGTCTTTGACATCTTACAACCTCTTGACGTTTATTGCACCCTTCTCCGGGAGTCATTTATAGCAGCCCGCCTTAGTCAGGAAGGGAATACTGGGATCATACACTTAATAACCAATCACACACACACACGTAAAGTAGCAGCAGCCCCAAGAGCACTAACCACCAGCAGTTCATCGTGAATAGATACAGGCCTCCCACCTGTGGAAAGCTCCAGCGCTCCAGGGCCACATCCAGGCACTGGGCTTGCAGATAAAGACGGTTTGGATCCAACAGGCGCTCTGCGACACTCTGGAGTCGCCCGGAGAGGCGCTATGGCCGAAGTCGGTCCCCCACTCCGGGGTACCCTCCGCCGCTCAGGGGCCCCATCCCACTCAGAGAGTCCTTCCACCACCCTAAGGAGTGGCCCGGCCAGTGCCTCCTTTCGCTGGCCCCGGGAGGCCCCCCTTGGGGCGCGCAGCCGGGAGGGGCCGCGCCGGAGCTGGGGTCCCACGTGCGGGTCGGGCGCGGGCAGGCCCGGGGCGCCCGATGTGCAGGCGGAGCGAGGCTCGCCCCGGGCCGCTCAGAGCTGCACTCCCTCTTCCTGTTGGTAACGTGGGGCGGCCGGGACTGGGCCAGGGCCAAGTTTTACAAACACTTTGTCTCCCCAGGAGTTCAAGTGGGGAGGCGAGAGGCGATCGGTCGGGGGCCGGAGCCGCCACGCCGAGCGGAGCATCGGGGGTCCCAGCATCCCGCATCCCCGGGACCCGGAGAAGCCGCCCCGCGCAGACGAGGAGGTGGCCCGGCCGGGAAATGACCTGAGGTCCCGCGATCCGCTCCCCGGCGGCCCCAGCCGCGATCCAACAGCTCTCGCCTAGATGGTTTCCTTCTGAACGCCTGGAGGCCCCTGAGGCTTCCCTGGTCCCGCCGCGCCAAGATGGGGGCAGAGGGGCTGCGGAGGCTGCCAAAAGCCCCGAGGGCAGCGCGCCTCGTGGGCGGGGAAGGGAAGCGAGAGGGCACCCGGACGGCCTCTGGGCGGGAGCCAAGGACTGCACACTAGATGCACTGTCACCTGTTTGCAGAAAAAGCCAAAACATTAGCCCCCGGACCGCAGGACTTCTACCAAGTGCATGGAGTCCTGAACCAAGATGTGTGGGCACTGCTTCCCGCAACAAGGCGTTGCTAATGCCTGGACGTGAACCCACACGCGTTTCCCAAAGGACACACCCAAGTTCCACTGATTAGGATCCTTAGTTGGAATAATAAAATTTGGAAGGGAAAGGTAATTTAGCACTCTTTTTGTTAAAAAGAGAGAGAGTGCTTTGGCAGAAAAAAGAAAGTGGAGTGGGCCCTCTAGGTAGGAGGCGACTGGCCCAAGGTGAGGCAGGGAAGCAGGAAAAGGCAGAGGGTGAGCTGGTTTGGTCCCTGGGCCAGAGCACTGGAGCCGGCACCCGGCTTGAGAAGGCTGCTAAGGAGCCTCCTATGGAGTTAATTAGTAGAGGGTCTTGAAGAAGTTTTAATTAGATTCGAAAGGCAATTAAGAGCCATTGTAGAGGAGTGATCCGATGAATATCAGGCTTCAGGAAGGAAGAGAGTCGGCGCAGTGCATTGGTAGGTCTGGGAGGACACAAAGCAAGAAGGTTAGCTGGGGACCTGCGGGAGGGCCCTGACTCCACAGTGGTCGGAGAAGTCTGAAAGAGACAGCAGCTGATGGAAAGGAGGGAGAGAATGGTGAGGCCATGATTACACCTGGGTGGAATCAGTTGGCCCAGGATAGAGAAATGGGAAGCAAGGAGAATTGCAGAAACTGTGTTCAGTTTCAGATGTACTACTTGCACTAGTTTCTCCCTCCTTCTCTCTCTCTCTCTCTCTCTCTCATACACACACACACACACACACACAGAGTCTCATGAAGCCATCAGGATAGCAGCTTTCTCAGCAACATTTATCTGTTTATTGAACCAACCTCTAAGGCAGACCCTAGTAAAATCAACTTAATTTCGATTCAAGAAATTTTTATTAAGCACCTACCTACCATATGCGAGGCTCTTTCCTAAATGGTGTTTCTGTAACTGAGCTGGAGAGAATAGGAAGGAAGAGAAAATGAACATAAATCAGAGGCCACACATTTTTCATATGTAGTAGGCGGGATCCACGGGCTGCGAAACCTTTACAGAAGGACCACAGCCAGGCTTCCTGTAACTTCCCAGAAGGAGGCCTGCTTGAGCCATATCACTTCTTTTTTTCGTGTATCTTCTACCATATATTTTCATCCAAATCTTTATTTGCTTCCAAGGGAGTTAAAGAAAGGAGTCTATTTTAAAGAAATTTAGACATCCGTTAAATTTCCTTCCTTAACATGTTAAGTCATCTAAAACTAGGAGCGGTTAGATTTGAGGATATTTGTTTACATTTAATACTACTTCCCAATTAAAGTGCAGAAACCCCTTTCTAAGATTTCCTAGCCTTCAAAAGATAGGAATGGTGTACTGGATTACTTTTTGTTAGGAGGAAAGGCAGGCAATATGAATAGAGGCCAGTGGAATACAAGTATGTCAATATTCTCTTGAATATAGTATAAAGGAACTGAGACTGCCTGACTTAAACGACAGAGCACAAACCGCCTTCCACAGCATATCTTTTCCTCTTTTGTGTGCCACTGATAGTCAACCTACAGTGGTTCTTTTTTTTTTTTTTTTTTTGGCCCCGACCAGATATTGAACCTGGGGTCATGACCACTGGACCACCAGGGAATTCCCTGGTGGTTCTATTTGCTATTTCACATTTAAAACCAAGCTAAGCAGAGGACCTTGATTTTTTTTTTCTTAGAAGCTTCCTAAGTAGTATTCAGAAAAGAACTTTTCACCTGAAAAAGTTTGTTAGAAATTAATATTTGGGGGCTCTTGGGAGAAAAATGAGAAACTATTTTCTGTAATATTTGTCAGAATAAGATGTAGTCCTAATATGTTAAGAGAAAGTTTTCTGGAGTACTTTCACAAGCACTTTTTTTAGATGTAGACATACTACTCCAAGCCCACCCCGCCCCCTGCAATATTTTACAAATATGCCATATAAAAAAACCTCTCAGGTGCAAATAAGTGGACGGGACAGACTTTTGGCTCCGAGTTGGAAGATGTATATGTACAGTGGAGACTCTCTGCTTGTCATTACCATAATTAATTTGGAAAGAAGAGAAAAGAGTATTGTGAAATGATAGTGCATGGGGGCTGCATTATCAGAATAATCTGTATAGTGAGGCAACATTTTAGAAACCAATTTAAAAAGTATTTCTGAGAGAGTTTCAGGTAGCATAGATTTGAATGCTATCTTAATCAGATGATAACTCTAATGGATACCATTCTCTTTATAATTTTGCAGTATTTCATACAGAAAGATCAAAAGAAAAATATAACAAAATCCTGCACACCTACCACACCATTTAAGAAATAAAACATTGCCAATATGTTATTCACCCCTCAGTTATGGCTCCTTGATGGTCTTCTCCTCTCTTCCCCACCAGAGGTGACTGCTATCCTGAATACAGTTTTGCCATCCATGAATTTTAAAATATTTTTCTACATATTTTTTACACATGCATTTCTATTTTTTTATGTGTTAAAACTTTATATAAATGATATAAAACTTTTGAATAAACCACACTTCATAGAAACAATATTAAATATCTCAAATGCAAAAGGCATCTTGGGTACACTGCTATACTTTTCAGACTTACATAATGCAACATATTGGTTCAAAGGCCTGTATGGCTCTTCCAAACCAGTTATGTTTTCAAAAATTGAAGCTCTGCAGAGCAGAGTAAAAGGCAGAATTAGTAATTACAATGTGTTTTTGCCTTTTTCAATAAGAGCAAAATCTCTATATTTTATAAATTATCAGCTTGGTTGTGTATATAAGCCAAAGAAAATAGGCTGGAATGTATGTGTACTTATAAATAACTGTATGTCCTAATACTTGGCCCTTCAGAAATACGTACTTTCAAATAGAAAGCATTATTTTTCATTTGGAGTACTTTTATAAGTATTACATGGTTCAGGAAGGATTCTACTATATGCATCACGACAATTTGCAAATTAAAAGTGTACTAGTTTCTTTCTCCATTATAAATAAAAACGAGAGGGAGGTAGATTGTTTCCAAAGCTCATCACACTGTAACCCCCATCCGACACCCTTTCTGCAATAAGATTTTGCCACTCCTCCCATCAGGCGGTAGAGTTATTCCCCCATCACCATTCCTACCTAAGCTGGGTTGGTCCTTGCTGTTACCAAGAAAACGCGGCCATAGACATGACTCTACATGGCTTACAAGGTAAGTTTTAAAAGACCTTGTCACTTCTATTTTTGTACGCTTGGAACCTCTGAGGGAAGAGGAGAGATGAGATGCCTCAGCCAACAACCTGGCTGAGCCCAAGCCCAGCCAGTCAGCTAGCCGAATGCAGCCACAAGGGCGCTCACACAAGATCAGAATTGCCCAGACCATCCACAGAATCAAGAGGAATAATAAATCATCATTGTTTTAAGCCAGACATTGTGAGGTGGTTACAATGCAGGAATAAATAACTGAAACAAGGTAATATGAGAATGGGCTTGTGCTATAGCTCAGGCACATTTGCGTGGTAAGATGAAGTCGTAGGAAAATGTCCACAGAGGGAAGTCTTACCAGTTCTGCATCATAGTAAAAACAAATATTTTTTAAGTTCTTGGGGTGCCATTCCTGCCCAACTCACAGTCTTCCAAGGTATGTCTAATATGAACAGAGACTTTACACTAGATGAAAATTTTCACACAACTAGTCCAAATAACACAACCAGTCCAAGTGACTCCCTAAGCGTGTGGGGAGCCCTGAACTCCTCTGATATCAGTATTATTTATATTTGCCATGAGGAGTTTATAATCCAAGTACACAAACACATACCAATTTCCAGAACAACAGAAACAGATAGGTATTATGTGTCAGCTGACTCAATTAGAATCCTTAGTTGGAGGAGAATTCAAAGCTAGGAAGAGTAGGGTAAGAAAATGATTTAGCAGTGTTTAATAAAATGAGAAGGCGGGATCTGGCAGGAAGAAGTGGGATGGTACTCTACAGAGGGAATGAATGGAAAAGACAAAGAGAACTTGCTGTTTATAGGAAATAGCTGGGAGGAGGAGTTGCTTATTTCTTCAAAATAGTAGGATGTGACTATCAGGATGCTCCCATTTGCAGCTAACTGAAATTCAATCAAACAGGCTTTTAAGCCCTCAAAATCAAAACAAAACCCCAAAGTAAACAAAAATGGGAGTTTATTGGATCAGACAACATAACCCTTCTGAAATGACTCAATCCCGGGGGACAAAAAGCGTCAGCAGGACTGAGTCTGGCTCACTTCCTCTCCTGGCAGCTGAATGCATTCTGGTGCCTGGAGCTGCTGGCTTGAAGTTGTAAGTTTGTACTCTGTACAGTGAGGAGCCCTAGCTCGAAGAGTTCCACCTGAGGCCCAGAACTAGTCTTATTGCCCATCTTTTTAAACAGTAAGTGTGTGTGTGTGTGTGTGTGTACAGGTGTGTGTAAGGAGGGTTGCAATGCTCTGGTCAGTCCTGAGTTCACATGCCAACTTCTAAAACCAAGGAATCAGCTGCATCCAAACCATATGTCCTGAGAGTCTGAGAGTTGAGTGTTCCTAAAGAAAATCAGGGTGGTGGTTCAGGAAGGGGTAATATGTGGCTTGAATAGACAAAATAAATGGAATAAAATAAAGTGTCTACTACAATCAATGTACTTTTAATACAGTAATACTTGTATTTTAATCATCTGTTGGCTATGACTTAAAGTAAGGATACTTGGAGAGCTCTTTTTCTCTTCTATCTTGACTTAGCAACTTAAAGAAATAGGTTATATCAATATTTGAGTTACAAAAGAGAAGGTTATTTGTCTCTTACCCTACTGTTACCTTATTTCTTACTGTAGAGGTAATAGACCTTTCTAGGAAACTACCCTTAGAAGATTAAAAGATTTCATCTAAAAAATGTACTTATTTGAAATTCCACAACATTCTTAACGAAAAAATATTATCTGCATAATTACATTAAATGGTTTCTGGAATACATTACCACTAATGATGCTAATAGAGTTAGTCCAGATGCAAACTATAAAAACATCCATTATCTTTTGTCCTTGAAGGAACTTCAAAAATTGCTTTTTTCCTTGTAGGAAGCCTACAAATGTTATACTCTAATTTCTTGTATGTTGTTTTGTAAACTGTTCTACAGAGCCCTGATAACTCACAGAAGTTTCTGAAATGATTCTGAAAATATATCCCATAATTTTGTACTTTTTTCTGTGGCTCAGTTTCATATGTAATTGATTTTATGTCTGTAGTCACCAACATATTTAAATATGATTTTTATTTTCCTTCCTAGCTTGTATTCAGCCTACAGATATTAGCACTATATACAACAGAAACATTTTCTACTATTTTGTAAGAAATAAATTGTTACCATTATTGGTAATACGCAAAGTTGAAAATGGGTTTCATTGTGCATCAGTGTTATGTTAACGTATAGAATTTACCAAAAAATGTCTGTAGTGATAAAGTAACTTGAATATTCTGGGTCTCAAGTTCATAAAAAAGCAAATGTCCTACAAAAATGACGTTTATTTAAAAATAAAGTAGATGTTTGTAAGGTAGGCAAGAGCATGGCGATAGAAAAGTATATGTAATGCAAACTTCTGCTAGCCTTGAGTGATTGTATGACATCATTATTACATACACAATATTTTGAATCTAGTTAATAAAATGTTTTTATTTTCTTGTATATAATATGTAGGTCATAAGCTTTCTTGGATTAGGCAGTGTTCTCCAGAGAAAGGATATATATGTATGTATGTATATACATACATAAAGGAATTGGCTCATGGGATTATGGAGGCTGGGAAGTCCAAAATCTGTAGGGGTGGGCTGACAGGCTGGAGACCCAGGAGGACCAGTGTTCCAGTTGAAGCCCAAAGGTAGTCTGCAGCAGGAAGAGGAAGAGCCAGTGTTGCAAATGAAGTCTGAAGGCAGTATGCTGGAGAAATTCTCTCTCACTTGGGAGATGCCAAGCTTTTTGTTCGATTCAGACATTCAACTGATTGGGTAAGGCCCACCTACCTTAGGGAGGGCATTATGCTTTACTCGAAGTCCATCAATTTAAATGTTAATCTCACCCAAACACAAAGGATACACCCGGAATAATGTTTGACCCAAAATCTGGGCACTCCATAGTGCCAAGTTGACATGTACAATTAACCATTCCAAATGTACTCCTTGTCAACTTGGCATCCATACATATCTCCTGAGACCATACTTATCTCCAAATAAAGACAATAAGAAGGTCACAATTCCACCTAACATGATACAATTATTCTGCATACAACCAAAAATGCACTAACCCTTTCCTGAGGAGAGGATGCAAAGTCCTTAGACGATGTTTACTCTTCTTGATATCCTTAACTTAAATACTACAATGGAAAGTTAACAATACTTAAATATTATGGTACAAAGACAGTACATCTTATATTACCTGATAAGGAGATAAGAGAAGGAAGAAACAAAGATATTTGCTATACAAACACACACACAAACATATTCATAGCAAAATAAGGAAGAAATATGACAATTTCAGTCCTTAGTTCTGTAACTGGTCACATGGTCCTGGCTGGTGTTCATGACTACTTCCTTCCACTACCTATTCCATATTCCCTTTGCCTTTAGCGAGCACCTCTGCTGGTCCTGGTTCTTTACCTGGTGAGGTGACCCAAACCTTCATACCTGACAGTGTACTGTCATATAGGGAATACTGAGGCACCAGGCCAGGCAGTAAGTGACAAGCAGGGAAGTCTAGTCTCGGGTGGGGAAAATGTCCAAATAAGTGGACTGTTTTAATGTGTTTTAATCTTATTTTACTAAAAATGTTGTAAACTTTTCAACAGCTATTTGTTTCCTTCAGTTTTCATAGTGCTTTGGACCTATTGTCTGAATAACCTCAGTTCTGTTCCAGTCGGCTTATTTTCATGGCAGAAAAACCTCTACCAGTATATGTGTTGGTTTTAGCGGGCGTGTATCAGAGGATGCTGAGGAATAAATTATCCTCAGTTTGTTTTTTAATCAAGAAGGTTTCTAGTTTTCAGAGGAAATCCTGAATGCTATTACCCATTCATATACCATCCTGTGTATGCTTCACGTGAAGATAAGTGCTCAGTTTTATGGGAATGTAAATCTCGTGCCTTTCACCAACATTGAATTCATAGTTGGAGTTTCATATTCAATTAAGTAATTAAAACTTGTTGAAATGAAATATCCACTTTAAATTGCCACCATTTAAAATAAAGTATCACACATAATTAAAAAATAGACAAGAAAAAGATGGAAAGAAGAGAGTTTGCAAAAGAGATGATAAATCTGAAAGTAATACATTAAAATGACTTTCAAAATAGATGGGAAATTAAGAAAAAATAAAACTGCCTTTTAAAATATTGCCTGTTTTATAAAACTTGGATATGAATAGTCTTCCCTTATACTAGAGACAGGCCAAGCTGTGGATAATCTCCAAAATTTTTTTCAACAAATATTTATTGAGTACCTACTATGTATCAGGTACTATTCTAAGCCCTGGAGATTTAACAATGAACAAAGCAGTCTTTGTGCTTATAGAGCTAAAAATGAAAGCGGGGTGGATATAAATCAATCCATAGTTTGTCGAATAGTCGTAAGTGCCATAGTCATAATAGTCCTTTTATGAACAAAAATATAGCAATGTATGGAGGCCAGTGATTGATGGGTGGAAGAGACTATGCTACTTTATTTTGGATGGTCAATAAGGACCTCTCTGTGTAGACAATATCTGAGCAGAGATCTAAGGAAAGTGAGAGCTGGCATGGTGAAGATACATGGGGAAGAGCATTTCATTAAGGAGCAAGATGCTGAGGGTGAGGGGGACTGTTGAGGAACTAAGCTCTGATAGGATAAGGGCTCTGGGTTTTATTCTGGAGGATTTTAAGCAGAGAAATGACATGATGTGAGTACATGTTAAAAGAAGTATATGGATATGGAAATTAGATTGAAAGGAAACAAGGGAAGAAGCAGGGGACTGGATGTAATCCAACAGTAGTTCTAAGTTTGTAGTATTTCAGTTTCATTTCATTCTGAGATGGATCTGCCCTGTATGCATTTGGAGAAGGCTAACACTAATCAAAGCACTTTTACTTCAAAGGAATATTAAGATTATTTTAGTTTCCACATTTCTAAAACTTATACATGAAATAATTCCATCACTTACAGAGGTCCCATGCACTAAATGTGGTGATAAAAAAACTAAATTCACAAAGACAAAATACAAACACCAAATAACGAATGTATAACTGAGAAGCATGGTATTAATAACTAATTTTAAATTATTATGCTAAGTGTATAGTATCCCAGTATGTGGGTTTTAAAAAAATTATTATTATCAAAATAATTTATAGGATTTGTACTGCTTAGACTAGTTTGGACACCTGGGGTGCTTGTTAAAAATGTAGTTTTCTGGGTTCTATCTAGTCTCAGAATCTCCATGGGTTTGGGGACAGGAAATTTACATTTTAAACAAGCTTCCAGATGATTCTTATATATAATGATGTTTAAACCATAAATCTCAGAGTAATGGAAGAATAGTAGTTTAAATATTAAGATAAAAACAAGTAGGATTGCATTCTATTACTTTGTCTCAAATCTATTTTTTAATCGGGCACAATACGAATGAAAGAAAATTAAAATTCTATCGCTCTGCCATAATTTTTAAAAAAACAGTGAGTTAAACTATAATAAAAATTGCAGAAGGATATGCTTTGTTAATTAGATGACGATAAGAAAGCATTAGAATGAGAGCTTTATAGTAAGAATGACCTTAGGAGACTTGTGGAACAACTTTCTTATTTCACAGGTGAGAAAACTGAGACTCAGAAAAGTTGAATTAACAGCCAAAAAGAAGCACAGTCCAGACTGTGGTCTCATGACTCCCATTTCCCCTCTGTTATTTCCATTACTACACCATCACTTATCTAGGAATATTTCTGTGAGTTTATCATATTTTTAATTTCCTACAGAATTAGGTGATAGTGATATTTGGGAAAATTTTATTTTATTTTCCAAAAAATGAAATACAAAGAGTGAGGTTCCTTCTAAAAATCCTGAACCTAAGCCAATGTAATCAGTAATAGATTTTTTTTCAACATTAAGATGTTATTTCCTTTCATATTATTTTGACGTCCTCTGGCTACTCATAGTGAGTGCAAATATGTGTGGTACATTGTGGTATCACTGTTCAGAATTATCTGCTCCCAACACTGTGGGCTATGACTTAACCATAGCTCCAACAGGATGAGTAGCCTTGTTGTCTAGCGACTGGGCTTGGTCACATGACTTGCTCTGTCCAACAGAATGTGAACAGACTTGATGAGCAGTATATCCACTGAGACGCTTTTATTTTTTATTTTTATTTTTAACTTTTTATTTTATGTTGGAGTATAGCCGATTAACAATGTTGTGATAGTTTCAGGTGCACAGCAAAGGCACTCAGCCATACATATACGTGTATCCATTCTCCCCCAGACTCCCGTCCCATCCAGGCTGCCACATCACACTGGGCAGAGTTCCCTGTAACCAACAAGGACCTACTGTAGAGCACTTAAGACACTTTTAGATGCATTTCCCGTTGCTGCCAGTTCTCCCGTATCCGCGCCCTCTGCTACCACAGGGCGTACCCCAGGTAAGGCCTTCTCTGTCAGCCTGGGTCCTGGTGGGGCACACCTGAACCTGAACCACATCTTGAAGGACAGCCACAGCCAACAGCCCACAGAGGCCAACTTGCCACGTGACTGAGAAATAAACGTTATTGAAAGCCACTGACATTTTTGAGGTTGTTATTCACTGCAACCTGATAAAGCTAGCACACAAATGCTTCCATATCCAGGACAAAAATCTGGTACCTGAGGCAGAAAAATATCAAAAGTAAAAATTTTGAGGGTCCCAAGCCAAGAGTCTTTGTTATAACAAAACCGTGTAAATATCTTATCAATGTGCCTGCATATACGTTAGTGATGTTTTTTATGTAGTTTAGAGGTTGATATATGATAGGTGCATATTTGAGTTATGGTCATTTGTGTCTGGAAAATAGGTGTAATGAATCTACATGACAATTTCATAATGTAAAATTGCACCAACATGCGGAAAGCAAATGTCACAATTTATCTGGGGATATAATTTTCAGTCCATGGAAATATAGGGAAATGGTTTTTAAAATTATAATCCCACAAACACACAATGCTCTCTATCAACGTACATGACCAGTGTCAGTTTTACATTAGCAAAAACAACTTGCTTCTCCTTGTGAGTTTTTTCAAAGTTTTTCTTCTTAATATTTTTAATTCTCCTACTGATTACTGAATATTAGTTTAGAAAAAAATGCTTTTGAATTTTATTCTTTCAACATATTCAGTGGCAAGGAAGAATTTCATAGATTTTGAAGGACCACTTGATTACACCTCTGGAGGAAAACTAGCAATAGCTTATTATGCCTATTTCTCAGAAATTATGAGATCAACGTTTAATAACGTCATCTGGCAGTGGTGAACTAGAGCCAGTTCATAACAACTCAAAAGAGCAAAGTGTGCATCTCATCCCAACTCAGCCTTGCGGGACTTCACATTGATAGCTTGAAATCAGTCACAGTGGGAGAATTTATAAGACAAAAATTGGAAAGCACTACAAATCAGGGGTTTTCCCCCTCTGCCAGAGAGCTGGTTTTTAAACACTTATCAGTGTACCACTGGGCTTAAAAATTCACCTTCTTTAACATTCGGTATTTTAACGTTCAAAATATTAAAAGATAGATGGCCTAATTTGATTTATGAGGGAGGATGTAAGGCTACAGTTACAACGGAAGCTAGTGGCTTGTTACAGAGGTTCAGAAGGACAGAAGGCACTGAGGCATGAGACTAGCTGATGCGCCGGAAGCACTGTGCCACTCAGACTCGAGACTGGTAAAACTGATGCACCCAGCTTAAGAAATGAGACCCTTGATTTTGGCAAGGAGTGCCCATAGATGGGAAATCAGAAGATATTTTAAAAGACAGAAGCTGAACAGTCATCTAATAGTCGAACAGTGTTTCTGTTTTCTGGGTAGATACACGTGGTCAGACACTGCTGACAAACAGTAAGGATAAAGTATGCTAAAAACACACATTTAAAGGTCTTTCAACTTTACAAATCCTTCTGATTATAAAAATGTATAAATATTTATTTTAGGTTTTACTGGGTGCAA
This sequence comes from Eubalaena glacialis, assembly GCF_028564815.1. Lineage (NCBI taxonomy): Eukaryota > Metazoa > Chordata > Mammalia > Artiodactyla > Balaenidae > Eubalaena > Eubalaena glacialis. The sequence continues at coordinate 60,166,763 of NC_083727.1, read as the reverse complement.
TTATTTTTAAGACTTTTAAGCAAGTTAGAGGAGCTTCAACACTATCAGTTCTTTATTTGGGGTGTCTGTCAGCAAAAGCATCTCAAGTAAGAAGAATGGTATGCCAGAATGTGTGTTAGTATTAACAGTTCTCTAGCTTGTGTTGTTGTAATCTTAGCAGCAATTCATAAATATTCTATAGAACACATTGCTGAAATATAACTTCCCACTTAAAAAAAAGTTTAACAAAATAAACACATATTTTTTTGTGAGACAAATAAATACATGTATATATATGTAACTAACATGTAATAGAGTTCATATAAAAGTATCTATTAGGGAAGAAACGATTCTCATAATAAATTACCACATTCTTTTATTAAAAGACTTTAGCAACAGATGATAGTAGTGAATTGTTGTTACTATACCTTTAAAAAAATATATTACATATTAAATATTTTTAAAATAGTCACTGATCAGAAGTTAATCTAAAATTTCTACTTTTTTCTATTACTCCACAACTGATGATTAGAATAGTTTATGGGCTGGCACAAATATTAAATAAAGCAACTTGACAGTGAAATTCTACTGCCATTCAGTGTTATTAATACTGAATTAAATATTAAAAATATTAAAAATAATCAGATGGTACAGCAGTTCCTTTAGGCATTTCCAATGACTAGACCATGATTCATATTTCACAGGATTTTAGGAAACCAATAGTAAACACATATTCTAAAAATCTAATATATGAATAAAAATTGAGTTAGAAATTATGGGCCAAAATATAAAGTAATCATGCTCAGAAATATTTTTTTTAATTCATATCATCAAAGTATTTAGTCAACTTTCTAATCTTCTTAAATAAAAGTTAAAAATATTTTTATTAGAAACAAATTATAATGTATAATCTTTAGCAAATATATTAAAAATTATTGTAGTGAATACTTTTGATAATACACCATATAATGCTGCTTAGCAGCATTTTCCAAACTGTGCTCTGAGAAACTAAAGCTTCCAAGAAATGTTTACAGGTATTCTGCAGAAAATTGGTAAACACTACAAATCTTCACTCTATCCCACCTTCACAGTGTCCATTAGATATTAAAGGTTCTGAAGTTCAGTAGTAAAGAAACCTAACTTTGTTGAATCCATTGTATCCTATGCTTATTCACCATAAAATTTTCTTTGCACATAGCCATTTTTGAAAATTGCTCTGTGGTTGTTTATATACATTCTGTAACCACCCGCCGCATCTTTGCCTAGCACACAGATGTCAGTACATTTTTGTTGTCAGTATATACTGCTGACTAAATGAATAGGTGAATGTGTTTCATCTTGTGTCATTTATTCCATTCTAGCTCACTAAAAGTAGTTTGGGTTTGACCAAGAACTGTGGAACAACTTAGGAGCTTATTGGTAATGAAGGAATTGGCTTCTACAAAAAGCAAATAAGGTACATGACACCTTATACGTAAAAGTAGGAAAACACTGTATCAAACTTCGTTTTGTTTTATTTTATTTTATTATTATTACTATTTTGGCCGTACTGCATGGCTGGTGGGACCTTAGTTCCCTGACCCGGGCCCTCAGCGGTGAAAGTGTGGAGTCCTAATCACTGGACCTCCAGGGAATTTCCTGGTTTGTTTTAAATAACAAACTAAACAAACTTTAAGTAAATAAATCTTATTTGGGGTAACTACTGAGAAAGTATAAAGGAAAAGTAAATAACAGTGTGAATGCAGTTTACAGTTTAATTGCAGATGCATGTAATTTTAGAGTTTACAACGGACCCGAGCTGATGTCATTTCATAGCATGAGGATGGATTGTTAGCGTTCAGCACATAGATGATAGCTTATCTTCCAGGCTTATTTTCATCTAATTTCGTAGAGGCTGTGACACAAACCTATTTACCCAAACCTTCCATTATATTCAGCAGTGTCCTGAAATGATCCGTTTTGAAAGTGAACTAATGAGATACTCAAGCTTATCTTATTATTCTAAAGTACAGGATAATATGAACAATGAAAATCATTAGACACTGAACAGCATTTTTATACAAATAAAATTTAAAACATCTCAGTCAGTTGTCTGCACAGATTCTCATTTGTAACGGAGCTGTTTTATCTTTGGCATAATTTACTCAATTTATCTGATCATATGACTGCTTTGCTTTAAAATTTTTCCTTAAAAATTTTATAGCTAAGACTGCACTAATTTACTTTACCAAATACATTGATAAAAAATCTTCCTTCCTCTGAAAAATGTCGATTTTGACATAATAGCTTTTTTCCTTTCAAAATCGAATAAACAATTAATGGTATTCATATGCACAAAAATTTAAGCCAAAAATTCAGACTCATAGGCAAAAACATTAAATACACTCTGCTCTGCCAAAGGAAAAATTTTGGCCTCTATCCACATTTATAAAGCAATATATAAAATATATATAATAAATCGTCTCTGATTAATTTATCTCTTCCCTTTTGACTTGTAGCTATAGCTGCCAATCATCACCTCATTTGCTTATTGACATTAATGTACTGCTAAAGAACTAGGCTGCAAGTATAAAACCATAGCTGCAAGAAGTAGTGTTTTGGCAATAGCTAACATTTTGTTAAGGGTCATTGACAAAATTTTTGGAGTGGCTAAAAAAAGTTCTGAAGTAGCAATATTAAATGTGAAAAATGGGGGGAAACTAACATGCAACACCAATAAATGTGTGATAAATGGCTTTGAAAATGAAAATTACTGTTAGTAATAGGCAGCCTTTTATACCTTAAAGTAAAAAATGAAAAGCCAAACATTCATTAATAATATATCTGGTAACCAAATGTAATTTTTATTGACTCTCCTTGGTTAGTATTATTACACTTGCAAATATGAGTTTTCAGTCTCTAATTCCTAGGAAACACCAAAAAAAGAAATATTTCTGAAAAGAAATGTTTTTCTTTGCTACATGTTGGTTCGAAATTAATCACTCCGAAGGAGAGGAACAACATTAACTGTCTAAACGTTTTGCTACATGTTGTCTATTTTTAGGGTCTTATTTCAGAGCCATTTAGATTGAGAGGATCCTTTAATTATGCTCCCAGAGTCAGGAACATACCTTTTATCTATTACGAGCCACTGGGAAGATAATTTGTCTTACCAAAATTCTAAGATAATTATAAAAAAATTTAAAAGTCAGTTGACAATGCTAGTAACAATGGGTCATCTGGCTTCAAATTTTAATGGATAGTCTATATATTCTCTCTTATTAAGGGAACCCTTGTACACTGTTGGTAGAAGTATAAATTGGTATGGCGTTTATGAAAAACAGTATGGAAGTTCCTCAAAAAATTAAAAATAGAACTACCATACGATGCAGCAGTCCCATTTCTGGTTATACATCCAAAGGAAATGAAACCAGGGTCTCACAGAGTGCACCCCTACATTCATTTCAGCATTATTCACAGATTCACAATAGCCAAGATGGAAACAATCTTGATGTCTGTCAATAGATGAATGGATGAAGGAAATATGGTGTTTGCGCGTTGGTGGTGGGGGATGTATAAAATGGAATATTATTCATCCTTAAAAAAAAAGGAAATCCTGCAATCTGCATACAACATGGATGAACCTGGAGGACATTGTGCTAAGTGAAATAAACCAGACAGAAAGAAAAATACTACATGATGCCTGTCCAAACACCTAGGGCTTGTCTCTCATTGGTTCCCCCCCTTCCCCTTCATCCTCCGGACAAATTGCAAACTGTTCGAAACAGGATGGTGAAGGTGCGGATTCCCCAAGTGGGAGATTGTTAGGAAAGAGGCCGGTGGGGAGAACCCGAGCACCAGGAGATGAGGAGATGAGGGGCTTTTTCCAAACTCTTCCCGATCAGACGATGTACCATCCTCCTTGTGTCCCATGCATGTTTCAGCTGTAGGAAGGTTCCCCTGCACCTGGAGTTTTGGGACCCATGCAATCGGGGGCCAGGAAGTATTACTCTAAAGGGGCTGCATTTGCTGACCCATCCTCACCAATTCTCTCAACCCCACGAGTGTCCAGCCTTAGGTCTCATGCAGCTGTGGGTCTAGTGCGGTCAGTCCATGTTGCATTACAGCCCCTGAACGTATTTTGTAAGTATTTCTCACTCTCTCACTGTCTTTGTTATTTCTTTTTTATAATTTACTTTATAATGGTGTATAGCTGATTTTCAATGCTGTGTTTCTTGCTGCCGTACATCCACTTGATTCACTTCCAGAGAGACATCTATAAATTTTTTTTCAGATTAAAAAAAAAGAAAAATACTACATGATTTCACTTATATGTGGAATCTAAAATAGTCAAATTCATAGAAGCAGAGAGTATAATGGTGGTTACCAGGGACTTGGGAGGGAGAAATGGGGAGAGGCTGTTCAAAAGGTACCAAGTTTCACTTATGCATGATGAATAAGTTCTGGTGATCTATTGTACAACAATGTGACTAGAGTTAACAATACTTTTTACTTGAAATGTGCTAAGAGGGTAGATCTTAATGTCACCACCCAAAAAAAGTGTTAACTATCTGAATAGACAGGTAGGTTAATTAGTTTGGATGTGATTTTTTTTTCACAATATGTATATCGAATTATCAATTGCATAATTGTATATCTTAAATATATACAACTCTAAATTGTCAAATATACCTCAATAAAAAAATCCAAAATTCTTGTTATGGTAAAAAAGTTTTGTTTTCTCTGAGTCAGTAAAATACTGTCCTTAATTTTAAAATCTAAATGGTAAAATGAGAAAGATTATAAGCTGAGGACAGGTTTGAATGTGGTTTATAAAATTAGGAATGGGCAAACCTGGGTTAACTAACTGATTTGAGAATCTCCTCAGAGGTCACACATTCGGACCACAAGCCAAATCCAGACTGCAACGTTAAAATGGTTTTTACATTTTCTAACGGCTAATAATAAATAAATCAAAAGAATATTTTGTGACACATGAAAATTACATGAAATTCAACTTTCAGTGTCCAGAAATAGAGTTTTATGGGAACGTGCCTACATGTATTCACTCATTTGTCTATGGTGCCTTCCACGTGACAATGGCAGAGTTGAGCTGTAGCAGCAGAGACCTAGGCAGTACTCTCATCATTTTGCACTACTGCTCAGCACGTTACAAATTGTAGTGATAGTTATTACTACCAACATTTTGAATGCCACACATACTGTCATTGCACAATATTTCAAATTTTTTTATTACCAGTGCATACTGATAACGTCGGAACAACAAAAAAGTAGACTTCAAGTGTCATGTGTTTAAGGCACAGAGGAGTATGGATTGTTATCGAATTAGATGGCAAAGCATTGTGTCTAAAATGCAAAGACCCTGTAGCTGCTCTGAAAGAATATTATACACGGTGGAATTACCACACTAAGCACTCACCACAATATTTTCAATTCATAGGAATGCAGTGGCCAGAAAAGTTAGAAAATTTAAAACAAGGCATCTCATCACAGCAGAATTTCTTTACAAAAATTAAAAAATGAAAATAAAGCTGCAGCCAAAGTAAGTTTCTGAGTGGCTCATTTGGTAGCCAAGCAAGGAAAGCCATTTACCAATGGTGAGTTAATTAAATTGTTTTTGATTCATCAGCTAAAGAAATGTGTCCAAAGTAAACTTGCTTAAGACTATTAAATTAGCCTTTTGGCAAGAACAGTTGCTCAAAGAATTGAGAACAACATCATTAGTCAATAAAAAACCAAGGCAAATGATTGAGCTGTTCTCCTTGGCTCTTGATGTGTCAAAAGAAGTTACCGATACTGCCTGGTTATTGTGATTTATTTGATGAGTCAATGCCAAGGTTGAAGTGACTGAAGAGTTGGTTTCTATGAGTTGTCTGCATAGGACAATTACGGACAAGAATATTTTCTAAGAAGTTAAGAAAACATGAGTTCAGTATAACCTGAAGTAGAATCTGCTAAGATGTGTTACAACTTGTGGTGGTAAAAATATGTGTGGGGTAAACAAGGGCTTAGTTGGTCAAATTTACAAAGTTTGTGAAAATGCAATGTTTACAACCTATGGTTATTTACTGTATTATTCATCTGCAGGTACTCTGTGGAATATGTATGATTCAATCTTATGTTACTGAACTAGCAGTGTCAATGGTGAACTGCATCTTACCGTCATCAGCTGTTACTTTTTCATCAGATACAGAAGCTGAATATCCTGATTTGCCCTCCCACACAACAGTCTGTTGGCAAAGCAGTGGTAGTTTTATTGTGAGTTTCTGAGATCAGAGCTGATATTGAGATTTTTCGGAACCAGAAGAAATGCACTCAACCAGTATTACAGAATACTGAATGGCTTTGTAATTTAGCTTCTGTTGCAGCCTTGATAATGTTTTGTAATGAATGCAACCAAAAACTGAAACAGTGCACAACAGTAAGAATAGCTACTCCCACTGTAGGTGGGATACACTGGGATTCAGGGAAAAGCTTCCGACTCAAGGAGAGCTGCAGAGCGGTGCTTCTCAAAGGGTGGCCCTCAGACCAGCAGCATGAGTATCACCTGACTACCATGAGAAATGCAAATTCTACTGAATCAGAAGCTCTGGAGGTGAAGCCAGCAAAACAGTGCTTAGATGTGAAACAGACTACAGTCAAGTAATTTTGATGACAACTAACACTGTTTGAATCATGAAGTCATGTCAAGCTGCTTTATATACTTCCTGTGCTATCAAAGGTAAGATAAGCGGCAGGAGCTCTATTCTCACATGAATTGGCAGCAGATATACTTTCTGAGCTCAAAGGATAAGTCCAGCAGCGTTTTCTGGACCTCAATGCAAGTGTAAAGGAAATACCCATTTGTCAAAATCCATTCAATTATGCAATTGAGGAGCTTCCACCTAACCTTCAATCAGGAAGTGAGTCGGGAAGTGAGTAATCTGCAATGTAATAACATTCTAAAAGAAAAATATCAAGAGAAGAAAGAACCTAATGGAATTCTTTCAATGCCTTCCAAGTGATAAATATGCTCCATGAAAATCATTTTCTCGTGGATTAATGTAAGTATTTGGCAATACTTCTCTGTATGAAAAGATATTTTCAAAAACAAAATATGTAAAATCTTACTATAGATCAACATTAACAGATGAATACATACAATCAATTTTGATGACAGGAAATATTAACATTAAATCCCAATTAAGTGAAATGTTATCCTGCCCCAAAGTATTTCTTTCTTCTTCTTAGTAGAACTGTAATACAAAAAGCTGTTCTCAATTATTCCTATGTTTTGAATTCTGTCAATAAAAATTTTGTGACAGGGTGAGAGAGTGTCATGGACATATATACACTACCAAATGTAAAACAGATAGCTAGTGGGAAGCAGCCGCATAGCACAGGGAGATCAGCTCGGTGCTTTGTGACCACCTAGAGGGGTGGGATAGGGAGGGTGGGAGGGAGGGAGACGCAAGAGGGAAGAGATATGGTAACATATGTATATGTATAACTGATTCACTTTGTTATAAAGCAGAAGCTAACACACCATTGTAAAGCAATTATACTTCAATAAAGATGTTTAAAAAAAAAATTTTGTGGAAATTCATTTTCTCTTTAGTTACATAAGTACTTACATAAAAATCTCCATTTTGCCTCTTAGCCCACAAAGCCTAAAATATTTACTATCTATCTGGCCCTTTACAGAAAATTTTTGCTGACCTCTGCTCTAGAACCAGATACTACCTGGACGCTTTTAGAAGCGTGGATTGAATGCACTGTCTCTAAAGCTGGATGGCTTGAGTCTGTATGCTGCTGGCTCTGCCACTAGCAGCCATGGGATCATGAGTAAGTTCTTCAATCTTTCTCTGCCTCATCTGTAAATGGGAGTAAGCAATGGTATCTATTTTACAGGGTTGTTAAGAGGACTAAGTGAGTTAGTAAATGCAAAACACAGGAAAGGGTGCCCGGCACAAAGTAAGCATTAACTCAGTGGCAGCTGTTAGCTTAAGATAAAAGCACTGCTTCACCCAGTTGGTAGTCCAATTATAAATCTCATCCTCCTAAAAGGTCCACTGAATAAAACATTTAAGATGTTTACATACATTCCTGGGTGAAAAGGAAATCCAAATGCGTGAAGCTAATAACAGAGGATAACCAAGCCCTTTTCCAACTGCCCTTTGCTTCTGCCATCAAATAGAAGACATTGTGGGGCATACCAACAAGACAGCAGCTCTCATACAATGGTTTCTTACGTGGAGGAGATTGGATTACTATTTTAATATTTTAAATGTCACGTATTACATTCTTTATATTCTATAAAAGAATAAATACAGTGCTACTAGTAATTTATAACATTTATAATTTTAAAATTTGACATATGGCTTAATTCAATAATATATTCTTATTCATTCAGTAACTATTTACTGAATGCCTACTGTTTTCCATATGTATAAATCCACTAGCTTTACTTTGGGGGTAAAATGCTTTCATATATGTACTATTGAGAGTATCCTCAATAATTTCCTAGAGATATATATTAACTGTGCTAATTTTTAAACTAAATATGCTTTTTCTTAAATGACTACATCTTATAGCAAGAAATTCTAGAGTAGTGTTGTCCAATATGATAACCACTAGCTTCAGGTAACTACCGAATACTTGAAATGTGGCTAGTACAACTGAGGGATGGAATTTTTAATTAAATTTAAGTTAACTAAAATTAAATAAAATAGCCACATGTGACTAGTGGCTGCTGTATTGGACAGCAGAGTTCTATGGGATCACTCTAGGATGTGTGGATATTGGAAATTAACATTTTGCCCTGTGCGGGAAAATAAATTTTGTTACACTATATATTTAGTATTAGTTTGCTATTCGAAACAGCCCTGCTTTTTCATTCCACAAAATATTTTCTGTCTACTTTCTTAGCAGCAGAACTAAATCAATTTACTATTTAACAAAACAATGTTTGTTTGTTTTCTCCACTGTTGCTGATTTCTAATTATTTAAGGTGCTGGGGCACAGAAAAGAAAATAAAATAAAATCCACATATAATTCAGAAGTCTTAAACCCTTCCCTCTGGCAAATTTTTAAGGTATCTGCTGAACAGTCGGAAAACTATTTCGTTTAATAGTTTACCTCTTATTCTTGATTATGCCCATATTTTACTACTGATATTATCCAGTAGTAAAATACATAAATATATCAGAAGAAAACTGGAAAAACTGAAAACTTTCAAGTTGAAGAGTTAGTATATCAACGTAAAAAATAATCTTAACAGATAAAAAGTAAGATTCTTTCTCCAACCAACTCTGACAATTTTGTACATACCAAACGAAATACTGGCCAGGTCATAAGGCTTATTATTAATAAGGCATCTTTACATGGAGGTGTGAAAAATTCACTTTATTTTTGCATAAATATCATGATACTTTATTGTTCAAAGTGCTCCTTTCAAAATAAGTTAAAATGTTTCCATATTACTCTTTTATTAAACATGTAGTTATTGACTAAAGCATAATATCACTGATTAACATAAGACAAAAATAATATGAGTCACTCATATATTCTTGAAAGAAAGTGCTTACAATATTTTGTGAAAACATTTGTTTACATCACTGATTTAATGATTTAATGGACAGTTCCATATTTTTCTTTAAAATCCACAAATGTCTTAAGATATTCCCACCATTATAAAAACTACACAAAATCAACCCCAAAACAAAACCCTACAAAAAGCACATTAATTTTATTATAAGACATATATGAAGTCACTGAGTAAAGCTCTTTTTTATAAACACTTTTGGAAAGCTCACATTGAGTTCTAGCACAGCTCTATTATCAATCTGTGAACAGAAGGACACATCAAGTAAGGAAAGATCTTTACAAGATTCCAGGAGTTTTCTTAAGGATGCTGGACTTACCATTCTTGTTCCTGTTTAAAAAAAACCAAACAAAATATTATATAACATTTATATAATATCCTGATAAAAAGTCCCTTTTTATTATTTAAAATACACTTAAAATAGACTTTTACAAATTAAAAACATTTCTTAAAACAAGACTTCATATTGAAATAGTCCTGTTAAAAAAAAATAAAATTTCCCAGCCAAATTGGTATCTAGGACCTGAATTTTGTCAATCTCTACCCATTCTATCTTCATTCCTACCTCCTACCCTTTCCAATCAGCTCCTCCAGACTTTCCTATTTCTGTTCACCCCAGTTCAAAACTGTTTGCACATCTCATTTTCCTGAACCCATGGGTCAAATCAGGCAGCAATACTTAATGATTCAACCTCTAATTCCATGCAGTGTAATTACTGAGCGACTACCCTGTAGAAACTTCTGTTTCAGGCACTGGAGATACAAAGATGAGTAAGACACGTGTCTGCCTTAAAGAACTCATCGACCAGAGTTGAAAGCAAATAACTACAACACAATTCGATAAGTTTTACAGTAAGTGGTAGGTATAAAATGGCATAACTGGAAGACAAATGATGGATGATGAGTACTATTTAGCCCATGTTAAATCTGAAGTGATTATGGGCTATTCAGATGGGTTATAAATCATATAAATTATGTAAAGCACCTGATGCACGGCAGGCACTCAATAAGTACCAAATATCACTAGGCTCTAAGATGTCATCTGTTGTAACTATAGCTTTTCTAGGGAGAAAAAAATTCATCACAATCGTATTACATATACATACCTGGGATGGGGATTAAAGGTTCTGAAACACTAGTCTATGCCTTTTTCTCTGAGAAATCCTTTCTCCGCCCCTCCCCGCCATGAGAAGGGAGAAGTAACTATACTTCTATCAGAAGCTGTAACTATACTGCTACCCTGGCTGCGACTGGCCCCATGATAAACCAATGCAGATTCTCCTGGGAATTTAGAATTGGGATTCAGTAAAGCCTCCAGTGCCCATTTGATCTCTTGAACTAAAGACATGGAAAACTGGGTCAGGGTTGCTATATTTAGCCATGTGTACCCAGAGGAACAGAGATGGCCAGCATGACAAGAAAAGAGCAAAGCGAAACCAAAGGGAGAAGCAGACACAAACGTCTCTGTAAGTGTACAGAGGCAGAGGGGGTGGGTTAGGGACAGGGGCCTGAGTATGCAGGATAGGAGACGGAACGAAAAAGAGAAAAAGCTTCCTCGCCTTTTGATGGTTTTCCAGTCTCTCCTGAGGTCTGACCATACCCAGCTTCTACCCATGGGATCTGAGATGGACACCTGTATCTTCATAATAATCGTCTCTTTCGTATGCTTGAGTTATCTTGAGGGGGTTTCTGTTATATAAGATCAGAGAACCTCACCTAAGCCATTTGGCTCTGTGGAGCTTTTCACCTAGGGCTGTGACTTTTTTCTATTTGCCAGTCTTGGTCATTAGAATCTGAGTTTCCTGATAAATTAGGAGTTCCTATAGCCTAAGAGAATGCCAGGGAAGGAAGTCAGAGATTGAACATTTAACTGGGCTAGGGTCACCTGTCCTATGTTTCCAGGGTACTGTGTGCTGTTGTTTTGTTATCCACTTAGGACACAATTCTGTTTTCAGTCAGCTTGCTCCTTCAGGGTACTGAATATCTCCAGTGTTTAAAATAATGCCAAACACAGTATATGCTCGATAAGTGTGTAATGAATGAAAAAATGAAGGAATGGTGGTTAACTGCCCAACGCCATCACCCTGGTGTAGACCCTCGTGAGATGGATTATTGAAGCTAATCTCTTTGATTTTGATTTCTTCCTTCTCCAATTCACCTACTACTCATTTCCAGATAAGTATTCCTAAAACACAGCTCTAAATACATCACTCATATCCTTAATTAAAACCCAGTAAAAGCTCTTGTTTAATTTTGTGCATACGCCTCATCCTGGTGTTCAAAACTCTCCATGATACCCTCCATTATACCAACATTCTAGATCAAATTAGACTGCCTATTCTCTAAAGATATTCTGTACTTTTAACTCCTTTGCTTTTGCTTCATGCTATTCATTCTGCCTAAAATGCCCTTCTCCCCCAATTTCCTGCTCACTTTTTAAGGATACCTTTCAAATATCTATTAGCCTTTTAAATTAGGCTTTTCCTTATTTCTCTGATCATATATATACTCTCTTTTCTTTGAGCCCCATCAAAGTGGACTTGCTTCTGGCTTGCACTACAGTCATTTATATGCTTGTTTTATTTCTTGCTAGGTTTTCAACTCCTGAAGACAGGGACTGTGTCTTATTCAGCTTTGTACTGATCGTTTGTACTGATCGATAAGTACGTTAAGTATGAGGAAGTATGACGAAGATATGCCACTTAACATTCATATGTGCTAATCACAAAATGACAAAATAATGAATATCAGCATGGTTTAACTAAGAATCTTTTTTTTAAAAAAAAAATAAGGATTCTAACACTAAACGATGAAAGGAAACCAAAAAACAACAATAAAAGTAAAGAAAATACACCACAGTGGTTAGAAGCATAGACTTTGGTTCAAGTCCAGATTCCTTACGAGTTATAAGCCCTGGGCAAATCACTTAACCTATTTCCACCCGTTTCCTACTCTGTGGCTAATAATAATATCTACCTCATAAGGTTGTTGTGATGATTAAATCAGTTAATATATGCTCAGAACAGTATAAAGCACATAGTCATGTCGTTGTTAACAATATTAATTATTGACTACTAGTGATATTACTTTTTACTGTGCTCTTTATATTTGAAATAAGATGTTCCAATATATTCGCATGACGGTCATCTTCCATCGGTAATTAGATTTGACATAATAAATAATGATACTGCCTTGCTCTTATGCTCATGAAAGTCACAAATGTCTTCAAAAAGAAGTCATTATACTTCGTACCTGCTTTTCTTTTATGTCTCTGTCAAGTAATTCATACATTTATAGACCAAACTTAGGCCACCTGACAACTGAACCCCCTGTTTATCACAACTGTGCTTTTGTTTTGGGATCAGTGTTACCGACTTCTTTGGTAGCATCTCTTTCAGCTACTGGCTACTCTCCATCTCTAGTGTATGTTTTTTGGGTTTATTTGAGGGTCTTTTGGAGGGAGAATTGTAAACTAGATTTTAAACAACAATGGCACCATCCTCTGAAGTGAAGCCTGACTCAATTAGTGATCACTTTAAAAGGCCCTTGACTGCCTTTCCTCATTGTCCCTGTGAATTCATGACTTTTTCTTGAACGTTTCAAAATAATTACCTTATTTTAAAAAGTCTAGGCTAATTCAAGGGGGAGGTAGATAGGCAGGCAAAGAAACAAGCAAGGTAAGTGGTGTGGTGTTTTGAAAAGACAGTACTGACTGTGGAGACAAAACCCTTGTACATGAACCCTTGCTCTGCCACATATTAACTGCTGGCTCCAGTAGCCTCATCTATGAAAAGACAATGATACCCAGCTTCCTGAGCAATGAAGATTAAGGAGAATATAACACAGATGAAGTATCTAGCCTAAAGTGTGCATATAATAGGCAAGAATTTCTCCCTGAGGTTTTTTTTTTTAGTCAACTGTTTTTATTGATTTTTTAAATTTTATTTATTTTTATTGAAGTACAGTTGATTTACAATATTGTGTTAGTTTCAGGTGTATGGCACAGTGATTCAGTAATTTTTGCAGATTACATTCCATTATAGGTTATTATAAGATACTTGATATAATTCCAGTGTATATATCCTTGTTGCTTATCAATTTTATATACAGTAGTTTGTATCTGTTAATCCCATATGCTTAATTTTCCCTTCCTAAATTTTTAAGCAAGAATTTCTGCCTACAAGGAACTTGAATAAGTAACATGCAACTATATAAGCAACATCTACAAATGTACCATAAGCCTGGGCTGTGGAGAGATTTTAACTGAAACTACAAACGTAAGTGTTGAAAATCTTCAGGTTTCCCTTTGGTTGAATGTTGAATAAACAGGAAAGGATATAATTAGCACTTCAAGGACTAATCTATTAGTATTAATAGATTACTAGAAACACAGTGCAAGTGCTATTTGGGTTCACCACTGTGTGGGCAATTATAACCGTGGCATTGCTAGCACTTCTGGCCAATGTCAGAAGTAACAAAATATCACAGGGTTTCTGGCTGTAAATTGCAAAAAAGACACAAGGAATCCCAGCACTGGGAAGGATTTTCAATAGCTCTGCCTTAGGGTAGAACTATTCCTAAAAACTAGAATCATCAGGGATGGAAATTTCACAATATTCTTTAATCAAGAATTTAACATCAAGAAGCCATATGTGTTGTGTGTGTCTTGAATTCATTATACAAACGGATTAATTTCTTATCTGTCAATAATAATAGAGAACACAGCTCACACAAATTCTCACTCTTCTTACTAGACCAAGAATTATGGTTATTTAGAGCTTTCTGATAGGTTCAACTATAAAATTCTGTTACTACCCTCACTCTTTTACTTAAATACAGTTATAATTATCAGGACAACATTTTTATTGTATCCAAGCATTTTTTTTCTCCCTATAAAAAGTCTGAGGTTAGTTTTTATGTCAAGGCTTTAAAAGAAATTTATAGATTGTATCCTTACCTAATATGTCCAGTTGGCGTAATCTGGTACAATTACATGCTAGTTCTTCAATGTCTGTGTCACACACAGACCTGTTAGCTGTTAGAAAGAGTTTCTGCAAGTTTGGAAGCTGGCGTGCCAGTTTGGCAAAGCAGCCGGTGCTGCTCTGCAGAGTAGGGCACCATCCGAGGTCAAGTTCCTCCAGAAGTGGACACCCAGAAGCCAGCTCTGCTATCCCGTTCTCAGTAATGTTCTTACATCTCCACAGATCCAGAGTCCGGAGTTTTTTACACTTGGCTCCTATCATGCTAGCTATCACGTCATAGTCTTCAATCTGGAAACCAAATAATTTCAATCTTTCCCACATTATGCTCAGAAATACAAACTGTTTTGAGCATGTTAAAGCATTCTTAATCATCTCCTGTTGTTTGCTTCTGTGCAAACATACCCACATCGTCATTAACACAGATCTGCCCACTCATCTCACAGCTCTGCCACGGTTTCATTAAACAGCGAGAGTAATCACTTACTTAAAAATCCATTTAACAGAATTCCAGACAGAGGACGTTAATGAATTAAATCCCAAAGCAGTCTGAAATCCTCAGTCCCTCTTAAAGAATTTGAGGATTATGTATTGTCCTTGTATGCCTCCCATTTTGACCGTGCTGTTGCTACTTTGATATATGTAAGATCTCCCTGATAAAGGTATGCACTTTGCTAGGCTCTAAAATAGTAAGTGAATATGCTGATGGTACTAATAAGGATACTAGTTTTGGGTTAAATGAGGCATTTGGGGACTGAAAATGCAACCTGAAAAATAATTTAGATTGTGATAAGTTAGCTGCTGTCAGTTATTGGAGGTGTCCAGTGATTTACCTCATGATCGTGGGATAAGCTTCCACTAGTCAAGAATTAAACATTTCAGTTCACGGGCTTTGAATGTTTTAATAATGTTTCTTTAAACAGATTCTTTTAGGAGTTTCATTTGATTTTGTTATAATCAGGTATCAGCATTATCACCAGAAGTCAAAAGGAAACAAAACAGCAAACATTTCCAATGATTACTTCCTTTTGTTCCTTTGTTTATTCATATTTTCATCTACGATGTGCCAGCATCACTCCAGATACTAGGAGCAACAGTGAATCAAAAAAAAAAGACTGTGTTCATATTTCTTGGAAAGACATACAGACAAATAAATGAGCAAAATAAATTCAGAGAGTGATAAGTAAAACAATAAAACAGGGTGACATGAGAGTGATCAGAGTGGCAGAGGTCGAGGGAGGGAGTGGTGGCTGCCGGGATCTCCGGGAATGAGCGTGGCTCATTCAAGAACAGAAATATGATGGGTACACGGCCCAAGGGGAGTGAGAGAGAGGGCAGGCTGTGAAGCCAGAGAGCTACACAGGGGCCAGGCCATCAGGCCGTGAAGGACTTTGAATTTTTATTTTAACTATAAGGAGATCAATGGAGGGTTTGAAACAAATATGATTCACATTAAAACAAAAACCCCTCCGGACTCTGGAGGATGGTCTAAGGTGGGTATGAATGGAGGAGGAAGCCCAGTGAAGAGGCCTGCACTAGCGCACAGGAGAGATGCCGGGTCTTGGATTAAGGTGAAGCAGTGGCATTGGAGAAGTGGACAGGTTGGGGGCTATATTTTGAGTCAGAACCAAAGAGCTGATAGATTAGATCCAGTGGTGATGATTTCTAAGGTTCTTTAGGAACAATCATGCAGAAGACCACGAGAAATCGATTTGGGTAAATACAACTATCTTCTTAAGTGAGTGGACCCACAAAACTGTAGCTTTGATCATTAGTGCAGCCAATTAGCTTCTTTAGAAAGAAGCAATTTAAAAACTTTCCAAAACCGATGATTCTGATTGCTATTATTTTGATAGTCAAAAATAAAATATCAAATGAATCATCCTGCCTTTTGGTCAGCTGACAGGAAAGAAACTGAAATGAACATGGTATTAAAGTATCAACCAAGAGCTGTGTGTGTTACTGTCCTCGTGAACCCAGACCTGCTGTGAAGAACAGTACTTCTGTGACAAGTATGAAATGTTTCAATCACCACGTTAGTAGCAGTATCAGCAGTATTAGCAGTATTTCTGAACTTCGAATGTCAAGTCCTTAAAACTTCATTTCCTGGCGAATAAATATCAATTGTAACAATACTGGTAACTACACACTTTAACTTAAAAATAGCCTATTTATCTAAAGTAGCATTTCCCATACCATATTACATAATAATAGATGTAACATGAAAAAATGGGTTCATTGGTCAGGTAAAGTTGGCAAACACTGGTTTAAGCAAAGGCAAACTGTTTCTTTATCGTAGGACATCCCATTGAAAACTCCAGGGGGAGGATATAGGAGCATCGTTTCCTAATTTAGACCCAGAATTCCTATTCCCGCTTCTTTACCCCTACAATACACAACTTTTTAACTTGAATATCTTTTAGGACTAATGTTCCATAGGTCAGCTTTGGAAAATGCTGACTTCAACTACACCTAATTCCAACTATAAACATACATAATTCCAACTCTAAAGTGTCTGTGATTAGAGGCCTGCTTTTCTAGAGAATGCTGCTCTAGGTTATGGGGAGGTAATTAACAGGCAGAATAAGGTGCCTCTGGCCAAAGTCAAAGCAGGGTCCTTACCAATCTAAAGAAGGCAGGCTAACAATAAGCAAAGTCCAAGTGACAGTAACTGGTTGGTGTGTTGTCACAGAAAGTGCCATGGAGTGTCACTGAGCCCATCCAGAAGAGCCACTAGAAGGACCCAACAGAAGCCCATGAAATGGCTTACTAACGTCAAAAGTTGACCAGAAGGGAAACCTAATGCTGAGTTAGTGGGCTCTCAGATTGTTTCCAGAGACCGGGATGGGCCTGAGCCCATACATGGGGTTTAATAAGGCCTAAAAACTTCTCTGATCTTGCAGCCATCCTGCTTATTCAGGTCTTCCTAATAAGTGGATGCAAAACTGGAATGGTTTAGGATCTCCTGAATCTGCTTTGGGTATGGGGGGGCAGGTAAGAAAATAAAGAGGAATGGATCGCTCCACAGTCAGTTATATCGGGAGATGCATTTCCTGTGAGCGTGCATGCATGCACACACGCACACAGGCTCACACGTGTGCACACATGCGCACAGAGTTCTACTGTCCCTTGAGTGTCAGTCTTATTTATTAACCATGTAATTTAGTTGAAAAACATTTAATTCATCCCATGAACTCTTCCAATGACATATAAATTATAATTTTATATCTGAAAGGACTTTCAAGATTATTTATTCCAACAGTCCCTAGGATTTCGGATTTCACAGACCAGTAACGTTTCAAAAAAATTAGTTCCAACATAGGTTGGTGTCCATCTTTTTATCTTACTCAGTAAGGACAGTAAAACAAACAAAATAAACCTATCTACTATCATCAGCATTTCCAGAAAATAATCTCTGAACTCAAAAACTAAAATTAGCTTTGTGAAAAACTTACCAGACTACTGGCATTTGGGTATGATTGATATATTATTTTGTAAAGAAGCCGAGAGAGTTAAATAGCTTGTCTGAGATAACATCTGGCTTGAGGCAGAACCACACTCTTTGCACCACACTATACTTCTTTCCTTGTTCTCACAGATAAATAATGTCAATGCTTCAAAGACAAATTCTCCCATTTAAGAAAAACGTTTTAAAGCAGGGTGCACATAGTTTTGCATAAATCTGAAAAGCTGTGGGTGGGTGTGGGGAGGGTCGGGTCAGGATAAAAGTCACCCATGGGAAGAAAAAGAGACGCAGCAACTGAGAATAAAGAATTTTCAAATACTTACCATGACACAACTACCTAAACTGAGGTGCTGAAGCTCTGAACAGAAGTTCAAAACGCTGAGCAGGGCTGTTTGCTGCCATCAGGAACCGCATCAGAGGCAAATAAGGAAAGGACAAGAAAGTGAAACAAAGAGAAGAGGTCAATTAGACATTAAAGGCTGTCACTGCTTTTCCTGAAATAGAGCTCAAAACCTCTGTTACAAACACCACAAATGCCATTTAATGAGTCCCCAGGTGTTCACACCATTGATTGGCTTGGAGTCAAGGTAATCATTACTCGTCTCCACGTAGTAAGTCGTCACTCTGTATATGATTTTGCATGCCCTAAAGACACCTATATTCCCTATGACCTCTCAGTGCATTTTCCAAACGTAAGCAATTTGAAAGCCTGGTGAAGACTGAACAAGACAAGCTAAACCATCCCTCCCTCCCTCCAAAAAAAAAAAAAAAAAAAAAAGCACCAAGGGTTGGTGACAACTGTAGAACAGTGGCAGCTCTGACATTCACTGATCAGCTGCAGGCTGATGGAACTGCCAATAGCCACCCCAACTCAGGATTGAGCCGGTGACTTTAATGTCAAAGAATTCTCTTTGTTGACAAGGATCCCAACAACCATCGAGCACCTGTCACTAGCGACATGCTGACTAAAACGTGCACTTTCTAGTCATGTTTCTGCCATTTCAGCCCATCCGTCCTGTGCAATGGAAACGGTCTCACCACTAAAGAAACCCAAAGGTGTCCGAGACTGCTACATAATCGTGGTTCCTGAAATATCTCTAAACAGTCAAAATTTCACTTGATGACATGCCTGCCATGAAAAATTTAAAAACGAGCAACGCAAAGCATTCAGATCTCTAGTTTTTCCTTTTATAAATTAAAAAAAATACTACTCAAACATGTGGCAAACTTTCTAAACCTCTGAACTAAATAAATCATATCTAACAAAATTAAGATGATATTATACAGCCTCTGTTTAATCTATTCCAAGTGTTCAGAAACGAAAAAATTATCAGTTGGGGAGGGATTGAAGAATGTGCCAATGACAACACAAAACATTTATTCAGATTCTTATTGAGAAAATAAAGTAACGAAGTACTTCATTTAAAGTGAACTTAGGGCAAAAATAAAATAATAGTTATAATAGGCCCTAGATTGGTACTAGACTTCAGACTAATTGTTTCACTGTTGTGCATTTTTTAAAATTTAAGCAAAAAAAAAAAAAAAGGTTTATATTGATTTTATGCTTAAGTTTCAACACAACTTATAACGTTTATAAGACAATGCCATGTAGCTCTCAGAATGTTGACATCAGAAGAGGTATATGAAGATAAGTTAAGTTTCAGATTCTCCATAATACTTAGCTATTTTAACTTACTGATGGGAAAATGACATTAGGTTTGTTTTTATTAAAGTACCAGATCTTATCACAAGGTTGTTTTATAAGATTTTCCCAGAGCAAGATCCAGAACATAGTAGAGAATTTTTAGAGAGGATCCCATATATTCTTGTGGATAAGAAATTTTAAATTACAAAAAATACATATACACACACCTCATTCATGATTCATGGAAATTGTTTGGTCATTTATTTTTAAATTACTTACAGTGAAGAACCTCAAATATGCAGACAAGTATAGAGTCCAAGACAATGAACACCCATGTAGTCACAACTCAGATTTATCACATCTTAACATTTTGCCCTCTTTGCTTATCTACTCTATTTGTGTATCCCTCCATCCATTCACATACTTTCTCAGAAGTGACCTTTATCATGACTCAGGGTTTAAAAACATGCTTGAAAATTACATAACTTTACTATACATTATGGATCACTTTTGAATTAATATTCTTATAATTATGTATCTAGAAAACACCTATGTAAGGGTAGATGCATTCTGGACGAATTTCAAGTCGTAGAAGAGGAATCCATGGCCTATTATACTTATTCAGGCACATATTTTACAATAACTTACACAGTCTGCATGTTAAATTGAGAATTAAAAATTCATTTAGTAGTAGAGAGAATTATCATTTTTCATTCCTACCTTAAAAAAGGAACTAACATAGAACATAAGAGATTCATACTGAATGTCACACATCTTTGCTAAATAAGAGATGTGAGATCAAACGCTGAGACCAAGCTATAAGGGGATAAGAATGACCTTGGAAGGGATGCTGTGAGGAATGTAACAAGGAGTCAAATAGAGATAAATAAAAGGGTTGACTGGTAGCACTGAGGTGAGCAAGCACAAGTTAACAGTTTCCTGACTTTCTCCAGCAGAGCTCATGATAAGCCAGAGACTGTGGGAGTACCCAGGTATAGAGCACACACCTACAGATCAGCTTGCAATCTCTCCAAATCCAGTTAACCAATTTCCTCCTAGAATATCTTTAGTATCTTCTTTCTCTATGCTATTAGTATTCAGAATTAAAGTACTACTATTGATGCTAAAGCAAAGAGGAGAAACTTCCTCTTCACTTCCAGACATAAAATGACCTGATTTTAGAGAGACCACAGTCTCAGTGATTTAGAGCAGTTGAGAAAATACTGCTCATGGGCCAAATTCAGCCCATTGGTTGTTTTTGTAAATAAAGTTTTATTGGAACATGGCACACCCATTCATTTATGTATTGTTTATAGCTGTTTTCACACTACAACAGCAGGGCTGAGTAGTTATGACAGAGACCATATGGCCTGCAAGGCCCAAAATATTTACTATCTAGCCCTTTGCAGAAAGAATTCGCCCACCCCCAACTTAAAACAATTCTACCTTAATGAGTACTTGCATCACTTTTACCCTTGTAGAACACACAAATAGATGGATTAAACCTATATTAAGTGTACTACAAAAAAAGGTATTCAGAAATAAAAACTGAACAATTTTATGAACCTCTTACTTAAGACTTAAGATATCTTTTAGGTTCCCAAAGTGACAAATTCTGCTGGTTAGACCTGTAAAATTCAATATAAGCACAAGAGTAGCTCTATAAAATTAAAACACAATTTAAATAGTTAGCAGCTTTAATAATGCAATGCAGCAGATTCATTTTCAAATGAGTTTGCAATTTTTAAACAAAGGCCAACCTTATTTAAATCACTGTGGAACCAGAGTCACTAAGAGGTGACTGGCTCCATGTTAATTTCTTCTACAGAATTTTCAAAACACACTCTAGGTGAAGCTGGCACCTGGTAGTAGGATTTACGTTCATAAAGAAAGAATCCTTTTGGGACTTCCCTGGTGGTCCAGTGATTAAAAATCCACCTTGCAATGCAGGGGATGCCGGTTTGATCCCTGGTTGGGGAACTAAGATCCCACATGCTGCCAGGCAACTGAGCCTGTGCACCACAACTAGAGAGCCCTCGTGTCACAACTACTGAGCCCGCACGCCACAACTAGAGAGAAGCCTGCGTATCAAAATGAAGAGCCCGCGTGCTGTAACTAAGACCCGATGCAGCCAAAATATAAATAAATAAATATTTTTTAAAAAAAGAAATAAAGAATCCTTTTATAGTCAACCTAAAATCTACCTACTAACCCTGTTCAGCAGCCTCAAAATCCAATGGATAACTATTAACTTATAGAGAATTATTATTGCCTCTACTGGTTACAAGGAAATTTATTAAGAGGTAAAAGAAGGCAGGAATTCAAATTTTCATTGACAGCTTTTTAATAGATGCTACCCATAAAGTTCAAAATCTCCTATCCTCCACACTACTAAAGTGCTAAGCAAAAATACTTAATAAAATGATAACTGATACTTATTATACTCACATAAATGGTTCAGATATTCCAGATTTATAGCTTAGTAGAGTTATAATTATGCATACCATGTACATTTTATAATATAATGAAACCTTACATAAACCACATATGCAATACTGTGTTCACTATTTTATATTAATACAGGTTTATAATTATTATAACTAATTAATAATTTTTGCAATTAAAAATTTTTGCAGTTAAAAGTTAATTGTTGCTTATCTTTAATAAAGAATACAACCCTTACTTGTAACACTCAATATAGGAAGATAGAATCCCAAGTCTGTATTTCTCTATTCTAAGTCCTGACTCCTAAGGACTTCCCTGGCAGTCCAGTGGTTAAGACTCCGTGCTCCCGGGACTTCCCTGGTGGCTCAGTGGTTAAGAATCCGCCTGCCAATGCAAGGGACACGGGTTCGAGCCCTGGTCTGGGAAGATCCCACATGCTGCGGAGCAACTAAGCCCATGCACCACAACTACTGAAGCCCTCACCCCTAGAGCCCGTGCTCCGCAACAAAAGAAGCCACCGCAATAAGCCTGCGCACCGCAACAAAGAGTAGCCCCCGCTCGCCGCAACTAGAGAAAGCCCGCACGCAGCAACGAAGACCCAACACAACCAAAAATAAACACATAAATAAACTTATTAAGAAAAAAAAAAGACTCCGTGCTCCCAATGCAGGGGGCACAGGTTCCATCCCTGGTCGGGGAACTAGGATCCCGTATGTTGCATGGCATGGCAAAAACAAACAAACAAATAAACAAACCATGATTCCTAGAAAGCATCTGAAAGAAATAGGTAAGTTTATATATCACAGACATGCACCAGCTAAAACAGAGAGACTAGTGACATCACCTGATCACAAGTATACTTTCACTGATGATATATTTCAAACATATCACAGCAATAACTACAAGTAATGAGATACTATTTTATAAAAGTATGTTCATTAAATGAAAATTTATAAATTTACAAAAGAAATACCACCAAAGAAATCCTAAGAACACAATCACTCAATTATTGTAATTTAAGATCCATCTACATATATGTATGAATTTCTCTTTCTCTAATTTAATTTTTTTTTGCCCCAGTGTTCCAATCTCTAAATTTGGGGAAGGGAAATATAGAATAAAAGTTGAAGTCTTTTAAGACCTATTTAAAGTACTTGAAACTAACTATATTTAGAATATTTCAATTCAATTACTTTATAGATATTTGCTATAAACCAAATTGTTCTTTTATACAGTTTAAATCTACAATACGGTATAGTTTATATACAGATACATAATCACATCTTGAAAATAATATTGTCTTTTATAGGTTAAACCTGAAGATCAGCATTGTGGTGGAAAAGTAAGACTTCTGATTGTTCTCTAAAAAGAGAATGTTCAAGATCATAAATGACATAAATTAATAAAGCTCTTATACATGCCTTTGAGGAAAAAAAAGAGAAGCTCTCTAAACCTAACTGTAGACCTACCCTAGACCACAGTCTCAGAAATTTTAGTATAAGGTTCAAATAATGTGTTAAATTCCAAAAACCCATATGTGTGAAAGAACAAAACCTAAGACTAAATCACACACATTTGCCTTGCCCTGTAGTCTCCTTTCAGAACCTATTTTTACCACTGTAGTGGATCTCTCCTATAATAATACAGTTGAATACATCTTTGCTCACAGATGACTAAACTGATCAATTTCCATATCAACCAATGATGGATGATGGCAGAGATGTGCAGTCAAAAAGTCACGGCAGTTTGCACACCAGCTGGACTTGACTGTAACCTTATTGCCTATATAAAAGAAAGAATGTTTTGATCAGAGGGGTAAGGGTTGGACCATCAAGGGAGCATAGGAATCTGAAGCACACATTGGTTGACACTGTTCATCTAAACGATGCTCAGTTGAAGAGGGTACACTGGTCCAAAGACTTTATCTATTTTCTTCCAAAAGCATGTCTTTCCTTCCTGTTAAGAGGAAGGTATCCATCTGTTTTGTGTTGATGCCTTCAAGCATTTAAGTCACATAACTAATGCTCACCGTTCTCATTCTGAACTCACCAGACAGGTCTTATAACTGTAATTTGGTTTCCCCTGTGACATGCCAACAGTGAGAGAATGTGTTAATCAGCTATCTCTAATGAATGTGTCCTTACCAGGTAGATTTCTTATACCCGGTATACTGGTTACTGTCATGAATGTGGATGATAATGAATCTGACCCCCCAAGAAGCTTCTCAACTGTGACTGAATCATAGCCCATCATGCAGGTCACACACACCCAACCCCACCAAAAGCCTGGCACTTCCCACTGGCACTTCTATAAAGCAATCCAGGATAGAAAAGAAGTATAGACATATTCTTGCCTGGAGACATATATTAAAGACTTTTAAAAGTTTGTTAGTTTTAGAATATAATATATTAAAAGTTATTAAAATCTTAATTCTTGATTCTGTTTAAGAACAAAGTAATTATTAATATCTTTTGTTTTACATGTTGTCTAGCTAAACAAATCTGTCTGAAATGGACTGCCTTTTAGGTGACAGCTAATGACAGCCTGCATTAGTCAATTTAGGTGACCAAAGTAGGTTCTTCCTGCTTCAGTTGTTCGATCTTAGTTAATAATCAGCACTGGCTCTGGTGAGAGGCCACTCCTTTCCTTAAGTCTGTTAAATGCACTTGCTCTACTAAAAGAAAGACCATCCCTGCTTCTACTTACCAATATACAGGAATGTGTTCTCTAAATCAAATAAGAATGCAGTCAGGAGAACACCATTATCTATGTGTCAGAAAGCAAATTCATGGCACTAAGTCAAATCATATTGTTTGCAAAAGACAGTTTATGTATCTTTTGTAGGAAAGCTCAGGTGCTTTCATTAACAGACAGGGTGGTATGCATTTTTACTTATATATTCACTCTGCTGAATAAACTGGCACAGAAAAAAGAAACTAGGAGGAGAGTGTTGACATCCAACAGAAGTAAAGATCAGCTACTTTTGTTTGTCTTCTGGTTCATGAAGATGAAGGCAGTGGGGTCCTTGAAACTGTCATCCCAGCCTAGTAGGCCAAGTAAACAGTTGCTGAACCACATTTATGGATTACTGTCATATACTAGTCCCCTGCAATACCTATAATCAGTTTTTGCACTACTTCAGATTCTTTCAATTTATGCTCTATCATTCTTGAAGTGAGGCAATCAAAACTGGATGCAGGTGTTCCATTTATAACTCCAACTTTTAAAAAAACACTCTTGGTTTTCTTGTCTGCTGCTAAGCAACAGAATGACATTCTTCCTGAGCTACCTATCATGCCCCATCTCACCCCCAACTTCAGATATTTTTTCCCAAACAAAGAAAAGATAAATAGGCTCAAATTCCTAACACTAATCCAGATTGTTTTAGGCAATGCAAAGGACTTCTCTTGAAGTCACTTTTTATGCAATATGTTAAAAAGTTATCCTTATGCTATCCTTTGTAAGTTTTATCAATTTGCTAGAACTGCCATGACAAAGTACCACAGACTGGGTAGCTTCAACAACAGAAATTAATTTTTACAATTCTGGAGGCTAGAAGTCTGAGATCAAGGTGTCAACAGGGTTAGTTTCTTCTAAGGCCTCTCCTCTTGGCTTGAAACTGGCCATCTCCTTCCAGTGTTTTCATATGGTCTTCCCTCTGTGTGTGTCTGTGTCCTAATCTCCTCTTCTTATAAGGACACTGCTCTTATTGGATTAGGCCCCATCCTAATGACCTCATTTAACTTAATTACCTCTTTAAAGGCCCTACCTCCAAGGACAGTCACATTATGCGGTAATGGGGGTTACGACTTCAACATATGAATTTTGGGGAGACACAATTCAGCCCACGGCACAAGTATTTACGAACAGGTTGCAGGTATATGTCCCTTCAGGGGTAAAAGAGAATTATATCTTCTACTCATTTTCAAATGGTTCAGGAAAAAAATATGCATATAGTAGGGAAATCTACTTTTCATGCAACTTTTTGTAAGTCTAAAATTATTTTAAAATAAAAGCTTTTTCCTTTTAAGTATTTAAAAGTCTATTTAATGAGTAAAATTTCTATAGCCTTCCTCTCATAAGAATATATCATCATGTATGGCTAAAGAAGTACTTGCAATTAATGTTTATCATAAATAATAAGAATCTTGTGAATAGAGATGAAAAGGACTAAAGGTACTTAAAGTCTTTCCAATCATTATATACCTCACTTTAGTATAATTACTTCTTTGTCACGAATGGTAGAAGAAACTAAGTACAACTAAAGTTCTCCTTCCTGTTTGTTCTAAGTTCCCATCTTTTGCCTAAAAGTCTTGCCTACACAATACTAAAAGATCTACCAAATTCAGTAAAAAGAAAATTACTGCATTTAACCACTCATTTCACTAGTTATGCTGGGATCATGCAGTAAACAGGGTCTAAATCTCAGCTTGAGGGTCATTTCTGTCTCTCCATCACCTAGTACTATCTTGTTTTTCACCAGGCATACATTCACTGCTCCGCAACTACTGAAATTCAACAAATGTATACCTCTAACTCTGAAAAGAGGTTATTTAATGATTTTCTTTTTCTGGTTGATGTTATAAGAAGACATTTGCTATTTCTCTGATGAAGTGATTTTTCATCACAATCCTAAGCATACCTAAAGAAAGAAAAAGATCTCACGAAATAAACTAACAAAACAAATAGAACTATATTTCACTATTTTTTAGAGCTAAAAATTCTGGACAAATACAGTTCAAATATTTTCTTACAAGTTTTCCAAGTTGTAGATCCACCCACCCCTCTGCTTAGTTGATGTGGTTATTCTGTAGAAAGACAAACTTATGCTTATTAACTTAGCAAATAAAGAAAAAATGAATTGACAAGCGAGAGTTATCACTCATTCATTCATCACAAGTTTACTGAATATCTACTAGATATATTCACTATAGTGAATACCAGACACTGTTCTACGTACTGGTTGTAAAAAGTAAACAGTCAAACATGGTACCTCCCATTAGGGAGTTTGTAAGTTAGGAATGAACATTCCTTTTACCAGAAACAGATCATAAGTGTGAAAGCAGTAATTAGGCCTAAATCTCTCTCAGCACATGATGGAAAAGATATTCCTATTTAGGAAGACCTATAAGAATACTTCACAAAGTTGGGAATAATTGTGTAGGACTATGCTGAGTAAACCTATACTATCATTTTCACATTTACACAAGTCCATCTAATTTATAAAGTGTGTTGTTGTCGTTTACATGTACGACCTAATTTGGTCTTCTCAGTAGCCTATGTGATAGGGTAAGGTTTTTTTTTAACAGATAAATAAACTTTTAGCTTAGTTTAAGTGACTTACCCAAGCACAAAAATCTTTCAAGTGGGAAAGCCAAGAGAAGGACTGAGTTTTTTCATTCTGTCCCATCTGCCACAGATTGGTCGCTTCACCCTCCTCCGACAGCCTCAAATGCTTCCCTTCTGTCCCAACCGATTTCCCCATCAGTGAGGGGTCTTCCCCGGATGCGGGAATCTCTCCCCTGCTTCAGCTTCCCACCCCCACACCCCCCGGGATGCAGGTCCTGTCCCGCTTCCTCTCCCCCTCCTTCTCCCTTCTTTCTTTCATCATACCCAGTTATACGGGGATCTTTATAGTCTTTGCCAGTGTCCAAGGTCTTCTGCTAGTGTTTAGCTGGTGTTCTGTGAGAACTGTTGCATCTGTAGATGTATTCCTGATGCATCCGTAGAGAGAGATGAACTCCACGTCCTCCTACTCCTCCACCATCTTGGAACTCTCTAGGACTGAGGTTTTTGACATTGGTCTCTGATACAGACCAAATAACAAATATCTTCCCAGCTTTTAAATTATCAAATAATGTCTGAATCAACACCCAGACCTCACTGCTAAGCAGTTTTAACCATACCTAAAGTCTGAACAAGGTCCTACTGCCGCTTCCTCTCACTATAGGGTACTAGCTATGGTATTAGCCAAAGCAGTGGAGCTGGGGAGAAAAATCTTAATGAGCTAGGCCAGATCATAAAAGGCTGGGCTCAAAAACTGGTGACAATGACACTTGGGGCTTGTTTTAAGGTTGCTCTCACATAGTTGACTACCAAAGCAGCAATTAAGCAGTACAATGTACTGGGATATAGCCCCAGTGTCTGACAAGGTTACACATGAGGCTCAGTGGTCAACGCAGCAGGCCTTGTTGGTAAAATGTCAGGTAGAGAGAAGCCCAGTGCCCTGGGCCCACTGCCTGTTTCACCACTGGCTCAGGGAGGTGCCACAGCAGCACACCAGGATCTACCTACGTGCATATAAGGCAATTCTGACCCTACTATAGTTTTGTTCTCCTGCATTCTCATTCTTATTGAGTAACCAGACCTGCAATATGCCTGGCTATACCTCACCATTTAAGAACACACTACCTAGACATCAACAGTGCACCACTTTACATGCTAAAATATTTGGGGAAATTATATGTACCAATGCTGCTCCCCACTATAGTGTAATATTGAGAGTTGGCCTATCTATATAAACCATTTGCTTGAGGTAGTTCATTATGTATGGATTCTACAAACTATTACTTAAATGATATGAAATGTAATTTGAATAACTGTTATTATAAATTCAGAACTAAGACTTCAAACTAAGTTTGTTCATAATAAAAATAAAAGGCAAAAGTCCATTTGTCTATAGTAGGTATTTTAGACTAGAAAATGTTTACAGAATATAACTATTTAATAGTTTGCATTTTACACTGGATCAAAATGTTGTGTATCTTATTTACAATGTTATATTTCCTTACCAATTACGGATTAGAAAAGGATTAAGTGGTAAAGAGAAAAGCTCTATTTTAGATAGAGGCAGCCAAGCTATTAGAATAACTACTACTCTATGCTCTTATGTATCTTACAATTTTCACTGTAACTCTGAGGCCACCAAATCTGGGTTCAAATCCGGACTCTAACTTATTGCTCTGTGCCACTGGGAAACATTAATCTTTTGGGACCTTCATTTCATCATCTGTAAGATTTAAGAGTAACATCTACTCTCATTAGACTAGTGTAAAGGATTAAATAATATGCGAAATGTCTAGGACGGCAAACAACGTATTCAGTAAGTTTTCCCAAACTTTGGGACTAAAACCCAGGTCTCCAATATCCCCTAAAGCTATATTCACTATGCACACAGATTTGCTTCAATCTTATAAAATGGCATAAATACATTACATTTATTAATGTAAATTATATATAGGCACATAAATATAACTCTACTACATCATAAATCTGACCTCTCTGAAGATTATATGCTATAATAGAGTCAACATTTTTAAATACTAATTTTTGCTTATTTTATAATTATGTAGTGTTTAGAAAAACAAGGGTAAAAGTGGCACTGGATAATTTGTATTCCTTTAAAAAAAAAAAACCTCTCCCAGGAAGTTCAAATTCATATCTTCTTTTTCTCCTCATATATTTCCTTAGAGCCATCAGAGGCATCTGAAGTCAACTGCTATTCCTTCTTTCCAAGACAGTTTGTAACATCTGAAAGTACTGCCAGTGATTATGTGGAAGGTTTAGAGAGAAGCCAATCCCCTAAATCTTGTCTTCTCACTCTGTTTTCTCTCATCCACCAACATCATTGAGTGCAGGACTGAAGCAGTGAACATATGGAAGGGAAAAGGGCGTGACATAATGCTTTGCCTAAGTGACAAGGGAGGTGCTTATAGATTGATGCGAATACCAGTGCTGTGGCTTCTGTTTGTTTTAAAAGAGACCAGCTGATTGTGTTGTCTTTTCCCTTTATTCCTCTGAGTTACTTGGTGCCCGTGGGGGAGTCTGATGCAGATCCCAAGAATGACAAGATAACAGAAGTGAATAAAGTATAGGCAGAGAGAGCTGGGAAGCTGTAAAAGTAAACACTGCCTGGGTAGGTTTTTCTCAATTTTGAATTTTGCCATTTATATCACTAAGATGACACTATTTTTTATTTTATTGTAAGTCAACTGTAGATCAATGAAAATCAATTTTATGATTTTTTTCTATGTACTAAATGTCAGAAAAATTGTGTAGGGTAAATTTATAAATGATTTTATGGTATTTTAGCAGATAGACTAATAAAAACAAACTTTAATAGGTAGTAACATATGGTACAAACCAAATTTTACTTAATGCAGTCATACAGTGATTTCACATCTATGTTTAAGTAACTGAGGGAAGCTGAGCTGACGCTATTTAGACTTGGATACATATGTATAGGTCTCCACTCTTGAAAGATGAAATCTTCTCAATTCCTATAAATCACACTTTTTAAAAAATATGTAGTCATATTCTATCAGTTTCTTGGGGTAAATGGAAGAAAACTGTGGACTATGTAATGATTCCCTGACACTTAGATCCTGTTAATTTATGACATTTTAAAAGCATCACATGGAATATATTTTTACAAATCATCACAGATGTAAGATGCCTAGCAAGTTGATATAATTTCTTGGTTTTTACCCGATTTTTCTTCCCGAAGGTTCACTTATTAATGAACTATGCTACATTTCTTCTTAAAGTTAAATTTAATCAGAATATTTTAAAATGAGGTATCATCTTGCTCAGAGGATATCAGACACACAGAGCAATATAAAACAGTAAATACACCAGTAAAAAGCAGGTGTGGCATAATTTCAGAACAGATAGGTCTACCCAAGAAAAGACAGCTGACAATTTTACACCCACATAAATGACAAGTCATTTCACCACAGACCAGTGAAAACATGGGCTAACACTATCTTTAAACTGGCATTCAGGGACAATAGTCCTCTCATTTTACAAAGAAAGAATCTTGGAATTTGAGAGACTATGTGAGTTAAGCTTGTCACTGGTAGGGCCAGAACTAGAATCAAAGTCTTCTTTCCAACAAAGCAGGTCACCAGTTAAACTCTAGGTAAAAATTTTGCCCCAGACCAGGAATACTATATTCAGACTTCCATAGATTAGTTTAAAAACTATGTCAAGCTAAGATATCTACTCTGATCTACCAATAAAAAATGCTATACACCCAGATGGTTTTATAGATAAATTCTATCTAACAGATAATTCTCATTTGTTAAAGTTATTCCAGATCCAAGAAAAAGATGTCAATGTCACAAATCATTTTGCTAAGGTGTCATAATCTTAGCTCCAAACCTGATAAAATGGCATGAAAAGGAAAAACACAGCTCAATTTCATTGAAGAAGGCAGATGTAAAAAGTATTGATAAGTCTTAACTCTTAAAGAATATTTACAATGAACCAGGTACTGTTGTAGACACTTTATATATATTAAATCAGTTAATCCTCATAACAACTCTTTGAAAGGCATACTATCATTATCTTCACTTTACTGAAGCACAAGGGGTCAAGAACCTTTCTCAAGGTAACATAATTCATACGTGATAAAGCTAGAATCCGAAATATTGGATTCTAAGTGATAAAGCTTGGCTCCAAAACATTAGGAAAATAACCCAGCTATGTATTAAGTTAAAACACGTAGGAATTACCGCAGGAATGTAAGGATTGTTCAACATGTCATTATATTAATAAATAGAAGAAGAAAAAAGATCAGTGTGGTAATGGAGGCTTTAAAATTTTTAAATACAATATACATTTTTGATAAAAATATTCTTAATCAAATGAGAAGGATAAAGACTACTTATCAGAAAGAAACATCAAACAATATATAAAATTAGTAAGCTACATGAGGAATTTCTATTTAGTTCACTAATGAAGTCCCAGTGTCTAGAGCAGTGCCTGGCACATAACAGGCATGCAAATATTTGTTATATAAATATTAAAAAAAGAAAAAAAATTCCCTCTATATTAGAAATACAACTGGTATACCTATTGTGACTCTATTATTCTACATTATTTATGAAGTTCTACTTAATGTAGCAACACTTTAAATATTGGAACAGAAAGAAAAAGTATACTAATTTCCAGATTATATAATTGTATCATTAGAAAACCCAAAAGACATAAGTTATTAGAACAATTATAAGCATTCAGTAAGGTGAGCAGATACAAGATAAATACACAAAAGGCTAATTTTTCTTTATATTAACAATAACCAATTAAAATTAAATAAAAGAAAATAGTATCTGAGACTAAAAAATACAAGGGTTAAATTTAACCAGAAAGATATAAAACCTAAGTGAAGAAAACTATAACCTGTTCTTGGATGTAAAACAAGACCTATATGAACAGATAGGAAGCCTTATTAAAGAGCAAAATGAAATATAATAAAGGTACTGCTAATAAAATCCTTGCTGAAAGATATATCTGAAAGAATAATACACAAGGATTTTTTTTTAAGTTTAAAAAGAATAGAGAGATTTTCCTAACACATAGTAAAACATACTACAAAACTGCCATAGTAATATTATACTCTTATTACTGTTATTAGTAGCTAATATTTATTGAGAGTTTACTATGTGTTCAACACCCTCTAAGTACATTACATCTAATTAATTCTCACAATGACCCTATGAGATCTGTATTTTTATTATCTCCACTTTAGATATGAGGAAACAGAGAGATTGAATACTTGGCCAAGGCAACATTCAAGACAAGCAAGGGGTCACTAGAGTGGGGTACACCATTTTGGAAAAGTAATCTGGCTATCTTATGCATTCATTTAAATATTTACTGAATGGCCAATCTTTACCAAGTATGATACTAGATACCAGGAACACGGCAATGAAAAAGACAGACAAGGGTCCTACCTTCATGAAACTTATATCCCAATGTGAGGAGACAGGTGATAGTATGAAAACCAATAAGATAATCTCATAGTGATAAAGTTGCTAAAAAGAAAATACACTGTGGGTGATATGACAGAAGCAAACTAGAAGGGGGGGAGGGTTACCTTTTATCAATGTCTAAGAAGCCATCTCTGAAAAAAAAATATTTAAGTTGGACATTGAGTTGAGAAGAGGGCAGCCATGTAACGAGCTGGAAGGATATTCCAGACAGGCAGAGGAGAAAAAGCTGTGAGCTGGGACTGGATCAGAATGTTCAAGGAATAGAAATAAGGCCAACATGACTGGATTAGAGGAAACAAGTATATGGCAGTAAGTGGATGTTTACCACAGGGGCCCAGGCACATACTGTGACCAGATATACCACCTACAGAACTCTATCCTATAGCAATAATAACCGGTACATATAAAACTCTGTGCAAAATAATGTTATTGCTAGATGGTTTGTAAAAGAAAAACAGCTGGAAAAACTGATATGTTGACCATTTTGGGAACAGTTCAGTAGATTATGGTAAAATGTAATATGTATACATGTAGCTGATTCACTTTGTTCTACAGTAGAAACTAACACAACATTGTAAAGCAATTATACTCCAATAAAAAAAAAAAAATGAAAACAGTCAGGTGGTAGTATATGTAATGACCTGGTAAGATGTCCTAGAGCTATGTGAAAAAAAGCAAGCAGATCAATAAATATTATATGACTCCATTCTTCTTTAATGAGACTCCTAAACTATGTATTAGGGATTTTAACTCCAAAGTCTGGTCCTGGATAAATTCCACTTTGCTTCCTCCCACTCCAAGCAAATGTTCTCCTACATACTTTCCTCCCACCTCTTTCTCTAATTCATTCCCTGCCAGCATTTCGGCTCACCTCAGCCCATTGCTTGCTTCTTTATCTAGAAACATGAACAGCATTACAAAAATTCTAAGAGCACAGAGGATAACATTTTCTTAAAATGAAAAAAAAAACACAACACAATAGACTAATTCTGAAATGACTGAATCAGCCAGCTCTAATGATTTTAGAATAGTCAGGTTGCATCATACACTTAAACTATTTGAAAATCAGAAATCACATTATTATGAGTAATTACAGGTAACAAATATTCGGTTGGCTATTAACACTAGCAGAGGTGTAAATCTTACCTCTACTTTTGTTCGATAGAGAACGAGTCGTTTAAGGCCACATAATTTGGCAATGTGGTTGAAAGCCTGAGGTGGTAGTTTATCACAGGATGAGAGATTTAAGTCCTGTAGATTTGGACACATCTCAGAAATAATCTCCAAGCAAGTTTCATTAAGGAAGTGGCTGCAAGATAATTCAAGACGCACTAATTCAGATCCACAGACCTTCAGAAACCTGTAAAAACAATGTTCCATGTGAATTTCATAAAACCAAAAGATATTTTTTGCAAGTACTTTGGAATTATATCGACTCTAAGCAGACACCTTCAGAAGAACAGATTTCTATTAGGGAAAATAAAAAACTTGTTTCACTTAAATTCTCATTTACTGCATGCCAAAACAGGCACGGTTAGGCTAAAATATATCAACCTAAGAAGATAAAATGGATTCACATCACATAAAAAGTCAGCTACTGCTAAGTGGGAAATTAAGAAAGCAGAGGGTGTTTTTCTTCTACTTACCTGTAATTCACATCTGAGCTGGCAGAGCCAATAAACAAACCATAACAAAACTCTAAACTCTTGGAAGATATTTCTCCCTAAACAGTACCCATTCAGTACTGGAGAATTTATTTTGAATGTGGCACACAAAGTGCCATCTCTAAATGACCTCAAAACAAATCAGACTAGCCTCCTCTCAACTAAGAAAATTTCTGGGTTGGTTTAACTATACTGTTGAGATATGTTCCTTGTAACTGATACTATTAACACCTAGACGGATGCTGAAATTATTACAAGATATTCAATTGCAGCTTCACACAAAATACACAGAAATAACTTCATGTGGAGGACACAAAACCCTTTATCAGAGTAGGAATAACAATATTTATCTTCATTACATTACAGATGGGGGGAAAACAGTCCTGTCCATAATCATCGTCTGATAATAAAAGTAAAATGCGAGCCTACGAGTATTCATATCCCTGAAACTTTATCAACAAGTGGTGTGTTTGTTTATCCCTTAAACAAGCGCACCACTCATCCCTGTCCAGGTCTCTTGACATTTTCTTGCCCATCTCAGTGTCACATCAGTCATATACTGTTATTTTATTTATGCCGCATCTTTTTTCTACATGATTTAATTATTAGCTTACAAATACACATGCAAAATACAACTGACTAAATCAATCACTTATGAAAGTAAAGGAAGTAACACTAGACTTCTAAGTCAAAAGATGGATATTTTGCCCTGTTCCACCACTTCCTAGCATGTGACCTTGGAAAAGGCATTTACCCAAGTCTCAGCATTTCCTCAGATGTAGAAGGCAGACTAGAAATATGTTAACAGCATTCACCACACTGTTTGCGGTTTTGAACATCCCACAATAATGTGAAAGCAGTTTGCAAAGACCAAAGTACCCCACGAACATTAAAAGAAAAGTGAAATCTTGGCCAACACACATTCAAACAACAATTAAAAAATTTAATTGCTACAAATTTATTTTAAATGTTGCAAATAACTCAGTAGCCCACACATCTTATTTACACCCAAACATCCAAGAACATCCCTTTACTCTTAATCCATTGCAGCGTATGTTCTGCTCTCCCTAAATTCATCCTTTCCTTTTAAATGCCAAATTAAACGGCCTTTCTTTCCATTCCTTGTATTACCTGATTTATTGTGGCATTTCACACAACCGCCCTCACCTTCCTTCAAATTCTCAGATAGTCCTCACGCTATTCCCTCTCCTTAAATTCCTCCGACCTGTCTCACTGCTGTGTCCTTTGCTATTTTAGTAGCTAAATTGCCAGTTTGCATCAAGCACCTTAATTCATTCACTCAACAAATATTTATTGAGCTCCAACTATGACCCAGGCATTACTCTAGGCACTTGGAAGTTGGCAGTGGGTAAAGCAAAGTTCCTGCTCTCATGGGGCTTACTTACATTTTGGTAGGAGAGGTAGACCATAAACAAATAAATTAAATGAGTAAAATTAATAGTATATCAGAGAGTGAAAAGTGCCAAGGAGAAAATAAAAGCAGAGAAGGACAACAGGAAGTGTCCAGGGTAGACAGAGTGGTAAGGGAAGCCTCACTGAGAAGGCGAATCAAGACCCAAAGGAAGTGAGAGGGTGAGCAAAGCAGTTCCCTGGAGAAGCAGCACTCCAGGCAAAGGGAGGGGCAGGCACAACAGCTGAGGCAGGATAGCTCAGACAATGCCTAGAGTAAGGAGGCTCAAAGTGAGAGGGAGATGGGGAGCAGATCAGAGAGGTAAGGGGCAGTTCAGAGTGCGTGTCCTATAAAGACTCTGGCTTTTATTTTGAGGGAGATGGGATCCTCAATCATCAGAGGGTGTTGAGCAGAGGTGTGGCACAACCTGCTTGTATTTTAACAGGGTCACCCCGGTTTCTGTGCGGAGAACAGACTGAAGGAGAACAGGGGTAAAAACAGGGGGACCCTCAGGACACCACGACCATATTCAGGGAAGAGAGGATGGTGCACTGGACCCGGTGGTGGCACTGAAGGTGGTGCTCAATATTCAGACTCAGGATCTATTTCAAAGGGAGGCAGTGTGTACTACATTATGACATACCTTCTTCATACTGAACTGAACTCAGGCTCACCTGTTTCTCAACCATAATTTATTTTTCTGTTAACCACAGTTTCCTTACATACTGATTTGTTTACATTGAGTTTTATAAGGTGCCTCAAATCCTTCGGCAATTGGAACAGATTCTTGGGTATACCCAATACTTAGCATGATGTCAGGCATGTAAAAAACACTGGATGACTTTGTTGAATATATCTTCCAATGGTGAAAATTCATTTGAAGAATTTAAATTTCCTCTACTCTGGAACAGACTAAGTTTTATGGACTCAGAGAATTTTTCCCTTAAGAGGGTCAAACTACCCCTAAGAAATATGACAAAATTAACGTTTTTACCTTACTCTGAGTATACATCGTAGTTATGGCTACTTCTTCACTATTTATAAGCTAGCAATCTAGAAATGAATGTAGGGTGTCAGAGATCTGGAGTATCCTATTTTGATTTGATACTTCTAAAATTATTTGCAGATTACAAAAGTTAAATGAGTATATTAACTCTTAAAATTAAAATCTTTAGGCATCTTATCTCTTGAAGGTCTTCATTATTTGGCAAAGCACTTTGTTCTACAATTCTTTTTGGTATTGGACTTGGAATACTTTGACATTTCTTTTCTCTTTGCTCTCATTAATGAACTTTTCCCTTCTAAAGATAGAAAGTAAATCACCAGAAAGCCAACTGTTAATAGACTAGAAAACATCCCAAATTGATTGAATGAATGAAAAAATTTGGAAGCACAATGAAGATAATGATCATGCTTATCTACCTTTATGACTCTCTCTCTTCCTTTTTCTATATTGCATATTTTTACTGAGATTATTTGGTCAATATCCCCATAGTCTCTCTTCCTAAACTTACAAGATCTACACTACCTACTTTTTCATAATATTTCCACTCCAAGAAGGCAGAATTAGCAGCAGAATCAATTAATTAGCTGAACACAACTCTTGTTTCTTTCCTTAATGCTCCTCATAAAGTTTTATTTTAACGCATAATTACATACATGTTTTTGTCTTGGTCATCTATTTATTCATCTCAATTGTGATACTGGTCACTTGAAAGGAGAATTATAGCTTGTCTACTTCCTGCAGCCTGTTCATACCATGTTATGAATTCTCATCAAGTATTTCTTGATACTGAGGGTATTAAGAGAAGACCTAAGTTCAGATAAACAATCCCTAAACGAGGTCTCTTGCTACGAGAAATGGAGTCTCTGGAGAGAGAAATAAATTGCTTATCTTTATGAGGTGAATTCATTTGTCCAGATTAATATAAGTACATAAAAAGTAATTTACTAAATGGTAACTTGCACCCTAAAATAATTAACATCACATGAATGAATGATTTAATCTGAGTTTATTCATCACAAAATAAAAGGCACTAATCCTTACAAGCTGCCTGAAGTATCAAGGTAAAGGGGAGAATTAGGTATAAATATCCACGGCTTCTGATCGCTAATCTCATGTTTTGTTAGCTGACTCACTTGAGTTTTATGAGACAGTATATTTAAGATAATTTTAATCCCAAATAGCTGGAGCATTATTTACTATAGTTGATCCAAAATAAAGTCATTAAAAACAAAACTTCTTGCTTAACTGTGTACGGTACTATCTAGCAATGGTAGAAGGAAGTGGAAAAGAAAGTCTTAAATTGTCTTTAATCTCTAGGAATTGACCATCTAAAAGAGACAACAGTGTAAAACACAGGCAGGCAACTGAATAAACAAATATATGAATAAGCAAAAAGCTCTCTAGTCCATAAAACTGTAGCTCTGTGTCAAAACATCAAGTTCTTAAATCTAGAAAGCATCCAATAATGTTTTCTGAAGGGAACAAGTAGAAGGGTGAGGGATAGAAATCTCTACATAACTGAGGTGGAGCTCAAGGTGATTATTTTGAGCAACTATCTGAAGAAAAACGATAGAGGAAAAATAAACAGAACCTAAGACTTTCTGAACGTCAGAATGATATGGTTAAGCCTCAGAGCACAAACAGGCAGGGAGGCAAAGGAATATCCGAGACTTTAGGGAAGTGTATTATAAGAGAAAAGTGGAATTACAGTAGATGTGATTTTAATGAATAATGATATAAATGAGCAGTACTTGAAGTTACAAATCACAAATCTGTAGATAGAATAGGATTTTAACAACTGATTAAAAGTTTTAAGTTCTTATTATTCCAATTTCCCTGTTATTTTGAATAAAATAAATTCCTAAGTTCTTTAAAATCCAGTGAAACAATTCCAGCTTGTGAAGATAAGGTTTTTAGGTAACAAAAATAAACTATATCGAACTTTTCCCAAAGACTTACTCAAAAAGCAAGCTCATCATCATTGGTCTCTATTTTAAAAATGTACTTTTTTCCTTTAAAGTATTACAAGTAAGTCTTCTTCACAGTAATGAGCATAAATAGACCATACTTACTCATAGATTATTCATTAATAATCAAGCCATGAATATTTACTGTTTATTCTGGGAATGCTGCCTATAAGCCATAATGACTATCAATTCAGCAGTCGAGTCAAGGGGGCCAACAGCAAGCAGTAGGCAAAACTCCAGTATCTCCCACCCAAAAAAAGATTCTCTCTTCCTGTTATTTAACCTTTTTATTTTCTTAATGAGAACAATGACTACACTTAAAGGAATGCTATCAAGATTTATGGTTTTACTGGCTGAAATACTCCTGTGAAACATGGAAAACTTAAATTTATGTATGTACTTTTGTGATTATTTAAACAGCCCCATGGCAACTAAATGGCTGAATTGAAAATGGAAGAGAAATTGCTGGTGAGAAAGTAGATTGGAGCTTTAACCTCATAAAAGAAGATCTTTATCCATCACGTGTCTAAAATTTTAAAAATAGCATTGCGGTCTTCTTCTCACAACTTATGTTTCTGCTCATGCACCAGAAGAAGCTACATAAAGAGTTTTTAAAAACTGATTTAATACTATCTCTACATTTTATTCATTATACCATGGTTATATGCAACATTTTGCCGAAGAAGCTGGACTTCAGCCATTCATTACCAATATTTTGTTTAATGTCTATACTCATTAGTCGCCTCCCTGTTATTTTATTTATAAAAATATAGGAAGGATATGTTTAAATGTTTATTCTTATATCTTTATCTTTTCTGTAGCAGGAACTATATTATCTATCTCTTTACATGGTCCACAACACTCACCATAATGCCTTACACACCAAGAGTGAAAACAAACAGTAAGTTCCTAATGGTGGGAAACATTGAAAAAAGAGCTATGAGGGATTAAAACACCCAAAGGTCCTTATAATGTAAAATAATGCTTACTGATACCAATGGTTCTATTTGCTCTCAGAGTCAGTTAGTCTTGGTTTATGATCTATAGTGCACGCTCTGAATACCCACAGTCATCATTAGCTTCAGTTCTTCTTGGTCCCATTAATAGCGAGGAAAATTAGCCAATGAAGTGGGTGTGTCTGCAGCAAAAGGAAGTAGAAAGGACTAAGCTTGTGTTCCACTGGAGAGCTGTCAAAGATCCAGCAATTTTCAAAATGTGGATTCTATAAAAATTTACCAAAATCACACTGCCAAAAAGAAATGCCTTATTTTTCTACTATATATATATAATATATATATTATATATATATATCCCCTTTTAAGCAAATTTACATAATAAAAAAGAATTTTGTATACTTAGCCTGTTGTAAAATCTTTAGACTCTGACCCACAATCCCATCATGTTTTATCTAAGAACCCCTTCCCCTGGCTCTATTTCTGGCAGAAAAGAAAGAAACTCAGTGCATCCATGGTTTCAACATGTGCTATAAGCCATTACTGCTTGTGTTTATTTTTTACTTTGATGCATAAACTATCAATATTAGCCTTTTGAACACATTGGTACTATTTCAAACATGACTTCATCTGAATCTAATGGTATCAAATATTTATTTCTGGAACTGCATCTTTATTTTTATACTCTAAGTCAAGGGGAACAAAGCTCAAAATACAGATTTCTAATTCATAAACCACTGTTCAGGAATGTATCCACTGGGGATATGTGTAGGGAGGGCTGTAGTTTATTCTAACTTCTAAAAACAGGATAGGAGATTATTCGTTAATCAAAAATAACGGGTAATTTCCCCAAAGTGTCTACTTCTTCATTATTTAACTTAATGAAACGGATTATACTGTAACATACAATGAGAATAACCATCAAGGTTAAGAGAAAAACAC
Source organism: Eubalaena glacialis (assembly GCF_028564815.1). NCBI lineage: Eukaryota > Metazoa > Chordata > Mammalia > Artiodactyla > Balaenidae > Eubalaena > Eubalaena glacialis. The sequence continues at coordinate 60,125,948 of NC_083727.1, read as the reverse complement.
CTGTTTGTTTCACAAGAAAAATGACTATGGCATTACTAAATGAATATGTACTCGTGCAAGCTTTCAAATGTTTAACAGGTGACATTTAATAGTAGGGAAACTAAATGCTTAAATAGAAAGGAGCAGAAACACCTGGGCAGGTCTGCAAGTGTGGTCGCCTATTTAACATGCAATTGCATTTTCAACATAATTAGTTTAAATGAGCTTCTAAATTTGGGTGATGTATTGCACATGTAATTAAGATTTAATTAAAAATGTTCTATAATAAATTGTTTTCCATTTCTGACAAATCACATTAGGGAGGTAGATTTTGATTTGGAAATAGTTTTTAAAATGTGTTAATCATCTGTGCTGAAAATATGAGAAAGAAAAAAAAGGAGCTCTGTTGAAAGTTACTTGGGATTTAAAAAATATGCGGTAAAGGGCATAATTTCCCTCCATCTTATGAAGTCTAGCTGAAGAGGACGGTGAAACTAACTCATCCACTTTTGTAAGCAGAAGCACTCTGAACATGATCTAAAGTACATGATATATAATTTCAAACTTCTATTATCGAAACTACTACATAGTAAGTATAGCCTGCTGATTTAAATAACCTCAACAAGGCTTGGCACTAACCTGCTAAATCCTGAAACAGAGATGAAGCCCCTATTGCCAGTCCAAGATAAATTAAGCCACTGGACGAGAGTACAGCGAGGCTGCAGAAATTCCAGAGAGGTGTCATTTAGTTTTGCCCAGTATGGTTGCAGATTGAGGTGGATGTACTGCAGAGGATCACAGCAATGCTGGTTCAGTAGTTTGCAAGTCTGTGCTAATCTACACAGGTCTGGTAGCGTCAGATGATTCAGAATCAGTTGAATGAGCTACATAAAACAGAGAAGCCAAGATCACCCAGACTGAAAAAACAATATCACTTTCTGAAGTATATGATATGATCTAATAAAGAACAACAATATCATACATTTTATAACAATACTTTCACATACTAAATAAATCAACATTCAACAGAATTATCCAAATCAGTAGTAACCATACATACATAAGGCTATATATATTACATTTCAAGAGCATTCAAAGTATATTCAATTCATGTCGACTATTTTTTTTTTTTTTTTTACAGTGCAAAGATATATTTTGGTAATCTATTGAATAATACAATTTTTCACAGACTTAACATTTACTAAACATTGACTACACATCAAACACTGGTGAGAAGAGCTCCCGCTTTCAGGGTTTCCAGAGTCCAGTGGGGACTGATAAGTACGATGATATGTTTTAATAGCTTGGATGGACGCATAGACTGCTACTAGAGCCTGACACAAGACGCAGGCCTAACCACAATGAAAGCGGACTTGGACCAGCAAGGCTCAGCTTTAAAGAGTGAGAGGCAAAACTGGGGAGAGGAAAGATTGGTTAGTGGTAAGGACTGGGTCACAGAGAGCCTCACAGAGGAGCCTGGATTTATTCTGAAAGCAATGAGGAGTCTTGAAGGGATTTATGTAACTGCAGAGTGACAGAGTCAGATTTATGGTTTAGAAAGATCATTGCAGGGAGCACTACCGGAGGCAGGAAGGGAAACCCGCCTGGCGGCTACTGCAGATTCCAGAAAAGAGGAATCAGGGGCCTGCTTACGGCAACTGGCAGTGACTAGGGAGTAGCTAACAGATACAAAAAAGTATTAAGGAGGAGGAATCAAAAAGGTTTTTATCTCTAATTAAAACAGTTTCTTTGAACTAGTTCAAGATTTGTTTTTTCTTAATGGTGAACAGTCGGGGGCTCCTAAACTAATTTTCAAAGAATCACTGCTAAATAGCCTATTCTGAACCAAGAAACACTAAGAAAAAAAAATCAAATATTTGCTAAATGGTAAAAAAATCTTTAGATGAGAGAGAAGGTTGGGTTTCTTACTTAATGCAGTGTATTTATCTAGCTATACGTTTTGATTTGCAATTATGCCCTTTAACCTAAATGCTCTTTGTCAATTTATTTAACTATGCAGGCCCAGTATTAAATTTAGGTCAGAATAACACTGTTTGAGGCCAAAATATGATAAAGAGTGACAACAACATATTTAAAATAAGCTTGAAGAGTACATATAAAATATGAGGATTGCTGACTAACACATATATTGAGTATAAGAAGGCTTGGGGTGTTTTTGCTTTTTATTTATTTATTTAATTTATTTTAAAAAATTTATTTATTTTTGGCTGCGTTGGGTCTTCGTTGCTGCACGTGGGCTTTCTCTAGTTGCAGCGAGCGGGGGGCTACTCTTCGTTGCTGTGCGTGGGCTTCTCATTGCGGTGGCTTCTCTCGTTGCGGAGCACGGGCTCTAGGCGCGCGGGCTTCGGTAGTTGTGGCTAGTGGGCTCTAGAGCGCAGGCTCCGTAGTTGTGGCTCGCGGGATTAGTTGCTCCGCGGCATGTGGGATCTTCCCAGACCAGGGATTGAACCCGTGTCCCCTGCATTGGCAGGCGGATTCTTAACCACTGCACCACCAGGGAAATCCCTGCTGTTTATTTTTAACATTTGAACTGGGCTTTGGAAAAATAACATTAAGGTGTGTGTGTATGTGTTATAAAAACAGGGAAATATAAGGAAATTAAAAATTAGTCTAAAATCTCATCATTCTGATGACATGCAAATTGTCAACAAGCAAATTATACAATCAACAAAAGAAAATTCAGGTAAAATGTTAGAAAATCCAAACACTGAAGGCAGGTAGAAAATGAGTTTTTCCCGCTCCAACCTCAAATCTAATAATCCCTCTGCCCCCTGGTAAATACTGCTAACAGTTTTTCTGATCTCTTCCGGATAAATATGTATGAAATTCTGTTCTTGGATTTGCACTAAAAGAAGGATACTTTATACACTGTTCTGCACCTTACTTTTCTCATTGAATGATGTATCTTGTAGATATTTCTATATCTGCACATACAAATCCACCCCATTCCACCTTACAGATGTGATACACTAATTCAGCTAATTTCTCATTGATATATTTCCTGCTTTTTTCCCTATTGCAAATAACACTGCAATATCATTTTGTGTATGTATGTGTATCTTGGCAAATTTTGCAAATATATCTTAGGGTAAATTTCATGCATTTAGAAGTTTTGATATAAACACAAAATTGCCCTTCAGCACGTTTGCATCAATTTACCACAAACAGGGCATAAAAGTACCCATTCACTCATAACCTAGACAGCACTGGTATCAATACTTTAAATGTTGCCATTCTGAAAGCAGGAGAAGGAAAAAATAAAATAAAACAGAAACAAAAATAGTATGGCACTGTTGTCTTGGGGTTTTGTTTGTTTTGTTTTGCGCGGCTTGTGGGATCTTAGTTCCCCGATCAGGGATTGAACCTGGGCCCTCGGCACTGAAAGCATACAGTCCTAACCACTGGACTGCCAGGGAATGCCCTATTTGCTTTGTTTTTAACTACAGAAATGTAATCCTTTGCCAAGGGAACTGCTAATGTTCCCTTCTTTCCTGTTGGTCTGTTTCTAGACTCTATTCTGTTCCATTTATTTCTCCCATATCAATAGCCCTCTGGGTCAAATAAATAACTTTTGTTCTGACTTTTTAAAAGTTTATGTGTGGGAATGCACTGGATCGTTTGGTCGCAAATGAGACTCTATCTTCACTGTTGATCCACAAATATCAGTACTATGGCTTCATAATGTGCTTTATTATCTGGTGGGACTAGTGCTCCCTCCATCACTCTTCTTTTCCAGAATTTTCCTGAACATTTTCATAGTTTTTAGGTGAACTTTTCTATTAAAAAAAAACAACATTTACCTGGAAGTTCATTGAACACATAGATTACTTTAAGGAAAACTGACATCTTTAATCTTTACTTCATTGTGTCTTCCTACTCAAGAGCATGGCATGATTTACCATTTAATGATCTTTTTGATCCTAGAGTTCCTAAAGCTACTGATTTTTATCTATTAACTTTGTAACCTGCTGACTTACTTATTGTTCCAAATAGTTTTTGGTCTCTTCTCCTGAGTATTCTAATACAAAATCATATTGTCTGCAAATGATGATAATTGTACAGCCTTCTTTCCAAAAATCATGCCTCTTATTTCTTTCTCCCATCTTCCAGCATTGGATAGTATTTCCAGAACAATGTTAAGTAACACTGACGTCTTGTTCCTGACTTTAATTTGTACGTGAGCCATAAATGTGAGGCACATATGTAATTTAAAAATTTTTAGTAACTACAATTTTTTAGAAGTCAAAAGAGTTAAATGATACAGTACTGTATACTTTAAAGTTGCTGAGAGTAAATCTTTTTTTTTTTTTTTTTGAGAGTAAATCTTAAGCATTCTCACCACACACAGTCACACAAAAGAGTTAACAATGTGAGGTGATGTATGTGTCAATTATCTTGATCTCGGTAATCACTACACAATGTATATCAAATCATGTTGTACACTTTAAATATATACAATTATATTTGTCAATTATTCCTCAATGAAGTTAAAAAACAAAATAAATTCTAAAGAAATAGGTGATATTAATTTTAATATATTTTATTTGATGAGATATATTAAAATGATCATCTCAACGTGTGTTCAACATAAAAATTATTACTGAGATACTAAATCTTTTTTTGTCATATTAAGTCTTTGAAATCCTGTGTGTATTTCATACTTTCAGCTCATCTCAATTCAGATTAGACATAAAGTGCTCAACAGTACATGTGGCTAGTGGCTACCATACCGAACCATGCATTTTTAGTGTTTGATAATTAAATATGATGTTAGCTTTTGGTTACTAATATTTGGTAGCAGACAATTCGTAGATAGCTTAATAAGGTATTTACTTTTTAACAGACACTGATAAAAATTTGGATATCTGTCCAGCTGCCATTTGTCAAACAATTTTGCACATCTACTGAGACGATCGTAGGATTTTTCTCCTTTGACTATGTTATTATTTTATAGTACTGTACTATTATCATACAGATTCTCTAATACCTAAACACCCTTGAATTCCAGGAATACATCCTGAATGATTTTTTGTATTATATTTTAAAATAATTCTATTCACTATCTTTTATTTGCAGAAGTAAAATTGGTCTGTAATTTTATTTTTATGTGCTATAGTTATTATATCAGCTTCACTAAGAAGTTAAAAACTTTCCTTTTTCTTTATGCTATGAAAGAGTTTAAATAATACAGGATTTGATCACTTCTTAAATGTCTGAAAGAACCTATGAGCCATCTGGGCTTGGCAACCGTAGGACCTTAAATATTTGTAGAATGAATTAAAAATTTGTTGTTTTAACTACAATATTAAAAGCTATTTCAGTAAAAATTCTAAGCAGTTAGTGCAAAGAGGCATTAAAAGTTAAATATATCCATGTATCAGAGGATAAATAATTTACGTTTTTCCAGATGATTTATAATTTAAATAACTCCCAGCAATTGCTGGCATCATTCCAAAGTCACCAATATTAAAAGATGTATATTGTGTGAAAACATTTTCTGATCCTTAATATTATATTTTAAGCAAATATCAAAGTAGAAAAAGAATAATGAAGTTATTGAGACCACGACATTGGCATGTGAAAAAGCACTTTTGGATTCTGATTAAGCAAAAGATAACAGGTTTTAGGCCCACAAGATAATACCCATTAATTATTACTCATCTAGTATCTAGTGCCTGTCAAAAGATGTTTTTATATGGGGTTATCCTAGCCTAAAGTACCATTTGACACCATGCTGAAAGTAAGATGTTGCATGTAGGATGCTGTATGTCTCAAAACACAGCTGATCTGCCCTCAAAACCCACTCTACTCATAATACAATTATTTTCAATTAAGGAAACATTATGTCACTTGACATATTTAAATGTGGGGTTTTTTCTCCTTTAAATAACTTGGATTACTTATAATTTGGGCAACTTTTAAAAAAAGAGTTTCTCTTTTTACTCACTGTGAGATCATTCAGTGTTTTGCAGCATTAACTCTTTATGCATTGTGCTGCTTTCATCATGGCTAATTAACGTCCTTCAGGACGACTGATTCTATCTCTCGGTTTCATCTATGTGATTCTGTTGTACTGATTAAACCCCTTGCATGTACTGGAAGCTTTTACTCTTTTTTTGGCTCCTTCCCTACAGCATAAGAGCATACTGAAATCTCTCCCAGCTTGCATCACAAACAGAAACCTTCCCACCCTGCTACATCTTCTGCCATTCGTCTTTTCTCCTTTTAAAAGATTAATTAGAGCAAATAATATCTATAATAATTTCATACTCTTCCTCATTTTGATATGCCGTATTGAGTGTGACATGAAGGGGTGGAGTGTTAGGATGCCAAGTATTATTCACTATTGGTGGACAGTCTTGCCCATGATTGGTGTATATTAACAGAAATATTTTTCTGCTTATGCTCAGAGAGCAAACACTTTTTGTCTCTGCTTCTCCCCCCCCCCCCCTTGATGCCTTAACCAGATATGGTAAGGTTTTTCTCATCTCTCACCCTATGGTCATAGTTCCATTGAGCTGATAACGGTAAAGGATTATCAGAGATCTCCCGATGACCAAAACCAGTGGGCACTTGTCACTGAGCTCTCTGCAGCGGTGGGGCTGACCGCACCCATTTTATGTTCTCTATACCTCTTTAGCTTCCTATCATTGTTTTTAAGACAATCTCATCCTTGTCCCAAGTGCCTTTTCTGACTTGTCTTCCTCTACTGGACTCTTAGATGTTAGTAATCCCAGAATTCTATTCTTGGCCCTTTATTCACACCCTCAGAGCTTTCCTGGTCAGTTTCATCTACCATGGTAGCCCTCTCCTCTTCTGAGAAGACTCACACAAATGTAAACTCAGACCTTCCTCCTGAGTTTCAAACTCAAATAGCAACTGCCTACTGTCAACTTCTCAATCAGAGAAGTTGGCTTTGATGAATCACAGGCACCTCCAAGTCAATGCATCCTTCCACCTTCACCCACTGGCTTATGATTAATGGCATATCCATCCACCAGGTCATTTCAACCAGAAGCCTGAAAGTCCTTGTGATGTTCTGCTTCATGTCCACATTCAATAGTTACTTTGATTTCTACCTTCTGCATCTCTGGAATACTTCTCCAGCTCACCTCCTTTCCAAACTTTCCGGTACCCAGAGCTTCATAACTTCTTGCCTAAATTTCTGCAGTAGCTCCCCAACTGGTATCCCTGCTTCCCACCCTGACCTCCTTTTGGTCTATTCTTCATTTACCAACAGAATAATCTAAGAAGGAAATCTCATTTTGTTATTCTTCTTTTAAAATGAATAAAACTTTCAATGTTTCCCTACTGACTACAGAAAAGGTTCACAATCTTCTTCATACCATGACATATATGAAAAACAAACTTTACATGAGGCCAAACACCTGGGCAATTATTCTAACTGTGGGCCAAAGCATGTGCAAAAATGCCTGCATAGGGGACATGGGTTCGAGCCCTGGTCCGGGAAGATCCCACATGCCGCGGAGCAACTAAGCCCGTGCGCCACAACTACTGAGCCTGCACTCTAGAGCCCGCGAGGCACAACTACTGAGCCCACGTGCCACAGCTACTGAAGTCCATGCTCTTAGAGCCCGTGCTCCACAACAAGAGAAGCCACAGCAATGAGAACCCCATGCACCGCAACGGAGAGTACCCCCGCTCACCGCAACTAGAGAAAGCCTGCGTGCAGCAACGAAGACCCAACGCAGCCATAAATAAATAAATAAATAAATAAATAATTTTTTTAAAAAATGCCTGCGTATTATGGATAATTTCTGGAATGCTAGCTATTATTCCACATCTTTTTCTCCCACTAAAAAAAGCATATGAAGAATTCAGAGAACACAAGAAAGTGAGTGTGAAATTATTATAGGTATAATCTTGGATTTGTTCTAATTTTTTACCGAAAGTAAATGATTTATAAAATCTAAGGTCTCTATGACTCCCCTCAACTGATTCTGCTGCGTACAGGAGAGACACAGCAGCCTGAGGGCCACTGGCTGAAGAGAGAAAATGCAAACCTCTCGGTAAAACCCATAGAGCCCTCTACAACGTGGCAGGGTGGGCTGTGCACTGCCAGGGCTGGGATGTCCCAACCACTGTCATCTGTGTGGACGGTGGCCTATGGAGTGATGCACCGAGGCAGCCCTGAGCCTGTGTCCAAGTTCATCTCTTGCAGCTTCTGCTATCAAATCCTATTCCAGCCACAGTGAAATAACGGAGTTCCCAAACAGGTCACACAGTTTCACTTCTTCTCACCTTTGGACACTCTCTTCGCTTTGCCTGAAGTTCCCGTTATTCATTTGAATGTGATATGTTAAGCATTTTACCAGGTCTGGATAAAATTCAACAAACTCTTTAAAATACATTTGCTGAATTTAAATCTCTATACTGTAGTTTTAGGAAATGGGTAAGAATCAAGGAAGTGAGCTTCCTCCAGATGAACTGCTGCCACTGCTGCCAGGACAGACCCTCCTTGAAGCCCCAGGGAACAACACTGTCAACATCCCACACTCCTCTCTCCCAGCTCAGCTCCTCCTCCCTCCTCCCTCCCTCCTCCCTCTAAGGGCCAGGGTGTCTTGTCCACCTATGAAGCTTCCTTCCATAACACAAGACTTGACCTAGAAGGCCTGGGTTGGATCCTGGTTCCATGGCTTACTGACTGAATTACCTTGCATCCTTAAATTCATCTTTATGTGGCAACTTTAGCTACTTCACAGGATGTACCATAGCATTTGAATTGTGAAATGCTGAACAGGCATTATAGTTCCTGTTAGGCACTCAAGAGGCGACCTTATTGTTCCCTGCAAGTTAAGCTACTTGTATTATTACAATGAAACCTGAAATACCCACCAGTGTGGAAGGGGGATAGTTGAACTGGTTAAAGTTTAAGTTTATAAAATTTTCTTTAAAAGATCTGATTATATTATTTTTAACCACACACAGCTCTTCTCAGCAGGGGAAGGAATGCCTGGCCCTACTCCCACCCCAGGGGGTGTACTAATGGCATTTGATGCCTGGGAGCCAGGAGTGCTAAATATACCCTGGAAACGCCCCTGCAGTGACACACTGAAAACAAGACTTTAGGTAAAAGGCACTCTGTACCTGCCTAGACCAAAAATCATAGCTAGTTAGAATACAGAATAGAGTTAGTATAGAAGAGTATATGACACTTGGAGAAACTGCACACTATTAAACAGAAAAAGCATTTCTCTCACAGTCTTATTAATATTCTTATTTTTCATAGCAAATCATCTTTAACATAACCGGTATCAAGTTAAGCACATATTGCCCATATTAACACTGTGTAATTATGAATTAAAGTGGAGTGTAATTTATCATTGCTTTATGTATTTTGGTTATTGTTAATCAGTGATAAAATAACATATATTTACTAGTTTATCCAGAATCACTAAAGTCAATCCAAAACAAAGGTGGTGAAGTTACTGAACACAATTTTGTCTAGTCTTTCCGAAATCAAAATACGCAATACATCAGATTATGTATACCTTGCTAATGCTCCGATTTCTCTGACATCTAGCAAAATAAACATTAACATCTAAACATTTTAAAATGATGGTATGTCCAATATTGCTACTGAATATCTTTGGCTTACCTCATAAGGTAGTTTATCAAAATATCCATTACTTGTCCCTTCCCTGAGGGCAATACTGCTAAACTTTTTGTTCAGATTGTCCATTCCACATCCATTCTTTTCTTCATAGTCATCTTCTAGATCATTCATGTCAATAAGTGAAGTCTTGAGACAAAGCACGGGCTTGTCCTTTGTACCATGTAATACAACTGCATCTAATTCAGTGTAATAATCCAGAAGAGAACTATTTACTTCCAGCCGTATAAGATTTGTGGGAAAATTTATCTGCTTAATACAAGGTTTAAACTGGCGAGCCTGGGAAGCATTCACCTTCGTAGGTTTCTCTGACCAAAGAATCTCCCATCTGCCAAAGAAAGAAACTTCCCTATAATACAGTTTAGAATGAGATTTATTGTTACCTTAATGTTAGGGGCCCAGCCCAATACGTTACAGTGTGAAGCAAAAGCATTAAACAAGGTGGATAGGATCAAACCAAGAATTGTTTCCAGGACAGGAAAAAAATTTAAAACCTAAATGCCATAGACCTTATTACTTAAAATATTTTTACTACTTAAATTATTTTTACAACTCCCTAGAAAGTCCTTTTTGGCAGATTTCACTTTGGTAAGTTAAAAACTGGAATAGGTAGTCAGAGGTACATGAACAACATTCAGTTTTACAGACAAAGTAAACACAAAGTATTAAAGCACACAGTAGAAAGCACTCCTGTGTGCATGCCCTAAACCAACTGTGGAAACTAAACTTCTCACCTTGCCTCACAAAGGTCCCCTTTTCTGTTTCTGTTACTGGTGCCATACAAATTCAAAACTTTCATTATATTTTTCTTTGGCCACAGCACACGGCACGTGGAATCTTAGATCCCCCCACCAGGGATCAAACCTGCGTCCCCTGCGTTGGAAGCGTGCGGAGTCTTAACCACTGGACCACCAGGAAAGTCCCAAAACTATCATTTTCTTTGATTTTCTTTTATCCAGTCATTAAATTTTATCAGAGTTTTCATGAAATTGTCTCATATATGCCCTTCTCCTAAATTTCCATTATTGTTATCTTTTAGTCATCCTTGTATCCTCAGTACCTAGCAAGTAGCTAACACATAACAGGTGAATAACATTTTCTCCTATTCCCTCAAAATGAACTTCTACTTTTCAGCCAGGTTAATCATTACTTTCCAGATAATAAACTTATTTCCACACGAAGGTGTTTGCTCATGTTGTCTTCCCCTCCCAATGAAATGCCTAACCTACAATTATCTGCCCATCTTTTCTTCAAGGCCTAACTCATATTCCATGTCTTTATATAGGTCTTCTTAAAAAATTATTTTCCAAAATTATTTAAAGATTCTTCATAACATAGCATCATTAGATATATAATATTCTCAAATATATGGCATAAATAACCATTTCTCTAATATTGTTTTCTAATATATCAGAGAAAATTAAAAACACAAACAAAAATACTTCAATAAATACTTCTATTTCTATTTATTTACTTTAGCTAGCAGAACTTTTACATAAAGATTTTATGTCAAAGATTAAGAACATTTTTAAGTCTCCCAATACATACTACAAACTGCTTTCAAAGCTTATGCCAACAGTATATAAGAATGACCACTGAAAGCACTCTTCATTTTTAAAAATAAGCTCTAATTTCACAGTGACCCAGGTCTCTGTGACATAATTTATAATTCACTGACTACTAACACTTAAAATGTTTTCATATGCTTATTAATCATATCAATTTTTTTCCCCTCCAATATACTGTCAGTTCATTTCCTTGCCCCAATGGCCTATTTACTTTTTATGAATTTTATTTTTTTTATACAGCAGGTTATTATTAGTTATCTACTTTATACATATTAGTGTAAATATGTCAATCCCAATCTCCCAGTTCATCCCACCACCACCACCCCGCCCCCCGGTTTTCCCCCCTTGGTGTCCATATGTTTGTTCTCTACGTCTGTGTCTCTATTTCTGCCTTGCAAACCGGTTCATCTGTACCATTTTCCTAGATTCCACATATATGCGTTAATATACATTTGTTTTTCTAACTTCACACTGTAGGACAGTCTCTAGGTCCATCCACGTCTCTACAAATGACCCAATTTCATTCCTTTTTATGGCTGAGTAATATTCCGCTGTATATATGCACCACATCTTCTTTATCCGTTCATCTGTCGATGGGCATTTAGGTTGCTTCCAGGACCTGGCTATTGTAAACAGTGCTGCAATGAACATTGGGGTGTATGGGTCTTTTTGAATTATGGTTTTCTCTGGGTATATGCCCAGTAGGGGGATTGCTGGGTCATATGGTAATTCTGTTTTTAGTTTTTTAAGGAACCACCATACTGTTCTCCACAGTGGCTGTATCAATATACATTCCCACCAACAGTGCAAGAGGGTTCCCTTTTCTCCACACCCTCTCCAGCATTTGTTGTTTGGAGATTTTCTGATGATGCCCATACTAACTGGTGTGAGGTGATACCTCATTGCAGTTTTGATTTGCATTTCTCTAATAATTAATGATGTTGAGTAGCTTTTCATATGCTTCTTGGCCATCTGTATGTCTTCTTTGGAGAAATGTCTATTTAGGTCTTCTGCCCATTTTTGGATTGGGTTGTTTATTTTTTTAATATTGAGCTGTGTGGGCTGTTTATATATTTTGGAGGTTAATCCTTTGTCTGTTGATTCATTTGCAAATATTTTCTCCCATTCTGAGGGTTGTCTTTTCATCTTGTTTGTAGTTTCCTTTGCTTTGCAAAAGCTTTTAAGTTTCATTAGGTCCCATTTGTTTATTTTTGTTTTTATTTCCATTACTCTAGGAGGTGGATCAAAAAAGATCTTGCTGTGGTTTATGTCAGTGTTCTTCCTATGTTTTCCTCTAAGAGTTTTATAGTATCTGGTCTTACATTCAGGTCTTTAATCCATTTTGAGTTTATTTTTGTGTATGGTGTTAGGGAGCGTTCTAATTTCATTCTTTTACATGTAGCTGTCCAGTTTTCCCAGCACCACTTACTGAAGAGGCTGTCTTTTCTCCATTGTATATCCTTGCCTCCTTTGTCATAGATTAGTTGACCATAGCTGTGTGGGTTTATCTCTGGGCTTTCTATCCTGTTCCATTGATCTATATTTCTGTTTTTGTGCCAGTACCATATTGTCTTGATTACTGTAGCTTTGTAGTATAATCTGAAGTCAGGGAGTCTGATTCCTCCAGCTCCGTTTTTTTCCCTCAAGATTGCTTTGGCTATTCAGTGTCTTTTGTGTCTCCATACAAATTTTAAGATTTTTTGTTCTAGTTCTATAAAAAAATGCCATTGGTAATTTGATAGGGATTGCACTGAATCTGCAGATTGCTTTGGGTAGTATAGTCATTTTCACAATACTGATTCTTCCAATCCAAGAACAAGGTATATCTCTCCATCTGTTTGTGTCATCTTTGATTTCTTTCATCAGTGTCTTATAGTTTTCTGAGTACAGGTCTTCTACCTCCTCAGGTAGGTTTATTCCTAGGTATTTTATTCTTTTCATTGCAATGGTGAATGAGATTGTTTCCTTAATTTCTCTTTCTGATCTTTCATTGTTGGTGTATAGGAATGCAAGAGATTTCTGTGCATTTTGTATTCTGCTACTTTACCAAATTCATTGATTAGCTCTAGTAGTTTTCTGGTGGCATCTTTAGGATTATCTGTGTATAGTATCATGTCATCTGCAAACAGTGACAGTTTTACTTCTTCTTTTCCAATTTGTATTCCTATTATTTCTTTTTCTTCTCTGACTGCCGTGGCTAGGACTTCCCAAACTATGTTGAATCACAGTGGCGAGAGTGGACATCCTTGTCTTGTTCCTGATCTTAGAGGAAATGCTTTCAGTTTTTCACCATTGAGAATGATGTTTGCTGTGGGTTTGTCGTATATGGCCTTTATTATGTTGAGGTAGGTTCCCTCTGTGCCCACTTTCTGGAGAGTTTTTATCATAAATGGGTACTGAATTTTGTCAAAAGCTTTTTCTGCATCTATTGAGATGATCATATGTTTTTTATTCTTCAATTTGTTAATATTGTGTATCACACTGACTGATTTGCGTATATTGAAGAATCCTTGCATCCCTGGGATAAACCCCACTTGATCATGGTGCATGATCCTTTTAATGTGTTGTTGGATTTTGTTTGCTAGTATTTTGTTGAGAATTTTTGCATCTATATTCATCAGTGATATTGGTCTGTAATTTTCTTTTTTTGTAGTATCTTTGTCTGGTTTTGGTATCAGGGTGATGGTGGCCTCGTAGAATGAGTTTGGGAATGTTCCTCCCTCTGCTATATTTTGGAAGAGTTTGAGAAGGATGGGTGTTAGCTCTTCTCTAAATGTTTGATAGAATTCACCTGTGAAGCCATTTGATCCTGATCTTTTGTTCGTTGTAATATTTTTAATCACAATTTCAATTTCATTACTTGTAATTGGTTTGTTCATATTTTCTATTTCTTCCTAGTTCAGTCTTGGAAGGTTATACCTTTCTAAGAATTTGTCCATTTCTTCCAGGTTGTCCATTTGATTGGCATAGAGTTGCTTGTAGTAGTCTCTTATGATGCTTTGTATTTCTGCAGTGTCCGTTGTAACTTCTTCATTTTCATTTCTAATTTTATTGATTTGAGTCCTCTTCCTTTTTTTCTTGATATGCCAATGGCCTATTGAGATCCAGGTAAAAACTGATTACAGCAAGGCATTTAGGGAACTGAAATAGACAAAAGAGTATGAAACTCAGGGGAGAAATCTGAGCTGAGACTATAGCAGTCATTGACATACAAGTACCATAATGGTCTTTAGGCCAAGATGGGGGCAAGAAAGGCATATAGCATCACTCTCGGGAGAAGGGAAGTTTGGTAATTTCTACCTTTAGGAATAAAAGCATAAGGCAGAAACTCAATGGGATTCCAGTAAACATATCACTAACCGTAACAGTAGGACTTTTGCAGTTAACAGAACCCTTATAATCACCCCATATTTGTTAGATTTGCTACTTCTCTCCTGAAAACTAGGAATAAAACCCATCAAACATATAAAGAACCTGTGAGTATTTGTATTCAGAGACAACCTGAAAGTAGGAATGGAAAGACTGGTCCCTCTCTATATCCAATCTTGGGAGGCAGGGGAAGAGTTCTAAGGAACAGAGCAGGTTGTGGCAGATTTAAGGAGGAAAGGAAAGCTAGCTGGGCATCTTCTCACTTTCTGTGACAAGGCAGAAAAGCAAATTTGAAATGCCAGCCTAGACCAAAGAAGTGCCCCTAAAGCCTAAATGCAAAAACCTTTAGGGTTTCTAACAATGGAATTGATTTGAACACTCTACTGAAAATCCACACAGTTAAACAGAGCTAGCTATACAGGAACAGAAGTATGAAACATTTAAAACCATGTTCGTGGGAAAACGCATTCTTAATTTTGGACAGTACATTTCCAAGAATCCTGGGGTAAATGGTGGAAGGTATGAGAAAATTCAAATTTTGGTTTTACTCATCCTTTTGCTGCTGCTGGAAAATGACACGAGATGATGTTGGAGGAATGTCTCATGTCCAAGAAACAAGGACCACTCAGGACCCTGTGAAATAACTGCCTGTACTGGTTTACAACACATGTGGACTAAACCAGTCTATTTTATTGTTTAGCTTCAATGAGAAGTTTTTATGAGCCTTAACAGAAACACTGAAAATGTAATATAGAAATCAACTCTGCCAGGTCCTTTGCAATAAATAAACATACAGACAAAACATGTTCTTTATGTATAGCCTGACTTGCATTACAATGCAAATTACATTATAAAATTATAAATAAAACAAGCTTAAAAACAAGCACTGATTAGAGCCCAAATATTCTATTGTAATAATGTATTAATCTATTAAAGTCCTCTCTCTCTCTCTCTACCTTGCAGAATGGACAAGGTTAAGATGATGCTTTAAAATGACTTCCTTAACATTTCTAGCATGTTTAAAAGTTTAATGCTATGTTAGCATCATTTTTGCTTCTGACTTTATATAGCATAAACATTATATATTTAGTTATACATATATCATAAGTTTAAATATGATAGCATTCTTAAAGTTGAAAAATATCAAACCTTATCAGTTATTAGAAATATTTTTAAATGTCTAAACATAAAAAAATATAAGTATCATTAGTTTATTTATATTTTATTTTGATTTTTCTTGATAACCTAAGAAGTAATAAAGAAAAGTGGTAAAAAGATGGAAAAATTATTTTATAGGTCGGTGGCCAGTTGAATTAAATTAACATTAACTCTGAGACCAATACAAATTGATTTGGGGGTATCATCTGTATTAAGGTGATTTTGTTTAAAATTCTAATAGAACTAGAATATATTATTTTAAAGTTAGGAAGAGAAAGGTATCTACATTACCCAACAAGAGAATATGCCAATATCTTTTTTTTTAATGATAGTATGGTTGATTTACAATATTATAATAGTTTCAGGTGTGCAACATAGTGATTCAATATTTTTACAGATTATATTCCACTTAAATTTATTATAAAATAATGGCTATATTTCCTATGCTAATCTTTTTATTTTAGAAAATTAATGCCAGAATTTAAAAAACTAGTCAGTGAAAACAAGCAAATACAAGCAAATGCACATGTGCATGCATGTGTGTACACACACACACACAATTTTCCATGAGATAGCCCTGACTCTTAATCCTCTAGACCCAGAACAGTGTTGATGAGATTAAACTGCTTTAAGTCATGGTCTTTGTAGTCTGCACATTTATGTGCTGACTATATATGCCCACACACTGTATTCATCTACTGGACAAATCTGACAAACACTAATGTCCTTTGTAAGTATTTTAAATCTACAGTATCATGTGCAAAATTCAGCATGGAATCCCTATCAGGCTGCGCTTTGTCTGCACTTGGAGCCCTTAATTCTGGGTTGGTAACCAGCATTCTCTTTACCAGCCCACTTATTTCTCCTTCTGTTGATTGCTCTGAATGCCTACTATATGTCCCGTGCTTGGACACAAAGCACTCTGTCTCTGTAAATGTTGACCTGTTGTTACTCACTGAGAACGTCTCTCTAGGGCTCCTAGGAAGCAGCAGGTAGACAAGAGAGGAAGAGAGATGTTCATCAACGGAAACCGGAGAAAGCAAGTTTTCTAACATATTCAGGTTGGAAGCCAGGCACATGGGTGCAGAGAGCTTCCCTATAAACAAAATTCCTCCTGGTTAGTAAGCACATCTAGTAACCAGCAAAAAGAAAGTTCTCTTGCCAACACTGTTCCATTTTACCTGCTGAAAGTGAAGGGATAGAATAGGAAAACAAACTAGAATAAAATTAAAGTACTCTAATAGGTATACCTACTCACTCCCTGCTTCCCAGCCTGTCTCTAATTGTAACTAACAAAGTGGCATCTGCTTTAAAAAGAACTAACCGATAAAGGGTCTGATCATTTCTGACTTAAATGACAAAACCATGCTTCTTGACTCACAAAGTCAAGGGGACCAGACTATGACCAATTCGTGAAATCATTGCTTAAGCAACTTCCTTTGGCAACAAATTCTTTCTGTGACGGCCACTTTCTTTCTCCCTGCTTTCTTAACTTCAATAATACGTAGTGAAAATGCTTTCAACACTCAAAAGAAAAAAATCCACACCACTAAATTTTATCCCCAAATAGCTTCATTCCAGTCAGCTTCCTTAATATGACCTCAATTTGTCATTCTCTTCCTCCTCTTTTCCCTGTCTCTCTTCCAATGTGTAACCCTGCACTAGGCTTTTTTCTGACTCTTACACAAACATCTATTAAGATCTTATACTCAGAACCAGGACACTCTATACTACCTTTTTTCTTTTCTCTTAGTAGAGCACTAGGCCTGAAGTCAGAAAACTTTGAGATCTTACAGAACTACCTGTAACTTTCCTACCTCACTCACTGAACAAAGAAATGCAATCAGACAAAATGGAGAAAGATTGCTTTTAAATTTTAAATTGAAATTTTAAATTTCTGGGACAAGTTCATTTCCCATAAATTCCTGAGCTACTCCAACACACTCCCTTATTTGCTAACTCCTAAGGGAGAAATAAAACCGTATGCAATTAATTAAAGTAATAGGCAGTACAGTCCAGTGGTTCCTAAACCACAGTGTGTGACAGAGCTTTCCATGATTAAATGTGAAAAATAAAGAATACATTGGTATATATAAAGATATGCACACATATACACGTTAAGTTGCCAACCGCTCTTTATTCGAGATTCTGAGCATGCTAATTTCTCAGTATAAACTGGGGTTTCTTTTATGAAATGATAGTGATGAAAAATGATGTTGGTAGCAAAGTAAATAATCTGACAACCCTATATCAGTTCTCTAACTTTTATTATCAATACCATTAGGTTTACCAGTTTATTGGAGTTGACTTTCTCTACCTGTGCTCTGCTTAGATCTCCTGGTAGGTCTGGTGCCCATGTCCCAGATGTGCGGGCTTGCTCCTAAGGGCTCCCACCTGTAGCCTTCTACAGAGAACTACATAGGCTCCCAGAGCCTCCTCTTCATCCTGAGTGGCATGTGCCTGGAAGACTTCCATCCCCCCTTCCCACTCCCCCAGCCCACAGCCCAAGACAGACAGGCAGGAGCATCAGAGCCCAGCTCCCGGGCCACTGTGCCTCCAGGCTGACTGGGATGTCACAGGACTTTGTATCCTGGCCTGACTTCTTCCCTTCCCTACAGTGCTTTCCCCACTCCCTTATCTTCCCCACTACTTACCAGTTTCTCCAGGAGCACTTTCTTAACAAATCTTTGGTAGAGGAATAGTCCTCTCAAGGTCTGCTTCTGGGAAACTGGATCCAAGAGCTCTATGAAATCCCAAAGCTTGTGGCCCTTCAACAGCTTGTTCTCTCTACTCTGGGGCTTTCCTCACTTCTTAGAACACCAAGATCTCACCTCATGGTTTCACCTTTGCATGTGGTATTCTCTCTCCACCTTTCATACCCAAACTAAAGCTTCACTCAACCCTCAGGTCCCAGTTAAATCACTTCCTCTGGGAGGACTTCTCGGAGCCCCACAGGTTAGGCGTTCCCCTCTGCCAGCACATGCACCCTGCAATCTCACGGCCCTCTTCCAGGCTGGCCTGTAAAACTCAAAGAGCAAGACCCACATCTGTCTGGCTCTGTTTTGTTCCTGGCAGTGAGTGGGCAGAGAAGGTGTTCAATCAGTGTTTCTGATTGTCTAAAGAAATTCACCAAAACGTTAACAGTTACTGAATCTGGGCAGAAGAACTGGGGGGGTGGGGGGGGTGTTATATATTTTTTCTTTTTTGGTATTTTCTAACAAGTTTTTTAAACACTGAAACTGGTTTCATAATCAGTAAAATTTAAAAGGCCCTTTTTTATTCTGCAATAATATATATTGGTTAGCTTCTTTTTCTCTGAAAAGTTAATGGTATTTTCTGTGGAATAAGGCTAAAAATCAGTTAGGCAAAGTAGAGATACATCTATAAATAAAGTTGTCACTTTAATCACAATCACGCACTACAGCTCTCAGCTAGGAACCCAAGAGCATGATTCATACCCAAAATCCGTTCTGCAGACGTTAAGTTTTAGATCAGAGGAAAGACATTACATGTTGCATGGATCTTATCCCCATAGTGGTTCATCTTTTTAGAAAAAAACTAGATAGCTTTATAGGAAAGAGGCAAACAATGACAGAGTCCAATGAAACAATTCTCACATAAGAAAGGATCCTACTCAAAGTACTTTTTTTTCCTCTCAGGAAAAAAAGCCTGTATATTAAAGGATGCTGGTTTCCTGTTTTTTAAAAAAACTGACCCATTAATAATACTGTTCACAATGAATTATCAAAATTGTTCTGATAAGAACAGATAAAGATGATACCAGCAGTCTCCAGCTTGAGTTGAGCTGTACTCTGCATTTGCTTCCTGGTAGACTGGGAGGTGCTCCCTGGGAGTTGAGGGGACAGGGACTTCAAGGAAGCAGTGTGTTGGGTGCGACGTGATCTGCGCCCTCACTCCTCCTCCACAGGCAGCTGGGCTCCTACAGTTTAACAGGTGTCACAGACTGCCCTTGGGCTAGAATAAGCTCCTAAGGGCAGAGATTTTTGTCTATTTTGTTCATTGTTCACTAATGCATGCTCAATACCCAGAACAATGCTTTAGCACATGGTAGACACTCAAATATTTAATGAATGAATCAAGCAATATAAAGGTTAAAAACCGATAAGATCAATAAGTAATCAAAAAATGGACAAATAACATGACAGACAGTTCAAGGAGAAGGAAATATAAATGGCTCTTAAACATGAGAAGATATTCAACCTCAGAGATGATAAAAGCATTTCAAATGAAAGTTAACATGAGATAACATTTTTCCCCTAACATTTTTCACCTAACAAATTGACAAAAATGCTAAAATTTATTAAAACACTCTGTAGGTGAGGCTTCGGGAAAACATGCATGCATATACATTGCTGGTGGGAATAGAAATAGGAGAGCCTCTTTGGAGGGAAATTTGGCACTACGTATTAAAATTACAAATACATAGACCCTTGGCCCAGCAATCTTTCTGGCAACTTATCCCACAGATATACTTGCACACATGCGAAGTGACTCATGGCAAGGTTATTCACTGCATTAATATTAATAATAGCAAAAGTATCGAAACAACTAAGAACCCATCAATAGGGGGGTTGTTAATAAGTTGGGGTACACATACACTGCATTACTTGCAACTGTAGAAAAGAATAATGAAGCTCTCTTTGCACTTACATGAAAAGATACAATATACACCAGTAAGTGAAACAAATAAGGTACAGAACAATGCAAATAGTGTGCTTATTTTTGTGTATAAAGAAAAGTAAAATAAATACATTTGTATTTGCTTGTATCTGCATAAAGAAACTCTGGAACAATGCAAAGGAAGTGGATAAAAGTGGTTTCTTTGAGGGAGGGGTGGATCCTAGGCACACGGAGAACAGGGTACACGCAAGACTGCATTATGTAGTTTTTAGATCATTCAACCATGTGAATATATTACCTAGTCAAATAATTATATTTTAAAAAATCAGGAGGCTGAACTACAGAAACGAGAGAGAGAGAGAGAGAGAGAGCGCCTTTAGGGAGAATGCATGAACACTTAAGGCAACATTTATTTATTTTAATTAATTGATTTATTTATTTTTGGCTGCATTGGGTCTTCATTGCTGCGCGTGGGTTTTCTCTAGTTGCGGCGAGCAGGGGCTACTCTTCCTTGCGGTGCGCGGGCTTCTCATTGCAGTGGCTTCTCTTGTTGCGGAGCACAGGCTCTCGGCACACAGGCTCAGTAATTGTAGCACGTGGGCTTCAATAGGTGTGGCTCGTGGGCTCCAGAGCGCAGGCTCAGTAGTTGTGGCGCACAGGCTTAGTTGCTCCGTGGCATGTGAGATCTTCCTGGACCAGGGCTTGAACCCGTGTCCCTGGCATTTGCAGGCAGATTCTTAACCACTGCGCCACCAGGTAAGTCCCCAGCATTTATTTTTAAATGAATATACTTGTTACGAAAACATCCACCTAAGATTAAAGCTAATCCCCTAAGGACTTCCTCTAAAGTGTCACTCTGTAGGTCGACTTTGAGTTACTCCAAGTATTTAAAAGCAGTAATATGATGCCTGTTTGAAAATACGTTAGAAATCATATTTCCAACTAACTTCTCAGATTGGCCCATGTCCCAATTAGTTCAAATCGTGCTTTTCATTTATAGTAAATTCACACACAAATCTCCCAATCCATGATTATTATGGTGTGAGGTTTTATAGGTATAAAGAATGCATTACATTTCATATGTCTGATCTTTCTTTCCCTATCAGAAAACTAAGGAACATTTTAAAAATCGAACTTGTTTAAATGACTTGAGAGAATGCTTCCAGTGAAAAAAGACCTCCAGTATTAAAACCACCACAACCTTTCAGCCATAGAACATGGTCATTAAAAAATGAGTCTTACCTGACTTCAGCTGGTGGACTTGCGGAATAGGGATTTGCAGAACAAGCTAGAATTCTAATGACTGCTCCAGGATGATAGGTTTCCAGAACATGAACGGCTGTAGGATACACCTGTTGTTCAAAAGCAAGTTCCACATAGTCTTGGCTCTGGAAATTAGGCGGCGTCCTCTTAAATGGCACAGGAGCACTGGGACACTGATCCCACCATGTGCCGTACGTTCGAAACACAGCTGTCTGAGTGAAGTCACCAGAACTCGGGAATACGTTTGGTACACCTGCTAAGTTCCACATGGTATAGGACATGCTATTCTCACTCCCATAATGGGAGCTGAAATCCACTACTTCTTTGGCATACTGGACCAGCTCTGCATTGAGAGGGGAAGTCCGGCTGTTTGCTTCTATAGTTCTATGGCTGTTCATCATTTCTCCTCTTGTAGCTGTCCTGGCTCGGCGCCGAAGGCACATATAATAAAACATAGTCAGAACTGTTAACATGGGAAAGACTGGTGGCATCTAGGTGTGAATTATGAAGCTTCAAAAGGTCAGGTGTCCTCGGTAAGATGCGTGAACTCTTTGAAGGATGTTCTAAAAAATGAATGGCTTGTTGAAGTAAAATAATTTAAATAAACAGAAAAATGCATGGATAAGGTAATAAACAGGCTTTTTACCCAATGTAACTTCCCAGAATGAAACTGAAAACAACAACATTCACGTAAATGAGACTCTCTGGTATAATTTATCTAATGTACTTTTAAGAAAACTGAATATTGAAAATGTATACAATTTTATGCTATATGGGAAGCAAAACTGATATTATAAGGCAATAGCAGATGTATGACCCCAAAAAACCTATGTTATGCAAAATTATAACTATCCTTCAAGAAATACTAAGTCCTTGAACTTTTAAAATTAAAATTATTTAAAATATACGGGGAACCACTAAAATACTGCTGTAAATCCAAAAGGATCTTAGGCATTTTATAACTTCACATTTTAACAAATGATTCCCTATTGTTAATTATGACTCACTTCCGAACATGCTAAGTACAGATTTCACATTATGGGAATATAGTTTTCTGGAGCTGAGAGTTAATCCAGACCAACTATATTAACTGCCTTACACATCACAGATCACCAGACAGTGTTTAATTTATAACCCCTAGCATTATTTGTGAGGGTAGTCCATGGCCGGCTGGCATCTGGTTTGTTGCCAGCTACTCTTAGAAATCACTCACCCCAGATAGAATGGTCACAGGATACACACCAGAAATGCAGAGGTTGGCACTCATCCATGTGGCCTGACAATTCACTCTGATTTCAGGTACAAATGTTGAAATATGACATTCTTTTACCTGTAAGACAAGAGTTTTAGAAAATATTTTTATTTCTGACTTAGGAAGTCAAATATCCCAACAAGATTATTATCATAGATAAATAGCTACTTATTAGATACAGAATGTTCAAATTGAACACATCACATTTTTCTGAATTGTGTGGACAATTCTGAATAATTAATATATTTTTTAAATTTTATGACAGAATGTAATAAAAATATTATTAATGAACCCTTTTTATATAGAGGTTGCAAACCCATGGCTTATGGGTCAAACCATGCCAGCAGATATATTAGGACCAAATAGTGATTTTTAAAATTTGGAGGAGTTTGCAACCTTTAACAATCAAGAAAACCCTGTGAGAAGAGACCTGGTGGCCGCTCCTGTTCCCAGCCAGCTCTACTAGTTTACAACACAGGCCTGGCCCCTGTCTGCACTGACTAGTAACCTCTTGTCTACACAAACAGGGAAATCAAGCATCCTCATTTTTCTACCTGTAAAGTCTTGAGTTTAACTTCTCCTAAGTAAAAGAAGGAAAATAAAACAACTTTTCTTTAGTAGAGCAAAACGTTAACACTAAGATTATAAAACATTAAACGTCTCTCCAACCCAAAACCTCTAACAGCTTTTTGTTCTTACGTACAAGATATAGTCTAAATCCCTTGGTTTGACATTTCAAGGCTCTCCTCAAGCTAGACCCATTTCTTTTTGTCTAATGCAGTAAACTTTCACTTTCTAAACACCCTTCATATTTTACTTTAACTCTACCTCTACATTCCTTTTCCAACCACTTTATTCCATAAGTCGGCTTATTATCTGGTACCACCTTTGTATCAGGTATATACCCTTGTTCCACAAGGGCCTACATTAGGACCAAGTTTCTTGAAGGAAGGAATCTAGCCAAAGATTTCATTTATCAAAGTACTCAGTACATAGTAGGCACAAAATATGTCACATGTTGACAGAAAGATGATGAGCAAACAAAAAAATTATACAAATCTAAAATAATTTAAAATTAGATAACAGCATCCTCTTCCTCTCAATCCCAGCCAGATCCAAACACACTGAAATGCCTGACAAAATATAACCGGCAAAACAGTAAATAAAGAGCTGAGTTAGAAACAAGTGAGGAAAACCCACAGTTGTGAGAAACAAAGAGGAAAGTCAAAGCGCGGAGAGCAGGAACTGAAGCTAATATGAGTCAGGGAACCAATTATGGGTCTTAGTGGTTGTAATAAGGGGACTTTCTAACACGCATGCAGAGAGGTTATTTCAAGCCACAGGTCGCATCTGGAAGAAACTTCATAAAGCCAAATTCAGGAAAAATCACCCTATCTGTAAAACCAGGAACACGAAAACTTAGCTCACCGGCCAGGAAGCCAAAGGACACTTGACATCAACCTAGGCAGTGGCGGAAAGTCACCGGAGGGAAATCAGAACCCTGTTAGGCGTGTACCATGCAGCGTGTGGGCCTAAATTCACACTGTCTTCATGGCTGAGAATCCCTACACCATCCCTAAGCCAAAAGATCTAAAAAGAAAGAGTGGTCCTGAACTGGTAGGGGCAGATGTGAACCTCTCTGCAGGGATGCTTCCACAACACGAGACTGACTAAACCCTTACTAAAGATGCATCACAGTACAAACTTACAGACCGTAAAAGAAAATGAACCACAGGGACGGACAGTCAGTAGGCAGACGCACTAAATGGAAGAACTTGCACCCTAAAAACAAGAAATAATAGAACACTCTGAACAAGACTTTTTCTGAAAAGACTAACAAAGCATGTATTAACATAAATAAGGAGTCTCTGCAGCACATGCTCTAATGCTGACATATCATGAGTTGACAAATCAGATTCACCTCAGGACATACAACACCAAGTGCTGAAGTATAGGACAGGTTATAAATGTGGGGAAAACAATTATCTAGAATATCACCTCTTTATTCAGACATTTCACCTACCACAAGTATAAATCTGTCAAATAAAAAAATTTACAAATGCACAAATATCAAATCTTTAACACCAAAACCTGAAATGAAATAGCTCTTTCTTTTACCACATACACTTTATTTCAAAAGAGGCCCCCAGGTAAATTAAGAAGTATAATTTTCTGAAGAAGTTACTTGGCCCATCTCTTTCTTAAAAGAGAATTAATGAAGCAAATTTAAACTGCAAAAATTAAATTTATGAAATAAAGAATAATGTACAAGTATCCAACTCAATTGACAGCTCAGCTAATTTGGAAGACTGTGGATGTTTTATTCCTGGAAATCTTCAAGGGAAGGACAGAAACCCATTTGCCAAGGTGGATGGATGGGTCTGACTGTATAATCTATGGACATCACCTCTCCCTCCACAGTCTATAAATTGCTGCAACTGAGCTCCTTTTACTTTCTTTATAAAACTGCATTTATCAGAAAGTAATAGTTTTATAAAACCAAAGAAACATCTGCAAAATAAGTTATCATCATTCATGTGAATATTCACAATCATTCTTGGCAAAAAGGTTGAGACAAATTGTGAAAGACAAATTCTATTTGACCTACCAAGCCACGAACTTTACAACTGTTTCCCAGCTAGCTTTTACCATCATAGATGATGGGATAATATCAAAAACAGCAAGACTGTCGTGTGGGCAATATCATTTTTAAGCTGTTGTTAAAGTTAAGTAAAATTTTGCACTGAAGTAATATATGTAAAAGTGAGTTATAACTTTATAACATATAAAGAAGTTTACATTTACACATGAAGTTTACATTTTCACATTTACGTATGAAGAAGTTCAAACTTCTCAGTAGAGAAATGTAAATGGATGCTTGATTTTTTCCAACTATGGATAACAATAATCTTTAGAGTTAATTTTTTGTGAGATAAAGCTAAAATGACAAAAAATTTTAAAAGAAGGAAAAGCAGTGTAAAAAAAAAAAAAAAGTACTGGAAAAGCAAATATATTTATTCTTTTTCCAGCCATACTATTTGGAAAAATGTAATGAAGTTAAAACCTGTTTTTGAAAACAAACACGGCATAGAAATAAAAAAGGGAAATGTGTAAACCCATTATTAACATCCTTCTTGATTCTAAACTCCTTTCCAGCCAACTAAGATGACACATAAAAGTGTTTGGGGGGTGGGGACGAACATATGGAGAAGAAAGGATAGCTCACTCTACTTTTCCCTGGGAAATGAAGCTGAAAAAGGGAATAGAGCCGCAGTTTCAGGACTCATGTGGGCAGCAACGATCAATGCAGAAGTTTAAATTGTCCATGTACTACCTGGACTTTTGCCAAGGCATTGAGGCAATTTGTGATAACCGGTGAATATCCCAATGGGCAATGAACCAAATGCAAAAGATACAATAACTCCCCTTTAGGAGGAGAATGGAATTCAAAGACAAAATGATTTTTCCCACCTGGTGCAAATAAACAAATATTAGTCTGGTACACTAAATTTGTCCAAGAGGGTGACTATAAGATATACCTTTTGGGAGGTATATACCTTTCTTTTCCAGTTCATTCAAAAAGCTACATTATACAAGGATCACTTTTACAGTGAAATGTCTGTAATATATTAAATATGCTTTTCAAATAATTTTGACTATAATAAAACATTTGAGCAAAACAAAAAAAAGCTACATTAATTTTAAAGATTCTCACAATACATAAAAATATTATTTTCCATTTAACAAAAAGTCTGAAATAGAAATAGGGTGATCTTTATTTTACAAGTTATTTTATCTAATCAATTGTCAACAATGATTACGAAGTTAAGAAATTCCCCACAACTCACTGAAATTTTATACTAGCACAATGAAGGAATACAAAACAACAGCCATTTTAACCTGCATCAGGAGACTTTCATACACCTTGGGAAACAACTTGCTTTATACGACATGATTTTATTTTAATACAACTTTATTTTCAACCACATCTTTCATATTATAAAATGCTTAACGAAGTTAAACAATACAATTACAGAGAAAGCAGTAACAGTGGAAAAGAGAAATTAAGAGGTATAGACAAGGGGGAACATATGTTTACTACTGAGATTTGAAGTGAGATGGGGAGTCGATGAGGCGGAGAGAAGCAGGATGGCAGGAACTGCAGAGAAGATGGCAGAGGAAAGAGGAGGAAGGAAAAGGGTTTTCCATGAAATCAACAAAAGGAGGCAGTTGGGATGAACTCGAAAGCCTAGGTTCATGGTGTGATGGAATAACCTGGAAAACAAGTTTAAAACTCCAAAGAGGATTCTCAACTTATATTAAAGTCAAAAGATATGGGAAAGATAAAAAGGCCAGGCAAAAAGGCAGAGTCCTACACTGAAGGCAAGTCATAACACAATACTTACTTGTAAAATAGCCCACAGAGATGTGTCAATGAAGTGATAGAAGAAAACGAGGGTTTCGGCAGCCTTGCAGGATGTTACCAAAATGTCATAGAAGGCATAACGTGGTAACAGATCAAGAAAAAAAGGCTGAACTTTAAATGCTGTCATTTCTGAATCCTGATGAAACTGATCAAGAGACACTGCTTTAAGGAAAGGACTTTTCTGGTTGAGTCTAGACATCAAGACAGGAGGGAATGGAGGAAAATATCAATCAAGAAAAGAATGGAATTACACTTGAACTTGGTGCACCAGCTGACATAACCAGCCCCCTTCCCTGGCCTGCCCCCTGTAGGCTTCTACACCACCACATGCTCTCCTATCTCCTCCCACCCCCCTGGTAACTTCTCAGTCTCCTCTCTGGGTCTTCTCCCTCCTCATTCTTCTAAAATATATAGAGGTCCCATTAAAGGAAGGCTGTCTTTTTTTTTTTTTTTTTTTTTAAAGGAAACTTGATGGCAATGTTGGCATTTTTTCTTTTTTTTAATTGTATTTATTTATTTATTTATTTATTTTTGGCTGTGTTGGGTCCTCGCCTCTGTGCGAGGGCCCTCTCCAGCTGCGGCAAGCGGGGGCCACTCTTCATCGCGGTGCGCAGGCCCCTCACCATCGTGGCCTCTCTTGCTGCGGAGCACAGGCTCCAGACGCGCAGGCTCAGCAGTCGTGGCTCACGGGCCCAGTCGCTCCGCGGCACGCGGGATCCTCCCAGACCAGGGCTCGAACCCGCGTCCCCTGCATTGGCAGGCAGACTCTCAACCACTGCGCCACCAGGGAAGCCCAGAAGGCTGTCTTTTTGATAACATGATACATGAGAAGCTCCCACCTACCTTGGACCAGTCTTCTCCCTGTCCCTTCCACTTCTACACACCCCACCCTTCCTGTAGACCCACCAGAACCTCAACCACGGCCTCATCTGCACTTGTGCTTTCACACCTCAGCATCTTCAAGTCTCCCACTGAGGCTGCGTGGCTCTGGAATTCCCTTGCTCGTCCTCTGCTTGGCACCCTCTAACTCATCTTTAAGGTTCAGACCTTATCCACCACCCGCTTTTTCCTTGCTCTTACATTTTGGGTGCCATTTCTTACATGCTGAGATATCTTTTCTACCTTAATAGACTACGAACCCCTCAAGTTCTAAGAATGTGTCTTAATTAGAGCTACATCTTTAGGGCTTAGCACATGCCAATATATACTCAATAAACATTTATTCATTTTTTTGGAGACTGGCAGAGTAGACGGCAGAAGAGAATTAAAATAAGTTTAAAATAGACACAGAAATAAAACCCTTCAATATAAGGCACATGTAGACCAAAAAGTGAAGCAAAAAAAGTTCCATATCTTGATATAGAGAAAAAGAGGGGGAAAATGGATAAGAGAAACGGAAACACAATAGGTAAGAATCAAATGTATGACCTTCCTTGAAGCCCTCCAATGAGGAATAGTATATATATTGAAATTTTACTGTTCAAAGAGAATGTAAAGAAGTGGTAACTTTTTGTACTAATTTCTGTTAGTACAAAAGCAGCCTTGAATACGTAAAAAGACCTGACCTTGGCCACAAAGAAACTCTGATTGAAATTAAAGAAAGATTCATGAAAGAGATGATTAGAGAGGTAAAAGAAAGCTATTCTCTCAAATATGATTTTTTTTAACACTCCAAATCTATGTTAAGACCATACGGTGATTATGGAGAACTGGAAAAACTGTGGATGAAAAAGAAGTTCTTAAAAAAAAAAGGGACAACCTCAAGCAAAAGAAAAGAGACAGGCCAAGAGAGGCAATAATATAAGAGTAAGGGTAAAAAGACAGGTTAATATTGTTCAGGTATTAGATATGCTAGGGAGGAGCAAAGTCTTAACAGAAGCATCCCTTAATTACTTACAATGTACTATATTGAAAAACTATGACAGTGTCAGGAAGGAGACTATTGGGGGTTGAATATTATTACTTGACGTTTCTCTCTCTTCCTCTAAGTAAATTCTCCTCCAGTTGAAACATTTTTATTATGACTATAGTTTTTAACCAACAAGGCCCCAATATAGAATAAACAGGTTGAGTTCTTAACTGAACCATGTGGACGAACAGAGAGAAGAGAGCTTCCTATCCAGCTTCAAGGCTTTTTGAAAATCCAGGCATGTAAAGCAGAAGGAGAAGGCAAGGGAACCAACCAGGAAGAAAAACCTAAAGGCCAGGGAAAAATCTTGAAAACCAAAGAAGTAAACAGTATCCATTTCTCTTCCAGGAATCAAGGTCAGCTTTGAAAATACAAAAAGTATGGAACACAGTGGGCTCTTCAAAATTTCTGCTGAGTTAATGAACAAATGGTGAGGACTAAGCAGGAAGTGCCTAACCAGTGAAACTAGGAATAAACTTGTCAGAAAACAAAGGAGGTTTAGAATCAATTTAAACTAGGAATTGACAATGGTTAGTGCTACAGAATGTTTTATTTCTCCTCTTTCTTTCCTAGACTTTAACAAGCATATCTAAAGTTATGAACTATTTCATAAGCAATCTTTAGTAGCAAGAAAAAGGAATTAAGGAGTCAATGTTAAAAACACACACACACACAACTGTAGGATAAATGAATGGTGATTTTCTGATACAATAAATCTGGAAACCCTCTTCCTACCCAAGATACTATCTCACAAGTGACAAAGAGGGACATGTTTCTAATTACACAGGTATGACACTATAAACTACCTTACTTACAAATGTCACTAATGCTATATTATCTCTATTTTACATGTTTCTTAATTGTTTAATGATGAATAAGAATAAACCATCTGAATGGGAAGAACTATAATAACCCTAAACCTTTAGCAGACACACAATGTATATTTAACTAAAACCTACAGTATTAAAAATTAAGAATATCTGGTGGCAGATAATTTTAATGGACACACTAAAGAGAGAAAACAATCTCTCTCTAGCTATTAAAACCATAAAGTAAATGTGAGTTTATTTTAGCCAAATACTAACTATACATTTGTACATTAAAATAAAGAGCATTTTACCTAATAAAAATATACTGAATTTATTTAGCCTTCTTAACAAAAATCCAAGTACAAGATCATAGGTATGTCACTGCTAGCCATTCAAGCTAAAAGAGCCATTAGTTAAAATGGTGTAATACTGTTAAATTAACTTTGGGGTATAATTTACATTCCAAAACATGTACTCCATTTTAAGTGTACAGTTCAATGAGTTTTGACAAAGACATATACCAATGCAACCACCACCAGGACCGAGATATAGAATATCTCTATTCTCCCAATCACCCATCCACTCACTGTGCCAGGAAAAAACTGATCTGCTTGCTGTCACTATAAATCAGATTGTCCTTTATTCTAGAGTTAACATATAAGTGAAATATGTATGTACTTTCATGTCTAATTTATTTTGCTCAGCATAACTGAGATTTTTCCCTGTTGTTACATGTAACAGTAGCTTGTTCCTTTCTTGCTAAATCATATCTATTACACAGACATATTCATTCACCTGCTCATAGACATTTGGGTTGTTTCTAGGACCAAAATGTTTCCAAAATGGCTGTAACATTGTAC
This sequence comes from Eubalaena glacialis, assembly GCF_028564815.1. Taxonomy (NCBI): domain Eukaryota; kingdom Metazoa; phylum Chordata; class Mammalia; order Artiodactyla; family Balaenidae; genus Eubalaena; species Eubalaena glacialis. The sequence continues at coordinate 60,095,059 of NC_083727.1, read as the reverse complement.
ATTCCCACCAGCAATAAGTGAGAGTTCTAGCAGCTCCACATCTTCATCAACAGTTAATATTGTCAGTCTTTAGACATTCCAGTGGGTGGGTGGTGATACCCTACAGTTTTAGTTTGCATTTCTCAATGGACTAGTAATGATGTGGAGCATCTTTTCATGTTCTTATTTGCCATATGTATCTTCTTCAGTGAAATGTCTATTTTGCCCATTTTCATTGGTTTTTTGTTTTCTTATTATTTATTGAGTTGAAAAAGTTCTTTATACATTCTAGATACAATCTTTATCAGATATATCTTTTGCAAATAGTTTCTCCCAGTCTGTGCTTGCCTTTTTCTTTTTTTCTATACATTTATTTTATTTATTTATTTTTGACTGCATTGGGTCTTCGTTGCTGTGAGCAGCAGGCTTTCTCTAGTTGCGGCGAGCAGGGGCTCCTCTTCGTTGCGGTGTGCAGACTTCTCATTGTGGTGACTTCTCTTATTGCGGAGCACGGGCTCTAGGCTCACGGGCTTCAGTAGTTGCGGCACACAGGCTCAGTAGTTGTGGCTCGTGGGCTTAGTTGCTCCACGGCATGTGGGATCTTGCCAGAGCAGGGCTCGAACCCGTGTCCCCTGCATTGGTAGGCGGATTCTTAACCACTGTGCCACCAGGGAAGCCCTTGCCTTTTCATCTGTTTGATAATATCTTTTAAAGAGAAAAGTTTTCAATTTTTAAGGGCAATTTATCATTTGTCTTTTATGACATATTTTTGTGTGTCCTAGCAAATGTTTTACTTAAGAGCGGTTTCAAAAGAATAAACTCTAAGACAGATAGTGTTTAATATCTTAAATCTGGGAAAAGTTAAATACAGATCATTCAAATTTTAAGATATCAAACTGGATGCTACAAACACTTCCAGTGGGAATACAAAATGGTACACCCACTTTGGGAAAGTCTGACAGTTTATTATAAAGTTTACATACTCTTACCAAACCATCCAGCAATCCCACTCTTAGGTATTTACCCAAGTGTATTAAAACCTATATTTAAACAAAAACCTGTACACAAATGTTTATAGCAGATTTATTCACCATCACTCCAATCTGGAAATATCCAAGATGTCCTTCAACAGGCAAATGGATAAACAGTGGTACACCTATCCAATGAAATACTACTCAGTAATAACAAGGAACGAGTCACGGATTCAGGCAATAGCAGAGATGACTCTTAAAATGCATTTTTTAACTGAAAGAAGACACACAAAGGCTACCTAATTGTTTAATTTCATGTACATGATACTCTGGAAAAGGCTAAATTATAGGGAAGGAAAGCAGATCAGTGGTTACCAGGGAGTTAGGGGAGAAGACAGGGTTGCTTCCAATGACTACAAAGGGGCCACGCAAAAGAATTTTTACAGCAATGAAACTGTTCTGTATGCTTCTGTTTTCAGTCTTTGCTGTGGACCAAGACAGTCAAGTTGGAGATTTGGTATCCCAGAATCGGCTTGTTTATGGGCATCCTAGCTTATTAGTCTGTTTTTGACCAGCACACCCTGAAAGGTATCTACTAGTTGGCATGTCCTGCCCATTCATTATGCACAGGGCAAAGCCTGATCTCAGAGCCCCAGCCGCTCACCTGGCCTTTGGGGACCACCTGCCCAGAAAAGAGACCTTCATGACTTCAGAGTGATTCCCGACCAGGAACAAATCAGTCACTACAGATCTGAATTTATATATATGAGTAGAATTAGCCATGTTAAAGACATAGAAATAACTTGGGTAATTAGAGCAAGTGGTCTCTAACAAAAGTTAATGCAAAAAATAGAAGAGTTTTAAAATAATAACTATTATCTTTAGTGTGAATTAATAGGGCATAGCATCCATAAAATAAGTACAAGCTAATTTAGAAAAAAAAATTTTTTAAGTTCGTGGAAATTAAAGTCACGGTGTTCAAAATAAATTGAAAATCTAAATGAAAAAAATAATAAGTAACCTGGAACACAGATGCAAGAAACCTAATATATATTCACCTATATAAAGTGAATTCAAGAAGAGATTGAAGCTGATGAAAATTCAAGAAAATGCTAGAAGATACTGTAATATTTTAGAAATTCTTAAGGAAAAAGAACTGACTCAAACTCTTATTCACATAGAAAAACAAACAACAAACAGAAAACTGTTTCTGGACATGCAAGTATACTTCCCATAACTCTTCTTAAAAACATTACTCAAGAAAGTATTCCAGTCAAAAAACAAATGAACTAAAGTAAATAATTTTTAAAAAGGGAAGACATAATATTCAAGTAACCAGTGACCTTATAGTTAAGTCTAAATCATTATAGATGCAGTAGTGGTAAAGTTGAAAAGGATGGTTAGAGAATAAAACAGAAGATACATGATTTAAAAAGGAAATCAAATCAATAGAACAAGAATGTGGGGAAGGCAAGGAGTCAAGGTCTCACTTTATTAAATGGAGGTGTGAGGGCAACCAAAAGTCAATTCTACATGGTTTTAGAATTTCCAAACTTGCAGGGGAGAAAAAAAGTAAATATGAATAGGTTAAATTTTCCTATTAAGAAGTAAGCCCTTTTGCAAGCGATCCTTGTAATGGAGTGATTCTGTATTTTGACTATGGTGGTGGTGACAAGATCTACATAAAATGTCAGAGAACACACATACACACACAAGTGCCTGTAGTGATAAAACTGATGAAATCTGAGTAAAGTGTGCAGATTGTGTCAATGTCAATTTCCTGCATGTACTATTGTGCTATAGTTATGCAAGATGTTACCACAGGAAGAAACTGGGTGAAGTATATACACAAGATCTTCCTGTATAATTTCTTTTAAGTGCTTGTGAATCTATAATTATCTCTTTAAGAAAGTTTTCTAACAAAGCAAAATAAATAATAAATAAAGACAAACTTTCAAGTTGGGAGGGGGGAAGTTTTAAGGAAAAATGAAAGTCTAGCTAGATGATGTTTTACATTTATAAGAGAGGCAAGTAAAGCAAAATGATGTAGAATAACTGAAAGAAACATATGGGCAATAAAGATCTATCCAGTATACACAAAACTGACAGAGATGGCAACAGTAATATCAGAAATCATTAAACAGAACAAAAAAAATTTATATTTTATAAGATTAAAATCCACTAAGAACAAACATCTTTAAGGATGAATCCAACCAAATTCACAGTCACAGTAAGAGACTAATATATTTTGCTTACTGATTTGTCAGTTTTGAGAAAACAGTAAATAAGGATATAGTACAATGAATGTGTCAAACCAAAAACAGGGAAAGGACAGCTTATCAAAAATGTTTTGGGAAAACGTCCATACATTTAGAAAAGTAAATTTAGAATACAGTTGATCCTTGAACAACACAGGGGTTAGGCGCATGGGACCTCTGTGCAGTTGAAAATCCATGTATAACTTATAGTTGGCCCTGCATATACACAGTTTCTCCTTATCCTCAGTTTTGCATCTGCAGATTCAACCAACAGTGGACTGTGTAGTACTGAGCATTGACTATTGAAAAAAATCCACATCATACTAGCAAATGCAATTCAAACCCATGTTATTCACTGGTCAACTATATTATCAAAGCAACCATTTTTTAAAAATCTAAATATATAAGACAAAATATCCAATAAGAGAATATGTACAAAGAGTATTTTAAAAACCTTGGAATGGAAACTCAGGAGGCCATAAAGGAAGAGAACACAGAACTGACAACATACATATTAAAGATTTCTACATGGCAAAAGCTCCCAGAAACAGCATTTAAAGAATAAACTATGAAAAAATACTAGCAAATGGTGTACCAGGTCATTGATAGCATGGCATGTAAAGAGCTATTACAAATCAGTAAGAAAAAGAGGAACACTTCAACAGAAAACTAAGCAAAGAATATGAACAGGTAAGTAACAAAACATTTACAGATATTCAACTCCATCAATAAGCAGAAAAATGCAAAATTAAAACAGTAAAAATACTACTTTTCATCCATAAAATTACTAAAATGTAAAAAATGATATCATTTTAGCAGTGATTTTTTTTTCAGGAAAATTCTTCACAGGTCTCTCACATTTCTGCGTATCCTATAAGCAGGGTCACTGATAATCTCTGTTCCAAATTATCCTTTCAAGGGTATTTATACAGCAAACATTGTTGGCAGATAAAGAGAGATCTCCCTCTGGAGTAGAGAGAAGGTTTTTTTTTTTTACTATCCAGCATAATAAAGATAATGTCTCTCTCTAGGGCAAAGGTTAGGCAGGTTTACTTGCAGCCTATTATGAACGAGTCAGGTTCCCTAAGCTCAGGGTTCCTCTCTTGTAATGCAATCTACTGCATGTGCTAGATTCATCTGACCCTCATCACATCACCCTGTAGAAATTAGGGTTCAAGGAAATGGCACAAGACAATGATGAACCTCTGGCTACTGTTATTGCTGTGCTTTGTCTCTGACCCAGGATCTCATGTCTTCTACCAGCAACCATGAAACTATGAGCTTGCAAGTAGGGTAAAACTCAGCCTTGACAATTCCTGGCAATGATACAGCAACAGCAGACAGCATTCTCAGAAATTGTATAAATTTACTCTTATGACAACCTTTTGAAGAGAAATATGGAACAATCTATCATAATTTTACAACATATATAGCCTTTGACCCAGCAATTCCACGTCTAAGCATTCACACTAAGGAACTAAGTAAATGTGCAAATACGTGCACACAAAAGTAATCCCTGAGGCTTTGTTTCTAACAGAAATAAATTTGGAATAGCCTAAATATCACCAGAGGATTGGTTAAATAAATTTTGGGTTATTCCCACAATGAAATATCAAAATACTTTAAAAAGATAATGTTATATGCACTGACACAGAAAGATGTTCATCAATTATTACTAACTGGCAGTTAATGAAAATTATATGTAGTATACTGCCAGTTATGAAACACACATAGGCTTATACACATGTATTTTTAATGTCTGGAAGGAAAGAGAACAAGTGATTAAACAGTGATGATCTCTGGGAAATGGGGTTACCAGATAGATGGGCACACCACACTTTTACTTTCCCCTTTGGCTATTTCTGTATTACTTGACTTTTTTTTAAAGAACGTATACATTTATTTTATGATCTAATAACATTTCTAAGTATCTATTATAGCAACACTTGAAAATTCATTACGTTTAAGATGTTCAACTGGGATAGTAAAATACAAATGGGCATGGTGCAGTCCCAGGGATCACTTCTATAGGCATTTATCCCTTAGAGCTACTGAAACCAGGTACAGAACATCCCGAGTCACAGCTGATGAGGAGAGACACACTCCACTTACTAGTACACAATGCAAAGTCAAAACACATGCAGATTTTGAATCAAGCTGCTTTTCTAGGTACATCTCTGAGGAGCAACTCTAACATGGCGAGTTGTGAGTTAGCAAGAGAAGGGATTTATTTAACAATGGTTAATGATTCAACTGACCATGAGAAAGGCAAGCTAAAAAATAATTTCAACAAGAGGCAAGAAACTTTAAGGAGGCGGTGGAGTAGGGAGGAAGCGGTAAAAAAGGAAATCAACTTACCCTCACTAAATGTGTCCATTCCAAAAATATTTAGGCACTGTTTGAATCACTAGACACTAAAACACATTATAAAGCTAAAGTAATAAGACCAGCATGGTATCAGTACAGGAAGCCAGAGACTGCTAAACATTAATTCAGAAAAAGTCCCAAGACTATACAACAATTAGGACCTCAGATAAATACAGTACTTGCCATCAGTAGGGAAAAACAGAATTCAACAAATGATGACGGAGACGATGACTAACAACTACGAGAGAGGAAAAAAAGGGCCTTAATTCCGTCCTTATACTAAAATATAATTGAGGTAGGTTAAAGATTTCAATATGAAGAATAAGACCATTGGGCTTCCCTGGTGGCGCAGTGGTTGAGAATCTGCCTGCCAATGCAGGGGACACGGGTTCAAGCCCTGGTCTGGGAAGATCCCGCATGCCGTGGAGCAACTAGGCCCGTGAGCCACAACTACTGAGCCTGCGCGTCTGGAGCCTGTGCTCCGCAACAAGAGAGGCCGCGATAGTGAGAGGCCCGCGCACCGCGATGAAGAGTGGCCCCCACTTGCCACAACTAGAGAAAGCCCTCGCACAGAAACAAAGACCCAACACAGCCATAAATAAATTAATTAATTAATTAAATTTTTAAAAAAAAGAATAAGACCATGAAAAGTACTAGAAGAAAACAGAGGAGGACACTTATATACAATTCACGTGGCAAAAGGTCTTTCTTCAGAGGATATCAGAGTTAGATCCATGAAGTTAAAACCGATTATGTTGATCACAGCAAAATTTAAGAGGATGAGGCAATAAGACTAACCCAGTAAAGAAAGAAAGGGCGGTTTTTGTTAACTGGCCATATTTAGAAGTAAAAGATAAACAGCAACATTTTACGATGTCACTGTACAGAGGACTATAATTGCATTACTGGATCGCGGCGCTAGTAAAAAGGAATTAACCATCTTACATTGAGCTGACCTCTCTGATTTTCAAGTCCATAACAGAAGGGAAGAGTATGAAAATGCAGGACTCAGAAAAGCCAAAATTTGGGACAGTAGTAAAAAGAAAAAAAGAGAGAAAGAGAGAGAAAGAAAAGAAAAGATATGGTACTCAGAAAGGAAGTGTGGAACGAAGGATCCAATTCAATGAACGAGTAGAACACCTACTACGGGGTGATGCATACTGTCACTAGAAAAATAAGGACATGTCCCTTTCCCCCAAAAACTTAGTATCTAATAAAGGGCTAGAGAAGCACTGATGTCTCAGGAAAATCTCCCTCTACTCAACCAACAGGTACAATATGTAATACAGGACAACAGACGCAATGAAGTGAGCTTTAGGGGGAAAAAAATGTACTTATATTCTGAACTTAAGAATACCAAGAAGTAGTAAAGGCAGCTTGTGTCCTCTAACAGACCAAAGCAGGCAAGATCCCCGCACCTGCCGTGAGTCCTCCGGGGCATAAAGCCAGACACAGCATCCTTGCCAACGCAACTACCTGACCACAGGTTTGTAGCATCTTGACTTTCTAGTTATTTGTATATTTTAATTGGTGACTGCAAGCGAGGCTTTGTGGCAACGAGCATTTGGGAAACCATCAAGGAAATCCAAAACCACTCCCACTGCAAACATGCTGACAAGGAGGCCAAGTGGATGTTCATCATCACACTGTATTCTAAGGATATCCCTAAAACATAGGAACAGGGCTGCTGCCGGGTATCTCGTGGCAGTCCTGAATTAAGACATGGGCCTGGTTAGGTAAAAACCATCGGGTGCCAAAAAGAAATCAAGGAAGCACGCGCAGGAGGCAGCAAGTACACAGGCGGGCAGGTGGCCAACTCGGGGCTGCAGGGTCAGCACTACCCGCCAACCCCGCGGTGTAAACAACCCTGCGCCGCGCGCACTGGGCGACGCCTCACGCCCGGCAGACAGTCGAGCAGAGAAGCAGCGCCCGAAGCAAGTAAGCTGTTTGCAGGGTCACCAGCAAGCCCCGCAAGCGCAGCCGGGCGGCGGGGCCGGGAAGGCCGGGGAGGGAACCTCTGCCGGGCGCCCGGGCTCCCCGAAGCGCGGCTCCGCCCGGGCCCGGCCCAGCCCCAGCACCGAAAAAGGAAGACGGAGACCCGCAGGAGGGAGAAGTAAAGGAAGGGCCGTACCCTGCAGGGTCCGGTAGAGGCGTGCGCCGTAGGCTCCACCAGCGACCAGCCGGCGCGGGGAGGCCGGGGCGCTGGGGCGACTCCCAGGCTCCGCGCAGCGGCGCAACAGCGCGCCCGGCCGAGCATGACCCGGAAGGAAGAAGCGCAGGGTGCGCGGAGGGGCGGGGCCAGGGACGGGGCGGGGCCACGGCGGCGTCTGGACCGCCCCTCCTAGGCCGAGGGGAGGAGCTTCCTACTGCCTTCCCTGACGGAGTCGTAACCTACAAATTGCCCGTTACTGCCCAGAAGGCAGCGGTTGCAAATGTACTGCGGAAATAATCTCTTCCTCTTAACGGCCTGCTAGGACTTCTCCAGTCTAGAGTTGTTGGGTCAGGGGATGCACAGGGATTACTGATGTTAAGGTTCTCAGAGGAAAAGTGGAACAAAAGTTATAGGCGCTCTAAAGGCATAATTCACCAAGTTTGCAAACCTCTTCTGTCCCAGATACAAGTCCTTCCTGCAGGCTCATCTCCCTCCCAACATTCCGAAGGCCATGATCATTACCTCTGTTGAAGAAGATGCTCTCACGGTCTCCCTTAATCATTTTAATGTATTTTGAGTAGATACAATATTACCCTTCTTTTAGTTTGCATATTTATCTTGCATATTGCAAGGTTTCCATTAAGATGGAAAACATTTAATAATGAAGAAAGGTTGACCTACACATTACTTGCTATCTAATTGCTCCTAAAGAGGCAAAATAATGATATTTATTTATAAATTATATACATGAACTGAGCTAATACATGATGTGCAGTATAAATTGTATATAAAAATGGAAAATTTTTAACAGAATTGAAGCTTAATCCCCATTCCACCCTCAACTCTCCTTGAGTGTGGCCAGCACTTGGTGACTTGCTTGCAAAGAATATGGAAAGGAGGGGAAAGTAGCTTCATTGTGGAGAAAGCTGGGAAACACTTCCTTGGCCAGATAGAAGTTAACACGGTTAGTGATAAGCCAAGTTGATAGCATGTGCCTTGATATGGTGAGATGAAAAGGGTACTTCATCTCTGTGATAGTCTTCCTCAAAACCTGTAAACCCTGTCTAACCTTGAGAAAACAGCAGAAAGCCCAGGTATCCTATAAAAAACCTGAACTAAATGCCAAGTTAATGAAAACAAAAAAAGAAGAAAAACTGAGAAATTGTCACAGACCAGAGCCCTCTCCCGTAGGAGACAGGACCACTAAATGTAACATGGTATTTCGAATGGGATCCTGGAACATGAAAAGAACATTAGTGGGAAATATAGTTCTACTAGAATAAAGAGTGGAATTTAGTTAATAGTGATGTACCAGTGCTGGTTTCTTAGTTGTAACAAAGGTACTATTGTAACATAAAATATTAACAATAAAAGGAAAATGGATGAGTGATATAAGGGAACTCTCTGTATCATCTTTGCGACTTTTCTGTAAATCTCGATTTATTCTAAAATAAAGAGTGGATTACAAATAATAAATTAATTGTAAGTAAATGAAACTGACTGTTTATGGTTGCCAGCTAGACTTAATTGAGCTGATGTCCATAGAGCACTCACTCAGTCTTACTAAAACAGTTTCTCATTTCTCATATAATTTCTAAATAAACTTTTCATTGAAGTAAAAGATGTCTTTAGAAAAAGACACAAAATATAATGCAGAGATCAATGAAAAGTGAACATACACATGTATTCATCACTCAGATTTAAAGAAATAATTACTAGCACTCAGAAGCCTCTCCTTGCTCTTCTAAATCTCTACCCTTTACTCCTCCTCAAAGGTAACCATTATCCTGACTTCTAATACCAGAGATTCGTTTTGCTAACTTTTGCTTTATGTAGATGGATTCATACATTATATGTGCACTCTTTTGGTTTCTTTCTCTCAAAATTAGGTTTGTGAGAGTTATTCATACTGTTGAGTGTAGAGGTAGTTTCTCGAGTTTCTGTTGTACAAATATACCGTTAAGTTATTTATCTATTCTACTCCTGATGGACATTGAGCTGTTTTTAGTTTTGATTATTACAAGTGATGCTGCTATGAACATTCTTACTCATATTTGTCAGTGCACATCTTTTGCATGCCCTTCCATACATTTCCTTTTTTTTTTTTTTTTTTGGTGTGTAAGAGATGTAGTAGTTGGTGCTGTTGTTTTTAAAGGCACTTGAAGTGCTGCTTGGAACATATATAAGGTTATATTTAAGGAAAGGAAAAGACCACGGCAAAGTTCCATTTCTGTGAGTAGATGGAATTTTGATCATCATTGTTCAATCTATCCTCCCTCCATCCTTCTCATCTCAAGGGCCATGCCATTGCCATGCTTTGTTTGCTGGGCAGAAGAGCCAAGTGAGGCCAAGGAAAAGGGTGATACTTATCAGTTCATGATGGCACTGATTTAATGGGTGAACTAATGCCTCGTTATTAAATGGAATGTTGTTTAGAGCTGAATAGCATCCCACGCCGTAACAGCGCTATTACAAATAAAGAAGGTCCCAACAAAGCTTAATTGTGCATAAAGTCACCAGCTCAGCAAGTTGCTTATGATCCATTCTATGTTAGCTTCAAAAGTTACAATGTTCTGCTCAGATGGGGAGGCGGGCAAAGAAGGAGCAGGTTCAAAACTCTTCTTTGTCTCTAACTCTTGAAACACTCACCGTCATACCCTCCGCTATTTTCAAGTGATTTTTCTTCATCTTTTCATTTATTTATTTATTTTATTTACTTTTTTGGCTGCATTGGGTCTTCGTTGCTGAGTGCAGGCTTTCTCTAGTTGCGGCGAGCGGGAGCTACTCTTTGTTGTGGTGCGCAGGCTTCTCATCACAGTGGCTTCTCTTGTTGTGGAGCACAGGCTCTCGGCGCGCGGGCTTCAGTAGTTCTGGCACACGTGCTCAGTAGTTGTGACTCGCGGGCTCTAGAGCGCAGGCTCAGTAGTTGTGGCGCACGGGCTTAGTTGCTCCGAGGCATGTGGGATCTTCCCAGACCAGGGCTCAAACCCGTGTCCCCTGCATTGGCAGGTGGATTCTTAACCACTGCGCCACCAGGGAAGTCCCTTTTCTTCATCTTAAAAAGAAATTTCTACCAGTTATAAACTTTCAGGGCAATGAGTAAGTATGGCAATAAGATACTATACCAGAGAGGCAGAGATGTCACTCAATACGCTGCCAAGAGGAAATGTCTTCATAGTGAGCTCCCTTAGGTTTTCTGCCATTGGTTCCCAAATAAGTTCTTCTGTCAAGACCTCTCAGAAAATGCAACTCCATACATTTCCTACATAACTCAGCCAAAATAATTTACTCCTCTGTGAAATCTTAAGTTAACTAGTTTGTTGGAAAATGGCATTCAGTCAGTAATATTAGTCCAAGGTTTTTAATTTGCAGGTGGCCAAAGAGCATGAATAATAGGCAGTGAAAGTGGTCTATCAGTGTACTTTTTTAAACCTCTTACAGTCTAGAAAAGAGTTTCACTTTAATATTAATCTATCACAAAATTAGTCTAGAAATAGTCATAGCCATTAAGAAGAAAATAAGAATTTTAAGCCAGAAGTAAGCCCAAAAGTCATGTAGTCCAAACCCCTTTTTTTACAGATGAGGAAACTGGGGCTCAGAGAGGTTAGGTGACTTCCCCAAATCAAAGTGTCAGAACTGTCCATGAAACTTAGTTCTCTGACTTTAAATCCAGAGGCTTTGGGGTTTTTGGTTTTTGTTTTTTGTTTTTTAATGATACCACGTTTTCATGTTATTATTTAACAAAAACTAAACTAATCGTGCTTCTATATTACCATAACCTTGAAAGAGCTGAATACAATAGAAAGAAAATTGAACTTGGGAGTAGGAAGACCTGTCTATCTAGCTCTGCTATGTAAGTAACTCTGTGATCTTGGATAAGTTACAACTTCTCTGAGCTTGTTCTCAGGTCTATGAAATGTGTCTAACTCACAGGCACTGGAGAGAGTTAAAAGAAATCATATATTTGAAAGTAATCTGTGAGCTATAAAGTAGTATGCAGTGTATGAATATTATTAATATTTATTACAAGGTGTTGAAGATCAGAAATTGAGTCTTTCCAGTACAAAATGTCAGAACAGAACCTTCAAGTTCATTCTAGTCTAATCCTTCCCATTGTCACCAGAGGTGAGAAAAGCCCAGAAAATGTGAGTAATTTACCCAAAGACTTATGGTAAGTTGCTGGCAAAGCCAAGACTTGAATATAGGTCTCCTAACTTACAACTTCTAATATCTTTGATACGTGAACACTAATTACAAACCAGTAAGACGGTTTAAACTAACCAGATAAAACTTTAGACAATCTACACAGGCCTCGAAGGGATACCTTGAAATATATTTTTAAATATCTTTAAAATATATTTTAAAAATAACTTATCTAACTCATACTGTTTGTACTGTTCTTTCTTCTATAGCTTGAATCATTTACTTAAAATTTTAGCATTGATAAATGATTCTCACTGGTCAAGAATAATATAGGAGAAATACCACCTGGAGACAGTGGACAGAATAGATCTCCTCCTGAAGTAACTTCACACCTGTGGTTCTATGATGGATGGAACACACAGCTGTGAAAATGAAGCTTGTGGTCAGGACCTCCACTAAACCCAGTTGAGGCTACAATCCCTCTCCTTCCTACTTTTCCTTTTTTAAGTGGAGATGCTTTTAAAAGAGCTCCTGTGTGTCTGCATTAGGCAGATCCCTATGGTCTATTCACAGAGTGGCATGGTAATCGACAGAAGAAAAGCAAAGATTCTCTGTCCATACAGGTAAAGCAAAAGTGATATGTGACTGAGAGTTTCAGTAGTAATGTTCCATCTAATTCAAAGTCTTTAATCCCTTACAACTATTTTGTCCTCAGTGGAAGATTTGAGGCGACTGGATTATCCAGATAAACACTCAGTATTCATTCATTTATTTGTGCTCTGGCACAAGTGTGAATATCCTGTCCCCACTGTAATATAATCTATGTATTTATTTAAAAGAAAATTATGAAAATATGATTTTCTAGGTTACGTATATCCATTGGAACATAAAGAAGTATATCCTCTTTTTGTTATTGAGCCATAACTATTTTCCCCATCAAGTTAATATAAATAATATCACAGGGACTTCCCTGGTGGCACAGTGGCTAAGAATCCGCCTGCCAATGCAGGAGACACGGGTCCAAGCCCTGGTCCGGGAATATCCCACATGCCGCAGAGCAACTAAGCCCGTGCACCACAACTTCTGAGCCTGCACTCTAGAGCCTGTGAGCCACAACTACTGAGCCCATGTGCCACAACTACTGAAGCCTGCACACCGGGAGCCCACGCTCCGCAACAAGAGAATCCACCACAATGAGAAGCCCGCGCACTGCAACAAAGACCCAATACAGCCAAAAATAAATACATAAAATAAATAAATTTATTTTAAAAATAATAATAATATCACCTATATAGTAAATACAAATGAACCAAGAATAATTTATTATGCATAATTTAAAATGAAATCTTTACAATAATTGGTGAACCTTTATTATAAAGCTTCCCTCAAACCCAGTACCCATTGACGACCTATTTCCTTCATCCAGCATTATCTCTTCTGGATGGTGTATGAACAGACAAACATCATCTGGCAAGAAGCACCCTAAAAGTGTATCTGTAAGTATCATCCTTTGTGATACTATAACTGTTTGGGATTTCTTGGTTAGAATCCTCAGTGCCTTATTGGGAAAAATTCCTCTATGTCAAAGAAACATAGAAAATAAATTTAAAAGTAGCTTTCTTTTTTTCTCTCTCTTTCTTCTGGTTATAAATTGGTAGAAGTTTTCCAAGTTTTGAGGAGAAATTGACTTTCTTCTTTAATGGGTTCCTCAAAATGTTACCAAGGATAAAGTTCCTATTATACACTATCTTTCTGCTATTTTTTTTCTTGCTTATCATTTCAGCCTTTAATGGTGACAGATCTGATTGCTTTAGAGTAGGGGGTCTTTCCTCCAAGTTAAATGACTCACAAAGCAAGTCACTAAAAGAAGAGGGTGAGAATCCAGGATGGGCTGCTGGCAGCGTTCCCCCTTCTGCCCGCCTCTTGGTCTCCTGCCCCCTGAGAACGCCTGCGGCTGCCAGGACAACACAAACGTCTTGGAGACAGGCCAGACAAGATTTAACAATGGTCAGCCGGGATCAATCAGTTATGGAACCGAGCACTTTATTTACTAAGTAGATTGCTATTCATATAGTGTTGGACTATTTTATAGGATGAGAGGTCTTGAGCTAATTTCATATTTGTATGTCCTATTTCCCTAGTAATGAATATTTTTCCATAGCCTTTAGTGCAGCTAGGAAGCAAGCTTAATGCAGTCACTGAAAAGTACCTCTTTAGGGAAACAACAAAAGTATTTGAAATTCAGAAGAGTGGGTTTTTGAGCTACTTTCTTTGAAGGTCATATTTTGAAGATGGGAGGGGCCATTTTTTGGTAAGGACAATATCACTATTTATTCTGCCACTAATAAGAATTTATGTTCATTTAGACAGAGAGTTGGACTTTACATACAAATTGTGTTTGGTGGTTTATTCTATTCCAATTCTGTCTGTGCTTCTGACTGCAAGTAGGAATCTAAGTAGGCATTCTTTCACAAGGAATGCCTGACAAATACCATTTGTCGTAAAAATAGTAAAAGTCGTATATGCCAGTACTTTAATGTGAATCTGAGTCTCCTGGGAATCACATTAAAATACAGATTCTGATTTTGGGTGGAGCTTGAGTTCTGAACTTGTAACAATCCCCAGGCTATATGGATGCTACTAAGCCTTGAACTACACTTTGAATAGAAAGCTTTAGGCCATTTCACTTGCGAATATTGTATCTGACCTATGAAGATTTAGCATGACCAAGCACCAATATTACAGAGCAATATCTCAACTTTAACTGGAGTCTTGAATAAGGTAGTAAGTGGATAGAATCTTGTTAAATATGTGTGTCACTCCTTTAGATGGTTTTAAATTTCCTTGGGAATAGGGGGAGGTAATCTAGATTCTATTTTCATTTTACTGAAAAGGCCGGTGCAAGAGAAAAATCTATGAGGTGATAGCCCAAGTGGGTATCCCTTTAGTCTCAGAAGACTGTAGCTGGCCCATCTTTCAAGGTAATTGAGGAAGCCAACAGCCAGTATTAGCAGAGTTTTGGAGATCGAATTCTGGCATGTGCCAAGACTACATGAGCTGGATGAGTTTAGCTTTCTATGTGTCAAAGTTCTCAACCAGTAATGCCAATCTCTAGCTGCTATTCTGCTCTGGCCTGCTTTTGTTTTCACCAAGTGCAAGTGCAGCACAGAAATGGGGGCATAAGAAAAATATCAGATTTGTTATTCACAGCAACAGCTCCAAGCCCAGACAGCTCCAAAGTAAATCTGAATGAGGTCTTGCTGTGACTTTGTGACCAAAGACTTAATGTTCTCATACCATTAGTGGGCTCTGGCACTTTATCAAACCTGTGATATTGACTAGCTACCAGTAATTGCTGATTAATGAGCAAAGTTTTCTCTGCCTTGTTTTCTTCAGGATTCTAATATACCTTCATCTTCTGGAAATGTGTTGAATCAGTCAGTTGACATTCTCTGTGAGCTTTTTTTTTAGATATTGACGTATCTAAACAGAGGACATCTTGCTCTTTTACCTGTTCCTCTTGAGATGACCTTGTAGTGCTATATCTGCCTTAAGTTATACCTTTAAGAAAACAATCACACTTCCATGCATTCAGAGAGGGCAATTAACAGACTAGAGCATTTGGGAAAAAAATTGTTTGTTCTGTAATTTTCAAAAGCTCTTTACTTAAGCAGGATACGAAAATGATAAAACTAGAAGGATTTCTAAAGAGCATCTAGTCCAGGGTGACAAATGCGTTTCACTTCCAGTGCCACAGGACAGAGGAACGAGGACAGATGTACCTTTTATTTTCCAGTCCAGATCTAGTATCAACCCTAACTTCTAATCTGAGTTTTTCTTTTCTTTCCTTCTTTTTTTTTTTAACTATTTCTCTATCCAGACACAAGTACCAACCAGGCCACAAAATTACATCTGAGGAAGGACTGGGGACATACCAAGAGCCTAGGACAACTCTGCCAATTTCACCTCCCTTTCAGACTTCCTCTACCCCTTATTCCGTGATTGATCAGCATCTGGGGCTCCCCAGCACCACATACATGGCAACCTTCATCCTCTAGCGTTTTTAAAGGGGTCCATATTATGACTGGGTGCTTTGTGCCTGATTCCATGGTCACAAAGGATCACGTTACAGCACCCTTGAACCATACTATAGAATGTTTATGACCAAGCCACAGCTCAAAATAGTTGGGTACATAGATGTGTCTCTGGTTTCCATTTACATCCTTTTCCAGAATCAAGGCTTCAAAACTGCTGGCAGGTGCCTCCTTTGCTTTCCACACTTCCTCACTCATTGCATATAGCACTGGGAGGGAGGCACAGGTGGGTGACAGTACCTTTTGAGACCTTATAATATCTTGGAAGCATCCAAGTATAGAAATATATTTTGTCTTGTTTATTTCTGGATTCAGGAGAGTGTTAATTGCAGCCAAGATGTCTAGAGCTGATTTAGATCTCTCTCTGTCAGTGTGACCTTGGCTAAGTTACTTCACCTTTTTGATATTTTGTCAAGTGCGGATAATGGCACTTGCTCTTAAATGTGGTTAATCAAGATATGCAAAAGAACTTTGCTCTCTCCACAGGAAAGTTTCTTGTCTATATAAACACAAGGAATTATTAAGATACTGATATTTTCAGGCTGAGTTAAATGTGATTGAATTTTGCACCATTAAATGTGCATGTTCAGTGATTTCGTTATTGGTGGGCTGATTCTTGGTATGTTAATGAAGACCTATCTATAGTTTTCTTGATTAACTCATGGCTCAGGACTTGTTACTTCAAGTACCAAACAAGATTCAGTTTTTTGAGGCATTGCATCCAATATCTCAATTATTCATCTTAGAAATTAGTGTAAAATTAGCACAGATCCCTGTTCATATGGAAATAGATGGGTATGTTAATTGAAATGCTGTAGCTGGAAAAAGTTTTGCATAAAGAAAGGATTGATATTAATATCTTTGAATGGAAGATGTATATCATATTGTTAGTAAGGAACAATTTATTCATGTGTACTTTTTCTAAACAATTATTTTATGTAGTTTATCTCACTTCCAAAGTAGAAGCTATTTAGTCTAGCAAATATTTTGAAATAGGAATATGCTAATAACACTTTTTAACTTAAAGTAAAAGCTATGTTAAAAAATTAACATTGGGCTTCGTTGGTGGCACAGTGGTTAAGAATCCACCTGCCAATGCAGGGGACACGAGTTCGATCCCTGGTCCCACATGCCGTGGAGCAGCTAAGCCCATGCACCACGACTACTGAGCCTGCGCTCTAGAGCCCGCAAGCCACACTACTGAAGCCTGCGCACCTCGAGCCCGTGCTCCGCAACGAGAAGCCACCGCAATGAGAAGCCTGCGCACCGCAGAGAAGAGTAGCCCCCGCTCCCCGCAACTAGAGAAAGCCCGCGCGCAGCAATGAAGACCCAACGCAGCCAAAAATAAATAAATAAATATTTTTAAAAGTTAACATTTTTTCTTGCTCCCTCTTGCCATATTTTTTATCACTCTCCATGTTCAAATTTTCACATTCAGCTGCTGTAAGGGTTTATTAATTCTTAATCAGAACCAAATAATTAGGGTACACTTCTACCAACTATCCAGATTAAACACTAGGTGTGTGTGATAACTTGCCATCACTAAAATTCCTTGGTTCTCCCAGGTAAGTCCCTTGAAGCCTTTTCTGAAATTAGATACAAAGTTAAGCCCAAATAGTGGGAACAATAATTTATAGAAATGTGAAGGAAATGAGACACTAATTTACATTGCATGTAAATATATATATATATTTTTTTATACTTACATATGTATCTATTCACACACATACACATACACACCAGACTCAAAGACTCCAATCAGTTTTAAATTTCTGAAGCTTATAATCATATATAATAAATACATATCATATAAACCTTATTATACTATTATAACCTTATTATAATATTTCACCATTCCTTGTCATTTAGAAATTTAACTTAGAAATTTAAGTCAACAAACTTGTGTTGTGGATCTCTTAGGTGAAAGGTATTCTGCTAAGTGCGGAGGACATAAACACCAACAAAGACCTCACTCCCTAGCCAAGGACATAATCCATATGTACAGATATGTTAATCACAAGAAGAGGATTTAAAAGCATTATAAACAAAATTCTGAAGGAGCATAAAGTTGGATAAGATGCCACCAAGCATGGCTGCTTAAAGGAGTTGGCGTGTTGAACTGAGCTAAAAAAGATAGGTAAAATTCCGGGGATTTCCAGGCAAAGGCAAGGACGTGAAGAAGAGCCTGCAGGGGAAAAAGAGGCAGGAAGAGTTTTGGGGGACTAGTGATAGGAGAGAGTTGCCAAGAGTAGCAAAATATCGCCAACTCTTTTTTTACCCACAGCATACTGTGATCATTTTGCCCCCTTTTGATCAATGTTGTGAAAATATTGTTATTGAACACAGATTGGTATGTGAAGAAATTCTAAAGCAGAAGTGATTTTCTAGGGAGCACATACACTATAATTTCACTGCTTCTAATGGCCTAAGATAACTGAGGTTGGCATTAACCAACACAGTCAACGTTAAGCAGGAGCTTAAGGAGTTCGCAGAAGGAAAAAAGAATCATCCAGCGATACTGTGCTGGCGGCCATCTGACAAAATCGGAGCACAGGTAAGATGGTGGGGGGAGGCACAGGAGGCCCCTGGGGTGAGGAGCTGTTGGCTGAGACTTCAAGTCCAGGCCCCCAGTTCCACTTCATACTCCAGTGGAACCCGGTAGTAAAGGGCAGTAGGAGTTGGGGATAAAAACATTGAGCAAGTAGTCCTCAAAGGGAGGGGCTTCTCCAACCATTTCTAACTCAAAATTATGGGACGAGGACCCCTATTTATCTACTTATTTGTACAAAGGGCCTGTTTCACTTACTATGACTGCATAACAAATTACTCCAAAAGTTGGTGGAGAAAAACAACAATTTATTATGCTCACAGATTCTGTGGATCAGGTTTTGGACAGAGTAGAGTGGGGTCGGCTTGCCTCTGTTCTACACTTTCTGGGCCCCAGCTGGAAGACTGCAAAGCTGAGGGCTGGAATCATCTGGAGGCTCATTCACTCACGTGTCGTGCAGTTAATACTGGCTGTCAGCTGGGGCCTGGAGTTCCTCTCCACTTGGGCTTCTGCATATGGTCTCTAGGTCTAAAAAGCTAGTTTGAGTTCATCACAATATGGTGGCAGAGTTCAAAGGGCAAGCATCCTAAGGGAGAGAGCCATATGTAGACTATATCCTTTCTATACCCTAGCTTTGGAAGTTATATAGCATTACATTGCAGAAGTGGTTACAAGTTCCTGCCCCAAATCATAGGGAGAAAACAGAGACCCCACCTCTTGGAGGGAAGAATGGCAACGTTCTTAAGAACATGTCTGAAGCAGAAATATTGCCATAGCCATATCAGGAAAATCTGCCACAGGGCCTTGGAGAGCTCATACAACCGATCCTGTGTACTCTGTTTCTGCCTTTTTCCTTCCCTTTCCTATACCCCTTGTAGCTGTTGCAGTTTCTAGAATAAAGAGAGGGGGCAGAGGACTTAACAAGAAGCCTACATGCTGCCTAGGGGAATTATTAATGAAGTTGATTATGGGTTTTCAAAACTCAAACTCAGTATAGATTAATATTCCTGGAGCATGGAGAGGAAAAATGTATTTAGAGAGGTGCTTTTGAGGCAGGAGATAGATGGGCCCTCAGGGCAAAGGTTTGAGTACGTTTGCTGGAGACCAATATTCCGAGATGGGAACAATAAGACAATTGAGAGAGGAGGCTGGGCCCTGCCCAGATAGAAGATAAGAGACCACATATTCCTCATTCTCTAAGTCAGGAGACCTGACTACACATGAGCAGAAAGGCTCCTTGGAGGTCAAAAAGGGAGTGATGCCAACTGATGCTCACTACCCATAGGCCTCTTCGGTAGATTCCATCTTGGCAAAGAGATGTGCCTGCACAGGTGGGACGATCCTGAGATACACCAAATACGGACTTTGAACCAGGCAAATCAAAATAATTGGTCAAAGGAAACCTGGAAGAAATGCCCCGTAACAGTGATTCAAGGGAGCGACTCTCTCTCTGAGCCCACCCGTGTGTCTATCCACATGTACTGTACTTCTTTTTTTCTCCTAATAAATATTTTACTTGTTTCACTACTTTCCGTCTTTGTGGGAATTCTTTTTCTGCAAAGCTGTAGGGCCAGGGCCTTGTCACTGACCACTGGTCTAGTGGCTAGGATTCGGTGCTCTCACCGCCACGACCAGACCTCAATCACTGGCCAGGAACCGAAATCCTGCTTCAAGCCGCTGCAGGCCGAGGCCACCCGAGATCAGTCTGGGATAAATCATGGAAGACTTTACGCTGAGAATTTAGGTTTTCTGTTGGACTCAAGACTTTGTTCTGTGGCAATGGAGAAACGGCTGCATGTTTTCGATCAGGTGAGTGACTTAATCATTTAGGAAAATGACTCACCCTGAAAGTCCTGGGCAGAATGGATCAGAATAGCAAGACACTGGAAATTGAGAGAAAGCAGAAGTTCTCTTAACTGACCCCCTCGTAACTGAAATGCCTCATTAATCTCTGCTCTCAATGCTGTGTCTCAAATCTCTGGATGCGGAGACCAGGAAGATATACCCAAACACACCCTTGTGTTCTTCCTCTTTCCAGATGAGTTGCTTGCTGATCAAGAGTCATGATATTTGTTCCCAAAGTTGTGTATGAACTTTAGTTGCAATTACATAATTTAAATATTTTAAGACAAAGTTAATTATGAGTGCAAAAGGAAAGAGGGTGGTAGTTTCTGTAAAAACGAAACTACCTGCTTTGGGAAAGACTAAATAAGAGTGTAATAAATGCTGTAAGATTAAGGGTGCGTGAGACAGGTAAAAGATGGGGGGGGAAAATGAACATCTAGAAAGAGCCTATAGTCAAGTTACTTTGTAAGAGTTTTGGACTTTCAGAGTGTAGCACAGCAAGAGCCTATAGAGCTAAACTTATTAAATCCAATTCCAGTTCTATTATTTGCTGTCTATGAGACTTACCTAGCCTTTATGTGCCTCAGTTTTCTTATCTGTAAAATCAGGTTACTAATAGTACCTACCTCAGAGTCTGCAGTAAGGATTAATAGAGTTTAAATTTTTTAAAGTGCATACAAGAGTATCTGCTACATTGAAAGTGTTAAAGAAGGGCTGTTATTATTATTATTATTATTACTATTATTATTATTCACTATGGATATAGCTTTTAAGAGGACAATAAAGAATAGCAATAAATGGATCAACAGTCAGGAAAATGTTACGGCTACATCGAAAGATGAGTGAGTGTATATTTATATGTTCATAAGGTATCTGAGTGTCATTATTTTTACAATTCTCTGCTTAAACAGACTTAAAAACAACATTGAAAGCCATTGGCCCCGATGATCTCAGATAAGAGAGCCTTTTCTGAGGCTGGAGGGCTTGTGCCAGGTGGGTGACATTAGTGGTCTAGGGAAGGGACAGGGAGAATGGAGAGTAAGGGTCACTTGAAGAGAATAGACTCAGCAGGAGAGGAAGGAATATGACCTGAAGGTTTGAGCCTAAGTGCTTGAAAAGATATTCATCAGAAGAGAGGACCGAATTTTGGGAGGGCGTGATGAAAACACTTTATTTAAATGTAATGGTTTTGGGACTTCCCTCATGGTGCAGTGGTTAAGAATCCACCTGCCAATGCAGGGGACACGGGTTCGATCCCTGGTCCGGGAAGATTCCACATGCCACAGAGCAACTAAGCCCATGTGCCACAACTACTGACCCTGCGCCCTAGAGCCCCCAAGCCACAACTACTGAGCCCGTGTGCCACAACTACTGAAGCCCATGTGCCTGGAGCCCATACTCTGCAACAGAGAAGCCACTGCAATGAGAAGCCCATGCACCACTACAAAGAGTAGCCCCCGCTCGCTGCAACTAGAGAAAGCCTGCGTGCAGCAACGAAGACCCACACAGCCAAAAGTAAATAAATAAGTGAATAAATAAATAAATATTTTAAAATAAATAAATATAATGGTTTTTAAACTGTGGTATTTCCCAGGGTTTGGCCCTGGCCCTCTTCATTCTTCCACAAAACACTCTCTAGGCAAACTCATCTCATGCCTTTGGTTAGCGTATTCTAATCGTGCCAGAATTCATGATCCAGATCAAACCTCTCTGCTGAATTTTAGACTAGTATATACAGCTTGCTCCCACATACAGCTCTTCTTGAATGTTCCATAGAACATTCATTGAACATTCAATATGTGCAAAGCAATTTATCATCTTCCCACTAACACCTGTTCCTTTTCCAAATTACCTTAACAAATGATACCGTCATTCACCCAATCATTCTGGCCATGAGTGATCTGGAAACCAATCTAAATGTCTTCCTTTACCCCACCCTTCACATTTAATTGGTCTCTAAGACTTGCCATTTCACCTTTTAAATATTGTTTGAATCTATCCCTTCTGCCTCCTAAGTCATTTCCCTGACTTCTTAACTGGTCTCTCTGCCTTCATGCTTTCTTCCTTCTAATCCATGCCTCACATTGGCAGAGTTATATTTATAAAATGCAATATGATCACACTACACAAATGGTTAAAACTCTTCAATGACTCTCCATTGTTTATAAGGATCTAGCCCAAAATTTTGTAGATGGTACATAACATACAGGACACATCATGAACTGCTCTCTGCCTCTCTGTTCGGATTCATCTCTACCCCTTGTACCCTATGATCAGTCATATAGAATTATCATGAAAATAGCCCTACCTTCCAGAATTTACCATTCAAAAACTCTGCACAGTGGAATTCTCAAGGCAGAAGATCTTACCTTGATCAATGAAGAGCATCTGTATTTGCTTCAAGGAACCTTTCAAGAAACAGAGAAAAACAATCTCAATCCAAACTTTCTGAATTCATTTAAAGAAATTCCACAGAGAAAAATCCTCAAAATGGGATATTTGCAATATATATTTTATTGTAAATATTTGTTTTATGAATTTATAAGTATTTGCCTCTAATTAACTATATTTTATAATTTCCTTGCATTTACTTTTATGATTAACATTGGTATTTTTATAGCATGATTAGGACCAGAGCTCCAATTCATAACACTGTATGTATAGGACTTTATCTAAAGAATTTATCTAAAAATGACTTGACTTCTAACAATCATACAAAAAGCAATTATGCTGCCAGAAGTACCCTATACACAAAGACAGAAATGAAAAAGAGAACAGAAAGGATATTAAAAGAACTCCAAGAAAATGCTTTGCACATTTCTATAATAATAAAATCAGAAAGAAATGAACAGTAGTCTAAGAAAATATAAATTACCAAAATTGGCCCTTGACGAGGTAGAAAATCTAAATAAATCAATTTTCATGTAAAAAATAAAGTTGTCACAGAACTACTCCTCAAAAATGTGCAGGACGCAGATGGTTTTACAGATGAATTATTTCAAACTTTCCAGGAACAAATTTTTTCTATGTTATATAAACTGGTCCAGAACATAGATATAGAAAGAAACTGTTTCTCTCCCTTACATGAAGTTAGCATCCATTCTAACAAGGAGAATACAAACTTCAAACCAACTGCCCTTAAAAGAACTGACACAAAACTCCTAAGTAAAAGATGAGCCCATTTAGTTTGAATATTTTTAAATGTTAAAGAATGACCTAGGGCTTCCCTGGTGGCGCAGTGGTTAAGCGTCCGCCTGCCAATGCAGGGGACACGGGTTCGAGCCCTGGTCCGGAAGATGCCACGTGCCGCCAAGCAACTAAGCCCGTGTGCCACAACTACTGAGCCTGCACTGTAGAGCCCGTGAGCCACAACTGCTGAAGCCCGCGCGCCTAGAGCCCGTGCTCCGCAACAAGAGAAGCCACTGCTCATTGCAACTAGAGAAAGCCCGTGTGCAGCAATGAAGACCCAACGCAGCCAAAAAATAAATAAATAAAAAAGAAATAAGTTTTTTTTAAAAAAAAGAATGACCTAGCAAAGTTAATTTCAAAAATGCAAGGGTAGTTCAATAGTAGAAAATGTATTAATAAATCAAAAGAGGAAAACCATATTATCATCCTGTAATGAAAAAAAAGGCATTTAATTTATTTTGATAAACTTGAACTAGGAAAATGCAGACAGTCCATGTTTGGCATAATCATCACCTACTCTTAAAACGGGTATGAAACGGTTAACCAATAAACCCCTGAGATGCCACAAGGTATCATAAACTCCATACATTCTGTGCAGTAGAAGAGCCTGTTTCAGTCCAGTTCTGTCTACTCCCTCCTCCCAGAAATGGAGCATGAGATGCAAAGTGCTTCCCATGGCACTGCCCTGGAGCAGCGTAGGTATAGACAGACCACAGGGAGACAAGGCAGGGAGCAGAGAGCACTGCACAGGTATAAAATCCTCACTCCTAGAAAAGCAGGCAGCCATAGCAGGCATTTCAATGGCATGTTGTCAAGAAGAAATACAACTGATGAAGCAACTGCTAATGCAAAGGCTGTTCATTCTCTGGAATTGACATCACAGATCTGGTGTAGAGAGGTGATCATTTAACATAGATGACTGAAGACCTGATCAGTGGGGGACAGAGAAAAAAAAGTCAATGATCCAGCTCAATATAAAAAGAGCATCCAAACTGGGGCAGGATAGAAATTGTTACCTTCATCACACCTGGAACCACACTGGGGATGTGTCATAGTTTGGGATATTTATTTATAGCTGAGTTCATCATATAACTTGTAGGATGAAGAAAGAGGGAGGTACTACACAAGCCCATGCTACACAAGCCCATGAAGACCTAAGGGTCTGCAGTGTAAGCTGCTCCTTTCTAAGAAGAGTCTCCTGAACTGCTTTGTTTTGCTTTGTTTTCTCTCCCTTTAAAAGCTGGGGTGAGATGTGCCTCCAGCTTCAAGTGAAAACAAACTGCCACAATAGCCACTGCTGACTGGGGAAGAGATTGTATATGAAGCAAAGGCAGCCTTACAGTGGAGCCCATGAACCAAGCATTAAACTAATAAAAGATGATGAAAATTGTTTACAATGCAATAAATTTAAATTTAAGTAAAAAGATGATGTTTGAACTAAGTACATGATTACTTTTTAAAAATACACTTTGGTAGTTTGTATGCATAGGCAGCTATGTCAAGAGTTCCAAGACCACTGTCAGGCTGAATGATTTGCTGAAAGGACTCACTGGACTCAAGAAAGCTGTTGTACTCACGGTTATGATTTATTACAGGGAAAAGATACAGATGAAGATAAGAAAAGGGTAAAGGTACCTAGGGTGAAGTCCAGGAAACACCAGGCACAAGCTTCCAAATGTGTCATCCCAGTGGAATTGCACAGGGACACACTTAATTCTCCCAGCAATGATATTTGACAACACATACAAAATGTTCCCAAAAAAAGTCTTGGTGTCCAGGGTTTATACTGGACGCCAGTCATGCAGGCATGCAGGGCTGTATGAATGCTCTCAACTACTCAGACTCTGCCCATATGCCCAGAGCAAAAACAGACATTCACTGTAAGTCACGTTTTGTTTTTTTTTTAATATATTTCACTTTTTAGAGCAGTTTTAGGTTCACAGCAATATCGAGCAGAAGGTACAGAGATTCCCCACATACCTCCTGCCCCTACACATGCATAGCCTCCCCATTATCAACATTACCCACCAGAGTAGGTACATTTGCTACAATTGATTAACCTACATTGACAAACCATAGTTTATATTAGGGTTTATTCTTGGTGTTGTACCTTCTGTGGGTTGGGATAAACTTGTAATAACATCTACCCACCATTATAGCATCACACAGAGTAGTTTTATTGCCCTAAATATTTTCTGTACTCAGCCTATTCATCCTTCCCTCCCCACTAACTCCTGGAAACCCCTGATCATTATACTGTCTCCATAGTTTTGCCTTTTCCAGACATCATAAGGTTGGAATCATACAGTGTGTGGCCTATCAGCATGGCTTTTTTCACATAGTAATATGCATTTAAGGTTCCTCCATGTCTTTTCATGGCTTGATAGCTCAGTTCTTTTTAGCACTGAATAATATTCCATTGCCTGGATATACCACATATATTTATCCATTCACCTACTGAAGGACATCTTGGTTACTTCCAAGTTTTGGAAATTATTAATTTAGCAGTAATAAACATTTGTCAGCAAGTTTTTGTATGGACGTTAAGTTTTCAACTCATTTGGGTAATACCATACTAGATCGCATGGTAAGAGTGTGGTTAGTTTTGCAAGAAACCACCAAACTAACTTCTCAAAGGGCTGCACCACCAGTGGTGAATGAGAGTTCCTGTTGCACCACACATAAATCATATTTTTAGGGTAAGTCTATCTGGTCAAACAGGTCTAGCCTGGCCCAAGACCTCAGGCACACAAAACACTCTTAGCTGGCAGAATACTCCAAGGTCTCAGAGGCTATCTCCCAGGAGTTATGCAAGGGCCAGCCCTGAAGCCACACCTTTGTTTCGAAAGGACTGAATTTGAGCAACAAAGGCCTGCTGAGTTAACACTTTCCTGCCCCCCACAGCCCAGGTCGTGAGATCCCAGCTGCTCCTAAAAAGAACCTGTTCTGCACCCAATTAGCATGAGAAGAGGGCTTACCCTATGATTTTCTTCCAGGCAGCCTGAAGTAACAGGAAACCCCCACTGGCTGAAACGCAGATCCTTCTCTCCTCAGAGGTGTTTTCATCATTCCTGGGGTGATACTACTCCAACCCCCAATTCTCTCCTTTACCTCTAGCTAGCACTGTACCCTACCTAGAGAGACAAGAAATAAAGCTCTCTGCTGTTCTCCGGGCTGGAAATCCCTCCCTACCCATGTGGTCCGAGGGAGGCTGGAAGGAAGCATTGAAGCTTGCCTGGGTTTGTTCTGGCATTGGTGAGTTGCAGTTCTTAAAGAATCCATTTGGTTAGAGGAAAAGAACCTGCTCTCAGTTCCTTTTTTGGAATTCAGCAAAATAGTAACCTTTAACTAGACTACTTTAGAAAAATGACAATTCTTTGCGAGGCTGGGGTGTGACCTTACAGAAGGAAGCATGTGCTCTGGACTGGCAATGCTCCATCTCTCTCTTAGCCAGAATGTTTGGGTCTGGGACACAAAGAGGACGTGAGAATGATGCCCTTCATAATGACACCTAAGGACCCACTCTCAACGTTTCCGGTCAGACAAGGCCAGACCAAGAAAAATAATGCATGCATGTTAAGAAAGCTGGATTTATCCTGGATGTAATGGGAAGCCATTGAAGGAATTTACATGGGCCATGGCAGACTAAAATTTATATTTTTAAAATATTGCTCTGCACGCAATGAGGATAGAGGGAAACAAGAATGGATGCCAATTTAGGAGATTAGTGCATTAATTAAGGCAAAACTGGATGGATTAAGATAGTATCCGTGGGAGTGGAGAGGACTTTGGATAAGAGATATTCAGAGAAAACTGACATGTGCTGGAAAGAAGCTGACATGATGCCCATTTTCTGGGTTGGATGAGAGAAGGATGGAGAATCCATTAGCCCAGGGTCTCTAGTAGGAAATACAGAGGAAGGAGTAACACCTCGCATGAGGGACTGCACTTAGGAGGGGTTAACACATCTTTATTAAGTTGAATGTTGGAAGAGGAATTTTAGGAAGATTATTCTGAAAGCAGTAAGTCACAGGTCCTGGTTAACTGAGAAACAAAAGCCAGAGAGACCCCAATTAGGGTGTGGCAGTGATAATAGGAAAGGAAAGAAAAATCACTAACTTGAAACCATAAAACTCCTAGAAGAAAACAGGCTGTAAGCTCCTTGGCAACAGTCTTTGCAATGAAAGAGCTATCAAGATTTCTGATATTTTTACCAGAAATAAACAAATGAGACTACATCAAACTAAAAGGCGTCCGCACAGCGAAGGAAACCATCAACAAAATAAAAAAGCAACCTACCCAATGGGAGAAAATATTTGCAAATCATATATCTGATAGGGGTTAATATCCAAAATATAGAAAGTACTCATACAACTTAACAGCAAAAAAACCAAACAATACAATTAAAAAGTGGGCAGGGGCTTCCCTGGTGGCGCAGTGGTTGAGAATCTGCCTGCCAATGCAGGGGACACGGGTTCGAGCCCTGGTCTGGGAGGATCCCACATGCCGCGGAGCAACTAGGCCCGTGAGCCACGACTACTGAGCCTGCGCGTCTGGAGCCTGTGCTCCGCAACAAGAGAGGCCGCGACAGTGAGAGGCCCGCGCACCGCGATGAAGAGTGGCCCCCACTTGCCGCAACTGGAGAAAGCCCTCGCACAGAAACGAAGACCCAACACAGCCAAAAATATATAAATAAAATAAAGAATTATTAAAAAAAAAAAAATAGGGCTTCCCTGGTGGCGCAGTGGTTAAGAATCTGCCTGCCAATGCAGGGGACACGGGTTCGAGCCCTGGTCTGGGAAGATCACACATGCCGCGGAGCAACTAAGCCCGTGAGCCACAACTACTGAGTCTGCGCGTCTGGAGCCTGTGCTCCGCAACGGGAGAGGCAGCGGCAGTGAGAGGCCCGCGCACCGCGATGAAGAGTGGCCCCCGCTTGCTGCAACTAGAGAAAGCCCTCACACAGAAACGAGACCCAACACAGCCAAAAATAAATTAATTAATTAAAAAAAAAAAAAAATAGAAGTTTAAAAAAAAAAAAAAGTGGGCAGAAGATGTGAATAGACATTTTTCCAAAGGAGACATACAGGTGGCCAACAGGTATATGAAAAGGGGCCCAACATCACTAATCATCAGGAAATGCAAATCAAAAGGACAATGAGATATTACCTCACACCTGTTTGAATATTATCAAAAAGTCTACAAAGAACAAGTGTTGGAGAGAAGATAAAGAGAACACTTGTGCTCTGTAGGTGGGAATGTAAATTGGTACAGCCGCTATGGAAAACAGTATGGAGATTCCTCAAAAATTAAAAATAGAACTACCATATCATCCAGCAACTCCACTTCTGGGTATCTATCTGAAGAAAAAAACACTAACTTGAAAAAATATGTGCACCCCCATGTTTATTGCAACATTATTTACAATAGCCAAGACATGGAAGCAACCTAAGTGTCCATGATTTATGGATGAATGGATAGAGCAAATGTGATTTTATATATATATATATATACATATATATATATATATATACACATATATATATATGTGATTATATATATATGTATTATATAATCGTTATTATATGTAAAGATTATAATATATACATATATGTGTGTATATATATATAATTCAGCCATAAAGAAGAATGAAATCTTGTCATTTGCAACAACATGAATGGAACTTGAGGGCATTATGCTAAGTGAAATAAGTCAGACAGAGAAAGACAAATACTTTATGATCTCCCTGGTGGTGTAGTAGTTGGGAATCCGCCTGCCAATGTAGGACACAGGTTTGATCCCTGGTCCGGGAAGATCCCACATGCCGTGGAGCAGCTAAGCCTGTGCACCACAACTACTGAGCCTGCACTCTAGAGCCTGCGAGCCACAACTACTGAAGCCCATGCGCCTACAGCCCATGCTCCGCAACAAGAGAAGCCACTGCAATGAGAAGCCCGCTCACCACAACAAAGAGTAGCCCCGGCTCAATGCAATCAGAGAGAGCCCATGCACAGCAACGAAGACCCAAAGCAGCCAAAAATAAATAAATAAATTTTTTTTAAATAAAATAAAATAAGATAACAAACAAAAGAAAAATTTATAAACTCTGATGATTGGTTAATAGAATACAATGTATGATGCGGAAAAAAATAAAGATGATTCCTGTCTTCCAATTTTAATTCTTGGCTAAAGTACCAATGTCATATGACAGGAATGCCATGGATAAATAATATTATTAATTCTAATAAGAAACTTCAATTTGAATTTCTATTGTATGGCTAAATTATTTTTTCCATTTGGCACAAAAGTCTCATTATGCTTACAACCATTATCATTGGGAAAATAAGTTTTCTTATCCAGAACTGAGTTGATTTCCAAATTACCACTTGTGCTGATAATGTTTAAGTGCAATAGCTTTTGTTTCTTCGGTACTCTTGCTCCCTGATGAATGGTGATTTAGTTAGTGTAACCAAGTTTTAAAGCCTGATTGTAACTTGCAGTTCAAGATGTTTGACATTTTATCCACATTTAAATATCTGAAAAACATTTGGAAACTTCAGCTGGGAGATCAAAGAATTCTGTCACAAAGGTTCCTGACCTTTCTACATTTCTGAGGAAAGGAATTAAGACTTCAGGCTTTCTTAATACACATTTGAAACAAAGTTCATTGATCGAAAGTTTTCTGTTCTGCATTTGTCTCTTTGGCTTCAGCTAACATCAGTATGAATTCTGTGGCTCTCCATCCATTACTTTCTCTTTTTCCCTCTAACCCCTATAAAGTTCAAGTGACTTTCAGGAGAGTAAATACAGGTCCAGATTCTGTTTAGGTTTGAGTATGTATTACCAAAGTGCTCAGAATACTAAACTAAAACATCAATAATCCTAACACTGGCAGGCAGAGGATTTACTTAAATTTGAATCCTCAGCCTTGTTTTCATTTTAGTAAAACTGGATATTTTCCACTTCCTCATTTATTCAGTAAATGATTCCTTATTGGGGGTGTACTGTGTGCCAGACATTTGGGATACATCTGTAAACCAAAGACCTTTCACTCATAAAGCTTACACTTGAGTAAGGATATAAAACAATAAGCATAATAAATACATAAATCTATGGTATGTGAGGAGGTGATTAGTGCTTTGAGAACAAGAAAATGTAGAGCAGAATGGGGAGGATTTAGGAAAGGGGGGTAGGGTGGAGCAGTTGCTGTATTAAATATGGAGATCAAGGTGGGCCTCAAGGAGGAGGTGAGACAGAAGCATAAACCTGAAGGATGTGAGGGAGATAGCCAAAAAGATACCTGGGGAAAGAGCATTTCAGGTAAAGGAAACAGCAAAAGCAAAGAGCCTAAGGCAGGATAGTGCCTAGAATGTTCAAGAAACAGCAAGGATTGGGGTGTAAGGAGATTAGCAGAGGAAGTAAGCTATTGCAAGCATAGGCATGGATAGGTACTCACAAACACCTCAAGGTCTCATTTGATCTGAACATAACTATGCAACCTTTTTTCAGCCCCAAATAGATTTTCTGCTTGTTAATCTCCCATTTTCACCATTTCTCCAAGACATTTCGTCTATTTCTACCTCTATGCCTGTATGAATTCCTCTTGCACTATATTTTGTAGCTTTCGCTTAGTAATAAAATCCTCTTCTTTGCACAGCAACATGGATGGACTTGGAGGATATTATGCTAAGTGAAATAAGTCAGACAAAGACAAATACTGTATGATATCACTTGTATGTGGAATCTAAAAAATACAACAAACTAGTGAAGATAACAAAAAATAAGCAGACTCACAGATATAGAGAACAAACTAGTGGTTACCAGTGGGGAGAGGGAAGGAGGGAGGGGCAAGATAAGGGTAGGGGACTAAGAGGTACAAACTATAATATGAGGTATAAAATAAGCTACAAGGACATATTGTACAACATGGGAATATAGCCAATATTTTATAATAACTATAAATGGAGTATAACCTTTAAAAAATTGTCAATCACTGTATTGTACACCTGTAACATATAATATTGTATGGCAACTATACTTCAATTTTTTTTAAAAAATTGGCCATAATAATTCTCTTCTTTGCTAAGGTTTACCTCATGGTTCATTCATTCTCGATGATGCTTTCCCTAACTTCACTTATCCTTTTTTTTTTTTTTTTGCACTTACTCAGTGCCACACATTTTACCCCTTAAGTGTTTGCTGTCTGTGTCATTCCTTTATTCCATCATTCATGTTACTCTTTTTTTTTATAGGGTATGTGCTTCCTGAAGTCCCAGATCACATGTCATACTTACTTCATCTATATTTGACTAGCCTTGACTAGCAGAGTGTTTATATCATTATCAGGCTCTGGTCGTACAGAGATGAGTAACACTCCATCTCTATCCTGGAGGAGTACAATCTGGAGAGAAAATGACTGGCAAATCAATAAAGATGATATTATACGATCAATGGACAGGTATAATTCTGAGAGTGACAGCACTCAGAACAGAGAGGAAAAGAGGAACAAATATGTATCAGATGCCACACGTTATCTCATTTAATTCCTACAATAGTCTAGCAGATGGAGGTTAGAAACCTCGTTTTAGAAGATGAGGAAATTGAGGTCCAGAGAGGTGAAGTTTCTTGACCGTGGTTACTCAGGTAGAGAAGATCAGTCCTGGGACAAGAAGTGGGCCTTTGATTTTCATTTAAGTACACAGTTCTTCCACTTACCTATTATCCTTTATCAGTCCAAAGAACACAGCAACTGAGAAATACGTTTTATACCAGCCAAATAAAATAGCAATTTCTTTCATTTGCCTTATGTTGCCTTTCAAATATCAGAGGATGCCCGTGGTAAACATACTTCTCTTTATTTTATAAACTTCAATCTTGTCTCTCCTCAGACTTTGATTTAAAAAAAAATAAAATCTAGTTCTAGCTATATTTTTCTCTTAAAATCCCTATTATATGTTTGTTTAAAGATCAGTTGTGAAACGAAAATGTCAAGTTCAAATTCTAACTCTGCCTTTTACTTATTATAGGTTACTCAATTTAGTGGTTTTAGGTCACTCCATTTGTAAAATAGAGATACAAAGATGAGGACCCTGGTAGAATTAATTAATATTTTTAAAATCACTGATACTATGCAACTGAAAAATGTTATTTAAGTGGACAGAATTACAGTTTTCCTGGCATGCATAGGAAAGACTATTAGGATATGTGCATTAGATAATTACCTGACTTCTCAAATAACCGTTGTGGAAAAATCTAAGACCATTCAAATGAGAACAAACAGAGGATAATTATTCAGAGCTTGCTATATAGCAAGGGAGTCAGCCGCCATCATTCACATTTTGGCAGAGACTCAAAGGCAGGCAGAAGAGTGGGAAAGCTTTATAGTAGAAAAAAGGGATCCTTCAGGTATGCCTTGACTGAAGGCTGTTAGCACGGGAAGCTGTAGACAGGCTATCTAGAAGTGGGGCATCCTGTGTGATTGGTTAAGAGTATATATTTGGCTTTCTCTGGTTGGTCCTCAGTTGGGAGCAGGGACAACAATTAGGGAAGCTGTCTTATTAATTAAGTCCTGGCCGTTTTGTTACAGAGGTTAGTGTTTGGCTTTCTGGGTTGGTTGCTGGAGATAGAGGTCTGACTACAAGTCTGACTTACTGCAGGTTGGCTCTCTGGACTAGTTACTGCAGGTAATGGATTGGTTTCCTGGTCTGGTTGCTGCAGACTGTGGGTCAGAGTTTTATTTTCATTTATGACCTGGCCATTGTCTTCTTGGATATTCAGTCTCTCACTGTATATCTATCAACAGTTGATTTAGCAGGTCTCTATGATTTAAAGAACTCTAAATGTGTTTTAATAAATCACTATTTTTAAATTTAGTTCCAGAATCATCTAGAGTACATATACCAATTTTTCTAAGCATTAATCTCACTAAATTCAGTATATTAATAACTTGAGTGTTTCCTTCTCTTGTCAAAACTTTTAGCTAAATATTTCAAATGTGACCTAAAATTTCTATCATGATTTATTAGGCAATATATGTAGGGTGGAAAAGTCATTGTTGGATTCTATAGAGTTTATTGCCATTGTTAATTACCATGGTTATCATTGTTAATTAGCCCTCCAAAAAAAGTTAGGCTGATCAGATATGTGTTCATATACTTCAAAGGCTAAGAGGAAATAAAAAACTATAACTGGGACTCAAGGTGCTATACACTAAACAATATGAAATTTCTGGAGAATGAAAGCACTTTCAAAACTCTCCATGACAAAAAAAATCTTTGTAGCCAGCAAAGCAAAAGTAATTCAGATACATGCTGAGAGAGTCATAAAACTACTGTCAACATTGTGACTCTAGTAACTTTCTTTTGGTCACTTCCCATGAAGGTGGCCAGAAAGACAGAGTGGACATTTGTTGTTTCCCTGCCTGGATGATTTTTGATTAGTGATGCACCCCTTCTCCACACTCAGCTCTCACTGTCAGGGGTTAGAGGAGGCTCCTATGGGGTAGACCCTGGTGTAAGCCAATCAAAATGTCAAATTTCATGACCACTGTGATTGGTTCAAAGATGGGCTTATGATCTAAACTGGTCCAATCAAAATAAATGTCAGGAGTTTAAAGGAGAATACTGGAAGAAATACTCTCACACTTTCCAGGTGGGCATGAGCCAGAAATCCTGTAGCCCAAGGACAATTGGCAGCCATCTTGCACCCACAAGAAGGGTCACAAGTTTGAAAATAAAATCAACAGAGACGAAATATAGTCCAGCAGTAAAGAGAGGGAAACCAGAAAGCAACCGATGAGATCGTTCGAATCTGAGTATTTTCTATTTATACCTTTATAGTCTTTTCCTAATTATAAAACAAACATGGCAAAGCATAAAGACAACATAAACAAGGTTAAACAAGCAAATAATCCCACTGTCCATAACCTTATCATCTAGAGATGACCATGCTAAAATTTCAGAAGTCAGAATTTCAAAAGGCAGAGTCAAAAAGCTTGTAGCTGGAAAAAGAGGGATGTACTGGGGGAGCAAAGCAGAATGGCAATATCATATAACACATATCATCAAGCAATCAGCAGCAATTGCCATGCAAGATGGAACCATTTCTTTGGCGAAAGCCCTGTGGCAAAGATTATGATTATTTCTTGCAAGCAGCAACTATAGCCCCAAATCAAAAGGCAGGATTTGACTAACCCAGGTTTGATTAGACAAATTCACACACGTAATCTCAGTGTCAAAGAACAACTGCAGTCATTAACTGAAGCCAAGCAAAAGTCATAGCTCTGAAAGGGAATATCTGTCTAAATGTCCCTAAGGCCTCCCTGTCCTCAGGAAGCTTTCCATCAAGAAAGCGTCCCTACAAGAAATGAAATCACAGCCATGTACTTAATGTGATTTCAGGACTACAAGTCTTCATTTGATCAGAAAAGTGCCTTCACTTTGGGCCTTTTATATGTACTCCTCCCTGAGCCCAAAACGCCTACCCCCAGAGACATTTTGGTGCGTTAGAGAACAAAGCCTAGTGCATTAGTCCTAAAGAGATATTTTTTACCTCTAAAAGAAACAAAAATTGACTGAGCGAGAGTTCTGTAAATGAACCAGAGACAGCCCCTGCGCGTTCACCTAAAATGGCCCCAGAGTTACTGACTTCACAGCAGACTCCGACCGTCAGCCCAAAGCCAGCCAGAGCCAAACTCAAATTCTCACACATCCAGTTGCTTTAAATAGAGTCCAAATAAACGTATTTTTAGCCCTTTGGAGCCTACCTACTTTACACACTCCCTGAAACTGCACCCAGTATCTGCTAACCATGGATAAGACAAAGCCCGTGGCTATAAAAGACGTCAAACCACTTTTGCCCTTCAGCGCTCTTGGACCCAGAAACTCCCTACCTCCAGCTTAGCAACATCGCTAGACACAAAGCTCCCCACTCCAATTTCCCCTTCAGCCCTAGTCCCCTTTTAGGTGGTGGTCTCAGCGTGCTGTTGCCTCTGCAAGGTCTCCTGCTGGGAGGGGCTCCCCTGTCCCGCCACCCTGTCCAAGCACCCCTCAATAAAGATTCCTGTGTGCTCTTGCCTCTCGTGGTCCGGTCCTTTCTTTGTTCAACTCCAACAACTCTCAACTTACCAGAGCCAGCTGAGTCCCAGGCTTTCCCAGTGCACTTGTACCATTTCTTACAGAAGAAATGTGTTCCCCAAATCTTATTAATGAAATGACTTTTACTGCATATTAATATTAATATATTTCCCCGGCTCACCCAAGTTCCAAACTGACTGAGAAATAAAGGAGTCAGGGGAAGGTGATCAAACTTCTGATAAAACTACTGAAGTTTATGACATTCATGTGTGAATTCAGCAGTGGGCTTCCTCATGCTGCCGCGTGAATTATTAGGCAGATTTACTCACTCAGTCTCAGGAGGGATTGGAGATCCAACCTGCCCACTCCAGGGGCACATCAGAGCTTGTGGACTCTCCAGGCAGCCAGGAAGACGCACCCCAAAGTGATAGGCAGAGAAAGAGGCTCCGTTTTTTCCCGAGTGCATCAGCCAGAGAGGCCCCTAGGTGATGGGGAAGATATAGGTCAAGAGTTTCCCAATGGATGGCCGTCCACATAGAAGGAAACAGCAGCTTTGGGGAATAAGTGTTCTCCCCTAATAATCATGTTTTCTTTTGTGATTGCAACTTACAAAAGTGGAAATGCTTCTGTAGAGAAAGTTTAGATCCAAGATGGCATGAACGACTTTACAATCATATATTTAAAGGAGGAATACTACTATTTCTTTCGATAAAACGCTCATTAGGATGCTCAAATTATATCAATGAAAATGACTAAATTTATTTTTATGTTTAAGGTAATAATAATATACAGGCCTAAAAATATGTCAGCTTACCTGACTGAAACACCATGGAATGAAAACAAGTAACCAGTAGTTTAGTCTATAATGATAATTTAGCATTGTATTCTGTGCAAGGAAAACATACCACTGCTTGGGGTGTGTTTAGAACCTCTTCTAGTGATTGTAGTTACTTTCTGGCTTTTCTTTCTTTCTTTCTTTCTTTGTTTATTTTATTTATTTATTTTTGGCTGCATTGGGTCTCCATTTCTGTGTGTGGCCTTTTTCTAGTTGCATCGAGCGTGGGCTACTCTTCGTTGCGGTGTGCGGGCTTCTCATTGCGGTGGCTTCTCTTGTTGTGGAGCATGGGCCTTAGGCGCACAGGATCAGTAGTTGTGGCGCATGGGCTCAGTAGTTGTGGCTCACGGGCTCTAGAGCACAGGCTCAGTAGTTGTGGTGCACGGGCTTAGCTGCTCCACGGCATGTGGGATCTTCCCAGACCAGGGCTCGAACCCGTGTCCCCTGCATTGGCAGGAGGATTTTTAACCACTGGGCTACCAGGGAAGTCCCTAGCTTTTCAAGATGAACAGTTCCGTCTTGGTTCTAAGAAAGAAGAGGCACTAACCACCAGCAGTGGTGACAGCCTAAAACATAGCAACAAAGGAAGGAAAGCACTTGGGGGAACACGTCATCCTAAAAGTCTCCAAAGCAGGTTGTCTTGCGGTGTTTCTCAAGTCACAACCTTGATTACAAATACCATAAACTCACATGTCCGCCTGGCAGGCTTCTGTATTTTGAGGTATACTTATAAATATCCACTGGGCAGAAATGTACACAAGACTTAAGTCCCAGGAAACAAGAAAGGAAAAGTTTCGAGCACATGAGAACGAGAGGTTATATGAGGGTACTGTGGCTTTAACTGTAAGCCCTGAAGCCCTGAGTGTGTTGTGACATTGTTGTGACATTTAAGAAGAGTTACACCAGACAATTTAGATTTCACTGTGACATATGCTGTATAAATTCTTTAATGTTTAGCTTATCTTGCACTAAACAGCAGAAGAATACTTAGTGAGTGCAAGTAGGTCAACATCACTTGAATTTGCATTATCAGTTCAGAAGAACATTTTACACTATATGTGTTGTGATAAAACACTGTGTCATTTCTGTCACCCAATGCAGAGTATTTTTAGGTCTTTGCACATTATGTGTAGAGATATTTGGTATTGCCTTTAATGTAACTTGCCATCTGTGTTCTAGTTTCTAAGCTTTGGCAGAAGTGAGCTAAAAGCATTGGCCAAACTTCAAGGGGTTAAGATTTTTGCTAACAAATATGGACTATTTGATATGAAAACCATCATTGTTTGATATGTCAAATAAAACATTTGTCAATCAAAAGTCTTTAAGCACTGGGCTATGTGACATTTACTCTTTTATAAACCAACAAAGTCCCTGGTGGCATGCCTTTTTTCCTCTCATTTAAATAGTGGTAAGAGAACAAATCATACTTCAGGGCAAGTTGATAACTGCCAGTCACGATTCCTGCCTTGTTTACTATAATGAGGAGGGTAATAAATGCATCTGACCATTTCGGCTGGCATTTGCATAGATGAATGATTTGTCCAGTCAGTTGCTCTCCAGTGATTTGGGTCTTTTTGTCAGCACAAAGAGCATTCAGTCTCTCTGGAATTTCCAGCAGCCAAGCTCTCATTAGCAAACATCCTTTACCATGAATGATTCAAATAATTACCACTGAAATAATAAACTGTTTCACAAAAACATTTTATTTGATGGCTCCAAACATCAACTTTTCTGAATTGTTGACATTCAAATAAGCCAGAGAGCTTCATTGTTAAGGAACAATGGCGCTCTTGTTAAAGGGTGGGCATTGTTTTACCTCCAGCAGACCTTTAAACTTGGCCCACTATCAAATGCGTCCCTCAAGCTGCCAGCCAACATTCTGGGTAATCAGAGGGCATGCACCAGATGGAGCTGTTAAAACTTTACATATTCAAACTCCAGGAAATATTCTTTAGATTTTCTTTTGAGGTTGCAAACCTAGAACTCCAGATTAATTAGCAGCTGTTACTTTGTATCTTTTTTGCACCTATTGGAGCCAAATAATATTAAATGTCCTCACTTACACTGAGCTATTCAAGCACAAGTTCTTTGCTGTATTCTATGTGTATAATTAAGTGTTATTTGATATAGTTTTGGAGTTCAAGCAAATGAGCAAGCAACAATTATACCTTATTATGATCTTCTCTAGTGCATAGCCATAGGGCTGCTCTCAGTGCATTACCAAGTTCATAGCACCAAGCAGACAGCAGTTCCTGTTATCAACTTTTTTCACCCTCTGCGCCATGCATAATTTAGAGAGTTTTATTAATTTTGAGCGGGTTTAATGTATGCGCATGTTCTCAAGATCTAGGTAGATTGTATGACTAGGTTTAGCTTTCATAGGGCAATTGTTTATGCATGTAAATGTCTGAAAAATATTTATCCTCAAAGCTTAAAAAGCTACGGTTTCATTTAAATAGATTAACTTGCACATTGCACCTTCTTCCTTACCTGCAAGAAAAAATTCAGGAAGGGAACAAGTGGAATGTATTTCTGTGCTTCGCAAATTTCCTCATTACTTTGCTTTCACTTTCAAATTTAGACATTTTATATATAGCAAGAATGGAAAACCGTCAACAATACTGAAATACCTTGATGTTCATACAAAATTACAACTCGATACAAGAACATCTTGATCACTGGTAAGCGAAATTTTTAAATGTTAGCTTTGCGGAATAGCTTAAGGATATTAATAATACCAGGTGGATTTTATAGACTCTATAGCCACACTCTCACAGAAGTCAAGGACATCAAAATTACCCTTTGAGATGTGCCTGATATAGACGGCCACAGAAAATGGCATACAATTCCTTAAGCTTCCATTTCTATCCCACAAAGATAGGTGCAAATTAGAAGCATAATTTGTCATACTTAAAATAATTTACTTTACTTTATTGGGACTTTGTATCCAAATTCTCAAGTTTCTCCTTTGCGGCTAGCTGGGAATCCTTTGTACCGAATGGTGTGGATTTTTGTTTCCCCTTCCTCGTGCTGCCTTGCTCTGGTGGCAATCATGGTCAGCACTAGGGAGCCCATTTTTCATTTTGTTATTTGGCTTGTCAAATCAAAGGTCAAGAGATGATGAAGAAACCCCAAAATAGCCCAGGATTGGCAGATTTTCCCCCAAATTTTCTAACGGAATTTGGTGCTTATGAAAGAGAGGGAATAAAGAACTGGCTCTAGCCATAAATTATGCAGGCAAGAGCTTTCCAAGTTTTGCACGGTTTCACTGCCTAGTGCCTAGAGGCCCGGAAAAGAAAAGCAGGTGTCCTCCCATTAATAGTGCTATCTTCATGATCGCAGGGCTGGGGGCACAAGAAGACAGCTTTCTGACATCGGCTGGCCATTTACGATTGGCGACGAGGACAAAGAGTAAATGCAGCCTTACCTCTTTAGCTGTGATCCCTTTCAGACATGACTTTATAGAGGAGGGATATAGAGCCACAGAACGTCCATGCCAGGAGCGACCTCAGAATCATAGTAAGCAGCAAAACTTGTACTTGAATCCAGGGCTCTTGACAGCACAGGCAGAGGTCGTTCTCTTAGAGTTAAACCAGAGCGATGCACCCCTAAGGCTCAAACCTCACTCGTGAGGACCTTTCTCAGGACAAATTTACAGCAGACAGATGCCCTAAGCATGCATGAAATTTCTTTCATGTTAATAACAATGATTCCACATAGCGCTACCACCGGGCAACAGGTTTTTTAATGATAATGTCACTCCAGGTGCTGGGACAAGAATCAGTCACCGTTGTGTTGTCAGTTCTCCCCCAGTGACAGGAAGGAGAATTGTCTGGTATTGTGCTCATAGACTAAAGGGAACATGCTCTTTTTAAAAGGCAGGGATTTTTGTTTAACGAATTATTCTGGAGAGTGCTACTATCAAGTTGCTGAGATGTTTTTAAGCCCATATCTTCCTGTGAGCAAAGTACTGTTTTCAGTTCCATTTGGAGGCAAGAAGAAAAAGCCCCACAGGGCCTTTTGAAACAATGCATTTTCTTGAGTTGTCCCAAAATACTGATGTATTTGATATTGTGGTTTGGTTGTAGAATTCAGGCCAGTATTTCCTCTTTAATAAATGCTCAAATGGCATTAACTTTTGCTTTAAGCTCTGTTATAGGCTGAATTTTGTCCCCCTCAAAATTCATATGTTGGAGCCATAACTCCCAGTATCTCAGAACGTGATTGTATTTGGAGATAGGGCCTTTAAAAAGGTGATTCTGTTAAAATGAGCCTGTTAGCGTGGTCATAATCCAATCTGACTGGTGTCCTTACCAGAAGAGAAGGTTTGGACACAAAAAGAGACACCAGAGATGCTCCCACACGGAGAAAAGACCACTTGAAGAGGCAGCAGGGGGGTCGCCATCTGCAAGTCAAAGAGAGAGGCCTTAGAGGAAGCCAACATTGCCAGCACCTTGATCCTGAAATTCCAGCCTCCAGAACTGTGAGAAAATAAATTTCTGTTTTAAGCTACTCAGTCTGTCGTGTTTTGTTACGGCAGCCCTAGCAAATGAATACAAGTTCCTTGAATGTATAACTTTCTTTAACCTCTAAAATAGCCCTTGCCAAGCCCTCTGCCTGAAATGCATTTCCTCCCCTCTGTCTTTTGCCTGCCTAACTCCTACTCATCCTTCAGTTCTTGGCTTAGAGAACACCTCCTCCAGGAAGACTTCCATCTGTGCAGCCCTGGTCCATACCCCTCTTTTGGGTTCAGTAGAGTGTCATGACACATCACATGACACTAAGGAAGAAACCTGAGTTCAAACTCTTGCAAATAGCAGCCAAGGGCTAATAGGTTTGGCATTTGACCTTACTTTGCTCAATTTTAATGGAAAAATGTATTATGTTACAAATGGGAAGTCACCAACTTGTGAAATAGAATAGTTGAGTAAAAGTAGGATTGTTAAGGTCTCGGACTTAGGCCCTCAGATTTGCAAAATCCCGTGCTGCGCTGACTGCTGGTCTAGTAGAGACACACATGTACAGGTATGCATGCACCTGTGCCCACACGCGTGTTCACATTTACACACTTGGGCTCCCCATATGCATGGACATGCACACACATGTGCACGTGCATTTGAGGGAGAGGCAAACCGGACAATCACAAAAGGGAGTTGTCACTCATTAACACTTTACGTAACAATGTGTGTTTTTCCTGTTTAGCCTTTATTTAATTAACTGCATTGAGACTGCTTTTCATATCCAGTCTGATGTGGAAATTCTTCTGATTCGGCAGCACTTAACTAAAGTAAGAATTCACCTAATGGAACTAGCTCCCTTCCTTGAAGTTCCCTGAGAACAGAAATGCTTCCATGGTAGCCTCGGTGCCTATGGGCACAGGACCTGAACTTAGACTAATGCCCAATAAATGTTGTTCTTTTATTTTAAACATTTTTTTTTTTAATTTATTTATGACTGTGTTGGGTCTTCGTTTCTGTGCAAGGGCTTTCTCTAGTTGCGGCAAGCAGGGGCCACTCTTCATTGCGGTGTGCGAGCCTCTCACTATTGCGGCCTCTCTTGTTGTGGAGCACAGGCTCCAGACGCGCAGGCTCAGTAGTTGTGGCTCACGGGCCTAGTTGCTCCACGGCATGTGGGATCTTCCCAGACCAGGGCTTGAACCCGTGTCCCCTGCATTAGCAGGCAGATTCTCAACCACTGCGCCACCAGGGAAGCCCTAAATGTTGTTCTTAAAGTGGAAAGAACTAAGTGAGGGAGAAAGAGTGAAGTCAAGAAAGAGATGAAGTGGGGAGCAAGCTTTCTTATTCATTCATTGCTCAGCGACTTGCCGCAAACCCTACAGCCTCCAGTATTTGCATTCATCCTTTTTATACTTGAACTTCTCTTCAATGACCATGTTTCTATTTCTTTGTCATTTTGAAAGGGATGGATTTGAACCCACGTTTTCTGAGCCAGAATGACAAATTCTGCCTTTCCTGGCTTACTAGATAAATATTCAACCACAAACCTCTGATAACTTCCCCAGTTTGACTCTAAATAGTTATCATGAAGTAATTACAGATGCTTTCTCCTGTTGTGTGGAATAATTGCCTCATCTGTCCCCACCCCTGAACTTATTCACTAAGCTTTAATCATCACAAAAAATGTATTTATGCAAG
Source organism: Eubalaena glacialis (assembly GCF_028564815.1). Taxonomy (NCBI): domain Eukaryota; kingdom Metazoa; phylum Chordata; class Mammalia; order Artiodactyla; family Balaenidae; genus Eubalaena; species Eubalaena glacialis. Next base: position 60,052,449 of record NC_083727.1, on the reverse strand, counting down.
GAAATAGCAAGTTATTCACTCAGCTCATTTTATTCACCATTGTCTTCTGATTTCTTCACACTACTTAATTTAGCACGTCAAGGTGAAACGATTAGTTTATCTCACCTTGACACGGCTAGAGTCCACTGACAGAACACATTTGTGACATTCTTGTTTGTCTTCTTCCTCTCTAGTAATAGCTATCTCCTGAATTACTTATTGTTGGTTGATATTTCCAAGCCAGAATAAGTATGTGACCAGCAGGTAAATCTGGTTGATAATAAATCAGAACAAATAAGGGCATCAAAGAAAACGCCGTCTCTCAGGACCACTAGCCATGATAAGTGATTGTTTCAGATCAACATCTGCTTTTAACTCCTCCCGGATGATAAGAAAAGCCCAATTAACACCCGCAGTTTAAAAAGCTGCAACTTTTTATTTATCTAAGACTCTACTGCTAAAAACCTTGCCAGATTTACAATTCTAAAGACAACAGCTTTTTGTAAATGTGTTTTATTTGCAGTTATAATATCTATAGTTAAATCAGTTCATTAAAAACAGAGTTGTAAACTATCTCCCAAACTGCCATGTTTGAGTGTTTAAAGCAAAAAAATGATGAAATCATATTCTTACACTGCATTTGGGTAGAACTGTGAAGTCGTCTAGTATACAAAATAATGTCCTTATATAGGAAATCCTTTCCTAATTAAGATAGAGGTTAGGACCGTGTAATCTTGTACTGCACATTCAGTCACTCAACCTAGAATTAAATGGGCATTGTCCCTAAGCACTTCACCAGGGGAGCATTCGCTACACTTAACTTCTTAAGAGTTGTTACCTATCCAGGTCTCAGAGAAAATGAGCAACAGTATAAAATCAGTGGAAAAAGTGACACTTTCTAAAGCCCAGAAACAATCATGTAACACGCTATAGGTGCAAAGCCGCCGGTCTGGGTGAAAGCAGGCTGTATTTTGCCATTTGAATTGTACTATTTCTTACTTGGCGTCATTCTTTTCACAAGAAAGCTAGGGTTTTTTCTCTCTTTTTTTTTTTAATAAGAGCTGAAAAGATTCTAGAGTTTCCACGAGGCTCTGCTGTGGAAAGAGTCCTGTGAGTGAGGGCTCACGGGCAGGAGAAGGAGCTCTGGACCCACAGCCAGAGGCCTGGCTCCCAAGCGCAGCCCTGCTCCGCGGATTGTGTGATTTGGGTTTGCCCCTTAATCGCTCTCTACCTTTCTGTCTTCATTGTTAAAATCGGAATACTAATAGCTGTCCTGCCTGCATAGTTGTTATGAGGATCAATTGAATTAATAAACGTGAGAGTGCTTTGGAAAAGTTAAAAGTGCCCTTCTAGCGTTAGTTATTCTTATTTGGCTTTCATATTCTTCGAAAATCCCATTTATAATAAGGTTCTCCTGGAGAAGTAGCTGTTTCTTGAAATCCCATGAAAGCTTTGTCTTTGTATTATCTCTTATGGGTTCCCTGGGAAGTTCAGCAAGTAAGTCTCTGTTCCCTACTGCGCCGTGCGTACCTTGCCCAAAGCGATTCCAGGACCTGCTTTTGCGCTGCACGTGGTCAGATCGTTGAAGATCGGCGCTATGGCAATAAGATTAAAAATACATATACTATTTATACAGTGTTTTTCTAATTACAAAGGTAATACACTTTCTTAATAGAACATTCTGAAATGACAGGAACTCACAAAGAAAGAAAAAAATGTAAATTACTTCCAATCCTACTACCTAAACGCAAACATTGTTAATATTTCGACGTATGTCCTTCAGGTCTCTTTCCATGTATCTATAATACACGATGTGTATTTGTAAATAGACATGTTGCTATGAACTGGTTGTTTGCCCGCACTCTCAACACCCCCCCATTCATATGCTGAAGCCTTAACTCTCAATGTGACCGTGTTTGGAAACAGGGCCTTCAGGAGGTAATTAAGGTTAAATGATGTCATAAGGTTAAATGATGTCAAGGATGGTGCCCTGATCCAATAGGATTAATACTCTTATAAGAAGAGGCACCAGAGAGTTTCTTCTCTCTTTCTCTCTGTCTCTCTGTCTCTCTCTCTCTCTCCCATGTAAGGACACAGAGAGAAGGCAATTGCCTTCCACAAGCCAGGAAGAAACTTCTCACCAGGAACTAAATTGGCTGGTACCTTGATCTTGGTCTTCTCAGCATCCAGAACTGTGGGAAGTAAATTCCTGTTGTTTAAGCCACCCAGTCTATGGTATTCTGTTTTGAGAGCCTGAACAGACTAATAACAGGTGTATCGTACCCTGCTATATCATTTGTGTTTTTTTCACTTGGTATATGATGAACATTTCTCCATGCATTAACTATTCTACGATGTGATTTTAATGGCTTTAAAATATGACAAAACATAGATGCAACCTAAAGTTTTAACAATCTCCTATTGTTGCACATTTTGATGGTTTTCAATTTTTTATTATTATAAGTAATGCAGTAATGAATATCCTTGGATTTACCTTTTTGTGTAGCTCTCATTCCTCAACACAGAATTGATCAGAAAGAATGAATATTTTTAAAGTTCTTAATATATGTATTAAAATATCTTCCAGAAAGACTGTATCAATTTACCCTCCTATTGATAGTTATTTGAGGATGCTTATTTTCAAGAACTCCCACCAAAAATAGTCACTATCATTGTAAAATGGCATTTGTTGATTTGAAGGCAAACAGTTCTCTCCTTCCTATTTTAATGTGTATTCTTAATTACTAAACTAATGAATTTTGTTTATTTTGGGTTTATTCTTTAGGGATAGGAAAGACTATCCCTCTTATCATATTGATATATTATTACTAGTAAATATTTTATTATTAAAATATTAATTTTTCAATATGTTAGACACTTTGTTTTATGACATACACTTTACCACAGGTAGAATACACTTAATGTAATCACCAGTCCTGCCATTTCCAACATCATTTGCACAACTTCACTGCTTAGCTATTCATAATTCTCAGAAAACTCCAGAAACGTGGAATTTTATAGATTTTATGGAAGCTGGAATTTAAGTCTGAATTAGTCTTAAAAATCTTCTAGGAATCCTTAAGACAGAGGATTATGAAATGCTTCAAAGTAAATGATATGCTGGTAATATGATATTAGGATCTTCAAAATAAGTAATTTTAATTGTATTACATGGGTGTTTTCTCCTATGAGCCTTAATTATCCACTCTTACCCTTCATTATGGCACATAGTAGATGCAAAATAAATATTTGTTAGATGATTGAATGAATTAATGGGGGAATCATCTACTAGTTTCCTGTTTCAAAGAGAAGCAAATAAAGTCTAATTCTATTCTAAACCACTTTAAATCAATACCTATAATCCTATTCATTACTATCCCCAGTGTAATCCTCCTTTACATTCTCCTCTGTTATGATGAATTTTACATTTTTTCTTCCAAGATCTCCTGAAAGACCACATTTCTAGAAATTTTTGAGTGGTTTAATGTTCAAGGAATTGTTTTTCTAATGCTCTAACTCAATGACCAAGTCTTTAGCTGAGTTTCAAAGTTAGCAAGGGATAAAATTAGGGAAAGTAGGATTCACAATTTCTCCAAGTCAGGTGGAGAATAAATGACATGTAAAGGCTCTATTTATTCTTTTGTTTAATCAGCAATTACCATAGAAAATTTGCCCTAAACTGGCCTTGGAAAACTCATTGTTTTTTTTTTTTCAGGTCATTACCCCAGGAAGCATTTTGATTTGTATTTTCTTTGACTGAGACCAACCTTGATCTACCCTCCACTCTTGTCCACTCCCAATGAAAATATCTTTTTTAAAAATTAGTGTCTATTTTATGTTCGTTTGCAAAGAGGCAGTTGCTGAGTGATCTGTCATAACATTTTTGATACAGTTAAAAAAGAGTTAAAAGAAATTTTCCTCAAAAAGACCAGTACAAAAGTACTCCTACATGTACTAGGCTTTCGAATGCCTCAAATATTTTCATGAATGAAAGCCCTCTTGGTTATTTTCATTATAGGAGAAATTCTTTTATGGAAAATTCAAACCAACAAAGGAAGCTCAGATAGCAGTTCTAACATTTTTCAGCAGAGTTGACCAAACATGAGTCCTAAATTGACGTATTATGAACACAATAAATAAGGTTTTAAAGGCTGGCTAACACTGCAAAGCTTTTTGAAACAGACTTGTCCTTTATGTATCTATCTTTCTGGGAGTTCATGGATCATGGGAGGACATGGAATTTGAAGGCCTCTGGTTATTCTTACAATAGCCACGGCTAACGGACAGCTGGGCCACGAGGGTCAGTTACTTCCTGTAGAATTATCTGTGATGAATTGTCCTTGTTGCCAGCTTGGAAGTGGAGGAGCTCTTCAACTGCCTGACCAGGCAGAGCTATTAAAAGACTGCACCGGCATTGTGAAAGGTTAATTGCTGATGGATAAACAATTCAACGCAAACAATTTCTGTTGAATTTCTACTTTGTACAAGGCACAAAGATGGCAGTGTTGGAAGCTGTGGCACGGGCAGTGATGGAGCTGGAGGTGGAGGTGGGGGGGGAGTGTGTGTGAGGGGGAGAGAGTTACAAAGGGGAATGACCTAGTCCCTGCCCTCAAGTGTGGAAGTGCTGTAATGGAGGCGCAGATAAGGGCTATGGGAGCAAAGAGGCAGGAGACATCCTTTGTGAAAGATGGGGAAAGGGTATGGCTCATCCAGGAGGAGCCTGATTGTTCTAGTCTCAGGTTATAAGAGATGAAAATTAAACTCCTTACAGTGGGTCAAGAGGCAGAGGGCAGTTTTAGGAAGAAGTGTCTTGTAGGTGACCGAAGGATTATAGCTCAGATTGACTAAGGATTAATCAGTGGGGGGGAGAGAGAGAGAGAGAAAGAGAGAGAGGGAGAGAGAGAGAAAGAGAGGGGGGAGAGACAAACAGAGAGAGAGGGAGAGACAGAGAGAGAGGGAGAGACAGAGAGAGAGGGAAGGAGAAGTCTCATTATAAAAGAACCAGAATCTGGAACCGCCCAAGGCATTCAGTGAGACCTAACTCCTTTCAGGTTCTTATCTGTAATAACCTAGCTACATATGGAACGTTTGTTCCATCTCCAGAGTGCAAGCTCCATGGAGGCAGCCAATTCATCAGTTTCATTCATTGCCCCCCAAAGGACACTGGGTACCTGTAAGCACGTAAAAATATGAGCAGAAAGAATATATAAAAGTATGTGATGAATGACTTACAGAACTAGTGAGGAGGCCTGTGTTCCAGAAGGTGGGGTTTGAGGAAATGCCCCCAACCCCAGTGTCAGCTGGTGGCATGTATCTGTAAATAGCAAATGGTGAGAAATGTGTAGGACACCACAAGATATTGATTAGAAAAATTTTTTTTATCCCTCTGGAATTGGCTTCTAGGACCCAATACTGACACTGAAGAGGAATCAATTACCATAAAGACAGCAGAAAACAGAAACAAACACCTCTTTAGAGCTTATTAAGAGTCGGCCAAACCAACATTATAAATCAACTATACTTCAATAAATTTTTTTTTTAATTCATGCAAAAAAGAAAAAAAGAGTTGGCCAGATAAGTTTCAGTATTACAGGGATGGGGGATTCAAAGGGATCACTGGAGTCAAAAGTCATCAACTGAGTGTGGAGTGCCCTGGGGGTCTTCTCTCTCTTTCCTCCTCCCTGCCAGCCCTCAACTCCTCTGCCCAGTTAGGAGGAGGGCTTTGAGAGAATTACTTGTAGAGACTGGTTGAACATGTACTATGCAGCCTACTACTCTGGACTCCTTTTTAAGTAGAAAGAAAAGACAGGGATGGCAGAGTGGAGAGAGGACCAGAGACAAGTGGGCTGACTCCCGCCTTTTGGGGAGGCAAGGATGGCTACGTTGGATCAAGCAGACGCAGCAGCAGGTCAGCTGGGCTGAAGTCCAGAGTGAGAGGACACCAGCAACAGGAGGTAGTGGGACCTATTTCTAGAGATGAAGGTGGAGGGGGTAGAAGAGGTGGAGCCTAGAGGACCACCAGGCAGTGTACTGTGCAGCGGGGCAGTGTGGCATCCCGCCAGGGCCTCCCCAAAGAGCAAGAACCCGCATGTAGGAGACCTGGAACAACTTCATCCCATGAGAGAGAGGTCACGTGGATACCTGCCACCCAGAGAACCTCACGGTCAGTCATTCTTGGCCAAGGAAGCAGAGACAGCAGTGAGAAGACCATGGTAAATAAGAGATGCGTGTCCGTTTCCACTGTCCCCCTTCCTGTGCCAATCTATGGGAGGAGAAGGAAACCCAGTGGGAGAAGAAGCCAAGCCCCTCTATCAAAGGCCGGTGCTGGGAGGGAAGAATGGATGAACACTAACTTGGATATGAAACTAAAGATTTCAGTGAGAATGGACTCTATTCGGCCGAAAGCCACTGTTGAAGATGTTGTTGTGGAATGATGAAAAAGGAGGATTTGGCAGAATACATTGGGTTGGCCAAAAAGTTCGTTCGGCTTTTTCCATAGCGTCTTATGCAAAAACCAAAACGAAATTTTTGGCCAACCCAAGAGTTAAAGGTTGTGGTTTGGAGAGGGGAAAAGATTATGTTTCTTCTCCATCAACACCAGATGATTCAACACTTGTTTACAGGTATATTCATGGTCTTTCCTCACTGGGGAATCAGGTAGACTCTCATCTAGGAGGGAGTAGATTGGTGTTGCTCTTCTAATGCTGGCCAGAAGCCTTACCTTTCAGTATCCTGATTCTGCTTCATCTGTTTGACAGGTCAATGATTCATTCAACAAACACTTACTGGACACAGTTTTTATCCACAAAATGGTCAGCTATTGTTACACCTGGCATTCAGTAAATATTTGCTGAATTGAATTAATAACAAAAGCCAATAGTATTGGGGGCTCACTATGTGCCAAGTACTCTTGCAACTGCTTTATATTTATTATTTCCTTTCATCCTTCAATCACCCTAGGAAGAGGGTATTACCGTCAACCCTAGTTTACTGATAAGGGAGCTGAAGTACAAAGAGGTTATTAGGTAACTTGCTCAGAGTCACCCTGTGATCAAAGTGGTGAAAACAAGTTAAGGAGATTCCCAGATCATGACATAAATTCTTGGTTTCTAGAGGGTTTTTTGTAAATGCTGTCTTATCTTTAACACCCTCTTTTCTGGCCAAAACCAGAATTGTTAGCAAACAACACCATCTTATATGAAAACACTTATTTTATACAGTTATGTAGTGAAAATAGACAATTTCAAAAAGCACAATCAAGTAATCAAGGGAAACTCTTCTGCGATCACATACATTTTTTCCCCCATAATTCTATAAAACATGTCATTTGCATCAAGGTCATTTTGTTATTTGCTTTTATTGGACACATGCAAATTTGGAAGATATCAAACTCTGCCAGCCTTGAATTGCATAATCACCACAGCATTGATGTAAATATAGATCACTTAAAACATATCAAAGTAGGAATTCTAGGAAAAGTTTGATTGAGAAAAAGATATCATAGACATCTATTTTTAGCTATGTTCACATCTACCTATGTAAATAACTGTCTACTCACGCTCATGAATATTTAGTTCAGCAATATTTTAAATTTGGATCCCTACCTTTGAATGGAGCTAACACATTGCTCACTGACTAATTTAACTTAAAAAAAATCTTTAGGCAAGTTGTCCACTGAAAACATTTTACCCAGCAAGCTAATCATTTCTTCCAGTTGTTTAAACAATACACAGTATTGAACAGTATTTCCTTCTAAGCCTCATCTCTATTAAATGCACAGAAAAAGATTCAGTAGGCTGAGCTGTTAGAAGCTCAGCCTCTTGAGTTATGCCGACTTGGGATTCAAATCCTGACATGACCTGGTCAAGATATTTAAGCTGCCTAACCCTCAATGTCTCCATCTGTAAAATGGGATAATAATAGTATCTACCTCCTAAGGCTGTCTGCAGTAACCATCAAATAAGACAATAGTTGTGAAGGGCTCAAAAGCTTAATGACTATATTGTTAATCTGTATTAAGAGAAATAAATTCCAGTCATGTTTATTAGTGACTCCCAAAGAACACTTGGTAGATATTTACATTATCATTGTTGAATTGAATCAAAATTCAGAAGGGAAACTGTTTAGAGTCAAACAACATAGCTGTAGTATGAGTTACTATTTAGTTTTCCCCCAGCACATGCAAAGATAGGTTGCATAGGACTCACACTAACAGCTTTTGAAAATGTGGGATTCTGGTACTTTGAAGGTTCTGAGTCACTCAGAAGGTCTGGTACTAGGCCAGGAATGCATATTTTTAAAAGGTCCCCACAGGGATTCTGATGGACAGCCAGGTTTGGGAACATTGCCCAAATGCACTTTCAATTCAATAAAAACAAATTTCCCCAGTACTTCTGTTTGGCCAGGTGAGCCACCAGGGGAAGGAAACCCGATCCCAAGAGGTCCCATATCATAGCATCTGCAAAAATGACCTTCTCAACTCTCTCAAACTTTGGCCAGTGTGAGGAGGTCCCAGAATTGCACCAGGGAAACCATCGGGAAGGGGACCTGACCCTGAGCATCTTCCAAGGTACCAGTGCCCCCAACGCAGGGATCCGTAACTCCTCTCAACCAGAGCTGGAACAAGTGGCATGGAGTTACAAGAAAACAAAATTCTCTCATGTCCTCATTTGGATTTCTGTTCTTTTGTATCTCTCTGTGCCATGTAGTACAAAGGTAGTCCATAAGCACTCACTGACTAATTATTGTAAGCTTAGAAAGAGTCAGCCTCCCATTATATCAGTCCTTAAGGCACATCACCTATGGGATGTGAATTTAGCCAGTGAGGTTGAGTTAATTAATATGCTTCCTCATTGAATCCTATGAAAAACTGCATACATTTTATTTCCTCCCCCCTGCATGTCTCCTCTTTTTCTAGTCATGTGTTTCAATCCCCTCTCACTTGTTTTACTCGTCTTTCCTGCTGTAACACCTTCAGGCATGCCATAAAGTCACATGCTACGGGATATAAATAACTGAAAAACATTAATCTCTGCGGTGGCAGGGAAGCTGCTGCCACTTTTTTTTTTTTTTTCCTGGAAACCTGCCTTTAATGTGACAGTATACTACAGCAGTTTGAAACATTTTCACAAAACATTTCTGAGTGAAGCCGGAAGGGGAGATGGGGAAGTTAAGATACTGCTGTGGCCTTCACACATCAGTTTATAACTTGCCTAAATATTTATTTGTCATCATGTCAACAGGGCTCAAACATGAGCCAATAATTCATTTCAATCCAGATCTGTATTCTCTGAAGTGTTCTTGGGGAAAAAAAGTTGCTCTGTACTTCTAAACTTTTATTCCACTATCACTGGAGAAATACTGATTATTTACTTATTTAGGGTTTTCTTTTGGAAACTCTAACAGAGATGTAAATCGCAAGAGCAGGTAACATCTCTGTTTTTGCCCAGTGTTACATCTCCTATACTTAGCACAATGACTGGTCATGCTAGGTGCTTAAAAATATTTTTTTTTTAGTAAATGAAGACATTCTTTAGAAAAGAGAGTTGGAAGACTCAAGATGACAGAGAAGCCTTTGGAAGACTATTTTGGCGCAAAGAGAACTCCAATTTTCCAGATGGGAAATTCTTTTCTACCAGCACACACTCACAAACTCACAGAAGCATAATGAGATGAAGAGGACAATATGGTATTTGTCAAGGAAAGGAATTAAATGTCCTTCTCTTTCTTTACCCATGATAACAAGGTGAGTATAGAAAACATACATGTGCTTCAAATAGAAGTTCCTGGAATGGCTCCCCATTTTTCCAAGGATGAAATCTTAACTTAGCAAGGTTTATAAGGCCCTGAATGACTTTGACCCTGCCCACCTGTCTAGCTTCAATGTCACTGCCGCCACCACCACTCCCTCACAAGTGTCCTGTATTCCAGACATACTGAATTTCCTCCACATTCTTTTGCATATGGGCCTTGACATACGCTGTACCGTCTGCAGGGAACTTATTCCACCTCATCACTAGCCAATGCCCTTTCATCCTTTAGGTGTCTGCTTATGTCATTTCCTCCAGGAAGTCTCCCAGCCCTTTGGGCTGTGTTCCCCTCCTATATTGATTCCTTATGGCATCCCCTATATTGCATTGTAATCGCTTGTTTTGTTGCCTCTACGGAGACTGTAGGCTCCGGGGGGCAGTGACCAAGCCTATGTTGTTCACTGTTGTTTCTTCAGCATTGAGCACAATCCAACACATAGTCAATAAATAGTTCTTGAATGAATGAAGAAGAGGGGAAGGAAAGAAATCTGCAGCCTGAGCAAACAGAGAGGGACCATGCCAGAGGAGAGATGGCAGGTACACTGAGTCAGTGTTGTCTTGGATTTCCTGGCTCCTGGGAAATCTACTCAGTGGAGTTCCAGAAGATGTGGAAAGGTCAACAGGGAAGCAACTGAGCCGAAAATTATGTTAGGGAAAGGAGAGAAAAAAAGAGTAAATGATTGCTGATGAGGTTAATAGGTTTTGAAAAATCAAAGACTATTTGTAGTTAATACACTCATTACTAGCTATATGTATGTTCTGAAGTGGTTCTTATTAAATGAAATTTTCACTTAATATCAGACAAAAACTCTTGTCCCATTTTTTTAGTTTTATCCTGACTTACGAGGAACATACCAGTCAAGATAATTCCATGCAACTATATCCAAGGAAATTAATAAAACAAATAACTTGATTTGGGTGTGCAGAAACCATCAAAAAGAGAGTTTTTAATGAATTTTAAGCTTCATGTTTTGAACACAGAACTCATTTAAGCCAAGAACTATCACCTTTGGTCTCTGCTATCTATAAGCCTTTCTTGAACGCTTACATGCTCAGAGTGATATCCCAACAAAAACCATTTGTTATCCTAGTTAAAAAAGAAGGGGAAAATGGAGTCATAGTTATGAAGATGACCCAAATCACCATGCATTTCCTGATTGGCTTAATTCTCTCACTCCAATACAATGCAGTGTTGAGTAGAACTACAAATTAGCTTTCAGTTCTACTGTACGAATGCAGTGGTCTGTGGGCCATAAAAGTGGCAGTGAGAGGTCTGACAAAGATTCTGGATACCCCAAGCATTGGGGGGTCCTGTCTGACCTGACTTCTCCTCTGCTACCTGACCACAGTGATTTATTTATTTTTTACATTTGATGCAATTATTGAGGTATCCATTCTACATTTGTAAAAATGATAAAATTAAAAGTCAGTTTACAAATCAGTAAACAAAGATAGAAAAGTAGAAAAATAAAAAACATGGATTAAAGAACAAGATCTTGGGTATTGAATTTACATTGCTCACAGCAACTCACTTTCCTTTAAAGTGACCTACTGGTCACTCCTGAAAAACTTTTTAGGTCTCTCCCTCTCTCTCTCTCCCCCCCCACCCCCACCTTTCTCATTCTCTATGATTGAAACATACTAATTTCAATCCAATAATAAAGTATTTTATTATACACTTAAAAATTTTTTAAAGAAATTTTCATTTCATTTTTTGCATATTTGTTTAAATCTGTTTTCTTTTTCCTTTTCACATTTATAGAAAAACAAGTTCCCTTTTAAAAAAAAATAAAAATTAAATTGTATTTAATTCTTAAAAGTGTCTATTAAATTAGCATCATTCAAAATTAAAGTCAAAGCTAAAAGATAAATGATTACTTCATGCCAAGTTCAACAGCTACATAAAATATCAGGTATACAGCTATTATATGAGCATTTTTGTTTTAAATTCAATTAAAAACCTATAAAGCCTTTCTTTGGACATTTCCATTAAATTATTGCATTTATCCAACTAGAACAACAAACATGATTGTCATTTTAACTCCTGTTATTAAAATGTTTTTCTTATTTTCTTACTCTGACCAGAGTTATTTATTGGAATTTTGGTTCCCTCATTTTTCTATCTATAATTGGAAATTTTCTCATAATTAGTTTTGTATAATTATATTTAACTGTCTTACAATCTACCCATCTTATTTAAAACTCTTATGTAACCTGACTTTTTGATATTATAACCATTTTGTGTTTTCCTATCATATAATTGGTCAAGGGCTTTAAAATAAAAACTGATTAAAGATTAAAGAAAAAAAGAAACCTGACAAGAAGCATTAATTTAAAAAGGAAATCTATTTTCTACAATTTTCTATTTTATATCATCAACTGCTCATTAGAGGGAAAAAATATGTCCAATAATTCTTTTGAATACCACCAAGACACTTAGCACATGGATATCCAACTAACCCTCATTGATACACTATTCTAAGCATACTAGGCACTAACCAAATATTCTTTATCAGCCTATGATAATTTTCATCTATGGGGTAAGAGGTTGACCAATAAGATTTAATTCATATAGAAATCACAAAGTTAAGCTTCAAAAAAAATATGGAGTTTCAAGGAACTGAAGGATAGAATAAAAGCATGCATTTAAAAGATGCTAGTAATGCATTAAATGTCATACCTTTGAAATTACCTTGTTTCTTAATTAGAATTCTTCAAGCATATCAATTGAATTTGTCCTCACTGAGAACCACACCCTAGGCAAATTCAAAGCATGGAGAGAAATTATTTTCTAGTTAATGGAGCATGTAAATTTATTTTAATATTCAGGGTTATGATGGGTGAAATGTAAACTGAAAAGTTTTCCTTTCTATCACAGCTCATGGTATAATAGCAGTACTTACTTTATGAACTAAAAGTCCAATTACCATAAAACAAATGGAAGGTCATTATATTTTACTTGTCTTCTGTACGCAGTCTGTGAAACGTATTTCCTCACAAAATAGCACACTGTAATACTTAGTGTTTGTAGTTAATCCTGGGACCCCAGCCTTATCTTTTCCTCATTACAAACTGCATGGGCTCTATTCCAGCAGCAATAACATAGTCTTTTTTGAGAAGAGGGAAGAATTTTGTTTTTATTTTTATTTATTTATTTTTTAACATCTTTATTGGAGTATAATTGCTTTACAATGGTGTGTTAGTTCCTGCTGTATAACAAAGTGAATCAGCTATACATATACATATATCCCCATATCTCCTCTCTCTTACGTCTCCCTCCCACCCTCCCTATCCCACCCCCTAGGTGGATACAAAGCACCGAGCTAATCTCGCTGTGCTATGCAGCTGCTTCCCGCTAGCTATCTATTTTACATTTGGTAGTGTATATATGTCCATGACACTCTCTCACTTCGTCCCAGCTTCCTCTTCCCCCTCCCCGTGTCCTCAAGTCCATTCTCTACGTCTGCATCTTTATTCCTGTCCTGCCCCTGGTTCTTCAGAGCCTTTTTTTTTTTTAGATTCCATATATATGTGTTAGCATACGGTATTTGTCTTTCTCTTTCTGAACTTACTTCACTGTGTAGGACAGTCTCTAAGTCCATCCACCTCACTACAAATAACTCAATTTCATTTCTTTTTATGGCAGAGTAATATTCCATTGTATATATGAGCCACATCTTCTTTATCCATTCATCTGTCGATGGACACTTAGGTTGCTTCCATGTCCTGGCTATTGTAAATAGTGCTGCAATGAACATTGTGGTACATGTCTCTTTTTGAATTATGGTATTCTCAGGCTATATGCCCAGTAGTGGGATTGCTGGGTCATATGGTAGTTCTATTTTTAGTTTTTTAAGGAATCTCCATACTGTTCTCCATAGTGGCTGTATCAATTTACATTCCCACCAACAGTGCAAGAGGGTTCTCTTTTCTCCACACCCTCTCCAGCATTTCTTGTTTGTAGATTTTTTGATGATGGCCATTCTGACTAGTGTGAGGTGATACCTCATTGTAGTTTTGATTTGCATTTCTCTAATGATTAGTGATATTGAGCATCCTTTCATGTGTTTGTTGCCAATCTGTATATCTTCTTTGAAGTAATGTCTATTTAGGTCTTCTGCCCATTTGGGGATTGGGTTGTTTGGTTTTTTTGATATTGAGCTGCATGAGCTGCTTGTATATTTTGGAGATTAATGCTTTGTCAGTTGCTTCACTTGCAAGTATTTTCTCCCATTCTGAGGGTTGTCTTTTCGTCTTCTTTATGGTTTCCTTTGCTGTGAAAAAGCTTTGAAGTTTCATTAGGTCCCATTTGTTTATTTTTGTTTTTATTTCCATTTCTCTAGGAGGTGGGTCAAAAAGGATCTTGCTGTGATTTATGTCATAGAGTGTTCTGCCTATGTTTTCCTCTAAGAGTTTTATAGTGTCTGACCTTGCATTAAGGTCTTGAACCCATTTTGAGTTTATTTTTGTGTATGGGGTTAGGGAGTGTTCTAATTTCATTCTTTTACATGTAGCTGTCCAGTTTTCCCAACACCACTTATTGAAGAGGCTGTCTTTTCCCCATTGCATATTCTTGCCTCCTTTATCAAAAATAAGGTGACCATATGTGCATGCATTTATCTCTGGGCTTTCTATCCTGTTCCCTTGATCTATATTTCTGTTTTTGTGCCAGTACCATACTGTCTTGATTACCGTAGCTTTGTAGTACAGTCTGAAGTCAGGAAGCCTGATTCCTCCAGCTCTGTTTTTCTTTCTCAAGATTGTTTTGGCTATTCAGGGTCTTTTGTGTTTCCATACAAATTGTGAAATTTTTTGTTCTAGTTCTGTGAAAAATGTCATTGGTATTTTGATAGGGATTGCATTGAATCTGTAGATTGCTTTGGGTAGTATAGTCATTTTCACAATGTTGATTCTTCCAATCCAAGAACATGGTATATCTCTCCATCTGTTGATATCATCTTTAATTTCTTTCGTCAGTGTCTTATAGTTTTCTACATACAGGTCTTTTGTCTCCTTAGGTAGGTTTATTCTGATGTATTTTATTATTTTTGTTGCAGTGGTAAATGGGAGTGTTTCCTTAATTTCTTTTTCAGATTTTTCATCATTAGTGTATAGGAATGCAAGAGATTTCCGTGCATTAATTTTTTATCCTGCTACTTTGCCAAATTCATTGTTTAGCTCTAGTAGTTTTCTGGTAGCATTTTCGGGATTCTCTATGTATAGTATAATGTCATCTGCTAACAGTGACAGTTTTACTTCTTTTCCGATTTGGATTCCTTTTATTTTTTTTCTTCTCTGATTGCTGTGGCTAAAACTTCCAAAACTATGTTGAATAATAGTGGTGAGAGTGGGCAACCTTGTCTTGTTCCTGATCTTAGTGGAAGTGGTTTCAGTTTTTCACCATTGAGAATGATGTTGCCTGTGCATTTGTCATACATGGCCTTTATTATGCTGAGGTAAGTTCCCTCTATGCCTACTTCCTGGAGGGTTTTTATCATAAATGGGTGTTGATTTTTGTCAAAAGCTTTTTTCTGCATCTATTGAGATGATCATATGGTTTTTATTCTTCAATCTGTTAACATGGTTTATCACATTGATTGATTTGCATATATTGAAGAATCCTTGCATTCCTGGGATAAACCCCACTTGATCATGATGTATGATCTTTTTAATGTGCTGTTGGATTCTGTTGGCTAGTATTTTGTTGAGGATTTTTGCATCTATGTTCCTCAGAGATATTGGCCTGTAGTTTTCTTTTTTTGTGACATCTTTGTCTGGTTTTGGTATCAGGGTGATGGTGGCCTCGTAGAATGAGTTTGGGAGTGTTCCTCCCTCTGCTATATTTTGGAAGAGTTTGAGAAGGATAGGTGTTAGCTCTCCTCTAAATGTTTGATAGAATTCGCCTGTGAAGTCATCTGGTCCTGGGCATTTGTTTGTTGGAAGATTTTTAATCACAGTTTCAATTTCAGTGCTTGTGATTGGTTTGGCACAATCTTCCTGGTGGAGGGGACTGGTGCCTGTGTTCTGGTGGATGAGGCTGGATCTTGTCTTTCTGGTGGGCAGGACCACGTCTGGTGGTGTGTTTTGTGGTGTCTGTGAACTTAGTATGATTTTAGTCAGCCTCTCTACTAATGGGTGGGTTGTGTTCCTGTCTTGCTAGGTGTTTGGCATGGGGTGTCCAGCACTGTAGCTTGCTGGTCGTTGAGTGGAGCTGGATCTTAGCATTGAGATGGAGATGTCTGAGAGAGCTTTCACCATTTGATATTACATGGGGCAGGGAGGTCTCTGGTGGACCAGCGTCCTGAACTCGGCTCTCCCACCACAGAGGCTCAGGCCTGACACCCGGCCAGAACACCAAGACCCTGTCAGCCACACAGTTCAGAAGAAAAGGGAGAGAAAGAAGGAAAGAAAGGAAAGAAAGGAAAGAAAGAAAGAAAGAAAGAAAGAAAGAAAGAAAGAAAAGAACGAAAGAAAGAAAGAAAGAAGGAAGGACGGAAGGAAAGGAAGGAAGGAAGAAAGAAAGAAAGAAAGAAAGAAAGAAAGAAAGAAAGAAAGAAAGAAAGAAAGAAAGAAAGAAAGAAAGAAAAAGAAAGAAAGAAGAATATAAAATAAAATAAAGTTATTAAAATAAAAAATTAAAAAATATTAAAAATAAAAAAGTAATTAAAAAAGAAAGAAAGAAGAGAGCAACCAAACCAAAAAACAAATCCACCAATAATAACAAGAGCTAAAAACTATATTAAAAAAAAACAATGGACAGACAGAACCCTAAGACAAATGGTAAAAGCAAAGCTATACAGACAATACCACACAAAGAAGCATACACATACACACTCACAAAAGGAGAAAAAGGAAAAATATATATATGTAAAAAAAGGAAAAGAGCAACCAAATCAATAAACAAATCTACCAATGATAATAAGCTCTAAATACTAAACTAAGATAAACATAAAACCAGAAACAAATTAGATACAGAAAGCAAACCCGAAGTCTACTGTTGCTCCCAAAGCCCACTGCCACAATTTTGAGATGATTCATTGTCTATTCAGGTATTCCACAGATGCAGGTACATCAGGTTGATTGTGGAGATTTAATCCGCTGCTCCTGAGGCTGCTGGGAGAGATTTCCCTTTCTCTTCTTTGTTCCCACAGCTCCTGGGGTTCAGCTTTGGATCTGGCCCCGCCTCTGCATGTAGGTCACCTGAGGGCGTCTGTTCTTCACCCAGACAGGACGGGGTTAAAGTAGCAGCTGATTAGGGGCCTCTGGCTCACTCAGGCCGGCGGGAGGAAGGGGTACGGAATGTGGGGTGAGCCTGCGGCCGCAGAGGCCAACATGAAGTTGCAATAGCCTGAGGCGTGCTGTGTGTCCTCCTGGGGAAGTTGTCCCTGGATCACGGGACCCTGGCAGTGGCGGGCTGCACAGGCTCCCAGGAGGGGAGATGTGGATAGTGAGCTGTGCTTGCACACAGGCTTCTTGGTGGCTGCAGCAGCAGCCTTAGCGTTTCATGCCTGTCTGTGGTTCCACGCTGATAGCCGTGGCTTGCGCCCATCTCTGGAGCTCATTTAGGCGGTGCTCTGAATCCCCTCTCCTCGCGCACCCTGAAACAATGGTCTCTTGCCTCTTAGGTAGGTCCAGACTTTTTTCCGGACTCCCTCCCGGCTAGCTGTGGCGCACTAGCCCCTTCAGGCTGTGTTCACGCAGCCAACCCCAGTCCTCTCCCTGGGATCTGACCTCCAAAGCCCGAGCCTCAGCTCCCAGCCCCCACCCATCCAGGCGGGTGAGCAGACAAGCCTCTCGGGCTGGTGAGTGCTGGTCGGCACTGATCCTCTGTGTGGAATCTCTCCGCATTGCCCTCTGCACCCCTGTTGCTGTGCTCTCCTCCATCTCCGCCAGTGAAGGGGCTTCCTAGTGTGTGGAAATTTTTCCTCCTTCACAGCTCCCTCCCAGAGGTGCAGGTCCCATCCCTATTCTTTTGTCTCTGTTTTTCCTTTTTTCTTTTGCCCTTCCCAGGTACATGGGGAGTTTCTTGCCTTTTGGGCAGTCTGAGGTCTTCTGCCAGCGTTCAGTAGGTGTTCTGTAGGAGTTGTTCCACATGTAGATGTATTTCTGGTGTATTTGTGGGGAGGAAGGTGATCTCCACGTCTTACTCCTCCGCCATGTTGAAGCTATCCCCATAACGTAGTGTTTTCTCACCTCTGAACCTTTGCATAAACCATTCTCTCTGCTTAAAATGACTTCTTCGTTTCCTCCACCAATCCATGAAGCTTTCCTCCTTCAAGACACTTTGGAAACTCAACTCTCCTACATATGCCTTCCCTATCACTTCCTTGAATCATTTATAATTGTACACATGTGAAGGTTGGGTGGCTTATCTTAACTGGCTAGATAACCCAAGCAACAAAGCTTGGCCTAAGAAAGAATAGCTAGTCTCATCTTTCTACTCTATGTTTGTTTATTGGGAGGGGGTGGTGGGGATGGTTGGGAAGGACTGGCTAGGAGTGTTCCAGTGCGTGGCTCAAGGCTAGTTTATCACCCTTGAAACAGAGTTTGCTTCATATGCCAATATTATCCTTTTACTTAGTTGTTCTTGGTAACTGTGTGTTTATTTCATTTGTATTTGCCTGTCTCCACCATCCAATTCTATTTATTTCTTCCATGTATGGAGTCTTTTGAAATCAACAATGTTAGAATTATTATGTGTTTCTACGAAGAAGAGTGAGAATACGTTGGTTGATGCTGCCACCGTCACAAACTCAACTGCCTGCAGAGCCCAGGCAAGTTACAGAAATGTGGAAAGATACAGTGTTAGACAGGGAGCAGAGGCTATGGAAACCAGAGCATACCTGCCCAGCCTAGGGGCATTCAAATGCAAAACTTCACCCCTGCCAGTCCAATTTGGCCTTTTAGTCACTAGTTTGTCACCCCAGATACCCTCATTTCTTGCTCTGAGCCTGGGAGGTATGTTGGTGGTGACAGGGTGATTAGCTATATTTTATTGGTGAAGGAATTGAAACACAGAACAGTAACTTTACAAATGTCACACAGGAAAATCAGCTTCGTGCACATGGCTTATTCAAAGATAGGAGATTGCAAAAAGGTAAAAGAAAAAGTGTGACCTAAAACCTGGAAGTGAATGAGTAAACAATTTCCTTAAAGAAAAATATTATCTAATATTTGGAAGCAGTTTTTGATATAGTCAATAAGTTTTAAAACCATAATTGGGACTTCCCTAGTGGCGCAGTGGTTAAGAATCCGCCTGACAATGCAGGGGACACGGGTTCGAGCCCTGGTCCAGGAAAATCCCACATGCCGCAGAGCAGCTAAGCCCGTGCGCCACAACTACTGAGCATGCGCTCTAGTGCCCATGAGCCACAACTACTGAGCCCACTTGCCACAACTACTGAAGCCCATGTGCCTAGAGCCCGTGCTCTGCAACAAAGAGAAGCCACTGCAATGAGAAGTCCGCGCACCGCAACAAAGAGTAGCCCCCCTCAGTAGCCCCTGCTCGCTGCAACTAGAGAAAGCCTGCGTGCAGCAACGAAGACCCAATGCAGCCAAAAATAAATAAATAAAATAAATTTATTTTTTAAAAAAGTGGTTAAGGTAGTAAATTTTTTAAAACAAAAAGCATAACTGAATCAGTCAGTCCTTTTTTCTGTGATTTGAATACAAACCACACACACACACACACACACACACACACACACACATTTTATGATTAAATTATAATTACCTTGGGAAATTTGGCATCTTGCCCTTCCTAAGGGATTTTGACTAATATATGAATTACCTTGATTTATAGAAAACCTAATTTTAAGGAGAGAATTGTTCCTTTCCTAGATGTCTTACAGGTTTTTTTTTTTTTTTTTTTTTGTCTTACAGGTTTTTATTTTTTTTGTTTGTTTTTTAAGATTAAGATTTATTTACTGTTATTACCCTTAGCTTTGAAGGGAGAAGAAGGTTGGGTAACAGAGCCTAGAATCCACTTTTTAACGTGGATGTTTTGAAATTTTTATTCACTTCTACTACAAGCTGAGAAGTAGGCAAAGCATATTCTGCAAATCAAGCCCGTTAAAATTCCACTGCAAAGCGTGGACTTGACTGACTGCAAGTGGAGCTGTCAGCTCGTACAGGCGTCACTGTCAAAGGGCCGTGTCATCTGTCAGTGTCGGTTCCAGCTCACTGTTCCACATAGAGAGAATGCACTGTTGCCTCCCAATTGATAACACGCTGCCAGAAGCATGTTACTTTCTCATCCGTCTTCTTGTAGCTGTCAAAAATGGAATCCATTAATTAGTTCGTTCTTGTGAATTTTAGTTGTTCTAAAGACATGTAAATTTCAAAGTAAGACAAATAAAAATTCCAACCCAAACCAAGATGCCCATAAGGACTCAAAATCCCAAAGTGGCCCTTGTTGCTGACAGTAGTGGGTACTGACCAGCTAAACTCTGCCTTAAGAGAATGTAATGATGTGGCTAGTTTCCCATCCCTTTTAATGAGAGCACGCTTCCCAAGGCAGCAGAGGGAATGTAGAGACGGGTAGAGAAAAATGCGGGAGACGCCCTGAACATGGCTCTAACTAGTCAGGTAGTTTGACAAAACTTAGGGAGTCTGGTTGCTATTGCTACTGCATGATTACCTTTTTGTATTTTATTCCTCTCCAGTGGCTTTCAAAAATATTTGGATGGGCTTTATTTCCCTCATTGTGGGGGGGTCCCACGAAGCCTAGGCAATTCTGTAAACTCCATATACTTTAGACAGGGTGCCTCATGTGCAATTCACTTCCACACTCCAATATACAGTATATCTACGAATTGAAGGAATATTCTATAAGAAACTGGAAACAAATACATTGAATAATCTTTCTGTCTGATAGAGTATATTGCAAAAATGAATATGTTTAGCTTAACCCAATTTCTTCCCTCTCTACCTTTTCAAGTCAGTGATAAAGGATTGCAGTGACACTAAATTATTTTATTCTACTCAATTCAGTAAGCATTTATTAAGTGGCTACTCTGTGTAACTCACCGTGTTAGATACTCTGGGAAATACAAAAATGATTCAAATACAGTCTTAGTCCTCTAGAAGCTCATGCTTTAGAGAGAGAAGCAAATGCATACACAAAGAACCCTAATTCATGATAGACTGGAGGAAATATTAAACAATGAGCCATGAGAGAAGAAAGAGGAATGTGCTCCATCCCAGGGGCTCTGAGAGGGAGGGACTGCCGGAGCGAGTAATGTCAGAGCAAGGCTTTGAAGAATGGGCGGTCTACACATGGCTGTAAATCCTCGATTTTAAAGGATACACCATATATGGAGGAAAAACACACCAAAGGAGTGTGTTTGCAAATGACCAGGAAAATAGAACTTGCACAAGTGGAGGTGTTTGGGGAAGAGCTTTCCAGCAGGAGGGAGGGCTGGTCCAGTCCAGGGCAGGGAGGATTCTGGGACAGAGACATCCTTCTAGGCACTGTGCATTTTACCAAAGCCAACAAAGAAGGCACTCCTTTTGTGAAAAATGTACAGGGGAGTAGTTTACTGTGATTATACCCAAGGATGTGTAGTGTAAATAAATGGTAAATATAACCAGAAGTATCTTTCTGAAATTTTTTTTCTTCTTTCCAGGTTTTCTTTCCAGTATAATATACAATAGAAAAGTAGGATCACTAGAATGAACAAAAAATAAGATAAAAAATAATTTAGCAGAATTTCTTTTTTAAGATCCTCAAAACATCTGGGGAATTCATTTCCCACAAACAGCACAATAGTTTGGGATGATTTTAAGGCCCAGGAGGGAAGGGACTTTGTTTTGCTCCTTGTTGAATCCCTACCACTCAGAAGAGTGCGTGGCTCATAATAGGAACTCCATCGGCATCTAAGTGCACTTGTCGCAAAACCTATCAACTGTAGCTCAGCCAAGTCTCAGAAGTGGAACAAACATGGCTCATCTTTTGCTGCCCTCATACAGCAGGGATAACTTCAGTTTGAGATGAAATGTCACTGGAAGGACAATTGCTTTTTACTAGGGGTTTAAAATATGAACTTTTGTCAATTAATTTGGTGACAGTTATTTCTTATGTTTTGAGTAAAACTGATTTAAAAGGGAAGAAACCTTAAATGACCAGCAGAAAAATGAACTATCAACAAAGGAATTTTGCTAATGCTAAGAATGTTTGAAATGCTTGTGTTTCTAGCTGTAAGATGCTAACGATAAGGTTATACCTAGAATGAGGTGAGATTGTCAGCCGTCTGATTAAGTCAGTCCCCCTAACTAGCCAATTTAAATATTCAGTCAGAAAGTGCATTTTATATGCAGAAAACTTGTTTGACTGCCTTCACGTCTAAGTAAGCCAGATAACAGTAACTCTACGCTTCTCTTTGGGATATATAGGCCTAGCTGTGGTGTATATAGGATGAAGAAGTTAAGCGACTGTTTCATTCCTTGATAGCTGCAGGTAATTTACTTATGGGCTTCTGAGCGAATAGGAGTCAGTGAGGTGACCCCTGTAAACTGAGACAATGAGGGGGCACACAGAACAAACATTAGTGACTGCTGAGAGCCTCGTGCAGATGTAGGCAGGAGCAAGATTCCAAGTGCTCGACACAGACCCTAAGAACGGGCACCGGTTGCAGGTCGTGGTTCAGAGTCCTGAGGGTCCCCTTCTGGGCCAGGCCTTTAGTTGCAGGACAGTGAGGGAGAGGCCAGGGCAGCAGGTGTAGGGGGCAGCGGGTGTGAGGCAGGCGTGCTTATGGCCGCAGCCATTTACCACTGGTACAAAAGCAGTGATCTCTTAACAGTCAGTCACACCAGTGCACCCCAACTGAAAATTATCCTTGAATATTGGTATAAAATCTGGTTTCCACCCACGAGGAGTGTTAATGAGTACTCAGTCCCATTCAGCAGAACATCCCAGCCAGACTCAACATTAGACCAACCGACCAGAGGGGAGAGTCCAGAAAATTGACTGGGCCCTGTATGTCTGTGACTAGATCCAGCGTACGATCTCAGATCCTGCCTGAAACTCTAATCCCTGCCTGGCTTCAGTAGGATCGAGTGGTGCCTGTTGGAGGCTGTTGACACATATCACACAGAGGAATCAAAGGGCTCCCTTTAAATAATCAGCAATTGGGGTGTCATGCTTCTGGAAGGTTCTTCACACACCTCTGACACAAGGTTACTCTTCACAGCAAAACCCAGCTCTCGAAATCCAATTCTAGAACGTAATGCAAGCTCAACACGTAAATGACAGAATTGACACTGCCTCGGTTATTTGGCCATTCTAATCCCTTACAGTCAGTAGCAACATCTTCCTTCCCTCGGACTAGCTTTCCTCCCTCTCTTTCCCTTCAACTCCCCCCGCCCTGCCACACACACCCAACCTTCCCTCCACAATGTTTATTAAAACCAACTATGTGCTAGGGACAGGAAGTAACTTTAAACAGGAGGTCATTTTAACACTTAACTGCACACCAGTATTTCATCTAAGGTCCAGCCCAAGATCCTCCCACCCACAGCAAACTGCTTTCACTCTGTGGGTGCAAGGGTGATGCACGCAATGGGAGATGCATGCTGTGGAGGTAGGTTACTGTAGGAAGAGTGAATCTTGGAGGAAAGATCCGTACAACAGGAAAAGCCGTCCATCACAGAGAGGTGAAAAGCTTTGCCACAGTGATACCAAAGCCCTCTCTTCATGCACATGTTTCGGTGGCCCTGATAAGAACAGGATACTGTGGTCCTATCCACGCAAGTGCCATCTGACGAGTTGATCTCAGGTGCCTCCACAAGTCAGATGGTCTGTCACTAACTTGACTTCAATCCCATCCGACTTAGGTATCAGTCAAAAATAGGCTGGTTTACCTAGCAAAAATCCTTTTTTAAAAATGAACATACTTCTGGATGTTGGAAGGCCATCTATGCCCTTTCCATTAGAGGGATCCCTTAGAAACACCTGACTGCTCATTTAACTTTCTTTTGTATACTGAACATATTTATCCTTGACTGTGAACTCCTGTCGTAAAATAAGACAGGAATTTGGTTAGTTGTCTATAAATAATAAAGCAAGATCTATTAACCTAATTTCTCTGTGTAAGTCTTCCCCTTCTAATTGAATGCTTTTCTCTTTCTTTCATTAAAGTCAGCTCCCTGTGACCTTTAAATTCAGTTAGAAAAGTTAATCCTCTGGTTAATCTGGACCAATTGGTTTCTGAAACACCACTCAGCGACAAACCATTATTTCTAGCTCTGTTTTTAATTGGTTAGAATGTTACCGCTGTGAGATTCAGTAGCTGTCAGATTTGCCCGCTAGCCAGTCTGAGCTTTCTGGATGTATTCCAAGTCATTAAAGCAATAAAGCAACATCTCCTGCTCAAGCCCGGGATATTTATCCTGAACCCAAGCCCAGTGCTCTCTCTTTCTCTTATTTAATTAAGGCCTAAGGAACATTGGAAGAACTGAAGATTGGGGACAAGTACACTTTGGGGAAAAAAAAAATTCTGAGGTTCAGCTTTTTAATGTTAAGTGCTCTTTTTGAATTAGTAAGTGAAATTGCCATACACATCACAACTTAGCACTGATGCTAAATATATGTTTTCTCAGATATTTCATGACTTTTGTCTCAGCTTTGAGTTTTCCCCTTTACCAAAGAGCCCAAAGGAACCCAATATGTCTCAGAGTTAGAGTATTATTGATTTAACCTCAAACAAATAATTTATGACAATTATTTCACTCTTATAAAGAATAGAAGATCCTGTGTTTTCTTTTGAATTGTCCTATTAGTACCTGAGGAGCCACAACTAATAACAGATGATCATTTCAGTCATCCTTTTAAACGATCACCAGATCAAAAGAGATCATCACATACATTTTTTCAGCTCTGTATGTACCTAGTGAGGGGGCTGCATCAGAATCCTGGATTGAGGTCTGAGCTTCCTCCTGAGTGGCTGAGTGATCATGCTTTAGAGACTCAAGTTCTCTGGATTCCAGTGGCCTCATCTATACGATAGCAGTAAAATACTATTTATCTTAGAGTTTTCTAAGTGGTGAGTAGTCATGAAAAAACATATAGGACAGTCTTAGAAAACACTGACAGTGATGCAGTCAAAATTTTATTAACATAAAATCTCCCATTAAAGGAGTCCTTGGAGCGACAGGCAGAGTCAGATGTATTCCCTTAAATGGGAGAAGCTTATTCGTCTTGAGATCTTTCTTCCCTTCACTCTACCCAGGTGCTCCCAGCTGCCCGTCTCCTGGTGTCTCACGCCCAGAGTTCCTGCTCCAGCTTCTTGCTTCTCCTGGGCCCTTGATTGGCCTGACTTGATTAAGGGGGGAGTGGTCGAGAGGATGTTTCTGCATCCACTACATGGATGTTTCTTCCATGTGGAAATGTCCCTGCCAGTGAAACCCTCCTGGTCCCGTTCCCTCTCTCACTTACTCGGTCCTTTGGAAGGTGGAGTCACTTATCACACTGGTAAATGTGGAAAGGATGAACTGGGTGTGCTTGGCCCAACGCTTCCCTCATTGTCTCAGTGCCACGTGTCATCGTTACTCCCAAGCACATGACAAGCTCCACGGTAAAGGCCCTGAGCCAGGAGGTATGGTCCCTGGCAGTTGCCCATCAAGGGGCTGGTAATTCTGTCTAATTCTGTGCTTAGTGTTACAGGTCTCCTTGTCTGCAGATTTGAGCCAGATTCTCCACTGTGAGTTTTATCACTTTGGTCTTCTTTCTCTCTTTCTCTTTTGTGTTATTTAATTGATTCAGATCTCAGATGAAGACGGGTCTTATTTATTTTCTATTGGACCCCCTCAAACCCTCCAAACTTACAAACCTATATACTTCTATCCGTTACTCTGTGCTGAGCTTCATATCCATACATCAACTGTCCTTTAAAGAATTCTAGCTGTATGTTCCATTAGTACCTAAAATTCATGCCAGAAAAACCTAAACCAAACAAACTAATGTCTTTATCTTTCACCTGTCTCATTAGATTGCAATCATGTATTTGCATGTCTCAGTATGAGTACCCCGAGGGCAGGGATCTGGCATAACTCCAACACTCACCTAATGTGTAGAGCGTGCTGGAGGCTCAAGAAGGTTTACTGAGTGAAGGAGCAACAGGGAAACTGCTGGGATGTGAGTGCAGTGGACCAGCCGCCTTTTTTTTTTTATTTTTTATACAGCAGATTCTTATTAGTTATCTATTTTATACATATTAGTGTATATATGTCAATCCCAATCTCCCAATTCATCCCTCCACCATCACCCCCCCCTCATCCCCCCCGCCACTTTCCCCCCTTGGTGTCCATTCTGCTGTCTGCCCTCTGGTCCAGCCGCCTTTTGTGTCCCGGCCCTCTTCAGCTGCCCCAGCTCCGCACTGACCCAAAGGTCCCAGGTCAGGGCTACCAGCAGAGCTACACAAAGACTGCCGAGCGCACAGAAGATGAGAAGTCAACTCCAAGGGCCCTCAGCTCAGAACTGAGTACCAGCCCAGCACAGCTATTCTGCTAACGCAGATGACCCCGTCATTGTGTCACTAGATAGGAGGGCACACCATCCTCATCCCCTTGACCTCTGTGCATCCCCTAATTGGGCTCCATTCCTCTGATGGACCCCTAAACCCCTCCACTGCATTCTCTGGATCACACCCAAATCCCCTTTATCCTTAACCTACTCTCCCAGCATTCCTTCCTCTTTCTTATTCTAAATAAAATCTGACCCATACCCTGAAGGCACTGCCTCCCCTGCAGCCTTAAGGAGTGGAAGCTATTTTTCTTGCACTCTACCCACAGATGGACCTGGAGCTGAGGTAGCTTCCTTCCTCCTCATTTCCTTCCAGATCACTCACCCTCTCTCCTGACTTTAAGCCTTCAGCGCTTTTGAGGCTCTTGCTATCAGCCAAACCAACCGGAATTTCTACCAACCCCCAGTCATCCCATTCATTCCTCAAAGATGCTACACCAAGCTGGCTGTCACCTCTTCACACTACTTCAGTCTTGCTGATTCTTATATCCAAGGGGATGACACTTCTGATATACCAGCTTCTCTCTCCAATGACTTGTCCTCTACCGTATCTCAGTCTTTTTTTCTTGTGGTCGTATTCTAGACTTTGTCATTACCAATATCTGTAACCCCTCATAATCTCAATTACAAGCCTCCTTCTATCTTTTCTGCTTATTCTCTCTAGTACCCTGATTTCCATAACATTTCACTTGGGACCCCCAATTCATTGACTTCACCCCCTCTTCACTATTCACTATTTCCTTCGTGTCTTCATTTCTTTCCTAATCCAATGACATTTTGACAAATATATAATGGAAATGTGAAAGTAAAAACTGTAGAATAAAAAAGAGAAATGAGGGAAAAAATATTTTAAAATCCAAAACAATAATCCTAACATGCATATTGAAAAATCCTAAATATTTCCTCAGAATTTTGGGATTGATTTTCCTTCTACTGTTGGACCAGGAAGTCATCCTTCAGGACTATGTTTAGTCAGGGTTTCAGGGCTATTCTTTCATTAGTCTTTGTATCAGGTAGATAATTTAGGAGCCCTTCACACAGCAACAAAAATTGTCAAGGCCTCAAAATACAAGTTGTTTTGATGGCATAGAACAACCAAAAATGTTGTCAAGTTAAAGTACATTAATTTGACAATATGTCTTACTCTAAAGGTCCCTGTGATAAAATGATTGTATGAAAAGTTATAGTCAAATTCATTTCTGGAACCCATTCTGCTGCTGGGCAGACAAACTCAACGTTAATTTTAGCTTTCTTCTGAAGCATCTGATGAAGTGACTGATAACTTCATTAGAGTAGGTGGATATGGCTGTTATTATGTATTAACAATCAATTCTGAAGGGAGAAAGACGTACACAACAGTGCTGAGATGAAAGAAGCACTAACTTATGACTGTTCTGTGTGAAAACAAACCATTTGACAGAAATATACATTATAATAATTTGGAAACTCATTTAAAATAATTCATTCACATTCAACTACAGATGGAAAATAACGTGGGAAATAAAGTGAGTAAAAGCTTACCTTAAAAATTTACCTTAAAAATAATTTCCTATACTGGTTACGTCTACTACAGGGAAAAAAAAAAAAAAAAAAACAATGGGAAGAAAAAGATGTCATCAAATACAGAGGGGAAAAAAATTAGAGTGGAAATACCAATTAAGTAGCAAGTCTATACAACATTGGGTTAAAATGAGAAAAATTTAGGGATATTTGGAGATTAAGATATGTGTGTGTGTGTGTGTGTGTGTGTGTGTATATCACTGTGAATTTAGTAAGAAATAACATTCTGTTATTTTCTTCTGTACCTTTCAAATTTTACCACTATGGAATGAATTGCATTGGAATTGACACAGAAAGGATGGATCCTTATTAACTCTTTGCCTAGAGAGGAAAAAAAAAAAATTCAATTAAGTACCAAGAGAGTTGTAAACTGGCCCAGGTCTGGAACTTGTAAAACTTCCCAGGAAATTGGAACAAAGAAAAGATGCTAATTTCTCACAGTAGAGGGGAAACATCCTTTTAATTGGATCAGATTATTTTTTATCTCCTGGATTTTGAAGACTGACCAGAACAATAAGTACCTCCAATAAATTTTGACAATATCGAAGTGACTCAGAGATTAGAGAATTCTACCATTCTTTTACCTGACAGGTAGCAAGGATCAGGGAACTAACAGAGGGCTGGTGTCAGCAGTACTGAGTAATGTTCATGAGGCGGTAGCTACTGGGAAACCTCACAAAGATTTCAGAACTTCTCTGGGCCTCCATTTTCCCTGTTTTTTGGAATTCATACTTTGTATAGGCAGAATTTATATGATGACTTTAACTGCTCTATAACACACATAAACAAACATATACATACATGTATACATATATGTATACTCTATGTGTATATACATAGCTATATATATATACTTTTTTTTTTACTTATTACCGTGGGTCCTAAATTCATTAGAAAGTTGATAACAAATAATACAAATGGATAAGTTTGTTCTAATGTCTCCATCCATTTTCCCAAGAAGAACTGGTCAGGAAAACTGATTGCCCCGCTTTATAATGTTGATGAAGAGACAATGGCTGAGTTTTAACTTAACATGGAAACTTGGTTAATTATTTTTCATTTAAAGAAAAATTTTGCTCTTTTCTGATTATGAAAGTAGTATATGCTCATTGTAGAAAATTGGAAAGGAAAAAATAATCATCCATAATCTTACCATGCAGAGGCATCAATTGACATTTTGGCAGATGACTTCCAATATTTTTCTACATTTTTTATTTTACCTATCTGAGATTTTACTGTAAAAGCGATTTTATACACACCTTTTAAAAGTTAATCCCATAAACTTTGCCCCATTCAAAACTTTTATAAACATTAACAGATTATGAGTAAGCTTGGCAAGGGGCCAAGGAAGGTTAAAATAATGAGATTTCTTTTTTTGTGAGATTGTCTTCAGCAGAATGCATTTGTGGGAGTGAAGTTGGAGACATGGCAAAAAATAAGGAAGCTGTTGCAATAACCCAAGAGGTTGGTGATGAATGGTGGTATTGAGGGGGAGGAACGGACAGAGTGAAGATATATTAAGGGGATAGAATCTATTGCCTCAATTTTCTGGGCAACTTAAAGTCAGTTGGTGGTGTTACCGCACCCATTTTCTGAGACACACGGTTCTACTTCATCTTTCTCCTTTCTCCTTTCCCTTCTACTTCTCACTTACCTTATTCTCTAGTCTTTTCCCCAATGTTCCTTCTTCTGTTACTCAAACCAGATCTACCCATGACACCTAAGATATGGCTTGACTCTTTGGTCTTCTTCCAGAATTCAGGACCCTGAAGGCCCTGTGGGAATAGTGCAATCTGACAGAGGAGGGGTCTAATGTAGATGTCAGAGCCACTGATTTAATAAAAATTCGTAAACCACAAAACAATCTCTAACGAGGCACTGACACTAAAAACCCTAACAGGAGAAATTCCCGTATTTACTCCATCAGAGAAGACCATTCAAGATAAACAGTAACAGGTAAACCTGAGGGAGGGGGGAGAATCAACAATGATTGTAATTACAATTCTTATCAATCTGATGGGAATTGATACATTTCACTAAATAAAGTAAATTTTATAGTAAAGGATGACACAGTAGGAAAATTTCCAGGCAACTGAATAAGATTAATAGGTAGTGTGAAGAGCACCTGAGGCTAGGAATATCAGATTTTAAAACCCTCAGATCCGTGTGTCTATCATCTATGGATGTTCACTATTTGCCTGAGGAATGGGTGGTGGTACTGTTCACTACCGTGGACAAGTGTCTTTTACTGGAAGGCAGCAGAAAGTAGTGACTAGAACAGACTGTGGTCAACTCAGCACCATCCCCAGTTCCTTCTGAACTCTCCCTTGCATCACAGGGGAGAAGCCTGGGAACTCTTATTTTCCAGAATTTTTTGTCTGCAGGGATACAGATTAGATTCCATCAGTGAGAGGCACTCCCATGAAATTTAGAAAGTGAAAGAGAAGAGAAAACATTAGTCTCTGGCAATGGCTAGTGCACTGACATTAGCAGGCAAAACACATGGAATTTTGCTGGCAGCTTCCAGGCATCCACCTAAGAATCAACCAATCTGTGCTGCAGAAAGTTGAAATCACCCGTGGCGACTTTTCCTGCAATTCCGACCTATCTAGATATTCTGAAAACCTTATCCCAGTGACTGAGGAAAATAAGCTTCCAAAAAAATGTTAGCTGTTCCCTTTATATATAATGAGGTAGAATAATACTAGCAATAATGTGCTCAGCAAATCCCTGTTTCTCCCCTGTCCTTGTGGCTGGTGTGTGCTCTCCTTAGAATGAAGTAGAGCAGAAGCCACAACTTAGAATGTGCCATTGGGCAGGGATAATAAAAGTGTGATTTCTGCAACCCAAACTTTAAAAGAATGAACTAGAACTCTGGACAAGGCCAGTGATCTGTGGCATGACCGGGGCTGGATTTGATTACCACAAACATTCTCTGGGTGGATGATGAAATAGAGGCTTGAGTGGCTGCTGGTTAGAGTAGAAATTGGGAAATCTCATCCTTCCAACTATTGCTTTGTGCTCCTAGAATCTGATTCTCAGGGAACTTCCTTCCTCTCTAGTTCTCTGTGGGTGGGCAGTAAATATTCCAAAGAAGGAAGGAAGTTGGGAGATCAACTGCATTTGAAGATGATTAATTCAAAGAGAAGCAGGACCAGATGAATCCGACTTTATCCTTAAGGAAGAAAAGACCTAAAGTGTGAATTCATTAGAAGCTTCTCTGTGACATTAGTTTAAAGGAGTTACGAAATGGAAGAGGAGCTGACCCCAGATGGGCTTTATGATGGAAACGTTACATATTTCAGAGCATGGTGTATAACAGAGAAGCTTGGCAGAGTGGTCTGTTAGGATGTATGCAGAGGGACTTACAATCCCACTGGGGGCTCACAGGTGAGGTAGTGAAGATTGCTGTAGTCATGCTTCTGCCCAGGAAGAGGCTGTTGGTATCACGAAGGCTCACTGGCTTCTGCTTAACCAGAATTTGAGCAAAGTCATACTTTGTAGTTTTTCACTAAAAGCCACATCTCCGAGTCACTAGCTCCATAAGGAAGGGCAGCGATGTGAATTACTCCCCAGAGTAGATCTTACTATGGTTCAGGAAGAGGTGACAGGGTGGCCCTCTGGGAATGAGCTGGGATGGTGGGCTGTCCTCTGATTCTCATGGGGGTTGCCTCACAGAGTACAAATGCTTTCCTTGTACCCATATCATTCAAGATTCCTAAAAGTCCACCTCTTTCTTCTTTCTTTTCATGGAAACTTCAACTTATTTTCATTTCCCTATTCTGTTGTTTCCAGTGGAGTTAAAAAACAATTTCAATTAGCCAATTTAGAGACAGTAACTATCTGTTATTTCTTCTTTCATTGACTTTATTTAATTTTAGAATGTAAGTAAGAATCTCCCACTTTTCAAAATTCAGGCTCTGCCACATAGCACAGGGAGATCAGCTCCGTGCTTTGTGATCACCTAGAGGGGTGGGATAGGGAGGGTGGGAGGGAGATGCAAGAGGGGGGGGATATGGGGATATATGTATATGTATAGCTGATTCACTTTGTTATGAAGCAGAAACTAACACACCATTGTAAAGCAATTATATTCCAATAAAGGTGTTAAAAAAAAAAGTAGTTTTCTTATTTATCGTTTTTTCTTTTCTATTAAAAGAGAGATTTTAAAATTTAGCCTTAGGGTCAGTTTTTTATGCTAAATATTCCAATACAAGAAGGAATAATAATTATGGTTTTTAAATATGTGGTATTCATACCTGTTGCTGTATGTAGGGAAAGAAACTTACCTGAATGAATTTATAGGGACATTGACCGTTTACTTGCTACATGCCACGTGCTAACGTAAGCATATTTTATGAATTATTTCAGTTAATCCTCACAATAAACCTTAGGACTACTGTTATTGCCATTTTACAGATGAGAAAACTAACCCTTAGAGGTATTTAATAACTTGCACAAGGTTACACCACTAAAACTTAAGAGGACTAGGATTCGAATCTAAGCAATCTGGCTCTAGAACCTACACTCTTAACCATGAAGCACACTGCCTCCAAGAATAAAGAATGTTTTCTGTGGCACCAGCTTCCAGCCCTCTCTAAAAATGGCGCCAAGCCTTCTCGTTGTGAGATAGCAATTCATCTTCCCCAATCAAATTAGCCTTTGCTGTTGGCCAGACGGCCCTCAACCTCCCACCACCCAGCATATGTTTGGTCTCCAGGGCACAGGTCCTGCACCTTCCTCACCACCCAGCCGTGACCAGAGTAGACCCCCAGATCCCACCAACGGCTCCTGCGGTAACACAGGTGAGGCCATATCATAGCACCTCTCAGGGAGGGAGTTACAAACCTTACGGGGAAGCACATCGCCCCAAATGCCTTGAACTACATGGATTACTTTGTAAATTATCATATTATGAGACTCAGAAGTTATAATAGTGAACGATTTACAGTAATTTATTTAATCTCCAGCCTGAGTTGATGAGGACCATATCACCTTTCTACCTCCACCAGGGCAATGTGCTTGCAGTCTACACTTGGCCATAATACTATCTTTCGTTTGTGAGGAGCTTTCAAGTTTACAAAGTGCTTTCACATCAATTTCTGGCTGAATTTTCACAATAATCAACCAGTTTAACCCCACTGTCCCCATTTACAGATGAGCACGTTGCAGTTCAGAAAGATGAAGTGCCTTGGCTCAAGGTCACACAGCAAGAGCAGACTTTACACCTAAAACCCATGTTTCCTGTCTCAGAATCTAGAGTGCATTGTTATTACGATGTTACTTAAGGTAGAATTTCACCTTCATTTGTTTTCATTTCCCGAGGTAATATGTATCCTACATACTTTCCTGTGTCCTCTATCTGGCTTTTAAGTAGGTAATGACCACCTAATCAACCTTGATGACTCGAGTCTTAGATAATCCCTTCTGTCTGCAAGAGTCACTGTCACCTTCTAAATAACTTTGAGATTATTCTTGACGTTTATAGCCAGGATTCAGCAAATCTGTAAGAATAGACAACTTTTAAGAAATTGAATAAGAGCCATTTTAGTGTTATTGTAGTCAGATTACTGGATTAAGTAGGGTGGAAAATGAACCCCCAAGAGTGTACATTTGGGCAAGTCAGTGCCCTTCCCCAAGCTCAGTTTTCACATTTGAAATCCAAGGGCATCGGATTAGCATTAGATCATCCTTAAACTCTCACATTTTCTGAGTCTGATCTTTCAAGCTGAGATCTAAAGGAAAGCTGTGAACGTGGAGACAACAGGAAGCCAGCAGGAAGAAAGGGAATAAAGCAGGCTCTTGTCACCTCTGAACCACTACCCCTGTGTTCCAGGTCACACAAGATAAGAGCTGGGGAGAATGTGGAAAGCTCATGGGGCCACTGTCAGAGGTGTTCCTGTACAGTCTCACCTCAACCCCACAGCCTTGCCCCCGAGTCTCTGTAGACGCCCAGAGAAGGGGCTTCAGCATCCTTTTCAGAAACGGCTATCTACTGCCAGTAAGGTCTTCCTTATGTATCTCCTTGACCACCCACATCATCTATGCCTTGCTCCTTTTCTTCCAGTTCCTGTGGTTGAAAGATATTTGATGACAGCCAGTGGTATAACAGCCAAAACCGAGAAGCTGTTTGGCCAAGATTGGGACTCAAACTTTAGAGACTGTGCAGGGAAACTTTCTTAAGGTTCAGTCACAATGGAGGATGTCGTGGTTGAGTCTCAGCATCCACCTTACCCTTCCCAGATGTTCAGCCACCCTGTGGTTTGGGGGCTTAGCTCCAAGCTCAAGTTCTGAGACACATAAGCCAAGGATGGGATTGTGGTGTTTCTCTTGCCAGTAATTGGTTTAGAAACCCAGGCTTGGGCCAATCAGCAAAAAGCATTAGTCCTATGGCAGGGAATGATTTGTGCAGGGATTGATTCTCCCATGTAATCTCTGGACCTCTTGACTACTACATGACCCTTGCCCATTCAAGTCCACCACACCAGCCTCCTTGTTGTTTCTTGAACATGAACATGCCCTGAGGCTCTTCAATGCACCGTTCCCTCCACCTGGAGTGATTCTCTACACACAGTCTAATGCTAACTCTCCTTCGAGTCTTTGCTCAAGTGCCACCTTCTCAATGAGACCCACTCTGACCATCCTATCTGAAGTTACAACCAACTCCTTCATCACTCTAGGTTTCTTTGTTTTCCTCCTCCCCCCCCCATAATACTTTTAAAGCATTCTATATAATGTAATTATTCATTACATTTATCATTACATGTCTCCTCTCCCTCAGGTGTAAGGCCCCTGGCAGGGAGCTTTGTCTTGTTCACTGCTTCACCCTAAGTGCTTACCTGCCTGCCATGGTCAACACTCAATGCCTTCCCTATTGCACACTTGTGCAATCAGTCACAATCTGGATCCATTTTACCTGGGTAGACTTTACCTGTCTGAAATTTTATGAAGCTCAAAGAGGAAGAGGTCACTGCAGGGGTGACTGGACTAAAATGAGGATAAAGCCAGAGAATAGAAGTGGCAAATCAGTGGAGCCCAACATGGGACTTTACACTTTGAAATGTGGGGTGCTGTGTAACCCACCACCAGAGGAAAATGCAAAGGGCCAGGAAGACAAGGAGATTGTCCAATTTGATAACTAGAACTCTTGTCCAGAGGCTGTTAACTGACCTCTAGAGTTCTTTACACTTTAAACCACTTCTTAAAAAACAAACAAGCAAAAAACATCTCTCTTAAATCCGTGCATGGTCGCCCTGTGTGGTATGCAGGGAATAATTTTGCTCTAAAGAGTTACTTTTGGTACTTTCTTTCTCCCCATGGAAAACATGGTTTTCTCCTGGAGACAACACCATAAGACAAATCTTCCCACGTCTGAGACATTGTGTCTTTCCTGGCGTTGTGGTCTTCCCATCTCCCTCTCTCCTGCCCCCTTTGAGGCTACATATGATGAAGAGATGCGGCTTTGGTCGTCATAACGGGTTTGGGCCTGCTATGCCTGGGCAAGAGCTACGAGGAAGCTTTTCCCTGAGGGGGCAAAATGAATCCCAGGTCTCCCATAGCATTTGGATTCTCAAGCTTTCAAAAATTCTCCATGAACATGGGCCAGAAACAACACAGGCTATCTCAATTTCGTCTAAACAGAAAATAAATTTAAAGAAATCCATTGTGCTAAAATTATAATATGGAACCCATGGGCATTCTAAAGGGCTACCTGGAGGTTTGCTGTGGAAATTTTATGAGATGTTGTTCTGTGAGCTGTAGCATTATCATAAAAACAGTTGGGCCTTGCAAGTGGCTGCCTTTCTCTCTCTGAAAGGGCTGTGGGAGGATATAAGTAGAATTTAGGTGTAGAGTTTGGGGAAAAAAAAAAGAATTTTAGAGAAGTGATGGATTTGGGGGGTGTATACAAATTCCACAAAGATCTATTTACAGGCACTCTGTGTAACTTCAGAGCCAATTGGGAAAAACAGAACTTCAATATGAAAAAAAAAAAAAGGCTCACTGGGCCCAGTGGTAGGAGGCTGACACCCATCCTGAGGGCACAGGTCTTTTGTATGGTGATCGCAGGCCTTCCCGGGGCTAACTGAGTGAGGGACACAGCATGGCATGCGCCAGGACCCCAGGACTCGACACTGTAGCCCAGTCAGAATATATCCTCACCTTTCCTGGCAAAATCCCACATACCTATCCCCTTAGGCAAGTCTAGACCAATATTAGTAAGAAAAAAATGTATTCACAATGATAACATGTTCCACCCTCACACACACACGACCCTGAAGATCTGAAGTGATGCTATTTAAAACAGTACGCTAAGAGAAGTAATTAGAAAATATTTTACAAAGAGGAAGAAACAATCATTTTAAAATTTGAACATATAAATTAAGAGGCACAATCTCTCATTTCTCTAATTTCCCTCTTAGTCGGCAGACTCCTTTTTTCTGTGTTCTTCACAGAGCAATTTTGTCCTTGAACAATTTCCCATCTTTCTCAAGACATGAAGAAAACCTCTCTAAAAAACTCAACCCAGCAGTTCGAACTGCCCTCTTTCCTCATGGAGCACATAGGCAGAGGAATACACAAAAGTACTCTGCTGTTGTTTTTATTTGTCTCTTCCATTCTGTAACCTCAGACATACCGCTCAATCACCCTAGGGCTCATTTTGCAATATGCCCTGTGAAGAACTTCAGTCTCTTTCACAAAGTTCCCGTGGTATTATGAACACAACCTAAGCAAAACAACCAACGCTTTGACAGTCTTCTCGACTTTGAAGTATAATTAGTTCCTTAACTGAGACACAAACATTGAACCCATTCTTGAATTCAAGCATCAGCCATCCACCCCTTGAAGAAGATACAATCACTTTTCTTATTCCTAGTCTGTGTCCACGGTTCAATCGTCCTACCTTACCCACCTTACCCTCTTCCAGGTTCTGATAACAGTTGTCTGTTATTTGTGGA
This sequence comes from Eubalaena glacialis, assembly GCF_028564815.1. Lineage (NCBI taxonomy): Eukaryota > Metazoa > Chordata > Mammalia > Artiodactyla > Balaenidae > Eubalaena > Eubalaena glacialis. The sequence continues at coordinate 60,015,625 of NC_083727.1, read as the reverse complement.
CAGACCTCTCTTTAGTCTCCTTTCATTTCTAGAGTCAAAAGTCACAGCTCTGATGTGTCACCTTTGGGCAAGATGCCTATTCTCATTAGAAGGCTACCCTAGTCCCCGGAAGCCAACAGAACCAAAGTTGTGGATTTTAAGGACCAGAGCCTTCTTGATACCTGAGGTGAGGAAATCGCTATATCAAGGGCTCTTAACCTGGAGTCCCGTGGGTGGGCTTAGGAGGACTTGGGACTCCCATCGTTATACACAAAATTGTATCTATGGTTGTATGTTAGCCTTTTTTCTAGGGGAAAGAGCACTTAAACTTCATGAAGCTTTCAAAGTTGTCTATGACACTCCCAAGATTAAGGACCCTTGAAATAAAGAGTTTCTACAACTGACTCCTCTTATTTTTATATGTGAGTGTGGCTCAAAATCACCAGCACCTTTGGTCCAACCCAGTGAGGACAGGTTTGCTGAAGGGATAACAATTTTTTACCTAGTTTTTGAAAACAAGAAAAGAGAAAGTTTTTCCTGTTGCAAAAAAACAACAACATGGTGTAGTCTAAATTAGCTACAAGTCCCCGGGTGACTACCTTGTACAGGGTCCCGAGACAGGTGTCAAGACTGAGAACCCTCTAACCCTCATTCTGTTTGCAGTACAGCCCGGAACCGTATCTTTCCTTCCATCCTCCTTCCTTTTCAAGAAAAAACTTTCATTTTGCTGGTGCAGAACAAATAAATCCAAGTCTACATAAGCAGAATACCTCCTCTGCAGCTCTCTCTCCCAAACTGTAGACCATTTCTCTCCATGGGTTTAGGTGTCATAGCCCCCCCATCTACTTAGAGACAACTAGTCTGACTTTGCTTACTAGTCATGTCAATGGCAATCCCATCAACAGCACCAACATCACAAACCAAAGGCAGTGTTATTGAGTGCATGTTTCTATGCGAAGTGCTTTATGTGCATTATCTCATTTAATCACGAAACAGTCTCATAAGCGGGTGTTACTATCAACTCCATTCTACAGATGGGAAAACATGTTAAGGAAGGTTAATTTATGTGTCCAGGGTCACACAGCCGGTAGGGCCAAGCTGAGATTCCAGCCCAGTTCTGCTTGGCCCCAAAGCCTGCCCGTCTTCTAAACCACCACTCTGTAATGCGACCCTCGGATAACTAAACCAGAATGGAGTCTCCTCACGTTGCAAAGCAATTTCTTCAAAGTAGAAATTTCACAGGTGTGCTGCAGAAGACGGTACCATGATCAATACTTGAAAATGCAAATGCAATCATTATATTATGCTCACCTCAGAACACAAAAGCTTGATTGCATAAAAATGCTGCTTTTATTAGTAAACAGGAGAAGGTTGAAACAGTCTTGCAATTTCTGTATTGCTTTATCACTCCTGGTTTAGAGTATGAAGATTTGATCAAAGCACCTTCTTAAGAATTCAGTTTCATTTATATTTTCAGTCCCCAAACATAAATATGGTGATGGTACATATCAGGGACATTAAGGACACTTGTATAAAAATGGAATTGAATGTTGCATTGTAATCCTCTCTTTTATCCAGCAGAACATGGGGGGAAAATATACTTAAGTGACTCTGGAAGCCGTAGCTCAGCAAAATGCCAGACAACAAAATATCTCTCTCTGATATCAAGTATTTGAGAATTACATTTTCAATAAAAGCATCTCTCTTGGGTTTACAGCATCAAAACAAGAAGAGGTGCAAGATTATAATTTTATGATGTGTGCCACTTAGAGAAAAAAGTAACTTTTTTCTTCACTTGCTTTGATGTTGTCAAAACAAATCATCACCCTGCTTGCTGCACTTCTCTCCCTCGTGAGGTAAGAGATTCAATAGGGAAAGATGTGTCTGCACCCAACACGAGTCCTTCAAATTTTACTGGCAATTAGAAGAAAAGACATGAGTTGTAAATCTCCTCTCTGGGTAGAAAGTTCCCCAAACTTCTCTTTTAAAGAACCTAGTGATGAGTCCAGGAATGGTTCAAAAAACTCGACTCCTGAGCTCTGCTGGGCCTGAGAGTAGCCGACCAAGGCGAGCCTCTGACGTCCTCCGAGCTCATTCTCAAGCCACCACCACTGGAGTCAAGCAGATAATTTGCGATTTAGCACCGGCAGCATTCGGAAGGATTTTTTTTTTGAGAGCTGCTGTCATCAAGGACCATGGAAATCAGGTGCAGTCATATCAGTCAGGAAAACAGCTTTGAAAACTCTTGGGTATTTGGCAGTTACTAATTTAGAAGCAAACTTCGCCTACCGACTGCTTGTGTGTTCGCCTGCTCTGTGGCAGTGCTCACTTGAACCTGGCCCAGTGGGAAATTACTATCACCTTGGCTAGAAATCAGTCAAAACCATGGAAATCACCATATGGTGTGATTCCGGGTTTGTCAGGAGGTGTGGAGAGAGCGCCCTTCCCAGGCAGTATCCACTGATGGAGCGGGTTCGTCCTGACTCATAGCGGCGGGGAGAAGCATGCTGGTCATGACAGGACATGGGCTGCATCTTTGAAAAGGTCTCCTGTGTCTCTTAATTTTTTTAAGATGTCTAAATTCCCTCAAAAACCAAAGAACAAAGTTATAATCAGATACACATCCATTTGTGCTCCCTAGGGGGGAAAAAAAAAATTTAACTTATATTTTAAGAGAAGTTGCCTAAAATTCACAGGCGAAGAAAGGATTCCGTTAACTCACAGTGTCAACCAAAGAATGTCACCTTTCATGAATGATCAATTTTTTACAGCACTTTTTTATCTTAGCCGCCCACCTAAAGTGGCAGGGAATTAAAAAGAACTTTCTCTTTAGGGTAGTCTTTTTTCTCTTTTTCTTTTTTTCTTTTTTTTGTATGATGGAATGCTTTACCATATTTCATCACTTCTTAGATTTCCTTCTTCTGAACCATTTAACATCTCTGAAATTGGTGTCAAAATTTATGAGCTATCTTAGTTTAATTAGCAGCCTTTCTTCTTTCTCCATTTCAAGGAAATATGGTATTTCCATGATCCTTTACCTATTCTAAACCCCCATGGATCCCCAAACTTCCTTTCTTATAAATATGCCCAGGGCTATTTTGAAATCTAGTAAAGACATGAAGCAGAAACCTGCCCCACAGCTGTGTATGAAGCTGGCATGCCTCTGCTTTCCCAAGCATACAGGATCTTCTCTGCACAATCTATGCCTTTGCTCCTCACCCGGGGTCTTGGGCAGTGACAGACCCTGCCCTGGCCCAACTCTGTCTCCTCCAGCCTAAGGGTGAGCAGTTCTCACTATGTCACTTCCACTGATAACCACTCCCAAGCCCTGACCTACCTTCTTTTCCGTATTTTGTATGAGTCTTTGCAGATCCATTTGATAGCTGCTAATAAAGCAAATACTGTAAGGACTAAAAAGAACTGATAATCTGTGTATAGGAAGAGCTAGTGAAGAAGTCCTGGGACCTCCCTGGTGTTACAGTGGTTAAGAATCCGCCGGACAATGAAGGGGACATGGGTTCAAGCCTTGTTCCAGGAATATCCCACATGCCACGGAGCAACTAAGCCCATGCGCCACAACTACTGAGCCTGCCCTCTAGAGAGCCCATGAGCCACAACTACTGAGTCTGCATGCCACAACTACTGAAGCCCGCACGCCTAGAGCCCATGCTCCGCAACAAGAGAAGCCACTGCAATGAGAAGCCCGTGCACCGCAACTAGAGAAAGCCCCCATGCAGCAACGGAGACCCAACACATCCAAAAATAAATAAATAAGTAAATAAATAACTTTTATATATATAAAAGAAAGAAGTCCTCAAATAGGGACTAGGTCTTTAAATATCCAGGTTCTGAGACCTTACATATCAATCATAACTTCTGGGATCTTCCCCAGCATTGGGAGAGTTTGTAGAGGATGGTGTTATGCCCAAAGACTAGATTAGAGTTGACCTAGTACCTGCAAAATAAAATAATTAAAACAAAGCAAAATGAAAAAATAAAATTAAAGTAAAATAAAATAAAATCAATTCCTGTTGTAATTCTCTAAATTGGAGGAGGCAAACTGACAGCCAGGCTTCACATAGCTGCCTTTATGTTTATTTGGCTATTTTATCTACTCACATGAAATTTTGAAAGACAAAGGAGGGGCACTTGCCTCTCCCTCTCTGCTGGTGAGGATGGTTCGGTGTTCCTTCCCTCCTCACAGTGTCAGTCGGAACCAGGTTGGCACTGCGGTGTCTGCACGAGGAAAAGGGAAGCATAACAGTTTCAGAAAAATTGCTGTCTTTGGAGAGAGCAGAGAATGAGATGAGAAAAGTTTTCAACTATAACGGAGAAACAGAGACAGCAGCTTTCTCAGTGGATGGAGCCAGCCCCTTGGCCAACCATGGGGCACAGACTTGCGGGAAGAACAACACAAGTGTTCTTGGAGTTTCCCAAGGTTTACATCTCACTATGACTCATCAGCCATGGGCCACGTGCGAGTCACCCAGCATGTCTGAGTCCCAGTTTCCTCAACCATGGAACAGAGGGGAAATCGAGCCGTGTGGCTGACAGGGTCTTGATGCTCTGGCTGGGTGTTAAGCCTGAGCCTCTGAGGTGGGAGAGCTGAGTTCAGGACATTGGTCCACCAGAGACCTCCCTGCCCCACATAATATCAAATGGCAAAAGCTCTCTCAGAGATCTCCATCTCAACGCTAAGACCCAGCTCCACTCAACGAACAGTAAGCTACAGAGCTGGACACCCCATGCCAAACAACCAGCAAGACAGGAACACAACCCCACCCATTAGCAGAGAGGCTGCCTAAAATCATACTGAGTTCACAGACATCCCAAAACACACCACCAGACGTGGTCCTGCCCACCAGAAAGACAAGATCCAGCCTCATCCACCAGAACACAGGCACCAGTCCCCTCCACCAGGAAGCCTACACAACCCACTGAACCAACCTTACCCACTGAGGGCAGACAGCAAAAACAATGGGAACCAAGAACCTGCCGCCTGTGAAAAGGAGATCCCAAACACAGTAAGTTAAGTAAAATGAGAAGACAGAGAAATACACAGCAGATGAAGGAGCGAGGTAAAAACCCACCAGAGCAAACAAATGAAGAGGAAATAGGCAGTCTACCTGAAAAAGATTTCAGAGTAATCAGAGTAAAGATGATCCAAAATCTTGGAAATAGAATGGAGAAAATACAAGAAATGTCTAACAAGGACCTAGAAGAATTAAAGGGCAAATAAACAATGAAGAACAACATAATAAATGAAATTAAAAATTCTCTAGAAGGAATCAATAGCAGAATAACGGATAAGTGACCCAGAAGATAAAAGAGTGGAAATAACTACTGCAGAGCAGAATAAAGAAAAACGAATGAAAAGAATTGAGGACATTCTCAGAGACCTCTGGGGCAACATTAAATGCACCAACATTCAAATTATAGGGGTCCTAGGAGAAGAAGAGAAAAACAAAGGGACTGAGAAAATATTTGAAGAGATTATAGTTGAAAACTTCCCTAATATGGGAAAGGGAATAGTTAATCAAGTCCAGGAAGTGCAGAGAGTCCCATACAGGAGAAATCCAAGGAGAAACATGCCAAGACACGTATTAATCAAGTTATCAAAAATTAAATACAAAGAAAAAATATTAAAAACAGCAAGGGAAAAGCAACAAATAACATACCAGGGAATCCCCATAAGGTTAACAGCTGATCTTTTAGCAGAAACTCTGTAAGCCAGAAGGGAGTGGTGGGACATATTTAAAGTGGTGAAAGGGAAAAACCTACAATCAAGATTACTCTACCCAGCAAGGATCTCATTCAGATTCAATAGAGAAATTAAAATCTTTACAGACAAGCAAAAGCTAAGAGAATTCAGCACCACCAAACGAGCTTTACAACAAATGCTAGAGGAACTTCTCTAGGCAGGAAACACAAGACAAGGAAAAGACCTACAAGAACAAACCCAAAACAATTAAGAAAATGGTAATAGGAACATACATATTGATAACTACCTTAAATGTAAATGGGTTAAATGCTCCTACCAAAAGACATAGACTGGCTGAATGGATACAAAAGGAAGACCCGTATATACGCTGTCTACAAGAGACCCACTTCAGACCTAGGGACACATACAGACTGAAAGTGAGGGGATGGAAAAAGGTATTGCATGCAAATGGAAATCAAAAGAAAGCTGGAATAGCAATTCTCATATCAGACAAAATAGACTTCAAAATAAAGGCTATTACAAGAGACAAAGACGGACACTACATAATGATCAAGGGATCAATCCAAGAAGAAGATATAACAATTGTAAATATTTATGCCCCCAACATAGGAGCACCTCAATACATAAGGCAAATGCTAACAGCCATAAAAGGGGAAATCGACAGTAACACAATCATAGTAGGGGACATTAACACCTCACTTTCACCAATGGACAGATCATCCAAAATAAAAATAAGGAAACACAAGCTTTAAGTGACACATTATACAACATGGACTTAACTGATATTTATAGAACATTCCATCCCAAAACAACAGAATACACTTTCTTCTCAAGTGCTCATGGAACATTCTCCAGGATAGATCATATCTTGGGTCACAAACCAAGCCTTAGTAAATTTAAGAAAATGGAAATCATATCAAGTATCTTTTCCAACCACAACACTATGAGACTAGATATCAATTACAGGAAAACAACTGTAAAAAAATACAAACACATGGAGGCTAAACAATATGCTACTAAATAACCAAGAGATCACTGAAGAAATCAAAGAGGAAATCAAAAAATACCTAGAAACAAATGATAATGAAAACACGATGACCCAACACCTATGGGATGCAGCAAAAGCAGTTCTAAGAGGGAAGTTTATAGCAATACAATCCTACCTCAGGAAACAAGAAACATCTCAAATAAACAACCTAACCTTACATCTAAAGCAGTTAGAGAAAGGAGAACAAAAAAACTCCAAAGTTAGCATAAGGAAACAAATCATAAAGATCAGATCAGAAATAAATGAAAAAGAAATGAAGGAAACGATAGCTAAGATCAATAAAACTAAAAGCTGGTTCTTTGAGAAGATAAACAAAATTGGTAAACTGCTAGTCAGACTCATCAAGAAAAAAAGGGAGAAGACTGAAATCAATAGAATTAGAAATGAAAAAAGGAGAAGTAACAACTGACACTGCAGAAATACAAAGGATCATGAGAGATTACTAGAAGCAACTATATGTCAATAAAATGGACAACCTGGAAGAAATGGACAAATTCTTAGAAAAGCACAACCTTCCGAGACTGAACCAGGAAGAAATAGAAAATATAAACAGACCAATCACAAGCACTGAAATTGAAACTGTGATTTAAAATCTTCCAACAAACAAAAGCGCAGGACCAGATGGCTTCACAGGCAAATTCTATCAAACATTTAGAGAAGACCTAACACCTATCCTTCTCAAACTCTTCCAAAATATAGCAGAGGGAGGAACACTCCCAAACTCATTCTACGAGGCCACCATCACCCTGATACCAAAACCAGACAAATGCCACAAAGAAAGAAAACTACAGGCCAATACCACTGATGAACATAGATGCAAAAATCCTCAACAAAATACTAGCAAACAGAATCCAATAGCACATTAAAAGGATCATATATCATGATCAAGTGGGGTTTATCCCAGGAATGCAAGGATTCTTCAATATACGCAAATCGATCAATGTGATAATCCACATTAACAAACTGAAGGATAAAAACCATATGATCATCTCAATAGATGCAGAAAAAGCTTTCAACAAAATTCAACACCCATTTATGATAAAAACCCTCCAGAAAGTAGGCATAGAGGGAACTTACCTCAACATAATAAAGGCCATATATGACAAACCCACAGGCAACATCGTTCTCAATGTTGAAAAACTGAAACCATTTCCACTAAGATCAAGAACAAGACAAGGTTGCCCACTCTCATCACTATTATTCAACATAGTTTTGGAAGTTTTAGCCACAGCAATCAGAGAAGAAAAAGAATCCAAATCGGAAAAGAAGTAAAACTGTCACTGTTTGCAGATGACATGGTACTATACATAGAGAATCCCGAAGATGCTACCAGAAAACTACTAGAGCTAAACAATGAATTTGGTAAAGTAGCAGGATACAAGATTAATGCACAGAAATCTCTTGCATTCCTATACACTAATGATGAAAAATCTGAAAGAGAAATTAAGGAAACACTCCCATTTACCACTGCAACAAAAAGAATAAAATACCTAGGAATAAACCTACCTAAGGAGACAAAAGACCTGTATGCAGAAAACTATAAGACACTGATGAAAGAAATTAAAGATGATACAAAGAGATGGAGAGACATACCATGTTCTTGGATTGGAAGAATCACATTGTGAAAATGACTATACTACCCAAAGCAATCTACAGATTCAATGGAATCGCTATCAAACTACCAATGGCATTTTTCACAGAACTAGAACAAAAAGTTTCACAGTTTGTATGGAAACACAAAAGACCCTGAATAGCCAAAGCAATCTTGAGAAAGAAAACCGGAGCTGGAGGAATCAGGCTTCCAGACTTCAGTCTATACTACAAAGCTCAGTAATCAAGGCAGTATGGTACTGGCACAAAAACAGAAATATAGATCAGTGGAACAGAATAGAAAGCCCAGAGATAAACCCACACATATATGGTCACCTTAGCTTTGATAAAGGAGGGAAGAATATACAATGGAGAGAAGACAGCCTTTTCAATAAGTGGTGCTGGGAAAACTGGACAGCTACATGTAAAAGAATGAAATTAGAGCATTCCCTAACACCATACACAAAAATAAACTCCAAATAGATTAAAGACCTAAATGTAAGGCCAGGCACGATAAAACTCTTAGAGGAAAACAGAGGCAGAACACTCTATGACATAAATCACAGCAAGATCCTTTTTGACCTACCTCTTAGAAAAATGGAAATAAAAATTAAAATAAACAAATGGGACCTAATGAAACTTAAAAGCTTTTGCACAGCAAAGGAAACTATAAACAAGATGAAAAGACAACCCTCAGAATGGGAGAAAATATTTGCAAATGAAGCAACTGACAAAGGATAAATCTCCAAAATTTACAGGAAGCTCATGCAGCTCAATATCAAAAAAACAAACAACCCAATCCAAAAATGGGCAGAAGTTCTAAATAGACATTTCTGCAAAGAGGATATACAGATTGCCAACAAACACATGAAAGGATGCTCAATATCACTAATCATTAGAGAAATGCAAATCAAAACTACAATGAGGTACCACCTCACACCAGTCAGAATAGCCATCATCAAAAAATCTACAAACAATAAAGGCTGGAGACGGTGTGGAGAAAAGGGAACCCTCTTGCGCTGTTGGTGGGAATGTAAATTGATACAGTCACTATGGAGAACAATATGGAGGTTCCTTAAAAAACTAAAAATAGGACTTCCCTGATGGCACAGTGGTTACGAATCTGCTTGCCAATGCAGGAGACACGGGTTCGAGCCCTGGTCCAGGAAGATCCCACATGCCATGGAGCAACGAAGCCCGAGTGCCACAACTACTGAGCCCACGTGCCACAACTACTGAAGCCCACGTGCCTAGAGCCCACACACTGCAATGAAGAGTAGCCGCCGCTCACCACAACTAGAGAAAGCCCACACACAGCAACGAAGACCCAACGCAGCCAAAAATAAATAAATAAATAAATAAATAAATTTATTGAAAATAAACTAAAAATAGAACTACCATACAACCCAGCAATCCCACTACTGGACATATAGCCTGAGAATACCATAATTCAAAAAGAGGCATGTACCACAATGTTCATTGCAGCTCTATTTACAATAGCCAGGACGTGGAAGCAACCTAAGTGTCCATTGACAGATGAATGAATAAAGAAGATGTGGCACATATATACACTAGAATATTACTCAGCCATAAAAAGAAACGAAATTGAGTTATTTGTAGTGAGGTGGATGGACCTAAAGTCTGTCATACAGAGTGAAGTAAGTCAGAAAGAGAAAAACAAATACTGTATGCTAACACATACATATAGAATCAATTAAAAAAAGGAAAAAAAAGGTTATGAAGAACCTAGGGGCAGGACAGAAATAAAGTCACAGACGTAGAGAATGGACTTGAGGACACGGGGAGGGGGAAGGGGAAGCTGGAACGAAGTGAGAGTGGCGTGGACATATATACACTACCAAATGTAAAACAGATAGCTAGTGGGAAGCAGCCACATAGCACAGGGAGATCAGCTCGGTGCTTTGTGACCACCTAGAGGGGTGGGATAGGGAGGGTGGGAGGGAGACGCAAGAGGGAAGGGATATGGGGATATATGTATACATATAGCTGATTCACTTTGTTATACAGCAGAAACTAACACACCATTGTAAAGCAATTATACTCCAATAAAGATGTTAAAAAAAAAAAAAAGACAAAGGAGGCAGTTTTGACTCTGATTGTACACAAGCTGCTTTAAGGAGTGCTACTCAGAAGAGCATGGAGGTTAGATACGGAGAAGATGACTGGGGAGAAAAATGCTGATTAAAATGCTGTTATGTTGATAAACTGCCAGGGCATTTAACATGGCAGGTAGGAAGTTAAACTGCCTGCGAAACCAGTCACAGGACAGGGTTGTCTGTACAGGTGATGGTGTGGCAGACTTCGCACTGGAGGGAGTGCAGGAGTTAGGAGGCTGGAGACCCAGACCAGACAGACATTCCCGAGTGTGTTAGTGGAGGCACGGGAGACTGAGACAGCAGAGGCAGGATGTGGGGAGAGGAAAGTATAGATCCTCTGGGCAGATGGTCACATTCCAGAGATCTGAAGCAGAAAGGAAATTAGTGAGAGAGACTGAGGTGTAACCGAGGGACAAAAATAGGAGGGTATCACATCATGAAACCTGAGGCCAGAGACACCCAAAAAAGGAGTTTAAACATTACCAAATGCTGTTGAGAGGTCAAGGATAACAGCAGGGAAAAAAGAGGTGTGGAATCTGACAGCTGCCAGGTAAGTCAAGAGAACGCTGTGCATAGAACAGGGGGCCAGAAGCCGGATATTAAGGAGTTAGGAAGCGAGTGGGTACTAAAGAGGACAGAGCACAATGACTACGCTTCCAGAAAGTCAGAATGTTCTAGAAAAATGGCAAAGAACACAAACCATGTTTGTAACATAGTCACTAACCAGGAATCCCAATTGTTGCTTATTGAATAAAATAATAGGCACACATTTTGTTTCAAGACATCTTGGGAACCTCCTAGCTATAGATTTGAAAATCACACTTTCTCCCACCAAATTAATCAATTCAGTGTTTGTACAGCAATTATTCTTTGCAGTCAGGATCAGGCTTGGAAATCAACCCTTTTCTAAGGCCAACAGCGGCACTGTGGTTCTGGCTCCCTCCTTGCCACTCAGCAGCTGCCCTTCTAGACTGTACTGAAAACAATTCCCCTGCCAGGAAAATTTGCCAGTGCTATTTATTGATTTCAGAAAGCTGTGACAAACAACCAGGATACCCTGTAGAGTCAATTGTCAGAATATAGTGTATCACATAAAGCTCTCAATCAACTTCAGTCAACATTGTGAAATCACCAAAAACCGGTGGTTTTAGGGCACACCAAATCTGCCTTTTAGTTGATTCTTTGGAGGTTCATCAAACTTCACGCTTAATCTCATGTTAATTGTATTCTATAGAAATAACCAACTTTGTGCATGTACTCTGCCACATTACAATAAGCTTGGGGACCATTCAGTTGATATGATGTCCCATTGGAAGGCAGAAATTTACTCCACGGAAAGGGCTGTAACATATCAGACTAGCAACCTTATCCTCTGCTATCTATGTTATGTTTTATCTACTATGTGTTTTGCCGTTTTAGAAGTCATAATCTACAGCTAAATCGCAGGAGAGATGATACAAAGTTGTCAGCAGGAGAGGCAAGACAGCCATGCTAGGCCAAACAGTCATTTCCTTCCACGATTCCCTCCATCCTGAGTTCTGTGCCTCAGGACTTTATTTCAGTCTGTGCACCCAGCGTCGATCGGTCTTGGGAGCTGAGCTCACCTTGACTGTGCTGGAGATGATGATAAAGGAAATGCCAGTTTATTAATTTGCCATGAGAAGCCCAGCTTCACAGTGGATCAGGAATTCAGCACATTCTCCTGTAGGGAAATCCACCCGGTGGAGAAGAACAGGTGACCTAGCCTCGGATGGAGCTGGAATTCACATCTCACCTGCCGCTCAGTGGCTGCGTGATCCTGGTCAACTAAACTCTGCTTTCGTGTCCAAAAAGGTGCGGTTGGTGCAATAACAGTGTTTTTCATGAGGCTGTTTTAAGAATTAAATGAAAAAATTCATGTAAAATGTTCATCATGATGATAAGTCCACGCTGAAGGCGTATTTACTGCTATTGCTGTGTGGAGAAATAAATCACGATCAGATTATTTGGTGACCAGGGAATCAGAGAAACGCTGGTCTGATGGAGAATCTTACTACCTGTCATGCATAGGAAAAAAATCCTCCTCTACTCAGAGCTGTCAAATTATTCTCCTATACTTTAATCTAGTATTTTATGGTTTTATTTTTCGCATGTAAATCTTTGCTTCCTCTAAAATCCATTTTGCTTAAGGGGTCAGCTTTATTTTTTTCCTTAAATGATTATTCAGCCATCCCATCTCATTATATTTTTATTTTTTCTATTTTCTCTCTTGAACGATAAATTTCTGGGAGTGGGGAGCATACTTTCGTACCATGTTTGCTCTTTGCAGGTATGAAATTCTTTTCTAGGAATTCTATCTTTGTAAGTTTTAAGTGATGCACATATAGCTACCGTTTTGGGTCACTTTGCCTATCAATAGAATGAAATTTCCTGAGAAAGGCAGAGAGCATTAGAGAGCATTAATTAGGCCAGCACAAACCCTTACCCATTGCCCTCATCACCTGATGAGGGGCTTATTTCAACAGGTGGCTGCTTGGTCCCTTGAAAAGAGCAAAGGGCCAGGAGCCAAACATCTGCAGTCTGACTCTGGAAAAATTAATCTTTGAGCCTTGAAGTTCTCATCTGTAGAATGAGTAAAATAATATCTGTCATTTTTCTCTCAGGATTGTATAAAAATAAAATCATATCATAGAAATGCCTGTGCTTTGAGAAAGCAGTAGTGTTCTCCAATGTAAGGGGAACTGTACATGATATGAGGTTTAAGAGATCCTTGATCTGCTAAACGGAGGGACCTCTTGATCACCTTGAATGGACCGTAGGAGTTGTGGGAAAGGGAATCTACTTGGGAAATCAAAGATTGCATTTGGAAAATTGGAACAATATTGGTATAATTAGGGATTTTATGGGAAGTATGGATGACCATGTAATATCTCTTGATTAGAAAGGACTATGGCTATTAGACCTTCTGCAGTGTTGGTGCAGATGACTTCAATCACTTGCAAACTAATGGAACCAGGGCAGCTCCAAACTGTGTCTTCACATCTCTTTCCTACAATCAACTCTCCAAGTCTCCAATTCAGAGTCGCACACACACACCCCTGGTTCACAATCACTGTGGTCTCTGGGAGTGTGCTGCTATATCTCCCTACAAGAGAACCTGCCCTGAGGAGTGCAGACAGACTCCAGCTGCAATCTTGGATCCACTTTGGACACCTTTGGATCCAATTTGGTGTTCACACCAAGATTATGTTCTTCCCAGGCTGCTCCCAGCTGATAATAGAGCACAGCGGTGGAAATAAGTCCAGGGGTTTGTAAGTTAGGGACTCACCTAACAAGAAACCTTTGCTCTGGGGCCCCCCGTCAGCCTGTAGTCTGGGGCTTTTCTCTCCCAGTCCACTTTCCTCCCCTTTCTCATTACGTCAGACCTTCATCTCAATCTGAAGGTCTCCCCACCAACTCCTGCTCCCTCCCAACTTTATCCTTCACATGTGTTTCCCCCAATAAATATCCTGTACATTTCAGTCTGTCTTGGTATCTGCTTTTCCAAAGACCCAAACTAACACCTTCACTCCCTGCCCCACTCCTAATTTATAGGTATTTCTTCTCACAAATTTTAGGAGGAAGGCCATTGTGGCACACAACAGAAGGGGGCACTATTCACGTCATTGTCCGTATGAATGTATTAACCCTTGTTTGTGACCTAACATGTGATCTATCCTGGGGAATGATCCATGTACACTTGAAAAGAATGTGTATTCTGCTATTTGGGGGTGAAATGTCTTATATATATCTAATATATATAATGTGTCTTTTAAGGCTAATGTTTCCTTACTGTCTGGATGATCTATCTATTGATATAAGTGGGGTGTTAAAGTCCCCTAATATTATTGTATCAATACTATTATTGTATTACTGTTAATGTCTCCCTTTATGTCTGTTAATTTTTGACTCACATATTTCGGTGCTCCTATGTTGGGTGCATGTATATTTACAAGTATTATATCTTCTTATTGAATTGATTCCTTTATCACTGTAATGTCCTTCTTTGTCTCTTGGTACAGTCTTTGTTTTAAAGCCTATTTTGTCTGATATAAGTATTGCTACCCCAGCTTTCTTTTCATTTCCATTCGTATGTAACCTCTTTTTCCTTCACCTCATTTTCAGCCTGTGTGTTTGTCTTTAGATCTGAAGTGAATCTCTTATAGACAGCATATATATGGGTCTTGGGCTTTTTTTTAATCCATTCAGCCACCCTATGTCATCCATGTACAGTCAAAGTAATTATTGATAGGTATGTACTTATTGCCTTTTTTAAATTGTTTTCTGGTTATTTTTGTTGTTCTCTATTCCTCTCTTCCTCTCTTCCCTTGTGATTTGATGACTTTCTTTAGTGTTACATTTGTATTCTTTCTCATTATTTTTTTGTGTATCTATTATCAGTTTTTGGTTTGTGGTTACCATGAGGTTCTGATGTAACAATCTATGTTATGATAGTCTATTTTAAGTTGATCGTTGCTTAAGGCTGAGCAGGTTCTAAAAGCACTATGTTTTTACTCCCCCCATGATATTTTTGACATCATATTTTACATATTTTTATTTTGTATATCCCTTAACTAATTGTTATAGATGCACGTGATTTTCTAGTTTTGTCTTTTAACCTTCCTACTAATTATATAGGTGGTTAATCTGCTACCTTTACTGTATGTTTGCCTTTACTGGTGAGATTTTTCTTTCTTTCAGAGTTTTCACATTTCTAGTTATGGGCTTTTTTTTGTTTTTCTATTTAAAAAAAATCCCTTTAACATTTCTGTAAGGTTGGTTTAGTGGTGATGAACTCCTTTAGCTTCTACTTTAGCTTCTACTTGTCTAGAAAACTTTTTATCTCTCCTTCAAGTCTGAATTATAACCTTGCCAGATAGAGTATTTTTGGTCATAAGTTTTTATCTTTCAATACTTTAAATAAATTGTCTACTCCTTTCTGGACTGTAAAGTTTCTGCTAAAAAGTCAGCTGATAGTCTTATGGGCTCTCTCCTAATATAACTAGTTGCTTTCACTTGTTGCTTTTAAGATTCTCTCTTTAACTTTTGACATTTTAATTATGATAGGTCTTGGTGTGGGTCTCTTTGCGTTCATCTTGTTTGGGACTCTGTGTTTTCTGGACTCAGCTGTCTGTTTCCTTACCAGGTTAGGGAAGTTTTCAGCCATTATGTCTTCAAATAGGTTATCTGTCCTTTTCTCTCTCTCTTCTCATTCTGGAACCCCTATAATGCCAACGTTAGTAAGCCTGATGTTGTCCCTGAGGTCCCTTAAACTATCCTCATTTATTTTGTTTGTTTGTTTATTTCTTTTTCCTTTTGCTCTTCCAATTGGGTAATAGCCTATCTTCCAGATCGCCAATTTGTTCTTCTGCATCATCTAATCTGCTGTTGTTTCCCTCCAGTGTATTTTTCTTTTAAGTTATTGTATTCCTCAGGTCTGATTGGTTCTTTTTTTATGTCTTCTGTCTCTTTGTTGAAGTTCTCACTGTGTTCCTCCATTCAACATCAAATGACCATTACTTTGAACTCTTTATCAGGTGGATTGCTTATCTCCATTGCATTTAGTCTTTTTTCTGACTTTTTTTTTCTTTATTCTTTCTTTTGGAACATATTCCTTTGTCTCTTCATCTTGCCTAACTCTCTGTGTTTGTTTGTATGTATTACATAGATCAGCTACATCTCCAGTCTTGAAAAAAGTGGCTTTGTGTAGAAGGTGTCCCGTTGAGCCCGTAAGAATGGTCCTCCCTGGTCACAGGTGCTGCAAAAGTGTCCCCTATGTGGGCTGCATGTACCCTCCTGTTGTAACTGGGCCAAATTGCTATGGCCGTTAGCCGGGCTGGTCCCCTGTACGGATGGCTGTGAGGCCCAGCTGAAACTGTTGCACCTGCTCTGGTGTACAGGGCCAGCCCCTGGTGTGGGAGCCACTTTGGAGTGATGCCAATGCTGGCTAAGGTCATCTGCCACATCTGGTGGGGCAGGGGGCCACTTTGAAGGAGCACTGGTTGGGTCAGGCCCACGGGTGAACCAGGAGGAGGAAGATCTGTGCTAGTAAGTTAGATGGGGAGAGTTGGAAATGGCACCTGCCAGCGCTGGGCCAGCTAGGTAGAAGGTGAGCCAAAAACGAAAACGAAAACAAAAAACTGGCACCCAACAGCTCCTCCATACCAGAAGAAACTTCAAACAGTTCCCTGCTCCATGGGCACACGCCCTAAAATTATTCAATGATCTCCTTCATGTATGACCCAGGCTCTTTTCAAACTGCTGCCTCTGTGCTAGGACTTAGAGTAAGTGAGTTTTTGTGCACGCCATTTAAGACTGAAGACGCAGTTTCCTACAGCCCCCTGGCTCTCCTGCATGTAAGCCCTGCTGTTTTTCAAAGCCAGAGGTATGGGGGCTCATCTTCCCCGTGCAGCTACCCCAGGCTGGGGAGCCCTTTGTGGGGTTTGGAGCTCCCACTCCTCCGGGGCTGTGATATCCCACCCACCTGTGGGTTTCAGTGCTGGGGCGTGTGTCCCAGCAAGATCATGTGTCCACCCCTCCTACCTGTCTCAGTGTGGCTTTTTCTTTTTATCTTCAGTTGTGGAAAATCTTTTCTGCTTGTCTTCAGGTCATTCTCAGAGATAGTGTCTCTATGTGTAGTTGTAATTTTGGTGTGTCCGTGGGAGGAGACAAGCCCGGGATCTTCCTATTCCACCATCTTGTCCCAACGCTCAAGCCTGCAGAGTTTTTATTCACAGAATGGGATGCTGTTTGAGAGTTTCTGGAGCACTCCAATGGCACTTTACCTACAATACCAAAGCAAGCTAGACAGTTTTCAAAATGGTCAGTCTAATTGGCTGCAATTGTTTAAAGCCTTTCCAGTGATAGGAAACAGTGTTTTAGGGCACAGATCTGCAAGATTTTTCGGTGAAAGGACATATAGTAAATACTTTTGGCTTCACAGGCCACATAGATCTCTGTTACAACTACTTAGCTCTCCCATTATAGTGTGAAAGCAGTCAGAGAGCGTATGTAACATGAATGGACATGGCTGTGTTCCGATAATAGTATTTATGGTCACTACAATTTGAATTTTTATAATGTTTACATTTCATCAAAAATAATCTTCTGATTCTTTTTTCAACCATTTAAAAATGTAAAAACCATTCTTAGCTTGAGGTTGGCCAAATACAAAAACAGGTGGGGAACCAGATTTGGCGCACAGGATATATTTTGCTGACCCCTGCTTCAGGCTTCTCACTAAGAAGGGAGATCAGTGAGGGGCACGGCCAGTTCTGGATCGTAACACACTGGCCTAGTTTGGCCCCTGTGAGGACACTGGATCAACCTTGATCTGAAACGGACCAGCTTGGGAGGAAAGGGGAGGCACTTATTACAATACTCTCTGTATTCCTTTGAGAGTCAGGATTACCACTGGATTCCTCTGCCTTGCCCTTGTGAGTGTCACTGACATCAAAAAGCAACAAAATGTTGCCTGCTGGTTTCTTGCAATGCTCTGAGAGTTTTAAGGCCGTCTCACTTGAATTATTATATTCAGAATGAAAATCATAGTTTAAACCCTGAGATGGCGCCTTCTTTCTGGGCAGGTATCTGTATACATAACATGTTGCAGATTAGAGAACATTCTTCCATTGTAAACATCAGACCGTGGGGTTTTTTGTTTGTTTGTTTTTGTTTGTTTGCTTAGCTTGGGGGGCAGTTTTCATTGTATATCTTTAGGAGATACTAAAGATAAAAGAAAAAGCCCCTTAAGTTTCCACCACATGCTACTGAATCAAGGGCTGGTATGAAAATGCAATATTCTGTACAGTTTGTTTAATCACACTGTTCTCTGATGCCATATCTAATTTTTCCAGCCTGACCTTTCCTAAGATTCTGCTTCCTCTTTCATCGGGATTTAAGTGAAAGGGCAAAGCATTTTGCATGAATATAGAAACAGAGTAGGAATTGTATAAATCCACTGAAGCAAAAGAAACTCAGGGCAATTAATAGCATTTGTTGAATCCACTTACTCTCAGGGAACTTACTATCCTACATCACACATTAAACCCCTGGGGAATGCACTGTTCATCGTTTAAGGAGGAAAAGAGGGCTGTAAAGAATCAAAGGAAACAAGAATGTTCACATACTGAAGTCAAATATTAATCAGACTACTGTTTTTGACTTTTTGATTTCAAGAGTAAAGACTTGGATTGTTAGTAATTCTGTGTGTGCATGTGATTCAGCCCCTTCTCCAAAAAATATTCTTCCCTATCAAAAACAACCCCCTCAAAAAAAAAAAAAAAAAAACCCTTCCCCACACACATACAAACAAGAGTCCTACTTTTTAACCTGTAAAATAATATGCAACACTGCATAGGAGTTTTCATAGTTATTGAAAGTCTATTTTATTTTATTTTTGGCCGTGCCACTCGGCATGTGGGATCTTAGTTCCCCAACCAGGGATCGAACCCGTGCCCCCTGCTGTAGAAGCACAGAGGCTTAACCACTGAACCGCCAGGGAGGTCCCATTGATAGTCTAGATTAGAGTCAGCTCCAAAGAACATCAAGACCAATTGTCAAACCCAGACTCATGCTCCACAGCCTCACTTTTCTTTTGAAGTTCCCAGTTGTCTTCTTTCTTTCCTTCTATTTTTTGTTTCCTTTTATTTTTAAAAGTTAGTTTATTTTGAGACAATTTTAAATTATAGAAAAGTTAAAAAAATATAACATCACATTCTACCATCCAAAAATAACACGTATCACATTTCCTTCTGTTACAAAAAATTGAATATTGCAACTATAACCAAAGTCCCTCTTCCACCTCCCCAGAAGCAACCGCCGTCAAGACTTTGTTGTATATGTTTCCACTCCATTTTTTGTTCTTTCCATACATATATGAATCCACAAATATTCTACCATGCTATTTTATAGATTTATATTTGAACAAATGGAATCATTCGGTATGTATCATTTTTTAAAATAAATTTATTTATTTTATTTATTTATTTTTGGCTGCATTGGGTCTTTGCTTCGCGCGGGCTTTCTCTAGTTGTGGCGAGTGGGGGCTACTCTTCGTTGCGGTGCGCGGGCTTCTCATCGCGGTGGCTTCTCTTGTTGCCGAGCATGGGCTCTAGGCGCGTGGGCTCAGTAGTTGTGGCTTGTGGGCTCTCTAGAGCGCAGCCTCAGTAATTGTGTCGCATGGGCTTAGTTGTTCCACGGCATGTGGGATCTTCCCGGACCAGGGCTCGAACCTGTGTCCCCTGCATTGGCAGGAGGATTCTTAACCACTGCACCACCAGGGAAGCCCTGTGTGTATCATTTTGCATCTTGCTTTTTTTTCAATCAATACTATATTTTTTAATCTTTTCCTATATAGTCTCTTTCTTCTTTAAAGCTGCTCATCACTCACACCATCCTTTGGGATTATTCTTTCTGCCTCCCAGAGCCCTAGTTTCCTGATGCCTCCAAATAACAATAAACATTTAATTTTAAGGATTTTACTACCAAAAACCATGGGAAAACAGGAAATGCCAAACACAGGAAACATGGAAAATTGTAGAATTTCATAAATCTTAGAAAGTTCAGAAAATATAGCCTCATGCTCTAATTCCTAATATCTTGGCCAAACAAAGATGGCAGCTGGAAACCCTATTGATAACCTGTTCTGCTTTTGTTTTTGAAAGTGGAATTCAACAGACATCATCCTTCCTTCTGACCCAAACAGAAAGGTCCTGCTGACCCCACTCCCTGTAATGAGGTTCAGCTTAGACTCCTCTATTGGCATGAAGGACACAAAATAAATTCTCCTTTAGTTCAATGGATGAGTTGCTCTTTGAGGGCCTCCAGACCAGACAGAACCCATTTCTCAGAAAGATTTAGCTGTTAAGAAGACAGTGTTGAAAAGCCTGTGGTCTGGGATCCAACTGCCGGGTTTAAATGCCAGGTCCGCCCCTGACTAGTTCTTCAGACTTGAACAAGTTTCTTTAGCTTCATGAGTAATATTTTCTCATTTCTAAAATAATAGTTGTTTGAGCATTAAGAGTTAATCTATAATGAGTCCTTGATAAGTGTTAGTAACTGTTGTTATTGTTATTGTTATTCGGGGTCCTACATACTCACGGTCCCCACATTGATTCACAGTCAATGAAGAGAAATGAGCCTTATACTTCTTGAAAACTTGCCATTTAGATGCAGTCAATACTCTGAGTTATCTAGTGATATTCAACTTTAAGGGCAAGCTGAGCTAAAAATCTATACATGAATATAGGTTCAAAAGTTGATACCTCACTTATGTGCAGCCCCATGAATTTTCAGGATTAAAAAACCAGCATCATTACCTTCAAGAAGCCTTGTGGATTCACATCAGCATGCCAATTAGGGAATCAATATTTGAGCAATATTGAAGCCTGAAAAAGTGGCCCCTAAAGACTGCCCTGAGGGCTAGGTGAGGCAGTTATCTGTACCAGTTATTTATTGGCTATGAAGACAATGGTCAACAAAGAAGATGTTTATTAGAGGCTGTGATTATTTTTACCAGACCAAGCCCACTTGTGTGGAACCATGGAGATACCCGCAGAAGTAGGATGATTAAAATAATTATTGGAGCATTTTATATACTCTAGAAAGTATTTGCTATGCTTTTTCTTTATAGGAAGAAAGTTCCTATGATAAAATTATGATGAAGAGCGTCTGTGAACTTTTAGAAGTTTGGACTTCTTGTGGAGTGTTGAGGTGGAGAAGCCACCTCTGTCAATAATGAACAAACTTGCCAATAACCATTTTGTGCAACTCTGAAGCTCCAAGAAATCCCATAAAGTCAAAGCCAATGTGTAGGACAAAATTAAGGACAGGAGTTCTAAAACAAACAAAAAAAAGAAGATAAAAATCTAGTTGCAATTTGAAAGATTTTAAGCAAACAAAAACCACCAGAAAACAGAAGAAACCCTTGCTGAAGCAACATGTGGGTTAGGATTCAGGAGACCACTTCAGGAAAATTCTATCTGTCCTGAGCACAAACATACTCTGAGAGTCAAAAGTTTGCCTCCGTTGTGTTCAATACGCATTCTAGAGCTTGAACTTGATTGCTACTGAAAACACAGAGATGGTAAATATTGTGCAGGGGTCTGCAGAGGCACAATCAATATTCACCTTATGTTAATATACATCTCAGGAAACCACTTAATTGACTTGTTTTAAGAAAAATAAAACTCTGAAGACCAAAGCCAGAGCCAATGTTTTGATCAGTTTCGAGCCACAGAAAACTGGATCCAAAAACCATGTTTTCTGAAGCATTCCAAATTTCACTTGGGCCATATTTGATTTTAAGTACACAAGTAATTATTTTTCATTTCCTAATAAGAAAAAACATGGCGGGCATTTTCTGACTGATTAGCTCCGGCTGGACTCCTGTTCTAGCCAAGCTCTTTGGGTGGGGCTCTAACTCTACCTGAGGAGGTTGTGGAACACAGATGTGCTCCCACCTGCTGGTTAAGATGCTTCTGGGAGGTAAAGTTGGCACCCTCACCTGGATTGTAAACAGGCCTCATCTGGGTTATTCATGAACCGTTTACAAAGAGGATACGTTCCTCCGATTAAAGGGAAATTTTGATCTTGGAATTGCTTCCTGAATTCATGACTACATGGTTTTTGTCCGATTAGTAGTGTCTCTGTTAACAGACAGAACTTATTTACTGTAGGTGATCCCTCACCACCACTAAAACTATCCTTCACAGCACAGGTGTCAATGTCCAGTTGGATTTAAAGACCTCTTTAAAACTGTGGTTTGATGAGACACATAGTCTACCAATTATAGAAAATTTTGATGCTGCTCAAAATAGGGTCTAGCTTCTTTTAAGCCTTTTTAAAGATGTTATCATGATTTGGGATAATTATTTCAGTATTGGCCAGTCTCATGTATTTTAGGACATCAGAGTCATAAATAGGAGATCAAGTTTCTTCCAGCCAATGACTCAGCTTTTCCCTTTAGCTACTAAAACATTCCATTTTGACGTGACTTAACTTTGAAAGAAAGTTTGCAGCCCAAAATAAAGTATTTTACTACAATGTGGAGTAAAATATTTACTCATTATAAAAGTCATAACAAAAATAAATTCTGCATATGAAGGACTTTGGTGAATTTGAGCCATAAGACAAAAAAAAAAAGGCTAATCACACATTTGTTAAATATTAATTCTCTACTGAGCCATGAAATGGAGCAAAGTTCTAAAGATAAATATTAATGGGGAGTTTCTGCCAATACTATCCAACAGAATACATTATAATAGTAAACATATCAAGTGAGAATTTCTTTTCCCTGGAATTAAAATAAGCTAAAACTTCCTTTAAGAAGAAATCCTTTGCTAGTTTGAATTAATATAACCTCTGTACAATTGTTTTCCTTTAAACATTGATTATTTGGGACCTATAAAGTCTTCCTAACCTTTTGGTCTTTTGAGAAAGCTCTATGCACTGTCCCTGTCAAATGCCTGCATGTTGACCTAGTTTTGATGAACATCTTGGTGGCTTTAATAGAAAAATCTTGTATCCTAGATTTTTCTCTGCCACTCCATGACATCATTTTAGATAAATCCTCAAAAAGGACAATGAAAAGGATGTTTAAGATTCTACCATTTAAACAGATTTGTCATTCTCCTTCTTGATTTATCCACACACAAAAAATTAACTCACATTTCTAGAGGTAATTACTAAATTTATATATTCATAGAAAAGCCAGCATACAAGTAGATGATATCACAATTTGATATTTATGAAATGCCAGTTTTCCATAAATATAGAAAATCAGCAATTATAACTGGAGTTGTTTATTAACATTTGGAAGAAAATAAATAACAAATGGGCTCACTATTCATTAAAATTCCTCAATAATACAACTGTTTCCATCTCAAAATAGTCCTATATGATGTCCATGTTTTGACTTCAGAGCAACTTACTCTAGTAAGCTTACATTTAAAATAACTCTTGGTAAAATATTCTCATTAGGCTTTTCCTATATTTTCTTAGATGTTTACCAATTTTAGCTGCTTTGTATATGTGTGTGTGTTGATTCAAAGCACAATCTTATTTGCCATCAAGAATCTGATTTATTACCCAAGATTGTGGGTGAGATACTGAAATGGAATTAGCACAAATCTTTCTCGTTAATTATGTATGTATGTATATATGCGTAAACCCAGCTAGTCATTTTGCTCGCATATCAAGAACAGAAGTAGGTCAGAGAGTATGGGTGAATTGATATGCAGAAACACATCAGCATCCCTGGGGAAAGAACCTCAGGGTGCATAAGGATGGGTGCACTTACTGGTTCACAGTTCTAAGAAGGAAGTAAGTAGTACATTCTTTATCATCCCAAACTACTAAATTTTCTAAAGAGAATATTAAATTTCCCAAAATCACCCTTTTGGTCCATCCTCCAGAAGTTTTTCAGGTTTTTGGTTTGTTTGTTATTGCTGTTTTGCCCCCTCTCAATGTAACCGGGTTTTAGACAGCCATCTTTCTTGCCAAGGCTCCCTTCAGCTGTGCTATGAGAGCTATTCTAAGATGTCAGTTTCTAGCCAGTATGTTTTTAGGTGTTGGGTTGTAGCTTTTGAAGAAAGAAAGGAAACGATGTGCAAATAAAACAGGTTTAGGTAGATTGTTTTCTTAGAAAACGACAGTTGTCAGTTGTTGAAGAAGTCGCTGTGTTGAAGAATTTAGGGTGAAAATAAAGAATGTGTAAAAGCATGCCACCAAGATCGTGGGCTGTAATGGGCTCAGAGATCAGCCCTTCTGAGCTTTACCAGCAATACCCACAGGATGTCTCTTTGATTACCTGTGGGTAAGTGAATTATTCGTTCTGGCAATCATCCAATGCACTTGAGTCATAAACATGGATTTTGTGTCATCTAATCTTAGAGTTGGAAGAAACCGTAAAGGACAGCCAGCCTAAACTTCTACACAATCTCTTCTTCCTTGTCCCTGACAAATAATTATTTAGCTTTTTCTTCTTAAATACATTAGATATTACTATCCATATTCATTGCCAAATATCCAAATAACTGTTTTTCATACAATATGTTCTTAAAGAACAAAAAAATGTCCCCACAATCTCACCATCTGGATTAACCTTGGGTGCATAGCTATCTATTTATAGACACATATAAAACCATACTATAAGGTTTGTTCTGTAATTCATTTGTTTAATCTACTACATATCATGAACCTCTTTCTCTTCCAATAAGTATTTATGCAGTCCCTTTAAAGCCTGTATAGTGTGTGGATCTACCATAACACCATAATGTATTCAGCCAAATCCTTTATTGTTAAGTAAATATATTATTCCATATTCCTGACATTTCAAACATTGGAATTATGATCATACATCTTTGCAAACCTTTCCAGTTACTTCTCTGAAAAAATTTCTGGTTGCTCAGCTTCATTTTGAACTTTTCTAGTGGTGGGAAGTTGTGTATATCCCAAGACTTTTTCATTGTTGGACAGGTCCAATTCAAATAAAAGCTACTTCTTATTCTCATGGAATAAGTCTAATTCCACTTTGGGGCTAGAGCTTTTCACGTACTTGATAACAGCTAAAAATTATAATTTCTCAAAAAATATGCTTCCTACATTTCCCACTTCCTGTTGACCCTTCTCTGGGTATTCCCTGATAGTTCCTTCTCTCTTTAGACATCCTAAAGTATAAGGTAGAGTTACATAGATGTTGTACATTTTCATAGGTTTCAAATGTTGCGTAATTTCAACTGATGTTCAAAACGATCCAAAGGGCCATCTTCTATTTTTAGGCTTGGGTGGATGTGGCAGAGATTGCTAGTTATTCCCCACTATCCATTCTCTTCTCCCTTAGTGACAGAAGACAGCATTATGACCAAATACAAAATTACATTTCCCAACCTCCTTTGCAGCTAGTTGTGGGAATTACCGACATTCTGGCCAATGGGATGTAATTGGAAGTGTTTTATGGAATTCCAGCTTAATGGGAGTTGACTCAGCTGGCATGAACATCCCTTTTGTTCTTTCCCTTTCTTATTTCCAACACACGATGGCTGGGACCTCACCAGCCCTCTTGGACTATGAGGTAATCTTGTGGTTGGAAATCATGTCTGAGAATAGCAAAACTGAAAGCTAAAAGAAGCCTAGTGTCTAATAACCATGAACCTTCCAGACCCAGGTTGAGCTGCCTAATCTCCAGACTTCTTTCAGGTGTGAGAGAAGTAAATTTATGTTTTACGTAAGCCACTGTTATTTCTGCTGTTGTTTTTTTTTAATAGTTTTACTTTTTTACTGATTGCTTAATGCAATTCCTAAGAGATACAGGGGTCATACCCACTAGTGCTAATAGAGAATAATTATTAGTTATTCCTGCCCTACCAGGATCTTGCCTGAATATATGACAAACTCTTAACAGACAAAAAGAATGACCCTGTCAACAAAGAAACCCATATAAAGTACATATAATCAAAGTATATATAATCAATTGTTTTGGAGATAAATTTCATGATTTTTGTGATAATCCACATAACCTTGTATTCAGCTAACACCCTCGCCTGGTATATACCAAACACTCAGAGTTGATCATACATTTGATAGTCTACTTGGAAACTAATAAATTCTTTTTAATCCTCTCTGTAATTGTCAGAAGAAGGATGATTTGGTTGTAACAAAGACGGAGGCTGAAGTGAATGCCAAAGAGACAAGCTAAAAGAAGAAATGGGCTGATGTCCATGGTCTCATTAGTCTGTGTAATGTATGACTATTTCTTAGAAGGCAATGAGTATAAACACACATGCAAAAAGAAAGATTTGGATGGAGATAGTATGGAGGAGAAAACAAAAGAGAATCTTGCCAGTTATCCCATAACTCCAGGTACTAGGCAGCCACAAAACCTTCGTTCCCCTCTGTCATGGTCCTCCTTTTTTTTTGCCTCTTCCTTGGCCCACCGTGAGACATAGACTGTGGAAAAATATATGGGGCCATGATTGTATGCATTGCTCAACCACCAGAAGAAGACTCAAGATAGAAGGGAAGGGAAGAGGAGCCCTAAATCATCTTCTCATGGTCATAGAGAACAGTGGGGTTTGCTGTTTGCAACAACTATCATTAATCTATATCCTTGGGTGTGATTTCCATTTTAAATCGCTTTTCGTAGTATGCAGAAATTGAATGATATTAACATAAATAGTCAATTTAAATGTAAGATAACAATGATGACTATAATTCAAACAGCAATGTCATAAAGCCATTTTAAATTAATTTTTTAAACATAGATTTAAATTTCATTCAGTGTATACTTTTTAAAAGAGTTACAAATTCTTTCAGAAAACACCTATGGAAGTTTTGAATTTGAGGCTAGAAGAATTATGACTAAAGATCTGCCAACAGAGCAATTATCAATGAATTTTAATGACATTAATGGTAGTCATTTCCAGCTGGGAAACTTACGGGAAGAGAGATATTTACCTTTTTCTCCAAAAGTCAAGAAGAAATTAAAGGCTTCTGATAGTCATGGGAAGTGGATTTGGGGTGAGATTCTATCTTAGGTAATTTCTCTTTTTGCTTTAGTTACATAGAAAAAGCAAAGGAAGAATGGTAAAGGGGGAAATACTCGAGGGAATTCTTTCCTTGGAAAGCTCTTAAGGAAGTAGTAACAGAAATTATCCCAGCTAAAGTACCCAGCCACCCCACACAGAATCAACAATGGCCCTAGACACCCAATGTAGCCAGCAAGGACTTCATATGCCTCAAGATGGACTTCAGCTGTTACCTAGAAAGCAAGGAAAATTGAATGGTAACCATTATCCAGTGCATAGTCATGGAGTTTATTCAAAAACTTTGCTAGTAAGAATTATTTACGCAGCAATTAAATGTACTCTAGGTTTACCTATTTCAAATAAAAAGTGGGGGGAGTATTCGCTTGCTTTGTGATTACTTAAAATGGTTAGGATAAAGAAGGAAGCAAAAGACCTCTGTTCTCATTGTAAAAACAACAACACAACCTGAAAATTTTAAAATTACACTTGCTAATGGGGCTAGCAAAGAACAGAGGAAGCAAGGAAGCCTGGATTAGTTGAGCTCCAGAGAGAAACGAGCACTACAAGGGTGAGAAGAGAATGGTAGACGCTTCCACCTCTGGGGGCAGATGCCTGATCTGTGGACGATAGATGGAGAAGTTGTCATAGATTCACCATAGATGAGGAGACTTCGCAGGGACATTCTGACAGTCTGGGCTGGCAGAAAGGATTCGAATCTCAAAAAGACTCAAATGCAAACTGCCTGACAATTCTTCTCTTCCCATCCCTACCTAACCCTACTCTGAATTATGCAAATAAATGTAATGAAGAAGGGCTTGAAATCAGAGAAATCACATAGTCTTGCACTTGCCCCACCAGAGATGAATCCAAAGGTCAACTAAAAATATCTGAAACTGCTGCCCAACTCCCTCCCTGCTTAAATACTGACAAGATGTAAACCACAGTGGTGGCACAGGAGTCTGGGGGTTGGGCTAATCACAGGTGATCTCAATCTAATTAAAAGTTGCAGCCTGGCTCCTGCTCAGCTCCGCTCTGGGAGAAATATGAATGAATTGGCCTCAGTCTAAGGACCAGGTGGAGGAAAGGTTTCAATGTTCTGGGAAATGAGTAAAACAAACAAAAAAACTTTTCCTCAGTTCCCACTGTTTATTATATACAATGTTCAGAGTACAATACAAACTTATAAGACTTGAGAATAAATAAGAAAATGTGAACTATATTAAAAGGAAAAACTTTCAATAAAAACAGATATGGGGGACTTCCCTGGTGGCGCAGTGGTTAAGAATCCGCCTGCCAATGCAGGGGACGCGGGTTTGAGCCCTGGTCTGGGAAGATCCCACATGCTGTGGAGCAGCTAAGCCTGTGTGCCACAACTACTGAGCCTGCTCTCTAGAGCATGTGCGCCACAGCTACTGAGCCCGTGTGCCACAACTACTGAAGCCCATGTGCCTAGAGCCCATGCTCTGCACGGGAGGGGCCACTGCAATGAGAAGCCCACACACCGCAACAAGGAGTGGCCCCCGCTCGCTGCAACTAGAGAGGGCCCGTGCGCAGCAATGAGGACCAGTGCAGCCAAAAATAAATAAATAAAATAAATAAATTTATTAAATAAATAATTAATTAATTAATTAAATAAAAGAGAAGTAAATCTAACACATGGCACATATTCTAAAAAAAAAAAACAGATATGGGAATTTGCAGAAGCCTTTATAGATTTTTTTTTAATATATTTATTTATTTATTTTTGGCTGCATTGGGTCTTCATTGCTGCATGCGGGCTTGCTCTAGTTGTGGCGAGCGGGGGCTACTCTTCATTGCCGTGCACAGGCTTCTCATTGCGGTGGCTTCTCTTGTTGTGGAGCACGGGCTCTAGGTGCAGGGGCTTCAGTAGTTGTGGCACATGGGCTCAGTAGTTGTGGCTCAAGGGCTCTAGAACGCAGGCTCAGTTGTTGTGGCGCACAGGCTTAGTTGCTCTGTGGCATGTGGGATCTTCCCAGACCAGGGCTCGAACCCGTGTCCCCTGCATTGGCAGGCGGATTCTTAACCACTGTGCCACCAGGGAAGTCCCCAGAAGAAGACTTTAAAACAACATAAAATATACCAGGAATTTGCAGAAAAATATGGATATAATGGAGAAAGATAAGCATTATTGCAGGAGAACAATAAAACTATTTTTTTAAACACCAAAGGAAAACGCTAGAATTGAACAATGCAATATCTGAAATTTTTTAAAAAGCCATTGGACAGACTTTATAGCAGATCAGACACTGCAGAAGAAAACATCCATGACCTTGAAGACGGGTCAACAGAAATTATTCAAACTGAGTCAGAAAAAGAAAAAGGCTTAAAGAAGAATCAACAGAGCACCAGTCACTTCTAGGACACCAAATGGACTAACACACATGACTTCAAGTTCTGGATGTATTCACATACATAACATTAAAAAATGAAGGTAGATTTTGGGGGAGGATACATGGGACTGCCTTGTATATATTTTTTGGAACATCCTGTAAATCTATAATTATTTCAAAAGAAAAAGAAAAAAAGGGAAGAAATGAAGGTGAAATAAAGACATTTTCAGATAAACAAAAGCCAAGAGAATTTTGCAGCAGCACATCCACACTACGAGAAATGCAGAGAAAGTTCTTCAGGGTAAAAGGAAATAATACCATGGAAATATGAATATACACAAAGGAAGAAGAAAGAAGGCCAGAAATAGTAAATATATGAACACATATAAAAGATTTTCTCTTTTCTGAATTTCTTAATTTCTTTAAAAAGCAACTTACTGTTACAAACACAAACATTAATAATGATTATGGAGTTAATAACATATGTAGAAGGCAAATATATGACAACAATAGCAAAAAAGGTAGTAGTAAATATGCCACCCCAAAATGTCTCTCTAGCATGAGAATTATTTCGAACTGAAAACAATCAAGGCCCAAAAGACTCAGGAAGAAACTTTGACTATCCCCCTAACTGCCTAAAATAATTTAGACAGAGATCCTGTCCCCAAAATAGAACTATCACCAGAGATACTTGTAAAGAACAAGGGCTAGGTGTGATGGGGGAAATTTGGCAGGGCCTAGAAATCAGAGCCCACTCTGTGTCCCACTGTCTCTGCATGGCCCAGCAAGTATTTGTTTACCAAACATTTGCTATTCCATCTCCACATGAATTGCCTTCCTCCCCCTTGAAGTCCCAAACCACTACCCCCAACAACCTCTTTTATCT
Organism: Eubalaena glacialis; assembly: GCF_028564815.1. Classification (NCBI taxonomy): domain Eukaryota; kingdom Metazoa; phylum Chordata; class Mammalia; order Artiodactyla; family Balaenidae; genus Eubalaena; species Eubalaena glacialis. The sequence goes on along the minus strand of NC_083727.1, from coordinate 59,985,388 downwards.
TTAGCTGAAGATATTATTTAAAGTGAGGGTTTCAGCAGTTTTGGAGAGTTATTCAGTTTCCCTGGGTCTCTCCCATTTATATATGTTATTACACTTTGTTTGATTTTCTCCCGTTAATCTCTCTCATGTCATTTTAATTCTTAGACCAGCCAGAAGAACCTAGAAGGGTAGAGGAAAATTTTTTCCTCCCAGCATCAGTAGGACTGGAGGACTGCATGGCAATACCTGAATCAGACCAAAATCCTGACACAGATTAGTGACAGAATAGTGAGTTACGAAGACTGCAGCTATCTGCACGTCACATTAGGTTAGAACAAGAGCATCTGATAAATCTTGATGTGTTTGCTAACTGTTCTACCTCTCAGATGGTAGAATAAGCAATGAAGGAAACTACAATTCTGAACTTAATAATGACCAATAAGGCAACACTTCATGAACTGAAAGTGACAGAAATCTTAGAAGACAGTGACATTTGTGATAATAACAGAAGTGGAGAACACTGGATGGTCAGAATCATTGCAGCCTTGCTATTCTAAGTGTGGACTTCGGACCAGTAAACAATAGCTTCGCCTGGAAACTATTAGAAATGCAGGATCTAAAGCCCCAGCACAGGTCTATGGAATCAGAATCTGCATTTAACAAAATCCCAGGTAATTCCCATTCAAGTGAAAGTTTGAGAAGCACTGCTCTGGGCTACTTCATAAAATGCAGATTCCTGAGTTCCCTGGAAGAACTATTGAATCACTCACTGAGAAGATGAGGCCTACAAATCTGAATGTTTGCTAAGCTCCCCAGGTTATACCCTATGCACTAGTATTTGGCTACCATTGTCATAAAACTAGAATTTTCGTAAATAAATTCCTGGAATTAAAGAAAAAAAAAAGGTTTCCAAAGTAAAATATTAATAGATACCAGCAGCCCTACTATATCACCCCCTTGGAAATTCATGTCTTGGGAAATCATTCAGGAAAAAGTATCTGAAAATATTTGAATCCAGTGTTCCTTAGATGTATTCAATCAGGGAATACTTCTTCTACTCACTCCCCACAACAATAGAAGCTCATGGAATTACCCCATGGAACTTCATTTTTCTGTGGACCCCACTTTGGGAAATGTGGCCTTAAGTGTCAATATGTTTTGCTTCTGGACACTCAGAGAAAAATCAGGAAAGATTGCCATGCCTCGAGACTACAAAAGGAAAGCTGGTTCAGAACTGAGAATACCCAAATACACATAAATCAATGGATAGCTCTGCAAATTGTAGCAATACAAAGGCAAGGATGGGGAGTCAGCATGGCTAGAGAGGGCTTCTCCTAGACGCTCAAATCTAAAAGATGGATCGAAGGGCATAGGACCAAGGATAAAACTTTAAGGATAATCACAGCAGAGACTAAAGACTAGAAGGGGCTGAAACCCGCCAAAATGGTTAAGGACAACTATTGTCTAGTGATGAACCTGGTGTAGTAGAGAGAACACTAACAAGGCAGAGAGATGAGTGCTCTCATATTTGCTCTGCCACTAGCCCCCTGGGGACCTCCAGCGACCCCCCTATCCTAGGAGGACCTCGCCGTTAAACAAGAGACTCAGGGTCACTTATCTCTCAAAGCTTCCTATTCTTGTCTCTCAGTGTTACTCAAATCATGCTCAAACTCATCATGTTTTTTTTTCCCTTATTGAACTTTTGTGGGAACCAACACCAAAGGAGCTGGATGCTTACCGTGTCTGGAAGCTCCCCTTAGTCTACAATCATATATCAAAACAAAGACTTAAGTAGGTTGATGGCATCTTCTCATTCTACACACCTCCATGATATCATTTCTTTTGTAGCTGATTCTTTTTTTTCTCCCCCCTGAGAAAGGAAGATGGATTAAAGCTACATTACAGGACAGGATACTTTCCAATAGTTCATACAGTTGAAAATCCACAAAGCTAAAACTTTTGGAAAATGGTAAAAAGCTTGCATTGCTCTTCCTGAAATTAGAAAATTGTTAGAGGAGCTTCAATTCTTGCTTTTGAGATTTCATAATGCAGACGGTAGCCCGACTGCTTATTTCATTAATTTTGGGGGGATGATATTATCATATTCATGAAGAAACCATAAAATAAAAATGTAAAGAATGAGACCTAGCAGTTCTGCTGTTCAATCAGATGCTGTGATATAGTCAATACAGAAATTCAACTTATGTTTTTTCAAACACTCTCAATAGGCCCCGACTCTACATCTTTACCCAAGCAAAAAGCCTGCATATAATAGCTTATAAAGACATGCTCTTGTTGTCAAACAATCTCCAGAATGATACGAAGCACTTATAGACCACAGTATAATGTAATTTTATTGCCAGGTTAACTAATGAATAAAATTTTTTAAATAATTATGTGCTTAAATATTTTGGTGGGGGATTGAAACCAGGAATTTAGACTATTAGAACTGCAAGAAAACTGTTAGAAATTAACTAAGCAGGGTTTGCAAAGTGACAGCCAGCAGTCACGTACTAGCCACTGACACATTTATTTGGCTATTATTTGCTTGAGATGGGCAATGCTTTCTAAAAGGCAGTGTAACTAGTAAATCTTACAGTGGGATTGCTATAAACAGCTTAGTACCTGTTGTCCTACACCTTGCTTAACTCAATATTTAACTACCTGAATAAACTCTTCAAGCATTTGAGTTTGAAACTCTCCTCCCTAGTCAAGATTTTCAAAGTTAGAAGGCACTTTAGAAATAATCTAACTCTTTGAAAAAAATAGATATATGCATATATATAACTGAATCACTTTGCTGTATACCTGAAAGTAACACAACATTGTAAATCAACTATAGTCCAATATAAAATTTTAAAAAAAATTTTTTAAAGAAATAATCTAATTCAATGAATTCACAGCTGTTGATGGACCAACAAAAAGGTTGTAACTTTTTATATTGTTAAGCCAAGACAATTGTTTTCTTCAAAAATACTGTCTATATCACCATGCTATCATAAAATACAATTATCTTTATAATAAAAAATAGAACATTCATTTCCAAGAAGAGGTGTTTAGCAATCTTCCAGTTACAAATATATAATGATGTAGATGTAACATTATCTTTTTTTTTTTTTTTTAATTCGACACTCACTGACCAATGAAAATTTCCTTACAGACTGACACTGCCTCTCACACTAGTGTCTGGAAGGCACTGACCTGGCTCAACATTTTATTTTAGAAATGAGGATATGGTTTCTATGTTGTTCCTAAAGTTGCATGGCTGGTAAAAGCCAAAGCCAGATTCATCATCCAGCTTTCCAGTGCCAAGACTAAAGTTTCTTACCATCAGCAGCTGGAAGGCACTGTGTCATAAGGCTTTTCTGGAGTCAGATTGAGCCCAGTAAAATCCCGGCTTGGCTGTATAACCTTGTGGCAAGTTAATACCCATCCCTATGCTCCTAGCCCAGTGTCTTCCACATTGAAGAAGTTCATTTATTTGAGTTCTTTGTCTCTATCTTCCCATTCTTCCACATGCAAGTTGCTGCATTTGAGACACAATTTCCCAGCTAAGTCTATGGGATGTGTCATATGGAAGATGACCAGGGGCCAGCTGGTGACACTTACATTTCCCTCTACAATCCTCACAAAGCCAGGCCTGCTTGTTCTCTCCCCAAGGTCAGCCCCAGAAAGGGGCTGTGGGTTTACAGTAAAGACAACAAACTGGTGGCCAAAAAATTAATTGGAAATCAAATTAAGTCTTTACTGTCATCTGGAAGTGCCAACAAAAGGACTCATAAACCACAGCAAATCTTTGTGAAATCCTCTTTCCCTCTCCACACCCCTGCCTTCCCATGGAGAGCTACTTGTGCCAGAGCTGATTCTAATGCTCTTTCCTTCTTCTCATCTCTCCAAAACCCACCCTCCAATTTAGCCAGAGCATCTTTCTAGCTCTTTTTTTTTTTTCCACTCTCTTTGGCCTTTTCTTTTTTCCCCCTTTTCAATGAGTAATCCTCTCCATCTGCAATATAAATCCCATTAACCTCCTTTCCTCTTCAATTTCCTCCTCACTCCTTACCCTGATTTACAGGATCAGGCCAAGACTTGGGCTCCTTAGAAGCTGGAGGGGATGTGGGCTGTGGACAACCATGATTTAATAGTTGGTGTCCCTACCACATATGTAGTTACCAGACATTTATGTTACAAAAGTACTTTGTATTCTCATAGTTAAATTCTTTATATTAGCAAATATATAGGAAATATTATTATTTGTATTTTACAGAGTAAGGAACCAAATAAAGAAGGGATGTAACTGATTGCCTGAGGTCACACAAGTCATTTGAACAAGTCATTTTTTTTCTTGTCCCCGTCTTTGAAAACATTTTCAACAGTAAATATTTGTCAACCAGAAGTATCTACTGAGGACTTACTACATTCCAGGCACATTTCTAGAGAAAATAGGGATAAATAAGACAGATAAGATCCCTGCACCCATGGAGACCATTATTATAGATGGAAGGGGGAATATATTCTCGTAGAGAATGGGGAGTACACAGATAAATGAATAAGTGTTCAGATAATGAGGAGTGCTGTAAAGAAAACAGAACAGAGTGATATGATGGCCAGTAAGATGGGTGGGTAAGCTGGTGACTAATTAGGTCTATATGGCCCAGGAAGGCCTTCCTGGAGATGAAGAGTTGAGATCAGATCATTCTAGGGAGGAGCAGCAAGAATGAAGGTTCCTCAGACTGGAGAGAAGGGGAACTGTGGAGGGGGAAGGGAGCTTTGTGTGTTTGTAAAACAGAAAGAAAGCCAGTGCCAGTGGAGACTGGAGTGAGGTTGGCAGTGGACACAGCACAAAAGGTGGTCTGGGTCTAGGTCGTGCAGAGACTTATAGGCTGGGCTAGGAGTTGCAATTTATTCTAAGTATGATGGAAAGCAATTGGAAGACTTTAAGGGGAAATATAATCCGATTATTTTTATAAAAGGCATCGGGCTATGTTGAAAAAGGATTTGAGGGAGGCTGCTTAGAAGGATATTGCTATGATTCTAGCAGTATATGCAGTTGCTTAGACAAGGGTAGTAGCAGTGGAGGTTGGGAAAAGTAGACCTATTCGGGGCATAGTTTTAGGAAGAGCAAATAAATCTTGCTGAGGAACTGGATGTGGGGGTGAAAACATGATGATTCCTAAGTGTTTGCATTTAGCAACTGGTGGATGGAGAGTTGGGCCATTTCCCGAGACAAGGAAGAATAGTTCAAAATATAGAGATGTGGGCAGAATCAAGTTTCTGCTTTACTGGCATTAAACTTGAGATGCCTAGTAGACACGCAGGTAGAGATGCAAAATGGCATTGAGGTGTCTGTCGTGGTGAAGGTAAGTATGTGGCTTTCTCTGCCCAGAATACCTTCCTCCTCTTCTTCATCAAGTTCCTACTCACCCTTCATGTTCATTCAAATGCACCTCTCTGGAAGTCAGCCTCTCTCTCCTCTAGGGTTTATTTCAGCACTGAACATGGGGAGAAGTGAATGGTTTCAAGAACAAGTTAAGGAAATAAAGATCAGCAGGATGTAGTGATCGTTTGATATGAAGGTGAGCAGGTGTCAACAGTGACTCCCTGGATGCTGGCTTGTCCAATGGTGTGAATGGTGGTGCCATTCACTCGCTATAGAAAACTATAGAGCTATGGGATTTAGGAAGATGAAGGAAGAACCACAGGCACCATTTTTATAATGTTGAATTTCAGGGAGACCTGAGCCATCCATGTGGAGATGAGGAGTAGGCAGTTGGATATTGGGGTCTGCCCAGGAGAAAGGTCACTGCTGAAGGCTTAATAGTCAGTCATGAATTACATGGATAGGAATTGGAGCAAGGGCAGGAATGAGACCTTAAGGGTAAGAGAGAACTTAGGGTAAGGAGAATAGAGCCCAGGATCAAGGACTGAGGAGATCCAACATGTAAAGTTCAGTTAAAAGATGGCAGGTCTGAAATGGGAATTGAAAGAACATCCAGGGAGACAGGAAGAGAACTAGGAAATGTTGTATCTCAGAAACCAAGGGGAGACAGCTTTTCAGGAAAAAGGAATTAGTCAACAGTGTTAAGTGCTGCAAAGAATTAGCTGCTAATCAACTAACCTATTCTATCAGTGTGTATTGTGTGCTGGAGACGGGTCACAACTCACCAGAGCCAGATGTGCACATCTCTTCCCCTCTTCACATGTTCATAGTTTGAATTGGCCATGGTGGGAGTATTTATACCATGGAAATCAGCAAACCCTACAAATCAGGGCCTCTTCCTCCCCACCCCTCCACTCCAGAGAGCTGGCTGTTAAATATTTACCAACATAACACTGACTAAGGACATATATTAGAATCACGGTCGGGGGCACTTTTTAAATATAACCGTGCCTGAGCCCCATTCCAAGATGTCCTAATTTATTTGCCTTGGAGTGTGCCCTGGGCAACAGTATTTTTTAAATACTCCTTGGGTGTTTAATTATACATCCAGGATCAAGAATCATGGAATCTTTAAAGAATAAAACAACCATGTGTTTGGTGCTCATAGAATGTCACACTGATGTCTAGAAAGCAATAAAATAAGTTAGTCAATAAGAAAGAGTCCAGGATTCCAGCTAAGCGGGACCGGAAGGTACCACAAGTCTGAACAGACATAGTGTAAAGTCACATTGCTAGGGGTCAAGGCATGTCCAGGGGAACAGGGAACAAGTGCTGTGGGTCCAGGCAGGCACGGTTCAGAATCTTTTCTCCAGTCTTCTTGCCACAGAATAGAGCCTGAAGAAGACAAGGCCAACTCACAAAGGAGAGCAGAGCCCAGCTAAGAGACAAAGGGAAATTTCCACCCAAAGCACCTGGAAGCCAGTTCCACCCCTGGGCTTTACAGGAGCCAATAAATTTCCTTACACTTTGGGATTTTCTGTTACTTGCCGCTGAAAGAGACCCTTTTCATTCAGATGGGTATGACATAGGCTCTCCATCCTAATCCTGTCATTACTGAGGAAGGAATCTTATTATGAACAAAAATGATGCCTACCTATGGCATGGGTGATCGATAATAATTGCAATTCCTGATGTGTAATGTCAGAGAAAGACCCTAAATATTCAATATTCTTATCTCTTCTGTTCTTGAATCAAGTTTCCTTTTTTCTTTTTTTTTTTTTTTTTGTCTTAAGCTGGCAATATTTCCTATTGATTTATAAATAAATATCTGTGACATTTATGCTACCTAATACTGATAAGTACACATAAGACTCAGACTTTACCTTATAATGAAGTGAAAGGTTTAAAGAAAAGTTAGATATATTTTTATTTTGGATAAATGAGATAAGCCAATGAATCAAGAAGTCTACCCACCATTAGCACTCCTGTCGTGTCTCCTACTAAATTCAAAATATCCCATATTTCAGGGGTTTTTTAGGCAAGTATTTATAGTTTATTTCAAGAGGAGTGAACAAGGCAACTTGAAAGATCACTTTTACTGCTTTCAGAATTCAAGGTAATTTTAAAAGAGGTGAATGGAAGGGAAAAGAGCCTCTTAACCAATTAGCCAAGAGACCACAATATACTTTAGAATTAAAATTACCCAGACATGTGAGAGGATCCAAGTAGAGTCTCATTTATATCATTAAAGAGGTTCTGCAAATGCATAAGAGGGTAACAGTTCTAATGGAACAACAATAAAATGATTAAGATTATGTAGAAGTAGGTAGGACCAATATCCCTTCAAGTGGTGGAGATTTTTAATGAAGCAGAAGAATGGCTTTCATTACCTGGTTTATTTTCCAATTCAAATGATTCTTGTGGACATTATTATAATGTAGAGAAGAGAGTTGTCCTATTGTTTTGTCCAAACAAAACAATTTCTTTTTGTTTTCTTCCATAGGTAGTATATTCTTTAGTTTGGTTTTATAAAAGGCTATATTACCTTAAATCAACACACACATTAACAGAACCTTCAAACTCCTGCAGATAATTTTTTCATAGTCAGAGGAGAATGACATGTAAAATTATGGTAACACAGGGAGAAATAAGTCCCTTTTTCTAAAGCTTTATCAATATTGGGAGTAAGAATATTATTTTCCTAACCCCCCCAAAAGCTATAAAATAGTTATGGGATTGGCTTATTATTTTTATAGTCAATTTTTATTTCTTGTCATATCAGCTTGCTGATCTTACGATATTTTCAGTGCAAAACAGAGAAGTGGCGATCAACGTTTGGATAACTTGAACCTATGCTAGATGGCTCATTGATTATTGGACATAAGACAATTTTAAGTTCTCTTTCTCTGACAGGATGATATGAATGTGGATTTCTTCCTGCTGCTCTAAGAATAGACTGGAATCATAGAATTTAACATTCACTTTCGTGGATATTATAAAAGAACCTTAGGAACTTTGAGGGAAAGAATTGCTTTTCTTTTCTCCTTTCTGTTTGTTTGTTTCTTTAAATATTTAGGGAAAAGTGTACTTGTCCCAGTCAGGTCGTGTTGCATATTTCTCAACCTTCTTTTTCTCTATCATTCCCCTAAGGAGAAAACCTTATTTTAATCAACGAATTTAAATTAAATCATTCTGATTAATTAAAATTTAGATTAAATTTCTCCCTAATGAGAGCAATTAAATATTAAGGAATAAGATTTTATTATATCTAAGATTCTTTTAACTCCCCTCCCAAGAACCAACTTTCACGCCTTTGGTGAGATTAAGGCTGAGATACCCATTCTAACAAAGCAAGATGAGGAAAGTGGGATCATCATAAAGACCCTGGAGAACCTCCCACTGTGACAGTGAGTGCAGCCAGGCTTCAAAAGAACTGCAAAGGAGTTCAGCCAACAGCTGGCTCCACCATCTCTTGTCTGAGCTTCCTCTGCACATCTTTTCCTTTCTGCTTCTCTTACTCTAAGCAAGCAGCCACCCAGATGCCAGATGTCCACAAATGCTCTAGAATCAGGAGTGTCCACCTCGTTGGTCCATCACTATTGCTCTGCTACCAAGGAGAACACGTTCAACAGGAGAGCCGTTCCTAACGTGGTCATCAAGGGACTCACCTAGGGAACTTGCCAAAACACAGATCCCTGTAGATTTTTATTTAAGAAAAACACTTTAACAATGCAAGCTGCTCATTATACATCTCAATTTTTTCCTTCATTTCTCATTCCCTGAATTCTTTTTAAGTCCTGCTTCCTGGAAGGGATGATATAAATAAATAACTAAAGATGCTCTGTCCTGTGGACCTTCCTCCATCTGATTTTTAAACAGGAGGAGCATCGATTACTGTGGAGGGAGTTCATAGTTGAGGGGTGGGGGAGGGGAACGGACGAAAACAGAATTCTTTAGACTCCAAGCTCAAGAAAGCACACTCTCAAGTACCATTCACAGCACCCGGGCTTCACAGTGGTGAGAGAGCTGAAGGGGGACAGAAGAACATGGAGACAAAATATGAGAAGGAAGGTAAGAACAACTTTTGTTATCCCTTCTTCGAGGGAGCTTTGTAGTTGGGGGGGTGGGCGGGGGGGGTGATGTTTGAAGCGGGAGGTACCCAGGGGAATTTCCCTTGGAATTCTGAATTTGGGGCGATTCTGAATACAGAAGATGGCCACCGTTGCCCACCACAGGCAGCAGCAACTTACAGAACAGACAGGCTGGGGAAGGAGACCACAACCCCAGTGTTTCTCTCGCTCCTTTCCAAACATCACGCTGTTGTTCCTCTGGGGATTTCAAAGAACCACATTTCAATTTTTTTTACAACTACATCCTATGTCTCAGTAGTTATAATCTTCGTTTCTTTGACCCATTTCTCTATTTTTAACATTTGGGTTGCTGCCCTTCTCTTCTTTGGATAAACAATATGGCAATGAAACTCCTTCAAGTGAAGTTTCATGCACACCCACAAATATTTCTCTACAGTAAATACCTAGAAAAATACCTTCTCTCTAAAAATCTCTGAATTTTAAGTTTCAGTAAATATACCAAGTTCCGCCTTCTCAAAGCTTTCCCATTTTACACTCCCAGCAACAATGTTTGAGACTGCCTGTTTCCCCATTTTCAAACTTTTAAATGCTCATTGGAAGAACACATGTTCATACTGAGTGGTTTTAATTTGCTTTTTCCTATTGACAGTAGGTTGAAACCTTAAGTTTACTCACCAATATTTATATCTACTAATTACTTTTCTAGTCTTAGCCACTCAACATAATGTGAATAGTAATGATGAATATGTACAAGCATATTATTTTGACTATTAACACAGCTTTTAGCTTTTAAACTATTAAAGTAGTAAACTTTATTAACAAATTTCTTACTGTTGAAATATCTTAGCTCAGATATTTCGTTTTCCCATTCAATTTCTTTACCATTCAATAGACTCTTTCAGTTTGAAGTTTGTGACTTACATTGGGGGAAATTTTTTTTCTATTATTTCTTCACTTCTCTCTGACTCTTACAAAAATATACCAATTAGATGGATGTTGGAACTTAGATATTGATCTTACAAGTGCCTAAACTCAGTTCTTACAGTATGTTTGTCTCTAACGCCCTTTATGTTCTAAGACATTTCCTCAACTTTAGTTTCCAGATTAGTAATATATTTTTATCTAAGTCCTTTCTATTATTTAGCCCTCTGTTAATTTTTAAATTCCAGCGATGAAAATTTTAATTTCCAAGAATTCTTCATTTTCTGATTGTTCCTTTTTCATAGCAGTGTGTTCTACTTTTATGGACAAATAAACTTTAGAATTTCACTGACGATACTAATTAGGACTGATTTAATGTTTTCTTCTGATTTAATAATGTTGTCACTCTGAATTATCTCTGTTTCCAGTCATTCTTCTGGTTCACTTGGTTCTTCCCTTTTATACTGTTAGTTTTTAGCCAATGTCTGGTTATCCTTATTTGCCCAATCATTTTTATGAATAATGAGTGAGGTTGATGAATGTATGGAACTAGAATAGGTTTCCTCTGTTTCTCCCTCATGCCTCTCTCCTGCCTGGAAGGGGAGGAGGAGTTTCCATCAGCCTGCCTGTTTATGCCCACATACGCCAAACCCCTCCTCTCCATTGGTAAAATAAGAAGTATATTATTCATTCGAGGACATGAATGTCTTTGCCTCCCACCCGACATCTGTCATGGAGTTTAGTGTTCCCTCAGGTCTACACCCAATTCCAGCACTTTCCTTAGAGAATAGTTATTGACTTGGAGGCTGGTGGCAAGCACCTCTGCTATGTACCGTTCAGTATGAGAGAGCAAGGAGGGGGAATGTTCTAAAGCAGGTTTTTAAGAAAGAAAAAAAAAAAATCCTGATAATTTCCCAGGACCTGTTTTTCCTCTTCCTATTCATTTACTAGGGAGTAATAGCAGATTCAGAAAACTGTAAGTTCAGGGTGGTTTTCTTCTTGGTTTATGTTAGACTGTGGCACTCTCCACTCTGGCCAGTTTTAGCCCTTCTATTTTCTATAGTCCAGAAATTTCTTAATTTCTGGCAGAAAATGATACCCTTTCCTGTTTACTACCACTATGACATGCTTATATCTTTTCTGTCGTGTTAATGGTTTTGAGTAAAAAAAAGGAAAAATGTATGTCCTCAGTGCATCATCTTACTGCAGTCCCCTGGGTCACGAAGCCCCTCTCCTCAGGTTTTCCTACCTAAACTGTTGGCTCCCAAAAAAGTCCCCTAAACCCACCAGTCAGTGTGTATACCGTCCTGCAATTTCTTTTTTCAAATATGGTAATTACAGAGTAAGATATTCCCTTAGCACTTCTCCCACAGCGTTCTCACCTGTATGAACACAAGCAAGGATCCTGTGGTGAGGTTGATGAGTCCAAACTGCAGAGTCCAACCAGCAACGAGATGCGCGCATTTGGGAGGGCGCCGTGCTGGATGACACGATGGCTTCTTCCGTCCCAGTCATTGCAGAAAATAGGTTAATTAACAGGCCGACTTCAGCCTTACTAAATTTATCATGAATTATATGTTCAGGGCTGTTGGTAAAAGGCCAACACTGGCATCTCTTTAACGAGTAATTATTGTGTTTTATTGTTGTGGACCTATAACGTATTAACCAGACAGGACTCGGCTTTATTAGAATGCACGTGGCTCCCCGGTTCCATGCATATTTATTATGCGAGAGAATGGGATTCTTCTTCTCTAGCCTTCACTAATTTAAAAGAAGATATCCTCAATGAAATGTATTCAAATATTTTGACATTTTGCTTCACCTCACTTACAGAGCAGAAATTGTTTCTGACAGTTATTATACAGTGCTGGAATCCTGCTGCTTCCGCCGTTGAAGAACAGGTTGAAAAGACACAGCGCTTGCATTTTGTTCAAAGAGCGATTCTGTGGCTTAGAAATAGCAGCGCTGTCAGCTGTGATTCACTGAGAGTTTAGATAATATCCAGTCTGTAGTCACTGCGAACGGGGGCTTCCAGGCTTGCAGCGGAAGGAAATGAATGGGAGCTGGTACCCTGAGTTTAGCCAGGAGGACCAGGGCAAAATATGGAGCTGGCATTTGGCCATTTCAAATTTTGGTAGAAATTTTCCTCCCCCTGCTCCACGTGGTCAGCCCCCCCCATTATAACAGGCTTAAATTTCAACTGCATCTATTTGCACCAGGCACACAACAGTAAATGTTAAACTGATACACTGGGGCATTCCAGAAGCTTGAACTGTCTAAAGCGATTAGAGGCAACAGTTGATAGGCGTTTCTTTGATCTTACTGCACTGAAAGCCAAAAATCGCTCTCAGATCATCTGCAAGGGGGCGTGGGATGGTACGCCACGGAACAACTAAGAAACCTAAAAAGCAACCTTCTGTGATTTCTTTAGGGTACCTCTGGTTTATTCAGTAGACTTCTGCTCTGAATGCAAAAGTAATCTTCCAAAGTAATAGGATAAAATATTTACTTGCAAAGGGCCTGGCAGTAGCAGTGGCAGAGTTTGGCACCAACAGATATTCACAGAGCTCCTGAGACAACCATAAGCAATGAAAAAGCCACTCATCAGCCCTGCTGCCATCATTTATTCGGTTTTCTCCCATTTCACACCCGACCCAAGGCTGTGTCTGGAAACAGCAACACTCAAGGTCAAGGTTGACCAGGGATGCTTTCAGAAGGGCCAGGAGGGCTCAATCCACCGTACTGCATGTATGGAGACATAGTTGACTCCGTTGAGCATAAGTCAAAGTGAAGAGCCAGCCCGTGTGGGTATTGAACTTGTTCTTGCAGGTTAACAAACAAGTACATCACATCAGTGAGGAGACACTGATGAGAAAAGGGGAAACTCACAGGGTCATGGCTCTGCCTACAGCAGACCAAAGAGTCTAGAAATCTGCCTGGTGCAGACATGCATCTGGGGGATTGAGGGTATTCTGGGTTTGACATCCGGATTGGATAAGCCTGAGGTAACCCAGCTAAGGAGTCAGTGAAAAGCCCCAGGAAGGGCCTCAGTGGGAGAAAAAGATCCTATAGCAGATCAGGGGATTTATTTGCTGGCAATGTCCCCAGCGACCTGTGAGTAAATCTGGAAGGCACTGAAGGGTGACGAGTCCCATTATTCATCAGAATGAGACATGGCCAATTCAGCCCTCATTAGGGGTCTCTGCTGGGCAGTGAGGGGTCATACCCCAGCAGCAACTTGGGAATAAATGAGAAAAAGCTTTTGCCACTTTGGAAAAATGAAAAGAAATGCATCTAGATTTTTTTAAGGTAAATTCAGCCCTAAAGGAACTACAGAAAAATGTCTACATTAAACCAAGTAAATTGTTCCAGGGGACTCTCTCAGTGAATAAATCTGGTCCAGCAGGAAGAGAGGAAGTAGGATCCCAAAGCATTAATCACACTGAATTGCAAATTATCTACTCCTTGTCTTATTCATTTTTATATCTCTAGTTAGTACCTTACAAAATGCTGGACACACAGTAAGTGCTGAATAAATGTTGGTGAATGAATGTCAGACTCTTTCATCTCCAGTGTAATCACAATAGGGAACCAGGTGGGAAGCCATGGATTATAGTAGTTTTGAGGCCAGCATGAACAGTGGCTGCCCAGATAACTTCTTAGGAGGCATGATTTGTGGGCTCTAGAAGTGTTCCATTGCTCTAAAATATCTCTAAATTTCTGGATTTCTGAATCTCAGCAATTCATAGATTTTTCACTGGTCATGATAATGTAGCTAAGTGCTCTAAATGGGTTATCTCACTTTGAGGCAATAGTGCTCTCCCCATTTTAGGGTTAAAGAACCTGAGGTAAGTGATTTATTCAAGTTTACAGCTCTGGAAAGGATCTGTATTGACTCCAGAGCTTGGGCTTTTGAGCACCATTCTATCATACCTCCTACACTATTACTAAAAGTCCACAACGGTACAAATATCTTTTTAAAAAGAAAGAAAAAAAGAATTGTCAATCATTAGCATATTTTAAAAATCGATTCCTCAGTTAAACTAGCCAGACATTGAGCTGGACCCTGAAGAGAGAGAATTGAAAGGTTTGAAGAGAATGTTTCTGAAAATTTCAATCTCAGAGCTCTGATTTATTTATTTAGCACTTACTGTGTACCAGGCATTTTGTAAAGTATTAACTAGAGATATATGGTTCTCTGGATCTATCTTTACCAGGCCAGTTTCATTTTCTGCCAGGAAAACCCTCTTTTCCATATATGTATACTACAAAAGATGTATTACTTACTTAAGTTTTAAAATAAAATCTTAATTACCCATAGAAGTGGGTAACCTTTTTTTCTCCTTTGTACTACTGTATCACCAAGAGTTGGAGAGCAAATTGAATGAGAAGATTCTCCAAGGGAACATCCAAAGAATAGGTTAATAAAATGCGCTACTGTCCTATTAACTGGGGAGTGAGGCCATATTACATTTATAAACTTCATTGCAGGAGAATCTCTATAACAAAAGCACTATTCAAAGGGCCATCTATTAAGGAATAATGAAAGGCTTTAGAAAGTGCCTTTAGTAAACATTTGATAGAAAATTGAAGCAGTTACCTATGTAATTCTTGTTATGTGTACTTGAGACTACCTCATTTTTCCCCTTGAACTATCCAGAGATTTTCATGAGGGTAAACATAGCCTGTGGGTCACAGTTTTATATGAGCGGAGTTGCTTACTTTTCTTTTCCCAACATAGGGAAGCTTTAACAATGTGAATAGTTACAAGAAAAGGTAACATTTGCACATCTAGATTCTTGAATTTCCTAATAAAATTGAGTCTTCCTTAGTAGAGATTTCCAGGGATTTGCAGTAAATAGTATAAAAAACTATTGGGATAAATCTTTCCTCAAGCTGGGCATGTTAAGGGGCTGTCAGATACGGATATCCTTTGACTTTCATATTTTTGCTGTGGATTAAAGACATCTGGAGAGCTAATCTAGTCTATAGTAGCAGTTCCACGTGTAGATGTATTTCTGATGTATTTGTGGGGAGGAAGGTGATCTCCACGTCTTACTCTTCCGCCATCTTCTCCCCTTCCATTCTAGTCTAATATATATCTAATGTATATAAAAATACCATGTAAATCTAATAATACAATACAATGTGATTTAATATATTAATATATCTTAATACATATATTAATATATTGATTAATAAATTAACTGATATACATATATATGATTGTGTGTGTAGATGCATGTTTAGTGGTCTACCATATGCCAAGTATTTTTTTTTTTAATTTTTTAAATTTATTTTGGCTGCTGTGGGTCTTAGTTGGGGCATGTGACCTCTTAGTTGCAGCATGCATGTGGGATCTAGTTCCCTGACCAGGGATCGAACTCGGGCCCCCTGCACTGGGAGTGTGGAGCCTTACCCACTGGACCACCAGGGAAGTCCCATGCCAGGCATTTCTAATAACAGTGAACTAATACTTATTGAACACTTATTAAATGCCAGGCACTGTGTTTTTAAAATCTTGTCCTAGAACTTGATCAGGGAAAGTTTTATTGGTTACTTTTATCAGCCCTGTTTTACAGTAAGAAAATGAAGGTAGGGGTTAGGTAACTTACTCAAGGTCACACAGCAAGTAGCAGAACAGAATGGGAAGCCAGGCAGTCTGACTCCAGAGCCCATACTCTTGGCCACTTTATACATGTGGTCTCATCTAATTAATAAATTCTAAAGCATTGGTGACACAGCTCCATTTCTGACTTATTTGTGTTTCTCTTTGTGAAGACCCGACATAAGAGTTTGTGCCTCTTGCCCATTTTACTCAAATGAAGACTATTTTATGACAGAATATAGCCTTCGCACAAGATTAACAAATGTATAAAATGTGCCAATATCCTTGTGTCTGATAAAACACTTTCAAGTTGAGGATCATCTCAAGCTAACACTGACCTGATCTCCTTTGTCATATTCATTAACCTTCTTTAACTTTTTTTTTTTTGGCTGCGTTGGGTCCTCGTTGCTGCACACAGGCTTTCTCTAGTTGTGGTGAGCGGGGGCTACTGTTCATTGTGGTGCGCAGGCTTCTCATTGCAGTGGCTTCTCTTATTGTGGAGCACGGGCTGTAGGCGCGTGGGCTTCAGTAGTTGTGGATCTCTGGCTCTATAGCACAGGCTCAGTAGTTGTGGCGCACGGGTTTAGTTGCTCCGCAGCATGTGGGATCTTCCCAGACCAGGGCTCGAACCCGTGTCCCCTGCATTGGCTGGCAGATTCTTAACCACTGCGCCACCAGAGAAGTCCCAACCTTCTTTAACTTTTGAAACAAATTCTGAAATACTAGCACTGATTGTTTAATCACTACTTAAGGTAAGTTACACCTTGTTAGTCTGATAATGGTTTGTTAAAACACAGGATAAAGTTGAAGCAATTACTATTTCCTATCCAAGTAAATGGACTATTGTTCTTTACTAAAGTGCTAGATAGCCTAAATCTAATTCATTCAGAGCTTTCCAAAGCTTTATGCTCCTTTCCAAATTAATATGAGGTTTCACTATATACAGCATTATCATTAAAACTTGAAAAGTGCTCTGGGAAACAATTATATAGCATGCTTTATAATTTTACCTTTATTTGCACACTTGGACATTAAATCATTAAACTTTCACAAATCTTTCCTACTTAAAAACAACCCATTCGAAGTTGAACATCATTAATAACATTATTAGCATTTACTCAATGTGCATTTCAAATAGTTAATATGCTTCAAATTATTTTATTTGATCTTTTACTTAGACAATCCATCAAAACAATTTTCAAGATATTTTTGAAAAACACGCATTTACTTATTTTGGCAGTTCAGTGTTAGAAAACTTGGTTTTCTTTGAGTGTTGAAGTCAGCACAGGATAGGCCAAATTCCAACTTTGATATGAGTAAAACTATACCAGCTTTCTTTTGGTTTAACTTTGCATGATATACCCTTTCCATTATTTAAAATTTTCTTATTACTTTTCTCCAGCTTTATTGAGATATAGTTGACATATGACATCGTATAAGTTTAAGGCAATGACTAGCGGCCTGGATGCTGGTTAGGGGCTTGGAAGGAATATGCCTGAAAGTTTAGAGACAGAAAAGTCTGAGGTAAAGGCATATGGGTGGATATAGGGGCATGAACATGAAAAGTGAGAATTTTCTTTTTTTATAAATTTATTTATTTACTTATTTACTTTTGGCTGCGTTGGGTCTTCATTGCTGTGTGCGGGCTTTCTCTAGTTGCGGTGAGCAGGGGCTAACTCTTCGTTGCGGTGCATGGGCTTCTCTTGTTGTGGAGCACGGGCTCTAGGAGCACGGGCTTCAGTAGTTGTGGCACGCGGGCTCAGTAGTTGTGGCTCGCAGGCTTTAGAGCGCAGGCTCAGTAGTTGTGGCACACGGGCTTAGTTGCTCCGCGGCATGTGGGATCTTCCCGGACCAGGGCTCGAACCCGTGTCCCCTGCATTGGCAGGCGGATTCTTAACCACTGCACCACCGGGGAAGTCCCGAAAAGTGAGAATTTTTTTTATCACATATTAATGCCCCCCAGAAAGAATCCACCACGTAAGAGGCACTGAACAACCAAGTAGACAAAACAACACTGGTCAGCCTTCATCATCAGCTAACCCCAAACTGGCATGGTGGGCACACAAGTGAACTGGCCTTAGTGACAGAGATAGAGGCTACATAGCCACAAGGACTTGCTGAGGTGATAGCTGAGGATGAGGGTAATTTAGAAAAGATAGCGTGGAAGGGTCAGGGTAAGCGCCAGTTACACCCCAAGACCAATTGCAGCCATGAGGTCTATAGTTTATCCCATTAATTCCCATGTCTAATTTTCCCCTCAGGAAAAGAAGCCCAAGGAACCATGAAGGAGCTGCTCCTTGAACCTGCGTGGAGACGTAGAGCTGTGTGGCCCGATGGGTAGAATGCAATGGCACTGAAAATATACCAGTCAGATTTCCTGTTGTGCGGACCGTAATTGACCGCTCCCCCTGGTTGCTGCCCTCTGAATCCACCACTGTGTCTACACAGAGGCAACACGTTCAGTGGGCAAGTCCCAGCCAATGACCAGCACAGAGGGCTACTAAATCAGGTCCATTTCAGTGAAATGCAGGACTCTTCAAAAGAGCAACTTTGACCTGAGGACTCCTCATCAACCTGACTGAAACTTTCTTGGAACTGTTCTGAATCCTGAGACTTTATCTATATTGATCATCCTCTCCTTCCATAGGAATCAGACGTGCATTGTGATTGGAAGCCTCTTTCCACCTTCTCCTGCTCCCTCCTCCTTCTTGCATAAGTGTTCCTCCCAATAAATCTCCTGCACATCTATCACTGTGTTGGTGTCATCTTCTAGGAGGACCTAAACCAACACACCCATCTACTGAGTTCTTAATTTCTTCTATTATTTAGTTGTAAATTTCCATGTGATTTTTAAAAAATATATTCCAGTCCTCTTGTGAAATTCCCTACATCTTCTTTCTTGAACGTACTAGCCATAGCTATCTTTAAGTCCCTACTTGATAATTCTAATATCTGGATCAGCTGTAGGTCTGTTTCTAATGTTTTTTTCTTTTTGTTTTTGGACATTTCATCTAGTTTCTTGGCATGCCTGGTAATTATCATAGTGGTTCTAGATGGTATCTTTTTTTCAGGAAACTTTTAATTTTCTTTTGGCAAGCAGAATAGAGACAGACCACCTTGATCCAGTCAAAGGGGAGTGCCAAGCTTTGTTAGGGCTGATATGTTTCTGATTTAGTCCTGCTCTTATCACATACTTACTCTAAAGTGTAGTCCTCTTAGAGTCTCAACTGAAAACTTGGGGTCTTTCCCAGTGCCCCTCTATTTTGGTGGGCTCTATTTTGGTGGGCCCCTCTGCTTTCCCAGACGAAGGAAACTGCTTCTACATCTTGCTCAGCTCTTTATCTTCCTGGATGCTGCTATTTGTCAGGTGTCTTGGCATCTCTCCTTACATTTTCATAGCTTCTAACTCAGCAAATGCCTCAAAGAGAATTTCTGGACCAGCTCTCTGTAATTGCCTCCTCTCCTAGCCCTTCAAGTCTTGGCTACCTTGGCAACTCTAAACTCCAACTTTTATCTTTCAGTCCAGTGAAACTGCAGAAAGCTTCAGGCCGCCCCTATCTGCCTAGTTTCTTTTCTCCATTTCTTGGATCAGCAAATACTGGAAGGTAAAAAATAGATGCACAAGTGAGGCTTACCTGAATGTGCCTCCCTTCACTCTTGGACCTTGGTCCTGCAAACCTGGGCTTCCTTCATGGCTCTCTGATGCATTCAAACACATTTTGTTTTATCTAATCCAGTTCTTCAGGCTTCAAACGTGCCACCCTTCCTCGTAACCCCTGGCCTTTGCACATGCTCTTCTCCCCTCTTACAACATATTCCTACCTTGTCCACCTGTGTGGTAACCACTCTTCTTTCAGGTATTACCTCAACCAATGTTTCTACAGAGCAGCCTTCTCTTACATCCTTGCTAGATCATATCGTCTCTCATAGGCTTTCAGGCTATCACACCTACTGCTACTTTCCAGCTATTGGTATAATTTTATATTAGTGTAACTATTGGATTAAATTCTATCTTTTCTAATAATGTGGGCATTTATCATGTCTGATCAACATTTTACCCCCAGTGACTAACAAAGGCCTGACATTTAAGGAATGTTTAGTAATTACCTATTGAATGAATATGGTGCTATAATCACTTTTTGAAGTAGCTCATCCACTATATTGGAATGTGAGTATATGAATTAAGAGTCTGTCAATGAGTGAGTGAAGCCAATAGCTAACAGCAGGATAGTGTCCCTCTCACTAACAATGACACTGTGTGTGTGTGTGTGTGTGTGTGTGTGTGCGTATGTGTGCATAATTGGAATTGAGTTACATATGGCAAAAATGTAAACTACTCAGCAGTAGGAAAGAGACTTCTTGGACAAGTACTTGAATATTCACTGAAACCAGAAAACTACAAAGATCTCCAGGGATATAATTTCAGACTCCTATTTATGCAGTAATTCATTGAGCAACTCTATCAAAATGAAATGCTGACAAAAAGAAGAAAGATCAAAGAGTGCTTTCAAGGACAGAGCAGGAATCAGGCATTGCAAAAGGGAAGGATAAGTGTTTGGCAGAAAGGTTCAGTGAAAGGGAGAAACAGCGCAAAAAGTGAACTGCTGGGGAAAGCAGAAAGTTCAAAGTGTCATGTTACCCGTCTTCAACACAAATCAAAATATAACCCAACATTCCCACCTGCCTGACTTTATAAAACAAAATGGAGGTGACGGGTGAGAGATTAATTCCAAATAGCCTAATCATTCTGTTGAAATATCCCAGGAGGCCCAAAGCATTTTTCATGTATCTAGGACTTCCACTACTTTGCTGAAAAACTAAAAAGTCAGAAGAAGTTTAACTATTGCACAGTATATTAGTTGGTACATGAAACTGGTTAAGGTTTACTCTGGTTATCTGAAGCCAAAATGGGCATTTGATCAATTCATCCAAATAACCAATAAAATTATCCAAATTAGTAGTTTCAGTGAACTAGTTAACTTAGTCACATCTGGAATGAACAGCTCCACAGAGAGATCCCCAAATCCAAAGTCTGTTGGTCTTGCCTGGAGCTAGTAGTCTTAAATGACAAAATAGACCAGTTGGACTTAATAGCTATCTACATGGCATTCCATCCAAAAACAGCAGAATACACATTCTTTTCAAGTTCACATGGAGCATTCTCCAGGATAGATCACATGGTAGGCCATAAAACAAGTCTCAACAAATTTAAGAATATAGAAATTATATCCAGCATTTTTTCCAACCACAAGAGTATGAAACTAGAAATCAATTACAGAAAGAAAAATGGGAAAAGAACAAACATGTGGAGACTAAACAACATGCTACTAGAAAAACCAATAGGTCCATGAAGAAATCAAAGAGGAAATCAGAAAATACCTTGAGACAAATGAAAATGGAAATACAACACTCCATAATCTATGGGATGCAGCAAAAGCAGTTCTAAGAAGAATCAACTTCAAGACAAGCTCCTAGCACAGTGCCTGGCACATGGTAGTATTCAATACATATCTGTTGACAGATTTAATGCCATTGTTTGGGTGTATCTTACCAAAAGAAACTGGACTAGAAGCCCTTTTGCTGGGCCTTTTCTGGGAATGTTACCAATAAACAAAGTGTGCAGACTGTATGGGGAGGTCTGGCCAACTTCAAGACCACATGTTGACATCCTCAAGGGTGTTGAGACATCCACCAGCCTTCTACTCTGGCTGAAATGGCAGGGGAAATGGTGAAGAGATTAACTGGAATGCAGAAAGCCCTCCATGTCAGCGCTCCCAACCTCTTTCAAGATGAGTGAGAAGCATGTGATGACTGCTTACTCCTAGATCTCAGATCTTTCAGGAAAAGAATGAAAGATGGGGAGACAAAGCCAGAGTAGAGGAGGTTGCAACCTAAGAGAATAAACCACCAGGAATGGTCATTTCAGAAATATTGCTGTAATTAGAATGAAAGTAAGAAGTGAAATCACTGTGAACAGCTTATTTAAAGAGTCCAAAGCACAACATGTCCTTCTCCTCGGTGTCATTTGCTGTCATTGTCTGGCCCACAAGGCAAAAGCAAACCAGGTAGGCAGCTTTGGACGGGCTCTTGTTTACTGTGTCTATGACTTTACAGCACCAAATTTGCAGTTAAAATACCAAAAATAAATATGAAAAATAATATAGATATGAATCACTTTGCTGTACACCAGAAACTAACACAACATTGTAAATCAACTATACTTCAATAAAAAATTTTCAAACGGTAAAAAAAAAAAAACAATAGCCAACAGCCCACATGCCAGATGTTTTCCTCTGGTATGATGGTCCTCAGTGGTTGCTTAGGCCTGTGTTGGTGCTAATGCATTTTACAACACTTGTGAAGAACCTCCAATTCTCCACACACAATTATTTACGGTTCATGTAAAGGTGATTGTCTTTGTTGATGATGACACTTACCTGGATACAGAACACAGGATCGATGCAATAAGCCAGGACTGCTCAGGCAGAGCAAAGGGGAAGGGAAGAGCTTGGGGATGGTGAAAGGGATTAGCCTGGGTAGCGAGAGTCAGATGCAAGTGACACTGAGTATTGTAGAAAAGCTCAAATAGACATAATACATAAAGCAAAGCAGAACTCACAGGAAGCATTAAGGGAGATTGCAAAGCTTATATTGGGCCAGGGAAACATAGACAGTGGGGAGAACAAAATGTCCCTAAATACTAGAGGCAAAGAAATCCCAGACTATAGAGTTAAGGCACTGCCACTGCTGAGCCATGAGACACTGACAAGCCTTCTTCTTCTCCAAGTGCCGGGAGCCAGGCTCTACTGCCAGTAGGGAATGCAGTGACCTAAAGCCAAAGGAATAAGCCTATACCCAAGATGGCAAGAACTTGCTCTGAGAAATATGATAGGGGCTCCAAAGGACTGAGAAGCCAATGGGGACAGAAAGGACCTCAAGATTTGCCTATTTAAGACAAAAACAGGTGGATGAACTTGGTTATAGACTAAGTCATGTCAACTTGAATGTAACAGGAGGCTCCCATTAGGTCGGAGTTACAGAAGGAGGGGACCGTCAGATTTTAACAGTCATGCTGCTTTAGGGTCCCCCTTCCATAGGCAGGGGCCATCAAGTCAAGCATTCTTGACCCCTCAGCTCATAATGAGGCCCCAAAGATCAGCCCAACAGGAAAAATGGTAGAGCCTGCCCCTCGGTCCTTGGAATATGATTGCAGACTTGTGACTGCTTTGAAAAGAAACACAGGTGATGCATGGAAGTGAGTTCTTCTCAAATGCTTCTAGCCACACTGCCTGACCATGCCCAGAATTACTGGTCCTGGGGCTACATGGAAAAGCAGAGTTGATCTCATTGGCATCTCTTAAACCATCAAGTTGCCGCATTAGCCCCTTCACCAGCTTGGTCTGAGGGTTTATGCATTTAATCTCCCACATCTCCACATCAGAAATGGAGCAGACAATCTTAGATTAAATAACATATCCACCATCTCTCATCAGAAGTCCCTCATTCTTCATATGTGCCCTGCTCTGAACTGACAGATGGAGGAGAACATATACATGCAGATGGTCTTTAGCTGAGATGATCCTCATTCTTTGTGAATGGAAAGGGAGTAGATTCATGTAACAAATATTCAGCCTTTCTGCAAAGGACTACAGAAGGATTGTGTGGCAGGACAAGGTGCATGGCACAGGACAGCAGGTTTGGGGACAGAAGACATTGGTACCCAGAATTTGGTCTTGAAAGCAGACAGCGCCTCTTTGAGGCGATCACCAGGTGATGGTAGTGGAATGAAGGGACCGAGTAATTCAGGATGAGAGACACAAGGGCCTGGAGGCAGAGATCTCGCTCCTTCCCCTCCTCGAAACCTTGTTTTCATTGCAAAAATGACACAAATACCTCTTACATTAAACTACAACTGAGAACAGGAGATTGGCAAAATTTTCACTTTTCATCTGGATGATTCAACATCATGTAGAAACAGCTACTGTGGACCTCCTAAGGAGGCAAAGGGTGGGAAACAACCTATCTTGAAGACTGATTTTAAAAAAGTTTAGAAGTCACTAGGTGTTTGGTACTTATTTTCAAGGCTATAAATCCCACAGCAGGTGCACCGAGGCAATCAGGATAGGCAAGAACTCTGATAAATTCAACGGTGATACTTAGGGCCACAGAGACCCTGGGAGGCTATAAATAGTCATTAGGAGTGAGATGTTGCTGAACACAGAGGGAAAAATCCACCAATGGAGCAGAAATGTAAATCAGGAACTACTATGATGAAATTGTGTTTTCATATTAAGTATAAAGGAAGAAAAAAGAGAAAAAGCAAGAACTAGTTTTTTTCCAGTGCTTAGTCAGAATCTGAGCCATTTCAGAAAATGTCCTAAAAGGGAAAAGGAGGAAGGCAGGAAGGGGGGGAGGGAGGGAGGGAGAAGACTCCCCTTCCCCCATTTCATTCAAACGTCTATCGAACCTGGCAGGTTCAGTCCAGATGTTCCAGCTGTGTCCACAGTTAATGAGCTATCACCTTTCTGTTACCAAGGTTGGGTTTCTTTTTTGCAAGAGAACAAAACTTATTGATAAACACTGTTTACTTCTCACATATTCTCTGAGGACCCTGGGATGATTAATGTGTTATTTGAGAAGTCGTTCTTGAAGTATGTGAAAGTCCTGGCAGCAAAGGTACCAGGTATATGTAAAGCAGTTATACAAATCATTTTCAAAATTCACTTCTTGCTTGTTTCCACCTCCAAAAAACATATACATTTTCATCATTAAAGTTCTTTGGTTTACTGGATTACATCTCACAAATTTCAGGGAACAATAGAAATGTATTTCATTACACTATATTTAACAATGCAGTTTTCAGGTTGTTTCTGTCTGTAGTTGTGCTTTTCATCATCTTTTCCATGAATGATATTTCTATTATTGGGGTAGGTCACCTTGAAACATAAGTGTTTACTACGTATAAATAACTCTACGGAAGTCACATTTTTTGACGTTCTCTCTCTCTCTTTCTCTTTCTCTCTCTCTCTCTTTAGCAAATTTCACATGTGGATTTATAGAGCAATTATTGTTGCAAATATCTAGCAATACAGAATCAGACTGGTGAAAGAGTTGGTAATGATATTGTTATACCGCTTAATATGTTCTTGGCTGACCCACACAGACCCTATTTCAGAAAATGCTTCCACAGACCCAGAATATAATTGATTTATTTCCTCGGTCAGGGAAGGATGGTCATTTATTAGCAATTGAAAAATGAGGTTCAGCATCAAATAACGTTTTATTAAGCCCTCCAAGTGTGATCAGACTAAAAGAAAGAAGACTGGGAGTTCTGAAAATAAATAGAGGGGGATAAAGAATAATGGTGAATAGCACCAGCTGTGAAGGTGAACTGCCTGGGTTCAAATCCTGACTCTACCACTTACCAGCTTTCTACCCAAAGCTATAAAACTTTGGGCATTGACTTCTGCGATTGAATTACTTCTTCTGTAAAATGGTGATCTTGAGAGTACCTGCCTCCAAGGTTATTGTAACAATTAATATAAGTATCTACATAAAGTTCTCAGCACATAGTACACACTGTACAAATGCTTAATTGTAGGAATAGTTATATATATTGAGGAGGTTTAATGCTGGATCTCTTCTCCGCCACTGCCTGTCCCATATATTAATGTAGGTGGCCACCAGGTCCTCTCAGTCCTTTTCAGAGTCTCTAACATCTTTGCCTTCCTCTTCATCCTGTCACCAGTCTTACTACAGATTCCCTTCACGCTGGTACCTGGACTATTGCAATAGTCTCCTGACCCCAGTCTTGATACCCTTAGAATCCACCCCACCCTGCACACTAACTCCAGTTCTGCTTTCTTATAATCATGCCTTCTATGCCTAAAAAATGTTGACGTCTCCCAAATGCCCACAGGATGAAGTTGAAATGTTTTAGCCTGGTCTTCAAGGTCCCTCCCATCCTGACCACAGCCTATCCTGACAACATTTCCCACTATCCACCAGCATTGATACTTTGCCAAGGCAAGCTCCTTATCTAGAGCAATGGCATGCTGCCATGTTCCTAAATGCTGATATTCAGTCCAGAACATGGATTCTCAGAAACTTTTCCTAAAGTTTTTTACCATCAGAATCAAGGGAAAATCAGAGACTATATAGGTTCTTCCCTATGCCAAACCTCTCCTCTTTTCATACTAATACACTGAAAGAAAGCAAAATTGCACATCACCACTCTGAAGAGCTTTGAGAACACAAAGGACCCATTAGATTCATCCACATTTGAGATGTCATTCAGCTTATTCAGAATCAGAATCTCAGCAAGTGTGGGGGGGTCAGGATGGGTCAAGGTCAGGATGGGGCCATGGGTAAGGGGCTGTGGGATAAGGTCGAGGAGGATGCCTGCCCCATCCCTAGGCTGCAGGAGTGGCACTAGTGAGGGAAGGGGCAAGAGCAATGAAGGTAATTCACTATTCTGGTTACTTTGCTGCATAACAAATGATTCTAAAATTAGTGGTGAAAAAAAAAACATTTTATGTTGCTCATGATATCGTAGAAACTTAGAAAGGGCTCAGTTGGGCAGGTCTTTCTAGGGCTAGAAATACAGATATGGAAGTCATAGACATAAAATTTGTGATTGAAATCATGGTGGAATATAAGATTTTTCAGAGAGAATGTGCAGAGAAAAGAGGGGGTCAAGAGCAGAACCTTGGGAACACCAGCCTTCACAGGGTCAGCCAAGGAAGGTCTGTCTTACTCACTTCCTACTTGTACACACTCCTTATGTATTAAGGACTCCTTTGGAAAGAAATTCCATAGGCACTGAGAAAATAGGTGACCAGAAACCCTGCTTTCCTTCTTAGCTCTTCCTTGGAGTCCCTCCTATGGTTGCAATTAGATACTGGCTTGGAGCTGCCATCATCTGAAGTCTCAACTGGACTGAATATCAAGCATACATTTGTGAAGTGAACTGAATGAAAAGACATCAGCATTATGTATTCACATTATCAGTCAGAATACACCAGGTTTTGCTGCAGTAACAAACAACCTCACCATCTCGATGGCTTAAACAACAAACGTTATTCCACATCAAGATCACTGTCAATCTACGATCCAGGCTGATGTGGCACCATGTGGATTATCACTGGTCACCATGGCAGAGGGAAAAGAGAACATGACAAAGCACATACTGGCTCATAAAGCTTCCATGTGGAGGTGACACAATCACTTCCATTCACATTTTGTTGGCTGAAAATGTGCCACAACCACACTTGAGCTCAGGGTAGAGAGGAACAATCTTATAACAAGCCCTAAATGAGAGAAACAAATGCAGTGGACAGCATTAATGACTTACACAAGGGGGGTTCACAACAAAAATGTTTGGTTTCGGTGGGGAGGTCAGGGGAGACCTACTGGGTTTAACCAGGAAAGATAGCATTTGGGTTATGCTTCAAAGGTGGAAAGGAGTTAAATGAATGGAGATGGAGAGAAAAGAGAAGAGAGAAAAAAGCATGGAGATAAGAAAGCTCCAAACAATGTGATAAGGAAGAGTCTCACTTGATTGGAACACAAGGTTCATGTTTTTTCATTATGCTGGAGAAAAAGATGGATTTGCTCTACACCAAACATGTAAGCTGGATAAGCTAAGAGTAAAATGATATGCTAAGTTATAGAATGGATAATGGGATTGCATGATAGGCCACGAAACGAGGTTCACCAAGTAAATGAAAGAATAAGCCCTGAGGATGAGCTCTAAGGGATAACTTTTTGCTTAAATCACAGAGACAGGAAGTATCCTTTTGGAATTAGAAGATAATAATAAAAGAGGCCCTTGAAAGAGGGGACACGCATATTCTCAGGTAAATTTTCAGTCTTTTCTCATGAATAAAAGAATGGGCTACATGGCTTTTGGTTTTAGACGCCATTGTGCTGTTAACATCCCCTAAGTTCCTTGGGTAGGAGAAATTATTAACATTAGAAATATCTTCCTGGTCATGATTGTCACATAGTAGAAAACCGGTAGTTTCATTGCTGCTCTGAAAATCAATTTTGATTTAAAGCAGTAGATGGTTAACTATCAAATACCAGTTAATATCCTTCTCATTGTAAGCTCCTGGAAGGCAGGGCCTGCAACCTATTCAAATTTATGTCTCCATTGTGAGCGTAGAGAAGATATTCAGTAAAATGTGTTGCATGGTCTACTGCAAAGAATAGAAAATTATAGGAAATGACTTCATTTGGGTTGTTCATATTTTTCTTTCAAGGCAAATATTTTGCCTACGTAAGATTTTTCCCTGCATTAAAGCTTTCACGAGCAGAAAGTATGTGGTTTGAATACTGATGGGGTGAATTACCATTTTCCTTAAAACTGTATTCTATGCTAGGCTCCCTTCTCTCTGTGTGTTTTTTGCAGTACCTGTCAACTTCCCACCCTGCTGAAACGAAGGAAACAACTTAGACAGAAACAACAACTGCCTGCTGAAAACCTCCAGCCAGGAGCACTTCCAAATTGTCAGATTCAGCTTCAGCTTCTCCCCACAGCCCTGACACACTCTCTGAGTGCTATCTCCCAAGCTCCAAAACTAAGAGGAAAGAAAGAAGGAAAGTATGAAGAGGGACAGTTCTTTAGGTGTCAGCTATTTAAGTAGCTCCTTCAGGTTTCCTAGATAATTCTTTTGTCCAGAAGTGCCGCGTTCTCAAACATCAGTGCGCCCCGGATCCCCACGAGGGAAAGAAGCCTGCATCTCTCGCCCCCTAGACAGCCAGGGTTTACTTTTCTAAACATGGGTATGGCAGCTTTTGGTGATCAAGCAAGTGTATTTATGTCACTGACGCTTGACAAGAACCCTTCCTGAGGAGGCTAAATTGCGGGTAAAGGGTGTTAGGCCAATAGGTTATGAAATTATTCTTTGTGAGTTATAGACTTAATATAGTGTCTAGATGGGGGAAATATTTACTGCCTTTTAAAAGAAAGACACCTAGAAAGCACCTCCATTTTTGGAGAAAGTGGGCATGGTTGTCTAAAATCAGCCAGGGCGTGAATGACCGAGGTGGGGAGGACCCACGTCCTGGCTGGCCCTGGTGAATAAGGAGCACAGCTCGAGAGCGTTTGGGTGAAAGCACATTAGCAAGATCATGACATTCCACATCATCTAACTGTACCAGTACAGAGCAGGCTTCAGCGAAGGATTTTTACCAGATAGATCATATTAAGCAGATAAAAATCATTCAATCATTAGACATTCTATAAATGATGTTTAATAGAAAATCTCTTGATCATTCTGTTTCCTTTATGTAGCACGGTGCTAAAATGGGAATCCTCCAGCTGCAGTTTTGGCTGAGGCATTAATACAACAGGCCCTAGCATGAGAGCTGCTACACACAAGAACCAGGGCTGGAAGGAAGAGCAAAGGGACTTGGTGAAGAGATTTATTTGGAGGGAGCCATTAGCCGTTACCTGTTACCTACTCGTAGGTGAGGATCCTCAGCAGTGGGTGTGACTCCTTTACTTGGCGCCTAAGTGAGGGCATCCTCTGGGATGCAGCCCCTGAGAGCCGCGCCCAACACGCCGAGGATCACGATGGCCGGGTGAGCAGGTGCCCGGTCAGCCTGCACCTGCAGCGCCCGTGTTTCCCCTGCACCCGAAGGAGGCCACGATGGAGCGAGATTCTGTTGGGTCCTAGACGCCAACAGGAGGAGCCTGCAGCCGATCCACCACTGCCCTGGAGCCCAGGAAGAGGCCACATGAACCCCGCCTACACCGCGGGAACTGCAGGTGAGAGGCCCCGGTGATGGGACTCTCTGAAGAACCAGGAAAGCGCCCTCCAGGGAAGAGCCCCTCACTTCTCCTCCCTCCCCCTAGTGGAGATGAGAAGCAGGAAACAAGCAGGAAATGAAAGACGTCACTACAGGCCTTAGACATGGGGGTGGGGCTTCAGCGCTGAAGTCTTCCCTTTGCAAGAGAATGAAAGCAAGAGTTTACCACTTGGGCCAGAAAATCTAATTTCTGAGTTGAGACTTTGTTTTCAGCTTAAAGGGATCCTGTACCAATCTTTTATCTAAGAATAATCATAAAAATCATGGGATCATCTCTCCAGGGGCAGAGAAAGAGTCTCCTCCCTGCCTAAATTTTAAAAGAGCAGTAGAAGCAAATGCAGAGTAGGGTTTCATCATATCCCAGAAGCCATGCATTCAGCACAGCAGTTACATTTGTGATCACCCCCCGAGCCCTGACTGTGACATCGCATATAGGAAAACTGCCACCATCTTTTATGTGATGTGAAAATCTAGTTTCCTAAGAGAGGAGATTCAATCTACCAATCTTGATCCCTTGAAACTTCTGTAAGTAATAAGAGGGCAACCTTTTTGGAGACCTTGTTTTCTCATCAGTGACCCAAGTGTAGCCAACTCTTTCTCACATGTTACAGGTTTTGGAGGCTTAGGAATTTAAACTAAGATGGGAATATAAAAACACAGAATTCTGACCCATGCATGAAATTTGCTAGCTACTCTTTTCTACTGTAGCTATTAGCTGCCATTTCTTTAGATGTTGTACTACTAAAATTTCCTAGATGACCGGGTTCTCATTCCTCTGCTAACAGGAATCTTTAGAAACTTAAGTGGCAGAGGTGTGCATGTGGGCTATTATTCTCTCAGAGTTGAAGATGAGAGGGGGATGGTGCCCTTGACTGCAGTGTGGTTACCTGAAGTGGGCTGCACCACGCTAAAGGGCAATGGGATCTTTGATTGCGAAGTGAGCATTCAAAATGACTTTTTATTAACAACAACAACAACAAAATGATTAAATATAATTCTTTATCTTCAAAGTGGTCCTTTTGAAAAATTGTGATATTTCTACAAAAGATGACAATCTGCCAACACAGAATAACTTGTGAATGCAAATACTGCTCCCTTCATTGTTCCTGGTTTCCTTCAGAAGCTACATAATCTTACTTTCTAAAAAATGTAGGCTGCAAAGTTAATAGAATTCAAAAGGACTACTTTTCAATCTGAAAAGTTATAAAGATGTGAGTTCTCCATGTCTTTAAGGAAATCCAATTATAGGTCTTTTTTATTATTATTATTATTCAAGCGAAGACCAAAAGAGGAGCTTTTCTTTCCTGGTGTCATTTGCTCAGCAGGAACTCACCTTGACATTGGAGCTGATTTTCCTGCATTTCTCATTAAGAAATTACTACCAGATTCCCAAACTCAGACATGAACTATGTTTAAGCAGTCCCAGATTGCCTTGCACACCTCAGATATACCGTTTTCATGATAGTTTATCTGTGGCATTCAGGGATGGGATTAGGGTGGGGCAAGTGAAGTGCCTAGGGCACAACATTTAAGGAAGAACTCACTCTCAGAGTCATGCAAGTAAAGGGTGAGGATGAGTCCCTCCTTAAACTGTATACCCTGCTTGCCTCCCTCCCTCAACCTAGTCCTGGCCCTGGTGGAACTTGTTATTTCTAAGTAATCCCTAATCATTAAAAAAGAAAATGAAAATAAATTTTTAATAGTCTACCAAAATGTGTACTGAGTTGTTTTGGAAACTTTCAAAGAGCAATGATTAAATATTTAATCTTCACACAAACAGGGAGTTGAGTGAAACAGACATTGACTGATAAAGCCTTTCTGTGAATTACACACAAAAATAGTCATCCCAGAGAGAGCAGGACTCTTTGAGGTGTTCAAAACACAGAGGTGTCTGGAAACATTCATCTCTGTCCTAGGAGATAGGTTCCTATTAGTTTTGCCCAAACTAGCTGGTTTATTTAATACATTGATGTGAATACAACAATTTGACTGCAATTCCCTTTTTCTTTCATCTTGTCATCATACCAATTAAACTGTTTTACCACACATTTTTTTACAGTGATCCATTTTCCCTTGCCCAGGTTTTAGATATGATCAGTTTCTACCAATTTTTACAATGGTGCCAATTCTTAAACTTTACCAGAATATAGAGTGTTGTCTTTAAGACTATATGAGACTGTTTATCTCACTCTTGGGTTTCCGTTAGCTCAGTACTTAAAGAGTACTGACCACTAGCCGCTACAAAGAACAGTGAGTACCGATTAACAGAGGGAAGATTGAGTCTTATTAGGAAATTCCTTTGACTAGTAGATATATTAATCACACATGTTATTTGGTCCATTGTGTTTTTTAATGCTAGCAATAACATTAAAAATGCAATGTGGCTATTGACAGTTGAAGATTCTATGATTCGTTTTCTCCGCTCATGGACTAAGTATAAAAATAAATGGCATTTTCTGCTATTTCCCAAGTGTTAACCATATTTTTTTTTGCCTACCTCATACTGATTATACTTGTCGCCTTTCATCAAGTATGGCCAAAGAAAAGTCAAAAACTTGTGTTTCTCTCTAAAATCAAGGTGGCAAATTATCAAGAAGCAACTCTTTGGTGCTTTTGAATGGCTGAAGCAAAATACCCCACCTTGACTTAGGCAAGAAAAAAGCCAGAGAACTCCAGTTGTTTTACAAGATCTTAACATCACCAAAAAGAAAAAAAGAAAAAGGATTACTGATTTCTCTTTCCTCATAGCTTTAGACCACAGAATGTGTCAGGATTTCCAGTAGGCTCCATTACTCATAAATCAGAGTGTGTGTGTTTCTCTCCAATGAACTAATTTACCATCCTGGAGAAGACCAAGGGATTTAGTGCCTATATCAATCAGGTAATTGCTATAACAAATAAACCCCAAAAGTTCAATAGAAGTTTATTTCCTGTTCACTTAACAGCACTATGCAGTATTTCTGGTAGATGGGCAGATTTCTTGCATTCAGTGATTAAGAGATCTGGGCTTCCTCCATCCTGTGGTTCTGACATTCCCTGGGATTACAGAGTTCCCTACATCCAATCACAAGGACAAACAGACTCTGATGAAGGCACACTCTATTCTCCATACTCTGGGCCAAGAAATGTATATCATTTCCACTAACAGCCCACCAACAAGAATAGTCATGTGATCCTACCAAGAAGCAAGGAGTTTGGCAAAGATGTCCATGATTGGGCAGACACTTTCCAGTGACAATTCTGTGATTGCGGAGCACTTATTTTGGTGAACATCTCGCTCTTCCAAAATGTTCAACTGAACATAGAAATTTTCATGAACTCATGACATGCACTGATCTCATATTCTATTTTGAAGCAGATTCTCTCAATACCAATACACCATGATTATAAGTTACTTAATTTTTCTAAAATTCTCCACTCTTTGAGGTTTTGGGGATACTCTTTAGCACAACAAAGAAATAGTGTATTAAAAGTTATTCAATATCCCAAAGATTTAATGAACTTTCCATATACCTCACTCACAGAGAAAATTGCACATGATTGGAGCATCAGTTTGATAGTATGACACTTATTTGTGTTCTGTAATTTTTGCCTGCATATTGTTATAGTTTCATTTTTATCTTTAAAAATGCCCTGAATTTGAACATTGTTTATAGAACCTAAATTCTTGAGAAGAAAAGTATACTAAGTTCCAATTAATAAGCCAGTCATTTCCCTCTGCTGCCTGTCTGCTCCTTATTGTATCCATAGGTCCATAATGTGTCAAAGATGGCAAGAACCTTGGACTTGATCCAGTCCCAAACTCCTCATTTTACAGATGAGCAAATATGCTAGCAAACATTATTGATTCTCACTCTTCAAATGAGTTTTCCCTTTGCTTTTCAACCCTTCATCACTTCTTTTTACCATTGTGAATGCCAGGCCATTACCTGAACTAGCTTCCCTGTGACTCCTATACCCTTGTCTGTGTTTACTCATGAAGTAAAAGGGCTTCTGTTATCCAAGCAATTTCCTAAGTAATATGGCAGGCAGTCTGTATCTCATTTCAATGTTATTAGTAAAAGTGATCTACTGATATTTCTATTTAACTCTTGGCATTGTTCTTCTTTGACAGACATTAGTCAATATAAAATAAAGCTCTCTTGTTCTCTCCCTTCAGGAACAGAAATTATGAAAGAAATGTCCTACACAACACCCTTGCCTTTTTTGGTTACTTCCTGCCACCAGAAGCTGGAATTGTAATTTAGTTCATCATAAAAGACTCATTTCTCCCCATCAATCTGCTCCACATTCTCACTGACCTTCCAGCAGGACAATCACAGGGCCAAATGCCTTTAAAGGTTAAAGATATCAATTATATCTCAATAAAGCTGGAAAACAAACAAACAAACAAGTAAGTGTTTAACAGACTCATACTAGGGAAGTTTAGTCCGGGTATTTTTTTTCTTTTATATTTTGCAAGGCTGGATGTTGAGAGTCACATTTCCACATCCAAAGATTTTCATCCCATTGTACCAGAGTATATTTCACTAAATATTTAGTCAGTCTCCAAACATTTTTTTCTCAACATGGTATCCACCTATTCTTTGAAATGTAATGTATCACTATCAGAGTATGAGAAGCCACCATCTCCAGAAAACCTTCCTGAGCTCCCCCATCCCTGCATGCACACACACCCACAAGGTGGGTAAAGCTCTCTCCCTTTGCATTTCCATAGCAGTTTCTATTTATATCTGTCTTAATACTTATCAAGGTATATACTTCAGATGTTGAGGTGGAAACTAAACTGTAGCACCTAGTGAAATATGGAAGATTCTCAATAAATACTGGCTAAGTAAATGCATAGGAAACCATTAACATTAGGTTAACCCAGATATACAAATTAACACAGACTCCTAAGCTTCAGACCAGAAAAAGCACAAAATAGATAACAGGAAGATTTCTTTCTAATTGACAGGAACAATACAATTGCAATCAGGTGAGTGGAGCCAAAGGTGAAATTTTTTAGACTACTGATGATTGCTGAACTCACAGATAGAAATATAAGACTGAATATTTGTTCATATATTGAACAAATATTTATTGAGTGCCTACTGCTTACCAGAGGCTGTAAATAAGAGGAAGAGTATGGAAAAAGCCAAGGGTGACTTTTAAGTTCTTTATTGAATAGCCTTTAAAAAATCCCTTTTCCATGGTTTTCCCATTGTGTTCCCAAGGGGTTATATCCTGAGGAGCCCCTTACTCTCAATACTTCTTTATATCAATATGTTTTAACATTCCTCTCAGCCTTACTATGTATCAGTCTCTGCGCTAAGCGCTTTACACGGCTTATCATATCCAATCCTCCTAACAATCCATTTTGAAAATGAGCTGGAGACAGAGAGGTGTAGTCATTCTCCCCAAGGCCACACGACTGCAGAAGTGATCTCCACACCCAGGCCATGAATCACACCACTGTACCCCTCCTTGTGGTTTGACCTCCCTCCCTTTTTCATAGGGGGTATTCAGCCTCCACATCATATATTCAGCAAACCCTGGCTCAAGGTC
This sequence comes from Eubalaena glacialis, assembly GCF_028564815.1. Lineage (NCBI taxonomy): Eukaryota > Metazoa > Chordata > Mammalia > Artiodactyla > Balaenidae > Eubalaena > Eubalaena glacialis. The sequence goes on along the minus strand of NC_083727.1, from coordinate 59,950,050 downwards.
AAGACTGAGGGCCCGTGTCTTGCTGCTGGCCCCTCGCTTGCCACTCTTGCTCAGTCATTCTTTCTCCCACAGCTCCACCTTTGGATGCTTTGCACAGTGCTAAATCCCCTGCTCTATCTCCGAAAAGGGACACACGCGGTAATTCAGGATCCTGACATAATGAAGAACAGCACGGTTCTGGGAGCACGCCATGGTGAGGGTGACAGCTTGGGCACATTGGGACCACACGCAGCCCATGAGATCACAGTGCCCTTCGAGGCCTTTGGGGAAGGGAAGTAAACCCCCTTGGTCTGAGGAACTAAACCCCCAGGGATGGGATGGATGCTTCACTTGACTCGGCAGTCTCCCTTTTGACCCGCAGACCATTGGCTCTGGCGGGCTTCAGATGAAACTTTCTCCAGCCTGCCTCATCAAAGGGAAGCCTGCTACTGTGCACAGAGGCTTTGAGGCGTGAAGAGGAGAAAGAATATAAAGCGAGGAACTGAGGGCTCTCAGAGGACATCTCTCCCAAAAAAAGCAGAAGGACACCAAGAATAAAAGACCCATGGTTTCTCTAATGGTACGTAAAAAATACAGGTTGCTAGTTTGTCATATCGTAAACGTTTTCCCCACTGACTCTGAAGCCGTCGTGAGCTGAACCAAATCTGAATTAAAAGAGGCTTCAAAGGAAGCTTAACAGTTGGTCACAAGGGGTAAATTTCCCCGTACTGCAAAAGGGAAGGCTCCCCAGAGGGTGCTAAGTGGTAGGGTCCCTTCAGTAGCTAATACAGTAGAAAATCATAACTCTTCACAGGCCAGAGCTGGATGCCATTGCCACCTTCACCAACTTGCTCAAAGTCGCAGTAAAACAAGAATGCAAACACACAGCTGTCATCTCTGATGACGGATTTACTGACTTCGGATGGCCGCTTCTCTTTTTAATACTTTCCTCCCCAGCCAGGATGCGAATGACACAGACACATGCCACTGAGGTTCAGAAAACTCTTCCCACGGTTGCTGTGCTTTGGAATAAAGAGTCACCTTCTCAGAGACTGGGACACCTTGGAACAAGTGCACATTTGCAGACAAAGCAAGAGGAGAATATTCAGGCTCCCCCCTCCACCCTGGGGGGACGGGGCTTGCTCAACCTCCAGCTGCCTATCTGCTCTGGAAGCCTTTCTGGATGATGACCTACATCCCCAAAAGGGAAGAGGAATGCCCACACTGTTCCCATCAACTGGGACTTTTGACTCCCCAGCAGGGAAATTTGTGAGTGTGTTTTATGAACATTTCAATAGTGCTATAGGCCAGGCACTATTCTAAATGCCTTGCAACTTGTCACAATGACAATCCCATTATAATACCAACAAGGAAACTGGGGTGTAAACGTAGTAATTTGCCCCACGTCACACGGATGGTAAGTGGCAGAGTCAGGCACCCAACCCAGGCTTGGGCTCCAGAGTCCAAGCTCTTCAAGTCCGAGCCTGCTGCCTCGCCATTAATTCTCTTTTTCTACACAAACTAAATTCATGCCTCTGTTACATAAGAGCTTCCTCTAGGTTTGACATTCCCAGCAGGGCTCATGAGCTATCAGTGTTTGAAGGTGCAATTCCACAAGCTGGCCCAAGATGCTGGGGGAAAGGGAGAAGGTCAGAAGGAGGTGGGGGACCATTGCCATTATGCTCCCATGGGCAGTAAACTGGGCAGCTTTGTTTTCCACTGCTGTTTTTCCAGTTGCTGTCAGGAAACCAGGGAGCTTGTGCTTCATCTGCTGCTTGGGGTGATGCCTGTTACACCTTCCGTCTGCAGGCTCCTCTGGCTCTTTTATGTCCCCACTGGTTGTTACTTGGTTTCTCTACTTCTGAAATGTCTCTGGATGCTGTTTCATTATGTAGAGTCAGGCAGAAGACAGACGGATGTGTGTGAAGCAGCGGTGAAGCTGGCACCGGGTCTGCAGTGTCTGTGGTAGTTTATTACTGCTGCCAGCAGAAGAGAAATCTGATCCTGGCAGATGCAGCCTGCTGTGAATCAATATTTTACAGGTAGTATACTTTGAAGAGATGACATCAAGACAGAATCAAAAGAGAGGAGGGAGTGAGAGGGAGAGAGAAAGAAAAGGCACAAGCAGGAGCAGAGAATTTATCCTGACATCCTTTGACAGTCCTTCCCACAAAGAGCGAGAGGAACAAGCCCGGGTAAGGGGAGCCGACACTGACGCGGGGGAGGACGGACTCTTTGACAAAAGCCATTACTCCCCACTTGCCTTCACCACACACATGCCATCACAAAAGGGGAGACGCAGCTGTGATACCCTTTGGACCAAAGGATGCCTGTTCTGAGGCGCAAGCGGAGAAACACCCAAAGACACGACAGGAAGCAGACCTTTTCCCCTCTGGTTCATGGACCAGGAAGCTGAGAGAGCGCTTGGTGGAGAGATGAGCAAGCCCTTCGCATGCCTGTCCTGGTCTGTGCTTTCCAGGTGTCCTTGGGGATCTCTGGAAAGCGTTCCAGAGCCTCAATTTGAGGATAAAAATAGAGGGGAGGTAGCAGGAGTTTGCCAAGGCTTTCAGGCTCCCAGTGGACTGCGCGTGGGGAAATCTCTCCCTGGCAGCACGCCTGCAGACACAGGTGCTGACAGACTGACTCCCGGATGAGGTGGGGAGGCTTGCTGTGCTGCCCAAGACACAGGGAGGTTTACTTATATGTGGCCTAGAACAGTGGGAACGTGGCTTCTCGAGGGCGAAGAATTAATGAAATAGCAATCAAGTTCCTCCCCTGGACAAGGTAGTAGTGGTATGAGAGAGATACAGAAACTAATAACCCCCAGTCCTTGCCGTCATGGGGAATTAAGACAGACACACATTCTGCACTAATGCACAGTCGACTGATGAGTGCCCAAGAGATACTGTAACAATGCACTGCGGGATTTCAGAAAAGACTGAGCTCTCTTATACCCTAGAATTGCAGCCTTTTAAGATCTGAGAGGAGCCTTGACTTAAGGGATGAAGACAACTGACTTGACACTTGACAGTGGGATCTGGGAGAGCCTCCAGCCATTTGTGCCAGGACTGGAAAGATGGGTGGAATCTGGGTCTGGCAAGCTGCACTGGGTTTCAATAGGGCAACAGGGCAAGGAGGCATCCTGGGCAGAGGAAGTTATCTAAGTCAGCATTTCTCAGACCGTGTTCCAAAGCGCACGGGGAGTGTAAGAGAGATGTTACATGAAATAGCTTCTTTGACAAATACATTTTGGAATTCCCAACTTACGTGGAGATATTAACCTAGGGTTAAAAATGTTAGAGAAAGTTTTAGTGGGAGAAAAAGAGGTGACCAATAGTTAAAATCTACAGCAGTTAGAGTGAACTTTTAAGAAGGCAAATCTGATCATTTCACACCCCCACTTACAATCCCTCCATGGTTTTCCACTACTCTTAGAACTAAGCCCACATGCTTAAGAGAGCTGTCTTATGCCCCTCCCTGGCATCATTTTAAGCTTGTCCTTTCCCTCTGTGGATTCAGCCATGTGCTGTTCTTCTAGGCCCTCGAATGCATCACATTCTTTCTAATGTCCAGGCCTTAGCATGTATGGTTTCCTCTTCCTGGCTAATTCCAAAAAATTCTTTAAGCTTCAGCTTATTGAGAACCCTGAGTCAGGTTAAAGTCCCTTACCTGTGCTCCCAGTGAGCCCTGCTTTTCCCTCCACAACCTCTCACCCCATTAGGGCTGCACCCTCAGGAACACAGTGCCCAATGCCCAGGGAGCTCCGTAACACAGGGAGGATGAGCCTTGAAACATCTGCTAGCGCCAGGGCATGGGGGATCTCTGAGGAGGGAGATTCGACATCATTAGCAGCCAATGAGTGGACACTGAGGGAAGGGAAGGCAGCCTTGAAGCTGTTTCTTAAGATTGTTTGGCAGTGACACGCGAGGTGGTTTGGAGCACAGAGAGGCTGGTAACAAGACAACGCGTTAGGAGAATATTGCAAGAGCTTGGCTAGAGGTAATGAGTCTAGTCTAGCTGGTTGCTAAGGCATGTGAATGGAAACGAGAGGCTGGAAGAGAGAGGGTCTGTGGAAATAGTCTATAGGACGCCACAAGTGATGGGACAGAAAAGGATAAGGGGGGCAAAGGTGGCTCCAGGTTTTGAGCCCATGTGATTGGAAGACTGGTGATGTCACTCACAGAATGGCCTTCAGGAGACGCAGCTGAGAGGAAGGGACTGTGAGAGGAAGAGGAAAGGGGTTCCACTGTGGATACTTTGACTTTCAGGGGAAAGTGGATTTGGCCGTCCCTGGAATCCCTTTACCTAGGTCAGCCTCACCTGCTCCCTCTCTCACACCGTGAGTCTCCACCGTGCCATTGTCCCTCTCCTGATGGTCTCCCAACTTGGTCCTTTCCTCTCCTCTCTACCACCTGACTACTGCCTGTATGCAGGCTCTACCACCTCTCATCTGAATTCCACATGCACTGTGATGGTTAATTTATGTGTCAACATCACTGGGCCATAAGGTACCCAGATATTTGTCAAACATTATCCTGAGTATGTCTGTGAGGTGTTTTGAATGAGATTAACATTTGAATCAGTAAACTGAATAAAGCAGATTGCTGTCTCCAATGTGGGTGGGCCTCGTCCAATCAGTTGAAGGTCTGATTAGAACAAAAGGCTGACCCTTCCGAGAATAAGCAGGAACTCCTCCTGCCTGACTGCTCTGAGCTGAGACATCTGAGTCTGGCCTTCAGACTCAGACTGAACTTTGGCTCTTCTTGGGTCTCGACTCTGTAGATTTGGGGATTGGAACTTACACCGTTGGCTCTTCTGGTTCTCAGCCCTTCAGACTCAGAATGAAACTACACACCAGCTCTCCCGGGTCTCCACCGTGCCAACTGCCTGTCTTAGGACTTCTCAGCCTCCAGAATCTCATGAGCCAATTTTTTATATTCTCTTTCTCTCTCTTTCTCAGATAGATAGATAGATAGATAGATTGATAGATAGATAGATAGATACTAGATCAACAGAGATACAGAGAAATATATCCTTTTGGTTCTCTGTCTCTGGAGAATCCTAACACATGTACTCTTTCTCTCCCTGCTGACCCATCTCTCAGCTTCCCACTCTCTCCATATTAGGCTCAATGGACAAATTACTCTTTCTAAATTAGTTCACTTCCAACCATGCTACTCCCTAATGAACCTGGATTTAGAAGGTAGGAGGGTGATGAAGAAATCAGATAAGAGAACCACTAATCTTAGGGAGAGAAAAAAAGAGATGATCAACAGTTAAATATCACGAAACATCGAGGATAATGAGAACCAGAATGACACCACAGTTCCACAGTGAGCCGTACTAGTGACCCTTGAGGGATCCATTTCTGCAACTTGCTGGGCTAACCTGAGGTTGAGAAATGCAGAGCAGGAATAGTGGAAGATCCAGAACAAGGCTTCTCAAGCTCTCTGTGAGGAAGATTCAAGCTGCTCCTCCGTTCTCACCCCCAATCAATTGCAGACTAATATTCTTTAAAATACAATAAGGGTGGATTACTTTTTAAATGATCACATGCTTGGATGTCATGGCAATTTCACATTGCTATCAAAGTTCTTAAACACTTCCTTTCAGTTCCTGAATTTATCTCATTGTGGACCTGTAGCAAACAGCTCACATCTGTCCATGGATCACATTTTTTTCAGGTGAAGTATAGTTGACTTAAAATATTATATTAGTTTCAGGTATATAACATAACGATTTGATATTTTTATACATTACACATCATACAAAGTTATTATAAAATATTGACTATATTCCCTGTGCTGTAACGTTACATCTCTGTGACTTGTTTGTTTTATAACTGGCAGTTTGTACCTCTTAATCTCCTTCATCTATTTTGCCCCTCTCTCCCACCCTCTCCCCTGTGGTAACCACTAGTTTGTTCTCTGTGAGTCTATTTCTGTTTTGTTATATTCATTTGTTTGTTTTGTTTTTTAGATTCCACATATAATTGAAATCATACAGTATCTGTCTTTCTCTGTCTAACTTATTTCACTAAGCATAATACTCTCCAGGTCTATCCATGTTGTCGCAAATGGCAAGATCTCATTCTTTTTTTACAGCTGAGCAATATTCCATTGTGTGTGTGTGTGTGTGTGTGTGTGTGTGTGTGTATACTACATCTTTATCCATTCATCTGTTGATGGGTACTTAGGTTGCTTCCATATCTTGGCTACTGTAAATAATGCTGCTATGAACTTTGCGGTGCTTATAGCTTTTCAAATGAGTGTTTTCATTTTCTTTGGATAAATACCCAGGAGTAGAATTGTTGGATCATATAGTAGTTTTATTTTTAATGTTTTGAAGATTTTTCATACTGCTTTCCATAGTGGCTGTACCAATTTGCATTCCCACCAGCAGTGTACTAGGATTCCCTTTTTCTCCACAGACTCACAAACACTTATTTGTCTTTTTGACAATAGCCATTCTGACAGGTATGAGGTGATATCTCATTGTGATTTTGATTTGCATTGCCCTGACGATTAGCGATGTTGAGCGTCTTTTCATGTGCCTGTTGGCCATCCGTATGTCTTCTTTGGCATGGACCACATTTTGAGTAGCAATGATCTGCATCTGTACTGTCCTTTCCAATACAGTAACCACTAGCCACGTGTAGCTCTTGAGCATGTGAAATGTGGTTAGTCTGGATTGAAACGTGTTCCCGATATCAAAGGCTTAGCATGAAAAAGAACGTCAAATATCTCATTAATATTTTTCAAATTGATTGCATGTTAGGATGATAATATTTTATGCATATTGGGTTAAATAAAATAAATTATTAAAATTAATTTCACCTGTTTTTATGTGGCTACCAGAAAATTTTACATTGCGTATGTGGCTCACATTATATTTTTGTGGACACTGGTCTAGATGGCAAAACACTTCAAGGGTCAAGCATCCTTAAACCTGCATCCATGGATTCACACCAGCAATTTGTTATTTTTCCATAGAATCAAACCACAACCCCATCCCTGTCTTATTTCTTAGTCATGTAATTATATCCCAGTTGTTTCGCAAAAATATTTGCTTCCAGGCTGAGCTGCACTGAACGGAGCACAAACGGGTTTGAGGGAATAGCTCTCCCAGTACAGAAGAAGGCTCAGGTCTTGCAGGCTCCAAAACTACAGTGGGAAAGGGTAGGAACAAGAGTGGGCAGGAGGAAGAGGAGGAGATGGGTCTTTGGAGGATTAGGTGAGCTTCCCTGTAAATGTCAACATCTCAGCGGGTTGACCTGACTGACTATAAAACCCTCCTGGGGAATTGTGGTATAAATACTTAGTCTAAATTACTGAACTAAATACTCTCTTCACAGCAGGCCTCAGTTAGTTCTTATGTTAAAGAAGAAAAGTTGTCCTTGGAAAAAACAAACCATCAGGTCCTGTTTAGGAATAATTTGCATTTTCAAGAATGTCATCCCAGTCGAAAGACTCTCTTAACAGCAGATTCACTGTGACTCAGTATCTGAAGAAAACCTTTAACTTGACTGAGAGACTTTGGCTTACGTGTGGGTTGAGGAGGGAGGACAGGATACAGTGTTAAATTGATCCCACGGTTTTGTGCTCTTTAAGTAAATTAGCAAACATTCAGCCAAGACTCTTTTTAAAGATTTTCTAATAAATTAAAGAATAATAAAAAATTATTACTGCCAATTGAGGATACGCAGAATTACCTATTTTGCCATGAGTAATCAATTGGATTCACCCCAATCATTCCTTCCCCTTGAGACAGTTCCTTGCTTATTGGCACATACAACAGGTTCTCACTGTGGTAAATGATTCGTTGTTTTGGGAATCACTCCTTTTCCACCTTCGCTGTCACTAGCAGGTGGTCTGACCGGAGACCATCAGGCAAATGATCTCCCTGCCACCTCCACCCCTTCCCTTTCAAGAGGCGCTGTCCTCATGCAGGGACATGAATAGGAAGAGAGGGAAGCAAAAAGCTTTCAGACCTCTCTGCCATTTTCCTAACCATCCAGAGCCTCAGAGCAGTACTGAGGTTACAAGCTTAGGCTCAGCTATTTCCTTCATGAGCTTGGCATCAGCCACAAGTAAGAGAGTCATTTTATGACTTCCTCTTTAAACCCATAAAATGGATGGACTTAATGTACTTGATTATCATATCGGGGCAAGAAAGACTGACTGTCACTCATTGTTATGTGAAAAACCTAGAAAATACAATAGCAGTGTGTGGTATCCAAATACTGAAAACCTAGGGTGGCAACACACCCCAGTTTATGTCTACTTTCACGATGTAATTATTAATAGAGCCCCCTTTCATCCCCCAAAGCACCCCTACTTGGACAATAAAGTATATGGCCACCCTACAGAACTGGAAAATAAGATGGGCAAAACAACTGGGCACGCAACCTACTCAGTCCCATTGCCTCACTTCTATGAATCACACTCATAAAAGCTGTGTATGCTAAGCGAATGCTGCATCACCATAATTATGATTTCCATCGCGAAGTGACCACTGATTAGGAAATGGAGTTCTTTTATTGGAGAAGTGTAGGGCTAGCCAGAGGTTAATGGGGACAAAAACAGGCTGGCCTAGAATCCTTGATAGATTAATACTGATTTGCATGGTGAAGGTTAAGTGCTATGCGGGCTGCCAAAGGAAATGCAAGTGTCTCAGAATGATTCTGGATAAACAGGAAGGTCAGAACAGGAACAAGGGCAACCTGTGCTCTGCTCCCGCTCATGTCCTCAGGGGGTGACATGGTCGCCTCTCTGGGGGCTGAGCTCCTAAGTTCTCAACAGCTCACCTAATGTTGACAGCCTGGGAAGAGTAACAGGAAATAGTGAAACACATGCTTTTACAGTACAGTGGTCCTTGGCATGGCCTATCTCTGGGGCAGGAGTCTAAACATCTAACACAAGGCATAGCCCAAGTGGACGCTCGCTGGAAACAGCCAGTGCGACCGTGCTGTGTGTTCCATCTGAGAATCACTGCTACGGGCAAAGCCCAACAAGGTCTGAACCCACCCCACTGCTTACACACCCCTTCACTCACTATGCTCCAGCTACACTGGCCCCTTTCCAACCCCCTGAACAAGCTAAACTCAGCTCCACCTCTGAGCATCTTCCTGTCCCCAGTGCCTGGTATGGTCTTTCTCCAGGTCCCAGAATGGCTGAGCCCTTCCTTTCTGCCAGGCATCAGTGCAGAAGGCAGCCCCTTAAAGTGGTCTTCCGGACAGCTCTATTTAAAGGAATCATCCTCCTGGGATATTGTCTGTCAAGTCCCCCATTTATTTCCCTCATTATATGTCACAAGGTGGAACTGTCTTGTTTGTTCATTTCCTTCCTTATTGTTTGTCTCTCCCTCTAGAACAAACTCCATGAGCACATAGCTCTTATTCTTTTTTTTTTATAAATTTATTTATTTATTTTATTTTATTTATTTTTTTGGCTGCATTGGGTCTTCGTTGCTGTGCGCAGGCTTTCTCTAGTTGCAGTGAGCGGGGGCTACTCTTTGTTGTGGTGTGCGGGCTTCTCACTGTGGTGGCTTCTCTTATTACAGAACACGGGCTCTAGGCGCTCGGGCTTCAGTAGTTGTGGCTCGTGGGCTCAGCAGTTGTGGCTCATGGGCTCTAAAGCACCGGCTCAGTAGTTGTGGTGCACAGGCTTAGTTGCTCTGCGGCATATGGGACCTTCCCGGACCAGGGCTCGAACCCGTGTCCCCTGCATTGGCAGGCGGATTCTTAACCACTGCAACACCAAGGAAGTCCCACTAGCTCTTATTCTTCTTAGCCATTATATCATTGTGGCAATGCCTGGAACATGGTATTTATTGAGTGAGGAAATGGATGGATGGATGGATGGATGGATGGATGGTGTTTACAGGGGATTGGGCACAATGATCCCCAGTGAGGGATAGTTGCCCCAAAGCTACCTTGTCAACCTCATCCTCATGGAGTCAAAAAACCCTGAGCAAATAAGAAATAGCAGGGCTGAAGGAGCTCCTTGCCAGATACCCTGCATAAGCCCGATGACGAGAGTGAAAGAGTGTCCAACTTCTTCCCAAGATGCTCTGACCATGGATTATAAATCACATAGAGCCCAGAAAAATTTGTCCACCATCTCCAGCTCTCTAAGCCTCTGTTCACAAGAGCAAAGTGAAATATTAGGGAGGGGAAGGCTGGGACACTACCAGGGAACTCATGGAAAAAGACTTACTGGGAATTCTCTGGCAGTCCAGTGGTTAGGACCCTGCACTTGCACTGCCAAAGGCACGGGTTCAATTCTGGTCCAGGAAATAAGATCCCGCAAGCCGCAGCCAAAAAAAAAAAAAAGACTTATTGAGGAAAGGAGGCACAGGAAGAGGGACTTAAGGAGGCTGGGAGGGATGACTAGACCAATGTCTGAATGAATCATCAGGTCTGTGGTCTATTCTGAACACATCTGCTGTCCCATCCATCCTCCACTCCACAACGCATGAACAGACACTGTCTGAATCTGATGAAGTTACTTAATGCCCAAGTTTTCATGTTCTCATCTGGAATGCGGTAATAGGGAGTTACCTCCCCAGCTACTGTGAAGAGTGAGCGCTTTGCGGATGAAGAGGGCTTGCAACACTAACAAGCAGTGTAGTTTGGTGATGATGCAGAAAACTTCCAAAGACAAATGCAGCTCTCCATGAAATTACACCAAGATGCCTTCCAGCCTAGGAGGGGAAAACGCTACAGTGATGAGAAGAGGTCACCCCACCTGTCCCCTGGAGATGAAAAAGCAGTAGGTTTGAAAATGTGAAATTTTTCTAAGAAGGAGAAACAATGTAACCACACATCAATACAAGAGTATTCTATCTTTTGTCACAATTTTACGGAAGAAAATGTTAAAGTTATGACACCTCGGCAAAGCTGAGTAACAGAACTGGGGTTAGCGCCAACTGAACGGGAGTTCAGGGCGCTTCGCCCAGCCTACATTTTCAGGATGAATCATCGTAAAGCTATGAAATTGGGGGTAAGGAAAGGCAGGGGGTTTCAACTATCCAATTTACTCAACTGATTTCTATATACTTGCTTTTAAAGGGTGCTGTCTGAAATACTCCCTCAAATTCTACCTTTAATATCATCATAATAATAATTTCCATACCACAGTGACAAATGCTCCAAGGTTCAGAGTGGCAAGGTGGTGATAGTTACTGCAAACAGCACATGAACTCTATGATGTAGTTTTGCTCAGGTATAAAAGGGATTTTTTGATTTGATCATAGAATTATCAACTGAATTATCTCTAATATAGGAGATATTATTAGTGAGTCAATGGCTTTTCCAACACACTTAAAATTTAGTTCTTAAATTTGAATAATGGGAAATGGAATAATATCTTTTCCCCAAAATTTTGCCATATCCTTCACTTACTTATGTGTACCTAGAGGAATTCCTGATGTGGGTATATTTTTCATCTGTGCTTTCAGATGTGCTTATTCATGCATTAACGTGTAATAGAGGAAATAAAATTTCAAAAATTTTAGTCTAGAAGCTTAGTTGAGAACTGAGGTTTAGATACATGTTAAAGTCATTGTATGACAGTATTATAAACTTGTGAGTTTACAAACAATTTGAAAGATATTCTGGGGTAACCATAAACCATTACCAATTTGGCTATTGTCTGAGTGCTCTGATGCGGGGGTTTTATAAGTGAATTCAGTATCGTGCCCCTAAGCATGACCCCCTGGTTGAGCACCCCAAGCCATCTCAGTGGGTGCCTGCAAGCTTGCACTTGGCCTTCATCAGACTCACCAGCACTTTCCCTTTAAGATTTCCCTCAATGTGCTGCACTCAGGCTAATAACAGGCTTTGCATTTGAGTATTTCGTTTTAGGGTTGCCTGTAAGTAACTTTAACACTTGACTAACCAACCCTTGGTCGATTGCCCTGGGTATTTTCACTCCTGAGCCCTGGAGCTGACGGCTGGACCTACAAATGCTACAACCCACAACCCTTGCCTAAGTGTGTCCTTTCCCTGAGTCTGTGTGACGATGACTTTTTCCCCTTCCGGTCCTGGAAGCCTAACCTTTTCATTTATATTTTTTCTATAGGATAGAGAAGCCCTGTTAATAAAGACGTTTCACAAAAAATGTCCATCTGTGCTCATTGGGATAAATGAGGAAAAGGCAAGGTGAACATAGGATCCCACTCTAGAGTTAACCCAGGGCCAAACCAAAGCTTGTAATCCTAGATATTCATTCTAACCATCTTAATGTTTCAACATATGATATAGCTTTTATAAAAAACAAAAAGACCGAGGTTATTTTTATTTCCTGGTTACAATATTTTATTTAGAATTTTTAAATTGGCTAACATGCTTGGTAAAACTTTTTAATTTTATCATAAACAATAACTAATCTATTGGACATCTTACTCTGGTTATTTTATTTTTTAATTCCTTTAATGTCTATTCTTCTATTTGTAAAACTAAACACACACACCCATATACAAAGTTTAGAAAATACAGAAAAGCATAAAAACAAAATAAAAAAAAAATCACTGAGAATCCCACCATCTCGAATTGCATAGCATTGCATTCTGATGCATTTTCTTCCTTTTCTCTCTCCATTTATTTTAGAGGAAATAAACAAATTGGCTCAGAATCCAGTTAAAACCCCTGCTGCACTGTAATCCTTTGCTGAAAAAGAAGCCACAGAGGAAAGCTCAGCTTCACTCACCAGGCCCTGCCTCTGGACCACAAAAAGGATGCCATCTCTTCTAATAAACATATTTTGAGCACCTTTTGTGTGCTAAGCACTGGGCTGTGTGCAGGGAACAGAGATAAACCACTCAGTGCCAGCACAGTCTCACCCTCGGGAGGCAGAGAAGTAAATGGACAACATAGTATGAAAAGCCCATGACAGGAGTGAGCCCAGAGCACAGGGATGAGAAAATCTTCCCCGGGGGCGGGGGGGGGGGGGAATGGCACTGGGCTTGAGTCTCAAAGGACTGCGAGAACCTAGTTAGGCCATGAAGAATGCACATGCCACAGAGAAGAGCCAGCAGCGTGAGCAAAACCTCAGCACTAGACAGACAGACAGACAGATTCAGGACCTGCCAGTCATTCTGCACAGCTGGGGCAACAAAAGGGGTTATCCACCGGAGATGTGAGCAACTCAGTAACTTCCTCCTAAGGTTCTGAGAAGCCAAATGTCTGCTATCTGGATCAATCTGCGTCAAAAGTGGAGGCATTGGCATCAAGACAATATCGATCTTCTGGATCCGAAGCTATGACCTATGGACTTTCCCCAAGGCCCCCTTGGACTTGAATCAATCATTTTTAAGGGTGGCCAATGTCCAGGTTGATTGAAGACATTTACTAAATGCCAGCTTAGAAAGGAAGCAATCTTGATCAGGTCTCTCTTTTTTTTTTTTTTTTTCCTAGTTGAAATCTATCAGTCTAATCATCTGCAGAGGTAAAACCTACTTAGTGAAAAAGCACAGCTTCCTAAATTATCCATTTTAATAAAAAGACATGTAGAGGCAAAAGAATGAATAGTGTACATACCCTCTAACCTATGTGTGGGTGCATTCCTTTATTATCTCTGTACAGTCCTCATCTCCACCAGCCTCTGGTCAGAGCCCGTGCTGAAAGCTAACGCTGCTAATGAAAGCAGCAGTGGATGACTAACAGTACACATTAAACCAGGGATGCCAAACAGGCTTCATGTCACCTGCCAGATCCTGCTGATTGGTAGTGACTGCCTACCAGGAGCAAGACAGTGGATATTTTAGACTTTACATGCCACACAGTCTCTATGGCAGCTATTCAACTCTACTGTTATAGTGTGAAAGCAACCACAGATAATACGCAAACAAATGGGCACAACCGTGTCTCAATAAAACTTAATTTACAAAAACAGGTAGTGGGCTAGGTTTCGTCTGCTGACTCCCAGCCTAGAGCACTGAATGGAGAAAGGCCCAAGCCTGCATCTCAGCCAAGTGATAAGGGTGGGGACACAAACTTGCAATCACTGTATTATATTAACTCCATCTAGGGGTTGAAACTTGGAAATGAGACAGCTTAGTGCCAATTCTGACTCTTTCTCTAATTTACCAGGTAATTTCAAGACAGTTGTTTACCTTGTTATATTGGTTAGTGTTCTTGGTTGCAAACAACAGAATCCACTCTGGCTAGTTTCAGGCTCAAAGTCATGAAGCACACAGCAGGATCAACACGATAACCAAGGATCTAGGGGCTCCATCACAGACATCTAGAGAACCAGATGCCTTCACCACCATGCTGAGCAGTGGATCCCTCACCTGGACACCACCTCGTGTTGCTCACTTCTGCGTTCAAGTCTCACTCTTGTGCATCTGAATAACAAAGTCTAAGTGACATATCTGTTCCCCAGCTGAAGAGAACAGCTGGGAAATATGGGTTTTGGAGTCTCTCTTGAGAAAACAATTCTCACAATATAGGAAACCATCAAAATTTAAAACTCGTGCACAAAAGATGCTGGGCAACCCTGGCTGACAGAAGTTCTCTATACCTCCCAGTCTGAATTTCTTCCCCTGTAAAATTGGCAACCCTGTTGTTGTACAAAACTGCTGAGTAAGGTAATTTATAGGTGATGTAGATGCTTAACTTCTAAAATAAGGAAAAATATTTTACTTTGACATAATTGGTTATTTTTAAACTTCTCAGGATGCCAACCTAACGTGTGAGCAGCTGTTGAAACACATCATAAATATATGGCTTAAAACCTAATTTTATCACTGATTTTTACTTGTAATTCATTACTTTATTTTCATCCCACCTCTAAAAATAGCTCCCCCATACACCAAGGGGTAGAGGAAATCCGGGAAAATACAACTAATTTTAATAACAACATTAATAACAGGAGCCTTCCCAGTCATACTTTTACTATATACAGAAAAACAACTGATGTCATTTTGCTCGCCTTGCAATTTTTAAATCTTCTTTTCCTTATTTTTTTCACTAAGTACCTCAGACCAGAGGCCCTGGCACCACACGTGTCCCCTCTGTAGTCCTGGCAAGTGTCCTTTACACCTTGACAGCTTTATCACCTGCAGTCAGCCTTTTCCATAAGCCAGGCAGGCATGTTATTGGAAGCTGGTGCGTCGGCTCCTTGCATGCGTTTATTGCTCTTCTCATCTTTGTCTACAAAGGAGGAGGCTCTTTTATGGCTGTGGGGATAATTGATTCACTAGACTTTCCTCGGGTCTTTCAAAAAGCTTCTCACCTTATCACTTATTACGATTGTAAGCTTCTCTCGCAATTCAAGCAGTAGGGTAATTTTCCAGACTTGGGGATAGCTTCCCTTCTCTCACTTTTTTATGCTGGCTTCTCTTAACTAATAACCTGCACCACGGAATCTCCATTCCTGCCGTCAGTCATTACCACTTTGGCGATTAAATTCATCACATGGGCCTCCCTCTCCTGGTTTCCCCAAGTGCTCTTCTAGAGCACATTTCATCTAATTGAGAAATCAGCTGCTGACCTTTTTTAAAGAAAAAAAAATTAAAAATACATATTTGCTCCTCATAATCAACTTTTCTTACCCATGGAGAACTCACTCCATTTATTTAAAGACATAACAAAGTTTATTCCAAGTCATCTCGGTCTTGTTCACTACTGTATCCCCAGCAACAGGCTGGGCCTGGCACATAGGGGTCCTCAAAAGTACTTGTTGAATTGATAAATAATAGAAATAACCAATCTTAAATTTCTATATACCATGTTCCAGATTGTTCTTCTCAGCCTTTATATACTATGGCACAAACACCCCTGGTATCCAGTATTAGATAAAAATATCAACCACAGCAAAGGAAGTAGAAATTTCCATCAATATCTTTCTTAAAACAAGAGAAACAGAAAATGGTTCACCAAAGGTCCAGTTGGCTAGGACATTACATTTGTATGTTCACTAAATGTAGCATAGCCATTTCCTTTGCTTTAAGTGAAACAAAGAGGGTCAGGAATCCTTGGTCCATCCCTATCACCCCCAGTCTGTTAAGCTAAGATAACTCTTAGATAATGAATCACTCTCTGGTCATAATTTTTGAGCCACTAGATGTAGATATAGAATGCAGGTGTAGAATATAGATTGTTCTTTTCATTTCACATTTTGTAATGCAATATCTCTAATACCTGGGTTATTCATGGAAGTACATGAATACACAAAATACACAAAATGTATTACACAAAATGTTGTTTATATGTGCAAATTATACCAACTGAGAAAGAATCCGTAGCTTTAATCAGCTTCTCAAATAAGTCAGTGACCCAAAAAAGTTCCGATCTAAATGTAATAGTGAAATCTAGCTATACCTGGTTGTTCTGCTTGATGCGGCCCTGCCTAAGGTAGCTTGAAAAGAACTGACAGGGAATAGCATTTCTCGCTTTTCTGGGAATTCTATAATCTGGAAGTCTAGAAGCATCATAGACTCAAGATGTTAACTAACTTAAACTATTCACCAAAAACTATGCTCTGGAAGACTAGGTGCAAAAAATTATGAATCCAAGTCAATCAGGTTAAAAAAACGACATTTCTAAGATGAGATTTAATCTATACCGAAAAATTCTGCCCAAAGTGCCAAACTCTGCTGGGTATTGCATACAACACGCAAAATGTGGGATCATATAAGTAGAAAACCACATCTATATCCATACAATGGAATATTACTCAGTTACAACAGGGAATAACTTGCTGATACATGCTACAACATGGATGAACCTTGAAAACATTATACTAAGTGAAAGAATCCAGTCACAAAAGACCACATATTTTATGATTCCATTTATACAAAATGTCCAGAATAGGCAAATCCATACAGACAAAAAGTAGATTGGTAGTTGCCTAGGGCTGAAGTGTTGAGGGGAAATGGGAAGTGACTGCCAATGGATATGTGGTTTCTTTTGGGAAGATGAAAATATTCTAAAATTCACAGTGGTGACAGTTATACAATCCTGGGAACATACTAAAAAACAATGAATTGTACATTTTAGATAGGTGAATCATGTGATATGTTAACTGTATCTCAATAAAGCTGTTAAAGAATAAAAAAGAATAAGCTTTCTCCATATCAGAAAAAAGAAATAGAAAACCACATCAAAAAGTCAAAAGCTGAAAGCATAGTATGGTGCGTATGAGGCATGCATTTCAGTCCATGCTGATGGCACAGGGTGGAATTGTTATAGGATCTGCTGGAAATCAAATGACTCTCCAAGAACAGTGGGGAAAGGATATGTCAATGTAAAAATTCAAGTAATGCAGGAGAACTGAGTGTCCAGAAAACAAAAGCCAGCAGATCCATACTCAGGAATGGTAGTCCTTTTTGAGTAAATATAGGTAAGCTCTTCTCACAGGCACCCTGAACTACTTCCTCTTTCCAAATGGTGTGAGTTTGCCTCTGCAACCCACAGATGTTGCAGAAATTCATCTCGTCTTACTCTTTACAGCCTGGGTCACTGTACTCTCTCACTCAAGGTAGAGGAAATGTGTACAATGCTTCTTCCCTCATCCCTCACCATTGGACAGCTTCCAAGGAAAGCACTTGCTTTGCCTGGGATTGAAACATATCTTTTTCATGTACATGTTCCCAGCCAAGACGTGCTTCTTAAGAGATATATTACATATAAAGATTGGGGAAGCTCAGAACCAGGCTTCCAAACTTTTTTTTAAATCTAGAACAACAGAGAGTAGATTGCCCATGCTTTTTACTCCATATCAGGATATATGTATAACATAGTTTCTCCAAATAGAGTATATTTTTAAAAATAAAAGCTCAGAAGGAAAGACTTTTCTCTCTAAACAAACACAGGAAACTAAGTACAAAATGCAGTATCTCTTCCAGCAAAAAAAAACCTAGGTGTCACATTGGAAGGTGGAGAGCAAGATCTGAAGAGAATGAGATATAGCACAGGTACTTTTTGATTTGCAGGATGGAAGGCAGGTGGAAAGAAATTTGGGTGTGTAGCACTGAAATGGTCATCACTGAAAAAGTGAGAACTTAAGGAACTAGTATTTGGATAATTAGCCCAAACAAAGTATTTCCTGAGTAGAATGAGGTTTTACATTTTCAATTACCCAGAAAATTGCCTTAAATTTCCATTTCATGCTACAAATATAGATACGGGCAACGCTATTTACTGATGGGGGTGGGGGAGAGGGAGGGAGACAAGTGAATTAAGAGTGAACTGAGAATGCGAAAGTTTCTAACAGCTTTAAACGATCATTCTGCATAACTTAACGTTGGGGGTATAATTTTATAAGTGGAATATTTCAATAGCATCCGTAAAATTCAGGAAAAAAATAATAAAGATGAGTATTAAAAAATAAAGCTAACCAGGTATCATTTCATTTTATAGAAAATGTAGATTGCATTCCCAGCTGGTCTGAAGTTAAGACAGCTATTTCCATTTACTATGCCCCTTAAAGCAGTTTTAAAAGTATCAGCTTCTCCGCTCAACTGTAAAATGCCTGCTAGTTTTTGAAGGAGTGCTTTGGAGGGTGAGAAAGATTCAACTCTAAAATGGCTAAATGACAGTTTTATGAATCTCACTGTGTCTACAAGATGAAGTATTCAGGCCGTTATCATGTGCTTATATTTCCAGGATATGAACAGGCAGCTCCTGACTCCGTACTGATGACTGGTTACTATGCTGGCACCTTTTGTGCCACACAATAGGTAACACATCTGCAAAACTGCTCGCAGAAGCAGGAAAGGCAGCTGTTAAAATTACACTCTTCCTGCATTAAAACCACCCCCAGTCGTGAGCCTTGCGAGTACCATTAAGAAGTCATCTTACCTGATCCCTGTTGATGAGCTTTATATACATACATGTAGTCTTCTGAAAATATCATCAAGTCATGTTGCCAGGCTTCTATTATTAGCAAGGATTCCACCTCTTGTGAAGCAACAGAAACCAAACCATTACAGCTTATAGACCCCCTAATTCCCACATTAGGCAACCAGTCTCCCATTGGGTTGGAAAAGGCTGAAATTTGCATGCATATAGAGTTTAACCAGAAACATTCATTTCAGTAGAAGAGGATATCTCAAGGTGGCAAAAATCAAAAGTTTTCCATTCCCAACCCATTTGCCTCTTGTACAAAGTCGGTCTCCCTAGCCCACTACCCAGCAGCCCACCAGAATCATGAGGGTCCATCCGGATTATGCTTAATATTACCCTCAGGAATTGGGCACTTCACTTTTTCCCAGAGGATGAACTTTCAGAGCAGGAGGTTCTCTGTAATGAAACCAGAGTCCTTGATTAAGAGCAAGGATTCAGCAAAACCTTCATGGAAATCTCTGCCTGTTTCCTAGGAGGCTGGATGCCCAGAAAGCCACATTCATGAAATGGTGGTCCAAGAATTCTCTCACATTTTTATTTGAAATCTGGATTTGTTTTCTGGGGCTGCTGTAACAAATTGTCATGCATTGGGTGGCTTAAAACAACAGAAGTTTCCAGAAAGTTCCAGAGGACAGAAGTCAGAAATCAAGTCTCCAAAAAAAAAAAAAAAAGAAATCAAGTCTCCAAGGAGAATTTGTTCTTTGCATCTCCCAGCTTCTGGTGGCTACCAGCATTCCTTGACTTGTGGCCACATCTTTCTAATCTCTGCCTCCACGGTCACAGCCCTTCTTCTGTCTGTCCTATCTTTCTTTGCCTCTCTCCTATAAGGACATTTGTGGTGGCATTGTAGCACTAACTTAGATAATCCAGGATAATCTCCTCATCTCAAGATTCTTACCACAAACATCTGCAAAGACCCTTTTTCCAAATAAGGTACAAATTCCAGGGATTAGAATTTGATAGCAATACCGAATGCCTTAATCCTTGAGTAGCCACAGGTTTTGAAAGGGCAATTGGTACAACTGCTGATTGACACAAGGCTGTTGGTTTATTTAACATTTTCCTCTAATCTGTGCCAAAAAGTTTGGGCTTTTTTGGTGCATTGGTGCTAGAAGACGTGAAGACATCTCGCCTTCCCTGTCTTCCCTTTAATCCTGCCACTCACTTTTATCCTCTCTCCCATCACCTTCTCTTTGCCCAACACACTGACTTTGCTCTGTTACCAAGAAGGGGAATGTGTACAGTGCTTCATCTCTTTATTTCACTTGTCTCCTTTTAAAGTGAGTAGGCAAGAAGAGGAAGCGTAGTTCACAGGATCCTTAGGCCGCAATGATTTAGCTTTACTTTCAATCCACTGCCTACAGGAACAAAAAAGGTTTTTTTGTGTGCCATAGTCTGTTCCCTCTTTGTCTCCTTTCTTCTTTATTCTCAGATGAACTTGGCTAACAAAATGTGGCTGCCCTGCTATTTGAGCCCATTGCTCTGCCAGCTCCTGGCCAAGGTGAGGATTGGTACATACTGGGGCCAGGAGACAATTTAAGGCTACATCTCCCCCCAGAAAATCCCCGGTAGGGAATAAACACTAAAGGAGAGTGTCCACATTTGGTCATCTCCCAAAACCTGTGACCACCTGAAATTTGAATTCAGGGTCTAGCCTTGCTTTCTAACACCCACACTGCAATAAAAAGACAGGAAGTGCAGTACAACAGCCCGGCAGCATGAGCACATGTAACTTACCTGAATTCAACTTAATGCACGGAGCTGAGGGTACAGACAGAGAGAACATTCAGTCATGGGGATGTTTCCACCTGCCATTCCACTCAGTCAGCATATGTTCCAATTAGCATGAGATGGGAGACGTTAATTTCTATTTCCTCAGTTAGTTTGGCCTTGGTTTCCTGGTACCTTTCAAAATATAAGCATCCTGCTACACTGTGCAAAATTCTAGAACTGAAAGGTACGTACTGTCATGCAACATGATCCTTAAAGGCAACCCAACCACTTTATATAAATGCATACCTAACACTTAGAAGATGATATATATATATATTGCTGTTTATGGACGTTTTCATTATTCAAGGGTAATTTTGACAATTCATAATTTTCACTGGCTTTATAACCTCTGATAGCTACACTTCAACTGTGACAAAAGAAGTAAAGGAATTAAATAGCTAGAAGTAAAAGATACCATAGATGGTATCACACAGTTAAGTGCTTTTTATGAAAATCTTTATAACACCTCAGCTGCAGAAGTAGTTTTCAAGGTCATTTCATCCTGAATATAATCTGTATCAGTCAGGATAGGCTATTATGCTATAGTAATATACATCCCCGAAATCCCAATGGTTTAAAAAACACATCCAGGGGCTTCCCTGGTAGCGCAGTGGTTGAGAATCTGCCTGCCGATGCAGGGGACGCGGGTTCGAGCCCTGGTCTGGGAGGATCCCACATGCCGCGGAGCAACTGGGCCCGTGAGCCACAACTACTGAGCCTGCGCGTCTGGAGCCTATGCTCCGCAACGAGAGAGGCCGCGATAGTGAGAGGCTCGCGCACCGTGATGAAGAGTGGCCCCCACTTGCCACAACTAGAGAAAGCCCTCGCAAAAAAAAAAAAAAACACATCCAGGGTTTGTCTCTGCTCATGCTACATGTCTACTGTAGGTCAGCTGTGGTTCTGCTTGGCACCATGTTCATTCAGGGCCCAGGCTGACCACACCTTGACAGTTGTATGGCAAACAGAAAAGAGACATAGCAAACCATGCCCTTTCTCTTAGAACTTCTTCCTGGAAGTGGCAGATGTCACATCTACTCACATCTCAATGGCTGAAACAAGTCATATGATCACTCTTGAGTGGGTCAAGAGATGTATAATTCTCTTGTAGAGAGAGGGGATTGCAATATTTAGCAAACTTCCAAAGATTCCCTTCATCATTTTCCCAAAATGGCAATCCAACCAATGCTTAGGACCTCAACACCCCTTAAAGAAGACTATTCTACTTTCATTCAGTTATAAGTATTAGAAAATTGTTCCTTAAGATGGTTACAAATCTATCTCCTTGGAGTTTCCACCCATTGGTCCTCATTTTGTGCTTTGTCCATGAGGACAAATTTACTTGTTTTCCATGGGACAGCTCCACAAAGATCAGAAACACCCAAGCCCTTCAACTATTTCTCATATAGTGTGGCATTTGATCCTTTCTTGATAATCTTATTTCCCCAACTCTTTATGCCAATAATAAATCTCTTCAGCATTCTCTCTGTCTCTAGAACTTTTGACACGTTTGGCTTCTAGCGATGTGTTTTTACTATCAAATGCACTTCACTGGGTTCAAACGCCTGTCACAATGCCTGCGGTCTCCCTCCCAATAGCCAATGAACAAGATTCAGCAGGAAGATACACGGTTATGGCACCCTAGGTATCCGTGTTCCATGGCACTGTTTGTACCTCATTAGTAAACATTTTCTTTAAATTATCTTGGATACTCATTAAATATTAGCAGCTACTTAGAACCAAAGGATAATTATGAGTTTAATGAAGCGTGCACCAGCTTGCTCAAGTCTAACGTTTGTTTCTCTGCTGGGACCCCATTTTACTTTGCACTTATCCTTCAGCAAAGCTACTCAACAAAGTCACTTTGGCAATAAGAAGTATTTAATTAGATTAATGAATTTTTATCGCCTCTCCTAGGGATTAGGCTTGTTAAATCCTGGCGACCAAAGAACAACATATTTTTTTATTACTGAATGTTTAGGGATGCACTGGATGTGCTGCCGTGGCGGTCCTCATAAGGCAAGCTACTCTGGGCAGTTCTACCTGGCATCCCTTGGTAGGCCAGGGATATTTGGCAGACACAATCTGTGCCTTCAGTGAAATCACAGAAATCAAAATGCAAATGAAATCACGCACACCCCAGTCAAGGCTTTCGGCAGCTGTCTTTCTATCAGAGGCTGCTGACTTGGGGTACCCTGACAAAATCTGCCCCTCTTTCTCTATCTGCAGGTATTTGAGAGGAAAGGGAAGACCCTATAACCAGCACAGCTGGCTCTTCATGAGGGCATGCGTGTCCACGGATATTCTCCTCAGTCACTAGTGTGGTGGCTCATAATAAGGCAGGAAGGGCAAATTATTTTCAGAACAGTTGTGTTTTCAAGATGTTAAGCGATATACATATGTAAAACAATTTGGTGTCTTTCTTAAGTAATGCTTTGAATGCTGGCAATATCTTTCATCTAGCAACTTCAAAGCACTTTTTTTTGAAAACACGGACCACGTTTCTCCCCATCACATTCCTATGAGGTGTTTTCAAGCATCGACATCCCGGCTTAACACATGGAAAAACTGCGGCACAAAAGCACAGAACTGGTTAAAGTGGGTAAAAAAAAAAAAAAAAAAATTCCATATCACAACAAAAGCACGGTTTTACGGTGACAAGACTGATGTTCTTTCAGAAGTATGTAAATCCAAACAGAATCACGGAATCCTCTCTTGGAGTTTTACAATGATGCCCCAGGAAAAGAAAAAGGAATAAGAATGGGGTCTGAAAGGAGATGGGAGACTTCCTGGGGTGATAAATTTTTGATCAGAGCAGAGAGGGGAAAACAGACCTGGAGATACTGAAAGTCAGCTTCGTGGCAGTTCACAGGAAAATTCAAACTAAAATATAAAGAACGATATTCCTAAATTTAGTCAATTTGTAAACATTTAGGATTTGTTACACAACATACACATGACCGTATAATTTATCACCCCAATTGGGACATTTTTGAGAGAGAAAGGCAGTGCCATTAATCATTACACTAATTGTACTTCTCTCAGTTCTTTTCAGTTAGCCTAGAAATCAGTTTTCCGGTCTTTTAAATAAGTGTTCTCATTTAAACACTGTCCAAGTGTTACAAAAACCTTAGTTTTTGATTAGGAACTAGGAGAGAAGTAAAAAAAAAAAAAAAAAATGAGCATGGCGAAGGGTTTGTAGGAACCACAAAAATGTGTACCAGGTTGACGGCCTTTTTCTTTCCCAAGATCAGTCTCCTTTTCTAACACTTCAGGTGGAAGAAATGCTGCCTGAGAACAGACTGCATGAGGCTCACTTACAATCTAATTGCTCTCTTCTTTCCAATTATTTTTTAATAAAAAAGCCCAGTGTTCTCTGCTGCCCATATTTAGCTGACTGCACTAAAGCAGTCACAAAGAAGGTGGCATTTAGGGACTGTCCCTCCCTGTAGACACAGACATTTTTCACCACACTATCAATAGCTTAAGTCCATAGAGAGAGAGCTGGACTAGATCCCCCTACAAAGGAAAAGTCCCCTTCCAGCACTTACCCTGGTGAAGTGGCTAATGGAAATAGTAGCGTGGAGGGGGGATCTTTTGTTTTGTTCTATTTCAGGACCCAGAATAAGAACCCACATACTTCCTCTAGACCAGTTCAGTTCAACAGAACTTTCTGAGATGATGGAAACGTTCTATATCTGCATAGTCCGATCCGATAGCCACTCACTACCCATAGCTATTGAACATTAAAATGTGTCTAGGGGACTTCCCTGGTGGCGCAGTGGTTAAGAATCCGCCTGCCAATGCAGGGGACACGGGTTTGATCCCTGGTCCGGGAATATCCCACATGCTGCAGAGCAACT
This sequence comes from Eubalaena glacialis, assembly GCF_028564815.1. Lineage (NCBI taxonomy): Eukaryota > Metazoa > Chordata > Mammalia > Artiodactyla > Balaenidae > Eubalaena > Eubalaena glacialis. Next base: position 59,925,585 of record NC_083727.1, on the reverse strand, counting down.
AAGCCCATGTGCCACAACTACTGAGCCTGCGCTCTAGAGCCCATGGTCTGCAACAAGAGAAGCTACCGCAATGAGAAGCCCGGGCACCGCAAGGAAGAGTAGCCCCTGCTCACCACAACTAGAGAAAGCCCGCACACAGCAACAAAGACCCAATGCAGCCAATAAACAGATAAATAGATAAATAAATTAAATTAATAAAAAATAATGAAATAAAATTAAAAGTTTAAAAAAATGTGTCTAGTGTAAAAATAAATAAATAAAATAAAATATTCTAGTGTGACTAAGGAAGATTCGAATGTTTAATCATATTTAGTTTTAATGAATTTAAATTAAAAGTCGCATGTGGCTAGTGGCTACCATGTTGGACAATACAAATCTAGACACTCAAGTTTATACATAGACCATTTTGTTTTCTAGGAATCAGTAGATGCTGCACATGTTCAAGTTTCTAACAACTAAGAACAGTTTTGCACATTGGAAACCATCTTGTCTTTAACTAGAAAAGGGGTCCAATCTTGGGTTCAGCCACCAAGAAGACAGCAGGAGTGGGGAAACTTTCCATTGCCATGGTGACAGCCCCCATCAGAGCAATGATTGAACAGTGAAGGCTTTGGGGCCAACATCCTAACCTTAAAGGACAGACTCCCAAGAGAGGAAATAAAGCAGTGTACACACACTTGGAAAGTAGAGACACGTGGATCTGTCAAAGTATGAGATGCTCATGCATGAGACTTAAGGTTATCTTTCTTTTACCTGCAGTTAAGACAGTTTAAAACAGCCGAGTGGTTGCCTTTGTGCTAATATCACTTAACATTATGTTTGAGTGACAGGTCTGATTCACCAAGGTAGCAAGATCTGTCTGGGTTTGGAGGGCTCTCCCTCCAGTGAAGACAGCTAAGTGACTACAGATTGAGAGCTCTTCTTCCGCTCCTTTTATAAACAACTCTGGTGTCAGACTGTCCCCTGCTGGGCAAAGAAGGAATTTAAAATTAGGTACCTTAAGAAAAAGGACTGCCACCTCCTATTTCCTACATGAGTGCTGTATTTTACTCACGGTTCCGGAAACTTGTCACTATGAGCAGTTTGGATAAAATTACAAGGCACTGGCCTTGGTCGCATCCTTTCATTTATTCCAGATCTTGAGGCAACACAACACCACAGAGGTGACCCCACCAACGGTAAACTTGGACTCTCTTCTGTACCTTTTGAGCGGCTTACCCTTCCTTACAGGGTTCACTGAATTTATGAGGGAATAGCACATGTTTTATGGAAAATCAAAGCTGGACAAACCGTAGGGGAGTTTAAATTAATGCAGCTCACACACCCCACACACACAAGAAATCAATTCAACCCATGGGCATCAGTTGACTAACCACCTGACATAATACTCTTCAGTCACCAAACCATGCCACAAATGCCGTCACTGGGACTATTTGGCACTAACCCATATTTGCAATATCAATACAAATGCTTTGCTGTTAAGGCATAGTTAAAGGACAAATTTCCTTTCTTCAAAAGGTGTTTCCTAAAGTCCAAAGTAAAACCAACTGAATTTCAGCACACCTCTGACCTACAGAGTCATGATATGCACTAAATTGGTTACAAACTCAGAAACAAGCACTGAATTTAACTTTTTAAACTACTTAACCCTTATGTAACTACTGTATTCTATTTTTTAGAATTTTGACATTTTCTGTATCTATTTTTCCCACTTCCAAAATGGAGTTAAGAAACAGAATTAAATATAAACTCACTTAAGTTAGGGAGAATTCACCTTATTACGTCCTTACCATAGAGGAGCCACAGCTAGGACTTCATCAGAATAATCACATCCGCATGTAAGGTGCTATTCAGCTCCATTTCAATGGACCTCGCCCCTGGCCTTGAAGTTATAAGCCAGATGGCACTGACCCTGGGGATAGGGACAAGCTACACTGAGGGAGAGAGAGCAGTGGTCTGGATACAGAGAGGACGTATCTCCAATTAATAACTGGATGAATTTCCCATTTTATTCATCTTCCTTGACTTCAGGACAGTGACACTTTGACAAGACCCTAGACAACAACTACAGAAACTTTACCCTCATTTAAACCAAATTTAGTTTCTGAGAAAATGACACGTTGCTAGACAATGACACATCACATGCCCAGTCATCAAATCTGCTGCAGGGTCTGAACTGGACGGGCTAGGACTGAAGTCCTGCGCCACTTGTGAGGCCGCCCGTCTGCTAATGCGCCCCTGCAGCCCTGAGCGCCACACTGCCCTGGGAGGCAACCTACCTCATCCGGGGCCTGTGCTCCCGGAAGGAGGGAGGGCAAGAGGGGGAGGGGAGAGCGCACGTGATAATTATAAGGCAAATGAGGAGACCAAGGCTGACCTTATAGTCATCGTCTCTCTAAAGACCAGAGAAGTCACCACAGGTGACCAATCATGCTGTAACACTATCAAACTTCGGGAAATTCAGAACCTCAGGATAGGCAGCTGTCCCCATCTTGTGCTGGCCCCTCTTGGATCTTCTCTTGTTTGGACCTTCATGGATGGACCCAGCTCTCTAAGGTCATGGGTACACACTTGTGCGTGTCCTGAATGCTTCAGTGATCCTGTTCCTCTAACAGAGCCACATAGGAGATTTTGAAACTGCAACTCAGAAGACTCCATACGCATGTAAAGGTATTTTTTTGGACATGGTCATTTTGTCACTTGGTTGTAAACTGATTGACAGGTAATAAACTCACAAAGGAAGGCTTAGGCAACCAGGTGCGGAAAATGCAGAAATGGACCCCTTCCACATCCAGAAATTGGCTCCTCTGCCAGTGCTAGCACAGGTAGGGTTGGGGATGAGGTGAATCTTTTCCTTTCTTCCACCTTTATCTCCTTCTGTACAAAGTGAGAATAGGAACATCTGCTTTTCTGACAAAGGTATTTTGCTCGTGCTTGAAAAATGCCTGGACGGTGCAAGGTGATAGATGTTGCTGGAGTGACAACGTGTTGCAGGAACAGACAAGCCTGGCCATGGCCGGCCTCCCACTCCCCCGGAAGTGGTGCCCTCGGGGGCTCTGCTTGGCCCCGGGCACCAGACCTGCTCACATGCCCTTCTCCCTTCTACACAGATAATCTATCACTAAAATGAGGAAGAGACACAGGTGACGGTGTGTGCCAGGAGCAAATGCTGCAGCCAGGAGGACCAGGGCTGCCGCAGTGCATAGACAGCCTCATACACAGGACTCCGAAGGCCTGCTTGGTACGATGGAAAGGCACACACAGTAGCGAGCTGCAACTTATTTCCCACTAAGAACTTTTCATTAATGAAGGCTTTCATCTCTCCAAACACATTAATCAAAGCTTTCATTTGTTAAAAAATAAGCCATCCAAAGAAAGAAGCATCTGGAAGAGAAAATATTGCATCTATCTCTTTAAGATCTGGGGGTGACAGTAAAGAGATACATTGTTAAGGTATTTCTATAGAAATTCTTAAGATAGATTTAAATTCATGAAATGAATAGATCACAGGCTAACCAATCTATTATCTTGGCCACCTTGACAATTGATATAGATCAATCTGGTTTTAGCTAGAGCTTTTAATTGGGTTTGGTTTTGTTTTTTTAAGACTGTGGTTTCAGATCAGGATCATCTGAGCCACAGCTGAATTCATCCACTCTTTACTAAACTCCCTCTCTGATAACAACAACTAACATTTATTGCATGTTTAGTATATGTGCCAGGCACCATGCTAGCACTTTACATGCATTAACACATTCAGTGCCTAGGACAGCCTTGCAAGGTAGGGTTCATGATTGTCCCTAGTTTACAGATGATGAAATGAGGAACTTGGCCAGGGTTACCTAGCACATAGGGGCAGAGTCAGGACTGGATTTGCACATGGAATCCAGTTATCCATAGTACGCAAAAGTGTGTATGTGTGTGTATTCAGGTATTCAGAGCTGCGGTACTTTAGAAATGTGGGTGACCATTTCTAAACCTTCAGGAAGAAGGGACAGTCAATGTATGCAGGCTGACCATCCTAACAGCCAACGCAGGTCCGGTCCATTTGGTTTTACTTACCTACATCTGGAATAATGAAAATTTAACAAGCTGAATCTCCTTGGTACGACCCTTAGGTGTATTTGTCTGCATGCTTTATAAAACTACGTATATTTTTCATTTAGCTTATCGAATTTATTGACATAAAGGGGTTCATAATGTTCTCTTATTACTCTTTTGATATGTGTAGGATCTGTAGTAATGTTCCCTCTTGAACTCTTATGCTTTGTCATCTTTCCTCAACCTTGGTTTGAGAATTTTGCTGTACGTTTTAAGGAATCAAATTTGGCTTTGTTTTCTATTTTATTGACTTCCACCATAAGTTAACAAGTGTTTTCAAGAACAAGCAAAGGTAATATATAATGAAAAACATCAGAGGAGTAGTTAGTTTCCTCCACAAGGAGACTGACAAAAGATGAAGAGAGAACATTGTGGGATAATGTGAATATTCTTTATAATTATTTAAATGTTGGTTTCATAGTTGCATACATTTGTCAAAATACATCATGTACACTTAAGATCTCTGTGTTTTAATGTTTATAAATTAAATCTCAAGAAAAGAAAAAAAAAATTCGTATATTAACAAAGGCTTCTTAATGCCCCACACCAGTCTTTGACAAACTCCATCCTTAAAGCTGATTTAATATTGCTGGTTTCTGATTTAATACCAAAAATAATTCCAACCCAATAAATCTATTTAGAGAGGAAGACTGAGAAAAAGGGCCAGGCTGTGAGTGTATCTTCATGCTCTGATATTACAGATAGGAGTTTAATCAGACATGAAGTTTTCACTCCATTTCCGTACTCAGCGTCAATGGGCCCATCTCTTTCCCTGTGCCAGGGATGATGTTAATTTCTCCCGAGTCACGTGCGAAGTGACCAGGGGAAGAAACACAATCAATCCACCCCGAAATTGGTTGTGGAATGGAAATACCACAGAAGCTGCTTAGAGCTAAGGTTTGGACAACATCTATTCTGCTTGGCGCTGAGAAGAAATTGTTTTAAAAGAGAGGAAAGGGGAGAAGGATAAAATGGAAATCTAATTTTGAGAAATAAGGATTAAAGGTTCCATTACTCATGCTGTTTTCGCTGTATATATTGAGTTAACAACATGTGATTTTACTGGATGAAAATGTGGGCCCCATGCAAGGCGAGCATGGTGCAGATCAATCCCCACGGTGACAGTAATGAGTGAGGGTTAGTGTCTGGTCGGTGTGAGGCTGTAAACAGTCCTGGGTTTGGAGCTGGTATAATAAGTGGAGATTGTTCCTGGACTTACTGGGGAGCACAGATAGTTTCTGCCACAGGAAAAGCAACCACCCCCAAGGCAGAGAGGCGCAGCATCGCTATCTCCCTGTTTATCTACTTGTAATGTGCGAATTGGGGGCCCCAAAGTGCAGAGTCCCGGCAGGGGGCAAGACTGCAAGCTCCTCCGAGCTGGCTGCCTGCCTCCTTTTATTTATGTATTTATTTATCCTGTCTACACGCAGTTCTGTCAATACTTGCCAAGTCAGTGTTTCTGCCCGCCCACCCATTCCCTTCCCAAGGGTGAGGGGTCAAGGGAGGAGAAACCAGCTAAGAAGTTAAGCAAAGGAAACCCTGAGAATCCCAGGTGTGGATCAATCCATTGTGATGCGACTAGGAGGAGACAAAACAGGTAATAAACTCATTTCTGAGCTCTGTAATGAGCCACCATCCACGCCACCCTCACCAGGCCTGAGGTCAGGCAGCGAAAGACAGGTCGAACGCAAGGGGAGAGAGGTAGCCCATTCATCTAAATCTCAGAGTGGTGTTAGCTGGCCAGGAAAAATGGGTTTAACTTCCACACGATCTGGTGTCCTGGACTGTAAAGGAAAGAAAAAGGGATTTTACTCTTTCAAAGCTGTCGCTGGCTATTGGCTACACACATTCTAAAAGTAATGACCTGCTCACTGCCTAATATTTACCATTAAAAAGCCTGCGTATTATCATTAGAGTGAAGATCGGATCAGGCAAGAATCATCCATGGATGCGAAATCTAAAGGAAATTTCCATGCTGGGCAAGATATTTGCATGGTCTTAAAATGCCTACCTACAACGAAGTGAGAGAGTGGCATGGACATATATACACTACCAAATGTAAAATAGATGGCTAGTGGGAAGCAGCCACATAGCACAGGGAGATCACCTCGGTGCTTTGTGACCACCTAGAGGGGTGGGATAGGGAGGGTGGGAGGGAGACGCAAGAGGGAGGGGATATGGTGATATGGGGATATATGTATACGTATAGCTGATTCACTTTGTTATACAGCAGAAACTAACACACCACTGTAAAGCAATTATACTCCAATAAAGATGTTAAAAAAAAAAAGCCTACCCACAGACTGCTTATTAGTTGCAAGAGGAAATATGGTAATTATAAAATGGAGAAACCAGAAGGTATCTTGACTGAGTGACCACAAGTAACATCACCAAGGAGGGGAGGTGCCCATGGTTTGCCTCTGGATGTACCACAACTTCCCCCAGGGAACATTTCGGCCGAGAATGCGTAGCCTGCTTCCAACCAAGAGCAAGCATCTGACAAAATGAGAAATGTTCCATTAAAAAAAGATAAAGGCCTGTATTCCTTAAAAATGCTAATGTCAAAAGGACAAAGAAAGGCTCTGGAAATGTTCTAGATTAAAGGAGGCTAAAGAGATATGACAACTAATTGCAATATTTGACCCTAGACTGGATCTTGTATTGAGGGGGAAAATGCTATAATGGCCTCTATTGGGCCAATTAACAAAATTAAAATGTGGACGCTAGGTTAGACAAAAATATTGTGACAACGTTAAATTTCCTGAAGCTGATAGAGGTACTGTGGTTATGTAAGAAAATATCCCTGTGTTAAGAATACACTCAGAAGTATTTAGGGATAAAGGACCATAATATATGTAAATTACCCTTAAATGGTCCAGAAAAACTAGTCTGAGCATATATACATTTACATATATCATATTGGAGAGTCTAAATATATGTACATGTAAAGAGAGCATAAATAATATAGCAAGTGGGATAAAATGTTAATAATAGGTAAATATGGCCAGAGATTTTATGGTGTTCTTTATACTATCCTAATTCTTGCAAGTTTTCTGTAAGTTTGAAATTATTTCCAAATAAAAAGATTTGTTTTAATGTTTAAGCCTTCAAGTCAGCACTGCATCTTCCTTGCTTATTTCATTTGAATAGATGCTCAAACCACAGGAAATTACACAGAGATGTGTTGGTGCATTTTACTTACTTGCAGTTTATCTGTTTTACTAGAAGCAACACGTCCTGGACTTGAAATCTTCCCCAATCACTAACCGATAAAGCGCTGTCCTAACAAATTTTCGTACATAAACGAAAGACAGTAAAACAAAACTGCATGCTACCTTAAGCCAAATACTTTTCAACATTGGGATTCTAAAGCAATTCTATTGTACATCTAGAAATTTCCAGTTATGCTCAAATATATCTTCCTGTAGTATCCCAACACAGAAAGAAAGTATCCAATAGATGGCATTCTGAAAATATTCAACCTAAGATATACAACACAGTTTGCAGAAACATATTATTGTAAGTTATATTATGACTTCTCTTTTATTTAATTAACAATGTTTGTAATATCTCTCTACGAACAGCCCACAAATATCCAAGCAGTTGGCAACTCAATCTAAACTTTTACTTGGTTATAGTGCCTGAATAAAAATCTTGCACTTCTATTTGACCTCTTTCTGATCTCACAATTTGATGCAGAGATTATGATTTACCAAAAGTTGCAGCCAATTAGGCTAAGAGGAAGGGGCCGTTGTCCCCAGGAAGCACCTGCTCTTCACCAACATAGTAGCTTTTTTCAGCCCCCTATCAGTTGTTTAGAATGGTGGGATTTGTATGTGTAAAATAGATAACTAATGAGAACCTACTATATAGCACAGGGAACTCTACTTGGTGCCCTGTGGTGACCTAAATGGGAAGGAAATCCAGAAAAGAGGGGACGTATGTATATGTATGGCTGATTCACTTTGCTGTACAGCAGAAACTGATACAGCAGTGTAAAGCAGCTATACTCCAATTTAAAAAAATTTTTTTTTAAAAAGAATGGCGGGATTTGGTTAACCTATTACAAACAACTATTCATTGCAGCTTGAATGGTGAAAGGAAGAAAATCAGGTAGAAAGATGAGTTTTAAGGGGACCCAGCTGAAGTCCTCGGGTGTTTTCCAGAGCTCCTTCTCCTGGTGGGTCCTGAACACCAAACTATTCCCCAACACTTGTGAAAGACTGCTGTGGTTTTACTCAGCTCTCAGCCACCACTTTCTGCTCAGCCCCTCGGCCTCCTAGCTGCCACTTCAGTAAGCAAGTGCCCGGCATTCAATGTCAGGTTCACCTCTCTGGACTTCCCCTCCCTTCAGGATCTTGGTCCCTCAGGACCTTGCTGCCTCAGTGTTTTCCAGTGCCTGCAAACAAATGATTGTTGACATTTGTCCACCTGTTCTACTCATTCTTACCAGGAGAGTGGGGCTAAAATAAGATGGTCTGCCATTGTTGGATGTGTCAATATAATTATTAAGGGGACAAAGGAGGATACAAAACTTGGCTAAGAAGAAATTTGAATTTTCTTAGTAGGACAGTTATGAAAAAGAGTTAAAGATGGGACTTTTTATAGACATAGAAGCAAATTTAGCCTTAACAAAAAAGACTTGGAAGAATGTAGTCCATTAATCAGCAAGTGACCTTTCTTCTTCACACTTTTCCTCCTTTAAACACTAAGTGATGCCTTTTGCCCCTACTTAACTTTGCAGCCCCAAGGAGAGAAAGAGGACCTCAGTGAGTTAAGGCAGTTTTTCCAACTGCATTCTGTGGATAATAAAAGTAAACATTGCACAGCATGGGAAGCAAGGAGATAGCATTTATGGAGCACTTACTGCATGCCAGGCACTGTGGAAGCACTTCACTTTTAATCCTGACCATGACCCTTAAAGTAGGCACCATTATTACCTCCATTTTACAGAGGAAGAAATTGAGAAAGTAACTTGTCCAGAGTCACACAACGAATAAGTGGCAAAGCTGGAATAAGAGCCCGAGGAGGGCTTCCCTGGTGGCGCAGTGGTTGGGAATCTGCCTGCTAATGCAGGGGACACGGGTTCGCGCCCTGGTCTGGGAAGATCCCACATGCCGCGGAGCAACTAGGCCCGTGAGCCACAACTACTGAGCCTGCGCGTCTGGAGCCTGTGCTCCGCAACAAGAGAGGCCGCGATAGTGAGAGGCCCATGCACCGCGATGAAGAGTGGCCCCCGCTTGCCGCAACTAGAGAAAGCCCTAGCACAGAAATGAAGACCCAACATAGCAATCAATCAATCAATCAATCAATCTTTTAAAAAAAAAAAAAAAAGAGCCCGAGGAATCAACTGTGAGTTTGACAGAGCTTTCCACACTGCAAAGCACTCTTCAAGAGTTGCACGGCCTGGCCGCAGAGCCTGGAGCCAGGGAAGCTGAGATGAGCACAGCCCTTGTCTTGTAAAGGTGAAATACCTACATTTTGGTCTCTGTCAGCTGGTGCCCTTCACTACAGCCCCACCTGTGCTTGACCTCAGCTTCCCTTGCTGCTGGCTCCCAGCCCATGGTCATCACTTGTCTCTTCGACCTTCCGGAAACAAGGAAGGAAGTGGCATTTGACGCCTTCCGTGCACCAGATGCTGGGATTGGCCCTTCACACCCTTTATCTCATTTAATCGTCACAGCCCCTCTGTGAGGCGGGTTTTATTATCTCTATTTAATGGTTGAGGAAACAAGGGCCCAAAACTGTCCAATAGCTTGCTTCTGTCTGCCTCCAGAGCCTCTAATCTTTTCACGAAATTGTGCTGATTCCACTCTTGATCTGAAAGACAAAGGCTGTAGGTAAGATTTCACTAAGAAACATTTCTCAGGTGCTTTAAAATCAGGATCTCAAAAAATAAGAGGCCAGGTCCTTGACTGGTGGTAGATTCTCCTGGAAAAACCCCTTTCAAAGTGAGCTTTTCTTTTGTAAATTAAAATCTTCTGAAAAATAGTGAATCCTGCCAAACCTCCAAAGAGAGTAGTTTCACCTAAAATTCACCTAAGAAGCGTCTTTACCTCTATTTCAACAAACGATTGAAAACCAAAGATTGGTATGAGACATGCTACATCACATTGGCTAGAAGAATACAAAATTTCAGGAGTGTTGGGTCTGAATTCTCCCTGGAGAGACGGCATGCATCTTTCCTCTCTCCCAAGTTTCCAGAATGGCCCCAAGGAAAAGGGTGGCTGCTCTGAAGTATGAGGGACAGCTTGGGTTCATTCCACAGCTGGCAGATGTCAAGATTCCCCTCTCAGGAGATTGAGAAGTAACTGAACAAATGTAAAGAAATGGGAATTAAACTCTTTTCATGCCTGGTTATAATGAGTGATGTCTGGGGACTCTTTGACAAGGAAATGAAAAATCTTCTACATTTCATGGTTTAGTGAAAAGAACACTAACTTCCAAACCAAGGGCTGGCTCAGCCTCTTACCAGCTGTGTGTCCTTGAACAATTTGCTTAACCTCTCTGTGCTTCCATACTTTCACTGGTATTACTCTCGCTTGAGGATACATGAGGATGCAGGTGAAAGGGCCTGGGATGTATGTTGGCCCATACCCTCCCTTCCTTATTCTCTCCTCTCAGAATAGCGGCCCTGGGGTCCCTAAAGCAGTTGTTCTCAAACACTGGTGTGCAAAGAATCACCCAGGACACTTTTTCAAGCAAACAGTCCCTTGCTCTGGGGCAGTAGGTCAGAGGTGAGATTGAAATGCCTGCAGTCCCACTACTGGTCAATTTCTAAAACCCACTTTGAGGAACACTGCCCAAGGCCTTTCTAGCATTGCCCCTCTTGGGGCCAAAACTACTCTCGAATTGTATCTCTCCAAATTAAACACGTGACCCAACATTTTCTCCTTTCCTTATACAGTAGATGCTACCTATCAGCGGGTTCCAGAACCACAGATTCAACCAACCATGGATCGAAAATATTCGGGGGAAGAAAATTTCCAGAAAGTTCCAAAAAGCAAAACTTGAATTTGATGTACACAGACAGCTACTTATATAACATTTACATTGTATTTACAACTATTTACATAGCATTTACATTGTATTAGGTATTATAAGTAATCTAGAGATGATTTAAAGTATACCGGAGGATGTGCGTAGGTTATACGCAAATACTATGCCATTTTATATAAGGGATCCCGAGCTTCCGAGGATTTCGGTATTGGGACAGTCCTGGAACCAGTCCCTCGTGGATACCAGGGCAGCTATATACCTGTCTGCATTGGTCAGGGTGCCCAGCAGTCCCTGCTTACTTCATTCTGGAGTGTTTCCTGTGACATTAGGGCATACTGGTCAGCAGAGTGTACTGCCAGTTCCATAGCACCCTCCCTGTCTGGCCAGATTTATGCCACTATCAGCAGCTTCCAAAAACCTAAATCATGCCTTAGACAGTCTGAGTAAAGGGGACCTTGAGGCAGAAGAAGTTAAGTGGGAAGTGGAATCACTTCATGGCAATTAAAGTGCTTTGAAATGACTTTAAGTACTTTTTTTTTATAAATTTATTCATTTTATTTATTTATTTTATTTTTGGCTGCGTTGGGTCTTCGTTGCTGTGCACGGGCTTTCTCTAGTTGCGGCGAGCGGGGGCTACTCTTCGTTGGGGTGCACGGGCTTCTCATTGCAGTGGCTTCTCTTGTTGCGGAGCACAGGCTCTAGGTGCGCGGGCTTCAGTAGTTGTGGCTCGCGGGCTCTAGAGCGCAGGCTCAGTAGTTGTGGCGCACGGGCTTAGTTGCTCCGAGGCATGTGGGATCTTCCCGGGCCAGGGCTCGAACCCGTTTTCCCTGCACTGGCAGACGGATTCTTAACCACTGTGCCACCAGGGAAGCCCCTCTCCTAGGCATTTTAAAGAAATCTTATTACCCAACTTAATGCCTGTGATGTTTTGCCGTTATTGCTATTTAGGAAATAGACGTATAGATGTTAGTGAAAGCCTAGGGTTATCTGGATCATCAAATTCCATACGCAAAATCTGTATTTCATCTTGGCCAAAGATGTTTGTTGTTATTTGCTTAATGAAAAAAGGCTGGTAAATTAACATAGTCGACCTCACGGACTTCCTCTTTCTTCCATTCCCTGCTAACTGGTGAGAATGAAACAGTAGCGAGTCCACAACAAGCGCAGGAAGATGACGCTGAGGAGGAAGAAGGGAGCCAGGCAGAGAATGTCGGAGACTAGATTCCTCCTTATTACAAAAGCAACATGCACGGTGTTTCTGTGTGTGCAGCTGCAGAACAGCTACCGATCCTGCGTGTATTTCCAGATCCTCATCTTGACTGGGAATTAAATCAATGCACTGCAGCCAGGAGCACAAACCGAAAGGGACCATGTAAAATCTTAGCTGTGGGTGCAAACGCTCCAACCACTCACTTATCTGCTGTTGAGCAGTGCACTCCATCGTGGAGTGTTCTTAGCTCCATCTGATATGGGTCAGCTGGTCAACTGCTCTGTGATGATTAACTCAGGAGTCTAATCAGTGTCTATGACAAGGAAATGCAGTGGTCCTATCAACGAAAACCAAAAGCCCCTGTAAGACTCACTTAAGTCACATACAGTCTGTCTCATAATAACTAAGAATTTCTCTTCCTCCCTTTCTCCCTCTTCCTCCTCCCTCCCTCCCTTCTTCTCTTTTTCTCTCTTGTATTCACACACACATATACACACACACACACACACACACACACACAACTTTTCCAACAGAACTTCCTCTTGTTTCTAAATACCAAAATCAACACCAACTACTTCTCTTTTGTTCACCCCCAGTGCCTTCTCACATCCATTCCTGAAATAATACCCTAAAGTCATCACTTGTTGCTGCAGGACAAAGGCATAGCATGAAAAAGAAAAGAAAATGAGGACTGAGTTCTCTGAAAATCTCAGATGCCCGCTGAACTAAGCCATCTACGCATCTTAGTCAAGCGCAGAGCTCCCCCTAATGGCCGTCCCAGGAAGCGGATAAAACGGAGAACCGGAAGTTTCATACAGTCCTGCATTTCCAAAAACGTAAAACAAAGCAAGCCACTTCTCAAATGCTAATCTTGTTCAAGATAATCTTGCCCTCCTTGCACCCTCTCACCTCTACCCACAAACTCCCATACCATCGCCAGCAGGTTCTGTGTTAGAATCCCACTTGTCAAGGCCACCTGGTGGGGTGCCCCTGTCCCCCAAGTAAGGCTCATGCCTGGAGCGCAGTGAAGAGCTTTCACAATGAACCTGGCTCTGAAGGCGTCTCCTTGTCATAAATGCCAGACTGTCACAGTGGACTCAGGGGAGCTGTTTGAAAAATTATGGTTTTGGTCCTGAATTAAAGGATTGCCTTCCTCCTGAAGGCCAGATGTTGGCTGACTCCAGTGCCAAGAAGACACTCTTCTAAGTGTCCTCCTGCGTTCCTTTAAATCATCGCTAATCCTCTGGCTGAGAAGCAGCCAGCAAGCCTCACAGCGGGGGTTGTTTGCTCACTGATACGGCAGGACCCTGCTATCTGCTCTTCTCAGGAGCACCTTGAGAACCAAAGAACACCAGAGCTCTCTGAACACCAGACAAGGGCAGCTTCCACATGGAAGGAAAATGAGTGTCATTTACTGAAGCTGACAAAAGCCTCCAAGTCACCCAGGGTCTCACTCCAGGCAGAAGAGACGAGGATGTGGCCCCCATCCAACCCTCCTCAGCCCCTCATCCTCCTTCAGACTTGACTCCAGTCAGGTCTACGGGACCCGAGCCCTGCCCAGCGCCCCCATATCCCATGCCCAGGCATTAGGTATTATCCCCAGACCTCCTTCTCCACTCATGCCCTCACAGAACATTTAGAACAGTCACCTGCTTCTGGACCTGCCATTAGGATACAACACGACTAATGCACTAATCCAGAGGTGGCAAACTGGAGGCCCATGAGCCCAGCCCAAATCAGGGCAGCCATAGAGATTTTGTAAGACCATGCAGTGTTTCCAGAAATTCTGAATTAATTATCAACATTTTAAAAATCAGGCTATTTCAGGCATTAATCTTTTCAAAAGGAAGGCAAACGGCTGCCTGGACCTCAGTCCTACACACTCGCAGGGGCTGGGCCGCAGCTGGCCTGCCACTCCTGTCCAGCGCCACTGCAGTCAGCAGCCCTCTCGCAAGCTACTGGCCTGGCCCCTGAGGCACTGTGTTTGCAACCATGAATTAATCAGATATATAACACATTAACACAGATTAGTTTATTTGGCGCCTCTCCCAGGTAACATCTTCACCCAGTTAAAATGCCTGTCTACAGAAGATTCCTAAGAAGTGATTCTAATGAAATCTGATAATGAGAAAGTCAAAGGGGGAAAATAGTCTAGGTTCATAAGGCTTTTCAGCACCCTTCTAATTTCTCAGTGACAGTTGGGCGTTTGCCACATCTTCAACATAGGACCCACTTTGTACTATCTGGTGGATTTGGTCAAATTAGTTCCGCTGGAGAACTAAAAATAGAGAACACCTAAGTCCTTTTTAAAACAAAGCAGACTCTGCATAAATAAATACAAAATGTTGAGAGGGGCCTGAAAATAAACTTAGGTCCAGGGCCTAAAAGAAATCAGGATAATTTATTTGTGTCTTTTTTGTGTTTTCCTTCTGATTGGTTTTTAACGGAAGTCATATTCGTAGAATAACTCAGAGATGTTGTCTCCAGGCAAATGCTGTGTTTTCAGCTAAGAAAAAGAATCTGGGCAGGCCAGGAGTTATCAGAATGTCAGTCACTGGGGTTCAAGTGCAGACAGCCAATGTAAAATTTTCAGAGTAAGTAGAACTTTGAAAATTATGTTAGAAAAGAAACTGCAAAACTACTGTTTTATGTTTTTTTGGGGGGGGGGTTGTCTGTTTGTTTTGTTTTTTAAAGTAAGAGTTTGGTTGGGTGGATTTATTTACTCAGTTGATAGAAATAAAGAGATAGGTACATATAGACATAGATATTATACTGTATAGGAAATACAAGTCCTACATCAGAATGTATGCCCTGAGGACAGAATCTACCAAAATTTATTGTCTCCCTGTAAGTCTCCAGCCCAGAACTCAACACCCCAGGAGCAGCTAAATACTTGATGCCTGACTGTGTCCATGAAGCCATGTTTCTCAGCCTATTATTATACTACCGCTTGTCCTATTTTACCTAAAGGACTTTTCCAATTAGAATGTTGTAATCAGAAATTAATCAGGCAGAACAGTCATAATACTGCCTATAATTTTACCAGAAAAAAAAAATTTATTTAGATATTAGATTTTTTTAGCCTCTCTACTTTTCACAGCTTTATAGCATTGAGTTTTGAGTTTTTAAATTAAACACAAAATTTTAAAATATAGTTATAGCAATGCTATAAAATATTTTTCATAAAAATTACTAGAAAGTTATTCTTGATTTTTTAAAAATACCTTTTTAGAATCCTCATCTTGGGTAAAACCTTCATTTTATCAGATAACTTTTTGTAATTTTATCAAAAGTAAGCAAAACCAACAAAAAATTGTTCATTGGAAATGTAATTTTTTTAAAAGATGAATAATTCAGCTTCTACATCTTCCAAGACACCTATGGGAGATACACGGAGCAGTCACAATCATAAGAGAAACCTTAAAACACTTAAAGATAACAAAGTCTTAGACAATACCAGAAACTTAGATATTATCTGTTCAACACTCAACTCAGATGAGGAAGCTGAAGCAGTAAACGCTGAAGTGAATTGTCTGAAAAGTTACACCTCTTCTTGAAAACAAAACCAGGGATAACTTTGGGTCTGTGCTACTCATCACTCCAGACGTCCTTCCTTGATTAGCAAGTGAAGTTCAACCATGTTGAATATTCTGCATTAAGTTAAGGTGACCGGGACAGTTAATAAAGGAACATCCCCTTCCCAATGAATTCCAATCTGTCGTATGATAAGAATTCACTGACTGCATCCGACAGCCTTTTAGAAACATGAGCACTTGTTTATGCAACTGATATTTGTTGCCACACTTACCAGTATGCACAGGGCCCCTCACTAGGAGCTGAAAGAATGACAAAAGAAATGGAAAATTCTTCTCTGCCCTTCTGAAGCTTACAATCCTTAAAATGTACTCCTCCTTAAAGGAGATAAGAAGTACACGTGTTAAATAATTAATAGACATTGCCAAATATCACACCAAATCACTGGTAGGACAAAGTGTCAGAGGATTAACTAAAGAACAAGACCAAATGTGGATGGGATGCATCAGGAGATGCCCTTCAGCCAAGGGGATGCTTGCATTAGGCTCTGTTAAACCCTGAAGGTGCCACCAACTGGGTGGTATGAACCCCCCCATTGGGGCCCTAGCCTGAGCGGAGACCCCCCTGTCTTGACCAGGGAGTCTCTTTTTAACCTTCTGAATCACGCAGCCAAAAAACGAAACCAAAGCTGAGATCGAGCAGGGCAAGCTTTATTCGAGGGCCAGAGTATAGAGAAGCGGGAACTTAGTTCAAAAATCAACTTCTCAGCCGGGGTGCAATTGAGACAAGGTTTAAAGGCAAGGCTAATGGAAAGAAGGCAAAAGTATTGGTTTTCTGGGAATAGGCAGGGTTCCTCCAGGAACTGGGATGCCACCTCTTTTCTGTCCTCGTATGGTCCTTTGGCATCTGGTCAGGAGCCCGTCAAACCGGCACGGCACGGCAGGCGGAGATCCTACTATTACAACGAGACGGTAACGGGCTGCAGGGCGAGGCTGGTCCCACTTTTGGAGCTGAACCAGCTTGCACCAGCTTTCTTGTGGTTAGACTCTCTTACTCCTGTGCTGTGAGCACAGCTAGAGATCTGGCTGGTGGTGGTTTGCTGAACGTTTCCCCAGAAGGAGGGGCAGGGGTATGGTTCTGGGTCAACAGCCTTGGTCACAAGGAGAGGAGGAAAGAGGAAGGGAGGGGAAAGCAGGCCTTCAAAAGACAGCCCCGGTGCAGTAAGATATCTCTGACTAATCTGCTTTACCCCTTAAATTCACTGCCATAAACAACTGCAGGTTCTTAAAAGAATCATAAAGCACCTCCTAACCTTGACCCATAGCGGTCTCTGGCCCTTTTGACGCCCCTTCTCCCTCGCATGCGCAGAAAGCAGCGCACTCTTGGCCCCTTTTGGCACCAGCCAGGCCTCTGTATGACACTTTAACAGAGCGTGCAACTGTGAGACTGGTAACATGTTTCTGGGAAGACCTGGTCCCCAGATCCAAATTAGTGCTCCTGGTTACAGACAACTGCCCAGTTACCCTCGGGAGTTGGGGGAGAGGGTTGATTTGCAGAAGATCCCCTCCCCTGGAAAGCCACATTGGTCCCTCCGCACTGGAACAGAGTCTGAACCCTCCGTTGTGGCGTCCAGACCCCCTAAGCCAGCTCCACAGCCCCTCGCACAGGAAAATGGCACCTCTCAGTAATGACCATGTGATGGGCACTGTACCTACACAAGCTCACTTAATCCTCAAAGCAACACTGCAAGGTGGATATCATCGTCTTTGTTTACCACCTACAGAAACAAGGCTCACGGGGCTGCAGTAACCAGCCCTGCATGGCACCAGAAGTTAGCATTAAGGCTGGAATGTGAAGTCAGGTGGTCCTGAGCACCAAAGCCCAGGCTTGAATAATCATCATGGCCTCCCTGGGGGTCACTCAAGGTGGAAATGGAGCTAGAGCAGCTCCTTTATGTCAGAGCTCGGCTCTTCACTAAACCTGAAGGGGGCTGGTGTCAATGAGTGGCCGACTGACTCAGGAAGTGACGTTCCTGCTGATTCCAGTGATGGTTAGACCCAGAGGAAGCCTGACAAACTGTGAACTCTTGAAGGTGAGGACCACATCATTGTTCCATCCCCTGTGGCACTCGGGAAGGGGCCTTTCTTGTCCATCCACCATCCTCAATAGTTAGGTAAAATAATGACCCATCTCCAAACATGTGCTTTGTTGTGTACTTATTTCATCCATATAATCCTTTCAATTTGCCTCTTTTTTCCCCTCTTTTTTTACTGGAAGGGGACAAGACGGTGGTAACTGGCTGAAATTTGACTTCAAGATCACTGTCAGAAAAGGTCCTATCTGGTGTCATGGGTGCTATAAACAAGTCGTGGCCAGCAATTTCTGGTGTGGTAAAGTTCTGTGGTAGAATGAGGGACACATCGGTCATTTATAGAGTCTGTCCTGAGCAAAATGTTCTTTCTTTCCTTGGAATGGATCTTTGAATTCAATATGGCTTCTGGTTCAAGCTTTCTTGGCCCTCTCCCCCAGTCACCAGGCGGGTGGATGGGTACCGGTGGATGGTCTGATATTAGATCAACAGGGAGACTGCCATCACAACAAAATTTTGCTTGTTCTGCCTACTTTTAGATCATCTTTTTCCTTTCTCCCAAATTCGTCACAAAGGAAATGAAAGTCCAAGTACCATGAAAGAGATAACAACGATATTCTACAGATTAAAAATAATGTTTAAAAAATGATGACAAACTGTTTACAGCTTAACTTTCCACACAGAGATACAAGTAAAAACTTACAAAGTTTGGCCCTAAACTGTGCTCCCTTTATGTTTCTAATATTCTGCTCATAAAATCTCTGAAGACCGAAACCCCATGTAGGTACAGTTACTGCTATTTCAGATACAACCTGTAATAAAGTTAATCAGGCACACATTTAACAACATACATGTGGCAATTGTTATGGCACTGCACAGTAATTGGACATTAAGACTAAATGGTTCCCATAAATTATAGAAAAATGGAGAAGCCACATTAGCCCTTCCTCTATACCACTGGTTCCCAATGCCTGTGCGCAGACCACCTGCATCCACATTATCTGGAGAGCTTTTGAAATTATAAATTCCTGATCCTCCTCCCCCTGGAGAGTCAGATTCAGTACATTTTGGTCTACGGAGAAGCGTTGCACCACACCAAGGCTGTCAAGTTCACATGCCTTCACAAGAAAGGCAAGTAAATGGGGGTATAGGACAATGTCTTTTAACACAAGTAAGTGTGTGTCTAAGAAAGTAAGTATTTCTTCCAAAGGCATTTACATTGAGAATATTTTTTAATACTCTGAGCCACCTCTGCCACCCTTCCCCCACCTCACGCCCCTGGAAAACGGGTCTCTGTACTGAATCGACACTGACAGTTTGCAACCTCCGTGGACTAGATCATAGTGGCCGTACTTAAGGGTTTACTTTTCTTGGTACATGAAGCAGAGATGGTACACAAAAGGATCTTCTGCTGTGTATGGCCATGCCCTTCACACATTGTAGCTAATCCTAAGCCATTGCTAACAACACACATTCCCTCATTTCTTCATTCAGTAAGTTTTTACTGGGCGTCTAGTATGTTTCAGGCACCTGCCTCAGGACAGGAAATACAAAAACTGAATAAGACCAGTAGCTCACAGTTTGGAGGGATAGGTTTCAAAATGATTCTGATGGTCAGAATGGCATGAAAATATTCCTTGAAATCCAGGTGCAAGAACTGATTTCTCACTGTCCGAAGGCTGAGAAAACCGATCTCTCAGAAAATCTATTTGAAGTGTTCCTCCCCAGCAACTGCCCACCCCGCCTCTCACATCCCAACATCGACACAGAGGACAGGCCGACATCTGAAGCTCCGAGGCTCTGTGAAGCAGACGTTACCTCATGCTACATGGCTACGGCTCTCTTGTTCATGGTGGCACCAAGAGAAATGGGGCTTCCAGGACATTCCATCCTGCCAGCCGTCTGATGATGTATTTGAAATGCCCATTTCTGGGGCTCTCCACATGAGTGACATTTATAAGGTATCCTTCTCTTCCCTGAATCAAAAGATACCGAGATTTCTTTTATCTTCCGCTCCCCCAGCCAGTGCTTAGTGTTTATATGGCCAAAATATTGAGCAAGTCACTCAATTCCATTTCTGTGCTCACTATTTCGCTACAGAAATGCAAACTCCCCTGGGTAATTCCAAGCAGTTTCTTTACCCAGAGATCATCTCTGGCCACAGAGCAGTTCGGCTGCAACCTGCGTTGTGTGCGCTGCATTATACTGTAACATTTTCAGAGTCAGGGAAGATTTATTCAGTGATCAACTGCTTCGGCATCCTGAATCACTCCAGAGACAGTCTGTTAAAGAGGGGACCTTGAGGGAGCTGAAAATGTAAGCAAGAAGTGAAATAATCCTCTTTCCCTTTTAACCCCTTAAGCCCTGATAAGGAAATAATATTCGTTTTTTTATATGCATAGAGGAAAATGTCTAGAAGTAAATTCCTCATACTATGGAGTGCTTATCTGTTGAAGGTAAAATTAAAGGTGATGTTTATTGTCTTCTTTTTGATAACCTGTATTTTCTACAATAAACTTAAATTCTGTAGTAAGAAAAATATTTTAAGATGCACGTACTGTTCTTCAAAAAGTTCTTCGAACGGAGAAAAAAGACATCATCAGCTATCTCAGGAACTAGGTCAGAATTGGGAAGACCAGTACACTATTCACCAAAACAGATAGAGTGGTTACATATAACCAAAAAGCAAAGGCTTATAGAGCTTTTAATATTTGAAATCAATACAAGTCAGGAATTGCTAATAATTTTTATTTAACACTACTCACTAGACAAAAGCTGTTTCAACATATTCCAGTTTGCTTAGAGATTCAGAATGAAAGATATCCTGAGAGGGTGAAAAAACTGGAGTGTCATGTACACAACTCTTTAAGACCCTTCAAAGTGAATATCTAACCTGCCCTCTGAACTCTATGGCAGAAATGGGCAAAAGTGGCCTTGTTGCTAATTGAATGAAAACCAAAGGGGCAGGTGATGGAATTCGCCACCTACCCCAGTCTGCCTACTTTTGGATCACACAGGTTTGCTGAAGGAAAGAGCGAGCCACAACCTGAATGATCTTTGAACTCAAGATCAAGGTGAAATATATCTCTTAGAAGTATAGACACATCTTCCCTCCAATGTCTTACAGTCAGGCTGTATTGTGCACAACTACACAAAAACAAATTTACTCGGTAAGTCAACTGGGGCATTTTGCTTACTTGATGGCAGGATTTTTAATTTCTTTGTCATTTGACCTCACGTGCAAACAGCCAAAACCAAAATGTCTGAGAAAGGACAAACACAAGAAAAAACAGCTACTAATGGACCAGGCTGGGCATACAACAAGCAAAGGACATTCTGAATAAAGACCACCAACTGCCTAAAGGGGGGGGGGGGGGAGGGGCGATTTCAGATGGTGATAAACCCTATAAATTAGCAGGTATCGTCAAACATGCATATATAAAACCACTCTAATAACATCAAATCATAACATCCATGGCAGGAAACAATCATTCATGAATTGTGGATATAGTTCAAACTTTTAACATAAAGGATGATCACTTGTTAATTTAAGTTGAAAAAAAAAGTCTCACTGTAAAAAAAAACACTGATTGAGCCTGGGTCCCTATTGTCAACTACAATAGGAATTAAATTTAAACCTACCTATGGATTTCAGATTAACTTTTCACATTTATTCACATAATAGCAGAAATGACTAACTAGCTTTGATTATATAGAATAAAAAGCACTCTGTTTAATTAATTTGCCATCGGTTTTTACCAGGTGGACATTAGCCAATGTTTGGTCTTTAATTATGATGTGTACAATCAACTCACTCAGAAAGTTTAAAACATCGAAGTCAAAGTTTAATTTTTTTTCTGTCAGTAGTTGTGGGAAAGAAAAATAAGAGTTGAAAAATTTTTTAAAAACCACAGACAGACAAGGCGAGGCAAAAGGAGAAATCTTCATTTCCATAGAATTATTTTATTTTGACCAGATATATACTTCTCTCAGTGCAATTTGCTCTTTAACCATTCTGGGAACCCACCCTTCCTGTGATGAACAAACTGCGCAGTATCTCCTGATCTCGACAGCTGCACCAAGGACGACACTCAAAAACCAATGTGCTCTCTGAAATAGGGTGCAGCAAAGATGTGAAAGCTAGATACATACATTCATGCGGTTTTAGATTTTTTAATCCCTTTAAAGATATGTTTCACCAGTGTTATCAGATTTGACGTTATTTTCTGTTTTTCTAATCACGTCCCACGATGAGTTTGAGCACCAATTCAAGATTTAAAAACTTTTTAAAGAAAGGAAAAAACAGAAAGAGAGAAGGGAGGTGTTGCTTAGAAAAATGCACACAGGGTCCAGGCTCCCTACCATTTCAAATTCTATCAAATGTCCAGAATGAACCACATCCTTCTCTGAAACCATAGAAGACCATCACTGATGAGAATGAGGCCTCTCTCTCTCTCTCTCTCTCTCACACACACACACACACACACACAAAATGAATGAGAGATGTCACCATGAACAATCCCAAAGGCTATGCATTTATTCATTTCTAAATGCTATATAACTTCATTTAAGGACAATTAAATATGTATTTGCATTAATGAATATATGCTTTTGTGTGATGTGTACAAGCCAGGGAAACTCTGCAGAGGTTTGCCACCAACTGTACTTCAGATTCTATCAAATCAGATCAAATTTATCCCTTGAAAGACACTCTTGAGTTTCTAGATCTTCCTTATAAATTTCCTACTTCATCAGGATGTTGCTGCAGTGTTTTCTTGTTTGTTTCTTAATTCTTGTCCAAAACAAGCTATTTTAGACACACTTCCTTCTCATATTTGCTCAGTTGTGATTCTAACTTCCCTGTAAGTCTGTTAATAAATAATAAATCATCTTGTCAGCTTTGGCAAATATGTGTAAGTTACAGTGTTTCCTCTTCTTTCCATTGGTCCATCTGGCAACCATCTCATCCAGCACGAACACAGAGCAGAGTGAAACTACTCTAAGCAGGGTCCTTAATGGAGAGGCACTGCAGCATTTCACTGTTGGGGTAGCAGCATTGGGTGACCTGTGGCATCGCCCTCAGTGAAGTGAAAACCATTTCACTAGCTGTCTTTTCAACTATGACAGGCCTTAGTCAAAAAACCAGAGAGTGTGACCTGCCAATCACAGGAGTGAGAGGCCCGAGGGCCATATGTCACCCGATTCTGCAGCCCCTTCTGACTTGCAGTGTAAATAATTCCCAGTTAGCAGGCTCTTCTCACCCACGAGCTGCAGAAACAAGAGTTTTTCCATCTACACTGTAACTTGTTTGGTCACGGACTTGGGTGACTTAAATGTGAAAATCACTTCCCTTGTGGTATCTGTCATTGGTTGAGATAAGTGATTATTGGTCTGCTGGATCCACAATTCCCCAGAAAAGATTGCTGATCCAAACCCGAGAGAGCAGTAGAATCTGTGTGTGGCACCGGTGGCGTTTTGCCCATCACCACACTCCAGGGAACGTGGCCTGGGCGCAGGGACCACATTGCTCCTTGAACGGAAATCAGCCTGTTAAGATGCTAGGCCTCCACGCGGAGTATCACAGCCTCTCACCATCACTCTTCTAGCTGCCAGCTCCAAGCCTCAACTGAGAAAATGAGGTAAAAATATTGAAACGTAAAAAGCACTACACGGGCTTCCCTCGTGGCGCAGTGGTTGAGAATCTGCCTGCCAACGCAGGGGACATGGGTTCGAGCCCTGGTCTGGGAAGATCCCACATGCCGCGGAGCAACTGGGCCTGTGAGCCACAACTGCT
This sequence comes from Eubalaena glacialis, assembly GCF_028564815.1. Classification (NCBI taxonomy): domain Eukaryota; kingdom Metazoa; phylum Chordata; class Mammalia; order Artiodactyla; family Balaenidae; genus Eubalaena; species Eubalaena glacialis. Next base: position 59,901,858 of record NC_083727.1, on the reverse strand, counting down.
GAGCCTGCGTGTCTGGAGCCTGTGCTCCACAACAAGAGAGGCCGCGATAGTGAGGGGCCCGCGCACCGCGATGAAGAGTGGCCCCCACTTGCCGCAACTAGAGAAAGCCCTCGCACGGAAACGAAGACCCAACACAGCCAAAAATAAATATAAAAAATAAATGAATAAATAAATTAACTTTAAAAAAAAAAAAAAGCACCACACACACATTATTACTGCTTTTACGATTAACGATCGTCATCTCAGACTTCACTTTTGCAAGCTGGTACCTGGTATGCCTTTTGCAAACTGGATAAAAGTGCCCAGCTTTAGAGAAAACTTTGGCCTTGATCGTCAGAGGGATTTTGAGATGGCTGCTCCCCACACGTATCATCCTACTCCTCACATTCACCCCTCAATGTGACTCCCTAACACTGTCTACCAGAATCACCTGGAAAGTTGGTCAAAACACAGATTGCTAGGCCCCCACGTAAGGAGTTTCTGATTCAGCCAATCCAGGGTCAGGCCTGAGAACTGCATTTCTAACAAATTCCTAAGTATGTTGGCCTTGCTGGTCTGGAGACCACTCTTTAAGAATCATGGCTATAAAGAAAGAGCACTTCATTTAGAATATTAAAAGAGGTGTGGGAGATGTAAAAATAAATGAGTTATATGAAGAAAATGTGGATGATGGGAAGAGGGGATCCCAAGTGGTTGTATTAGAAAATTACCAGCCTGCTGTCATATGTATATATACAGATCCAGTAGTTTTAATCTCATTTAGGGATGGGTGTACCGAGGCTCTAAGTGACTGGGTCATTTGCCCAGTGTCACGAGGCTGGTCTAGCACTAACGGACTAGAACTAAATTTCAGTTCTCCTCTATTCTATGTTTTCCAGCTCAAAACATTGCCAGCAGTTAGGATAGTCACTGTTTTGGACAGGGAAAGAAATTTCACACTTGATCCCTTTCAAGGAAAAGTGGTGCTCAGATAACCCACTGTAGTCACTCGAGTTCAAACAGGAGGACAGAAGAGGGAGCCTCACCAGAAAAAATACTATCCAGAGATGCACACATAGGTTTTCACAAAATGGCTAATTTATTAACCAGGTTTGGTGACTTAGGAGTCGACCTGGCATTGAGCTTGAAACTCTCTCTTCGCTGTTTTGACTCTACCATCCAGGAGGTACTGGAGTAGCTCGATTCCCTGTATGGTTTTTAGCAGCATCTGCCTTCGGCACGCGTTCCAGTTTGACTTATCTTGGCAGAGACAAAGGCTGCACGTGCCCTGGAAGCCCAGTAAGAGCCAGCATAACCCAGGGCCTTCATTTCCTCGTCTGAAACAAGGAGAGGGTAAGAATCCACAGACATTAAATGGAGATGTGTTGAATTTATTCAGTAGTCTGAACAAATTCCTTTCTGGCAGCGTACATGGATATGGCTTGTGAAATATCGTCTATATGAGCAGTGAGACGGTTCTAGAGAGATCTAGAAATAAGTATTTCTATGTGTCTCCAATTAAGTCACCGCTACAAGTACCAGTAATGAAAACAATAATGCTGTCAGATTATTGTTTGGTTAGTACGGATTTGCTCTACGTAGAGTCGTTTACCTTTGTCTCACAGGACAGCCAGCAGCAGTAGAAGTACTGAGCTTTAACTTTTCTTTTAATTCACCTGTTGGTCTTAGGAAAGATAGGAAAGTAAGGACAGGAGCCATCGTGTGCTGGGAAATGTTGAACAACCAGCCCTCTGGGGAGGGGTTGCCCTGACTTGTAATGTTTGCCAATTTCTGTGGTGTAAATAATCCGCCGCGGTCCTTTTAAAGCTGTCAGCCACTTAACAACTAACTTGCAAAATTCCTGACAAAAACTGGCTCTCAAGAGTGGCACCACCAGCACACCAGTGGGCAGGGAAGAAATCGCATGTGGCAAAAGTATCCAAGTAATGGGATCTGCCCCACCCTGTAGGGGGAAAAAATGGTGGAGTGGGAAGGGGAAAAAAAAACTATCCTAGAAGTCAGGTAACCTGAATTATAGTTATTTGCCGTCAGCCAGGTAAGCAAACAGATCTGTTACATACAGAACCAACTAAAATGACACAGAGGACTGCACACGTGAGAAGGCTCTGGCAATTAGTTCACAAAGACTGAAGAGATGCCTCAATTGTCCGCCATACTATCGTAATACTGGCATGGATTGGTCTAAAGGTCGGTGTCTTCCAATCCTGTGATTCCACAAATTCCACTTGTACGTCAGTTTAAATCACCAAGCACAGTACGATTCAGGGACCTATGCTACCAAGACCTAAAGGGACAGTGTAGTGTGACGAAAAGCACTGACCTAGGATTGGAAAGCCCCAAATATGGTCCTTATTCCTCTACTGAATGACTTTGGGAAAATCACGTTAACTTTTCTAAGTTTCAGTGTGCCTCATCTATAAAGTAAATAATCCCCTAAAGTCCCTTACGACTCTAAAATCCTAGGCTTCCAAGTGGAATTTTTTTTTTTAATCACTCAGTTGTTTTGAGTTTAAAACTATGCTTGCTGCAAAGTAGTGGTGGAAATAAAAATCTGCATGAATTACAACCTGAGTGTCATTAGGGCTTTAGCACAGGAGCTGAGCACACCATTCTGACAGAATTGTCAGTGAGAACCCAAGTCAGGGGCAGTGTGGGAAGAGCTCCCCATATCAGCTCCTTGCCTTTTTGGAATTTCAGTAATGGAGGACTGGGATTTGCCTCTGAACTTCTCCACACCCACCCACTGCAGCTCCTCAGTGGCCTGAACCGCAGACTACACAAATGCAACCCCTCCCCAGAGCCCACTTCACGTGTCTAGGGCGGCCTTGCTACTTAAGGTCCACATGGGCTCCTTATCAATATAGACAAGGGTCCCTGTGGCATGAAGTGCTAAGTTTACAAGATGAGCTGGAACAACCTTTTTATTACTCCAACTAGAAGTTAAATTATTAAAAGTTCTGTGCCTATTGCAAATAACACTGTTCCACTCATTATGTGATCCATTCTTGAACCTGCTGGGAAGTGTTCCAGAAACTTCTGCCTAATGAATTGTGTGTGTGTGTGACAGACAGACAAACAGAGAGATTGGGAGGGGGATGGAAATGGGGTAGAAATAGGGTATGGAGAGCTGGGTATATGAGCCTATGAGCTTGTGTGTACATAGATACGGTTCACAGAAAAGTGACCAACAAATGATTTTAAAAGAGGGTTTGGGTCAGAATTCTAGCTTGCTCTGAACATTCAAAACCACAGCGTTAATCTAGAGTTTCTCAGGTATTACTAATTTGTGACTTAAAACTGTTACTTATTGAAGGCTGATGTAACAATATCTTGCCTTCCTGATTCAACATCAAACAATCAAATCTCAAAATTGATACCTCTGAAACAAGGAAAATTAACACCGCATGGAGCATCATGATCGAGATTATGCTCTAACCAGCTCTGTAAAACCACAGAATGAGACAGGATACAAGAAGACATGAGCGAGGGGAGTTACGGAAGGTGACGTGGCCTCCGAATAAAGGTACAGACTGCAAACTAAAAAGTCAACTTTGGGGGGCTTCCCTGGTGGCGCAGTGGTTGAGAATCCGCCTGCCAATGCAGGGGACACGGGTTCGAGCCCTGGTCTGGGAAGATCCCACATGCCGCGGAGCACCTAGGCCCGTGAGCCACAATTACTGAGCCTGCGCGTCTGGAGCCTGTGCTCCGCAACAAGAGAGGCCACGATAGTGAGAGGCCCGCGCGCCGCGATGAAGAGTGGCCCCCGCTTGCCGCAACTAGAAAAAGCCCTCGGACAGAAACGAAGATCCAACACAGCCATAAATAAATAAATAAAATTTTTTTTTTAAAAAGTCAACTTTGGGAACCATGTGCCATGTTTGACTTTCCTGGACCAACAGCAATGACGGAAAAAACAAAAAAAACCCTAACTTTGAGTCTTTGTGATTACTAATTTTTTTAAGAAAAAAGAACTTTATTTAAATCAGGCCCTGAGCAGGTTGGCTGAACGCGTGGAAACCTCGCTCAGCCCGCAGATGTCTGTCTGAGCTGCCACATGGCAAGAACAAGCCCTGGGGGTCTCAGGAGCCCAGCACAGGACCCAAAACTTCTGATTCTGGTGCTGGATGCAGAACTCCCCATCCCTTTCCAGTTCATTACAAACGCCTATTGTTTGCCGTATTTATCTGCCATCACTGCTGTTTGTTAGCAAATGGAAAGAGAACTGCCAGGACTAAATTTCAGCCTGCCCTCAGAATAGTGCAAAGGCGCTACAGGAATTGCACGACAGATGGTCTTTGAATGATATACAGAACCTCTGCCCTTGGGCCCGCTTTGAAGGAGCTGTTTTGGATTGTTGCTCGTAAGAGTGGGAGGTTGTTGTGTGATATGTGATTATTCCATAATAATTTTAATTATTTTGCCTGTTTTCAAACAATAGTCTCAGCCTTTTTTAATTTTTACACTCACTGAGTTGTGACACGAGCATTCTTTTCTCTGTGTTAGCAGGGATTAAAATCAAGCCCTGTATCCCTTCCCATTTTTCAAATAATCCATGTTTAAATAAATTACCTCGGTCTGGAAAACCAAGTTACGTGGCATCCTCCTGGCGCACACACAAGCAAGAAAAAAAAAATTCCTTATTGGGGAGTCTGGTTTGAGATTGTCGCGGTAACAAGTTTCAAGAAAAGCCTGCTCTTTGCCTCTTTGGAGCAAGGCTCAGGCTAAGGGAGGTTCATTTACATGCATGTGGAGATCCCATCGGATCCGCTCAAAGGTACAGTCCGAGGCAGTCAGACGGCACCCGATGTGCATGTAAATGAAGCTCCCCAAGTGGGGTGCAGGTTTCTAGAGATGGGGAAAATACACCTTCTCTGTCTCATCCAAATCCAGTAGAAACTTCCGAATGTTTTTCTAAAGCAGCAGGGGCCAAAGAGAAGCAGATGCTAAACTTTCAAGGCATCCGAATGCACTTCTCCTTACCGGGTAGATTTGTTGGCTGAGCGCTGGCAGACGAGGTTTGGGGCTAGAACGCAGGCTTTGGGTTTCTTGGTCCAGTGGGCAGGCGGGTATCACCCTGCACATCCCAGTGGTTCTGGCATTGGCCTCCAGCTTTTACCTAAAGGAGAACATCACTCTGGTAAATGCCAGGGGCTGTCTTGAAAGATAAAATCTACAGTGAATGTAAACCACAGGAGAATCAGGGAGTGAGTTAATATTCATAAGGTGGCCTTTTTACCCAACATAAGAATGTGTGGGTTTACCTGGAGGTTGCTGCTTACAAAATTCTCCCCTACGGTTGAATTCTGTGTCCCCAAATAGGCTGTGGTCCCATCCCACAGCCAAGAGCCAAATCAAGCTTTGGATAATTTCTGGGCTGACTAGTCTGGCATCTTGGTAATAAGAAAGAAATTCTGCGTCCCCTTGGTCTTCAGCTATGTGATATAGTTACCTTGAAAACAGGAATCTCTGGTGAGTGGGGTTACTAGAAAAGAGAAAAAAACAAAACTCTGACCCTGCTATTTGCTAGAGAAATCCCCCATGGAGTCTTAAGTGCTTCCCAACAACTGTGGTTTTAATCCAATAACAGCAGCTCTTCTAACAGAGAGAAACCCAACTCACACAGCACGTAATACCCAAATGAAATTCAGATAACTCCCACTGTGTTGACAAAAAGGATTGGGGAAACGTCCTCTGCTCCTTCCCAAGAAAGACGTGCCTTTGGTGAGATTCAGCCTGCCTACCCTCCCAGGGAATGGCCACCCTGCTTTCTCCCCCGGCAAGGCAAGTGTGCAGAGATTTCTGGTTGTACAAAGCACAAATTCTCAGAAAAAAAAGTACGAATTAATGTTTGGCACCTCAAGGAGCCACAACTACTCGTCTTTTGAGACATGGAGGATCATCTAAGGAGAACTTCCCTGGCTTGCTAGGGTGTGATTGCTTTTGTAAGAACGCTGTTGCTGACAATTTTCATCAAGGTGTATGATTGGAAGAAGGGCTCTGACAATATCAGCAATCATAAACAACATGGATCTGTGTTCTCAGCCTATTTGAAATCGTGAAACCCCACTTCAAACATGTTTACGTGTTATCATCTGTCATTAAGTTTCCGTATAGGTCAGGCCCTATGCAATGTACTGTATATACATTATCTCTAACACTGACAACAACCAGGAAGGTATTTATTGTCGTCAGTATATAATTCAAATGGAAAAAGAGTCTCATGTTGATTGAATGACTTAACAAAGGTAACTCAGAATAAGTAGCCAAGTCAGAATTTGAAATTCCTATTTAATTCCAACTGCCATATTCTTTGCACTGATGTATGTATATGTCACATATGTGCCATATCACATTCATTGTGAAAGTGAATGCAAATTTCAGCATATTTTGGATTCCTGAAGGAAGAGCATATGTATACCCTCAGTACTGGACATGTTGTGAATTCTCAACAAATACTTATTCACTGGAGTATTCCTTTATAGATATATAGTTCACTTAGTCTCAATCATGTAGGCTTTACTTGCTACTTCTTCATGCTCATTTCACATGATGTTTACCCTGGCTAGACCTAATTTCTGGAAAGTTTGCCTGGTTGGGCCAAAGGGATTCAGCCAACCAAAGTTCACATGGACCAATTCTAGGTGAGAGCAACTATCAGTACCTATTCCTGAAATGAAGTCAACAAGAATCTAATAAACACCCACAACCAACTCAATTCTTCTGACAAAGAAATACGGTAAAAACAAATAAGTAAAATATGGAGAGTTCCAATAAATTGACCAAACAACAACAACAACATTTTATTTATTGACTCTACAAGAGGATAAAGAGCAAATGACTCTACATTCAAATCCCCAACTGCATCTCCTGCATCTTGTGCTTTGTAAATAAATTTCCCTGTGTTTTTGTACCTAATTCACATAATTTAGAAAATAATGCTGTTTTAATACAAACACACATAACAAATATGTTTATTAGCTTCGAGATAAGCACTGGGAGATTCCATTCAAGATCAAAAAATAAATAGCTTAAGTCAATAGCAAGATGACTATAACTGAAATATAAATATATATTTTAAAAGAACAGCTACATTCAAATGTTAGCCCTTTTGCCACATTTCCTGAGAGCTCCTGTTTTAACATTAGCAGTCAAAAGAGTGGCATTCTGTCAGGACCCCAAGACCTCTATGGATGGCAAATTTAACAGTTAAAAGATTGCACAAAGTGCTTTTATTCTGAGCCACATGTGAATTAGGCTCAAGCATAAAGGAAAAATAAATGGGAATTAGAGGGCAACTCACAGAGGCATTCCAGTTGGGGAGAGAATACCACCATTAAATCCCAAATGCAATTTACGAATACAGCATTTGAATTTTCTAATTGTTTCTACAAAAAAAAAAAAGAAAGAAATGAGGCTAATGGAATTACATTGGAACCAGCCATTCAATCATAGACAATTTTGCTGACCAATGTCTCTGTACATCCAGTCCCGAGCTCCTGAACACATCTGTAACCTTGCCAAACTTTGAGTCCAATAAGAGAAATCTTTTTCCTTTTTGTTTTTTCTTCCCCTGGCTAGGAATAGAAGAGTCTGGTGATTTCAAGTACTCCATGTTTCATGGTCAAATAGGATCAATTTGATACAGCTGCTGGGGACATATGAAGCAGAAAGGGGGCCTTGGAGATCATCTGTGCCTGTAGTTTTCAAATCATCTAGAACCACTTTGAAACTACTCACCACGTTGTCCACTCTTCTCCCTCCAGTGGCCTAATATGCACTCCGTAGCGAACAGGAGAAAAAGAAGTTTCCTTGGATAAGCTGCCAGACCAGTGAGGTTAAGTATCTCTGAAACAGATAACAAACTATTATTATTATTATTTCCGATAAAATTATTATTTTCTATCAGGAACACATGAACACACACTACTGTATGACAATTTTTAACGTTTGCAATAGACAATCCAGTAGACCTCCCAAAGACTTTCACCTAAGACTAAATATGCATGCCCAATCTGTTTTCAAAGTTCTATGCATATAGTGCTCCTAAGAGTGCAAAGAGCTCAGTTCCATACAGTGAAAAGAGTCATTCATTCATTCATTCATCCACTGCATGTTAAATTTCAGGTATACCAAGCAGTGGGAACTCAGTGTCTATCCCCAAAAACGAATACTGTCTAGTGAAGAGACAAAACATGATAACAATTACAGCTCAAAATGAGAATCGGTATGCAACAAAATTTCCCCCGGTTTGACCGTCTGTGTGCTTCATCACTGAGGCTCCCCACACTGAGGCCCAAACATTTCCTCTCCCATCAGACACAGCCACTGCTGCCACTCCTCCTGTAGGACAGAGTCTCCCCTGCCACCCTACCAGAGCTGCTTCTGTGACCAAGGCAGTGCACGCTGCCCCTCCACACTTCTATTACCCTCGCCCATTTTCCCTTGTCCAAAATCTCCTTAGTCAAGACCAGCCTACCGTCTGTGGCAGATTAAGAGGATATAACCCTCTCCTGTTTGTGTTCCACCATGTTGTAGACCCTAAAGAAATTTTACAGAATTTAGTGAAGTAGCACCTGCAAACCCGCAGGATTCAGACTCATCGGAATGAGGCCAATGTGCGTTTGGCCAGGAGACAAATCCAAGCCTCCAAGAGGCTCCTTGACCTCCTTGGCAAGGCCTTGAGCCAGGCCACCCCACTGGCTGTGCAGACATCACCAAACCTGCCTGAATCTTGGAAAAGGACAGAGCTTGACTTCTTTTCCCAGGAGGTTCCTTAGCCTCAATGGCAACACATTTCTATGGGGTCTCTCCCACCAGATCACAGACACATCTTGACAAGTGTGACTCCTTCTTGGGCTCCAGAGAGGACAGCACCAGTGCAGTTGTGGAGGAAGTACAGTGGAGCGCAGAAAAAGCAGCTGAGTCGGAAAAACGTCATTAAGGAGATAAGATTTGAAAAATGCATTGCACTTCATGAGTCAGACCGTCATTGTGCACATTGGAGGATGGAATCTCAGGAAAGTAGAGGAACAGCCAATTCAAAGACTTAGAGGAATGAAAAAAGTACTGTGTGTTCAGGGAAATACATGCTTGCTTGTGTGCTTGCTTGCTTGCTGAAGCACAATATTTGATGTTGGGAGGAAAGAAGTAAGAGATGAGCCTGGAAACTAGTAAGGGTTTGATCATAAAGAGCCTTACATGCTACCTGAAAGAATCTGTTTTATCCTATTTTGGTTTTTTGTGGATTGGGGGGGGGGGTTTAGCAAACATTTGAAGAGTTGAGCTGGATAATTATTTGATCATATTTACCCATTGGAAAGATCACTGGGCTAATAGTGTAGAAGGTGGATTTGAGGCTAGATAGACTAGAATAGGAAGAGGCAGGAAGATCTATATGGAAGCGGCTACAATTTTCAGGCAGGCGGTCATGAGATATTGTGGCAGACAGAATGCTGAGATGGCCCCAAAATTCCCACCCACAGGTGCACATTCCCTGTGAAACCCACTTCCCTTGAGTGTGAGGGAGGACTAAAAATATGATGGGTTTCATTCTGTGATACACCAAAGGTGAAGGAATTTTGCAGAGGTAATTGAAGTCCCTAATCAGTTGACTGTGAGTTACTCAAAGGGGAAATTATCCTGGATGGACCCAACCTAATCAGATGAGCCCTTAAAAAAAGTATATAGAGGTCAGAGACTGGAACCATCAGGGATACCCTCCTGCTGGCCTTGAAGAAACAAGCTACTCTGTTATGAGAAGGCCTATGAGAGGATCACATGGCAAGGATCTGCAGGAGCCTCTAGGCTCCTCTAGATAGGAGGCAGCAGGCTGACATCCTGACCCATATAAACTGAGATAATAAATGTGTGTTGTCTTAAGCTTCTAAATTTGTGGCAGTTTTTCATGCAGCAATATAAAAAATACAGATATACATAGCAGGAGACAAATAAGTAGTATATTCAGAAGAAAGCATTGACAGCAAGTAGAGTTTGAGCTGATGTGAGTGAAAGAATGACTCAGAAGTTACTGGCTGAGATGGTGGATAACCAGTTTTATTTTGGACATGTTGAGTTTGCTATAACTTGCTATAGGGCATTCAGGTGGCCAGGTCTAGAATTCTGCTGGATATAAGGACCTAACGCCAAAGGAAAGCCAAGGGTCAAGCCTGGTAAACAGGCCGCATCTGAAGGGCCAGAAAGAAAGTGGGAGCCAAAGACTGGAGCCAAAGGAGACAGAGTAACCATGGTAGCCAACGAACACGGAGGATGGAAGCAGGCAGATGGGAAAGGGGCCTGAGGAAGCCACCTGCTGGCCTCTCAGGGACTCCATGTGCTTAGGTAACTGCTTCAGGGGGTCTTCTTCTGTGTTGTTATTGTCATTGTTTTTAAGAAGCAAATCAAATCAGGCAGGGCCATGGTTAGGTTGTGATCACCAGGGCAAATGTTAAGGAGAAAGGAAAGAAGAAGACTAAGGATGAAGCTCTCGGATGCATCCGTGTTCAGATGACAGGAAGGGGATGGGGAGTTTGCCATGAGACTGAGAAGGAGGGGCCTGAGAGGGAGGAGGAGAAGGAGGAGAGGCAGTTTTTCCTGAAAAACCCAGGAAAGGGGAAGTTTCCGGTGGACATGCTCACCAGTCTTGAAAGCCACCATATAAGGGGAGGGCCGAGATGCCCATGAGGTAAAGCAATTATAACGAGTGGAATTTAATGTTAGCAGAAGTTTAAAGTTAAGTCCCAGGGGCCACTTTATGGCCAGTGCTTTACTTTCCTCATCTGTAAAATGAGAGTAATAAACGAGGGTGAAATACCCGCCCTGCTTTCCTCACAGGGTTAGAAGTTCTCCCCTCCCTTCTACTCGGCTTCATAAAGGCGTGAATGTAGAGGAGCCAGCCCTTTCCACCACCTTGGGCCTAAGAAGACTGGGTCTCAACCTCAAACTGCCCTGAACTGCTTTGTTGGGTTCAAGCTGATTCCTTTTCTGAAAGGAGGAGCTTGGAGACCAAAATGCTTGCCAACCATCTCTAATTGCCAAGAAGGATAAGAAGTCGAAATGTAGAAGAAGGGAACCTCACTCCTCTTAATTTTCTTTTTTAATTTTTATTGGAGTATTAGTTGATTTACAATGTCATGTTAATTTCAGGTGCACAGCAAAGTGAATCAGCTTTACATATACATATATCCACCCTTTTTTAGATTCTTTTCCCATATAGGTCATTACAGAGTATTGAGTAGAGGGAACCTCACTCCTCTTTAAAGACACATTGTCACTTTGTTTACCCAGCACTTGCGTTATTGGAAAACAGCTGAGAACCAAGAAACGAACAAAAGAGACCTCTAACAGCCACCGTCTACACCACAGAACACACCCTCATTAGTGAGCTTTATCAGAAAGGATTTCCTAGGGTTCTTACTCAAGGCCTACTTTTCCTCTTTGGAAATTCTAATAGGCTTGGTGATATGGTTTCTAAAGAAACAGCCCAATAAGAGCAGCAAATTAAAAGAAAAAGAGGATGGAAGAGGCACATGCATAACAGTAACGAGTGACAGCTGATGGCTTAACAGCAAGGATGGAAACAGGGGGAAAAATAACTACAGAAGGCAAACAAAAGAAGTAAAAATCACAGCAGTTTAGGATCATTTAGTGTAGAATAAAAACATTCTGCATACTACAACAGACCCCTGAGGGCACTAGAGCTCAGCACGATGGCATAAGCCATCATAAAAAAAAGTTAAATTACATTTGCTATAGTCTAAAAGGCAGAGATATTCATAATATACAGTAACAATAAGAGGAGACTTATGGCTTGATCCACTTATTCTTTAAACGGTATTTCTTGAGGAGCAGCTATGTGCCTGGCACCAAAACATAAAGGAGAAAGAATGAGATGGTGGCTGTCTTGAGTAACTCTCAGTTATCTGGAAGCTCAGCTATTCTGAGAAAATCATTCCCCGCAAGGTGTGCTGTCCAGAGCCCTTAGAACATTTATTAAAATATCAAGGTTTAAAAATAAAGAAATAAAATAAAATATCAAGGTTTTTGAAAAATCTAAACAATTCCCTCATTGGCAAAACCAGGTCTATTTTATCTAGAATGAATTGACTACTTTTGCTGAAAAATAACAAGAAGAAAATCTGAATATGATTCTCCCAGTACAACAGCTACCTACGCTATGGTTGTATATAAAAAACACCTTCAGGAGCTGCAATGATTTTTAACAATAGTCAGGCAGGAGTGCTTTTGTGCACTCAGAGTGCATGCTATTTGTTTTATGTCATTAATATAAGCCCCAAACGTGCTGAAGTTAAAACCAACAGGTAACTTAGATCCAGGGGAAAAAAAACCTGGCTCTCTCTGATCAGTACCTTATACCAGTTTTTGGAATCCCACAAAGTAAAATCTAAACCAGTGTTTCCAAACTATAGGTAGACCAGTTATATTAGAATTCCAAACTTCTGGGCCCCATCACAGATCTACTGGGACAGAATCTCCATATTTTTTAAAACCTCTGCAGGTAATGCTAACATGCAACCAGAACCGCTTATAGCTCTAATATTCTACTGTTTTCAATGTATCTTACACCAAATAAATAAAAGACAATTTCCCCATAAATACTATAGTCCAAATTCAATGAAAAGAAAATCCCAGATGTTCTATATTAGATTTTAATCTTGTAACTAAAGAGAAAATAACATTAACAAGGGAAATTAAATTCATGGTATTTTTTTCATAATTTTGAGGTTTACAGATTAGAAAAGTGAGGAACTAAGCTAAAAAGTTTCAAACACAATTATATTTTGGCTACATCATCTTTGTATCATCATGCATGAACCCTCAGGGTATTAATAATAAAATCAAAGGGAATCTGAAACTTTTGCTGGAAAAATAGAATTTCAAAAAAAAGCTTGTCAGTCTTTAGAAACAATGCCAAGTCTCTCTTTCTCTTTCTCTCTCTCTCACTTTGGTGCTGTTTAAATTTCCTGCTTTTGCAAGCCCAGATATAATATGAGGATGAAAGAAGAAACATGTAAAAGCCAGAAATAGTCTCATTATGCAGAGTTTAGGGACCCTGTGGAACGTAACAGGTTAGAGAGAGTGACATTATATGTAATTAAGATGTCTAGGGTTCATTTCAGTCCCCAGGGGACAGATGCAAAATATATAACTATTAATAGCAATGGTTAAATAACAATAATACAAGTTCTTCTTGTATTATTAGATCCCAGAGTTGGGGGGTTTTTTTGTTTGTTTTTGTTTTTGGGGTTTTTTTTTTTTTTAAGGATAAGTTACTATTATTTGGAAAACTCCAAGAACAAGTTAAGTAAAGGGAAAGTTACTTGACTTAGGACCAAACATTAACTTCTAAGCTAGAGGGTCAGATGGTCCCACACATGATTTTTGCCTCTCTCAAGGAGAAGATAAGTTTCCCCTACTCTCCTTTCTTATCAGGAACAAATTGAAAGACTTAACAGACTAGGAAGCTGTGGTGACCAGTGTATATGCTGGGTTTTGGCAGGCCAGAGAATCTAGTCTGTCCTTTCCTGGCTTGGTAAAAATTTTGTAGAAGCTCTCCCTGGGCATTTGGTGTGATGAACAAATTGGCAAACCAACGTGTACCCTCTATACACAGAGCATTGTTTGGGGAGCCGAGGGAGATAGATATCTTAACACTGTATGAGGCAGGATTCTGTCCTCAAGGAAATTAAAATATAGCTGGGAAAAAAAATCCACAAACATCAATTAGGGAATTGTATGCCATAATTCATGATTAAGTAAAAAATTAATGTCATAGCTGTTCAGAGAAGGCGAACTAAAATGAGACTAATTGGGAAAGACTTCATGGAATTAATGCACTTGGGCTTTGAAGGATGCTACCAGAACTAGTCTCAAGTGGATATGCAAGGGAAAGAATTGGTACTCGTACATGGAATTACACGTATGTAAAAAACTTTATGGTTTTCTTTTTCCCTCTTTTTATTTTTCTTTATTAATTTAAAAAAAGAGGGAGACTTTTTGCCCTTGGCCATGACTTAGAAATATATACAAAATGAGGTTGACGATTTAACAGATTTAGTGACATGTTCTTAGACAATCTTCAGTTCTTCCTAGATTTGGAGAAGCAGCAAACTTGAAATAGTAAGTAGGAGAAAAATGGGGAGGCTGCTGTAATTAGACCAGCTGATACCAGAGAGTAGCAACTACGAATAATAACGGATGAAGCAGAACCCTGAAGGCTCAACAGTCTGGGCCCATTTAACCCTGAGAAAATACAACCATACTCTTCTCATCCACCCACCCCGAATTGCCCCAGAATGCAACCATCATAGCTCCTGGAAGGCACTTTCTCTACTGATACCAATCTCTTTTTAAAAAAAAAAAAAAAAGGAAGAAAAATTGAAAGAGGGGGAAATACAGGGGAAAAGTTCATTTATTTGTTTACATAAGAATTTTTTTATTGAGCAACTACAACTGCTTTAAGTACTAGAGACACAGCTGTGAACAAAAGAAACAAATTTCTTACAGTTTTGAGCTTTTGTGCTAATGGGGAAAAAGAATTCTCCATCTTATGATTTTTAAAAAGAATGAGATAAACAAAGCTTCAAATATAACTTAGGTCCAATTCCCCATGGGTTAGTGAAAGTCAACCTAGATTTTTTTTTTTTTTAATCTATCCTACACCACCTCTCTGACACTGAGTCTAGATCTGTAGACTTTGCCTGCTGGTTCTTTTTCAGGAAGACCCCTCCTTGCCCTTCTAGTTAGCAATGACTCTTCTGCTTTCTGGATCTGGCCTTCCTTGGCTCCTTCTCCATCTCTCTTACCTGCAATAGAGGTTTTCTTTTCCTCGATTCCCCCATTTTGTTTGTTTTCCCCAAACTCCAAAAGGTCATACACCTAGGCAATTGTGAAAGCCAAAAGTCAGTTACGTGATTCCTTCCTCCAGACCAAGGGTCTGAGGAACTAAGAACTAAGGTTCTTGTTAGCCTCTCAAGACCGGTTCCCACCCTGGGCGGGAGTCACAAATGACATTGCTGAATCATGGCCTAGGGGACCTTCAGGAACTAAAAACAGGTATTCTGGTTTGCGAGGTTGTTCTTTTAAAAGAGAAACTGAAAACCCTTTTCTTTTCTTTAATGAATTATTCTAGTTTTGCTCTGAGACTGCAGCTCCTGTTTTATTTTCAGTTGTCTTTTTCCATAACTCCTTTTAGAAATAAAAATGGGAAACGTTACCTAGCCCCTAGGAAGAAATATGTACATACATTCAAAAAGCAGTTTCATGCAACCTTAATAACCTGAATTCTATTTCCCTTTCCGTACATGATGGATGAAATTACTTTGATTATGCTGGCTTTCCAATTACTCATTCATGCCAAGAAAGCTAGCCCTTGAAACCTCGTGACCTTGTTTATTTCTTTCCCACCTTGCCCTTCACAATCAGAAAATCAAAGAGCACTGGGGCCGGAAGGCGCTTCCGTGATCCCCAAAGGAAGGATTAAACTTAAAAGTCATACATATTGATTGACCTGAGTTTTCTAAAATTAAACCCAAGTAACAATTTCAATACCAATTTTTAAGCTGTAAAAACTGATTTGGAGTTACAGAGTTTTGAGTCATATGAAAGGCTTGGTAAATATATAACCTGGTTGCCAAAGGGTTTCTACTTAATATACCAGGAAATGATTTATTCCCATGTGTTCACTTTATTCCTTAATCCAAATCAGTGATTTTCAAATTGTGCTCCTTTGGAGTCTGAGGGTCTATCACACACAGAAGTGAAGGGGGACCAGTTTTGGAGGCTCTACATGCTCTGTCCCTGCTTTGACCACAGACCTTCCCCTTTTTCTCTCTTAGGGTTGGGTTATCAAGTACAAGTTCATACAAATCAAGTTTTCTGCTACTACCCAAAAAGGAAAAATAAATTTGAAAAGGAAATGAACTTACACAAGTAATGGTGCACAAAAAAAATACAAAAAGTCAACCATAATCATTTTCTCACAGACAGTTAGACTGGGGCTAGCAATTGGTCCTGGAATCAGCATTGGGTTGGCCTTCTGCTGTATAATTCTCCTTGACTGGCTTTTCACTACCAAGTACCAGGGCTCACCACCAACTGCTCCAGGAGCCAACTCCATAGCCATAGGCATCCTGGCTACTTAGATACAGCTCTGCTAATCTGCTTGTAGTTTATGGTTGCAAGTTCACGTATTCATTCAACAAACACATAGTGAAGGGCTCAAAGACAAAGACATGATGCCCAGAAGGAACCAATTTTTAGTCTAACGGGGAGACAGATAAGCAAAATTTATAATTAAATTATGGTATATGAAAACAGGATGACCATTATTTTAATGCGGGATGTACAAGATGTGGTGAAAGCTGAGAAGAACCACACCCTAGAAGAGTCAGGGAAGGCCTCACAAAGAAGCCTCAGCAGCATTTCAGGTGAAAGCACAAAATATGAAGCAGGGAGGGGGAAGATTTGGCTGGATAGGCAAGCAAGAGCCACGTTAGGAAGCATCACGCCATATGGAGGACTTCACATGGTCTATCCTGTAGGAAATGGGAAGCCAATAAGCCATTCACCTAGCATTATTAAACAATGGATAATTCCTCATTTCCCCAGCAGTTTTTTTTTCCTCCTTTATCCCATTCATGTCAGCAAATATTTTTTGAGTCCCAGCTCTGGGCCAATCACTGCTCCAGCCATAAAGAAACTTTGAAGTCATCTAAATCCTCTGAGACTCCAGATCTGCTGCCAGCCACACCCCCAGCAGGGCTTTTGGGCTAAGCCACCCCTGGGATGTTTGCTCCAACTGCCCAGTCATTTCCTTGGCATCTCGTATGGGGATTTTCCACCAGGAACCAGCAATGGAATTTTTTTTTAACATCTTTATTGGAGTATAATTGCTTTACATTGTTGTGTTAGTTTCTGCTGTATAACAAAGTGAATCAGCTATACGTATACATATATCCCCATGCAATGGAATTTTTTTAACTGCAGAACTAGATAACATAAGTAAGGAAAAGAGTTAAAAAGGAGGCTCTTGAAAACATTTAAAATAGCTGCTCAGCATTGAAAATCAGCTTACAGTATGGCAAATGCAAATGTGAGCTCAGACAGGCCCAGCTCAGTTTTGCAAATCCTTTGGTAATGAAAATAGATCCGCACTTCAATTTTTCAAACCATAAACCTCCCCGAAGCAAGTAAGAAAAGAGAAGAAACATAAGGGAAATGTTCCACAAAGGAAGTGGATTTTGCATTTGATGTGTGGATGGAACTCAGTCAGGACAGAAGTCCCAAACACTGTGAAGTGGGCTCAGTCATGGCTGGTACCCCAGGGTCCATTCCAGTTGGGAGCATCCCTTTCCAAAGTCCAGGATCATCTCATCTCCCTTCCACCCCCAACTATCACATCAAACCTTGCTCTCGGGCTTCCCTGGTGGCACAGTGGTTGAGAATCTGCCTGCTAATGCAGGGGACACGGGTTCGAGCTCTGGTCTGGGAAGATCCCACATGCTGCGGAGCAATTAGGCCCGTGAGCCACAACTACTGAGCCTGCGCGTCTGGAGCCTGTGCTCCGCAACAAGAGAGGCCGCGACAGTGAGAGGCCTGCGCACCACGATGAAGAGTAGGCCCCGCTTGCCGCAACTAGAGAAAGCCCTAGCACAGAAACGAAGACCGAACATAGCAATCAATCAATCAATCAATAAAAATCTTTAAAAAACAACAACAACAACAAAAAAAAACCTTGCTCTCTGGAAAGGAGACAGTACCTTCATGAACACTAAGGTATAAATGACAGCTTTAAAATGCCACTTCTTCTGTAGGGTATTTGCATTTTAACAGAGTCTAAAACCTCAAGCCAAAGGGAAACCCCTATGAATGTGAACATATGAAAACAGTTTGCAATGAGTTTTTTTGCTGTTTCTCCACAGACTCAAAAGGTACCTGGCAGAAAGCAGCTGCTTGATTATTCAACAAGGGAGAAGTTGAGATTTACAAACCATCAAGTTCAGACCTAGTGTACTTTCTTGGCAGAAAAATAAAACGAGGGGCAGCGCACGTGGCTTCTCCAGTGCTGAGCTCCTGCCCAGTCCCCCAGCAGCCCCTCAGGTGGCTTCACAGTGAGTTTTGAGACGCTGTACCTCGCTGTGGATGCTTTCTTCTGAATTCCGAAAGAAGGATTTCCAACACACTCTGACGACAGAGCATCTCAGCAACTGCCCTGCATCCGCTGAGCCCTCGCCATCAAGTCTTGAACTCAGGCCCCCCGCGGACGGGTGAGTTGGGGGGCGGGGTTCTTCCTGAGATGCTCTCTCTCGGCCCTAGAAGAGGGGTGATAGCTGCTCCTGGTATCTGCTACTCCTATTTCTTCAGATTCTTTTTACACTTGTTAGCTAATCCCTCATTGCTCCAACCCCCTATTGAAATCAATAATTCTTTATATTAAGCTTTTCCTGTTCAAATTAAGTAAATAAAGCACTTTTTTTTTTTTTAATTTTTTATTTATTTATTTATTATTTTTGGCTGTGTTGGGTCTTCGTTTCTGTGCGAGGGCTTTCTCTAGTTGTGGCAAGCGGGGGCCACTCTTCATCGCGGTGCGTGGGCCTCTCACTGTCGCGGCCTCTCTTGTTGCGGAGCACAGGCTCCAGACACGCAGGCTCAGTAGTTGTGGCTCACGGGTCTAGTTGCTCCGCGGCATGTGGGATCTTCCCAGACCAGGGCTCGAACCCGTGTCCCCTGCATTGGCAGGCAGATTCTCAACCACTGCACCACCAGGGAAGCCCTAAAGCACTTTTTTATTGTCTTGAACTTGCTAAGTTACCGAACTCTTCTCCCTTCCCCCTGCTCCGGTTCCCTACCTCACCAGCATAAGATGTTATTCCTTCTGCCAAGAGATTCAGACAAAGCCAGAATATCTAGTTTTAAGGCCCTTGTACAGTTTCTTGACATATAAAATCACCAAAGGCACTGCCTCAAGGCAATATTTCTGAGTGTCTTACTTTCCTCATGGCTTATAAGCTGAAAGAAATTCAAATATCCCAAATTTCAAGGGGTGAGGATGTAAACTTACTTGAAGATCAGTTCTTGGTCTTTCCTAGGTTGTAGAAAATCTAGGGAAATAGTCCATGAGGTAGGAAAACAAAATGAAACAAGAAGCCTAAGTTTATCTGCCTGATATATGCTGAAGAACTCAAGAAATGAGGAAGACAGAAGAACAAAGCGTCCTGAATGTTGGAGAAAGTCATGATAAAGAGAGAGAGACAGAGGGCTTCCCTGGTGGCGCAGTGGTTGAGAATCTGCCTGCCAATGCAGGGGACACGGGTTCGAGCCCTGGTCCAGGAAGATCCCACATGCTGTGGAGCAACTAAGCCCATGCGCCACAACTACTGAGCCTGCGCTCTAGAGCCCACGAGCCACAACTACTGAAGCCTGCGCATCTAGAGCCCGTGCTCTACAACAAGAGAAGCCACTGCAATGAGAAGCCCGCACACCGCAATGAAGAGTAGCCCCTGCTCGACACAACTAGAGAAAGCCTGCACGCAGCAACAAAGACCCAACACAGCCAAAAATAAATAAATAAAGTAAATTTTTTTAAAAAGAGAGAGAGATTTAGAAACTTAGAGATTTAGAGATTTAGAAATTTTCAAGATCTTAATAAGTAGTACTCTACATTATAAACGTAATCTCTCTTTAATCCTTGAAGAGATACAAGTAAAGATTGAAATTACTTTTTCTTATGGTTGCTGGACTGTTTCTTAAAGTATGAGGCAAGCCACATGGGTTCCCGTCATATTAGTTGTTCTAATATTTCAAAATGCTTATTCTTTCAATAACCCTACAAAAGTGCCCTAAAATTCTACTTCTGAACCTAGGAGATTAACTTTCCTAATGGTGATCATATTTAACCTTCATCAACTGAGCCGAAACACCTGTAATCCCTCCAAAGAAAGAGTCTACTTTCCAACCAAGGTATCTGTGCCCACCAGTCAGAGATTGATGGTCACCACTCTTATACGTCAGTCAGTAAACCTCTCTCTAGAGTTTGGATGGGGTTCCTTCAACATGACAAACACTTTCTCGGCTAATTGGTAAAGATTATCTCTGAATAACGAAGATCATCCTACATGCAAACACTAGGGAATCATCCCCACATGCCAGACCTTGCCAGTGACCCAAGTTTGTTTCAAACTAGTTCAATGAGCATGTAGTGAACCAATATAAATCTAACTCTACTAAGAATAATAGTGGGATTTGTTCCACTTACTTTGTTTCTAAAGGCATATAGGGTGTGACCCACACATCCTCTGATGCCTTTTGCTTTTTGTCTTTCTGTATTTGTTTCCTAGCCTGGTACTCAAGCAGGTGTTCTGCCCATGACCTAAAAAAGGGTGGCTTCTCTCCTGCTTTACTTCCACCAGCCCTCAATATCCACATAGTCCCAGCTTCAACCCAACACTAAAACTCTTTCAACCAGGTTTCCCCCCGCACCGGGTTCTCTTATCCAAATCACATCTTTCTGTATTGCCCACAACCGGTTGTTTTCTTTGAACCACCTCTGCTGTATCATATCATACAGACTTAAAAGTAGATGATCCCTCCCTCCACTTTTCCTGACAAGGAGTAGCAGTTTGTTTTGTTTCTTACAATCCCATTAATCCACGGTCTTCCTCACCCCTAGCATGGAGCCAGGCCATTATTGTCAATTCCCCGCTATGTTTATCATTGTAAACCAAAACCTCTCATTTTATGCCATCGTTATGATTCTCCAAAACCCCTTCACCAAAATAAGTATATAGTTCATCCTGAGGCTGATGCTACCCAACTGCTCCTGCGTTTCCCCACATCAAAAGATAAGGATGGTAAAAACGTTAAAAAAAAAAAAAAAAAAAAAGATTAGTAAAAAAAAAAAAAAAAAGATAAGGATGGGATGCAGGGAAAGCTTTGAGAACAAGTCAATGCATTTTTTGGCCCGAACTCAGAGATTCCTGTGGCAAACCCTGCTGATTGGCTGATGCAACATCCATACCCAATTTCTTGCTCCTTTGGTCCTTTCCCCTATGGAACATGGAATGAGTAAGTATGCACTTTTCCAGGCTTTTCTACAAGTAGGGTTAACCATGTAACATAGATCTGTCCAATAAGATGTAGTAGAAGTCTGCCGAGGTGAGGATGGTCCTGGGAAAGCTTTTGGTTTCCTGATAAGAGAGGCAAATATAGCTGGCCTTGCCCAATCCCCCATCTTTCTGCTTTGAAGGTAAGTGCAATATCTGATGTTGGAGCAGCCATTTTGTGGCTAGGAGGCAACAAGTACAACGGAAAGCTTACTGTGACATTGTCAAGCTGCTGAACCAACTCTAGCAGCTGCCTGCTTCCCTGACCCTTTGTTACGTGAGCCACTATAAACTGAGTTTCCTGTCACATGCAGGCCAAAGCAGTCCTACTTAACATACACGGCCACCAAATGTCTTGCCAGAGCTACCTTTAATAGTTTCTTCATCTTTTTCCCACTTTGAGAAAGAGGCTTTATTTAATAGTCTTTATTTTCCTGAAGAGTAAATTATCTTTTTTTCCATTTCAGCATGATACCACAAAGGAATAAATTTGTTAGAGTTTGTGTGCTTATGAATTTAGTGGTATCTATCACTACCTGACATTATGTTATTTAATTACTATAATTATATTTATTGTTAATTAATCCATTAAAGTTGTTGCCAATATATTAATTTTACTATATGTCATAAACATATTTTACTCAAAATTAATATTATATTGTATATGTTACTTACATTTTATTGATAATATATCATTATATTATCATATTATATAATATGTTGTCTACTTATTGTTTTTCTTTCTCACTGAAATAAAGACAGTGCCTAGAATAGTGCCTGGCAACAAGTAGCCATAGAGTAAATACTTCGTGAATAAATAAATGAATCTTACTTTAAAAAATACTTATTTAAAATTAGTCTGTTTCAGGCAAAAAAAATTCAATGGGTGTGTTATTAAGGGGTCCGTTTAAATGAGGGGTTCAGCTTGACATCCTACAGAAGGAGCCGTTTAAATGATGGTAATTAGTTTTTAAAATAAATTACATTTTTTGCTATTTAAATTCCCACAAGCAATTAGACTGCTGTTTTAAAAACGAGAGTCTGGGAAGATGTCTCTTCAGTAGACTCCTGTTTTAACAATGGTCCTTCTTAAACCTCATGTCTGGGGCACAAAGTCAAAACACAACTTCTCTTCAGCCTCAGGGGTCAGGAGCAAGATGCTGACCCACACTTTTGCCAGTTAGTTTCCAAATCCCATTCAAAGATCCCTTTATGACTAGCATCATCTCAAAATGTATACCCTCTGTTTTCCTCTATGCTGCACAATTTAAATAAACAAAATCTTCATGGAAGTTTTTTAAGTCCTCTCTGCTGAAAAGCAAAAAAAAAAAAAAAAAGAATATCTGGTAGCATGTGGCCTTTCTCATGTCAAATAATTAATGTTAAAAATTACCCATGTTTCTCTTAAGGGCCCTTCCCACCTCTGGAAATTGAGCAGATCTTCCAGCATGAATTCTGGCCAGCCCAGAGGTCATCCACACAGGGAGGATCATGGCTTCATCACCAGAGAGGAATTCTTCACGGCCGATGCTGGATCAGTGAGTGGCTCTGCGTGCCGGTGCAGGACTCACGTCAGCTATCACTCTTACCCAGATTTGCCCAATAGGGCACCGCTGACCACCTTCCAGAGTCTGAAGGCTTCACTCGGTGCACACAGGAAAAGCAGAGTCCAGCATGACAAGCTCTGAGCCAACTCACCTGTCACCCAGAACAAACCCCACTGCAGGTTCCACTGTGGAACTCTGCTCAGTGGACTTGAAGGCCAGGCTCCAGTCAATTCAACTCCCAGGGTAGAAAGGTGCTCCCCAGAGGTAAGTAGTTAAAGACCTTGAATTTGTTATCTACCACCGCAGAACAAAATTACCACAAACTTAGCAGCTCAAAGCACCGCACATTTATTATCACATAGTTTTGATGTGTCAGGAATTTGGGCACAACTTAGCTGGGTCCTCTACCTCAAGAGGCTGCAATCAGATGTCAGCCAAAGCTTATCTGAAGGCTCAACTGGGGAAGGATCCACTTCCAAGCTCACATGGTTGTTGGCAAGATTTAGCACCTTGCAGGCTGTTGGACTGAGAGCCTCAGTTCCTTGCTGGCTTATCTGTCAGGAGCCTCCTTCAGTTCCATGTGGGCCTTTGCATAAGTCTGATCACCATAGGGCAGCTCAATTCATCCGACTGCAAGGAAGAGTCGCTCAAGCCACACACTCAGGCTTCAGTCTTCTTCTTCTTTTCCCACACATTCAGTAAGTCAGTCAGTATGTCCTACTCATTCTAACACGGAAGTGTCTCTCAAATCTGTCTCCTCTCCAATCCAAATGCTAAGATTCAAACACTCAACATCTCTCTACAGAACTGTCTCCAAAGCTTTCAAATGGGTCTCTCTGGCCCAGTGGGAGGTTAGTAAAGGCCCTGATTTGTAGAATTTGCTGATTTCTATAGTATAAATACTCCCACCCTGGCTCATTTCTAGCTACCAGTGTGACACCACAATGACAGTGCTGGGGAGAGAAGCCCAGTAGCACACCATTATATAGTGTTTCCACCATACAGATACAGTGCACATAGATAACCTCAAGAGCATAGGTAATGGTAAAATGTAAGATAATTAGGAAGCGATACGCTTTGCTCATGTATTGTCTTTGTTTTCAATATAACTTAATAGTAACTTTATATAATTTAATATTTAATAACATCCATGTTCAATAACCCACTCAGAAAATTCCTGAAAACCTAACAATTGGCTCTCACATCTGATACATACCCTCTCCAACACACCACAGCCGGGTCCCTTGTCTCTTGCACTCAAGTTGTTCTTCAAAGCACAGCAGACAGACATTTCAACACAAATCCAGTCATGTCACTGTCCCTGCTCTTTTTGGTGGTTTCTCATACCTACGGCTCTGACCATGGGTCATCCTCTGACCACACCTATGGCTCCAACTGCATTTTAGTTCACAATTAAACATGAATGGTAATAATAGCAGTAACAGAACCTAACAGTTACAGTATTGACATTTACTCCGTGCTAAGTCCTTAGCATCCATGTATTATATCATTTAATCTGTACAACAATCATATGAACTAGCTACTCTTAGCGTCCCCATTTTACAGATGAGGAAAATGAAGTGTGTCTCAGTGACCTGTAAAAGTTCACACATAGCATAAGTAATGGAGCTGGTCTAATAATAAAACCCAGACTCTTAGGACTAAGATAGTCTCATCAATTCAACACTCTCCACATGCACTGTGTTCCTCCTGTCTTTACCCCCATTGCACACTTTTTTTTCCTCTATTTAAAATGCCACATCACCACTGACCCCAGTACCACATCACTCCACCCTTCTCACGCTGCTACTCTAAGTACCTAGTTCAGTGGTAATCTAAACTGGGAGGCAAGAGAAACTGAGAGGCTCAAGAGTGTCCAGCCAACACTGAGAGTCCAGTAACACTGGGATCAGTGCTTATTTGGGGCCATGAGGCTTTACCAGCAAATCAATAAATAAATAAATAAAAACCAAAACATTGTTTTATCCAAGTGCCAAGGCACAAAGGAACAGCTAAGGTGTCTTACAGTTGAAGCAGTCAAAATATATTGTTAAAATGGGGTCTGGCTAACTATCCCTTCTTAAGCTACCATTAAATTAGCTAACATGAAGGTGACAAAGACAGGGAGAGAGAGAAAGAGAACTAGAGGGGAGGGAAGGGGAGTGGAAGAGGAGATGAGAGGAAGGGAGGAGAGAGGAGAGGAGAGGACAAAACACATAATGTCATCCATCACTTAACTTACAGATAGCTTATTGCCGAGATCTGTGTGGCATGTAGATGTCTCGAATACTACAGTAGTCCCCCCTTATCTGCAGGGGATACATTCCAAGACCCCCAGTGGATGCCTGAAACCGCAGATAGTACAGAACCCTATATATACTATGTGTTTTCTTCTATACATACACACCTACGATAAAGTTTAATTTATACATTAGGCATGGTAAAAGATTAACAACAAGAACTAAGAATAAAGTAGAACAATTGTAACAATATACTGTAATAAAAGTGATGTGAATGTGGTCTCTCTCTCTAAACATCTTGTTGTACTGTACTCACCCTTCTTCTTGTGATAATATGAGATGATAAAATTCCTACCTGATGAGATGAAGTGAGGTGAATGATGTAGGCATCGAGATGTAGCATTAAGCTACTATCGATCTTCTGACCATATGTCAGAAGGAGGATCATCTGGCTCCAGTGATCCTGAATCCCTGAGTCATGATGAGGTCAATGGTTGATGTTAGGAGCAGACAACATCAATGGCTGGGGATCCCAGGCAGGACCCAATGAGACGGAATGAGATTTCATCACGCTACTTAGAACAGCACACAATTCAGAACTTACGATTGTATATTTCTGGAATTTTACATTTAATATTTTTGGACCACAGTTGCCCGCAGGTAACTGAAACTGCAGAAAGTGAAACCACGGATAAGGGGGTACTACTGTAATCTAAATGCCCATTAGCAGTATGATGGGAAATAAATTGTGCTATAACCATTTAATCAATTATTAGCCAACAATTAAAAGAATGAGATGAACCTATGTGATATGACATGGAAAAATCTCTAAGATATTATCAAGTTGGGGTGGGGGGAAAATATACAGACAGTATGTATAATATGCACCCATTTTGTTTTAGTCCTAACTGTATTAGCATATGTGTACATTTATGTAAATATATAGAAAAATGTCATATTAAACTTTTAATAGATCCCTCTGGAAGGGGGGTAGTTTTTCTCTTCTTATTCTATACACTCTGTACAGTTTGTATTCTTATACAGCAAATGTATCTCTTGAATAATTGTCTTTGTTCTGTTTTGTTTTCTTACTACGCATTACTCAAATGTCAACTCTGTAATCTTCCCCTGATTTCCTTTGCCTTTTCCTGGATGATTCAAAAGCCTGCTGTAC
Source organism: Eubalaena glacialis (assembly GCF_028564815.1). Classification (NCBI taxonomy): domain Eukaryota; kingdom Metazoa; phylum Chordata; class Mammalia; order Artiodactyla; family Balaenidae; genus Eubalaena; species Eubalaena glacialis. The sequence goes on along the minus strand of NC_083727.1, from coordinate 59,875,778 downwards.
TTTTCTCCACATTCACATGTGTATTATCATTTAGTAAATAATTGTAAACATACATCTTCTCCTACAAGATGGGTTCCCTGTTTCATTCATCTCTGAATTCCCCACACCCAGCACAATGTCTGGCACATAGTGGACTCTCATTGTTTAAATGAATGAATGAATTAATCAACCAAACAAACAATATAGGAGTGAGACAGTTAAGCTTTCCAAATTCTATGGCTAGATTATCTATGCCCTATCTGATTCCATGGCCTGTAATTTATCAAGATAAGCTCAGGACTCTTCTTAAAGAAGCAGTATAGTGGTTAAGAGCAAGGGTTCAAATGCCAGCTCCATCACTTCCCAGCTGGTGACCCTGGGCAGGTCACTTACCTCTGTAATTCAGCTTCCTCTTTTATGAGATGGGGCTAATAACAGTTCCTACTTCATAGAGCTGTTGTAAATATAAGTGACTTAATACATGTGTTGGCTATCACTACTACTGTTATTAAGAAAAGAGTGAGTTCCCTGGTGGCCTAGTGGTTAGGATTCCGGGCTTTCACTGCCGTGGCCCAGGTTCAATCCCTGGTCGGGGAACTGAGATCCTGCAAGCCGTATGGTGCAGGAAAAAAAAAAAAAAAAGATATTATCTAATAACAGCAGAAAAAATCAAAATTATTATAATCTTCAGGAGACTGAACTTCTAAAGAGGCTGTGGCTGGCTAGCATCTTCAAGGCCAGCACAGAGAAGGTAGGATAAGACGGGACAAAGCACAGGGGAGGCAGCTATGGGCATCCCTGTAGATGGAGAAGGCTGAGTACTGCCTCCAGGTGGGAAGATGGAAGCCTGGCTGCCCTAAGGGATTTTAGTTTGTCCCTAACAGAAGGGTCCCCGCTGAGTCAGAAGAAAACTTTTCAATGTTTGGGCTGAGGGGTAGAGTCCTTTAAACTGTGGAAAGGCCCATTTCTGTGCTCACGTCTCAGGCCAGAGGGACAGCTGTGGGTGGAATTCAATTTCCTGGTGTCCCTGCACATCTCCAGGATGAGGAAAGCATTCTGAAAGCCTATTTCCTTGTGTTTCAGAGATACTCCCCACAGATATGAACTAATGGGAGTCTCCACCCAACCTGCCACCAGCCACATTTCTAAGGGGGAAATAACTCATAATATCCTTTTCTTTCATTGGTTTCTGGTGAGATTTTGACGTAGCTGACATTGAAGGCTCTTCTGGAGAAAATGGACCAACCAACCAGCCGTTAGGATTGCTGTTGGGCTTTAGGTCTAGCTCATGATTTTTGGTGACATAATTTGACCACCTGAGTCTATATAATAAGGAATCTTGTTTTATACAATTTAGACAGACTCTGTTCATAAGAGAAACAAGACTGAGCAGCAAAGCGGGGAGAAGGAGGCACACAGACCCCGGGAACCGCAGTGAGTTTGTCTCAGGCAGACAGGAAGCTAACAAACCATGTATGTGAGTGTGTTTGACCATGAAAACTTTGAATTAGCTGCCAGACAGAGTAAGTGCCCTAAAACCAAGATACATTTTTAAATGCTTTTATTCTGAATATTTATTCATAGGTCAAGCGTCATTTTTCATTTCATTAATGCATTCATATTGCACCTGTTTTCCTCTCCCTTAGGTGCTTTACATATCCAAATGAACAAATGCCAATTCACTCCAGGCTCCTTCGCTGCCTCTTAACTCTCGGCCTCTGACATTCCCTTTCTCTCTCTCCTACCTGCTCTGAATCCTGCTCTCTTGGACCTTCTCAATCCCCAATCCACAGTCCCACGCTTACCACCCTTAGCCTTGCCCACATGTCTCCTTTTGTTTGCCCTGAAAGATGCCAGACTGGAAGTAATTTTCCTTTGATTTAAAATCCAAGCATGAGAAAAGCTTTATCAATTCAGTCTCAGCATCCAGTTCTAGAGAGAAGGTACTAAAAAGAGTTTGTTATTTCCAAGTGTGTTTTTTGTCTCAAGAAGCTTTAAACAACACTTTGAACAACCAGACTCAACTGATCAGTCTGAACAGTTAAAAGAAAAAAAATCTTCCCTTGTATTTAGCATAACTATCTAATCACCAGGTAAATTTCAGTAAACAAGGGATCAGAGGAACTTGAGGACAATCTTCCCTCTTAGAAGGCCGCAGTTAAAAACCTGACATGGGGGCTTCCCTGGTGGCGCAGTGGTTGAGAATCTGCCTGCCAATGCAGGGGACACGGGTTCGAGCCCTGGTCTGGGAGGATCCCACATGCCGTGGAGCAACTAGGCCCGTGAGCCACAACTACTGAGCCTGCGCGTCTGGAGCCTGTGCTCCACAACAAGAGAGGCCGCGATAGTGAGAGGCTTGCGCACCGCGATGAAGAGTGGCCCCCGCTTGCCGCAGCTAGAGGAAGCCCTCGCACAGAAACGAAGACCCAACACAGCCAAAAATAAATATAAAAAATAAATAATAAATAAATTTTAAAAAGAAACAGAAAACCTGACATGATTCAGTCTTCTGAAGGTACTTTTCCACTACCCTGGAGAAGCAGCCCATGGTCTATCCAGATTATTGGATAGTAATTATTTTTGTAAATTTTCAATTGATATACATTAGCATGCAGAAATTTTAAGGGTACACCTAGTGAGGTTTTACAAACTGAACAGCCTGTGTTACTAGCACCCAGAGCAAAATATGTTACTAGTGTCCCAGAAGCCTCCCACGTAGCTCCTCCCAGACATTAACTCATTCAAGTGTGACTGCAATTCTGACTTCTATTCACCATAGATGAGCTTTGCCTGGTTTTGAACTTTATATAAATGCAATCATACCACATGTGCTCTTTTATGTCTGGCTTCTTTTGCTCAGATATTATGTCCATGAGATGAATCTATGTTGTGGTGGATATCGTTAAGTCATTCTTTTCATTGCTGTATAGTATTCCCTTTTATGAATATACCACAATTTATTTATCCATTCCACTGTTGATGGACATGTGGTTTGTTTCTAGTTTGGGCAATTATGAATAATGCTGCTATAAAAATTCTTGTACATGCCTTTTGGTACACACATTTATGAATTTCTGTTGGGTTTATACCTAAGAGTAGAATTGCTGCAGCATAGGGTATGCATATGTTCAGCTTTAGAAGATATTGCCAAACAGTTTCCCAAACTGATTTTAACAATTCATACTCCCACCAAAAATATATATGAGTTCCAGTCCTCCACATTCTCTACAACACTTAGTATTGTTAATTTGTAAAATTTTAAACATTCTCATGGTGGTTGGGAATAACTCATTAGGGTATTATTTTGCATTTCTCTAATGGCTACTGATGGTGAGGATCTTTTTGTATGCATATTGACTAGTGAGATATTCCCTTTTGAAGAGGGCTGATTTGAGCCTGTTGTCCATTTTTAATTGGATTTTCTTCTTTTCTTATTGATTTGCAGAATTTTTAAAATAAATTCTTGGTGCTAATCCTTGATATTTGTGATGTAAATATCTTCTCCTGTTGCTTCTCATTTCACTCTCCTTAATGGTAAGAAAAGAGATTTTTGATTTTAATGAAGTCAGTTTATCAAACTTTCACTTTAGAGTTAGTTCTTTTTGTGTCCTATTTAAGGAATCTTTGCATATTCCCAGGTCTTAAATACATTCTCCACTGTTGTCTTCTAGAATATTTATTTCACATTAAGGTCTATGATCCACCAAGAATTGATATTTGTGTATGGTCTGAGATAGGGGCCAAAGTCCTTTTTTTTCCATATTTATATGCAGTTGATCTAGCACCATTTATTTAAGAAAGAAAACAGGCCCTGTACAGCTGTGGCACATTTGTCATAAATCCAGTGGCCAGGGATATATGTGGGTCTGTTTTTGGACTTTCTATTCTATTCCTTTAGTCAATTTGTCTGTCCTTGGTCCAGTAGTGTTAACTACTGTGTCTTTATAAGAAGTCTTGGTATCTGAAAGTCTACAGGCTCCAACTTTGTTCTTCAAGATTGTCTTCACTATCCTTAACTCTTGCATTTACATATAAATTTTAGAATTAATTTGTCATTTTCCATTTTTTAAAACCTGCTGGAATTTTTATTAACATGTCATTAGATTTATAGATCAATCTGGGGAGAGCGGACATCTTTTCCATATTGAGCCTCAGATCCGTGAGCATGTTATAGTCTTCCATTTATTTAGTTCTTTAATTTCTGTCAATAGTATTTTATAGTTTTCTGTGTAGAGGCCTTGCATTTATTACATATTCCCTGACTACTTAATATTTTTTGATGCTCGTATAAATGGCATCTTTTTAAAACTTTACTTTCCAATTTGGTGTGGCTGATATATGTAAATATAATTAATATCTATATGTTGACTTTACTGTATACAGTGGCCTTACTAAATTAACTATTATTGATTCTAATAATTCATTTGTAGATATTTTGAAACCTCTGTGTACACAATCCTGTCATCTGCAAACAAAAAGTTTTATTTCTTCCTATATAATACTTACATATTTTGTTTTGTCTCATTGCATTGGCTAGGAATTCCAGTCCAATAATGAATAAAAGTAGTGGTAGTAGACATCCTTGCCTCATTCCTGATATCTGGGGAAATATTTTCACTCTTTAATCATTAAGAGTGATGTTTGCTGTTGATTTGGCAGGGAGGGGAGTTTGATTCCTTTTATAATTAAGAAGGTTACTTTTTATTCCTAGCTTGCTAAGGACTTTTTCATAAGTTGGTATTACATTTTATCAAAAGTGGTTTCTTAATTCATTGAGGTGATCATTTTTTTTCTCCTTCACTCTGTTAAAATTTCTGCTTAATTCCACTATGGTCAGAGAATATACTCTGTATGATTTTGATTTTTTCAAATTTGTCAAGACGTTTAATGACCCTGCATATACTCTATTTTGGTAAATGTTGCACATTCACTCGAAAGAAAGTGTATATCTGCAGTCGTTCAATACAATAGTCCATACATGCAGTTAGGTAAATTTTGCGGATCACGCTGTTTCCATTTTTTATGTGCTTACTAAATTTTGTTGTCTGAAAATCCATAGCAGAAAAATAATTAGAAAATCACCAAACGTTTGGAAATTAAGCAATATAATACTAATTAATCCACAAATCAAAGAAATATTCACAATAAAACTTAAGTAAAACTGTGCTTAGAGAAAAATGTATAACCTTAATGCTTATGTTGGAAGAAGAGTACAGCTTAAATTTATGATTGTTTTATCTTCCTTGTAAGTTGACTCTTTTACCATTATGAAGTGTCTCTTTTTATCTGTAACAGTGCTTCTCAGCTGGGGACATTTGGTAATGTCTGGAGACAACTTTGGTTGTCACAATTTGGGGTGGCAGGTGCTGTTGTGTCTAGTGAGTAGGAACCAGGGATGCTGATAAGCATCCTACAGTGCACAGGACAGTCCTCCTGCCACCCCTCACCACCAACAAAGAATTATCCAGTCCAAATTTCCAGTAGTGCTGAATTGAGTAGCCCTGTTCTACAGTAACACTTCTTGCCTTAAAATCTACTTTATCTGATACTAATTTCATTAATATTCACGTGGGATCATTTTTCTTCTGCCTGAAGAACTCCTGTTATTATTTCTTTTGATGTTCATATGCTAGAGATGAATTTCATCAGCTTTTGTTTATCTCAAAATGTCATTTTTATTTTACCTTCATTTTAAAGAATGTTTCCTTGGTAGAAAATTCTAGGCTGACAGTTACTTTCTATTGCCACTTAACAGATGCCATTCTATTTTTATCTAGCTTCCATTAGTTCTCATAAAAGTCAGGTGTTAGTCGTATTTTTGCTCGTGGGCATGTTTCTTTTCTTTTTGACTCCTTTTAAATTTTTGTTTCTGATTTTGTCTTTTCTTCAGTTTATTGTGATATGTCTAAGTATGGTTTTCTTTGCATTTATCCTAATTATAATACATAGAACTTCTGTATCTGTGGTTTGATGTCCCATGGATTTATGAAAATTGTCAGCCAATATATTTTCAAATATTACTTCAGACCCATTTTCCCTCTTTTTGCTTTCTAGGACTCCAATTACATACATTTAGAGTTTTTCATCATTTCCATATATATCTCATATTGCATATTTTTCATCCTTTTTCTCCCTCTGTGCACCAATCTGGATATTTTCTACTGACCTATCTTCCAGTTCAATAATCCTCTTTTACGTGTGTTCTAATCTGCTATTAAACCCACCTTTGAATTATTAAATTCAGTTAATTGTAATTGCAGTTATAGAATTTCTGTTTGATTCATTTGTATAGGTTCTTGTTCTCTGGTGAAATTTTCCATTGTTTCCTCCATTTTGTTGAGCACATTAATCATAGTTATTTTAAACTATGCCTGTGTCTGAGAGCCCCAATATCTGAATCACCTGTGGGTCTGTTTCTTTTATAGTTTTTCCTTGGTTTTTGGTTTTGGGGGTTTTTTTCGGTCCTTTGGTCCTGTTTCCTATTATGCCTGGTAATCTCTTATTTTAATGTGTGAGAAATCCTGTCTGTGTATAATTCCACAGAGAGAATTTAATTTTTTTTTCCTGGAAGACAGATAACTGGGAGATCATCCTGATCCAGGTAAGGTGAGTCTATTTCTGATTTCCCCTTGTCCCAGTGCTTGGCTCTCCTGGAGTCCCAAATGAAAGCTACAGCTCATTACCAGCCCCCCTCTTCCTGAATTCCAATTTCAGTCTCCTTAGCACTGTGACACCGCCCTCTCTGCTTAGCTTTTTAGCCTCTTGCATCTACTTTCTACTTAGTTTATCAGCATCCCATTCCAAGCATGTTCTTCTTAGGATGTGACAAATGACCCAAGGAGAAATTACAGGCAGGATACTGGGCTCAATATCCTACAGCACTCTTTCCTCTAAGATCTCTAAGATCCTCAAGTCCTGGCTGCCCCGGGAATCTTGAACTCTCATATTTGACTCCCAGCCTAATGAGCACAGTTGCTGCAAAGTTTCTGTCCAGACTCTGTGCCCTGCCTTACAATTGGCAATTGCTCTATAAGCAATTTGCCAATGGTAGTAGACAAACTTTGAAAAATTGATAGTGAATGTAGGACTCACTTCAGTGAGTTTTCTTTCTCTTTGGAACTTTGACCTGTCAAGTCCTGGCTGCCTTGATTTCCCTTTGTTGCCTTCTGTTTTATAGTTGCTTTTAGCAGGAAGGTCAGTCTGATACTAGCTACTCAATCTTAATCGAAAGCAGGAGTGGTAATTACTTTTTAATAGGCTATAAGCAATACAAAGTTAAGAACTAATTGGATTCATTCAATTATTTGGCTAATTAGACTAATAACCATCTTGAATTTCCACAGCACCATTCTTCCAAGGATTTCAAAGCACTTCTACACATTAAAAAAGGACCATTACTAGTTCCCTCCAGCTCTAATTTGTAATTTTAAAATGGAATAATGGATAAAATAACAAGTTCCCAGGTACATAGCCATTCAGAGAAATTAGATAAAAACAGTACTAACAGGCTGATTGGCAAAATCATTGAAGTGCTTTGAAATCCTAGCAAATAGATTCCCCTCAAGTACACCATGGTTCATATTAAGCATGTCACTCCCCATAACCTCTAGTGACCTAAAGGGATATGGAATTTACGTAGCATGTACTAAGTGCTGGTTTGGATACTTCATCAAGCAGAGTAAATATAGGTTTCATCAAGGCTACTCAAATTATGTTTTTAAAACTATAATTACAGGCAAACCTGAGCGATATTGCTGGTTTGGTTCCAGACCATCACAATAAAGCGAATATCACAATAAAGTGAATCACACGATTTTTTTTAGTTTCCCAGTGCATATAAAAGTTGTGTTTACAATACACTGTAGTCTATTGTGTGCAATAGCATTATGTCTTTTAAAAATGTACACAGCTTAACTTAAAAAATACTTTATTGTTAAAAAATTCTAACCACCCTCTGACAATGTAGGGTGGCCACAAACCTCCAATCTGTAAAAAACGCAATATCCATGAAGCGTGATAAAGCAAAGCAAAATAAAAGGAGGTATGTCTGTTGCAGTGAAATAATTTTCTATAAGATTTATAGGACAACAAATACTGCAGTTTAATTCAGAATCAGGTTTCTCATGTAAGTGATGCCATGACAATATTACAAACCATATTCTGTTTATCCTTTCAGGTTTACTGTAGCAGTAGCCTTTGAAGTGATATTTTTTCCTATGAAGTTGCAGTTTTTTCCATGTCTTCTCTCCAGAATTGGCATTAAACCTGGATTTCTTACAAATTCTTTCCAGAGAAGCATATTCAGCTTATAGAAAAATCTAAAGATTAAAAATAACCAGAAACCTGAATGCGGAGAAAAGTTACTAAATAAGCCAGTAAGAGCTTGTAGACCTGAGCTCTAAATCATAGTAAATAGTTACAAATGAAACACAAAGCACCCAACAGACACACAATAAATATTTGATGATATTGATTTCTTGCATCCTAGGATGAGTTTTTAGTGGGGCTTTGATAGTAATTGGGTACCTCATCTTAATACCTTGACACAAAGGAATTTGGAATAATCCATCATCACGCTTCTCCAAGATTCTAAATAACAAGCACCACAAGCTGGGTGAGAATAGGTTGCCCTCATAAGGCCCCTTGCAGCCCTGTAACTTGAGAATTAATAATAAATGGAGGCTGGCATTTTTATAGCCAATTTCTGACCAGAATTGAAAGTGTCTCATAGAGACTGGCTGGACTTCTTACCTTTTCTTGAAAGACCAGGAAGAAACAAATATGCCTCTGCCCATTTTACAGCACAGAAATCAAATATTTCCACAAAGGTCACATCACATGCCCACCTCAGCTAGGTCAAGTGCCTGGGTGTCCCCACTACCCATCGAATGAGTTATTGATTAGTGTTGATTTTCTGCTTACTGTTACTCCCTGCACTGCTTACTTCATAGACCAAATCCTAACTGCTAGACTGTTCCTAATATAGTGGTACCGTTCTTATGTCTGTGAATTAACAACGTCTGGTATAATTCTTCTAATGCACAGCTCACACCTATTTTGTCCCATTTATGAAAAAGCAATATAGCAAAATTATATAAGTGAGGAATAGTGAGAGAATTGGGCACTCATTTCCTTCTTGCATTTACCAAAAAAAGTTTCCACCTTGTTGAACGTTTCTAGTAGGTTACTATCACCTGCATGATGAAGATAAAAGATGGGATAGGTAAATAGGGCTTTTAGAACAGTAAGATTAAAAAAGAGTAGTTCAGATCCTATGCAACCTCAAACTTCACGAAGCTTAAAAAATCTAAACGGAGAAGTTTTAGAAATTATATGAGCATCATTTGAGTTTATGCAATGAATAAATTAAATATTTATCACTTCTTGACTCCTGTATTATAATTGCCTGCTCTCCACAGTGAGAAGATCCATGGTCAATGTTGTAAACCAATTTCCACATTTTAGATAAAGACATATAAGTCTCTAAATTCAGTAACGCTGTTTCCGCTTTTGGTTAACAGCGTGCAATATGCTGAACTTCCTTTATAACCTTGAGCCCATCTCACCAGCCTTGGGGTAAAAGGGAAATTGTGTCGGTAGCAACCAAACTGCCCGAAGGAGCAGCTCAAATACGTCCCACTATCCAGCCAACACCTGGCAAGTGTCTAGTGGTTGGTAGAGGTAACTGTGGAATAGAGGTGGAAAACGGAAAATGGATTAGGTGAGCACACATCCACTACTGGAATGTGGCTTGCTTTACTTTGTCTTGCTGATGTGAGTGGACTGCTACCTCTTTCTACTTCTACAGCCCTTTCCTATGTGAAGCTCAGCAGAAACTATAGCATCAACAGTCCTCCAAGGGAGAGAGAGGGTCAGCAGGGAGAGAGGAGACCAGCTCACCCGGGGTCACTGCTCTAGGCTGCTCGGCGCCCCCGGAGGATCTCTGATCTCCCCCAGCAGCATCCTGCCAGGAATCAGGTACCTCTCCCTCTTTTTGTGATCGGCTCGCTCGTTCCCTCCAAAAAGGGCTTTGCTCCAGATTAAAATCCTCACCTCCGGCTACCATTTCTCAGGTTGCATTCAGAATCAGAAAATCCAAGAAATACATTCACAGATGTTCCCTTGTTTATTTGTTGACTCTGTGTAATTTGTTTGCCCTAATTTGTTTTTGTCTACCTTGGGACTTCCCTTTTTAATTTCCCTTTCTCTGTTTACCCCTCTTTGTGTAGCAGTGGTCTGTTAAGCTGTGAGAGGCACACGCCAAATTAAAAAAAAAAAAATGCACTGCAGATTGTTTTAAGCACGGGCTGCCCCTTTGGGCCTGAAGGCCTTGCTTGAAGCCTGCACCTGCTCCTCCTCCTGAGACGCGGGGCTCCTGATCTTTATCCCTTGCCTTTAAGCTGCCTGATTCCTATTATCCAAAGTCAAACAGCGTTCTCCACATTCACGCCTCCAGCACTTGGCATGAAATTAATAAGCCTGGCTGATATATTTCCCTGGAAGCCTGCCACTCTTTAACAGTGGTGTTAGATTAAAAATTTTGGCATGGTTAATGAACAGGGAAAAACTGAAGCCAAAAGTTTCATGCGGCAAGGCAAAGATTTGGGGGTTATGAAAAGAATACCAACTTTCCTCATATTTTCTGAATGCCGTCCTAATTACAGGGTTAGATAACGAGCACAACTAGACAGTCAGTACTAGAAGAAAGAGGGCATTCTCAGGCTCTGCTCATATTTAGATTTTATCACCTTTCCTTTCAATCACATGGCCTTCTGTTAGACTGGGTTATCTAAAATTGTAATAATAGCTATCTGTGTTCGAAACAGGCCTCCCTCATCCCAGGTCACTATTCTTCTCATTAAAGGAGCACTGTGAATGGATTTCAGGCCACAAACAGATCTCCCTGATGTGAAAGTCAATCATCCAGTGAGAGGAGATTGCTTGGAGTTTATTGAAGACCAGTGTCTCATTGCTGGAATTCCAGTCTTCACCATTTACGTCTACAGCCACACTCCCTAAATCATAAAAACACATTCCCAGCCACCCACCCAGCACAGGGGAGACACTTATTACCCAGGCGCGTCTCTTTGCCCTCACCCCCTTCTCAGCACGGCACCAACTGCAGAGAGTTAGCCTCACTCAGAAGATGTAAAATCCAGTGGGTGCGCAGGACCCATCCCATTGGATAAGCGTTTCTCAGAAGCGAGACAAGTGTTTGGCAAAACCAAGGCAGGGTCCTGTATGCCACACAGGGCCGTCTCAGCGTAGATGGGGACGGGAACCTGGAACCACGAACTCTCTGTTCCCAAATACCCCTCTCTACTTCTGAGAGGGTGACGCCACCCGGCCAGAAGCCTGGGAATATGAAAGGACCAGGACGAGGAGGGAGGCAGGAAAGGAAGAAGGAGAAAAAGGAAAGTTCTCCCTGCTTAGTGGAAGCACACATATGCTCTCCAGGCTTGTTCCATCTCCTGAAGAATGGCAAGGGGTCACAGTGACCCCTGGTGCATGCCACCCCCCCTTCAGGAACTCTTGGCTCTGAGTCCCAAGGCCCAGCAAAGGTGGGATCTCAGGGGCTGTAGAGCTCCCAATTCTTTGAGCCAATTTGGAAAGCCTGGGCAAAGAGCTCAGAAAGGGATGCTCAGCTGATCAAACACAAGATTTACTTTTTATGTGCTCTGAAGTGGCAAGTAAAATCAAACTAAACCTATCTGTGATCCATGGATAATACAAATCCAAGAGACTGTTATTTTTAGGTTTCGCTTTAGTTTCCCTGATCAATGGAACAGTCATAAGCAAAAGCATCATGTCAGAATCACCAGCGTCGCTCAAAAAGCTCATTTACAACTGAAAAACATCACGTAGAGGTAGATGCATGGGAATCACGTCACCTCCACTTGTACTGGCCAATGCGACAGCCATTCTGGCACAGATACCCTATCTAATCAAAGACTTGAAGGAGAAACAAATGGAAAATATCCCTCCGTGAGCTGAAAATAGGAAGTATGACTAACAGTCTTCTCTTAGGTTACTGGGAGGCAAAAGGCTTTTACAGCACGTGAGGGATTCATCAGGAGACAAGAGTTGACCCTTGGTAGAGTCAAATCAATTTCATACCAACCCATTACAACAAGCGTCTATTATATTCATTATTGCAGTATAGTTCAAAGCTTTTTTTCAACATAAAGCAAGCATAAAGAGATCAAAGCTCCTGGACCACACATAATGCAGTTGAAAGTTGTCCCAACATGTTCTCTGCCTGCAAGACAAATAAGTTAAATATATTTGCAAATGTCAACTTCGTCCCTTTTAATGCCTCTTAAATCAGGTCAGTGAGTCTGTTTTGGAAACAGAAGTAGGATGACTCACAGATACTTGCTTGGCTCATTACTTGAGCTTCGACAACAAAGCAACTCAGTTGTAAGTGCTCTGGAATTGCCCTCCTATGATCCACATCCTTAGGACACTGTTACACTTTGACCATTTGTATTTAAAGCCCCGATCCTTTGTTCAAGAACAGTACGCTGCTATTGTACACTTGCATCATTATCAGGAAACCTGAAAAAAGTAAACCCATTTTAAAAATGTGTTTAGCTCTTCTGGCCCCCAGGGTAAATGCTGGTTTGCTCTTGTGGCTGCACTGAGACTTTTGTCTCTCAAACCGAACTTGCCCTGAATACTAAATTCCTTTCAAAGAAAGATGAACCTTTGCAATAAATGATCTGTCCCATTTTAAAGACTGGTTCCAATGTCCCAACATATCCATTTGTCTTTGATCGTCTGAACTCACATTGCCCCCTGCTAATACCTTTCTTGGGGAGTTGTCACAATCTTCCTTATAACGGCGTCAGGGGTTTTTTTTTTTTAAATCTGTCTCAGTTCCTCAACTAGAGGGTAAGTACTTCAAGGGCAGATCCCATGTCCTTGAGCTGAACCTTCCCACAAGTTTGCCTTTCCTGAGCAAGACATATGTATTCTCATGCCAGCTTAAACACCAAAAGCTTTAAGTTAATTTGCATTGAATAAATAAATGAATACATGTTTCCAGTCAGCCCAATGCTTTGAAGACAAAAACCTTCTTTTCATGATTCTTCACATTCTGAATAGCACAGACCTCCTGGAGTAACCGCCTAGGCTGAACAGAACACAAGGAGGATTTCAAGTGGACAGTAGATCTGAATGATTTAAACAGGGACCACAAAAATACTATTTGTGAGTTTAAAAATGCATCGGGTCTCAAAGTATCATCCTGTATCCTTCCCATCTCCTCACTAACCCAGCTTGTCTGGTTTAGAGATATTCTGCAGCATCTTCCCAGTTGTCCCATTCCTGGCAATTACAAGCTTCTACCAAATAACCAGCATATACCAGCCAAGAGACTAAGGACAACCTTAGATGGGTTGTGACATTGGGAACTCAGTCAATGTCCCTACTGGGGTCCCAGGCTGAGAACAGATATCTTGAGCATTGTATTCATTTCCTTTTGCTGCTGTAACAAATTACCACAAGTTTATTGTCTTAAAGTTTTGGATCTCAGAGGTTTAAAATGGGTCTTACTAGGCTAAAATCAAGGTATCGTCACGGGGTACATTCCTTCTGGAGACTCTAAGGGAGAATTCACTTCCTTGATTTCCCCAGTTCCCGGAGGCCACCTGCATCCCTTGGCTCATGGTCCCATTTCTGCAACTTCAAAGCCAACAACATCAGGCCAACCCCTTCTCACTCAGCCTTCTCTCTGGTCCTCTCTCTTCTGTCTCCCTCTTCCACTAGTAAGAGCTCTTATGATTATATTGAGCCTGGATCATCGAGTGTACTCTTCCCAACTCAAGGCCAGCAAATTAGCAAACTTAATTCCATCTGCAACCTTAATTCTCTTTGCCATGTAATCTAACACACTCATGGGTTCCAGGGCTCAGGACATGGACGGCTTTGCAGCCATCATTCTGCCCACCACAGGTAGGCAGAACAAGAAAGCAAAGTCCCCAAGTCCTGGGAACCACCGGCTCAGGATGGAGAATGGAAGGCCTGCACTAGAGAACACTGTCTACACAGAGCCCTCGGCCAAAGGGCCAGTGCTGTCATCCATCCCCGGGAGGTCATCAGAGCACCCCTGCTTCTAAGGTGGCTTCTTCTTTGAGGAAAGAGTGTGAAGTGATGAACTAATCCATGCTAAGAGACTCCCCAAGTCTTCCCGTGACACAGGCACTCCCTGAGGAAGGGGCACCACTTGACACAGGGAGATGATTGACCAATGGTGAAATTTCAGACTTCATTTGGGAAATTATTCGGATGATTCTCAAAATACACCATGTAGGGGCTTCCCTGGTGGCACAGTGGTTGAGAGTCTGCCTGCCAATGCAGGGGACACGGGTTCGAGCCCTGGTCTGGGAGGATCCCACATGCCACGGAGCGACTGGGCCCGTGAGCCACAATTACTGAGCCTGTGCGTCTGGAGCCTGTGCTCCGCAACAAGAGAGGCCGCGATAGTGAGAGGCCCGCGCACCGCAATGAAGAGTGGCCCCCGCTTGCCGCAACTAGAGAAAGCCCTCGCACAGAAACGAAGACCCAACAGAGCCATAAAAAAAAAAAAAAAATACACCATGTACTCACTCCTCTCCCCACCTTTGCACTTAGGCTGCCCTTATGCCAAAGCAACAACAGTCAGAGCATCACGTGTGCATGAGAATGAGAAAGGGATAGAACACAAAGACCCAGCACACACACACACACACCACTTTCTTATTGTTCTTAGACATCCAAAGGATCTTTTTCTCATATAGGAAGTTAAATAGGAAGAGAGTAACTTTTCCATTACAATATGCTGTTGCCTCCCCCTAGGTGCCAGTATGGGTCGGTTAATGTCCTGTGAAGAGCAGGGGTGAGATTCTTTATGGGGTAGTGTTTATCCTCACCATATGTTTTCTGGTATTGACTGAGAGTGTTAATTGGTGTTTCAGGAATCAGGAGGGGGAAGATCAAGGGCATCTAGGGAGAATACATCATCTAGTGTTCACCCTACCCTCAATTAGTAGGTTAACACGTCTAAATGCTCATAATTTGTGCTGATCTACTGCTTACCCAGCAAATGGGTCCCACTTGGAATGTGCTGTATGTCAGCCTCACAGTTTTCCTGTCTTCTAGTTTACTTAGAAAAAAAACAGGGAGGTTTTATTTTTTAATACGGTGGCTGCAAAATAAAAGTGAGTTTGACTATGCTGAGATTCGCAAGTAATTGAAGGTTTGGGTGGCACCTGGGTGTCCTGACTCCATCCCCTCATCCCAGGAAGACCTCCCACCCTACCACCATGCCCAAGTCTCATTTTCCCATTTCTCACCCCACATTCTCACCTGCCTTCCTGGGTACCCACGGTAATCCCTTCCCGAGTCTATCAAGGCGCTTGCCCTCTTCCCCTACAAACCCAAACCCACACTTCTCCAGAGAGCTTCCCAATGCTTTTTGAATATCCAACCTCACTACAGATAAAGACATTCCACTTAAAACTACACAGAAAGATGGAATCTCAAAATAGAGAAGATTCTAAGAACTGATGACACTCAGTATAATAAGACTGCTGACAGTGTGAATAAATAGGTGCTGTGGTTTGGAGGGTTTGGAACCACTTAGCTGGAAGGCAATTTAGACACAATTATCAAGAGTCCTTCAAATGTTTATGTGCTCTGACTCTGCAATTCCTCTGTAGAAATCCATGTTAAGAAAACAAAGAGAAATGTAGTCAAAGACTTAATGTGCAATGTTTTTCATCACTCAGTTACTTGAAATTGAAAAAAAGAAAAAAAACTTGGAAACAAAAGTACTATCATCTGAATGTTTGTGTCTCCCTAAAATTCATATGCTGAAATCCTAACCCCTAAAGGTGATGGTATTAGCAGGCGGGGCCTCTGGGAGGTGATTAAGTCATAAGGGTGGAGCCCTCATGAATGGGATTAGTGCTCTTATAAAAGAGGCCCCAGAGAGATCCCTAGCCTTCTTCCACCAGGTCAGGATACAAAGAGAAGTTTGCAATCTGGAAGAGGGCTCTTCCTTGACCATGCTGGCACCGTGACCTCAGACCTCCAGCCTCCAGAACTGTGAACAATAAATTTCTGCTATATAAGGCATCCATTCCGTGGTATTTTGTTACAGGAACCTTAACAGACTAAGACACAATGAATCCTAACAACAGAAAGGTAGTTAAATAAATAATGCAGCCATTAAAAATTATGTCTTACAGGAATAAAGATGCAGACGTAGAGAATGCACTTGAGGACACGGGGAGGGGGAAGGGGAAGCTGGGACAAAGTGAGAGAGTGGCATGGACATATATACACTACCAAATGTAAAATAGATAGCTAGTGGGAAGCAGCCGCATAGCACAGGGAGATCAGCTTGGTGCTTTGTGACCACCTAGAGGGGTGGGATAAGGAGGGTGGAAGGGAGCCGCAAGAGGGAGGGGATATGGGGATATATGTATATGTATAGCTGATTCACTTTGTTATAAAGCAGAAACTAACACACCATTGTAAAACAATTATACTCCAATAAAGACCTTAAAAAGGATTGGAACCAAGATGGGGGAGTAGAAGGACGTGCTCTCACTCCCTCTTGCGAGAACACCAGAATCACAACAAGCTGCTGGACAATCAACGACAGGAGGACACTGGAACTCACCAAAAAAGATACCCCACATCCAAAGACAAAGGAGAAGCCACAATGAGACGGTAGGAGGGGCGCAATCACAGCAAAATCAAATCCCATAACTGCTGGGTGGGTGACTCACAGACTGGAGAACACTTATACCACAGAAGTCCACCCACTGGAGCGAAGGTTCTGAGCCCCACGTCAGGCTTCCCAACCTGGGGGTCTGGCAATGGGAGGAGGAATTCCTAGAGAATCAGACTTTGAAGGCTAGTGGGATTTGATTGCAGGACTTCGACAGGACTGGGGGAAACAGAGACTCCACTCTTGGAGGGCACACACAAAGTAATGTGCACATCGGGACCCAGGGGAAGGAGCAGTGAACCCAGGGGAGACTGAACCAGACCCACCTGCTAGTGTTGGAAGGCCTCCTGCAGAGGCGGGGGGTGGCTGTGGCTCACCGTGGGGACAAGGACACTGGCAGCAGAAGTTCTGGGAAGTACTCCTTGGCGTAAGCCCTCCCAGAGTCTGCCATTAGCCCCACCAAAGAGCCCAGGTAGGCTGCAGTGTTGGGTTGCCTCAGGCCAAACAACCAACAGGGAGGGAACCCAGCCCCACCCATCAGCAGTCAAGCAGATTAAAGTTTTACTGAGCTCTGCCCACCAGAGCAACACCCAGCTCTACCCACCACCAGTCCCTCCCATCAGGAAACCTGCACAAGCCTCTTAGAGAGCCTCATCCACCAGAGGGCAGACAGCAGAAGCAAGAAGAACTACAGTCCTGCAGCCTGTGGAACAAAAACCACATTCACAGAAAGACAGACAAGATGAAAAGGCAGAGGGCTATGTACCAGATGAAGGAAGAAGATAAAACCCCAGAAAAACAACTAAATGAAGTGGAGATAGGCAACCTTCCAGAAAAAGAATTCAGAATAATGATAGTGAAGATGATCCAGGACATCAGAAAAACAATGGAGGCAAAGATCGAGAAGATGCAAGAAATGTTTAACAAAGACCTAGAAGAATTAAAGAACAAACAAACAGAGATGAACAATACAATAACTGAAATGAAAACTACACTAGAAGGAATCAACAGCAGAATAACTCAGGCAGAAGAACGGATAAGTGACCTGGAAGACAGAATGGTGGAATTCACTGCTGTGGAACAGAATAAAGACAAAAGAATGAGAAGAAATGAAGACAGCCTAAAAGACCTCTGGGACAACATTAAATGCAACAACATTCGCAATATAGGGGTCCCAGAAGGAGAAGAGAGAGGGAAAGGCCCCAAGAAAATATTTGAGGAGATTATAGTCGAAAACTTCCCTAACATGGGAAAGGAAATAGCCACCCAAGTCCAGGAAGTGCAGAGAGTGCCAGGCAGGATAAACCCAAGGAGAAACACGCCGAGACACATAGTAATCAAACTGGCAAAAATTAAAGACAAAGAAATATTATTGAAAGCAGCAAGGGAAAAATGACAAATAACATACAAGGGAACTCCCATAAGGTTAACAGCTGATTTCTCAGCAGAAACTCTACAAGCCAGAAGGGAGTGGCATGATATACTGAAAGTGATGAAAGGGAAGAACCTACAACCAAGATTACTCTACCCAGCAAGGATCTCATTCAGATTCGATGGAGAAATCAAAAGCTGTACAGACAAGCAAAAGCTAAGAGAATTCAGCACCACCAAACCAGCTCTACAACAAATGCTAAAGGAACTTCTCTAAGTGGGAAACACAAGAGAAGAAAAGGACCTACAAAAACAAACCCAGAACAATTCAGAAAATGGTCATAGGAACATACATATCGATAATTACCTTAAACGAGAATGGATTAAGCGCTCCAACCAAAAGACACAGGCTTGCCGAATGGATACAAAAACAAGACCCATATATATGCTGTCTACAAGAGACCCACTTCAGACCTAGGGACAAATTCAGACTGAAAGTGAGGGGATGGAAAAAGAGATTCCATGCAAATGGAAATCAAAAGAAAGCTGGAGTAGCAATACTCATATCAGATAAAATAGACTTTAAAATAAAGAATGTTACAAGAGACAAGGAAGGACACTACATAATGATCAAGGGATCAATCCAAGAAGAAGATAGAACAACTATAAATATATATGCACCCAACATAGGAACACCTCAATACATAAGGCAACTGCTAACAGCTGTAAAAGAGGAAATCGACAGTAACACAATAATAGTGGGGGACTTTAACACCTCACTTACACCAATGGACAGATCATCCAAAATGAAAATAAATAAGGAAACAGAAGCTTTAAATGACACAATAGACCAGATAGATTTAATTGATATTTATGGGACATTCCATCCAAAAACAGCAGACTACACTTTCTTCTCAAGTACACACAGAACATTCTCCAGGATAGATCACATATTGGGTCACAAATCAAGCCTCAGTAAATTTAAGAAAATTGAAATCATATCAAGCATCTTTTCTGACCACAACGCTATGAGATTAGAAATCAATTACAGGGGAAAAAAAGTAAAAAATATAAACACACGGAGGCGAAACAATACGTTACTAAATAACCAAGAGATCACTGAAGAAATCAAAGAGGAAATCAAAAAATACCTAGAGACAAATGACAATGAAAACACGATGATCCAAAACCTATGGGATGCAGCAAAAGCAGTTCTAAGAGGGAAGTTTATAGCTATACAAGCCTACCTCAAGAAACAAGAAAAATCTCAAATAAAAAATCTAACCTTACACCTAAAGGAACTAGAGAAAGAAGAACAAACAAAACCCAAAGTTAGCAGAAGGAAAGAAATCATAAAGATCAGAGCAGAAATAAATGAAATAGAAACAAAGAAAACAATAGCAAAGATCAATAAAACTAAAAGCTGGTTCTTTGAGAAGATAAAATTGATAAACCATTAGCCAGACTCATCAAGAAAAAGAGAGGACTCAAATCAATAAAATGAGAAATGAAAAAGGAGAAGTTACAACAGACACTGCAGAAATACAAAGCATCCTAAGAGACTACTACAAGCAACTGTATGCCAATAAAATGGACAACCTGGAAGAAATGGACAAATTCTTAGAAAGGTACAACCTTCCAAGACTGAACCAGGAAGAAATAGAAAATATGAACAGACCAATCACAAGTAATGAAATTGAAACTGTGATTAAAAATCTTCCAACAAACAAAAGTCCAGGACCAGATGGCTTCACAGGTGAATTCTATCAAACATTTA
The DNA here is from genome assembly GCF_028564815.1 of Eubalaena glacialis. NCBI lineage: Eukaryota > Metazoa > Chordata > Mammalia > Artiodactyla > Balaenidae > Eubalaena > Eubalaena glacialis. Next base: position 59,855,931 of record NC_083727.1, on the reverse strand, counting down.
GAGAAGAGCTAACACCCATCCTTCTCAAACTCTTCCAAAAAATTGCAGAGGAAGGAACACTCCCAAACTCATTCTATGAGGCCTCCATCACCCTGATACCAAAACCAGAAAAAGATACTACAAAAAAAGGAAACTACAGACCAATATCACTGATGAATATCGATGCAAAAATCCTCAACAAAATACTAGCAAACAGAATCCAACTACACATTAAAAGGATCATACACCATGATCAAGTGGGATTTATCCCAGGGATGCAAGGATTTTTCAATATACGCAAATCAATCCATGTGATACACCATATTAACAAATTGAAGAATAAAAACAATATGATCATCTCAATAGATGCAGAAAAAGCTTTTGACAAAATTCAACACCCATTTATGATAAAAACTCTCCAGAAAGTAGACATAGAGGGAACCTACCTCAACATAATAAAGGCCATATATGACAAACCCACAGCAAACATCATTCTCAACGGTGAAAAACTGAAAGCATTTCCTCTAAGATCAGGAACAAGACAAGGATGTACACCCTCACCGTTATTATTCAACATCGTTTTGGAAGTCCTAGCCTCAGCAATCAGAGAAGAAAAAGAAATAAAAGGAATACAAATTGGAAAAGAAGAAGTAAAACTGTCACTGCAGATGACATTATACTATACACAGAGAATCCTAAAGATGCCACCAGAAAACTACTAGAGCTAATCAATGAATTTGGTAAAGTTGCAGGATACAAAATTAATGCACAGAAATCTCTTGCATTCCTATACACTAATGATGAAAAATCTGAAAGAGAAATTAAGGAAACACTCCCATTTGCCACTGCAACAAAAAGAATAAAATTCCTAGGAATAAACCTACCTAGGGAGACAAAAGACCTGTATGCAGAAAACTATAAGACACGGATGAAAGAAATTAAAGATGATACCAACAGATGGAGAGATATATCATGTTCTTGGATTGGAAGAATCAATATTGTGAAAATGACTATACTACCCAAAGCAATCTACAGATTCAATGCAATCCCTATCAAATTACCAATGGCATTTTTTATAGAACTAGAACAAAAAAATCTTAAAATTTGTATGGAGACACAAAAGACCCCAAATAGCCAAAGCAGTCTTGAGGGAAAAAAACGGAGCTGGAGGAATCAGACTCCCTGACTTCAGATTATACTACAAAGCTACAGTAATCAAGACAATATGGTACTGGCACAAAAACAGAAACATAGATCAATGGAACAAGATAGAAAGCCCAGAGGTAAACCTACGCACCTATTGTCAACAAATCTGTGACAAAGGAGGCAAGGATATACAATGGAGAAAAGACAGTCTCTTCAATAAGTGGTGCTGGGAAAACTGGACAGCTACATGTAAAAGAATGAAATTAGAACATTCCCTAACACCATACACAAAAATAAACTCAAAATGGATTAGAGACCTAAATGTAAGACTGGACACTATAAAACTCTTAGAGGAAAACATAGGAAGAACACTCTTTGACATAAACCACAGCAAGATCTTTTTTGATCCACCTCCTAGAGTAATGGAAATAAAAACAAAAATAAACAAATGGGACCTAATGAAACTTCAAAGCTTTTGCACAGCAAAGGAAACCATAAACAAGATGAAAAGACAACCCTCAGAATGGGAGAAAATATTTGCAAACAAATCAAGGGACAAAGGATTAATCTCCAAAATATACAAACAGCTCATGCAGCTCAATGTTAAAAGAACAAACAACCCAATCCAAAAATGGGCAGAAGACCTAAACAGACATTTCTCCAAAGAAGACATAGAGATGGCCAAGAAGCACATGAAAAGATGCTCAACATCACTAATTATTAGAGAAATGCAAATCAAAACTACAATGAGGTATCACCTCACACCAGTTAGTATGGGCATCATCAGAAAATCTCCAAACAACAAATGCTGGAGAGGGTGTGGAGAAAAGGGAACCCTCTTGCACTGTTGGTGGGAATGTAAACTGATACAGCCACTATGGAGAACAGTATGGAGGTTCCTTAAAAAACTAAAAATAGAATTACCATATGATCCAGCAATCCCACTACTGGGCATATACCCAGAGAAAACCACAATTCAAAAGGACACATGCACCCCAATGTTCATTGCAGCACTATTTACAATAGCCAGGTCATGGAAGCAACCTAAATGCCCATCGACAGACGAATGGATAAAGAAGATATGGTACATATATACAATGGAATATTACTCAGCCATAAAAAGGAACGAAATTGGGTCATTTGTTGAGATGTGGATGGATCTAGAGACTGTCATACAGAGTGAAGTATGTCAGAAAGAGAAAAACAACTCTCGTATATTAACGCATATATGTGGAACCTAGAAAAATGGTACAGATGAACCAGTTTGCAGGACAGAAATTGAGACACAGATGTAGAGAACAAACATATGGACACCAAGGGGGGAAATTGGAGGGGGGGTGGGGGGGGTGGTGTGATGAATTGGGCGATTGGGATTGACATGTACACACTGATGTGTATAAAATTGATGACTAATAAGAACCTGCTGTATTAAAAAAAAAAAAGAAAGACGTTAAAAAAATAGACAAAAAGAAAAAGAAAACAATGGTATGGGGGGGATGGGTAAATGCTGAAAAGCCAAATTAAAAACAAATTATGAATGAAAAAAAATTGTCTTAGTAAAATATTTGATAAGACAGGAAAATAATGAAAATACAATTTTAAGTAAAATAGCAGGATACACTCCCATCCCCAAATCTGCTTCACATATTGAATTATTAGTCAGGATTTTTCTGTAATGTTTCTTATTGCTCCTACTCTTCCTGATGTGTTATTAATTACCACAGGGAAGAGATGACACAGCAAAAAGTGGAAAACACAGGAGTCAGTTCTTGATTCAAATGCTCTGCCCTGACTTAGGCAAACTAATTGGAAAGATGCGATGTGAAGAAGAGCAAAGCCCCCCACATACCCTACCTCAGGGTTAGATAAAGACCTTCTTGCCTGGATCAAGGAAGAGCTGAAGGAGACGCAGAGAAGTAAAGAGCGTATTCATATCGTGTGTGTGTGTGTGTGTGTGTGTGTGTGTGTGTGTGAGTGAGTGTGTGTGTGCTGGGGAAGAGCATGAAGTATGATGATAGGTTGGAAAAAATGGAGAGCAAAAGGAACCTAGAGTCTTCCTGAACAGAGCTCCGGGAAACAGCAGAGTGATGCAGAGTTCCCTATGCCCAAGGAGGAAAGAGCCACACGCGCTGTCTAGGCTGATAAGTACTTCATCACACACACCCAGTTCCCAGGAAAGCATGGGAGCAGCAGGGCAAATCAGTGTCAGGATTGGCATGGAAGTCCCAGGCCCTTTGATGGCCTCATGAAATCTCCTACAGCCCAGGGTGGCACCAAAACAGCCAAGCAATCCTGGGTGATCATGAAAGCAGGGAAGTGACTGAGAGACAGAGGCCCTGGCCCTCAGAGGACCAGTGCACACTCTCCCTCAAAGCTTTAGAATTGAACCAGCTCTTTGGTTCTTTCACCAAAGACCAAACACAGAGTTCCCTCCTATTCTGCGTGCCATCGTCAGGGACCCCACCACAAAGTCACATGTTAAACTTCTGACCTATGTGCAATTAGTTCTCAGACCCAGTATCTGGTCAAGCCTGTCCGCTCTGGCTGCCCTCCTCAGATGAAACCCTCCTCCAACACCACGGCTGGACTACTGGGCCCAGGAGAAGGTTTTCCCACCGTCCAGGCTCTTTCCTCTTCGTTACTAACCCACTGTTGCCAGCAGTCATCTTCCTGAAACTCTGATCCCACCGGCCCTGCTCGGAAGTCCCCAGCAGGTCCTCAGCCCAGAGCTCAGGCTTTACCTGACCCCCAGGCCACGTGATAACCAGACCCACCCAATGAATCCACCTACCTCTCCATTCTCTGCAATAGACACCCCATTTCACTCTCTCTTCTCACCTGGAGCATCTTTGCAATCCAAACTAGCCACGCTTCAAATTCCAAGTCAAGTCCCATTTTCTCTAGCAATATTTCCCCATCCCTTTAGTTCCCATGGATCGCGCCTTTCTTTGATTCCTATGGCGCTTATTATCTAAACCAGTTCCTCAAATTCTTAACCACTTACGGCCTCATATTTTTTCATAACTGAAGTGTATGTTGTCTCTATGGCGCAACCACCCAACTTGGTCAATTTCAGGGGTGGAGGTGGGGGCATGGGGAGGGAACGCATCTTCTGCACCAGTTGCCCAATGATGAGAGTGCAGGAAGTGCTCCTTAGTGCATTCACTGAACATCAATTCCTTTCCTAATCCTTCATTCCCAGCTGCATTCAGGGCTGGTGGGAAAAGGAACAGACTGCAGATAGGGCCAGTGGGCAGAGCCGGGACCTGGGAAAGGATCCCCAGCAAAGGGGAGAGTGCTCACGCCAGAACACAGCTTAGGCCTCCCTAGTGAAGGAATTTATTTAAACGCTGTACTTAAGACTACGTTCTGTATCAGAGAACAGACTTGTGGTTGCCAAGAGGAGGGTGGAGTGAGAAAGGGATGGATTGGGAGTTTAAATTAGCAGAGGCAAACTGTTATATATAGGATGGATAAACAATAAGGTCCTACTGTCTAGCACGGGGAGCTATATTCAATATCCTGTGATAAACCATAATGGAAAACAACATGAAAGAGAATGTATATATATGTATAACTGAATCACTCTGCTGTACAGCAGAAATTAACACAACATTGTAAATCAACTATACTTCAATAAAATAAATTTTAAAAATAAAATAAGAAAGACTACATTGGTGAGACTTAAACGCCTAGACAATATTAGTACTGCTAATGTGTGCTTTAGGTCTGGGACAGGGAGAAAAGGCAAGGTTTTAAAGAAAAGAATATGAGTCTAGGACTTCTTTAGTGAAGCAGTTTAAGCACAATTTACCAAATGATGGTGCAAAGCAGAGGTCACAGAACAGCTGTGTGTGTGTGTGTGTGTGTGTATGTGTGTGTGCTCGTGAGTGCACATTCATGGCCAAGAGAGCTAAGAGCTGGCCTATCACATTTTTACCAGAAACTATTTAAACAGTGTATGTTGAGATCAAGAAAGAAAAGTATACCCACCACATCAGAAAAGTAGATGAGGGAATATACAGGAAATTCACACACACACACACACACACACACACACACACACACACACAAATACAAAAGTTCAACAAGCATAGGGAAAACATCCCACCTTATTAGTAATCAGTCAAAAATCTCTCTTTCCCTCCTCCTTCCCTAAGGCCTAGGGGTATCATAAATGGGAATCTCAACAAACAAATTCAACTTGTGTTTGCTTTCTGTCTACTGTGTGTCAGACACTGGGTAGCAATGCAAAGCCATCAACAAGTTCAAGCAAGAGAAGACATGCTCACCTCTATGAGCCCGTCGCTGTAGAGGATGGACAGGCGGAGGGGAGACAGCACAAGGTAATCTAAGCGCCGCATTAGGATCGTGGTAGTGCAGGTGACAACATTTGCTTCCAACTCAAGTCATTCTCTTCTTCCTTCTAACCTATTTCCTCTCTTTTTAATTTTAATTCACTCTAACTACCAATATTACAAGTCCTGCCAAAGGGATGTCTTTATAAAAGGCTAAAAAATTTTCACAAAAACTGTATCTGGCTTCTACTTTTCACCAAAGTGTTAAATTCTGAAACTTGGAGGTTGTGTACAAAGGTGCTCAAATTCAGGAGTGAAAATGAGCCATGTATTTTGGCTGCTTGAGTTAAGTGAACCAGAGATCAGTAGACACTTCCCAGATGAAAAGTCAATTCGCTTCAAAGAATTACTTTCTCTTTAATAAATTGTAAAGCATGAGAGTAAGTCACTTGGCACGTTTCTGGAGCTGTGGGACTGACACATACTAATAATGGCTATGGTGGTCATCTGATCAACAGTGAGTTGCTATCTCTCCCACAAAGGAGGAGAAAGACACCCAGGGCAGGAGTCTGATCTCAGCTTTTCAACTACAGAGATATTCTATTTTAAATGTATTCTGTTTTACTTGGTTTTGCTTTCTTTCTCCCTCCTCCTCAAGTAAAACAAATGCTAGGTGTTATTTTATGAGAAACCCTAGGTCTTCTCAAAAGGAATAAGGAGCAGAAGTTCAGCTCCCCAGAGCTCCTGCTCACCTTGAACACTTTCCTCGGCTGGTGGAGAACATGACTGGAATCAAAACGCAGATTGATGTGCGTGGAGATGGGCTCCAGCTCCCGGTGACGCGGTGGGATTTGGCTCTGAGAGAGCTCGGCACTCCGTTAGAGATGTACCGTGTCCATGCCTTGGCTGTAAGTGACTCCAGGTTTGGTGCTTCTGCGTGGAAAGGGCACTTGGTTAAATAAGCTAATGCGACGTGGTGAATCAACTCAGCTGGGAAATCTTCTGGAAAGCGGCTCAGGCCTCCATTTCTGTTGTTACCAAACGCAAGCTTGTGTGCCCGACACACAGTGAGGCCACGCAATACCGAAATGTCAGAGTCTGGAGCAGAGAAAGGTTTACTGCAGGGCCGTGCCAGGAGAATGGGTGGCTCCTGCCCTCAAAACCCCCAACTCCCCAAAGGCTTTCAGCAAAGCATTTGTAAAGGCCAGGTGAGGGAGGGGCGTTGCAGGACATGCGATCAGCTCGTGCACAGACCTCTGATTGGCTGATGGTGAGGTAACAGGGAGGTTAACATGATCAACCCTTAGGCGCCAGAAGGTCTGGGGCGTGATTACACGCTCCTAATCATCAAGCAGTTAATTTCTTCCATTTGGTGGTGGTTTTCAGCATCTGAAAAACTCAGGAAATATACATGAGATACCATTATCTAGGTACTTCAGAGAGGAGCTACAACAGAGGATATGGGGGAGGGGTCTGTCCCGGAAGGCCCCCATAGGGTCCTGCTCGGTTACACTGTCACGGAAGAGAAAAAGGAGCTTTCTGCGGCTCTCTCCACGTGAACGGTACACAACTGGCCAATTCAGGGAAAGCTGAAATTAATTAATCCAATTGCTCGGCATCGAGGAGGCATAACCGTGGTACTTAAAGGTAGATACAGTCCAGAATCCTGAGTGGACCAGGATCTTGCCATAGTTGGCTACTTTTCAGCAGCTTAAGCTGTGGAAGCTCCCTTATACTTTTCAAAATTGCTTTTGGATACTCATGTTCCAGAGAGCATTCACTCTCACTCCGTTATTATTGTTTCATTTCACCAGCTGTTGATTAAGCCCCCGACCAGGTGTCTGGCACTGTGCTAGGCACAGCAGAGACAAAGATCAAGGGGACAGGAGCCCCGCCTCTACTGAGCTCACTACCAAGAGAGAGCAGTTTTTCTATTGGGAGCCACCTTTTAATCTAGACATTTATTTACAATTCTTCTGTCAGAGAGGGAGAAAAAAAACCTAAATCTCCCCTAGATTGTTTCTTTGGATGGCCAACGAAAACATTTTATAACTGAGAGCACTGGATGAAGATTCCTCTTGAAAATCCTTCCACCTCTAGCAAAGGTACCACTCAAGACATTTCCAAGTGAGGAGGGAGATAGTATGGAAAAGATAAGATTACCCAGGGAAAAGTTATTAGAAAATATGTTGAAGGACCTTATGATGAAGGCCCTGTTGGCTACAGAGGACTGTTTGTCAGACTATAGAGTTACCTACAGCCATTCACACAGTCTGGTGGAGTAGGGCTTCCAGGACCCACCGTGCAATCTCAGGGGCAGAAGGCCTCTGCTCAAACAAGTCCAAGTTTTGTGCCTTTCTGACTTGTAAGAATTGCACTACCAAATCTTCCCTTCTCTGGACCCTCATTCATGGAAAAAAAATCATGAGACAAAAAATTACTCTTTCTGCCAAGAGAAGCAGGAGAAGGAAACCACACACAAAGGTCATAAATGTTCAGTACACACTGTGATCCCTGCTCATCCTTCCCTGGGCTCCCAGAACATCTACATCCCTGCTTCTAGCACTGGCCATATCAGTCTGTAGTTGATTATGTATATACACCGGTCTCCAACTTCTAGCATGTGAGCTTCCCCTGAGGCAGAGGATATGCCAAATCCACCTTTGTGAATACCCCAGAATAGGGTCAGATGAGCTGGTGGATGAGGGGCTTTTGGCTGGCACTGTACCAGGAATCTTGGGGACACGTAGGAAGTGCTGCCTTGGCCCTTCCCCCAGAAAGGGCCTCAAGAAGGGGTGTGATCCCATAGTCCTTGAGCAAGAGGGGAGTACAGCATAGAAGGGACAGGCTGCCCCCAAGACAACCCCACCACCAAGACCAACTACATAAATCGCAGTGTTTAATGCAAAATGAAAATGCAGGGTCCTCTGTTTAAAAACTGTTAAGAATGTCAAGACTGGACAGCAGAAACCAAGTGTGGGCCCCTGTGCGGCTACATAGGTCCCACGCCCATGAAGCCAGCCCAGCTTGGCACCTCCTCTGCTTCCTCTACCCTTTATATTTACCCCTATTGTAGCACTAACCTCTCAACTGAAATTTGTTTGCTGTCCCCCCCCCCCTCAACAGTGAGTCCTTTGAGGGTAAACATTGTATCTTACTGATTTGTTTTCTCAACTCTTGATACAATGCTTGACTGATAACAGGTGCTCAATAAACATGAATTTAATTCAGTGAAATGGAATAAAACAGAATGGAATGGTATGCCCTCCTTGTATCTTCTTGTCTAGAGATTCCAGAAAGCTTTGAGGTAGAAAAGGGTCTAGGGAACAGTGGTTTGAAAAAGTTTGTGATTCAGTGGCTGTGATCCTCTCACCTGTAGAAAAGCGGAAATTTAATTTGTTTTTCTCTTTGGAAAGTGGATGCCTCTGCATGGCTGTGCCTTCTCTTCCTTCCTGAGCTGCAAGATGGAGCAGCAAGGACACTCTAGGAAGGAATAAGACAGACCCAGTGACCTTTTCAAAATCTTTTAGTCTGGGCTTCCCTGGTGGCGCAGTGGTTGAGAATCTGCCTGCCAATGCAGGGGACACGGGTTCGAGCCCTGGTCTGGGAAGATCCCACATGCCGCGGAGCAACTGGGCCCGTGAGCCACAACTGCTGAGCCTGCGCGTCTGGAGCCTGTGCTCCGCAACGTGAGAGGCCCGCGCACCGCGGTGAAGAGTGGCCCCCGCTCGCCGCAACTAGAGAAAGCCCTCGCACAGAAACGAAAACCCCACACAGCCAAAAATAAATAAATAAATAAATTTATTTAAAAAAATCTTTTAGTCTTTTGAATATAAATGTTTATTTTAATCCTAAAAACCAATAATTATATAGATAAAAAACAAGGACCTACTGATAGCACAGGGAACTATATTCAATACCTTGTAATAACCTACACTAGAAAAGAATCTGAAAAAGAATATATATATATATATATATATATATATATATGAATCACTTTGCTGTACACCTAGAATTAACACATCATTGTAAATCAACTACACTTCAATTAAAAATTATTTTAGGATGTTTTGCCTAATGGCTGCTTTCAAAGGGAGATCCCTTCCTAGAGCAATCCTGTGGTGTCTGCAGCACAGTGAGACTGGGGTCAATATGACCCCCTGCTCTGCAATACCTGAGTTCTTTCCTCTCCCTAATTGACTCTCAGAATCACAGCTGTCCTGAGCCGTCTTCAGCCAAGACTGGTTTACTCTCAGTAGCACATTGGTACATTTTCATTTAAGCTTTAATTAAACCTTGTCTGTTAAGGTGTCAGTGACCCATCTTGGCATCTAAAAGGTAAGACGTAAAACTTAATCTCCTAAGGTCCTAGAGCACAAAACCCTGGGAATGTGCAGGGGATATGCATGTGAACTCATTTCAGAAGAAGCGTATTTGGATGGGACTATTCTGAGTGAACGGAATTGGAAAAAAAAAAAAAAAAAAGGGACTTCCCTGGTGGCACAGTGGTTAAGAATCCTCCTGCCAATGCAGGGACACGAGTTCGAACCCTGGTCCAGGAAGATCCCACATGCCGCATAGCAACTAAGCCTGTGCGCCACAACTACTGAGCCTGCACGCCTAGGGCCCGTGCTCCGCAACAGAAGAAGCCAACGCAATGAGAAGCCCATGCACCCAAATGAAGAGTAGGTCCTTCTCGCTACAACTAGAGAAAGCCCGCGCGCAGCAACGAAGACCCAACGCAGCCAAAAAAAAAAAAAGACTATCTTTGATCAATGAGAAAATGTTTATAAAATCAAGATAAGTCAACTCATTAAGTCTATTTGTTTTGACTTAAATATTTTATGCTGTCACATTGTCTGGAAATATGGGAGGCTAATGGGGAAAGTATTCATATAGGAGGAACTGTCTAATAATATAGGAGTTTGGATTAAGGAATTCCAGAACTGGACCCACTCTGAGAGATCTGTAGTTATTAGTTCTCTACTACTGTATTAGTTTCCTATTGCTACTGTAACAAACTACTGCAAACTGGGTGGCTTAAAACAGCACAATTTATTCTCTTACAGTGCTGTAGGTCAGAAGTCTGACACAGGTCTCGCTGGGTTAAAATCAAGGTGTCTGCAAGGTTGCATTCCTTTTGGAGACTCTAGAGGAGAATCCATTTCCTTGCCTTTTCCAGCTTCTAGAGGCCACCTGCATTCCTTAACTTGTGGCCCCTTCCTTCCTTCATCTTTCAAAACCAGCAATGCTGCATCTCTCTATAGTCACATTGGCCTCTGACCTTGGCCAGGAAAGATTCTCCACTCTTAAGAATCCATGTGGGGCTTCCCTGATGGCGCAGTGGTTAAGAATCTGCCTGCCAATGCAGGGGACATGGGTTCGAGCCCTGGTCCGGGAAGATCCCACATGCCGCAGAGCAACTAAGCCCATGCGCCACAACTACTGAGCCTGCGCTCTAAAGCCCGCAAGCCACAACTACTGAGCCCACGTGCCACAACTACTGAAGCCCGTGCACCTAGAGCCCATGCTCCGCAACAAGAGAAGCCACTGCAATGAGAAGCCCGCGCTCTAAAGCCCGCAAGCCACAACTACTGAGCCCACGTGCCACAACTACTGAAGCCCGTGCACCTAGAGCCCATGCTCCGCAACAAGAGAAGCCACTGCAATGAGAAGCCCGCGCACCGCAACGAAAAGTAGACCCTGCTTGCCGCAACTAGAGAAAGCCCGCGCGCAGCAACGAAGACCCAACACAGCCAAAAATAAAAACAAATAAAAAAAAAAAAAAAAAAAAGAATCCATGTGATTAGACTGGACCAACCTGGTCCCCCTACAGCTCCTCCTGCATGAGGCTGCACTTACCTTTGGTTCTGTACAACAATGGAGACATAAGCTTCCCTCATCTTGGCTTGACCTTCTAATGACCTTCATGGAAACATCCCCCCTGCCCCTGCCCATCTATCTGCATGCCCACTCCAGCCCCTCCTTCCCTCCCCCCAAGACCACCCAAAGCCCCTTTGGCAACCACAGGTACAGACATCCATCTCCCATTCAAGATAGTAGATAGCTTTATGCAATCACTAAATTCACATGTATGACACTGGAAGAGATTGAATAATTTTTTTCTGGACATCTCACTTTCTTCTACATAAACATTTTAAGGTCATTTCCCTGTCCAAAGTAAGAAAGAGTATTTGGAATGTCAACATAATTATTTTCATTGGAACTTTATGACAGTAAAATGCACAAATCTAACCCATAACATTTGATTAGTAGATGCGTATAACAAGATAGAGCTACAACACAATCTTTATATCAAAATGTATTTTACCTCAGCATAATTGACAGAGATCTATAGAAACACACAAAGCTTTTTGCTGCTCTACTTAAATATGAATCCTTTTAAAAAGATATAGAGAAATTAATAAAGTAATAGAAAGTATAGCTACCAACATTAAAAACAAAGCTGTGACAGAAGAGAGTTCTCACTTACCTGTAATAAGAGATTTTTATTTTTTTATTTATTTATTATTTTTGGTTGCGTTGGATCTTTGTTGCTGCACGCGGGCTTTCTCTAGTCGCGGCGAGCGGGGGCTACTCTTCGTTGCGGTGCACGAGCTTCTCATTGCGGTGGCTTCTCTTGTTGTGGAGTATGGGCTCTAGGCGCGCAGGCTCAGTAGCTGTGGCTCGCGGGCTCTAGAGCTCAGGCTCAGTAGTTGTGGCGCACGGGCTTAGCTGCTCCGCAGCATGTGGGATCTTCCCGGACCAGGGCTCGAACCCGTGTGCCCTGCATTGGCAGGCGGGTTCTTAACCACTGCGCTACCAAGGAAGTACTGTAACAAGAGATTTTTTAAAACTTGTTTTCTCTCCTTAACAAAGCAGATTTGGCTTACAAATTTTCACTTTCCCCTCATTGTTCCCAATCTCCCAACAAAAATAAAAGTGTTAAAGTTTATTATCTATGTAACATTTCTGTTTCTCTGTTATCAAGTAGGTATTTAAATTATAAGCTTTTTTAACATGGGAAATTGTGACGCCTTTAAGGTCTTTTCTAAGTTGTGTGGGATGCTCCCAGGGGATTTTGTCTCTTTTTTTTTTTTTTTTTTTTTTTTTTAATTAAGTATACCTCTCTGCTTCCTTTCAGGAGGCAGGAATATGCAAGACCATCTCCATCAACCAGATTGCTTCTGAATTCTTCCACTTTCAGAATCTTCCTGCCTCAGGTGACTCAGATGTACCTGGGAGCATCAGCTTCCCGGGAGATCTCTCAGGTAGATGCTTGGGGTCTCAGGTCAGAACCGGCCCAGCCAAGGCACAGGGGGTGGGAGGAGAGGGTGGCACCCAAAGCCCTGGATCTAGACTGGCCGGGAGAAGAATTCAAACAAGGGGCTCCCTGCCTGGGGCTGCCCTTGACAAGTGACTGGAATGTACGTGTTCCTGCATGAGTCTCTGCAGTGTTCAAAAAACACACAAGTCAACTGACAGTTTGTTAGTGATAAGGATAAAATACGAGATACTTCAAGAATGCTTTCTAGTTTATTATTCTTTCAAGGTGCAACAGAAATGAGAAAGAAATGGGGGAAAGGGGAGAGGAGAGGAGAGCTTGAAAAGAAAGGACATAGGCTTTGAGTAGCTACTGTGGACCAGGTGCTTTACATACCTGTCCCTCACAATCCTCCTAACTGTCCTAGGTCATCATTACTGTTCCCAGTAACAGGGAGGGCAACTATGGCTGAGTGTCTTTATGTGACTTGCACATGGCCCGGGGCTTACGAGCATCAGAGCTAGGTCTGTCTTTTTCTACCGTCCCTCCGTGATTTCAACTCCCAAAGTCCACTCCTTGCCAAGAGGTGACGTTGGGCGGTCACTCAGTGCCCTTGGTGAGGTCTTGTCTTAACACGCTAAGCAATTCCCTTCACACAGGAAGTAGGTGTCACCTCTCCTACCACCCTGGACCCTGGGTATCAACACAGTCCACCAGCATGAAAAACTTCAGCAGCTGAGAGTCTGAATTGGGGCCTCAGTGTCTCCTCAACACTCCCAAAAGCCAAAGAATTTTCTGGGCTCCCTCTCCCATGCATCCCAGGGGAGTCCGGCCAAGCTCCAGCCCCACAGGGGTTTCTTCAGGCTGAGATCAGGCCCTAGGGCGCTATGTGAGGGGTTTTAAGGCTTCCCTTCAGTGGTTCAGAGTAGTCTGAATTTTATAGGCTGCCACTTGAGTTGGTTTCCTACCATCCATGGGCAGCTGACAGCTGTCAGGGAGGCAAGCCTCCCTCTTGCCAACGGCCACTCCTGAGGCTCATTCACAGAGACAGGGACAGAGCCCAGACTGACAGACCGTTCTGGCTGTTTCTGTGAGGCCCCAGCAAACTGGGTTTGGCTGCCAATGGCCTCTAGAGTCTGCAGAACATGCAGGCTTCCCGAATACCATTGGATCAAGTTACCACGAGCTGGGCACGGGCCTGGTAAAAGACTGGCCCCTCCTGAGGATCGCTTTGTTTCCGCCAAATATGCTTTTCTTTCCTGCCACTAACACCTTTTGAGTTCTTCCCATGTGCAGAGTGGGGATGCAGAGCCTCTGGAATGTGTTCTGTCTCCACCGATACGGACAAAGCACAAGGAGCTTTGTCATTCATTCGTTCATCCATTCATCAGTCACTTATTCACTTATTCAACAGATAGATATTGAATATCTATTCCGTGAAAAGTACTATGTTAGGCAGTGTGGAAAATGAAAGGAGAGCTCACCAGAGGATCCTGCCCTCAAAAAGGTTAATAGAGGAGATAAGTCACGGATATAATTTCTAAAAGATAAGGTAAAATATAATTGTTGCAATGATAAAAGGAGAAGTAGAGTGGCATGTGTCCTGGGAATGGAAAGACATTACTGGCATTTGGAATATCGGGGAAGTTGTCTGGGAGTTTATTTCCCCAAAAGCAGACCCTGAGACAAAGATCTGAGTGTAAGTAGTTTATTGGTGGGGGAGAGGATCTCAGGAAGCACAGCGAGTAGAAGGCAGCAAAATGAGTAAGACCAAAACAAGATATTGTAATGAGTAGGTTACCATTATGAGCAGCTGGGGCTCACCTCCATGGGGAGCCACTGAAAGAGCCCTGAACACACCTCAGAATCATCGCAGTGAGGGAGGAAGAAGCTGGAGTGTTTTTCCCTCAACTCTCATCACTCAGGGTTGAAGGTAGCTCCTAGGACATTCACTCTCTTTGCCTGGCAGCTCAAACCCCAGCCTGTGGCCGGAGAATACTCTCCAGAGGAAGTTCCAGTGTTTACAGGACCCATCTGTGGGTCCTCTGGATGGGGTAAGGGAATGGGGTGGGGCATCTAGCCTGCGCTCCAAAAGTCTTCACGAAGAATCAGTACTTGAGCAGGGTCTGTCTTAGTTCGTTTGGGCTGCTATAACAAAAATACCATAAACTGGGTGGCTTATAAACAACAAATATTTTTTCTCACAGATCTGGAGGCTGGGAAGTCCAAGATCAAGGCTGGTTCTCAGCAGATTTGTTATCCAGTGAGAACCCACTTCCTGGCTCATAAACTGCCATCTTCTCGCTGCAACCGCACATGGGAATGACTAGGGAGCTGTCAGACCTCTTTTATAAGGGCATTAATCCCATCCATGAGGGCTCTACCCCTATGACCTAATCACCTCCCAAAGGCCCCACCTCTTAATGCCGTCACGTTGGGCATTAGGTTTCAACATACAAATTTTGGGGAGACAGAAATATTCAGTCCCATTGCAGGGTCTTAAAGGAAAGACAGTATTTGGCTTGTGGAGGGCAGGGATATTTCAGGTGAAGGAAGAGCCTCAACAAAGACACAGAGGCAAATAACCACAGGCTGTACAAAGGGAACAGTGAATAATTCAGCAAATCTGGACCTCGGGATACACATAGTGGGGCTGGGAGAAATGCAGTAGGGTAGGTATGAGAGAGCTGGATTATACATCAACGTGCTATAGGATCAATATGTAATGTGGATAGTTTGAAATAATTTTAGAAATGTAGATGACATTTTAAAAATTCAATCCCTGCATAAAGAACCTTACTCTATCTCAATGGCAAACTATTTGACTTGACCAAGAGGCAGGCTCAGATTGAATCTACCTTGTCTTTGTGGCTAAAATTGTGTCTTTGAGTGGCCTCCAATATTGATTATGAAGTGCTCTTGCTGGTGAACTACAGTTAATCTTTATGACCCACAGAAGATGCTTCAAAATATGTCAGTGGCATGGCTCTCAGCATTGGTAAACAAACACTTCAGGGCAATGTAAACAAGGCTGAATCTTACAGCCGAACCATAAATAACCCACTTCCTCCCTTATAGTTTGGGAATCGTCTTCTCTGAGTGTATCACCATTATACTGAGGTCTTGCCTCTGCCCCTTGGCTACTCTAGAACTAGAATCTCTCCCCACAGCCCAGCACCCACAGGGTCATTCAGCTCTCTGCAGAGAACTCCCACGCCAAGAATGACCAGTGCTGGGAGGCCAAGAGACTCTGACACACAGACACCTCCTGTCCAGGGACTTTCTGTCCCCAGGACTGTTGTTCCACCACATGTGTAAGGACGCAGATTTGGGGTAGAGGCTTCAGTGGGTGGATTAGAGAAGGGTTTAGAATCTCGGTCTTAGGAATTCAGGTTTTAGGTCCATAGCAGAATTGGGAAAGTTCCTTTTCTCATCAGGGTCAGAGACTACATATTCTCTGACACCTCAGGGAAATCAACCTTTTTTTTTGGTCTGCGTTGGGTTTTTGTTGCTGCGCGTGGGTTTTCTCTAGTTGCGGCGAGTGGGGGCTACTCTCCGTTGTGGCGCGCGGGCTTCTCATTGTGGTGGCTTCTCTTGTTGCAGAGCACGGGTTCTAGGCGCGCGGGCTTCAGTAGCTGTGGCACACGGGCTCAGTAGTTGTGGCTCATGGGCTCTAGAGTGCAGGCTCAGTAGTTGTGGCGCATGGGCTTAGTTGCTCTGCGACATGTGGGATCTTCCCGGACCAGGGCTCGAACCCGTGTCCCCTGCATTGGCAGGCAGATTCTTAACCACTGTACCACCAGGGAAGTCCCAAGCTTGCTTTTTTTTTTTTTTTTTTTTTTTTTGGCCATGCAGCATGCAGGATCTTAGTTCCCCAGCCAGGGATCGAACCCGTGCCCCATGCAGTGGAAGTGCGGAGTCCTAACCACTGGACCACCAGGGAAGTCCAAATCAAGCTTTTTTAAAAAATGACTTTAATAGAAAAATAAGTATCTATGTTCCTTAGTTCATGAAACTAAAACACGTCCCCAAAATGGGATGCAAAGATGAATTTCCCAAAGCTGAATCTTATTTTTAACTCAACACAGGAACCTTCTCTTTAAAGTTGTTTTTACTGTGTAAAATAAGAAACCATTGGTAGTATGAATTTTAACTTCCCTCACATCCAAACCACGATCATCTTATGTATCTGTTTGGTAATCTCAATGTTCTTTGGGTTTTCTTAGAATGGAGCATAAATGGAGCATTCAATTCAAAATTATGTTTATTGGGAAACTTTTGAAGGTGGGGAGTATGTGTATTACCTTGATTGTGGTGAAGGCATCACAGGTGTATGCATATGTCCAAACTCATCAAATTGTATACATTACATAGATGCAGCTTCTTGTAAATCAATTATACCTCAATAAAGCTATAAAATAAAATGTTGTTCTTCATTCATTTCAGCTCAACCCTTTATTGAGAGCCTGCAAGGAAGCGAGAAGCATTATGCTAACGAGTCAGTGAGGCAGAGGTGAATGTGGCACATTCCTGTAGGTTCAAGGGGTTATCATCCTTATTTTATTTTCACTGAATGTCATAGTGGGCATTATGTCATGACTACAGAAAAGCTGGAGTTTCTTAACGCAGTGCTGAAAGGGTGACAGTGGTAGTAATTTTACAAACTAATAAAAAAAATATTGACCTCAATAACTCTTCTTAGATTATTTGCAAAGAGTTTAAAACCATAAGAATAGGTCCATATTCATTTTCTTTCACTGAAATTGGAAAGCAACGTGTCAGATAAACAATAATCTTTACATTTTTATTGTCCCTTTCCACAGACATTCATAATTTTATTTCTTTGCAGGAATTTCTCACTGCATCTTGGAATTCTCTCCACAAGTCCAACTTCAGTTGCTTTTCAGACCACCCCCATTTCTTCTAATCATCTCAGATGATGATCAAATAAAATCAAAGTCCTTGGCTTTCCAAAGAGAAGCCATTAGGAAAGAAAGTAGAAAAATCCAGCGGGAATATTTTCCTAAAATTCCCATCAAAAGTGTGAGACACAGGCTGGCTTTCAGCCTCAGCACAACAGGTCTCCTGGCTGGGACAACTGGTTCTTCACTTGCAAGCCCAGGGACCCTCCCAGTTCTAATCCTGAGCTGGGGCAATAGAACTTAAGAAGGTCCCTTTTTGTGTCTGCTCTGAATGCATTATACAATATATCCCAACTTACTTACTTCTCCCAACACCCCCCAGAGCTAGTTGGCATTAGCTCAAAGGTAAGACACCTGAGGTTTTTACCAATGGTGAGTCAGTGGTGAAGCCAGGATTAAATCCAGGTCTGTCTGACCCCAAAGCCCATGCCCCTTCACCCGTACCACATGGCCAATGCTGGACCATACCACTCTCTTGTGCTAAGTGTCCAGCGTCTCTGAACCCTCACCTGGTGTCTGGTGCCCTGCTACCCACTGACCGGCTGCTTACTGGGTATTCAGATCACTGACTAACTCCTTCTCCTGGGATTTGCCTCTCTGCTGGGGCCCCCAGCTACCTTGTCTTGGATTCCCATTGCTGGCTGCATGGCTGACTCTGCCAGGCTATTTCCCTGCGCCTTGGAATCTCTCCTGCTCTGGCCAAACCAAGCCTCCCTCGGCTGCTGCAAGCAGACCAAGAGCCATTCCTGGCCTCTTCCCAGTTTCCCTCAATCTGCCCCATCTGCCTGTGAGCCCCTGATCCAGGGCAGTGTGAATCCCCAAAAAAGGACACGACACCAGAGACGGCAGGTAGTCGACTCTGTGATGGCACCATGTCCAAGAGGTCGAGCAAAAGCTGACTTCCAAAATAAAAATGAACAGGCTTTTGCCCAGAACTTTCTAGATTTCTAGCCTCAGACCCAAGAAAAGTATTCAACTTTCTCCAAACTTTACGTAGAATTTCATTTACCGCAGACACCCAGGGCCAGACTAGCAGTAACAAGAACTGGAGAACAAAAGCAATTTTCTTGAGTAGCAGTCGGCAACCTTTCCAAAGGGAGGCCCCATCAGGCCACTCCCCCTAATGCTCAGGCGTGCCTGGGCTGGGCGAGCAGGCGCCCACTCATCTCAGGGGGTGGGGAAGCATGCTGACTCTCAATGAAAACCACAGGCTGCAAGGTCCTACCCCAATTTAGAAGAGCATTTCTGTTCAAAGCTGGATCACTGCATCTCAGAAAGCACCCTGGCTTCCAACGGTCTTAAGCCATAGCTGTTGTAATAAAGGAGTCTGTTGAGCTGAGGCTATTCTCTAAATACCTCAGAGCATCCAAACAAACTATTTCCTCTTTAATGCATCTTAATACCCAGGTAAGAGAGATTGAATCAGGATGTTCCTTTTCCAGCGTGATCAGGACTCACACATTTTCTAGTATCAAGGAAGACAAAGCTCATGATTCACCTAAAAAGTCGTTCCAAAATGATTTCTTCCAAGTTGAAGGAAATGATGAAGAGGATTATATGGTCCTCAATATAGTCATGAGACTCCTGTAAGTACCAAGTTTCCTCAGTCCAAACATGCTTAATTTTTTTCTGATTACCAAGTATATATTTATGGTAGAAAATTAGAAAAGTACAGAAAACCACAAAGGTAAAACTTTAAATCAATCGTTATCCACTAACTCAGAGATAACTGCTATTAACATTTTAGTGAATATATCCCAGTGTTTTTTCTGTGCGTGTACATTTGTCTCACCTAGTTTTTTGTTTTTTACAAAAATGGAAACATTTTGTATAGACTGTGTGTATTCTGTTTATTTTACTTAATATCTCAAACAATTTCCCATGACATTAATTTTTCTTCTACAACATAATTTTAATGGTTGTATAATATTTGCTGTTGGATATTTAAGTAGTTTCTAATTTTCTCTATTAGAAATAACATCAGTAGTAAAAGTTCTCGTGCATAAATCTCTTTGTGCATCCCTACTTATTAGTTCCTTATGATAAATCCCTTGAAGTAGACAAAGTCAGAGAGTATGAATGTTTTTAAGATTTTGGTTTATATTACCAAGTTGCCCGTCAAAAATTGTACATATTTGTAGACTATGCTCTATTCCTTGTACCTTTGCCAATAGGGGGCATTTCCACTTTTTTGCCAGTTTAATAGGTGAAATTGAGAGCACACTGTTTTAATTGGCATTTCTTTGTTTATTAGTGAGCTTGGACATTTTATCATATGCTGTTTGGATATTTGCTTAAATATTTATAACTTTTATTCATTGTTTATATTATGGTATTTATCTTTTCCTATTTATTTTTAAGAGCTCTTTATGCATTAAAAATATCCATCTTTGGTCTACCATATTTGTTGCCAGGATTTCCCACAGGCTAACATTTGCTTTTTAATATCACTTAGGATATTTACATTAGTTATAATTTATATGCCATTTGGAAAGGGCTCCAAGTAAGAAGTAAGAAACTTTCTACATATAGACCCTAACATCCACTGATGGGAGCAAGGCACCACATCACACAAGTTCAGGGGCTCTAGTTAGGTTGGAAGTGATTTGAACAGCACCCACCAGGTACGCAGTGGTCCTGGATTCCAAACACATTGTCCATAGAGATTGTAAAGGAAAAAAAGCAGCTGAGACTTAGTCTGAGCTCCTACCTGGCCAAGTTGATTTCTGACCAATGACACAGGACAGGATGCAACAAACTTTTCCTGTAAAGGGCCAGACAGCAAATAGTTTAGGCTTTGTGAGCCATACAGTCTGCCACCACTACTCATCTCTGCCATTGCAGCATGACAGCAGCCATAGACAGTACACAAATGAGTAGTTTTGTCTAAGTAAAACTTTATTTACAAAAACACTACAATCTCAATTTCATGTAAGTTTCACATCTCACAAAATATTATTCTTCTTTTGATTTTTTTCAGGCTTTTACAAATCTAAACACCATTCTTCTCTCACAAGCCATACAAAATCAAGTAGTGGGCCAGATCCGGCCCATGAGCATTAATCAGTTGGCCAACCCCAATGCAGGATGAATGTCTGGTTCATACAGATCTACTAGAGAAGCCTGAGGAAAGGGACATGTTTTAATTAGTGAGAAGAAGAGATGTGTACCACTTCCATGTAGGATCTTTAGACGCCATCACACGGCTGCACCATATTACCTCTTGCCTCACTCCCAGCAATACCCCTGCTGCTCAGCCTGGATCTCAGAGTGAAGATATATGGAGCAGGACCACAGTCAACCTGCGATGAACATAAAACCTGATTGAGAAATAACCCTTTGTTGATACAAGCCACCAAGATTGGGGGATCACTTTGTTACTGCCCATATTTTAGCTTATGCTGACTGATACATACCTGAAGAGATTATTTTGTGTTTGTATTTGCTTAGCGCCTATGGGCATTTGAGTTTAAAAGTTTTAAGTCATGTCAGCTTTAGTTTCTTCAGCTATAAATTTGCAATACTCTGTATAGTTAACAGGTTATTATGAGGATAAAAATGAGATAAGATATGTGAAAATGCTTTATAAATTACAAAGCACTTTAGAAAGGTTTTTATTATGTTTATTATCAAAAAGCCATAAAATAAGACAGATTTTACAGAGTTCTACTATAGAAGTGGAGGTACTATGGTCAGGGAGGGATTCAAGATAATTCAGATCACAGAATTTTTTCAAGACAAAGTGGTATTTGAACTAGATGCTGAAAGACTGGCAGGCTGCTGGTAGCAGCATGAACAAATGCAGTAGGGATGGCCCTACCTTGGCTCAGTCTTGAATTCCCTTTGCCCCTGCCCTGGTTTGACGTCCTAAGACTGGTATCTGTTCATTAAGTAAATGAACAGATAAACACACAGGTAAACAGTGTGTAACAGAAGAGGACTCTGAAATGTTCACTCTGAAACCTGATGTTATGTTTCAAATTATTTCATTTTGACTCAGAGTGAAGGCAGCCAGAGGAGTTAGCTACACAATTGCTCTTTTAACAGTCCTGGCCACCCTTAGCACATTTAATTATTTCATAATTACTCCTCCTTACGCCCAATGTGGAAATGATATGCAGATTATCGATCTTTAGGATGAACACAAAAGAAAAGCAGTCATCACTCTCTGTCCCCAGCAGTTCTCCTCCCTTTATCACGAGGACAAACAGCTCTCTCTGGGCAATAAGGAAAGTTGAGGAAAAGCCTGGAGGCCAGAAGAACCAGGGGTATGAGCTTGGAGACCTCACAAAGGGCACAGGCACAAAATGCTTACACATTTCCAGAAAGAGTTCACCTTCTAAGCCTGTGAGCCACAACTACTGAGCCTGCGCTCTAGAGCCCGCGAGCCACAACTACTGAAGCCCGCGCGCCTAGAGCCCGTGCTCCGCAACAAGAGAAGCCACCGCGGTGAGAAGTCCGCGCACCGCAACGAAGAGTAGCCCAGGCTCACCGCAACTAGAGAAAGCCCGCACGCAACAATGAAGACCCAACACAGTCAAAAATAAAATAAATTAAATAAATAAATTAAAAAAAAAAAAAGAGTTCACCTTTGGTTTATCTCACCCAGATGCACAAATGACAAATGCTCCCTAAGACACCCAAATGCTCAGTTAGCAAAAGTCCTGCAAAACTCAAATTCTGTGAAAGTCAAAAACACTTCAGCATAATTTTTTCTTCCTTTCAATCCCCCATCGGAGCTCACTTTCACATTATAAAAATAAGCATGAGCTGAATCTACTGAACCATCGGTGACTAGGCACAAAGTGGGTGCTCGCATCGCTGGATTTCACCCTTACGTCTGCAGTCAGAGCTCGAGCCTTTCCAGAGTCGGTGCTCTGCACTTAGTGAGGCGATCAACGGGAACTCATGGCAGCTGACAGGACAATGACACGGATAACACTGACATACCCCAGGCTAACTCCTGAGTCCCGTGGTCACCCACATCATCCCAGAAAGAAAGGGAAAGCCCTGCTCAGAGCGGCTGCTGCTTGTGACCGTTGACTCTTTGTTCCTGCAAGAACCCTAACTTTCTGCGACTCTAAAATCTTACTATGGCTTTATAGAATTATTTGAGGAAAATAGAATTTGGGTAAGACCAGAAATGCATAAGTGTCTGCTTATATTCAGTATTAAATCTCAGAACTTGCCTATTACAAGAGACACCAGGAGCATCCCAACTGCCCATGAAGAGAACCACTTACCTCTTTTGTGGTTCTTTTAAGAGTCAGCAAGTGTAACACAAAGCACTCAGCCCCTTATCCTTCAGTATCTCTGACCAAGGGACCATTATGTTCATTCAAAGCCTCTTCCCTCCTGAAGCTTATAATCTAGTTTGGGAACAAGACAAAGAGATGAGTCATTAAGAAACAGCATCAGACTTGGGCGGCAGCACAAAGCAACTTCAAGGCTGTCCAGGCTTGACTGACTGAGGAGCAGTTCTCCAATAATTCAGAGCAAGAGAGAAATCTCGATGGTCTGGAGTGGCCATGAGGATGTCTGGGTAGAAGGTAGGACTTGATCCAAGGGTGGATGGAATTTTTTTCTTTATGAAGAGATGGGCAGCCAGCATTCACAACATGCCCAGTAGACCCAGAGTCTCAGAGGAGGAGTGTGCCTGGTGACCTCAGGGACAGTAGGGCCACATCTGAGTTGTACCCAGAGATGAGTTGTGCAAAATAAGACTGAAGAGACAGGTTAGGGACAAACTGTGAGGGGCCTAGAATGCCAGACTATGGGGTTCAGAAGCCAGCCTAAGTGTGAGCAGCTAGCATGACCCTCTACTTGGATCTGTAATAGACATTAGCGGTTAAGATCCCAGCCTCAGTTTCTCAGCCTTTAAAATGGGCATAATAACAGTGCCTAACTCATGGTAATATATATACATGTATGTATATATAATATATATGTATATCAAAATACATACATTTATATAGCTTATATATCTAAGCTAATATATACAGTATATATGTATGTATACTGCTAATATAATATAATATGATATATTATATAGCTTAGAACAGGGGGCCTGGCAAGTAATAAGTTTTAGGTATGTTATTATTTTCTTATTTTTGGTGAGATTCATCAACCCACCTGAAGAGTTTCACGCTCTTTGGACATGGTTAAACAGGCATATTTAATTCATTCTTTGGATTTTATAGACTAAAAATAAGTATGATTCTCTTGGCCCACGACAGCTAGACATCTGTTTCCTAAGTGTACCCTAAAAAGAAAGAAGGCATCGGGCGGAATAAAGGTCAGCAATCTCAGCGCCACCGAGCAGTCAGCCGCAGTGCCGAGTCTTGCGTCTTCCGCGCCCTTCCCCTGGCAGCCGGGAACTGAGAAGCCTGCCCATTAGAGCGCCCGAAACAGTGATTAAGATGGACATCCTCTGAAACAAATCGGAAACTTTTTCTAAAGGGGGAAAAGGCTGAACTTCCACAGTATAAATATTACTAGATGGCCTCGGGCTCAGATGCCATTTACAAACTCCTCAAGCTGCGCTCTCGCAATTTATGACATTTAACAGAGCCACTGGAGAGAGCTTCAGTCCTGCCTTCGCTCCGGAGCCAAATATTAGCCTCCTTGTGTTAATGAGGCCGAGTCAGGGAAGAGTAAGACAGGAGATCATTTGAGTGACTTTGCTTGTTAACTTTCAGCCCCTTCTCTTCCCCAGCACTCCTCTCCTCTCTCCCTGCTCCAGAGAAAGCTGAGCGCTCTCAGGGCGAGGACTCAGCGCGCCCCCTTCCGCAGGCACCAGTACTGGAGCCGTAGATGGCTCTCCACCACCCCAAGTGTCCTGGGCTGCTCTATCCCCAGACCCAGGGCACAGCTGGGAAGGGAGGAAGCAGGCACGGGGAATGCCAGCAGGGCCACTGGCTTCATCCAGGGCTCTGTCTCCACTAACCTCCCTCACTCCAGCCCGGAAAGGGGTGTGGCTCTGCTGAAAACAACTTTCAGCCCTCCAGCATGGGAAGATCTGAACTTGTACACAACATGTTCTGACCAAGGTCCACATCCGGACAGGAGGCTACTCATTTGCATCAGCCACAGACGCCTCTCCTACACTCCAGCCCTGACCTTCTCTTGGGCAGGGCAGTTACGCTCTCTAGGCTTAGGGTCGTCAGATTTAGCAAAAATGAATAATTTTTAATATGTATTCCCATGCAATATTTTTGATATACTAAAATTTTTTTCTTTGTACATTTGAAATTCAGATTTGATTGAGCATCCTGCTATTTATCTGGCAGCTCTATCGAGACCTCAGTTTCCTCATCTCTAGATGGAATATTAAACTAGATCAGTGATTTTTCAGACTTTTTAAAGAACGAAGGTCTCCTGTCAAAAAAAAAAAAATGTCTTGGGGACTTCCCTGGCAGTCCAGTGGTTAAGACTCCGTGCTTCCACTGCAGGGGGCACAGGTTCGATCCCTGGTCAGGGAACTAAGATCCCACATGCTGCATGGCATGGCCGAAAAAAAAAAAATCTTTCCCAGAAGCACAATGTATGGAATAGTTAGAACAGAGCTGCTATGGTTGAGGCAGAGGTGGACAGCCAGAGCCCTCCCCCTACCTTTTGCTGAACCCAGGTCCGCATTGGGTTCTGTTTCAAAACCAAGGGAGCAGACAATCTGTCCCACCCTTCTAATCCCTTCTGTCTCCACCAGCCCAGGCTTCTGGTGTCCTTCACAAATGAAGATCCTACAAAACTTCAGGCCACCCATGTCTGTTTCTCAGCCACTGGAATTCTTCACAGGTACACTGTCGTGGAGGTAAGGGGATCATCTTCAGATTCACCGGGTCCTGATTCCAACCTCCAAACCCATGAGACGTGGGCTAGGCCCCTCCTCCTAGACTCATGCCATGAAGATGAAGCACCTCAGAGACTACGCGTACTACGGGGGCAGGGGTGCACCAGCCAGGCTGTGTGTGGCTACAGGGAAAGCATGGCCTCCGAGACCAGCACTGCCACTGTTCAGCTGGGAGAACTTGGGACTTAGCCTCTCTGAATATCCGTTCCTTGATAAAGGGTGACTTTTTAAATAATCAGATAAGGTATATAGAAGAGTTTCATGAATAAAAGAAGCCAGAACTTCCCCCCAAAAGAGTACAACATTGTATGATTCCATTTATATGAAACTCTAAAAAATGCAAACTAATCTATAGTGACCAAAGGAGATCAGTGTTTGACTGGGGATGGGGTGGCAGGGAGGGACCATCAGGGACACCAGGAGACGTTTTGGGGTGATGGGTATGTTCGCTATTTTGATTGCGATCATGGTGTTATGGTCGTGTACATATGTCAAAACTTATGAAATTGTAGTCTTTCTTTTTTTTTTTAATTTTTTTTATTTATGGCTGCATTGGGTCTTTGTTGCTGCACGCGGGCTTTCTCTAGTTGCGGTGAGCCGGGGCTACTCTTCGTTGCGGTGCATGGGCTTCTCATTGCGGTGGCTTCTCTTGTTGCAGAGCACGGGCTCTAGGTGCACGCGCTTCAGTAGTTGTGGCACACGGGCTTCAGTAGTTGTGGCTCAAGGGCTCTAGAGTGCAGGCTCAGTAGTTGTGGCGCACGAGCTTAGTTGCTCCGCAGCATGTGGAATCTTCCCGGACCAGGGCTCGAACCTGTGTCCGCTGCATTGGCAGGCGGATTCTTAACCACTGTGCCACAAGGGAAGCCCTGAAATTGTAGTCTTTAAATATGTGCAGTTTACTGAATGTCATTTATCTCTTAATAAAGCTATTTAGAAGGAAATAAATAAGCCTTAAATGTTAAAAAAATATTATCATTGTTATGCTTATTTTTATCCTGGTTTTGAGGATTCCTCCTGGGTTTGAGGATTGTCATTTTCTCCCTAGAGCTAAGTGTGTTTCTTTTCCTTTTTCTTTTTTTAAAATTTATTTATTTATTTTTATTTTTGGCTGCCGTGAGTCTTCGTTGCTGCGTGCGGGCATTCTCTAGTTGCGGCGAGCGGGGGCCACTCTTCCATGAAGTGCGCGGGCTTCTCATTGCGGTGGCTTCTCTTGTTGCGGAGCACGGGCTCCAGGTGCACGGGCTTCAGTAGTTGTGGCACACGGGCTTAGTTGCTCCACGGCACGTGGGAGCTTCCCGGGCCAGGGCTCGAACCCGTGTCCCCTGCATTGGCAGGCGGATTCTTAACCATTGTGCCACCAGGGAAGCCCCAAGTGTGTTTCTTAACAAAAACAAAATTTCAAATTCATGTGACCCTGCATATGCCCCTGGCTCATGGAATATCACCTCAGAGGTACAAAGGACTCTGCACGTCATCTAGGCGGACACTCTAGCGAATCCACCCTTTCCTCCTCCCCCTCCCCTGCATCCAAATCCTATTGATTCTGTCTCCTACGTCTCTGATACCTCTCCTCCTTCTTCTACCTCCACCATCCTCACCTGGTTCGGACACTACCCTGTCCTTCCTGGACCACTGCAGCAGCCTCCTGATGGACTTCACACTCCCCAGTCTTGCTTATCTCTCTTAGCTACACTTCAGCTAGAGTGATCTTTTTAAATGCAAATATAATCACGTCCCTCTGCTGCTTAAACCTTAAGGTGGTTCACCACTGTCCTTAGAACAAGACACAAACTCTCTACCGTGGTCTTCAAGACCCACATGATCTGGCCCTTACCCACCTGTCCAGCCACGGCCTGCACCGCTCTTGTTTTCTCTGTTCCAGCCACTTTGGACTTCTTTATATGGACGTGATCCTTCTCAACCCCAGCTCTTCCTATGTCTCCCATAAGCTATTCCCTCTGCCTGAAAGATTTTCTACCATCATTCCTCTAGGCAGCTCATCCTTTGGGTTTCAGTAGAACTATCACTTTCCTGGAGAAGCTTAATTAATTCTCTAGACAAAGTCTGACCCCCCATTTTAAGTCTCCAGTGCACCTCCAGTGGCAGAGCTTGGGTTAGCTTCCTGTTGTACCGGCTCCCGTTCTGATGACTGTTCCACCAGGCTGATCACCATCACAAGCCCTGCAGGGGCAGCTGGTGTTCAAATGCCACCTCTTTGGTGCAGATGCACACTTGCATAAACTTCTGGAAAGGAACTTTACAATATGGATCATGAGCCTTTAAAATATCTGTACTTTCCTATGACAAGGAAAGAATGTGTCGATGAGTGGTCTTTTTGATAATTATCTTTTTTATTGTAAATGAATACCTTCCCTTTCTGAGTTTAATGTTTATGCTCTCTAACTCACTATCTCCACTTAGGAAACACATCCTAAGGAAAAGATCTAAATGGTGAGCAAAAGTTTGTGGAGAAAAATGTTCATATAAAATAGAAAAAAAGTGAGGTAGCCAAAGTATGATGATGGTGAAGTAAATTAAGATGTATCCATAGATTAGAATATTAAACAGTAATTTTGAAAAGCTGTCGCATGTTTATGGTTTTTAATGATAGGAAAAAAAATACTTGTGATTAAGTGAAAAGGTAGGGTTTATTTTACCTATTCCATTTTATTACATCTCATATAACTTAGAAATGTCCCACTAAAACCATCTCTAATTTGGGAAGGAAACTGACACAAGATAGCCAAGAATTTGACTTGTGGAAGAGAATGACAGTGGCAGATCATCATTATTATTATTTAGCGGAAATAATATCCATACATACAACGTACATCGCTGAGCACATTTTCAGTCATATCAAATATCCCTCACATCCTAGCTGCCAGAGTCCCCGTGAATTGCTTACACAAAATCTTCGAACAACTAACCCCAGCATGATCCCCTTGAGGCAAGCAACTGAGTGAGATGACAAGAACGTATGTCGAATTCCTCGAAGCTACCCCACAGGCAATTTTGGTTCTTCCAGACCTGTTACCCGAAGTCTGGCACACTAGAGCCCCCATGTAACTAAATTGAGGATATTTCATCTTTAAAATGAGTATTCAGTGGGGCTCACTGGGACGCCCTCATAACCAAAGGGGGATATTTTAATCCTGCCCCCTGCCTTCTGCATCAGTGCCTAACAAACGACTAATCACCTTCCTGTTTCCCTGCGAGGAAATACATGTTTTGCCAGGCGAAACTGCCTTTAATTCTGTTCTTGATAAATAGATTAAAGATGTTATTAATAGCGTAAAGATTTAGGGAGTGTTGTTTATTTGATTTACTGTAGAAAATATCCAAGAACTAAGAAGCTGCTTGGTGTTGCAGGCGGAAATTGTGTTTTAGAGTAACAGAGGCCTGGATTCAAATCCTGGCTGAGTGTCTTTTGAGATATTTAGCCTGGCTAAGCCTCAATTTCCTCATAAAATAATGCTCAAGTACTACTTTGCCAGGTAGCGATGAATTTAAGCCTTGTCCAGTGTCCAGCACATTGTGGAAACATAATAAATTGTTTGTGCATGAATGGCCTTAAAATGCTGAGCAGAGTTGCCCTTCCGGGTCCATCAGTGCTTCCCAAGTGTTAAAGTGCATAAGGAAGCCTCTTGGGATCCTGACAAAATGCAGATTCTGATCCATTAAGTCTGGGATGAGGTTTCCGAACAGCTCCCAGGTGACACCAACGCTGCTGGTACACAGACCAAGCTTTGAGGAGCGAGGTTTTACATCACTGGTTCTCAAACCTGGCTACACTTTGTCAAGGAAATTTTTTAAATACTGATGACTGGGTCCCACCCCCAAGATTCTCATTTAGTTGATATGGAGGTGTGGCCTGAGCCTTGAGATTTTTTTTCTTTTTCTTTTTTTTTTGGCCATGCCACATGGCATGCAGGATCTTAGCAGGATCTTAGTTCCCCGACCAGGGATCGAACCCACGCCCCCTGCAGTGGAAGCACAGAGTCTTAACCACTGGACCGCCAGGGAAGTCCCAGCCTTGGGATTTTTAAAAACTTCCTAGGTGATTCTGAGGTGCACCCACGCTTGAAAACCGCTACTCCATACAGTATATGCTTAATAAGTAGGACCTATTATAAATTTGATGAGGATCCAGATGATTGTGATCATGCTTAGGTAACAATATAACATACTGTAATACTATTCTATGATAAATAATATATACTATGCTGTATAAAGAGCAGAGAGAACCAAGTAACTCAGCAGGTAGGTCTTAATTTGCCAAAATGCAGAAGAGAATGGACCAATCAGAGTCTATACAGAATTTAGAGATTGCTAAACTTTAACTACTCTAAATGAATTATATGCAATGCTTTAAAGAAGAGTGCTTTTTCTCAAGGGTGTCTCTTCAGACGTATTCCAGTGCGTAGTACACATAGGGAGGTTTCCATCCTATCTTGTTAACTAAAATGTTTGGGTTTCTTTTAACTGTTGCATTCTCATTTCCAACAGAGAGTGGGAGCACGAGACACATGATACAATAGGGAAAATGTCGAGGCAGCATTTTCAAACATAATCATCCAAATGCGAAGGGACATGCAGTTCAGAAGAAACAGAGTAAGATGATATAGCAAGGAGAGAAGGGAGCAGGTGACGCAATCTGATGTGACGCTGACATGCCAGATCAAAGACTTTGACGGGTGAGAAACATTTCATTTGGGAATCAAGTGAACTGTTATAAAGTTAAGAGCGAGAAGGACGACTGTGGAGATAATAGGACTGGCTTTCAGCCACCACATCTAAGGACTTTGCCCAGAGGGACTATTCAAGTGCTCGTTCAGAACACACTGTCTGGAAGCATAAATGAAAGTGTCCAGGGTTCCGGTGGGGTCTGCTTGTCTTTAAATGTCTCCACCCCAGTCCTGGAACCTCTGACCTTCCTGAGTATGTCACCCAGATTCCAACAATCTTCCTCAAAAAGGCCCAATCTCCTCTCCCTGAGAGATTTATGTATTCTACCCACTCGCTGAGTTTAGCACTTAATTTGCATTTAGCACTTGCTTTTGGACTCACTTATTATCTATGGCACTGATTTTTTTTTAATTGAGGTATAGTTGTTTTATAATGTTGTGTTAGTTTCTACTGTACAGCGAAGTGGAGTTCCCTGTGCTATACAGCAGGTTCTTATTACTTATCTATTTTATACATATTAGTGTATATATGTCAATCCCAATCTCCCAATTCATCCCACCACCCCCCCCACTTCCCTCCTTGGTGCCCATACATTTGTTGTCTACATCTGTGTAGGCCACTAATTTCTAAGTTAAAAAAATTTTTCCTGCACCATATTTTCAAATTATTAGATGTCTTTTCATACTCCTTTAAACCTAATAATTTTATTATGTCTTCTTAATTTAACTCTTTCTACCACTTTACTGTTTGGCAGAACAAATCTGCCACTTTAAAGGAACTAATTTTAAACAATTCATTTGCAAAGCTGAGCAATAATTGCCCACTGAGGAGTCTGAAGAGAGAACATGGAATGGCTTTCTCTCTAGGCTTGTCACTCTCTGAGGTTGCCTGAGTTGGGCAAGACATTTATTCTTTTGCACCTTGTTTTTTCCATAAGTGTTTTCCATAAGGGTATTGAAAATATGAGAGATTTTGATAGAATGACACAAAGTTTCTCAGAAGAATACAACATTAGAATTTATCAAGACCAAAGTAGGAGTAGAATTAATATGAACCAATTGTACAACTTCGAAGGAATCTGAACATATCTGAAACAATAAAATTATGTTTACATTGACCAGATCCAGAGTCTTAATAAAGTTCAAAGAATACCATGGAGTTAATAATAATTGGATTAAAAATGTGAAACTATATATTTTCATAATGGTGATCAGAATCATAAAAGAAAGAATAAAAAACTGAATTGAAGCCTCTGGCTTATGTGGGCAAATGAGAAATCTCAGTAAAGTACAACTAGACAGAGCGGCTGGAAGGGTCTGACATCAGGGAAGAATGCCCCACACCTAAATTCACTCAATGGAGTTGAACGAGAGATCTAGTTATAAGCGCTGGGAGGAAACACAGCCTGACAGGTGCAATATCGTCTCTAAAGGGTATAGTCAGAGAAGATGATGCCTGACACACAGTAGGTACGCTTGGATGGATGGATGGATGGATGGATGAGTGGGTGGGAGGATGGGTAGATGGGTGAATGAAAGGGTGGATAGGAGGTTGATGGGTGGATGAATGCATGGACGAATGGGCATTCAGATTCAGAGTCCAAAAAGAGATAGCATGCTACCTAAAAGGCAGCTAATCAGGGGATAAAAGGGACACAGGAGAAACCCAGCAGCCTTGACAGGCAGGCAGCATCAGAGCTATCCATCTGCAAATAGAAGGTATTCAGGGAGAGAGAATGAAAAGAATCCTCACCCTGAAGAAAGAAAAATAAATGGCAGATTGTTGAAACAATAATTTATAACAGGCAAATAATAAAAAAACTAAACTCTCCAGTGAAAATGCCAACAATTGGGTCTTGAGTGCTAGACAGAAGCTCAGTTATCAGACGTAAGGCACAGGGTAAGATGGATGTCTCAGGACTGGCACAGAACTTCAGTTATCAGAATCAGCGCATGAGGTCAAAGCTGTACCAGCACCAAAGGCCACTTGATGCTCAAACCTGAAACTCCTTAAATCCCTCTTGCTTGCAAGTGGGATTAGTCCTTGAGCCCAGGGCAGAGCTGAGACTACAGGTGTGTTCAGGAAGACCCAGCCTTGGGGAGAAGAGACAACTGTGGCTGGAAATCAGACAACCTGGGAAGCAAAGAGGACCCTAATAACTCCAGTGAAGAGAAAGGAGAACTGAGATGAAGTTCCAGAAAAATGCAAACATCAAATTCCACGGACCTTTCCAACAGTCATCTGAAAGCAGACCAACACCGTTGTGGTTGAGAGCTTGAATCCTCATGTGGTCCCACTTCTATGTGCCGCCATTACACTAGTAACCTGGTAACACCAGCGCCACCAGCCACTAATATTCCTTGACTTCTCTTCTGTGCAAAGAGCCCTGTCCCAGGTTTCCATCAGGAAAGGGAATTCCTTTGATTTAGAATAAACTGATGACAGGAATGGTAAGACTGAGCAAAGATGATGTGAAAAATAGCCAAGGATTTTTCTTTTCCAAAATCAAAACAGAGACCATACATTCGAGTAGCAGGGACTTCTGCCACCTATTAAAATTGATGGGAGGGACTTCCCTGGCGGTCCAGTGGTTAGGACTCTGCGCTTCCACTGCAGGGGGCACGAGTTCGATCCCTGGTTGGGGAACTGAGATCCTGCATGCCGCTCAGCCAAAAAACAATTTTTTTAATTAAAAAATAAAAATTAAATTGATGGGAAGGGTCCATTTGGACTCACGGATATACCACTTGCTGCAATCAAAGCGCCAGTGTGCAGAAGGCACTTCCCTTTCCAGCCCAGGTCCAGTCCTCTTATGCCCTCATCCAAGTTGGCCTCCGTGGCTGAGCCTCTCTCCAGCCAAAAAAGGCAAAGCTGAAGAGCTGAGGTCACTGACTCGGTGCCCCGGGATGGAGGCAGCTTGCTCTCATGGAGGGCAGCCCCTTCTCCCATCCTTCCACCTGCAGTTCTGAGGAGCCTTCTCCACATCAGCATTCTGAAGGTGTCCTCTGACGTGCGGTGGCATTGAGGCTGAGCAGCCGTTTTGATTGGAGTCCATTCCATATATTTCGCCCCCAGCATTGCCTCCAGCCCCTCGCACTTGCTTAAGTGGATCGTTTGCTGCTGAGGTTTGCTGGGAGCGTCAGTGAGATGTGACAGTGCTGCCTTTGCTTAGCAAATAACCCTGGTTTCAAAGAAGAGAGGCAAGCTGCCTTGTAAACCCAGAGCCGCAATGGCGGATTCCAGAAGGAAGACTCGACTTTCCAGAGCCAGGGTCTGTGGGACCTCATCCCACAGCTCTGTGAAGCGCCATCCGGCAGCATCCTTACCCCTGGAGCGGAGTGTCGGTAACAAAGGAAAGGAAGTGCTTCCCTAAAGTCTGGCTCCCTGCACTGAGAAAAGTGGAAAAAAAAAACTGCCTGAATTCTGAATGTTAATAAGCTGGCAGTCACTGGTCTGTCGTTAGAGAGTAGGAGAGTACCCCCATATACTAATGGAAGATGCCTGTATCTTCCACACCACAGCACCCTTGGTGCTGGCAATGATGCCAAGGAGATCTCACCCCAGGGAACCACTCCTCCAGCCCTGCCCTCCATGCTCTTTCAAAGAAGAATTTGGCTGGACCACTCATGCCTCCTTCCCGTGAAAAAAATTCTCATGTGTGTCAGGGCCTGGAACTCAAGACAGAGCAACTTTATTCCATTCACTTCCACTTCCTTGAGAGCTTGTCCTAGCTTGAACCACTAACACCATCCTCTTTTTCTGCCCCTCCTCCTCCCCTCTCGCCCTTCTTGGATTCCCTAAGGAGTAAAGCAGGGTTAGGGAGGCAGGACAAAGAAACTAAAGGGATGGATAAAGTTGGAAGTGGAGACCAACCCAATTAATTTTCACCACTGTTGGGGACTTCCCTGGCAGTCCAGTGGTTAAGACTCCACGCTTCCACTGCAGGGGGTTCAATCCCTGGTCAGGGAACTAAGATACTGCAAGCTAGCTGTATTGACAGGCCCTTCCGTGTCATCCTGGCAGAAAGCTGGAGAATGGCAATGCCTACCTCGCATGGCTGTTGAGGGAATTAATGATATAATGAACGCGCAGAGCCCAGCAGGCAGTAAGCACACAATAAACGGTAGCAGGTATCATTGTTTTCTCCCCGGACAAGCCATGCACACCAGCAACCTGCATATCATTGTTACTGTCTCTGTCACTGGCTACCACAAGTACCACACACAGCTCAAGCTCAGCAGACAGGGCAGAGGCAGCGTCACTCCGATCTGGCTGCCTTCAGCTGGCACCCCTGGAAAGCAGGCAAACTGTTCTTATCGAGGCGAGGTGAGCCCCAGAGGACAAGCTTTGCCATTGGAGAGGACTGACCTTTAAGCTGAAATGGAAAGGAAACAGAAGTCCTTTTCAGAGTTCAAAGCATCCAGGTACCTCTCCTATCCCTTTTGTAACACTGCCCAGTATTTGCAGTTACAGGCTGGCTTCAGAGAGCAATGCTGTAGTTCCAAGGACACACTGCATCAATTTCTGACCCACCTGAAACCACATAAGTGCCCAAGAATATCCCAGACCCTGTAAGATTTACAGACCAATTTTCTAAACCAAAGTGGTTTGCATAGGCTTTGGATAAGAATCTGAAAGCATGTTTCCTTATCTAAACTGGACCACTTTAAAAGAAGAAGAAGATACAATATTAGCTTTCTAGGGAGTGGTTTGCAGCAATACAAGACCAAGGAAAACTATCATCTGGAAAATTAGTGTTAAAAATCAACAGTTCCTCTACAGGAAAGACATGAGGCTGCATTTCATAGAGCTTGGGAGTATATACCTGAAATCACTACCGTGATACAAAAATCACCAATTGAACTCCAGTGGTATCATTTATTTGGACCCTGACCACTATCTCCCAGGTTATGACAGAAGGGATGTGATAAGAGGCGATATCGCCTATCTGAATAGTCACGGGGGGTGGTTGGAGGTCATAAACCTGCAGAGGTGTTCACTTCCCATTACAGTCCGTAACTGCTCTCACCATGGAGGGCATGGTGGTCCTGGGCCCATGAGTCTCAGATGGAATGGAGACACTGAACGCTATGCAGCTAGAGCAGAAGCCAGACATTTCCTGGGTATAATCTCCCCTTTAGTCAGTCAGTATTGAGTGCTCCTAGGATGAACAGCATTTTACTGGGAGCCTAGAAGCATATTCTTAGAATTAGAAGTAACCCCACACTACTTAAGATGTTTACCATATTGAACTGGGAAAATGAAAGTCTTGCCGGGTAAGAATGAAAATAAATAATATCCTTAAGTGGCGAAGAGTCTTCAGATACAGATTTTTCGAGTATTTCTCATCTTTGTTGACCATCTGAGGTTTTTCAAACATCACTTTGATCTTCAAATGTATTGTGGGCTATCATGGCATCTGTCCACATCTCAAAGCAGTTTCAAAATTAGCAAATTCCCTATTTCCCCCAGAAGGAATCTCTGAGACCATTTTACAGGTAACCTGGAAAGATGGAATCCCAGCACCCCTGAGGGAGGGGAGTGTCAGGTGAGGAATGTTTAAGAAAATATCTGAGGTCTATTTGGCACAAAATAAATAGACAAAAACCTGACACGGTTCCCCCCATTGCCTCCCACGCACCTGCCTTCTGGAAGGACATGTCCTTTCACAGAGAAAATGTCCAAGGTAAGAGCCGTCCAGAGGAAAGGGCTCCTTTAGCAGGGCCCTCTGCATCACCTCCGAGCTTCACCTACTTTTCTCCATCCTGAAAACTTGCCTCATTTTTCTCCTTTCCACCCCGTCTTCCTTGGACAGGGCAGCATCAGCAATACTTGGGCACTTGTTAGGAACTCAGACTCTCGGACCCCATTCCAACCACTAAACAAGCATTTCTCTTTTTTCAAGACCTCCATGTAATTTCCTTGCACGTAAAAGTCTGAAAAGCCTGTGCTACGTCATAGTCTCTCCATTCCTCAACCCACTTGGCCCTCCCGAGTCCTCCCTCTTTTTTTTTTTTTTTTTTTTAAATGAATTGACATGTTTTATTTATTTATTTATTTATTTTTGGCTGTGTTGGGTCTTCGTTTCTGTGCGAGGGCCTTCTCTAGTTGCGGCGAGCGGGGGCCACTCTTCATCGCGGTGCGCGGGCCTCTCACTATCGCGGCCTCTCTTGTTGCGGAGCACAGGCTCCAGACGCGCAGGCTCAGTAGTTGTGGCTCACGGGCCTAGTTGCTCCGCGGCACGTGGGATCTTCCCAGACCAGGGCTCGAACCCGTGTCCCCTGCATTGGCAGGCAGATTCTCAACCACTGTGCCACCAGGGAAGCCCAGTCCTCCCTCTTTTGATTAACATCCCTGAAGGTTTTCTCAGTGATCCTGTCCTGATTTCAGCCTCAAGTCCCTATTGTTATCCTGTCCCATCTCCACCCGTATAGGAGGCTGAGTGTAGGAAGATAGTACTTTTATTTTGTCTCTTGTGCTTTTCATTATCTGACCTTACCTAGGTTTGCCCTGTCTCCTTCATAACACCTGTGGTTCGACTGAAACCAATCAATTGCTTGTCTACCCTATGCCAGGCGCTATAGTTACAAAGGGAGCGAAGACACTGGCCTGTCCTCCAGGAGATACGTCCACACGGGGAGAGCTAGACTCTCTCTTGTCATTCAGCCCAGCAGCAGCTCTGCTGGGAGCTCTCCAAGGCCACGAACAACTGAGAGAAGAGCTTCACCGGCCAAAACAGAGCAAACATGACAACAAACAAATTATAGCTAAATTTGGAGGTAAGAATTCAGTTTTAATCAGGAAAAGTGCCCAACTCTCCTTTCTGTACATGGATGAGACGGCCAACGCCCAACGCAGAAAGACCACCAGGCACCCTATCTGTCCACTACACTTTCCTGTTTCTTCCTAATAAGACATTTGCCAATGCACACGAGGCCCATTTGGCATCTTCATCAAAGCAACAGTAGGGAAGCAGCTGCACACCCTAAAACCCTTGGGGTCAGATCCCTCTCTTAGCCTACTTTCGCCGGTATCACCACCACATGTGAACATAAGTGGCAGAGTAACAATGGCCTCAAATTCCTTGTAACTCCCTCCATAAAAATGTCATTTATTATGGTTACCAAAGTGGAAAGAGGGGGAGGGATAAATTAGGAGTTTGGGATTAACATACTACTATATATAAAATAGATGACCAACAAAGACCTACTGTATAGCACAGGGAACTCTACTGAATATTTTGTAACAACCTTTAAGGGACAAGGATCTGAAAAAATTACGTATATATATAACTTTGCTGTACCCCTGAAACTACCACAACATTGTAAAGCAACTATACGTCAATAAAAAAATTAAAAATTTAAAAAGTCATTTATGAACCGCTCCCCTTGCATCTAGACTGGCACTGTGACTCCCTAACGAATTGAGGTGACACCACACCAGTTCCAGGCCTAAGCCTTAGGAAAGCCTGGCAACTTCCACCTTTGCTCTTTGGAGATCCCTGAGTCACCATGCAGGTAATCTGACTCTCCTGATGGGGAGACCCCATGGACAGAAGAGGTCCTGAGACTCTGTGGAGAGGGACGGAGGCTCAGCCGTCCCACTGAGGGTAGCTAGGGTAGCCCTCCGCATGACTCGAGGTCTATGCACCATCGGACTGCGCTTCCTTGAAAGAGACTCCAAGTGACACAAGCAGAGCTGCTCCGCTGAGCCCAGAGCCCAGTCAACCTACAGAACCAAATGAGAAATAATAAAACGGTGGTTGTTTTAAGCCCCTAAGTTTTGGGGAAGTTTGTTACACAATAATAAATGACTGATACCACACAGTTCTGGTAAATCAGAAATAGTCTTGGGATCTCAAGAAGCTAGCCCTACCTACCAGAAATCTACCTTGGGTGAAAGAAAATAACCAACACTTCCAGATGACCGACCAGCGGTCAGTTGATACATCACCTGCATCCCAGTGCGTGGGGAACAAACATTGTAACACTTAGCTAAAAGAGGGCGATTGAGAAAGGACAGGGAAGTGGGCGTCCGGCTGATTTTCTTCAGAGTGAGACACCTGCTTTCAGGTGTCGCCAACCAAACCCTCAACCAGCTGAGGTAACCTGCCACCTTCTCCCATAAGCTACGAACTATGTCGCTTTCATCAATGCCTGAACTCCAAACCGCAGCACACTGCTGAAGGAAAGGATAGACTCAACAAAAGACGGGTGAGGCTTCTCGTAGAAGTGCCAGCATCTCGCCACGGATCACACAGGAGGAATGTCTACAGGGGTTTGCAGTAAAGAGGGTTGGATCTCCCGGAATCAGAAAGCCCCAGACACTTTTTCCTGATCATCAAGTGTGCTCAACCCTCAGGTGGCGATCATCCACTCACTTCCCAAAACTGCAGGGAAAGCAATGCACCCAAGACCTGATTTACCGTATAATCATTATCAGTCAGTCTCAAAGAGCGACTAACTGGCTCAGTCCAGAGGGGAGGACCAATCAGAAGCTAGAGGACTAGAGATGCTGCATAATGAAACCAGCCAATGTGTAGCCAATCAGCAACCCAGCCGGGTGAAAAAGAGAAAGCTCTACGGGAGGCCTGCACTGTCCCAGCATCTATCTCACACCAGTGGGGACGACTTAACTGAATTATCAGCTGTAAAATAGTCAGCACCCAATGCATGGTTGGCAATGCCCTGGGAAAAGACACATATAAAAACCTACATTGAGACACAATCAACTAAAATTAGGGGAGTAATTAAAGTAATTAGGGTTTATTTATATGAAACTTACTGTTGCCATTAAAAATTATGTCTAGGAAGGGAATTCCCTGGCAATCCAGTGGTTAGGACTCCACGCTTCCACTGCAGGGGGACACAGGTTCTATACCTGGTCGGGGAACTAGGATCCTGCATGCCCCACGGTGTGGCCAAAAAAAAAAAAATGTCTAGGAAGAATACTAATGACATGGTAAATGCTTACAATGCTTCCTAGCCGAGCAACCTTGGACACTGTACTGAAGTTTTCTGCGCCTCTGTTTCCTCATGTATAAGTGGAAATACAACCACATTCCATTAATTTTTTTTTTTTTACATCTTTATTGGAGTATAATTGCTTTACAATGGTGTGTTAGTTTTCTGCTTTATAACAAAGTGAATCAGTTATACATATGCATATATCCACATATCTCTTCCCTCTTGCGTCTCCCTCCTTCCCACCCTCCCTATCCCACCCCTCTAGGTGGTCACAAAGCACCGAGTTGATCTCCCTGTGCCATGCGGCTGCTTCCCACTAGCTATCAGTTTTACATTTGGTAGTGTATATATGTCCATGCCACTCTCTCACTTTGTCCCAGCTTCCCCCTCCCCCTCCCCATGTCCTCAAGTCCATTCTCTAGTAGGTCTGCGTCTTTATTCCTGCCCTGCCCCTAGGTTCTTCGTGACCATTTTTTTTTTTTTTTTTAGATTCCATATATATGTGTTAGCATATGGTATTTGTTTTTCTCTTTCTGACTTACTTCACTCTGTTTGACAGACTCTAGGTCCATCTACCTCACTACAAATAACTCAATTTCGTTTCTTTTTATTCCATTAATTTTAAGATGCATGTTTTCCCACATTTTAACATCTCTGAAAAAAACAATCATAATTTATGGTGACTTACAACGAATTGGTGGTGTTTTTTCTTTATTTCTTAGTGTACATACGATGATGATGCATCTTGGAACCCTGGCCTCTTAGACTCGATGAAAATGTAGGACTTCCTGCATTAGGTTTTTGTGAGGATTAAAAGAGTTAATATAGGTGACAATCTAAAAACTGCCTCACAAGGGGCAAGCACTCAAACCAATATTAGTTATTATAACCATTATTAACTGGGAGTTCCTTTTGGACACAGGTACCCATCTTTGCAGGAACACAGACAGGCAATCCCAGTGAAAACAAATATATTCTGCTCGTTATTTTGGTGCCTGGACTTTATATCACCCATCCCTCCCCCTCCGTTTAGGGCTCCTCAAATCTGGTTGCACAGGGAGACACTTGGGGGAGATTTTCTAAAGGCTGATGCCTAGTACACCCCCCACCCAAGACACACACACACACACACACACACACACATACACACACACACACACTCTGCTTTAACCTGGCCTGGGATAAGACCCTGGCATTGGGATTTTTAAAAGCTCCCTAAGTGATTCTGATGTAGACCCAAGTTTAAAAACCCATTGCAGTAAATTACAAGGTCTTTGAGACTAAAGGCCTTTCTAGGAAGAAAACCAATATAGCAGTGCAGTTAGGGTCCTGGAGTTGGCCAAGCCTGGGTTCCAATTCCTGTTCCTCCCCTTGACCAGCTAAGTGACAAACTGCTTCACTTCTCCCAGCCTCAATTTCTTCATCTGCAAACTGGGAACAATACCTACCTGCTAGGGTTGTTTAGGGCAGTCATTAAATGAGCTAAGCATACACACTTAATAATTAAGTTATTATTAGTGTCATTTGATGGCCATTTCAGCATCTACCCAGTGACTTGCCAGTGGAGGTGCTTAATAAATATTCCTCAATTTGAATTTGGAGACTATAGAAAACCCCTCCCACAAGAGAGGGGCATAGAGAAGGAGGTAATCAAATGATGCCAGGTTAGGGCCACTCTCACAGTTCAGCCTAGGCTTGTCTGCGTCTCACGTGGTGGGAACACAGGAATTATCACACCTCATCACCAGCAGGGCGGATTCCTCACGATGACCACCAAGGCAAAGACCTCTGCCCTCCAGACATCCGCTCCGAGTTCAGTCTCCTGTGTAGGTAAATTGGCAACTGAGCAGCATCTGATAACTTGGTCCACAAATTATCACAATCTGAGGGATCTTTCAGAACAAGGGAAGTAGAAACGAGGTAATGTATAAATACTAAATGCAGGGCTGTGATGTTCCTTTCCTCAGGGATAAACCCTGACCTCGAAAGCTGAGTGGAGACAAGGACCCATCCCCACAGGCCTCCCATCCTGCGTGCCTGGGCCGGGGGACCTCCAGCCAGGACTTGCCACACTCCAGCGATAAGCTGTACTAACAAGGATACCCGGGAAAATGTGCAAAAGCTGCGAAGGGAAATGAGCCCCAGGTCCCGCTCTTCCCAACAGCATCAAATTTTTATTTCTTGACTAAATAGAAGCTCTGTGGAAGGGAAACAAAACTAGAATGGAAATCATTTGCTGCCCTCTTGTGGGTGACTTGGTATCTTGTCCCTCCAGTTTCTGAGATGAGACACAGGCAAAAAGGAGGGACATAGACTTGGTGTCCAAAAGCTCTGCTCACCTCTGCAAAGCACCTGCAAAAACTGTACCTTTGTTTGCTCCCGACCATCCCATGTGTGTCTGGAAATCGGTCTAGTTCTAGCCAAGGCTCAGTGTACTCAAGGGAAGTCTGGGTATACCTTTAGCCTTGGAGGAAAAGGTGAAGGAGGAGAAACAATAAAATGTCTGACTTACAGTGTTTATAATTTTCCTGTGCTACAATCTGGATTTGGGCTCTTGGCCCAACCTTGGTCCAGCCAAGGGTAATGGGGGGGTGGGAAAGAGCTAGGAAGGTGAGGTACTCCAGGACCAATCCTGAGGGTTACTAAAGTCAGGGGCTTAGGCCCATTATGAAATCCTGGACTAGATCAACTATGAAACCAAACCAGGCTCCAGGGAGCTGGAGAGGAGGTGAATCCACACTGAAGGCAGCCTGGGCGGGGAGCAGGTGCTATATACCCACTGCAGCCCCAGTCCTATCCCCACTGGGCCAAACAAGACCTTAGCCCATCAGGAGCTCAAAAAATTGTTTTTGTTTTTAGGATTGTTGAAAGATATACTCCCTAGCTTAGAATATATCCAGAATGTGTGTTGAAGTTGCTGTCTCTCTGGAGACTACCTGTGCTAATGAAACATTGAAGATTCCCTTGCTTGCCGACTCATTGCTTGCAACTTAACTAGTGACAGATAAATGAACCGGAATGAATTTTTTTTAATTATTATATTCTTAATGTATACATGAAATTTCAGAAATCTTATAGAAATGCAGCCACATAGTCTAATAATCTAAGGAAAGAGGGGAACCTTAATAAAACAGTGTTTTATTTGCTGTCATCTCCTTATTGGTATATCACAATACAAAGGCTACTGATACCATTGCTGGAGTTGTGGTTTTAAAGCAGCATTCATTCTGATCCCATGAGAATTCCTGTTTTATGAGCATCCTCCATCCCAAGATCACTGTTGTTTTCATTCTGAGGCTGGTCTGTGCAGAAATTGATCAATGAATTTATTTTTTTCCTACTTGATTGACTGTCCTAGCATCGCATAAATTCAGCTTCATAGTCATGATTCCTCAGATGGAGGAATCCCTAAACATACATCTCACCTACCTAGCATCTCTTATGGTCCCACATATTGTAGAGCTGCACTGTCCAATATGGTAGCCACTGGCCACGTGTGTCTATTTAAATTTACATTTTAATTCATTAAAATTAAAGCCCCTCCATTGTACCAACCACATTTCAAGTGCTCAGTAGCCACATGTGGCTACCATATTGGACAATACAAATGACAAACATTTCCAAGATCACAGAAGGAGCCTTCTTATTTGTTTATTTGCTTGTTAGTTTTTGTTATGGGTTTTGTTTGACTGTGTGTTTTCTTTTCCTTTTTTTTTTTTGGCTTGCAGGGTCTTGGTCCCCCAGCAGGGTGTTGGGCCTGGGGTCCTGGGGTTGGAGCGCCAATTCCAGGACGCTGGACCGCCAGAGAATTCCCAGCCCCAGGGAATATTAATCGGCTTGAGCTCTGCAAGGTCCCCATCTCAGCACCAAGACCCAGCTCCACCCAACTGCCTGCAAGCTCCAGTGCTGGATGCCTCAGGCCAAACAATGAGCAAGACAGAAACACAGCCCCACCCACCAGCAGACAGGCTAAAGTCGTACTAAGCTCACAAACACCCCAAAACACACCCCCTGACATGGCCCTGTCCATCAGAAGGGGCTCTTGAACAGAACTTTTCTACAAGATATTGTTGAAAATTTTTGGCAAGGCAAACAAGGCCCCTTACAGCCCGGTCCCACCACCTTCTTACTCTCCTCTCTGGCCACTCCTCCAAACATCCCACTATATGGCCCCCTAATTCATCACTTATGCTGATCTCCCTGGGATGTCTCCCCTGTCCTTCCCACCCCCACTACCTGGTGAATTACTACTCATCCTTCAAAACCCAGGGTAAATGTCACCTCCTCCCTGCAGCTTTCCATGATCTACTTTACCCCACCCCACAACTAGACGGTTAATTGGCCTCTTGTGAGTCATTCCATAGCTGTTTATTTTTTAGAAAATATTTGTAACTTATTAATTATTCTTAATAATATATTTTACTAATACATAATATATTTGATTATAAAATATTTTCTTATTTAATAACAGTAATTGTATCTTTGGAAATTTTATGAAATAATTATTTTTTAAAATAAATGTGAGCTTTGATCCCACCCTAGTTTGAAATACAGTTCTCAAAAAAAAAACACCTCCTCTAGCTTCAGGGTTAGGGTGATCTGGAGAAAAAGA
This sequence comes from Eubalaena glacialis, assembly GCF_028564815.1. Taxonomy (NCBI): domain Eukaryota; kingdom Metazoa; phylum Chordata; class Mammalia; order Artiodactyla; family Balaenidae; genus Eubalaena; species Eubalaena glacialis. The sequence goes on along the minus strand of NC_083727.1, from coordinate 59,812,209 downwards.
ATTGAACTAGGAAACAGGAAACCTGGAGTCAAATCCTTGGCTCTGCCCTAACTAGCTGTGTGAGAGGTTAAAACCTCTCTGTTTTCTCATTTATCAAATGAAGCTTTGGGTCTGATTATTCCTAAGAACCGTCTGAGTTCTTCCAGGGCCTACATCTAAGCAGGCAGCCAATGGGAGAATGGTGGAAACACAGGGTGATGAAATTGGGAGATCAGAACACCCCACTCTCCATTATGAAGCTTCTGGAAACTAAATCTAAACCTCTCCTTATTCTCCCCTCACTCATACCAAGCTGGATAACTCCAAGGCCTACTACCTCAGTCAAGCCACCAGACTCTTAGAGACAAGTCAAGAGTCAATCTACCTAGGGATGGGCTCTCAGTCCTGCTGGAAATATTCACAAACAAGCTAAATATTTCCACACAGTTTAGAAAGTGCTTCTGCATCGGATGGAAGAATGGCATAGATGACATTCCAGTTCCTTTCAATACTAAGATGTGGTACCTCTTGTGTAGATCCTGTCACTCACTATCTAGGTGACTTGAGCAAGCAAGTTAATTTCTCTTGGGCTTTTCAGGCTCATCTGTAAGAAGAGAAAACTAAACTACATGGTCTCAAGGTCCCTCTCATTGCAAACCTCCATAATTTACAACAGAGGGGGAACAGATCATCTGAAGTGGAGGGAGGGTAGATTCACAGAGAGTAGGAAAGAAGTGGGAGGGGAGAAAGGAATCTGCAGTTAGAGGAAAGAGGAGAAGCTGACGAAAGACCGAGGGAAGTAAAAGCTTTCAAGAGGGAAGAAAAAGCATAAACAGAACCATGTAACAGGAGAGAAAAGAAGAAATCAAAAAAGAGGAAAGAGAAGGATGAAAAGACGGAGAGGTTCTGCCTTCCCCAGCCCTTCCTAGCTCTATTTAATACCCCCATCTCCACCTTCTTTATTGTTCAGCTATCTTGATAAATTTCCACTGGCATTAACATAAAGCATGTGGTTAATACCATCGTCTTAATACCCAATTCAATTTTATTACTAAAGGCGTCTTTTTTTCCCAAAACAAGGATTTCTCTGAGACCCATTGCATTTTCCCTTTACATTCATTACATATTAAAGGTTTCCAGGAGCCCCTAAATTTCCAATTTATGCTGAGGCTCCCATTTCAAATGCTGAAGGTACTTCATCACCATTTGTTATGAATGAGCTACAACAGTATTGCAAATGCGCTCAGCAAACAGCTCCTGACTTTCAGGTGTCAGTTACATGCAAGTTAAACTAAATGGATGAATTTTTAGCAGGAATAATGTAGTTCATGTTGACATTATTCACAGCTTTCCCAAGAAGACAGGTATTAATCAGACAACACTCCTGTAGGTCTCAGTATATAAATATTTGGGCGTCTGGCTAAACAGTGCCCTAACCTTTAAAAGGCATATAGACCTTATGCTTTAAATAGGATCATCAGTATAAAGGGCAATTTAGGACAAATAAAAGGAAGAATTTCTTTACACAGGAGTATGGATGTATATGGAACCTATTATCTCAAGAGTTTGAACAGCATACAAATAAAAATAAGTCCCCAAGAAGGATTTAGATAAGGCAGTAATCACAAAATTCTGTGAATTCTTCCTTTGAAATCATTCATGCTTCTATCTCTTCCCCTCTATTTCCACTGTCCCCATTTTGGACAACACGAAGCCTCAGAGGAAATTTTACAAAACACATGAACTCAGGTGTCATTTCTGGAAGTTTATAATCTAGAAAGTGGGACATGGTATATGGCAAGAGGTGACTAGGAGAGCATGTAAGCATATGCTAGGTGATCAGTGAACAGATGAACAAGGATTGCTTCAGAAATGAAGAAGAAAGGGCCATTTCTCAGAGCAGGAAGACTTGCAGAGAAGGATGAGTTTGATATGGCCATAATACATGGGTTTCGGGGCACAGACAAGCAGACAGGATGGAAATCCCATGAGTCAAGGCATGAAAGTAGCCAAGGGTTTGACACAATTTTGAGTAAATCAGCTCTCTGGGTAAAGGACGGCGTTCACATTGAAGAGTAGGAAAATGAAATCATTAGGACCAAAATATAGGAATCCCCCCTTTTTTGAACGTTTGCTTTGTGTGACTTCACTTTTAAGAAAGACCTACCTATCTCCACTAACCAAAAGAAATCCAAAAAGGATTTTCACTTTTACAAAAAAAAAAAAAAAAGGAGAAAAGAGAAAATAGCATCCAGTGATTGTTTTGCAGTGAGCTGTTACAGAGGCAGGGGGAGTGGTCCCCTCAAGTTGCTCCCTGGGAACTACACTTGGCATCACAGCATCAAGCCGCCATAACTCTGAACTGTGTCTGTGAGCATCTGGGCTTTATCTCATTTTATTTTTTGCGTCCATTGGCAAGATGAGTTCTAAGGTAATTTCTTCTTTGTTTTATAACATTTCAGCTCATGAAAGTTTTCGTACTTTCTGAGAGTGGGGGAACTCTGTACAGGAAGTCCTTGACAAGCAGGCTAAAGAGGTGAGACTACTCTGTAGAAGGGGAAGAGCCACCAAAGGTGTCTGAGCAAGAAGTTCTGACAAGAAGCAAGAAGGACTCAAGTTGAGAGCAACAATGTGAACAGAAAGGAAGGAACAAATATACAGGATGTCTTGCTCTTCCCTTCTAATGCACACTACTGCTGGACTAATCCTCCTTTATGATCTTACGAGTCTTCCACCGGAAAGTCCTCACTACATCCCACACAAAGTCCAAAGTCCTCCTCTTGGTACCCGCCATGCTCTATGGCCTTGCACAGATCTACTACAGACTCATTTGCTACTTACTTACAACAAGACCTTTCCACTGTCAACCTGCTGCTCTCTATTTCCAACATACGCACAGTTCATTATGAACAAACATATATGGTCACACATTTTGTGCCCAGCTCTGTGCTAGATGTGAAAATGAAAGGGTCATAAAACAGAGTGCTACTTTGGAAGACCCGCAATCCAATGGAGCACCCATTCCACTGTTTTTTGCCTGAATCCTACCCATTCATCCAGAAGAAGCTCGAGTCCACATCTTCCCCACGGTCATCAGTGATCTCTCTTTCCCATGCTGGCTTCACTTACTAGGAACTCATCTGCACTTATAATCTTTTCCACTCATCTTACTATTATAATTCATCATTTATAATTTTAAGATGTCAGAAAGTTTTAACTTTTTTTTTTTTTTAACAAATTCAGCACTTAAGGTGGGTTTTTGTTCCTGGTTGTACCTGCTGTCACAACCAGGGCACGACGGCACGTAACACCCAGACTTTAAAAGCATGGATTTCTACTATTTTTGACAAGTCTTAGATTAACCCTAATCTTATACACAGGCATAATAAAAACACAAATCATTATAACTTCCCTGAGCCCTTGTGATAAGAGCCTCCCGTAACCAGCCTGAGAAGAGACGCCAGAATGCCGCCCATTTAGGTGAGGACGTCAGTGGAGGACATTCACAGACTCATGACCATTAAACTCACCTAAAAATAATTATCTGCTTCTCATTCACACGTATATGCTACATTTTACAGGACTGCACCCTCACCTTCCACTGAGGCCCCAAGACAGTAGGCATCAACTAATACCACTCTGCAGTGGGGTCTTAGACACATAAGCAGAGGTGGGCAAGGGGGCAGGGGAAGTTTCCAGTTGCCTCAGGCTTTGTGAGTGGGGCTTGGTGGAGAGCTCAACATTTCGGTGGAGAGGTCTACATTTTAGCACAAAGAGAAACAGAGATGATGGCACCATCTAAAAGAGACTTTGCTTACGAGGCCTTCTGGAAGAGTGCTAGAATTCCAACCCCAGCCGTGGGGCAATGGCAGAGTCATAAGGGCTCAGCCAGAGGAGAGGCATTTGCCTGTATCATGGGAACATCCAGGTGAAAGATTTCCTGATACTAGGGAGGTCTCCAAAGGGCCCGTGAAAGTGCCCACAAGAGAGTCATCTTTAAACACCTGCAAATATGTACAACCATTTTGGTGGCAGCCGAGTTAGACCTCTAAACTCTCTAAACTCCTCTGCCTTTCTCTTGTCTATCCCTAGAAGGGTCAGAAGCTGTAGCTGGCCAATGCATGTACAGGGTGGGAAAGGAGGAGAGAGGGAGAAGAAGTTGATAGAATAAAGAAAATAAAAGAACCATGCCCGGACTTTCCTGGTGGTACAGTGGTTAAGAATCCGCCTGCCAATGCAGGGGACACGGGTTCAAGCCCTGGTCCGGGAAGATCCCACACGCCGCGGAGCAACTAAGCCCGTGCGCCACAACTACTGAGCCTGCGCTCTAGAGCCCGCGAGCCACAACTACTGAGCCCACAAAGCCCCCGTGCCTAGAGTCCGTGCACCGCAATGAAGAGTAGCCCCCCCTCACCGCAACTAGAGAAAGCCCACACGCAGCAACGAAGACCCAATGCAGCCAATAAGTAAATAAATAAATAAAATAAAATAAAAAAACTTTCCCAGATGACCCTGTGTAAAATAGCAACTATTTAAAAAAAAAAAAAGGGCCATGCCCCTCTTCTGGTGGAGACTCAGGCTAAGCAGAGGAGCAGCTTCAGCGTTAAATGCAATTCAGAATTTGTATTATTGCCCTTGACTGTACATTTTTTTTTAATTAATTTATTTATTTTTGGCTGTGTTGGGTCTTCGTTTCTGTGCGAGGGCTTTCTCTAGTTGTGGCGAGCGGGGGCCACTCTTCATCGCGGTGCGCGGGCCTCTCACTGTCGTGGCCTCTCTTGTTGTGGACCACAGGCTCCAGACGCGCAGGCTCAGTAGTTGTGGCTCACGGGCCCAGCCGCTCCGCGGCATGTGGGATCTTCCCAGACCAGGGCTCGAACCCGTGTCCCCTGCATTAGCAGGCAGATTCTCAACCACTGCGCCACCAGGGAAGCCCGACTGTACATGTTAATAACAGAACTGCAACTGTTTTGAGGGACTAGAGGGTCCCCAGCTTTCAATTGTCTAAGAGTGAGCAGAGAAACAATGAGACTCGCCTAACATTTCATCCAACATTAGGGGAAATACTAGCACTGTGGAGTGGCTTTGCAGGGGCAGTTATTAAAAAAATAATAATTTATAATTGAACCTGACATGTCTGCTTTTAAGGTACTAGTTACATATTCATAAGACAGTATAGGAAATAGGGCTAAGAACAATGGCATATTACTATGAATTCAAATTCCTAATGTAAAGAAAGAGTTAGAGCAGGAGGAGAAAAACGTAAAAGAAGAAGACTTATCTCCTACCTACCAGGAACTTCTCCCTCTAACTTTATGTGCAGAGTTCAAGCTAAATCCAAAGAATGCATCACTAACCTCGCTCTGATTCCTATAGGATGCAAAAAGTGAGAGCTAAAAGGCATAAGCTTCCAAAACCCCAGAATAAAGCTATACACAGAGTTTTAATGTATGCAGTCTCATTAATAAGTTAAATATCCTATAATACATAGAAACAATGTAAGACAAAGAGTAGGTGAATGTACCTAACACCAGAGGCTCTAACAAAATAATTCATTGGGCAACATAAGAGTGCAGGGGTGGAGAAGAAGACAGTGCCAACCATGGGCAGGATTTGGGATTCAGATGCGTGGTATCTGTGTGTCAAGGAAATGGGAGCTGTTTGAATTATGGGGCTATAATTCCATCTAGGGATCCTGAGGACTGCATAAACCACTTGAGCCTCCAGAAATTACTACCCCATATTTCAGTCACCTGCGGTTTGTCCTATGAGTAATTTACGGGCTGCCTTTGCACAGTCTGTCTTGTCAAACCTCAAACTTTGGATATTTCTTTGCAGTTTGATTTGTCTTTTACCTGAGAATCTGTCCGTTCCTGTAACCAACCTTTACTGATCATTTACTACACGCACCGAGCTATGGGGAGAGCTGCAGTGTGCCTCTCCCCTGAGGGCCTCCAGCTGCTGCAGGCCTTAAACCCTTAAAGTTATCCAACACCTGAAATAAGACATCCTACAGCCAGCTACAGAGCCCTGCCTGGGGAGTAAATACCCATCAACAGCAACAAAGAAGTAAAACAAATGTTTAAGGAAGCTACAGCCACAGGTGTTTGGGAGTGGGGTTCCCCGAGTGCTCCATCCTCGGGGCTCTGTCTAAGTAGTTTCCTGGGCTCCGCTCACAGAGAAAAGCTGCCCACTGACTTGGGGAGGCTGCTTTTAAGGAGAAGGGGTTGACTTCACTGATGCTAAGACATAAGGAGCAGACACCCAATCTGCCCACACCACCTGCCTCCAAGCAACTGGCATGGTGTCTCTTGAGCAAAACCTTGTCGCTGCCACCACAGAGGCACTTGTGTCCATTTTAGCCCATTTTCCATACCTCTGCCTCCTTTTCCTCTTCAGTGCGGTAGAGCTAGTGGTAGACGGTAGTATAAAAGCTGGACTTCTTTTTTTTTTTTACACTTTTTTTTTTTGGTCTTTATTGAATTTGTTACAATATTGCTCCCGTTTTATGTTTTGGTTTTTTGGCCGCAAGGCATGTGGGATCCTAGCTCCCCGACCAGGGATCGAAACCGCATCCCCTGTATTGGAAGGCGAAGTCTTAACTACTGGACCACCAGGGAAGTCCCCAAAGCTGGGCTCTTTTTTTTTTTTTTTTGTAGTATGGATTTTTTTTTTTAACATCTTTATTGGAGTGTAATTGCTTTACATTGTTGTGTCAGTTTCTGCCATATAACAAAGTGAATCAGCTATATGTATACATATATCCCCATATCCCCTCCCTCTTGCGTCTCCCTCCCACCCTCCCTATCCCACCCCTCTAGATGGTCACAAAGCACCGAGCTGATCTCCCTGTGCTATGCAGCTGCTTCCCACTAGCCATCTATTTTACATTTGGTAGTGTATATATGTCCATGCCACTCTCTCACTTTGTCCCAGCTTCCCCTTTCCCCTCCCCATGTCCTCAAGTCCATTCTCTACGTCTGCATCTTTATTCCTGTCCTGCCCCTAGGTTCTTCAGAACCATTTTTTTTTTAGATTCCATATATATGTGTTAGCATACGGTATTTGTTTTCCTCTTTCTGACTTAACTTCATTCGGTATGACAGACTCTAGGTCCATCCACCTCACTACAAATAACTCAATTTCCTTTCTTTTTATGGCTGAGTAATATTCCGTTGCATATATGTGTCACATCTTCTTTATCCATTCATCTGTCGATGGACACTTAGGTTAAAGCTGGACTCAAATTCAGACTCTCTGCATTTAAACCACAGCTCTGCCGATCACTTGGCAGAGACTAGAGAAAGTTACTTAACCTCTCTCTGCCTCGGTTTCCTCATCTGTAAACTAGAGATGGTGATGATGGTGATGACAAGGATGAAGGTGTGGTGATGAGGATGATGATGAATGACAGAACCTTACAGGGTTGTGGTGAGGAGCAAATGAGTAAATAGAAGTAGGCTGCTAAGAACACAGCGCTCAGTACACAGTAATTAATATGGTGCTAATTAATTAACTAGCTATTATTAATATTAATATAGTATAATAATTATATATAATATTACATTATAATTATATTGTTAGAGTTGATATTATCAATATTAATTAATTAGCTATTACTATTTGATTTGGTCAAAAAACTCCTCTCTTTAGCGCTTGAGAATCAGCAAAGCAGGAGGTGGAATCAGCGTTGGCAGAGAAGTGGTTTTCAGCCTCAGGGAAGGATAAAAGGAGATTTGAGCCAGAAGCTCTCTTAAAGATCAACCTGTAAGACTCTCATTTTGTAAACGAAGATAGTAAGTGATGCGGTCCGGGTGTTACTGACTCTAACAGTATCTCAAAGATATACATTATGCAAATGCAAGGTGCCAATAACTTTGATTCTCTCTCCAGCCCGTTTGCTTCAGCCATCCCTTCGGGGGCTGTGTTTTCACTTTTACCCCTTCACAAGTTCCAGTCCTGAATCTCCTACTGGTTCCTCAAATTCAAGGTGGCTAAAACCAAACGCTGCTTTTCCCTCAAATCAGTTCCCCCTCCTCCATCTTTCCCATATCTGGCAGCAGCAGCATCAGGAACCCAATCTCCCGGCGTTACCTTCCCCCGGGGCTCCCCACATCCGGGGGTCTCAGTGTGTCCTTGCGCAAGGTGGCTGCTCTCCCCACACCCACATTTCCCCTCCCTGTCCTCATTTCCCACCTATAACTTCTCTCTGAGCCACTAAGATCAGGTCCAGCTGCTCTGCTGCAGCCTCTTCTCTGACCAGTCCTGCATCCAGGCTGTCATCAGTGAATCTTATTTAAATATTCTTTCCTCACATTAGTCCCCTGCTCAGAAACCCTCCTTACCCACAAAGGGATGACTTTCCAAACAGTCTGGCCCCAAGTCCTTCCTCCCCACTTACCCCCACTTCCCATTTTTGTGCCACCGGTGAATCGGGACTATTGACACCCCTGAGCAGCCCTTAAAATTTCTGCTATTTTCCTTGGAATGCGCCAGCTAAAGCCGGAGGAGCCTTGTGAGGGCGGAGAAGCAGCAGCCTGGGCTTCCACACAATAAACCGAGGCCACGGTAGGGTTGGGAAGAGGCCTGGGGCCGCTGTCTCCCACACTCAGACCTTTTCTCAAGTCTCCTCCCTTTCAAGGCTGCCTGGGATGCTGTTTTAATCAGGGTTTTCCTGGATCCGTGCGGAGCACGAGTTACCCAGTGTGCTTGCCCAGGCCAAACACCCAGGGAGGTAAACTCCAATCCTGATGGTCCCTCACCCGGAGATGACCCCCATGTCTCCACAATAAAAACACCATCACTGAAACCGACCAGGTACCTCTTAGGCACACGGGGCAGCAATGCAGTCATTCCCGTGAGGAAGGAATCTGGTTCTCTTTCCTCTTTGTTTTCCAAAGTCCCCTTTCATCCGAAGGATAAGCTACTTTAACCTTGGCAGATTTTAAAAGTCTGTTGCTAATGGGTACCAGCCCAGCTGGGCAGCGTTTAATGGGTGCTGACTGTGGCACCATCTACAAAAAACACAGGCAGCCCCTGAGAGAACAGGAGGCTGACCCTGCTGTCTCTGCCCTAAAAGGAAAGAAGGACAAAAATGTGAAAACCGGCTTCATGCAATATCCGGTACAACTGTTCACAAAGTATTTCTCTTAACACTTTTGAGAGCACTGCGTGTTGGAAAGGCAAACAACCCCCTTTCTTCTGAAAGCAAGGAGAATAAAGCTTCCATAAAGGGACAGACACCAAGCTTGAGGGCAAGACCCCACACATGTTCTAGAAGTAGATATACAATAGATTTGCCCCAAAGCATTTCCAATCGGCGTCTGTGTTATTAATAAGCAGAGCTGAAGGGGCTTCCCTGGTGGTCCAGTGGGTAAGACCTCGTACTCCCAATGCAGGGGGCCCGGGTTCCATCCCTGGTCGGGGAACTGGATCCCACATGCATGCTGCAACTGAGGATCCCACGTGCCGCAACTAAGACCCGGCACAGCCAAAATAAATAAATAAATAAATAAATATTAAAAAAAAGAAAAAAATAAGCAGAGCTGAATAGTTAGGATTTATAGGTCAAGAGAGAAAGGAGTTCTAAAAGTTCTAAAAACCAAACTATTATCTCTAGAATGTGGGATTAGGGGGTTCTCTCATTTGTTACTTAATAGATATCCCCATATTTGGGGGAGTTTGGGATTTGGGGATTTTAATGTAATTTGCTCTAAATGGTAAGAAGCTAACATTTGAATAATAGTTGGTCAAATTTGTAGATCGGATTTCAAACATCCCAAATGTCTCTACCCATCCTGAAATGCCTGCAGGCCCAGCTATCCTTCGCCGTTCCTTGCCAGGCACGTGTGTGTGAAACAGTAATAAGATCTGTGTTTCCAAAACCTCGCTGTGAGTCTCTGATCCCAATATATATAACTTGAGCATCTCAGCCACGTTGTCCTAATTTACCTCCCCCAAGCCTCTTTCCTCATCTGCAAAACGGGAATCAGAATTACTTCACTGAACAGTTGGGAAAACTAATTGAGACATATTTACATAGAAGGAAAATTGGTCTATCATCAGGCCCAGACGCCACAGTAAAGGTTCACATGTGTTCCAGTCTCTCTACCTCCTTTTCTTCTCTCTGCCAGTGGACATCAGTCCTTACAGGGCTCCGACGGGAACACTGGGCATGAAACAAAGGCAGGAGAGTAAAGACAACGTAATCCAGAGACCTGTTTTTCTACTTAAAAAACATTCATTTAAAATTCTATCAGAAAGTCATATGCCTAAAAAATTCATTACCTCTGTTCTAATTATACAAGAGCCTTACAACTAAAATATTCTCCCAACCATCTGAGACCACCACTTAACAGTATATTAGATGCAAAAATCTCAGATTTTCCCCATGGGTGTAAAGTTTAAACATTCAAATTTGCAAAAGAGAAGTGAACTGGAATAAAGACATTCACAGCCAGCTATTTCATATCCATTAGTTATCATTTACACATCAAATACATACAGCATTAAGACCAAATATACAGAATTTCCACATTTATATACAGTAATCAACATAGTGCACAATTCAAATCTATCTTACAGTCAAGTGTACAAGTTTAAATATGGCTTTATAAACTACTAACAATAACTGCTAAAGTAACTCATAGGTCCAGAAATAAACACTGGAATGCCACCTCCACATCGAGGCCCTCATTCAGCAAGATGCTATTCATTGTGTTTGCAAAACAGATGGTGCAGGTAAATGTTTTCCAGGCAGTGTCCACCCATCAGCCCCCAAGCAGCTGAAACGTGGGTTTGAATCGCACCAGCATTGGTCCTTCCTATCTCAGACATCTGAAAATAAATCTGTACATCTTCCACGCACTTGGAGACACAGGGTAATAAACAAATAGAAGAAAGGACACGGGGAGGGGGAAGGGTAAACTGGGTTGAAATGAGAGAGTTGCATGGACATATATACACTACCAAATGTAAAACAGATAGCTAGTGGGAAGCAGCCGCATAGCACAGGGAGATCAGCTCGGTGCTTTGTGACCACCTAGAGGGGTGGGATAGGGAGGGTGGGAGGGAGACGCAAGAGGGAGGGGATATGGGGATATACGTATGCATATGGCTGATTCACTTTGTTGTACAACAGAAACTAAGTATTGTGATGCAATTATACTCTAATAAATATCTATTAAAAGAAAGAAGGAAAGAAAAAAGACACATAATCAGTGAGATGATGATTACCAGGAATTATCAAAACTTGCTTTTCAGATTCAGAAATTCTCAGGCATTAGAGCCAGCATCTGCATTAATGGGGATTTTTCCCCTCCTTTCTTTTCTTGTTTTGCTTAAATCAGTGTACTGGGAAATCTTGCAGGAATTGACAAGACTTTCTAGATCAAGTGGTCCCAAAAACAGAATTTAAAAGAGCTCTTGTAAACGTCATATCTAATTATTCACTCTTTTCTTCTCCTAACCAAAAATGCCTGTTTTAAGAATGAATGAATGGGGAATTCCCTGGAGGTCCAGTGGTTAGGACTCCACGCTTCCACTGCAGGGGCCACGGGTTCCATCCCTGGTCAGGGAACTAAGATCCCGCATGCTGTGTGGCATGGCCAAAAAAAAAAAAAAAGATTGAATGAATAAATGAATAACCTTGACCTAAAATCATGTGTCCATGCCTATTTTACATCCATTTTCCCACCAACGTTACCTACACATTCTTTAACCAACTGCTACATCCTGGGTGCTAAGCCTAAGCCTTCCTCGCCCCATACTCTAAACTCTATTGCATAGAGACTATTCTTTGTAAATTTCTATGTTTGCTATGGTTTTTAATGTAGATAACATATCAGTAGAGCAGTGTGTGTGTGTGTTTATAAATAAATAAGCTGCTGGGCATGCTCAGATAGTTTTACTGATGAGGTCAATGAGCACAAAGGCTTGGAGACCACTGTCTATATAGGGGTGCTTTGGGGTGTCTCTAAACATTTAAAGGTCTTCTGTAAAACGAATATACAAATATACTCTGTACATTTTATATCATAAAATGGAAACTATATGCCACAAACACTTTTGAGAGACTAGAAGGAAGTTCCAGAATCAGGGACCACTCCTCCAGTTCCCAGGCCCAGCCTCAGGCGGGGCAAACCGGGAGAACAAGCCAGAAACCAGGACAAAGATCAACAGGATATTCACAGACAATCCTTCCCTACAGACTGCATTTGTTTTTGATTTAAACCCGTAGTCCCTTGGATGGTGTTAGTAAGATGCCACCACCCAGAAAACTTTCAGTGTGCCTGACACATCTCTAACACAGCCACACCTCGTGGTTCCTTGAAGCCCCAGTATCTGTTCATCATTCCTCCTCTCCTCCCACTCAGTGAAATTCAAATACCACCAGATGAAGGACTTGGACCCTCATCTTTTCAATCACCACCATCGAGGAACCGTCACCCTCATCAACAGTGGAGTTGTCAGACACTCAGCAGGAGACAGATCGCCGGGAAAAAAACATGTTTACAATAAGCATGATCCTGTGAGACTGATCACTTGAGGTAAAATCATTTTGACAGAAGTAACACAAACATGTTGCCCCTACTGAAGCAGAGATCCCTCCGAAAGTTGAGCATTATCTTTAGTCTTATTGCTGCAAAAAATTTCAGATATAATTTGTTAAAGGTAAAAATACAATCATTTGGACATCGTTGATGTTTTAATAAGCCGAATGTGATCTCTTGTTGGGGGCTAGAAGCAAATATGAGGGAACACTTCCAATTCTGAACAACTATTAAAGAGAAAAGTCCATAGATTGCTGTATTTTTTTAAGGGAGGGAGATAGTAAATACCCAAAGCATTACTCTTTTCTAGCCTCCAATTATATCACATTCCCTCTGCTATCTGTTTAGCCACTGCTGATTAACCTGACAATTCAGGAGCTAAATCCTATTGTTTTTAAAGCCATGGGGTAACTTTTTTTTTTTAATGCTAAAGAAGGTTTAAATTTTACTGATAAATAAAAGTTACTCTATTCTAGAGCTAAAAGTAAAACAGAAAAAAAAGCGGGGGGGTGGGGGGGGATGCTTGCCAATGGGTGGGGGGAAGGAGGTGAATTGGTCACATTTAGTAATACTACTTTTCATAAAATGAAATATCATCATAAATATATATTGCTCTATAGTGAATTGTTTCAAAATATTTAAAGCTGTAATTAGGGATAACAGCAATTGAAAAATATTCAAGAAGGCCATCAAGTTAATTGCTGAAATTATTTGTGTACGGAACACCAAAAGTACTGTACCAATCTTTTGCTCTAGATAACTTGTTTCCACACGGAAATACTCAAGAGTGTTGGTGCTGGCTGGACCACATTCATAAGTTGTCTTATTATTGCAATGGTCCCCTTTACTGTCTACAAATTTGACAATTAGGGGCAATAATCCTCTTGAACACTGAGACCATCTTACTGGTCTAGCCAGCAGGAGAAGCTTCAGAGAAGCTTTGGTCTGGGGGCAAGTTCCCTGCTTTGGCAAGAGCCAGAATGGTTGAGACGGTCACACTGTTAGCCCCAAAACAGTGAGTAGCTTCCTTTTACGCTATTTTTCATATTCTCTGTAACCTTCTCAAAGGCGCAAGGCCAATGTGTTTGTTGCTGGTTCCAGTTATCTTAAAGACTAAAGAATCTTAAATATCTTTAAGATATTCTTTAAAGTCAGGGAATAAAAACCTAAATTTCTGGTAAGAAATTTAAATGAGGAAAGCCTCACATCCATTTGCATTTATTCCTGGCACTAGCAAGGGTTCTGCAGGCCAGATGAGGGGTCCCACCCACCAAGGGGTCCTTTTGAGCTTTGCAGGTTGCATCCAGACCACCAGAAGCAAGTGAAGGAAGGTCAAGCCATCGACCCCGGACCTGTTAGAAATGGGTTGCCAGAGTTCAGCATTTAGACTCAAGAAATATTTGTCATTGAATGTACTTTCATCAGTCTGTGTTCATCTTAAACAGCACTACATATAAAGGAGAACAAAGGATCCTGGGTCACACGAAAGGAGCTTCGCCCTGAAAACAAAAAGGAAGAAGGGGGGGCGAGGGGGAGGAGAAAGGAGAAGAGGAAGGAAAAGAAGAAGAGGAAGAACCTGAGTTGTTCCCTATCAACAAAAGGCACCATCCTTTTATTGAAAATACACTCAACTGTTCTATGAATTAATTAATTGCTTAATTAATGCAGAAAAACCTGATTGTGTAGAACTTTTTCCTGTAAGGAAAATCCAGCGTCTTCTCTCCCACCTTAAGCCCAGGTCGGCCAGCCTACCCATGCAGAAGTGGTGGGTTTCAGGGCTGAAGGGAAGCTCCCCTGGCCCTGAACTGATTTTGCGAAATCAACTTTTGGGGTGGTCAGAAGGGAGATGACAATGACGATGACAACGAAACCCTGTCACTTTCAAAATGCCACACTTGTCAAAACAAAGATATTTTCTCAACTAATGTGAGAGGCCTTACCCTCCTCCCCTGTCACTCAGCACACTCTCCGCGGGGATAATGACGGAGACCACTTTTGCTTGCACATCCCATTCCAATTTGTCTCCTGTCTGGCTGTGATAAAAGCAAGCAAGAACAAACACTAACAACAGTGACTTTTAAAGACTCTTTAGAAGAAGGCTTCTTCACCTGCAGTCCATGAACCCCCTAAGGAATCCAAGGATAATGTCAAGATGTCTCAAAATCTCCTGAACTTACATGTAAAATTTCATATATCTGCATATACGTATTTTTCTTGGACTAGAGCATAGGACTTGAATTAGATTATCAATGGAGACAAAAAACTTAAAAACCATTACTTTCTAGTGTATGGCCCACTTTCTGGGCATACCTTTCCCATGCAGCCTTCAGGGAAGGAAATGATGGGAGCTGTGTTTCTAGAGGAAGGGGAGATTATAATGAGCTGAGACCTCTTCCTGCAGAACTGACGAAGTTGGGCCTCGCGAGGTGCATACGACTTGCGCCAGTGGAAAGGAAGGGCAGGCATTTCAGGAGAGGGCTGGCATGAGCACAGGCACAGCGCAGGCACGTGAGGCATGTCTAGGCAATGGCAAATGGACCAGCGTGGATGCACTGGACAGACCATGTGGAGGAGCCCCAGGAAACAAGGTGAAGAGGTGAGAACACCAGGCGCTAAGGAATACCTCAGCCTGGAGCAATACAGTGCCCTATTAGAGCTTTTTAGAAATATTAATCTAGTGGTGATGAGTGGAATGGATCAGGGACGTGGCTAAGCACGTAAAAGAGGTTAACACAGAAGCTTAGGTAAAAGAGAATACCCTAAAACCAGGGTGCCATGTCTGTTCTGTTCACCACTCTATATCCAGTGTGGATCCCAGGGCCAGGCACAGGGTAGGTGGCTATCAACTCACCAGTGAGTAAATATCCAGTGAGAGAGCATATGGGCATGGATTCCTTAAAAGATATAATCCGAGAATGAAGAGTCTTGGTGACTTGGATATCCTCTTGGTATCATTCACTGAGCCCAGCAGCGCCTTGCACAGAGTAGATACCGAAGAAAGATCCTTTGAATTGGCCTAGACCAGGCTGAAGAGATACAGGGGACAAGAGTGGAGAATTCCAAGCACTGTCAGAGAGAGACTAGGGACGTGCTGGTTCTATGAACATGGAGTGACCTCTTGGGGGGGTGGGTTTTAAAAAGAATCCAAGTCAAGCTGATGTAATGGGAAGAAACCTGTAAAAGGCAAGGTGAAAGACCTCCGTTCCGGGCCTGTCCTCCAAATAAATATGGCTTTCTAGAGCGAATCCACGGCCCAGCTATCCATTTCTATGAGTCTATACTTTCTCTCAAATAACCTGGGTAAGACCCCCACGGCTATAATCCTTAACGCTTCCTTTCCTTGAACCCTAGCTGTTCCACAAACACATATCCTCATACCTCAGTGCACACAGGCAGGGCTCACGTGAGGACCAGACTGCAGTTTTGATTCAAGTCCAGTTGCTCTAAGTCTGTGATCAGTCAGCTGGGTAGCATGTGGCCTTGGTAGTGTCACTATTCACAAGTCATGATGTTACAACAAGAAATGGGAACCTCTGACAACATAGTTTACTTCTGCGTAAATTTAAATCATCCTTGTATCTACTTTGGCATATGCAGGGCAAAGCGTGATGCTGCTGTTCCTTCATCCTGATGAGTGGAGACAGGGGTGGGGTGAGGCAAAGGGAAGTGGAGAGAAGGGCAGAATTTAATTTTACAGTGAGAGGTAAAAAAAAAAGAACAGGTAGCCCATGGGTCTTCTGTCCATCCAAAAGCATCTACTACCATTAAAGATCACATTTCCTTAAGTTACCTTCCAGTAAAAAAGAAATACAGAACTTGAACAAGTAAGCCAGATGACCAAAATATCCCCTAATTTCTTATTTTTCTTATAAGTAGCACCTGTTCTTCAACTTGGAGAACACTTCAAACCTGGATAGCTTTAGAATGAAGCACATAAAATTAAAGCCTTCCCAATCAAGAGTGCATCAGTCACCCACTCCACAGTGGGTTTTGTCTTGGTCATTTTGTTTCCATAACCAACTTTGGGAAAGTAAAACCTGGGTTTACTCTAGGGTTCCTAATCAAGTTACCCGTACAAAATGCTGAATACCCAGTCATGAGCTGTGAGGGAGTACCCAGGACTCCAGCAATGTCCATTCAAGCCCCTGCGGGAGGCTCCTGAAGAGAATCAATGAAGGTCTTACAACTTCACTTTGAATGTTGGCTCTCCATGGACTTGCCCTCCAAGTAACACACAATAAAAAATATCTGTCACTTCTACATACTCATAACTTAATCATTCTTGGCTTGAAGATACAGCACACTTGGTGCTATACAGGAAGAATAAACTGTAGACAAAATTTCAAACACAACTCTTTCCAGCTGAGGGTGGGGAAAGGTGAACTCAGTCCTTGTGGAGATTGGTCCACAGTTTACCTGTTCACTACATTCACATTTTCAGGCCAGGAGTTTCCCTGTCACACAGAACTACCACCAGCTGGCCTTGGAACACAGTAAGCTAGAGAGAGGAGAGGCGAACAGTCCAAATGATGCTGGAAACAAAACAGGCTTATCCATTCATACATCCTCCAACACATTCTTATTAGTCATCGAATAGTCCTCTCAAAAGATGAAGGGCTTTAATAAGATATTAACAACTGAGTTTTCTGTGGAATAAAAATGTCTAGCTTAGGGTATTTCAGCATTTCTTCCCAGTTACATATGCCCTACCCTGTTGCTTAAATGGTAAATAGCCTCAAAAACTCTCCCCCTTTACTTCTTTGTGAATCCACAGCATTTTAGGACTATTTTGTCAAAACCATATTCAAAGAGAGTCTTTTTCAAATAAAGTACGTGAACTTACCAGAAGACGCTGTCTTTTAAGAAGTTCCTCTTTAACCCCATAAGGAATAACCCTTCCCCAGTCAGTTGTGGTCAGAAGCCCAAATCCACAGCCATCACCCTAGGATCTTCAACCTATATTTCACTAGAAAATGTTCTAAGTCAACCTAAACTATGTCTTCAGAGATGGAGTGCCTCAGTCAACACAGTAACCCCAAGAGTTCAGGGGCTCTATGGGGAGGGAGAGAGAGGACGGGGAGGGGAGGAAAAGTCCTTAAGAAACATTAAGATTTCCTCAGCGTTGCCTTCCCCTCACCGGACAATGGCTGAGAACACCAGAAAAGTTGCGCTGATAAAACTGCATAGGGTCTACACTGCACAAAGTGCTCTGCTACCAGTTACAACGATCCTCTTCCTACTTCATCTTTCCAATACATCTTGCAAGGTTTGTTTTCAAAAAAGACATTACAAGTTGGCGAGCTTCTGCTTACAAAAATCAATCAAATCCTTTCCCCTTCACCACTATTAAATCCATCCTATTCCTGAGCTTTATTCCCCCCAAGTAAACCAAACGTAGGCAACTTAACACTCCAGAATCAACAAAGGACAACGTTCCAGTGTGCGTTCAGGCAACGAAAGAAAGCCTTCTCTGCAAATGTACAGTAGAATTGAAGACTGTTTGTAGCTGTTGATGATCTGTAGAAACATTTCCAAGGTTCTCTGAACAAAAGATTTCGATTCAAGCAAGATCACAAAGAGGATGATGACAGAGTCTTAACTGTGCCTTGGTGTGTGTTCCATTGGCTCCGCTTGGGCGAGTGACTGTGGCCGCTGTTGCCTGGATGTGGAATTCCTTTGCCCTCCAATCTCCACACACACGAAGCACATTAAAGAATAAAATGTGTTTATGTCACACCTCTTCCGAGAGGTTTAAAGCGCTGTATGTTACCACATGAATCCTCACAACACCCCTGTGAGGTAGGTAGGCGGGGACTATTGTTACCCCCACTTTACAGGTGAGGGAAATGAGGCACACAAGAATTAAGGGACTTGCCCAGAATCACACAGCTAGCCACTGGCAGGGCTTAGGATAAAACTCATACTGGCTAGCACCTAGCACAGTGCTTTGCACATAGTAGGTGTTCACTGAATATCTATGGATTTTATTTGACTTATATCTCAACATACAATATACACACAGGAAATACAAGCAGCCACCATAGAACATTTATCTCCTACATTCCTTCTGATGACATCTCTCTTGACTTTGAACCCTGCTGGATGAAGGATGTTCAAGAATCCATCTTGCACCTAAGCCCTCGGGTTGCAGGGGATCGATGTACACACCATCTGTGGACAACCTGCTCTTGCACCTGCTCTACCACACAATCTTAGTTTTCTAATGAAAACAAAAGTGGATTTCAGGAACCATGCTGACTTTCTTTTTTGCCTGTTTGTTTTAAATGGAGCCATCGGAATGGTTCTGTGTCTTGTTTGTACAAAAAAGAAATAAGGCTGCTCTAGTCCAGTTAGCTTGTGAGAACTGTGTCAAGCACGAAGATCTCCTCCCGGCTCGGATGGATTTCTACCCGGGAAACTGGACTGACCCCAGGGAATGGCAGCTCCAACAGAGGAGGGTCAGCAGGGCTGAATGTCACTTGCACTGTTCATGGTCTGTGTAGTCATCCAAGTCCACATCAGAATCAAAGAGCGAGTGTCCAGTGAAATCCGTGTCTGGGGTTCTGGAAAAACTGTTCTCTGCTCCCTCATCTTCAAAGGTCTCTGTCCTTGAGTAAGAGCTGAAATCCAGCAGGGGCGTATGCGTTTTGCTGTCTTCACAGCTCTCCTCGGACTCATAGACGGTGTTGTCATCATCATGGTGCCACTCAGGCCAGAATTTCCTCCTTATCCTCTCACAATACATGGCAAGATTGATCAGCTCACCTGCAGGGTGGTGAGGAAAGCGAGGGTTAGTTCTCAAAGGCAACAATCTACCAGCCGCTTGGCTTTCTGGGAAACTAGAAGGATGGGGTAGAGTAGGCATTAACCGTGTTTTTCCACAGAGGCACTGTCAAAATGTTTAGATTTTCATACACAGAAGGAGAAAGGTGAGTGGGAAAAGTTAAATTCAGTGAATGGGCTGCATGAAATTTCGGAGTGAGTCCGATGGTGGTGAGAAGTGAGGGGGTAGCTTATCCAAAATGGCAGCTAAACTACCATCATTTGGCTTTGTGAAGTATTTTATTATTCTATGTTTGCATATCAAGAGAACTAGTGCTTCGACTGGTTCATATCTAAATTAATTTATAGTCCATGAAAACACACCAACTGTTAGTTGGATTAAGTCAGCCAGAAGTGATCCTTCATTCCACATATATTTGCAGTGTCATTACCGGCTGGTCAGTATGCCAACTAGTTGAAAAAAATTAGGTTAGGATGGAAATTTTGCCCTGAATCATCCATAAAATAGGTAACTCAGAATTGTCTTTATGGATGAGCATGCCTGCAAACACATTTAGTAAAACAGAGATTTTTTTATTTTTTAAATAAAATTCAACACTGCACCCACGATTGGGTTCGTTGGGCTTGGTCGTGAGTCTACTTCTTTTTCCTGTGAATCAAAGGAACATTTTTGTTAAGTTGCTAAAATTGTCCAGGCATTCATCTGAAATATGGCACGGTATATGGCTTTCATTTCCTAATTCCAAATGAAAAATGTAGAAAGAGGGTGAGTTTTTGCTTTTGATCCACCAGATGGCAACACTCCTCATAAGTATATAATTTGTCATTGTCTCTTATAGGACTTTATTGCCCTAAGAATATTCTTTGGATGTTTATTTTTTCAAAGTTACATAAACATTCACTTATTGTGTAGGTAATCCATGTTTTATTGCAGGAAATTAGAAAATACAGATAAGCAAAAAATAAAAGAATTACCAATAATCCCATTTGCCATAATAACATTCTCATTTAAACTCTTCCTGAAATTTACATATTTATATATACATTTACATATATTTACATTTGCTATATAGCATTTACTATATATTGTTTCCTATGCTACTTTCTTCACTTAGCAACATATAATGTAAACCTTTTAATTTCACTCCATGACCACCTTGATAATTGCATAGTACTTCATTATACAGATGTACCATAGTTTCATTTTGTTTTTTCCAATCCCCTATTATAGCCATTTAGGCTGTTTCTATATTAACAGCTCTAGTGGTTATAGCCTGTAACTACTCTATTTTATTTTCTATCAGAGAAAATAATATATGCTCATTTTGGAAAATTAGAAGTCTGTATATAGAAATGGTATAAATATACATAATACATATATATATATATATATATATATATATACATAAAGAAGAAAACAAAAGCACCTATAATCTCACCAATCCAAGGTAATCACAATTAACATTTTGGTGTGATTTCTTTCAGTATTTTTTTCTATTTATTTATTGTCATTATTATCATTACCTGTCACTTCCTGTAACATTATAAGCATTTTCCCACTAAAATTTTTCAAAACTTGATTGCTGTTCTGCTTAAATACATCCGCTACAAAACATAATAAGGCAAATCCCCCTGCTTCATGGATCCTGTAAACCAGTGGATTTGTATTGGTTCCAGATCACCATTTTCAGTCTTCTCAGATCAAAATAGTTCAACTCACACTTATATGAGTCCATTCTGATTGTCCCCAACTCGAAGACTTTCTGTACACGCTCGGAAGCTAAGAAGCCAACATCATTGCTCCTTTCTGGGCAGATGCACGCAAAATTTTCCCTTATTTTCTCCCTCGGGGAAGCAGTTACGAAACGCCTCACCAGGTATTGCTGGTAACCAAGAATTAGATAAAGACGCAGAAGCAGCAGCAAGGGGCCATTGGGGGCAGGGAATATCAAAGATGAATTGTGGTCACTTCACAGCAGGCCCTGGGGACAACCCTGTTTGCTTCAATCAAGTCCATTCCCAGAAAGTAAGAATCTAGTCACAGTGTCCATGGGATCTACACAATATATGACTGTCTCTACTTCTTTTGTAGCCATTCTCTCTACAGCCTGTTTCTTTACCTTTCTTCCAGGAGAGCTGCCCCCTTCATGACTGTGTGACATTAGAACCCCTTCAGTCTGCAATAATAAAAATTAATAATAGCACACATGTATATAGGCCTTACTGTGTACCAGGCACTACTTGAAGTGCTTTATTTATTGTTGAATTATATTAACTCCCATCCCTAGTCCTGGCAACAATCCTATGAGGCAGGAACTATTAATATCTCCATCTGTAATAGGAAAACTGAAGCAACAGAGAGGTTAATTAACTTGCCTAAGGTCACGTAGCTATATAGTGGCTGAGCCAGGATTCAGACACAAGCAGTCTCCAGACTCCATTCCCTTCACCATGACTGGACTCTGCCTCTCTCCTGATGAGCTGACAGCCTGGCCTGCGAATTAATAGCTTCCCACTACCTGTTACAGAATATTTTTCTGTTATTCTTTCTGGAGTCTCAAGAATTTTGAGGAGACAGGTGTTGTCACTCAAAGATAATGGGTTGTCATGAAGAAGAGATCTCTTTATCACACAGTGAAGAAAGGGTGTGCTTTTTGATAAGCAAGGGCTGCGAGCTCACATGCCCGTCCTCATATCCTGCCCCTGATAAAAAGAGTGAAACAAAGAGTGAAAATTTACAGTTGAGTTCTCCGTTTATCTGGTTTTGCCAATCCTTGCTTGTTCCTAGATTCTCCACCAGCTGACCCACTCAATGTGCTACCAGCCAAAAAGAATGAAAAAAGTCGGCAGTAGAAACAGGCTGTGTGTAATATGTGTGTGTGTGTGTGTGTGTGTGTGTGTGAGAGAGAGAGAGAGAGAGAGAGAGATGCCCATGTTAACATAAATGCCTATACTGAAGATGTAAACTTTGTGAAATAATTTTTTTTAAACTGCAGGGTTTTTTTCAAAGTGTACTCAACAATCAGATAATGTCACCTATCAGACTGGTAAAAAAGTCTAATACCATCCAGTGTGGAGGGTCAGGCATTATACTACATGGCTAGTGGAAGTATAAATTGCTATAAGCTTTTTAGGAAAGTAATCTGATGTTATCTATTGAAATTTTAAATTCAGTTATCTGTTGGCTCAGGACTCCACTTTTAGTACTCTATTCTACTAAAATAAAATAATCAATATGTAAAGATAGATGAACATGGATGTCGAATGCAGTATTATGTCAATAAAAAAAAAGAGAAAGAAAAGAAAGATGGAAACACCTGAATGTCCATCAGTAGGGACTGATTGAATAAATTCTGGTGTATCAATTCTATAGAATATTGGGCAACTGTTAAAAAGACATAATATTCTATTAAGTGAAAAAAACAAGTTATAAAGTAATGTGTATAATGCAATTCCACTGTTTAGTTTTAAAACAATAAAAACAAACCAAAACAGCTATATACAATGTATGTAAATTTGTATATGAAAAAAAAAAAGGCACAGAAGGGTTCACTCCAAATCCTTAATATTAGTTTTCTATGGGAGTGACACTGGACATGGGTGAGGGGAAGGTAATAAATCTTTTAAAATACACCTGTTTAATTCAACTTATTGTGACAACATGTATTACCTTTTTAATTTAAAAATCCAATAAAATAAATTAGTAAAATGACTAATGAGTGATTACTGATATTCTCAGACAACTTGAGAGGATATTTATCAGAAAGCCAAATGGCCCTCTACCCCAAGGACACTCCCAGACAGAATAAAGAGCTTTTCTCTTCGAGTTTCTCAAATGGAAATATTCCCCACGGCTCTTTGAAAAAAGTGACTCCTTTTATTTTCCTATATTTCTCCAATTCCTCCCAGCACCACTGCCAGCCCCGGGTTCTTAACCAGCCGATATCCGGAAAACCTAGGGCTGGCGCTCACACACACTCTTTTGGTTTCCAGGTATTTACTCGGCACCTCCTGGCTCCACGCCTGTGGTAGGTGCTGGCTGTGTCCTTGGTTGCTCCCTATAACGCTGTGTCACACAGACAGCAAGGGCGCTGAACATTTCCTCTTCAGAAAAGTTCTTAGCAGGGCTTCCCTGGTGGCACAGTGGTTAAGAATCCGCCTGCCAATTCAGAGGATGCAGGTTTGAGCCCTGGTCCGGGAAGATCCCACATGCTGTGGAGCAACTAAGCCCGTGCGCCACAACTACTGAGCCTGCGTTCTACAGCCTGCGAGCCACAGCTACTGAGCCCGCGTGCCACAACTACTGAAGCCCACCAACCTAGCGCCCGTGCTCCACAACGAAGAGTAGCTAGCCCCCGCTCGCCACAACTAGAGAAAGCCCGCGCGCAGCAATGAAGACCCAACGCAGCCAAAAATAAATAAGTAAATAAAATTTTTAAAAAATATTTAAAAAAAAAGTTCTTAGCAAACTTGAATGCGGTAATGAGGACACCCCCCCCCCTTCCCCAGTCTCACTGAAGCTAATTCACAGATCTCAGGATACAAAGACCAGCAAAGATCATTTGAGCCAGCCCTTCCCTGAGACCCAAATTCCCCCACAACCTCTTCCTAAACACTTTGAATGGAGAACAGTAAGAGTATGGGGTGGGCATATACGTGTATGTTTTTCAAAGATATCCAGCATTTTTTCCACCTTTTAATCTATCAAATAATAAGCCAAAAAAAAAATAATCCACGTACAATAAATAACTGATGGTAAAAGAGTTGCTGAACAGTGTTTGTTTTTCTTAAAACACAGAAGGTTGTGTTCCTTACAAATTCAGAAAAGCAGTGTTAGGTTCTCTGGGTTTGGTACGGCTCTCCAGGGCAAGCAGCTGTGCGACAGAACCCGTTCCCTTTTGTGCTT
This sequence comes from Eubalaena glacialis, assembly GCF_028564815.1. Classification (NCBI taxonomy): domain Eukaryota; kingdom Metazoa; phylum Chordata; class Mammalia; order Artiodactyla; family Balaenidae; genus Eubalaena; species Eubalaena glacialis. The sequence goes on along the minus strand of NC_083727.1, from coordinate 59,787,990 downwards.
TACTTTCACTTTTCTAGGCTCTCCAACTCTCCATGTCTATTTTAAAGACTGCCAAATCCACATGCAATTCTCTAATAAGGATACTCTGATCAAAATATCAAATGTGACTCCACATTAAGAGGGTTGCTAAAAAAGACAAGAAATAACAAGTGTTGGTGAGGATGTGGAGAAAAGGGAACCCTCGTGCACTGCTGGTGGGACTGTAAATTGGTGCAGCCACTATGGAAAACAGTATGGAGGTTACTCAAAAAACTAAAAATAAAATTACCATATGGTCCAGCAATTCCACCCCTGAGTATTTACTAAAGAAGACAATAACACTAATTCAAAAAGATACATGCATCCCTATGTTCACTGCAGCATAATAGCCAGGATATGGAAGCAACCAAAGTGTCCATTGATAGATGAATGGATAAAGAAGATACACACACACACACACACACACATATACATACATGGTATGGAATATTATGCAGCCATAAAAAATGAAATCTTGCCATTTGTGACAACATGGATGTAACTTGAGGGTATTATGCTAGGTGAAATAAGTCAGAGAAAGACAAATATAAGATTTCACTTATATGTGGAATCTAAAAAACAAACAAGCAGTGTATGTATAACTGACTCACTTTGCTGTACAGCAGAAACTAACACAGCATTGTAAATCAACTATACTCCAATAAAAAAAATTAATTAAAAAAATAAAGTATCCTTGCTACTAAAAAGAAAATTTTTAATTAAAAACAAACAAAAAAAGCAAAACAAAACCAGACTCACAGATACAGAGAACAGACTGGTGGTTGCCAGAGGAGAGGGGAGGTCGGGGGGTGGGGACATGAATGGGGGAGGTTGAAAGGTACAAACTTGCAGTTATAAAGAGAATAGGTCATGGGGATATAATGTACACCATGGGGAAATATAGTCAGTAATATTGTATTAACATTGTATGATGACAGTAACTAGACTTATTGTGGTGATCATTTCAAAATGGACATAGACATTGAATGTGGTACACCTGAAATTAATATAATACTGTATGTCAATTATACGTTAATAAAAAAAACTTGCTGATAATAAAACTGAGATTCGGGACTTCCCTGGTGGCACAGTGGTTAATATAGAATGTTAGTAAAAATTATTTGAAACAACCCACAAGTCCAGAAAAAGATTAATCACATAAATTACAATGTAGCCATGGGATAGGATATTATGCAACTACTAAATACACTGTTTTGAAGAATATTTAATGACAAGGGAAATGGCCATAATACATAGTTAATTAAAAACTGCAGGTTACGGACTTCGCTGGTGGCACAGTGGTAAGAATCCGCCTGCCAATGCAGGGGACACAGGTTCGAGCCCTGGTCTGGGAGGATCCCACCTGCTGCTAAACAACTAAGGCTGTGCACCACAACTACTGAGCCTGTGCTCTAGAGCCCGTGAGCCACAACTACTGAGCCTGCGTGCCACAACTACTGAAGCCCGCACACCTAGAGCCCGTACTCCACAACAAGACAAGCCTCCGCAGTGAGAAGCCCACGCACCGCAACGAAGAGCAGCCCCTGCTCACCGCAACTAGAGAAAGCCCGCGCGCAGCAATGAAGACCCAACGCAGCCAAATATAAATAAATTAATTTTTTTTTAAAAAGTGCAGGTTATAGCTATATCAACATAATGATCCCAATTTTTAAACATAAATATATACATGTATTTGATAAAAGATAAGGAAACATACCACAATATTAACAGAAATTCTCTGCGGGTGATGGGGTCACAAGTTAATTTTATTTTTTTTTAACTTTTCTATCTTTTCTAAATTTTCTCTAGTAAGGAAATGACATTTCATATCATACACAAACATATTATGTATATTTTAAGAATTGCTGAATATTCAAAGTCTGTCCTCCTACTCACCTAAATTAAGGAAAAGTTCTCACGATTCTGGATGTTTCCCGGAGTAGCCTGTGTGGCTAGATTATTTTAAATAATATCTAGGACCAAAAAGCTAATATTGATACACACACACTCACACAGATGGCAAGGACAATACTGGCTTGGCTGTTCCAAAGCTAAGGCAGAAAACTGCCAGATCCAACCCACTTCCACTCCTGGATGTGAGCCAGTTCTAAATTATCCAGACTCTTGGTTGTTTGTTTCTACTTCTCCTTTGAAGGTCTCCACCACAAAAAGAGCAAAGGCAGAGAAAGAAGTTGAGATCAAATTAGTAGTCTGCCTGCATTAGCAGCTCCGATCAGAAGGTTAGAAAGGGGCATAGAATAATGACTGAAATGAGCTTTAGAGGCTTGCTGTGGACTTGAATGATTTGTGCTCCTCCAGCCCCCATGGAGAGCTGGAAGCTACCGGCTTATTTTAAGAATCTGCATCTACGTGCCAAAGTGCCCTGCAGGTGACAGCATCAGATTCCCCCAAATGTGTGCGTATCCACATGGGACTCAAAATCAATTTTCCAAAAACACTGATCATTTCTTTAAAAAGAACACTAAATGCCTCAAGTCCCTCCAGGAAGTAATAGAGGAAAGGGCCAAGTCATAAATAAATTCACAAAAGATGCTTCATTTCTTCGAGAAGGGATTCTGTACAATCTGAGATTTCTACTGATACTGGATACCTAAATCTTTCTGACTAAATAACAGATGACCTCAATACATTTGACCCTTGAACAACATGGGGGTTAATTCGCATAGAACTTATAGTCTGTCCCCTGTATCCAAGGTTCCTACGCATTCGTGGATTCAACCGACATGGACTGTGTGATACTGTAGTCATTACTACTGAAAAATAACCACGTATAAGTGACCCATGCAGTTCAAACCTGTGTTGTTTGAGTGTCAACTGCAGTGTGTGTGTGTGTGTGCACATAGGGTGTGTGTGTGAGTGTGTATGCATAGGGTGTGTGTATGTGCTTGGGTAGACGTGTAAATGTATGTGTACAAGTGACTGTGTACAGGGCATGTGGGTATAGAAGCATATGAGTAGATGTGAGTGTGTGTGTACGCATAGGTGTGTAAAGGTGGTGTGGTAGGGAAGGAGGGAGTACGAAGAAACAGGAAGCAAGAGTAAATACAAAACACACCCCTAGATGAACGAAAAGGAATCACTATCTTTTAGACCACCATGGAAAATCTGATTAAAATAAAGGGAAACTACTTTAAGTGCTACAAACATCACCAATATGATAACATATTCAATTTAGATAACTTCCAGCACATCACAAGACAAGGAACACCTCCATGCTGATCATTTAGGAAATTAAACATAAGTCCATACTATCCCTATCCCCGCCTAGTTATCGTTCTAAAAGACCTTCAGTCAATGCCTGATCCATTCCAACCAAGTCTGGTAATGTATCTAGAGCCCCATCCCCACCAATCTGGAGAGTTACTCCTGCTGCCTTTAGCCTGGTCTGAATCTCTGGGCATACACATGAGTACACACGCACACACACACACACACACACACACACACAGCTACAGCCTTCACCAACCTCCCCACCTACCCACCCACGACTACCACACATGACTGCTCACCTGCCTCAGTTTCTTGTATGATTCTGCCTTGCTTGGTTCCATCCATCCATCCATCCATCCATCCATCCATCCATCCATCCATCCAACATTAATTAAGAGTACTCTATATGTTATTCACTGGTGATCTCATGTACACCTCCAGTCTCTCAGCTGGGGTATAAAAATCCTGATTAACTCTTGTCAATCCCCTTCCCCAAATCGAAATATGGAACCTTGATGCCCACATTCCCAGGCCCCGGGCACTTGCTTAGGTACTGTTTAAAACCAGAGACGACTCAAAATGGTTCCCATTCATCAAGACAGAGGAAGCCTCTCCCAGAGGCCCCAGCTGCCATGTATATCCCACCACCCCACTCCAACGCACACGCATGCACACACACACACACACACATACACACATGAAGATCTGGTCCCTTGACATCAATCCAGGTTGAGCTGACTTTCCCTGCCCCACTGCCAATTTTACTCCTGGCAACCACCCCCATCCCTACCCCACACATATGTGCATCCTCTAGCTCCGGTCCCACTCATCCCACTTCGACCCCTCCAGTTTAGAACTGTAATTCTCATGGGCCTTACATCAAGATCACACAACAAAGATACCATTTCTTTGGCCAAAATGCATGTACAATAATATCAATAATAACACCTCACATAGTACTAGACTTACAAAGCATTTGTTGACACTTTTCCCATTTTCCCACTATCTTGAACTTTCCAGCTCTACTACTCTCAGCGTATGATCTACAGACACCCCACTGGAATAGGAGAAGGGAGTGCTTTGAACTCAAATGACGCAGAATCATATGTACCTATACGCTCGTGTGAAATATCTGAGACCAGTTCAGACTCAAAAGGAGCATGTGAGATGGGCAGTGAGCTCATCAGCCCGACCCGACCACGGCTGCCGCAGTGCTGGATAAACCAGAAACTGGTGCGCCACCACAGTCCAAAGGAAATTAAGGAAGACCAACAAACAAGGGCACTAGGGGGAACGCAAGCCCTGTTTCAGCGACAAGTATCAAGTCCACTACGTAAGGAGCTGGAAGAAAAGCCCTGGTGTAGAACACAGCAGGATTTGTGTCAGCTTTGCTAAGAACATGGTGTGAGCAAGACGGCAGGTGAGAAGCCGGGTCTCTCCTCAGCCTCTACATATCCTGAGCACAGGAAACCAACCCTGGCCCCAGACATCACAGCCTGGCGCCTCCATAAAGCACAGCCAAGCTCAGGGGCATTGGCCTAGAATTCTCCATTGTGCTGCTCCCACCGTCCACCCCTCAGCAACTCCCAAAACCTGAAGAGCTTCGTAGGGCTTGCCTTTTATCAGTCGCTCAGGCCTCGTCCCTGGTAAGGTCCACATTGCCTGTGCCAAGTGTCCAAAGACGGTGGCGTCAAGAGTGGAAAGCTTGGGCCCCATGATGTACTTCTTATCACCTGCAGCAGAGAGAGCAGAGAGAGGTCACTGGGCCAGCCCTCACCGTCCCACTGCGTCACAACAGCGTCCAGCATGCACCCACTATACGCCCGTTTAAGTGTGCATCAAGAGCTTCGCAAAACCAAATGCACGTACCCCCTTTGACTGAAAACTAGAACCAAAAGTAAAGCAAATTAAACAATTCTGCGCTATAGCGACCCATACAACAGCAAAGCAGGGAAGTAACTGGAAACATATCAAGATAAGTGGATGAGAGAGGGGGTTCATGGAAAAAAGGACGAACTGATCACCCCCAGACCTCCAGAGGCACCTCCTTGTCTCCAACTCTAGCCATTAAAGTTTGAGGTGCTTGAGAACACCTGGAAGTTTGCTTAAACCATCTCTAGTAACCCCAGCCAAGCTCACCCAGCCTCAGCACTTACTTTATTAAATTAATTCATTTCCTCGGGAAAAACAAGAAGCCTAAGCTACTTAGGAAGTTTGGAGGCAAGGCTTTCCATGAGGTCTCCATGGTCTTGGCAAAGTTCTCACCACTGAGCACCAACAGGAAACAAACATAAAGAGAAGCTTTAAAATTGCAGACCCAGCCCTGGGATCAGGCTCCCATACAGGGATGTCTCACATTGCCGCTCCCATCTCTCCTTTTCCACCACGGCTGACCTAGCTCAGGCCTTGTCACCTGGACTTATCACATCTTACCTACTACAATTGCCCTAGGTTGTCTCCAGGCCACTGTGTTGCAGGATAAAGAGGCAGCCCAAGTGGAAACGGATCCATCCTGCTTCACATCCTGCCACCACTGTTATTCACTACGGAAAGCCTGGTCATTAACTAACCTCACAAAGCTTCAGTTTTCCCATCTGGAAAATGGGGATGATATTAAGGGTATTTCTTAGGGCTACTGTGAGGATTAAATGACATAACACATGTAAAGCACTTAGCGCCGTATCTGGTTAACTCATCAAACACCAGCACTCATGAGGAGAGACCCTCTGTTTCTCCAGTCCATTCCATATCCCACCCATACTTAAATCTCTAAGACACTCTTTTCACTGTGGCACTCCCTTTCACAAAGACCTTCAATGGTTTATGAAATGGGCTATGAAATACAGTCCAAACTCAACCTGGAATCCAAGGCTCATCGCACTCTGTTCCCACCCACGTTCCAGCTTTATCCCTCATCCTCCTTTACCCTAGCAGACCCAGAACAGCCCCCCCAGCATGCTTCATGCTTCCCACTGCCACGCCTCTGCTCATGCTGTGCCCACCCCTTTCCCTGCCCCCCAAAACCCATATGTGCCCCCCACTTCTCTCCATCTGGTAGATTCTATCCATCTTTCCACCAGAAGCCTCCTTTCAAAGCCGTCTCAGGGCAATAGAAGTTTTCAGTTCAGACAGCCCTTTTTCAAATCTCACTTTTACACATATGACCCAGTTTCAGAGAGGAGAAAACAAGTTAAAGGAGAGCTACACTGGCTTCCTGGCCCCCCAAAATGTTGATTTCCTTAAATGGCTAAAAGGAAAGAGTCTAAGGGAAATGCCAGAGTAAATTGTGAATTCTGTTGTAGACTCCAAAGACTTTGGGGGGCAAGAGGAAAAAATGTACATGAGTTTATAAAAACTTAGGAAATCTAAAAATAGAGCACTTCAGACCTTGATAAAAGGGAAAAAATACTAAATATAATCATTTGAATCCATACATCAACTAATGCATATAGCGTTCAGCCCAAATTTGCCATTTGGCTCAGAATGTTAAAACTGGAAGGATACTGAGTTAACAACAGAACCAGACTAAAAATGCTGGCACCTGGGTCTCCTGACTCCCAGCCTGATGCTCTCTGCTCTGTACAATATGCCATGAGGAGCACCACCTCAGAGATAAAGACCCTCCATGGAACAGCAAGAGGGTTGAGCTGTGAACATTTACAAAAGGATGCTTTAGTCAGGAGGGAACACAGAATATAGAAGGAAAAAAAGAACAAAAGTTTAAGGGTTTTTAAAGGAACTTGCCAAAAAAAAAAAAAAAGGATAGAATTTAGCATTCATGGTAGATACACAATTATATGTATATATACACACAAGACAGTTATAAATTTAAACAATATAAAAATACCCTCTGTTACTAAGAAATCCTCAGAGTACCCAATGGCAGGAAACTTTTTTTTTAAGCTTTTTTAGTTAAATTTTTTAGTTAATTAATTTTAGACTTATAGAAAAGTTGCAAAAATAGCAGAGTTTCTGTATACCCTTCAACCAGCTTCTGCTAAGATTAACATCTTAGGTAACCACAGTACGTTTAACAAAACTAAAGAATTAACATCAATATAAAACAATTAACTGCACTATAGGCTTCATTCAAATTTTATTAGTTTTTCAACTAGTATCCTTTTCTGTTCCAGGATCCCAGCTAGGATCCCACACTGCATTTAGTTATCAGGTTGCCTTAGTCTCCTCCAATCTCCTCAGTCTTGCCTTGTCTTTCATAGCCTTGACACTTAAAGAATACTGGTCAGTTATTCTGTAAAATGTTCATCAACTTGGGTTTGTCTAAGGTGGTTAATAATTAGAGTAGTCATGCATTTTTATGAACCCTTCTGTGATGGTTATTTTATGTGTCAACCTGACTGGACTATGGGTGCTAAGTTATGTGGTCAAACATTATTCTGGGTGTTTCTATGAGGGTGTTTTGGATGAGATTAACATTTAAGTGGTAGAGTGAGTAAAGCAGAATGCTCTCCCTAATGTGGGTGGGCCTCCTCCAATTAGATGAAGGCCTTACTCGACAATAGGGCTGACTCTCCCTGGAGTAAAAGAGAATTCCTCCTGCCTGACTGCCTCTGAACTGGGACATGGGCTTTTTCCTGCCTTCAGACTTAAATGGAAACATTGGCTCTTCCTTGGTCTTGAGCCAGTTCATACTGGAACGACACCATCAGCCCTCCCAGGTCTCCACCCTGCCAACCCACCCTGCAGATCTTGGGACTTGTCAGCCTCCATAGTTGTATGAGTCAATATAACTTTATTATATAAGAGAAATAGACATGGATAGATCTAGATATCTATATCTAAACTCCTATTGGCTTGTTTCTCTGGAGAACCCTAATACCCCTTCTCGGGGCATCATGTCAGGGGGTCCACAATGTCCATATGTCCATATCACTGGGGATGTTAACCTTGACCATGCGGTGAAGGTGGTGTCTATAAGGTTTCTTCACTGTAATGTTACTATTTTTCCTTTTGCAATTAATAGCCTTGGGAGAGAAACTTTGAGACCGTATAAATATCCTGTTTCTCCTCAAACTTTGGCCCACTAATTTCAGCATCCCTCAGTAGATGTCATCTGAAACAATTATTACTGTGGTGTTTGCCTATCAGGATTTTCTATTTCTCTCAATCCTTCTACATGTATTGATCCAAATACTACTGTTCCCTTCATCCCCCATTTACTGACGTATTCCATTATTTATTTAAGTGTGCACTTGTCGATATTTATTTTATTCTATGGCCTATAATCCAGTACTCTCATTATTCTTTTTGCTCTTCAAATTGTTCCAGATTTGGCCTTTTGAGCTTGGCAGGAAGTATTTTTAAGAGGGAGACTGAATTTAGATTAGACTCTGCTTAGAGATGAAGAGGACAAGCCAAAGTCTCAAGTCTGCAGCACCCCCAGGCTTCACCAAGTGAGCCCATTTTTCATTAGTGGAGGGTGTTAGCAAAAACAAAACACTAAGGGCACTTCTGAAGGGCACTGAAGGAGCAGGCTTGGGTGACGAGGCAACTCAAGCCTCATTTTCAGTAGGTAAACCACCCCACCAGTTTCTGTAGAGATGGACAGAAGGAGCTGAGGGATATCTGAGCACCTGTAGCTCCCTGCCAGCCCCCAGATTTGGTGTGTGGACCATGAACCACTGGTGAGAGAAAATAAGGATTGAAAATATCAGAAACATTGGGAGGTGAGGGACCCAGGGTACATGGGACTCCCTAAGGGATGGTCCACCAGAGGCCAGGTTCCAAAACCACAGAAGCCTTTCTGAGGATGCTCAGCCCTCCTGACTGTGAGGGTGAGCCCACATCCCAACAGTGGCAGGGTGACTTCAGGTGGCCAGGGTGATTTCACAGACCTCTCTGGCTGGGTGTTCAAGCAGCCACCAGGGAGCAGAGACCAGTGAGGAAATGCAAGGATGGCAACCAAGCAGCCAGAGGGAGGGGCCACATGGACCTGAGGAGAGCCCATGGCAGGGGGGCAGGGGTTGGCTCCCCTGAGGGCTGGAGAATGATAGCTGGTCCTGGGTGTTTCTAGAATCTGATCCTACCTCTCCTGGGTGGTTTGAGCAGCTCTTCTCTGTGAGGAAGATCATGCTGTAGATGGAGGAACCACTGAAGCACCCAAGGATGACCAAAAATTGAGTGGGGAGCACTAAGTCATGAATAACAAGAATGTTCTAGGGCCCTGAAGGATATCTGCTCTTTGTACGCCAGACTTGAGCTCGCTGTGATCGGACTTTATCATAGATCATTGGTCAAGACCTTAAGTGGCCCCATGAACTCAAGGCTGCTTATTCTGACCTCCAAGCCTGACCTCTGGCCCTTCCCACATGGCCTTCCACTTCTGTCACAGGCAGCAACACAGGGCTGACCAGGAGACAGCAGGATGCAACAAAGATGAGAACATGTGGAAGAAGACTGCACATGTCAGCTAGGTCCCTCACCCCCATTACCTGCCCCCACCCCATTAGAACTGACTGAGGTGGTAGCTGAGTGAGGGGAGGGCACATATGGAGGGCAAAGCCACACAGTTGTCCAGGGAGAACTAAATCAACACGGAGGCTGAGAAGAGTGGCCGGAATCCAATCCTGAAGACTCAGACCAAACTGAGAGAACAAGGAAGCTGCAGAGTTGAAGCAAGATGGCTTAGTGAGCAAGGAAACCGAGGGATGAGGACAGGACAAATAGAGAGCAACATGGATCTTAAAAGTCCCACCAGAGGGAGGGACCACAAAACAGCGCAAATGAGGAAGCACTCCTGGTCTAGGCTGTTTGCCTGCTGCCTGCCTCTCAGCCTCTTCCTTGGGGAGGATGCATGAGAGCTGCCAGCAGATAGGTCTCTCCAGGCCCTGGCAGGACAAGTCAAGGTCTACCTCATGTGAATGCTCTACTTCAGTCAAATATGCCGGGAGCTCATCCCATCACCATCCTTCATCCCATCCTTCCTGTCTCAAACAACCTCCACTTGTCTAACCCAACCCTTCCCTTATGACTCAGATCAAGTTCTCCCTCCTCCACTCCAGGAAGGCTACCTGCACTGTCCAGTCCACTAGCACCTCTCATTGCCCACTCCCCTGCCAAACCCCAGAGGGACAACTGCTTAGAGCAGGGCTGCTCAAAGGATAGCCTGATGCCAGCATCAGCATCACAAACGCTCAGGTCCCATCTACTGAATCAGAATGACTGGGGGTGAGACTGGGAGAGAATCTGTGTTTCAACAAGCTTCCAGGTCAGTGTTTCTTAAACTTTAGAGGCATAAAAATTCCCTGGAGAGCCTGCAGTTCTTAGACCACACTTTGAATAGTGTTGTTCCAGATGATTCTTATGCACGCTAAAGTTTGAGAAGCACTGGTCTAGACTGGAGTAGATCAGTGGTCTTAAACTCGAGCATGCATCATCATCACCTAGAGGGCTTTTTAAAAATATTGATTTATCCCCCACGCATCCCCAGGCCAGGAGTTTCTGTTTCAGTAGGTATGGAGTGGCACCCAAGAATCTGCCTTTCTAACAAGATCTCAGGTAATGCTGATGCTGCTGGTCGAGGGACGACACTTTAAGAGCCACTGGTCTAGATCACTCATTAGGTAATTCACACGTCATCTCACAGTCTTATTTATGTGTGTGTCCTATCTCCTTGAGGGCAGGTAACCCTCTGTTTTACTTTTCTGTCCATCTGGTACCTATCACAGTAGAAATCATCAATTAAGGTGTTGATAGCCATAAGTATGTTTGATCTGTCTTTCCTTAGATTAGAGAACTATTATAAGGATTGAAAAACGTAATAATGTGAAAGTATTTTGCAAACTAGAAGGTGCTATTCTAACATAAGGAATTATTTTACACTCATCGACAATAATAGAACAAGTACTACAGCTGTGGGCGGAACAGTCTAACCTCCCACGCAGTGTAGAAATCCCTTCTCCCATTTCCCTACCAGGGAGTCCCCAACGGCAGCCCCTGGGGGACTTCTCCCTCATTTCCTGGGCAAGGCAGGCAATTCTCTGGTTAGATAGTTCCTTACATTGAGACAAAATATGTCCCCTTGGTACATCTACCATTGATCCCAGTTCTTTCCTCTGGAATCACACAAAGAATTTACGGCCATATTTATTTTGCACAACACCCTAGGAAAGTAAGTCTCCACTAACATACTTCTAAGTAAAAACCGATGACTTGTGTTCACGTATATCACTATGCGATAGTGGGTACAATGTTTGTTTCAGAGCACTGGAAGTAGCTATAGAAATGAACCTCTGAATTATATCCACTTATTCCCTTACTAATTCTGCTCCCAGCTTTTACTGGCCACTATCAGCTCCATCCCTGCCATTTAGCTAAATTTCCAAATGCTATAAGTGGCAGAAGAGGAAAGACTGGCTGTGGGGAGAATATCATTCTAGAGAGAAATTAAAGATGAATAGTCAAAAGACTTTCAAGCACTCATTTTTCTATTAATCTAAGAATTAAGAGTAATTACGTGTTTCACCTACTTAGTGTTCCCTATACTTGAGCACTGATGGGATTTATAAGCAGATAATTCCAGTGAAGTCAATGTTGATATCATTCCTATTTCTAATTGTCCCTCTCTCAACCTTTAATTAACTGGGACTTTAAGAACAATTGAGAGACAAAGACTTTGAGTACTTTCCCCAGGGATAGCACAGGTCACAGTAATCTTACCAGCCAACCTTCAAAGAACACATCCTTGAAGCTCTTTTTCCTGCACGTGACTCCCAGAGGGCAAAGCTGAAGGAAATCTATGTTCTAGTCTCTCTTACACTCTTGGTCAGACCTCTCTTTGTCAGAAATCATGTGACAGGCCACCTCCTTTAAAGAGCTCTTGTTCATATTCCCAGCATACTCTAAAATCACTGAATACGTGATTCTTTCAACTATGAGGGAGGTGGTGTTATCTTATATATGAGGTTATTAATGGTCCTTAGGAGTAAATATCAGAATTAAAACCATTAACTTTGACAACTTTCTGACATTTACTAGTTGCACCAACTGGCTCACACTCTGGGAAAAAATAAAGGTGGGTGGGGGGATACCAGAAGAAGCCCCTAAATTTAATCCCTCCTCAGATTTCATTCTGGAAGGCAACTAGATACTCCTCCAATCTTCTACAAAATTCTCTAGAAGAACATACAAGAAAATTTTTTCCAGAGAGTATGAACTATCTTGACCCCTTCCCCAATGACCACCAATACCAATCATCTCGCCTCTTCCTCCCAATCTTCTCTTTGTTGATGTCCCAGCTCTTAAAATTCCCTATGGATGAGACAAGGATGAACATACATTCCCCACTATAAGGATGGGATTGTACTTGCTCTTCTGTACTTCAGTCCTCCTATTAATGTTTCTGAGCACCTTCTGAACTCCATGCACTCAAAGTATTCATGCACATATACTATAATTTTAGGAAATTTGGATAAAGGATTTGTACCAGTTGTGGAAAAATTTCACACACAGGAAATCCAGTTTAGGAAAATATTTCTCAGGAGGAGGCAAATGCCTGCTCAGACTCACTTATTATTATAATTTAATAACATTAGACAGCAGCTTCTGGAAGTCTTCAAGAACCATAGCTAACATCTCTAACGATGACGCAGCGCTACTGACTCACTGATGATTGGCCTTATTTATCTCTCTTCTTGAAGTTGCTGAAATATTGCTGCTTTTGAGTCTGACTAGACATTCAACTGAAACAGTGAGATTTGAGGGGTATAAAAGTTCTATGGGTCTCCCCTGTTTCACTTTCCCAAGTACACCTTCTGAGGGTAAAGAATATAGAGCACCCAACTCAAACTACATCCCAAGAGAGGCTTTCTCCTTCATTTCATTTCTGTCCTGGCTATTCTGTATTTGGGTAATCAGAGGAACCAGCTGTTCTGTCTCTTTATTCAATAAAGACTATCTGGTAGCCCCCAAATATGGTTTAGTTAATAAAACAACACATCAGACTGACTTCAATGTCATGCTGAAATTTAAATTCAAATCCTTTTATAAGGAACTTATCTTTCTTTTAAGAAAGTTGAATAGTAGCAGATTCTAATGGCAGGTTTTGTGTCTGGCCATCAGGGCCCTGCAAGCAGACTCTACATTTCTGGAGGATCTGTCATCAATTTATGGACCCCAGGTTTCACCTTAGCTGGAATCCAGGATCTTCAACCATTTTCAAACATCTGAGCAATCACCAAAAACTGGTGCAAACCTTTAACCACCAGAACTGTTTAGCACCTGCCCAGAGTGGTGGACCTTACTCAGATTCACACAATAGGCATAGATCCCTTTGGATGAAATCAAACTGCTATTGACCTCATCTTTAAAAATGGGAATCTGGGGAATTCCCTGGTGGTCCAGTGGTTAGGACTCAGCGCTTTCACTGCCGGGCTCTGGGTTCGATCCCTGGTCTGAGAATGGTCAAAAAAAAAAAAAAAAAAATTGGGAATCTGATACCTTCTCAAATGATATACCCATGAGTATGCTGGATATCACATAGAATTCTGTGTGATGCTTCTTTCCGAGTGTAGGACTGAGTCTTTAGCTCCTACTCTGTGGGAGGCCTTATTACTCCCCTACTGAACATTATTGTTCATGTATCCTGGCCATTAGATGGTTAAGAATGTCCCACATAACTCTCTCCCCAGTGCACACTACTTTCTCAAAGATCACTGAATCCAGAGACAGAAACCTCCTGTGTGCCAAGCTCTACAATCTTGGAATAGATCCAGGTTTCTTCACAGTCAAGACAAGAACACTGCTAAAATCAGAATGGGTAGTAATAATAGTCTCGTGAGAGACTAAAAGATAAGATTCTACTTCTAAAAGATGTAAAACCTTTTATCTATGTAACTTGAGGCAACTGAAATTGGATGCCTGATGCCTGCCGCCCATCATAGCAGGATAAGCACTCTTCCCTCTTGACAACCTGGCTGTACCCTTCACAGCTCAGCAGCTGCTCAAAGAGGCTCCTACTAGGATTGATGGGATTGGAGCTATGTGGGTGTGTTTGTTATTGATAACTGCATAATAAATTTCCTCAAAAATTTAGCAGTTTAAAAGGTCAAATATTTATTACCTCACAGTTTCTGTGAGTCAAGAATCCAGGCAGCTTTAGTTGGGTGCCTCTGGCTCAGGGTCTCTCACAGGCTGCAATTAAGATGTCAGCCAGGGATGCAACTACAGATTAACATACTAAGTGAAGTAAGTCAGAAAGAGAAAGACAACTACCATATGATATCACTTACATGTAGAATCTAAAATATGACACAAATGAACCTATCTATGAAACAGAAACAGACTCACACACATAGAGAACAGACTTGTGGTTGCCAAGGGGGAGGGGGGAGGGAGAGGGATAGACTGGGAGTCTGGGGTTAGTAGATGCAAGCTATTACATATAGAATGGATAAACAACAAGGTCCTACTATATAGTACAGGGAATTATATTTAATATCCTGGGATAAATTATAATGGAAAAGAATATAAAAAAGAATTTGTATATGTGTATAACTGAGTCACTTTGCTGTACAGCAGAAATTAACACAACATTGTAAATAAACTATACTTCAATTTTTAAAAATTAAAAAAATAAAATAAAATCCCAAATATTTAAAAAAAAAAAAAAAAAAAAGATGTCAGCCAGGTTGCAGTTATCTCAAGCCTTGACTAGGGGAGGATGTTTCCAAACTCATTCACATGGTTAACAGGCCTCAGGTCCTTGCTGGCTCCTGGCCAGAGATGAGTTCCTTGCCACGTGGACCTCTCCATAGAGCAGCTCACAACCGTGCTGGCTTGCATCAGAGCAAGTGAAAGATCAAGGACAGGAGAGAGAGGATGCCCAAGACAGAAGCTACGATCTTTTCATAACCTAATCTTGGAAGGGACATCCCATTGCTTCTGCCATATTCTATTTCTGAGAAGCAAATCAATAAGTCCAGCCTACACTCAATGGGAGGGGATTACCTAAGAGGGTGAATCTCGGGAGGCAGGGATCACTGGGGGCCACCCTGGAGGCTGCTGACCACATGAGGAAAATATCAGCGCTGCATTCAAAAGTGTTTGGAGGTTAAATGTCATGATATCTGTAACTAATTTTAAAATACGTCCACATCAAGAAAAAAAAATAGTTGAGGCAAATATGACAAAATGTTAACAACTATTGAATAGAGGTGATGGTTATAAAGCTGTTCATTGGACTACTATTCTACTTTTCTGTGTGTTTGAAAATTTTCATAATGAAAAAACAAAAAAAAAACACCTGATCTTGTTCACTGACAAGGGACCAAGGGAAGAAGCTGTATCAACTATGCTAAATCTCAAATGATAACATTTGGCAGACACCCCCCAACGTTTAAATGGACAATCCTATATCATCCTCATCTAATAGGTGAACGAACTCAGCTACCTAGGAGTTTATTTGGTACATGGATGCCCTGACAGTCTCATCAGAATGGTTCTCTTATGATTCTGTCTAGATTGTAAAATCAGTGAAGACAGAAATCATACTAGATGGTGAGCTCTACCTGGGCACTAAGACTGTATCCCCTGGTACCCACCAGTGCCCGTTGCCCAACAGGTGCTCAGTAAATATATTTTTCAGTGAACGCAGACTATTTTATAATACTTTGTCCTTAAATCTTTTAGACCAAAATTATCCCTCCCAATACTTGATGGCACAGAACTCTAGGATGTACAACTCTGAGGCTCAGCCAGGGCTTATATAGGTGCTTGAGCTAATAGTCTGTGAAGAACTACAGTGGCCCTGCCCCACACTGCTGGAGCTCACTGTTTCATGAAGGCAAGATGGCCTTCGAACCAGGCAGCACAAGTCAGGCCCTTAAGTTCTTTTTTTCTTCTTTTCTTAATTAACTAATTTTTTTTTCTTTTTTTTTTTTGGCTGTGTTGGGTCTTCATTGCTGCATGCGGGCTTTCTCTAGTTGCGGCGAGCAGGGGTTACTCTTCGTTGTGGTGCGTGGGCTTCTCATTGCGGTGGCTACTCTTGTTGTGGAGCACGGGCTCTAGGCGCGTGGGTTTCAGTAGTTGTGGCACGCGGGCTCAGTAGTTGTGCAGGCCCTTAAGTTCTGATAAGAGATCCTCCAAAGGTGGACCGACCACCTGGTGTCTAATGCAAGAAATCTCTTCAATGAACAACATGGAAAAGCTAAACCCCTGGTAGTCACCAAAGACCCAAATGTAAAATAGCTGATTCAGGACTTGCCAAAGCTTGCCCTAAACCCACACACTTCCCCTCCCAAAAAATAACTTACATTGGAAAGTGGATCTATTGATAAGAGGTGCCTGGGCTATGGTTGTCGGGTAAGTTATCAAAATCTCTAGGCTCTCTAAGCTCCACCCCTATAATAAATTATATCCAAATAAAAAATACAGGCACTGTATCAAAGTAGGACCCCAAACAAATGCTTTTGGAGCTGCAATTCAATGTTAAACCTTGAGCTTTTATTAAGAAAAATTTTTTACAAATGTTTACATTCAAAAACACTGTCCTTAAGGAAATCCAATCTCCCTTCCGTGGAAGAATCTCTTCCTAGAATTCAGGACCACGAAAAAACTTGTCTCAATTGAAGAACCTTTTCCTTTTCCTAGAAAATAAAGATGAAACTGCCCCCACACATCTCCCTTTTTATCTTGGTAGCCAAAAAACTCAAAGTTAAATTGTGCCCAATTCCAGGAATAAACTCATTCCAAGAACATAATTTTTTTCTAGTTGGTTTTTGAAATGTTTGTATTAATGTTGAATATATTATAATGCTCTGTCTTATATATGATTGCCTCAAATTCCTTTTGGAAGTTAGTATTCATTCAGCAAATAGTTACTGAGTGCCTAATATTTACCAGGCCTTCTCTTAGGTACCAGGGTTGGAGGGAAGCCAGTCAAAATGATAACGTCCACAGGAAAGGCTGAGGGAAGGCTGGAGGTTGGGGGGTAGGGGAGCATAGGAGGATCCCAGAAGAGTACAATACAGTACTTCCATGATCGAACTGTGCACAAAGTGAAACAGGAGAGAAGAAAACACCCAATGTAGGCGGCCCCATGGGGTTGGAGGAGGTTAGGGAGAACACTAAGAAAGTTTCTAAGTAATAGAAACAAGCTTTGAAAATCTGTCAAATTAAGCAAGGCAAGGGAAACAGCCTCTGTTTTGCATGAAGCTGCAAAACAGCACAGTGTGTTCAGGGACCCAAGGGTAATTTGGTGCGTTAGGAATAAAGGTGCACATGGGGAAGAAGTAGGAAATATGGGCAGAGATGTGAAGAGAATTCAGCTTATGAAGAAAAGGAGTTCGGATTTTAGTCTAAGAGAACTGGGAGCCTAACAGTTCTGATTTACATTTTAGATTGACCACGCTAGTAGAATTCAAAAGCAGACCTGGAGGTTGGGACACCAACTAAGAATCTGTGGCAAAATCCAGGCAACAGACATTGGGCGCTCCTCCTATGGCCGTGGGGCAGAAAGGAGCTAAGAGGTTAAGGTGTTCGGTAAGCTCCCAGTGATCTTACTGAGCATCTGGCTCTACAGCCAGACTCCTGGGTCCAAGCCTGACCCCACCACGTCTCAGCCACGTGATCTTGTGAAGTTAGTTAACCACTATGTACCGCAGTTTCCTCATTTACAAACCAGGCATAATAATACTAATGATAATCATAATCATAATAAGATGTTACTAATACTGCCTCATTTAATTCTCACCAAACCATATGAGAATAGGTATTGTTATTATATTACCATGAGGACATACATACACACACACATATATATGTACATATGATATATATTGTATATAGTAGGTATTTTATATTACATAGTATACATATATCATATGTGTAATATATATGTATTATATTGTATGTTATATAATTAATATATAATACACACTATGTATATTATTATGAAAGTACATATTACCACATGAGGGTATTATATATTATACTACTATTTGCCTAAGCACACTGGAAATGCTCCACAAATGTCAGCTCTTATCAATATTATTTTGACTATATGCAAGACACAGCTCTGGGTGCTGGGATCCTGGGACTAACAGAACAGACAAGGTCACTGCTCTCATGGAGTTTACATCCCATGGAGAGATGATAAACAAATCAATCAATAAATAAGAAAGCATCAGCCAGTGATAAGTGCAATGCAGAGAATTAAAGTAAGGTGATGTGATAGAGGGTGACTGACAGCTATGTTAGACTGGGTGGTCAGGGAAGGCCTCCCTGTGGAGCTGATATTTACCCAGAGACATGAATGTCGAAAAGGATCTACCGATGCACAGATCTGGAGACCGGGAATTCCAGGAAAGGGAAACAGCTAAGACAAGTGCCCCAGGGTCAGGATAAGCTTGGTGTGTTTGTGAAGTGGACAGAAGACAAGGATGGCTGGCACAGAGTGGGCAAGGGGTGAGGGTTAAGAAATGAGATTGGAAAGAAGGCAGGGCCCGGGCAGTCTAGGGCTTTGAAAGCCAGGTGGAAGATAACAGAGAAGGAGCGATCTAGAACGACTTTTGGCACCCAACTTGAATAACTGAATGGAGGATGGTGCCATTCACAGAGCGAGGCCACAGGAGGGGATGCTGGTTTGGTGGGAGGGTGAGGAGTTCTGTTTGGGAATGTGCTGAATCTCACATGGTTGTGGGACATCTAAGTGAATATACAGAAAACAGCTGGATTCAGGAGATGAATAGAGGGTGGGGGGCTTGACTTCTGAGACCAATCAACATTTAAGGAACCTAAAAAGGAGAGCAGGGAAAGAGGGTCAGAGAGAGCCAATGAGTAAGATAAAGGCTAAAAAGTGTTCGGCAATGATTTCTGGCTTCTCCTAGACTACTTCAGCTCAAATCCATGATAGCTGGGTGTTCCCAGACAAGTTACCTCTTTGTGCCTAAATTTCCCCATGGACAGGACCACTGTGAGCAGTAAATGACTTAATACGTGAAAAGTATGCACCTGCATGTGTTAGAAGGTTACACCCCCCAGCCAACAATCGGGCGACACCTGAAACAGCAGGAGACTAATGCCTCCTCATCTCGTGCCCGGAAATCTGTAGAGTTGAAATGGAGGATGAAGCCTCAGGGGGAAGAGGAAGCCTGAATCCTCTGTACTTCAACACACCCAAGAAATGTCATTTCCATCAGCCTTACAGCAGGGAAGAGATGCCTCAAAGTCTCTCCTTCAGGTAAAAGTTTCCTACTTCTAAAAATCCAAAATTAAAAACTAAAATAAATAAAAGGTTCTCTTTCCCTGCTGCCACCAAGCTGGAGGGTGTATTCCAGTTTCGGCTCCACCTGTAACCCACAGCCATGGCTGAGGAAGGCATTGATTTGCTGCTGGAAGGTGTAGTGGACGTTAACAACACTTTACAGGAGGTACCGAAGACCACCCTCATCCACCGATGGCCTCGCACGTGGAATTCAGGAAGCTGCCAAAGCCTTAGACCAGCGCCAAGCCCACCTTTGTGTGCTTGCATCCATCTTTGTGTGATAAGCCTATGTGGGTCAAGCTGGTGGAGGCTGTTTGTGCTGAGCACCAAATCAACCTAATTCAAGTTGATGCCAACAAGAAACTAGGGGAATGAGTGGGCCTCTGTAAAACTGAGAAGAGAGGGGAGCTCCGCAAAGTGGTCGCTGCAGTTGCGTGGTGGCCAAGGACTAAGGCAAAGAGTCTCAGTCAGGCCAAGGATGTCACTGAGGACTACTTCAAATGCAAGAAATGAACAAATAAAAAAACTTGGCTCTTGAAAAATAATAATAATTAATAACTAAAAGGTTAAAATAAAAATAAGTCTTTTAATAAGGCAGGCAATAAGATCTGGCTTTAATAAGATCTGGCAATAAGGCAGGGTGTTATTTACCCTTTCAAGAGCACTCTGCAGACAGGTGGGTTGGGGGCCAGGGGTCAGGATACAGTGGTTCATGATGTAAATGGGAGACAAGTGAAGAGAATGACTATTGATTCATTTCATGAAAAGCTTCTGTGTGAAGGGAAGGCAAGAGACAGGACAGAAGTGGAGTGGTATTTTTTTAAACTATTTTTAAATTGAAGTATAATTGATTTACAATGTTGTGTTAGTTTCAGGTGTACAGCAAAGTGATTCCGTTATATATATATATATATATGTATGTATATATATTCTTTTTCAGATTCTTTTCCCTTATAGGTTATTACAAAATAATGAGGTATGGAGTGGTATCTTTTTTAGACAGGGAAGACTTACATGGTAAGTAGAAGGAGGCTGTAAAGAAATAAGGGTTGAAAGAGGGAAGAGAGAATTTGAGGGGAAGGGGTGGAGGGGGTGGAACTGAGTACAGTGAGGAGAGGGAGGCCTCCCAGCTGCCCGGAGCGCTGCTGGATGCAGACCACGAGGGCTGGGCTGAGGGATGGAGGACTCTGGGGAGATAGCAGCTTCCCTGATGGATCTCAGGCTAGGCTGAGTGGGAGGGAAGTAAATTTGGGAAGGAGCAAATAAAATAATAGGGTGGGGAGAAGGGGAAGAAGGAAGAAGCCTGAGGTCTGGAGGCCTCAATGCTCAAGTGTGGGAGTGAGGTGGGCTAAGATATGTTGATTGGTTCACCAAGGACCAAGCAACTGACTTAATGTACTAGGATACATCAAGTCACCATTTAATTATAATTCCTCCCGAGTTAGGCAGTCTAGTCAATGAATTTTATCCAGTCAAATCAGCCCAAAAGAACACTGTTGGGACTCAGGGCAAGCCACCCAAAATATGTCACAGTGGCATATTGATTATTTTGAATTAAAGTCACTTAAGAAATGGCCAATGCAAGAGGGACACTCTGACCCTCCTCTCTGTCTCCCTGAAAACAGGAAATCAATCTCCCATGTGGAAGGTGCACTCCCTGCCTCTGGAAGTAGAAGGACACCCTTACCACCCGGAGACAGGGAATTCGGGGCTGAGAAGCCTGTATAAACAAACCTCGTTAGGTCTTTAATTGACTACCCCAAGCCCAAACCCTGTTTAGACTCTTCACTAATTGAGCACCCAAAACCCAAGTTTCTTTGTCCTGTCAATTCCTCGCATATTGTTTCTTTGCCTAAAAAATATAAAAGCTCCCTTCCTTGGCCACTTCTCATTTCTATGAGACCTGCATGTTCGCAAATGAAAATTTCTTTTTCTCCTGTTAATCTGTCTTGTGTGTTAGTCCAGCCACAAGAACTAGAGAGGAGTGGAAAGGGAAAGTTCCCCAACCCCACGACACAAATGGGGAGGGTTTCCATATCTGGCGACACAGGAAAAGCACTGAGCCTTCTCATTCTGTGCTCATCCCTAGCACATACATACCTACATAAGATTTAAGAATCTATTGTCTACATGGCACTATCTTGTGAACCTTTTTCCTCTTTTTTTTCTTTTATTTTAATCATTCAGGAATTGGAACCCTGAAAATTTAAACACAAAGTCACTTTTCTCAGGGAAGAAACAGCTAGAACACCCCCAGGATAAAGCAAAAACCAGACTGCTTCTGTCAGAATTACATCAACCAATTTGTGTTGCTAAATAAGCCACAAAGATTTCCAAGAACTCAGCACTGATTAGCATTTCATTTTAATCTGTTAAAAGTAATTTTTTTTTGTTTTCGTGAATAATCAACATATTTTTACCAACTGAGATAGCAACAATGAACCTGGAAAAGAAATGAGCCACAACTGCCTCGTCCCCATAAGGATGCAAACCCTTTATTTATTTATTTATTTATTTATTTTGGCTGCACCGCACGGCATGTGGGATCTTAGCTCCCAGACCAGGGATGGAACCCGTGCCCCCTGCAGTGGAAGTGCGGAGCCATAACTACTGGACCGCCAGGGAAGTCCTGCAAACACTTTAGGATGAGCAGGGCTTGGCCCCCCCAATCCCTGGTTCTTTAAGATGGCCAGGCCCCCAGGCCTCCATTGCTCCCTCTTTCTGGAAGTCTGGAATGGATGCGATGCCTGAAGAGAAGAGTTGCTGCTCTCTGAGCATCTGATCTAATGGTCCTCTCCATTAGCAACTGCAAGCAATTTAGAGTTATTGAATAATATGTAAGGATCTTTCACAGTAGATCAGTTCACTTCAGTTAGTATCGGATTCCGATATGAAGTTGTAAAAAGCTTAAGCACTCACGGGGACCCAATCAATACAGGTAAAAATAGAATTTATGGTTTCCAGGTCAAATTATTACTCTTCCTGCAGGTGGTTTTAGCAAACCACCAATGCAAATATACAGAAGTTGTCCTGCAGCAAAAGAAACGCGTTGTCATTAGCTGCACAGCCCGAGACCAGTTCCCTCGTCTCTCTGACCCTCGTTTGGCTCTCCCTTCTGTGAAATAACTAGCTCTCAGGGGTGCTGTAAGACTACAACATCTTCAGGATGCTGTTAAAAACAGGGTCTAAAATTTATCCACACACAAAGAAAACCCCTGCAGTCTGCCTAATAGGTCTGTGACACGGAAAGAAGGAAGGACTGGGCTAAGAACCATGAAGACAGACCCACCCAGGGTCACCCTAACCAAGACAGTCCCCTCATGTGGCCCCTTCCATGGCTCTCTACCCACCTGTCCTCCTTCCAGCACCCACACCAGCCCTTCTGCCTGCCCTATAGTAAATGACAAACATATTCCAACCACCTCCTGGGTTTTAAAAATACCTTTCCCAGACCTGATCCTAACGAGCAACCAGGGCTGAGAACCACTGTGCTAGACAGGCCCCTGTAATTTGGAAAGGGCTTAGAACCTGCGTTAGGAAACACTGCGTTGCAGTTCCAGAACATTCCTTTTAGTGTCTATTATTTTCTTCTTTATCTGTGGGTTTTCTCTTTCTAGTTAGACTGACAGGCTTAATTACTCCTATCTTTATTCTCCTCCTCTGCCCTCTGTTCAGTTACTCAACATATGCTAAATGTGCTAATATGTACATAGATATAACCTAATGTTTCTCACCCTTTTCTAGTTCTGAAGACTTCCCCCCGCCATGCACACTGGGAGGCATGGGGCATGGCTACTGCGTGCCAGGTGGCTCCCAGCCTCGGCCTGACTGCCTCAGGTGAATGCAGTGCTGTTTGCATGATGTAATTAAACAGGGTAGGAAGAGCAGCTATTAAAATGGCCTATTCCCAAGCTCTCTTAAAAAATAAAAAAGTTTTTCCTACTGTCCAAAAGCCTTTGAGTAAAAATCACTTTAAAAGAAGTAAAAGATTAGAAGAGAGGTTTATTGGAAATCAACCATTGTTCAAAAAGTAGATTTAACAACAAGGGACATAGAGTAAACATAGATCATTTAAAGCACCGTGCCTCCAGAAGGCATGAGTGGCAGCCCAAACATAAATCACAATCCAAGAGATCAACCAGAACACGAGTGAATAAATCTGCCTCGTTTTATAACTTGGAAAACTGTCTCTGCTCTTCTCTCTAGAGAATGAATATAAAATCACCAAATCATCAGAACTGAAAGGACCCCCAGAGACCATTTCTACTTAAACATCGTATTGCCTGTAAAAAGACTCCTCAGCTATCCTGATGGTGGTCCTCACCCTCAGGGGGTGACTCCAAAAAACGGCAGCTCTGACCACATCATAGGACAAGCCCTCCCAACTCTAGATGGGTCTGCTCTACAGTGCTGTCTCACCCTGAGTTGCAATCTGTTATTTCACCTCATACACACCCCAGTCCCCCTCTGTCCTCCTTTCCTCTGCCCAAACATGCCCAACACCTGCAACAACGCCTAAGTCACGACCCACTTTCAACACTTGAAAAAAGCTAGTTTATGACCCTTATATCTGCACTTTTCCACATTATCCATGCCCAGTATATTCAAATTCCTCATAGGAAAATTTTTTGAGACTAACCACCTTCTTAACTACCCTTCTCTGAATATACCCTGGTTTGGCCACATTCCTTTTAAAAGATGGCTCCCAGAACTGAAAATTGCATCCATTGTTCAACAAACACTTGCTGAAAGCCTAACGTGTGCCAGGCGTTTGTTCAGGCCCTAGAGACAGAAACCAACCCACCAGGCCTGGTGTCCAGTCCAGCTGAGGAGACGGTCAAGCCTACCATGCAGAGAAGGTACAGGGAGTGCTCTGGGAAGAAAGTACCAGGGGCCTGGGAGCATGGAACAGGTTTGCCTGACACACTCTGGCAGAAAGTTCCAGAAAGGCCTCCTTGAGGAAACAACTGCTAAGCCGAGACATTATGCTTTGTTTAAACAGGCTAGGTTTTTATTAGCACCTCTGGAAGCCCATCATGCTGGTGACATACTGAGATCGAAATCAACTAAAATCCTTAAATCTTTTTTCATATGCCTCTCCCCACCCTGTGCAATTCAATTTGGGGACCGAAGTACAGAATTTGACATTTATCCCTATTAGGTTTCTTCTTGTTAAGGTTGACAGCTTTGATTCCTGATTTTTCTGTCCAATTTTTAGCTATCCTTCCACCTGGAGTCATTCAAAAACCATTAAGCTTGTCTTTGAAGTTGTCAACAGGTCTTGGAGAAAAGTCAAGAGCAGTGTCCCTGGAGACTCAGGAGATATCAGTCCATTAATGGGTACTGTGGAGGTTACAGATATTCAACCAAGCATGCACCCACCACCAATTAATCCAGGGGCTTTCAAACTTTTTTCTTTGGTAGGAGAAGTTCTCTATCAAACAAAATGAAAGAGATTCCCAATACATAAACAGATAACACAGGAGCTGCTCTAGGTGAAGAAAGGGTGGAAAGATCCAGCCATCAAGGGCTCCCTCTCCGCACCCCCCAACCAGACCTCTCAAGAAACCTTGGTGGCACCATATGCATCCACGAAGCCCCCTGTAAAAACCAGCCATCTTGCACAAGCATGTCATGAAAGACGGTCTCCAGTGATTTGAAGAAATCAAGGGATCGTCTATCCAATTAGTAGGTCCAGCAAGTCACGAAAACACAGTACAGTTGATCCTTGAACAACATGAGTTTTAACTGCTGCAGGTCCACTTATACGCAGATTTTTTTCAATAAATACACTATATACATATGTGATCCGAGGTTGGTTGAATTCAATGATGTGGAACCCGCAGATACAAAGGGCCAACTATGGGACTTGAGCATCTGAGCATTTTGGTATCAGCGGCAGGTCCTGGAACCAATTCCCAGTGGATACCGAGGGATGACTACAGTCCTTTTTGGTATGATTTATTCACAATGAACCAATAATAGTCCTTCAAGAAAACCAGCCATCTATTCAATAATTCATTCTAGTGTTTTATTTAATTATGAGATCTACTTTCTCCATCCCCTTTTGGAAACAGGGATGATTTCCTATCTCCATCTTCTGACATTTTTCCTGGCCTCCTCATTTCTGAAAGATTACAATCAGAGTTCCAAGATCACATGGCAAATTCTTCACATCCAAGGATATTGTTTGAGCCTAGAAACGTGAGCTCTTCTATATTATAAGCTTCCTAAAAGTAAACACCATTTTTATTCGTCTTTGTTTCCCAAGAGCCTAGCATAGCACCCGGTGCATAACTGATACAAAAATAATGTTCAAATAGTTTGCTTGTTAGTCTTTAGTTGTTAAAAAATACTGAAATGCTCTCTTTTGACCTTCTCACCTAGTTTAGATTTCAATTCAACTTTCTATATAGAAGCAAATTATGAGTTGAGTGTTAAGACTTTATCCTTGCTGTCACTTAACTTCGTATCCTTAAAAAACCTTTAAATGTCCTGAGCTCTCTTACAAACCACAAACCTCAATCTCCTGACATTACAGCTTTCTGCTCAGCTCTACAGAGCACCCTTGGCAGTAATAATAATTTCTTTGGGTATGCCTGTGACCAAAGAGAACTGATGAAATGCATCACTCTTTCTAGAGAAAAATGCAAATTACTCACAAATGATCCACAAGTGGGCACCTAAGGATATACCAATTTTTATGTGTTCTGTCATGGTTAAACCTTGAGCTGCCCTAAAAGGGAAAGTTGACAAATATAAGGGGGGCAGAGGAGGGTGGGGAAAGAGAGAGTTGTGAGTGCCTAGTAACTTAAGTTTCCTGTTACCATCTCAAACAAAAACCAAGCACTCTGGACAAAAAAAAAAAAAAAAAATCCATACTATTAATAACCATAAGATTTCAATGTTTCAGTATTATAATCTTCTTTATAGATAAAAATCTTTGTAATATTTTTCTTAGGAAAAACCCCAACAGGCTTAATTATCTAGTAAATAGTCGTACCTCGGGGTATCGGTTCCAGGACTCCCGCAGATATCAAAATCCGTGGATGCTCAAGTCCATTACTCGACGCTCCATATCCACAGGTTCCGCATCCGCAGATTCAGCCAATCTCGGATCCTAAACATAGTACAGGATCCACGCTTGGTTGAATTGCAGATGCAGAACCCAGGCGGATAAAGACAGCCGGCTGTATTGATAAATATGTACAATTTTATGACTTTTGAAACTGTGAAACTCAACTTCAGAAAGTATTAGTTTTTATTCCTACCAACAGAGGTTAGTGCCTCTTCCACACTCCTGCAGCTACTTCACACTATTAAAAAAATAAAAAAGGTTTTTCCAGTTTGATTGACAGAGTGGTGCCTGATTTTTTAACTTGCACTGCTTTGATTACTAAAGAAGTTGAACACTTTTCATGTGTTTATTATTTGTATTATTTTTGCAAATTACCTTTTTATGTCTTTTGCCCAATTTTCCCTTTCAGGCACTCACTTTTCTTACTGACTTGCAGAAGTTCTTCACAAGTTCAGTAATATTGTTTTGTCCCATGTCACAAACATTTTCCAACCTACCATTTCAATTTTAACTTTACTTATGGCGATTTTTGTTTTCCTTTTCTCACGTAATCCACCAATTCAACCTTTCTTTTTATAGTTTCTCCCTTTGGTGCCATTATTAGAAAAATATTCCCAAGTTAACATTATATAAATGTTTCCCGTATTTTATCCTGGCATCTTTAGGGTTTTATTTTTTACACTGAAGTGCTTAATCCATTTGGAATTTATTCAGGTATATGACAAAGTCTGGATTGTACTTATTTTGTTCCAGATGGTTAGCCAGCTGTCCCAACACCATTTTACTGAATTAATTTATCTTTTCTCCACTGACTCAAAAGGCTGCCTTTTTCATATACTTCCTCTCCACTCAGGCACCTGTCTCCCAGGATCTGAAACTCGGCATATCCACAACTGAAATTCGAGATCCTCCCCTTCTCTCCAGTGATCCCCAGCTCTGGGAATGGCTACTTTGCTTATTACTCAATTTTCGTGTTGAGAACTTGGTTATTCCTCACCCCTGCCCTCTCCATCACCACCTCCCACACACACACACACACATTTAAAATCACTAAATTTTATGCCCAACTCTATGGCCATGGTCGTAGTCCAAACGCCATCTTACCTTTCCTGAACTGCACCAGCCTCCTCACTGGGCCCCGAATCCCCCTCGGCCCCTCCAGCGCGTTACGCGTAAATAAGGTCCCGCCTCTTCCCTACTTTCAACCTCCTATGGCTTTCACTGCTCTTCAAACAAAGCCTGCGTTCTTTACGTGACGTGGAAGGCCTGTATGATCTAGACCCTGCCTACCTCCACCTCATGCCACACCTCTGCTCTCACACAGTTTCCAGACACACTGGCCATCTTTTCATTCCTTGAAGGCCCCCAGCTGCTCTTCCACTCAGAGCCTTCACGGGCCAAGTTCCTTCCACGTTCCATGCTCATCTCCTCCCTGCCGCATCCGATTCCTCTTCCCCACACACATGCCTGCCTAACCCCTGTTTATCTTCAGAGCCCAGCTTAAATGTCATCCCCTCAAAGTAGCCTTGACCATGTCAGTTTCCCCTGCAAAAAATGCCCTCATTGCACCTGGTACTTCTCCAGGGTGGCACTTCTCACAAGTGTTGCTATTATAAATATTACAAGATCTCCCTCAGGCAGCAGTTCTAGCAGCCAGGGCTGTCGCCACCTTACTCACAGCCCCTCTCAAAGAGTTGAAGGCATGTGTACCCATACAGTCAGACTCATATAGCCCTAAGTCAAAGGCATTATCTTTCGGTCTGCATTCTAATTATTACAAGTATACTCTCCCTCCTAAGGTCTCTAGCCATGGCTAAAAAGAACATTCTTTGATACGAAATTGCAGTTTCCACCTAGAGAGCCCAGCACTATTTCTGATCCTACCTCTTAAAAGCATTCACAAATTTCAGTTTTTTGCTCAGAAAGTACTCTCAGATCCACAGATCCTGGACTGCCACATTGGCTACCTGCTAAACGTGTCCTGACATTCATTCATTCTTTCCTTCATTCGTCCAGCAGTTATTTATTGCCCACCAACAGTGCCCAGCTGAGCCTCATAACTGAAACTGTACCTTTATTATTCTCCCCCATATGATTATGTCTCCCAAACCAACTCTAGTTGCCAATTATTCATTTGCTTTTCCCATGACATAAGTGCTGTGTCACCATGCAGGGTCTATAAAAGTCCAGTCAAAAGCAAACAAACATTAGAGTTCAGTCATCTGTGCTGCTTCATCACAATCAGGTAAATGGACGGCTTCTTTAAGACCCTCTGTAACAGTCTGAACTATCAATACCACCGACACCCCCATCCTGCAGCCTGTTTCCCCCACCTGAACCCGAGGGTGAGTTAGAGACAAGAGAAGAAATTCAGGTCCAGCCTCAACCCACCCCCAATGCCCACACATAAGGAGCTGCCACCTCAACTTTCCTTAATAACCCTTAGTTCCGGTCCACCTGACAAAAGCTGCTTTCCAAAAGCATCATATTGCAATCTTGCGTTGTGACTAGGAGAAGCTTGAGAACCACAAGACATGGAGCATAAAACTGCAGAAAAAGGACTTCCCTGGTGGCACAGTGGTTAAGAATCCACCTGCCAATGCAGGGGACACGAGTTCAAGCCCTGGTCCCGGAAGATCCCACATACCGTGGAGCAACTAAGCCCGTGCGCCGCAACTACTGAGCCTGCGCTCTAGAGGCCGCGAGCCACAACTACTGAGCCCACATGCCACAACTACTGAAGCCCGCGTGCCTAGAGCCCGTGCTCCACAACAAGAGAAGCCACCACAATGAGAAGCCCATGCACTGCAACGAAGAGTAGCCCCCGCTCGCTGCAACTAGAGAAAGCCCGCGTGCAGCAACGAAGACCCAACACAGCCAAAAGTAAATAAATAAATAAATAAATAATTTTTTTTTTTTTTTTAATGCAGAAAAAGTTTGGCAACAACCTAAGCCACACTCCCCAAAGACAGCAGCTCCCGTGCTGCAGCTACAAGACCCCCAATCTATTTCTTACCGAGCCCGGCTTCCTGCTCTGGAGTCCCAGCTCTCTGAGACCAGCTCTCTTATAATAAAGTCCATATGTGACAAACCCACTGCTAACATCATACTCAACAGTGAAAAGCTGAAAGCATTTCCCCTAAGATCAGGAACAAGGCAACGATGACCACTCTTACCACTTTTATTCAACAAAGTACTGGAAGTCCTAGCCACAGCAATCAGAGAAGAAAAAGAAAGAAAAGAAATCCAAATTGGAAAGGAAGAAGTAAAACTGTCACTGTTTGCAGATGACATGACACTATACATGGAAAATCCTAAAGATGCCACCAGAAAACTACTAGAGTTCACCAGTGAATTCGGTAAAGTTGCAGGATACAAAATTAATATACCACATCACCACTTCTGCTCCATAGCAAGGTTTTTCA
Source organism: Eubalaena glacialis (assembly GCF_028564815.1). NCBI lineage: Eukaryota > Metazoa > Chordata > Mammalia > Artiodactyla > Balaenidae > Eubalaena > Eubalaena glacialis. The sequence continues at coordinate 59,758,016 of NC_083727.1, read as the reverse complement.
GTCTGGAGGGATGGAACCCCAAAGGCATTTCTGATTAAAAATGGGCTAGAGATTTTCTATGACTAATCACAAAGCCAGTTTTAATCTTCTATATATTATTTAACTAAAGAACTAAGTGATCAGTTGAATATCTATGTATTTAAAAAATGAAATTATTTACAACCTGAAAAATAAACAAATAAATAAATAAATTTTAAATGATTTTATTTTTCAGTTCAATAGTAAAATACAGCCATTCTGAAAAATTATACCACACTGTAACTATACATGCTGAAAAGGGTGACATGAAGCACATGTGGCAAGTGACTCACTTTGCTGCCTTTGAAAGGAAGCACTACTTTGCACCCCTTTCCTCTTCATTAAATAGCCAAGATCACACATTGGTGTTTATTAAAATAACCAATAGATTTGGCTCTTTGACATGTGCCAACCCAATGGCAACAAGGACTCTGAAAAATAAAGACTCCCCAAGCCATTTTCATGACTCAACAAAAGGCTTCAGACCAGGAGGGGAAAGTGCATTTCACTTTATATTAGTCAAGTATAGTTCGCTGGAAATCAGCTTGTTTTTCTCACTTTCATTTACAAATTCCACTTTATTACTTGGCTCTTTCAATAAGAGCTCCTAAAAAAGAGACCTTTTCTCCTCAAGTACTTGTACACTTCAGCCTGGAGTTTTAACACATCTCTGTTGGGAGCCAGCCTCCTCAGGATGGGGGTGACTTCAACTGACAAAGCCCAGGAAACAGACATCAATGATGAGACTCAATAGTCTGTGCTGCTCTCAGCCTCCAAGACCAGCACCATAAAACAGCTTGTAAAATTACCTTGGAGATTACATTTTAACTTGCCAGTTAAAGTTCTGGCAACTTCAGACAACGCTCTAAAGGAGTCATCCTGACATAACATAACACACACTCCACTTTAAGTCTCAGCTCCCAAGGAACTGCAGGGTAGCTGTTGGGCCAGAAAATAGCAGGGGACTAGAGTCAGACAGCCTGGATTTGATTCCTGCCTCCACTTTTTACGACTGGTGCGGCTGTGGACAAGTCACTCAACCTTCCCGTGCCTCGGTTTCCTCATCAGCCAAATGGGTGCTGTTACTTTATACCAGATTCCATCCTCTATTCTTACTTTAATCTCATCTCTAATGGCCACAGCTGGGGATCTCTATGCTAATGAGGGATATAGCTACATATTTCTTATGTTCATTCTGTCTTATTTTCCTTCCACTTCATGTGCATACCTGTAGACTCAGGATTAATAACAATAGGACAGAAATATGAGCGAGGCAGAGGGCAAAACAGAGTTTTACTGATGAATCTTAGTCAGCTTTTATGGCATCAAATGTGATACCAGGCACACAGAATTGCATGGTATAGAATACTTAATAATAAAGGAAAATATGTGCAATATATTAAACAGGGAAAAGACAGGTTGGAAAATTATATATGTGTGTGTACACAAATACACATACATATATAATACAGGTAATCATATATAAGATTCAAAATTATGCATAAAAATATTGGAAAGATACACACCAAAATGGTAACTGTGGTTAGCAGTACATTATAAGATTAAGGACTTAATCTTCCTTCTCTATGCTTTTCTGAACCTTACCAAATTTCTTTTTCTTAAAATACTTTTCTGATATTTTTATTTTTTTTAATTTTTTTGTTATAAATTTATTATTTATTTATTTTTGGCTGCATTGGGTCTTCGTTGCTACGCGCGGGCTTTCCCTAGTTGCTGTGAACGTGGGCTACTCTTCGTTGCGGTGCACAGGCTTCTCATTGCGGTGGCTTCTTCTGTGGAGCACGGGCTCTAGGAATGTGGGCTTCAGTAGTTGTAGCACGTGGGCTTCAGTAGTTGTGGCTCGCAGGCTCCAGAGCACAGGCTCAGTAGTTGTGGCGCACGGACTTAGTTGCTCTGCGGCATGTGGGATCTTCCTGGACCAGGGCTCAAACCTGTGTCCCCTGCATTGGCAGGTGGATTCTTAACCACTGCACCACCAGGGAAGTCCCTCAAATTTCTATAATTAACTAATAAATTTAAAAATCAGAAAAAAGGTTTTCTTCACAAACATTTTTTTCCCCAGAAAACAATGTTCCTAGTGAACTTGTATTACATACAAAATCTGTAAAAGTGATAATGGTCATAGCTAATACTTATTTGGCATTTATTATGTGCCAGACACCGTAGTAAGTATATTGCATAAATCATCACCTTTAGTCCTCACACTCTCTAGGTTCCGACCCCCATTTTGCAGGTGAAAAAAACTTAAGTTATTCATGTGAAGTTGCACAGCTGGCAAGTGGTGGAGCCCAAGGTCTGAGCCCAGGGATCTGACTCCAGAACTCCCTCCTGTGCGGCCACGAGGCTGCCTGCCTCCACCCACACTGCTTCCCGAAACCTAACCATTTGTTTTTAATTTTTACATCTTTCATGCTCTTCAGACTCTTACCCTTTGGGGAGGAGGATGGAAATAGATAATGTGTGCCCTTCTTGCCTGAGGTGACAATCAAGCACTTACTACATGGAGGGTATCTCTGCTTTAAACAGAGGGGTCGGGCTTCCCTGGTGGCGCAGTGGTTAAGAATCTGCCTGCCAATGCAGGGGACACGGGTTCGAGCCCTGGTCCAGGAAGATCCCACATGCTGCGGAGCAACTAAGCCCGTGTGCCACAACTACTGAGCCTGCGCTCTAGAGCCCACAAGCCACAACTACTGAGCCCACATGCCACAACTACTGAAGCCCACGCGCTTAGAGCCCGTGCTCCAAATCAAGAGAAGCCACCACAATGAGAAGCCTGCGCACCACAACGAAGAGTAGCCCGCGCTCACCACAACTAGAGAAAGCCCACGCGCAGCAACAAAGACCCAACTCAGCCATAAATAAATAAATAAATAAATTTATTAAAAAAAAAAAAAAAAAAGAGGGGTCAGGGGACCACGCAGAACTAAACAGGGACTAGCACTGACCACTAGGCGACCCCCCTTATCAGCTCTCACAGCACCTTGAACCTCTCCTTCCTGAATTTCCTCTCCTCCTTGTACTTTAATTTGCTTGTTGTTTGATTGCTTCCAACATGCCAGGCACCATTCTGAGCACTTTACATGTATTACTTGTCTTCTCGTGGTGTTTGTCCCCATTTCAAACATAAGGAAACTGAGGCCTACAGAAGTTAAGAAATGTGCCCAGGGTCTCAGAGCTAGTTAGTGAGGAAGCTGGGGTTTGCCTCTGGCTCTCGGGTCATCACTCTCGAATGAGTGAATCAATCAATCAATCAAGGTACACCCTCCATTTTCTAAAAATCCTTCTCTCTCTTATTAGGATTGTTTATTTTTATTTCTCTAGGTACTAAATATTTCTGACAAACTCTATTTCTAATATTTTAAATTTTTATTGCTATTGTGAGTGGATTTTTTAAATTATATTTTCTAATTGCTTATTTGGGATACTCAAGAAAACTATAGATGTCTGCATGCTTGTAACCTTTGCAAACTTACTGGACACTCCCATTATCTGCTATAACTTTAGCTGATTCTACATTATTTTAGCTACTTAATCTCTTAATTTCAGTAAATAATAATTTTGACTCCTCCTTTCTGACATGAAGATATCATTTTTTCATGTTGTCCAACTATGTTGTCAGGCTCTCCCAAAGGTACATTAAATAACATGAGAGGGCTTCCCTGGTGGCGCAGTGGTTGAGAATCTGCCTGCCAATGCAGGGGACACGGGTTCGAGCCCTGGTCTGGGAGGATCCCACATGCCACGGAGCAACTGGGCCCGTGAGCCACAACTACTGAGCCTGCGCGTCTGGAGCCTGTGCTCTGCAACAAGAGAGGCCGCGATAGTGAGAGGCCCGCGCACCGCGATGAAGAGTGGCCCCCGCTTGCCGCGGCTAGGGGAAGCCCTCGCGCAGAAACGAAGACCCAACACAGCCAAAAATTAATAATAATAATAAATAAATAAATAAAATTAAAAAAAAAAAAAAAAATAACATGAGAGCGGGCATCCTTGTTCTGTATTTTATTTTACTGGAGGTGCTCCTAGTGGCTCAACATTAAATATGACATTTGTTATTGGCTTGACACCCTTTTTTCAAGTTAAGGAACTAGTCTTTTACTAAGAGTTTTTATCGGGAATGGATCCTGAATTTCATTTTCAAATGCCATTTCAGTACTGAGAAAATTATGATTTTCCTCCTAGCCATTCATAATCGATGTTGTTAATATATTTTATATCATCAAATCATATTTTCTATTCAGTTTCTACTTGATCTGGCTGTAGAGTTTTTTTCATACACCAAAATTAAAATTCACTAATTTTGTTTAACAGATTTCTATTTAGTTTAAATTTAATTTTTTATTTTAATTTGAATTTAATTAGAATTTTTTAAACTATATCCATAGATATTCGCTGCCTGTCTTCAGTCTCTCTTTACCAGCTACACCTCTGGACCAATCCCTCCTCTAAGACACCAACAGAGCCACTTTTTAAAATCACAAACATGGCTCTTTCTCTCTTATACTCAGAAATCTGCAACACCTCCGTGTTTCCTGTATGATAAAGTATAGATCTCTGAGCATGATAATTATTACCCTTTATAATATGGCCCCAACTACCTTTTGATCTTCATTTCAACCATGATCCCAAAATGCCCCTCACCCAGGACTCCTTTTCTCGTGATTTGCCTGGGAGATCCTTCCTTATTTTCTGCATGGGGACAACTGTTTACTTTCTTGAGCCAACACAGCTGCCACCTCTCCTACAGCCCTGCACAGTTCTCCTGCCTCTTTGCCCCTGGGAGCGCAGACCTCTATCACGGGCCCTACCGCAGCCCGACTCGTGCACTTGTGCGTGGTAACCACTTCTTCAGTGGAGGGTCGGATGGTAAAAACTGTAGGTTTCCCAGGCCACATTTGATCTCTGTTGGATTTTTTCCTTACATTTTAATAATGTAAAAATGATTCTTAGCTCACAGGCCATATAAAAAAACAAAACAGCAACAATAGGCCACCAGCTATGGGCTGTAATTTGCGTGCTCCTGGCTTATAGGTTCATCCCTCCCACTCGACTATAGGCACCTGAGAGCGGGAACAAGCTCTAACTCATCTTTGTATTCAATCTCCCAGCTCCTGGCACATAGAAGGTGTCAAATCACTGAAGTCAGTTGAACTGAAACAGCAATAACTAATCTATCCTAATGAGTCAAATACATCCCTGGACAATTTCCCCAAATCTTGAAATAGCTCAATAAAAAGTCATTTTGCATTTTGAGTCTCTTAGGCAGCTGGACATTAAAAGTAAGCTATAACCCTGGGTGAAGGGAGAAATAGCTGCTTTCTGCCTCATTTAGTAAGAAAAACTATGATGTTCGGCCCCAGAGGCTCTCCCTCCCCAAATGCAGAAGTGCTTCTCCTGTGATAGAGTTCAAAGCTAGACTGCTCCCTGGGCTCCCATACAGAATATAACTCTAGTAAAATCCAGCTTTGCAAGTAACCCACTCAGTTTCTCATCCTAGAAAATCACCTGGACTTGGGATGCTGTTGTGAATACTTGCCACTGACAGCCTAGCTATCAGTGATTCATTTGTCTCCCATCTCACCATCACTGGGGTGGAAGCATTTTTCTGAGTCATTAAATACCACAGAGACACTGGCGTTATCGTTATTATTGCTATCACCCTGCCCCCAGGTTCTCCCAACCAAAAATGCTCTAGAAGGGAGAGGATCAGCCCGCTCTGGTTAAGGAACGAGCACTGTTGTTAGAAATGAGCTGTCATCACTTCTGGGTCTCCACTCCTGGCTTTCTGGGGCTCCCAACAGCGTGAGCTGGGAAGGAAGCCAGGAGCAGACAGAGCCACTGCTAGGAGGAAACGGCCCTCTGTGCACCTGCTCTGTGTGAGGCTGAGAGTTTCCAAAGGAACGAGGCAAACTCGAGGCAAATTCCATTCATACCTACATCCGGCAGGCCCACCTGGGCCCAGGGAGGCAAAGCACCAGGAGGTCCAGACAGCGTCAACCTCCAGGCCAGGCAGGGCTCCTGAGTGTCTATTTAGAGCAGGAGCCCAGCGGCGTCAAACCCCCCACATGACAAAGCTGGCCAAGAGCTGGGTGCCCTGTTGGGCTCTCCCCCTGCAGGCCAGGTTCAGGGGAGGACTCCAGGTCCAGTAGGTGGAGCGAAGAGCATGAAGGAGCCCATCAGAGTGGGTCACCCTGCACAGGGGTGGTTACACCCAGCACGGCCCCCAGTTCCTCGGCACCAGGTAGGTTTCAACAAAACAAATCCCAAACCCCCGCTTCCTGGAGGAGGTGAAGTACCTAGTGTACTCCAGAATAGATATGAGGGTACTGAGAGAGGGTCAGTGAAAACCCACTGTCCCCAGACAAAATCAGCAGTCCCGAATGACTAGGTCCTATGACCTTGGCTCCATATACGTTAGTTGTTCCCAGGAGAGGCCATCATTCCACACACTGAAGCTCCTGAATTCAAATGATCTGCTTGTGATCTGTCAGAGCTGAGACGCAAACTCTGTCCAGTACAAAGTCACATCAGCCCAGCCACCTCCAGCCGACCAGGTGAGCAAGGGCGTGTCACCCGGCTCAGCATCCTCACCCACCCATGAACAGATGCCGCTCCGTGCTTCTCTTTGAGAGGCTTCCCAACACAGCTAAACCCACTGGGTGCAGTAAATACAAAATCAGAAGAGTTAAAACATGCTAATAAGAGGAGCACTCGGATTACAAAGGGAAATGAAAGAGGTGAAAAAATGTCAAATGTTGCACGTGTACTCGGGCTGGGTCAGCATCTCTCTTAGCTTGATGTTGACAGTACCCAGTCGAATCTTCTGAGCAGATGTGTTTATAAACAGCCTTTTACCCTGACCTATTCATAAATAGAAGAGCTTCCTTGCTCAAAATCCGCCTTGGCTCACAACACATTCAGAAACGCCAGCATCACTTACAGCCAGTTAGTAATGCTACACCATGTTCCACGTTCTCTTTACACGAGGCCTCGCCACACTAGAAACAGTCATGCTCTAGTGATTAAAAAGAGAGACATGTGCTCCTGAAAATTAGGGGACTTGGTTAAATGGTGCGACTGCAGCCTACATGTGGAAGCAAAGAAACCAACAAAAATAAAACTTTAAGTCAGTAAACTAACAGTGCTTTACTAATCATGCAAAAAGTAAGGATAGAAAATATAGAATAGAAGACATGGTACGTTACCCAGAAGCCCTGCTAAAGACCGCATGTCCTTCTCCATCAGCATGTAAATCTCTTCCTCTGAGAAGCGGCCAATGCCGTGGCCGTGCATCTCGCGTTTCACGATTCCTTTCGTTATGTGGCACACGACCCACCTCAGCAGGTTACTGAAGGGACCGCCACCACTAAGAGAGAGCATCTTCCGGGTCTCATTGAGATTGTCCACCCACTGGCAATAAGCTAAGGTCCTGCAATTGCGTGGAAACAAGTTACTACTGTGCGTTAGATACATAGCAGGTCCACAGAGTCAATTTCCAGTGAGGGGTTGGGAATTTAGCACACTCTGGAGGACTGAATCATTGCAGCTTTTCCAAAGAGCAGTCTGCACGGCAGATATTACAACAGACTCTAGTCCATGCCTGGACTTAGGGCCTGAGGGAGAAACAGTGACAAATGCAGATAGCTTGCCATGCTACCATCCCACCAAACTGCAGCTGCCTGCAGATCCCCCAGCCCCCAAGGCCATGCTTCTGCTTTCTCTCAGGCAGCCCCATAGAAAACAAGTAGAAACCTACTTTAAAAGGCTTTTAGACAAGACAGTGAGTACCTACGTAGCGGGGTGGGGGGCATCGGGAAGAAGGTGGCAAGGACTGGGGTGCTGGCTTCATTCTTTCTTGATCAAAGTAATGGTTACAAAGGTCTGCGCTCTGTGGGGTTTTTTTTTTTAATTTTTATTGAAATATAGTTGATTTACAATGTTGTGTTAGTTTCAGGTGTACAGCAAAGTGATTCAGTTTTATAAATATATATATATACTTATATACATATATTCTTTTTTTACATTCTCTTCCATTATAGGTTATTACAAGATTTTGAATATAGTTCCCTGTGCTATACAGTAGGTCCTTGTTGGTTATCTATTTTATATATAGTAGTGTGTGTATTTTAATCCCAAACTCCTAATTTATCCCTCCTCCCCTTTGATAATCATAAGTTTGTTTTCTATGTCCATGAGCTATTTCTGTTTTGTAAATAAGTTCATTTGTATCATTTTTTTTTAGATTTCACATATAAGCGATATCATATGATACTTGTCTTTCTCTGTCTGGCTTAGTTCACTTGGTGTGATCATCTCTAGGTCCATCCATGTTACTGCAGATGGCATTATTTTTCATGCTCTGTGTTAATTAATTAAGCTGCACATTTTTGTCTTGTACACTTTGTGTATGCACTTTATATTTCCTGATATCAAAGGATTTTTTAAAAAGAAATCTTTTTGCCTTTTTGACAGGATCAGGGAATAGGTATAGCTGTCTATGTTTACTATAAACCATACAAATTATAAATAGTATTATAAATGATTCATTCTCCAGAAAGGCAGCTCTCTGCTTCGGTTTGTTCTCCAGGACCCTAGAGTGAGCACGAACACCAAAGGAACTTGGTTGGATCAGTCTTCCCATCTGGGTGGTGCTCGTGGCAAACACCCGTCCAGGGGCTCCTGCGTAGTATGTGTGGACAGCTAAGCAGCTATTCCCTGCTCATGTGCTATGCTGGTTGCAATACCCAGGCCTTTGCTGAGTTTGTTCTCTGAACCTGGGCAATCGCAGGAATGTTTTTATGGTTCATAGTGTTGGTAGATAGAAATTAAAAGGTTTTCCTACTGAAGGCTAAGAAAAACGTAGCTGTAGGCGTACAGGCAGAAGATGTTTTAGCTTTTCCTCACAGTGAGCAATAAAAGCTGTACTGGAGTCATCCCTACTCCCACTGTTGGTTGATACAGCAGTAATGGTCACTTGGAAAACATCAGAGGAATGAAAATATTTTTTACAGAGAGAACGCAAGGGTTGATAGCCAACTGTAGCTACTTTCCACCTCAAGAAAAAGAAACAAAAGCGGAAAATAAGGCCCTGAAATTTTGATCATTTTATATAGTTCTATTCTTTTCAGTGCTCTTTCCTGAGTATGAACATAAGAAAAAAAAAAAAGATTTCTCTCATTTTTTTAAGCCTTCCTGATTTTTCCTGAAAAGTTCCACAACCAATTTCAACATACTCTGTACTACAACCACAACTCTTCTTTATTAGCTTTTTAAAAGATGCTTACAAATCTTGTTAGAAATATCTGTGTACCTTTTTGTAAGGATCTCAAAATAAAGTATTGAGGAGGCAAGAAATTTTGACTGAAAAGAGGAAAAAGTACATTGCAATGGTGACTAATTAATATGTAGAGAGTCAATAACACTTTTGATATAAAAGATTTCATTTATTCTAATAGATTCTTTATAAACATGAAAACAAAACGCTTTTCTATTTGCTCTTCTTTTTATACCTGCAGTAATGAGGGTGTCAATTTTCACATTTCTTTAGAATAATCAGCACTTTGATTCTAACTGTACTAGATCTAAATTCACAATAAAAGGCCTATACCATCCTCGATTATTTTGGAAGTCAGTGATCTGAGAATAAAACTAAATTATCGTAAGTTAAGTATGACCAGGTAATAATAGCATCCAGGAAGCATCTAAAGCATAAAAATGAGGAATATGGTGGCTCTAAACGGACAGGTTGACGTGAAAAAGAATACATTCTTTGTCGACAAATTGCACGGGCTTTATCACAAGCACAACTGATCTTGAAGAATGAGCAGGAGTTCACCAGGCATGAAGCAGAGGCAGAAGACATGTGCATGAAGAGCCCTGGCTGCTCTATGAACTGCAAGAACTTCAGAACGGGCGGGTGGGGTCCGGGATGCCTGAGGGAGCTTGTAAGAGTTGAAGCTAGAAGGGTGGGCAAGGATTGGGTCAGGAGGGGTCTGATGCAAAGGGTGCTAAGATTTATTCAGAAAGCAGAGTTTAACCACCAAAAGGTTTTAAGCAGACGAGAAACATACTCAGATGTGTGGCAAGGTGAGGAAAGGAATGGAGGTGGAGAAACCACAGAGGAAGCCATCTCCCAGGCTGACGGTTGGAGTGGATGGTAGCCCGTACCAGCATACACGAGGTGGGACAGGTTTAGGTGGTGAAAGATGAATTAACCTGTTGCATTTGAAGGTTCCATAGAACCTCCAAGGGAGGATGTCCCGAGGGTTGAGAATTCACAAGATAGGTTTAGACTCAAGATAAAGAATTTATGGGCAGGGGCATGGCGGTGGCAGTTTCAAAGCTGTGAGAGGAGCTGAGGTCGCCTAAGAAAGTCTCTAGGGTAAGGAGTGGTTTGGGAGAAACCTAGTTCAAGGGTAAGTGAGAAGACTAGAAGGCTAGGCTGGAAGGGCCAGCTTGGAGAGAAGTAGGGACACCGCTCTCTGTGAGATGGAGATGTGAGGGGCTGCAGAGAGGTTCCAGGTTCCTGCCTGATGAACTTGGTCTCCTCTGAGAGCAGGAAATGAGGGCACAGGCAGAAGACGAGGACGCAGCACCGGCAAGAGAGTCTGAGAAGACTGACGGGTTAGAGGAGCAGGTGGGGAGGGAAGAGGCAGCTGTTGTCTGGGTCACACAGCTGAGCAGGGAAGAGAAACACCTCCCGGCCCCGATGCAATGGTGTAAGGTTCTCCACCTGCGTTAGCAGGTCGGATGCAGGGCACAGAAGAAACACTGGGTTGATTCAGAATTTTGCAGCTAAAAGTAACCTCAGAAACTGTCTGGCCTTCTTCCCTTCTCTTTCCCACCCTTCTCTCTATTTCTTTCCTCTCTTTCACTCCCTGTGCCCCAAATTACAGACCAGTATCAGGGAAGAGAAGCAAATGAGGGCCAGGCAGGCTCTTCCAGGGTCAAGCCCCATAAAGTGTGTATAAACGACAAGGTCAAGTCAATTTCTACAGGTCAAAGACATCACTCATGCATGCTTCCATATCATAACAACCACTAATCCACATCCTCCCACACCCAAGCTTCCTGAAAACTCTCCACGTGGTGGGTCTTCCATCCCCACCACTCCACCGAAACCACTCTCGTCCAAGTCAACAATCCCTTCTTATTGCAAAGTTCAAATACATTTTCTTTCCATCTTTACCTTTCTTTAACTCTCTGCAGCAGCCAACACTATCATCCTCTCAGAATTCTCCCTTAGCTTACGTCTCTACTGCTTTTCCTCTCACCTCTTCCACGTTGCCAAGATTTTTCTCTTTATTCCTTCCACCTTCTTACACGTCACTCATGGGGTGATCTAATTTTCACACTCATGATTTCAAAGTGAGGACTGCCCATGAGACCTCTGCCCTGAGGTCCACGGATCCATGTGAAGGAGCCTCGGGAGCTCAGACCAACATTTCCAAAGTTGGATTCATCCTCTTCCTTCCCTTCAATTCTGCTACTCTTCACCCAAACCAGAAAGAACCCCAGGAGTTCCTGTTCACTGCTCCCCACGCCTCACTCCTGACAGCCCGTCACCCTGTGGCTTTGCCCTTTTCTCCATCGCAGTTAACACTGCAGTGCAGGCTGCATCACTGCTCAACCCTGAGGACAGTGGCCTCCTTGCAGGGCTCCTGACAGCCCCTCAAGGCCCTCCGGAAATCCATTTCCCCCGAGGCAGCCACAGAAAGCCTCCTAAAACACAAATCGAATGGCACCTCACTGCTTCTCAGAGTCATTCATTAACTCCCCATAGCTGCTTAGCTTGGCATGCCAGCCTCCCATCCCTCCCCACAGCCTGATCCCAACACCTGCATCACCTCCCGTGCACCCACCACACAGAATTACACATGCCCCCCCGGACACCACTTTCTTGCCTCTAAACTTTGGCAGATTGCTGCCCCCTCTGCCTGGACATCCTCATCTTCCCCTCCCACCTGGCCCCTTCGCCTGCCACCCTGATTGGCCCTAGATTCTGCTGTGGCACCATCTCCTCAGGAAGCTCTCCCCGCATCGCTCCAGCAGGTGCTGGTTGCCTGGCCTCGGTTCTTCAAACGCTCCCCCGGCGCTGGCCACTGTGCAAGCTGGGTGCCTCCCTCCCCTGTGAGCCATCTGAGGACAGGGACAGCATCTCGTCACCTTGCTTCCCTGCCCCCATCCAGCACAGTGCCAGCTACTGGTAGTCATCCATTCACTAAGTTTGCTGAAAAAATGAATTACCGATTGAATGAAAAGCCTTCACTTCTGAGCCAGCCTCTGCTAAGTAGTGTTTCTAAGGGCTGACAATATTTACACAGAGAAATGGAAAGAGAGATGCCTATGGAGAATGAAGAAGAAGGGGCTGCCACCATTCTCTTCTGGGATCTGCCTCTTCACTCTCCACTGGGAAGAGGCCCACTGCACAAGGAATCATGAATTATTAACTGGAGAGGATGGGGAAGGCCAATTTGGAAACTAGACCAGGCTGAGCAATTAAAATAATTTCTCATTCTGAGAGCCTCTCTCAGGAAGTTGATACTCATTTTCGTTATCGCAACTGATGTATCTGGTCTCTCCTACAAAATGAGGTCAAAGAGGTTTTTTTGTTTTTTCAATATTGATTATCTTAGAACAGAAGAGTAAACCCTGCTCAAACATTTTTAAAGCAGATTAGGAAGGCAGGAAAGAAAAGCAGACCTCTGGTGTTTTAATGAAGACATCCCTCATTATAACCTAACATGAGGCCTGGCCCATAGCAGAAATGACTACTAGTACACATGTGAGAAACTGCAAACCATGGCAAACTACTGTTTGACGAATGAGTCTTAGCATATTGCCTTCCCAACCAAGAGAATGCCCTTTTCTGGGTGATGCTACATCCTTGCCATCTTTCACTTGTACTCTAAATGCTCAAGGGTGCGAGAGCATATGATATGCTTCTGTAATTTCACCACGTTTCACAGGCATTAGATTAGCCTCTCCAAACAGGGGTCCTCACTACATCTAAAAGTAGGGGTGGAGGGGGACAAAAAAAGAAAGGAGAAGGGACCACATCAATCGAGCTGTAATCAGGGAGAGAGTGTCTCCTTGGCTTTTAGAGAAGGAGATCTTGGGTAAGTCATTTTATTAAAGCATCCCATCTCTCCCATTCACCAAAAGCCAAAATCAAAATTTAAAAATTATGGCCAACCTAAAAATGAATTTGAATCCTCTATTCTAACCCCTATATTTTTATGGGTAAAACTGTTATGGCTAGAGATAGTTTGACAACGGTGCTCTGCACACTTCCCTATGGGGTTGGAAGACGCTCAAGACACTCAGTAGTGTCCACAAGGGGGCAGTATGTCACACAGAAGCAGCTATAGCTTCTGTTACCAAAACTCAATTTCGTTGCAGTAATCAGACTTCGCTTTACACCGGTTTCCCTGCATTAGATCTAACTTGAGCATCCAGTGGAACAAAGGGAATGAAAACCCATCTCCCTCATCTTCAATAATAGCTGTATAATGCAAGTGTATGGATTTCAAGTTCAGGAAAAACCACTTTATAGCTGAGTGTGCTTATTTGAACAGACCTAACTCAGAGCTTCAGAATTATGTGATGTTATATAATGACAGCCTTCCAATGTCTTTGCTTTTCAGAAAATCATATGTGAAGTGGAGTATTTTTAAAGTTTCAGACCAAAATAAACATATCTGAAAACTCCAGATAATTGAATCAACTGACTCAAACAATTGATTCCATCTCTTCCACTTCTATAAGTACAAACACAACCTTAGAGCACACTGATGGTCAGAATTTAACAAGCTCTCATGGAAAGCTCATACTTGTAATGTTTTCCTACATATTGTGGTCAGTTCCCTATGCTGGCCCCCGGTTTCCACAGGTACACATTTTCTTACCATGGGTTGCACGGGCAGTGTGGGGCTAGGAGGGGGGGGTGGTGGTGGTGGTGGTGGTGGTGGTGGTGGTGGTGGTGGTGTCTTTTCTCCCCTGGGATTTAGAGCTCTCAGGAAAGCCTGTTCAGCATCTCCCCAAAGCAAGAAGTTGGCTAAAGGTTTGGAAAGTTTATGAAACAGAGAAAGTTTGTTTTTCCTTCCGCTACTAGAGACTAAAAGAAATTGGAGGAATTCGGATTTTTTTTTTTTTTGAAAGTTCACTGGATATTTATATCTCAGTCAAGACCTGACCTCCCACCTTCACTATCTGTTCCTCAAATTAACCCTTGAGACACAAATGAGAAACAGTAGCTAACCCAAAAAAAGTATTTTTTTAATTAAAAAAAGAGAAGAAACTACAAACGACCTAAGCAACTTGCCAAGCACTTGGGGGTTTGTAGTCTGTAAAATTAAGATTCTTCCCCACCAGGGTACCACCTCCCAACTCTCCCTCCCACCCCTCCCCACCACACCCCATCTCGTTAGCAGGGACCCTCTCATTAGGAAGAGAAGGAAAGGGAAGAGCAGGAGATGAACTTCTACCGAGAGTAAACATATATAAAACGTCACTAATACCCAGAGCAAGAAGCAGTGATGGGTGGTACTTGGGAATCTAGCTGGATCAAAGTCTTTCTAACTGGAATATAAATTTTATGAACCACTACAGAAAACAAAGAGTGTAGAAAAGTATCAACTTAAATGTAAGGTTTTCGGCTTTTCAGGCAGCTGACAAAGTGCTAGCTCTCCACATTAATGGGCCCATCCATTAAACGATGTAGCACTTTGACGGGGGCCTCAGCAAGGGAAGGCACCGAGGGTTTGGGTGCCTGTGCTGGTTCTTCATGTCCCTGATCGCTGCAAAGCGGGGACTCGAACCTGGCAAGCAGGTGAGACGACTCTGTTCCTCAAAGGCTTTTCCCTGAGACTAAGCATGTCACCTGCACTCATGCATTTTGGTCCACACTGCAACCCCTGCACTCTTTGAGAGGGGAGGGCCAGCAGTTCTCTACAGGTATTATAAGGAACAGACCCGAGTTCATTCTGGGCACACGGAGTCTGTGATCACTCCCAGGCTGATCTGCACCCCTGACTCCACTCTCTGTCTGGTTCCCTCCTTCCTCCCACCCTCTGCAGTGAGAAGGGGAAGAAAGTGGTGCTTCAGGTCAGCCCTGGAATAAAGTGAGCAAGAACTGAAAGTGGAAAAAGAAAAAGAAAAAGAAAAACAGATGGTCACAAAGTCCAAGAGACAAGTTTTCCATTTAGAAAGAGAGCTGAATGGATGAAATAGGAATGTGATGGCAAAGAACCTTCTACAATCAACCCCACAGTGAGTGAATCTCTTGGTGGAAGAGGTAAAAGCTACTCGGTGAGCAATAACCCAGGAGTAACAATTAATGCCAAAAAAAGTGGGCTCAGCAATTATTTATTAAGTCTTTGGAACAAGATAAAGTGCAGAAATCAGGGAGAAAACGTCTCTTATCTATTGGACTGTATAGAAAGATGCTAAAACTCCAGAAGACGGATGAAAGAAAAAGAAAAAACCCACATATCAATGAGCTTGTAAAGCAAGAAGAACCAAGTCTGCTTAACTCAGGCGATGTCACAGCCAGCACGCCAGGTGCAGCACAGGGGCACCTACCTCATCCACACAGTGTGTTTTATGCTTCGGACTCAGGGAATACGGGCTAGGAGTCAGCCAATCAAGGCAAGGCACAGGATAGGAGTCAGCCAATCAGAGCAAAGTACAGGCTAGCAGTCAGCCAATCAGGGCAAAGTTGCTCAGAAAATAGTAGTATGCTTTACTTCTGGATCATAGAGAAGCTCTTGTCATCCAAGGAAAATTGACAATACCCTGCCAAAGCTTGCTTAATTTATGTCACCTGAGACTTCTGTCCTGCCTTAGTCTTCTGTTCCCTCCTCTGGGTATCTGATGTACTATCACTTTAATTCAGCAGTTTGTACTGGTAAAAAGCCCAGCCTACTGAAATATCTCCCTCACCTCAGTGACTTAGATCAGGGGTCAGCCAACTATATAGCCCATGGGCTAAGAAGTTTTCATATTTGTAAATGGTTGAGGAAAAAAAATCAAAAGAATAGTATTTCGTATTAAATGAAATTCAAATTTCAGTGCTTTTGTTTTATTGAAACAGTCACACTTATTCATGTGTGTACAATCTGTGGCTGCTTTTGCACGAAAACTGCAGAGTTAAGTAGTTGCCACAGACACATATGGCTCGAAAAGCCTAAAATATGCACTAGCTGGGCCTCCACAGAAAATGTCAACCCTGCTCTAGATACCTAGAAACTTAACAGTCGTAACTTTGACCCCTAAGTCAGTCAGAATGTAGAACACTTTGGAAAAGGCGGGGGGGAGTGTCTGAAAAGTGAAACAACTTAGCTTACTCCAAATGATAGGGACAGGCCCTGGACACCCACCCAGGTGCCCGCGGGGACTCACCAATAGAAATGCTCCTCCACCATCTTAGTCACTGCCCTGGAGATGGCTCTTTCATGAGGACCAAGGTTTTTGTTTAAATTCACTCCAAGTTTCTCTTCCAGAAAGTCAATTATGAATTCTGTCCCAGAAACTTTTTCATGATTATATTCAATCCAAGGCATTTTCCCTTGAGCAGAGAGCTTTCCACCAAAATAGTTCTAAGCAAAGTAAATTTTAAAAAGAGAAAAGCAATGTTTTATTTAAACTTCACTGTATGATTAACAGAAACAAATATTCCAACGGCATATTTGATAGTGGCTGCACTATTCAAGTGAATGAACTCAGCATATAAACTCTTAAGGGAATAAGTAGTTACTCTTAAAAATAAGATTTGTCTCACATGAAAATATTACTTTACTCCCATAGGTTTTATCATGGGTTCTGGCTTACTGTTTAAAAAAAAAAAAAAAAAAGAGCAGGGAGGAAGGGAAGTGTTGAAATGACCCTGATCCTGGTAAGAGTCAGTCTAGTTATAATATGTGAACAACCCAAAAATGCAAAAAGTAAAAATAAACCATGAGGAAGCTTGTACTGACCAGGCTACTGATCAAAAACCTCACTTGAAACCCAGTAGCTTACACTTGAAAATGCTTAATACCACTACACTGCAAACAAGTGGTCCCAGAAATTATAAGTTAGGTGTAACAAAGTGTGTCCAACAGACTCAACTCCAGTGCCTGTGAAAATGCAGATTCCTGGGCCCCCGCCCAGATCACTGGGTCAGAATCCAGGGAAAAGTGCCCAGAAATCTGTGTTTTTGACAAGCTCCCTTTGATTCACACCCACACTAGAAGCTCACAGTGTCTCAGAGGGGATTCTGATCCCAGAATGGGGTTGGGTGGGGAGGTGGAGGTGGAGTCACACACTTCATAGACACTGAGAATGACAGAGTAACATCTTCTCACTATATTAAAAGATCTTAACCACACTGATGGAGGGGATTCTGTGCTAATGATTGCATTTACTCAATCCCTTTTCCCAGTAAATTTGGATTGTGTAGAACCCAAAGTTGATTTTTAAATCTGAATCCATTTTTGGGCGGTCTACACAGACTAAATTAATCAGATTATTACCAACTCTTCCTCATACTTCATACAAGTCGATAGTTCAGATACTGTGGGCTAATAGCAAGTGTTGGTTCCCTTGGAGGAAACTGAACTCTCAAATATTGCTGGTGGGAAAGTAAAACGGCACAACCACTTTGAAACCATGTGACAGTTTCTTAAAAAGTGAAGTACACACCTGCCACTCAATCCAGCCATTTCACTCTTAGGTATTTACCCAAGAGAAAAGAAAGCATATGTCCATGCAAAGACTTGTACACAAATGTTCATAGAAGCTTTATTTGCAATTGTCAAAAACAGGAAAAAAAAATCAAATGTTCATCAAGAGGTAAATGAATAAACAAATTCTGGTATAACCTTGCCATGGAATACTACTCAGCAATAAAAAGGAATGAACTACTGATACACACAATGAATCTGGTAGAGAACAACGGGGACTTTAACTGTTCTCTGACTCTTGGTGTCTTGATTTCTTATCTCATTGATTATTCTAAAGAAATTCATTCTAGGCCTAAGCCTGGAAAAGGGAGTTATTGGGGCTGCTGCTAGCCATATTGTTTTTGTGCAATTTGGAAAATGGAGCCTCCTCTGGGTGGATACAGTCCATGCCAGGATTCACAGCTTGTCAAGAGGTGGGTCCAGATTTTGCCCCCACTCCTTGTCCAGGCACTACTGTGCAGTGAACAACCTGCACAACTATACATAGCAGCCCTAGACCTTACTCCTGATGTTGAGAAATGTCAAGTTTTAAAAGTTGCTAGTACATCTGACATTTTTATAATTTGTACACTAAAGATGTGAATTTTACCATATAACATAGTATCTGCTTCAGATTGCTCTTGATACCACCCATATCCTCCTTCCACATCCCCTTCTAGACTCTTGTCGTTCACAGATGGATTCCATCCTGCACACTGACATCAGAGGGAACTGTCTGTAGTGCAAATGAGATGCAGGACCTCTGGTGCTCAAAATTACCCAACGGCTTTAATGGGTCTAGTCTAACCCCATTCACAAAGCGGTCTAGGCCCATACCATCTAGTCTCCACCCACCTGCCCAGCCTCCCTGCTGCCAGTGCCTCTGATTTCCTGAATTCCAACTGCCCATCCCTAACCAAGTCAAAGTCCTGCCATCTCTGACTTTGTACACTCCTGTACCTTGTACAGGAATCCCTTTGCCCATCCTCTGCAAGTCCTATCCATCCTAAAAAATTCAGTTCAAATTTCACCTTGTTGGTGAACCATTTCCTCAAGGCACAACCATTATCTGCCGTTCCTCCATGCTTCCACTGTGCAGTGTATATTCCCCTCCCCTTTCAGAATTACTGTTTATACATCTGCCCTTCCGTCTAGTCCATTCCTTCCCTGAGGACTTGGTACATTTTTATCTAGACCATTTTTTTTAATTGGGGTAATAAAAATCAGTGATGAACTCTTATGGGAATGAAAGTTCTAGTAGGTTTTCATCATCAAAATTTTTTTTTTGCTTACTGGATAAAAAAAGCAGGAGACAACATTTTAGAGATACTATGAGTATATCTAAAAATCAGATGAATTCAAAATATGTTTTTAAAAAGAAACACAAAAATGTCCAAAGTAATTGTCAAAACTATGTGTGTGAGGCAGGTGATCTTTTTCCATGAATTTCAATTTTTCTGAATGTGGTTATATTACTTTTTAAATAAATATATATAATTTTTTAATAATACTTAATTTTCCTTTACTTTCTTAAATATACTAAAGAACTCCTAGTCTATTTTTATCTAAGCAATTGGAGTCTGACTGGCCCACCAAGAGTAGTTTCTGAAAGTAATTTGGAGAAGAAAGATGAAGAGGTAAATCCTCTTTACCTCTTTTCCAAGCTGATGTTTCCCCCTGCAAGTCTGTCCTAGATGATTTGAATGCATCTACACTTACACTACATTATTAGCACAGCAGTGAAAGCAATAGGCTTTGGGTTTAAAAATCTGGTTCCCTCATTTAGTCAATCTGTGACCTTGGACCTCCCTGGTCTCCCTTAATCCCCCCTGGGCTCATCTATATAATGGGGATAATAACAGTTGCTTGAATTAAATGAGAAAATGCACACCAAGTGTGTGACAGAGTGCCTTCATCAGAAGTATTAACATCACCATCACCATTTCAAAATGGAGAACTTGAGGCCTTAAAAGAAATCCCAGAGTCTTGGGAAACTGACATGCTACACTGGCCACAGTGCCCCCAACTTTTCAGCTAAATTTATATCCATTACATTCACTGCACCTCTGGAACCATCTTGAAAGGTCTCCCACTGGCTAAATTTGAGATAATTTGAGCAACTTTTGTGGATTATAACACGTTGAAAAAAATTCACGCAACCGCTATTGTGAATAAGAAATACAGGCATTAGTCTCTGCCCCTGGTTCCCAGCACAGAGCTCCTAAAGCCCTTATAAATTCCTAAGTGCTCAGAGCACTAGGAGCACCTTTGGCTCCAAGGAGGTGACTCTGAGCGGGCTCCTGGGTGAGCCAGTCACCAGCAAGACCGAGCCACAAGTAGAAGCTTAGCATTTTCAAACCCCTCCCCCATCCTCCAGACAGGGGAGAGGGGTTGGACATGGAGTTATTAACTGATCATGTCTACATGAGGAAGCCTCCACAAAACCCCCAAAGTATCGGGTTTGGAGAGCTTCCAGGTTGGTGAACACATTCACACTGGGAGGGTGACACCCTCAACTCCACGGGGACAGAAGCTCCTACACTCAGGACCCTCCCAAACCTCACTCTTCATCTGGCTGTTCATCTGTATCTTTTATCATATCCTCTAATAAACTGGTAAATGTAAGTAATCATTTCCCTGAGTTCTGTGAGCTGCTCTAGCCAATTAATCAGACCTAAGGAGGGGTCATTAGAACCTCTGATCTACAGTTGGTTGGTCAGAAGCACAGGTGACAATCTGGGCTTGCAACTGGCATCTGGGGCTCTGGGGGAGCAGTCTTGTGGGACTGAGTCCTTAAGCTGTGGGATCTGACACTATCTCTGGGTAGTGTCAGAATTGAATTAAACTGTAGGATGTCCAGCTGGTGTCAGTGAATCACTTGGTGCAGGGAAAAGCCTCCACACATCTGACCGTAAGTGTCAGAAATGAAGTGTTTCATGTGAGTAGTAAAGGATACTCGTGGGGAGAAACACGCAGTAGGGAGGAACTGGTTTTCCCTACACAGGGAGGAAAAATCCGAGTATTTCCCTTTATAAGTAGTTTTGTAGAAGAATGTCCTTCTTTTTTGAAGATGCACACTGAAGAATTGAGGGGTGAAGTGTCATGATTCTTACAGCTTATGTTCAAATGTTGCATCAAAAAAATTGTTCATAAAAGTATATATAAAGAGAAATAAAGGAAAGAAGGCAACATATTAACAATTGGTGAATCAAGGTGAAGGGCATATGGATGTTCATTGTATTATTCTTTTAACTTGTCTGTAGCTTAGAAAAATTCCGAAACAAAAAGATGGTGGAGGTGGTGTGGGAGGGTGGTGTATAGACAAAAACAGCAAATAAATAGAACATCAGAAGTTAGGGGAAAGGCCAGCTTCTGTTTCCTAACCCTGTGACCTCACAATACCTATTTTTAGCTTCTATATTCAAAATGTTAAATAAATCACAATTGTTCAATCTTAACATGTAAAAGGCTAATTTAATCCTTGCTCAAGAAAGGGAGGATTGCGAGATTGGAACCAAGATGGCAGAGTAGAAGGACGTGCTCTCACTCCCTCTTGCAAGAACACCAGAATCACAACTAGCTGCTGGACAATCATTGACAGGAAGACACCGGAACTCACCAAAAAAGATACCCCACATCCAAAGACAAAGGAGAAGCCACAATGAGATGGTAGGAGGGGCGTAATCACAGTAAAATCAAATCCCATAACCGCTGGGTGGGTGACTCACAAACTGGAGAACACTTATACCACAGAAGCCCACCCACTGGAGTGAAGGTTCTGAGCCCCACGTCAGGCTTCCCAACCTGGGGGTCCGGCAACAGGAGGAGGAATTCCTAGAGAATCAGACTTTGAAGGCTACTGGGATTTGTTGCAAGACTTCGACAGAACTGGGGGAAACAGAGACTCCACTCTTGGAGGGCATACACAAAGTACTGTGCACATCGGGACCCAGGGGAAGAAGCAGTGACCCCATAGGAGACTGAACCAGACCTACCTGCTAGTGTTGGAGGGTCTCCTGCAGAGGCGGGAAGTGGCTGTTTCTCACCGTAAGGACAAGGATATTGGCAGCAGAAGTTCTGGGAAGTACTCCTTGGCGTAAGCCCTCCCAGAGTCTGCCATTAGCCCCACCAAAGAGCCCACGTAGGCTGCTGTGTTGGGTTGCCTCAGGCCAAACAACCAACAGGGAGGGAACCCACCCCACCCATCAGCAGTCAAGCGGATTAAAGTTTTACTGAGCTCTGCCCACCAGAGCAACAGTCAGCTCTACCCACCACGAGTCCCTCCCATCAGGAAACTTGCATAAGCCTCTTAGATAGCCTCATCCACCAGAGGGCAGACAGCAGAAGCAAGAAGAACTACAATCCTGCAGCCTGTGGGACAAAAACCACATTCACAGAAAGAGAGACAAGATGAAAAGGCAGAGGGCTATGTACCAGATGAAGGAACAAGGTAAAACCCCAGAAAAACAACTAAATGAAGTGGAGATAGGCAACCTTCCAGAAAAAGAATTCAGAATAATGATAGAGAAGATGATCCAGGACCTCGGAAAAACAATGGAGGCAAAGATCGAGAAGATGCAAGATATGTTTAACAAAGAACTAGAAGAATTAAAGAACAAACAAACAGAGATGAACAATACAATAACTGAAATGAAAACTACACTAGAAGGAATCAACAGCAGAATAACTGAGGCAGAGGAACGGATAAGTGACCTGGAAGACACAATGGTGGAATTCACTGCTGCAGAACAGAATAAAGACAAAAGAATGAAAAGAAATGAAGACAGCCTAAGAGACCTCTGGGACAACATTAAACGCAACAACATTCGCATTATAGGGGTCCCAGAAGGAGAAGAGAGAGAGAAAGGACCCGAGAAAATATTTGAAAAGATTATAGTTGAAAACTTCCCTAACATGGGAAAGGAAATAGCCACCCAAGTCCAGGAAGTGCAGCGAGTCCCATACAGGATACACCCAAGGAGAAACATGCCAAGACACATAGTAATCAAATTGGCAAAAATTAAAAACAAAGAAAAATTACTGAAAGCAGAAAGGGAAAAACGACAAATAACATACAAGGGACCTCCCATAAGGTTAACAGCTGATTTCTCAGCAGAAACTCTACAAGCTAGAAGGGAGTGGCATGATATACTTAAAGTGATGAAAGGGAAGAACCTACAACCAAGATTACTCTACCCGGCAAGGATCTCATTTAGATTTGATGGAGAAATCAAAAGCTGTACAGACAAGCAAAAGCTAAGAGAATTCAGCACCACCAAACCAGCTCTACAACAAATGTTAAAGGAACTTCTCTAAGTGGGAAACACAAGAGAAGAAAAGGACCTACAAAAAGAAACCCAAAACAATTCAGAAAATGGTCAGAGGAACATAAATATCGATAATTACCTTAAACGTGAATGGATTAAACGCTCCAACCAAAAGACACAGGCTTGCTGAATGGATACAAAAACAAGACCCATATATATGCTGTCTACAAGAGACCCACTTCAGACCTAGGGACACATACGACTGAAAGTGACGGGATGGAAAAAGATATTCCATGCAAATGCAAATCAAAAGAAAGCTGGAGTAGCAATACTCATATCAGATAAAACAGACTTTAAAATAAAGAATGTTACAAGAGACAAGGAAAGACATTACATAATGATCAAGGGATCAATACAAGAAGAAGATAGAACAACTATAAATATATATGCACCCAACATAGGAACACCTCAATACATAAGGCAACTGCTAACAGCTGTAAAAGAGGAAATTGACAGTAACACAATAATAGTAGGGGACTTTAACACCTCACTTACACCAATGGACAGATCATCCAAAATGAAAATAAATAAGGAAACAAAGCTTTAAATGACACAATAGACCAGATAGATTTAATTGATATCTATAGGACATTCCATCCAAAAACAGATTACACTTTCTTCTCAAGTGCGCACGGAACATTCTCCAGGATAGATCACATATTGGGTCACAAATCAAGCCTCAGTAAATTTAAGAAAATTGAAATAATATCAAGCATCTTTTCTGACCACAATGCTATGAGATTAGAAATGAATTACAGGGAAAAAAACATAAAAAACACAAACACATGGAGGCTAAACAATACGTTGCTAAATAACCAAGAGATCACTGAAGAAATCAAAGAGGAAACCAAAAAATACCTAGAGACAAATGACAATGAAAACACGACGATCCAAAACCTATGGGATGCAGCAAAAGCAGTTCTAAGAGGGAAGTTTATAGCTATACAAGCCTACCTCAAGAAACAAGAAAAATCTTAAATAATCAATCTAACCTTACATCTAAAGGAACTAGAGAAAGAAGAACAAACAAAACCCAAAGTTAGCAGAAGGAAAGAAATCATAAAGATCAGAGCAGAAATAAATGAAATAGAAACAAAGAAAACAATACCAAAGATCAATAAAACTAAAAGCTGGTTCTTTGAGAAGATAAACAAAACTGATAAACCATTAGCCAGACTCATCAAGAAAAAGAGGGAGAGGACTCAAATCAATAAAATGAGAAATGAAAAAGGAGAAGTTACAACAGACACCACAGAAATACAAAGCATCCTAAGAGACTACTACAAGCAACTGTATGCCAATAAAATGGACAACCTGGAAGAAATGGACAAATTCTTAGAAAGGTATAACCTTCCAAGACTGAAGCAGGAATAGAAAATATGAACAGACCAATCACAAGTAATGAAATTGAAACTGTGATTAAAAATCTTCCAACAAACAAAAGTCCAGGACCAGATGGCTTCACAGGTGAATTCTATCAAACATTTAGAGAAGAGCTAACACCCATCCTTCTCAAACTCTTCCAAAAAATTGCGGAGGAAGGAACACTCCCAAACTCATTCTATGAGGCCACCATCACCCTGATACCAAAACCAGACAAAGATACTACAAAAAAAGAAAATTACAGACCAATATCACTGATGAATATAGATGCAAAAATCCTCAACAAAATACTAGCAAACAGAATCCAACAACATATTAAAAGGATCATACACCATGATCAAGTGGGATTTATCCCAGGGATGCAAGGATTCTTCAATATATGCAAATCAATCAATGTGATATACCATATTAACAAACTGAAGGAGAAAAAACACACGATCATCTCAATAGATGCAGAAAAAGTTTTTGACAAAATTCAACACCCATTTATGATAAAAACTCTCCAGAAAGTGGGCATAGAGGGAACCTACCTCAACATAATAAAGGCCATATATGACAAACCCACAGCAAACATCATTCTCAATGGTGAAAAACTGAAAGCATTTCCTCTAAGATCAGGAACAAGACAAGGATGTCTACTCTTGCCACTATTATTCAACATAGTTTTGGAAGTCCTAGCCACGGCAATCAGAGAAGAAAAAGAAATAAAAGGAATACAAATTGGAAAAGAAGAAGTAAAACTGTCACTGCTTGCAGATGACATGATACTATACATAGAGCATCCTAAAGATGCCACCAGAAAACTACTAGAGCTAATCAATGAATCTGGTAACGTTGCAGGATACAAAATTAATGCACAGAAATCTCTTGCATTCCTATACACTAATGATGAAAAATCTGAAAGAGAAATTAAGGAAACACTCCCATTTGCCACTGCAACAAAAAGAATAAAATACCTAGGAATAAACCTACCTAGGGAGACAAAAGACCTGTATGCAGAAAACTATAAGACACTGATGAAAGAAATTAAAGATGATACCAACAGATGGAGAGATATACCATGTTCTTGGATTGGAAGAATCAATATTGTGAAAATGACTATACTACCCAAAGCAATCTACAGATTCAGTGCAATCCCTATCAAATTACCAATGGCATTTTTTATGGAACTAGAACAAAAAATCTGAAAATTTGTATGGAGACACAAAAGACCCCGAATAGCAAAGCAGTCTTGAGGGAAAAAAACGGACCTGGAGGAATCAGACTCCCTGACTTCAGACTATACTATAAAGCTAGAGTAATCAAGACAATATGGTACTGGCACAAAAACAGAAACACAGATTAATGGAACAAGATAGAAAGCCCAGAGATAAACCCACGCACCTATGGTCAACTAATCTATGACAAAGGAGGCCAGGATATACAATGGAGAAAAGACAGTCTCTTCAATAAGTGGTGCTGGGAAAATTGGACAGCTACACGTAAAAGAATGAAATTGGAACGCTCCCTAACACCATACACAAAAATAAACTCAAAATGGATTAGAGACCTAAATGTAAGACCGGACACTATAAAACTCTTAGAGGAAAACATAGGAAGAACACTCTTTGACATAAACCACAGCAAGATCTTTTTTGATCCACCTCCTATAGTAATGGAAATAAAAACAAAAATAAACAAATAGGACCTAATGAAACTTCAAAGCTTTGCACAGCAAAGGAAACCATAAACAAGACGAAAATACAACCCTCAGAATGGGAGAAAATATTTGCAAACGAATCAATGGACAAAGGATTAATCTCCAAAATATATAAACAGCTCATGCAGCTCAATATTAAAAAAACAAACAACCCAATCCAAAAATGGGCAGAAGACCTAAATAGACATTTCTCCAAAGAAGACATACAGATGGCCAAGAAGCACATGAAAAGATGCTCAACATCACTAATCATTAGAGAAATGCAAATTAAAACTACAATGAGGTATCATCTCACACCGGTTAGAATGGGCATCATCAGAAAATCTACAAAACAACAAATGCTGGAGAGGGTGTGGAGAAAAGGGAACCCTCTTGCACTGTTGGTGGGAATGTAAACTGATACAGCCACTATGGAGAAGAGTATGGAGCTTCCTTAAAAAACTAAAAATAGGGCTTCCCTGGTGGCGCAGTGGTTGAGAGTCTGCCTGCCAATGCAGGGGACACGGGTTCGAGCCCCGGTCTGGGAAGATCCCATATGCCGCGGAGCAGCTGGGCCCGTGAGCCACAATTGCTGAGCCTGCGCGTCTGGAGCCTGTGCTCCGCAACAAGAGAGGCCGCGATAATGAGAGGCCCGCGCACCGCGATGAAGAGTGGCCCCCGCTTGCCGCAACTAGAGAAAGCCCTCGCACAGAAACGAAGACCCAACACACCCATAAATAATAAATAAATAAATTAAAAAAAAAAAAAAAAGTAGAGGAATTTAAACAAAAACTCCTAAAGAAACTCAACATTTAAAAAAAAAAAAAAAAAAAAAAAAAACTAAAAATAGAATTACCATATGATCCAGCAATCCCACTACTGGGCATATACCCAGAGAAAACCACAATTCAAAAAGACACATGCACCCCAATATTCATTGCAGCACTATTTACAATAGCCAGGTCATGGAAGCAACCTAAATGCCCATCGACAGATGAATGGATGAAGAAGTTGTGGTACATATATACAATGGAATATTACTCAGCCCTAAGAAGGAACAATATTGGGTCATTTATTGAGACGTGGATGGATCTAGAGACTGTCATACAGAGTGAAGTTAAGTCAGAAAGAGAAAAACAACTCTCGTATATTAACGCATGTATGTGGAACCTAGAAAAATGGTACAGATGAACCAGTTTGCAGGGCAGAAATTGAGACACAGATGTAGAGAACAAACGTATGGACACCAAGGGGGGAAAACCGCAGTGGGGTGGGGTGGTGATGTGCTGAATTGGGCGATTGGGATTGACATGTATACACTGATGTGTATAAAATGGATGACTAATAAGAACCTGCTGTATAAAAAAATTAATAAAATAAAATTCAAAAATTAATACATAAATAAAATAAATAAATTTTTAAAAAAAGAAGTTAGGGCTAAGAGCCAAAGCAGAGAGTTCCAAAGGAGCCATTTTCCTTCTTTTTTCTTTCTCGTATTTAAAAAGAATGATTGTGTCAAATACATGCTTCTTATACAACCAGTTATGGCAAACGATGTCTTTATGTATGTATGTCTAAAGACAAGTATGGAAAGATGGTCGGAAGAATTAGTGATGATAATCTCCAGCTAGTAGGATGTCAGGCAATTTTCATTTTCCCCTTACACTTTTCTGTAGTGTTTGAAATTCTTATAAGGACCTTATGTCATCTATATGTAATCAGGAGAAAACAAAAAACAAAAAAACGGTAAATCCGTTTTTGGTCTGAAAAAAAATTAGCCATATCTGCAGGACTCCTGCAGGACTTCTTTTTTGCAACTTCCTATGAATCTATAATTATAACAAAATGAAAAGTTTTAAAAATTGACCCACCAATATTTATATTCTGATTTTAAAAAGATCATAACTGTAACCAACGCATCAGGCTTTTTAAGAAAACCCTTGTGAGTTCCTACTAATGGTCATCAAATACTTATCCCCATCTCATTTTTGTTAAAAAATAAAAAAGCTTCAAATATAAAGTCGTGCTCTTAGGAAGATGACATTTTAATCTTTTTTTAAAAGGTACAGGGCACAGAAGGGGCAGAGGGTAGAGCTCCCTGGGTCTATGACAGAATACCTCTCCACTGATCCTCCAAGCGATGAGCCCCACCAGCACTTCCCAGGAACCACCTGCATGCACACAAACCCTCGCTGACGGCACACGGGTCTCAAGGCACCGTCCCTCCCCCCACCCCAACGCCACCCACTCCCCCGCTCCCCTCCCCGGGGGCTCAGGGCATCCCTTTCTAAACCATAGGACCATTTTCCTGTTACCTACCCTGCTGAACACTCCCTTCATCTCTTTTCCATAGAGACCTCACAGAAGAAAAAACACTCCTTTCCTAAAAAATATACTTAACAAGCAATACTAATTTTGGAAGGGGGTAAGCAGTCCCCTTCTCGAAAGCCTCTCCAGGCTTCATAGCAAGGCGTGTATCCAGTTGTTCCAGTTACACTAACTAAAAGCAGTATATGCACTGTTACTGCGTAACAGTGCAGCAACACGCTCTGAAACATGACCAGAGGTGTTAGGCTGCTGGCAGAGACAAGGCTGGGGCAATCAGTGCTTGATGGCTTGAAGGCAAGAAAGGAAAGGGCAGCACAGCCTGGCAGCTGCTGCAGCCGCTGCCAACGGCAAGAGGACTTCATCAAGGGTGGGGGGCACAGGAGATCCAGAAAGCCACCAGAGGCTGCAGCGCACAAAACTCAGGTTTGGGGCCCTAATTGCCCCATAGCTGTCCTGGCTAAATGCAGTAATCTGGTGGGGAGTGACAACGGCCCAGAGGCAGGCAGCCGCAGTGAGCAGTCTCTTCCTTCAACGTGAGTCCCTCAGTGACACACATCTTCAAGTGCTGACAGCCAATGCCGAGCTGAACAAGGATCTCTCAAATCCGATCCAATGTATGTAGATGATTCAAGCCTTGTCTGGTCTTTTGCTATTTTCTCCT
The DNA here is from genome assembly GCF_028564815.1 of Eubalaena glacialis. NCBI lineage: Eukaryota > Metazoa > Chordata > Mammalia > Artiodactyla > Balaenidae > Eubalaena > Eubalaena glacialis. The sequence continues at coordinate 59,728,901 of NC_083727.1, read as the reverse complement.
CCATTGCTGGCTTAGAAAGTCCTGAATAATCTCCCTGCTTCTCTGTCCAGACTGACCCCTTGCATTCCAGTTCCCCATCATAAAGACCCTTTTTCTGTTCCCCAAACACCTCATGCCTGTCAGATCCCCTAACTGAAGTCCAGATTCAGTGCCATATTCCCAGAGGACCACATACCAAGCTGAGCATGTCATTCAACTGTCCCAGCACTGCCTTAGGAGCATCACTGCCACCCCCACGCCCTCTTCTGTACAGAAACTAGCTCAGAAAGCACAGGCCATGGGGAGGCGGGACTTGGGGGGTAATATCATTAGCAGGGCGCCAAAACTCTGGCTGGGTGAGGAACCTTCCCCCTCCAACCTCCCAGCTGCTCTGTTTCCTGCTAAGAAGACCACCCCCTCCCTATGCTGCTTCTTTGTAAGAGCTTAAAGGTGAACCCCTGACCAGTGGGAGCCATTTGGAGAAGTGGCAGCAAACTGGAGGAACCACGGTGGTGTGGGGATGCCTGGGTCTCACCTCCTTACTTTTCTTAAACTCCTTCAGAGGTACACAACCTGTGTCCTAAGCTTTAGCCTTTGCCCAGTGCAAACTCCTGGGCAGGGAAGCTGACATCCCTGGTAAAAGGAGACCTCAAACCAAAATAACTAGACACCTGAGGGGTACAGTGACTGTAAGAGAAGGGCAATAGATAATATATACAACATGAGGCAGAATGATTGGGACAGACTGAAAAATTTAATTAGCATAAGAAATATCCTCCAAGGGATAAAGGAAGAGATTGTAATACAAACCAAGGGAAAATATTAAGAAGAAAAATGTAGAAGTTAAACACAATGGATGAGATAATAGGATGGATACAAGAAGAGAACAGAGGGATGCAATGGAAGCTCAGAGAGACGATTTCTCCAAGAAGGAAGAAGAAAAGAATAAAGAGATAGGTTCAGAAACACAGAAAATAATAGCAGAGATTCCAGGATCCAGATAATCAGGAATAGAAAAGAAGAAGGGGAAACAAACAAACAAAAAAGAAAAGGAGGGCTTCCCTGGTGGCGCAGTGGTTAAGAATCCACCTGCCAATGCAGGGGACACGGGTTCAAGCCCTGCTCCGGGAAGATCCCACATGCCGAGGAGCAACTAAGCCCGTGCGCCACAACTACTGAGCCTGCGCTCTAGAGCCCGCGAGCCACAACTACTGAGCTCGCGTGCCACAACTACTGAAGCCCGCATGCCTAGAGCCTGTGCTCCGCAACAAGAGAAGCCACCGCAATGAGAAGCCCGCGTGCCGCGACGAAGAGTAGCCCCTGCTCACTGCAACTAGAGAAAGCGCGTGAGCAGCGATGAAGACCCAATGCAGCCAAAAATAAAGAAATAAGAAATAATTTTTTTTTTAAAAGGAAACATGTGAAGAACATTGATAATTTCTTAGAATTAAAAAGAGATTAAAGACTTGAGGTGAAAAGAGTTTATAAAGGACCAAACAAGATACATGAAGACCCACACCAAGCCAGTTATGATGACATTTAAGAATGTTGAGATTAAAAAAAAATGTTGAGATTCAATGTGAATCCTAAAAGCTTCCAGAGAGAAAGAAAAAGAGCCAGATTAACATCAGACTTTTCAATAGCAACAGCAAACCAAAAAGACAATGGAGTAATATTTTCAAAGCACTGAAGGAAACGAACTTTGGACATAGAAGTATCAAATGTGCGGCATAATAAAGATGTTCTTGGGCATGCAAAGCCACTGAAAGTTTGCCCCATAAAGGCTCATTCAAAATATTCATCAAGGATGTACTCATATAAAAAGATAAATAAATCCTGTAGGATAAGATATATGGGAAATAAAATTAGTCAAATAACTTAGTAAGTTTTCTGGTCTAAAAAAGGACCATAAAAAGAGAAAGGATTTCCAAAATTCCAGAATTAAAATATTAGATAACAGCAACACACCTGGGATAAGCCCTGAGAAGAAAGAGACCCAAGGTTCACGCAAACCTACTAACAGACTTGTAGTATTAGAGGGAAAGCACAGATTTTGACCCATATAAGAAGTGAGTGGGGATAAATAAACACAAATTTGGATCTTAAGAGCAACCGCCATAACAACAAAAATAGAATTTGTTTTTAAATGACAAGAAAAATATTTTTACCTATTAGAAAGCAGGAAATGAGAAAAAATAAAAACAAAGTATAGTAAGGAGAAAAATATTAAATAACATGTTAGAAATATGTCCTAATAAAATAATCATTGCAAGTGAAATGGATTAAACTCACCAATTAAGGACTCTCCGATTGGCTATAACTAATACATTGCCTACAAGAGACAAATACCAAAAAAAAGTAATAATAATAGAGAAAGAGGATGAAGAAAGATACCCCAAACAAATATGAACCAAAAGAAAGCTGGAGAATCGATCTGAATATCTGATAATATAGAATTCAAGGTTAAAAAAATCATAAGGGACAAAGATGGGTACTATATACCAGAAAAAGAAATAAAACAGTAAAAGATGTGATCTTTCATATTATATGGACCTAACAATATAACCTCGAATAGATACATACTCTTACCGGAAGCAAGAACTGACAGAATGACAGGAAAAGAGAGAAATCAACAAATACACTTGAATATTTTAACCCAATCCTTCCAGAAACTGCTAGAAGAGGCAGACAAAAAATAAAGAGAGGCGCTTCCCTGGTGGCGCAGTGGTTAAGAATCCGCCTGCCAATGCAGGGGACACGGGTTCAAGCCCTGGTTCAGGAAGATGCCATGCTGTGGAGCAACTAAGCCTGTGCGCCACAACAACTGAGCCTGCGCTTTGGAGCCCACAAGCCGCGACTACTGAGCCTGCATGCCTAGAGCCCGTGCTCCACAACAAGAGAAGCCAACCGCAATGAGAAGCCCGCGCACCACAACGAAGAGTAGCCCCCGCTCGCCACAACTAGAGAAAGCCCGCGTGCAGCAACAAAGACCCAATGCAGCCAAAAATAAATAAATAAAATAAAATAATTTTTTTAATTTAAAAAACTAAATTTAAAAAAACAGATATAACAGGTCTAAACAATACACTAAACATGCTCAAACAAGTAGATAAAGCAAGAGTTCTACTCCCAGGGAATATGTCTCTATTTTCAACATTTATAAACAAGTAGCCATACACAAGGCTAAAATGTCAGTAAGTTCCAAGGAATTAATATCACAAAGACTACCTGCTTTGACCATAAAATTAAAAAACAATAACAAAAATCAAAGTTTTTTTAATGCCTATGACTAGAACTTAGGTGAAAAAGAAAAACATAAGGGAATTTTTTAAAAAAATATAATTGAATGACAATGAAAACGCAACCTGTCAAATTTGTGAGACACGGCTCAAGCATTACTCAGAGAAAAATTTATATTTTAAACGCATTCATTCTTCTGTTCCCTCTCTAAGGCTGAAATGAGCAAGTGCTTCCCTGAAAGTCACCCAAACAGAACAATGAAGCAGTAGGAAAAACTCTCACAAAATCTACAAACATCTCTTTGGTGGCCTGCTGGACGTTTGTCCCCAGGATTCATAAGAGATAAATATAATGCTTCCAACAAATAGAAACCTAAAGGAAAGAACCACGTCAGTCTCACCTTTATTTATAGGTTCCCAGTAGGCCGAACTGTTAACCAAAGAATACTCTATGTCAGGAAAAAATAACATGGCCCTGAACGCTACGAAAGTCCAGACCCTTGTGATCACTCATTAAATTGGATGTAAAAATCAACAGACTGGAATCAAGTCTCCTAAGTATCTACTAAGGACTGGGCACCGCTGCTTTCATACCCACCCCTCTGGCACCAAGAGCGAGCCCTTCCCACCCTGTGAGATTAAGTACTTCCCCCCTAGCCAATATTGCTGCCACGAGGATAAAACATATTTGCACAAAAGTACCTGATAGGGTAAGTCAGCCATCCTTAAATAAGTTTCCATTTTCAAACAGAAAGGAGATAAACTGGGGACACCATTGTTAGGTCTTGCAAACTGATGCAAAATAATAGCATCTTTGGAGTCAATCTCTTGCTGTTTCCTGTCAAAACCAAAACAGAAAAAAAAGAACAATCCACGTGTTACACATGCAGTTCCCTTAGTTCCTTAGAGGCCCCTGCTGGGCTGTAGCTCCTCAATGAACAAGCAGGTCTGTTTGTCACAGGGGCTTACCTCACCAACAAGCACTTAGAGGGGGAAAGCTTGGTCAAAACACGAGAGAACCTCACAAACTCTGCTATTATCATAACTGCAAGGGCTCAGGAAAGTAACTGCATGTCAACCTCTTTCTGGTACCTGTGGCCTATGGGCAGGATGTGTACTTTCTGGTATAGGTCCACCTCTTCTCCAGCTGGCTATGTCTACCTGCCAGGGACAAGTTGGATGGATAAAAAAAGATATTCTGTGCTTACTGTGCATCAGGCATTGTTCTGAGGGCTTCACGGGTATTATCTCATTTAATCTTCACAATAACCTTTTGAGGTAGGTACTACCGTTATCCATGTTTTGTAGATGAGGAAACCGAGGCACAGAGAATAAACTTGCCCGAAGTCCCATTACTAGTAAATGGCAGAACTTGGACTAAACCATGTAGTCAGAGCCTATGTTCTTGACCACGAGACTGTACCATGAAACAGTCTATTCATCCACAGGACCTTGGAATAACAGTGCAGATTTGCTCTGCCACGACTCAAGTCTGCAGGGAATCTGAGACTCTGAATATTCTGGTCCCTCTTCCAAACTATCCATGCCCTCACCTGACCTTTCACCTGTGGTGCCGAGGAACCCGGCTTCTGGTGCTCTCTCCTCCTCTCTACCTTCACAGGTTCCCCACTTTCACCACACAGCATATATCCCAGTACCCCTGCCTTTTCCCTTTCTTCTGTCTCAGCCACACATCTGTCTTTTCCTTTGGCTACTTTTCGGGGTGGTGAGGACTTCCCTGGTAGAGTTTTTCAATAGCCACCATGTAGGAGATCAAACGCTGGATTCCACTTCTGGATACCTGGGGTCAAGTGCAAGCCCTACTTCCGATTGGCCACATCACCCAAGACCTCTCCTCCTCTCTCATTTGGAAAGTGAGGACAGTACCAATTCTGCCTCAATTATCTCGAGAACTAAATAAGATAATATCTGTAAACATTTGGTGAGCTATCAATAAAGTGGTGGACTTTATTCTCATTCAAAGAGACATGGTCTTATCCCCTTAAACTACAAAATCTCATTCCAAACAGTGGCACTCATACACCACATTCGGGAACCTTTTGCAACTTCCATCTTTCACTCTACCCAACCATCTCCCAGTCAGATAAACCTCCCTCTTCCCCCTTGGCCTTCCCTAAGCCTCTGGTTCCCTCACACTGTTCCTCGTGTAATCCCACACTTCCTTCTACCCAAGCAAGCAAGGGCAAGCTCTTCATATCATCATCACAACGATGCCCACTTCCTGCAGAAACCCCGTTCAGTTAAACAAACTCTCTTGGAGAACTTTACCACCGGAGCGCCCTTTCCACTTAAAGAGTTAAGAATGACTAATTTTGAAAACACTAGTCAAAAGAAAAATATTTGCTGCCTTCTGACAATACTTGCTATGAAACAAAGGTTTTCACTTAGATGAAATGTTTGGGAGGTCAGATACTAAAATTAAGAAGCCACTTAGACTATGTTTCTAAAAAGTGCAAACTGTAGACTTGACAATTAACTGACTTTGTCCAGTCAAGTAATTCAACTCAGAGTGGTAATTTCATGTAAATTAGCCAGGCAAAAAATTTAAGAACTGAAAGAGAGGAGATAAATGTAAAATCCCCTGCTCCACTGGCCAGAACAATCTAATTCTGATGGTTAACTTGGGCCATGTCATAATAAGAATGGATGTGACCAGCATATGCCAATGACTTTGTGTACATCATACATATTAAATTATTTCATTCTGATAGTACCACTACAGAGCGGATATTGCTATAGTTTAAATTTAGAATATTATATCATACTTATATTTTACAGTAGACAAGGAAACTGAAGCTCAGAGAGGTTAAATAACTTGCCCAAGAAATACCAATTTAAGATCAAGTCGTTAATAACGCTAGTTCCCAAGCTCTTAAGCACTTCGACTACACCAAAAATGGGCAATACCTCAGTTAATTTTATTAAAGCAGCTGGTTTGACTCAGACCACACAAGCCTGGAACTTTCTGATGAAAGTCTGTAATAATTAATGATGGCCAACTTTTATTGAATGCTCACTATAACGTCGAACTCTGGCTAAGCATTTCACATGTGTTAATTCATGTAATCACCTCTGTGAGGAAGGCTACTATTATTATTTCCATTTCACAGATGAGAAAACTGAGTAACCAAGCTTACTCTCAGGTCCAAGGTTACATGGTTGGTTAAAGGCAGAGTGAATTTGAACCCAATCTGGCTCCAGAGCCCTCCCTCCAGGTCAGGAAGCTCTCTCTGTAATTTAGGACCAGAGGAGCAGGTAATCTGGACAGCTATATTTTATAAAGTGCCCTTATAGTGAGGACTGTCTAAGAGAACACCTGTCAAGCAGCAAGACTAGCCCCTACTCCCATGATGAAGGATATCACAGATGACCATGCCTCTGTGTACAGCTGATGGGCTGTTAGTTTATAGAGATCACATGACCCATGGGCTGCTCTGATTCCCTAAGTCTTCTAGGGCAGGCTGAGCCCATGTGCCTAAAGTACAAACAAGCTATGGGTAACAAGTCATTCCTGGGTCACTCAATTTACAAACAACACATTTCCAAATGCTGGACTGAATTTAAGAGAGCTGCAAGGCTCTCTCCACTAGGGGAGGATAAAGTAAAGGGCTGGGACTCTATTTCTTTAAAAATACTGTGATGGGAAAAATATGAGTAAAATCCAAAATACCTACTTTGGTTATTATACTCATTAATTAAACTTCCTAAATAATTCTTACCTGTCAACTTTACTTTCCACTCTGGAGATGTACCCATAGATTAAGTCTACGCAGCAGGAAATCCAAGTACCGTGGTGAAGAATATGATTGCCAGTGAACTCAGACAGCGTAGCCATTTCAAGATGGATTTTCCATCCCACATATTTCAGATTGTTTTGTGTTTTGCCTAAACTACACAGACAACTGAAACTTAGATTTCCCGTCAAGTGAAGGTCTCTATCGCGTAACCTCCAAATCTCAGTGCCGCATTTTCCTTGGTCTTCTTCCCCTATTCCCTCTGTGCCCCTAGCGGTTGTCAAAAACTCAGGTCTGTGCCACAGACTTGTCTTCCCTGAGCAATGCCCCAGTTCTCTTCCTCTCCGCCATCAAAACTTATTCCAGAATTGGTACTTGTTAGGAGAAAGTAGTAGAAGTGCGGGCTCCGCAGACACACATTCTCAGATTTGAATCTGGATCCTACTACTCTTACTACGGGATCTTGGGTGAATTGCTTAACCTCTCTCAGCCTAAATTTCCTCATCTAAGAAATGGAGATCAAGCATTCAACGGCAGTTGGCAGTTGCGAAGGTTAAATGCAATCACATAGGTAAAGCACTTCTAAGCAGAGCCCCCTATTAAGGGCTCAAAAACAGGCAACCATTTGTTTATTATTTGCATTACAACACGGTTTCCCAACTCAATGTAAACATCTGTCAAGAAACAAAAGTGAATAAACCAAGGATTAAAAACACTTTTTCAAATAAGTGTCCAAGTGGGCAGCGGGCTCTTCTGGGCGCAGAGACCACACCTACCAGGGCGTGGCCTGCTCCCAAGGTCAACTCTGAGCTCCCCCACCCGCCTCCCCATTTCTGCAAGGTCATTTAAGCAAGTTTGAGACTCAGTCCTGTGAAGCTGTGCCTCACTCCCTCCTTAAAGTGGAAGACCGGTGAGAAGCCACATGGTTCGGAATCCTCCAAAGGCTTTGGACTGGAATATGAATTTCAGAACAACTGGGTTACCATTTCAAGCACTGCACAAATGTTTTCCTTTTCCATATGGCTTGAAACCTAGCTTGAAGTAGAGTTCTAAAACTGGAAAATATATAAAATAATCTAAAGAAATAATTCACTTAATTTTTTTAATTTGGTTCAGCTAGATTCAAGACACTGTGCTAAGTGAGAGAATTCAATGATACGCTTAAAATAAAACTTCCCAATTATGAAAGACAATACATTTCCCCAGACCTAAATGATTTCCACTCTCTGAGACTAAAAATATTCAAAATACCTGTTAGGTTGCTACAGTGTCCTCCTGGAATCCCTGCAGGCCTGTTAAAGGTCACCTATCACTGTCTTTGTTTATAAACCTATTGTGTAGGATTCCCCCACGGGAAGAAGACAGGAAGACACATTTTCTCACTCTTTAGAAAATATTGGCCAAGAGGGACATTCTGAGCTATTGAAAACTGCTCTTTCCTGGTCCTCCCCCCAGTGACAGAGGGCTCAAACGCATGGAAATTTTAACCGTAAATTGACGTATCAATTAGCCAAACCACTGGTCCCGGTAGCCTATGGCATTATTCTACTCAAACAAAGATCTCATGTCCGGCTGGATGTACCAACAGCAGGGGCCTCCATTTTCTGGTATTCCCAAGTCAATCCTGTAAACATTCTGCGGCAGGCAGGCGGCAGAGGCAACTGTTTAGGGCCTGGGGCAACTCCCATGCAGGCCCATGTGCTAGTTCAGTCCTCGGATCTCCTCCTGTTCGCACAACAATGGCATTTAAACCTGAAGCTTGTGCTTAGCTTTAGATACCAGATTAGCACATAACCGGGTTAAGGCTGCATCAAAATTGCACACTCCGCTGTGCATCCCTAACAGGGACCCAGAGGTCTCTGGAGCTTTTGCAATTTCAGCCTTTTGATGATGTTGACACTTGGGGATGGCCAGTGGAGAACTAACCTTTAAGTAAAAGATGAGGTTAGTGGTTAATATCCCAGCATTATCATCTATAAACAAATAGGGCATTGCATAAAAATGTAACTTAGTATTTCTGCAGGACCTAATTCTATTGTTGCAAACACACTGCAGTTAAGATCTTCATAACAGACTATTATGCTCCATAACAGCCCAGAGAATTTTTGCTTTTAGCACCGAATGATAGGGAGACAAGTGTTTTTCCCTCCCAGTACCAGTTTAATTCTCCTGTCAACTCCAAACTGCCCCTCACGGCCAGGTGACCACGGACTGCCTCTGGCGAAAGGGAAGGACAGGACTCGGGCGTTTGGGCGTTGTGACCGAGGGGCTGGCACGGGTCCCCCCTCGCGCCAACCCTGCCCTGGCCAGGTGTCCCTCTCTGCGCCCCTGCGCGGGGCCCTCTCTCCGGCTCACCTAATGACCAGGAGTTCGTGGAGCAGATACGCAGCTGCGGCCAGCAAAGCTCCCCCGGTCAAGTAAAGGGTTTTCTTCCACCAGGGATCGGAGCCCAGCCCTGCCATGATCCCACCGTAATCCTGCAAAGGGAAAGCGATGATGTCCCCATAAAAGGAGAAGGGCTCCTCGGACCCGGCCCACCAGCCGAAGAAGGAGACGCTCTGGTTCCAGCTCAGATCCACCACGCACGGCCTGGACGAGGCAAAGCCAACCCCCCAGTGCATGCTGCGCGGCTGGCTGCGGGCGCCCCTCCCAGGGCCCGCGCCGCCCGCATGGGAAGGGGCCGGCGCGGCCGGGCGCGGGCTCAGCGGCGCGCTGGCGGTGCGGGCGGCGCGGGCGGCGGCGACCGAGGCGGCGGCGGAGGAAGACGGAGGGCGCGGGCCGCGGGCGGCGGGCCTGGCCGGCGGGGCCCCGAGGCCCGGGGCGGCAGCGGCGGCCGCCGGCTCCCCCCGCAGCGGCCTCTCCGCGCCGCTCTTTGTGTCGGCGCCGGGAGAAGGCCGCGTGATGTCATTGCTCCCTGGGGCAGGGAAACAGAGGCGGGATAAAGTCACCTACCCCGCGCCCTGCCCCCGCCCCACATCTCCGCGGTCCGGCGGCCTCCGCCCCGGCCGGAGCTGCAGGGCTGGGCGAGCCGGGCGGGCTCCGCGCCTCCAGGCGGCACGGCCGGGAACGGCTCGGCGCGCGAGGGCAGGGCTGCGGACGTGGCTGGAAATGCGGCTCCCCCCGGAGGAAGCTGCAGTCGGGCCCGGATCTCCGTCCCCCACCGCCACCCCCGGCCCGTCCTCCGCCTCCGCTCCAGCCCCTCCCGCAGGCGCGAGAGCGGGGCGCGCGCAGGACTCACCTGCGGCCGCGCGGAGCTCGGGCAGAGACACCGCCCCGCGTGAGCCGGGAATCGGGGCCCGGACAAGGTCGTGAATTACGTTGCTCCGGCCGTCAGGAAAGCGCTGTGTCTTTGCATAACTCATAAAAACACTTATCACATTACACAGTTACCTAAGTCTCGGCAGTGTGCCCACGGAGAGATGTCTGGTTTGATAAATAACAACAAAAATGTACTCTAGAGCGATTTCCCCTCCGACAGACGCAGTCCAAGTCCTAGTCTTTCCCCTTGGAAATCATTATCAGGGAACTCAGGGAATGTGGGGTGGTGGTGTCGTTTTTCCTTTCCTTTTCGGTGCAGAAAATCTGTCAAACGTGGATGTGTGTGTGTGTATGTGATCAATTTTCTTCTCTTTAACTTCATTTTTAAAAGTTCCTACGTACAAAGAATAGGACCGTGCTTCATACAAGTGTATGATGTACACACACATTTTAGCAAGAGCATGGATAGTTTAAAATCGTTTGAAGGAATTGAAAAAACATTCAAGTGGGGGGGGGCGGTTATCACTCTTAAGGTGAAAGGATGGATATAAGAAGCCTTCACGCTGTTGGGTGAGAGAGCCGACATTGGCGTGAAGGGGGACACGCCCTTCTACTTCCCCTGCCGCCCCAGCCCCTTAGAACAGGCAGTGAGGGCGGTCCTACAGCTAATAATGTGGGGCGTGGTGCCAGCCCCCACCAGATAAGGGCAGGGGCCAGCCAGGCTGGCGCCCAAGCACCAGCACGTGAGGGGTCTCAAACACCCCTGCAGACGTTTATGGGACCTCTCAGCAAGAAGCAGAGTGTGCGGTTGGAAGTGAACCTTCCACGAGCAGGTTGCAAGGAGTGGAACCCAAGGGCCTGCTGGAGAGACAGAGGTGGTCACCAGACTGCCTTCCGGGGAGAGGGAGCAGGAGGCCGCATAGGAAGCAGAGTGGACAGGTTTGGGATCCGAACTAAAGGCCCTGTGCAGAGAGGGGCAAGGGGCACTGGCACCAGGGATTCTCCATTGTTCTTCCCCCATGGCATCAGCCTATGCTCTCTTTAAATGTTGAGCCAGTATTCAAAGAATATCCGTTTGTACCTAATTATTGGCCTGAGTGTCTAGGTCCAGCCGTGAGGACCTAGTGAGATGGTATGAAGACCTGGGGAGCCAGAGTGAGCATCTTTACTCCACCCCTCCCACCACCACCACCAATTCTGAAAGCCTTGGCGTCATAACCATGACATTAGCTCCAAGCTAGAGGCATCTTGTTATTTTTTTTTTTCAAGAACCTTGTTTTACTAACTACTGAGGTATTACAAGAGAAAAAAAAAAAAAGGAAGGGTCTAATATTTATTGAACACCTGTCTGTCTAGTGATGATACATTTTTCAGTAACTCGCCAAAACAATCTGTGTTAAATAACTATTGGCATCCCTATTTTACAAATGAGAAAACTGAGGCTCAGAGAGGTAAGTTAACAAGCTCAAGTCCCAGAGCTAGGTAATGATAGAGCCAGGATTCAAACCCCATGTGTCCCACACCAGCAGCCCTTTGGGCTTTCCACCACCTACAATGGCTCTCATCCCAGGTACCAGTGCTGGAGTGCTGTTCATGGTATTTCTTCTTTAGGCCATCAGTCTGTGGCTCAGTCTTCTGAACCACGTCTAAATCCAATGACTACAAATCCTCAAATGCCTGCCTGTTATGCTATCACCTTTTGAGAAAGGTAGATTTAGACCATTCCTTACGCAGATATGGCTATGCCTGTGTCATGTCACTCTGCAGCCTGGCCATAATGATATGACAAGGGACAAATAAATCAGTGCTTCCCAAACATTGTATACATATCATCTGAGAATCTGCCACAATGATCAAAAGGGACAATTAGATCAGTGTTTCTCAAACATTACTGTGTATGCGAGAATCACTGGGGATCTTGTTCACATGCAAATTCTGACTCAGGAGTTCTGGGGTGAGGTCTGAGATTCTGCATTTCTAACAAGCTTCCAGGTGAAGCCAGACCACACTTTGATTATCAGTGGTCTAGAACACTAGCTTATGAGGGGCATCAAAAACTCTGCCCCAGAGTGGCATGGACATATATACACTACCCAGTGTAAAATAGCTAGTTAGTGGGAAGCAGCCATATAGCACAGGGAGTTCAGCTCGGTGCTCTGTGTCCACCCAGAGTGGTGGGATAGGGAGGGTGGGAGGGAGATGCAGGAGGGAGGAGATATGGGGATATATGTATACATATAGCTGATTCACTTTGTTATAAAGCAAAAACTAACACACTATTGTAAAGCAATTATACTCCAATAAAGATGTTTAAAAAAGAAAAAAAAAAAAAATGAAGCACAAAAAAAAAAGAAAAACAAAAACTCTGCCCCAAAGAGACAGAACCCCATGTGGGATGGTTCCTAACCAACCGAATTAAGTCACCATTCTTGCTGAGTCTGGACACTAGACACACAGATAAAAGGGTTGGGGCAGCAGTAGAATCAGAAATGGAAAGAAAATGAATCAAGACTCAAGAAAAGCAATTAGAACAGAGAATAATGCATATGCCTTATGAGAAGTTGATCTGATGCTCAAGTGATAGGAGCTGAGGGCGGAAGCCACGGGGCAGGAGAGGTGGGGGTAGGGCGTTAGACGGAGAAGAGGGAGAAGACAGAGTATCCTGGGGGAGTAGTGATATCATGGCACCTTTTTTCACGAACCAACACAAAGAGCATAAACAAGTGAATAAAATATTTTATAAGTTTCTTTTATCCTGGAAAACATTTTCACAAGAATGTTATACTTCATGCTTCAAAATATAGCTTAGGAGATTTAAGATCCTGCTCTTGTAGTAATAAGTGGATGTGGGGTTCACTGGTGGCACAGTGGATAAGACTCCGCGCTCCCCATGCAGAGGGCCCGGTTTCGATCCCTGGTCCGGGAACTAGATCCCACATACATGCCACAACTAAGGAGCCCACGTGCTGCAACTAAGGAGCCGGCGAGCTGCAACTAAGGAGCCCTGGAGCCACAACTAAGGAGCCTGCCTGCCAGAACTAAGGAGCCTGCCTCCCATAACTAAGACCCAGAGCAAACAAATAAATAAATAAATAAATATTATTTAAAAAAAAAAAAAAGGTGGATGTGATGTAGCATTATTGCTGGTTTTCTATAATGAAATTTAATGTTATTTTATTAAAATATCTCTGTATTATTCAAAAAATAAACAGTTTACTTGATAATGTTACCCTGAATTTTACTGTAAAGCTTCTGCTTTCTTGGCTTGACTTGTGGAGAAGAGATCTACTACTCCCCTACCCAGATATCCAACATTATAGCTGGAAGCTTGTTGTCACCATAAGGTGACTTTGCCTATCTACTTTCTGATCCACTGGACTTGGGCATTTTATTAATCAGTATGCAACACTCAGAAAACATTTCCTGAAGATTGACTTGATGCTGAGAAAAGATATTCAAATAATAACCAGGCTCAGATAAGTGAGGGGCAATTAAGAAGGTGGGTCATGAAAGGGTTTGGAAGATTTTTAGCTTGGGCAGTGCATTAGTGTGCTAGGGCTGCTGTAACAAAGTACCACAGACTGGGTGGCTTCAATAACAGAAATTTATTTCCTCACAGTTCTGGAGGCTAGATGTCTGAGATCAAGCTGTTATCAGGGTTGATTTCTTCTAAGGCCTCTCTCCTTAGCTTGTTAATGGCCATCTTCTCCCTGTGTCTTTACGTGGTCTTTGCTCTGTACGTTTGTGTCCTAATCTCTTTATCTAAGGGCATCAGTCATATTGGATTACAACCACCCTAATGACCTCATTTTACCTTAATTATCCCTTTGAAGGCACTACCTCCAAATACAGTCACATTTTTAGGTACTGGACCATTAGGACTTCAACATATGGATTTTAGGGGGACACAGTTCAGCCCCTAACAGCCTATTGAATGCCTAAATGGAGATGCCCAATGGCAACAGAATGTGTGGGTTTAGAAAAGAGCTTTGGGCCTGGGAATGAGATAGGTGGGGGTCATTAAAGGGTAGACATGAGAATGTGAGGGTGAATGCTAAGTGAGAAGAGACAGGGGCCAAGGACAGAGCCCTGAGAACACCACAGTTAGAGGATGGCCAGAGGAAGAGAGGACCATCCAGGAAACTGAGAAGGAAAGAGAGGCCAGGAGGGAAGCTGGACAGGTGTAGGGCCGCAGAAGCCCAGGGAAGAGGGCGTCTCAAGAAAGTGTGAGATGGGATCAATCGCATCATATGCTCCTAACAAGTCAAGTAAAATAAATTTAGCCCAGCAGCGTAGACATTACTGACCTTGGCAGGTGAGCACTTTCAAGTGTCAGGGGGTCAGAAGCCAGGCTTGAAAAATGAAGGTGGGATAGTAAGTGCAGAAAACACCCACAATGAATTCGGCTGTGAAAGGAGGAAGCAAAGGTTGATCGTCAGAGAGGGGAATAAATATTTCTCCATTCTTTTTAAAAAGGGATCACATGCATTATTTTTGATATTAATACATAAATACCGTACAAAATTCAAAAGCTACAGAGAAGAATGCAATGAAAAGTCAATTTCTACCCAGATATCCCCACACACACACCAATGTCGCCTCCGGATGCACCCTGCTCCTTGCCCCAGATGCTGACATTCGTGAAGGACAGCAGTGGTTGTGGGTACCCAAGCTGCCGTCGTGGAGCTTGCCTGTGATAGAGATCGGAGGACCGGAGGGGAGTAAGGAAGGGATGACAAACCCTTAGTATCTTTTCCTGCAGAGTTGCCCCATGCTGTGTCTCTCTTCACGTGGCTCCCTCTGTGGGTTTCAGGAACTAAGTCCACATGTTTCTCCTTCAGCTGGAGGGCTGGTAATGGCTTCCTGTTGTTGCTAGGCCTGGGGTTCTGCATTTTTGTAAATAGTCCTTTTATTAAATGGTCCTCAAAATATCCAGTTTGCATGTGCCTTCAGTTTCCTCCTGGGACGCTAAAGGATACAGTCTCCTCCTAACTGTTCCCCAGACCCCTCCCCAGAGACAAATACAACCCTCAGCTTCTGTGTTTATTCCCAGAGATATTCTATGCATTATAAAAGCATTTTCTATTTATTTTTACACAAATTGTATCATTTAACTGCCTGTCCTGCACCTTACTTTCTTTTTTATCTTAAACATAGAACTTCCAAGCTTCTTGATTCTTTTTCTTTCTTTCCTCTTTTCTTTCTTCCTTTCCTTCCTTTCTTCCTTCCTTTCTTTCCCTTTCTTTCTTTCTTTCTTTCTTTCTTTCTCTTTCTTTCTTCACAGAATACCACAGATACATATATATATATAGAAGTGGAATTTCTGGGTCAAAAGAGCCATGCATTGTAATTGTGATAGATGTTGCCATATTGCTCTCCATAAAGAGCAATACACACTCTCCGTAGTTTTGAAAGTGTCTCTTTTCTCATACGTAGCCTACATACATATTCTTAAGTATTTTGATCCTTCCTAATTGTCAATGAGAAAGCAGTGTCTCATTGTAGTTTTAAATTTGTGTTTCTTATTACGTGTGAGGTTGAGTATATTTTTTTGAAAGATGCATTTGTATTGACTTTTCTATGAACTGTTCATTTTTTTCACTGAGTTATTAGTATTTTTCATTGATTTATATGAGATCCTAATTGAGAAAAAGAATTCTTTTTCTGTAAATTAGTTTGCAAATATTTTCCCCAGCTTGCTATTTTTCAATTTTTTCTTCTATGGCTTCTTGGTTTTCTATCATAGTTTCAAAGAGGCCTTCTCCTCTGAGTGGGATGTTCCAATCTATGGTTTCAGATGTTCTTAGGTAACCTCAAGTGTTGACCATAAAGGTATGGTAGAAGCCTCTAGGGACAAGGTTCTGTTGCTGATGAGGTAGTGCACAAACCATCCACATAGACGTTGGAGTTACTCAGGAAGCTGGGAGGACTTAGGTAAGAACAAAGACACTGTGATTGAGGGGAGTGGCCAGAAGTGGAGTTTGGCAATAAACGGGGAGTAGAGGTTAGGAGAGCTAGACTTGAGGCTTGGAGACATGAGAGCTTTTATTCAAGAGTAATGGCAGTAATGGCAGTGGTCCAGTGACTAAGACTCCTCGCTCCCAATGCAGGGGGCCCATGTTCGATCCCTGGTCAAGGAACTACACCCCCACATGCACAACTGAGAGTTCGCATGCTGCAACTAAAGATCCCACACGCCGCAACTAAGACTTGGCACAGCCAAATAAATGAATAAATATTAAAAAAAAAAAAAAGAGTAATGGCAGTGGGACTTCCCTGGTGGTCCAGTGGTTAAGACTCCGCACTCCCAATGCAGGGTGTGTGGGTTTAATCCCTGGTCAGGGAACCAGGTGCCACATGCCACATGGCGGGGCCTAAAAATAAATAAATTTCAAACAGTACATTTATAAAACCTCATATGTAGTATGAGTCCATCTCTGTAAAAGAATTTTTAAAAAGCAGAAAAAAAAAAAAAAGAATAATGGCAGTGAGCGAAAAGGACTCAAATCCCATCTCACAACTCTGAGGTTCATAGACAATATGAAACTTCCTCTCAGAATGGCTGCAGGTGAAACCATATCCTCAGAGGAAAGCCAGGTTTCAGTTAAGGTTGAAAGTAAAGGAAACTTCAATGCAGACTTGAGAAGTAGGGTAGTTGATAAATCATGAACTGGTGCTTATAGAGGTCACAGCAGAAAAAGTGTAGAAGGGAGAAGTGGGAGGTTGAGTCAGGAAAGACAAATTCAAGAAAACAGTCTTAGGGAGAGATTATAGAAAAGAATCAGTGTGGGTGTCTGAATCTTGGGCAACGACTAGGGATTGCAGGGATCCTTATCAGGCTACAAGAGTGTCAAAAACATTTGGCCCCAGCAGGTCTGTGGAGTACCAGTCACCTGGGCCTGAACTGATTGATCTCAGAGGAAGATGTCATCTCAAGAGCACAGAGAGATTTGCCTCTGGAAGAATTAAGGTTCAGCATCCATTGATTGGTTCTCAGGGAAAAACGAGAGCAAAACTGCCAGGTCTGTGGGTGCTCAGGTAAACAAGCAGAGGCCTGAGAGCGCAAAGCCCTCGTTACTATGTGGTGAGTCTGGGTGCTACCTGGTGGTGTGTGTGAGGATGGGGGCAGATGCGGATGAGGAGGAGAGCTGCTGGGATATCCCACTGCATAAGGCAGTTCCCTTAGGCTCTTTGATAACATTGGGTTGCGTATTTCTCATTCATCCATCCACCTAGCCAGCTACCTAGGTGGCTAATCCAACTGTTTATCTCTATTTAAAATCAATCTTTTGGGAATTGCCTGGCGGTCCAGTGGTTAGGACTCTGTGCTTTCACTGCCAAGGGCGCGACCAAAAAATAAATAAATACATAAATAATAAAATCAATCCTTTTTTTTTAATGAGTTGAAATTCTTTAAACGTTGCATAAATCTGATTGTTAATTAATCTAGACTGGCCTTCTACCATCCCATCCTGACAAAACTAAGTCTAAAAACAGAATCCCAGAATGTCTCTTCAATTTAATATCAAAAGAATGACCAAAAAGAGGCAATCTAAATCATGATCCAGTTTTCACCTTTCACAGCTATTGACAGCCTTCATGTTCACTTTTACAAAGTATAAGCAGAAGACAGAGTGACCATATTTTTCTTTTCCTGACATATTCTGTCAAGTAAAGACTATATTTCCCTACTGCAGTATTTTAACTATAGTCACCTTTAACCATTTTTTGGGGGTCATGAAACTTTTGAGACTCTGATGAAAGCTATGGGACATTCTCGGCAGAAAAATACACACACACGCAAAATTTTGTTCCCTATTTCAGGCAGCTCCTAGAACCTCAGAAGCCCGTATCAGGACCCCAGATACAGAGCCTGTTTTAGAGTCGGAAAGACAAGTGCAGATCTTACATGATGTCAGTGACTTTATGTCCGTTGTGTCCCACCTGTCAACAGGAAACAAAGATTCAAATCTATCAGACTGGAAACATCTCATGTCCATATTTACTTTGTAACTCTCCAACCCCATTCTCAGTTCTGTTCACATCATCTTGAGAACATATTTTCTTCCTGTGGCTCCAACTGGTGCCTTTTAGTTCCTAGACAGTGGCTCATTTATATGTGCTGCATCCTTTTCTTGCTGGGATACAAGAGGTTTATTGATCTCACAATAAATTCTTTTGCTTGATTTTCATGCAAACCATCAGTGTCAGGATTTTTGGCTTTTTTTTTTTTTTTTTTTTGATACAGAGAAGACTTGCATGTCTTTTGCATCTCATTAGTAATAGTCAAGTAAGAATCTCCCTTCTAATAGAGTCACATTGTAAGTTAATAAAAGCAATTATGTGTTGACTGTTCTAACACTTTCATTTGGTTTCGCTTCTGATTTTATTTCTCCATTGACATTTTCTTAGGATTCATAGATTTTTGGATCAATGTCTGTAAGCCTGTAATTATACAAATATGTTTTACAGAATTGCAGGGACCTTGCCAATCCAGGTTTAAAAAATATTTCCAGTAAGCGTGACTTAACTCCTATGCCTCGTTACTGAGCAGTCTCTCTAAATCTTTACTTGATGCCTCTCAATATTGTGTATTCCAGGTCAACGGTAGCACAGAAGCCCTTGTGAGTGTCCCTAGCACACATCATAAAGACATTTCAAATGATGTCAAAATTTTTTACTTTTTTGCTTGACTGAGATACTTTTGTTGTGTAGTACTTGAATTCAATACTTCTCTTCAATTTATAATTAATACAATAGTAAAACCTGTAACTATAATAGAAAGTAAGGCTATAATTTTATTTGGGGTCTTTAAAGCATTTTATTAAGTTGCCATCAGTAGCATGTAATTGTTTTAGTCATAGAAAGGCAATGAAGCTCTAAGAGAACTGAGGCAAATAGCCCAGACTCTAGATTTTGTGATGCTGTTTGATTTAAATGCTTTTGAAGGTGCTACCTTGCATACAGACAATTCAAATAAGTGATAATAATCCAGTTGTGTGTGGTTATGCTACCACGATGACCATATGATGGCACAGATACTAGGTACAAGTATCAAAGTGGTGATGTGCACAAGCTCAGCAATCAGACTGCCTGGGTCTGCATCTTGCTACTTGTGTGAGGCTGAATACATTTAACATCTCTGTGAAATGGAGTAGACGGTAGTCCCTACCTCATGGG
The DNA here is from genome assembly GCF_028564815.1 of Eubalaena glacialis. NCBI lineage: Eukaryota > Metazoa > Chordata > Mammalia > Artiodactyla > Balaenidae > Eubalaena > Eubalaena glacialis. The sequence goes on along the minus strand of NC_083727.1, from coordinate 59,709,490 downwards.
GCTATTACTGAATCATACTGAATTTCCATCACTTAACAATGTATATTTTTAATAACTGAAAGTTAGAGTGTTCTTTCTAAAATAAATGCCTTTTGTTTGGGGGCTGCTTTTTAATCAATTTCATTACACAGTCCTTAGATTAATCGTTTTTTTTTAAACTTTTAATTTATTTTTGGCTGCATTGGGTTTTCGTTGCTGCGCACGGGCTTTCTCTAGTTGCGGTGAGCAGGGGCTACTCTTCGTTTCGGGGAAGAACTTCTCATTTCAATGGCTTCTCTTGCTGCGGAGCACGGGCTCTAGGTTTGCCGGCTTTTGTAGTTGTGGCGCACGCCCTCTAGAGCGCAGGCTCAGTAGTTGTGGCGCACGGGCTTAGTTGTTCCACGGCCTGTGGGATCTTTCTGGACCAGGGATCAAACCCACCTCCCCTGCATTGGCAGGAGGATTCTTAACCACTGTGCCACCAGGAAAATCCCTGTACAATATATCCTTGTAGCTTATTTTATTCATAGTAGTTTGTATCTCTTGTATCTTGCCCCTTCACCTTATCTTTCTGTCTTATTTCACTTAGCATCTAAGACCCTCCAACAATATCCATGTTGTTGCAAATGGCAAAATTTCATTCTTTTTTATAGCTGAGTAGTATTCCATTGTGTGTGTGTGTGTGTGTGTGTGTGTGTGTGTGTGTGTGTGTGTTGGGGTGGCAAAAAAAAAACTGTTCGGGTGGAAAAACCTGAACGAACTTTTTGCCCAGCCCAATATATATATATAAATAACATCTTCTTTATCCATTCATCTGTTGATGGACAGTTAGGTTGCCTCCATATCTTGGCAATTGTAAATAGTGCTGCTGTGAACGTTGTGGTGCACGTATCTTTTTGAATTAGTGTTTTTGTTTTTGTTTTTTTTTGGATAAATACTCAGGAGTGGAATTGCTGGGTCATATGGTAGTTCTATTTTTAGTTTTTTTGAGGAATCTCCATACTGTTTTTTGTAGTGGCTGCACCAATTCACACTCCCACCAACAGTGTACAAGGGTTCTCTTTTGTCCACATCCTTGCCAACACTTGTTATTTGTAGACTTTTTGATGATAGCCATTCTGATAGATGGGAGTTGATACCTCATTGTGGTTTTGATTTGCATTTCCCTGATGATTAGTGATGTTGAGCATCTTTTCATGTGCCTATTGGCCATCTGTATATCTTCTTTGGAAAAATGTCTATTCAGGTCATCTGTCTATCTTTTAATCTGGTTGTTTTTTTGATGTTGAGTTGTGTGAGCTGTTTATATATTTTGGATATTAACCCCTTATCAATCATATCATTTGCAAATACTTTTTCCCATTCAGTAGGTTGTCTTTTTGTTTTGTTGTTGGTTTTCTTTGCTGTGCAAAAGTTTTTAAGTTTAATTGGGTTCCATTCATTTATTTTTGCTTTTGTTTCCTTTGCTTTAGGAGACCAAAAAAAAAAAAAAAATACATTGCTACAATTTATGTCAAAGAGTATTCCACCTATGTTTTCTTCTAAGAGTTTTATGGTTTCTGGTTTTCCATTTAGATTAATTTCTAATACCAACACTTTTTTTTTTTCCCAACAGATAGAATGAAGAAGCTTTGCTTTGGTAACAAAACTACTAGAATTCATACTAAGAATAAAACTTTTAAATGAAACCCAGTGGGAACTCCTGATTTTTAGTGTCCTAATTAGACATTAGCAACTGAAGTTAAAATTTCTTTTAACCCTTTAAATTTCAGTTTCCTCCCTGGAATGCCACTGAGAACAAGCAAATGATAAGCTAAGATGGTTGGGAATTGTTTGCCTGGTGAGCCCAATCCAACAGGCATTGACAAAGAAATACAGAAAGCTTATGAGCTTAAAAGTGAGAAAGGTTAGGGAATTCCCTGGTGGTCCAGTGGGGTGCAGCCAAAAAAAAAAAAAAAAAAAAAAAACGGTGAGAAAGGCTAGAAAGTAAAAGCTGACTTTCTATATGAGTCACAGGCGTTCAATCTATATTTCTCATATTTGGTCAACACCCTCTATCAAAATCCTTATACATTCTGGACTTTCAGAAAAAGCCAAAAAATCACATACTTCAAGAGGCGTGAAAGTATATTTCAAGTCAGTCCCTCTAATTACAAAATGTTAGCCAAAAAAGAAAATTTCCATAACTAAACTCTTAAATTGAGTTCAAAAATCTTTTCTACTTAAAAAAAAAGGCACCACAAAACATTTATAGAACTGTACAGAGAAAAATGTCCAACATAATCTGAAATTCTTGATTCTAATGTTTGACCAAACCCAGTATATATTTAACAATCAATTTGCTTTCCAAAAACCAAAATTTAAAGGAAAAAAGACATTTTATCTTCCTAAATATAACTGGTATAAAATAAAACCAGTCAGAAGCATAACTGCCTTTAACTAAAACCAAATAAAGAAGAACCTAGATGATACAAATTTACTTAAATTAAAACATTACAGTATATATGTATGTGCATACATGCGGGAAAAATATCATATAATCTGTAAGATGAAGTGAAATATGTATACCCTATTTATATAACAAAGGCTGAGAAACTTAAACTCCTAGATCACATAATACCTCATCAAAACTTTTTTTTAATCCATAGACTAATCCCTTGAAGGTAGCTATTAGATGAAACAACAAAAGCTTTTATCTAAGGTTTTAGCCTTTTCTATTGACTTTCTTTAGGATCCTGTCTCAAAAGACAAACAGTATATTTTGTGTATTTGTAAACATCAGACTTTCAAGCCATTTTACTACAGTCCTTAGAAACAATTCATTTCTTCAGCTCTTCATGCACACCTGAGTTGGTGGAGGTTTCAGTTCGGAGCTCTTCTGTTTCCTCCTTTAAAGCAAACTCTGCAGGAGCTGGGTGTTCCCGGATGCTGGATTTCACGGCATGAGCTGCATAATTAAGGCTGGTGTTTTCACTCCAATGCCAGTAACCTGAGAAGGGGTTGTAGAGCATTCCTGCCACAGTTTGAACTGACAGACCGTCTGAGAAAAAAAATATCAGACAGAGCATATTTAATAAATATTTACCTTCCACATGCCAAGAGTCTCATGCAACTCTCCAAATTAAAAAAGGATTCCTAACTCAATAGGCACAAATACTTTGTAGCCATGTACAGCTCATTCTTTACTGCAGCAGAACATAAACTCTAGCATGGTATTTGGAATTTGGTAAGTACTCAATAAATGTTAGCTGTTTTTAGAAAATACCTGCCAACAACTGACTGTTCCAATCATCTTTAAAATATTTTTTCTACTCTATTTTCAACAAAGTTACTTGCAGAGAAGAAATTACCACATTTCATTGGACAGATAACATTATTCCAAGTAAAATCAAGTTTATTGATATACTGTTATATGAACAAAAAGCATGAGACACACATGAGCCTAAGAGGAATACCAAATGCCAAATAAATGAACTGACAAGTGTTATTACTTGACAGGAATTCAACAGGTAAATCAAGTGCTCACGAGGTGTAAAGCAGAGCTAGGCACTGTGGGGAGCACAAAAAGGAGACAGTCTTGCCTTCAAGCCAGAAAGAGGCTAAGAACACTAAAATAGGGGCTTCCCTGGTGGCGCAGTCGTTGAGAATCTGTCTGCTAATGCAGGGGACACGGGTTCGAGCCCTGGTCTGGGAAGATCCCACATGCCGCGGAGCAGCTGGGCCCGTGAGCCACAACTACTGAGCCTGCGCGTCTGGAGCCTGTGCTCCGCAACAAGAGAGGCCGCGATAGTGAGAGGCCCGCGCACCGCGATGAAGAGTGAACCCCGCTTGCCACAACTAGAGAAAGCCCTCACACAGAAACGAAGACCCAACACAGCCAAAAACAAATAAATTAATTAAAAAAAAAGAACACTAAAATAACCGTACTATAAGACATGCTGTAACTAGCATAAAACACTACATAAAAAGTGACAAGGAAGTTCAAAATATATCTGACTATGAAGGAATCAGGAAAAGTAATACGTAAAATAAGCTGATTCAAGCACGGCCTCAATAGGACAAACTGAGGATGTGTAACTAAAAGACATTTGTACCTCATCCTTAAACAGGTGAGGACTAAACAGCCAAAAAGTATTCATTGATCATCTATGATTTGCTTGGCCCTGGGTTAGGTGCCACAGGTGAGAGAAAAGTGGATGTAATACTTAATCCTAACTTCAAGGCGTTTATGATCTAGTTGAGGAGAGAAAACCAACATCCAAAGAATAGTGGCCTATTTCATTAAGTGCTAGGTTATGTGATTAATAATTATAGGCACATTAAAAGTTCAGTTAGGCCTTGGAAATTGGAAAAAATTTTAATACTTACTTGATTCCAGAATGCTCTCTAGCTTTTCAGGTGAAACAAACTTCTCCCATGTATGAGTACCTTTTGGTACAATACCTGCAATCTGCTCTGAAAAAACAATTCCCAAGGCATAGGACAGCTGTGTTTTGTTGATTGTAGTAATGAATAAAGAACCACCGGGCTAAAAAAAAATATGTGTAGAAGTAAAATTTTAAATGTTAGGAGTATCAGTTAGATAAAGGCTTGGCTTCCCCCACCCTCCTCCTTCCTTCCAAACAATTTAAGTGCAGTTAAGATACACAAGTATAGGGACTTCCCTGGGGGTCCAGTGGTTAAGACTCCATGCTCCCAGTGCAGGGGGCACAGGTTCGATCCCTGGTTGGGGAACTAAGATCCCACACCGCGTGGCCAAAAAAAAAAAACAAAACAAAAACAAAACACAAACCCACAAGTGTGAATAAAATATAATCTACCAAAATAGAGGTTTTTTTTCTCTCGGGAAGTTCATTGTTATGGGCAGTCCACTACAGATGCGCGTACTGAATTTATGCAACAGGGCTTACAACTAACTCCTAAAATCATACATTACTATGATTTATGTTTATATTATATACATTCTTTTGTACATATCAAATAATTTATAATAAAAATATAGAAATGAGATCCGGCTGCTCTTCCTTGTTACATGTCCACATTGATGTCTTAATGTGTCAACACTGCTTTCTTTTTGGGTGCCGAGCCTGCCTAACTTGTTTGGTACAGCGCACACTGCCCCATGGTTTGTGCAGGCTGGCAAGGCCAATAAGTGTTCTCCGACAAAAGCCTTAATGATTAAGGTATGAAAGTGTTTTGTTTTGTTTTGATTTCATTAGTATAAAGAATATAAAGAGATCAAGATAAGAACTTCAGTGAATGCAAACCACTTACAGGATTGTTTAGTCTGCCATTTTTTAGTGACTACGTTTATAGTGTTTCCTGTATCTACTCCCACAAATGGCAAGAACATTAATGTCTCTTCCACACATTCTCATTAGCACCTGATGGAGATAAAATGCCAAAGACCCCTTCCAAAATAATCATATTAAGATATATATGTATGAAAATATCTCAAATACCACTCTAAACCAAAAATAAAAATGATAAGAGAAAGCCCTGAAATATTGGGATGTGCCCTTAAAACTAAAATATCACACACTACTTCATTACACATTATAACTTTTCTCTGTAAAACTCTAGTATTCTAAAATATCTCATTAAAAATCACTTATGTGTCAATTATATCTCAGTAGAGCTAAGGGAAAAATTACTTATAAATATCTAATCTGTGTTTCATAAAATCTTAGTCTAAGGAAATAGTGATGAGCATTGGTCATTTTTTTTTTTAAATAGGCTTTCCATTAAAGCAAAAATTAGTTTTAAATTCCACGATGCCAGTATCCCTAATATATGTGAGAACTTCCATCCATACACACTGACTGAGACACTACACAAAAAGAAATAATTAAGGAATTTTCCTTGGAAAATAGGAGGTACACCTAATAAAATTTGTTTAAGAGGAAACACCACCAAGAAACTATACAGGGCTTCCCTGGTGGCGCAGTGGTTGAGAATCCGCCTGCCAATGCAGGGGACACGGGTTCGAGCCCTGGTCTGGGAAGATCCCACATGCCGCGGAGCAACTGGGCCCATGAGCCACAATTACTGAGCCTGCGCGTCTGGAGCCTGTGCTCCGCAGCAAGAGAGGCCGCGATAGTGAGAGGCCCGCGCACCGCGATGAAGAGTGGCCCCCGCTTGCCACAACTAGAGAAAGCCCTCGCAGAGAAATGAAGACCCAACACAGCCATAAATAAAATAAATAAATAAATAAATAAAATTAAAAACAACAAAATACACATTAAAAAAAAAAACAAAAACCTATACACATTGAAGGAGACTACGGAGACATGGCAACTAAATGCAATATGGAATACTGGATTGGATCCTGCAACAGAAAAATGACATTAGTGGAAACACTAATAAAATTTAACAGGGTCTGTAGTGTAGTTAATAGTATAATGTCAACTAATTTTGTAGTTTTGAGAAATATACCATGGGCTACATACAGGGCTAGGAGTACCGTGAGGCAAGTAAAGTACTGAGGGCACAAAATCCAAGGAGGCACTCACTCTCTGGGGCATGCAAATGCAGGACTGGCGCAGAATAGCGAGTGCTGCCTTTGACTTTCTGCCACACCTGCCTCACCCCAGTTCCTACCCTTATTATGTAGAATGTTAACAGTAGGGGAGACTGGGTGAAGGGCACCCTTCACCACCCTTCACAGTGGGAACACTGTGTACTATCTTTCCAACTCTTCTATAAATCTAAAATTATTTTAAAACAAAAAGTATTTTTTAAAAGTTCTATTTAGATAAAGGCTAAGCATTTAATTCCTTTAGCTCTTGACCTTAGGGAGTTACCTCTTGAATACATAAACAACAGAGTTGATATAGTAATAATAATAATAATAATAATACTTTGGAAATATTTATTAAAAGAAAATTTGGAACCACCTTCAGAGGACTGTGTCAAATTATACAAGCATAATAATGTAGGGACTTCCCTGGTGGCGCAGTGGTTAAGAATCCGCCTGCCAATGCAGGGGACACAGGTTCGAGCCCTGGTCCAGGAAGATCCCACACGCCGCTGAGCAGCTAAGCCCATGCACCGTAACTACTGAGGCTGCACTCTAGAGCCCGCGAGCCACAACTACTGAGCCCGAGAGCCACAACTACTGAAGCCCGCACACCTAGAGCCCATGCTCCGCAACGAAGCCACCACAATGAGAAGCCTGAGCACTGCAGCGAAGGGTAGCCCCCGCTCGCTGCAACTAGAAAAAGCCCGCGCACAGCAACGAACACCCAACACAGCCAAAAATAAAATAAATAAATTTATTAAAAAAGATAATAATATAATGGAGAGAACCAGACTTCAAATAAAAAGAGGTAGCCTTAAGCCTTACTTAAGTGCCTAGTGACCTTTGACTTAAAGACCATGTGACCTTTGACACCTCTCAGATTCTGATCTTCATTGGGTCAAAGGAAGTCACAATGCCTGCCTTACCTTCCTCACCTGGTTGTAGGTAAGATCTGATGAGATCATTTGTATGAAATATTCTTTTATAAGCTGATAACTGTTACACATATCACATATACAGAGCGACTTAACAAATGCTGGCTAACCAATTTATGCTAATAATGGTTTTTTATTTTTAAGTATTAATCCAAGTCAATTTCTTAGTAATTGTCATTCAGTGCCTATTAGGTAATTAATCCAGACTATACCAAAGAAAAATACCACTATAAATCTATTGTTTGTATTACACTGTTCAGCACCAACATTTTTCAAGATCCCTGGACATCAAGATACTGGATGTGGAAAACCCCAGATATTGAGGGCAGGCTGAGAGGCAGAAGTAATCTCCAGTAGAGATGCTGTCCCCTCATCCTGTCTTCCTGGTTTCAAGTATTATAAAACATTTATTGCTATGGATACATACACAAACTCAAAAGAAAAAACAAATAAGTAAACTCTGTAAGTCTTACTTTTAACACTTGGCAGCAGCACTGTATAAACGTTTCTAGATCAATCACATGTTCTACAACTTCAGAAGCTACGACAGCATCAAATGTTTCTGCAGTTTCTTCCACAATCTTTTCCAGGGAACACGCTCTGTACTCTATCCTCTTATCCAGGACTGGGTCAAATGATTTATGGTGCTGTGCTGTTTTAATGTTCTCATCCACAGGATCAATTCCAATAACTGAAGCCCCAAGCCGCCCTAGAGGCTAATGGCATAAGAAATCATTACCCTCGAAGAAAATAGAACACATGTTAGCAATAAAAAGCTTCTCAAAAAGGAGACAAGATTAGGCACGAGGTGATAATTGTTGGAGATCATTTATGGGTACATGAAAGCTCAATATACCATTTTCTCTAGTTTGTACATGTTTGATAATTTCCATAATAAAAAGCTTAAAAGTGAGAACAATAATCACAACAACAACAAAACTTATCAAGAACTGCTTAAGAATAGTGAGGAAATTTTTGTCTACATTCTCTAGATATATTTACAGGCACACAGCACAGTATTAACATATTTAAAGTGCAATAAATGTAACATGTCATTGTAAAAAGAGCAAAATTTTCTAATACTCAAATTCTCTAAAGCACATTTTTTTCTCCATAGTTTCTCTTGTGACTGACTAAAAACGATTCTTAGTAGCTAATTCTTCTTTCAGCCTTTATATTCAGTCACTTCCCATGACATGCCCGAGTTTTTAAACACAGCCTTTATTTTGATCAAAACTGCATAGCATTTATTTTATAACTCTTTAGTTAATAAGTTAAAAGTATAAATCAAATTATTTTAACTTTAGAGACATAGATCTGTAATAATACACGGAAAAGATCATAGAACACATACAGTAAAATTGTACTAATTTACAATTTGATACACCTCATATTCTTGATTCTAAGGGGTGCATTTTCACATATTTTACATTTCCTGAAATTTTATAATTGATGTCAAGAGAAACCAGCGCACTGCCATACGAAGAACACATTTTCTGTGCATATGGAAACTTAGCTATGTATCAAAGGCCTCTGTTAACCTCACTGTCAACTTGGCTGTTATGACCTTGACAGTAACACACACCATTGTATCTTCACTTACATTTGTATCCTATACTGTTTGCTTAAAATATCTTTCAAGCAAAGATTATGATGCAGCATTTAAACAAAAAGTTATTGTGTTGATAGGAGATTACAAAATAGAACTGTAGGGCATAAATATTCTGTCAGCTAAAGCAAGTATTGTTCACAGGGAGAAGTACTCTAGAGCACCTAAGAAGGGGAGAGCCCCCAAAGCAGGCAAAATTCTGTTACGTTTTGATACTGAAGGAAGTGCAAAAGGACAGCTTATCAGTGCATTTAAACCAGCGGAAATTGCCTAATATCTTGGGAGAGAAGAGACAACAAAATTTCCAAAGCTATTCAAATGACCAGTGCTTTTTTTTTTAATTGAAGTATAGTTGATTTACAATATTATATTAGTTTCAGGTGTACACCATAGTAATTCAATACTTTTATAGATTATACTCCATTTAAAGTTATTATAAAATAATAGCTATATTTCCCTGTGCTGTACAATATATCCTTGTTGCTTATTTATTTTATGCATAGTAGTTTGTACCTCTTAATCCTCCTACCCATATCTTGCCCCTGTCCCCTTCCTTCTCCCCACTGGCAACCACTGGTTTGTTCTCTGTATCTGTGAATAGGTTTCTGTTTTGTTATATTCATTTGTTTGCTTTATTTTTAAGATTCCATACATAAGTGATAACATACAGTATTTGTCTTTGTCTGACTTATTTTACTAAGTGTAATACCTTCTAGGTCCATCAACATTGTTGCAAATGGCAACATTTTCATTCTTTTTTATGGCTATTATTCCAGTGTGTGTGTGTGTGTGTCACATCTTCTTTATCCATTCATCTGTTGATGGACACTTAGGTTGCTTCCATATCTTGGCTCTTGTAAATAGTGCTGCTGTGAACATTGGGGTGCGTGTATCTTTTCGAATTAGTTTTTTGTTTTCTTCAGATGTATACCCAGGAGTGGAACTGCTCAGTCATATGGTAGTTCTATTTTTAGTTTTCTGAGGAACCTCCATACTGTTTCCTGTAGCGGCTGCACCAATTTACATTCCCACCAACAGCGTACTAGGGTTCTGTTTTCTCCACATCGTCATCAGCATTTGTTATTTGTAGACTTTTTAATGATAGCCATTCTGACTGGTGTGAGGTGATATGTAATTGTGGTTTTGATATGCCTTTCTCTGATGATTAGCAATGTTGAGCATCTTTTCATGTGCCTGTTGGCCATCTGTATATCTTCTTCGGAAAAATGTCCACTCAGGTCTTCTGCTCGTTTTTCAACCTGGTTGTTTGTTTTTTGACCTGGTTGTTTGGTTTTTGATGTTGAGTTGTATGAGCTGTTTATATATTTTGGATATTAACCCCTTATCAATCATATCATTAGCAAATACTTTCTCCCATTTAATAGGTTATCTTTTTGTTCTGACGATGGCTTCCTTTATTGTGAAAAAGCTTTTAAGTTTAATTAGGTCCCATTTATTTATTTTTACCAGTGCCCCATTTTTGTGTAAAAAAAAAAAAATTCCTCACTATAATTTTCTGAAATACTTATATATTTTTAAGAAAGTAAAAAGCATGTACTAGTTTATAATCATAAAAATATTAAAAACAACATTATATACTTCCTGTTTTAAAAATGAACAATATTATTTGTTACAAGGATAAAAGAGGCATAAGCCCACTTTTTCTCAATTTTTTTTTTCCCAGTTAAAAATGCCAGGAAAGTTTGGGCTTCCCTGGTGGCGCAGTGGTTAAGAATCTGCCTGCCAATGCAGGGGACACAGGTTTGAGCCCGAGTCTGGGAAGATCCCACATGTCGCGGAGCAACTAAACCCATGCACCACAACTACTGAGCCTGCGCTCTACAGCCTGAGAGCCAAAACTACTGAGTCCGTGTGCCACAACTACTGAAGCCTGTGCACCTAGAGGCCAAGCTCTGCAACAAAAGAATCCACTGCAATGAGAAGCCCGCACACCGCAATGAAGACTAGCCCCCGCTCACTGCAACTACAGAAAGCCCGCACAGCAACGAAGACCCAACACAGCCATAAATAAATAAATAAATAAAAATAAAGTTCCCTTTAAAAAAAAAAATAGAAAAATGCCAGGAAAGTTGTAAATCACTTACCTCCGTTAACAATCCACCACCACAGCCAACATCAAGAATCTTCATCCCAGACAAAGGTTTTCCTGGCTGGTGATCAGCAACTGTTTTTAAAAGATTGTCTCTTTTAAAAAAATTCAAAATATATAAAAACAAATTATTAATTTTATCAATAAAGTCTTAAAAGTGCATTATTTTCAAAGAAATATTAAACTCTTTTTAAATAGACTTGATTTTGGGGGTAAAAAAACTTTTATTTTCAGCATAAAATGACATTATGCTTAATTTATAAGATATTTTTAGTAATCAGAAGCAGGAGGTTTAAAGTAAAGTTCTTGAAATAATCTAGTAATAATTATGACTTAACTATTACTTTAGTAATAATCTAAAGAAAAACTTTAAAAACAATCTAGTTTAGATTAACCTAATTTTATTCACTTGAGATATCATGTCACCTGAGGTATTATTAGCTATGTTGCTAGTACTTGCTAGACCCATTTCATATCAGCAACAAATAGGTTATTTTACAGGGTTTAGTAGAAGCAGACTGGAGATCTATATTTTCAGAATTTGCCTATATTCCCTTCTAAATTGAGTCACTTTTCATCATCTAAGTTAATGGTGTTTTCATGATCATGTAAACAGGCATCCAAATCAAGTAAACTTAATTCTAAGATAATCATAGCAATATTTTACCACATACACAAATGTAAGCACACACACATACACACCCATATACACACACAGATATATATAGCTAACAGTATCGTAAACTAAACTTTTAAGTTGGACTACATACAAATTCTAATTATACTTATATTAAAATAAATGTCATATATAATAAGGACATCTTAGGAAATCTTTTATTGCTATTGAAATTAATTGACTTCTAAGAAAAACCTAGATAGTGGTTAAGTAGATAATTTTAGAACATTATAATATACAGAAAGGACCCATTTCAAATGAAATCCAATCCATTCTTCACACATTGGCCAAAATGACTTCTTTATATCATAGTTTAGATCACATTGCTCCCTTTCAATGGTTTTAATTAGGATCAGAATAAAATCTAAGCTTCTAACCATAATTTGTACTGCCCTGGATGGTCTTTTTTAGTGTGATGTCTAACTAGTAGTGTCACATTAGTTGGAATAGAGTAGCTCTCAAGCTGAGCGCGCACCAGAATCACCTGGAAGGAAGACACAGGCTGCTGACCCCCCAAAGCAGTAGGTCCAGTGTGAGACCTGAGGATTTTGTATTTCTATCAAGATCGCAGGTGATACTGATGTTGCTATAGTCCAGGCCTAACCTTGAGAACCACTGATCTAGCCTAACAGAACGACATTTCTGCTTTTCTCTGCCTTAGTGTTTCAATGATCCACTAATTCAGTGGTAATAAGAATGCGCAAATATTTTCCTTTTTGCTGCACTGATAAAACCAGCAAAAACCAATCAGGAATTTCCTTGAGGGCAGTCTGAATCTGATATTCTGTGTCTGTCACAGTGCCTGGCCCATGTCGGCTGCTCAAAAATGTTTAATAAATAAATAAATAAATGGGCAGAAGAACGAATGAACAATTGATAAGTGGAGTCTTGGTAAGTGGAGTCTGATGAACCCTTGCCTTTATCTCCCAGGGCAAACTCTAAGTTCCTGAAGCATACGGACTGTGTTTTGAATGATGAATATCTCAGTAGCTTTTACAGATTCTAGCCCCCAAGCTCTGTACAAGGTAAGTTCTCAAAAAAATATTTGTTGAATTGAACTTTCTCAGTACTATTCCCTTTATCAGAACTGCCTAAAGGCCAAAGATGCTATAAAATGACCTTGATGCCATAGGACCCTAATTCCTTTTCATATGGATTTAATTCTAATTAACTTGATAATATCCAAAAATACTTCAAGTTAATTTATGAAACAGTGTAGAACTCGAGAGATGCTATTAAAAAATTAATAGTTTCGGGACTTCCCTGGTGGGACAGTGGTTAAGAATCCGCCTGCCAGTGCAGGGGACATGGGTTCGAACCCTGGTCCGGGAAGATCCCACATGCCGCGGAGCAACTAAGTCCATGCGCCACAACTACTGAGCCTGCGCTCTAGAGCCCACGAGCCACAACTACTGAGCCCACGCGCCTAGAGCCTGTGCTCCGCAACAAGAGAGGCCACCGTAATGAGAAGCCTGTGTACTGCAATGAAGAGTAGCCCCTGCTCGTCACAACTGGAGAAAGCCCATGTGCAGCAACGAAGACCCAACGCAGCCAAAAATAAATAAATAAATAAATTTTTAAAAATATTAAAAAAAAAATTAATAGTATCAAACAATGGACATTGAAGAGAATCTCCCTAATTTCTAAAGCAAATTTAAAATGCAGCATTTTGAACCTAGGCATAAACCGAGAGAAAAAGGAACTCGGAAGAAAATGAATTATTGAAAAGAGTTGTATTTTAAAAGACCTAGAATTTCTGTAATGTTACCTAATGAACGGCACCCTCAGGTCGTTCATAGAGTGAAGAGGTGCATATACTCCTTGCTCGTCCCACCACCTGTGCGCCAAGGCCAGGAAGGTCTTCACCTCACTGCTGTCTACAGTGGTCCGGGAAGTACTGTACAGTCTTGTCCAAGGGAGTCTAAGAGGTCAGAAGGAAGAGCCAGGCAAAAACTGCCATTTAAAAAAACGTAACATGGGATATATTAAGTAGAAAGATATTCTAATTTGCAATTTATTAGATTCTAAATACATGTATCGCTCATTTTTGATGCTTCAAAACAAGTTTTCTTATAATCACATTGCTTATAAATAAATAAATATATATATGTATATATGTATATACATATATATAGTCACAGATGAAACAAATTAATTTGCTTTCGAAGTAAGTTACAACAAAAATGAAACTTTATAAAACTTGGCCTTTTGGGTCACGTAGTAGTAGTAGTAGTAATAGTAGCAGTAGTAGTAGTAGTAGTAGTAGTAGTAGTAGTAGTAGTAGTAGAAGTAGTAACTATTTACTGAACACTTACTAAATGCCAGGTACTGCTTGTTTAAGAAATCCCTATATGTCATATGTCATCTTATTTAATCCTCAGCAACTCCGTAAGGTAGGTACTATTATTACCTCTAGTGCACAGACAAGAAAAGGCAGGCTCAGAGAGATTAAGTGGTGGAGCCAGGATTTGAACTCAGATGCCTCAGCCTTCTCTCCATTTCTATTGCTTGATCATACTAATCCAAGCTCCCGTCATCTCTTGCCTGAACTATTGTCCTAGCCTTCTAATTAGTTGGCCTGCTTACGACTTCATCCCCCTCTAATCTGTTCCCCACAATGCACCCAGAGTGACTGTTCTGAAATATAAATATGATCATGCTATTTTCCCACTTAAAATGCTTCCATGGCTTTCCAGTGACAGTGGGAAAAAGACCAAAATCCTTAGCATAGCATACAATATTCTGAATTATTTGGTCCCCAGTTTCTTCCCTCTCCAAAGTCACTTCCCACTACTCTCCTCGTCCTCCCCACTCCAGCCACATGGGCCTTCTCTAAGTTCTTTGAATTGACCGTGTTTGATCATTCCCCAGATACTTTGGATATGTCATTCTCTCTGCCTGGAACATTGTTCTCGCATTCCCCCTTCCCTCCTCTACACACCTAATTAATTCCTTCTCATCCTTTAGACCGTTGTTTAAATGGAACGTCATCTAATACTCTCCTATTTTAACTCCTATACAACTCTGTACTTCTTTGTGAGCCTACGTGATTAGTTGATCATGTCTCTCCATTAGAACATAAGCTGTCTTGCTTACCATTTTATTCCTAGTGACAAGCACAGTTCCTAAAACACGGTGCTCGGGAAACATTTGCCAAATAAATAATCTGAAGGAGAAGGCCCAGAAAAGTATATAATTCACGTAAATATTTTTTTTAATCAAATGTAATCAAACAGGGACTAAATGGGGATCAGACAGACACTACACCAGGTCCCATGTCAAAGTACATGATAGGAAAATCCTCCAGAGGTTCTTGGATAAAAGAGAATAGGTTGTTACAGTAGCAAAGGTAATGCCATTTAAATTTTTACTACGTTTTTCTTAGCTACATAGAGTACATTCTATATTGATTACTTAATATCCTTTTAAGAGTTAAATATCATTCTTCTTTAATATTATCTTATGAATATTACCCTCTTTTTCATGCTTCATGCAAAGCCTCAGCAATCAAGGACTAACTTACAGGGACTTCCCTGGTGGTCCAGTGGTAAAGAATCTGCCTTCCAGCGCAGGGGATGTGGGTTCAATCTCTGGTCAGGGAACTAAGATCCCACATGCCACGGGGCAACTAAGCCCCCTCGCCGCAACTACTGAGCCCACGTGCCTCAACTAGAGAGCCCACGTGCTCTGGAGCCTGCACGCCACAACTAGAGAGAAAAAAAAAAAAACCTGCACGCCACAACTAGAGAGAAGCCTGTGTGCCGCAACGAAAGATCCCACATGCCACAACTAAGACCCAACGAAGCCAAAAATAAATAAAATAAATAAATAAAATAAAATTTTTTTAAAAAGGACTAACTTACAATAGTTAACAGTAGGTGGTTGCTCAGTTGACTAAGAATGATTTTACAGACATCCAATCTTAAAAGAGCCAGTTCATTTATAAGTAGAGCATGCACTTGGAAAACAGAGCTCATACCTTAAACCAATGCAATATTTTTCACAAAGTTAGAAATTGGTTTCTAATATATGAATACATAAAGATAATACTTTGATTCAACCTTACTATCTAGAATGTATACTTAACCACCTTATATTTATGTTGCACCCAAATCATTTATGATTTAAGCACTGCGTTATTTGTGTCCTGTCATAAGGATATTATGAGGAAGTAAAAAGTAGTTCTCTGAGTAATATAGTCTTGCATTAAAAATAAAAGCTATCGCTAAATATGGATGAAAGGCATGCACTGGATTTATACTATATTACAAATTTTCTGTGGGTTTGAAATTTCCCAAATTTAAAAGTTGTTGGAAAAATAAGAATATTTAAATAAATAAAAGCTACCTTAATCAAACCATATGAGCTATACTGACAAAGTTTATTAAACACAATCAATACTAAACTATTATTGCACATAATTATGTGAATATTTGCCACAGTAATGAATAAACTTACCTGTAACTTTTCATCCTATTCAGGCAGGCAAAAGTCATGCTATAGGATTTGAAACACGTGATTCTGTATTCACTGAAAACCGATGGTTTAATTTGTAGAGTCCAACTGAGCTGATTTTTTGAATAAGCTGAAAAAAGAAAATTAAATGTCTAGAGAAAGCATTGCACAGTATGAATACCTGATATGCATGTAATTGAAGAAACTATTTTATACAGCAATCTTATAGTACAGTTGATAAACAAAAGGGTTTGTTTCCCTTAATTTTGGATTTTACTTTAAATTATAAAATAAAAATCTTGCATTCTGCCATCTAACTCCAATCAGATATTTCTGAAATAATAATCATCAAAAATAAGTAATGCCCATGGTAAAGTTTTTCATGTGATTTGTTTTTACATACACATTATGCTGCACAAAATAATTAAAAAATGATATTCAAATTAAAACTACATTACCTTTTAAACTAGAGTAATTTTTTTTTTTTGTCACACCACGCACCTTGTGGGATCTTAGTTCCCCAACCAGGGATCAAACCTGGGCCCTCAGCAGTGACAGCACAGAGTCCTAACCACTGGACCACCAGGGAATTCCCACAAACTAGGGTAATGTTAATTTTGAGATTATTTATCAAAACCAGTTCAAATTATGTCACTTTCATGTTAGCTAGATGAAATGGATTTATACGTATGCTCAACACATTTTACAGAGGAAAAAAAATGTGCACTTATAGACATATATATCTCCTAAAATAAACAGTCATCCAGTTTATATGTTCCAACTTACACAGGGACCTGCTTTATGAACTAGTTATTCTGCTGCAGAACATTCAGTTGTTCAATAAACATTTAAACAAAGTAGACCTTAGAGCAAAGAAAACTACCAGGGACATTACATTATGATAAAAGAGACAAAACAGCAAGGATTTACTATATAGTACAGGAAACTATATTCAATATCTTGTAATAACCTATAAAGGATATATAGGTTATATATAGGATATACAGGTTATATATACATGTAATAACCTACATATACAGATGTAAATCTATAGATTTACATCTATATATAAATCTACATATATAGATGTAAATCAACTATACTTCAATTAAAAAAAAAAGAGAGACAGAATCCACCAAGAAGACAAATTACTCTGGCAAAAAACAGACAAAAACCAGACAAAGATGGCACAGCAAAGAAAACCACAGACCAATTTCTCTCATGAAGAGCCACAAAAATTCTCAATAATTAGTAAACAGAATCCAGCAACATATAAAAGGAAAAATACAGCATAACCAAGTAGGATTTATTCTAGCTATGCAACACTAGTTCAAGAGTAGAAAATCAATCAATGTAATCTACCATATTAATAGTTGAGAGAAGAACACCCATAAGCTTACTAATTAATGTGGACAAAACATTTGACAAACTGCACACCCACTTATGACTAAAAACTCTCAGCAAACTAAGAATAGAAGAGAAATTCTTCAATCTGATAGAACAGCCATAAAAATTCTATAGCTCACGAAGTACTTAATGGTGATAGACTAAGTGCTTTACACCTAAAGTCAAGAACAAGGCAAGAATGCCCATTCTCATGACTCCTATTCAACATACTACTAAAAATCTTAGCCAGTACAATAAGGCAAGAAAAGGAAATAAAAGGCATACAGAATGGAAAGGAAGAAATTAAACGGTCCCCATTTACAGATGATATGATTGTCTATGTAGAAAATCCCAAGAAATCTTTAAAAAATAAAAATAAAAAGCTCCTGGAATAAGTCGGTTCAGCAAGGTAACAGACTACAAATTCAACACACAAAAAAGTCAATTGTTTCTATACATTAACAATGAACAACTGGAAAGCAAAATTCAAAATGCTCTATCATTTAAAATCAGTCCAAGAAAGAATACTTCCATTGCTGTATAAATCCCTCAAAACATGTTCAGAGTCTGTATGCTGAAAATTTATATAAAACACTGATGAAAGAAATCAAGGACAACCTAGTAAATGATGAAACATACTGTGTTCATGGATTGGAAGAGTCAACATAAATCCTCCCCAAATTGATCTATATGTTTGACACAATTTCTATCAAAAGAGACAGAATAGATAAAACAATGTTAAAAAGGAGAATAAAATTGCAGAAATCAAATACCCAATTTTAAGACTTATCATAGAGCTACAGTAATCAAGACAGTGTGGTACTGGAGGAGAGACAGACTGAAATATCAATGCAACAAGAGTGTCCAGAGAGAGGAAAAAAAAAAAAAAAAATTCACCCAACTGATTTTTTGACAATGGTGCAAAAGCAGTTCAAAGGAGGAAGAATGGTCTTTTCAGTAAATGGTGTTGAAACAATTAGACATCATCGACAAAAAAGAAAATTTTGACCGAAATCTCACATCTTATACAAAACTGAACTCAAAATGATCTAAATGCAAAACTATAAAACTTTTAGAAGAAAATATAGAAGATCTTCCTGACTTAGGGTTACACACAGAGTTCTCACATCTGACACCAAAATCACAATCCATAAAAGAAAATATTGATTAAATTGGATTTAACCAAAGTTTAAAACTTTTGCTTGGCAAAACACCTTGTTAAGAAAAAGAAAAGTCAAGCCACAGAATGGGAGGAAATATCTGTAAAACATATATCCCATAAAGAACTTGTATCTGGAATATATAAAGATACTCTCTAAACTCAAAAGTAAAACGAAACAGAAAAACAAAAAACCTCCCACAGAAAAACAAAATAAGCAATCCAATTTTAAAATGGCTGTGGGTATTATAAAAAGGGTATAAAAAGAGACAGACATTTCATCAAAGAAGATATACAGATGCAAATAAGCACACGAAGAGATGTTAAATAGCAGTAGCCATTACAGGAATGCAAATGAAAGCCACTACATACCTATCAAATTGGCTAAAATTTAACCATCCCTGATATTACCAGGTGTGGACCAAGATATGAAAAAACTAGATCTCTTATATATTGCTAGTGGGAATGTAAAATGGTACAGACACCATGAAAAGCAGTTTAGCAGTTTCTAATAAAGTTAAACATATATTTATCATGCAGCTTTGCAAGTGCATTCCTGGGCATTTATCCCAGAGGAGTGAAAACTTACGTCCACACAAAAACCTGTACATCAACGTTCACAGCAACTTTATCCATAACAACCCCAAACTGGAATCAATCAAAATATCCTACAATAGATGAATGGTTAAACAAACTGTGGCATATTCATATCATAAAATACTACTCAGAAATCAAGAGGAATGAACTACTGATACGTGCAAAAACTTGGATGGATTTCAAGGGTATTCATGTTGAGTGCAGAAACATTTTTTCAAAAGGTATATACCGTAAGATTCCACTTACATAACACTTGTGAAATGGCAAAATTATAATGGAAATAATAATATAATGTAATGGAAAATAGATCAAGGTTTAAGCTTGGTGGTAGGGTTTGACTATAAAGGAGTATTACCAGGAGTTTCACTGTGATTGTGGAACAGTTCCATATCCTGATTGTGGTGGTTATTACACAAATCTCTATGTGTGGTAACACACACACACGCACACACACACACACACACACAATGAGTGCATGTAAAGGTGGTGAAATCCAAAGAAGGACTGTAGTTTAGTTAATGGTATCATACTAACGTCAATTTCCTGACTCTGACAATGTATTATGGTTATGTAAGATGTTATCACTGAGGAATTGGGTGAAGGGCATATGGAAACTCTCTGTATTATTTTTGCACATTCTTATGAGTCTATTTCAAAATAAAAAAATTTTAATTAAAAAGTATAAAAGTGGACACTACAAAGTGCTTCTCCTCCCCCTGACTCTAGGTATCCAGCTTCCCTCTCTGCAGGCAACCAATGTTACTAGATTTGCATGTAAGCCTCCAGATATTTTATACATATTTCATTTTTGTGTATCAATTTCTCTCTTATTTTATACAAAATGTAGCACAGTATACTCATTGTTCTGCACCTTGCTCTTTCCACCTATCAATGTATCTTGGAGATTTTTTTCATAATAGAGCATAAAGAACTTCCTTTTTTTTTAGGTTTGCAAGGTAATCCATTGTATGGCTGTAACTCATCATTTATTTAAGCAGTGCCCTATTTTTTTTTGAATTTTATTTTATTTATTTTTTATACTGCACGTTCTTATTAGTCATCCATTTTATATACATCAGTGTATACATGTCAATCCCAATCTCCCAATTCATCACACCACCACCACCACCCTCCGCCACTTTCCCCCCTTGGTGTCCATACGTTTGTTCTCTCCATCTGTGTCTCTATTTCTGCCTTAAGCAGTGCCCTATTAATGTACATTTATTTAAGTTATTTCTAATTTTTTGCTATTCCGAAAACATAAGATTGAATTACATAGGTAATTTATTTTTGAGAGTACCTGTATGTAAAACCTCAAGAATTGTGTCAATTGGCATGTGCATTTATAAATTTGTAATTACTTTCTTAGATGTTGAACCAATTTGCAATCTCACTAGAAACTATGAGTTTCTAGTGTTGGTTTCCCCACACTGATAATACTTTGATAGTCACCTATGCAGTGTACTATCAAACTTTATCTTTGCTAATCCAATAGGTGAAAATGGTATCTCACTATAGTTTTAATTTATCATGAGTGAGGTTAAGTGTCTTGTTTTAAGTTTAATGGTGCTATGGTCTGAATATTTGTGTCTCCTCCAAATTCACATGTTGAAATCCTGACCCTCAAGGGGATGGTATTAGGAGGCGGGGGTCTTTGAGAGGGATTAGGCCTTGAGGGTGGAACCCTCATGATTGGGTTTAGTGCCCGTATAAAAAGAGACCCCAGAGAGCAAAAAGGCTCCACTTATGAACCAGGGAGTGAGCACTCACCAGACACCGAATCTTGGCCTCTGCAATCTCCAGGACTGTGAGAAATAAATTTTTCTTGTTTATAAGCCACCTAGTCTGTGGTATTTTGTTGTAGCAGTAGGAATGGACTAAGACAAATGGTCATTTATATTTCATGTCTTGTCTTTTCATAGTCTCTGAACATTTTTCTCCTGAGCTTTTTATGTTTTTAAAATTTTCTTTTGTTTAATAGGACCTCACAGCCTGGCCAAAATTCATTTTAACATCCTCAGAAAAAAAGTTTGTGCTTCTAGGCTTTAGCTCAAGTTATTCTCTCTTCCACCATTTCTATCTGTATTATTTTTTAAGACCCAGGTCAAATATCACCTCCCTTATGACTTTAGGCAGGTAAATGAGATATCAGAGAATTATGCAGACTGTGATACACAGATAAGGATTTACAGTTGACCCTTGAACAATGTGGCGGTTAGCAGCGCCAAGGCACACATGCAGTCAAAAATCCAGGTATAACTTTGCCGTCGGCCCTCCACATCTGACCCCACGTCCTTGGATTCAACCAACCTCAGGCAGAGTAGTACTGTAGTACTTATTTATTGGGAGAAAACTCCGCACATTTAAGAGGACTGGTGCAGTTCAAACTTGTGTTGTTCAAGGGTCAACTGTGTAAGGTATTATTATGAAATTGAGCCTCAAAGATTTCAACACAGTCCTTGCTCTCTGGTCAGTGATGACCCCAATCTCCCTCTCACCTCCCCTATTTCTGGAAAATTAGTCCCTCAGTCATCAGTATGGCCAGAATTCTTAAGAGCCTTAAAATCCACCTCACCATAACTGAGAGAAACTCATCAAGTTTGTATTAATAGAATGCTACCAATTCCTTCTTTACCTCGAATCTGTGATCATTCTGGTATTTGAAATTTTAAAGGAATGGGGAAATTTTTCACTTAATTTATTCAAAAAGTCATTTATCAGCGCCTATCAGGTACCATGCTGACAGTGAACAAGCCCTCTACCGTGCCAGCGGCGTGGTTCCAGCATTCATCATTTATTGTCTGGATTACTCTAAGGCCTCCCTGAGCCTAGTCTTGTCTGCCTCCGTCCCACTGTCTACACAGCTGCCAAGTGTTATTTCTAAAAAACAAGTCTGAGTATGTTGTTCCTTCTGTAATTTCCCACTGTCCTGAAGATAAAGTCAATCCCAGGAGGTGTACATGGTCTTTCGTGTACTTGTCATGGCCTAAAAAGTCTGTCTTATCCCTGGCCATTCTCTGCCCTCTTTTCCAGCCCTCCATCCACACTGTACTTTTCAAGGAACACCTTGCAGTTTCCTAGAAACCTCCTCACAGATACTCAAGCTTTTCCTTTGGCTACTCCAACTTCTTCTAAAACTGGACAACTTCAAGACAGGTCCCTAAATATCTTGTTTAAGAAGTTTCCCTCATCCCAAATATTTATTCCTTCTATGTTCACTTCCAAAATTTGGAAATATTTATACCGTATTTTTTCTGAATTTCTGATTATAAAAGACATATTTACTGAAAAAAATTATGAAAAGTATATAACGAATGATAAAATGATAGATCACCAACTCCACCTCAGATAATCACTGTTAAAATTTTGATGTATCTCTATTCTCACTATATATCTCCAAGTTCATAATACAAACTGATTTGTAAGGTTTTTTTTTTTACCTTTTTAAAAATTGAAGTATAGTCAATTTACAATGTTGCATTAGTTTCAGGTGTACAGAAAAGTGATTCAGACAGATTCTTTTCCATTACAGGTTATTACAAGATATTGAATAGAGTTCCCTGTGCTATACAGTAGGTTCTTGTTGTTTATTTTATAGATATTAGTGTGTATATGTTAATACCAAACTCAAAATTTAATTTATTCCCCCCCACCACTATCCCCTTTGGTAACCATAAGTTTGTTTTCTATGTCTGTGAGTCTATTTCTGTTTTGTAAGTAAGTTCGTTCATATCATTTTTTAAGATTTCACGTATAAATGATATGATATTTGTCTTTCTCTGTCTGACTTACTTAGTATGATAATCTCTAGGTCCATCCATGTTGCGCAAATGGCATTATTTCACTTTTTTATGGCTGAGTAATATTCCACTGTGTATATATACCACATCTTCTATATCCATCCATCGGTCAAAGGACTCTTAATTTGCTTCCATGTCTTGGCTATTGTAAATAGTGCTGCTATGAACACTGAGGTGCATGTATCTTTTCAAATTAGAGTTTTCTCCAGGTATATACCCAGGAGTGGGAATGCAAGATCATATGGTAACTCTATTTTTAGTTTTTTAAGGAACCTCCATACCGTTCTCCATAGTGGCTGCACCAATTTACATTCCCACCAAGAGTGTAGGAGCCTTCCTTTTCTCCACACCCTCTCCAGCATTATTTGTAGACTTTTTAATGATGGCTATTCTGACTGGTGTGAGGTGATACCGCACTGTAGATTTGCATTTCTCTAATAATTAGCAATACTGAGCATCTTGTCATGTGCCCGTTGGCCATCTGTAGGCCTTCCTCAGAGAAATGTCTATTTAGGTCTTCTGTAACTTAAGAATCTTAACACTACATCTAATCATTTTCCATGTGGCTACACATTGATTTAAATCATGTTTATTGGCTGCACTATTTTTCACTCTATTGAGAGTAACAGCTTATCAATTCTTTTTTTGTTTTTGTTTTTGTTTTTGTTTTGGCCAGGCCACACAGCTTGCGTTATCTCAGTTCCTCTACCAGGGACTGAACCCAGGCTACCGCAGTGAAATCCCGGTATCTTAACCACTAGGCTACCAGGGAACTCCCACAACTTGTCAATTCTATTGGAGGCCTTTAAGTTTCCCAGTTTTTGTTCTTTATAACCTGATCTTAGTTCCATCCTGACGTTTTTTCAAAGAGACCCTTAGGTATCACTTCTTTAAAAATTCCCAGTGCCTGGCAAACAGTATTTGTTAAATGAGTTTCATGTAATAAATGAACTTAACGTTCTGGTTAATATTGGGAGTTAAATAATCAAACTGCCTTCTACAAGCATCAGGTTCGGTGTGTTACTTTCTTGATCTTATTTGCCAATACAATGTGTTGAATTAACCTATTCATCAAAAAATAATATTGCTGGGCTTTCCTGGTGGCGCAGTGGTTGAGAATCTGCCTGCCAATGCAGGGGACACGGGTTCGAGCCCTGGTCTGGGAAGATCCCACATGCCGCGGAGCAAATAGGCCCGTGAGCCACAATTACTGAGCCTGCGCGTCTGGGGCCTGTGCGCCGCAAGAAGAGAGGCCGCGATAGTGAGAGGCCCGCGCACCGCGATGAAGAGTGGCCCCCGCTTGCCACAACTAGAGAAAGCCCTCGCACAGAGACGAAGACCCAACACAGCCATAAATAAATAAATAAAATTAAATTAAAAATTAAAAAAAATAATAATATTGCTGCCTTAAATTCTGAAACATGGCAAGATACGTGCAAACAAAACACAAAAGGCGACCAATGAGACAGCTGGTGTCTTTTCCCGCCGGGGCAAAGGAAAAAGGCACATGACCTTGAGACTCCAGCCGGCACAGTGGTGGCCGGCTCCTGCAGGAGCTCAACGAAAATAAGACAAAAGGTCACTGGATACATGGCGGCGGCCCGCAGGCTGCGCTCTCCTCGGCCAGGACCGCTAGTCCTCAGCTATTTTTCCCAGCCTCTGGGGAAGGGACGGTATGAGCCCAGGCCGAGCGTTCAACGGACAGTGAGACGCAGGACCCAACGTACAGGTCCTTGGCTGACCCCGCGCCGAGCCCCGAGACAGCCCGCCGCCCCCGCCCGCGCCTGCGCAGAACAGCCGGCCCGCGCCGTGGGCTGCGTGCGAGCGACCCCCACGCACACACTCACCTGCCGACGTGGTTAAGCGAGGACAATCAGGCTGTGTGCCCCGGAACGCCGACCTATGCGCTCCTAAAAACCGACTCCCGGAGGAGCTCAGCTTGCGGCCTCCCCACATCGCGAAAGGATCCACCTCTTCCGGTCCCTCCCGCAAAACATCCCGAACAGAAAGGTTCCGAGAGCCAAACTAATCATGGTCGCAGTGATGGGTGTTATAGATGTGTGACTGTAGTTACTCTTACACGCTCAACATGTCAAATTGTGCATGCAGTTAAACTATAGAATGTTTCTATTGTCATAAACTAACTTCAAGATCCTCCGTCTATTCCTGTATGACCACCTCAAAGTAGCCATCAGTCATGATACCACTTCAAGCTATGTGATCTAGCTTTTATTCCTGTATAGCTCTAATTATTTCATATTTAACAGATGTCTCCCAAGGACACTCCTGTAAGACACTGACCAAAACTTATAATCACAAAAGATCCGAAGCACTTCTTCCCTAAGAGAACTGTTTCCCATTTCAAGGCACTCAAATGTCAGAGGGC
Organism: Eubalaena glacialis; assembly: GCF_028564815.1. NCBI lineage: Eukaryota > Metazoa > Chordata > Mammalia > Artiodactyla > Balaenidae > Eubalaena > Eubalaena glacialis. The sequence goes on along the minus strand of NC_083727.1, from coordinate 59,683,878 downwards.
CAAAAGTCTAAATTGAAAGTTTGTTTTCTGTGAGTGACCTGATAATGTTCCCGACAGGGCACACATTACATAGCAGGAAACTGTTAATCACTCAGGCTAGGCAAACTTCACTTAAGGGTTAGAACAGGCAACCTAACATTTTACTTCTAAATGTGTAACAGCCTTTCCTTGGGTAAGAACAATGATAAATGTCCAACATCAAAGACAGACAAAATCATTACACATTTTTAACAGGCAGGATCAGACTGGTAAAGGGTTCTTTGAATTAGTCAAATTTACTGCTCAGTAATGGTCTTTCTCTTATGGCTTCTTAGTAAAATATTGACCTCCTCCTAAGAGTGGTTGCAGATTTTTCAGTTGTTGTCTTCAGAGCTCCTCTCTCAAGATGCATGACCATCACTCCAACTGAAGGCAGAAAGCTCTGCACAAAAGAACATTTAGCATGTGTTATGTCTGCTGGAGTGACAGATCCCAGGAAAAAGCAAAGTGCAAGAATGATTAAAGTTCTAAGAGCTTGATTTACATGTACTTTCTTTGAATGATTCCCCTCACTGCGCTTCAGAGCCTCTCCACTACATTTTCAGTTCAACAACAAAGGCAATCAGTGATTTGCCCTAATACCAATAGGAAACAAAAGCCTCTTGAATACCCACTAGTTTGGCTCAGATAAGCAAAACTAGCTTGCAGTACTTTTCTCTACAAATATCAATAAAAGGCTCTTCCAATGACACTTAAACCCAAGTTGTACTGGAGGAACAGCAGCTATAATGCGATGTATGGCTGTTGTGAGATATTTCTCAGATCATCCCCATAGTCTCACCCATAAACGTGTTATAGTCTACAGTTTATTTTGCTATAAAACTAAAAATCTATTTAATACTTTGAAATTCAATTTTATAATTTTATATAAACTTTTTTCATTCAAGTTAAGGGTAAAGTGCTCCCTTACAGCTAACAGTTTTACCTCTTTGAAATGATAACACTACTACATCCACTTCGGTTTAACTGATAAATTTTTGTATTTACAAAATTCCATATATTCAATAAATTGGTAACTTAAGATAATTTTATCTTAACATTACCATAATTAAATGTGGCAGATTTATGTGTTTTTATAGGAAAACTCTATGGATGACACCTAGTAAACCTTCATGGTATCAATGTAACTCATCACACATGAGTTATTTTAAGGGCTATTATGTTATTTTAAGCCCATTTTCTCATATAAGGTTTAGACATTACAACCAAATTCTACTTAAAACTGAAGAACTTAAGATCTTAGAGATAATCTAATTCCACCCTTATACAGCTGAAGAAACTGAGTTCCATTGTGATTGATTTGCCCAAAATATATCAAACAGCAGAAGCAGGACAATCCAATGAATCTAATACTATTTCCACTAAACCATGCTTTGCACATTTTAGAAACTTCAATAAATTAAAAATACTATTTATATACTTCATGTCTTCCTTTGAAGAAACAAAATAACTCAGACATTAAAAAAAAGATGATGTTTGGAAAGTTCACCTATTGTGTATTATACCATTAGGAATAGATGCTTTTTTAAAAAGACATTTTACAAGGGCAGGAAACATATACACTGAAATTCCACACCAATCTTTATTTATATTTTGGGGCCTGAAACAAATCTTATAATTACCTCTTTCCAAATTACATTTTATTCTCTTAATGGTGTGGTTTACCCCCATTCCACAAAAACAAGTATGATTAATACACTAGAAATATTTGAAAAGAAAACCTCTTAAGACAGTTTTTATTAACCAATCCAGACCAATGATTGTCTCAAAAAATTAATCTATTAATTTTCTGGTGGTATCATTTTAGAAAAGGCTTCATAACCAAATTACACATCTAATTAACTTACGTGTAAGTCTTAGCATTCACATCCCAAATCATGGAAGCCCTGTTTATAAAATCTTACCATTCAAGGTAAACATACTCCATTAATGTCAGTGAAATGATGAATTCTCTAAACTGAAAACCCAAATATCTAATTATAATACTGATGTATTTACTAATAATCACATACATCATGACTATGTTTTTAAAAATATCTACAGATAGGAAGCTTGCATATTATGGCAGAGTAAATCAAACTGTCAAATGCTACTTTTGGCTCTAGTTCATATCTTGCTTAAAAATGTGCATATCATAGCCAGTAGACTTTTTCTGTAGAATTTTATTCTGAAAATATTATTTCACTTGAGATTGATCTAAAAAACATTTTTAGATATGAAAATGTTATACAACTTATCTATTACAAATTAATCAGATAATTCTGCAATTAGGTACACTGTGTTAGCTCACCTACATAAAAAATACTGCACATTTTCCTTTACTTATCTCAGATGTGACTGATGTCTAAACTATATAGAATTCCAAACTATATAAAAGTTATTGTGTGAAATGTCAACTTAATAAATATCAGAACTAAATGCACTGTAAAACAATATTTTTGGTAAACATGCATTTATTCACAGTTGATTTCCTCTAGATAAATGCGTAACTGCTCAAAATTATTTAAGAACCTATGTAGAGGTACAAGAGCACACTATTACAAGTCTATTTCTACCTTCATTTTGAGGAAACACTGATCTTGGCAAAAACCTGGCTTACTTTAAAATGAACTACTGCTGGTAACAAGGCATACTCTAAAACTCTTGTGACCTGCACCTGCTTTTTCCTTTTTAAATTAAAATTTAAAAGCATTTGTTTTCAAAGATTTATCTATTGTGGCATAAGTGAGTAATCATATAAAGTGGACCCTAAAAGCATTTCAGTTGAGCATTTCAGTGCCTGCAGAGCCTCGTTTTACTCATAAGTTATGACTGCCTTAAACTGCTAGACAACTCACTGATCATACTTTTAAGAAACTGACAAAACCAGATCATTTTAATGTTATGAAACTGACACAAACCTGAATAATACAGTATTCCTCCACTGAGCTGAGGTCATATTATACTTTAAAAATATAAATAAATATATCAAATTGTGAGTTTTAGTTCTATAGTAACCCCAAAGTGTTTAAAATATGCTTTAAAACAGAAGTGGGAAACTGCAGAATATAGTTCCAGACTTGCACTGCTGCTAGTGTCAAACACAGTCATTCCTTATAAATAATTCTAATGGTGCACTGCTCTGATTGATTCCAGCAATTTCATTTTACAGGAGTGAACCATACTTTATACACACAGAGATCATATTACTTGAAAATCCCCAAAACAAGAAGAAAAGTTTAGAAAGCTGTCAAATGCTTCCAAATGAACGTAAAGATCTATTTCTGGCCCTCTTCTACACCCTTATAGTTGAAATTTGACAAAAATCCATGGTACAATTTACAGATTTTGATAAACTATTAATTTAAAACCATTTTCTTTGGGGGAGATGAGAGGAAGTACCTTTAAAACCTGTTATACAAAACTCCAGCTGCCTTTTTATAAAAGTACGTTCCTTAGATTAAAATCATAAAATTAATGTGCAAGAGGTTAACAAAAATGAACTAAAGAGCTTTATTGACATCACAGTACATTCAAGAATAATTTTAAGAACATTACAGCTGAAAGAGAATGGCATGTTTATAGTCTTATTATGCACTATTTTTTGAAAAAATGTAATACAAAGAAATCCTATTAAGTAACTTGGAGCAGCATTTGGAAAAAGTACACCTATTTACAGATTAAAAAAAAAAAAAAAAAAATTCTGGTTTCACCTACACAGCCACAATGTGCCTCTATAATGAGACAAGCCCTTAAAACTCATGGAATTTTTTAAACATCATGGCATTCTTGCCACATCATTCCTCAGCGTTTACGACGGGGAGGGGTTGTTGATCTGAAAAAAAGAAAGGGAAAAGATAAAATTTAAAAATAAAAATGTATTTTATACTAAAGAATCTGCAATTTTCAAATAAATAATATTATATAGGATTTCTAAAATTACTTAAGACTATGATCATTTATCAAGTACCAAACTGAGTTTATTAAAGAGAGAGAGAGAAAGGACACTTTCAACTTTGCATAAATTCAGTCAAATTTTTTTTTTTTAAAAATCAGACAAAATACTTTAAAAAGTATACTACCTTGATCGGGACTTAGACTTGTGTTTGCGGCTTGCCTTCTTACCAGACCTTTGAGATTTCTCCATGGATCGCGACCGACTATGTTTAGGCTTCTTAGCCTTCTTTTCTTTGCTACTTCCTGGAGATTCAGAACTGCTCCTTCCACTAGAATCAGAGCCTGAATGTTTTTTACTGTCTTTGGTAGTACTTTTCTTACTATCCTGTCTAGAATCATGTCTTATGAGTTTAACAGATATAGAACCACTCCTAGAGAATGTTCTTTCACTTTCTCGTTTCCTTTTTAACCTATCATCCTGACTACTGAACTTAAAATCTTTTTCTTCCCTTTTTTGTTTCTCTTTTCTTTTATCCTGTTCACGCTCCCTTTCTTTGTCTTTCTTTTTCCTATCTTTATCTATACTTCGACTCCTCTCTTTTTTCCTCTCTTGTTCTTTAGCCTCACCTTTATGCTTATGACTGCTCCCACTAAGATTTCCACGTTGATCATCAATTTTACGCCTATCTCGACTCCTACTGCGACTGGACCGATTGGTTCGCCTATCCCTTGAGCGACTTCTACTTCTACGTCTCTCTCGGGAAGGACTTCGATTTCTTCGTCTTTCTCTTTCAATGCTAGTTCTATTAGACCTCCTCCTATCTCTAATCTTTACTCTAGCCCTATTGCTCTCTATTTTAATTCTGCGAGAGTAACTTCTACTCCTACTACGCCTAGCTTTAATTGTTGGCGATCTACTCCTACTATGTCTCTTTTTTCTTTTAGGAGAAGAAGATCGGGAAGAAGTGCGACTACTACCTGAGCTAGAACTGTACGAAGAGCTAGAGACAGTACTACTAGTACTACTACTTCTGCTATTGCTACTGGAACTACCACTACTGGAACTTCCTGATCTACTCCTTCCTTGTTTCTCTTTTTCTTTATGCTCTTTTTTTGGTTCTAAAACTGACGTAGTTTCATTTGGAGTCCTTTTCTTTTCATTAACCACATCACCATCTGCTTCTCTTGCTTCTAGTAGTGATAAACTATTTTGCTCTTTATGGATAAATTCATTCATCTCTTTTGTAACCCTTTCTGTTTGTTGCTTTTCTTCTGAAACAGAAAAAGACAAAAACAGTAAGAAAGGCAAACGTGCAATGAAAAAACTCCCATGCTACCAAATTTCAAGCTATCAGACTACAAAAATACAGCAGCACTGTTCAACAGAAATAGAATGCAATAAGCAATTCAGGGTTTTTTAACAGCTACATTTAAAAAGAAACAGGTGAAATTAATTTTCATATTTTATTAACCCAACATATAAAAAATATTATCATTTCAACATGTAATGTTAAAAAGAATACTGAGATATTCTGCTTTTTTTTTTTTTAATGTAAAGTCTTTGAAATATAGTGTATATTTTATACCTACAGCACATCTCAATTTGGGCTGGCTTCATTTGAAATGCTCAATAGCTACATGCAGTTAGCTGCCTTCCTGGACAGTACAGCAATAGAGTACCAAAGTGTAGAGGTACAGTAAAGCAAGTAAGAAAAGATTTCCCTTTTGTACAGTAAGGCAACTTGAAGGTAAGTAAGTAATTTATATGGAATTTTTGGCTGTTAACTCTTAATAATTACTTCTCAAATTGTCCAAATAAGATTTTTCAAAAAAGAAATTCTAAATAAATATTCTTTCATTACTCCTAGTATCATTATATAAACTAAGAACTGTACACATGTACAGCATTTTACATAAAAAACCTTCTAAAAAGTCCTCTATTATCCTTAAATATGCTAGCTACAAATTACTTTTCAATAGTTTACAATATATTTCCCCTTTCAAAAGTCTTTTCATTTTAAGAACTTTTTTTTTTCTTAAAGATTTTTTGATGTGGACCACTTTTAAAGTCTTTATTGAATTTGTTACAATATTGCTTCTGTTTTATGTTTTGGGTTTTTGGCCTTGAGGCACGTGGGATCTTAGCTCCCCGACCAGGAATCAAACCTGCACCCCCTGCATTGGCAGGTGAAGTCTCAACCACTGGACCACCAGGGTAGTCCCGTTAAGAACTTTAATAAGAAATAAAAATACACTAAATAGCTTAACTTACAGCCAATGGAACTAATATCTCCCAAAACAAAACAAAAAAACTTTTATAAACTATAACTTTTTACAATCAGTTTTGACTTTAACTTTGCTAAAAACTGCAAATGAGCCAAAAAACCTTAGTTTCAGTTACATCACATATTATTTATAATCTAGCCTTGATTCTATCGTTTGGTATTTTTAAGTTGGTTATAAAATAAAAAGAAATATGAACAGAACTGTACAAACACTGAGTCTAAAAGATATACCTTCCATCTGTTTATCATGTAACAGCTGCTGTTCTTTTTCTTTTCTCCAAAAAGCTTCCTGCTTTTGCCGGATTCGGTGCCGCAATTCCTCATCATCAGTGTCAGATGACTCAGAGCCTCGGTCGCTCCTCTCATCTTCACTGTCTCCTGATCCGTAACCGCCCAGTCCACCTGTGTGCATAAAGCCCAGTCTATCATATGTCAAACTTACTCTATGCACTAAAAACTTTTTCAGGCCCGAGAAGAAAGCTCATTTCTTTTTTCATTGCCTTTTCTTGGAAGAATATGCTTATTCGGGGTGGGGAGGAGTATAAATTACAATGCTTAAGGAGAACACAGAATCCTCAAGAAAACTGATACTTAGTATCTTATTCTTTCAAGAATATTTCATGTTTCTCACCAGAAGGGAATCTTGAAAATGATTGTCTTACTGTGCATGCTAACCAACAAAGCCATTTAACAGGGCAGTAACAAAGCCTTACTAAAGCATAATCAATTCAAACTATCTTACTCAAATTTATGATGATCCTGAAAATATTTCTAAAATTAACTCTTTCATTGTTCAAAGCTTAGAAATCCAAGGGATGCTAAATATTTTTTTCCTAACAAAGTTGGAATACTGTAATTCTCACTGATACACAAATGGTATGGTGCTAAAACTGCTCCCCACCCTGAAGTGATCTAAATAGTAATCATAACAAAATCACACGGGCATCTGGTTTTACCCACTTCTGTTGACCCTCACAAATATTAATTTGAAATGATGATGTGGAAAAGGCAAATTCAAGCTCTTATATACTTGATAATATATCATGCAAATTGCAAATTACGAACACATCACTACTATCATGCTGTAAGATAAACCCTTTCCTCTACGTAAAAACTTGACTTGCTGCAACACAATCTAAATAAAGGTCCTTAAGAGCATTAGTGGATAGGTTTTTCCCTAAGGCATGTATGTAATAATTCTGAAAGTGAGCTTAAATGCTATCATGGCTAAATTATGAACTATTATAACTTCTACTAATAAACTATGAATTAGCCACCACATTTATAAGAATCCCACTGTGAATGTTTTAGTAAAAAAAAAAAAAAAAAAAAAGCAAACTTTTTAGAGGCTATAACCCTAAAACCTAAATTTTATAAACTGTGTAGGACTAGTACAGTTTCAAAACAGAACACGTAGAGAGACAAGGTAAGTGTGATTTTTCCCTTTAAGGCCCTCTCACAAATAAGGAGAACACTTACCGAGTCCAGTGAGGGAAGCCAGTGCACTGGACTGTGCCAGCTGTTTTGCAGGAGCTTTGTATCACATCAACAACAGGAACAACATGTTAACACAAATAGCCACGATTTCATAGTCATGAGAGTCTATGGTATTGTTAAATCTACTACTATTGCTGCTTTTTGGGGAGAGAAGAAACATTAAAAACATAACATTCATTTTAAACCAGTAGCATGTCTGGCCTTGAAATTATAATTCTGATGTGAGCTGAAATTGGTGGATAATGAGGAAAAATGCTGACCAGTACACTGGTATTTTTTTTTTTGAGGTATGGCCCATAATTTAAATTTTTCTTTCAATATACTTTTTAAGTGTTACTAAAAATATGAGTGAGGGAGGGGACATTAGCTGCTTCTGTAAAAATTGTAAGTGGTAAACTGTGAAAATTCTGAAGGTTCATAATTCATTAGGCAAACTAATTGTATTAGAAATCATATACCAATACCATGGTATCTATATATATATAAAAAATCAGGTGAAATTGAACATCAAGAATTTTCCACAATACATTTTATAGAAAAACAGCAAAATTGCTAATCTGTGCTCAGGTAAGTTGGATAAAACAAAAATATCTGTATAGTTTTTAATATGGTGTCTACAAATCTAACCTTTCCCAAAGAGTTAAAACATGCAAGAGACTATTCAAAATCTGCTAGTAATTCAACAAGGACAACAAAAAAAGTCCAAAGTAGCCACCAAAACCAAAAGACCCCCAGAAAAAGAGAACCAAGAACACCCACAATATACCTTTCGTTGCTTTCCGGTGTGCATCTTTGGCTACATAATAAATTTCTTCATCTGTGACATCCAGTAGAATTTCAGTCAGAAGCATTTTTGTCAGCAACATCTACGGAAGGATATTTTATATGTTTTTTTCTAATTTATTATAGTTACTGATACAGTTTGACATTTTCAAAAAAATTAAAAGGCAAAGCCGTTTCATAAAACATTTTTAGAGAAGAGATCAGACCAGCTATTCCAAGGAATAGAGTATCTTGAAAATTACTGTATTATCAAAACTTTAAAAATTTTAAAATCATGTGGATTAAAAAATATATATATGAATTTATCTGCATAGTAGAGAAACTGAATTCTAATTCTAGAGACAAAACATTTTTTTAAAGTCCCTATTAATAAAAGTTTCCACAAGTGTTTTGAGAGGACTATCCCTTCATTTAATAATATTATTAGTAAGCAGCACAATACTAGTTTCTTATGTCACTTAGGAACTTACATTAACCCTCAGCTCAAAGTAAAATTTGAGGGGAAAAGAACAAGGAAAATAACAAAAAGGCAGTCATTCCATTCTGTGAGATGAAGTCCTTTTTTTCTTGATTACTATAGCACAGCGTACAGTAGACTTGAAATAAGGGCTGGATTCTAGCATTGGTTTGGCTACCAACAGCTGTTTCAAATGTGAGCCTCTCTGGGATTCAGATTACTCATCTACTAAAATAAGAGTATACTGAATCAGCTTCATCTAAAGACATTTCAAATATCACTGGTCTTTCAATACGAGAAACGCAGCACATTATATTCCCAATCTCAGAAACTGACAATACACATTATAGGCGCTGAAGGCTTTGAGAATTCTTGCAATGAAGAAATATGTTTAACTGTGTTCAATCCAGTGCTTCCTAAATTTATTTTTCTATGCAGCCTTTTAATCTTTTTCAGTATTCAAAAAACACACTTCAGAAAAATAATAAATAATAAATGTTCTCCTGGGTCTCATGTAGTAAAACACTGTTTAATTAAAAATGTGCTTAAATAACTGCTTTATAAGCTGTGACTTCGTATTATGTTACTTGGATTTTGCAGACATTATCACCCAGCAAATATACATTTTATAACTGTTTCACAAGTTCTCTCTCAAGTTTAAGATAGCCAACCAATAATTTTAAAAAATTATAAACAAGATAAACCCTATAATATAATGTTGCATGTCAATTATACCTCAATTAAAAAAAAATTTTTTTTAAGCCTGTACATGGTAAAGGTAAGAAGTTTAACATTCTACCATTTGATACTCTTTCTCTTCTTCGGTCATTTCTGGTTCACTTTGATCTTCTTGAGGAACTGGAGATGGACTTCTGGTCACTTTTCCACTGCTTGCGGCCTCCACATTTTCAGTGTCTTCATCTTCCTCATCACTATCCTAAAAAAAGTAATAGCACTTTCGGGTAGCCCAAATTCATGCTTATAATATAAAATAATTATCTTATATATTCTATTTTAAAACCCCAAATTAAAGTCTATGAAACAGATATATAAAAATGAAATTTCTCTAAATTACATTTTTGTGCTATAGATTTCATTTGATAATTTAAAATGTTACCTGAGAGGAAATATTAAGATTACAAGATGACTTATGAGGATCAATTTCAATTATTTTTCCATTTTTTTCCTTAGTTAAGTTTCACCTTATTTTATAAATAACTAGAAGCACATCAGGCCCAGAGACTGATTTAATTAACATCCATTATATATGATGGTCCTGACATGAGTGGCGTGTAGAATTTTGGATAAATGCACCACAGTCATATTATTCAGTGTAACTTTTACAGCCGTAAATGTAAGCTATTTACCTAAAATCATGTGACTTAAAAATCTAAAGTCAGTTTCCAGATCTCAGCTGGCTAGTGCAATTTGCTTTTTTTAGCTACGTAACAGACAGATAAGCAAGAAATGAGGTCTACTTCAGATAGAGGAAATACCAGCAGTTTGTCTCTCTGAATGGTTTTAAGTTTTCAGTATCCAGATAGCATACCTTAAAAAGGGGACTCTTCTTTAAGCAAAGAAGTATTCCATAGTCATTCTTAACAATCCTACTAAGTAAAAGACAAGGTGATCACCTAAATACAACTATGGAAAGACTATCTGAACCAGGGGAAGATACATGTAACACAAGTCCAAAGGCATCTGGGAGGAGAGGGAGGATAATCTCCAAACAGTTTTTTTGAAACTTAAAAAAAAACATCAAACCTGAAAATCCACTATTTCATGTAAAGATTGAAAAAAATTTTTTTTTCTTTGTTAAAGGTAAACTTTAATAGTGGCATCCTGTTGTTTCTTACCGGTATAACACCCAGGATAAAATCACATCTTTGGCATGGTTCTTTTGTTAAAAAATAAAAGTAATTTATGGCACTCATGGAATTTAAGCAAAGCCAATCTGCTTAAGTCTAGTTAATTTGCTGTCCTTGAGACTTATTTCTGAAGCAGAAAATGGCCTTGGGAGGAAGAACCATTTCCTGAATTGCATACTGGCCAGTGCTGTGGCTGCCATACCATCTAGGAGCATACTGTTGCTAAACAAAAAAATTTCTAAGCCACTCATGCCATCTAACTGATGGAGTTCTTTTTTTTTTTTTTTTTTAATATTTATTTATTTTGACTGCATTGGGTCTTCATTGTTGCGCGCGGACTTTCTCTAGTTGCAGCAAGCAGCGGCTACTCTTCGCTGCAGTAGGTGGGCTTCTCATTGCGGTGGCTTCTCTTGTTGTGGAGCATGGGCTCTAGGTGCACGGGCTTCATTAGTTGTGGCTCGTGGGCTCAGTAGTTGTGGCTCGCGGGCTCTAGAATGCAGGCTCAGTAGTTGTGGCACACGGGCTTAGTTGCTCCGCGGCATGTGGGATCTTCCTGGACCAGGGCTCGAACCCACGTTCCCTGCATTGGCAGGCGGATTCTTAACCACTGTGCCACCAGGGAAGCCCACTGATGGAGATTTAAAGAGTTAAAACTTTGTTACTTTCAGTGCCTATGTCAAAAACTATGAAAGTTATTACATCCTTTGGTGTAAGTATAGTTTTGTTTTAGAGTCCATCACTAGGGAGTTAGCTGTACTACAACAAAAGAATACAGATTTGTTTGTCAAGGTAAAACCTATTATCTAGCACCCCAATTAATAATTTCTCTCTGGAATGAAATGTTTTATAAATTTGCTGTCCCCTTTCTCCTTACTACCCTCAACAATACATACATAAAAACAATCTCCAATATACTTACTGAAAGTAATCTCAAGGACATTACTCTAATACTTTTTTATAAGCTAAATTAATATCTATTTATTTCAATACTTTTTAAAAATTGAAGTATAGTTGATTTACAATGTTTCAGGAGTACAGCAAGTGATTCAGTATACACATATTTTTTTCAGATTCTTTTCCAGTATAGGTTATTACAAGATATTGAACAAAGTTCCCTGTGCTATACAGTAGGTCCTTGTTGTTTATTTTACTTAATAGTAGTGTGTATCTGTTAATCCCAAATTCCCAATTTATCCCTCCCCCCACCCTTCCCCTTCGGTAACCATAAGTTTTTCTATGTCTGTGAGTCTATTCTGTTTTATAAATAAGTTCATTTGTATCTTTTTTTTTTTAGATTCCACATATAATGATATGATATTTGTAAATTGTAAATGTAAATTGGTGCAGCCACTATGGAAAACAGTATGCAAGTTCCTTAAAAAACTAAAAATAGAGTTACCATATGATCCAGCAATCCCACTCCTGGGCATATATCCAGAAAAGATGAAATCTAATTCAGAAAGATACATGTACCCTGATGTTCACAGTAGCACTATTTACAGTAGCCAAGACATGGAAGTAACCTAGATGGCCACTGACAGATGAATGAATAAAGAAGACGTGGTGTGCATGTGTAATATTCCATATACACACAATGGAATATTACTCAGCCATAAAAAAAGAATGAAATAATGCCATTTACAGTAACATGGATGGACCTAGAGATTATCATACCAAGTCAAATAAGACAGAAAAAGTCAATTAACTTTTCACACAGATGTCACAAGGAGTTTTATGTCAGGAGTGTCTACTTACAAATTTACTTCTCTGAGGTAAACGAGGGCCATCTCCTCCTTCAGCATCTTCTGCAGCCTTCTTTTCTTTTTTGGACAATTGTGAACGTTGTTGTTCCATTCTTTCTTTCTCCAACTTCTTCTGCTTTTCACGTTCCATTTTTTCAAGACCTTCTCGAATCCAAGCTGGAAGAGTCCTGCGTTTTACTGCATCTGTTTCACGTGGGACAAAATATTCATAAGTCAGCTAAGTAAAAATCGTTAATGCATGAGTTTCTTATTCTTAAATTTCTACAATCTTCGTAACTTAAAAAAAAATAATTCTGGTGCCGTTTGAGTGCTAGTGACAAATACTATCATTCTCCAGCAAGGCAGTGGTAATAAAAACAATCCACTAAACATAACGCTTTTCTTTAAAATCATCACTTTTAATAGCAAGAGTGAACACTGCCTTAATGCTTATAATGTGCCAAGGCACTAGGGAAGTCCATCATCTCACTTAATCCCAAAAAGCCCTAAAAGAGCACTACTATTACTCCATCTCTTTTTAAGTGAGGAAACCGAGGCTCAAAGAGATTAAGTGATGTGCTCAAGGTTACAAAGACAATAAGTACTGATGTGGCCTAATTCAGAGCCAACTGTTACACTATGCTGCTTCCTAAAATGTGAAAACAGAACAGAATTAAACAAAACCACAAGCCTTCACAGTAAGAATTCATTTGAACTAATATTATTCCTTAAGTTAAAACAGAAGTTAGAATCTTCCTAAAATGTCTACTTTGTGATAAAAAAAGAAAGACTTAAATGTCCATTAAGTGCTAGATTTGGATTTCCAGATAAAAAGGAACGTAAATATGTAACTTGTCAGTTGCAATAAACTAGTTCTATTATGTTATTTAAAAATTAAAATTTTCTGCCAAAAACTATGTAAAGTGAAATAAAGAAATTAATCTGACAGCAGTATTATCAGATGAACTGAGAGTGGAAAGAGTCCATAGAGAGAGAACAAACAGGAGGTTTTAAAGGGGGAACTGATCATATACTGGCATAATGTAGCTATCAACATTGAAGAAATATCAACATGCTATGATCACAGTAAATTTCAATTTCATCACAAAATCTGGAGTTTAAGGTAAAGATTCATTTTAAAGGAAAATATTCAAAACTTTAAAGATTTTAGATAGCATCTTTTTTGTAATTTTAAGGTTTATGACTATAAAATGATAGGATTTTAAAGTATCGTTTCCTAACATATCAGAGTATTAGAACAATTTAAGAAAATAAAACATCCTTTTTACATGATCAAAAAATCATGCCAATTGTGGTTCACTAAACTTAAATAGCTACCAATTTGTGGCGGCTCCTGCTTCACAGGAAGTGCAATAGGTGAGCGCTGCCGATCCCTGAACGATGATGGCCTTTCTCTTCGATTCTGGGGAGGTGCCGGAGGTCCTGGAGGTCCTGGTTGCCAATAGGGAGGATGAAATCCACCTTGCGGTGGACCAAAAGCAGCCCCATGCTGAAAGAGTATTGCAGTTTATTTTTCTTCACATTAATACAATATACTCTCTGGGACACACGTGTGTTATGAACTGGGACAGTAGAAATCCATGTGTGCAGCAAATCCAAGAATTCCATGGTTCTAATATCCACCGATATTTCTGTAGCCCCAAGAACCTAGGCTTACTTTTCTTAAGAAAGATAAAGATTTTCTGCCTATGTAAATGCAAAGAGCCATATAAAATCCAGCTGATAATACACTACATTCAAGAAGTATAAAAAAGGATATATAAATGAGCTTTTTCATTCTGAATCCATTTATAAACTAATCCTTCCACTACCAAAAAATCAAATAAATGTCAGTTTTTCTGTAACTAGAAAATCACAGGAAAAAAAAGTTTTAAATCAATTCCAACTTCCTAGTTATGAACTTATTTCTATCATCTTGCAAGAAATATCTATTTTAAGCTAAGATAAAAGCTACTGAATCATTACATTATATTTTTTTTTTGTAATTTTGCCATTTTCAGAGGCTTTTCTAAGCCAGATGCCAACAGAGCTCTTTGTCTTGTTAGCATGGGGATCTACCAAGCAAATGTTGTGTAAGTAGAAGCTCCGCACTACTACATTTTTTCAAAACAAACAAAAACTGTCCTATCTGTATACCAAATATTCATATATAAAAAGTATCTGAATGTGTATGAATAAGAGGATTACTGTCTCAAGGTGAATACTGTTTATGATTATGCCCATTATCCATACAATTAGTGAAATAACATATGGGTTTTTTCCAAAATTTTAAATGATAGCTCAGTTTAAAGGTAACGATTGCAATCAATTATTTCAAAATGACACCTAGCACTATAATTTAAGGGTGGACCCTGGCAGAGTGATTAGAGAAAATACAGCCCCTCTTAATGACACTATTCCCCATAGAGTTCTATGTCCCTAGGAATGAATTAGATGCTACAAAGAAAATTATGTACAATTCCATAAACATGTCATGTCAGAATGGAAAAAAAATGACAACACTAGAAAATGTCTCAACTCTACATAGCAGAAGGAATTGCATTTAGGAAGATGATCTATGTTCTTCATGTATTTTATTCATGTCTTAACCATAATCTATTTTTGATAAATAATGTATTCAACTACCGTGCATTTTCTAAACTTTATTTAATATTTAAAAGTACCATCTTGAAATTATAAATTAGAAAACAAAACATCATATAGCTATTGCACTTACACATTTTTCGTTTTATCCAAATTTTTCCCTAACAATCCTTTATACCATTTTCCTAAGCAAATAAAAAACCAGAAAATAAAAATCTAATGATTTTAATACTCAAAAACTGATAACTTTTTTGAGACATAATATGTGCTTATCTGTACAAGACTGAAAAGTGAAACACATATCTTAGGTACTCTTGATGAGACACCTCCAAAGAATGGATTACGTGCACATCTACAATATTAAAGCAACAAAATATCTTTCACCTGATAGTCAAACTGGTTCACTGGCCCCACTGCAAAATTATCGGGTGGTCCACCAAAGTTGTGATTGTTCTGGTTAAATATATGCCTGTTGTCAGGGGCAAATTCCCCACTGTCCTGACTGTTGCTGTCTTCGGAAGGAGGAACAATGTCCATTGGGCCTGGTGTTGGTGGCATCCATGGCTGCTCTGGAGGGGGGTGTGGGGGCTGCTGATGCATTCCCCATTCTATTCAGGATTTAGGCATAAAAACATTCAACAGGGGTTATAACAAAATCAGCACACATCTTTAAGATCTCAAGAAAGCTACATTTTTCAGTAAAGAAACAGATTAAAAAATTTATGACTTCTTGGTCCAATTTCTTTTGCATATCTTAAAAATAAGCAATGAATTAATCTAATAAATAATTAGAATGAGCTAACTTCCACTCTAATTCATATCCTAAACAAATAGAAACCAAATGCCCAAAATTATTTTTAATTAACATAACAAAATCCAAAGCAATTTTCTGTTGAATTTTTCTATTTCTGTTCAGTAACAATACCATAAAAATAATACCTTGAGATTTTTATATAATTTCTTTCTTCCATGAACACATTTATCCTCACAACATCCCTGTGAGGTAGGGAGAAATCAGGTACTATTTTTGCCAATTTCAGGAAGGGAAATTGAGGCACACAGAGGTAAATCACTTGCCTGGGACACAAAGAACACCAGCAGAGTAGAGTTGGGGAAGTGGGAATGCCAGGGTGAATCACTGATGAACTTAGGAACCAAAACATTTTCAAATGTGGGAAAATTTGGCACAGACTCCAGAAAACTAGAAATGAACTACTTCCCAGTATTAAAGATTAGAATATTCGTTATTCTTTTAAAAGTGATATTACAGGATTACTTCCTGAGTTTTCCATTCTTACATTGAGAAACAATAATAAGTACTAATAAGGAAAAGGAGCTATGACTTCACCATTAGCATAATCAAAATAAGATTCACCTATAAAAATGTGAAGTGACTGTTAAAAATAATTAATAACACAAGTCATAGAAAACTGAACTAGCATCAAGGAACCTAATCACACTGTGAAGTAAAAAAGCAAACAAAAAAAATAAACAGATAAAAACTTATGGAAGATCTTCACTATCTGAAAAAAAGGGAAGAGAGAGATGGGTGGATGGTAGGGGCAGAGTATATTTGACAGACTAATTTGTCACATAGTGACACAATTTTTCTTTAATTAGAGACTAGACATGTTTTGCTCTGCCAGTGCTGCTGCTGAAAAGGCCAGAGGTTGCAACAGAGAGACATAGAATGCTCTCTTCCCTAGATGCCAAGTGAGGTTTCCAGTGTTCCCAGCCCCTGTCAGCCTAGGAATGAAGAACCAAGAAAAGAATCAAACTGAGTGCCACAATGCTAGCAGATGAGTATAGAATAATTTTAACCACAAAATTTCAAGGTCAAATCTAATTGAAACTGCCTAGTCTTTAAGAAGCATTAATTTCAAGAAGTCATAAAACTAAGCAAATTAAACAATTTAATTTTAATCCTCATTTTATTTAAAAAATAGTCCTAAAATTTGGAAAACATAAACAACAAACCTGGTTGCCACATTCTGTTAAAGTTCGAATCCCCTTGGAAATTCCCATGATTGTTTGGACCAGACTCCATTGTAGACATATCTTGTCCATTTGGCATCATTCCTGGTGGTTGTTCTACCATGCTTTGCTGTCCTGAAGCTTCTCTTTGGGCAATCCAAGCTTGAGCCAATGCAGCCCAGTCAATCTGGCCTAACATAATTTAACATAGCAGAATTTGGCATTCAGAATGTAGGAGCTAAAAGAACAGTGCCTCTATGTAAAACAAGCTTCTCAGTTATTCCTTACTAGATTTTAAATATTACAGAATGTTATAGTTGAAAAAAATACACAAAAATAACCCATATTCAGGCTACAAAATAATAAAAATTACTTAAGACATTCAAAATTACTTGACATCCACAAAAACACTCTTAATCAATTTCTAATATTAACTCATAAGAAAATTTATTCCCTGCACCTTAAGTTTACTGAATTTTTAAAAACTCTTATCCCTTTTTTAAACCACTATAAAAACAAATGATTAACCTCACTCTTTCTCTAACAGGTCCCATCCAGGTCTACTCTGGATCCTATATACCTCACGTGAATATAGATAGCTATTCTTGTTCCTTCTCAGTCACCCTTCTTTAGCATCTTTAATTCCCTTCTCTAGTCAAAATATATCTCCTTAACAACTTCTTAGCCATTCTTTATTCAAAATTCATTGTTTCTACTATCTTAAAGTTCCTCCTTTCATCAAATATCTATAGTTAACATTTTAAGATCTAATTCTATTAATAAAGTAAACAAAGTAGATTAAGATAGTTTTTTACATCTCAGTTTAGCAAAGATTAAATACATTCTCATACATTTTGATGAAAATGAAGTTAAACTTGACAATGTATATCTAAAACTTTTAAATGTACAACTGTGATCTATCAAACCTAGCTCTTAGATTTTTTTTCCTAAGAAAATAACTGCACAAGTAATAATGGTACATACACAAAATTATGGGAATGACTTCAAAAAGTAAATAGTCACAGACAATCTATCATCTAAAAGTGGATTTATTACAGTACAGTCCTATAACGGAATGCTATGTAGCTATTAAAAAAAAGAAATAGGATAAGATTAACCCAGTAAAGGCAGGACAGTGGAAAGGGTCATATCAGTTAAACAAAATTGGCTACGAATTAACCACTGCTAGAGCTAAGTAATAAATGGGGGCTCCCTATACTCGTTTCTACATCTGTATATGCTTGAAATATGCCATATTAAAGAGAAATTTAAAAATGATAGAGCATACCATCAGTTGACTATGATCTACACAGAATTTTAAGATTCCGAATTAACAAAAGTATGATTAAGCAACACATTTAAGAAAGACTTTCCTCTTTCTTTAGAAAACAAGAACTCAATCAGTTTTAAAAATATTAAAATCTACATAAAGCTTTCTACTCTTTGAGGAAATCTTCCAAAGGGAAATCCATTCCCTAATATGTATGCTAGGTAAGATTATTTACAAGAAAAAATTAAAATCTGACCATAAAAATGATCCAATAAACCAATCCCAACTCTACCTCCCTTAATCCCAGTGCCTATGTCCCACTCATCTCTATACACCCACCTCCCCCGCTCCCCAAATTCAATTTGTTTCCTTACTTGGATCCTGCTGGTGCTGGAATGACTGCATCCATTGTTGTTGATTCAAGGGCCATTGCTGCCAAGGCTGTCCTCCTTGATCCCACATCCTGACTTTTAAAGTGTATCTGATTTTCTGTCTTCAACAAAATAAACATAGTTTAAAAATGAGAATGAGTGTTCTTTAATGTTAAAGCTCACACATCAGAAATTATTATATGATGATACATTTATGTGATCAGAGCTCTAAAATTCTGCTCAAAAGGTTGCCAAAGGCAATTGGAATTTTTTAGTTGGCAAGCAAGAGTAGAAAATTTCATGTTAATGCTGACGTCAAGAGTTTGGGGGCAAGCACAGCTCTATTCAATTTAGCTCAAAAGGGGGAAAAAATCTAATTTTTCCCAATATAACTCTCTGGAAATGTAATTATTTTGAAGATTATAAAAAAAAAGTGATTTAGTCTCCCTCAAACCAAGGCTCATTGAAGAGGATAACCAAATAGCTCTAGCTAATGAAGGAAAACTCTTCCTTATAAATCATAGTTAATGAATGCAGAAGGTAGAAAAGATTTAGAAAAGTGCCATATTGTCAAACCTAATAAAAACAGCTGATTCAGGCAGTCTTAGAAGAAAAGTTGATGGGAAATCAAAAATTCAAAGGTTGCCGAAATATCATCCCTACAGATTATTAAGTGTCTCCTCACGAGATACAAAATTACGTCCCCAGAATCACTATGAATATTTTCACCAAAAATGTTTACCTGAATCCAGCTGAGCTTTTGGCTCTCACTTTCAGTGTAAAGGAATTATTAGGGGACAAAGGTACTGGCCATATAGTATCAAAAGAAACAATCAGACAAATCTAGAAGGTGAGACAGTCCAGAACACCAGGTATCTTTTCTTTCCTTTTTTTGGGCGGGGGGGGGGGCCGCATTGCGCAGCTTGTGGGACCTCAGTTCTCCGACCAGGGATTGAACCCAGTCACGGCAGTGAAAGCCCGGAATCCTAACCACTAGGCCACCAGGGAACTACCCAAGACCAGGTTTCTTAACATATAATTAACATGGAAAAGTAGAGGGGAAAAACATACATTAATACCTATTAAATCTAGGTGATGAGTATGGGGGCAGGGAGGTTCATCACACTAGTTTACTTATCTGTAAACTAGTTTGAAAACGTCCATAATAAAAAGTTTTAAACGCTTACAGTCATTTTATCTCTGTACTTCATCCAACACTGATATACAACCCTATTCAAGAACCAATGACACACACACAAAGCAGAGTATGTTTCTTCATTTTTGTACCCCAGGGCTTAGCACATAGTAGGCATTAAATAAATGTTTACTAAATGAATCCTTTCAGACTGACCCTTTCCTCTATTCTAAAAACAATACAAAACTATGCCTTAGTATTTATTGCAGTGTCACAAAAAGTGGGAAAGCCAGATATTAAGGAAGTAACAGACACCAACTTTAATACGACAATTGGCTACTACAATCCAGGCTCTTAGAGCTTGCAACCACAGTCTTTGCAGCATTCTCAGAGTTACATAGTTCTGTCAATGGCAGATCCTGACCTCTCAATCGAAGAACACTGTGAATTAGGAAAGATGCATTCCTTTGTTATACCTTGTTTACTTATGAGTCAAGTGCACTTATCTTCTAGCTGTATTAATATATTCTATTATAATGGGATTATTAGAATATGCCAAAATAGGCACTAAATAGTACCACACTTGAGGCCAACAACTGTACTGGGTATCAATTCCAAGCTAAAAATACTTCTTTTTCTAATCTCTCTTCCGATTTTCTCTCTTTTTTCCCTCTCCTCTTTTCCAACTATACCTTTAAAGCCCTTTAAAGACCAATAACTCATTAGCACTCTTGAAAACTTTAATTAACTTTAATTAAAAGGTAACAAATAAATAAATAAAGAGCAACACCCAGAAGAAATACCAACTGCTATTTTGACTGACCTCAGAGGTTCACCTTCTGTTTAAAATTTAGGTTGATTCAGAACTACAGCTTGGAAGCATAGCAGCAAGATTACTTATGCCCTGGAAAAAAAAAAAAAGTGTACGTTTGCACTTAAATTATGAAGACCTATTTGAACTAATAAAAATAAATTCTAGAGATGCAACACGGAAGTGTGATCATCTCCAAATTAATTTGAACTTTCTCTTCCATTAATTTTATAATAGAAAAGATTTACCATTATAAAGTTAAGGGAAACAGGTACATCAGAAATGAGAAGGCAAAGCTTTAAAAACATTTTTCTTTCAAAAATATCTTTTTTATTTACTTGAACAATTCATTAACAATACAAAATAATGTCAAGCAATTTAGGAACTGTCATATATGCTGAGAAAAAAACGAACAACAAACATTTTAAAAGATTTCTTCCATCTTATATGAACTTAAATGGTACAAATAAGATAATAAATTCAGATTTTTCTATGGAATTCTAAGTTTAAAAATTACATCAGCAAGGTGAGAACAATTTGTCCCTCAAACGGTTTCATCTTCTTCCCATTAGATTAATACTTTTTTTTTTTTTTAGATTTTTTTGATGTGGACCATTTTTAAAGTCTTTATTGAATTTGTTACATTATTGCTTCTGTTGTTTTTATGTTTTGGTTTTTTGGCCATGAGGCATGTGGGATCTTAGCTCCCCAACAGGGATCAAACCTGCACCCCCTGCACTGGAAGGCAAAGTCTTAACCACTAGACCGCCAGGGAAGTCCCCAGATTAATACCCAGATTAAGACCTTTTTTAAGCTGATAGAAAGACAAATGTATTCATCTTTTTACCTTCCAAAGGTACCAGACAGCTTCTTGCTGTCCTAAAGCAAGTGACCAGCAGTCACGAAACAACAAATGAATAAACGAATGGTCTATAGGTTCTTCTTTCCCTCTGTTTACTTTTAAAGGTTAATAAGAAAGCTGTTGACCTATATACAGGAGAACCAAAAAAGCTGGTGTAAGCAGAGCTTGCTATGTTTTCCAAAGCTCTAATGGCACATCAGAGTTCAGTGCATAGATTTTTCTGTCGTAGGTTGTAAACTCATACAATGTAGGCATTATAACTAGCTCTATACAGTGCCTACTGGAGTTGCAAATAGATGTGCACACAATAAAACCACTTTAATGATGAAAATGATGTATACTGACTCCCTATCATCATTTCCAATACATAGATTTACTTTTCTAGAAATCACTCTAAGTTTCTTTTACTTACTCCTGTTTAATGGTTATCATGGCCAACGTTTTCAATTCCCCTTTTAAGTTTTCTGATTACCACTTGTCAAGTAGACTTAAGAACGCAAGCCCTGGTTCATGATGCCTGCCTATACCACACACTAGCTGTGTGAATATGGGCAAATTAACTACTCTCTAATCCTTGGTTTTCTCATCTGTAAAGTGGTGAATGTAATAAATGTCTACCTCATAGGGTTATTGTGAGGATTAAATGGGAAACATATAAAAACTTGGCACAGAAAGCTTCAATAAGTAGTGGTCATATCACCACTAAGACTTTCTCAGTATTGTTTTTGATAGCACTCAAGTTTACAACTGGGGGTGGGGACGGGTGATCAAGCCAATCCACTTCTACTCAATTCCATTTTCTTCTCTTAAAGCAATCTAAGACTTATCCAGATTTCATTTTATCTCTGGAATGTCCCTACTTCTCACAATATCATAGGTTGCAGCTTTTATTAAAACAAAACAAAAACTTCCATGTTTTCCTACGCACTAAGAGGTTTTACTTGCATATTTTCAACAGTGATCTGTATTATTTGTAGCCATTTTTCTGTTTGTTAAAACCAACCACTTCTAGTTTTACTATGCTTTCCACAGCTCTTTTCCCCCTAAAGTTTTTATAGAAGCTATTATTCAAATACAATGTTTGATACACTTAGGCTGAGAAAAATATGGAAAGGATGTGAAACTGTGAGAAACAGAGCAGAATAAAACGCATCAAAGAAGGTAACAGTAAAACTCAAGGAAGTAAGAAGTTAGAAGCTATTTAATAAAATGCTTCAATTAAATCTGCAGTTGAGAAACTTTATTTGGCTACAGAGGGTGTGCTGAACAAGGGCGTAGGTAAAACACCAAATGTTCAGTCTTTTTGGAACACAAGTTAGCATTAAAGTATTTTATCAAAATTGTTAATAATCATCCCTCTGACCCAGCAACTCCACTTCAAGGACTTAAAACCATGGATGAGCATACACACCATGTAACTCAAAAACCTGCAGCATGTCTGTAGCAGTGAACATCTGCTTTCAGTGACACTCAAAGGGCAGTAGGTGAGATAAGAGTGAACCATACAGTGGACTCCTATTCAGCCATTAAAATGAATAAGGTAGACTTTTATATGCTGACATACACTGATGTACGAACTGTATTATGAATTGTATGGTGAAAAAAATTATGTGATACAGGATGAATAATGATGCCTCTTGAAGTTCCTTTTTTTTAAAGAAGAACGCAATTTAGTATAGAAAATTCCTAAATTACCAAAAACCTCTTAAAATTGGTAAGCTCTGGAGAGGGAAAACAGAGATGAGTTAATTTTAATTTTTTATTCTCTATCTTTCTATATTCTTTGAATTATTTAACCATGAGTGTGTATTTTTCAAAATAAATCTACTATACATTTTTAAAGATACAAAGAATCAGGAAGCTGGTCATGAAAAACTTCACGTGTTTCGTCTTGGCTCAAACGAGAATCTTCTTGAGGGCAAAGGAAATGTCTTAATAGTTATTTGAATTCTCCAAAGTGCTCTGCCCATATTAAGTGGTAAAATATTTTACTCATTCACTGAAATTTATTATCAAGTAAATATATTAACATTCAACAATGAAGATGACACTCTAGTACTGCTACTCTGACTTTATAACATCAAAAATCAATTCCAATTGATTCATTCTTCCTTTAGCCTTAATTTTAAAGATTCTTAAGCTCCATTTCTCAAGTTCAGAGAAATGTGATTATTGATGAGCCAGGCTACAAGACTTTCCCTTTACAGGGTTAAATTAATTGCTATTTCCTTGGAAACAACTGGGATTTGGGAAGAACAGAAAGATCAACAACCAGGGTTTGCATCAGATTATGCACATTATCGCACAGAGCTATAAAAATCTAGTTTATGAATTTGACTAGTGTTATGGATTGAATTGTGTCCCCCTAGAAGATATGTTGAAGTCCTACCCCCACTCCCATTAACTGTGAACACGACCTTATTTGGAAATAGGGTCTTGGCAAACGTAGTCCAGTTAAGATGAGGTCATACTGGATTAAAGCGGGTCCTAATCCAGTAATGATTAGTGTTTTTAGAAGAAGAGACAAGACAGGAAGAATGCCACATGACTACAGAAGCAGAGACTGGAATAAAGTGTCTACAGCCAAGGAAAGCCAAAGATTGCTGGGAACCAACAGAAACTAGAAAGAGGCAAGGAAGGATCCTCCCCTAGAGCAGAGACAGAAGAGAGAAGAAAGAAAAGAAGAGAGAGATGTTTCTCACATCAAACACAAAGTTTAGAAACCACAAAACGCAACAATCCTCTTCTCCCCTGCCCTTTCAGTCTTACACTCCAGGTAATGGATCTCAAAGTCAAAAAGAATTCATTTGGATCAATTCACATTAGGTGGAAATGGCACTAACGAAGTTAATCTTGTAATTATTTGAAACGTAGTAACCTTTTTTGATACCTGATGTGACATGCATTTTAGTATATACTGAAATACTTTGTAGTCTGCAGCTCAAGAGAGGTAGTCAAAAAATACTGGAGAATTGAATACTTTGGTTATAGATACCAAAAAACAAGTGATAATTGAAAAATAAATTTGGAAGAAAAAAAAAAAGAAAAAGAAATGTAAAAAGCCTAAAGGAAACAACCCCCCAGTGGCGACAAGAACACTTATCTTGGTTCTAATACCATTCTCTAACAAAGGAAAGGAATCAGGGATCATTAGAGAAATAGCTGATTCTTAGAACTGGGGCAAGAAATATACAAAATGAGCCTGGAGCATCTTGTAGTGCCAGGAAGTAAGAAGATGCTCAGAAAAAGGGGGAGGGGGAAGATGGGGGCATGTCAAAGGTGCACAGTAGACAACTGAAGGAGCTACCAATGTCCAAAACTGGAACAATCTGGGCAACAAAATAAAGTAGTACTGGATTATAACACAAATTATGACATAAATATCTATTGAATCCTTACTGACATAAATAAGTTGGAGGGAAGAGACAAATCTTCCATGCGGAGGGATTCCAAATAAATTATGTAGATACTCCACCCTAAAGGAGGGAGAGCTTAACTCTCCACTCATTAAGTGTGCTTTGTGCAAAGGGACTTCCTTCCCAAAGAGTACAATATGGAAAGGAGGGAGTGGACAGAGGAGAGTAACTTCACGGTGGAGAAATTAGACAAACACTACCTCAAGCAGGTGATCAAGGTCAATATCAACATGATAAGTCATGTTCATAGTATGTAGCCTTGACAGAATGTGATGAAAAAGGCATTTTACCTCTGTGATCTTCTTCCTCAAAACCCCTAATACCAGTCTTATCATGAGAAAAACATCAGACAAATTCCAATAGCAGGTCACCCTACAATATCCCTGGCCAGTACCCCTCAAAACTGTCAAGGTCACTGTATTACTTTGCTAGGGCTGCCATTAACAAAGTCCCACAGACTGGGTAGCTCAAACCACAGAAATTTATTTCCTTATAGTTCTGGAGGCTAGAAGTCCAAGATCAAACTGTCATCAGGGTGGGTTTCATTCTGGGGCCTCTCTTCTTGGCTTGTACATGGCTGTCTCCTACCTTTGTCTTTATGTGGTCTTCCCTCTGTGTACTGCTCTTTTTTATAAGGACACCATTATAGCACACAGGGCCTACCCTAATGACCCCATTTTACTTCTTTAAAGACCCTATCTCCAAATACAGTCATATTCTGAAGCACTGAAGTTAGGTCTTCACTGTATGAATTTTCAGCCTGTCACAGTCATAGAAAACAAGCCTGAAAAACTGTCACAACCAAAGAAGACTAAGGACACATGACAATTAAATGTTACAGAGTGTTCTAAATAGAATCTTGGGCTAGAAAAAGGACATTAGGTTTAAACTTAGGAAATGTGAATAAACTATGGACTTTAAATAACAACAATGTGTCAATATTGGTCCATTCAATGTGACAAATGTACATGTACCATACTAATATATGTTAACAATAGGAAAAACTCTCTGTGGGGGGTTGGGGGGTAGTTTATATGGTAACTCTGTACTATCTGCTCAATTTTTCTGTAAATCAAAAACTGTCCTAAAAAAGTAAAGTCTATTAACAACAACAACAACAAAATTTTAACATAGAGTCTCAATCAAGACCATCTTAAAAGAAATGATTTACTGTTACCTTACCTACAGCCACGTCGTAACACCTTACAAAACACCTTCAGGGTTCTGGTTTTTGTTGCATTTGCCTTGCTGCACTCAAATCGGAAATTCCAAGTTTATTTTGTTGTTCTATGAATTAACCACCAACAACCAAAATGTGTCGAGTACCCATGATGTTCAGATGACAATAATATCCATCACAGGATAATAAAACTGAAACGTTGGAGGCTACCTCCTTCTTTCCCAAAGAGTACTTAACACATAGTATCTGTGACTTTAAAAACACGAGGATAATACAAACTAAGGAACCTAACTGTAGTTAAAAGGACACAGTTGCCCTCCGCTGCGCCTGCGGAGTCGGAGGTGCACAGCAGAGAAGGTCCAGGTCCGGGCCCCCGCCTCCTCTGCTCCCCTGCACCCCCTCCCCATAAGGGGGGTTCCCACTGCGCACGCGCAGTGCTTAACGGCCGGTCGGGAGCCCAACAATCACTCCCTTCTCTTCCTAGAGGGAACTCTCACAGTTAGAGGGAGAGATCGCGAGCACTCTCTTTAATACGAACATTTCCTTTAAACCGGGAGCAGCGCCGTGATTCACCAAGTCAGGCGGACGCCACCGCTTTAAGGGAGATAAGGTTCCAGCAGTCGCGCCAAGCAGCGTACGCAGCCTACGTGTTTAAGTTATGCTACCTTCGCCAAAGAAGCCAAGAAGGTTCTAATGACCCGGCAAGTCCCCACGCCTAATCGTTCTCCACTTACCCACTCTGATTCCGGAACACCGTGTCGCCACCGTTCCTATAATACCTCTCCAACCCTTTCGATGCTTCTACTTCTTCGCGAACAAGACAAGATGGCGCCCGATTAGTCTCACCCGGAAGTGAATAATAACATCCGTTTGTCATCTGAAGCCATACTGTCCCCCAGCCAGGTCTTTGACCACGTGACTGTACCCGGGTAACATGTTTCGACGCCATTTTTGTTATGGGCAAAACCACCTCGACTATGTAGTCAACATCATGCAAATGTCTGGACATTCCTGTACGTTACCTTTTAATGTAGCCAGCGCCATGCCCGACCCACTTTTATCTTTACAGCGGGCAGAAAGCCAAGAGTTTACGTGTTCTGTACAGAGCGCGCTCAAAATTTTTACTTTAGCAACGTGATCCTCCTTCAAGGGGAAGTATGTTCCCTTCCGAAAAGGTGGCTGAGTTCGCGGCACTCCTTTCAGACTACGGAGGGGCCCCAGGGTCAAATGAACCAACTCCGGCGGGTTGCTCGGTGCGCCCTTAGCCGTATTTCATACCGACCAGAGTCTGGCCCGAACTTCCGGAATACTCCCGACTTGGGTCTCACGGAGCGCCTCCGAGGGCTCCGCCTCCAGGGAGACCGGACGTTGGTGAAGTGACCGGTGTAGATGGTAGCTATAGCGGAGACCTTAGCTGACCCCCGCAGCGGTCACTCTTTGTTAACCTCGAAAACATAGCGCCCTCTTCCGGGGACACTTGCTCAGCTCGGCCTTACCCGGCTACTCCCGTTGTTTCGTTGCTTCCCCGGGACCTTTAGGGTAAAGTGGCGGAGATGTCCCGTTTCCGTCCTGCTGCCCCGTTCTCTCAACCACAAGATGGCCTCCCGACAGGACTTATGCAATTCAGTTCTTCGAATGGAATACTTTGATTCCATGGTGTTTTAATACGAACGACGTTCAGGTATCAAAAGTACCGATTTCCAGGCTAGAAGCTACAAAGAAAACAAAGATGTTCCGAAGATACATTGGAAAATAAATAGTGGAAATAAGTATTGGAAAGTACCTTTCTAGAGAGTAACATGAAACTTTTGCGCACCAAGTATCTAAATTGTTTCATTGGGAATTGTGCAAAAGAAATAGCAAATAACAGTAGAAATAAAATATTACGAATACATCTAGATGAATAAAGAAGATAAAGATAGACGTGAGAATAGACCCTGTTTGCATGAAATCCAGTCTTCTTGAAGAAACACTTGAAACCCAGATTCTCCTGCATCAGCGTTAGAACAAAGTCCTCAACAGCTAAAGATTCGCTGGTCCTCAAGTCCAAGTGGCCCACAAAATACAACTTCATCTTGGGAGAAACGATAACTAATTACACCTCTACCAACACAATAATGTGAGTGCATAGTATTACTGGAGGCAAAAAGAAAATTTGGTTCCTTTGACCCTTTCCCTAATTTCGCAAAAAAAAGCACACACACACACAAAAAAGGACGACACAACAGTCTAGTGCGATTTTTATTTATTTTGGGGTTTTTTTGGCCAGCCCTGCGGTTTGTGGGATCTTAGTTCCCCCAACAGGTATTGAACATGGACCCTGGGCAGTGAAAGGACGGAGTCCTAACCACTGGACCGCCAGGGAATTCCCTAGTATGATTTTTAAAATCACTTTATGGAACAAAAACTAGGACATTTACCACATATTTTCAGCGGTCGTCTCTGATTTTGCTCTGTGATCATTTTCCAAGTTTTTGCCCAGGGCCTGATTTTCAAGTTTATTTCTCTGAGAAACATTCTAATCAGAGAAACATTCTATCTTCCTTGTGAAACCTGATTGCCCTAGAGAAACTTTCATATGTTCCTACTTTCTATAATCATCTTGTATTTGTTTGCTTGTTTCCCTAGTAAAGTTGAAGCAGTTTTCTGGTAGTTTTTTGGTTTTTGTTTTTCCCATCTCTGTTCTCCAGCTGGCCAGCGTACTGCTTAGCATACAGAAAGTTCTCCGTTTGTCGAACGAGAGAATTATTAAATAACTCACGTTTGTTCCTTCTACCAGTTTAATGAGGCACTCTCAGCAATCACTGTTTGCCAGACCAGGAAATGAGTTTTACAGTCCCGTATTTTCCTTTCCCTCATTACTTTCACCTAGGATTTCCCTGTAACTTTAGGATTCGAAGGAGACATCAGGCACTTACATGTATTTCAACACCAGACTTTCTCGCAATGTATTTTTGTGTTAAAGTGTCTATTTGAGCAGCTATCGTGTACACGAGCTGCTGCAGTCTAGTCATTCTGCACCTTGATTAGAAAGTGCAGTAACAGTTGCCATCTTGCCAGTCTTTGCAATCTGCTGTCTATGACTAACAATCAGGGCGCTTCGTAAGTTAAATTTTTTATTAACTTGCCCTCGTTGCAGAGTGTTTGAAGGGGAGGATATATTCAAGTTAGTACTTTGCATTATTATGAAAACAAGTTATCCTTAAGGTAAAGTGGAAAAAAGTTAAATGAGATGTGGAAAAGAAACAGAATTAAGAAATATTCCTACTTCTTGAGATCTGAACCTTTAAGGTGTTATGACGTTCCATATCACATCCATCTTAAAATTTAAGAATAAAAATTATTTAATGGTAACTAGACTTGTGGTAGTGATCACTTTGTAGTGTATACAGATGTTGAATTATAATGCTGTGTATATGAAACTTATATAATTAAAAATTATTTAAAGCTGTGGTATATACATACCATCGAATATTATTCAGCCTTAAAAAGGAATGAAATTCTGATACATGCTACAACATGGATGAGCCTTGAAAAGATTATGCTAAGTGAAGCAAGACAGACACAAAAGGACAAATGTTGTATAATTTCACTTTTATGAGGTCCCTAGAATAGGCAAATTCATAGAGACAGATAGCAGTTGCTGTGGGTTGGAGGACGAGAGGAAGAGGGAGTTATTATTTAATGGGCACAGAATTTCTGTTTGGGATGAGGACAGGGTTCTAGAAATGGTGATATTTGTAAAACATTGTGAATGTACTTAGTGCCACTGAGTTGTACACCTAAAAATGGTTAAAACGGTAAATTTTATGTTACATCTACTTTACCACAATAGAACTACAATGGAGGATTAAAAAGTATATAAAGCTAATACGCTACAAGCAAATTATTAAAAATTACAACTCTTTTAATTCCTTTTTTTTAAAATTTTATTTATTTATTTATTTATGGCTGCGTTGGGTCTTCGTTTCTGTGCGAGGGCTTTCTCTAGTTGCGGCAAGTGGGGGCCACTCTTCATCGCGGTGCGCGGGCCTCTCACTATCGCGGCCTCTCTTGCTGCGGAGCACAGGCTCCAGACGCGCAGGCTCAGTAGTTGCGGCTCACGGGCTTAGTCGCTCCGCGGCATGTGGGATCTTCCCAGACCAAGGCTCGAACCCGTGTCCCCTGCATTGGCAGGCGGATTCTCAACCACTGTGCCACCAGGGAAGCCCTTAATTCTTAAATAATAATAATTCTTAAAACAACTGTTTAAATTCTTAATAAATTACAACTCTTTTAATTCTTACTTAAGTATCTCCTAGAAAGTAGTGAGAATATGTGTCATAATGAAATATGAGGACATACAATAATAATTCAGTTATTTAACAATGGACCATGTTAACTATTATATATAGAATGGATAAACAAGATCCTACTGTATAGCACAGGGAACCTATATTCAATATCCTGTAATAAACCATAATGAAAAAGAATTTACACAAATATATAACTGAATCACTTTGCTGTACAGCAGAAAATAAAACAACACTGTAAATCAACTATACTTCAATAAAATAAATTAAGAAAAAAACCCCAAAAAACAATGGACCAAACTGGGCTTTATGCATGTAATGACCATTTAGACCAGATTGGAGAAAGTAAGGTACACCTACTATGTTCACTGACTGGCATATTCTTACTTAAAAATCTTTTGTGATTCAAACTACTGTTTCTATACTTAAGTCACTTGTATGATGTAGTAGACATTATTAGCATTCACCAATATCTGATTCTCCACTGACTTACAGCACACAGAAGGTTTAAGCCTCCTTAAAGTTTAGGTAGTACTCAGTGAATTACTTCTGGCCAATGGGCTGTGGGTTAAGTGATGACAGTTATTTCTGGACCTAAGCTTACAAGAACTGTAAGCATTGTCACATCAACCAAGAAGTCTACAGGCAGATAAAGGGGCAGCTACAGGTTGGTATATTCTCTGTCAGCCACGATCACTGAGTTGCCTTATGGGAAACAGTGGCCAGAAAGAGCCCCAAATCAGCGGAAGACTTTGCAAGGACCACAAAATAAGTTGCTGAGATTCTGGAGACATTTGTTAATAAAGCATAAGCCTAATTTATCCTGACAAATATAGATATTGGTAACAGGAGTTGGGTGCTGTTCAAAGAACTGAAAATATGTGGCATTAGTTTAGAGGTTGGTTGGTATACATAGGAAACTAATATTGGAGGCTAGAAACAGGGACGTCACATTATGCAATGGTAAAAAATTTAATTGTCACCCCCAATAACCTGGGAGGCAGAAAATGTACCTACTGACTTTTGAGCTAGGGGAAGAAGTTGAAAAATAAGTGTGTTGGGTACTATTGGATGCACTTGGCACGGTATTATGAGAAAGAGTGGAGCTCAGAGAGGAATGGTTGATTTGTAAAAGCTGACACGAGGGAATAGAGGCAACCAGAATTTGAGCCTCACATGTTTGTGTTTTTCAACTCCAAGCAGTAGGAGATAAACTTGAGAAAGACTTTAAATGACAAAGGATCATTAAAACTCAGCCTTGCAGCAAAGATCATAACTAAGGGTGTAAACATCAGTTATTTTGGAAATTTTCAGTGGGTTAATTAAGGATGTAATTAAGGTAACCTTAATTTTTTTCTCACTTGGAAAAAAAAAAAACCTAAGGATGGAAATGTGGTTAAGAGGATAGCTCTCCCATCAAAGCTTACAGACAGAAGGTGCCTGCCATCATAAGGTCAGGAGAGAGGTAGGGAGGTAGGAAATCAAAGAAATAACAACCAACCCAAGAACTACTTGTCTCAAAAAAATGGTATGGTTACTGGCATATAAATCTGACCAGAAACAAAGAGGCCTACTAAGCTTTTAAGAGTTGTACTGGAAAAGAAACCATAAGCCTTGGCTAACAGAAATTGTGACTATTCCAAACTTTAAACAAACAAACAAACAACTTCAGCCCCCAATTATCTAGGAAAACAGATTGAAAAAAAGCTGTGCAACTTCCAAGGATGGCATATTCCTCAACAGCCATTCAGATGTAGCCAAGGAGGATAATAAAAAAAAGATTCGGGCTTCCCTGGTGGTGCAGTGGTTGAGAATCTGCCTGCCAATGCAGGGGACACGGGTTCGAGCCCTGGTCTGGGAAGATCCCACATGCCGCGGAGCAACTAGGCCTGTGAGCCACAATTACTGAGCCCGCGCGTCTGGAGCCTGTGCTCCGCAACAAGAGAGGCCGCAATAGTGAGAAGGCCCGCGCACCGCGATGGAGAGTGGCCCCCGCTTGCCACAACTAGAGAGAGCCCTCACACAGAAACGAAGACCCAACGCAGCCATAAATAAATAAATAAAAATTAAAAAAAAAAAAGATTCTTCCAAGGGGTGAAGTCTGGAGTCACAGAGAACAGTGGAGAAGGGAATTCTTAGGGAATAGAGGAAAGGTCTAACAATGAACATCCCCCATGCCCAGGGTAAGAGATTGACAGTATCTCCATTCTTCTTCCCCTTTCTGAATTAGAGTGTTTATTGTGGTTATAGTTTCACTGGTTTCACCACTGTACAGTAAGTTTGTGGAAAACAGAACATATTCTTTTGGCTCCTGGGTCTCCAGACCAGTGGGAGCAACATCCAGACCTGACATAGCACTTCCAAAGAGGCTGGTTCTGGAATGGTGGATGGTCCTTTGGGGCTGTTTCTCTTGAAAAGGGAGTCGCTGTGTTCCACGTGTAGAAAGAAGAGCTGAGTATTTGGTGACCAGAGGGTAGACTGTGACAGACTTCTAGTCCATTCTCCTTTTCTTCTGAGCCCTGGGAGACTTACTCTTTCCTACCCATCCTTCCTGGCAATTAGGCAGGGCCAAAGTGACTACTTCTGGCCACTGGGTTGTGCGTGACGCATCCAAGATGAAGAATTTAATTGCTGGTGCAAGACCTTTGGTGTTCTCCTCCCCTGCCAGTGAAGAGGCCTGGTGTTAAAATGATAGAGCCAGAAGACAATCAGCCAGGATTACAGAGTCACCAGTTGGAAAACAGTTGCTTTTGCAGATTGACCAGACTCACAGTGGATTTGGGGTGAGGAAGAAATTAACTTTTGTTGTGCTAAGCCATTGGGATGTGAAGTTATTTATTACTGCAGCATAACCCAGCCTATTCTAATACATATGGGAATGCAAACATTTTAGATATTTCTGCCTGAGTGCAACTTAAAAAAAAATGTATGAAAATGGCTTCAGGGGGTCTGTGAGCCTCTGAAATTACATACAAAAATCTGGGGCATATATTTTTCTAAGAAGATGTAAGTGCCAAGATTTCCCTTCCCAGCGTCTCTATTGCCATTAGCAGGAGTGAGGAGAGGGCCCCAGAATTAAAACCCTCCACTTCCTCCAACACTCATAGCTTCTCTTTGGGACTATCAGGACTAATATCATACACCTTTTATCCCTAGAACATCCTTCGTCCCATGGACCTTAATTCCCATATGGCTCTGTGGGTAATGTTGCTTGATTTTTCTCCATATCATTTACCATTTGAAATATCTTTTCTTTAATCTTCACTTCTTAGAATGTCTATTTCCTCACTTCTTAGAGAGATTTCTATCTCCCATGGTCAATGCTGTATCCCCAATGCCTACCACACAGCAGATATTCAATAAATATGAAAGATGGTCTACAACATTCATTATAATCTCAAAGAGCTTCATGACCTAAAAAAGGTTAAATACAAAAAGGTAGACAAAATGTTTCCTAACAAATTATCCTGCCTAAAAAACTCAAAGAAACATCTGAAAGGATGAAGACTCACCCTTGGCAGACACTGAAATCTGAATGAAAGAGGCCCATGAGATATTTTATTTGGAAATGATAAACTCCTGAAATAGGAAGGATATTTTGAATATAGCTAAGTAAGCAAATACAGTGTTTATATACAAAATATTCTGTCAATAATGTGCATTGAAAAAAACTCCAGGACCAATCTTCAAACATAAAGTAAATATGAATTTAATATTTTATGCATGTTTATACAGTAACATCAAAATAATGCTCCATAAGTTACATAGCTATTTTCCAAAAACACTGCAAAAAAAAGATAAAATGGTAGGAATGATATATAATCAATATTACTCAAAATTAAAAATATAGTCATCTATCTTTTAAATAGATTTGAATTGATGGATTTCTACATGAACCAGAACATTTTAAATATCTAAAAATAGTCTTTCTTAATGCAGCAGATAATATATAAAGAATCACTTTTATTGCACATAACATATCTGGTTTAGGCTTATTTTTTCAGGTAGCATGCAGACAAATTATGAGTATGAATTTAATAAAAGTAGGCAAGATACTATTTTATACCTCAAAAATTAGATGAAGGTGATATATTTCACAGCTTAATCATCAGGAAATTTTATTCAGATATCATATAAAATCATTGACTAAAGTCAAACATGGAAACTAAGAACTCTTAAATACATATCATAGTAAAATAGTTTTGTTGGCACATTTACAATAAGAAAACAGGTATCAACTGCTCTTAGAACTGACACCACTCTCCCTGGCCACTCAAAAAGGTGGCCTTCACATCAGTTTTAAAAACATTAAATGACAAAATCTTAAATATAAACATACATTTGGTTATGTCAAAAATATTCACATAATTGGCACATAGTCAAAAATTTATCATTTTAAACATGGAAAAACTAGGGGAACCCGAGGTTAGATATAAACCAGTTTCTAAATAAAGCTAGTTAAACTCCTGTTTTACTTCTTAAATTCATTTCGCCAAACACTATAGTAGTTGTTTTGAGGATCTGTAAACATTCTCACTGATTTGTACTGTTTCCTGAGGTCATCTGGAAGCCACTGTTACTAAAGTAGCTCACAATTTAGTACCCCTGCAAATGCGCTTTGGAAATATTCAAAATAAAAACAAAAATTTTAATGTAGATCCATGTGTAACTTAACATACTTTCTCTATTACAAAAGCTATCTTTAGGAAATTCTTAGATCTCAAAATCAAATTTATTCCATTACCAGCAGACCTGGACAAGCAAAGCATTCATAAACTTTAGGCCATAAAAAAACAGATTTCAGAATTAACTCATTTAACACAGTGGAAATGAAAATAAAAGTGTCTTAATGTCTAAAACTTACACAGGCCTCTTCATTTTAAAACATGTTAAAACAGTGTCAGCCCAGGGCCTGACCCTTAGTAGATGTTCAATAAATATATACTTAATGAATAAATGTGAAGTTAAGCATAAAAACTACTGTAGTATTTGAGTACTGAGGTAATGTTCTGAAGCTACAATGTATCACTCACTTAATGAAAAATCAGTCTTAACTGGTATTCAGAATAAAGCTTAAAAGATCTCCTAATCTGATAAATTTAGCACTAGTTCATTTCCTGGCATCCAAGGAAAAGAGGAACTAGGCACTTTCCTTGATTCTTGCCCTCACCTATCACTTACCATCTCTACTTAACTCTGTAAAGGATAAGCCAAGAGGCAACAGAAAATAATGGTCTTGTTTCTTTCCCTTCTTTCTTGCTTCCTTTCCCTCTTTCTTTCTTTCTCTTCATCTATCAATGAAATAAGAAGCAGGTGACCATCCAATGAAAAGTGCATGCCTCTTAATGGTATCTTTTCTGGGAGAAAAATGAGACAATTTAATATTTACATTTGGGGGAGGGGATGGTAATTGTCATTACCAAGACGGCTGACTTGAATAAAGAGGATTAACTAATAGTTTTCAAAAAATTTCACTGCTCTGGTACTGAAGTCTTCAATGTTAACGGATTACAATTAAAAGAAAACACTTTAAACACTGTTTACCTTTTACAGGACACAACCTGAGTTTACAGGTTAACTTATAAAGATACATTTCTCCATCATTTCACTGTTAAAAATCAAGAAAATCACTATTATTGAAATTTCAACAGCTTAAAAATACAATTTATGCAATGACATTTTTAAGCTCTGAATTTCTTATATTATTACCATCTTTAACACTAATCACAATTCCATTCATCCATATATCAAAAGGCAGCACTGGTAACCTTGATAATATTACATATACTTAAATATTAAGAAGGGTGAGAGTCTTCATTAAATATTTCCACACATTAACTACAGCCGTTATTCTTATCCTTCCTTAACAAGAGGAGGATGAACTAGGAGCAGGCACTTACCCAGCATCTGCCTGTACTATCATTCGTTAGCCCTCATGATTAGGATGCTTGAACCATGCCGTTACGTGTTTTGATTTAATAATGTAACACCAAAGTACTCAATTTTAAAAAATTTAAGCCTAAGTAATGGTAACATTTTCATGCCAAGTTTTGACAGCTTAATAATTTGTTTTCTAGGGGGGAAAAACTACCACATGTTTGCTATTAATTATTTTAAAAGAAAATCCGAAATGCCAACTTTATGCTCCATTAAAATAAAAACTAAACCTATTTGAACTTACTGATGATGCTTGCTGAAGACAAAAGGTGATCTCAAAACCCCAAAACCATGATTAATATTTACTGATCTACAGAACTAGAAAATGTATTACATTTTCCTATTAAGCATAATAAGAATAGAATTCTCTATTGTTTACAAATATGATTTGGTAATTTACATTTCAAAGGTATCCTATGGTCCCATATGGATTAACAACTTCTATTTACCAATTCTGCATGTAACAATTATCTATAAATATATTTTGACTTTGGCTAATCACTTGCAAATTATTCTCAACTCCATCATGAATAGGCTGCAAATAATACGTTGATAAAATATTTCAGTATTTTTCCAGTTCCCAAAACCTCAAAGCAATAAGCTAACCAGTATATTATTTGTAAATCCATATTACTGAAGCTACAGTGGTACCTTTTTATATGGTTGAATCATACAAAATATGACAAGGTCAGTATGCCAATTGTGTAAGTATATGTTATAGCAATGTGTCCCACACAGCAGTGTAATATACCACTGGATAGCCCTGAGATGATTTTTAGTGAAGTGCTACATGAATGAGCAATTTTTCTTTAGTTATATATTTATTTTAATGTTTATTAGAAAAAAATGTAACTAGCACATAAAATGTAGAATATGCTCAAAATAAGACTATGGTTTAAAAAGGCTAAAAAATAAGCTTAAAAATAATAAGTAAACAATGGCATAGGAGATATATATACATATATATATGAAAACAGAAAGGTGGTATTGACTCACATTTGGGAAACACTGTTTTAAGGAATGATCTGACTTAGCCAGCATCATTTCTGAATGCTTATAGTAATAAGACACATTATAAAGGAGTTTCCTCTACTACTGTAAATTCTGGGGGTTTTTTTCCAGGACAAATATGTTTTTAAAAACATGTGTTTACATTTATTTTAAGAATATAATTTTGAAAGCATTTAGTAAATTTAATTTACTTTAAAAGGATTCACCAAAATGGTAAACATGTTCAGGAGCATTTGAGGGACATGCTATTCCTACAGAAAAGACTACAAAGGCACATTGCATATAATGGTTATCGCTGCAGCATTTAAATAAAAGTGATCTAAATAATCATCACCATTAACAATTAACAAATAATTATAATATTCTTTCATAAAAAAGAAGGTACGCTTGTGCGCTAAGTGCTCTTGATTCTGGAACCACCTGCACATAAGTGTCACTAACATGGACCCACTGGCCTGCTGATTCACTATCAGGTTCTTTCAAACCTAACAAAACAAAAAGAAATATAATTTTACAATAAGTATGTTCTGACTTTACATTAATGACAACACATTTATCACAAACTCTAATGCTAGACTTTATTGCATAAGGCTGTTTCTTCTTGGGCTAAACATCTTCCAAAATGAACTCTTTCAAAGCGTTAATATTAGTATCATTTACTTTAAATATCTAGTGAAATATTAGATAGTCTTATGAATATTTATTTATTCAAGGAAAAGTGCATCTGCACTAAAAGAGAAGGAAGAAAATACACAGTCAGTTTGCCGAAGCAAATTTTCAACTCCAACTCTAGTCTGAGGACCTGGTATGTCTTTAAAAACTATTGGTATTGTTAAATAAAATGCTATTCCACTGCAATACACGATGACTTAACACCTTGAAAAACTGGGTGTCACTTCACATGACCTGAAGGGTACAGTTTTATGATATTTAAGATTATCTAGGTACTCTTAAAGGTTTTCCTCACTTAAAGTGAATCCACTTGAAGTATCCATGAAAGAACTTACCTCTTCCAGAAAAGGAAGAATGAATTCATTTGTTTTTAAGAATAAAATAAACTTAGGATGGCATACCAGGTACATTTTTCTTTCCAGTGATATGTTCCAGTAATTTCCTGGAGGGTGTTCTCACTTTCACGTAAGCGGTGTAGTGGCCTCCTCTCATGGAGCCACTATGTTCCACTACGCCATAGAGACCATACAGAACTTTATCTCCCACACTTACATTCTTTTAGACAAAGAAAAAAACTCAAATTAATTAGCAATATTTAGTGAACTCTTATTATAAGGAAAATTAAGTCAAATGCAAGTCCTACTTAAAATAAGAGCAATGCATATTAAAACTACACTGGTGTACTTTCCCACCTGTATTAGACCAGCAAAATGCAAAAGCTTGACAACATTCTCTGTTGGCTGGGCTGTGGGGAAAAGAGTGCTCTCATATGGGAACGCAAAGGGGTACACCCCTATTCAGGGATATTTCACGTTATCTAGCTAAGTTACACAGGTATTACTCTTGGATTTATCGATCCTTTTTCTAGGATTCTATCTCACAGGAACATGAGCAATATGTAAAAAGACATGTACCAGACTAGTGATTGCAGGATTATAAAAAAGGGAGGGAAGGAGGGGAAGAGAGAGAGAGAGAGAGAGGGTGGGAGGGAGATTGGAAGACATGGCCTAATAAACAATACATAGGATATTTTGAAGCATATTATTTGCAAGACAATTAAATATCTTAATAATATACTATACCTTACAAGTAGCAGAACAGAATGGTGCTAAGTCAAGCGTCAGTGGAAAATCTACATGTCTGTTTACTTTGCGAAGACTCAAGCCAGCCTCAAAAAAAAACCAAAAAAAATTTTTCTTAATGTAACAAACTTAATCTAGATCATTGCGTTTGTTAATTAAAACCAAAAGAGGAATCCTAGAAGTTTTTTCATAGATATAAAAATATGACTAATGAACAGTCCAAAACTGATATATGACTAAGTTCTCAATTAGGTTTCATAAACTGTTATTGCAAAGATCATTCATTTACATGGGTATTTTTACCACAAACAATATGAAAATAATCGCTTTCACAGTGCCTTTCAACACTTACGGGAAAATAAATTCAATGTGATAAAAGCTCAGCTACTGACACATATGCTATCATAAAAATGTACTCAGCTGAAGAGTCAGGAGTCTGGTGTTCTAGGCCTAACTCAACGACTGGTTAACCGTTGTCCTGACTCTAGACAACCTCATCTAGATCAAGGCAGAAAACGGGTATAAATGGATTAGATTAGGTCCTTTCAGTTCTAAAATTCAGTGATATTCATTCATTAAAAAGAAAAAAACCTGAACACTCAAATCATTTTAACAGTAAAAGTAAACATTACATATTATATAAATCAAAATGAATATTCATATTGTTAAGCAAGCTCTATTTCTTTCCCTATTTTTAGTTTCCAAAGGCAGGCCTTGAAAAATGTACACTTTGCATTTAAGTAATGATAAAAATTTGCTGATAGACCACCAAAGATATTGGATAAGAAACCCACAAATAGAAATAGACTCTCTTGGAATAACAAGATACTTAAATCTGAGATGTTTGGGTAGACAAAATTAACAGATGCAACCTTTTACGCAAAGCTTTCGTGACTTACTTCAACGACTAGTCTTTTTATTTGCATACTAATCACATAACTTTTACTACAGATCTGTTGCCTATTTCTTACCTTTAAAGAAAAGAAAAAAAAAAAACACTTATTTTTTGACCAAAATATAGCCACATAGCGATTTGTATTTTCAAGTAATCTTTAGAAGTCTTAACATGATATCAGACATGAAATTATGAAGTCATATGTCAGGAATAATTATTTAATCTGTATTTAATTTGTTTGCCTCCTTTCTTCTCATCAGGTGACCTCTATAAGCAGCTGATACCAGCATTGTCTGAGATCATTTCAGGCCAATGTGTCCTCCCCAGACGGTACTTTGCTATTGAGAAATTATCCCTTATTAGAAGAGAGTTCTATCAACACTATTATAATCTTTGCCAATTTGGACAGGCTAAAAAAGGAATCTCACTGTCATTTTATTTTGCATTTGTTTTGCTGGAAAGAGTGGACCTTTCTTTCATACTTTCTTGGAATTTTTACTTCTTCTATGAACTGTCAATTCATGTTCTTTACCATTTTACTATTAAAGTCTTGATATTTTTCTTATTGATCTTTAAGAACTCTTTACATATTTACAATATTAATCATTTGCCATATTTATGACAAAGAGCTCTATCTTGTTGAGATTTGCCTTTCAGTGTTGTGGATGTTTCTGATATACAACTCTAAAGTTACTACAGGGAAACAGGTTTTCAGGGACACTAAAAAACTAGAAGCAGAGACATTGCTTAGAGAATCTGACCCCTAAAATTCACAGTCCCAGAGAATGAGAACGTGGCTTTGCAGACATTACATTTAGCCTGAGAACAAGAAGGGACTGAGATATCTACAAAAATCTCCTTTTAAGGGCATGAATTCTTTCTGTAAGTTGTTCCTAAAAGGGATGCAAGTATCAAATATAAAATAACTGTGCTACATCATTCTCAGATCTGGCATGGCCCTATCTCGTTCACACAGAGTCACTGCAGATATACACCTTCTATTTCACATTCTGATGTAATGAGACTCAATACATCTGCTTCTGCTCTCCATGGCCATTTCATTTCCACTGAGTTTCTGTAATGTTGGCTATAGAAAATCAAGAACTTAATCGAATTTCCGTGGATAGGGATGGGGGTATAGAGAAAAATCTCTTCCTGCCCATCTGTGGCCCACCTGAAATGTTGCAAATATATAATCAAAGCTTTCAATCTCTTCCCTTGAGATTTCTTTCAAGGGTTTTATACTTATAAAATCTTTCACACAGAGGTCAGGTTAATAATTTTCATCAAGTTCTCTTCTAGTCTTTTGATAATTTGTTTCATACAATTAAAAAACATTTGTCTGAAAATAGTATTGATATATATGGTCTAGAAGGAAGCTCTAAATTTTTATTTCTTCAAATACCCATCTTTCCTAAGTCCTTTACTGAGTAATCTAGCCTCTTTCCCAACTGATTTGAGATTCATCCTGTATCATAACAAAAGAGCTTTAAATTATACTCAAATTTTATTTATTGACAATTCTGACCATACTGTTTTAATTATTAAAGTTTCTTCCAGAGAAACTTTAAAATCGTTTTATCAAATGCAAAAAAAAAAAAAAAAAAAGAGAGAGACAAGGCATTGAATTAAAACTATAAACAATTAGATAAAAACTTGATACATTATATTTAGGTTCTCTCCCATTAGTCCTACAAGAGTGGGGCCTGCCTTGCAGCCCTTTTTGCAACTGGTCCCGGCCAACCACACCCAGCCCAAGTACCACTCATTGGAATGAAAGCTCAGAAAGTTATGTGCACCTTGTTACTTCTCTGCTTCTAAGTGTTCTTAATAAATCTTATTTTCCATTCACACACACACGCGCGTGCTCACGCACGCACGCCACTGAGGTTCCGACCGCCTAAATCTTCAAATATTGTGAATTAAACAATCTTATTTAGAAAAGTCTTGTAAGCTATTATGGATGAAAAAGCAATAAAT
Organism: Eubalaena glacialis; assembly: GCF_028564815.1. NCBI lineage: Eukaryota > Metazoa > Chordata > Mammalia > Artiodactyla > Balaenidae > Eubalaena > Eubalaena glacialis. Next base: position 59,641,839 of record NC_083727.1, on the reverse strand, counting down.
CTTATATGACAATTTTTTTTTTTTAATATTTATTTATTTGGCTGCACCAAGTCTTTGTTGCGGCGGCACACGCGATCTTTAGTTGCAGCATGTGGGCTCTTAGTTCCCTGACCGGGGATGGAACCCAGGCCCCCTGCCTTGGGAGCATGGAGTCCTAACCACTGGACCACCAGGGAAGTCCCTCATATGACAAATTTTTAAATTCAATAAATTACTGTCTAATCCTTGACAGTAATTTACAAGACCTAGGGCTCTGCAAAACATATGATGAAAATTTGTATAGTGCTACTAAAGGGAATTTACCTGATGAAATCTTTTAAGATGGAGAATTAGGATAGCTGGAACAGCAGAAATGAGCAATTGCTTCCTGGCATTAGTATAAACCCCTCCTGCTTTCTTTTCTGCATAAAATACAAGATAACAAAGTTACTTGTAAATTTCCATCTTATACATTATCTACCCTATAATACAGTAAACATTTAAATAGAAGCATCATACCACATTTTCAAAAATGTTAAAAAAGAAATTAGACCTCTGATTACAGGGAGCCTCTACTCGTTCCCAAAACTCCACTAATATGAAAGGGAGTTTTTTTTAAGGCACACACTTATAAGGAGAAAGAATAGGGGAGGTGATACTTGCAACATAACTTTGGAAACTGGAAAGCAAATAGACCAGTAGTGACTTATGTCAATGCCCGCCAGTCAAAGAACAACAGAAACACACCTGTAGTTGAAAAAACTGGGTCATTTCTCATTGCAGTGAAAAGAGATCATGTATCATGGGAATGATGGGTCATTTCAATAAGAGGTTGTTAGAAAAGACTTGTGATAGGATTTGAATATGGCCAATTGCATATTTAACTTGGATTAATGTAAGCTGGCATTTCTTCCTCTCCCATCTAGACATTTCTTTAATTACTAATGTATTAATCATGTCTTTATTCTGATGCTTTGACATCTGGAGGCTTGCTGACACTGGAAAGGGCCTTTCCCAGATCTAGCTAATTCCTAGATACTAAACAACTTAAGTGTGCCTTTCATATGCAAACCAGCCAATCCAAAGCCCATACCCCAACCACCTCCTTTATTGAGCTCTAATAACTCTAGGCCACTATTCACCTGCCCTAATCACACCAGAGCCAGGTACCAGACAGCTAGGGACAGCCCCTATACCGCAGAGTCCACTGAAATTTTCAAAACTAGTCAATCCTAAGCCTGTCTATCCTGCCGCATCCATTCCTTCCCTTAGAAACCACAATAAAAGCTCTTGCCTGCATTTTCCCCCTTGCTCCCTCTGTCTCCTGACCAACCCTGGTGCCTCCCCTTGTGGCCCTGTGTGGCGTGGCTTAGCATGCCCCCTCCTCTTGGGAACTATAAGTAATGAACTATCTTTTCAGTGGCAATCATCTCCTTATCTGTTAGACTCATCATACCTGAATAATAAAACCTGCATTTTGAAACAACTAGTCACTAAGTAATCAGAGTGTTCTCTCCATTTAATCAAGGCTAGAGGTACACCAGAAATTCTTACTTGACAAATCCCCCTTTTCTACTTTTCTCTGGTCAACAAAACACAGTTATTATATTGCTAGCTTTAATAACATACAGTTACTTAAAATCTTCAAATTTATACCTTATGATATGACTTTACACTAGATTGATGGGATTTATGAAGAACATTAATCTCACTAGTGTTGTAATTTTAAGTTTTACAGAAATTTTTTCTGGAAAGATTTCAGATAGCTAGTTCCCTGAAATAAGATTATGTGGATTTGCATTTTCGAGGCAGAGATGGATACTTCCTGTCCTTCAATTTATTTCAACAAAAATCTACTGAAAAATTTACTCTGCCCAGTCAGTGTCTTCAGTGTTGAGGTACAAATATGATAAGACAACCCCTGCCTCCAAGCAGCTAAAGTATGCAGACAAGGTTCTTAGGCTCCTCTATGTGGGATCTATAACCCACTCATCACTTTTTATCAGATAATCCATGAATACTTTTAAAAAATTAAGCTAAATATTTACCTGCAGAACTGGTTTCCTTTGGGTACTTCTGTTTCTTTTCAGTACAGTTCTCACACAGAAGCTTGTTGTTCCCCATTAGTAATTCCATAGATGTAAACTGATAGAGACAGGACTGAATTGAACATTCTTTAGAAGTGGTTATATAGCTCTGAGAAAGGGTCTGAAAAGCATTTTGGGGGCTGTAAGACACCATATGCCTGCCCTCTGAAAAACACAAATTATTCGAAACGTTTAGTGGCTGATTTTCTCTGTCAAAATCCCTATCTCCAGTCACAGTGCTGCTCAAATGAAGTTCAGAAATAGCTTCAGCCACACCCTCATCACCACCGTCACCCTCCTTGGTGAGTGGTTCACTCTCTGAAAGAGGGCGAAAGTGTCCATTTGTGTGCACATAGTATCCACTGCTGGGTCTCAACAACAAAGTCTGCTTAGGAGCACTTTCAGACTCTGAAGCCTCACTGTCAGCATCAACACTACTTTCAGAAAGGCTGGCTTCTTGTTCACTGCTGTCGGTAGGGCTTTCAGTCAGAGTCGACTCAGTGTTCACGATGCTTGCGAACAATGAAGAGTCTCTATTCATTTCAAGGTTTTCATTTTTCTGGTATATGACAACAGCTTTATCTTCTCCAGATGACAATTTTCTTGTACGTTTTTTGCCATGAATTAGTTGATTCTGTAAGTTGATAGTGTTTTCAGAGAAAAGAATCTTGTGACCTTACTGAAAATAAATGCCAATAAGTCTTATTTAAACATTCGACAATTTCTAAAATACTATTTCTAGTACCTCTGAAATCCATTTCCTAAATCTACCCAAACTACAATCAATAGAAGATATGCTAACAAAAAGCTCTAATTTAAAAATAAACTTTTACACAAGAAACCGACAATAATGGTTACCTATTCATGGAGAGGGAACACGACTTTTGTAGAACAGTGCTATGAAGGAGGCTTTTCAAGTGTAAACCTTTGCATAATCTCTGTAGTCTTGCCCCTTAAAGGACCTTCTAACAGAGTAAGTTAAATCTGGTAATACATCAATTTGCCAAGTTAGTACAAATCATATCATGTAAAAAAGTTTTTTTTTTAATGAGGTGCAAACTCAGATTGATGTCTTTAAATGTATACGGCATAATTCATCAACCAGGTATGTCCCTAGAGAAATAATGGGTCTAGACAATGGTCATCAATGACTGATAACATTACAGAAAGAGAAACATCAAACATGATGTGCACCTCCTGATGGAAATATACACCACCACTTAAAAGTTTTTTTGCCCCAGATTAAATAAATAATCAAACTTAAACCTAATAAGGTCTCTAGCTCTAACTGCCTTAGAGAGGAAACAAAAGGAACAGAGGCACCTCTTAACAACATGCAGATGAATTACTGCATGCAAAATGAATTACCACAGCATGCAAAATGAATTACTATAACATGCAAAATGAAAAACTATTGATGTGGGAATGTGAGAGACTGCTGAAAAAAATGATAAGATTTCTTCAACAAATAAATTGCAAAGAAAAAAAAAAGGTGGGGGGCTTCCCTGGTGGCGCAGTGGTTGAGAATCTGCCTGCCAGTGCAGGGGACACGGGTTCGAGCCCTGGTCTGGGAGGATCCCGCATGCCGCGGAGCGACTGGGCCCGTGAGCCACAGTTGCTGAGCCTGCGCGTCTGGAGCCTGTGCTCCGCAACAAGAGAGGCCGCGATAGTGAGAGGCCCGCGCACCGTGATGAGGAGTGGCCCCCGCTTGCCACAACTAGGGAGAGCCCTCGCACAGAAACGAAGACCCAACACAGCCATAAATAAAATAAGTAAATAAAATTAAAAAAAGAAAAAAGAAAATGCTTCCTATTAAAAAAAAAAAAAAAAAAAAAAAAGGTGGAATCTGTGGGTTAAAAGACATTTAAAAGACATGGCAATCTATAGATCTTTTTTAGATCCTAAATTCAAATACGCTTTCAAAAGCAAAAGCAAGATAGAGAGGATTAACCAAGATGGCGGAGTAGAAGGACGTGCTCTCACTCCCTCTTGCGAGAGCACCAGAATCACAACTGGCTGCTGGACAATCATCGACAGGAAGACACTGGACTTCACCAAGGAGGATACCCCACGTCCAAGGACAGAGGAGAAGCCACAGTGAGACGGTAGGAGGGGCGCAATCAGAGTAAAATCAAATCCCATAACTGCTGGGTGGGTGACTCACAGACTGGCGAGCACTTATACCACAGAAGTCCACCCACTGGAGTGAAAGTTCTGAGCCCCACGTCAGGCTTCCCAACCTGGGGGTCTGGCAACGGGAGGAGGAATTCATAGAGAATCAGACTTTGAAGCCTAGTGGGAATTGATTGCAGGACTTCGACAGGACTGGGGGAAACAGAGAACCCACTCTTGGAGGGTGTACACAAAATAGTGTGTGCATTGGGACCCAGGGGAAGGAGCAGTGACCCTGGGGGAGACTGAACCAGACATAACTGCTGGTGTTGGGGGGTCTCCTGCAGAGGTGGGGGCTGGCTCTGTTTCACCGTGGGGACAAGGACACTGGCAGCGGAGGTTCTGGGAAGTACTCCTTGGCGTGAGCCCTCCCAGAGTCTGCCATTAGCCCCACCAAAGAGCCCGGGTAGGCTCCAGTGTTGGGTTGCCTCAGGCAAAACAACCAACAGGGAGGGAACCCAGCCCCACCCAGCAACAGTCAAGTGGATTAAAGTTTTACAGAGCTCTGACCGCCACAGCAACAGTCAGCTCTACCCACCTCCAGAGCCTCCCATCAAGCCTCTTAGATAGCCTCAACCACCAGAGGGCAGACAGCAGAAGCAAGAAAAACTACAGTCCTGCAGCCTGTGGAACAGAAACCACATTTACAGAAAGATAGACAAGATGAAAAGGCAGAGGGCTATATACCAGATGAAGGAACAAGAAAAAACCCCAGAAAAACAACTAAATGAAGTGGAGATAGGCAACCTTCCAGAAAAAGAATTCAGAATAATGATAGTGAAGATGATCCAGGACCTTGGAATAAGAATGGAGGCAAAGATTGAGAAGATGCAAGAAATGATTAACAAAGACCTAGAAGAATTAAAGAACAAACAAACAGAGATGACCAATACAATAACTGAAATGAAAACTACACTAGAAGGAATCAATAGTAGAATAACTGAGGCAGAAGAACGGATAAGTGACCTGGAAGACAGAATGGTGGAATTCACTGCTGCGGAACAGACTAAAGAAAAAAGAATGAAAAGAAATGAAGACAGCCTAAGAGACCTCTGGGACAACATTAAACGCAACAACATTCACATTATAGGGGTCCCAGAAGGAGAAGAGAGAGAGAAAGGACCAGAGAAAATATTTGAAGAGATTATAGTCGAAAACTTCCCTAACATGGGAAAGGAAATAGCCACCCAAGTCCAGGAAGCGCAGAGAGTCCCATACAGGATAAACCCAAGGAGAAGCACGCCGAGACACATAGTAATCAAAGTGGCAAAAATTAAAGACAAAGAAAAATTATTGAAAGCAGCAAGGGAAAAACGACAAATAACATACAAGGGAACTCCCATAAGGTTAACAGCTGATTTGTCAGCAGAAACTCTACAAGCCAGAAGGGAGTGGCATGATATACTTCAAGTGATGAAAGGGAAGAACCTACAACCAAGATTACTCTACCCGGCAAGGATCTCATTTAGATTTGATGGAGAAATCAAAAGCTTTACAGACAAGCAAAAGCTAAGAGAATTCAGCACCACCAAACCAGCTCTACAACAAATGTTAAAGGAACTTCTCTAAGTGGGAAACACAAGAGAAGAAAAGGACCTACAAAAACAAACCCAAAACAGTTAAGAAAATGGTCATAGGAACATACATATCGATAATTACCTTAAACGTGAATGGATTAAATGCTCCAGCCAAAAGACACAGGCTTGCTGAATGGATACAAAAACAAGACCCATATATATGCTGTCTAGAAGAGACCCACTTTAGACCTAGGGACACATACAGACTGAAAGTGAGGGGATGGAAAAAGATATTCCATGCAAATGGAAATCAAAGGAAAGCTGGAGTAGCTATACTCATATCAGATAAAATAGACTTTAAAATAAAGAATGTTACAAGAGACAAGGAAGGACACTACATAATGATCAAGGGATCAATCCAAGAAGAAGATATAACAATTATAAATATATATGCACCCAACATAGGAGCACCTCATTACATAAGGCAATTGCTAACAGCTATAAAAGAGGAAATTGATAGTAACACAATAATAGTGGGGGACTTTAACACCTCACTTACACCAATGGACAGATCATCCAAAATGAAAATAAATAAGGAAACAGAAGCTTTAAATGACACAATAGACCAGATAGATTTAATTGATATTTATAGGACATTCCATCCAAAAACAGCAGATTACACGTTCTTCTCAAGTGCGCACGGAACATTCTCCAGGATAGATCACATCTTGGGTCACAAATCAAGCCTCAGTAAATTTAAGAAAATTGAAATCATATCAAGCATCTTTTCTGACCACAACGCTATGAGATTAGAAATCAATTACAGGGGAAAAAGCATAAAAAACACAAACACATGGAGGCTAAACAATACGTTACTAAATAACCAAGAGATTACTGAAGAAATCAAAGAGGAAATCAAAAAATACCTAGAGACAAATGACAATGAAAACACGACAACCCAAAACCTATGGGATGCTGCAAAAGCAGTTCTAAGAGGGAAGTTTATAGCTATACAAGCCTACCTAAAGAAACAAGAAAAATCTCAAGTAAACAATCTAACCTTACACCTAAAGAAACTAGAGAAAGAAGAACAAACAAAACCCAAAGTTAGCAGAAGGAAAGAAATCATAAAGATGAGAGCAGAAATAAATGAAATAGAAACAAAGAAAACAATAGCAAAGATCAATAAAACTAAAAGCTGGTTCTTTGAGAAGATAAACAAAATTGATAAGCCATTAGCCAGACTCATCAAGAAAAAGAGGGAGAGGACTCAAATCAATAAAATCAGAAATGAAAAAGGAGAAGTTACAACAGACACCGCAGAAATACAAAGCATCCTAAGAGACTACTACAAGCAACTTTATGCCAATAAAATGGACCACCTGGAAGAAATGGACAAATTCTTAGAAAGGTATAAGCTTCCAAGACTGAACCAGGAAGAAGCAGAAAATATGAACAGACCAATCACAAGTAATGAATTTGAAACTGTGATTAAAAATCTTCCAACAAACAAAAGTCCAGAACCAGATGGCTTCACAGGTGAATTCTATCAAACATTTAGAGAAGAGCTAACACCCATCCTTCTCAAACTCTTCCAAAAAATTGCAGAGGAAGGAACACTCCCAAACTCATTCTATGAGGCCACCATCACCGTGATACCAAAACCAGACAAAGACACTACAAAAAAAGAAAATTACAGACCAATATCACTGATGAATATAGATGCAAAAATCCTCAACAAAATACTAGCAAACAGAATCCAACAACACATTAAAAGGATCATACACCACGATCAAGTGGGATTTATCCCAGGGATGCAAGGATTCTTCAATATACGCAAATCAATCAATGTGATACACCATATTAACAAATTGAAGAATAAAAACCATATGATCATCTCAATAGATGCAGAAAAAGCTTTTGACAAAATTCAACACCCATTTATGATAAAAACTCTCCAGAAAGTAGGCATAGAGGGAACCTACCTCAACATAATAAAGGCCATATATGACAAACCCACAGCAAACATCATTCTCAACGGTGAAAAACTGAAAGCATTTCCTCTAAGATCAGGAACGAGACAAGGATGTCCACTCTCACCACTATTATTCAACATAGTTCTGGAAGTCCTAGCCACGGCAATCAGAGAAGAAAAAGAAATAAAAGGAATACAAATTGGAAAAGAAGAAGTAAAACTGTCACTGTTTGCAGATGACATGATACTATACATAGAGAATCCTAAAACTGCCACCAGAAAACTGCTAGAGCTAATTAATCAATATGGTAAAGTTGCAGGATACAAAATTAATGCACAGAAATCTCTTGCATTCCTATACACTAATGATGAAAAATCTGAAAGAGAAATTATGGAAACACTCCCATTTACCATTGCAACAAAAAGAATAAAATACCTAGGAATAAACCTACCTAGGGAGACAAAAGATCTGTATGCAGAAAACTATAAGACACTGATGAAAGAAATTAAAGATGATACCAACAGATGGAGAGATATACCATGTTCTTGGATTGGAAGAATCAACATTGTGAAAATGACTATACTACCCAAAGCAATCTACAGATTCAATGCAATCCCTATCAAATTACCAATGGCATTTTTTACGGAGCTAGAAAAAATCATCTTAAAATTTGTATGGAGACACAAAAGACCCCGAATAGCCAAAGCAGTCTTGAGGGAAAAAAACGGAGCTGGAGGAATCAGACTCCCTGACTTCAGACTATACTACAAAGCTACAGTAATCAAGACAATATGGTACTGGCACAAAAACAGAAACATAGATCAATGGAACAAGATAGAAAGCCCAGAGATAAACCCACGCACCTATGGTCAACTAATCTATGACAAAGGAGGCAAAGATATACGATGGAGAAAAGACAGTCTCTTCAATAAGTGGTGCTGGGAAAACTGGACAGCTACATGTAAAAGAATGAAATTAGAATACTCCCTAACACCATACACAAAAATAAACTCAAAATGGATTACAGACCTAAATGTAAGACTGGACACTATAAAACTCTTAGAGGAAAACATAGGAAGAACACTCTTTGACATAAATCACAGCAAGATCTTTTTTGATCCACCTCCTAGAGTAATGGAAATAAAAGAAAAGTAAACAAATAGGACCTAATGAAACTTAAAAGCTTTTGCCCAGCAAAGGAAACCATAAACAAGACGAAAAGACAACCCTCAGAATGGGAGAAAATATTTGCAAACGAATCAACAGACAAAGGATTAATCTCCAAAATATATAAACAGCTCATGCAGCTCAATATTAAAGAAACAAACACCCCAATCCAAAAATGGGCAGAAGACCTAAATAGACATTTCTCCAAAGAAGACATACAGATGGCCAAGAAGCACATGAAAAGCTGCTCAACATCACTAATTATTAGAGAAATGCAAATCAAAACTACAATGAGGTATCACCTCACACCAGTTAGAATGGGCATCATCAGAAAATCTACAAACAACAAATGCTGGAGAGGGTGTGGAGAAAAGGGAACCCTCTTGCACTGTTGGTGGGAATGTAAATTGATACAGCCACTATGGAGAACAATATGGAGGTTCCTTAAAAAACTAAAAATAGAATTACCATATGACCCAGCAATCCCACTACTGGGCATATACCCAGAGAAAACCGTAATTCAAAAAGACACATGCACCCGAATGTTCATTGCAGCACTATTTACAATAGCCAGGTCATGGAAGCAACCTAAATGCCCATCAACAGACGAATGGATAAAGAAGTTGTGGTACATATATACAATGGAATATTACTCAGCCATAAAAAGGAACGAAATTGAGTCATTTGTTGAGACGTGGATGAATCTAGAGACTGTCATACAGAGTGAAGTAAGTCAGAAAGAGAAAAACAAATATCGTATATTAACACATGTATGTGGAACCTAGAAAAATGGTACAGATGAGCCGGTTTGCAGGGCAGAAGTTGAGACACAGATGTAGAGAACAGACATATGGACACCAAGGGGGGAAAACTGCGGTGGGGTGGGGATAGGGGTGTGCTGAATTGGGCGATTGGGATTGACATGTATACACTGATGTGTATAAAATTGATGACTAATAAGAAAAAAAAAAAAAAAAAAGCAAAAGCAAGTATTTTATGAGACAACTGCAGAAATTTTAATTATGACTAGATGTTTATGCTATTAAGAAGTTTTAAATATTTTAGGTACAGTAATGATACAATGGTTATGTCGTTAAAAAGCATCTTTTAGAGATATACATTTAAGTATATGATATATTTGGGATTTATTTCAAAATAATCTAGGATGGTGAGGAGGAAAATGTGGGATAGATACAGATAAAACATGGTTAGCTGCGAGATAACTATGATGCTGAGAAATGGGTACATGGGAGTTTATCATACTTCCTTACTTTTGTGTACTTTTGAAATTTTTTTTAATAATAAGTTTTAAAAAACTGATGTCTCACAAATGCATATACTCTTACCTTATCTTTAGATGAAGAATGCTTCTTGGTGGCTCTAGGTTGATGAGTATTTTCTATAGTAATAGTGCCACTGTATTGACCATTATCTGTGTCCTGTAAACTTCTATATTTACTCATTCTTCCCAAAAGTACAGGTTTTGAAACCTATTAGATACCACATATATAACACAAAACTTCTTTAGGAAATAAATTCTGGATATCATCTACTTTTTAAAATTTCTAATTCATTTGAAATGTAATTTCCTAAACATTAATTCTCAAAATATGAAGCATAAAGGTTTAAATTCCTTGAGAATAAGAACTATATCATAGGGGCTTCCCTGGTGGCGCAGTGGTTGAGAATCCGCCTGCCAGTGCAGGGGACATCGGTTCGAGCTCTGATCCAGGAAGATCCCACATGCCGCGGAGCAACTAAGCCCGTGCGCCACAACTAATGAGCCTGCGCTCTAGAGCCGGTGAGCCACAACTACTGAGCCCGTGTGCCACAACTACTGAAGCCCGCACACCCAGAGCCCATGCTCCACCACAAGAGAAGCCACCTCGATGAGAAGCCCGCGCACTGCAACGAAGAGTAGCCCCCACTCGCCGCAACTAGAGAAAGCCCGCGCACAGCAACTAAGACCCAACGCAGCCAAAAATAAATAAATAAATAAATTTATATATAAAAAGAAGAACTATATCATACTTTATGCATACATATACAAACTCCAATATCACGTACACTGTACAAACTCAATTACTGTATATAAAAAGTAATGACGCTCAGATATCTGATAATATACTCAACAAATGCCTAAATATATGAATTTATAAATGCCCTTCAAAAAAGACTTAAGTTTTTTTCTCCTTACCCTTTCTTCTATTATAGGAAGTGAAATATCAATAAAAGGATCTTTTACTGTGGAGATCTTAAAAAGAAAAGATATTGAGAACTTCAGTTAGAATTCTAATATAGACAATGTAGTTTTGTAAAGTCTTAAAGAAATCAAACTTCCCAGGCAACTAAAATCTTAAGTTAAAAAACGTTCCTGGAACAAACAGTAATTTAATTGGGTATAGCAACACATATTGTTAATCAAAACAAGATATCCCAAAACGTCAATAAATGCAACCCAGTTGAATTTTATAATACTGTTAATATGACTAACCTGTAATACTTAAAGTAACTTTAAAATAAACTGTGTTTAATAAAACTGATTAACTGAAGATATAAACATATTTTTGGTGAAATTATGGCCATAACATAAATAAAATATGAAATGTTAAGAAAAAGCCATGAAAAAAGCCAGAGAGCTTGACTGTGTTTTGTAGATTCTTTAGGATAATTCTGTTTTAAAAGATACTCTCTAGCTTGTGAAAAAGAAATCAACTTCTACGTTGAATATACTAAAAATTTAAGTGGGGTTTGACCATGGAACAAGGTGGGGCTTAGGGATGCTGATCCCCATCCCACCCAACCGTCAAAAATCAGAGTATAACTTTACAGTTGGTGCTCAGTATCCAGGGTTCCGCATCTGCAGATTCAACCAAATGCAGATTGTGTAGTACTGCAGTATTGATAGCATTATTGAAAAAAATTTGCGTATAAGTGGGCCCTTGCAGTTTAAACCCATGTTGTTCAAGGGTCAACCGTAATATCGTGATGACACATTCTGTGCTTCAGTATGACAGGCTAGAAGGAGATATAATATATAATCCTGATTTTATAAAACTAGAGAGAAAAGGTACTCCACAATCTGGGACAGGAAGATGGACATAAAGACTCTCTTTTACGATTAAAATCTGACAAAAGTTGAAACCTATCATACGCCACACGCTTTCAGAAATATTCCTTACCAAGCAATTGGAAACCTATAAAAATTTATACATTCTTTAAGAAGTTATTAAAGTACAGATGGCATTCAAAATGAAAATTATCACTAAATTCAAAGACGAGTCAAGTCTGCTTAAAAAAAACTCCAACAAGTCAAATAAATGTAAACTTTAAAAATAGATCAGCCTAAATTATGTTATGACATTAAATTATTTCTATTGGGATTACAATTTAGGGCAATGCATAATTATATTAACATAGTTACTCTCTTCGCATAAGTTTCTCTTTCATTTTCAATCCAAATGAGTAGCTAACACATTGGAGCATATTAAAATAGGCTAAATGAACTTCACAGGTGTGCCAAGAGGAAAAATTAGATAACACATTTACTTAAAAAAATTATACGTTATGTTTATTTTCTAGGCGTGAAGGATATATTTTTAAAAGACTTTCAAAAACTACTATGTAGTCATGTGTGACAAATAAAAATAAATGACTGCTGATGATTACATGTGAAAGAAAACAATAAAAACAATGTGACCATAATCTATTCCATGTTGAAGTGAATTCCAAAGTACCTACATTTGCACATTCTTCACACATGACCGTGCTAGTTAATTCACCAATAAAGATACGATCTATGAAGTTCATTTTCACACCTTCTCTTCCATATGCTGTAAAAATAATACTTTTAATGCAAAAAACATGTCAACCATTAACCTAACAATGTAATAGGCTTTTTTTCCATTGAATCAAAAGAAATCTGAATAAGGCAGATATCCAGGACCATATTTAATAATATATTTCACTATATGATGTTATAATGTCTTTCTCCTTTACAATTCCACAGAAAAAATGTGACTATCAACTACTGTAGTCTCAAAGAAATAGCAAACTGTTCTTAAACTTAAGAAGTAAAATAAGTAGAGTATTAACCACTATTCATAGCACACTCAACTGCTCCCACTAAACCCTTTAAAGCCTCTGTGCCTATCCTAGCAGTAGATAGAGGGATGGGAAAAGATTATGATTTAGGACTACAGATGCCAGGACCATAACTATGGAAACAACAGAGTAGTAAAGGACAAGTAAACACTGCATAGGATAAAGAACTAACATGGCAATTAATAACTCAGTTATATATGTAACTCCTGTTACATAAAAATGTTAAAATTATTCTCTTTGGGAAATATTTATAAATAAAAGAAAATTATGCTTATGATTTGCTTCAAAATAATATGCAGTTGGGGGAGAACAGATGAAACATAATACACCATGAATTGAATGTAATTTAAGCGGGGTGATGGGCTTCATTATACTATTCTCTCTAATGGAAGTTTGAAATTTTCCACAGTAAACCATAGGGAAAAACATATTAAAAAACCTATTCACTCCTCTTTCAAACTTCTCTTCTATCCTTTTTGGATCTCTACCTTCAAATCTCATGCAAACGTTTTAAATCATTTTAGAATGTTACTTGAAGCACTGAATGACAGAGCAGCCTTTTATCTGGATATATCAATAAATATTTATTAATTATGATGATAACTATTTAGAAGTTATGTTAAACTGAGATGTTTCATTAATAAAAATTGTACAAGGGATTGAAAATAGGTTAAGATTACAAAACTGGAAAGAAGTGAAGGAAAAAATGAGCAGTTATTCTAAACATGCACTAGATGGCACTATCTGAAAACAAGAGAACAAGTATACTTGAGAGTCTGTATTTTTCAAAATCTTGAACCTTCAACTGCACATAAAGTTTTGTCATATACAATCATAATGTATGTATATTTGTTTATAAATTACAGACGTGTAGTATGTACACATAATGCTACCAAAAAAAACAGATGTTAAAAAAGAGACTAAAATACAAATAATATTTTTAAACATTTTCTATAAATGATGACTACACATTACCACTAGTTACTATCTCAAGGCAGAATAAACTTTCCAGACAAGGTAAATCATTAATAACATGGGATATAAATGCACACTTAAATACTGATCACTGTAAATGATCATCTTTGATTAGTTAATCATTGTTTCTGCCTCATATTTTGGCTGATGAAGAGTCAACGTTAGGAGTAGACATGTATGCTTGATTTAATAGTACTCTTGTAAATAACGGTTTCCTTGCAGGAATTTTTGGAGCACTGAAGCATTTTGTCTAGTTAAGACTAGACAATATCCATAAATCCACCTATCTAAGCACACTTCAACTGCAAAATGATACAATATGATAAAAGTGAACTTCTAAGTGAGGTTGCTACTTTCAACAACCTTTCAAGTCTCCCATAAGATACTTCACTTAAGGGCATCAGTGTCAATCTGTATATTTGATATTAGTTTTACTTTTTAAAATTCACATGGATTCTAACATTTTCTTTCTATGACTCATTAGACTTATCTTGCAGCCACAGGAGTAAGTACACCCTACTTTTAGGGCCATTAGTTCACATAATGCTCAGTTCCTTTCCCTGCCCCAAAAAGAAACTTACAATATTTTCTTCTAGAAAAAAGTTTTAATAGTGAAAGAGTCAACATACCTTTGACTTTTTTTCTAGTTTCATCATCAGCAGTTTTAGTAGTTGGGTTGTTAAATGCTTTGAGAATGCCAGCTTGTATTCGCTATAAAACAAAGTAATAAGAATTTATTAAGAATCTATACTAGAATATATTCTTTCAAAGCATTATTTTGTGTTCCTGTAAATAGAATCTGGTTTTAGTGACAATCAACTCAAGCCTCATCCTCTTAATAAGAGGAGGACTTTCAAACAGCAAGGTACAGTGGATCTTAGTTCCCTAGTCTGTAAAATAAAATGACTGAATTTTTTAAAAAATCAAATATGTCCTTTCTTCTAATTCTAAAATTCCATTAATGAATAATGCTCTAATGCCAAATTCTCCCCCAAACAAAAGTCAAGATTCCCAAGTTTAGGTTCTCTCTTGGGTTTAAAGCATTTTCCTCAGTCGACAAAAAGCAAGCAGCCTAGTCTCATTTTGCTTATAGGTTTAGAGTAAGTTCTCCTTTTCCCTTCTCTCCCCTATCTCTCCCCGTCTCCTGCCCCCTCCCTCCCTCTCCCCCACTCTGTCCCTAAAATGATTTACTCCTTAATTAGGACAAAAAGTAACAAATAGACCACAGGAAATTTCTTACCTACGAAGAAAATCTTAATATAAATATATAAGAAGCTATTAAACTGGTCACTATGACCTCCATGTAGATTATTTTACTTATATACATAGATGACTAAAGTCCAGAATATTCTCCACAGCAAGAAGAAGAGACCAAATCTTAATTGTTGTTTTATTTGAATTTAGTTGTCAATAACAATCATGTGTTAAAGTCATTAGCAGCTCTTAGTAAATGATAAGGTTTATGGTTCCATATCTCCTGCATGTGTTTTAGGAAAGATCCAACATCACAAAAAACTCTCAGAATAAAACTATATATATTCCAAAAATAAAGACATTTAAGCTAATAAATTATCATCTTTTA
Organism: Eubalaena glacialis; assembly: GCF_028564815.1. Classification (NCBI taxonomy): domain Eukaryota; kingdom Metazoa; phylum Chordata; class Mammalia; order Artiodactyla; family Balaenidae; genus Eubalaena; species Eubalaena glacialis. The sequence continues at coordinate 59,626,280 of NC_083727.1, read as the reverse complement.
CACTAATTATGGTCCTACTTAGTGGATGAATTTAATCTTCTTTAATTCACATTTTAACAGTGGGCTGAGGGGAAAGCTTATTAATTATTCTTCAAAATATATCTTTTAAGTAAAGTCTTAATCACAGGTTTTCATATATGTGAAACCACTGTTAGACCTGGACTTCTTGGTGTGAAAATGATACATAAATCTGCTGTTAAAAAATTATTATGTCAGAGAAATTAAACCCAACTGCAGACTTCCCACAGAATAATAAAACTTTGCATATCAGAATCCAAGATACTTTCCACTGTTCAGAAGAAAATTCACAGCTTTATATATTTAAATCAGTTGAAAAGAATAGAAACAAATGAATTAAGCAGCCAACTTATAAATTTAGAAAAGGACATCGGGGCTTCCCTGGTGGCGCAGTGGTTGAGAATCTGCCTGCCAATGCAGGGGACACGGGTTCAAGCCCTGGTCTGGGAAGATCCCACATGCCACGGAGCGACTAGGCCCGTGAGCCACAATTACTGAGCCTGCGCGTCTGGAGCCTGTGCTCCGCAACAAGAGAGGTCACGACAGTGAGAGGCCCGCGCACCGCGACGAAGAGTGGCCCCCACTTGCCGCAACTAGAGAAAGCCCACGCACAGAAACGAAGACCCAACACAGCCAAAAATAAATAAATAAAGTGTAAAATTAAAAAACAAAACAAAACAAAACTCACCCCAAATCCCAACACTTAAAGAAATCACAATTCATATTTAAAAAAAAAAAAGGACATCGAACCAAACAAAAGTATAAGGAAAGAGTTAATGAAGATAAAAGTAGAAATTGAAGAGAATAAATGAATCGAAAGCTGACTCTTTGAGTAGCAGGGATGAATAAACCTACCAACTAATTTAAATCAAGATAAGGATGAAAAGCCCAACATCACACATCACGAAAAAGGGAAATCTATAACAAAATTAAAGACTTTGTAAGTAATCGTGAGAGACCACTTTGCTCAACTCTCACGCAATTACATTTGAAAATTCAGGAAAAAAGATAGATAATTTTCCAAGAAATTAAACCCAGAAGAGACAGAAAATTTTCCAGCTTTCAAAGGGAGGAAAAAAAAAGAATACTGTTAAAGTCACTGAATTAAGTACTCCCTACAAAAAGCTCCAGGTCCTAACAATTTCACAGAGGAATGTCACTAAACCCATGTTCCAGGGCACAGAGAAAGGGAAACTTCCAAATTATCTTCATGAAGCATAATATTGGTACCAGAGCTGACAGAGAGTACACACACATATCAATATGACTCAAGAAAAAAATTCTAAATAAAATATCAGCAACAGAATACAGCAGCACATTAAAAGAACAGTACAGTATGACCAAGAGGCTTTTATTCTAGTAATGCAGGGATATTAGGGAAATCTATTAATATAAGCCATCATATACACTGAGAAAAAAATTATAAGATCAAATCCCTTGATATTCCCTATTCACTACTATTATTTACCACTAATGCTTTAGTTGATGCATTTGATAGAAAAATAAATGTCAGAGGTATAAAATATAAAGGAGATAAAATTATTTGCAGATGATATGACTTTTTACTTGAAAAGCCAAAAGAACCAAATGAAATAAAAAACTACTATAATAATAATAAGAGAATTTAATATGGAGTATATAAATATAATGAAGTAAATTGCCTTCACACAAACAAAAGCCAGTTAGAAGATATAGAAGATGGACCTAGAGACTGTCATACAGAGTGAAGTAAGTCAGAAAGAAAAACAAATATCATATATTAACGCATATATGCGGAATCTAGAAAAATGGTACAGATGAACTGGTTTGCAAGGCAGAAATAGAGACACAGACGTAGAGAACAAACGTATGGACACCAAGGGGGGAAAGTGGGGGGTGTGGTGGTGGTGGTGGGATGAATTGGGAGATTGGGATTGACATGTATACACTGATGTGTATAAAATAGATAACTAATAAGAACCTGCTGTATAAAAATAAATAAATAAAATTCTAAAAGAACAAAAACAAAAAAAACAACAAAAAAGAAGATACAGAAGAAAATAACCCATTTATAATAGCAACTAAAAAGAAAATAGGAATAAACTAAACAAATGTGTAAGATCTGAATGAGGAAAACTTCGAAACACTTCTGAAAGAGACAAAAGAAAACTTGATCAAATTGAAAGACACACCGTGTTCCTGGACAGGTCCTACCATTACTAACATTTCAATTTCCCCACCTCCCCCACCCCCACCCAATTTATTCATTTAACACAATTCCAGCGAAAATGGCAATAGTATGTATGAGGTTTAGGGTTTTGTTGTGTTTTGTTTTAATGTGAGAGGTTGAAGGGAGAGATCAGTTCTAAACTAGATATGGAAAAATAAATAAGAATAGCAATGAAAACTCTGGGGAGGAGGGGAAAGTGTAGTAAGAGTTGACTGGTCCTACTAGATTTACTAAATGCATTAAAATCTTCATAATTGAAAGTATGACTCTAGTATTCAAACATATAGGCAAACAGAAACAAGGGGAAGTTGAGAAATAAACCCAAAGACATATGAAAAATTAGTATAATTAGGGTGTTCCAATTTAGTAGGAAAAGCATACTATACTGTTTGGATAGGATAGCCAAATGGGAAAAAAGGAAATATCATGGAAAAGGATAAATTTCAATGGATCAAGATTTAGATCTAAAAATTAATCATAAAGAAGAAAACGGGAAAATTCCTTTATAATCTTGGAGTGGGAATGCCTTTTTAACTATGACTCAATAGCCAGAAGCCATAAAAAAATAAAAAATTTGAAAAAGATTTTTAAATTCAAAAAAAAAATTTTAAGCTTTACATTTAAAAAAAAGCTACTGCCACATTATAAGCAAAATCAAAACACAAATGACAAACTTGGAAACGTATTCCCTTCTTAGTACACAAAAAGCTTTTAGAAATCAGAAAAGGATCAAAACCCAGTAGAAAAATGGGCAAAAAAATAACAGATGAAAAGATATTCAGCTTTGTTCAAAAAGAGAGACATGTACACTAAAATTACCCTGAGATACCATTTTCTACCTATCAGATTGGCAAAAATTTTAAAGTTTGATACAACAGTATTTTGGTGAGGTTATTGGAAAACACTCTCCATGTATGTTATGTTGCGGCTAGAGTGAAAATTGTATGCCTACAGAGGACAATTTGGTAATAGCTATCAAAATTCCACATGCATGCAATCTCATTTCTATATTCATACAGATATACTTACACACATGCAAAATAACATATACATTATTCATCATAGCATTGTTCATAAAAGCAAAAATACTGGAAACAACATATAAGTGATAATTGATAAGGAAATGGTTAGAATTGGTTAAAAAGGAATTGGTTAAAAAAAAAAAAAGGACACTTCCTATTTTCTGATATGGAAAGATTGCTACAATATCCTACCTGATAAAAAGGCAGGGGCATATATAGTAAATGCCACTTTTTGAAAAAAGAAAGGAAAAAATATGCATATATGTGTGTGTGTGTGTGTGTATATATATATATATATATATATATATATATATATATATATATATATATATATACACCACCAAATGAGAGCATAAACCAAGAAAGACAATAATGTGGTTTATAGGCAACAGCAGGGCCAACACATAAGAGAGGCAAAGGGAATTTTCAGGAGCACAGTGAGGAAGAATTCCAGAATGATGCCTACACATCTAATGTGGGAGGCAACCAATCCAGATTGCAGCAGTGACACTTAGGATATGGACGTATTGTCGACACCAAGATCTCTTCTGCCATTCTACCATGTTTTTAATCTGAGAACAGAACATACAGGGAATGAGCTGCTAATGTTATTCTCCCCTCCGTGCCCTGCTGCCTGGATCAGCAGAGGATACACATTACCCCTCAGAACTGTTCTGCTCGGGCCTATTCCTGACAGCCATGAGGTGGGCCATGATGAACTCAGAAGCAGAAAATACAATACAGAGCAGTCTCCAACCTTTTGGGATCAGAGAGCTAGTACCTGGTCTCTTCTACACCTCTGCCAATTGACTTTGACAGGCGTGGCTCAGGACACATTCATGATCTGGCCTACTGACTTCCCCAGAAAGAGCTCTTGTAAACTCTGGGAAGCCAAAGCCAGACTATGTTCCAGAGATTCTCTCATCTTTTTTGGGGGAAGCTTCATCCAATAATGGCAATAGGTTTGTGCTTGCTACCCAGTTTTATAAAACTAGACAATATATTATTTAAGCATACAGAGGTAGCTCTCAAAAACTATAAGAAAAAGCAATGGAATGATGTCTGTAAAAGTCAAAATAGTGGTTGCCTCTGATGAGGAAGAAGTATTTGAAAAAAAGAAGTAGGTACTAATAACATTCTTTTTCTTTTTTTTTTTTAACTCTGGGGGTGGTGGTAGGGAGAAGTGCTAATAATATTTATAATAATATTATGCTTTAAACTATATGTATATTGGTACACGTTCTTCTGTATGTGTGATATGTTTTACAATAAGTTTTTAACACCCTCCCCCAATAATTATGAAAGTGAGTTTTGTTTATTAACTAGCCTATGATCAGCACATTTTATTTCCTACAACTGCTCACTATTCTCTTCAAGTGTTATTTTTAAAGTTAATGCAATGTATACCTTACATATATACAAAGTAGGGTATAAAAGTGAACATACAGCCATCCATAACATGTCATACTCTCCTGAAATATACTTATATGTGAAGGAAACTGAAATAATGTGTCCCAGAAGCTATTAAATACTGAAATAATCTCCAATTCAGACTCAATAAACTTGAAAATTTATATAATTTGGATATTGTCTAAGCTAAACTTGACTTTTATACCTTGAACAGAGAACTTATTAAACTAAAATATGAAAATTAGAATGGTGTGAATTCCATGTAAGAGAAACTTTTAATGGACTTAAATGAAAGATGCCAATAAATACCCATGTTCACCTATAAATATTTAATATAACTGTAAAAAGCCTCTCCAGCCACTAAAGATAAAGCCTCTAATTCAACTTAGAAGTCTGTAAATTTATTCTACAATTTTGAACATTCAGATGACTTTCAATAGAATTTAATGAGCCTTTACCATACTCTAAAATGTAAGCTATGATATCACACTTTTAAAAAAGAGTAAAAACAATTAAGCTGTTTAAATTATTGACTTTTAAACTATTAGACTTTTGCTTTTTTATTTTATCCTAGCCACAAATTTATATTCTCTGCTCTAAACTGTTAAAGAGTTAGTTAATAGGTAGTTCATCAAGCTGCATAAAATAAATAGGCTTAGGTCCATCTCCAACCTTTCATTGTTGTGCTTTGAACCATTTAGGTTTTAAAAAAAGACTTCGGTTAGGGAGTGACTAACAACCACGGCACATTAATCATTTAGCAGTACCCATGTTCGACTAGTTCAAATCTCCATGTTAAACTTCTTTCAAAAATAATGCAAATACTCATAATTTAAGTTAGCTGAGATATTCTACCTTTAAAATAATCTTACCCAGTAATGTATTAAAGCAATATATCTTTGATAATGCAAATGTAATTATCATTAATTTAGAGATAGCTCAAATTAAAAGGAAAAAAGTGAAGAAGCATATATTTCTAAGGTAAAAAGACTGCCTATAAAAGAAGTTCTTATGGTGAATTTGATTTTATTTCACACATAAAAAATTTAGAATTTTTGCACAAATGATCCCTTTAGCTCTCTACTCAGCGAGTTATATTCCTCAACTTCAGAGTCATAAGAAAAAGACCCTAATGAAACAATATGAAAAGAGGTCAGTAGTTTTTAATCATCACTAGAAGAGTCTGGTGGCAGACATACCGCTGTAGCCTTCCTTCAATCAAAAAACACATGGCAGAGACAAACTACAACAGCTGCCCGATTAACAGCTGCGGAGTTCCCAGGCCAGACAATGCAGCTCCTGCTTGGGTACTCACTGTAACTGACTGGCACGACTGTCCTTGCTTACGAGACTGAATAGATCCACAGACTTGACATTTTAATTCTGCCACACCATCTAAAACCCTCAAATAAAGGAAGAAAGATAGGAGCTTTCAAAAACCAATGTTTCCTGCTGTACTGCCTGAGTTTTCAAGATACTGTGAATCATCATAATGCATCATTATGACAAAAGAATAATTTAATTGTAACAAAGAATGCCATCAAGTAATAAAAGTAAAACAGAAAAAAAATTATAGGGATAGATTTTATTGTTTTATTTGTAATATCAACAGAGAAAAACATTGTAAAGAGTGACTTTTAATTCCATTTACAATGATACATGACCACCATGTAGCAAATGTATCCTGCAAATCATAGGGGAAAAAAAAATTATTCTAGCAACTGATGGTTTGAATTAATCCTAAAGTAACTACTATGTCATCTGTAGGCTCAGAAGGTCAAAATGCATTTACTACTCATAACACAAAGACAGAGCATCTCTTTCCACCTTACTACCTTGTATCGACCCCTTCAATAAGAGTATCAATGTACCATAGTTATTAAATCAGAGTTAATACTTCTTTCAAATAGCGAAATAATTATGGTTAAATTTTAAATAGCAAGCTTAAAAAATGGGTTATTTATACTAGTCACTGATGACCAAGCATTAAAGTTAAACTTTAATAAGCAGTATTGGATAAAATTAGATAATTAGTTTGGAGGTCAGAAAGACTTAAGTTTGAATCTCCATTCTTGATATCAGTTTCTAGATCTAAGAAAATGTGATCAAATATTAGCTCAGGGGGATTGTGTTAATGTCCCAAAACTTAACTAATTACAAATCTCTTTACTGACTTTTTTCAAAACAAATTACAGGTAAAACATAACGCAGAATTACCCTGTCAATTTAACAGTTTATTCAAATTATAACATATTCAAAATAACTGCAAATCCCCAAGTAACTAGCTAGTATAACTCATTTAAGAGACTTTGTTTTCTTCCCAATTCAAATTCTCAAGAAATACTGTCCATTTAAAGGGTAAGCACAGGGAATTCCCTGGTGGTCCAGTGGTTAGGACTCGGTGCTTTCACTGCCAGGGGCACAGGTTTGATCCCTGGTCTGGGAACGAAGATCCAACAAGCCATGAGGCGTGGCCAACAAAAAAAAAAGGGCGCGGGGTGGGGGGTAAGCACAGACAACATATTCAACAAACATTCACTGAGCACTGCTGTGTGCAAGGCACATGGGATACCATTCCTTGAGGAGACCACAATCTAAGAGAGATGATAGACGTAAGTCTAAACAGAAGGTAGTAGGGTTCATAATCAAAATACATAAAAATAGATGGCAGAAAGGGAGTGACACCTTCAGAAGTTGAATTCAACTAATTTAATATGAAAGTCTAACAACAGCCAATTAAGGATAGGATTGTAATATACACTGTTTGGTAGCAGGAGGGTGTAATTAACTCATTCTTAAAGATAATTTACGAAAAAATATTAGAACCATAACTCTCTCTTCACTGAAAACTGGCCAGTAGGAGTAAAGAAACACTACAATGTTATGTACAATTCAAACAAAGAATTTAAAAAAAAAAAAAAAAAAAAAAGGAGGGTCCACCCTGCCTAGTAACATAGTAAACACCTACCACAAACATATCAGCACTTCATTTTCACCTGGTTGCTCTACTACCATATTAATATTTAGATTAAGAAGGGTATTCACCTTGAACAGAAAACAGGATTTCACCTGTTAGTAACAATTATGATTGGCAGGGGCTGCCCAGAGTGCTATGTTGAGAATGATTCTGAGACTGAACCCTGACTCGGTGAACTGTTATGAATGATTAGCAGGGTCTGCTATGAGAGAGAAAGGGAGGAAGTGGAGGATATGTGCTGTGTATTTGATATCTTGCATCTTTAATATCTTGTATTTTCTCTGAAAAATTGTATCCTATTTGCATAGGACCCCACCAAAAAAGGTGAATATAACTAATTTAATATTAAAGTCAACCAACAGCCAGTCAATTAAAGGACAGGATTACAATAAACCCTGTTTCGGAAATCTAACCAGTCCTTTTTTACTCAGAAACAGCCCCTGATCCAGGAGGCTGGGACCCCAATTTCCTGGTTCCTCAGTGGACTGCAATCCAACATGGGATAATGGGACTTCTCTCTTTTGGGAATTTAGAACTGGGATTCACAAGCAGCAAGCCATGGTGGTCAGGTGCTACCATTCAGACAGGGAAGCAAAGAAACTACTCTGTCCGCAGAGAGATGGGTAAAGAAAATCTATAGAGCCAGAGAAACTGGGGGAAAAAGGAGAATACTTTCCGGATTCCTGATAACCTTCCTGTCCTATATCCCCCTTTATTTGGATTATTAGATTCCCTTTTCTTTATTTAAGCTAGTATTAATTAATTTCTGTTATTTATAGCCAAAGGGCATTAACTAATAAAGGGTAACAGAGTTGTGAAAGAGTGAAAAAATAATCTTCTGGTAGAAGGGGCAAAAAAGTGGGGGGAAGAGAAGAGTAAATAGAAGTTTTTAAAAAAAATCAAATTACTCTCAACCGTACATTAAAATTTTGGTAAAAATTCCTTCAGTTTTGTACCCTCTTCTTAAAGAGAATATGTGATAAACACAAAGAAACCTGACCTTTGTTTCTTCTGTCCTCACTGCATCGAGCAGATAATGAAGAAGCTCCTGACTGTCCTGTTGTTGAAAACTTTTAAACCCAGGGGCCCTATGATTTAAAAACAAAACAGGAAAGAAAAATAGAACAATCATTTTATCAACAATATATTATTATTTAAAATCACCTTGAAATAACATATATTCAAAGATTCAATTTATTCCTTTTTCTATAAATAGAAAGACAAAATGTGATTACTGTTCCAATTAGGATGAGATCTTCAGTACACTGAGAATAATATGGCTAAACACTTATTAAGCAACTACTACACGCCAAGTACAGTACATATGTTAAGCTTCACATAATCCTGAAACAAGCTTGGAATGTACTATTTTCTTTAGCTTATATATGAGGGTTCAGGGGGACTATTTAATTTTGCAAGGTCACACAGCAGGTAAAAAAACAGTATTCAAACCCAAGCTACTGTGATCTATTATCTTCCTACCTTATATAACCAAAAGAAAAGCAAGAGATTATTTATATTAATATAAAGAACTATAAACTGTTATCTCTATGAAGGTTTTCATTTTATGAATTTGACAATCAGATTTCCTGTGTATTAATTAAATAAAAGGATAAGGGGTTATTCATGGAGAAATCAGCACAGCAAATGTTTAGCTGATTTCAGTAACTTTAAAAAGTAATATTTACTGCAATTAACTCAATGCTAAAATGAGTATTTTTGCCTTAAATGCAAACAATTACTAAATTTAAAAAGTGCTCTGAGCTAAGATGAAGAAAGAATTTTGTCAAAATAATACAAAATAGTAAGACTATCTCATGGTAGTACAAGTTTACAATGGTCTTATTATGACATATACCACATATTTCATTTGATGTACACAACAATGCTGTTAAGGAATTCATAAATACATACTCTGCCATTTTATATAAGGGACTTGAGCATCCATGGATTTTGGTATCCTCGGGGGTCCTGGGACCAATCCCCTGTGGATACCAAGGGACAACTGTAATACGAACTCCGTTTTACACTTGAGAAAACTGAAGAACAAGTTGAGTGCCACTGACATAAATCCAGGTCTTCTGATTCTTGGGTCCAGTACTTTAAGCATTATTCCTCATTATCTCATGATGAATATTCATCCTAGTAATGTACTAGTGTGAGTCCCTGGTGCTAAAACACTCTCTGAACTACTAGCAAATCTAGCCTGAAACAGGAACCATCATTTCAGTTACTCACTCTTGCTAAGAAGTAGCAAATAGCAGCATGATGTAGAGAACACTTTCACTTACTCCCTTGGGGGCTTCCCTTTCTGCGTGTGGTGGATAGTGCCCACCTCCTAGATCAGAGGTGAGGACAGAAACCAAGATGGATACAAATTCCAACCCCCTTAAGGCCTCCCCAGCTGGAATTCATAAAGGCAGAAATTGCATGACACTACACTTAGGCTGTAGGTATCAGGAAAGATCTGTGAAGTGGAAGAAGACTGGGAGGGGAAATGGGGATCCTTCAGAGAGCCTCACCAGCCAGGTGGCAGGCAGGAGGAGACAGTTTATGCCTTTCGAAGCAGACACACAGGAAGAAATAGTTCCCAAACAAAGGAGAAACTGTCTCCACCATGTCTCTACCTATAGCTCCATCTCAACCATGCACAAAGCACTTACTGCCTTCTAAACCACTGAAGAAAATTTAATAAACCTAGATTTTTTTTCTTTCTTCTTTTACTTAGGGCTGGGGAACAAATCATATGATGACTTATAGAATCTCTAATGGAGCCTATCTGAGCTACCAATAAATACCAAAAGAGACCTTCAAACTTAAAGGATAAACATAGAAAAGTCACTAAATATATGAAAAAATTCACCCTATTCAAAACAAGGGAAACTCTAAACATTCACAGGAACTGTGCCTTAGTAAAAGTGTTACTGTGGGAAAGAGTTGAGAACTTTCAGAAATCTCAAATTCTAAGAGGAAAATGTATACACACTCATAAAACAGGAACAGACTGCCAAGACAAAGAAATTTAAAACAAGAGAGACTTCATGGAGATGTGTTCTGGGTGCAGATGAATCAGTCTGTTCATAATCCAAAAACTCTCTCTGCTCCAAACATAACAAAATATAAAAAGAGAAAACAAACAAACAAAAAAGGCTTAAGTGGGATTCAATACAAAAAAATCTCACAGAACAAAAATATTAGAACACGAAATTGTAGGCAGACTAAAAAAAAGACTTGGCAGGCTCTAGGCCTGAAAGAGCTCAGCCCTGAAGTGTAAAGAAAACTAAAAGTACTTCAGACAGAGACCAGAGCCAGGATCATTGTTTAAGGATGGTTGATCTTACCAAGAGCCTGAAAGGAAGCCCTTAGGCAAGTGTTATCTAAGGCTACAACGGAACACAGACACAGCCTAGGGACCTGAACCTGAGCCAAGCCTTCTACAGACTCTTCTCCCATCTGCTAACCAGGGCAGCATGGTAACTGAATCATTAAGAGAGCTGGATCTCCAAGGCCAGCCTGGAGGGAAGGGGTGAGGCTATCATAAAATATAAAATTTTTAGGCAGAAAGAGGAGGTGGATATGAGGAAGGGAGGGGATGGGAGAAAGCAAAGGAGTCGAAGACAGGAGCGGAAAAACAAAAAATTCACTCCAAAGAAGGCTACAATCCAGTATTACAAAACACATAAAAAAACCTAATGTTAAAAACAACTGAAATGAATTTACTTAACTCCAAATAAATTTTATAGAACTGTCCCAAAGATGTTGCCATAAATATGTTGAGAATGTCCAAAAACATAAAATAAAGGCATAACTGCCAATAAAAGCCCAGATACTACAAAAGACAGAAAAAAATTTAAATAAGAACATGTAGATATAAGATAGCAAATTAAAATATTAGAAATAAGGAAATAAAACTACAGATATAAAAATACAAAAAATAGGATAAACTCTAAACTATATACAGTTGAAGGGTAAATTAGTAAATTAGAAGATAATACTGAAGAACATACCCAGAATACTATAGCATACTGAACTTTCATCTTTTTTTTTGGCTGTGCCGCCATGCAATCAGGATCTTAGTTCCCAGACCAGACCAACCAGGGACTGAACCTGTGCACCCTGCAGTGGAAGCGAGGAGTCTTAACCACTGGACTGCCAGGGAAGTCCCTGAACTTTCAACTTATCTTGAGACTTTGATGGCATCCTTAAGGTACATGACACACCACAGAATATCACAAAACTAGGAATATATTTATGTATGTAATTTCTTTATGGACAAAACCCAAAGAAAGCTCAGCACATCAATACTAGTTAGCAACATGAAGGAATAAAGGAAGCAAAAAGGTGGGCGTGAATGAGGGACTTCCCTGGTGGCACAGTGGTTAAGACTCCGAGTTCCCAATGCAGTGGGCCTGGGTTCGACCCCTGGTCCAGGAACTAGATCTCACATGCATGCCGCAACTAAGAGTTTGCATGCCACAACTAAGGAGCCCTCGAGCCTCAACTAAGGAGCCCGCCTGCAGCCACTAAGACCCAACGCAACGAAATAAATAAATAAATATTTTTTAAAGATGGGCGTGAATGAGAATGGAGACATAGAATCACTCTATAGCATCTCTGAACCTTTCAGGGAAGAGTTCATGTAAAAACTAGTGACACCTAAATAAGATCTATACCGGAGTTGATAGTACTATGTTAATGTCAATTCCCTGGTTTTGACAATGCACTGCTATCATATAAGATATTATCACTGATGGAAGCTGGACGCAGGGTACACAGGAACTCTGTACTCTTCTTGTAACTTTTTGTGAGTCTTAAAACTATTGCAAAATAAGATACTGAAGGGGAAAAAAAAGCCAGAGGAAGGCTGAAGAACTTGCTCCCAACAATTCATCACAAGTGGTCAAAGTGTCTGACAATCACCATAATAACAGAAACTTCAAGAGATTGGCTCAACTTTCAAAAATCAATCAATGTATACATACAACATGGAAGAATCTCAAAATAATTACGCCAAGTGAAAGAAGCCAGACCAAAAAAAGAGTACATGTTGTATGATTCTATTTATAGTTGACCCTTGAACAACACAAGTTTGAACAGTATGGGTCCACTCACATCCAGATTTTTTTCAGTAAATACGTACTAGAGTACTACACGATCCTCAGTTGGCTGAATCAACAAATGTGGAACCTGGGATCTGGAGGGCCGAATGACTGTAAAGTTATATGCAGATTTTTGACTTCGGGGAGGGTTGGTGCCCCAAAACCCTGTGTTGTTCAAGGGTCAACTGTATACAGAATTCTAAAAAATGCAAACTAATCTATAGTGGCAAAAAATAGGTAAGGGGTAGTCCTGGGGCGGGGCTTGGGGAAGGAGTCCAGAGAGAGGGATTACAAAGGGGCCCAAGAAAACTTTTAGGGGTGACAGATACAGTCATCATATTGACTGTGGCAGTGGTGTTACAAGTGTATAAATATGTTAAAACTTAACTGATATTACACTTTACATACATACAGTTTATTGTAAATCAAATATGTTCACTAAAGCTATTCAGAATATCCATTAATACAATTCACTATTTCAACAGGTTAAAAAATATATGATTATTTTAATAGATGCAGAAAAAGCACTCAGTAAAATTTAATACCCATTCTTTTTTCTTATAAAACAACAAACATTTATTATCTCATTTTCTCTGGGCCAGGAATCAAGGTATAGCAATACCCATTCTTGATAAGATCTCTCAGAAAAAACTAGGAATGAGAATTTCCTCAACCTGATGAAAGGCATCTATGAAAAATCTACAGCTCTTATCATTCTTATGTGTGAAAGCCTGAATGCTCTGCCCCTTATATCAGGAACAAAGCAAGGATGTCTATTACACCACTCCAACACCACACTAGAGGTCCTTGCCAGCAATATAAGGTAAGAAAAATATATAAAATGATACAGCTTGGAAAAGAAGAAATAAAATGGTCTTTGTTTACCAATGACATTATTGTCTACATAAGAAATCCCAAAGAATCTACATAAAGCTACTCTAACCAGTAAGTGAATTGAGCAAGGAAGCAACAAAAAAGGTCAATACACAAAAATCAATTGTATTTCTCTATATTAGCAATGAGCAACTAGAAATTGAAAAAAAAATTTAAGTACCAAATTACAATAACTACCATTAAAAAAACCATGAAATTCTTAATGTAAATCTAACAAAATGGGTGCAGGATTCATAGGATGAAAGCCATAAAATTTTGATGAGGAAAAATCAAGGACCTAAATAAATGAAAAGGTATCTCATAATCATGCACTGGAAGACTCAACATTGTTAAGATGTCATTTCTCTCCAAACTGATCTACACATTCAATGTAATCCCAACTGACAAACTAATTTAAAAGTCACATAAAAAAGCGAAGGACCTAGAGCAGTAACCCACCCCCCCAAAAAAAGAAAATTTGAGGACTCACACCATCCAATTCCAAGACTTAATATGAAGCTATAGTAATCAAGACAGTACAGTACTGGGGTAAGAATAGACATATAGATCAATGGAACAGAACAAAGTCCAAAAACAGACCCAACATATATGGCTTAAATCTTCACCTGACTTTTTTTTTTAATCACTTTTGTTAATATATATATATCTCTTTTTAAAGTAAATACAATAAAGCAAAAGAAAATGCAATTTAAAAATATTTTCAAATAACATTTGATCCAGTAATTCTATTTATCCCACAGACGTACTCTCATAAGTGCAATGATATACACACACACACACATATACACACATATCTATATGTAAAATCAAATAAGTTATATCCACATGTACTAATATAGAAAGATGTACAAAACACATTAAGCAAGACAAGCAAGTTGCAAACAATTTATTTTTATGTCTATGTATGCATAATCACTTTTGGATAGAATAAAGAAAACAGATAACAGTAGTCTGAATTTTTATCTATGAGCACCTATCATTTTAATAATAATTAGAAAATGTTTATAAATCTCTATAAAACCAGAAAAAAAAAAGATACAAAACAAAGTTATTTTGGGGAGAGTCAAAAACAAATTTCTAAAGTACATAATGTCCTAAAAACTTTTTAACTCTATGAGGCACCCATGTCTCTGAGACTTTTAAAGGCTTTTTTTGTTCTTCAGGTTTTGAAAAAACAGCACCTGGCAACCAAATGAAACATATAATAAACCCTCCATATTTTGGACTACATTTAAAATACCATGGCACATTACGCTAAGTGAAATAAGTCAGTTACAATAAGACAAATAGTGCATGACTCCAATTATATGAGGTACCTAGAAAGGGGGGAGGGGAAAAGAGGAGTTACTAATTAATGAACAAGTTTTAGTCAAGCAAGATGAATAAGCTCTACAGATCTGCTGTTCAACACTGTACCTACAGTCAACAATAACACATTGTACACTTGAAATTTTTTTAAGAGGGTAGATCTCATGTTCTGTTCTTTCCACAATAAACTTTTTTAAAAAAGGAAATTAACATTGGTACAATACTATGAGATAAAATAAAATGCAATAAAATATAATACAATACCATGGCATAGGTAACTAGCTTAAATTAAAATGAAATTTTAAAACCTGGAGATATACAAAAATGCAAGTTCACATTTAAAGAATTTCGTTTCTACATATTTTACTAATTGTGGACTGGACTAGTTTATGAGCTCCTGAAAGGGTCTGTTTTTAATAAATTTTAAGTTGTGTACCCCTGGATTCTAGCAACTACTTGAAACAAAGTACGATCTCAAATTTCTAAAAAGGAATAAATGAATGTCAGGTCCCTTATGACATGTGTTTATTTCTAGGCACACAAGGATTTTGTTTTTAAATATACTGCGATATCTTGGGAAATTTACTTAAATTCTGCATGCCTCAAAGCTCATCTTTAAAAATAAGAAAACTAGGTTAGATGATCTATTATAGCACTTTTAGATTTTATAATTCTATAATTTTCTCACTTTATGGTATTACATCATGGGCTTCTGAGTCAGGACAGATATCTATTTAAACCCTATTTTTGTCACCATGAAACAAGGTAAGCTACTCAACTTCTGGGGGTCTCAGTTTCCTTATATATAAAATGGGGATAAACAATCACTTCTTCAGAGTATTATGAGATATAATTTAGATAAGGCACACAGCTGCAACTAAACGAATGTTAGTTCTTTCTCTTGGTAGTCTAGGCAATAACAGCAATGTCACAGTCAGAGTCAAACTACTCATATTAAGTGATAAACACATTAGTGTTTTGTAACTCATGATTATTTGTATTAAGAATGTAGATGGGGCTTCCCTGGTGGCGCAGTGGTTGAGAGTCTGCCTGCCAATGCAGGGGACACGGGTTCGAGCCCTGGTCTGGGAAGATCCCACATGCCGCAGAGCAACTAGGCCTGTGAGCCACAACTACTGAGCCTGCGCGTCTGGAGCCTGTGCTCCGCAACAAGAGAGGCCGCGATAGTGAGAGGCCCGCGCACCGTGATGAAGAGTGGCCCCCACTTGCCACAACTAGAGAAAGCCCTTGCAAAAAAAAAAAAAAAAAAAAAAAAAAGAATGTAGATGTACCCACTTCTGACAAAGCTGATTAAAAAGAACTTTGGGAGAAAGTGGTCCTCTTTCAGTCTCCTTCATGCTGTGAAGAAACAGGAACAAGGCTGAGGTCAATGGTCCAGGGCTTGAAAGTTCCACCACTAATGGGTCCTTTAAAAACATGATCAACTCTATGTCAGAAATACATAATTTTTAAATAAAATATTTTTAAAAATCTAAGTTACACTCTGTTTAAATGATGACTAAATCACCTCAAGTGTATTAAGAAGCTTTATTCCCTCGTATATAAGATGAATATATAAAAAATGAAATTAAATGCCTTACCTTGAAAAATACAGGTATTTTCATATCCTCTGCCCTTTACTTAATAAAACTATTAGCTTAAGAGTGAAAAACCAATCTTTTGTTGCTTGTAACTGTCCCTTAATGTGCTCTCCTAAAATAAAATTACTCATCTACTTGATATTTGTACAAATTCACAAATAATCACAAATTACATTTATGAGCAAAACCCCATACTCTTCTTTTCCCCAAATATTTTACTAACAAAATAAGGAATGGGAAATTATGTCACAAATTGGTACACTATCTCCCTCTTTTGAAGGAGAGAGACATAAAGTTTGACAAAAGCAGCTACAACTGTGTGAAGGAGCAACGCTCTTTATTCTAGAATTTTTTCCCCACCAAGTTTTATCTTCTAAAATGTTATCCTTGCTAGTAACCCCTCTCCTTACAGACAATGAATAAAAAGCAGATCCCAAATACAATCCTCATACACTATAGAATGTTATCTTCTAAGACAACTATCACATATGTTGTCTCATTCATATACTCATGAAATACAAATTACATATCTATTTCATACCAACTATCCTTAAAAATCAGCCATCTAGCTAAAACCACAGAAAGGACAGGCTATAATTTTCTATAGCTTTTGAATATCATACGTGATTTCTGCAATGTTCAGTGAATTGAAAGCTACCTCAAGGGTCAAAAGTAAAATCTAAGGCAGTTTCAAAGCTCAAGCACTAAGGTGCAGTATCCCCTGCTCCCAACTTAAGTATTTTGAGACAGTTTAAAAACTTCAGAACTGAGTAAATAACCTGTTTTCAAAAGTATACTTAAATTTTGAAAACAAAAGTAAGTTTATTGATGAGAATGCAATATGGATGAATCTCACTAACATGTTGACAGAAGCCAAATGTAAAAGAGTCCATATTGTATAACTTCATTTATATATAATATTAAAACAGGCAAAACTAATCTGCCCTTTAGAAACCAGGTTAGTGGCTATCCTTGTGAGGCAGGAAGGCAGGGAATGGAAGGCAACCTGAAGGGGGCTTCTCGCTGCTGGTAATGCTCTGTTTCTTGAGAAAAATGTTGGTTAGTTTCAGTTCAGTGTATTCAGTTTGTGAAAATTCATCAGCTCTACATTTATGATGTACACTCCTCTGTGTGAATACTTTAATAAAAAGTTTTTTAAAAGTAAGCACACTGCTGCCCAGAGATAAACCCACGCACATATGGTCACCTTATTTTTGGTAAAGGAGGCAAGAATATACAGTGGAGAAAAGACAGCCTCTTCAATAAGTGGTGCTGGGAAAACTGGACAGCTACATGTAAAAGAATGAAATTAGAACACTCCCTAACACCACACACAAGAATAAACTCAAAATGGATTAAAGACCTAAATGTAAGGCCAGACACTATCAAACTCTTAGAGGAAAACATAGACAGAACACTATGACATAAATCACAGCAAGATCCTTTTTGACCCACCTCCTAGAGAAATGGAAATAAAAACAAAAATAAAATGGGACCTAATGAAACTTAAAAGCTTTTGCACAGCAAAGGAAACCATAAACAAGATGAAAAGACAACCCTTAGAATGGGAGAAAATATTTGCAAATGAAGCAACTGACAGAGGATTAATCTCCAAAATTTACAAGCAGCTCATGCAGCTCAATATCAAAAAAACAAACAACCCAATCAAAAAATGGGCAGAAGACCTAAACAGACATTTCTCCAAAGAAGATATACAGATAGCCAACAAACACATGAAAGGATACTCAACATCACTAATCATTAGAGGAATGCAAATCAAAACTGCAAGGAGGTATCACCTCACACTGGTCAGAATGGCCATCATCAAAAAATCTACAAACAATAAATGCTGGAGAGGGTGTGGAGAAAAGGGAACCCTCTTGCACTGTTGGTGGGAATGTAAATTGATACAGCCACTATGGAGAACAGTATGGAAGTTCCTTAAAAAACTAAAAATAGAACTACCATATGACCCAGCAATCCCACTACTGGGCATATACCCTGAGAAAACCATAATTCAAAAAGATACATGTACCACAATGTTCATTGCAGCTCTACTTACAAGAGCCAGGACATGGAAGCAACCTAAGTGTCCATTGACAGATGAATTCATAAAGAAGATGTGGCACATATATACAATGGAATATTACTCAGCCATAAAAAGAAACAAAATTGAGCTATTTGTAGTGAGGTGGATGGACCTAGAGTCTGTCATACAGAGTGAAATAAGTCAGAAAGAGAAAAACAAATACCGTATGCTAACACATATATATGGAATCTAAAAAAAAAAAAGGTTCTGATGAACCTAGGGACAGGACAGGAATAAAGACGCAGATGTAGAGAATGGACTTGAGGACATGGGGAAGGGGAAGGGGAAGCTCACCAAGTGAGAGAGTGGCATTGACATATATACACTACCAAATGTAAAATAGCTAGTGGGAAGCAGCTGCATAGCACAGGGAGATCAGCTCGGTGCTTTGTGACCACCTAGAGGCGTGGGGTAGGGAGGGTGGGTGGGAGACACAAGAGGGAGGAAATATGGGGATATATGTATACATATAGCTGATTCACTTTGTTATAAAGCAGAAACTGACACACCATTGTACAGCAATTGTACTCCAATAAAGATGTTAAAAAAAAAAGTAAGCACACTGCTGATATTCATATAAATATTAACAAATTGAATCCAGCAACATAGAAGAAGAAGAATACATCATAACTAACAGGGGTTTGTCCCAGGAATACAAGATAGGTTTAACATTTGAAAATCAATCAGTGTAATTTACCACATTAACAGAGAATAAAGAAGAAAAACTATATGATAATCTCAGTAGATGCTGGAAAAGCACTTGACAAAATTCAACATCCATTCATGATGAAATGCTCAGAAAACTAGGAATAGAAGGGAATGTCCTCAACCTTATAAAGAACACCTGTGAAAAACCTACAGTTAAGTTCATTCTTTTTTTTTCCGTGCAGTGTCTAGTCTTAAATCCTCTTCTCTTTTTTTAAATTGAAGTATAGTTGGTGTACAATATTACATAAGTTACAGGTGTACAATATTATTATTCATAATTTTTAAAAGTTATACACCATTTATAGTTATAAAATATTGGCTATATTCCCCATGTTGTACAATATAACCTTGTAGCTTATTTTGTACCTACTCTTTTCTTTTTTTTGGGCCTCGCCATGCGGGATCTTAGTTCCCCAACCAAGGATAGAACCCATGCCCCCTGCATTGGGAGTGCAGAGTTTTAACCACTGGACCGCCAGGGAAGTCCCTGTACCTACTCTTTATAATGAAGGACTGAGTGTTTTTCCCCTAATTTTGGGATTAAAGCAAGGATGTCTGCTCTCATCACTTCTATTCAACATGTTACTGGTGGCTCGAGCCAGCACAATAAAGTAAGGAAAAGAAAGAAAAGGCATACAGATTACGAAGGACCAAATAAAACTGGCGACTGAAAGAGTAGTGATCTACACTGATAGTCCCACAGCCTGGGTCCGCTGTATGTCCTAAAAAACTGAGACCTAAGATTGAAAATTTCCCTCTTAGAATGACACAAGCCTACAGTGATCAGCTATAATACGATTGCCATATATAGTAATTTCACAGCTCCACATGTGAAATACTTAAACCTAACATCCAATCACAGTTAATAAGAAATCTTTTCAAATGACAAGCATTAACTTCCACTTAGTTAAGTAGTCCTCACTATCTCACTACAATCTAGAAGAGGGCACTGGGCTCTAACATAAAAATTTTAAGAGGCTGAACAGGCAATGAGTTTACAGACTGCCTTTTCAACAAAAAAATACAACAATATTGTCTTTAAAAATTGCCTCCTTGGAAGAAAAATCTAAGATTACTACACTGGGCTAAGAACTTTTAGAACTCCTCTTTCTTAAGTATTTCAAAAGCCAGATCATGAGCTATACATTCACTCTCTGTTCCTCTAAAACACACACACACAAATCAATTTCTAACTGAAATCATAATTTTTAGTGTAAATGCCCTCCAGCCCAAGACCACCAGGAACACATCTGTAGTTGAATAAGGCGGGTTTATTACTTGTTCCACTGAGGGAGAACACACACAATGGGGAACCATGGAGTGTCTCTCAGAGGGTATTCAAAAGAACTGATGTAGAATTTGGGCTTTAGTTGGGTGATTTAGGGAAGTTAATCTAAGGAAAATAATCTAAGGACACAGAGGTCTGCTCTCAATTGGATGCTGTCAGAAAGTGAGGGTATTTCTACAATTGGATATCTCAATAAAAGGAGGCTAGAATGAGGATAAAGCTGTAACTAGTTAAAAAAAAAAGTCGCAGTGACTCATTTAGGCCAAAAGAGGACGTTTGGGATTTTCTAAGTGGTAGAGTTTGTGTTTAGAGAAAATTATGAAGTGGCCTTGCTCTGTCTCATTTTAACAGTCTTGGGAGTAACCTAGCTCGAGTCTGGTATTCTGTGAGATTGTTTGAATAACATGGCCTAACTGTGGGGGTCAGGCTAGCTTCTGAATGTCAAAGGCTGCCTTTTTCCCCTTTCTCATTCGTTTAAAAACCCAATATCAAATTAGGCTCCAAAAAACTTTTAGATGGTCACTATTAAAATTAAATCTACCTTTAAAGAACAAAAATGCTGTATTTAAGTAGTTGTCACCAGTAACTACAAAACAGGAATCCTAGACATTTCATTCAACAAAGGCAAAACCGTTTGTCTTTTCTAGTATGTCTGTTTGAAAGCTGACTCAACATTTTTTGTGCTGTCTGACCCATGATATGTTTGAACTATAACATACCTTAAAGCTATGACTTTAGAAGTTTTAAATCTTATCGTTTATTTTCACAAAATGCTTTTGAATTATTTTTTCAAATTCTCTGACTACCATCTCAACTGATAGTTGTGAGAAATAAGAAAGATAGGTTTTGGCAACAGGTTTTAGCAACATCACTGGCTTATCTAAACAGAGCTATTAACCAGCTAATTATACTTCTTACCAGCGGAGAGTCTGAGGAAGGAACAATCTTGAGTTTTGTACCGTGTTCTTTGATCTCATTCATCAGTTCAGTAAGAATGTAAGACTGTGCCAAATTCTGAAAGAAAACAAAAGCAACATCTTCTGATTCAGTTATAATATGCCTCTGATTTTACAGAATAAATACTCTCCCAAAGCTTCAAATGCCATCTGGCCTAGCAAAAATATTTTTAAGTTTTAGAAAATTTAATTGAATGCATTTTACATTTAATAAATGTCACTACTACTGACAGAGCCATGGTAAAATACAGAGATCTTTCAGAAGCACTGTGGAAAAAGAAGGTGTATGTATGTGTATGACAATGGCTAAAGATAGCCTAACCAATCAAAAAGAAAACAGACTTCTAGACGAACATTCAGCAGTCATGTGACAGTCCACAGGTGTGCCAATAAACACAAATTAATTAATATAAACTTTTACATTTTACAAAGCTTTCTCATGGCTCTTACCTGCATGACTGCATTAAAAAAGCAAGTATTTCCTAAATTTGTAATTCCTTTTACAGATGTTACACTGCTGTCTTTTCTTCCCTTTTTTTCACCTGTTTCACATTTTTCTTCATAAAGTTTTATGATTCTAGAAAATGCATCTAAGTTAGAGAAAACATAATGGACACGAGATTTAAAATTAAATACATATCATTTGACATAATTTAAATGTATTATTTAAAATTAAATAAGATTTTCCTCTGAATCAATGTTCCTGAAGGGCAAGAATACAAACTCAAATAAGTATCTCCTGTTTTGTATCCTACTGCTAAAGCAGTTAATTTTAATTCATCTTAATATACACATCCGTACCTCAGACCACATTGTAGAATAAATTTCAGATGAATTTAAAAATAAAATATTTTAAAATGAAGTTAAAAAAAAAAAAGTAGGAAAGACCAGATCTTGGTTTCTAAACACCATTCCCACTAAAAGGAATGAAGACCCCTTGAAGGAAAGGCTGATTCTAAACCTGGGGCAGCAAAAGAGGCAAATGAGCCTATAACATTTTTGTTATGCCAGAAAATAAGGAAGTGCTCAAAAAAAAAAAATGGTATGTCAAAACACACAGGCGTCATTTTAAACAGGTTCCCAGTGGTCCAATCTGGAACAATTTGAATATCAAAATAAAGAAGGGTACTGATAAATTATTATTCACTGAACAAAATGAGAATGAGTCTGACCTGATAATAGATTTTTAAATGAGGATAAAAGAAAAAACTTTTCCTTACAAGAGAATGCCAACTAATAAAAAGAAGATCTTCCTGGACCAGGGCTCGAACCCATGTCCCCTGCATTGGCAGGTGGATTCTTAACCACTGCGCCACCAGGGAAGCACTCATATGGTTTTCATAAGGATTAAATGAGCTAAATTTTTTTTAAATAAATTTATTTATTTATTTTTTAATTTTTGGCTGCATTGGGTCTTCGTTGCTGCATGCAGGCTTTCTCTAGTTGCGGCGAGCGGGGGCTACTCTTCGTTGCAGTGTGTGGGCTTCTCATTGCCGTGGCTTCTCTTCTTGCGGAGCATGGGCTCTAGGTGCACGGGCTTCAGTAGTTTTGGCACGTGGATTCAGTAGTTGTGGCTCGCAGGCTCTAGAGCACAGGCTCAGTAGTTGTGGCGCACAGGCTTAGCTGCTCTGAGGCATGTGGGATCTTCCCGGACCAGGGCTCAAACCTGTGTCCCCTGCATTGGCAGGTGGTTTCTTAACCATTGTGCCACCAGGGAAGCCCCAAATGAGTTAAATTTGCTTTGCAAAGCACCTGGCATGCTAAGCACTATTTAAGATTGTGAAAAACAGCCCAGAGAGGCCCCCGAAATTGTTATTTGTGCCAAAAACCGTATCTTCATGAACAATCCTTCATGTCCCCTGTTTATCTGCTCTCACTTTTTTCTCTTTAATCATTTCCTATATTTTCTGGGGGTGTTCTCCTCAAGTTTATCTCATTTCTAACTGGATTTTCTGAATTGCTAATATGAGTTTTTTGCCTTTTGCATTGACTTTGTGGTTTTCATGATCCTGGCTTTTCTTTCTGACACGTGGAAACCTCTCATTGAGAGAAATAAATTGGTGGTTTCTCAGATGTTTCTTTCATCAAGCAAATCTATTACAAGGAAAAAAATTTTCTTTCAACTCATAACTTTTATCCTGTGATGCAATAGTTTATCATAAACTCTATTACCTGTTTTCCCCCTTTATTCCTGTTTGTTTATGCTTTAAACATTATTGGTTGTTACTGGATATCTGCTGTCTAGATAATGAAGAGCTGTTTTTAACGTCCAACCCTAGAATTCTGAGTTAACATAGAAAAGAACTAGCAAAATAGATCTCTTCTCCTGTCCTCCAGATATTAAAATAAGTGATAAAAATTAAACCCCATTACAGAGCTTGGGGACAAAGGCTGGTACAATCCATGGAGAAGGTCACTGAGGTGCAGAGTCCAGGCACAGAAAAAAGGAAAAGCAGGAAAAGGCCAGACAGTATCCAGACCTACAAGGGAATGTAAAAGCAAATGAAAAAAGCCAGCCAGTGCGTAAGAAGCACTACACAAACAAGAGGAAGCCCCATACAGATCCTGGCTGGGCTTGCAAATGAGAGCAATCCACCTCTTAATTATAGCTGAGATTCTAACTGAAGTCCAGAATTAGCCGGTTTCAGGCTCACATTATAGCTGTTGCCACGAGATGGTTTCACAGTGATTTTTAAGAGATTTAAGATGAAAGAGTAATTAAATCCAAGCAGTGCTCCATCTTTTGGGGCAAGGCTGTTACTCTGATTTTACGTTAACAAAACTCAGTTTCCTACAGGTTAAATGATTTGCCCAAAGTTATAATGATAATCTTTCGATTATAAATCCATTGTCATTTTGCCAGGTTAATTTCTCTTCAGTGATTTATGCACAATGAGAAGAATTACAAAAACTAGCAGGAAAGATTCTTACAGATTTGAGTATATGCAACCACAAACATATATGCCTTCTCAAAAGTATTTCCTTTCGTTAACATCCTTAATAAATGTTGCCATAATATTTTTTAGCTTATTAATATGAAAACAGAGTGGCTGGGGAAAATAAACTATATAGATTATATTAACTATATATAAATATATAATATATATCATAAATATATATTTATTATTCACTTGGGAAAATACTTCCAGAAATAAATTATACTTTAATCTTTTAAGACCAAATAGCATTTTTTAAACCATAACATGCAAATGATTTATGTATCTGTGTACCACATTTACCCATCAGTTTTCAAAACATCTGGGATAGCATCCTAAAGTAAACAATGTTCATAAGACCATCTGGTCAAAACTGCAGGCAAAAAAAGCATAAGCATATGGAAAAACAGATTTTACCCTTCCCTTCAGCAGTAAGGGATGACAAATGTCAAACCTAGATATATCCACGCTTCACTGTGCGATGCTTTTCAGCACCACCTGGCTCTCCATGCATATAGCCACCAAATATGGACAGCACTGCCAGAAAGAACATATCCACGGGGCAATGGCAATAAAAATAGTTTATTTCATGGTTAAATAGCCACTTCACACAAGTGGCAAGAGTCTGTTTGTTGACTTTTACATGTATTAAGTCTGTGAGAACATGCTCAAAATTAATTATGCTATTAGACTTGAATATTAAATAGATCAGATAATATAACTAGAAAATAGAATGACATTTTCTAAGAACTATTTATATGTATCTTAAAATGCAAGTTTTTCATTTTATTAATACCAAGTAGCATGTTTATAAAATGTAACAACTCAAATAAAATTGATTTATCAAATGTCCACTGTGGGGCTTCCCTGGTGGCGCAGTGGTTGAGAATCTGCCTGCCAATGCAGGGGACACGGGTTCGAGCCCTGGTCTGGGAAGATCCCACATGCCGCGGAGCAACTAGGCCCGTGAGCCACAACTACTGAGCCTGCGCGTCTGGAGCCTGTGCTCTGCAACAAGAGAGGCCGCGATAATGAGAGGCCCACGCACCGTGATGAAGAGTGGCCCCCACTTGCCGCAACTAGAGAAAGCCCTCGCACAGAAACGAAGACCCAACACAGCCATAAATAAATAAATAAATAAAGATACATGAAATTGCTTAAAAAAAAAAAAAAAGCACAATATTAAAAAAAAAAATGTCCACTGTATACCAGGTACTATATGAACCACTATCTGTAATTATTTATAATTAATTGCCTATGATTTATGACTAGAGTATAAGGACATATAGTGAACAGCATAGAGACATTAAGCCTTAAATTCATGATAACACTTTGGTAAAACTTTCAGAAACTAAGTATTTATGTACATTTGCTCACTAAGAAACTGTCAGCTGAGAATTTAAGATTCTAGTTTAAAACAAGCATGTTTGAATCAGTCTCTCAATTATTTGACCTACAAACAGGTATGCGTTTTAATAAAATGCAATTTATTACTTCCAGTGAAGAATAATTATTGATCATTTTGTCTTTAGAGACAACTAAGCTTTCTCAATATGGCAGTGATTTTAGATCATATTCACTTTAAGAACTCTTCCTTTACAAACACAGAATGAATGCACTAAGGACTGAACTTCAAGATGTTTTGAAGTATGATATAATTAAAAGGACAAAGCTGCTACAGCAATAACCAAAAAGATAAACTATACAAAATTTTGATCATTTGTTTTGTTTTCCTCAAGTTTTACCTGAACCCATGAAATGCCCATAATTAAAAAGAATCTTCACAGAATTTCGGGGTTAGAAGGTTATCAATAATATATATCACATATATAAATATTATATATGTAAGATATATTTATAATAAAATATATAAACATATATATCATTATCTCACCTTACTTATCTCCTTTATATTACCAACACTGTCGTCAGGTATTGCACTTATGTAATAAAATAACATAGACCCCAGAATGCAAAGAACATTAAGAGGAAACTTCAGGCATTCTAGATAAATTTTTTATGGGTCTTTTATATCTCTGTAGTTTACCTTTAAGCCTATAATCTGAGTACCCAAAGAATAGTTGGTTAATTGAGTAGACCTGATGGGCTTTGTACATAACTCAAGTCTTATAAGACAGAAAACTCGCTGAAGCACCAGCAAAGCCAAAATAGAGAAAAAAAACACTGTTTCCACACTTGGCTAAGACTAAGCCTATCTAAAAAGTAACCTTAAGTACCTCAAATTTCTCTACCATAAAAACGACTCCAACACAAAGATCCTCTAATTATTTTTTTAAACCAAGTTTAAAGATATTAAATTATAAATTTTAAAAAACCCTGAATGGGGCTTCCCTGGTGGCGCAGTGGTTGAGAATCCGCCTGCCAATGCAGGGGACACGGGTTCGAGCCCTAGTCTGGGAAGATCCCACATGCCGCAGAGCAACTAGGCCCGTGAGCCACAACTACTGAGCCTGCGCGTCTGGAGCCTGCGCGTCTGGAGCCTGTGCTCCGCAACAAGAGAGGCCGCAATAGTGAGAGGCCCGCGCACCGCGAAGAGTGGCCCCCACTTGCCGCAACTAGAGAAAGCCCTCGCACAGAAACGAAGACCCAACACAGCCAAAAATAAATAAATAAATAAATAAATTTTTTAAAAAACCCTGAATGTACCAGAAAACTGTGGGTGAATATCTTTATAAACGTGGAGTACAAAAGACTTTCAAAGCATGACCCCAAAGGCTAAAAAACCATTACAGAAAAGACTGATGGACTTGGCAACAATGACACTAAAAACTTCATTACTGCCCCCCCAAAACCAAACCAAAAAACCTAAAAACTATAAACACAGTTAAACGTGGAAAAACAAGTATTCTTGTCAACTATACCCTTTGTATAATCTTTCTGGAGGGCAGCTAAACAACAGTAATCAAAATTTAAGATGTGTTTATAAATTGGCCAGAAATTCCAAAAAATTTAACCTACAGAAACAGAAGAATAAGTACACAGAGATGCAGCTTTGCTCATCTTGGAGAAAACAGAAAACAACCAATAGTGGATCTGTTGCCAAGTAATATTAAATGTCTCTCTTTTCTCAAAGGTATAAATATTTGTGAATTGCCTTGGTTAAACCAGAAACGGAACACTGGTGCATCCCAAGTTTCTCATAGGCACGGGGAAAGCAAACTTATTTTGCAATTTGCTTATTTAAAGAAAAAGTCTGAGAGCACCATCTCCTCTGATAACTTTCCCCACTGTAAAGATGATGATCAAACGAAGGCACACAGCTAGTTGTAGGGAGTAGATTTAAACCCAGGTAGTCTGGGTTCAGAATCCACACACTTAACCATTATGATCTGCTATCTGTCTGTATAACAATGGACAATAAGGTTAGTAAGTGTGACAAGTTAAGACACTACTGAAATGCTAGTAGTGATATGAAAGAAAAGACCACTTCTTTTAAGCAAAAGCTGGATGTAATCAATTGCTGGATGTCTTTGGTGTGTGAATTTATAGTTTCATTAAAGCTTATAGTAGCCCTTCTCAAAGGGTTCCTCAAAAAAATTTAAGCCCTAATGCCATAGGTACCCACTGTATCCAATTAACTTCTCCCTATATATATCCACAAATTAGTGCCATTTTGGGGAGAACTGAGAAAACAGTCATTCAAGTAACTCTTGTGTTCTGTAGTTCGGATGAGGAACCCCAGATTTACATCCCTACAGGTAAAACAAATTGTTTTTGAAGTGTTCAACATTTTTTGTCCCTAACCCCTTTTATATATGGAAATAACTATTTTTAGTACTTATTTATGAAAATGCAAATTTCTTAGGCATATGGACTGTCACTTTATACTAGAACAAAATGTATTACTTTATAAAGAAAAGTCAAAGTATTACATTACAGTCGAATTGTTACTGTAAACGGGTACAATATTATTTATTCTCAGATACATTATTTCAGATCCCAAATGTACCATACTTTCTTATTACAAAAAGATACAGCAAACTTATACTTAATAAAACCAAAAGAACCAACATAACATGTTTTTTTATACCAAGAGCATAAGCTTAATGAATTTAACAGAATATAATATTTTATGCTCTCTTTAAGTTCTTTGAAAATGGCATCCCACCAGTATTAAAAATATGGGCCAAATTTATTGTTTTAGAAAAGAATGTGGGACTATCTATCATCTGTCTAGTTCACACATAGCAAACCAATATTCAATGATATAATTTCAACAGGAATTCCCGTACTCTGTAAGTGTTTGTAGAACACTTACATGACATTTACTAGACTACCAAAGTGAGAAATAAGCCCTTCAGAGAATATCGGCCCACTTTTAACAATACATATTTCTGGGTGGGTCTCACAAGAAAGTTTTCTTGCTCTTTTTCAATCTTGTGTTATATGACCTTTTCATTATATGGGGATTTTATGTGTTGTTTTTAGTTTTCTGGTATATGTTTGAGGGGGAGAGTGTGGAGAGATTATTCTTTTTAAAGCAAATCCTAGCATCAGATGTGGGATCTACACAGCTGTAAGCATTCTTCTGGGAACCAGCACTGGGATTCCCTCAACTGCTTAATGCAATTACCTAAACCAGTCATGTAGTATTAATGTAATTTGCCCATTTCTACAGCTGAAAAGAAGTTTAATCTTTAAAGAGTAAAAAGGAAAAACTTGCTATCCCACTACTTGTCTACTTTGGAACCAAATAAGAATTACCTCATACGTTTGTTCTCAAAATTCCACTAACTCCTAGTTAACCATTAGCCTTAGAAATCTTTATTTGGTCATATAATAAATTGATATTGACATATGAATGGGCAGGTATACATATTAAGGCATTCCTATATATCTCCATAGTACAGTAAGTGATCTTTCTAAAATACAAAACTGATCATCCACTTCTCCTCTTAGAACCTGTAAGTGGCTCTTCATTGCCTCCAGGATAAACTCTAAACTTACAAGGCCCTTCAATAGCTGTTTCTACTTACCTCCAGAGTCTCACCTCTCACCACGCCCCCATCATCACAAAACTCAACCTTGCAGCTCTATACAATCCCCTGAACGTATCAGGCTCCCTCATCAACGAGCTATCTCCCCTGCCTGGAGCACACACCCCTTCCCTCTCTGCCTACCTAACATCTAGCTATCCTTCAGATCCCAGCTTAGAAATCTCTTCCTGTACATAAAAGTTTCCTGGATCCTCTCGTCCAGACTAGATACCACTCCAAAGTGTCCTCACAGTCCACTGTACTGGCTCCTCACGGTACTATTTAAACAGCAGTTATAATTGTGATTTGTCAATATCCCTCACTAACCAAAAGATCAATAATGGCAGGAACTGAGAAACAGATCTGTCTCATTCACCACTGTATCTCCAATATCTAGCACAGTGTCTGGCACAAGGTAGAAACTCAAGTATATTAATAGACTGAATGAATAAATAAAATAATTTGATAATATTCAGGGGTGTTTTGGTAGAAAATGCAAAGCATATCTACTTCCTCAGTAAAAACTGCTCACATGCTAGTTCAGTTCAATTCGGCAGTATTTACTACCTAGTCATATGAGAATCAAAAAGAATATAAGCCAGGGTACAATCCTCAAGGCATGTACAGTTTTATAAACAAGACACAGATACATATGAAAGCTGAACACCACAAAATCAAGTGTTAAGATTCTAAAGTATGCTACATAGAAGAAGAGATAAAACAAAGGATTGGGAAAGTGTCACTGAAGTAGGATCTGAGCTGAGCCTTAGGGCAAGAAAGACTGAAGACAGAAACTATAAAGACAGAAATGTGCTAGTTTAGCAGTTCTCAAAGTGTATCTGAAGACAACCCCCCTCTTTTGGGTGTCCATAAGCTCCAAGGTATTTTCATAATAAGCCCAAGATGTTATTTGGTTTTCTTACTTTCATTCATTCTCAATTATACAATGCAGTTTTACAGAGGCTACAGGCCATGTGATATCAGAACAGACTGAATGCAGAAGTAGATATGAGAATCCAGCTGTTTCTATTAAGCCAGACATTCAAGAGATTTGGAAAAATGTAAAACAATGCCACTCATTAGGTTTGTGTTGTTTTGGAAACCGTTATCTTTTCTAAAAATATGTTATTTGTGTTAACATGTAATGGAATTACAGCTATTTTTCAGTAAATTAATAAATATTCTAATTTTTTAGATTTAATTTCTAATATGATAAATATTAATAGATCTACCCTACCTAACCAAAGCTCTTTAAGTCCTCAATAATTTTTTAAGAGTCTAAAGGGCTACTGGGAACAAAAGTTGAGATTCACTGAGCAGAGAAGCTGAATTAGATGTATCAGACATGAAATTAGCCCAGGCATCGTATAACTTAAAAACATGTTTAAGGTACAGGTACAGGCTTTCCTCTCAGTAGTTATTTTTACTTAATGCAAAATATAAAAAGGCTCCATTTAAATCACTCTTATCCTGCCATTTGAACACAATATATACAGTTTCATAGTCTTTTTGAATTACCATATACAGACATTTTTACATTTCTACAATCTTCACCATTATCATTTAAAATAGCTACATAATCATTTCCAGCATTCTTACAAACCTCAATAGCAACTTTCATATTTGATTTGTAAAGTATCTTATAAAAATATTACTATCCCAAAAAACTTACTTCTAAAATACCAAGGGATATTATTTTAAATCAAACTTGCCTGAGAGCTGCTGTAACTTGGAACACAAAGATACTAACACTTTGCCCTAGAACTTCTGGAAACCCTGGATTCAGAACTATGTCTCGCCCTAACTTTAAAGGCTCTACACACTCTCAAACTCCTTCAAGAACCTGTTTCCCCCATTCCAGGTGCTACCCATGGTTCCATAAACACAATTAAAGCTTACATTGGTGTTTCCTTCCCAGCACCTGAAATGATTTCTTCTCTCCTCTCTACCTATCTAAAGTTCATCCTTTAAGGGTCGGCTTGGAAGCCAGCTCATCCACGATTCCTTTTGAGTTCCTTTCAATTGAACACTGCATCCCTCTTTGAATATTTGAAGGACTCTGTTTGAACATCACTCAAAATACAAACAAATTCTATTCGACTTACATCATTATTTTTTTAATCTCACACCTTTTTTAAACTTCTTTAGGAAAGGTCTTATCATCTCTCTTCCCATGGGAAACAGGGAGAAAGTGCTGAGGAAAATGAGGCTCAGACAAACTGTAATCTGCCCCAGGTCACAGAGCTAGTGATTGAAAGAGTCAAATTTGAATGCCAGACTCCCCTGACTTGAAACCCATGGTTTTTCTCCCATACCATTCCACGCTCCCTACCTTACATCCTTTGTGATAATAAATATTCAAGAAATCTGTAAAACTGAATGGAATCAGACTGGCTTTGTTCTTAACCTCAAGGAATCTCTAACGTAAAAAATCCAGAGAAAATAATTTCTACAGTTGTACTTTTGCCACCCTTGCCATCATATCCTACATTTCTTTTTTTTTTTTTTTTTTAATTTTAATTTTATTTTTGGCTGTGTTGGGTCTTTGTTGCTGTGTGCGGGCTTTCTCTAGTTGCAGCGAGCGGGGGCTACTCTTCGTTGCGGTGCATCGGCTTCTCATTGTAGTGGCTTCTCTTGTTGCAGAGCACGGGCTCTAGGCACGTGGGCTTCAGTAGTTGTGGCTCACGGGCTCTAGAGCGCGGGCTCAGTAGTTGTGGTGCACAGGCTTAGTTGCCCCACAGCATGTGGGATCTTCCTGGACCAGGGCTCGAACCCTTGTCCCCTGCATTGGCAGGCGGATTCTTAACCACTGCGCCACCAGGGAAGCCCCCTACATTTCTTCTTATGGCCAACAAAACTAATGGGCAGCTTTCAGGAGACAGCATTAAGACCAACCTCTGTTCTATAAGTATTAAATGTCTATAACCACCATATTTTCCAATGAATGAGTGATAAAATTAATCATTTCTTCTGCTGTCCAAGAACCTGAGTTTACCTCCTTTAGTTCCTCCTCCAATGTCTTCATCATTACTGTCTCAGAGCAACAGCTACCAAAAATCATTCTATATTGAGCTACAGAAAATACAGCTGAAAACGATATTTCTATATAATTTTTCAGTTTCTGACACCACCTACTAAGCAGTTCAATTCCTGCTCTAAAGGCATTTCCAAATTACCATGGCCATTTATTCCCATTCACCTAGTTCATCAAAATCCTGAGCTATGTACTTGATTCCTCCTACTTTCCCTCACTCATTACACCTAGTCCACCCCCTCTCCACCAGAACCCCTACTCATCTCTCACCTGCCCTACCACAATAACCTCCTTTTACCTCCTTAAGGATCTCCCCACCTCCAATCTTAACCCACAACAGTCTATTCTCCATTTGGTAGAGTTATCTTTATTTTTAAAAAGATGAAATGACTATTACTGTTCTGCTTAAAACACTTTAATAGCTTCCATTGCACTTCCAATAAAATAAAAATTCTTTACCACAGAATTCCTTACAGTATCCTTCATGACCTGCCCACCCACATCTTAACTTTACCACATTCTGCTTTCTCCCAGCAAACCACACTCCAGCCATATTGGCCTTTCTTGATCACTATGACCATGAGATTATTACTTATCACTGCAATCTGTTCTTTTCCTTTGTAGCACTTATCACAAGTTACATATGTGTTATGTTTCTGTCTGTCTCTCCCACTATGCTCTAAACTTCATGAGGGCAACATAAAACTGTTTTTGTTTTACCACTACATATCAAATAAAGTATAAAGCATGGCATGTGGTAGGCACTTAATATTTTTGAATGAAGAAACTCCTTCCCTATATATTTGTAATTTATATTAACATGTATTATATACTGCTTATATGTTAGACAACAAAGTACAATATATAATACGTTACTATTGTATAATAAAGGATTTGGCTGCCTTTTGTCCCAGGTTCCTGAGAAGCCCCCTCTAAATCCTTGGATTTCCAGAGTGACAGGAGTGTCTGTTTTACTCATGGTGGGCCCCTCAGACCACGCTTGATAGTTTATGTTAACAAAGTATTTTTTTATTCATTGTGGGACCTTAGACAATGTATGCTAATGAGATGGCTCAGGATGGGAGCCAGCCATGCCAGAAAGACCAAACGTGTGATTAGAGGGCTGGGATCCTGGAGACTGAGTTACATCATGTGGCCAATGATTCAATCAGCCATACCTATGCAATGAAACCCTAATAAAAACGCTAGACACCAAAACTCCAGTAAGCTTCCCTGGTTAACAACAGTCTGTGTGTATTGTTACACATCAATGTGCTGAGAAGGTGATGCATCCTGACCCCACAGGAAGAAGACAGACAAGTTTCATGTTTGGTACCTTCCCAGACCTCACCCTACATGTCTTTCCTTTTGGCTGGTCCTGATTTCTCTTTTTGTTGTTACTGCTATAATGAAACTGTAATTGTAAGTATAGCACTTTCCTGTGTTTTCTGAGTCATTCTAGCAAATTATTGAATTAAGAGGACAGTGGGAACCCCTGTAGCCAGTTGGTCAGACATGGGGGGGTCCTGAGAACCCCTAGCTTGAGAATGGTGTCTGAAGTGAGGGCAATCTTTTGGGGGAACTGAGCCCTTAATCTGCAAGGTTAGCCTAATTACACGTAATTAGTGTCAGAACAGTATTCCAATGATGTAACAAATAACAGATATCATTTCATAAATGTGTCAGGGACTATGCAAGTATTTTTACACACATTATTTCTAAATCTTTAGAAAACATCCCTAAGCTTCACAACATTCCCACTTGACAGAATTATCGTACTAATTTTTTACATAAGGAAACTAAGGAGTCAAAGTCACACAGACAGCAGGTAATTTAGGTGGAACCTAAATTCAAATTCAGCCTTGTTTGATTCAAAAGCCCACAATCCAGTCACTATCCTCTCCAGCTTCTCATTATTAGTTATGTAAATACAACACAAGATAACATCACAAAACTGCTACCTAAGAATTCATGGCACTCGTACTGAGAGGTCACAGTAAAATCCAAAGTACTCTTTATGAATTTATTATCTCTTTATAAGAATTATAAAATATCATACTTTAATACAAATTTCTTTAGCAACTGCTGTTAACTTACTTGTTTGTGTTTTAGAAACATGTTTCTGGAGAAAATCAACTATCTGAGCCAAAACCTTCTTATTACAATGTGTTGATAATTTTTCATCGCACTCATAACACCTGAAAAAATATAAAATGTAAGCAAATATTATGAAAGCATCCTCAATAATTTTGCACATCAGGTAATAAAGTTGGTATTTATCCACTTTTGTCTTTAAGTCATGGGGTAAGGGGGATACATAGGGTGAGGCAAGAGAAATGAGGTAAATAAGTCTACAGAAATAAGCAGGGGACATTTCATACAGAGCCTTAGCATTCAAATTAGAGTTTTGGTAGTTTATTCTAAGTGTAACGGAGTGCCATGAGAGGCTTATAAGCAGGCGAGTGATATGATCCAATTTACATTTTGAAAACATCACTCTGACTAATGTCAGATTGGATGGCATCAGGAATAGAGAGAGATCAGGGTAGATGCAGTGGATCTGGAGAGAAATGAACAGACATATATTTTCAGGTAGAAGCAGTAACGAATTGGATATAAAAGATAAGGAAGAGGAAAGGGAGAAGCTGATGTGGGTATGTCAGTGATTCTCAAACAAGAGCAGTTTTGTCCCCCAGGGGACATTTGGCAGAGCTGTGAGACATTTTTGGTTGTCACAACTGGGAAAGCTGCTACTGGCACCCAGTGGTTAGAGGCCAGAGCTAATCCTGTCCCCTCACAGGACAGTCCCCCTCACAACAAAGAATTATCAACCCAAATGACAACAGTATTGAGACTGAGAAATCCTGGTCTAGATGAAACAAGATATCCTGTGAGCAGATAGTGTTTAAAGCTGGGTGGTGGATACAGAGGAATTCATTACACCATATGTTTACTTTTGTTAAAAGGTTGAAAAATAAAATAAGATAAAAAGGGTAAGAAAACAACTGCCAGGCTCCTGGCTTGAATACTTAAGCGATGGAGGTTCCACTTATAGAAACAGGGAAGACTGGACGAAATAAGTGTTTTATTTTGTTTGGAGTTTATTTGTGAACAGGGGGTTAGAGAAGAGATTTTTTGAAAAGCACATTCCTTTTCAGAAAACTACTCTCCACTAAGTTTACTCATTAGTGCATATAGTTAATAAAGGTTTCTTCTATCTATTATCATCTTAATGAGATCCAATGATCAAATAAGAACAGTGTTTGATCATATTGAAAGTGTTTTATAAATGTAATGCATTATACCAACATGACCTTACATATTCACAATCTTCTTGCTTATAACTATTAGTGGTCCTGGAATCAATGGCTGTAAACTGGGTTTGGGTCCCTTTTCTAAACAGCGCTCAAAATTCAAATGGTTACTGAGTGTTCACTCTATCACTTTGCACACAGAAATACACAGATACATAGAAGGAATCTGTGAAGGAATCGAGTCACAAAAAACATTTCCAAAGCAACCTTTCCAATAGATCATGATGGAATTTAAGCAATTACAGTTATCAAGCTTCCATTATAATAGATGTTCAGTATTTAGTGATGTAATGATTGGCAAAAATAATAAAAATATAATTGCTCATTTGAAAAATATTGAAACGTCAAATTTTTACTGAGATTACGACTTAATTTTTACTTGTTATTAAATATATTCTTGTAACTTTAAGAGTACAAAAAAAAACATAAATAAAAACTGCACAATGGCAGCGAATTTGGAGAAAAGAGGAGAGCTCAAGATAATTTAATTCTACCTGTTTCCATTAGAAATAACCAAAAAAATAATTGAGCACTTACTATGTGCCATGCACTGTTCTAAGAACTTTACATGCATTTTCTGGTTTAATTCCTCACAACAATCAAAAAAGTATTATCATTTTAAAATAAATAGCTTTATAGAAGTGTAATATTTTCTTTTTAAGGGTGGGAAACAGACACAGGGCTCGCAAATCAGTAACAGAATAAGAGTACAAGGGAAATATTAAACCTTTCAACAAACTTTTGAATGATCTAAAAGCACACATTTACATGTTATCTTTAAGTGTTAAATCAGTGCCTCTAAACCCTGGTTAGGCATAAGAATCACCTATGGAACTTAAAAATACAGAAGCCCTGATTTAATAGAGGAACACTGGTACCTATGGGTTTTTCAAATTCCACCTGTGTGATTCTGATGTGAAGTCAGAGGTAAGAAGCTGCTATATTATTATACTAATAATTATCTGTTTAAGCAGCATTAAATCCACTATCCAGCAACACTTTGTTAGTTGGGATTAAATTATCAAATCTACAATATTCCTTTCTTTTTTTAATGTTTTTCAGGTTTTTCCTCTAGTTCCAGCTGGCCTTCTCTAATCCAGATTAGTGAAGTTTTCTACTGATATTGTTAAACTTTTTAAGGTTTAAGAATTAGATGGGAAAAAGAAAATAGTCACAACCTTTAAATTTCTATAAATGCATGTGACAAACCTGAATTTCTTTCTTTGAAAGAGAAGTAATTCTATGGACTCCCAAATATGACTTAAAATTATTTTCAGTATAATATAAATCTCACAAATCCATCTCACAAAACTCAATGAATTCACCATCCTTGTAACTCTATATAACTATGAAAGCAAAATTACAATTAAATATAAAATAAAATTTAAAAAACAATTAAATTAAAACTAACAATGCTAATTGATTATGCTAGGTTAGGCTTTTTTGCTGAAATTAAATCATGATTCATACCATAATTGGGGTCATAAGAGCTACAACAGACGTTCCAATTCAGATTCACTTGAGATGAACCTATTTTACCAGGTGCCACTCAATTCTCCCACCATCTTTTTCTACTTCAGTGGTCCTCAAACTATGGTCCCAAGCCAGCAGCATTGGCAACACCTGGGAACTTGTTAGAAATGCAATTTCTCAGGCCCTACCCCAGAACTAGTAAATCAGAAACTCTAAGCCTGAGACCCAGCAATCTATTCCAACAAGCCTCCCAGTGATTCTGATACACCCTATCGTTGCAGACCACTGCTCTATTCAGACTACAGGGAAATGTTTACTGAGCTGCCACACTGTGGGATCATCCCCCTCTCCCTTGGCTCCAATGCTTCATTTACATATTAAGTTCAAGCAATTCTTTCCTCATTCACCCCAATTTTATTACTTGGGGCCAACAACAAAAACACAAATGCAGCAGGCATCCAACCCTGTGGCTGAATTAAATTATATGATGATGGGCTCTCCTACAAACCAAAATATCCTTATATTAATTTTAGAACCCTGAAATGAAGCACAAAGTTAAAGTATTTTTGTCTTAAAACTTGAAAACTCCTGAAAATTCATCTGAATAACCCTAGGAGTCTATAAATTCGTGAGAAAATTTTTGCTGTAAAATATAGGAAAAGCTTTTCAATACAGTGTCCAGTTAAACCACTGAAGCAGTGTGGTATGCTGGTAAGGGACTAAAGAATCAAAAGACTTGTTTTAGTGCCTGGATCTTTACTTTGTAACCACAAAAAAGGTAAATAAATGATACTCAGTGTCCTTACACACAAAATGAGGGAACTGGACTTAGCTCCCAACCAGGGTTAAGTAGTAGAATCCCCTGAGAAGTTTTTACAAACTATCTATGCCTAGGCTTTCCTTGTCCCCTGCAGAGAATCGCCAAACGACTTGACTGCTTGAAGTACCTTCCTCCACTAAAACTCTGACATTCTAATTTAGCAAGTTCATTACCAAAAAATCAACTAGCAACAATTTTTCTTTATTGTACAAAGAAAGTGTTAAAGAAAACTACAGGGATGACTAAATTTTTCTTACTTAAATTTTATATTCATGGATAATGTTAATTTTCTTAAATGATTCCACAGGTTGTGTTTAGGCTAAAAAGTATAAGCCGGTATATCATCTTTAAATATCGTACGTTATAAAACTCAAAGACAGATTTTATAGTGAACACAAGTACTAACGACGAAATCTAACTCACCAGACGATCCATGTGCTCAGACTAATTATAATACAGTGAAACTCTGCTCTCCAGCTCTTGAAGTGCTTCAGTGAATGCTGGCTTTCTGAGTTTTTACCACATCCCTAAAGATAAACAGAACACTCTTTGTATGACTTACACACAAGTTTATTTCAAATTAATCAAAACTTAAATCATACTCAAACATACTAGAAGTTTTGTTTTGTTTTTAGTTTCAAGCAGGAGGGAAAAGTTTCAGAAAACAATATGGATTCTCATTAAATTCAATTTCTTGCAAAGAGGCTAACTTGCTTCTTGTTACATAGTAAAACAGTCATGAGCCAAGTTAATTTCCATACCATTTAAAAATGTACACGCTGTCTTATGCATGGTGGGACCCTGAGCATCCTCACAGGCCAGTAGTGCCCCTCCCCTATACACACATTTCCTAATACCCTACACACCTCCACCCAACTCCACTGAAAACTAGTGAGACTCAGACCAATCACAGTAACTTCCATCACCAGGTAAGTAAAGAAATGAGATTCAATTCCAGTCAATGTCCCATGAGGGGCAGCCTAATGGATGTTTCTGTAAAAGTTTCACGTATTTTAAAAAAGAACACAGGGAAGGGATGTACTTTTTGCCCTCTTACTGGCCTTTGGGGATTGCTGTGTGATACACAGTGCATGAAACATCTTTGACCATCCTGAAACCATGAAACTGAGGATGGCACAGCAGAAAAATGGAAGAAATCTCAGTTTTTTAATGTTCTTTCCATTGAAGCAACTAACTTTAAGTGGCCCTACTTCTGGCTTTCTATGTGAGATAATAAAGATGCCTCTTATTCTAAAAAAAAAAAATACTTTTAGTTTTATTTTAAAATTCCTTTATTAAAGATATCAATAGGTTCTACAACATTGTAAAGCAACTATACTCCAATTAAAAAAAAAAAAAAGATACCAATAGCTTCTAAGCTCTTAAGAGAAATTACTTTGCAAAAAAAAAAGAAAGAAAAGACAGAATAATCACTTTTCATAGAGAAAAAAATGAATCCAAAAAGATTTTTTAAAAACCCAAAAACTTGGATCCATTTCCTAAGTAAATACAAATAGGTAAAGGAAGGGCCACATATGAGAACTACTGCAAGTGGGCTGGATTCCCTTTCGAAGTATTTATAAACCACACATGATTAATTTCTGAACATACATACATTTTACTTTACCTTAAACATTTCTAAGCTCGGCCTTGGAGAGTTCTATCTAAACACAGAATAAATTAATCTTAAGTTCTAAGCATTACCAACAGTCAGAGCTCACAGTAAGATTTAAGGAAAATATTTAAGACAAACTATCACATAAAAGAGACTTTTCTCACCTGAAAACCACACTTGAGGCACAACCAAATATCAGAAGGAAGTACTGGCTGTCCATCATAGAATTTTCTTTCTTTTAAACATTCCAAGCAAACTGACCACAGATTCTCAACTATTGCTTTTTTCACATGATTCACACTGATAGCATGACTTACATGTTGGCAAGTGAAACCTACTGAATAAGACAAAAAATTTGAACATTTTCTTTGCTAAACCAAAGTGACACCATTAGCAAGCAAAAGTCAACAATATTAAAATGCTATAACTAAGAAGCACAGAGATTCAAAAAACAAAATAACTCAAAAGGATACATACTGCATGATTCCATTTACAAAACATTTGTGAAATAACAAAATTATAGAGTTGGAGAACAGATTAGCAGTTGCCAGGGGCTTTAGATGGGGAGCAGTGGTGTGGCTATAAGTAAGTAGCACTCAAGGTGGTGATACTGTAATCAAGTATCTTGACTGGTGGTTATAGAAAGCTACACATATAATTAAACTGCGTACACACATACACACACACACAAGTGCATGAATATCTGGTGAAACCTGAATAAACTCTAAGGATTGTACCGATGTCAGTTTCCTGGTTTTGATACTGTGCTATAGAAATACAAGATGTTAAATCAGGAGAGACTGGATGAAGGGTGAATGGGACCTCCTTGTATACATGTTGTACCTTCCTGTAAATCTAAGATTAATTCAAAAATTAAAAGTTTAATAAATAAGATTATTTATTGAGCAGCTACTATGTATCAAGCATTTTGAATGTATTTTCTTTCACTAAGATACACAAGTAAAATCTTCCCATGGGCTAGCTCTGCTATGATACTATTTTCACCATGGTTGCGAGAAAGAAAAGAGAAGAACAAACAAAGGCATAATTTGCAGGAACAAGAATTCTCAGAATTCTCCTTAATGACTATTCCCAGATAACAAATGATTTTGCATGGTCCTTCATTATCCTGTATAACAGATTCTTACTGTGTGCACTGTGTGGAGACAAATGGCCAAAATGAGCAAATATGTTCTTAATTTATCAAATAACCATATTCTTCTCTCAAGGGCTCAATAACACTTCCATTCCCCCCAAATACCTGAACACTTCAATTTCTACCCCTCAAATATCCCAAACACCAAATCTTCATCTGCCAAAACCAAACAACAAAGGCAGAGACTGAATACCTTGAAGAGGGAAACAAAAGGAGTATGTACATTTCAACTTTCTCCACTTCCCTTTCTGAATGCAAAGCATTCCTTTTCACCTACTGGTTAACTAGGGACTAGGCATTGGTTCCATTTAATTCTGAAGATAAAGAATGTGATTCCTGACAAATTACTTATAATAAATAGTTTCAACAAAAATAATATGTAAATCTGATAAAAGATTAAAACTTCTAATTTTACACCAAGAGTAAGTTATAAGAATAGACATAAAAGGAGTAATTCTGAAGTCCTATGTTTGAAAAGCAAGGATGCATGCCATTAAAGAAAGGGCTGTTCAGGGGAAGACTGATAAAAATGACCACACAAGTACAGGACCTAGAAATGGTTTACCAAATGTCATTGCTTTGAGTTTTTATATTTTAAAATTCTAAGGGAAAAATCATTCCACACACTTTCTATATCATCTCTGGCGTGGGATCTGGCCAGAGTAAAACTTAACCATTCTCTGACTCTACAATTCAGACTTATGAAACTGAAACTGCTAATGAATTCAGAGATAAGTGAATTCAAGACAAAAAAGCTTCTAGGCCCCTAAATTAAATCTATTAGCTTTTAAATATCTCAACCATATATACATTTTATAAGTAAATTAAAAAGTCTGAGGTTTTCCTACAAAAGCTAACCAGTGTTTAAACAGTATTCACTATCTTTTGTGAGGGGGAAAAATGTGAAAAATATCCTTTTACGTTAATAAGTAAATTTCCTCAGTTTTCTGCAATTCATTTACTCATATAATTGTCTAAATTTCATTTGACAAATAGGTCCTCTAGAGATTCCTAAATAAAAATATAAAAATGTATTAAAGTCTAGAGTTGTTTCACATTAACAAATCAAAAACAATAATCAAAATCTCCATATTTTTTACTTTAAATATTAATAAAAATTTTACAAGGAGTCTTCCAGTTCGCCAATGGTGGCATAAAATTAACACTTCCCCTTTCTCCTCCCCAAAACTATCCAAGGGCAAAAAGAACAGAAAACAAAAATACAAAGTTCATTTTCAGAGAAACCAGGAGACAGCTGAAGCCCCACGTCACAAATTGAGTGGAAAGCCTCCCACCTCAAAGCAGCAGAGATCAAACAGGGGTG
Source organism: Eubalaena glacialis (assembly GCF_028564815.1). NCBI lineage: Eukaryota > Metazoa > Chordata > Mammalia > Artiodactyla > Balaenidae > Eubalaena > Eubalaena glacialis. Next base: position 59,584,032 of record NC_083727.1, on the reverse strand, counting down.
CGCACAGAAGGAAGCAGAGAGAACACTGCAGCAGTAGATTTCACAGAGAACAAGGCATGCTTTGCAGACACAGAACAAAACCTAAATCTCTGTGCTGCAACAACAGTGGCAGGAGCACCCCTATATCCAATTTTGTTTTGAGAAGAATCGAAAGAAGGGGATTTCTCATTCACTAAGTGAAAAGAAAAAAGCAAGCCATAATCGCAGGGAACAGCCTTATCTCTGTGGCAGTCGGAAAGAAGAGATAATTTGGATTCTGAAAAAAACCCAGGGCTGCATAATCCTGGTAGCTGGAAAGAAGTAAAGCCTATATGAGCTCAAATTCAACACTTAGGTCTCAACAGTGCTCTGGCCCTCCTTCTTACACAAATATTCTAAAACGAACTAGCCCAAGAAAAGCAACCCTACATCAAAGAAAATCAAAGCCACAAATTCTATGCTAAGATAATATAAGAAAAAGGAAGGAAGGAAAAGGAAAAATGGCAGAGCAATCGCTGCCATGAAATAAAAACACAAAAAAGAAGCAAACACTTTAGGCTCAGGTGGCAGAGCAATAGGAAGTGACTAGCACAGTTTAGGATAAATAAATAAATAAATAAAACCACAAAAACGAATGCAAAATTTAAAAGAGTGTAAGGTGAAAGCAACACTGCTGAACACACAGTAAAAACTAAAAATGAAAACAGCACGCAAAGGGAAAAGGAAATAGGAGTTTTAGAGGATTTGAGAAAAAATGATAACTATGCAAGATAGGCAAAAGAGAGTTAACATAAGAATAATAAGAATCCCTGAAGAAACCTTATTAACAGAATAGAACAAATATTTAAAGACATAATTCAGACTTCCTTCAATACAGCAATCTATCCTGAAACATTATCCAAGTTAAAAACACTTAAAAATGGAAATAATATATTAAAAACCTCTTTTTAAATGGAGAACTGAACTGGTAAGTCAGTAAGGAAAATCCTCATAAGCTAAAACCCAAGACATGAGGCTAAAAGGAAAAAAGCAAGCCAGGAAGCTAGCAGCTCCCCACGGTCATCTGCCAACCTCACTGGCTTGAGGGTTTGGTTTTCACAGCCAGGAGAAACAAACAACAACAACAAGAAAAGATGCCAATTCTAAGTCAAATATAAAATAAACAAAATCTCAATAAAAATGCCCACAGGATCTAGACAAGCTGATTTTAAAGTTCATGCAGAAAAATGGTCATTAAAAACATATATTATTGTTTCTCTTCTGCAACACTATTCAGGATGCCAGACATCGTAATTTACCAGCAATGTCATCTGAAGAGTCTTCATCATGAGGTATGGTAGGCCTTCTACTTCTTTTGGCTTTCTCAGGTAAAGCTTTGGATGGCTCTTTCACCCGCATCTGTTACTTACTGAAAAGGTTGGGGGTAAAAATACACATTAATCCTCAAAATTAAAATTTGATGTATTTTACTTAACGTATATTAAAATGGAAATGACTTCAAGTTTAATGGGCCTAGTAAATTCACAGAGGAAGAAGGGAGCACCAGCTGAAACCAAAGAAATCTTTATTAAACCAATATACTTTTTTTATACAAAAAGTCAAACTACATTTGACTTTTACCAACGGTTCCCTACATGTATGATGTCCAGGTGAATAAAAACAACCTGAAGTGGACGCTGCTTCTGGTTCCTGTGCTTCCCTGGCCCTTTCTCTCGTCTCACCAGCTAGAAGACAGGCGGAGCTGGAAGAGCCGTAACGGGCCAGGGGTGGAGGCCTAGTGCCAAGCACAGCAGAGCAGCCCAGCACTGGACGACTGACAGAGAAATACATTTCTATCTCTTTAAGCTCTTGCATTTTTTGTGAGTTTTTTCCCCACTTTTTTATTATGAAAAATTTTAAACTTCCAAGAAAGTTACAAGAACAGGATAACGAACACCCATATACTATCTAGATCCCACATCTAGAATATCTTGCCCTATTGGTTTTATCGAAAATCAATGTGTATATAGACATAGCTATACATGTATGTGAGTATGTTTGTTTGTTTTTGCTGAACTATTTAAAAGTAAGCTGCAGAGAGCATATATCCCTTAAGGCAGGGGTCCCCAACCCCTGGGCTGCTAACGGTCCGCGGCCTGTTAGGAACCGGGCCGCAGAGCAGGTGAGTGGGGGGGCGAATGAACAAAGCTTCATCTGCCACTCCCCCTCACTCGCATTATCACCTCAACCATCCCCCCTCTTCCCATGGAAAAACTGTCTTCCACGAAACCGGTCCCTGCTGCCAAAAAGGTTGGGGACCACTGCCTTAAGGAGATTCTCCTATACAGTCCTATCATTATCACTTCTAAGAAAATTAACAGTAATTCCTTAATATCATCTCATATCCTATCATATTCTAATTTCTTCAGCTGACCCAAAGTATCATCTGTACTGGTTTTTTGCATAAGGATTTAATCAAGGTTTGCACTTTGTACTGGTTATGTCAGTTAGTATCTTTTAATCTACAACTGTTCTTCCCATAAGAAATGGAGAACTAATACTGTCTTACTTTCCTAAGACACTGGCTTTTTTTGAGATCAGGCCAGTACATGAGTCAAACTGGAGATCTTGTTAAAATGTGGATAGCAAAGTGATTCAGAGACATATATATATATATATATATATATATATATATATATATATATATTCTTTTTTATATTCTTTTCCATTATGGTTTATCACAGGAAAACTTTTTTTTTTGGCTGTGGTGGGTCTTTGCTGCTGCGCGCGGGCTTTCTCTAGTTGTGGCGAGCGGGGGCTACTCTTCGTTGCGGTGCGCCGGCTTCTCATTGCAGTGGCTTCTCTTGTTGTGGAGCAAGGGCTCTAAGTGTACGGGCTTCAGTAGTTGTGACACGCGGGCTCAGTAGTTGTGGCACACTGGCTCTAGAGTGCAGGTTCAGTAGTTGTGGTGCATGGGCTTAGTTGCTCCACGCTCCGCGGCATGTGGGATCTTCCCGGACCAGGGCTCAAACCCGCGTCCCCTGCATTGGCAGGTGGATTCTTAACCACGTGCCGCCAGGGAAGCTCCTCTAAATATATTTTTAAGAAATCCCTTCTATTTCTTAAAAACTCAAAGTTAATTCTAAAGATTTTAGATACAAGTTAATGCATTTTTTTAAACCACTATATCCTAAATCCTACCTAATACCATGCTACTCCATGGCTAAGCTATACTGTAATTTTTGTGGTTGTTTTTTGCTTTCATTGATCAAGGTGGAAGAATCTTTCAATTCAATAACAAATTCTGAATCCTGATTTAGTCGTACTATGTTCCACCTAAGGAAGCTTTTGAGTTTACCATTTTAAGAGCCATTTCCTTAAGTCCAAGGATCATCACTATTGAACAAGGCTGCAATAAATTAAGGCCTTCGGGGTTACGGAGACGCAGAAGGTCTCCAAGTTCCTTGACCACTTCATTTCTGACTGCCTTCACCCTCCAGACTGCCTCATCCACTTATCCCTACAGTTCCACCTTGCAAAATCACTAATTCAAGTATTCTGTTCTCTGATCACAACTTCAAGTTTTGCCGGCTTGTTTCATCAGCCACTCCAATCCTCCTTTAGTGCCCAGGCTGACAAGAGGCTGCATCTCAACAAGTGCTTCCACGATCACTGTAGCAGGGAAGGGAGAAAGGGAAGTGGCAAATCGAGTGCTGGTTCTTAAAGTTTCACTTGCAAGTGACACATGTCTGCTTATATTTTACTGGCCAAAGCAAGTCATATGGCCACATTTAACTTCAAACAGACAAAAGGGGGAGGGGCACGGGGGGGCAGTGTACAAAGAGGACAACCTTAACATGTACCCAGAAAGAACAGAATATGTGTGCACAGCCTTAATGACTTACCACACCACCCCTCTAACAGAACCCCAATCCTAGACAAATCCAATTAACCACTTTCTCCATGAATGCATCCAATCAGGCTGGAGAAAGTCTTGTAAGAAAGGAGATTGGGTCCACTAAATTCATAATCATAACTGCAAACGGATCAAGACACCCCATTATCTACTACACCTTCTGGCCAACTCACTTATATACTCCTCACACAGCCTTCTGAAATCTTTTTCACCCTCCCAAACCTCCAACTCCTCCTCTCCCTACTCCTCCAAATTATCATCTGGTCTTCTACTTGATTGAGAGAAAAGAGATGTAATCAAATAGCAAATCGGATCTTTCTACCCCCAAATTTACAAACTTAGACCTCCAACTATTTTAACTTGATGTCCTGAAAAGAGATAGGCATAACTAAGAGAATCCAAGAAAAATGGCCCATGAGAAACTGGTCATATTTTTACACCCCCTGCACAGGTAAACTCTTGATAAAGATGAGCATTAACACATAGCTAATACTGGCAGAATAACCAAAAGAACCAGGTAGCTGACCTAGAATCTAAAAAACACCTATGCCTTTTTTCAAAAACACTGACTCATACTTAACTTGGCAATGTAGAGTCAATTTCCAGTGATTTTTCTGACACATGTACTATGTCTAAACATACAGAGTCATTTTGGATGGTAACCCACTATTTAGCAGTCACTTATCTGTATAGCTTTCTTCTTCAATTCCCCGTTTAGGCAAAAAGAGACAAAATGAAAGTCCGATTATTGGAGCTTCAAATACTGTCCATCAACAATATTGTGTCTGGGGAGTTCCAAGACCACCCTCTCATTTGGAGATTTACTATAAGGTCTCACAAAACCCAGCATATAGTTGTATTCATGGCTAACATTTATTTCAGCAATGCAGTATGGACATACAGCTTGATCGTAATGAAAAAGACACAGGTGAAGTCTAGAGGAATCCAAGTGCAGGCTTCCTTACCATTCTCTCCCTCCCAAGAGGGGTCACCACACTCTTCCCCCAATAAGTAAAATCCAGTAATGTCTGTGCAATGTTTCTGCTCAGGGAAGCCCATTACAGACTCACAGGTGCAGGATTTTTAGGGGGGCTAGTAACTTCTGCATAAACCGTACCCTACAACATAAAACATGTTGTTCCCAGATGCCAAGCAAGGGCTAACCTTTCTAAGGACAGCAGTCTCAGGCATGCTATGTTAAGTCCTTTCAGCACAAATAAATTCTGGCCATTTTTCTCACGTGGTTTCCCAAACAAAACTTTCGTTTTCAACTTCCGCGTTTACCTACACCTGTCTTTTCTCTAATGTAGGATGTGCAACTAAACTGTTTAGAAATGTTTAATTTTTTTAAAAGGCCGTGCATACAAAAGCCCACATTCTCAAAAAAGAAAAAAATCTTTTTTTTCCTACTCTTGGGCGATTATTTTCGGCGGGGACGCCGGGGGAGGGAAGAAAGAGACAAAACTCTCTTTTTTAGAGGCTCAAAAAGATGACCAGCACTTACATACTTTTTTGTGCATCACACTCGGTTCTCAGCACTGAAGAGATACTAACCCACTTCATCCTCCCAACCACCAACCACCTTATGAGATAGGTTACTATTATTTCTCCCATTTTATACTTGAAACTGAGACACACAGTAGTTAGGTGACTTGCAGAAGCCAGGAGCCAGTAAGCGGTGGATGGAGATTTGGACCCAGGCAGTCCATCTCCAGGGTTCCTAATACTACACGATGCTGCCAGAAACCCGTAGTAAGATTCGTCCTCTGGTCTCACAAAAACATCCCAAGTTTCTGAAGAGAAAATGCGCCGTGAGGATGAGCGCGGAAGGGAGGCCGGAAGGGTGCTGGGTCGCCGCGACCCTGGTCAAGGTGAGGCGGCCCCTCTCCCGCCCCACCTCGCCGGCTCCTCACGCCGCCGCCCGGACACCCGGCCAGCCCGGCCACGCTCACGCGGCCCTCGGTGACCGCCTGGAGCCCCCAAGGATCGGGAAGGCGAGGGAGCGTGGGAGGAGGGGGGGCGTTCTTTCCCAAGCCAGTCAAGCCACAAGGGCCCGGGGTTGCGGAAACGAAGACGGAAAAACTGCGGCGACCCCAGCACCGAGCCCCAACTCACCCTGCCAGGCCCGGCGGCCGCCTCTACAACCGGAAGAGACTGCGCCTGCGCGTCCGCCCCTCCCGCTGGCAGGGGCGGGGCCTCGTGTGCCCGCCCCCACGTTTGGGGCGGGGGGGTTGGGGCCGCCCCTCGCGTGGCCGCGCACCCGGAGTTGGGCGTGGACAGGGCGGGGCCGGCTCGCGTCGCGCCTGTGTCCTGTAAATTTGCAGGACTAGGTAGGCCCCGGCTAAATCTTAGAAAAATGTTAAGTAGACTGCTAATTGGATCCTGACAGTGGCCTGGAGTTCGCGCAGCTGGGGTGTTCTCGGAGTCAGGATTAAGTCCCACTTGTTGCTGGACAGCGTGCCCGGACAGCCTCCGACTTCTCGCCGTCACATTCTTCTGTGCAATAAAATCACATCAGACATCATATATTTTCTTGTTTTTTCTCATTATTGTTGTCTTACCTGTCGTTCTCACTTTTTTTTTAATGTTTTTTAAAATCTATTTTTATGTACTTATTTTTGGCTGCATTGGGTCTTCGTTGTTGCGCTTGGGCTTTCTCTAGTTGTGGCGAGCGGGGACTACTCTTCCTTGTGGTGCACGGGATTCTCACTGCGGTGGCTTCTCTTGTTGCGGAGCTCGGGCTCTAGAGCACAGGCTCAGTAGTTGTGGCACACGGGCTTAGTTGTTCCCTGTCATGTGGGATCTTCCCGGACCAGGGCTTGAGCCTGTGTCCCCTGCATTGGCAGGTGGATTCTTAACCACTGCACCACCAGGGAAGCCCTTCACTTCTTTATTAGAAAATTTCTTGACCTATACCTAGACCTCTTCAAAGCTCGATTACCCGTTAAAGTGGTTTGCACTTTGCATATGTTTAGTAAAAGTAATTGGTTGAGAAATACTTTGTTTGAATGATATTGCAGACATCAAAACTAGTTACAGATAAACTCTACGATTCTTGTAATCTTTCACAATTCTTCAGCCAGGGAACAGGTGTGGCCTTATGGAAAGAGCCTTGGATTCCTATTTGATGGATTCTTCAAAGGAAGGAAATTATTTTTAAATGGTACCTAGTAAGTATATTTTTAGTGCTATTGCAAAGACATTATGACAAAACATCAAATAGAAATATAAATGTGCTTAAGGTCAGCTCTGTATACATTTCAAATAATGTTAAGTATCTTAATTTTACCATCATTGTTCTGTCTGAAAATGTATGGAATACTTTGCTAAGCTATAGGCTATACATATATTAAGTTTTTATCGTGTATTTTAAAAGATACATTTTTTATTATAAAAGTAATACATGAAAGTTTCACATAAAGTTCCTCACCTTTTCCTCCTTCCCTCATTCCCATTTGCTTTCCTCAGAGGTAACATTTCCTCTCCTCTATTTTCTGTTTCTTGTGTATAGTTTCAGGAATTGTCTTTGCACATACAATATGCCTTTGTACGACATTTTTATATGATTGCCATTTGTTAAAAGAGAACACAGTCAGCTTAGATTACAGTCTATTTTCTATTCTACAACTTGATTTTTTTTCACTTGATTGTATATCTTGGACATATCTCCACACCAGCCTCATTCTTTTTACTTGTTGCTTAGAACTCCAGTGAATGGATGTATCATTTTTTCCCAATCAGTCCCCTGTTAGTGTACATTTATCTTTGCCTACTTGTGCAGATATTTTCAGTAGATAAACTATTAGCGGTGAAAATGCTGAGTCAACAGATGTTCAAGGGCTTCCCTGGTGGCACAGTGGTTAAGAATCCGCCTGCCAATGCAGGGAACACGGGTTCGAGCCCTGGTCCGGGAAGATCCCACATGCCATGGAGCAACTAAGCCCGTGCGCCACAACTACTAAAGCCCGCGTGCCTAGAGCCCGTGCTCCGCAACAAGAGAAGCCACCGCAATGAGAAGCCTGCGCACCACAATGAACAGTAGCCCCCACTCGCCACAACTAGAGAAAGCCCGCGCACAGCAACGAAGACGCAACACAGCCAAAAATAAATAAATTAAATAAATAAAAATTTTTAAAAAAAGCAGATGTTCAAGTTTTGATAAACTTTTGGAAAAAACGTTGCATGAAAGGCAATACATTTCCTAATTCTTCATTTGATTTGTCTAAAATCTGGGGGCTTGATGTGGATTTAGAAAGAAATGGGAAAAATCCCAAGTCTCTTAAAAATCCTCTCCTTTCCAATTGTCTTTCACTTGCATTGTGGTGAAAAATAAAATGAGTTGTTTGAGAATTAATGACTCATATCAACTCAGCACTAGTAGACCTTTCCCAGAAAACATTGCATTATTTCTCTGCCTTTCATTCCACTTCAAGCCTTACTTGCCTCTGTCACACTGACTCTGAAGGAAGAACTTGGACATTTGTCCAAGGAGTACTGATCAATACTCCTGTTTGACAAGATCTTTTTGCTCTAAGCCCTCTTAAATAAACCAAGTTTGGCACTGTGCTAGTTATAGGAGGACATATTCATCTTTTCAGAAAAAGAAATCCTACAGAAAAATATTTCTCAAATAATCAGTCATGAACACTTGAAAAGAATTGTTTAGTAATATGTGCTCTTGCAAAAGTGTAAATGAGATTAAATGTGATTCATTGAGGCCAAGTACATTGTTTCCATATCTGTGTCCATACTACCTGTGGTTTATGATGTAGATGCCACAGAGAGTACATGAATCTACAATATTTAATGACATCTTAGTTCAAAGTCAATCCACAAAGTAGATTACACAGAGACTATGGTTAAACTTCAAATGACTTGGAAAACATAACTGTAAATGTTGTCATTGGTATAGAAATCTGAAGTCATTTTATTAATTATTAAACTATTGAAAGCTGAATAATTTAAAAGTGCACGCTTAATGAAATTATTCCTTGAACACATACTTTAATAATGCCATTTGGAAACTAATTTAAAAAAATTTCACTGTGAATCCATTTGCAGTTAAATATGGCTTTCATTATCCTTGGGAACCAAATTGAGAATAAATTAAAAATAAGGTAATGAACCAAGTTGAGAATAAAGTAAAAACAAGGTAATAAGAAACTTTATATGCTGTAGGCTGAATATGCTCCCTCCACAACCACACACCAAGGTGTTCTAATTCCTGGAACCTATGAATATGTTACCTTACATGGCAAAAGGATTTTGTGCATATGATTAAATCAAGATTATCCCAGTGGTCCCAGTGTAATCACAAAGGTCCTTATGAAAGGGAGGCAGAAGGGTGAGAGGAAGAGAAGAGGATGTGACAGCACAAGCAGAGGTCGGAATTAGAGATCTGAAGATGCCAAACTGTTGGCTTTGAAGATGGGGAAACGGACCAATAGCCAAGGAATGCAGGCAGCCTCTCCTAGATAGAAAAGGTAAGTACAGAAATTCTCCCCTACAGCCTTCAGAAGGAACACAGGCTTGCTGACACCTTAATTTTAGCCTAGTGACTTCTGACCTTCAAAACTATACATAATAAATTTGCATTGTTTTAAGTCAATAAGTTTGTGGTATAGTAGCAATTGGAAACTAACACATTTTATAAATTAGTTGGACCTGACTCTGACAGAGTTATCATCAAATATAGTCAAATATCATCATGTTGGGGGGAAAAGATGACAGCATGAGATTATCTTAATGCTGACATCAGTTGAACCAGCTATGGGAGTGAAGAGCAATTCTTAGAAAAGTGCACATGTGCTTTGCTTTAATTCAATGCATGAGAATCCTGTTATGAAGTAAATTGGAGAAATTTATTTACTTTATATATTTAAATATTATCTTTGTTATATTCTCTTTCCACTTTTAAACTTTGTCTCTCCTTAAAAAAATAATAATCATAAACAAAAAAGCAAACCCAACCCTTAGTTTCTTACCAGGCAATTTTAAGTTTTACAGCAGGGCACGTTTCCGTCCGCGATTACTCCTAGTGGCACTACCCGGTTCGGCGGGAGCCCGGCTGGAGGGCGCTCGAGAGCCCGGCGCGGTTCGCCCGGCGGCGGAAGGAGGAGGAGGAGCAGGAAGAGGAAGTGGTTAGTAGCCCTGAGGCTCGACCCGGAGATGAGGCTGCTGCGACTATTGCACTTGAGTGGGCTCCAGGCGATCCTCGGGTTCGCAGAGGCTGCGCTCTGGGGTGAGCTCGGGGTCCCCGGGGAAAGGGAGAACGCCTAACCTCGGGCCCCTGGGAAGGGATGTCGTTGGTGAGGGTGATCGCTTCTTTTTTAAAGGCTTCCAGTTAAAAGTCAGACCCAGTACACTTGGCCCCTGGGAATGTAACACCCCCTTGCAGTTCTTGTTCCTTCAGATTCCGGGCTACTGGGGTCTGGGGTTGCTCTCGGGGTACGCACGGAGAGGGGCAACCATTGCTCCAGGGAGCTCGCGTGGGAAGGCAGTTATAAAGGTATGGGTGCTTGACTGAGCAATGAAGGTCAATTCGCGACGCAGAGAAGTGAGCTCAGTGGCCAGTTCCTGATCGGGAGAGTCGCAATGAGGAGCCCAGTCTTGCGAGTTACACTTGTGACCCACTAGAGAGCAGCACTCATGGGCTGATGAAACCTACAGTTACCACGTTAGGGCTGTAATAGTACCACGCCTAATTACAGCTGGCGAAACAGAAGCCAGAGAAGCGAAGGTGGTCAGTGGAGGAGGTGGGTCTAGAACCCAGAGCAGGCCTCCAGTCCCTTCTCTTTGCTTTAAGTGCTGCCTCTCCTTTAGCAACAACCTTTGTGGATAAAGATACAGAGGCCCCAGCGTAACACTTTCTCCCCCCACCCCCGCCCCGGCCCCGCCCCAGTTATCCCATTTTAACTCTTGGTACAGCCTCTGTAGTTGAAGAGGTGTCGTTCCTGCAAATTCCGTTATTTGGTTTTACCTTTAATTAGCAATCATTTATTGAGCTCCTAATCTGCCAGACGTCCTGCTGGGGATACAGTTTACTTCACCATTTTGGGGTGAGACACACACAAACCATCACCACACACAGCCCAGTCGAATGAGACTGCAATGGAAAGGACTGAGTTGGAGGTGTTAGAGAAAAGGTGCCTGTTTCACTTAAAAAATTCTACTTGCAATACATGATTATATTCTCATTATATTAAAACAAACAATAAAGCACAGCATGAGTCCCCTTTATGCACTCTCCCCAGATATGAGTATACATAAATAAATGTACACATGAAAATACTACATATGTTAATATATATAATAGATTAGTATATATATGGATATCTATAGTATCTATCTCTCTGTATATATACTATATACCATAGATATATATGCTATATACTATAGATATCTATATATAATGTGATCTACACTGTGCTTGCTTTTCTGTAATTTTTTTCTCACCTAGGTATGGCAGCACATATAACTCTTTTAACCACTGCATATATACCCTACTATGAATTACCACAGTTTATTTAACTAGTCCCTTATTGATGGATATTTTGGTTTCCAATTTTTTTGCTATTATAAAAAGTTCTCAATAATTATCATTGTACATGCTTCTTTGTGCATATGTACAAGTATTTTACAAGAATACATACCTAGAAGTGGAATTGTATCAAAGGGGAGGTGACAAGTGACATTTAACAGGGTCATAAAGGAGACTTAGAGTGCCAGGTAGAGATGAGAGAGAAAGGTATTCCCTTCAGAGGGAACAATGTCCACAAATCATGAAGGAAATGGGAAAATAGATATTTATTGTGCACTGTATAGAGTATTCAAACCTCACAGCAACTCTAAAAGGTTAAATAATATTATTCGATTTTACAAATAAGAAGCTAAGTACCAGAGAGTTTAAGTAATCTGCCCAGGGTCACAGAGCCAAGTGGGCAAGCCAGGATTTGAACCTAGGTTTATCTGACTCTAAAATCCCTGCTCTTTCCACTATAAAAATGAGATTAGAGCACATGTATACTTTTGATGTTGCTGGAGGGTAGGATAATTGGGGCAGAGAAGGAATGAGGAGGAGGTTTGGTAAGTTATATTGGTAAGGGGGGGTTGAAGGACATTATAGAACATACTAAGAAGCTTAGACTGTATATCCTGTAATGTAGGCAGTAGGGAGTAACCAGGTGAGGTTGGATTTACCAGCGCGGAAACAGCAAAATTGGAGTTTATTCAAAGTTTAAGCTCAAAAAGTGAAAATTAGGTATAGCGTGTATTACTCTTGAAAATCCCTCAGGAGAACCACACATCATCTCTCAAGGATCCCAAACAGCCAGATTTTCTTCACTGTAGGAGCAGTTCACTGTTTCTTTGGTTGAGCATCAGATGCAGTGGTTAATTTACAAGTGGAGGCCATGTTGTACAAAAACACACACACACTATAGCTTTAAATAATTAGTGTGGAGTACAGACTCACACCGTGAGAGGCTAGGGGGAGCTGAGACTCATCAAGGGACCATGCTTGGGACTTCCCTGGTGGTCCAGTGGCTAAGACTCCGCGCTCCCAATGCAGGGGGCCTGGGTTTGATCCCTGGTCAGGGAACTAGATCCCACATACCGCAACTAAAGATCCTGCATGCTGTAACGAAGATCCCACGTGCCGCAACTAAAAAAAGATTCTGCATGCCGCAGTGAAGATCCCGCAGGCGGCAACTAAGACCCGGTGCAGCCAAACAAACAAACAAATAAATAAATAAATAAATAAATTTTTTTTAAGAAAGGGACCATGCTTGCTTCAGGCTTTTGCTTACCAAGTGGAAAGGCAGGAAATCCAGTCTTACTGATTACTCTTCCTGTTCTCCACCCCTCCCCCCCACCCCACTCCTTGCTGAATTAGAGAAAGTTAAACGTCGGTTTAATATGACTCTACTATACAAGAAAAACTTAGATTAGGGTAAGATTTACAAATTATTTGCAAAATTCAGTTACCAAATGTTGAATGTGTATTTATAAACTCTCCCCCCAATTAAAGGGCTTGGAGAGAGTAGAATATTGGAGGTGGCCCAAGACCAGCCGTAAGTATGCAGGGCAGGAGGATAGGGCTGCATCTTACTGTTCAGTCAGACTGTATGCAAAATATATACATTGATTATACAGTTTAGTAAAGTCAAAAGATCAATATGGTTAGCTGACTGGAACAATGGGGAAAATTCCTTTGACCTACTCTTTCCAGATATTAATAGAGATGTCATTTTGAAAGTACCTAAATTATTTTATTCTTTCCAGGTTTGAAGTCAATAAAAGGAAGCTGCAACAATTTTTGTACTGCTATTTGTAAAGATGTCACTTATATGGAACTTAAGAACCTCTTGAAGTCCAAAAAAATTATGTTAATTGATGTTAGAGAACCATGGGAAATTCTTGAGTATGGAAAAATCCCCGGGTCTGTCAATATACCATGTAAGTGACATGTGTCTTAACTTATTCATTAGAAATATATATCCAGTAACTGACTGTATCTAAAATTTAATTGAAATTCTTAACATTTTCTTTCAGTGGATAATGTAGATGAAGCTCTACAGATGAACCCAAAAGACTTCAAAGAGAAGTACAATGAAGTAAAGCCATCCAAATCTGACAGTCTAGTGTTTTCTTGTTTAGCCGGAGTGAGAAGCAAGAAGGCTATGGACACAGCAATATCTCTGGGCTTTAACAGGTGTGTAGATGAAGGATAAAAATGGGTTTAAGAGTATGTATTGCAGTATTTCATGGGTATATTTTTATTGGCCTACTGAAGAATTTCTTATAATTACTATGTTAGTAATGGCAGGATAGACTATAGACTCTTATAGACTAAGAGTCTCTACTTTTCATCCTACAATCTTTCAAATAGGCTCAAAGTCTAAACAGTATGGTGAGACGCCATTGCATCTCTAAATCTCTAAATTTCTTATCTCTAAAGTTCCTATGAACCTTGTGCTATAAAGCAGGAGAACTAATTATTTGATGTATGTTTTTAGTGCTCAACACTATGCTGGAGGATGGAAGGAATGGGCAACCTATGAATTTTCGGAGAAGAAACAAGGAAATTGAATTTTGGAATACAAGCTGGCCCTTTCCTTGTGTACGTGCAGCCTAGGATAGCGGAATAAGCAAAAGAATCAAAATGTAGCCCTGGAACCACTGGTTAATGGGAAGGGGATTTTGTGTAAGTCAATTATTTGTTGAATCTTTTTCTCACCTATAAACTAGGAATACCACTTCCCCCTGCCTACTTCCAAAGGCTAATGAGGCTTGCTGTAATGTATGTGACTTGCCATGGAAACGTAAGGGTTGGGATTCTAAAAATTAATTTTTAAATAGTTTAGTATAGTTCAATAGTATTCCAAAAGACCTGGTTACTTGTATTACCTAATCATAATGTGTGACCACTTCTGTTAATATAGTGTCTATACTCTTCAAAGAGGCTATGAACTAGACCAGTCGATTAAGACTTAACCTTAAAACACCAAGAATCTGGGGTGCAGAAAAGTAGGTGAAATATGAACAATGAAAATACAACATTAGCAATATCCAAAGACTTATGGCACTGTGACCAGCATGGTAGTGATATAATTTGCAGTTTAAAAAAGTAATATGATCTTTGGGGATAGTAATCAGAACAGTGGTTGCTTCTGTTGAAGGAAGGAAATTAACAGGAAAATCAAGGAGGAAAATTTCTAGGGTGATGGAAGTGCTCTATATCTTGATTGAGGTGTTGGTACATAGGTATATACATTTACCAAAACTCATTGAACACTTTAAAACTATACATTATCTGAAATTACATCTCAATTAAAAATAATGAAAATTAAAAAAAGTTTAAATGCAAATGACTCCCACTAGCATATTTCTTTGGAATGTTAAGTCCTACACTTGTTAGTACACTAGTGCACTGGTGAGTGGTAAAACAAATTTGTGCTTTCTTCCATCCATGTCTCTTCAGACCCATCTGTTTTTACTCTCATTTATATTGTCATTCAGAACATGTAAGGCCTGGCAAGTAAACTATAAGGACTTGGTTTTGTCCTAAATGACTTATTAAGCCATTGGAGAATCTGTGGTAGGTATGTGATATTATCACCTTGAACTTCTATTTCTGATATGTCAGTCTAGTTTCTAGCAAACTCCCTACAAGAACTAGAAAAGCTGGAAAATACACATAATACAGACACACACACACACACGCTTTTCAATGTTGTTTCATCCGCTACAGCTTTCCTTCTCCCAGGATCATGACTCTTCAGATCCTCGCTGCCTTAGTAATTCTGTCATGCCTTTAAACAAATTTTATTTATATATTTATATAAACAAATATTACTAGGGCATATAACATTAAGGAAGTGAGGATCTGAAGAGCCACAAGCTCACAGAGAAGAAAAGCTATAGAGAGTGAACCACCATTGAAGTACTGGGCCCAACCAGGAATAGGTAAATACACCAGGGTATAGAGTCTGGGGAAACACACCAGGCTTTTCCAGAAAGACAAAAAATATTCTAAAAGAAAGCAAATACTAAAGAACACAACATTATCTATGTATATGTAATATATACTGAATATGAGTTTAACAAAAATTACGCAATTAAATTGGGAGGATGATGGGAGTATAATTCCCGGGTAGAACAAGTTTGGGGGCGGGGAGGGGGTGGGAGCTGGAAGTGGAGAACAGGAGGTGTGTGAGAAAGTAAAATCTTCATCTTCCATAGTAGGAAGTTAAGAGATAATATTTACAAGTGAAAAAAAAAAATCAAAAGAAAAAAAAAAGGAAACTGGAGGGTAAGCAGAGGAGTATAGTAAAGTGTTTAAGAGCCTGGGACCTGCAGCCCAGATGCCCAGGTTTTAATCAGATTCTAATCCAAGCTCTTGTCACTTACTTGACTCGTGACTGGGTAAGTTACTTAACCTTCTGTTCCTGAGTTTCCTCATCTCTGAAATGATTGTTCTGAGAATTAAATGACTTCATAATGTAGAGAGCTTGGAATATACTTGTCACATAATAAGTGCTCAATAAATGCTATAATTATAAGCTTGTTACTTGGAAGTGTGGAAGTAACACAACAGCAGAGAAATGACTAAAAGTTGCTCTGGGGAGCAGGAATAAGAAGCAGGGAAAATGGGACTGGGACCTAACATCTTCCTTATGTCTTATAGGAACACTGTCCAAAAGAATTATGATGCAAGCCATTATGTGATTTTTAGTTTTCTTACACTTAAGTAAAACAGGTGAAATTAATTTTAACAGTGTTTTATTTAGTCCTATGTATCTAAAAAATCATCATTTAAAACATGTAATCAATATAAACAAATTAGATATTTTACATTCTTTTGTTTTGTTACCAAGTATTGAAATCCAATGTGTGTTTTTACATTTATAGCACATTTCAATTCAGACTAGCCACATTTTTAGTGTTCAATAGCCACATGTGGCTAGTGGCTATCTCACTGGACAGTGCAGCCTATGGTAATATTTGATGTTTAGAAAGAACACACATCATCAATGGCTGCTAAATCACAGAAAGAGACACCAGCCATTATATGCCTCCTGATAGGAGATACTTTATACAGTAGTCTATAATGGAAAAAAAAAATTTGAGCCTGAACCTGATCAAGCTTTTGCATTCAATTACCAATTTATAGAAATACAGAGAAGAAAAGAACATGTTAAGTAGCACCTCAAGGATACACTCAGCAAAATACATATGGTGGGAAATTCTTAGTGGACAAGCAAACCAAAATGGGGAATTTTTTAAATGAAATAAAGGAGAAATCCATGAATTTTAAGATTTAAAGGATTTATCAATGAATTGCATGTGTGGTCTTTATTTAGATCCTAAGTAGAATTATTTAATAATATTTATGATATTAATGAGATAACTGAAAATGTAAACACTGGATATTTGATATTACAAAATTATTTTGACTAACTTTTTTGGGTACAGTAAGACTTCTATCGGGTTTTTTGAGGGTTTTGTTTTGTTTTGTTTTTTAAAGAGCCATTATCTCTTAGGATTACATACTGAAATAATTATGGACAAAATGATATCTTGTATTTGCTTCAAAATAATATGCATGTTGGAGGAAGTGGTGGGAGTTTAGATGAAATTGGCCATGTGTCAATAATTGTTAAAGTTGAGTGATAGGTATATGGAGGTTCATTACAATATTTTATCTACTCTTGTATATGTTGTGTTAAATTTTCTACTTAAATAAGAGGTTGAAAATAAAACTACAAGGCATATGTATTTTCAAAATAAAAATTTTTTAGAAATATACGTAAGCTTAAAGGAAAAATTAGGGTTAAGTCAATGATTGTAATATATAATCACTCTGCCCTTCCAACCCAAGCCCAATCTTAATTCCTTCAGACCTGAGGAGAGCTTTTTTTTCTTATTTCATAAGCCTAGGAGACCTACTTCTGTCATTGGTACTGACTTTATAATCTCTCTTTCCAGCTTGTGTGATACTATCCACAAGGAAGCAGAACTCTAAAAGTCTGGTTAGAAACCATTTGAAATTAATTACCCACTTGATAAACTATGAAGGCTTTAATACTTATCCAAAGGAAGAAAGACTCAGAAGACAACATAAGGCAGATTCAAAAAGATAAATTCAAGACATTAGTCAATATAGCTGGAGAATTTACTTTTATTCTTGCAGTTTTATACTAGGAAGTCAACATTTAATAATCCATTGTTCACAATTGATTTATAAAAAATTTTTTAATCCTTAAATTGTACATCAATATCCTATGATTCCAAATCTTATTTATCACTCTCCTTCAAGTCTGAAGAAAATGATCACGTAATTTATTAACTTCCACAGACAGCACAGTCCCACTGACATAACATTTAGTCTGAAGTCCTACACTCATATGAGAATTAAGAATAGCCAGTATCAAACTGGCCTGCAACCTGATTGTGTTCCTGGCTCAGGATACCTGTAGTAAATTTGTAAGTCCACACTAAGACACAAAAATAAACTAGGGTGTGTATGTCATATAAAAAACTTTTCACAGTAGAGTAAAAATAACATTAAAATGTTACCAAATTTCAATATTACGGTGTTTTATCCAATTAGCTTTCAAAATGCCTGATTAACTGAATTAAATGTAAATAACTTTGTATAGGATTTTTTTTTTATGTTTGCCCAGCATTTCAAAATGGTTATGGAATATAACTTTTAAAATGTCAAAATATGCTATACATATTGCACTTTTCTGCTAGGCTGGGCTAGTATCCTCCATGGCAAGATACCAAAACTACTGAATAAAATACGCTTTAAAATCAATAGGTACTTGATTAATTTCCCTGAAATTATCATCATCATTACCAAAACCTTCCAGGATTTTGTAAGATTTGATTCCTTAAATACAGTTTTAAAGTTTAACTTAAGGAGGGAAAAAAAAACCCTCATATATTTGACTTTTTATTTCCTTTTTTGGTCGCTCAATGACCAAAGAGAATTTTAAACAAATTATGCTTCATCTTTCCTGGCTTAATAAAAAGCAACAATTTCTATTATCCAAATTAAGAAAAATTATACTAATCAAAAGCTATTAACTTTCAAATGTCTATGTATGTCTGTCTGTAGGTCCCCTTAGAACCTTTCCAAACTTTCATAAACAATAGATTTTAATCAATCATGTACTAGAATCAAATTCGGTAAGGAAAAACTTATTTTGCAAAAATAAAATCACTTCCCAACATGCTTGACAGAAACAAGCTATTCATTTTCATTTGTGTTCCATTGAAGACATTATTGAAATCTGTCCAATGGTTTATTTCCAACTGGTCCACTACAGAATTCTTCGGAATGTTTTAAGATTGGCTGTAGCTAGAGTTCTGACTTCCATTTGGACCCTGCTCTCCTTCACTGTTCAAGTGGGGAAGAAAGAGATTTTACACCAATTAAAAGACTCGTTTTCAACACCCTGATAAACCTACTAATTTTTAAAGTTATTCCGCACTACAACTCTACAAAACAAAGACATTCCCAATTATAAGACACAGATGTGGAAAAATTAAAATCCAGAAGACTAACATTTGGTTTTATGTTTTTATTCTTATGTAACTTAGTGCCCTCACACATAACAAGCATTCTGGAAGTTAGTGTCCATTACACTCAAAAATTTAAATTAGGGTATGGGATTTTGTTGTCATTACAGGTATCACTCAACATAGAGATTAGAGCTTCTTCTAGACAAATTTCCTATAAAATTAAATTGTACATAGAAAATCTTATTCCTACTAATTATGAAAATCAAGAAGTGTTCTTCCAAAAAAAATTATTGTCCAAAGGCATAATAAAACCATACGTAAGTACAGCAAACCTTTATAATTAAAAGTCAGAAAGAAATATGGTAATTTCCTGGAAAACGCTGAATATTTAAAATAAAAACTAAAACTGAAAATACCAGTAACTGTGGCAATAGGATTATTGCCTTATCTTGTCCATCATCATCTTGCAGCTTCAGGCCCTGCCACTAGTGAAGAATCACTCAGGGAATTTCTGCAAAAAATGCATCCAAAGGCAGCTGTTTGAATGACTGCCTTAAACAGCTCCTTGTATAAGTCAAGTATTAATTTTTTCCAAATGGTAACATTAACATATCAGATCTACAAATCTATCTTAATGTTATATAACTTATTTATTTTTCTTAATAAATGATTAAGATGGGTAGCATTTCTTTGTTTCCCTTCTGACCTTTTTTCCCTACCCCAAACGATCTGATGTACAGTGAGAGCTGAGAACCACTGAACTTAAATGAACAGATACTATTAAAAAAAACAAAACAAACAAAAAACACACAAAAAAACCCACCACAACAAAAAAACCTTGTTAGGACAAGTGACTCATACTTAGCAAAATTATGTTACTGTTTGCAATGGATCTTTGAGTCACTCAAAAGCCAAAATTATTTATTTACCTTTACAATATCAGATCAATCATCTACGTTTTTGAAAAATGCTACTGAAATTTATAAATAGGATAACAGCCAGTAGTGGGGGGAAAAAGTCAAACTGACATGGAACTACTACAGAATTCTTTATCCCTGAATTTTAGATGAACTTGCCTCTCTCTGTTCTGTTTAAATTTATGTACAGTATATAATCATATGTTGAGGGATACCTGTAATAGACCTGCCATTGCATTAGGAAAAGTTACTTAACAGATGATCAGATTAATGTATTTTTTTAAATGAGACGTTCTCAATCTATCAAGTCACAAATTAAGAAAAAAGAAAAAATATGTCATGAAGTTTTGGAAGAAATTTTACAAAAACAAAACAACATAATCTATGAAAAATTACGATAATGCATATGAAATATATAATTAAACAAAATCAATAACTAAAGTCTACAAAGTACCTGTTTGGAGGAGGTTTTGGTTTCGGCATCTTACTAAGAATAGTTGCCATCTCTTTTCTCTCATCAAAATTCTTCCACTGCTCATACAGTTTTAAAATAACCCTGATTATTTCCAAAATCTAGAAGGAAATATTTGAAAAGTTCTCAATGGCCAATTATCAAGCAACATTTAGTATACAAAGAACACACATCATATCCTAGACATCCCTTAGAAAACTGTGAAAAGATAGTCTCTATCCTTCAGGTTAGGTTAGACAATCCTGATAAATGTGAAAGCATATGTATGCTCAGTCTATCCTCATCCATCTCTGCAGTTGGTTTCCTTCTACCTACTGATATCTTAAACCAAAACAAAATAGTGAGGTACTAGGAATAGAGGTCTAAATCATGAAAGAGTATGCCACTACAGAGTACACTCCGCTAACACCAATTGTTTCAAACAATTCAATGGGAGGTAGTGCACAAAAGACTGTTTTGATTCTCTACTAACTACTCTGCACATGCGTTAAGGTGCTCAAAAACCGGCAGCTATACAAATCTGTTAAATCCAGTTTCCAAATTAGCCCTTCTTCTTCATCTGAGTAGACCTAACCTTGGATTGATTCTAGAACATTTCAGCAGAAAAGGCAGAAGGGCAAAAATCACTTTGTCAGGAGATAGTCTGTGTTACAGAAGTTTACAGTAGTCACTAGGTAGCTTTTAAAATAACCCTGGCAATTAGAGGCTACTTTGCAACCAATCAAACATAAATTTACCATTCTGTTTAATCCTAAACTGAAGAGAAATATAACCTAAATGGTCAACATCAGTTCTTCTTGCCAACACATTTCTTACCATTTCTTTACCAAAAATATTCTTAGCCTGGCTAAGAATTTTAGGCTCATGGTAAGTAAATATGACATTAACTTTAAAATGTTCAAGTTATATTCAGTTAAGGGAATTTTAAAGATTACCTTCTCCATATCCACAGAAAGCTCAGCAAACCACTGTCTGGCATCTTTCTGTTGTACAACACAGGCTACATGCAGGCAAGCTGGAGAGGAAATGAGAGACAAAGGTCCATGTTTAACTGCAAACATGGAATGTATGGACTCAGAATAAGATATTCACTTAAATTTTTATGTGTATTTTCTTATATTCTTTTAAAAAATTATATAGATTCATATAATAGTTATCACTGACCATCCCATCAACTTAATCTTACAGGGAGGAAAAGTTACTGGGCTATATATATATTAAGGTCCTTGACATCTGCTCCTCACTGTGAGCTAGCCATGATGCAGTTGCCTTGAGAGGGCACATCAGAGAGGAAGAAGTCCACTGAGGAAATCAGAGCAGGGAAAGGATCCCGGCATAGCAGTACACAGTAGTGGTCAAAATGCACCCAAAAGTCAGAGTGACAAAACAAACCAAAAAACCAGCCAATCAATATACTGATAAATTTCAACACTACTGTGTTTTGGTATTTCAGTTAAAAGCAGTGTTGCCTCTGCTTTTTAAAGTTATTAGCGCATGATCAAGTTAGGTGAAAACTGGGCACCCTAGTACAGAGTTCAGTGTTGTAATCAAACAGAGCTGAGAAAAAAAAAAACGTAATGCACCGCATACAATGTAATTATATACATTACTTACAATATAAACTAACAAAGATAGTGGAAGAGCCCAAAGACAACAGTCTACATCATAACTTTGCCTAATATAATTCCTCCCAAGCAGCCTGCCTACCCTGATCCCACACAAGCTTGTTAAATGTTATATTCCCTGGTCTGGTTACCTATATGACTTTGCTAAGAATGACATTCTAGGCAAACAGCAACTCAAACGTGCACGGACATTCTGGTTGCCCCAAGTTAAAGAAAGCTATTTATAAAGTAGGGCTTAGGTTCAGGAAGGATTGAGAGGCTAAAGGACAAATTATAAAAACAGGTAATAAAAATACAGTGGAAAATGCCATGACAGGGCATACACAGAGTAAATTAGGGAAAGAGACATCCTAAACCCAGACTGAGGTGATGCAGAGAGTGTGGAGTTGGGGACGGTGTCACTAAAGAGATGATATCTGAGCCAAGTCTTTAAAAAAGGTGTGAGTGGGAGCAGAGAATGATATATACATAAATGGTAAAAAGAAGCTGTGGATTTTATCCAGAAATTGGGAGGAGCACTGAAAGATTTTAATTGAAGCACAAATTCTGCATTTTAAAAAGCTCTTTCTAGCTCAGAGTTCCTCAACTTTAGCACTACTGACATTATGAACTGGACAATTCTTTGAGACTGCCCTATGCACTGCAGGATGCTTAGCAGCATCCCTGGCTTCTACTCACTAGATGCCAGTAGCATCCCACCCCAGTTGTTACAACCAAAACCATCTGCCGACATTGCCAAAAATCCTGTGGGGAACAAAATTATCCCTGGTTGAGAACTGCTAGCCTTGCTCAAGTGTGCAGGATAGACTGGCTCTCTGAGAACAGGGATGCTGGAGGCCAACTAGCCAGGAAGGAGACTGCTGTGATAACCTGGATAAAAATGAGAAGGTGGGGCTTCCCTGGTGGCGCAGTGGTTAAGAATCTGCCTGCCAATGCAGGCGACACGGGTTCGAGCCCTGGTCTGGGAAGATCCCACATGCCACGGAGCGACTAAGCCCGTGAGCCACAACTACTGAGCCTGCGCGTCTGGAGCTTGTGCTCTGCAACAGGAGAGGCCGCGACAGTAAGAGGCCCGCGCACCGCGATGAAGAGTGGCCCCTGCTCGCCGCAACTGGAGAAAGCCCTCGCACAGAGACGAAGACCCAACACAGCCAAAGGTAAATAAATAAATTAATTAATTAATTTAAAAAAAATGAGGTGGCTATGAGATTACTAAAGAGTGCGGCACAACAGGTGTTGGTTACCAACTAGATGTAGGTATCAAGGAAGATGAAAGAGCCTAACTACTGGGTTTCCAACTAAGGTAACTAGTGCTATTCACCAACATAGCAAAGACATGAAAAAGAGTATATTTGGGGGCAAACTGATGAGTTCAGTCCTAATCACGAGTCTGAAGGCCAGTGAGATGCCAAAGGAAGCTATCCAAAAGGCAGAGATTGATATAAACACCAGTTCAGGAGCAAGATCTTGGTTAAATAAAGAAATTTAAATGTTTCAACACATAGAGATAGCAGAAGCCATGGGCCTCAGTGAGGCTACCCGGGAAGAACAAAAACAGCAGGGATGACAAAGATGTGGCACATGGCCTTCGTACCCATGCAGATCCCAGTATTCCTTCCCACTGAACCCAGATGCCACTTGAGAATCCTTCCAGGGAGCCTCCAGTACTACAAAAGTATAACCTATTTACCACCCCTCATGTAAGAAGGCGGAGAAACATTAACATTTAAGGGGTAACTGAATAAAGAGAAACCAACAAAAATTAGTCTGGACTGGTAAAAGAATGGGGGGAAAATCAAGAAGACAGAGTCATAGAAATGAATACAAGACAGAAAGGGAACAGAAACTAACAAGTGCCTAACATATGGCAGGCATTATTTGAAAGATAACTCATTTAATTCTTGTAACAACTCTATACTGAGTTTTTAGTACCCTCCCCCAATTTTACAATTAAGGAAACAAAATCAGAAAGGTTAGATAATTTTCCCACAATTGTAAAGGAAGAAAAGTTTAAACCTAGGACCATCTGTTCTAACTCATGACAGTACTGCCTTCCACAGATAATAAAATGGTGGCTAACTTTCCCTCTAGCAAGGCATTAAGGACCACAAAAGGCTCCTTTACTTGACTGCTGAGGACCTAATTGGGCTCAGGAAATAAAAGAAGACCTAGTTATTTTATATAAGTTACAACCAGTATTAGAAGGCTTAATTCCAAACTTCTCCCGCTAAACAAACAAAAATGTTCTATTCAGACACTGGTTAAAATTATTTTAAACGATTTCAAAAAAAAACTTACCAAAAAAGGGGGGTGGGGGGACAATAATCCTGATTTGTGATACTTGCAGTTCATATTATTGAAAGTTCACATGCAAGGAATAGTCTATTACTTCAAGGAACATAAAAACATAAAGTACAACAGGGTGAAATTTCTTTTAGGATGACCTAAATAGGTATACAACAATTTAGCTACTAAAGGTACACCACATTTACATACCTAAAGCTATCATGAAAGGAGGATACAGTAGGCAAAGATCCGTTCTGTAGGTATCATTCACTATCCTCCTATAGAAATGTAAATCATATTATTACTGAAAGCAGAACTACCTCATATGATTGTACATTACCCTCCAGAGAGGGCCCGATTTCCCATATCTGTATATATTTATATCTCTTTTATATTACCGTAACACAGATATAAAGGTGAACATCAAAGGAAAAAGATGGATACATGAATGTGACAATGAATAAGCATATTTTAATGAATAAAATTACAGCTAAATATATTTAAAATTTTAAAACCTCACAATAAATTTTAATATAAGATAAACATTTTTCTAATTTTCCAAAAATTAGAAAATCAGATAGGAAACCATAAATTATACAATGAATTAATATATATGTTGAATACCACCAAAAATATTCTGATTATTTTAAAGATAACATTTAATTTATTTTACGGAAATATAGTTGAAATCAATGTTGTGTTAATTTCTGCTGTACAGCACAGTGATTCAGTTATACATATATTACATTTTCATATTCTTTTCCATCATAATTTAAAGATAACAATCTTAATTTTCATGTAAACAGTCTGTTTTTCATAAGAATCAAATTTTATTGGAAATATTCATCAAATAGATAATTTAAAGATCTATCATTTTAGCATTTATACCAGTATAGTTATTAGAATTCAACAAGCAGATATTTCACTCAACATAAAATATCTTGGGGCACTAGTTTAATTACTTTAAAAAGACTAAACTTCATATTTAATTGTCAACCTTCCTAGCTAATAACATGTTACACTATGAATAACTTCTGTTCTAATTACCATGCAAGGGGAAGCAACATGTCTTCTTGGCCCATGTCCTGCACATACTGGAGCAAAGGTCTATAAGGATGATACACTATCAAGCAACAATCCTAGAAACAGTTTAAAAAATGTGTATGTATAAAAACAGATTTATTATAACACAAAAACCTTACCATTACCCAACTGATTTTTAATTGTGTATTTCAAAATGTATTTTTCTAACTCATGCTTGCTTCCCTCTTATTCTCTTAAGCAAGCAGTATGGCAGCCCTAAACTCTACTGTAATAGTGAAGGCAGTGCTCTCTCTGAAATATACCTTGGTAAATCGGTTGGCAGTCAGTCAGCATCCATTCCCTTAGAGACTCAAAGTGTCACATCTGCAACACACTGAAACCTCTTATTAGCCTATAAATCCGTAATTCCCAACTGGAGGAGCAGAATTCTGCCAAAGACATAATCTATCTTTAAATAACACCACACACATACACAAATTGTGCAAATAATTTACAGTGGTTTAATGTCCTGACTGGTTTGCTTGTAATCCTCTTATTATAGTTACTATAGAACAGAAAAAATTTCCCATCCTAAGTAGTATTTACAAACTATTTTACAGGCTTCCAAGAGCATATAGGTGATGATGCCACTAGGTACTATGATTTACCATCACATATCACTTGGATGGTTTTAAAATGCACCTCCCTACAATTATTTCTTTAAATTTATGACTTCACTAAATTTGAAAGTAAGTTTTACTCTATTACTCACAAGGAAGAAATATACTTACCATTAATTCTAAAAGATAGAATTCACATTCTAATATCTGTTAAAAAAAAAAGATTGTAAATGTCAACATGAAACCAAATTAGATGAGTCTACTTAGTCTAACCTAAGAATGTAATTAGACATTTATCAAAAATTTTTACTAAAATTTTTTTAAATCAAGAAAACACAATAGCTTATATCAGAATGAACATATGCTATAAACAATTACTTGTTATACAATGCATGCAACTGGGATTATGAAACATTTTAATCCTTGTAAGGAAAAGCCAGCCTCATATAAGTATTCTTATTACTTTTTTTTATTTAAAATAATCCTGTATAAACTTCAGATTTTCCAATATACTTCCCACTCAACAAATGCAAAAATGTAATTATCTCCACTTAACTGTTATTCTTGTTCTATTACAAATTAATAATAGAATACTGAAAATGAAACAAAAATACAATTTAAATAGAATGAAAAAATCCCTTGCAAGGTGGAAAAAGAAAAACATGCCTATTAAAATGGCAATAGAAATGCATCTTCTAAAATAATGTAAAATTTCAAGTATGGTTTTCATTCTGTTCCATTATAGTAATTCTCAACCCCAGCTGCACATTAGTAGCCACCTGGGAGCTTTAGAAAATACCAGTGTCCAGGTTTCAAGCCTGAAAATTCTGATTTAGTTGATCCAGAGAGGCCCTGACATCAATGTTATTAAAAAAGCTCCCAACGTGATTTAATGGGCACCCAGGGTTGATAACCACTGCTACAAAGTATTTTTTTAAATGGTAGAAGCACTTTAGCTTTAATTTAGAAATAAAATCCATATTCTCGTAGAATCTGAAACTGCCATTTCTAGGAGACTATTCCGTTTATTTTAATATAAAATGTAGCTAGTTTACATACAGCTTTAACAAGTAGTTTTATTTTTTACAATATACTTACATGGTTCATCCTATAAGGAAATTCCTTTGGAAAGGCATATGAAAATCTAGTTTTCACTGCAGAAAACAAACAAACAAAAAAAACTTAAACTGAGAAAATGGGGAGTGAATGAACACAAAACTTCTTTAATACAATGTAAAATATTAGAGGTAGAGCTAAATCATTTTTAATTTTTAGTAGGAGCTCTTGAATATGCTTAGGGACGCAGATTTTTTTGTTTTCAGGCAAGGGGAAAGACTAAGTAGCAGAAAGCCCTAGGCCCCCATCTATATTACAATTAAAGAGTTTCAATGATATATTTAATATATTAAGAAAGAGTTCTGCTGCTTAAAAACTAAAGGAAATGGAAAAAAAAAATCACTGGCTTTTATCATTTCTAAAATCTTTCCAGCTCTAGAATGGTGTTGCTCTATTTAGTAATTTAGCTTAAAAGGAACATGGGTTATATATGTGTTCACAAGTATATATATATATGTTTATATTTGTAAATATATACAGTTGACCCTTGAACAACACAGGTTTGAACTGTGCATGTCCACGCATACACAATTTTTCCAATAAATAGGTACTACATGAACCAAGGTTGTATATGTAGATTTTCCAACTTTGCAGAGGGTCAGAGGGTCAGCACCTCGAACCCCTGTGTTGTTCAAGGGTCAACTATATATATAAATATTGGAAGGATAATACAACCAAAAAATGTTAACAGTAGTTATCTCTGAGATTTAAGGATTTTTACTAATCTGAACTTTCTAAACTTTTTATAATAGGTATTTCTTTATCAAAAGACATATTTTAATAAAATCATGAATATATGTGCAAAGGTCTCTAGGACTTTCTTCATACCACACACAAATATATACACACACACTCTTAGTCACTAAGAAAGTACAAACGAAAAAACTGCTAATCCTCTATCTCCTCAAAAATGGTAGGAATTGACTATTCTAACAGCTAATTTAGATAGGTAACATTTGCCAAGATTCGAAACCTAAGCCATTTAAACTTGACATTAGGAAATGTCTACTTAACCTTTCCTTTCCTCTCTTTTTAGTTAATTTAAAAATGTATCCATCAAGGTTACTGAGTTTTACAAATCCCCCCCTTTTTATAATTTTTTTATTTTTTGGCCATGCCGCGGGGGCATCAGGATCTTAGTTCCCCAACCAGGGATCGAACCTGCACCCCTGCAGTGGAAGCGCGGAGTCTTAACCACTGGACCACCAGGGAAGTCCCCACAAATCCATTTAATGTAAGCAAGATATGAAGTGTACAAGCAAAACAGGTACTTACATAATGTTAACCAATCAACAAGGTAAAATTATCTCTGTATATAAAGCAAATCTACATCCCTAACCCCTGGACCTTGACACCTAACTTACTGAATTAGATTTTACCTGATGCTGTCAACTTCTCTCCTATTCCATGATAAAATTGCTCTGCGTTTTGATTTTCTACTTCCTAATTCTTTTCTTCTGACCTGGAGGAAAATGCATCTCTCCTCTCTATTGCTACCCCTACCACTTGTGCATTTGCTTTCATCTACTCAACTGACAGTCACCTTTTTTCCTTTGTACCTTTAACTATTCCTCCTCCAATAAATCTGTCCTATCACTTACTAATATGCTCAAATTTCCCTTTAAAGCAAAACAAATGAAACCTCTACCAAATTATATTCCTCTACTTTTTAAAAGTAGACTCTTGAGTAGGCTGCCATGTAAGAACTCACTGAGAAGGAGGCTGTCTGGAGGCCAGGAAGCTAATCATGGCCAACCAAGGAACTGATCAAGGCAGGCACTTTGATCTTGGACTTCCCAGCCTCCAGAACTGTGAGAAATAAATGTCTTGTTTAAGCCACCCAGACTTTAGTGTTTTGCTATAGCAGCTGAAGCAGACCAAGACGCCCCCTCACCCAGAATCCTCTGTTATTAACATGTTACATTAGTATGGTACATTTATTATAATTAATGAACTAAGATAGATACATTATTACTAACTAAAATTCATAGTTTATTCCGATCTCCTTAGTTTTTAACCTAATGTCCTTTTTCTGTTTTAGGCTCTCTTCCAGGACGCCACATTACATTTACTTGTCACGTCTCCTTAGATTCTGTATGCTGTGACAGTTTTCCAGACATAACTTATTTTTGATGACTTTGACAGTTTTTAGGAGAACCAGTCAAGTATTCCGTAGGTTGATTCCCTATTGGAATTTGATGTTTAATGATTAGACCAGGGTTTGGGGTTTTCAGAAGGAAGACCACAGAGGTGAAGTGCCATTTCATTATATTACAGCAAAAGTACATACTATTAATGTCGTTTATCATTGTTGATACTGACTTCGATCACCTGGCTGAGACAGTGTTTGTCAGGTTTCTCCACTGTAAAATTATACTCCCACCTTCTTTCATAATGTACACATTAGAAGAAAAGTCACTATGCATAGCCAACACCTAAGGAGTAGGAATTTATGCTTCCTCTACTTGAGGGGGGAGTTAGCTATATAAATTATTTGAAATTCTTCTATATGGGAGATTTGTCTCCCCCCCCATTTATTTATTTATGCTATCATTTATTTATATCAGTATGGACACATGAATATTTATTTTATACTTGGGTTATACTTTGGGTTATAAAGCAGTATTAATCTTTTTTATTTTGTTGCTCAAATTCTTCCAGCTTTGGCCATTGAAAGCTCTTTTAGTTGGCTCCTATATGTCTTCGACATACCGCCATTAATGAGGGGTTTGGTTTTGGGTTTTGTTTTTTTTTTTTGAGTACTTACTTACTTATTGGCACTATAAGATGCTCTGGGTCCACCTTGTATATTTCCTGCCTGATCACAAACCCAAAGGTCTGGTTTTTTTATTTGGTATACATCTTCTTTGCAGCGAAAGACACTATGCAGCTCTCTTTCTTAAAAGGTATCAAGTCTCAAATTTCTATCACTGGCTTCACATTTCTAAGAGGATGTTCTACTGATACATTTACACTCAGAATGTTGAAGAGTAAATCTAATTCTTTTCAGAACCCACTCATTCTCCTCTTCCAGTACCACCTTCACCTCCCAATGCCCAGGCATGAAACCTCAAAAATCATTTTTGACTCTTCTTAAATCTTTTCTTTTCAAAAGTCCTGCTGACTCTATCATTCAAACCTAGCTTGCTTGTTCTCCTTGCTGGCTACCAAAACATTATTTTAAGGCTTCATTAGTGTTTACCTCATTATTTCAATAACTTAAAAGTTTTTTCCTACCTTAAAATTGTTAGCTTTACTTCTTACAGCACCCAGTGGTGACAGTACTCACTACAGTTTGCTGTATATATAAAACTATTTCAGAAAGGGTTTTTTTCGGTGAGTTTTTTTGTTTGTTTTTTGGGGGGTTCTTTGGCCATGCCACGTGGCTTGCGGGATCTTAGTTCCCCGACCAGGGGTTGAACCCAGCGCCACGGCAATGAAAGCACCAAGTCCTAACCACTGGACCACCAGGGAACTCCCGGTGGTTTTTAAATTGTGGTAAAATATACATTACATATAATTTACCATCTTTAACCGTTATTTTTTTCTTTTAACATCTTTATTGGAGTAATTGCTTTACAATGGCATGTTAGTTTCTGCCGTTAACCGTTTTTAAGTATACAGTTCAGTAGTATTAATTACATTCACACTGTTATGTAACTATCACCACCGTCCATCTCCAGAACTCTTTTCCTCTTGCAAAACTGAAACCCTATATTCATTAGGCAACAACTCCCCATTTCCCCCTCCCTCCAGCCCCTGACAGCCACCATTCTACTTTCTATGCCTAGTAATTTGATTACTCTAAGTACCTCATATAAGTAGAATCACACAGTATTTACCTTTTTGTGACTGGCTTATTTCACTTATCATAATATCCTCAAGGTTCATCCATGCTGTATCACATGAAAAACTTCAAACTTTGTCTGTCTACTTCGACTCACACTCTCCTCCAATTCATCTTACATAATTCTGCCAGAATCATCTTCCTAATACACAACTCTGGCATCACCCTCATGTTGAAAAATAAAGCTTTCATAGGTACCGCCACTGACAACAGAACAAGCTGCAGATTCCTCACGGAAGGCCATCTATTATCTGGCCTTAGCCAGGTAGGGGGGCTATTTCCCACTATTTCCTTACTCACCATTCACTGAATGTAACTCAGTAGCTTTTCCTTATATTGATCAAACTGTTCAATGCTCCTAGACTATCTTTCCCCTGCATTTCCCCAGGTTCAAATTCTTCCTTCACCAAATTCCATTTAAGCCTTTTTGGATTCATCTAACAAATCAACTTTTCCCACTCAAAACATTCATTACATTCTCTGTTACTCTCTTACGCCACTTATTTTCTTCTGTATTAATATTTGTATATTGATGTCTTATTTTCTTGTCCTTAAATTCTTTGTATTTATTTTTATATCCACCACTGCATCCAGTATGGTGTTTTCCAGTGATAATGATGCTGTTGTTGATGACAATGATAGTAACCACTACAGTTTACTGAGTATTATGAATTGAATTATGCCCCCCCCCAAATTTACATGTTGAAGCCCTAACCCCCAATATGGCTGTATTTTGAGACAGGGCCTTTAAAGAGGCAATTAAGGTTAAATGAGGTCATAAGCATGGGGCCTTAATTCTACAGAACTGGTATCCTTACGAAGGGAAGAAACACTAGGGATGCACACACACAGAGAAAGGGCCATAAGAGGACACAGCAGTAAGGCAGCCATCTGCAAGCCATGGAGAGAGGCCTCAGGAGAAACTTAACTTGTTGACGCCCTGATCTTGGACTTCCAGCTTCCAAAACCATGAGAAAATAAATTGTTGTTGTTTAAACCATGCAGGCTCTGGCATTTTGTTATGGCTGCCCTAGCAAACTAACACACTGAGCAAAGCACGGTTCTAAGAGCTTTATTGATATTAACTTATTTGATTCTCACAACAACCGTATGACATAGATGTTATTAATATCCTCATATAACAGAGAGATTATATTTTGCTTAATTTGTCATGTTGAAAGCACTGGGGCTGAAATTTGAAACATAAGCTGTCTGGGCCATATAATACACCATAAAATTTATGAAATAAGTAAAACAGTCTACTATAAAGTTCCCTATTCATTGGTAAAATGAATATGAGTGTGCCTTTTAGCCTTTGCATGAGAAATAAAAAACAAACCTTGGTAATAGGTATTTTACATTTTCAAAAATATACACCTTCTAAAAAATCTGGAAAACAGAGACTGAAGTAAGAAGAAAATAAGGCACCTATAATCTACTCAGAAATGAGCACTGCTAACATTCTGGTAGATTTCCTTGAAGTCATTTTTCAATTTTTTTAATAATTTTGATTTTCCAGAGGGCAATTCAATACTTCACCAATGGGATATATTTGACATATTAAATTCTATGGCAAAACTGATTATTACGCTTCTATCCTCAAAATAAGATATGACATGAAAAAGATTGAATTAGATTATTACACTCCTTTCAGAAAGGGAAATGACCCCAAAAATATGAAATTCTGGCTCAGAAACAATACAAAATGCCTCTGCCTCTTCTGTGTAAGATCACAGAAGTAAAAAAAAATAATTTTAATTATCTTTTGTTAGGTGATATCTTTTTGCTTAACCTATGAAGATGGAACACAGCATAATATTATTACCTTGTGTACAATACTTTACGATTGCTACTTTACAATGTTATTTCCTTTAATGCCATGATTCACAGGCACGTAAACCCCATGTTTTTAGGTAAAGAACTAAGGCCAAAAGGTAAAGCAACTTGTTCAAGGTTATACAGCTGCTGCTTAGAGACAGAACTGGTGCTTAGAATCAGCTCTACAGACTAAAGAGTCAGCATATTTTTCTGTGCCATATTTTTCCATAAAGAGGGAAAAAACACAATCCCCATCAAAGACATAATTACAATTGTTAAAGAAAGAGTTTATTTCACCCACAAGAATGACACAATAGATAGTTATGAAGCAATAAAGTATAATAAAATAGAAAAATAAAAATTCTTTCTTAACCTTATTATAAAATTAAGAGCCACAGAGTTGATGTTTTTGGCTCAATAGTTACTACCCATTTTTAGCATTAAAAGTAATGTCTTAGAGATAATACTTTAAGTGGTTTTCAAATTTTTTGTATTTTAAAATTTTTAGCCGAATACATTAGGCATAAAGGTGATCTCATCTCAGGAGATTTAATAGACCCAACTAATCTCTCACAGGTCTCATAAACTGAAAAACATCTATGTCCTATGGAGCTTTCTTTAGAATTACAATCTTAAAGCAGGATATATTTTTTGCACTTACATACAGAAGTAGCAGCAGAAATCAATCTTGTATTTGAGACTACTCCAAATTCCTAGAAAAAGAAAAGTAAAAGAGATTAGGTACATAGTAACCCAATGAACCTAAGTATATCTGAGGTCTATTCAAAACAGAGCATTTCCTATGTTCCTCCGATGTTTGCAGTCTGTTTATCTACCTACTTGAGGAATGATGTACTTAAATCTCTAAATTTATGACCTTTCCTTAAAATTACTACACTTTAACACAAATGCTTAAATAATTTTATAATTTAATATTATTGGAAGGTACCAAATTAGAAACCAGACCCTAAAGTGACAGTGCCAGTTTTTTGCACTCAAGTTAGTTTCCAAGAGTTTTTAGATTCTACACTTAATTGCCAGAATAAGTATTAAGTATGCTTCCTTTCAGTTGAACCTGGACTAACAAACAGGTACTTCAGGGAATTTAGTAATAAAACAGTTGACTCTCTGAAGAAAATAAACTTTAATATCACCAAAAGAACTCAAAAGACTGTACTAACAATTATTTTTCTTTTCGGAACAGGAAGACAAGAATGATTAGCATAAGACTTCAGATGTCAGTTCCCATTTCCTCTTTGAACTTAATATACTGCCACTGTAAAAATAACAAAAATTTATGAGGTGATCCACCTTACATATAGTCTCGTTTAATTTGATTAACCTTATAAAGTTATTAAAGGCTTTTTTTTTTTTGGCCTTGCGGTGTGGTGTGGCCTGTAGGATCTTAGTTCCCTGACCAGGGATCGAACCCAGGTCCTTGGCAGTGAGAGTGTGGAGTCCCAACCCCTGAACCACTAGGGATTTCCCCAAAGCCTTCATTTTTAAAGCTGAAAAATCAAGAATTGGTTCCTTAGCCAACAGAAGAAACTAAACTGAATACAGTCTGTTCAAAAACCTTCAACCTACATCCTTATCTAACTGTGTGTGTTTGGGGGTGGGGGTGGGATATGTATGCCTGTGTATGTATTTATATTTACATTTAAACCTCGCACCATAATAACTGATACTGAAAATTAAATGCCTGAGACATCTTCTTAAATGCCATTTCAATACAATTCTCACACAACTGGACAAAACACAGAAAGATTTGGTCATAGCTAAAGAGTTTTAAAAATGCTATAACCAAATATGAAAGGATACACCTTTTTCCAGGAATAATTCTTTACCCCAAATTCTTAAAGGAAAAACTTTCACCTAATAAATCATAAAATAGGTTTCTATTCAGTAAATCATGTAAGAAAAGATATTTAACACACAAGACAAATTAAAACTCCAAGTTAATCTGCACGAGAAGTTTATAAAGATTTTGTCTTGGTTTCTCATACTGGTTGTCCTTCAGATACATAAAATTACATGGTAATATTTGGAAAAGCCACCCCATAATACGGGCCTTTTATAAACACCTTCTTTTCCATTAAAGAACTTAAAAACAACAGAGCTGGTTCTGCCTCCTTAAATTACCACTTACAGTTAAATTACATTTAATATTCAGGAATACAATTACTAATCTAAAGACATCATCTAAAAATAGAAACATAATACAAAGGATTCATATTACTGAAGATTACATGGATTATTATGAAGACCAGTTAATAATATCTGCTATTATTATCTGGATTTAGCTGAGCTCTCTCAAAAATACTGAAAAGGTAAATAAGGTGGGCAGAGATTTGGTCTCAGCTGCAAGTTCCCATCTCTCTTCTCTCTCCCTCACCTAATTTCTCAACCCTCACTACCCAAACCATTCCTCGTTAGAACATATATTGCTATAGCCACCTCAATCCTTGCTTTCCCTCTTGCTTTCCCTACGGCCTGCTAGGCAGCCAATCATCAGGAGGCAGGAAGGGAAGACAGCAGAACACAGGAAGCATAAGGAGGAGAAGGAAGAACATTCTCAGGTTATAGTAGACAAGCTGTGGCATTCATGGAATACTCCTTAGTGCCAAACAGTAAATGCCTCAGAGGCAGAAGAGCAAAGCAGTTAAGAGCATGGGATTAGGAACTAGACTCCCAGGGTTAAAATACTGGCTGTCACTTATCAGCTATATGAACTTAATTTCTTTGTGTCTAAGTTTCGTCACTTATAAAATGAGATTACAACTATGTAGCCCATAGTTTGTTATAAGGATTAAGTCATAATTTGTAAGAGGAGTCAGAATAGCACATGGTACATAGTAAAGTGCTACATAAGTTTTTGTTAATTGAATATATAGAGATATGTATATATTTCTTTGATTTTGTATAAATTTCAATATTTTATATAAATCACCATCTGTTACTATTTTTACACAGTTAATGTGAAAACTGGGGCAGATTAACCAATACACGTTGACTATACTTTGATAAAGAACAGAAAACTAGGACTTCCCTGGTGGCGCAGTGGTTAAGAATCAGCCTGCAAATGCTGGGGACATGGGTTCGAGCCCTGATCCAGGAAGATCCCATATGCTGTGGAGCAACTAAGCCCATGCGCCACAATGAGTGAGCCTGCATTCTGGAGCCCACGCACCACCACAACTACTGAAGCCCGCGCGCCTAGAGCCCATGCTCCACAACAAGAGAAGCCACCGCAGTGAGAAGCCCACGCACCACAACGAAGAGTAGCCCCTGCTCGCCGCATCTAGAGAAAGCCCGCGCGCAGCAACGAAGACCCAACAGAGCCAAATATAAATTAATTAATTAATTTTTTAAAAAAAACCAGAAAATTATTTCATACCTCTACTTTGGATGCCAAAAACACACATGTAGGAGCCATTAATACAGGATCTATACTCTTCAGAGAATACCTAAAATATGATTAAACAAAGTTAAATGTCATTCATATAGAAAAACATATATGAAAATAGAATTCATATAGAAAACATTTATATGGAAAAAAATCAGGACAACTCTATGGCAAACACACGATTCACTTATATAAGGTTCATCAACATTAGATAAGAGTTTCAAATAAGCATTAACATATTCCCAAAATAACACAGCCCTACCTGGCATAGAATCTCTTGAAATAGACCGTAGCAGTGGCAATAACTTGTTGTCTTAATTTAAGATGTTCACCTAATGCTTGGATAACTAAAAGAAAAATAATAAAGTTAAATGTATTTCTGATATCATTATATTAACATTTAACAATAACTTCCATGCAGTTAAATCATGACTAGATTCATTTTTAACAAAGAGAAAAACCTACACATGCTATAAAGCTCTACTTGGATCACAGTGGTCTAGTACTAGGATTGCAAATTTGTTAAAAAATATATAGGGGGCTTCCCTGGTGGTGCAGTGGTTGAGAGTCTGCCTGCCAATGCAGGGGACACGGGTTCGAGCCCTGGTCTGGGAGGATCCCACATGCTGCGGAGCAACTGGGCCCGTGAGCCACAACTACTGAGCCTGCGCGTCTGGAGCCTGTGCTCCGCAACAAGAGAGGCCACGCTAGTGGGAGGCCCGCGCACCGCGATGAGGAGTGGCCCCCGCCTGCCACAACTGGAGAAAGCCCTCGCACAGAAACGAAGACCCAACACAGCCATAAATTAATTAATTAATTAATTTAAAAATGGTCCACATCAAAAAAAAAATCTTTAAAAAAAAAAAAAATATATATATATATATAGGTACGCATAAACAATAACAAAAAAACAGAAACTGCCTCATAGTAAAATCTATTCTTGAATCAAGGAGGTTGAATGATAGGTATTTCCCCTCTATCTTCTAAGTATTTTCAATGCTCTTCATATTATTACTATTATTAGACCCCTATCAGCGTTATAACTACTGCTTAATAAAGTTTATAAAAAATCCAAAATGAATCCTCAAAACAACAGAGAGGTAGGTTTGCATAAAAGTGAACTGAGGGTGAGAAAGATCCTGTGACAAAGTTACCACGTGGCAGAGCAAGGATCTTTTAACTCTAAAACTCTTCCGTCCAAAGCAAACTTGTTAGAAGTGACCAATACAGGATGTCAATCCAAAAAATCATTTATCCTCAAAGTACTTTGCTTTAGCCAATCTTAAATTGGGTTTAATGATGCACTACAAAGCTTAGGGAGATTAATACTTTTAAACCGTCTTGAGTGTCTCTGACATGTAAGATTCACAAAAGACTTTAAATCACTTTAAAAATATATATATAAGTTGTAAAAAGAATACACATGTAAATAAAAATGTAAAGTAGGGAATAAAACAGTTCATCACAAATTACTACAGAAAAGCATTTTAATTCAGAGGTAACCAACTGTACCAATTCAACCAATTAAAAAAAAAACTTTACCATTTGTAAAAAATATCTGTAATTTCCAATACTCTTCTTCTGAGAGAAACTTTAAGTCCTTCTGGCGTTCCTTCAACAGATCTTGTTTATCCAAAATCCACTGCAAACTAAAAAAAGCAAAGATTCAGACATCCTACAGAAAATCAACTAACAAAGTTACAGGAAACATTCTAAGATTGAAGAGGTTGTTAATATTCTGAGAAGTACAAAATACAAGTAACCTTGAAAGACAATATTTTTCACATTTCTTGAAACTTTGACACTGAGAATTACCTCACTAATAAATGTAAATATGCCCTGAAAAAAATCTGCTCTAATCTTTTCTCTCTTC
This sequence comes from Eubalaena glacialis, assembly GCF_028564815.1. Taxonomy (NCBI): domain Eukaryota; kingdom Metazoa; phylum Chordata; class Mammalia; order Artiodactyla; family Balaenidae; genus Eubalaena; species Eubalaena glacialis. Next base: position 59,546,122 of record NC_083727.1, on the reverse strand, counting down.
CTTCTCAGTCTATCTCTCCCCACCCCCACCTCTGTCACTATCATAGTGTATTTCATTGATTTTAAGACTGAAATCAAGATGCATCTTCAGTGATGCCTAGCATTTTAATGGGCAGTAATGTTTACACGTTCTTAGTGATAAATAATGGTGAAATTGACACTGACTGACGATGCCTTAGATTTGAAGTATATCTTCTCTCAGATGTTCATGAGTAACTAGAGTAATATTCCTACTTCACAAACTCCAATCATGTTAAAAGCTGCTTCAGAATTTATTTTACCAATAGCCTCCTCCTCCTGCCTAGTCTATTTTTAAACAGACACGTAATTGACGTGATCCCCAAAAATATTCTGCATCATGCTTTTGTCACTCAGTATGTATTGGAAGTTTTACATCAATGAATTTGTTATTCAGCATCCTTTTAAATTGCTGCACAGCATTATGGATGGATCATTATTTATTTAGTTAATCCCTGGTGATAGGCATGTAAGTTATCATCTTTTTCACTATTACAAGTAATGCTTTAATGAACATCTTTGTAATTCACCCTTGTATATTTGATTAATATTTGGAATCATTTCCTAGAACTAATGGGTCAGTTTTGCTGGTAATTTCGATATGCATTGTCAGCTTGCCTTGCAAACCAATTTCCATTCACAGGAGTGACACATGAGGGTGTCTTAAAATACTTAACCTTACAGGTCACTGCCAATCTTTTAAATACTTTACAACTTAAAGGCAAATTAGTATCTCACTGTTCTTTTTTTAAATTTACTTCTAAGGTTAAACATTTCTCCACGCCTTTATTGGTCAAATATAGTTCTTTGGTACATCGTAACTATAATATGACCATTTTTCTAATGGGATGGTCATCTTTTTTATGATTAAGATAATCTTATGATCTAAAATTTGTGTATTATGGATAAAAAAATCATTTCTTTGTCAAATATGCTCTAGACATTCTCCAAGTTTAGCATGATCTCTCAATATTTAATGATTTGCAATGCAGAAATCTGAATCACGTATTTATTCAAATCTATATTTTACTTTGATTTTGTGTTTATCACACATGGGAAGGCCTTCCCTGACACAAAATGATTTAAAAAAAAAAAAATTCCCTCATATTTTCTAATACCCTTAAGGCTTTTTTCTTTCAATTTGTGATCAATCTGGAATTTGATACAGGGTAGAGTAGGGATCCAGCTAAATGTTTTGTTAAATGGTTATCCAAATGTCACCAAAGAATTTCAAGAAGTATAATTCTATCATTATATTTGGATCTTCTTTATAATTTCCTATTTTTAATTTGTTTTTCTTGTTCCTATGCCATCCTTTTTTTTTTTTTTTTTTTAATTTTTATTTGGCTGCACCGGGTCTCAGCTGCCACACACGAGATCTTTGTTGCCGCATGCAAGATCTTCGTTGCAGCATGCGGGATCTTTTTAGTCGTGGCATGTAGGATCTAGTTCCCTGACCAGGGATCGAACCCAGGCCCCCTCCATTGGGAGCGTGGAGTCTTAACCACTGGACCATGAGGGAAGTCGCTGCGATGCTATTTTAAAACATATAAAATTGAGTAATTAAAAACTGGTATGGAAAAACCCCCTTGCTACTATTCTTCAGAAGATTTCTGGCAATTCTATTATAATTATTATTCTAAGACCTGAACTTTAGAATCATTATATCAAGTCCCCAAAAAGGAAATTCATCCAAAATTTTCTTTGGGATTGCATTATATTTAAAGATCAATTAGGGAGAAATGGTATCTTTACAATGCTGGAATTCAAACTCCATTTATTAAGATCTTTATGTTCTCCACAGAATATAAAAATTTTCTTCCTACAGGTCCTGCACATTTCTTAAGTTTATTCTTGAGTATTTCATATTTTCCATTGCTATTGTAAATTATTTTTTTCCATCAACAGTAAAAGAAAGTTTCCTATTTTTACATTTTGCAACTGGTCATCTTATCAAACCTTTACTATTTCTAATAATTTTTCAATTAACTGAATTTTCTAGTTAATTTTATCTCCATATATTGATAATTTTGTCATTTTTATATCTCATTAACCTATCAATTACATTGAGAGTAGCATATTCAGAACAATGTTAAAGAAGCATCCTAATTTTCCTAATGTTTCACCATTAAATATCTCTTGTTAGTGCTCTGATATGTTTTTATGATGTTAAGTAATCATCCTATTACTGTTTTAGTAAGAGCTTTAGTCAAGAATGGATGTCGAATTTTATTAGGTGTCCTCTTAATTCCTTTACCGTTTACTAACAGATTTCCCAATATTGGCTACATTTCTACAAAATCAATGTCATTTTTTATACTTTTAACGTAATCTGGGACTCCGTTTGATAGTAATTTATATTTACATCAATATTCAAAAGTGACTGTTTTTAGTGCTATCTTTGCTAGATTTTATCAGTGTTATCGTGACTTCATAAGGAACTGGAAAACTTTGTGTGTGAACTAGAACAACTTTAATAGCAGATTCTCTTGAAAGTGGGAAAAAACTTACCCATGAAATAATGTGGGCCTGGAGCAATTTTTAAAGAAGTAGCTCTCTGGTAACTTTGTTTTGGCTTTCAAATTTATTTTGAAAATGGAGATAACCCAAAGGTATATCTGCGATTATTTACTTTTCTTATTCCTAATTTTGTATTTCTGTATCATCCCTTTTTTCCTTTATTCAGCTAGCATAGTTTAGTCTACCGTTTTGGTTTTCCCTTCCAAAGAACCAGCTCTTATAATTTCTGACTATTTTTTCCCTTTCAATATATTAATATCAGTGTTAACTTTATTAAGTCTGTTTTCCATAGGTTTATTTCAGTTTCCTTTTAATACTCTTAAGTAAAATATTTAATTTTTATTCTTTTTCAGTTATTCAAGATGTTTCCTTATAAATTTGGCTTTGGCCACCTCCCATAGACATAAATATACATTGATTTCATTATGTTATTTCCTAGATAATATGTAACTGTTTTCAATTTCCTCTTTGATACAATAAACTACACAGAGTTGCTTTTGTAGTTTTACTTTTGTTACCTGTTCATTACTTCAGTCGACCAGCAAATGTTTAGTGTCCTTCTAGCTTTACTGCATCACGATCAAAGAATGTGTGGTGTTCTACTTTAACTTTCTGGAAAATACTAGGATTCTCTCTGTTCCAGAATTATCATCAATTTCTTCTCCACAGTCATTTTATGTTTTTAAAAAGATAAATTTCACAAATATTTTAAAGTTTTTCCTCACAGCACGCAGTATGGAAGATAAACCAATTAACACCATATATCATCAAATTTAAGATTACACTGATTGGGTTTCCCTGGTGGCACAGTGGTTAAGAATCCGCCTGCCAATGCAGGGGACACGGGTTCAAGCCCTGGTCTGGGAAGATCCCACTTGCCATGGAGCAGCTAAGTCCGTGCGCTCTAGAGCCCCAGAGCCACAACTACTGAAGCCCGCCCGCGCGCCTAGAGCCCGTCGTCCGCAACAAGAGAAGCCACCGCAATGAGAAGCCCGCGGGCTGCAATGAAGAGTAGCCCCCCGCTTGCCGCAACTAGAGAAAGCCCTCGCGCAGCAACGAAGACCCAATGCAGCCAAAAATAAATAAGTGAAATAAATTTATTTTAAAAAAAAGATTACACTGATTGTAAGACTCACCATTATTTCATATGTTACTAAGAAAAAAATTGCCATGCTGATAGCAGAAATGTTAAAATGGGCAATTTAAAGCCATGAAAACAGCATATTTCATGTCAATTTTCCTCTTTCACCAAAATCACCACCTAAAACAATGGCTTTCATAATCTTTTTGTTTTGTCTTGTCTTTCATATTTGATTGTCTTATCTTTCATATTTGTCACCTTTTGCAGATGAGGGACTCCGTGATTCTCAAGGGATCTGAGCAAGACAAAGTGGCTCCTTCCTCCAGGGCTATTTGAATTGGGAGGCAAGGACAGTTTTCAAAAAAAGCACATTTAATATTATAGTATTTTATATTTGACAAGGGAAAAAACAATTGGTTTTATAAAATAGATCCTGGCCCCCTTTTGATAAGCTGACAGTAAATGAAAGCATAATGAGAATGCTTATCAAAAGGGGGCAGGATCTTTTTTTAAGTTGAAAAAGGGCTGTAACTTCTGATAATCAACAGCTGGCTACCTGTCAATTCTCTCAGCTTCTTTTAAAGTTTACCAGAATACTTCTTTTTCACTACCGAAATTTTCCATATTTTAATTTTGCCCAAGCAAATATTTCAGTGAGTGAACACAGTGCAAAATGAAAATATGATCAGAAGTGAAGCTTCTATAGCACCACATCTCCACAGAATCATTTATAGCAAGAAGAAAACCTGCTTTTCTGAAAACAGGTTTCAAAGCCCATTGTTTCTTTTTTCTAGTGCAAAAGGCTAAAAAACCGAATGAACACTATAGGAATCCATCTTCTTCACACTCAAAATTTAGTTACTAATGCTCTCTTAGCATTAAAAATTATTTACACTAAGATAGCATCTTTATCAGGTTCTGTTCGTCTTTCAAGTATACAGTGTACAGCCTACCCAAAGTTCAACTAGTCCCATCACCCACCTTCCTACCTGCTTAAACAGATGTATTTAGGGAGAAATGTTTTCAATATTACTCTAGCTCTTCCATGGTACTGACAGAAACAAAAATTCATGAAAAAACGCTGAAGATATTGGCAAAGTCCCTGGAAAATACACTTTTAAAACAAAATATGAGACACAGACTAACGAAATGGACAAATGTTGAGAGCACTTGTCCTATACCTTACAAACATAAAACTCCATCTAGGTTTAAGGTAGTGGCAGAAAGCGGTTCATGAGCAGAAACAAGCCTGACTCCCTTCTCTCCTCGGAGTAATATTAAATCCGCACAAGACAGAAGATGAATGACAAAAGATTACGATGCCGACCAACTTTAGAAATACCAGGCAAAAGCGAACCACAACTGTCCTGAAGAGCCAGCCTCACAGTTCCGTACTGTGTCACATTTCCCATACCTGTGCCCATCCCATCCCAACCCTCACCGGCTCCGCTCCTCCTCCTCCCCCGACCCCCCGGCCTAGCTAAACCAACAATCAGAAGTTCAACTCCCGAGCCTTCCTTCTCCGGAGACTGAACCCCCTTCCCTCCCCGCAACACATTTTCCCCCCAACGAAACCCGGCCAGGGGGCGGGGTGAGGGGATTCGTCCGAGAAAAGCTCATCCCGCTTCCGGCCGCCGCCGCTTCCCGGGAGACTCCGCGGCGCTCGGGACATGGGCCGGGATCCAGGCCAAGGGGAGTCGCAGGCCCCGTCCACACAGCACCCCCAAGAGCCAGCCCCGGACAAGAAGACGGAAGATCACTTACTAGTGGGAGCTCTGCCAAAAGTTCCCTGCCATGGAACACAGCTTGCCCTGATAAAAAAGCACCAGCCGGCGGAGCGGCCCGCGGAGCGACCATAGACCCAGCCCTCCCGGTAACCGCGCTCCTCGATCTGATCTGCACGGCTCCGCTCCGCGGCGGCGACGGTGAGAGGAAGAGGAGGGCACCCTATTCTCCTTGACGCCGGCCGGCAACACTCTACTGTGTAAATCAGTTCCTATGCATAAAAGTTCCGGCCCGCCCCGCGGTAGCGGAGGAAGCCGACGGGGAGGAGACAGCCCTCGGGCGGCCTGAGAAAGGAGAGGGGAACTGGCTCCCACGAAGGCTCGTGGCTGTCGGGAGGCTCTCGCGAGAGTTTCTCGTGGATTTCGACCGGGACCCCGCGCGGCTCGGTCTTCTGCTGGAGCTCCAATTCGTCGAGAAGGGGTGAAATGGGGAAGGTCGACGCCCTGTTCGGGCTTTGGTTATTGCGTGGTTGCAGGCTTCCAAAGCAGCACAATGGCTTTGTATTAAAGTATACGATTTCCCGACTTCAGTTCTTCCTCCTGTGTTTGGAAAGAGAGAGAAAGATTATTTTGGCCTCAAAGACCTACCAAAACCTACCGGCACCAAGCCGAATACGTTCTTAATGGAGTTCTTTTGGAATGAAGCGCAAACTTTTAGAGCAGCAATGTTTTCTTTTAATGTTACAGACTAACATTTTTTTTTGCAGAACAGTTTTGCAGTTTTGCAGAACAGCCTAAAACATTTTTCCTTTATTACATATATATGTGTGTATATTCACATATGTGTACCAAATGGAGAAACATAGAGCCAAAAATGCAGTAATTTAATTTTACGCGATGAAATCTGTATTTAACATTTCTATTATCGTAACATTGCATTTATTGTAAAGCTGCTAATCTAATAATTTGACACACCTGAAAGTTGTTCACAGACGATCAGTGTTCTGAGGTAGCTTAAGAGTATTTTCCACACGGGGGGGGGGAACCAATTAGGTTGTGAAATTGAGTATGATACGCATTTTACTAAATGAAATAAAATATCAGGTATGTCAGAAATAGCAAGGGTATTATTTTAAAATTTTGATTCAGTTATATATGTATATGTGTACTAGATCAAGATGTGAAATGCATTTTAGTAGTTTAACATAAAAGTATTTTATGTCACATGTCATTCCCATAAAGTCTGATGTGGATTAGACTGCTCTCATTGGTGGTTCTCCTCCAGATCTTCAAGAATCTAGTATATTTCCATCTTTCAACTACAGTTAATCTTTGAGCAACAGGGCTTTGAATTTCAGGGGTCTGCTTATAGGTGGATTTTTTAAAAAATAAATACAAACTACAGTACTACACGATCTGCAGTTTGTTCAAGTTTCTGATGCAGAACCTGTTCGAGGTTGGTTGAATCCTCAGTTGCAGAACTGAGGATACAGAGGGCCTCCTGTAAAGTTATATGCTGATTTTCAACTGCTGGGCTGGGGGTGGGAAAGCTCTGGGCCCCTAACCCCTGAGTTCTTCAAGGGTCAACAATACTCCATCTTGGATCTTTGATTCCAGGTTTAAAATCTTTCTAGAGAGAGTGCAGAGGACTCCTACTGGGGCTTTTAATCAATGATAAGAGACTTGAACCTGAAACAACGCAGTCACCTCCTCTTATGACCTGTTGACCAGAATAGGCAGCTGCCTCTAACTTAACTTCAAAGTAGGCTGAGAGATGTAGGGAGCATGTAGCATGACTGATTAACACTACTGTCTGCTACACTGCAAATCATAGTCAAGAAAGTTTGAAAGGCAATAGCTGAAGAAACACCAGGCCACAGGCTACTTACAGAAGTTCAGAATTTCTTAAACTCTCTGAGTTTTTGGTCAGCCTGATGTCTTTCAGAAGATAAGGATACTGCAACAAAGTAGCATAGTTCAATGTTTTTTTCCTGTGTGCCCCTGTAACACTTGGTTTCTACCACTAGACTAGCATTCTGTTTCATAACTAATTCCGCACTCTTCTTCCCACAAAACTGTGAGCCCCTTCATTTTTGTATCTTCATTAGTTCTGGGCATAACACTTATTAGGCACAGCAGATACTGGTATTTGAACCTGACTTATACAATGGTGGGGGGGGCGGGCGCTGTGTGCTTAAAGAAAAAAGAATATAATATTATGGACAAAATTAGGTTGAAAAGTGAGTGCAAAAGAATGAAAGAAAAAGAAATCACAACAAAGTACTAGAGCCTTGGAGATTCAGGTCGCTTCCTTCTGTGAACTTATAGGCAATTTACCAGAAATGCTACATAGAAATGCTTCCTGTGTGCAGCTTGGTTTCTGCTTCCTCCCCAGCACTCCAAATGTCCAGCAGCCTGCAGTGCACACAGTGGCTGTGCAAGTCAGGGGCATGAAGCTTAGGCTTCATTAGTTTCAAAGTAAATCGTCTCTGAGGGACCCTATAAATGTAGGTTGAATTGAATTGACTTGAACCAAAAGCTAATTCATTTTAGGATATCTCTCGTGGAATACAGCAATTTACAAAGGCTGTTAGAATGCCTAGATACCTCACCTTACCTGGATGCAAAAGATGATGAGCCATGTTAGTTTGCTTTTTTGTTTTCTGATACTTTAAAAAAAAACTTTTCTTTATGATTTTAGGAGTATTATTTCTCAGTCCTCGCTACCCACATAATTTAAACTCACTGAAATCAATCAATCTTGTCCCTTCTAATTTATGCTTTGTGCTTTTCACATAGGGATGTGAACAGTAAATTCTTGATACTAATACTGATTATCTTGGGACAAGAAAGTATTTATCATTTATCTTGCAGTGCTTTCTCCAGCAGCATGAATACTATTTCTTGGAAACTAGAGCCTAGAAATTTGGCAGCTTTATCAAGCTTACTTAGCTAGTTAGTGTCAAGAACAGCTAGAATACAGTTCTGATTCCCAATGCAATGAGCTTTTCACCCAAATATACAGCGTCAATAAAACTGTGATGACTAAAAGTACTGTAGACACATTATTCTAGGGGCTTCCCTGGTGGTGCAGTGGTTAAGAATCCACCTGCCAACGCAGTGGACACGGGTTCGAACCCTGGTCCAGGAAGATCCCACGTGCCACGGAGCAACTAAGCCCGTGCGCCACAACTGCTGAGCCTGCGCTCTACAGCCCACGAGCCACAACTACGGAGCCCATGTGCCACAACTACTGAAGCCCACGTGCCTAGAGCCCGTGCTCCGCAACAAGAGAAGCCCCCGCTTGCTGCAACTAGAGAAAGCCCATGCATAGCAACGAAGACCCAAAGCAGCCAAAAATAAATAAATAAAATAAATAAATTTATATTTTAAAAAAACCCACATTATTCCAGGTTCCTAGTAGAGGTTTCTCTTCCCAAACACTATTATTGGAAACTATCCGCTCACTTTTAATTAAATTACTATTGTAATTTGCTTTGGTACTAACAGTCTTTATTGTGAAAATGTCCTCTACTCTATCTAGTCATTCACTGTGCCTCCCTTTATTTTAATTCATGGATATCTGTATTTGTTGACGACGGCTAAACCTCTAACTTATGGTAAACATACTAGTTAAGAACTCAGTCTCTAAACTAGACTGATTACTTGAACCTTCAAGTAATAACTCTGCCACAAACTAGTTGTGTAACTGTCTTAGCTTTGACTGCTATAACAGATACCATAGATTGGATGGCTTAAACAGAGACATTTATTCCTTATAATTCTGGAGGCTGTGAAGTCCAAGATCAAGCTGCGAATAGATTCAGTTTCTGGTGAAAACCAGCTTTCTGGCTTGCAGGTGGCCACCTTCTGAGTCCTCCCATAGCAGAGAAAGAAAGGACACTGATCCGATCAAGGGGGCCCCACCCTCATGACCTCATCTAAACCTAATTAACTCCACAAAGCCCTTCTGCCAAATACCATCACACTGAAGATTAGGGATTTAACATGTGAATTTGGGGGCGACACATATGTTCAGTCTATAAAAGTAACTGTGGTCAAACTACTTAGCCACTTTAACCTCAGTTTCGTCATCTGTGAAAACAGGTTTAATTGTAGTTCCTAAGTCATAGGGTTCTGATGAGGTTTAAATGAACCTTAAATGAAACTAGAATAGTGCCTGGTACATGGTAAGAGCTCAATAACTCTTACCCTTTACCTTTTTTTTAAACTCAGTTTTTATTATTTAAAATAAGTTTAGATTCTACAAGCTGGACTATAAAGAACTTTGTTTTCAGAGTTAAGGAAAATAGTGCTACTTTGATGCAAAGAAAGATGTACTCTATCTCTTAACACTAACCCTTAACACTTTAATGCATTTGTACTCCACAGGGAAAATAACCAAATGTGCTGATTTACAATGTGCCAGTTTACTCATACCATTAGTCATTTGTTCTGCCCTGTACACTCCTAGGTTTGGAATACCCAAACAATTTGGGGGATTCTGGAATTCAGTTAGTCTGATTTCAGTTAGTCTGGAATGGCTTTTGAGAGAACACAATGTGTCAGTTATAAATGTTAGAGTCAGAGCCCAAATATCCCTATTGTCTGAAAATTCCCAGGACCAGGAAATGGAACATTTCCAGGAAGATCGTCCAGAACAAAAAATGGCCGAATAATTAATAAACATTTTAAGCCCAGTCAAGGTGAGCCAACTAGGGAAGCTTGTCTGGATTGTGATTGTAACTAAAAGTTTACACCAAGTTATTGTATCATTTTGCTTAAAAAAGAAGGTATTTAAGGAAGGGAAATTTGTGGAATATATAACTGGAGGTCAGGAAGATCAAATTTAGCAAGGTGTCTGTTTGTTTATTACCATAAACTTAGTGATGTAAATAACAACACAGATTTATTATCTTAGTTCCAGTGGTCAGAAGTCCTAAATTCATGGGTCTCACTGGGTTAAAATCAAGGTGTCACTAGGGCTGTGTTCCTTCCTAAAAGCTCTAGAGGAGAATCTGTTTTTCTTGTCTTTTCCAGCTTCTAGAGGTTGCCCACAATCCTTGGCTCATGGTCCCCTTTCATTTTCAAAGCCAACAATGGCCAGTTGACTCTCACATAGCATCACTCTGACACTGACTCTTCTGCCTCCCTTTTCTACATTTGAGGTACCCTGTGATTACAACATTGGGCCCACCTGGATAAACTAGAATAATCTATTTTATTTATTTTTTTAATAAATTTATATATTTTTGGCTGTGTTGGGTCTTCGTTGCTGCACTTGGGCTTTCCCTAGTTGTGGCAAGCGGGGGCTACTGTTCGTTGCAGTGCGCGGGTTTCTCATTGCGGTGGCTTCTCTTGTTACGGAGCACGGGCTCTAGGTGTGCAGGCTTCAGTAGTTGTGGCACACAGGCTTAGTTGCTCCGCAGCATGTGGGATCTTCCTGGACCAGGGCTCGAACCTGTGTCCCCTGCGTTGGCAGGCGGATTTTTAACCACTGTGCCACCAGGGAAGTCCCAATCTCTTTATTTTAAATTCAGTTGACTAACAACCTTAACTCTATCTGCAACCTTAACTTCCTTTTGCCATGTAACCTAACCTAGTCGCAGGTTCTGGGGATTAGGATGTGGACATCTTTGGAGGGGGTGCGTTATTCTGACTTCTGCAGTGCCTTCAGATTGTTCAAAGGCTCTGGCTCACGGAGTTAAATATCTAGGCTCTTCAAGAGGTATGTGCTTAGAATAGAAGTGAATGCCTCAGAGTGATATAGCTTGATAGCGCTAACTCCTATTGATCTGATTGTATACTTACCAAGCAATCTTCCAATAATAATTTGGCTTTTCACATGGATTTGCCTATAGAAATATAATACTCTGAGCAGTGAACAAAAGTATCTGGTCAATTTGGTAATTATTATTATCCTCACAGATTAATAAATTTATATTGGCCTTTTAATATATGAATTTCTGTGTGCTTGATTAGTGTGTGTCCAAACCTAAGAGATGGTCTAGACTTGGTAAGCTGGCAGCTCAGGTTTCTGAACCTGTAAGAATAAAAGGCAGATCCTCTGGGCTTCCCTGGTGGCGCAGTGGTTGGGAGTCCGCCTGCCAGTGCAGGGGACGCGGGTTCGGGCCCTGGTCTGGGAGGATCCCACGTGCCACGGAGCAGCTAGGCCTGTGTGCCACAACTACTGAGCCTGCGCGTCTGGAGCCTGTGCTCCGCAACAAGAGAGGCCACGCTAGTGAGAGGCCCGCGCACCGCGATGAAGAGTGGCCCCCGCTTGCCGCAACTGGAGAAAGCCCTCGCACAGAAACGAAGACCCAACACAGCCAAAAATAAATAAATAAATTTATAAAAAAAAAAAAAAAGGCAGATCCTCAGACCCTGAGGAAATCCATCTGTCTCAGTGGTCTTCCCAAATGATTGAAATCTGACTTTAATATACTTTTCTCTTCAAACTGATACTCAAAGTGGATCTCATTATCTGGCTGTGGACTGAATGCTCTCCTAACTGCTCCCATCACACACTTTATCCCTGGAACACTGACCAATTTCCTTCCATCTTTTCAGTCATTCTTATTTCAAATCTGTATATTTTAATTAGATGCTTTTGATTGCTAATGTTACTTCCAGAAATTTACAGTTCACTATAAAAAGAAATATGGATTGACACTAGAATTGTAACTAGAAAACTATACAGTATTGAGGCATTTTTTTTATTGCCTTTTTGAGCTAAGTTTCATTTTATACTTTCCTAAAATTGAAGTATAGTTGATTTACAATGTTGTGTTAATTTCTGCTGTACAGCAAAGTGATTCGGTTATATATACATATATATGTATACACACACATATATATGCACATTCTTTTTTAAAAAAAATACTTTTTCCATTATTGTTTACCATAGGATAGTGAATATAGTTCCCTGTGCTATACAGTAGGACCTTGTTGTTTATCCATTCTCTATATAAAAGCTTACATCTGCTGACCCCAACCTCCCACTCCATCCCTCCCCCAACCCCCTCCTCCTTGGCAACCACAAATCTGTTCTCTATGTCCATGAATCTGTTTCTGTTTCACAGATAGGTTCATTTGTGTCATATTTTAGATTCCACATATAAGTGATATCATATGGTATCTGTCTTTTTCTGACTTATTTCACATAGTATAATAATCCCTAGTTGCATCCATGTTGCTGCAAATGGCATTATTTCGTTCTTTTTTATGACTGAGTAGTATTCCACTGTATATATGTAACACATCTTATTTATCCATTCATCTGTTGACAGACATTTAGATTGTTTCCATGTCTTGGCTGTTGTGAGCAGTGCGGCTATGAACATAGGGGTGCATGTATCTTTTTGAATTATAGTTTTGTCTGGATATATACCCAAGACTGGGATTGTGGGATCATATGGTAGTCCTATTTTTAGTTTTCTGAGGAACCTCCATGCTGTTCTCCATAGCGCCTGCACCAACTTAACATTCCCACCACCAGTGTAGGACGGTTCCCTTTTCTCCACACCCTCTCCAGCATTTGTTATTTATAGACTTTTTAATGATGGCCATTCTGACTGGTGTGAGGTGGTACCTCATTGTAGTTTTGATTTGCATTTCTCTAATAAAAGCAATGTTGAACATATTTTCATGGAGGCATACTTCTTTCTGTATGTTTTCTCTGTTTCCTTGTTCCCAGCTAGCCTGTATTATCTCCCCATTCTGTGTCTACTTCCTAGTCTCTGCTCATTGTAACTTTAATTTTTGTGCTCTTCAGCTTTTCTCTACATCATGAACTTTGAGCTTCACTTCCACTCTACTTCATTCTCTATTTCTTTTGTTTATTTGTTTGTTTATATCGATAGCGGTCACACACACAAAATATTTTTCTGGGACTCTACACAGCTAGGGGCAGTCCTGATTAGAATTACCATGATTGGCTTGGAGGATGGTCCTTAATCTTGACTGTATTTTAGAGTTACTTGGGGGGTTTCTAAAACATTGTATTTCTCAAACTTTACTTCCAGACCAAAAGCTTCTGTAGAACGAATGTACACATACATATATTTATACTCCTGTGTACTTATTTATGTTTGAGCAAGGAGAAAAACGTGGAAGAATATGCATCGACATTAAAATGATAATGGGATTAGTGGGATAGTTAGAACAGGGCCACTGCTAAGATATGGGGTCTTGGGCAAAATTTTTTGTGGGGCCTCTTTCTATATTAACATTCTGATTAAAAGATGTTCTCCACTGGAAACTGTAAGGTTAAAAACAAAAAGAACTGTAGAAACATTGTACTCTGGTTTGTAAATTGGTTTCTCATAAGAATATAGGTTAACAATTCTGAACCTGCTTTACATGTATGCTGAGGTTGAACAAATAAGTAAATGGATAGTAGATAATGGGAGCCAGGTTTCTTACTGTCAGAGAAAGAAGTTACACACAGTCAAGGGAGGAAGGCTAGACTGAACTCTATGGTAATGAATGAGAGTCAGAGATCACAGAATTAACTCTGTTTAGCTTATTATATACACAGACAGATATATATTTGTACACATGGATTAGTATGCATATATATATTTCCTAGTCTGCCTACTGAGAGAAGCTAGAAGCAGTGACACTCCAATTGCAAGGAGCTCGCTCACACCAAATCTTGGTTTCTAAATACTATTCTCCAATAAAAGGAACGCAGGATCCTTGGAGAAATGGCTAATTCTAAGGCTGAGCAGGGAAGATACAAGATGATCCTCCGTCACACTACCAGTAAGGAAGGAAAAGCTCAAAAATACAGAAGGATGGAAATATATCAAAAGGACACAGGAGTCAACCTGAAAAAGACCCCAATAGCCTAAGGTGGAAATATTTGAGCAACAACAACAACAAAATAGTGTACTATTATAACCCAAAGAAAAAAGTAAATATCCTGAATCCATACTGATACAAATATTTACTTCAATAAATAAATGGGTAAAAAGAGATGTCTTCCTTAGTGAAGAATGTGTGGCAGGTGTGTTATGCTTATGAGGACAAGGCTGTCAGACTGAGAATGACAAAACTAAAAGACAGGGGAAAAAATTGGTTCATTGTGGAATTAACCCACTCTCAAGAACCTGCCTCCAGACTTCTTGTTATGTGGAAATAATAAGTCCCTTCATTGTTTAAACAACTTTCAGTTGCCATTTCTGATATCCACAGACAAGATTATCCTAATGGACACTGAAGGAGAGAGAAGAAGTATTAGGACAAAAAATGTGGTGTGGCTGTAAGCACAGAGTTTCCCAGGGCAGGAGGAAATGGCCAATCTTATTCTGACTCTGAAATCTTATTTGCTCTGGGAAGACCTCCAAAACAAGTTCCAACTGTCGTTCAGATGCTCAGTTGGGCACTTCCATCACATTAAACTGCACTGATTTTATTTGTTCTACTTCTCAGAAAATAGAATAAAACTTATTTGTGACTTGAAATTAGGAGGCATGGATTATACTTTTTATATATTCTCTGAGGAAACAGCTCCAAAACTTTTCTGTTCAAAGACATTTAAAATGCTGAAAAGGGGAAAAAATAGCATGATCTCTTTAAATTTGCAACTTAGAAAAATTGTACGAACTGAACTTGGAAAATAATTTTTTATGTTAATTATTAAAACAATGGGAGCAGGAAAAAAATGGAGAAAGAAAAACATTACCATATTTTTCTTTTCCTTTTTCTCTTTCTAATGTGATAGGAGGGAGGAAATCAAGGAATACAAAGCATAGTGAAAAGCTTTAAATGATCTTATGGAAACTATCTATTTAATAAGAGATGATTAGTGGCAACACTGGAGGCAAGAGATTCAGGCATCCATGGCCAGTAAGAGAAATGTCTTGGGTAAGCTGATTTAAAAGTGTTCCTTGTGGGACTTCCCTGGTGGTGTAGCGGTTGAGAATCCGCCTGACAATGCAGGGGACACGGGTTCGATCCCTGGTCCAGGAAGATCCCACATGCCGCGGAGCAACTAAGCCGTGTTCCACAAATACTGAGCCTGCGCTCTAGAGCCCACGAGCCACAACTACTGAGCCCATGTGCCACAACTACTGAAGCCCGTGTGCTCTAGTGCCTGCGTGCCTCAACTACTGAGCCCACGTGCTGCAACTACTGAAGCCCTCGCGCCTAGAGCCCATGCTCCGCAACAAGAGAAGCCACCGCAATGAGAAGCCTGCGCACCGCAACGAAGAGTAGCCCCCACTCACCACAACTAGAGAAAGCCCACACGCAGCAACAAAGACCCAACACAGCCAAAAAAGTTTTCCTTGTGATAAACCATAATGGAAAAGAATATAAAAAAGATATATATTTATATCTGAATCATTTTGCTATACAGCAGAAATTAACACAGTATCGTAAAATACTTGAATTTGGTGAGCACATGCTCTATTGCTATCTCTCCGTACATGCTGTACATTTAATAATGATTAGAAACACTTAATATGAGCAGTCTTTTAAATGCACATTTTTGAATACAGAAATCCTTATTCAGCTGCTGGGTAATCAATTCTTGATCTTCTATCTCCATAAAATCAAATTCAGCTACCTGAAATCATAGTTAATAATAGTTACATGTACATATTTTACTTAATCCTATTAACATGCCTATTAAGTAGGTATTATTATGCTCTTTTTATGGATGGGAAAACTTGGGCCGAAAGGTTAAACAATGAGCCCAGATCTACAAATGTGGTATGGTGGAGCCAGGCAGGATGCAATACCAGTCTGTGAGTCTAGAGTGGGTACGACTTCAGTATTAAACCAACATTGCCAAGAAGGAACAAACCAGAATATCAATACCTGCTGGGCCTACTTTCCAATGTTGGGACCACATATGGAGGCAGTCTTTGGAAAACGTGATTTGTTGAACAAATGAAAGTCTTTACAGTCTCAAATTCTAAGTTCAAAGAGGCCCATTTGATAGCGAACCCACTCCTTTGGAAAAGTCAGCTCAACCACTGCTACACAGACTTGATTATGGTGTAAACCAAGCTCAACAGCCCACCATAAGCCTAGCTAATAACTTCATCCCTTCATTGGATTCTACTTCTCTGAACCTATTTCTCTGAATTTTTTATTTGACTCTATGACCCTTCCACACAAACTAATCAGCTTCTTTTCCAAAGTTATTTTCTGGAGCTGAAGAGAAGAAAGTATATTATGACATTCTGACATCTTAAAAAATCTTTCTGGCTGGAGAGAGACTGCCCCTATCAGGGCTAGCCAATTCTTAGAGAATGCAAAGGGTCCAACGAGATGTATGCCTCTGATATGTAAACTAACGAATCCAGAGCCATCATACCTTTGCAATCCGGCCCATACACCCCCAGAGGCAATATTCCTCTGCCTTAATCCTCACAGGGCTAGGTGCCAGGCAACTAGGGACCACCCCTATGATAGGGACAGAGTAAAGGACAAGGTAGTGATTAAATAGTTAATCCTCCTAGGGAATCGTAAGTAAAGAAAAAAGTATGGAAGACCCCTGTAAGTTAATGATCACTCAAGAAAGCAGGTTTGCTTAACAACAAAACCAAGCAGACTTGCTTAGCAACAAAACCTGTGCAGTAGAAGCATGAGACATGCCCCAAAACAATAAAACAGTGGTGGAATGAGACCCCCATCCTGCCCAGCGAGGTCAGTAAGTTAATGATTCCTAGGACATGTTCCTCTGCACACACTAAAAACAAAAATATAAGGGAAAGGTGACGTTATACTGAAATTTGAGATGATTTACCACATTTTAGTATATGTTACCGCCTTTTTGCTCATTTCCATTGCGCCATGACAGCCCCAGTTTGACCATGTAGGGACAAGAAAACTCCCCTGCCCGATGTGGAGGAGGAACTGATGATGGAAGCTTGATGTCTACTCAAGAATGAGGAGGAAGGTGGTCTTCTTCCCCTCCCCACTTTTCCTTTGGTCCTCAGGGCAGCACTCCATTGCCTGCCTGCTTGTAAATCTCACAAGTGTCCTATACTAATAAACTATTTCCTTACCTGTCACTCTGCCACTCGCCGAATTCTTTCTGCACCGACACAGCAGAACCTACGCTCAAGTGAATCCAGAAATGCATTCTGTGGTTTCAGCTATAGCCTAAAACTCAAGGAAACTATTCAAACTAGCCAAAACTAAATTGTTCACCCTGCCCTGCCTTACCTTTCTCACAGGAACCCTAATAAAAAGTCTGCCCTAAACATATTGCTCACTCCTGCCTTTGCTTCATGATCAAGATCTGGTGTTGCTTCTGTGGCCCTGTGTGGTGAGCTGCCCCTCTTATTTCTAGGGAAATCGTGAGTAACATTAAACTTTTCTTTCAGTGGCACTGACCTCTCTGTGGTGTCACTCAGTCCCCTTTATAAATAAGACCTAGGCACAGAACACAGGCCAGCAGGTCTTCTCAAAGCCAGAAGCTAAAGTACCTTAAGAGGAAGAAGAGTACTTAGTATTATCAAATAATGACTTCCACTTCAGGGCAAGGTTATCAGGATATATTTATTTTATGATTCTAATTCCTTTACTTGGCAGATTTTGATCTATGTTAAAAGAAAAAAAAAAGTGCAGAGTTCACATGCCTTAAACTCACAGTGCTTCTTTGTGAGAAGGGAAAATAGGACTTGATGTTAATTAACCCCAATATTCTTTTTGTTTGTCTCTAATCATTGAACTGCTTGGGTACTCACCCCCCTTTTATTCACCTTATTTATTAAGTCTTTGTCTTCTTTGGGTGTTCTTCCATGAGACTAGAATGACAGATTATGTTTAGAACTTAAAAGACAAAGCTCTCTCCTCAGTATGGAAAATATACTGAACATCTTAGTTCACTTAGGCTGCTGTAACAAAATACCATAAGCTGGATGGCCTAAAAACAACAAACATTTATTTCTCACAGTTCTGGAGCCTGAGAAGTCCAAGATCAAGACTGGGGACAGATTGATGTCTGTTGAGAACCTATTTCCTGGTTCATAGACAGCAGTTTTTCCCTGTGTCTCTCTTCACATGGCAGAAGAGGAAGGGGTGTCTCTGGGGCATCTTTTGTAAGAGCACCAATCCCATTCATGAGGGCTCCATCCTCATGACCTAAGCACTTCCTTAAGGCCCGCCTCCTAATACCATAACATTGGACATTAAGTTTCAACATAGTAATTTTGGAAGGATGCAAACATTCAGACCATAGCACTGAATACCATGAGAAAGTAGGTAATTTGCCCATTGAACACATTAAAGAAGATCCCTTCAATCATCCCTAGAGACACAAGAGGGGGGGGGATAGTTCTGGTTTTATCTCCCTGGTCCTGTTTTCCTTTCCTGTCCTTTTGGAGGTGGTCAATGGGAAGGTTGTTCAGAGGCGCTGCTCTTGATACCTGATTTTTTTTTTCATTCATTCAACCAACTGGAAATAAAAGCTTGCTGAGGCCAGATGCCTCGTTTGTGTTGTTCACTTCTGTATCGGTACCTGGCACATGGGCACATAGTGGGCGCTCAACAAATACTTGTTAAATGAATGAACCATTCATTTTATTGAGCTTCTGTGTGCCGGTACCACTCTAGGAGCTACGAACAGGGAGGTAACGACTACACTGCGGTTCCTGTGGAGGCGGGCACTAGAGAACAAAAACAGACGCGCTAAGTGTTCTGCCTAACGGAGGGAAAGAACTCCGGGCTGAGACCAGCGCAAGGCGGCGCTGGGTGGCGTGCGCGTCTGCAGGGTCTGGCCTGGCGCTCCTCTGGCTCCAGCGGCGCGGACCGATCTGCAGCGCCAGCAACAGACCCGGGAGCTGCTTGAATGCCAGATGATTCCTCCCGACGGACTAGCGCCCGGGCGTTCCTCTCTCGCTCCCAGACGCTTCCCGGTGCTCCGGGGTTCGGCAGCACACACCTGTCGTCCCAGCTGCGGCTCAGGCCTGCGGGACTCCAGGGAGCGATGCTCCCCCCATCCCCAGGCTGCGAACCAGAACAGCGGCGGAGCCCCCAACAACCCCACAAATTCTTCACTGCGACCTCACCTGCTCCGCTTTGCGGGTTCCGAGCCCTGGGAAGTGCGTGGGGCGCAGCCTAGAGGGCAGCGGCGGCTCTGCACCGCACCGCGCTTCTTCCCGCCGGCCCGCGCCAGGTGCAAGGGGCCGGGGGCGGTGGGGGGGGGGCGGTGGTGTTTCCGAGAGGTTCTTTCACTTCAGTCCGGGCAGGGTCAAATCGCTGCTGTGAGGCTTCCTCTTCCGGCCAGGGTTAGCTGGAGCCATTGGAACCCTCAGTGCTCAGGGGCCAGTCTCACGGGCGGAATTCCAGAGAGAACTTGAAATTCCTCTTGTGTCTTAAACCCTCAACAGCTGCAAGAGATCTGGAGGAGGGAGCGCGGCTGCCGCGTCGGAGCTGGCAGGGGGACAGCAACGGCAGTAGCAGCAGCCAAAAGCTGGGCGGTGTGTGTGTCTCCTCCTGCTCCCAGCTTTTTGCCAACCTGCCCGTCCTCGGACACTCGGGAACGTACTAACCATCTTTTAATTAAGCAAGAGCTCTGAAGCCCTGTTACTTCTGCCTGACACCCCCAAACACTGCCAGCTCTGCCACTGTTGTGTAGTGAATTCGGGGAGGGGATGGGAGGGAGGACTACCAGAAGAGTTAAACTCCCACCGGGAATACTGCATCTGTACCCTCCTGCCACTTGTGTCTTACTTAAGGATAATGTTGGACGTCACCTGACAATTTCAACATTTTCACCTACAAAATTTTCCAAAAGAAAAGTCTTCCGTCTGGGTAAGCACTCTTTCTTGTGTTTCATAACATACAGAATCATATTGCCTGCCCACGATGGGCACAGGAAACCAATCACTACCTTTTACAATCACAGTTTCATCAATTTTCTGTATTTTTCCTTAGGATATGAATATTTATTATCGACTACAGGTTTATTCAGCTGTAGTTGTAATTCTTTGACTAAATGGACTTAATTTTACATTCAAACTTTTTTAAAAAAGTAAACAACAATCATGACAGAAGTAGTGTTTGGAGTCTTCCTGGTCTTCCTCCAGGCAGCACCAAGCCCTTGACTTTGGTCCGTTTTTTTCGAAGTATCAAAACCTGGGCCAGACATGAGCCTGGGACCATGCAAGTGAATTGGACAACATTTCCTGTGCGTGATCGTGCCTTTGTAATGGTCACAAAGCTCTCCAGACATCGTGAAAACTGTCTGTGTAACAATTACCTTGCAGTGCTCCTGAAAACGTGGGGAAAGATGATATTTGACGGGCCTGGGAGGGCTTAGCATGATGCTTGTCAAGCACAAGTAGAGCTGCCCCACGGTACGGGCTCATTACAGCATGAGTGGTGCGTGAATTAACCTAGGGTGCTCACACCAAGAGGACGGTTACTCCAACTTTTACAGACAAGTCTGAGCTCCTGCTTCTCTTTTATTATCATTTATGTCTTTATCAGTGAAAAGCATGTAAAGGAATTACTATAAAAGGCTTCCTACCTTGGAAGTCCCTCGCCAGCCCGGTACAGTCATGGCGGCACCTGCCTCGCTCTGATTTTGGTACCCAAGTCCCCGAAACCCCCTCTAACCTTCATAGAGCTGTGCGGCCGCGGGACCCCGCGGCCCGGCTTGCTGCGCCCTGCGCTGTACAGGTTAGCTGCGCTCGGGGCTTGGGAGCGTGCGGGGCGCAGGCGCAGAGCAGGATGCGGGGCGCGAGGGCCGGACGGTGATTCCTCTCAAGGAGCGGGCGGGGTCCGCCCGCCCTCAGCAGCCCAGCTCCGCCCGCCCTCAGCCTGCAGCTCCAGGAATCCGCCCTGAGGCGCGCGGCTACGCGCGCTTCCGCCACTGCTTCTGTTGTCGCGCGCGACTTTCCAGGAGCGCGTAGTCCCAGGGCCACCGCGACGCAAGCCGACCACTAAGAAGGCGTTAGGGCGGCGTGAGATGTCCACGGGAAGAGGCAAAGGTCCAGCGCGGAGGTCTGGGGTGAGCCTTTCCTCTTCGCCTGCACAGGAAAAGAGCCTGGCTCGCCGGCGGGTCCAACCCCAGGAGGAGAGCCGAAGGACTCCGGCGCCCGGTCCTTTCCAAGCCCCGGAGGAGACCAGGGCGCTCCTCCTCCCCGGGGCGCCGGACGTGGGGCAGAGGCCAGACCTCCCGTTCTTCTGCACCTGAGTCCGGCTGTCGGGTGGAGCCCTTCGGGTCACCAGGGATTGGGGCGTCCCTCTTCGGCGGCCGGGGAGCGGGCCTTGGCCGGACCCGCAAAAATCCCCAGCGTTCCTCCTCCCAAAAATCCCTCTGCGTTTCTGCGGATGCCCGAGGTCAGACAGTTTTTCCAGGTGGCTGAAGGACCACATGGGGCAATTGATGGAGTCTCACGTTTCATTCCACTCTCACGTCTGTGTTTGTCAAAGGGCGCATGTATAGAGCTTTCTGAACCGGAGCGTCACTTTGACGGAATAAAGTAAAATCTCATGCCTTGAGCAATCAATCACTCCTTGTCGGAGTTGACCCATTTAGTCATTGGAAATCCAGATAAATGCATTGCTCCAGAAAGAAAAATCTTTTTGAGATTGCAGAGTTCACTGTAACATTTGGTATGGCCAGAATGTAGAATCGATTGTTTGAATATATTTTCTAAGAGTTACAGTGTTGTTACAAATTTCTAATTAGTCTTTGAAAGACCAAACAATGCCGAAAGGTAAATTAGTTGCAAGCACAGGAGGGAAACTATTAGAAAAATTACTTAAAACAGCAAATGAAAACTGGTACCCTTTTAAAAATATTCTCCCAGCAATTTTCTTTCTTTTATTTCAATCCCCGGTTTGCAAGAGGAAGAAGAAAAGCGAAATACCCACATCTCACGCTTAGATTACAGATGTTGGGACTTCCCTGGTGGCGCAGTGGTTAAGAATCCGCCTGCCAATGCAGGGGACACGGGCTCCAGCCCTGGTCGCGGAAGCAGCTAAGCTCGTGCGCCACAACTACTGAGCCTGCGCTCTAGAGCCTGCGAGCCACAACTACTGAACCCCGCATGCCTAGAGCCCGTCCTCCGTAACAAGAGAAGCCGCCGCCATGAGAAGTCCGGGCACGGCAAGAAAAGTAGCCCCTGCTCTCTGCAACTAGAGAAAGCCAGCTCCACCCAACGCAGCCAAAAATAAATTAATTTTAAAAATTTTTGATAGATTACAGATATTGTTGCTAAGTTACTCAAACACCCATTTCTTTTTTCTTTGATGTGGAGGTCTAATTGCCTAGGCTTAAAAAGTTTGGCAGAAACCTTCCTTAGGACAGGACTTTTCAACAGTAGAAGCCCCGGTTCGTTAAAATTTATATATCTAAGCTAAACCTTCCTTGATTTTCTCAGATGGAACAAATATACCAAGGAAAATAGAACAAATCTACCAAGCCTAATTCGGAATATGTTTTGGAAGGAATAAGTTTATGATGCTGAGAGCAAAAGGTGTTCTTTCCTCTTCAAGGTAACACCATTTTATGCAAATATCTTCTTTTAAAATGAATATTTCAGTTGGCCAGATCTAAATATCTTTAGTCTTTATTTGGTAATAAGTAAATTTATTAATAAATTTGATTATATTCTTTTTAAAAATATTTATTTATTTATTTGGCTGCACCAGGTCTTAGTTGCAGCATGCGGATCTAGTTCCCTGACCGGGGATCTAACCAGGCGCCCTGCATTGGGAGCGCAGAGTCTTAACCGCTGGACCACGAGGGAAGTCCCAATTTGGTAATATTCTTGATTTTCATTTTCTCCCATGTTTATTGTCTTGGGTGCCGAGAATAGGTTAGGGCTTTGAATAAATCACAACAATCTTTAGTTCACAGATTCTTTCCAACTTGGAAGAGGGTGTAACTTTCTTCCTGAGATTAAGCAATATTTACTCTTCTTTTCCATACGTTATCTCCTTGGCCTTCCATTGTAATAATGGGAAGCCTTGAAAATTGATTGTCCATTATATAGACAGTATGAAAGAAGTAGGAATGGTTTCAGTGGTCAACACACATACTGAATTTACTTTATTTTCCTTGTAAATATTATATGGAGTCTAGTTAATTCTCCACTCTCATCATCTACATCATGTAAAATAATCAAAATTAGAATTTTGAGGGTAATGCTATCCAGCATTTAAACAATATCAATAATTAAAAAAAAATTTTTGGATACCTGGTCAATTAAGCCTTGACTGAGTAGCTATGGTTCCTTAAAATTGAATAAAATTCAAGAAAATGTACCTTGTATCTTCAGTATTTTCATTTGTAAACATTTTGTCACATTTTATAACTCTTTAAATATTTCAGTTGTTTTCAAGTTACACCTTTAAATTGTTTTTCTCTAAAACACACCAAGATCTTGAGGTGTTTCTATAGAGAGATATTATTGGAAATAATAACCTGCCCTGAATTTATGCCTGTGCTTTGATGACTTTAAAGTGACTTTGCATGGGATTCCCCCCGTTTTTGGTATAACTTATATGTTGTAATGAGAAAGGAAGTATCTCTCTTTTGTTGGACCATAAAATATCGAGATCAAGGAAGATCAAATGTGCCTAGAGAAGAGGAATGAAGAGGGGAACAGAAGTAAGAACCTGTATCTCTGAGATGGTCACCCGTTCCAGTATCAGTAAGTATAAATTCAAGACGTCCTGTGGGATTTTATTTAATTCAGCAACCTAGAACCTAGAAGAGACCTATTTGTTTCTATATATACATGTTTTATTTTATAAAAGTATATGAAGGTTGGGGCCTGGAATCTCTAGATGTCCCTTTGGTTCTGAGATCCTTGGCTTCATGAAACACAATACAAATGGCTTTTAGGAGTTGCCTAGTAACTACGTTATGTCAGTGTTTTGGTAAGGCTGTGTTAATGGTTGTGAGTTCAGGAAAGCTTGGGAGAAAAATTAATGATTGCTCAGAGGAAATGATCAGTTCAAACTAGACCATAAACTCTCTTGATTTCAGACCCCAGAATCAAAACTCTTTATATGAATGCATCTAAAAGCTCATTTAGATCCTGGTCACCCAAATTGACTGAGGCCCCAGTGCTGCTTGCAGGAGAGCTGATGGGCCATGCAGGTCAGCCTCCGTCCCTGCAGCAGGGGACTGCAAGGGATAGGGTCAATCCCTCTGACTTCCAAGAGGAGGCATGAGAGGACCAAGATGAAAAGGGGACATTGCTTCTCTCACCTCCTCCCTTTTAAATTACACTAGAAGAAGCTTGGTGAGATGGAAAGGGCAGGCTGCACCTCTCATTGGTTATATGGCTTTGAGCAAGTGTGGCTACCTCCTATGCCACGGTTTCCTTTTATAAAATAAAAGAGGTTGGACTAGATGATGGTTAAAGCCTCCAGTTTTGTGATTTGATGAGAGATGAGGAGGAATAGTATTAGGGATTGAATTGTTGAGCCTGTCTCACAATATGCTACAAGTTTTCACGGATATATTATCAACCATCCTGATCTAACTCTTAATTAACTCAGCAGTTGTCCCCTCCTTTTTCTTGCAGCATTAATATTTTCCTCTTTTGTGAATTATTACCATCATTGTACAAGCCTGCTGTAGTATCTACCAGCTGTTCCAACTGTTAAAAAGTCTTTGATCCCATATCCTCCTCCAGTTTCTACCATATTTCTCTGATTCCCTTTATAGCAAAAATCATTCTAAAAGTAGCTTATAGTCACTGGCCCTGCTTCCTCTTCTCCCATTCTTTTTTGAACCCCACCCCATCAGACTTTCACCCCCACCAGTCCAATGGAAACTTCTGCCAAAGTCAGCGGTGACCACCATGTTGCCACATCTAATGGTCAACTCTTAAATCCTCAGCTTACCTGATCTCTCAGCAGCATTTGGCAGAGATCATAATTCTTTTTTCTAGAAACTTCACTTGACTTCCAGGACACTACTCTTTTAGTTCTCCTACTTCACTAGTTGTTCCTTCTGTCTTCCGTGCTCACCTCTCTGACTTCTAAAAGTTGAAGTGCCCCATGGCCCAGTCCTTGGATTTTTCATCTCTATATGCGCTTATTCCTTTAACAAGCTCATCCATTATCATTATCAAGATTTTAAATGCATACTGTACACTGATGACTTCCCCATTGACTTCCCAGTATCTACACTGACGACATCTCTAGCCTGACTGCTTTTCTAAATTCTAAATTTGTATATTCCAACTTTCTTCTTAACTTCTCCTCCACTTGGATGCTACTGGACATCTCAAATTTGATATAAACTCGTGTTTCTCTCCAAGTTTCTGCTCCTTCAGTCTTTTTCATCTTAGTAAATGACAAATCCGTCCTAACCATTTGCTTATGCCAAAAACCTAGGACATACCCTTGGTTTCTCTTTCTTTCACATCCTAACCCAATCTTGGTGGTTCCACCTTAGAAACATCTCCAGAAGTTTGCCTCTTCTCATCATCACCACCACCCTGGTCCAAGTCACCATCATCTCCCCTGGATATTGTTAGAGTCTCATAATTGGTCTCTGCTTCCACCTTTGTCCCCTTTAGCTTATTGTCCATATTGCAGCCAGTGTGATACTTCTAAAGTAAAATTCCAGTTGTGTCACACCCCTGTTCAAAATCCTATAATGATTCCCCATATCACCAGAGAAAAATCCACAGTCCCTAACATGACTCAAAAGGCCCTGTATGAATTGGCCCCATTATTTTCTCTCTAATCTCATCTCCTACCACTCTTCCCCTCACACACTCTGTTCCAGTCACACCAGCCTTGCTATACCTGGAGGTTACTAGGTACACCTCTACCTTGGGGCCTTTGCACATCCCCCAGATAACTCACATGGCCTTCTCCCTCACTTCCTTTGAGTCTCAAACTTCATCTTATCAGACAGACCTTTCCTAGCCATCCCATAAAATAGCACCTTCCTCCATTAGTCTTTCACCATTTGCTTTGCTTTATTTTTTTGTCATAGCACTTATCATCTCATATTATTTATTTATCCAAAGGCAGAACTGCTCTAAGATTGGTTAACTCAGTGTCTCAGAATGGCTTAATGATAAGTCTCTGGCCTCCTTACCATGTTGGTTTCTGTCCTCAGGTCTGTTCCCTCATGATTGATTGTAACTATTCTAGGAATCTCATCCTCACACATTCAAAGACAGAACTAATGGGGCTCTTACCTTTTGAACACCCTTTTTAAGATCAAGATACACCTTTCCTATGTATCTCTAGAAAACTTACCCTCATATCCTTTTGGCCAGAATTGTTTCACATGCACATTTCTAAACCAATCACAAGCAAGAGAAAAGGAACTGCCATATTTGATGTAAACTAATCTTGACTCACTCCAAGATTTGATGTAAACTAATCCCAGTTCCTGGGATTTGGAGGGACTTAGCATTCTATAAAGAACTTGACCACTCAGTCTCCCAAGGCAATAGAAATAAAAGCAAAAATAAACAAATGGGACCTAATCAAATTTATAAGCATTTGCACAGCAAAGGAAACTGTAAAGAAAACAAAAAGACAATCTACGGACTGGGAGACAAACATTGCTAATTACTAGAGAAATGCAAAACTACAGTGAGGTACCACCTTACACTGATCAGAATGACCATCATTAAAATGTTTACAAATAACAAGGGCTGGAGAGGGTGTGGAGAAAAGGGAACCCTCCTACAGTGTTGGAGGAAATGTAAATTGATGCAGCTGCTATGGAGAACAGTATGGAGGTTCCTCAAAAAACTAAAAACAGAATTGCCATATGATCCAGCAATCCCACTCCTGGGCATATATCCAGACAAAACTATAATTTGAAAAGATACATGAACCCTATGTTCATAGCAGTACTATTTACAATAGCCAAGACATGGGAGCATTGTAAATGTTCATCGACAGATAAATGCATAAAGAAGATGTGGTATATATATACAATGGAATACTACTCAGCCATAAAAAAGAATGAAATAATGCCATTTGCAGCAACATGGATGGACCTAGAGATGATCACACCAAGTGAAGTAAGTCAGAAAGAGAAAGACAAATACCATATGATATCACTTATATGTGGAATATAAAATATGACACAAATGAACTTATTTATGAAACAGAAACAGATTCACTGACATAGAAAGCAAACTTATGGTCACCAAAGGGAAAAGGGGGTGGGGGAGGGATAAATTAGGAGTTTGAGATTAGCAGATACAAACTAATATATATACATATATATACATATATATATAAAATAGATAAACAACAAGATCCTACTGTATAGCACAGGGAACTATATTTAATATCCTGGAATAAACCATAATGGAAAAGAATATGTAATATACACGCACACACACACACATATATATATAACTGAATCACTTTGCTGTACACCAGAAACTAACACAACATTGTAAATCAACTATACTTCAATTAAAAAAAAAAAGACTGAAAGAATACATTAAAAAAAAAGTACTTGACCATTTTTATACTCAAAAGTACTTGACCACTTTTTTTTCTTTTTTTTTTTAATTTTTATTTATTTATTTATTTATCTATTTATTTATTTATGGCTGTGTTGGGTCTTCGTTTCTGTGCGAGGGCTTTCTCTAGTTGCGGCAAGCGGGGGCCACTCTTCATCGCGGTGCGCGGGCCTCTCACTATCGCGGCCTCTCTTGTTGCGGAGCACAGGCTCCAGACGCGCAGGCTCAGTAGTTGTGGCTCACGGGCCTAGTCGCTCCGCAGCGTGTGGGATCTTCCCAGACCAGGGCTCGAACCCGTGTCCCCTGCATTGGCAGGCAGATTCTCAACCACTGTGCCACCAGGGAAGCCCGACCACTTTTTTCTATTAGCAAAAAGGAAGTAGAGGCAACGGCTGTCGGGTGGGGTGGACATCTTAATAGTGTTTTCCACACTTGTGATCCACCAAAACCCCCGTTTTGTTGGCCATCTCTTATAGGTTGTGCTCTCACATATCTAGGCAGCTGATCATTTGACTCAAGGCAGTTCCCCCATTTGTCTCTGTTGTATTTAATTGTATTCACTTACAGGATGTTTATCTATTATCTGTTGCTGAATAGCTAACAACCGTGAAACTTAGTGGCATAGAACAACTGTTTTTTTGCTCTCAGTTCTGCAGAATTTGAGCTAGACTTATCTGAATGGATCCTTTGCTGGTGTCACCTAGGCTTATTCAAGTGGCTGTAATCGTTGGTGGGCAGCTAGGGGCTGGGTCTCTCTCTCCACGTGATCTTTCATTTTTAAGGAGACTAGATCAGCTTCTTCACATGGTAATCAACAGTGCACCAAAAGGGCAAGCTCTAATGTGCAAATACTTACCAAGTTTCTGCTCGTGTCACATTTGCTGATGTCCCATTGCACAGAACAAGTCACATGGCCAAACCCAGAGTTTTTGTGAGAGGACACTATTCAAGAGTATGGATACCAGGAGGTTTGGTTCATTGGGGATGATGACGTAACAGTTTAGCACAGGAGATGAACCACTGAAGAGAAAAGAAACATCACGGAGGAATTGTGAAAATCCAAGAGCCATTCTTTTGGGTCTACTATACAACTTCTCTCAGCTGTGACTGAGTGAAATGAGAGGGCCAAGTCTGCAGAATAAAACTTTTGCTATGTATGCTTTATTATATATTTTTAAAATTAATAAGATTTAATTATCTAAAACTGAATTCAAATATGGATGAAGGCAATAGAATCAGGGACAGGATAAAAATGAAGCATCTTCCTAGATATTTTACATGTACAAAAGCAACCAAGCTTTGTCCTAATTTATTCTCTGTCTATTGGTTTTATTTTACCCAGAATCATTGGGTTGTGAAAATGAAAGTCAAGTCATTATTAAAACAAGAACCAGAAAATTGTCTTCAATTTGTCAACTTCATTAATAACCTGGCTACATTTACTAAAAAGACATGTCCTTTCTGCTCTGGTATAATTATGAGGGAGTAAGCAGCTTCTGATTGCTGTTCTTTTGTTAAACCACTCTCTTTGTGGCCACTGAAATGTCTGTTAAGTCACCATAGAAGAGAAAAATATTTGCTGAATTATATTTTCCTTATGAAGTACTAAATCCAGATGCTGTCTTGGCAGAATCCATCTCTCCCCATGTTTTCAATCCTAGTAATCAGCACATCATTTCATCTGTCTCTGTTGTTCAAATGTAAAGAATTCTTTCTAACAGCATTTCTCTCTCCATCCCTCCCTCCCTTCTCTTCCTTTTCCTCTCTCCTGCCCCTTTATCATCTACTTCTCTCTCCTAGTTTCTCTTTGTTATTATTCCTCTCTCTCAAATCAACTCAATTCTTCACATGATTTAAAGTGAAGCAGCTGAAATTAAATAAAGTCCTCTGTTGTCACCATCAGTGGTAAATTATACAGTTATGTCCTTTGGTTTGATCTTGGAAACCAGTAAGAGTATCTCCTTCATTGTTCATTGATGGGAACCTGTTTTTACGTCCTGCACTTAACAGTTTTGCATTTGTTGCTTTTCCCTGAGAAGCCTAAAATATGTCACACAGCTGTTTGATGTTAGGAATAAATAAGTAAATTTTGAAAAATAAGAAACTGAGGAAGATAGATGCTATGCAAATAGTCAAATGTCTTTTATTAAACAGCTACTAAAATATATTTAAACTTTGGCTCAGCTGACAATGTGCATAATTTATACCACAGACCACAAATCCATGAATGCATGGCAGTATGGTACTGGATTCAAAGGATGTCTTAATTTAAAAAAATTAAGTGGCAGTTTTCAGGAGAATGGTTCCTGTTTTAAAATAATTTGAATTTTTGTTTTTATTGTCCAGGTATTTTGAGTAAAATAAAATCAATGGTGTTTCAGTTTAAAAGTTTTATTTATTTATATATCTCTTGAATATAAAAATTGACCCAAATTACAAGTAAATCTAAAAAGGCAATTCATTGATAATACACACACACACACACACACACACACACACACACACAGCCAAAGCCCCAAAGGAGACAAACCAACATCTTCCAGTTGTCCATAGTACCACTGAGGAATTGCTTTCAGCTGTGAGTAATAAGACCCTCTTCCCTTCTCCTCTTCCTCCTCCTCCTCCTCCTCCACACACATCCAAAGTAATGGTTTAAAGACATCAGTGTTCATTTTCACCTAAATGAAGTCCAGACATAGGTAATCCAGGTTTGGTGTGGTGGTTCCATTAAGTCATCTGGGATCCTGCTTCTTCTATGTTTTGTTTGGGCACGCTCAGCACATGGCTTCCATATGCAGGGTCATTTCATAAACAAAAATGGCTGCTGTAGTGCCAGCCATTGCATCTGCATTCAGGCATGAGGAAAGGCAAAAGGGGGCTGAGTTGTCTTCTTAGTCTCAGATAACACTCTGCTTACATCACATTAACCAGAACTTTACATAACCACATCTAGCTACAAAGAGGCTGGGACACACAGCCTTCGTGCCACAGCACTGTAACCAGCTGGAATGTAATGTAATCAGAGTTCTCTTAGAAGATGGGGAGAATGGATACTTGGGAGACAAACAGAAGACTTGCTACAATGAATAAGGCAATGTAGTGAAATTGCATATTATTATTATTACCATTATTTTTTCTATCAGAATCTATGACTGGGAATATCCTACTTTGTGACTCCATCCTTTCCCTGTTTGTAAGTCCAAACTCACTTTCTCAGCCTTCTTTTTGCATCTAGGGCATAGCAATACAGCTTAGAATCTAAGTCAGACACCACCACCCAGGACTTTAATTTGGAAGTAAATAATGTGTAAAAGCCAATGCCTATGTGGAATCCATTTTTGTGAGGGTAGCAGCAGAGAGCACACTTCCTGAGGCAGCGGTGGCAGAGGTTCACACCAAGAGCTGACAGCACAGTTTGTGGGGCCTGTGTCCTGTGTATGGGCTGTTGTATCTCCAGTGGAGCCATCCAGTGGCCTAATTTGGGTAGTTTTCCTGGGGAAGTAGCCTCCAAGTTAGGCTTCTGGTATTGCTTAGAATCGAAACCACCACATATCCTTTTCTGCTTCAACCACTAAGACACGGTTTCTGATGTTTGTACCTGGATTGGTTTGCTAGAGTGGTTGTAACAAAGTACCATAAACAGGGTGGCTTAAGCAACAGAAATTTATTGTCTCACAGTTCTGGAGACCAGAAGTCCAAAATCAAAGCGTTGGCAGAGTTGGTTTCTTCTGAACAACCCTGGGTATGAGGGAAGGATCTGTTTCAGGCCTTACGCTTTGGCTTGTAGATGGTTGTCTTTATGTTCATATGATGTTCTCCCTATATTCATGTCTGTGTCCAAATTTCCCCGTCTTATAAGGACACCAGTCATACTGTGTTAGGGCCCACCCTAATGGCCTCATTTTAACTTGATTACTTCTGTGAATTCCCTATCTCCAAATAAGGTCACATTCTGTGGTACGTATGAATTTTGACGGGAGCAATTCAACCCGTGACAATACATAAGAACCCTCACTGATGAAGGTATGCCTTAGGACATCACGTTAGGGGCACAGTACCCCCAAACTCAGTAGTAGTACAGAAGACTCTCCTCCTCCCCGCTGCCTTCTTTCCTTCTATTGGTCTCCAAAACAGAACTGCAAGACTTCAAAGGTCAAGGATGGATGTAAAATAACTTCACTGATTTCTTTTATATTTTTAATTTTTTTCTGGCTGTGTTGTATCTTCGTTGCGGTGCGCAGGCTTCTCATTGCGGTGGCTTCTCTTGTTGCGGAGCTCGGGCTCTAGGCACGCGGGCTTCGGTAGCTGTGGCTCATGAGCTCTAGAGCGCAGGCTCAGTAGTTGTGGCGCACGGGCTTAGTTGCTCCGTGGCATGTGGGATCTTTCTGGACCAGGGCTTGAACCTGTGTGCTCTGCATTGGCAGGCGGATTCTTAACCACTGCGCCACCAGGGAAGCCCCTGATTACTTTTAAGGGAAGGTATTTGTACCAATAGAATGAATGTAGGCCATTTATAATTGACTTAAGTGCGGAGCACATTTGGTGGTTTCTGTTTCAACTGAGAGTAGGAGAAAGAGTTTTATTTAGTGCCATGGGATTAACATTTTTGACTGTGAGAGCTTTGGACACTGTGCCTGTGGGTTCCTTAGGCCTGGTGGGGCACCACTGTAGCTGTGAAGATTCCAGATGGCCATTTAGATCACAGACTCTGCAACTCAACACATTCCCTCTGGCTCATCCCTCGTACAGCTTCTTAAAAGATCATAGAACCAAAGAACCTATTTTTTTCCCCACGGATTTCAGTGGGCTATTAGCAACATATACATACCCATCGCTTGCCTCTGATCTCTTCTGCCCTACTGTTTTTTTTTTTTTAATTAAATCTTACTTTAAAATAACATTTTATTTTGGAAAATTTCCAGCACATACAAAAGTAGAATAGCGTAATGAACCCCATGTTCCCATCACTCAAATCCAACAGTTATCAATTTATGGCCAATTTTGTTTCATCTATACCCAGTGGTTCTCCCTGGGGGTAATTTTGACCCTCAGACATTGCCAGACATTTTGGCAATGTCTGGTGTCATAATTAAGGGAAGGATTCTATTGTCATCTAGTAGGTAGAGGCCAGGGATGATGCTAAACATCCTACAATGCACAGGACAGCTCCCACAACAAAGAATTATCAGTCCAGAATGTCAATAGTGCTGAGATTGAAAAATCCTGGTCTATACCTGTACCCGCTGCCCCCAACCTTAGAATTACTTGAAGCAAATCCTAGACATCATATTTAATCTTTAAATATTTCAGTGTGTATTTCTGAAAAATAAGGACTAAAAAATTAAACATACTACAATTACTCTACTTGTAATTAACATTACTCTCTCATATCATTAAATATTTAGTCAGTTCTAGGATTATCAGGGTGGAATCTGCAATGCCTTTTATGGCCTAGTCTTGAAAATCACACACTGTCACTTCATTACAAACGAGTTACTAAATCTGACTCACACTCAAGGCTCCACCTTTAGAGGGGAGGATTGTCAAAGAATCTGTGGACATATTTTAAAACCATTATATCCTTTAAGTCTCTTTAAATCTTTTTACTCCCCCTCTCTTTCTTATTTCCCCTTGCAACCTATTTGTGAAAAATAAAAACAGGTCATTTGTCCAGTAGAGCATTCCACAGTCTGTTTTTATGACCGTATCCCCGTGGATTTGTTTATCAAGTTCATCTGTCTTCTCTATTTCCTATTATCAGAGAAATCAGATACAGGTTTAATTTTGTTTGCTTGCTTGCTTGTACTGACAAGTCTGTTTCACAGGCAGTGTTGCATATTTCCATTCGGAGTCTTGCTCTTTGTGATGCTAGTCATCATTGAAGATCATTGCCTGCATCCATTATTCCATGAAGGGTTGCAGAACAATAATATTTGAATTCTTGAACTCTTCATTTATTAGCTGGAATATGTCTATAAAGTGAGGCTTTCCCTCATGAATTATTTGTTGCCCTGAGATATGCATGACTATATCTTATGTGACTGCCTGCCTAAGTGGCCTCTGGTGTCAGAAGTCCTGCTCCATTTAATTTATCATGTACAATTCCCAGCCTAGCAGTACAGTACCATAAGTATCATTAAAAATATTACTAACTAACATTCTTGAGTACATCTTGAGTACATCCTCTGTCCTGAGTTCTAAGCACAATCCATCAACATCTCATAATCTTCTCAACAACGCTGTGAAGTAGGTCTCCTTATTACTCATATTTTACAGATGAAGAAACTGAAGAATAGAAAGGTTCCTTTTGCTAAAGGTCACACGGTTAGTAAGTGTCAGAGGCAGGATTTGAATCCAAGCAGTCTGACTCTAGAGCCCACTCTCTCAATCACTAGGACATCCCATGATAATTTAATGATCCTCATGGAGAAGAGCAGATATGTGAAGTCAGTTAAAACTTCTAAATATAATGTGGTCAAGTGAAAATAGACTGGGCTTTGAACACAGAAGGTGTGGGAGGAGTTCTGTCTATTATTTGTTATGTGACTCTAAGCAAGCTGCTTAACCCCTCTGAACTTTTCTCATTGGTAAAAGATAAATAATAAAATCTACCTCACAAAAAAAATCTACCTCATAGTGTTGTTATGATGGTTAAACCTAACAGCCTGTTTTGTGTTGGGCATTTAAAAAGTTATAAAAATGTATGTGTGCTCAATAATAAAAAGACAACACAGTTAAAATGGGAAAAGGATTTGCATAAACATTTCTCCAAAGAAGATAAACAAATTGCAAGAAGGACATGAAAAGATGATTGGGCATTAGTCATTTAGTCATTAGGGAAATGCAAACCAAAACTACAATGAGATTTCACTTCACCCCCGCTAAGATGGGTATAGTAAAAAAAAGGTAGATAATAGGAAATGTTGGAGGATATGAAGAAACTTGAACCCTCATATACCACTGGTGGGAATGTAAAATGGTGCAGCACTTTGGAAAACAGTTAGACTGTTGTTCAAAGAGTTTAACATAGACCCAGCAATTTCACTCATGGGTACATATCCAAAAGAAATGAAAACATATATGCACACAGAAAGCTGTGTGCAAATGTTCATAGTGGCATTATACATAACAGCAAATTAGAAACAACCCTAAGGTCTATCAGCTGATAAACAGATAAATAAAATATGATATATCTATACATTAAAATATTATCCATACATAAGGAATGACATACTGATGCATGCTACAACATGGATGAACCTTGATAAATTATGCTAAGTGAAAGAATTCTGTTGCAAAAGACCACATATCATATGGTTCCATCTATATAAAATGCTTATGCTGTAAGCATAAACCTTTGGAGACAGAAAATGCACTGGTGGTTGCCTATACCTAGGGAATTTGGGAACATATGGGGAGTGATAGCAAATGGGTATGGGCTTTCTTTTGGGGAGGGGAGATGAGAATGTTCGAAAATCAGACTGTGGTGATGGTTGCACAATGCTGTGCATATACTAAAAAAAGAAAAACCCACCAACATTGAATTGTGCAATTGAATTAAATTGGTTAATTGTATGGTATGTGAATTATATCTCAATAAAACTGTTTAGGAAAAATGTTTTGTATATATGTATAAAAAGTACCTTTCATAACCTTACCTAATTTTTATGTTGTGATCATATATATATTGGAAAGCTTTTCTGAATGTGAATCCCTACCATAAAATGAAGTCCCTACTATAAAATTCAAACATGCTTTCAGGAAACTAAAATGTATCACCATTTGGTCATGGACACAATAACGTGAGCACGAATAACACAAGCGATGGCATCGCATTTTCAATCAAACACATAATTCGTGGTGACATTAGGAGAGTACACAGGATCCTACTAGTGAACCTACTAATTGTTATTCAGAGATGCTGGTTATGAACCTGAGTTTGATTTTCAGTTGCGACATTGAGCTGGGTATTTAAATTGTTTTGTTCCTATTGCTATCATAATGACCACTTAATGAACTTCCATCACTCACAGGTTGTCCTAGGAATTACACAGGTATCTGCTAGGATAGCTTCCTCCCATTATGCACCACTGGGTCATGGGTTAAAGGAATATTCTGTGTCTCCTGAACATAGATTTACGTGTTCTTTCTTCAGGAGGCGGGCTCGCTTGGGGAGAAGGGGTTTTAGGCCTGTGGAGGAACTGAAGAGAGAAAAAATGTTTGACTTATGGCTCACCAATGGGGATTGTTCATCTGTCACATGATCATCTTCTCGGCCCAGACAGCCTCCTTGTAATTGGAGAACTCACCTTCCCACCAGGCAGGGAGGGGGAAGTGTCCCTAGAGATGTTGAGTTTGGGAACCTAATTTTGAGTAGAAATTTCTTACAAAAACCACTAGTTATTATTCCTTCTTGAGGTCCACACATCAACTGTTTTTCTTTTCTCCCTCTTTTTTCTCTTGCCCCACGCAGATTTTTAAAATATTAAATCTCAAAATAATTTTTAATTGGAAATACATTCTTTTTTCTTGGGGGGTGGGGGGAGATACATTCTTATGGTACCAAAATGACACCTAAAGTGAGAGGTCCCCATCTGTCCCCGAGCTTAGAAACAAGGAAATTCAGATAGTCTGTGTTCCCCTTCACTATTCTTTTGTGTAGTGTTCATCTGTCATTTCTGGCTTCCCTGCTCCTCAGGGGCTAAAAGAGGCTGTCACTGCTCTCTTCTTAGACAACTGTCCCAGCCTCAACTCAGAATGATTTTCAGCTTTTAACAGGCCTTGTCTCCTTCAGCTCAGAAACCCAGCGGCCACCTTGGAGTGGAGATTTACAAGAGAATATACATCTATATACACATCTGAATGTATAAGAATACTTATCATTATGCCTGTGTTTTAACATAGTGTGTGTATATTTTACACATACATCAGCAAATATTTTCATTGACTTATTTGGGTGTGAAGTTCTCTTTAACATACAAAAGAAGATACTTTTGTTTCTTTTGACTTTCCCCCCCCATTCAAATACCAAATTGTTCTTATTATTGCCCCAAGAGAGGGTATGTTCTTTGGGGGTGGGGATGGGAGGCAGAGATGAAGAGAAAGAAAACCGAGCTCTTCAAGGGTGGGGTGGGGGGAAGGGGGGAAAACCGTCTGGGAATCTCAAGAACATCTTTATTTCGGCTTTTAACTCTCCGCCTTTCTGATTAAAGAGTTCAGACCCGCTCCCCCGCCCGCGTTCAATTATCCCCCAGCATCTTTTCTCAGAAGCTGTCACCACCACTTGCTGAACCACAGCCCCATCCTGAGCCATTAGCCCGGTTCTTTTCCGTTTCGCTTTGCTTTCCTCAGTTTCTCCCTGCAAGCTTTATAAATCTCCTTTGGAGGAGGAGTGTCCAAGCGGGTGGAAGTCTGAACACAATGCAACCTGAGAATTTCTGTCACTCTCTGCATATGCTCCTAAGTGCTTTAATCCCAATTAGGGGCGGCTGACACACGGTCCTATTCATTCCCATCAGCTCTTGAATACATTTGCCTAGAAATGAACTTCACAAATAGAGGCGCTCCTAAATGTGCCCAACAGCAAGGAAAATCGAATTGAGTGCGGGCTCATTCGGCAGCGGCAGGCAGAGGAGCGTTGAATGTGAAGGTGCCCCGAGACATTGCAATTCAGCAACACAGCTCGCTGACTTTTCTTTGCACCATGTCAACCGAAAGAACCAAGAAATAAGTTGTGGAACTCCGGTTAAAAGGCAACTTGAGAGGGACTCTGAATACTTTTATTGAGCCGCTTCTAGTGAAGGACTTAAAAAACAACAAAAAAGGCACCACAAAACCCATCAGCGGCGTCCCGGCTGAGTCCTGGGCGCGCGTTTGGAGGCTCCCGGCCGCGGCGCACCCACCGGCCTCGCAATTAAGGGGAAAATGGCCCCGTCGCCGGCGTGTCATCTGGTGGCGTTCCCAGAGCCCGTCGTCGCCGCCGCCCTATTCAGACCCGGCCTTAATGTCCCACCCGCGCCTCGGGGCCCGCGCAGCTGGTCCGCGCTGACCCGCCCGCCCGGCCGGCGCGGACACCCTCGGGGGGCGCGGCCAGGCTACCTCCGGCCCAAACTCGGTGGAGACCTAGGCCTCTGCCTCCGCCCGGGTCTCGCCTGCTGTTCTTGACCCCGCACCGCTCCCTCCATCCCGGGGTTCGGGACTCTGCGAGCCGGCCAAGGAGTGGGGTGGGGTTGGTGACTCCCCAACACCCGAGTCCTCAAGGCCAAGCGCCACGGAGGGGGGTGAGCAGCCAACTCCGATGCCCTGGGGATCCGAAGCCCCAAGGACTTTGAGCCCGGGAGACCTGCAGCTCAGCGAGAAGTCCTGCGGGGGTTCTTTCCCTCTAGGCGGAGCCCAGCAGGGTCACACGTGCGCGGCGCGGCAGCGTTTTCAGCCCGGCGCTCGGGCGCCAGCAGGCGCGGGCGGGGGCCGCCCCCTGGCGCAGCGGCGAGGTGGGACTGGGCTCCAGGCGGGCTGCCCCTGTGGCGGAAGGGCCGCTGCTCTCCCGCGCCTATACCTGTTTAGGGGCAACCTGTTACCCGCGCGGCGGCATTGGCCGCGCGGTTCCGCGGTGGGCCGCGCCCAAACCCTCCTGGCCCCGCACCTCGGCACAGAACGGATTTCGCTTTAACGGGGCCTCTGGACGTCCATTTTCAGTCCATAAAAAAGCCAAGAGGAATGTTTTGATTGAGTCTCAACATTGTCTTTGAATAAGGCTGAGACCATGTAATTAATGTGTCTTTTTAATAAGGGACAATACGGCCGTTCAAGCTATTTAATTTCATTTAATTTTCCATCCCATTTGCTGCACAGTCCGCTTTTACTTTTAACACCCAGCCTTTCACGGCCCATCTTGCTCCACTGGGCACATTAGATTGGTTTCACCCTTGCTTTTAGGGGAGAAAAAATAAAAGAAAATGTGTTCCTTTCCTCCTTTGTGGACAATTTATTTCACTTGGGGAACTTCAACTCTGAGCCACAGGACAGAATAAAACTGGGCGAGCTGGTGTGAATGCCTCTGGCGCAGTCCCTTTCTTCTGGTGGGGCTGGGAACCAGCCACAATTGGCTATATTAATAAATAACT
Organism: Eubalaena glacialis; assembly: GCF_028564815.1. NCBI lineage: Eukaryota > Metazoa > Chordata > Mammalia > Artiodactyla > Balaenidae > Eubalaena > Eubalaena glacialis. The sequence goes on along the minus strand of NC_083727.1, from coordinate 59,507,218 downwards.
TTCCTCACAGTCGGCCTTTACATGGTCCTATTGATAAAATTGTTCGCGTGTCGTTCACGCTTTTTCACTCATTAAGGAGGGCCGGGGAGGAGCCCCGAACCCAGGCCCCGCTTTCGCCCCTTCCCGCTCGCAGTGCTGGTAATTTAAACTGGGTGTCATCCTGGAGTCGCCAGGCCAGAGGTTAGAGGGACATGTTCATGGCTTAAATTTATTGCCCTCCAACTCTTCGGAGCGGCTTCCTCTCCTCCCCTCCCCCGGCTTTTGCCATTCATGGGCAGCTGGATCAAAGGCTCCCTCCTCTCCGTCTTAGGCAGCCTTCGCGGCCCGAAGAGAGGCAATTGGAGGGTTAAGAAGAAAAAAAATCAGTGGCAGCTCCCTCAGAAAGTGGCCCTGGGCACGGTGTGGATGCACGGATAGAGGGACCGCAGCGTATGGTCGCCCGGACCCGCCGAGCGGCTCTTTTCTGCTCCAGCTGGCGCGCCTACACAGGCCTTGGAGTTACCACCTAGCGGCCATCCGTGTGTCACCACCCCGCCTGACTTGCCCCTATTAGGCAAACCGCGAGTTTTGGAGCGCCCCTAAATTCATTCGCTCTACAGATCATTGCTGTTGACCTTCGCACAAACGCTAGTGAATCTCAGAATGGAAGCCAAGAGTCTGCATCATCATTCCCATTTTACGGATTAGGAGACTGAGGCTCTGAAGTAATTCCCCGAGGCTTGAGTGACGGAGCACAGACTGAATGACCCCCATTCTCTTGACTTTGTCCAGTACTGCGAACGCAGGTCTCTACCGAAGGGTGCCACACGTAGCTTCTCTGAGGGCTTCGTGGGACGAACTGCTAAATTACAGGTGTCGCCACCTTGCGTTCTGCCGCCGTTGTTAATCAGAGTCATCCCCGCCAGTGGCCTAAGAACCGCAGTTTCGCAGGCAGAGCCTGGTGGAGATTTCGGCGTGGCGGCAGCGGGTAGTCCTCCGTCCATCTGTACAGTGGTTGGGCCTCCAACACCAGGCCCGAAGACAGAGTCATTCAGTCCTCTCCAGGAATACCACGTCGGGCTCGTGTCCCGGTCCACTGGATTTGGGAAGTGGCGCTCGGGGTGAGCAGCACGTGGCAGGTGAGGGCAGAACTGTCACAAATATCTAATGAATTTGATCACTCGGCTAACTTATGAAAATAATTGTCCCCACGCAAATCGGAGGTTTCCCTAAAACAAAACGAGGAACATTCTAGTTTAGCTCCTAAGTACTCGTTCTCCTAGCTTATGAACTGGGCTAAAGGCAGAGGTTATCAACGCCCACCTCGCCCTCTTTTCTGTGACCTTTGCTATAGTGCTTTTCCTTTTTTTTTTTTTTTTTTTTAAGGAAAAGTCTGGTGTGTTGGTTCTGGGGAAATTAGCCCCAAGGAATTCATCCTCGTTTTAAACTTGAAAAGCGTGCAGGACTTAGAGACACCGATGTAGAGAACAAACGCATGGACACCAAGGGGGGGGGGAACAGTGGCGGGGGATGGTGGTGGTGGGATGAACTGGGAGATTGGGATTGACATATATACGCTAATACGTATAAAATAGATAACTAATAAGAACCTGCTGTATAAAAAATAAATAAAATAAAATTCAAAAATTCAAAAAAACAAAAAAAGCGTGCAGGACTTGAGTCGTCGGTTGGCGTGCAGGGGAGACATGATTAAAAACCCAGCCCGCAGAACCCCTCTTCAAACCTCGGGTGCGGTCAGGGCACGCGAACCCCCGCAGCGTCCGCTCCTGCGGCCTCTTCCCATTCTCCAGAGAAAGTGCGGCCCTGGGGTGCACCCGGGAGCAGAGATGAACAACTGACCTCGTCTCCCAAAACTAGTCCGGACGCTTCATACTTCGGGGCGAAACTGGACAGAGGGAACGGTAAAGCGGTTCTAAATAGAGGACTGGCCTGAACCCAATCGCCTGAAATGGTAATACGGCCGTTATTTAAAAAGTGTAGGTATTTTCTGGTGTTTTCCCATCAAGTACCTGCCTAATTTCTGTATGGCACACGCCAGAAATCAATAGAAGTTAACAAGTCCTCCAAACAGTCCCCATCTCTTTGTTTAATCTCCTTTACAATAAAGCCAAGGGGAGAGAATTAAAAATCTTTGAAGTAGACCAAGGCTCAAAGGAATCAGCCAAGTAGACTTAAAGTAGTCACTTATTTCCCAAAACTGGTTTGTCGGTGAACAATAAAAGGAAGTAAAATTTATGGAGAAATTATACAGTGGATTTGTCACTTAAAATATCGTAACTGTCTCGAGGACAATGCCCCATGCTGAGGATTAATGGTCCCGCCGGACCTTTGATTCACCAGCGCCTTTTCTTCGCCCTTGACAAATTGGATTTTTAGGAATGGGAAGGTCGCCTGGACCATTGTGCGCCAGCCATTCAGAGGCCTCGATTATGCAGGGGGCTGAGGGAACCACTCCATGTGACCTTCTCGGGTAGGACTCTGCAGCTGCTCTGCAGCGCAACTCTCTCACCAAACTCTGCGCCCTTGCGCTAGCGGTGCCAAAAGGCGCCCGCCCAGATTGAAAAGGCGCAGTGCATGCCCGGCCGCGTCACTCCGAGGGCGGAGAACACACGTCGGGGCGCGGCTCGCCAGCTAGCGTGCGGCTCAGGCTCTGTCGCTCGCGCCCTGCCGAGGACCCAGTGCGCCCGAGCGCCTGCCTGGCGGCGGCGGCAGCAATGCACGGAGCCGCTCGCGCTCCGGCCACCAGCGTGAGTGCCGATTGCTGCATCCCGGCCGGCCTGCGCCTCGGGCCGGTGCCTGGAACCTTCAAGCTGGGCAAGTACCTGTCAGACCGCAGGGAGCCCGGGCCCAAGAAAAAGGTATTAGCCATTCCGACCTCCGCCCCCTGCCGTTCGTTCGCCTCCCCTTATCCCCTCCAGGAAAGGGGTGGATAGGGCTAGGGGAGGAAAGGGGTGACTGAGTCGTTACCTGACAATTCTGCCAGTTGGAAGGGGACTCAGATCATTTCCCACAAGTCGCACTAGCCGAGAGCTGGACGTGGGCCGGGCTAGGGGAGAGGACCTGGCTGAGAGGCGACAGCCCCCGGGTGGGGTGCGTGGGGCTCTTTACGTGCCGGGACCCCTCGGAACCCCCGATTTCCCCGGAGCGCTGGGGCGTTCTTCGCAGAGGCGCCCCCCTCCTCCCGCCGCATCTCTCCTCTCTTGGCAAATGTGCCTTTTCTCTTTTATACAACTCACAGGCGCTGAGGACTTTTCTTACCTTCTGCCCTTCAATGAGCTAATTTGAGGCTTAAATTTGCCTTCAAATAATTTGATCTCATCGTCTCCGAAAAATTTATCCTTGGGTAAACCTCTCCAGGTGTTTCCTTCCGCGGGTGTCTGCTTGCGGGTTCGGGGTGAATGGAGAGAGGGTGCGCCAGGTGTTGGCTCTGACGCAGACTCCGAGGACGAGGAGCGCCCACCCGCGGGGGGCACCGGGGCTGAGCGCCTGCAGCCGGGCTCGGAGGGGCCAGAATCGCAGTTGGGAGGCGTCAAGGCCAACCCGCCCGCTCCGACTTCCCAAACAGCGTCGCGAACCCCGACCAGAGAGAGGTTCTAACAGGCCCCCGCCCGCCCCGAGGCGTCTCAGCGGGCGAAGGTCGGCCAACTGCCACAGGGAATGAAGGCAGGAGTCCGGTGGCGTGGTCAGGGGTGACTGGGAAGAGGACCTTAGACTACAGCTTTCTTGTAAGGAACTGCTCCGGGCCCGGTCGACGGGACCCGCATCTGGCTCTTCACGCAATCATCCTCTTCCCCAGAGTAGTATAGCCGGGCTCGCCTTGTACCGCTCCTTCTTCTTTAAACGCGCTTTAATTGCTTTTAAATGGCCGGCCAGCGCGCGGCCGCTTTGTTCAGACAGTTTCGCCGCGGGGCTCGCGGGCACCTCCGCGTTTTGGTGCGGTGCCGCTGGAATGCGGAGGCAAGAGAGGGGGCGCGGGACACCCTGCATTCTGGGACTTAGAAACGTCTCTAGCCTGGTATCGGGGCTGCTCTTAGAACCGCGAGACGGAGAGCTGGGGTGGGGGTGGGAGACGTCTTGGCACGAGATGTGCCCAGGCACTCGGGCAGGATGCTTTCACTCCTCGTGCTGTCAAAGTGGGACAAGACGGGCGGGGTCGGGGGGGGGGAACTGTTATACTAGTCAGCCTCCCCTCTTCCTCCCTCCCCCAAGCAAGGGTCCTAAGGACTTACTCTCCTCCCAGCAGCCCACAGCGGTCTGGCCAACATGAGCACAACCATTTTCCTGAGTCGGCTGGGGGTGGAGGATACACTTGCCCTCTGGGTTGTGGGCCTGGCCGTGGCACGCGGGAGAACGACCACTGCTTGTGTTGCAGGTGCGCATGGTGAGAGGGGAGCTGGTGGACGAGTCGGGGGGCTCCCCCCTGGAGTGGATAGGGTTAATCCGGGCAGCCAGGAACCCCCAGGAACAGACTCTCGAAGCTATTGCAGACTTACCCGGAGGACAGGTACTGTGGGCTTCCCCCCCGCCCCCCCACTGCCAATTCTATCTACCAAACTGTCACTGATATTAAGAGCAAAGCACTTTAGCTAGAGGTCTCATTTAAACGTCCCAATAACCCTATAAGGCAGATACTATTATTTTCCCGGTTTGAAGAATGAGGGAATTGAGGTTCAGAGAGGTCCAATAGTTTTCCCAGCGTCACACAGATTCAGGGCGGGGAATCGAACCTTTCCTCTCAGTTGTTTTTTGACCGATTACCCAGGAAATGACAGCAAGCTGTCCTGTTCCTTGCGTCCCAGATCTTCTACCGAGCGCTTCGAGACGTCCAGCCAGGGGAGGAGTTGACCGTGTGGTACTCCAACTCCTTGGCGCAGTGGTTTGACATCCCCACGATTGCAACTCCGACGCACGACGAGAAAGGTACCGCCTCTGAGAAAGCCTTCGGGTGAGCGCGGGTAGGCGAGAGTCCAGCCCTCCTCCGGTCTTTGGGCCCGTCCCTACACTTGAAGGGCCTTTTTCCTGCGCTGTGTAAAACTGAATTCATACTCCCTGTCGGAGTGGGCAGAGGCGACGTCATCACTACCTCCTTTAAATCAACAGTAAATGATAAAAACAGACCATAATAATCTGACTCTCGATGGCAGGGAAAAAATACTCTTCGTGAATTTCATGCGGGTCATCCTTTCTGATTGCATATCCAAAGAGACAGTTATTTACTCACTTAAGAATCAATAAAGATGCTTTAACGTAGTATTAGGGTAGCCACCTCATGAGCTCCAAAAAGTGTAACTCAAACCTGGAATGCTTTTGAAGGCGAGGAGCATCTCTTCACTGGTTTGGAGGAAAGTAATGTATTTCTACAGCATTTTAGAAGCATTACGGTACTTACAGCTGGTCAGTTGGCAGGTACTGAGGCCCTTCCATTTAAATGGTATTTATTCATTTCCCTCTCCCTACTTAAATCGAAACTGGGATGTATCCCAGTTTCTTCTCAGATTTATTTGACCCCTTCCAAAGCCAAGAGCGGATTTATGCAAATTAAGGTGCAGTAACTAAAGAGAAAAACATTTTCAAACCTTCCCTAGAACACTGAGGAACACTTCCTGTGGAAAAAGGCTGGGAGGTGCTAAAATAGTTAAGATCTTGAGACTCCTTGTTATTGCACAACACTTCCATGACTTTCTTTGTTCTTTGCCAGTTGTTTTTGTTTGTAATTTCTCCTAAAGACACCGTTATATTTAAAGTCAACATCATGGAGGCTGTGAACTATTTTAACACATTCTCCTGAATTTCCTGCTCAATCTCATTCCTTTAGAAATAGAGTTAAAGATCTTAATACAAGTGTGGGACTTAAACAATTAATGAATAAGAGAATGAAGTTAATTCAAAATGATGAATCACTTCACTTCAGAGTGTCACTGTCTTCTGTAAACTAATTCTATTGATTTTGTGGGTAGATCTGTATGTACAATATTCATAAAAGTTATCTTAGTTTGTTCCTTGCATCACATTACATCCTCTTGTCAGCTTCTTCCAGTAAAAGGGAAACATGACAAAAGCCCCATAGTGGAAAACTCACAAATCTGCCACTATAGAACAATTCCAAGGACTCCTGGCCTTTGGGGGCCAGGAATTTTTGCACAGAACACCCTTCTTTAGACACTCTCAAATAGTACAAAAGCAACTTTTTTGAGTGGTGGCCCTCATGTTTTCATTTCAGTCAATAGAGCCTATAAACATCATATGGTCACAGATATCAAAAGAGACACCATTTTCCTTTTGGGGAACGTGTGGGTTACTTTGAACCCTGACTTCCACAGCTTTGAGGTGCTTGAAATCTTGACCACCTTAGAGTTAACATCCGGGAGAGGAGGCAAAATCACTTATGAAGTGTGTTTGGTACTTTTGGCATAGGTTGGATTTCAGAATCCAGAGAACATGTCAGTTCATTAGGATAAACAACAAAAAAACCAAACACAGTGAAACAGAAAACATACATTTGCTTAAACCTTGAAAAGAGGAAGAAATAAGTAGGGATGGCTGCTATTCTTCCAATATTGACTAACCCCAGTGGGTTTCAATTCCATAGTAAGATTAACAAAAATACTCTTTGTTTTAGGAACAAAGCTTACTTGGCTTTGCATTGAGCTGAGTCACTCTAGAGCAGCCTCTGAAAATGCCCTCTTTAAAAAGGGGTGATAAGAGGGAGCTTCTGAACTTAGCAGAAAGAAGGTTACTTAAGATATTAAATCAACATACCCACCAAGAGAACTCAGGAAGTCTCTTCTCTCTCTCTTTTTATGAAGATTTATTTTACATGGCTGTTCAATACAACACAAATATTGAATTGATTTTTATTTAAGTCTTCCATAAATAATTAGGATAGGGCACATAGGCAAATCCTCTTCCCTTCTTCTTTTTCATTCTGCTCTACCTTGGCTTCAGCTGGAATAATCTGCTCCTTACTTGAACTTCCACCTTAGTTATCTGGGAGGACTACTTGCTTTATACAAATTCAGAAGCAAAATACATGAAGGGAGGAATATCTGAAAATTCCCCCCATTGTTTCTGTAGTAATGTTTTAGAAGTTTAAGCTACTTGTGTGCAAGGAGGAAAAATTTAACTTTCCCATTACATTTAATGAAACTGACATTTACTTTGGATACTTCCTTGTGGCTCAACTAACTTCTTTCTCATAGACATCCTTCCCTTCAGTATTATCGATCAACCACAACATTTAAAAAGACACCCAATTGCAAGCTCGCTGTTCTCTGTAGGGATGTAACATGACCTTTTTGAGTGAAAATTAACTTCTACCATGTGATCAAAATCTGTTTCATACATGTGTCTTTTGATTGTGTTCATAGACCCTAGCAAAATTTAAAAACAACTAATGTTAATAATATTAAACACACAAAAAAGGTTTGATGCCAAAAGCATGTATATAGTCCCTGATATAAAATGGTGCACTTATCAAAAGCTGAGTATATTATTCACACACACACACACACACATACACCATATATATTTTCCAAGGACTTTACTAAGCTTGGATTTGTGCAGCTATCTAGGAGTTAATTAATTACCAGGTGGAACAACTGACAAGATAATGCAACATCATCCTTCTGTTTTTAGAATATCGGGACATAAGACTTTTTCTTTTCTCCCATCAAATTAAATGGGGTTAAAGAGGAAATAAAGATACAAATAATTTTGAAGAATAGCAAATCATAGTCCCTATGCGGTCCTTCAGTTGGTCACGCTCCAGGAAAACCTCAGGCAAAGTGTTTAAGGCTGGGAGGGGGTGGGGAGGGTGGGTAGTGGACATAAAAGACATTGTTCTATGAAAAGGAATGATTACATATGGCCCATACATACAGGATATTGTCTCGCCTGGTAATGAGGCGCTCACGACCATTAGATTGGCCTTTGTTCAGTTTACCCAAACTCCTTGACATACGCCACCTATTCTGCAAACGCCAACAGATGGGCCCAGGCCCAGCACAGCCCCAAACACTTGATTTAAAGCAACAGCTGCTCTCGGCTCTTCCCTGGCCAGCCTGCCTGAGCGCTGCCCTCCCAACGAAGATTTGCCCGCATGGCCCGGAGGAAGTCTTCGTTGGAAAGGCCCAAGTCACCCCTCTCGGCCCCTGAGTAGTCTCAGAGGATGGAGATGGTGACAAAGTTGGCCATTTGGGGCTTCTCGGAGTCCTCGCTACAATGGGGCTACCGAACTCACTTATTCGCCGGAACCCAAGAATACTCCTGCTTCTCCCCATACCGCTGGTCAAAACCTGGGCTTTGCCTTGGGCGCGCTGGAGCTTTCTTTCTCTCTCGCTTGCTTGCTTCTCACCGGGTCGCTTTTTCACTTTTTCTCGCCCAGGGGAGGAGCGCTACATTTGCTGGTACTGCTGGAGGACGTTTAGATACCCCAACAGCCTTAAGGCGCACCTACGTTTCCACTGTGTGCTCAGCAGCGGCGGGGGCCGCGCCTACCTGCACCACGAGCACACGGCTCGCCAAGGCGCTGCCCCGGCCGCGGATGGCCTTCGCCTCTCCCCGAAACCCCCGGCGCCAGACTTCGCTGCGGCCGCCCCGGCGGGCACTCTTCGGGCCCACCCGCAGGTCCCGCCGGCCCTCCAGGCTTGCGGAGCGCGGGAGAGCATCAAGCGCGAGGCCTCCTCTGTGCCCTCGGCCACCTCGCCACCCCTGGCCAAGTGGGGGCCGTCCAAGAAGGGCAAGGAGCAGCCGGAGCGCATCCTGGACATGAGTGGTGCCGCCCGGGGACACGGCCACTTCCTCGGCATCGTGGGCGGTTCCCCAGCGGGGGGCGGCGGCTTGGCTTTCTATCCTGGCGTGCGCTCGGCTTTCAAGCCCGCTGGCTTGGCCAGGGCAGCCGCAGACGCGCACTGCGACCCCTACCGGGAGGAGGGCGGCGGCAAACCTGGGGCCAGCCTGGCCTTAAGCAGGCTGCTGGGAGGGGGCCGGCCGGGCGGACGCCCGGGAAGCGGGGAGAACGCGGCGGCGGGCGAAGCGGGCCATCACCATCACCACCACGCGCACCATCACCACCACCACCACCCCAAGTGCCTGCTCGCGGGGGACCCGCCGCCTCCTCCTGGCCTGCCCTGCTCCGGGGCTCTGCGCGGCTTCCCTTTGCTCCCCCGGCCCCCGGAAGAAGCTTCCGCCTTCAAGCACGTGGAGCGCGCCCCGCCCGCCGCCGCCGAGCTGCCGGGAGCGCGTTACGCGCAGTTGCCCCCGGCAGCCGGGCTGCCCCTTGAGCGCTGCGTGCTGCCCGCCCTCGACGCGGGCGGCCTCAAAGGCTACCCGGGTGGCGAGTGCAGCCACCTGCCCGCCGTCATGCCGGCCTTCACCGTCTACAACGGGGAGCTACTCTACGGCTCACCGGCCGCCGCCACTTATTACCCGCTCAAACTGCACTTCGGCGGGCTGCTCAAGTATCCGGAGTCCCTCTCTTATTTCAGTGGGCCCGCGGCGGCGGCGGCGGCGGCGGCGACCGCTCTGAGCCCGGCCGAGCTGGGCTCCCTGGCTAGCATCGACCGAGAGATCGCCATGCACACGCAGCAACTGTCGGAGATGGCGGCCGGGAAAGGCCGCGGCCGCCTGGACGCGGGAACGTTGCCCGCGGCCGTCGTGGCGGCGGGTGGCGCTGGGGGTTGCGGCAGCGGGGGCGGCGGCGCGGGCAAGCCCAAGACGGGCCACCTGTGCCTCTACTGCGGCAAGCTGTATTCACGCAAGTACGGGCTCAAGATCCACATGCGGACGCACACGGGCTACAAGCCGCTCAAGTGCAAAGTGTGCCTGCGGCCCTTCGGGGACCCCAGCAATCTCAACAAGCATATCCGGCTGCACGCCGAGGGCAACACGCCCTACCGCTGCGAGTTCTGCGGCAAGGTGCTGGTGCGCCGCCGGGACCTGGAGCGCCACGTCAAGTCCCGCCACCCCGGCCAGAACCTGCTGGCCAAGGCGGCCGACGGCCCGGGCGCGGAGCCTGACTACCCCCCGGAGCCGGGGGAGCCTAAGAGCGAAAACGACAGCGACGTGGACGTCTGCTTCACCGACGACCAGAGCGACCCTGAGGCCGGGGGCGGTGGCGAGCGTGACTCGTAACGAGTCTTCCCGGGAAGCGGGGAGTGTGGGGCCGTGGACAGAGAGAAGAGGGGCTTCTGTTCTGGGAGAAGAGGAACTGCTGGTGGTGAGAAGGGCCCAGCGGACAAAACCGGTTTGTTTTGGTCGGGCGCCGCATTTGGAACGGTGAGAAGTCGCTGGTCCGATGCTGAAACTGTGAGCAAAGGTTTCGAGGTGGCTTGAAGAAATCTTGCCTTCCGAGCATCCCGAGGGCCGCGGGTCCCAGCGCGCTCCAGGCCCCTGGACTCCGCGGATAGGCTCCGTCACCCCCCAAGCCAGGCGGTCTGCTCTTGAGGTTTAGGATCACATTAATGTGAAGCCACAGCGCCCTCGAGGGTGCCGAATTTAACCGCCACGTATTTTTAAATTGTTCTTTTTTGTGGAGAAAATTGTGCCTTTTGAAACGACGTTTTGTGTGTGTATTTTACATTAGCATTTCACTGCATAGGCAAAACAGTAGTCGCAATTCGGTAGATGTGACATCCATACACTTGTTTCCATTTCATCTGTTTTCGTGTCAAAGACTGCGCCTCGTTGCATTGAAGATATAGTGATAGCAGGTGTACAAATTGGTCAAGTTGCAATTATTTATGAGAATAGTGACAAATGTAAAATATCTAAAGCATGAATCTAAGAGCACGCAATATATAATTTTAAAGAAGATGTCCTATTTGGTAGAGTACAAATGTGATGTATGTTGTTTTATAATGAATGATGTACAGTGGATTCAGTATTTTCGTCTTGGTTCCAGTTTGTGCAATCTTTAATAAAAATAAAGATAAGAATGAGAGTTTGTTCACTTAGCAATTTCAGCAGATCTTTTAAAGAAATGGTTTAATTTGAAAACGGTTTTCAAGGAGACTCCATAATACAATAAATCAGAGGACACTTGAATACTTCAATTTTTCATTAAATAAATTTTAAGTACTGTTGTAATAGGAAAATATACAATTTTTAATACGTGCATTTCACAGGCACCCAGCTAGCAGGCAAAACAATTGTTTTCTGAAACCATTGTTAATCATGCTAAGTGTTTTCACCTTTATGGAAAAAAGCTAATGACCTTCAAGGAAAAACACACCCACACACAATATTTCTCATCAAAAAGAACTGTGGAACTGTATAATCACTATTTCTTGTTACGTACACTTCGACAGAACTTCCCATGGGAAGCAAGAAAAAGGAAACTTGAATAGTGCTTTTATGATTTGTACACTTTAATATTCATTCAACAAATACTAAAGGAGGATCTATTTTGTTGGAGGTGCTGATCTATCTGCTTTATGTAGGTCCCCCGCCTCCCATGTACACCTTTCAACAATCTCCTGCTGTCTGAATGGGTCCCATTTTACAGAAGAGAAAATATACTCTTCAAGGTCACCACTGGGAGGCCCGTAATTAGAAGGCAAAGTTAGAAGCAGTGACTTTATTTATGGGTATAAAAAATTAATGCTAACTAATGGAAGGATATCACAAAGAATATAATTTTGTGGGCTAAAATTGGAAAACACCTCCTCTACCTCCCATTCCCCACATGCTCTCTGGGGTTTCACTGCAGTTACTAGGAAGAGGAGGACAAGTCACACTCCTCAGCTAAGGGTAGGTACCCTAACAGCCCAGGTCTGCAGCGCTCTTCCCAGAGGTTGGTGGGAAGCGTCTAGTGGGTCACCAAAGGGTCTTGGATATGACCCTGATGATTTAACTCAGTTAAAAATGTCCTTTATTTTCTGCATCCTGAGTACTGTGGCAGTCTCCAACCTGCTGTCTTCCATTTGGGAACACGGCCTCAGTCGCTGGGTGGCAGGCAGGGACTTTCTCTAACCCATCGCAGCAGGAGGCATGGGTGGGAGATGAAGGGCATCTAAGTTCTATGGGCTGTGATCAGCAAAAAAGATTTCTTCTATGGGAAAACTTATGCTGGGAATTATAGGCTTTTTAGTGTCAGCTGACCTGAAAATGTTTTGCTTTGTAAAAGAAAGCCCAAAGAGAAACAAAATATATGTGTGGATTAACATTTACATATGGTGACAATGATACTACCATTGATCCTTATGCTATTTGCAATTCTTTCTTCTCCGCAGAGGAACAAGGTGTAGTGATGGCCTTGCCACACAGAATTGGAAGTGAACGCAAGCATCTGCCAGTCAGCCTGGGCTCCAGGAGCCCAGGGCTTATCACTGCCTACTTAGTATTATGGTCCTGCCCTTTGAAGCAAAGCTTAAAACCAAATCCACACTTACAGAGAAATATTGGAAAACTTTTCTGAAATCAGATCGTGTAAAGTCCTCAAGGAAAGTGAGAAAGGCTGCCCAGATTTGAAACACAGGAAGTTTTAACAGCTATAAAAGTCATGTTTCCTTCTCCCATTTCTTAGCTCAGTACTCAGTCCTATAACTTGTTTTGTGTGAAAATAGCCTTTAAAGAAATAAACTAAAAATAGTTTGGAAAGGAAATACATTTAAAATTGATAAATATTTAATAAAACAACTCCAGCCTTCTGTTTTCCCCTTTATAATTGATATCTACTATGTTATTAGAAAACATTCCAATATAAAAATGAAAATTGAATACAGATTTGAAAGGCTCTCAATCGTAGATCATTCATAATTCTCCATAGGTTGCCTCAGATAACCTCTATATTTGTCCGCGGGTGTGCACACTATCATACATAATTAATGCAATTATTTATTTTAATAACGAAATCAAATCAGTGATATACAATCAGTAACAATATTACTTATTTTAAGTGGTTCAGTTGACAATGTTTCTCAGGTCACTTCCTTCAGTCTCCTATCCCTTTCTCTCCACTCCCAGCCCCTAACCCTCAATCCTTCTCATCCTGATACCCGCAGCTAACTGTGAAGGTTACACTAAAGCCACTGGAAGTTCCTGAGATTTTAACTGAATATTTTGTAACAAAAGATTTTTTTTTAAAAAGATTATTTTTGACTGCGTTGGGTCTTCGTTGCTGCGCGCGGGCTTTCTCTAGTTGCAGCAAGCGGTGGCTTCTCTTGTTGCGGAGCACCGACTCTAGGCGCGCGGGATTCAGTAGTTGTAGCTCGCGGGCTCGAGAGCGCAGGCTCAGTAGTTATGGTGCATGGGCTTAGTTGCCCCGTGGCATGTGGGATCTTCCCGGACCAGGGATCGAACCCGTGTTCCCTGCATTGGCAGGCGGATTCTTAACCACTGCACCACCAAGCAAGTCCCAAAAGATTTTTTAAAAAATAGGAGAATTCATACCTTTTAGAAGTGAAAGACTTTAGATTGCTTAGGTCTAGTTAATTCAGACATGAAAATGTTTTGCTAACCTGGATAAATCATCCAGACATGGGTTCTAGGCTTGCCTTCTCCTCTCACTTGCTTGGCATCTTGGACCAATCTTTCTCAATTTCCTCATCTGTAAAACAGGTTGAAATGAGCCATAAGGTAGTTGTGAAGACGGAATGAGTTAATTCAGTTAAATTCCTTTTCGAATCAAGCCTGACACACAGTGAGCTCTCTAACAGTATTTACAAACCTCTAGCAACTTTTTGTGGTTTTATTTCGAAGACATCAACGAAAGAGATAAAGGGAGATGACCTTTCATAAGCATTCGCATCTTTTTGCAGCGCACTCGCTATCCCCTTTGTTCACTTCTAGCCCCGATAAACTCTCAACAATTTCAGTAAAGGGACTTTCACACTTTTGCTAAAGAGAAATTTCTTCAAGCTCCTTATTAATCCATCTTTCCATTTAAAATTCAGAAACTGGTTCAAATGGTTCATAGTGGTTACGTGAACGGGAAGAAAAATGTTCTTCGTCTGTTGTCACTAATTTTTGAAATGCTTGGCTGTGCTTGCGGTGAGCCATGAGTTTTGGTAGAAGAATGCAAAGGAGGTGACCGTGCGTACATCTTCCCTCCTGAGCGGAGCAGAGAGCGGAGTACAAGGCAGGAGCTGCAACTCCCCAAGGTTCTACTCGGGGGAAAGTTTATTTACCGTCTAGAGTGAGAGACAGAGGCGGGCGCCGGCGGGGCTCCAGATTAGAACTGTAGTTCGCGGGAGCTGGAAGAGAGCTTAGTGGTACTGGTTGCGGGGTTCCAGAGCCGAGAGGGCGGTGATTGGCTGCTCCCGTTAGTTCGAGCGCTCCCATTGGCTCATTCCTTGGAGCCAGGGTTGCTATTGGTAGCGGGCTGGTCGCGCGCGAAGATCCGGGCAGGCTCGCGAGAACCTCGGGCCCAGTGGCCGTGTCTCCGCTTGGGTGAGTGTTGCAGCGTCGGGCTGTGTGTGTGTGTGTGTGTGTGTGTGTGTGTGTCTGTGTGTGTGTGTGTGTGTGTGTGTGTGTGTGTGTCTGTGTGTGTGTGGCGCTCTTGAGACATACAGCTTCGCTCTCCCTGGGAACGAGGGTTTCCAGGTCTGGGTTCCGGGCAGAAGGGTGGGAGTTTCGCCGCGTTTAGGTGTACAGTCCGGGAGCCCGGAAGAGAGAGAGACGCGGGAAAACCCCCGCGGCGCCCAGCAGGCGGCCGAGGGAGTCCCAGGCGCTGAACTAGTCCTTGTTTAGGTGTCCTTGGCCTGCGGTGGCAGGGAGCTGCGGCACCAGCGCTGCGCGCCCTCGCCATCTGCTGCTTCCCCAAAGGGAAGAGCGAAGAGGCGCTGGCGCCGTCGGGAGGTCAGACGTGACCCTTGGCCACCCAGGTGTGGGTTGTGAAGGGGAGGACTCAACAGACGGCGGGGCCAATGTGTTTAGTTCCAGAAGGAGTGTGGCACTCGCTCTGGGCTGGGTGACCTTCCTACAAAAGATGAAAGGAGCGCTTCTGTCATCTGCGACTGTAATTTAATTCAAATTAGGTGTAACCGTTTTAAGACAGACAACTTGTTAATGCCTTTGCCTTGCAAACGATCCTAGGGCCCTTCAAAAAGTGACCGAGATTGGGTGGACTCTATGTATGCGTGTAAACCCTTTAAAGACACTGATTTTATTTCAGTATGTTTTAATAATTTCAGTTTTAAGCGTTTCATATAAGTAGATAAAAACTAAAGCACAAGTTGGTTAAACAATATAAAAGTGATAGCAGAAAAGATTATTTTGGTAATTCGAATCAAATAGATTGAGAGGAACGTTTTCATATAGAGGAAACTTTATTAAAAATAAAATATATCCGATATCCAAATATCATGAATATTCCTCTCCTTTTTTTTTTTTTTGGTATCCACATACACTTTTGCATAATTCAGTATTGTAGGAAATGGCTTTCTATACGTATTTCCTATTTTTGATGTTGGCAGTACAGGAATGTTCCTGGAGGTTAGGTTAAGTAGAGAATGATTTAAAATCCAGCTTTTCATGGCAAGTTGTATTTGAATGGGAGGCACTCAATTCCAGTGATTTGAGTAGAAAGCCTTAGGTGGAAATGTCTTATGTGACAGGAGATACAGTGAAGAGAGTTGCAATAGCAGATGGCTTTACATAAGAACGTAGTGAAGGTCAAAGATAGTTTTTAATCCTTTTTTTACATATCCCTGACAACCGGCAGAAAGATAAGATTCTATACTTGACACTGAGCAGTTGATTCCTGAATTATCACCTTAAGGTAAAATGAGACATGACCAGGTCAGGTTTAAGCTTACTTGAGTGCATTGGACCATAGCAGAACACATCTGTGAGCAACAAAATGCTTTCAGGTATGCTAAAAGTCAGTCCAATGAGAAATGAGTCAATGCAGGATGTCGCATTTTATAAGCTTATTTGTGATTTTCAGAAAGCTGGAGAAAGAAATGCCTTAGCAACCAAGAAGACACAGAGAAAGGAAAATCCATTAGGGGCTTTATAGGGTAGGCTTTCTGAATTATTTAAAGTTAACATGCTGAAATGTGAGCTCATTTGCATCTATAGGTGCTTTGCATCTGGCTTTGCATCTATAGGTGCTTGTATATATACTGTGCCTTATGTTTGTTTCCAAAATCAATGTGTGTATTACTGTTGTGAATTGGTAGTTTGGGACTTCCTGATATACATAGTGGCCAGTAGTCTCCTTATAAAGTGAGGAAAAAAATTAGCTTTGCCTTGAGAATGTTTTGGGAGAGAACTCATTTCATTACATCTTCATTATCTCATTTAATCTTTGTAGCAACCTATTTTACAGATAAGGGAAATGAAGCTTATGTTGTTCAGCCAGCTAGAAATAGTCCTAGAATGCATTCCTAGGCTTCTTGAATCCAAGCCTGACTCTCAGCATTCTATATGTCCTCTTTAAGACACTGTCATCTGCTGTAGGAAGTGTCCAGAAATTCAGTTTGAATCCTTTAACTGGATCCAGTGAATGTTTTACTAGGACAGTGATGCAGTGAGCTGAAGGAACAATGGTTCCTAGACTTTTTCAGCTGGAATTAGAGTTAAATTAGAGACCATCTTTGCCTTGTTATATATTTGAAATTATTTGAATTCTGGTAAATCCCTATAATTCTGGGTTCAGTTTAGTCTAACCTGGCTTGGTCTTGTTAAACACAGAGATGTATCTATAAGGGTGAGTCTAGAGTGTCCCACCTGTGATCCTGAGGACCCTACAAAGGAAAGTATGATAATTTGATTCTGTTGAGACTTTCAGGACCAACTATGCGCTGCCAGAGAATCACCCAATTCCCAAGTAAGTCCCTCAATTTTTTCCCAGTCTTCTAGCATCCCTTGGGACTGATCACCTCTGGTGTACTTCAGTCGATTTTCAAATTTTTCACATGCAGCAGGCTAGATTCCCGGGAGTCTAGGCCACGCAGGGTGCAGGGGTGGGACAGGGCTGCCCTGAAGCTGCTCTGCTGATGGTAGAACCAAGGGTGATCAGAAAGAGAGAAATACAAGGGCAAAATCAAAATAGAATGCCAGGCACATTACCATCTGGAAAGAGCCAGGCTGAGGCAGAATCTCAGTAGATACAAGGCAGCAGAATGAAAAGCAGAATGACACCAAACTAGAACAAGAAGGTTGGGATAGAATGAAGGAGGTGGAGAAGGAGTGAGACCTTGAATGACTGGAGCCTGGATATAGGTATTTTCTAAAAAATTAATTTTGGTTTTTAAATAGGTAATATGCTCACATGTTCAAAGATAAATAGGTATAAATAGGTTTATATTTAGGAGTCTTAGTCCTCCCTCATTACTGTGCGCTCCAGTCCTAGAGGTAATTTCAGGGGTAGATTTATTGTGAAGCTCGCTGGTGCGAGCTCCTTCCAAGACTTGTACCTAATTTTGTCTTCTTTTTCTTAAAGTGGTCCCCCCCCCCAAAAAAAAGGTACAAAATCTGGATCTTTGCTTTGTAACCATTTACTTTGATTTCTTGTATACTTCCAGTGTTTCTTTTATAAGTATAAACACCCAAGAATGGATGTATTCTTATTTTCCTCCCTTTCTTAAGCTGAAGATTTTTTCCCTGTACCTTTTGGTTTTTTTTCTTTTAGTAGTACACTCTGAAGGTCTTTCCGTAGCAGTCCAAAGAGAGCTTCCTCATTCTTTTTTCTTTTCTGCTGCATAGTATTCTAGTGTGTAGACATTCATAGATTATTCAGCCATTGTTTTGTTGATGGACAAGTGGGTTGTTTTCTATAAAGAATGCTTCAATGAATAACTTGTGCTAAGTGATTTTGTAGGTGTGATTCAGTTATTTTTCAGAAGGTGTCACTACTCCGATTATAGTGGGGAGGTGGTCAGTGAGGACTGAGCTGGCCAGGATAGTATCAGAACCAGACCAACCTCTAGGAGATGGCTGACTGGCTGATTGCTCAACTGGCTCCTTTTCTCCGTGGTTACAAAACTCAGAGTACCTTTAGCTCTTGACCATATTCTTCAAAGGGAGACAGCAATGGGGCTTCCATCCCATTATTGTATTCTCTTGGGAATTTGGCAAAGAATCCTTGGGAGACCTTAGCTATAGGACTGCACTTCTTCAGGCCAGGCAACATGGAAATCCTAATGTTAAGCTAACATGGAAAACATGTGTTTGTGTGTACTTGCATTTGAATCTTTAAAGTTCTTTTCTATCTACACTACCCTCAATTTTTTTTTGTTTTTTGGTTTTTGTTTTTTTACCCTCAAATTTTGATTTCCCTATGATGTGTATTATTTAAAAACACCTTGTGCAAAACCATCTTTGGGATTATGATTCACATCTGTAACTGGATGACTGGAGTGTGGGCCTGTGGTAAGTAGCAGGTACAGAGCACAACCCACACCAGCTGTAGAACAGTGGCAAGCACTCCAGTAGGGAAACAAACGAAGGCAATTGAGATGCACTTGGCCGTGGAACAAAGATGAAAATGACATTCACTTGTAAATGAGTTTTCTGTGTTTGATGTAAACAGAATGACATGTATTTTGCAGGAAGACATCTATGACCTTAGGATAGTTGTTGAATTCATTACCTGGGTTTGCATATGTTTCTGACATTTTATCATTATTGGTGTATCTCATGTTCTAACAATCTCTAGGTTTTTAATTTATTTAGAAACATTTCCATGATTTTCTGTCCTAGGAGATGGTCTGAGAGTTCTGTGAGATGCTCATCACCAAAAGGCTAAGTGCCTTGCAATAAAACTTGAATCTGGCATCTTGCGCTTAGGTAAGGGAATGGTTGAACTTACGGAGCTGAACTTAGAGGATCAAGAGGAAGAAGATCATCTTCTCAGCTTTGTCTTTCATTGCTAGCCGTGGTCCCCAACCTAGACATTTCCTCAAACATTAGACTTAGATGATTGCTATGTGGCTTTGCTTTCTGACCCTCATTCATCTTTCAACCCCTATTTAAAATCTCCCCTGTCCTCTGTAGTTTTCTCTGACTGTCCCAGCCCACGGTGGTCTTTTCCTCCTCGAACTTCCACAGCAAGTGGTCTATGGGACTTATTTGTCACTTATTTTGTCAAATGCATATATTGCACACAGAATATGTCATTTGCTTTTTAAAATATCCCTGGTATAATACTTAGGCATAGATATTCAACAAATATTTGAGAATTAATTGATTAAATACTCTGTATTTCTCATTCTTCTGAACACTGTGTTGAAGCACTGAGCGCCTGCTACATACCAGGCATTGTACTGGTTGGGGACATAGGATGGTTAAGATTGTCTCAGGCTGCTGGTGGTCTACTGGAGGAAGCAAAGGCAGGAACAGAAATTGATAACACGATGTGCTGGGTATAATGATGGAGATAAGCACAGTGGGAGGACACCTCTTTGATCAGATAAAGAAGAGGGTAAGGGTGGGGAAGGAGTTAAATAGGCAAAAGCTTCCCGGAGGAGGTGACGCCTGAACTAAGTCTTAAAAGATGGGTAGGAGTCATATAGGTCAAGTGTAAAAAGAGATGGAAGGACATTTCCAACAGACAGGATAGCATGAGGGAAGAGACTGAGTGGAGAAGCAGCACGGATGGATGTGAGAAATTCCAGGCAGTGCAGCGCTGCTGGTGGGCAGAGCAGCAAGCAGGCAGTATTGCTGAGAGACCAGGATCCATGTGTGAGGACGTGTGGTGCAGTGGTCAAGAAGGTATTTCTGGGCTTTGGAGTTAGGCAGAGTTAAGTTTGCAATCCTGGCTCTGCATCTTCCCAGCCATGGGGACTTGGTCAAATGATGTAACTTCTATGTGCCTCAGTGTACTCATCTGTAAAATGGGAACAACAACGGCATTGTGTGTAAAGTCTTCTTGTGAGTGTTAATTGAAGTAATGTTTGCAAAGTGCTTAGCACAGGGTAAACATTCAAAGCATGTTGGCTTATTGTTTTTGAGAGACTGGACAGTTGTGCAGGGGCCATAAAAGGAGGGTCTGTGGAAGATGTAAGGCATGTGGACAGATGGTTTGCATTGCAAGAGAACTGTGTTGGAGGCAGGGAGACAAGTTAGGTGGCAGTTGCATTCAGCGTTTCAGGTGACAGATGATATGGGTCATTGGGAAAAGGGATGGAGAGGAAAGGATAGAGTTAAATATCTAGGAGGTAACATTGGGAGGATTTTGTGACTGGATGGGGGAGTGTGAGAAAGAGAGAGAAGAGTATTCATGATAGGACGGTTACAAAGTGTTCAGTAGTGTCACACTGTCCACGGGCTTTTGGCAAATGCACTTTAGGTCAAGATGATCTTAGAGGTGTTCTGTTTTGTTGACAAAGCCTAAAAAAGAAAAGAAAAAAGACCAATGCATTTGAATGTATAAATTATTATAAATAAAGACAGCAGTTGTAGTCCAAGGAAGATATTAGTTTTCCCAGTAACCGAAGGTAATAGCAATATATAAATAGCTCATTAAATTTTTGAGAAAGCTTCATGATTCCAGTAATTAAATCGCAAATAAGAATTAACCAAGTTCCTGGTAAACAAAGATGTACAAACATGTTCTTTTTCATAGAAATCAGACATGCACATGAAAAGATCCTTAAATATAAAAATTAGATAAAAATTTAAGAAAATGCCAGTAATCTTCTGAAATTGATACAAGTACATTTTACTGATGTCACTAAAGCTGTTTGTCCAGCAATGTGGATAATTTGCCGGGGCTATATATCGATATATGGAATCAGAACTCATTTCTGAGGATTTATTCTAGAGGAACAGTTTAACAAAAGCATAAAGCTATATATGCGTGTGGTTTTTCACTGCAGCAATAAATCCTATAGAAAAAAAGCACTGAAGTATTCAAATTAAGATATGGTTATTTAGGGAACATCAATATTATGACATATTATGAAGTAATATTAAAAAATAATTGTTAAGATAAAACAGTGGAAAACTCTTAACGAAAATCTCAATATTAACTGAGAAAAGCTGAATACGATTATCATTGCAGTTATTCCAGAATATGCATTTGTTTAGATAAAGACTGGAAGTAATATGCAAAATATGAAAGTAGTTGTGCTGGGCTTATACATATTCTCACGTGCACTACCCTGACTTTTCCGATTTTACTTTAGCAAGTCTAGTTCTGTGATGTTATTTAGTAATTGTTAACATGTTGGTATTTTTCATTGCTGAAGTAAAGTCCATTATAGTTATCATGACATATTACCCCTTCATAGTTTAGTGTGCACTGAGAACATTTTCCTCCATAACTGTACTATCATATCAAGCAAGGTTAATTCCTTAATATCTAGTACTCAGACACATTTATTTTCCCAATTCATATTTTCTTTTTAAAAAAGAAATAACTTGATCAGTCTGCTCCGTCCAGTGGAATTGTTCACTGCTGATTGGAGAGTGGCTGGGTCCCAGGCCCCTGGTGCCATGGCAGTGAGTGTCCCCAGGCTGGCGGGCTCGGGGCGATGAGCTAGCTGTCAGCCCTCTGGGCCTCTCTGTGTGGAGCCCTAGGAGGAGGAGGACAGCTGGCTCAGAGATGGTCGGCTCCATCTGCAAGTAGAGCTGCCTCTTGTTTCCTGCCCTCTGCTCCCGGGAGCCGGGGGCACAGGCTCTGAGACTCTTGCAGCCAGCTGGCAATGAGGAGTGGGAAACCAGCCAGCAGGTCTGTGCTCAGGGTGGGAAACTTTGAAACATTGTCTTCGTCAAGGCAGTTGTGGAAGGTCCTAAGATTTCACACAACCCTCCCTACTCTGCTTGCTGCTGCTGGCTCTGAAACACCTGGCTGAGTTGCTGATTTACCTTCTCTATGGTTTGTGCAAAGAACTGTCTCTTTTTTTGATTATCTGGATCTTCTGAATTAAATCAGGCCTTAAAAAAATGACGATGAGGGATATGACTACCTAATAAAGTTATCAAGGCTGTACAGTAACTTGATAAACCCCAAACAAACAAGCGACCAAAAAACATTTCACTATGGAAGTTTTCTAAAATTTCTCAAAGTTGAGGGAATGGTAAATTGAGCCTTCCGATGTTTTACCAGCCTTGTTTCATTTGCTTTTGCTTTGAGTATTTTAAAATAAATTCCCAGCATTGTATCAGTTCACCCGTTAATACTTTACACCCACCAGAATTGACAGTTTTCCACTAATATCATCTAATACCCAGTCCGTGTTCAAATTTCTCCAGTTTTCTGAAAGATGTCTTTTTAAGGTTGAATATATTTGAATTGGGATCTGAACAAGGTCCACTCATTGCATTGATTTATGGTTTTAAGGTCCTATTACATTTATAATGGCTCTCCCTCTCTCTCCCTCACCCCCACTCCATCGCTTTCATTTGTTGAAGAAATCAGGTCATTTGTCCTTTATAATTTCCCACATTCTGAATCTGCCTTCTGCCGGGTTGTTTCCCCAGTGTGTTATTTAACACCTTCCTCTACCCCTCATATTTTCTGTAAACTGGAAGTTACAGCTAGAGGACTGATTAGATTAGCGTCCAGTGTTTTTATTTGGGGGAGGGGGCAAGAATAATTCATAGGTGATGCTACATACTTATTGTATCACATCAGGGGGTGTGGAATGTGTGCATGTCCCACTTTTAGTGATGTGAAGATCGCTGATTGGATTTAGGTGTAGTCATCATCTTTTTTTTTAAAATATTTATTTATTTATTTATTTGGTTGTGCCCACTCTTCGTTGCGGCAGGCAGGCTCCTTAGTTGCAGCATGTGGGCTCCTTTAGTTGCGGCAGGTGGGCTCCTTAGTTGTGGCATGCGAACTCAGTTGCGGCACTCATGTGAGATGTAGTTCCCTGGCCAGGGATGGAACCCGGGCCCCCTGCGTTGGGAGCGCGGAGTCTTAACCACTGCAGGGAAGTCCCAGGTGTAGTCATCATCTTTCCAACTAATGGTTTTGGCAGCCATTGATGAAACTTGCTTAGATCCATTCTTTCGTTAGGGGTGCAAAATAGTGGTTTTCCAGTTCTACCATTCCTTCTGCATGTGCTATTTCTTATGTTATCTTTTAAATCTCAGGTCTCTGTAGCTGATTGCATTAGCCAGTTCACTCACACTTCCCCTAGGAGCTGTGGCTAAGTTCTTGGCACAGCTGTACGCTGGCTGCTGTAATTCTGATGCTGCTTTGAGAAATAGCCTGGAGTCAGAGGGAGATTCCCTCCCTTCCTCCTTTCTCACTGAAAACTGTAAACTTTTGAGGTAATGACAATTACGAACAGTGTCAGCTTCATGCCGTGGCATAGTTTTGATGTTCGTGTGGCACGCTTTGAGAAGAGCTGAAAGGACGGCTTGATGAAAATATTCTCCTCTTCTCTGGCTGTAGTGTCTGACACCCCCAATAGTGGTATTCTCCTGTAAGGGCCTTCTGCAGACTCGTGAATGGTAACCAGGTTAAGGTATGACGTTACCTGGGAGTGAGGATGGGACCAGCACACGAATGAACCTGTTGGCAGGAATTTGTTTATCTTATTGTTAGCTGCTTACCACCTGTCGTCTCTGTAGTTAGGTCTGGAGCACATAGCTGGGAATGGAAGGAACTATTAGCTTGGGTGAGGGAAGGAGGTTTCTGTTGGTACAGATACTGTGCATACCTGGGGCTTGGTTCAGGTTTTTCTGTGAGGGTCTCCAAGGATGAAGACTGTTGAGGGGGTCGAAGGCAGGGGAAGAAAAATGTTGAAAGATGTGAGAAAACAAATCGTTGCTTTGTACTTTTGTTGAGGATGACTCTGCTTAAGCCCTTGAAATAGCCTAGAAAATAAAAGCAAGACTCTGTTTCCTATTCTTTTCTTAACTACCATGTTGTCCGGAAAGCATGAAACAGAGGGATACTAGGGTCTAGGGGAGTTTTCCTTACAGATCAGCAGTAATAAAGAACAAGAAGTTTGAAGGCGGAATTTAAGCAAGATGGAGGGCTTGAAAGAATATGTGAGAAATAGGAGGAATCACTTTTTCAAAGGTGGAAAATAGCAGATTGATCCTTTTTGCCGAAGAAGAAAGTTCAGTTTGCTGTTTTAAAGAAATGGACCATTTTCCCTTTCCACCTATTCAACAACCAGTTCTAAAAAGGAAGTTTCAGTATTTTTATCTTTATGATAATTTCAGAAACAGTAGCCCATTTATTCCTAATAATGTTACTGAAAAATACCAGTAATTATATAATGACTGCAGAAATCACATTTTTAAGTATATGAAGAGCGAAATGATTTTTCTTCTTCTATGTCCCCAATTTATTTGTAATTACCAGCTATAAAAGAACCTTCCTGGTATGCCTAATAACCACCTTTTGTCCTTGCATGGAAAGTCGAGGTTTTTTTATTCCAGGTTTTGTTCTGCTCAGCTTATTTCTGACTGGTTGGGGAGACAGAGGCAGCTGTTTTATGACATGTCTCACAGGCCTTCCTCAGACCAGGGAGCGTATTGCTCTGGAAACCAGCTGGCTGTGTTCTTCGCCTGTCAGACCCAGTGCAAGCAAACAGAATTTGGGCAAACTAGTGGAAATTTGTCTGTACATGGAGAAGTGGCTCTTGATCAAAAAACGTGGTATCTTTATACAAATAAAATGCATGATGTATTTTAGAAGTTAAGAATGCATCAAGTTCTGTTGATTATAGAGAGTCTG
The DNA here is from genome assembly GCF_028564815.1 of Eubalaena glacialis. Lineage (NCBI taxonomy): Eukaryota > Metazoa > Chordata > Mammalia > Artiodactyla > Balaenidae > Eubalaena > Eubalaena glacialis. The sequence continues at coordinate 59,482,632 of NC_083727.1, read as the reverse complement.
ATTTTCTAGTCAGCATCCACCAAAAGCAGCCACAGAAAATGCTTCTGTAGCACAGTTCTGCTGACTTATGATCCCTACTCTGCCGACTCTCATCTGCTTCTAGGCACAGCTGTTTCAAATGGAACAGTACTTTATGCAAACAGTGCCAGCCTGGCCTCAGAGCAAGAAAGCCCAAAGAAGAGGAGTTGGGGAAATCAGTCTTTTATAGCTGGAGCCAAGAATTTGGACCATCACCTGCAATTTCAGATACCGATGATGTTACAAGGCTTCCTCTTTGCTGAAATGCACTGCCTGAAGCAGATCTTAGAGAGATGTTATGGCAACCCTGTTCTCTGGGTCCCTGAAAACTTCCATGAGACTGCCAAGAAGATGGGCAAATCAGAGGATAATGAAGAAGGCTGTAGCATGCACAGTGCCTCATCTATCTTTGCTGAACCTCAAGGAGAAAACTGCACCCAAGTTGATAATTACAATATCAGAATCCATGTAAGCGTTTTTTGTTTGTTTGCTTGCTTGTTTTTCTATAGAGTTCAACAGTACAGACTTTCTATTAAAAACAAAAACTAAACACAGTGAAAAAAAAAAATTGGGAAAAACACCCCGTGCAAAAAACAAACAAAAAACAAACAAAACACTGTATCTTTAAGCCAACAATTTTTAATTACCTGCAACTCTTCTGATTGGCAGATAATAACACATCTTATATAAACATGTACTTTTTTTCCCCATTAACTTTGGCTTCATTGGTTATTTCCTCCTTTATAAAACATCCTTTGAAAACAAGGCAGAAGACACAAAACAGTTTTTTTTTCTGTTCAGTGACAGCATCAGGTGGTTATATGTCTACTGTCTATACATTTCAAGAGCAATAATAGAGTAATAATTTTCCTTTTTTTTTTTTAACATCTTTATTGGAGTATAATTGCTTTACAATGGTGTGTTAGTTTCTGCTTTATAACGAAGTGAATCAGTTATACATATACATATGTTCCCATAACTCTTCCCTCTTGCGTCTCCCTCCCTCCCACCCTCCCTATCCCACCCCTCTAGGTGGTCACAAAACACTGAGCTGATCTCCCTGTGCTATGCGGCTGCTTCCCACTAGCTAGCTATTTTTTTTTTTTTAAAACATCTTTATTGAAGTATAATTGCTTAACAATGGTGTGTTAGCTTCTGCTTTATAACAAAGTGAATCAGTTATACATATACATATGTTCCCATATCTCTTCCCTCTTGCATCTCCCTCCCTCCCACCCTCCCTATCCCACCCCTCTAGGTGGTCACAAAGCACCGAGCTGATCTCCCTGTGCTATGCGGCTGCTTCCCACTAGCTATCTATTTTACATTTGGTAGTGTATATATGTCCATGACACTCTCTCACCCTGTCACATCTCACCCCTCCCCCTCCCCATATCCTCAAGTCCATTCCCTAGTAGGTCTGTGTCTTTATTCCCATCTTGCCACTAGGTTCTTCATGACCTTTTTTTTTTTTCCTTAGATTCCATATATATGTGTTAGCATACTGTATTTGTTTTTCTCTTTCTGACTTACTTCACTCTGTATGACAGACTCTAACTCCATCCACCTCATTACAAATACCTCCATTTCATTTCTTTTTATGGCTGAGTAATATTCCATTGTATATATGTGCCACATCTTCTTTATCCATTCATCCGATGATGGACACCTAGGTTGCTTCCATGTCCTGGCTATTGTAAACAGAGCTGCAATGAATATTTTGGTACATGACTCTTTCTGAATTATGGTTTTCTCAGGGTATATGCCCAGTAGTGGGATTGCTGGGTCATATGGTAGTTCTATTTTTAGTTTTTTAAGGAACCTCCATACTGTTCTCCATAGTGGCTGTATCAATTTACATTCCCACCAACAGTGCAAGAGTGTTCCCTTTTCTCCACACCCTCTCCAGCGTTTATTGTTTCTAGATTTTTTGATGATGGCCATTCTGACCGGTGTGAGATGATACCTCATTGTAGTTTTGATTTGCATTTCTCTAATGATTAATGATGTTGAGCATTCTTTCATGTGTCTGTTGGCAATCTGTATATCTTCTTTGGAGAAATGTCTATTTAGGTTTTCTGCCCATTTTTGGATTGGGTTGTTTGTTTTTTTGTTATTGAGCTGCATGAGCTGCTTGTAAATCTTGGAGATTAATCCTTTGTCAGTTGCTTCATTTGCAAATATTTTCTCCCATTCTGAGGGTTGTCTTTTGGTCTTGTTTATGGTTTCCTTTGCTGTGCAAAAGCTTTTAAGTTTCATTAGGTCCCATTTGTTTATTTGTGTTTTTATTTCCGTTTCTCTAGGACCTGGGTCAAAAAGGATCTTGCTGTGATTTATGTCATAGAGTGTTCTGCCTATGTTTTCCTCTAAGAGTTTGATAGTGTCTGGCCTTACACTTAGGTCCTTAATCCATTTTGAGTTTATTTTTGTGTATGGTGTCAGGGAGTGTTCTAATTTCATACTTTTACATGTACCTGTCCAATTTTCCCAGCACCACTTATTGAAGAGGCTGTCTTTTCTCCACTGTATATGCTTGCCTCCTTTATCAAAGATAAGGTGACCATATGTGCGTGGGCTTATCTCTGGGCTTTCTATCCTGTTCCATTGATCTATATTTCTGTTTTTGTGCCAGTACCAAACTGTCTTGATTACTGTAGCTTTGTAATATAGTCTGAAGTCAGGGAGCCTGATTCCTCCAGCTCCATTTTTCGTTTTCAAGATTACTTTGGCTATTCGGGGTCTTTTGTGTTTCCATACAAATTGTGAAATTTTTTGTTCTAGTTCTGTGAAAAATGCCAGTGGTAGTTTGATAGGGATTGCATTGAATCTGTAGATTGCTTTGGGTAGCAGAGTCATTTTCACAATGTTGATTCTTCCAATCCAAGAACATGGTATCTCTCTCCATCTATTTGTATCATCTTTAATTTCTTTCATCAGTGTCCTATAATTTTCTGCATACAGGTCTTTTGTGTCCTTAGGTAGGTTTATTCCTAGATATTTTATTCTTTTTGTTGTAATGGTAAACGGGAGTGTTTTCTTAATTTCACTTTCAGATTTTTCATCATTAGTATACAGGAATGCAAGAGATTTCTGTGCATTAATTTTGTATCCTGCTACTTTACCAAATTCATTGATTAGCTCTAGTAGTTTTCTGGTAGCATCTTTTGGATTCTCTATGTATAGTATCATGTCATCTGCAAACAGTGACAGCTTTACTTCTTCTTTTCCGATTTGGATTCCTTTTATTTCTTTTTCTTCTCTGATTGCTGTGGCTAACACTTCCAAAACTATGTTGAATAATAGTGGTGAGAGTGGGCAACCTTGTCTTGTTCCTGATCTTAGTGGAAATGGTTTCAGTTTTTCACCATTGAGGACGATGTTGGCTGTGGGTTTATCATATACGACCTTTATTATGTTGAGGAAAGTTCCCTCTATGCCTACTTTCTGCAGGACTTTTATCATAAATGGGTGTTGAATTTTGTCGAAAGCTTTCTCTGCATCTATTGAGATGATCATATGGTTTTTCTCCTTCAATTTGTTAATATGATGTATCACGTTGATTGATTTGCATATATTGAAGAATCCTTGCATTCCTGGAATAAACCCCACTTGATCATGGTGTATAATCGTTTTAATGTGCTGTTGGATTCTGTTTGCTAGTATTTTGTTGAGGATTTTTGCATCTATGTTCATCAGTGATATTGGCCTGTAGTTTTCTTTCTTTGTGACATCTTTGTCTGGTTTTGGTATCAGGGTGATGGTGGCCTCGTAGAATGAGTTTGGGAGTGTTCCTCCCTCTGCAATATTTTGGAAGAGTTTGAGAAGGATAGGTGTTAGCTCTTCTCTAAATGTTTGGTAGAATTCGCCTGTGAAGCCATCTGGTCCTGGGCTTTTGTGTGTTAGAAGATTTTTAATCACAGTTTCAATTTCAGTGCTTGTGATTGGTCTGTTCATATTTTCTATTTCTTCCTGGTTCAGTCTCGGCAGGTTGTGCATTTCTAAGAATCTGTCCATTTCTTCCAGGTTGTCCATTTTATTGGCATAGAGTTGCTTGTAGTAATCTCTCATGATCGTTTGTATTTCTGCAGTGTCAGTGGTTACTTCTCCTTTTTCATTTCTAATTCTATTAATTTGAGTCTTCTCCCTTTTTCTCTTGATGAGTCTGGCTAATGGTTTATCAATTTTGTTTATCTTCTCAAAGAACCAGCTTTTAGTTTCATTGATTTTTGCTATTGTTTCCTTCATTTCTTTTTCATTTATTTCTGATCTGATCTTTATGATTTCTTTCCTTCTGCTAGCTTTGGGGTTTTTTGGTTCTTCTTTCTCTAACTGCTTTAGGTGCAAGGTTAGGTTGTTTATTCGAGATGTTTCCTGTTTCTTGACGTAGGCTTGTATTGCTATAAACTTCCCTCTTAGAACTGCTTTTGCTGCATCCCATAGGTTTTGGATCGTCGTGTCTCCATTGTCGTTTGTTTCTAGGTATTTTTTGATTTCCCCTTTGATTTCTTCAGTGATCACTTCGTTATTAAGTAGTGTATTGTGTAGCCTCCATGTGTTTGTATTTTTTACAGATCTTTTCCTGTAATTGATATCTAGTCTCATAGCGTTGTGGTCGGAAAAGATACTTGATACAATTTCAATTTTTTTAAATTTACCAAGGCTTGATTTGTGACCCAAGATATGATCTATCCTGGAGAATGTTCCATGAGCACTTGAGAAAAATGTGTATTCTGTTGTTTTTGGGTGGAATGTCCTATAAATATCAATTAAGTCCATCTTGTTTAATGTATCATTTAAAGCTTGTGTTTCCTTATTTATTTTCATTTTGGATGATCTGTCCATTGGTGAAAGTGGGGTGTTAAAGTCCCCTACTATGATTGTGTTACTGTCGATTTCCCCTTTTATGGCTGTTAGTATTTGCCTTATGTATTGAGGTGCTCCTATGTTGGGTGCATAAATATTTACAATTGTTATACCTTCCTCTTGGATCGATCCCTTGATCATTATATAGTGTCCTTCTTTGTCTCTTGTAATAATCTTTATTTTAAAGTCTATTTTGTCTGATATGAGAATTGCTACTCCAGCTTTCTTTTGATTTCCATTTGCATGGAATATCTTTTTCCATCCCCTCACTTTCAGTCTGTATGTGTCTCTAGGTCTGAAGTGGGTCTCTTGTAGACAGCATATATATGGGTCTTGTTTTTGTATCCATTCAGCCAGTCTGTGTCTTTTGGTGGGAGCATTTAATCCATTTACATTTAAGGTAATTATCGATATGTATGTTCCTATTCCCATTTTCTTAAATGTTTTGGGTTTGTTATTGTAGGTGTTTTCCTTCTCTTGTGTTTCTTGCCTAGAGAAGTTCCTTTAGCATTTGTTGTAAAGCTGGTTTGGTGGTGCTGAACTCTCTCAGCTTTTGCTTGTCTGTAAAGGTTTTAATTTCTCCATCAAATCTGAATGAGATCCTTGCTGGGTAGAGTAATCTTGGTTTTGTAGGTTTTTCTCCTTCATCACTTTAAGTATATCCTGCCACTCCCTTCTGGCTTGCAGCGTTTCTGCTGAAAGATCAGCTGTTAACCTTATGGGGATTCCCTTGTGTGTTATTTGTTGTTTTTCCCTTGCTGCTTTTAATATGTTTTCTTTATATTTAATTTTTGATAGTTTGATTAATATGTGTCTTGGTGTGTTTCTCCTTGGATTTATCCTGTATGGGACTCTCTGTGCTTCCAGGACTTGATTAACTATTTCCTTTCCCATATTAGGGAAGTTTTCAACTATAATCTCTTCAAATATTTTCTCAGTCCCTTTCTTTTTCTCTTCTTCTTCTGGGACCCCTATAATTCGAATGTTGGTGCGTTTAATGTTGTCCCAGAGGTCTCTGAGACTGTCCTCAGTTCTTTTCATTCTTTTTTCTTTATTCTGCTCGGCAGTAGTTATTTCCACCATTTTATCTTCCAGGTCACTTATCCGTTCTTCTGCCTCAGTTATTTTGCTATTGATCCCATCTAGAGTATTTTTAATTTCATTTATTGTGCTTTTCATCGTTGCTTGGTTCCTCTTTAGTTCTTCTACGTCCTTGTTAAATGTTTCTTGCATTTTGTCTATTCTATTTCCAAGATTTTGGATCATCCTTACTATCATTATTCTGAATTCTTTTTCAGGTAGACTACCTATTTCCTCTTCATTTGTTAGGTCTGGTGTGTTTTGACCCTGCTCCTTCATCTGCTGTGTGTTTTTCTGTCTTCTCATTTTGCTTATCTTACTGTGTTTGGGGTCTCCTTTTCACAGGCTGCAGGTTCGTAGTTCCCGTTGTTTTTGGTATCTGTCCCCAGTGGCTAAGGTTGGTTCAGTGGGTTGTGTAGGTTTCCTGGTGGAGGGAACTAGTGCCTGTGTTCTGGTGGATGAGGCTGGATGTTGTCTTTCTGGTGGGCTCGTCCATGTCTGGTGGTGTGTTTTGGGGTGTCTGTGGCCTTATTATGATTTTAGGCAGCCTCTCTGTTAATGGATGGGGCTGTGTTCCTGTCTTGCTAGTTGTTTGGCATAGGGTGTCCAGCACTGTAGCTTGCTGGTCATTGAGTGAAGCTGGGTCTTGATGTTGAGATGGAGATCTCTGAGAGATTTTCGCCGTTTGGTATTACGTGGAGCTGGGAGGTCTCTTGTGGACCAGTGTCCTGAAGTTGGCTCTCCCACCTCAGAGGCACAGCCCTGATGCCTGGCTGGAGCACCAAGAGCCTTTCATTCACACGGCCAAGTACGTGGGGATTTTCTTGCCTTTTGGGAGGTCTGACGTCTTCTGCCAGCGTTCAGTGGGTGTTCTGTAGGAGCAGTTCCACGTGTAGATGTATTTCTCATGTATCTGTGGGAAGGAAGGTGATCTCCGCGTCTTACTCTTCCGCCATCTTGCCCCTCCCTCCTCTAATTTTCCTTTTAATTAAAAACAAACATAGCTTTTTCTCCTTTCATAGATTTATTATCTATAGCTAGCTAACGTAATTTATTTTGTGTTTAGTATGTTCAGATGTCATATACCATAGTATCTTTATTAAATTCTTCCTAATATTTTCTAATTTTTCATGTGAAATAATATTGATATGTGGGATATTATATATTACAGTATCTTTGCATATGTATACGCATTATTATTTGTAAAAATAAAAACATGTGTACATGTATTATAAAGTCTGACTTTCATTCATTTGTGGATTCTTCTGTTCACTCATTGATTCACTCATTCATGAAATATTTGTTGAATGCCTGGTTAATGCCAGGCATTGCGCAGTCACAAAAGCTACAAAGACATGGATGGTCAAAAGATCACCTTGGCTGCTGAGTGGAGAAAGTATTGTGGAGTGAGGCAAGAGTGGAATCAGGAAGGCTATGTAGGAGGCTGTTAAGGAGTACACAGTTTGGGAGAGGACCCAGGCAGGTAAACGAGGATATCAGAAATCCGAAGTCTCACAGGAGTACAAAAAGAAGGAGTGATTAACCAGTTCTCAACTCAGTGTTGATACTGATTTATTTTCAGAGTGAGATGAGGGAGGCTTTCATTTGTTCCACGTGCATTAGATGGCAGGATGGATCCCAGGGGTCCAGCATGCTTGTGGAGACAGTGCTTGGGAGCCTGGGCAGGCACACACTTACCTGCTTCTGTGTGAAATGAGTAGGTGACCCAGAGAGGGTTCCACTTGGTCTCTTGTGTCCTTGGACACAACATGATGTCACTGAGCCACCTCATTACTGGGGAAGGAGTAGGACTGGGTTTAAAGATGGCAAAATGAGTGCGGCTGATGGGGAGTGCAGGGAAACTGAGGCATGGACTGATATTTGCTAATGCTGTTACCTCTGCTTCAAATGCTTTTTCCTTCCTCAGTGTGGAAGAAAGGTCCAGCTCAAATGTCATCTTTTTGGTGAAGACTTCCTGGATTTTCCTTGCAGTAGTAATTATTTCCAATGCCTTTTGTACATATCTGTATTACAGTATTTGTAACACATCTTTTTTTTTTTTATAAATTTACTTATTTATTTATTTTTGGCTGAGTTGGGTCCTCGTTGCGGTGCGCGGGCTTCTCATCTCGGTGACTTCTCTTGTTGTGGAGCATGGGCTCTAAGCGTGCGGGCTTCAGTAGTTGAGGCTCACGGGCTCTAGCGCGCAGGCTCAGTAGTTACGGCGCATGGGCTTTGTTGCTCCATGGCATGTGGGATCTTGCCAGACCAGGACTCGAACCCGTGTCCCCTGCATTGGCAGGTGGATTCTTAACCACTGCGCCACCAGGGAAACCCCGTGTAACACATCTTAAATCTTCGTTTATGAACCTGTCATCTTTACTAAAATGTGGGCTCTTCTAGGACTGAAACTACCTATTTTTTATATCTGCAGTGCCACTTATAGCAACAGAAAGATAGTAGGCAAGTAATACATATTTTAAAAATGAAATTAATGAGTCAGTATGTGGTTATTCTGGCAAAGTTTCTTCTACTGGTTGGTAACTCTTTGTTTTTGTTATTTTATTCATTTAACAAATCATAATAATAGCAAACAGCATACCAGACACTGTTCTAAGCCCTTTATACATATTAACTAATTTGATCCTTATAATTATCCTGTGAGTTAGGTAATGTTATTATTCTCCACTTTGCCGATGAGAAAACTTAGTAAGTCATAAATTTATATTTGTTTCAGCTATTATTTCTTCAAATAACTTCTCCTCCCCTTTCTCTCTCTTTTCTTCTTCTGGGACCCCTAGAATGAGAATGTTAGTATGCTCAGTGTTGTCCAAAAGTTCTCTTAAACTGTCCTCATTAAAAAAAAAAATTTTTTTTTTCTGTTCAGCTTGGGTAATTTCCACTACTGTCTTCTAGTTCACTGACTGTTCCTCTGTACCTAATCTACTTTTGAGTCCTTCTAGTTTTTTTTTAAAACTAGTTATTATATTCTTTTTTTTTTAATTTTTATTTATTTATTTTTGGCTGTGTTGGGTCTTCGTTTCTGTGCGAGGGCTTTCTCTAGTTGTGGCGAGTGGGGGCCACGCTTCATCGTGGTGCGCGAGCTTCTCACTATCGTGGCCTCTCTTGTTGCGGAGCACAGGCTCCAGACGCGCAGGCTCAGTAGTTGTGGCTCACGGGCCTAGTTGCTCCGCGGCATGTGGGATCTTCCCAGACCAGGGCTCGAACCCGTGTCCCCTGCATTAGCAGGCAGATTGTCAACCACTGTGCCACCAGGGAAACCCCACTTATTATATTCTTAATCTCTGTTTGGTTCTTTATATTTTTTAATTCTTTGTTAAACTTCTCACTGTATTCATCCATTCTTCTCCTAAGTTTGTTGAGCATCTTTATGATCATTACCTTTAACTCTTTATTGGGTAGATTGTTTCTCTCTACTTTGCTTATTCTTTCTGGGGTTTTCTATTGTTCCTTTGGAATATGTTCCTCTGTCACCTCATTTTGCCTAATTCTCTGTTTTTATTTCTGTGTATTAGGTAGGACGGTTATGTTTCTCAATCTTGGAGAAGTGGCTTATATAGGAGATGTTCTATGGGACCCAGCAGCACACTCTTCTCTAGTCACCAGAGCTATATACTCTAGGGGTATGCCCTATGTGGGTTGTGTGGGTGCCCAGTTGGCTGCCAGACCCTTCCTCCGGCACAGGCTGCCGGCCTGCTGGGGTGGCAGGGCCAGCTCCCTGTGTGGCTGGCTGCGAGGCCTGGGGGGTCCTTAGACTGTTGCTGACTAGCTGGTCAGGGTGGGTAAACCCCCAGTGCTAATAGGCTGGAGGGAAGACCCCAATATGGTGCTGGCTAGCACCAGTGTCCTCATGGTAGAACAGGTTCCCAAAAATGGCAGTTGCCAGCACCTATGTCCCCAGGGGGGAGTCCTAGTTGCCTCCTGCATCTCTGGGAGGCTTTCCAAGATCAGTGAGTGGGTCTGAGCCAGGACCCTTTCAAATTAGTGCTTCTTCTCTGGGTCTCAAAGTGTGTGAGATTTTGTGTGTGTCCTTTAAGAGTGAGTTTCTGTTTCCTACCTTCTTCCAGCTCTCTTGTATGCAGGCCTTGCTGGCCTTCAAAGCCAGGCATTCTGAGGGCTTATCTTCCTGGTGTAGGACCCCTGGGCTGGAGAGCCCTGTGAGTGGCTTGGACCCCTTGATCCTTGGGGAAACCTCTGCAATCTTGATGATTTTCCCATTTGTGGGTTGCCTATCTGGGGGTTTGGGTCTTGTCTATAGTGTATCTCCACCTCTCCTACCTATCTCATCGTGGTTCCTTTTTTTATATCTCTAGTTGTGGCAGATCTTTTCTGCCAGTCTTCATGTTGTTCTCATTAATAGTTATTCTGTACATGGTTGTGATTTTGGTGTGCTGACGGGAGGAGGTGAGCTCAAGGTCTTCCTACTCTGCCATCTTGGCCATGCTTTGGAAGAGTTTTTTTTTTTTTTTTAAATATGGATATTGAAGTCCCAAAGAGTGATGAAAGGAGCCAAGGCAGAGGAAAGAAAGTAACCAGGTGCCAAGATCATGGGAGGAAGGATCTGGCGGTTGGCAGATGACACTTAGGAGGAGATTTAGAGTGTGGTACTGAGGCATGGCATGGCTTTCCAAGAGTGTGGAAGTGGAGTTGACCTGATGCAATCCTGGAGAATCCTGGAGAATGCTGTCCCCATATCCCTAGAAAGAGGGAAGTGATTGTTCTACAATAGAGAGATCCAGGGTCCAATCAAGGATCACGTATAGAGCAATGGTGAATAGAAAGCCCAGAAATAACCATCATGTATATGATTTTGACAAAGATGCCAAGACCTCTCAATGGTGAAAGGACAGTCTCTGCAACAAATAGTGTTGGGCCAATTGGAGATTCACATACAAAAGAAATAAGTTGGACATTTACATTACACCATATACAAAAATTAACTCAAAAATGTATTAAAGACCTAAACATAAGATGCAAAACTATAAAACTCCTGGAGGAAAACAGGTGAAAATTTCTTCACTTTGGATTTGGCAATGATTTCCAAAAAGGACAGACAACAAAAGCAAAAATAGGCAAATGAGACTACATCAAACATAAAGACTGCTGTGCATCAAAGGACACAATCAGAAGATTGAAAAGATAATCTATAGAATGGGAGAAAATACTTGTAGATCACATATCTGATAAGGTGTTAATAAAACATATGAAGAATTACTACAACTTAACAACATTAGCCAAATAACCTGATTAAGAAATGAGGGAGAGGGAGGAGGAGGAGGGAGGTGGTGGCAGCGTGGCGGAGGAGCAGGAGCAGGAGGGGGATGGAGAGAAGTCTCCTGGGTGGCATGGTGCTCCTGCTCCTCCAGGTGCTGCCCAGCCCCCTGTCAGCCAGGGCTGAACCCCCGCAGAGCCCGTGAGCCACAACTACAGAGCCCACATGCCACAAATACTGAAGCCCGTGTGCCTAGAGCCTGTGCTCTGCAACAAGAGAAGCCACCGCCAAGAGAAGCCTGTTGCACCACAACAAAGAGTAGCCCCTGCTCGCCGCAATTAGAGAAAGCCCGCGTGCAGCAACGAAGACCCAACGCGGCCATAAATAAATAAATTAATTAAAAAAAAAAAAAAGAAATGAACAAAGGTCTTGAATGGACATTTCTCTAAAGGTGATACACAAATGGCTGATAAGCATATGATAAGATGCTCAACATCACTAATCTTTAGAGAAGTGCAAATCAAAACCAAAATGAGCTATTACCTTGTACACATTAAGATAGCTGCTATCAAAAAAAAGCAGAAAATAACAGCTGTTGGTGAGGATATGGAGAAATTCAAACCCTTGTGTGCTGTTGCTGGGACTGTAAAATGGAGCCAACCACAATGAAAAACAGTATGATGGTCCTTTGAAAAATTGAAAATAGAACTTCCGTACGACCTAGTAATCCAAATCCTAGGTTCATATCCAAAAAAATTGAAAGCAGAGCCTCAAAGAGATATGTACAAACCCATGTTTATACCAGTATTATTCACAAAAGCAAAGAGGTGGAAGCAACCCAAATGTTGATCATGAGATGAATGGATAAACAATATATGGTTTATATACACAATGGAATATTATTCAGCCTTTAAAAGAAAGGAAGTACTGTCACATGCGATAACACGCATGAACCTTGAGGACAATATGCTAAATAAAATAAACCAGTCACAAAAAGAAAAATACTTATGAGTCTACATATATGGGGTATGTAAAGTAGTCAAATTCATAGAAAAACAAAGTAGGATGGTGGTTATCAGTGGCTGTGGGGAGGGAATAGGAAGTTGTTTAAAGGATATAGAGTTTAGTTCAGCAAGATGGAGAAGTTCTGGAAGATATGCATGCTATTTATTGCATAACAATGAGAATATATTATACTTAACGCTATTGAACAGTAGAATAAAACTTGATTATATAGTACATTTTATTTTATTTTCCAACAACAACCACAAAATTTAAAATGTAGACAAACAAAGAAACAAAAAACCCTCCAGTCTTTCTCTGGGCTATATGATCTTGGTACAGGGACCCACCTTGTAATAAGAGTACCACCTTGAGTACTACAGTATCAGTTATAGTTCAGGAAGACCACATGAAGTTTTTCTTTTCTTAATTGTAAGAAAAATCTTCTCCCCATTTAATAATGGAAAAGATGCATCTGTCTTTGAGATAGAATATTTAAAAAAAGTAATACCTGATTTTTTTTTTTTTTTTTTTTTAAGATTATGTAGTGGTAGAGAAAATGAAGAGATATTAGGGAGTCCAGGATGGGTTCAGATATCTGGATTAGCAAGTTGTAAAAAAAAATTTAATTATAAAACACTGTCAGTTACTTATGACATAAAGAAAAAAAGGAAGCTAATGAGACATGGATATTTTCATATCCTTAAAAACTTCATAATACAATTTCTTATGATTATCAAAATATCTTCAAAGCTATTTATTACATAATATGCATATCTTCCAAAATGGAATTTCCTTGATTTATTTCATTGATTCAGTTAATAATATAGAGAAGTTTTTCTACTATGTACCCCTTGTAGTCCATATAACACAGTCTAATACATCTTTAAAAAACATTTTTAAAAAGCTCATTCTTTTAAGTCAGAAAAGGAGTACATATTCATTGCAGAAAAATCAGAAAATTCAAACAAGCAAAAAGAAGACAATTAAAAAATGCCCACAGGGCTTCCCTGGTGGCGCAGTGGTTGAGAGTCTGCCTGCCAATGCAGGGCACACGGGTTTGAGCCCTGGTCTGGGAAGATCCCACATGCCGCGGAGCGGCTGGGCCCGTGGGCCACAATTACTGAGCCTGCGCTTCTGGAGCCTGTGCTCCGCAACAAGAGAGGCCGCGACAGTGAGAGGCCCGCGCACCGCGATGAAGAGTGGCCCCCGCTTGCCACAACTAGAGAAAGCGCTCGCACAGAAACGAAGACCCAACACAGCCAAAAATAAATAAATAAACAAATACTTAAAAAAAAAAGTAAAAGTCTATAAAAAAAAGAAAAAGAGCATTGCCTAAGTAGTGAGGAAAAATGAATCCCAAACTCTGCGCCCACCACAAAAAAAAAAACCCAAAAGGCAAGTGTCAAGAGGATCAAACTCTTAAAAAAAAAAAGAAAATGCCCACAGTGTCACTTTACCTGGTGAAGAACAGTGTTAATGCTTTGGTCTATTAGTTTCCTGACTCTTCTCTGTCATGTATATGGACTAATGTGATTTTATTTAAAAATAGACTTTATGTACTTTTGTAATCTACTTTTTAAAAACTTAACAATAGAGTTGGCCCTCTGTATCTGGGGGTTCCACAGCCACAGATTTAAACAACCAAAGATCAAAAATATTTGAGGGCTTCCCTGGTGGCGCAGTGGTTGAGAATCTGCCTGCCAATGCAGGGGACATGGGTTCGAGCCCTGGTCTGGGAAGATCCCACATGCCACGGAGCAACTAGGCCCGTGAGCCACAATTACTGAGCCTGCGCGTCTGGAGCCTGTGCTCCACAACAAGAGAGGCCGCGATAATGAGAGGCCCGCGCACCGCGATGAAGAGTGGCCCCTACTTGCCACAACTAGAGAAAGCCCTCGCACAGAAACGAAGACCCAACACAGCCATAAATAAATAAATAAATAAATAAAATAAACCCAAAGTTTAAAAAAAAAATTTGAAAAAAAAATTCCAGAAAGTTACAAAAAGCAAAACTTGAATTTGCTGCACGCTGTCAATGTCAATTATTTACATAGCACTTGCATTGTGTTAGGTATTATAAGTAATCTAGAGATTATTTAAAGTATACGGGGGGAGAGATATACCATGTTCTTGGATTGGAAGAATCAACATTGTGAAAATGACTATACTACCCAAAGCAATCTACAGATTCAGTGCAATCCCTATCAAACTACCAATGGCATTTTTCACAGAACTAGAACAAAAAATTTCACAATTTGTAGGGAAACACAAAAGACCCCGAATAGCCAAAGCAATCTTGAGAAAGAAAAACAGAGCTGGAGGACTCAGGCTTCCTGACTTCAGACTATTCTATAAAGCCACAGTAATCAAGGCAGTATGGTTCTGGCACAAAAACAGAAACATAGATCAATGGAACAGAATAGAAAGCCCAGAGATAAACCCACGCACATATGGTCACCTTATCTTTTTTTTTTTTTTTTTTTTTTTTAAAGCTCTTTAACTGTTCCCTGAAATATCTTTTTTATTTATTTATTTATTTTTGGGTGTGTTGGGTCTTCGTTTCTGTGCGAGGGCTTTCTCCAGTTGCGGCAAGCGGGGGCCACTCTTCATCGCGGTGCGCGGGCCTCTCACTATCGCGGCCTCTCTTGTTACGGAGCACAGGCTCCAGACGCGCAGGCTCAGCAGTTGTGGCTCACGGGCCCAGCTGTTCCGCGGCATGTGGGATCTTCCCAGACCAGGGCTCGAACCCGTGTCCCCTGCATTGGCAGGCAGACTCCCAACCACTGCGCCACCAGGGAAGCCCCGGTCACCTTATCTTTGATAAAGGAGTCAAGAATATACAATGGAGAAGAGACAGCTTCTTCAATAAGTGGTGCTGGGAAAACTGGACAGTGACATGTAAAAGAATGAAATTAGGACACTTCCTAACACCATACACAAAAATAAACTCAAAATGGATTAAAGACCTAAATGTAAGGCCAGACACTATAAACCTCTTAGAGGAAAATGTAGGCAGAACACTCTATGACATAAATCACAGCAAGATCCTTTTTGACCCACCTCCTAGAGAAATGGAAATAAAAATAAACAAATGGGACCTAATGAAACTTCAAAGCTTTTGCACAGCAAAGGAAACCATAAACAAGATGAAAAGACAACCCGCAGAATGGGAGAAAATATTTGCCAATGAAGCAACTGACAAAGGATTAATCTCCAAAATATACAGGCAGCTCATGCAGCTCAATATCAAAAAAAAACTCAATCCAAAAATGAGCAGAAGACCGAAATAGATATTTCTCCAAAGAAGATATACAGATCGCCAACAAACACAGGAAAGGATGCTCAACATCACTAATTATTAGAGAAATGCAAATCAAAACTACAATGAGGTATCACCTCACACCAGCCAGAATGGCCATTATCAAAAAATCTACAAACAATAAATGCTGTACAGGGTGTGGAGAAAAGGGAACCCTCTTGCACTGTTGGTGGGAATGTAAATTGATACAGTCAGTATGGAGGTTCCTTAAAAAACGAAAAATAGAACTACCATACGACCCAGCAATCCCACTACTGGGCATATATCCTGAGAAAACCATAATTCAAAAAGAGACATGTACCACAGTGTTCATTGCAGCACTGTTTACAATAGCCAGGACATGGAAGCAACCTAAGTGTCCATCGACAGATGAATGGATAAAGAAGATGTGGCACATATATACAATGGAATATTACTCAGCTATAAAAAGAAATGGAATTGAGTTATTTGTAGTGAGGTGGATGGACCTAGAGTCTGTCATACGGAGTGAAGTAAGTCAGAAAGAGAAAAACAAATACTGTATGCTAACACATATATATGGAATCTAAAAAAAAAAAAAAAAGGTTCTGAGGAACCTAGGGGCAGGACAGGAATAAAGATGCAGACATAGAAGAAGGACTTGAGGACACGGGGAGGGGGAAGGGGAAGCTGGGACGAAGTGAGAGAGTAGCATGGACATATATACACTAACAAATGTAAAATAGATAGCTAGTGGGAAGCAGCTGCATAGCACAGGGATATCAGCTCGGTGCTTTGTAACCACCTAGAGGGGTGGGATAGGGAGGGTGGGAGGGAGACGCAAGAGGGAGGGGATATGGGGATGTATGTGTACATATAGCTGACTCACTTTGTTATACAGCAGAAACTAATACAACATTGTAAAGCAATTATACTCCAGTAAAGATGTTTATAAATAAATAAATAAATAAATAAATAAATAAAGTATATGGGGGGGGATGGTCACAGTTGATATGCAAATACTACACCATTTTATGTAAGGTACTTGTAACCAATCCCTCATGGACACCAAGGGACAATTGTATATTGCTGATATTTTTGAGTCCTAGCAGTTCTTTCAGCAGACGTTATGAGCCTTCTTTGCTAAGTAAGGGTAGATGGGCACTGGAATTGTGATATTCAGACATCTTAAATTGATCTTTGACCAAAATTCATTCACTGAGGACTTGTCTTTAGTGGTGTTTAATCTTATCAATTTCAAATGCTTCTGGCAAGAATGCATAAGGTCTTAGTGGTCCTATAGGATTCACTGTGTCTCATTTCTTTACTCTCTCTCTCTCTCTTTTTTAACTAAAGTCCTGATTTTCTGCCCCCAAATGTGCTCCTCCTGCATTTTTCCTTAGTAAATGGCATTTCTTTCAGTTACTCAGGTCAATATTTGGGGGTCATCCATAACTCCTGTCTTTCTCTCATGCTCCAGATCCAACCTGTAAACAAATTATGCCAGCTTTCCCATTTCTTTTCTATGCTAGAAAGCAGTTCATTAATTTGGGCTCTGCTATGAAAATTTCTGAAAAGTTGTAGCAGTTTTACTGTTCCACACAATCTCTGTATCTCATCAGATCACACTACACAATTTTGTTGGGAAAAGGATGATGGGAAAGACCAAAAGGGCCAGGCCGAAGGATAAAACCACCAAATAGCTTTACAGAGATGTCAGCTAAGCACACACATAGGAGCATCAGGCAATGGACGTGACATTCCAAACGACATGTCATTTTTCCCCTCTATGCACTGAAAATGCTGTTTTAATTGACAGAAGATAAAAGGTGAAAGAACACAATGCATAGTAACTCATGTTAAAGCTTATAGGTAAAAGACTGAATTCTTGTGTGAAATAAATGGCTTTCCACTTAATAAACTGGATTTGTTCCAAGGACGTCTTTTCATTGACGGAGCAGGTGCAGATGAAGTTTTGAGAAACTTGTGCAGCATTTTTTAAAATAAAACATTTAATTAACAAGCTTGAAAACCGTGGAGCACTTGAAGTGGGAATAAAACAATTGTTTTATATCAAACAGTACAAATCCAATTTGTGAATACAACTCTGTTGAAAAGCTTTAAAATATTAATAAATTGATGCGGGCTTTAAGAAAGAAGTTTTGATTTTCTTTCAAGGTTTTCCCTTGAGACAAGTTCTAAACCAGAAAAGATGTTCAAAAGAAAGCAAAAAAAGTATATTCTTTCTGAAGGTCCAAAAGCTAATTTAAAAGAAACAAGATGAAAAGGATTTAGAATATTTATAAGCACCAAGAAATATCAAATAATCAAATGCAAACATATCTCTAAATGTGGATTTCTTTTGTTAAGGTTGTTTGGAATTGCAGTTGCTGCCATGACTCCTTAATAACTTGTTTCTAGCATTTAAACACAACAGATTTGAAAAAATAATATAATATTAAAGATACATGTTGTGTCCCAAGGGACTAAACCATAAGGAGATCTGTGAAAGTTATGTAATAAAAATAACTTTGAGAAAGATACCATTTCAAGATAGGAAAACTTCAGTTAAAGGTTTAAAACTCCTTTACGTTAAATTTTCCATAGAGCAATTTTTTCTGATTCCAGCCTTTTCTGTCAAAGGCTCTGATAACAGCATGAATTGTTGGTCATAGCAGATTTTGCTCTGTGTCATGGTGTTTGCTGGACTCTCAGGTATTGGTTCTTTAATGACTCTAGTTGGGTTACCTGCCCTGCAGAGCAAGCTGGGTAAACCCTCGTGGTGATAGCCAGGCCTTGTGGCAGAGTGTCCAGAATTGACAGGCCAGCAGTATGTCTTTCCTTTAAAGCATCTCCTGTTGGAAAAACACAGCAAATAAAAATCACTAAACAGCTTCTGGGAAAGTCTGTCTGCACTGTGGGGACCTAATGAGATTAAAGAGAAACTTGATTCCTTTCTCCAGGCTCATTCCCCAGAAGTGATCCTGAAATTACCAGAAGAAAATTAAAGATACATAGGATGATGTTTCCCAAGGCACTCAACAGAAAAAGGCGGAATAGCGGTCACCATCTATAGAATCCTGGGTATTCAGTAGTCCACAAACCTGTTGAATAGCTCTTCTCACTCTTCATAATATCAAATAGGTTAAAAACAGATAGTGGTTGAATAAGAGATGATGTTCTGATGTTCCTTTTACAAAAACTAAGAATCTTGATTCCAAATGCTTAATTTTCCATGTCTTGAAATTATAATACTCGACTCAGTGTATTAATTTGTTTTTGTTTAGAAAAAGAAAACAACCATCAAAGAGGAAAAACAAAGCCATGAATAGAAAATAGAGGAACTAAACAGCTCAGCACATAGCACATTAAGCATTCTGTGCTAATAAATTATGTTACACCATGCTCACACTTAAAAAGTGCTTCATTTTCTCCACTGCATGCTGCTATTACTCCTCTAAATCAGTGCCTTATTAAGCTGCTCAGTTTCACTTCCCTTGTATTTCACATGGGGTTTAAATCTTTTGATCTTTCTGTAGCATTTTGCCTTCTGATTCCTGATTCTCTTCATTCAACCTGTTGGCTTGATTATTTAGCCTTCTTACTTGTCACCCCCTTCTAGTCTCAGTCAGCCTTTCATCTTTTTAGGTGTCCTAAAACATCTTAATTCTTCTCACTAACCTTTCACTGAGTGGAACCTTTTATATAGTAGCAGAAGCCTCAGAGATTAAGGATAATTTTTACTTACTTGAAAAAAATCACAATATTTATCTTTTCTCTTGGTATGTCATTACCAGGTAATGCAATGCAAATATCATGTTCACAGTTTCACGTGTCATTGTTAAGTCTTTGCTAAGGATATTATCCACCATGTGGAAGAAGCATAGAGAATTTTAGAAATTTTGCAACTCTTAACCAGAAATTAAGAGAGAGACCTTATAAGGCAGTCTCCTTATGGACCCTCCATCAACAGGACTTAATTTACTAATGTTTGAGGATGTGATGGAGGTCTACATGAGACATCTGGCAGAACTTTCATCGCCAAGGTTGATTTGGCTAAACCTCTCCAGGCTATTAAAGGCGACAGTATTCAAAGAGAGAAGAGAACAGCACTTTGGTCAAGCACAGGTATATGTAAATACTGGAAAAGAATTGTAATAGAGGTAATAGAATATCATAGTAAATATATATAAACTTGACAAGTTATACTTAACCTAAGTCCCAGTTTCCGTACCTACAAAATGAGAAAGTTGATACTAATAGCTATCTTATAAGGTTGTTGTGGGAATTAAATGAGTTGTTAAATATTAGTGAAATATTTAGATAAGTGGAGCTTATTGTTAAATATTAAAATATTTATAAGATTCATCATCATGTCTTCTTAAACACAGTAGGCAGATAGAATCCCCCCCCCCCTTTTTTTTGTGGTTGAGTTATAATACATAAATAACTGTGAAACCCTTAGGAACCTCTGAAATACGTTGAGATATATACTCAGACTTTAAATGGCTCCAGATAACTGTGCTTGGTTGATTTTTTTGGGCTCCCTCAAGTTGTAGATGTCATTTTTGGTTGCTGTCAGTATTCTCTTACTGCTTCTGCTATGCTGCTGTATGTTGTATATCATTCATTCACTCTATAGACTAGTCCTGTCGAATAGCCAAATTTGTAATTTAAAATTTTCTAGTAAAGTTAAACAAAGTAAAAAGAAACAGGTGAAATTATCTCTAATGATTTATTTTATTTAACCCAATATGTAAAAAGTATTATCATTTCAACATGTAATTAATGTACAAATATTATGATGTATTTTATATTAGTTTTTTCATACCAAATCTTTGAAATATGATGTGTATTTTACTCTTATAGCACATCTCAATTCCAGTGCTAAATTTTTATTAGATACTTTTTCTTTACTTAGATTTCATAAACTTTATAGTTAAAAAATAGATACACATAGCCAAATACATTTAAAAGTTTCCCAATGAGCAAATTATCAGTTTTTAATTAAAATAATTAAAATTAAAGAAAATTGCACTAGGTACATTTCAGGTGCTCAGTAGCCATATGTAGTTGTGACTGTCACATTGGTCAACACTGCTTAAGATGTTTATGGAGCCCCTACTATGGTGTATAAAAGGCATTAGACTAGAGACAGGGCTATAAAACATGGTGCCCCTGCCTACCTCAATGTAAATCAACTCTACTCCAATAAAAAAAAAAAAAGGAATAAGGGAGTTGAGAGGAGTACAAAATATAGCAAATGGTCTGAGAGTAGTAGTTCTTTGCCTCTTCCTATAGAGTAGTGTGACTTTATGGCTGAAAGGACTTTTTGGATTCTTTTTGACATAGTATCCATGACCAAGGTGACTGAAGTTCCTGACAATCTGACTTCTCGATAGTGAGGTATTATTTTATATTTGTGTGTGTCACATATACAGGGCTGTGCATGATTGTTATAATTAATATACTTTTCATGTTCAAATAAAGCATTTTCTATTTAAACTGTGGCTTTAAACAAATAGTCCAATATTTCCCAATGTGCAGATTTTCTAATGTCAAAATGTATATGTTTGCCTATTAGTCAAGCTCCCTATCCATATTGTTGTTAACTTCAGATTTCTATCTCATTTCATCCCTCCAAATAACTAGCTTTTCTCATTATTTTCTGCTATTGAACCCATTGTTGCACAGAAAAGTTGATTTGTTAATTAGTTTAATCGCCTCTTCTCATAATGGCGGGGTAAGATTGGCAGAGGAAGCTTGTTATCAATCCATGCTACTGGTAAGCAGTAATTATAGATAATGATGCTTTTGTCT
The DNA here is from genome assembly GCF_028564815.1 of Eubalaena glacialis. Lineage (NCBI taxonomy): Eukaryota > Metazoa > Chordata > Mammalia > Artiodactyla > Balaenidae > Eubalaena > Eubalaena glacialis. Next base: position 59,461,336 of record NC_083727.1, on the reverse strand, counting down.
TGTCGAATTCTGAGGATTGTCTTGGACTCCTCTTCACTGAATTAGCAAATGGACTGTCATGTTGAATTCTCCTCTGGTTTCTTCCCCTAACTCATCCCTGACTCTCCCCCAATGAAACAAAATTGCAGCTTGTTAGGTGGAAGCTCATTTGAAGTCTCAATTTTCTTGAGTATTCAGCTCTCATAGGGAAGTGCCAGGTGCTCAGTCGTGGCCACCGCACTTGCCTTTGGCTCAGGGTTCTGACTCAACCGGCATCCTACAAGTCTTTGATTTTCCTTTTGCTTGAAGAGGCAGCGGTTGTCTTGACAGCGGAGCTAAAGCTCTGACCTTGTACTTTGATGCACATTGTGGTACAATCTAATAATCAAAGTCATTTGTCAAGAAACGGAGTGTTCACACTTTTCTATGAAGAGATTGGAATAAACAGCGGATTTTATGTGGATGTGAGCCAGAAAAGGCAGCCACCATCACTTTCGAAATGTGTCTGGAGTGCAGAGCCCAGAGTAGGTTTTAACCAAGACCATATCTTTATATTAGTGCTTCTCAACCAGGGACAGTTTTGACTCCCAAGGGATATTTGGTAATGCCTGGTGATATTTGTGATTTTCATGACTGGAGAGGGAAGGTGCTACTGGCATTTAGTAGGTAGAGGTCAGGGGTGCTGCTAAACATCCTGCAGTGCGTAGGACAATCCTTCGCAATAAAGAATTATCTGGCCCCAAATGTCGATAGTGCCATGGTTGAGAAACCCTACTTCATATGATTATGAAGGGACCACTGTGGCATATTTAATCTTCTCCCTCCTCAACAGTCAGTTATTTATATGGTTTGGAGAATAGTTGATTCAGTAGAAAAATTGGCATTGCAAAGAGAATGGATTTTCCATGCCCTGCTATGGGGACTCTTTATGGATAAAAAATAAGGAATAAAAATGTAAAACAACTCGTCTTCCTATAATTAAAGTAGAAACTCATTTATTGCCTAGTGTTGCAGAAGTGTAATGGAACTAATATGCTAAACTATGACATGCTTCAGAATCACCAACAAATTCCTTAATAGATCTGCATTCTTTCACCAGCAGGGAGAAATTACATGGTCCATGAATGTTGTAACTAGGTATATTTTGACCAAAGGCTGCTTACATCTTTTACTTCTTGAGATTAGATTACATCTGGGGAAAATCCTAATGTTTTGTGTGACACCAAACTCAGTCTAATTCTGAGCAACTTGGAGAGGTTCAGATACGAATTTATCTCATGATAATAATGAGTTTGTCTGAATAGACCCAATTTCTAGCGGTCTCTTGGACTGAGGTGGATCTGGAGCTGTGTGCTAGGATGTCTTTGGAACTGACAGTCACTATCCAATATATTCTGCTGACCAGTGCCATAAACACCAACTTCTTGGCACTTACCTGTCATGTGCAAATGGGATGACATAAATAAAAATATTATATATCTTCATAGATCAATTTAAGAGAACAATGATAACTCCACAAAGAAGACATTTCTAACAATTTGAGTCTTTCTCTTGAGAGATGGAACATTTGATTTCTCTCACTGAAAATTTTCTGGCAGTGGCTATCTGATCACATGTGGGTATTATTATTGCACTGAGTTGCAAATTGTAGTACATGATTTCTGAAGTCCTTTATAACCCTGAGGTTCTCTGATTCAATGGTTCTGTGAGTTTATCCTTAAGAACTTACAACTGTGCTGCCTCTCAGTTCCCAACTCCCCATTCTTCTACATACAGTTCTTCCTAATTTGGTCTCATCTATTGCTGTTTCCATAATCCCCCAAATGAAACCTCTGCTAATATCTTTTCTGTCCCTTGCACATGCCGTGCTCTTTCAGTCTCTCACTCAGAATGTCAGTCTCCCACTTGGAATGTCTTCTGCTCTTCCTTCAAAGCTTAGCTCAAATACTACCTTTCGTGAAACTCTTTCCTATTGTTGTAGCTTAAATTTATTATTTTCTTATTTCTCCTACATTTGCAATTTGGATTATAGAATATGGGGAAATATATCAATGTTTTCATAAAACTAGATGTATCAGCAGCTTCTACTGTAACTTCTGTAGAAACTGTTGGTATATCTAGTTTCTACTGTAACTTCTGTGGTTTCTATGTTTACTTCATAGGAAGGAGTTCCTCACCTTTTCACAGTGAATGACGATGAGACTATTTAGCACTTGACTGTATGTTGTTTTTTATAAATTCTTGACTCTAGTCTCTAAGTTTCCAGAGCCTATGTTTGCTTTGGTTCTCCTTTTGTGCCTTTTACAGTGCTGCGGTCATAGTAAGCAGGTAATAAATGACTACTAAATTAAATGAAAGACAGTGGAACTAGGTGACCTGGTAAGCATGATAGGCCAGTGATTCCACAGAATAGGGTTTTCTGCTAGAATAACACATGCCAGAGTGCTTTTGAGATGTTCTGTTCCGTTGTATGGGTAATTTGGGAGAAGGTTATGTTTTAGTTCTCATTTTCATTGTCTTTTAAGAGCAGAATGGGAATAGTAGAGAAGGAAGAATAGAAATGGTTTAGGAAGAAAAGAACAGGGCTGTCAATCTTTTCTGAATCATAGCAACTTTTCCCCCCTTTTCTTTCTAAGAAATGAATGGCAATCTCAAAATACCAGCCTCTACGTCATTTTTCCTGCCTCTGCCTTTTGATATTCTCAGAGCTAGAGCCACTGATGCCTCTCAGTTTTGTGCTGAGTCTTAACCACGTGAGCCTGTTCTTCCAGAGACAAGGAATGTCTATCAACAATGTGGCCGTGCCATTGTGTGCACCCTCCTGGCTTTTGGATTTAGTGACTACTTTGCTGATCATCTTTATGACTTGGCATCCTAACCATGAGCTTTGAGTGCCAATTTTGCCTTGTAGATAAAGTTCTCTCCTACCCAGTGTTGGTCATGCTTTCTGATGAGTACCTTGGTTTCCCTTGTAGAATTGTAACTCATCCCTAAAGCTTAGCCTGGTGACAGGGACCCTGTTGTTCTTTACCTTGTCCTTTTGGCATTGGTTGTCTTTCAGGCTTGGAGATTTCCTTTGTATCTGACCTAATTATTGTTGTCTAGTGTACAGGGAGAGTCACTTGAGGTCAGTTCTGCATTTCCCTTTTCACAAATGTTACCTGGGGTCTAGATCTCCTTCTACCTCTCACAGTTAGACATAGTGTTTCACTGGCCTCTTTAGCAGCTAAGTCAGTTTCCCTGAGTGCCTGAATCTGGTGCATAAGTTTCGAGTTATGTCTGTAGTTTTTTTCCCCTAACTCTGGTAACTCAATTATTTGCACACAACACCTGGCTTGAACTGTGCTTTGAATCACTTACTAAAATAAGGGGGAATTGTTTTAGTCTGTGTTATCCAAGATTTCATGGGATGTTAATAGATGTTATTTGACAAAAATGTTTCCATGGTCAAATACTTTTGGGAAACACTGAGTTAAACATAGTTTAATAGAATTCTTAACTGAAATATGATTTTCTAAGTGGAAGGAGTAGCAGCATTTTCCAGTTTTTTTAGCCATGGAGCCATTTCTTTCAGGAACATCTCTTAACAGCTAAGGGAATACTAATGATCCTTATAACACCCATTTCAGTTTGGACTGTTCCTTTAAAGAATAATCATAAATTTGGTGGTGGGATGAATTGGGAGATTGGGATTGATATATATATACACTAATATGTATAAAATAGATAACTAATAACCTCCTGTATAAAAAAATAAATAAAATAAAATTCAAAAATTCGAAAAAAAGAATAATCTTAAATTTAGGCAATAGCATTATACCATATTAGATCATATTAGGTTTTATAGGCAGAGAGTAAAGCTGGTTCTGTGTAAATACAATGGCAATCAAGAACAAATTACAATTCCCTATCAAATTACCCATGACATTTTCCACAGAACTAGAACAAATAATCCTAAAATTTGTATGGAATCATAAAAGACCCAGAATTGCCAAAGCAATCCTGAGGAAAAAGAACAAAGTAGGAGGCATAACCCTCCTAGACTTCAGACAATAATACAAAGTTACAGTAATCAAAATGGCGTGGTATTGGCACAAAAACAGACATATGGATGAATGGAATAGAATAGAGAGCCCAGAAATAAACCCACACATCTACAGTCAATTAATCTTCGACAAAGGAGGCAAGAATATACAATGGAAAAAGTCTCTTCAGCAAGGGTTGTTGGGAAAGTTGGACAGCCACATGTAAATCAGTGAAGTTAGAACAAACCCTCACACCATACACAAAAATAAACTCAAAATGGCTTAAAGACTTAAACATAAGACATGACACCATAAAACTCCTAGAAGAGAACCTGGGCAAAACATTCTCTGACATAAATTGTACCAATGTTTTCTTAGGTCAGTCTCCCAAGGCAATAGAAATAAAAGCAAAAATAAACAAGTGGGACCTAATGAAACTTACAAGCTTTTGCACAGTAAAGGAAACCATAAACAGAACAAAAAGACAACCACGGAATGGGAGAAAATATTTGCAAATGCTGCGACTGACAAGGGCTTAATCTCCAAAATATACAAACAGCTCATACAACTCAACAACAACAACAAAAAACAACCCAATTGAAAAATGGGCAGAAAAATAGACATTTCTTCAAAGAAGACATGCAGGTGGCCAATAGGCACATGAAAAGATGCTCAATATTGCTGCTTATTAGAGAAATGCAAATCAAAACTACAATGAGGTACCACCTCACACCAGTCAGAATGGTCATCATTAAAAAGTCTACAAATAACAAATGCTGGAGAGGGTGTGGAGAAAAGGGAACCCTCCTACACTGCTGGTGGGAATGTAAATTGGTGCAGCCACTATGGAAAACAGTATGGAGCTTCCTCAAAAAGCTAAAAGAGTTGCCATATGATCCAGCAATCCTACTCCTGGGTGTATATCCAGACAAAACTATAATTCAAAAAGATACATGCACCTTTATGTTCATAGCAGCACTATTCACAATGGCCAAGACATGGAAACAACCTAAATGTCCATCAACAGATGAATGGATAAAGATGTGATACATATATACAGTGGAATACTACTCCGTCATAAAAAGAACAAAATAATGCCATTTGCAGCAACATGGATGGAACTAGAGATTACCATTCTAAGTGAAGTAAGGCAGAAAGAGAAAGACAGATACCATACGATATCACTTATATGTGGAATCTAAAATATAATACAAATGAACTTATCTATGAAACAGAAAGAGACTTACAGACATAGAGAACAGATTTGTGGTGGCTAAGAGGGAGGTGGGGTGGGGGAGGGATGGAGTGGGAGTTTGGGGTTAGCAGATGCAAACTTCAATATATAAAATAGATAAACAACAAGGTCCTACTGTATAGCACAGGGAACTGTATGAAATATCCTATGATAAACCATAATGGAAAAGAATATAAAAAGGAATGTTTATATATGTATAACCAAATCATTTTGCTGGAATTTACACAGCATTGTAAATCAAATATACTTCAATAAAAAATTAATTAAAAATGAATAAATCACAATTAAGCTTGTTCTATGAAAATAACCTCTGTGTTAATATACATATTTGTACTTTAATAATATATACTTAAGCTAAGTATAAGAATCGATTTAATCATAGCAAAAATGCAAGGAAAAAATCTCTAAGTCAGCTAATGTCTTAAAAATATTAAGACCAGAAACTCTTTCTGTTTTTGATCCTTTTGTTCCTCTGACATAGGAATGAAAGCCCCCAATACTATTTCTCTCTTAGAAGGTCCTAAAACTAATCAGGGGTGCTTCCTGATGGAAATGATTTTAGTACCCTAAATATCCATCTTTAATCTTTTAATTTAACATTCATTCAGCACTGTTTTTTTTTTTGGAGATGTCTGCTCTGTACCAGCCCCTCTTGCTTCTGTTCGAGCTCTGATAAGTTTGCTATTAACCTAGATTTTTTTTTTTTTGTCTCTTTCCTCTTGAGAAAGGGACAATATATATATATTTTTTATGAATCTTTACTATATAGGTGAAAATTATAAAACAACTAATATTTACTGACAGTTCAGGACAGTGGTTTTCCATGGCTAATGATTACCATGGACAAGTTATGTGTCAGAAAAGAATATTAGGACAATTACATTTAACTAAGTGAAATATGTATCATCTGTTTTTTCCAAAAACTGTGCTTGCTGGGTGGGGCACAGAGATGAACAGAGACAAGGAAAAGTAATTCCCTCTCCCCATCTATTGAAGAAATCTGTAGCCAAGTGGGAAGACCTCCCTTCTCAGAATTAAAAGAGGGGATATCAATCACAAAGGCTGGAAAACAACACAAAATACATCAATTGGTTGTAATTTAAAAGAGTTGTCTTTCGTGTCTTTATGTGACCCATATGGCAGAAACAATGCACATAGGAAGAAGAGACTGATGACAACCTGAGTAGATTAAACATTGTATTTCAAAGGTGGAAATCAGTCCCTGTGTATAATATATTCTGTATGTTTGTTTGAGGGCAGAATTGTTCACAAATATGCAAAAGATTGTGCTTGGGTAAGGTGAATAAAATAAAATGATGATAGGACATTAAACCCTTTTCACGTTTATGGTCAAGTTAGAGGTCTGAGGAAATTACAAGAGAGCCCAGCATTAAGCTTTCCAAGTCATGTGTCTCCCTCCTCTAGCAGGACGGAGATGATGAAGAGCTCGCACCACACTCCTAAAGAAGCTTCCTGAAGCTCAGGAAGGTGCTCAGTCAGTGAAAGGCTTGGCCCCCGCCTCTCAGGGTCAGAATTTCAGTGAGCTCTTTACACTCTACCCTGTGACAAAACACGTACTTTGTCTTAACACGATGATTTGACACAGTTTTTTTTGATGAGCAACTCTAACGTCATGCATTTTTTTCCCCTTTTGTGTAGAGCCCTTCCGTTAAGCGTTTGAGTTTTCTGTGTAAAGGGGCTTTGGAAGCAGACAACCTGAATTCCATCCCCAGCTCCGCTGCTCTCTGGCCATGGGACCTTGGGCAAGCCACTTAATTTCTTTGAGCCTCAGTTTCCTCATCTGTAGAACTTAGATAACAATACTTTCCCTACTTATTTCATAGGATTGTTGTAAGGATCAGGGATACAATATGTAAAAAAGTGCTTTGTGAACACATTTGAAGTACAATTATGACGTTAGAACTGGAGAAATTATATAGAATTTCTCCATCATATGTCTCCTAAAGATCTCTTTTCTCTGTCTCTGCAGCCCCTACTTTAGTCAAGCCCTCATCATTTCTACCCTGGACTGACTATTAAACTAAACTCTCAATTGCTTATTTTGTTTTCAGTTTGGTTTCACTTAAATCTATTTTTTAAACTACTACCAGAGTGATCTAAAATGTAGATCTCATCATCTACTTGTCTGTAGGGCCCCCAGTGACTCTCCAGTGCCTGAAGCGTAAAACTGAAGCTTCTCAGCCTGGTGGACCAAGGTCTTTGTCATTCTTTTCAACTTTATTTCTATTCACTGCCCCCAGTGCTCTTTTCTGCTCCAGCCATACATAACTTCTTGCAGCCATGTGTAGCTACCCGTACCTTTCTGTCTTTGCATGTGCTGTCCCTCTGACTGGATGTCCTTCACCCATCCTACATCTAACTGTTGGGTTCTGAGTTACCCCCCAGGTCTCAGCTCAAGGTATATCTTCTGGAGATTTCCCTTGTCCTTCCTCTCCTCCAGGAAGAGCTGAGTGATGCCACACTTAACCTGTCACACCACATAGTAATAACATTGTATTCATGGGAATAATGATAGTACCTACTTCATAAGATGACTGTGCATTAATATTTGTGATCCTGTCTGTAAATATTTGCCATTATTATTAAGAATTACGGCTATCATTTTGGGGGGAGAAGAATGATACAGATATACCGGAATCCCATTCAGAAACCTCTTTCATTGCATTTGGAGAAGGCTTCTGGAATTTGGTTTTTATCAGAAGTCCGTTGCCAGTGACAATGGCACTATATATAGTGAAGCACACACTATATATACCAATGGAAGTTAATGCTCAACTCAAATAATAACATATATTTAGTTATATCTATTATTGTATTTCTTGTCACAATAATAGAAATACTTCCCCTCATGTTACTTTTTCTTTTTTCGTTTTTTCCCCTTCTCTTTTAGATGTCAATATACAAGTCTGTGTTAATTCTCCTGGGTCTAGTGGGAGGCTTGTTTGTTTCACGGTCCACACCACTGGAAATGTCAGAAGACAGAAAAAAAAAAAAAAAACAGAAGAGAGGGAGGCAGCAGATTTCATAGGTAATTACTACTTTTGTGATGCTGTGTGGCTAAGTGGTACATCTATTGCTGTTTCCCCTGAACTCCCCTACTTGGATCCACGGGGAGTTATTGTTGTTTGCAGGGAGCTACTAGACTGACCACTTCTTAGTTCTTTCTTCTTTACAAAATACAAGAAGATGGTGAGAATGATACTCAGGTGTGGATGCTCTCAATACAGTGAGAAAAAATGAAGTCGACTATAATGAAAACAGATGTGAATATTTTTCAGTTTTGTTTTATGAGAAAATACAGGTAATACATCAACAAATCAAATAGATTACATATTTTAAATCATTACTAATAGATAGCAATGTTATTATTTATTAAAATTATATTCTTAGAATTGAAATCATAATCATAGAACCCCTGGTATATGAACTTTAAAATATTAAGTTTTATAGTAATGAATAGGGAGCTTGCCAGGGAAACTACATTTCAGTCTTCTCCCAACTTTGTATTTGTAATGAAGGGAGCACTGATCATCAGTGTCTATTTACATGTCTTACCGTCAAATGTACTTATGCAGGCAACAAGGATTGTCTTTCTGATTTCTGAATACTTGATTCCGATCACTCTGCTGGACACAATGCGTTTATCGTACTGATGATTGTAAATGGCAACATTTTTCATTTTTTCTAATGTTTTTGATAAGATTTCTAATGACAATTTTTATTTTTACCTCCCCTTCTTAACAGAGTGGAGGATATCTCTTCGTTATTGTTTAAGTTGATGTGCTGAAAATTGTCACTACCTATTCTTGAAAAAAATTTATTTATTTCATTACTTTCATTAACCTAGGCAAAACCAATCCAGCCATTTCTCTAAACTATTATGTATTTTACTCCAAATATCACTTTTAGGCTTAACTGGAAATCTTGTCTCATTAGTCTTATATAAAGCCATGTTATTGTAGTTCCTGGCCCACAGCCATTACTGTATATTGGTAGCATTAAATCATAAAAGTTTTCTTCAATTGAATGACGTAAATGGAACCTGCTTGAAAAAATAAGGGCTTTAAAATAAATCTTTAGTGCTTGAATATTACTGCTGAATAACTTCAAAATTAGCTGGATTGTGGTGATTTATATATATGTATAAACATCAAATTGTATGGCTTAAATATATGCAATTTAAATTTGTCAATTATACCTCAGTAAAGCTGGGAAAAAATCTAATTAAAAAAAGGATCATATACACGACACTCAGAGTATGTACAGACATATAGGAGTAGGCTGGCAAAGAGAAAAAAAAAAAGGCTTTCCTCTTTGAACTGAAACATTTATGCTGAGAATATATTGAAATTATGCTGCAGTGTGTTTTGTATATATCAGTCTACATTAGTGGACACTAGAAAGCAGATGACTTTCTTAGAGACATTTGCTTTTGGGCAGAGCTTCTCAGTGGATAGGAATATAGTGATTTTTAGTTTCTTTCCATATCACAGATTTTGACTTAAGATCATATTCCTTAGAAAAACTTAGAAAAATTTTGGAAGAACTCCCCAAATCCCTTTTAAACCTCTCTGAAAGGATAATATAGTTACATTATTCCCTCTTAGGTGTCAGCAGGCAGCTTATTTTATGGGAATAATTGTATTTGGGAGTAGATTCTTATTTTAATCAGGCTATTTTCTTAACCTCAGATTAAAAAAAAAAACCTTTAAAATGAGCATTATACTATTCATAGCAATGCTATATTTCGTTTGAAAAACTGAAAAGTTATACAAATATAAAATAATAAAAAAATTGTCATCATAGAAAATTTCAAACATGTACAAAAAAGTGGACAAAATAGTATACTGAAGCCCCAGGCCTCCATTTCCTAGCTTCAACAATGACAAATTCATGGCCAATCTTATTTCAGCTCTTTAAGTCATTTTGAGAAAAGGGTGTCTTTTCTGCTATCCATTCTTTCTTCACTTGTTTAGCAGTCACAATTTAACAGTGATTTAAAAAAATGTACTTTGTATATACAATGGAATATTGCTCAGCCATAAAAAGGAACGAAATTGGGTCATTTGTAGAGACGTGTATGGACCTAGAGACTGTCATACAGAGTGAAGTAAGTCAGAAAGAGAAAAACAAATATTGTATATTAATGCACATATGTGGAATCTAGAAAAATGGTACAGATGAACCATTTTTTCTGCAAGGCAGAAATAGAGACACAGACGTAGAGAACAAACGTATGGATACCAAGGGGGGGAAGCGGGGGGCGGGAGTGGTGGTGGTGGGATGAATTGGGAGATTGGGATTGACATATATACACTAATACGTATAAAATAGATAACTAATAAGAACCTGCTGTATAAAATTCAGAAAAAAATGTACTTGGTGAGGCAGCAATAGAGAGTATTTTAGGAACTTTCTCTGTCCTTCTTGTTCTGTTATTTCAGGTGACAATTCAGTTTTCTTGTAAAGCTATGGTTCAGCTGGAGGGGTGTGGCCAAAACCTTTCTTGTGGCTCTTTTGGTTGGCCTTTGCCTTGATGATGTCCAGCGGCTGATATCCAGCTGTTTTTCCAAAGGGCATGATTTAGGTCTTTAGGTGACACTGAGCTAAGATACAGCCTTACAAAAGTCTTGGCTGTCCTTTCCCTAGTGCCTGTCTTTGCGCAGAGAGTGAAGACTGGTACCCATGGGGCAAGTTTGACCCTCAGAAACAAATGTACTGCCCTTCCAGGAGGAAGCATAGGAGCATTTTGCATCAATCCTCTTTCCAACTTTTTGATGAAAATAATGAACAGTAGAGGGCTTTGCTCTTAAGGAGACACTTCCTTCCTAAGTACTGTCTCTTTGTGTCTTTACTGTCTCCGTTGTGTGTGTACAATGGAGAGAATAGCTCAGGAGACCCTTTGCCTAGCCTATTATGCTGTTATTCCATCTGTCTGTGGAAAACCAGAAAAAAAAAAAAAAACCAACAAAAAAAAACTGTGTTAGGTCTTGCCTTATGGCAAATTCTGATCCACAGTTGCTGTTTTCCCACACTTACTTAAGCTTCTTTGCACATCTACTGGCACAAAGGCCTGAGGGCTTCCTTCTGAATGTGAGATACTTTTATACATCCGGGCCCTCTGGCCTTGCCTCTGGCAGATGCAAACAAACAAAAGGCTGCTTGGAGCTGACTTCCAACAGTAGAAACTGGTTCCTGGCCAGAACAAGAGAAGCCATATTAGAACTGCAAGTGTGTGCAGCTACTCATCTGGAGATTGGCAACATTTTGTAAATTTGGGGGTAATATATCTATTTTTATGTAATCTTTTGAAATGAATTAGCAATAAAGAAAGAGCCTCATTGGGGAAAATGACTAATTTTTATGAAAGCCTATTTAAAAATGTAATGTGATTTGAAAACTGATGAACAGTTCCAATAAATTTGGAGGAGGTATTGCATATTATCATGGTACTTACAGAATGCAAAAAAATATAGGTTAATGTATTACAAACAATGCTTTATTTTAAGTTACACCGAGTCTAATTTTGGCTTCCACTGATGTAGTGTTGTAATCATCTTACCTCATGTATCAATGACCAGATTGTGCCTGGAGAATAACTTCATGGACAATTGAAATTTTAGGAAAAATGGAATATGCATATGGCTCTGGGTTATCCATGACTTCTATTTCTTTTGGCTATCCACCTTCCACCCAGACATAGGATGGGCAGTCAGCTTCTATTTTGAAGCTTGATAAAGAATAGAAGAAAATTGAAATCAGTGGTTATATTTGAAACTTTTGGGAAATTGAGTTTGAAAAATTTATCTGTTTTTAGAATAAATAAGAAACCAAATCATGTAAGAATGTTCCCCTCCCCCATGGCTAATAGTTGTGAAATGTATCTCTTTCTACAACTCCACATTTTTAAGATACTAACCCTTTATTAAGGGGAATGAGAAAACTGAGAATTTCATTATACAAAGTGCATTAACTGAACATTTTGAATAGAGGAAATCAGTAGATGTGGTTGAGAATTTCTAGAGTTTGAAGAGAAATAGGATAGAGTAGAATGGTATAATTAGGTAAATCTTTTTCTCTATTCACGCCTGTATTCTTTCAGTTCACATAGCTTCTCTCAAAGTTAGAGGCATTTCCATTAAGAAGATCGGATTTTCCATCCGAAAGATGAGAAAGCAAGGGGGAGTAAGCTTTCCATCCTGGCCTGTCTTCACTGTGGCTGGTCTACAGATGGCCACCTTTGAGTTTAGCTCCATCTCCAGTCCATTTAGCTGTGGCCTGTGTGGTAGGGTCACTTGCCCTGCAGTGTGAAGCAACTTGTGTGCGATCAGTCGACAGTGGCTGCTTTTCTTACAACGGAGCTCTGTGTAAAGCAGGCCCCAGAAAATTAGTGGAGTCCACTGTGGCTTGTCTCTTACAGCTTTATCTCCAGCTCCTGTTGGCTGACTTTCCAACCCGTTCTGCAATTGGCTGTGATTTTTCTAGTGCTGCTGCTTTTCCTTATTTTTCTTTCCTCCAAATTAATTTATGTGCCCAGAATTTTTAGAAGATTTTCCTTAGGGCACTTTTGATCCATAATTTCAATTTAATTCCATTTGGAATAAAGCTAGATGAACTATTGAAAATTCTGGTACAGTCTTGCTTTCCTTTGATATTTCAATCTAGTGAAAGGTGGGTGACTGGATAATAGATATCTGTTAAGATTTCCTTGGCAATATTGACATGTTAGTGTGTTTGATTGCACTACTTAACTTCCCATTCCTCCTGCCCAAGGATGCAGGTCACTTGATTGCAGCTGATTCTTCTTGGCATCTGCCACTCTGTGGAGTTTCTGGGAAGCTGGGAGCAGACCATGCCCAGGGTTATCATGTATTGTAAGGGGACTGACAGCTGTGAAGCCAGCATATGGTTTCAGAGACTGGTATCTACCATTTACATCGTGGGTCGCTAGCTACTGGCCAACTAACTGGTTCAGGAATATCCAGTCACCTTTCAAGAAATTTAGCCTAGGTTTCCCAAAGTATATGCTATGAAAAAGGGCTTTCAAGTAAGTTGACAAACTACTGCATAAGATACTATCCTGTTAGAGATTTATAATGAATGTTAACATAATAACTACTCTGAGAAGTCCTTCAGTAAAGAAGCCTGTCTGTCTGTATTTAATTCAGTATTTCTGAAATTTATTTGACCCCAGAACCCTACAGGTAACCCTTATTTCCTAACATCTTCTGGAATTTGTATTCAAAAGTAATACATTAAAAAAATGCTGAGTTAGCTATTTCTTTTCATGATAAAATACATTTTGCAGGGAATTCTCTGGCGGTCCAGTGGTTAGGACTCAGTGCTTTCACTGTGGGAGCCCGGGTTCAATCCCTGTCAGGGAACTGAGATCCCGCAAACTGCGTGGCATGGCCAAAAAAACCCAAACAAACAAAAAGACAAAATGACAACAAATACATTTTGCAAAGCAAATTTTCTCTCTGTTGTTATGATGAACCTCTTGTACTGGGTGCTAATTAGTCAGCAAAAAGAGTTCATAGTCGTGGAGGTAATGTAAGTTGTATGTTATTTCTGATTTAGGTTGTCTTAATAGAGATCTTGATACTGAATGCTTTGAATTTTTTCCAAACTTTATTCTGCCCGTTTTACGCAGAAGTAAGAATGTGACTATGGCGGTGAGTAAAGGTGGTGGTGGATAAGTGAAAAATGAGATGCTCTCACTCTTTCCTGATAAGCCAGGACTTTCAAATGGAAAATCACCCAGTTGAAACAGGAGGGAAGGGGGCAGGGCACAACCTTTGAAAGAATGACATAGCCTGAGGACATGACATAAACTGATTAGAACCAAATGGGTCCAAGATGGCAGGCAAGTCAACTTCCACTAGACCTTGAGCCTCAGTATATGCTCACTGTAACACATCAGCAAGCTAAATGACACACCCACAGGCGCCATGACAGTTCCAAGGCCGAGCATAAGGATCAAAAAGAGGGCAGTGGCCCAATTCCTGGAAATCCCCGCCCCTTCCCAAAATAGCTGGAATACTCCTCCCACTCATTAGCCTATGAAATTACCCACCCCTATGAAAACTGACAACCCCATACCCTGGTGCCTCTCTTGCCTTCCGAGATGGCCCACACTCTGTCTGTGGAGTGTGTTTCTCTCTAAATAAATCCACTTCTTACCTATCACTTTGTCTCTCACCGAATTCTTTCTGCCATGAGACATCAAGAACCTGAGCTTCATTAAGTCCTGAAACCAGGTGTGTGATCTCAGTCAGAAGACCGTGAGTTTTGGCCGGGTTTGAGTCCCGGCACGTGGGTTCAAGTTCCAATCTGAGGTGCACAGTTTCTCAGTTAGTAACAAAAGTGCCATTACCAGCAAAATGTGCTTCAAGATTCAGATTCCACAGTGTTTTATTGTGGCCCATCCAGTCCAGGGGTCTTCCTTGGCAAGAGTATGTCTTTTTTTAATTAAATTAAATTAATTAATAATTAATTAATTAATTTGGTTGCACTGGGTCTTAGTTGCAGCAGGTGGGCTCCTTAGTTGCAGCTCACCAGCTCCTTAGTTGTGGCATGCGAACTCTTAGTTGTGGCATGCGAACTCTTAGTTGTGGCATGCGTGAGGGATCTAGTTCCCTGACCAGGGATGAAACCTGGGCCCCCTGCATTAGGAGCATGGAGTCTTATCCACTGTGCCACCAGGGAAGTCCCAAGAGTATGTCCTTTTTGACAAGTTAGTTATATAATCTGAGTGACCATCCTAACCTCTTGTTATTCATGAATTTTTCTGAATTGGTTTATATTTTCAGTCTGTTTCTTAATGTGCTAGACTGAGCTCATGCCTTCAATGGATGAAAGTCAGGGCCATGTCTTCTGTCCCTCTTCCTCCCCCTCTTCAGAATCCCACTGCCCCCTGGGGCCTTCAGAACCTTTTTGACCTTGCCCTGCTTCTTCACAGTTTCACTGTTACCTATGCCTTGCTGCTGCTCTAGACAAATGTTAAGTGTATTGTCCATGGATATTCCCCTGCCTTATTATCTCTGTGTCTTCCTAAGCAAAAGTTATTGGGCTGGTCAATTCATTACACATTTATCGAGCACCTACTTTTTGTTCAGCATTGCGTTAGGAACTGAGGAAATTAAGAAGAGTAAGACATAATCCCTGCACTTTCAGAGCTAATAATCTAGGGGAGACAGGCAAATACATCATTTTAATATAATGTGATGTGTGATGATAGAGGTGGCACAGTGTACTAAGGGAAGTATAGGGAGGGTTGCCATACCTAGCCTAGTGTAGTCAGAGAAGGCTTCCTGGAGGAAGTAACCTGAACTGAGACTTGAAGGACAAGCAGGAAGTAACTAGATGAAGAGGGACATGGTATTGAGGGCAGGTTTTCCAGGCAGAGGAAAGAAGGACATAGGCATGGAGGTATAAACTATAGGTACTTTGGTACTGCTCAAGTATGAACTTTGAGGCCAAAGAAAGGCTGAAGATACATCTCTGTATCCTGTTCACACATAGACTCAACTCTGGCTGGATGACTTCCTGAAAGGTGTAGGAACAACTTATCTTTGTCAAGACCCAAGGGTGGCAAGGAGGAAAATGATCTTGTTGTTTAAAAAGATTACAATACAGAAAGTTGAGGGGATGTGGGTGAGAGTCTCCCTTCCCCTGGAATTTTCCTGGCTTTCGTCTATATTTGAATAAGGTATATTTCCTGGTGATGATTCGTCCTACTATTTATTAAGCTAAGGAACACCTGGAAGGCATTATCTTATATCCAAATACTGGACACAGATATCTTGATGGTAGAAAATGAGGATTGAGGTTAATATGTCATTTACATGGTTTAACCATTTATTCAGCAAACATCTTTTTTCATGGGCAGGCATTGTCTTTGGGGCTGTGTGTATGTTGATGAACAAATCAGGTGATTCTTATCCCATTTCCCCCTGGGAGTTTCTTATCCACGGGGGAAGGAAGAAATTATAAAGGTAATTATACTTGTGTTATGCACAGTAGGGGATTCTAACTAGGATGTGAGTAAGAGTGTGCTTAGCAATGTTATTCTCAAATATAGCGGTGGTCTGAGCACTCATACACACAAGAGAAGACATCAGCTGAGTGTTACCGTTCACACTGGAGTAAAAGCTAATAACTCTGAGGTCACACTCATTAATGTTGGGATTTCCTAGTAAAATGTGGCATATAAAAGACTATCGCAGAGCAAAATCAATCTTAGAAATGATCATTTTATGAGTCAAAGCAAGTTGCTAATACGAAAACCAGACATAAGTCTTTTTACCAAAGCCCAGGAATATTTTAACCAAGGGCTCCATCTGTCAGAAGGGGAACTGCAGTGTGGCATCTAGGAGGTTAGGTAATGTCGCCAGAAGCTCACTGTGACAAATGACTGACCCCTAGGGCCACCAACCCTGGCTGCCTGGTGCTCTGCTTGACCCCTGCCGAGTGGCTCCTATTCTCTCACTTCCGACCGGACCACTCCTCTAGCCCGAGGCAGGTATTTTCATTATGATCTATAATAACGTCGAATGGACTTTATAATTGAATGAGGATCATACACTGGAGACTTTTGATGGGCTCAGCTCATCAGGATTTGAAGAGGGCTGTACGAGGGAGAGTGGATGGTGGGGGACGGGTCTGAGATGGCAGCCGTGGACCGCACTTGCTTGCTTCTTGCTCTGCTTCTGCGGCCATTGGCTGAAGCAAATCAGAAGCAAGGGGTCTTATCAGTTTTACTGCAGCATGGATTATCAACAAAAATTTGTGTGCTTAGTGACAATGATGAATGAAAGCAGGAAAAAATTCCTGGTTGGAAAGAGCAGCTTGCTGTGTGCACTATGTATAGAAGTCAACTCTCCTTGGAACTCAGGATTCTCCCTCCTGGTCTGTCATGGACACCACGATCTGTCTGGAAGGAAGCAGTGTCTGCCTGGGTAGGGAGTACTGGTGTGAACAGGAAAAGGGTGAACCTACATGTCCTCGCCTTCTTCCCCTAAGCTAATTATTGCTTACGTTTTCTGTTGATCGAATACTTACCCTATTCACCAATGAATGATGAGATACTTTCCAATGAGGCTGTTACATACAATATTGTGAGCAATGAATAAGGTTTAATGAATTGCATAGTTGAAGGGGAGGGGAGAGAGAAGGGTTGAGCAAACGGGTGTGCATTGGGTGAGGTGAAAGAATTTGTCATTGTTCGGTCAACATAATTGTCTTCTCTAATGGACAGAGGCTGTGCAGGAATCATCCCAAATGGAGGAAGAAACTGAGGGAACTCCCTGGTGGTCCAGTGGTTAGGGCTTTACACTTTCACTGACGAGGGCGCAGGTTCAATCCCTCGTTGTGGAACTAAGATCCCGCAAGCCGTGTAGCGCGGCCAAAAAAAAAAAATTGTATCTGATATAAGATGTGGGTTGTAACTTGCATTTCATATGTGTCTATCTGGATTACTGGGAATTAACAACATCATACTTGATTCATTCAGTGCCCTCAATACATGTTTGTTAAATTACTTGAGTGCCAGCAGAGAACTAATTTCTTGGCTACAGCCTAGTTTGAATATCAGACACGTGCAACAGTTAGGAAACCACTGCATGGGAGATGGGCTGAGGCAAGGTATGGAGATGGAATTAGGAAGTATGTGGTGACTACACGAGGAAGCAGAGGATTCCTTGGGAAGCAGTGCCTGCCAGGAAATGGCAAGTGTGAACTCTAGGACAGTTGGGAGAAGGCTTCAATAGTAGACAGCTCCTTCAGGAAATAAGGAGCTCCTGCAAGCCCTTGGTCAAGGAGTGACACAGTAGAGTAGAGCATAGAGTTTGAGGCCTTCGAGGGCAGAACAGCATTGACAAGATGGGGACAAGATGGAGACTCCATCTCCAGAGCTGAGATGGTGGGGTCAGAACGGGAGCATGGCTACAAATGTGAGATAGGTTTCAGATGAAGTATTGGAAAAACGTGGTGAAGCATTAGATGTGGGGAGGACGGGAAAAATGTGAGTCAGAAATAACCACCAGTTAGAAATCATGGAGTTACAATTATAGGGTTCCAAAGAATTAAAAAACCCTTCAGTGAGGGCCTGTGTAGGAATTGCTAAGGGGGTTTCTCTGCAATTAATGGCCGTTCAGATTATTATAAGAGAATGGAGAAGAGTGACCTGTGACAGCGTTTTTATGTAGGAGTCTTTCTTTGGGTCTGTAATGGAGGCAAGAAGTGCTCTCCTTTAACTTAAAAGAGCACACACAGAATGATTCCTACTTATACTGGGGCTTTTTCTTCAAAATTTAAAAATGTTTACTTAGGAGATATAGAATTGTAGAAACAAACTTTGAAGATTTCTCAGAGTGGTGCTAGGAAATGACAAGTGAAAAAGTTCAGTGTTTAACCAGTTAGCATATTTAGTATTCATATGAATGGTTTTCCTTTGGAAATCCCTGGTTGTGCTTCCCTGGCAGCAGGACTGTTGAAGTCAGCGCTTGTCATTCGAAAACTGTGCGAAGTAGAGAAAGGACTTGAGGACACGGGGAGGGGGAAGGGGAAGCTGGGACGAAGTGAGAGAGTGGCATGTACATATATACACTACCAGATGTAAAATAGATAGCTAGTGGGAAGCAGCTGCATCGCACAGGGAGATCAGCTCTGTGCTTTGTGACCCCCTAGAGGGGTGAGATAGGGAGGGTGGGAGGGAGACGCAAGAGGGAGGGGATATGGGGATATATGTATACATATAGCTGATTCATTTTGTTATAAAGCAGAAACTAACACACCATTGTAAAGCAATTATACTCCAATAAAGATGTTAAAAAGTAAAATAAAAAAGATAAAAAAATAAAATGCAAAAAAAAAAAAAAAAAAGAAAACTGTGTGAAGGATCCATAGGAACCTGTTTAGGATCAGTTCCTAAGATCTGGGTCAGTCTAGGTCACCTGCTCTTCTCACAAGATATTTGAGCTTTTTCTTGTGGTTTATATGATTTGTCACGTTATTAATTTATTATTGGGTAACTGGGAAGTAATTCCATCAGGTATACATTCTATTAATTCTGTAATGCCCTGTAAACCATATCGTGCTTTCACTGTCATTCATCTGAGGGAGCAGACAGAGTGTCGGTGTGGCTACACAAATAATTACAACACACACTGTGTGCCTTTTAGTCTGGGTGTTCCAGAATAAACGGAAGAGCAGGTGGTGATTTTCTTATACAAAATTTAGTAGCCAATTTTGGTACCTATTCTTACCAAAATGTCTCCAATCATGGAACTCTTCTGATTCTCATTGCAATGTAAATTCATATATTGTAATATTTGTTTTGAAAATTTATATACTGGCTCACCATATGAACATGTTCTCATTGCCTACTCAGGCCTTTGAGCAATTTTCAGTCTTTTGTTAGCAAATAAAGGCCCTCAGACCCTCCTATTTTGAGCCCCAAGTTTACCAGCTGCTATCCACTACTGGGCCTCATTAGAGGCCTGCTGCTCTGCTGAGAACCACACCACATGCTACACCCTCTCTTGTCTACATATTAGCCTGTTGCTGCTCCTTAAATTACCTGGTACAAAAGCTTGCTCTATTTCTCCACAGAGAGCTACCACTCCTATCCAGTTTGAAGAGGTTCTATATCATGATCTCTCAAACTAATTAAGGTTGTGGGCAGGCCACAGGTTGCTAGAGAGGAACTTTCCTGAAGCCTGATAGCTATGAGGCTTTTTTTTTTTTTTCTTTTGGGCAAAAGATTATTGCTACTGTAGCTTATGTTCAAAAGTCTCTTTTGAAAATAAAAAAAATGCTTTCTTGTTTTTAATCTAGGTAATATAATTAGTTTTACATTTCAAAAGTTATTTCCTAAGGGAAGTAGACTGTATTAATTAAGAACATAGAAAATAAGAGATTTAAATTTTGTTCAGGTGATGGAGCTAGTAAATATACTGGAAATGTATTTCCATGAAGATTTATTGGAAATCATAGGTTGCATCTGGTATTTATGTTAATTGGGCAATATTTATTTTTTAAAATGAAGAACATTACATCTTTCTAACTTTTAAGAGGGCTTGTTTGTAATTCAGTGGTTTAAGAAAGGGATTAAATAGTGTCAATTTCCTTATGTCAAATAACCAAAAGAAAATTTCAAAAAAATTTCAGGATTTCTGGGAAGAGAATTTTGATATTTTGGTTACAAATTCAGAGAGAATAGCGAAATTACAGGTGTTCTAGAGTTCCAGCAAAATGAATTGACGAAAATGTGTCAGCATGGAAGATAAATTGCTGAGTGATTCTTTATTAAAAAATTATAGTTTACCAAAAGGACTACTTTAAGTGGTAAACTCCTCTCATACGTTCATAAATAATGCAATTGACAGAAATTCTACTCACACATTGATTGCGTTAGGTAGGAAGGTTTGAATTAGGAAGGCCTGGTGTATCAACCTCCTGTACCTATTGACATGTCTTTCAAAATAGTATTTGTTTTTTGGCCATGTGGCATGTAGGACCTTAGTTCCCAGACCAGGGATCGAACCTGTTCCCCCTGCAGTGGAAGTGCAGAGTCTTAACCACTGGACTGCCAGGGAAATCCCTCAAAGTAGTATTTTTGACCTCATTTTGTTGATCATGAGTTCTGCTTATTCATTCTTTACTTCCTCCTTTTGTTTCTTCCGTCTGTCCTTTGTCTTTCCATATTTCTGGAGAATCATATTTCTTGCTGAAATATAGCTCTTATATTTCCTCACCTGCTAATTTTTTAGGGGAATTTCATTATTGACCTATTTCATCTCTCTTTTCTCCCTTATTTCATCTCTTCTCTAGTAATACCTTCCTGGTCAGCCAGGCTGGTCTTTCTGGACACTCTCTTAGCCACTATAAGGGAATGAGAATACCCCTGGCTACCCAACTGTGAGTGTTCCAGGTAACTTTCTGAATGAAATATGTGTACTTAAGTTGTGAGTACGTACAGTAGGGATACAGTATTTGACTATGAACACTAAATGAGGATACAAGCACCAGGCATTATGTCATTACAAGGGGGAAATGTCTGGTTACTCAGCCTATATAACTCACTTATGGTATAAAGAATTCCTGAATCTAATTAATTTACATGTGTAAATGAGCAGATGATTGTGTCTGCCTAGCACTGTCCTTAGAACTTCAGAGAGATAGTAAATGCTTTGGATGAGCAGGAGAGTAAAGAATATTTAGGTTAATCAAATCACATCACGCAAGCTTTTTCTATAGCTGCAAATAAACACTTTTTAAAGTAACTTGTGGGCAGGCACAGGGATGGTGGCAGCTTCACCTGTGACTTCAGTGCATACAGCACTTTAACAAGCATTTGTTGATCAGAAATGAACTCTAAGGGGCGTGTTTATGGAATCTGATGTGTCTTGTGGCATGGATGGGTAGACAAGGAGAAGCGATGGGGCATCCTCCCCTTGGAAGATGATTAATTAAACAGGTATTTATTAAGTACTTACTATGTGGCAGGCATTGTGTTAGGTGCCAGAGGGACAACAGCAAAAAGACAGACATGGTCCCTGTCCTCACGAAGCTCCCGGACTGGCTGAGGAGAGAGACAAATAACAGAAGATTGCTCTGTGTGTTAATTGGAGCTGTAATGGCAGAGAGCAGAGTGTGCTGAGAGCACAGATTGGTCCTGCAGGTAGTAGAAATCATCCAAGCGTAGACTCGACTAGAGAAACAAGCCTCGGGTTTCTGGCCTTCACTCTCCTACTGGGGGATTTGGGGTCTGGAAACATCAACATTCATCTGCAAATCTCCTAGAAACAACCACTGTGGTAGTTATTTCAGGCAGCCACATAGGGACTTCTCTGCTCTTTTTAGCTTACCAAGCCCTAGGGCAATTTTATCTGTTTGGTGTGTGAGTGTGTGTGGGGGGTGTGTGTGTGTGTATATATATATGACACATGTATTTTGCTCTGCCACTTGAAAGTAAGTCATAGACATCGTTTGACTTCAGTATGCATCTCCTAAGATTTATTATTAAGGTTTATTTTCTACATAAATCGTAATAACATCATCTCTAAAAAAATTAACAGCAACTTGATGAAATTATCTAGCATTCAGTCCATGTTAAACTTCCCCTAGTTATTCAAGAATGCCTTTTATGGCTAATCTTTGTCCCCAGCCCTGAACAAATATCCAATTAAAGTTTATGCATTACGATGAAAAGTGTTCTATCTTTCTAGTACCTTTCTGCCCAGCAAGTAATCAATATCTTATTTTTTTTACCTGTCAGATCTATGTTTTTTCCTTTTGCTATATATGTTATATATCTAAAATAATATATAATACTGTTTTGTGTTTAAAATTTTACTTAAGTGGTATTATAGTTTATGTATCGTTCAACAGTTTTTCTTAACTCAGTGTGTTTTCAAGATCTATCCATGTTAACACACAGACATCTAATTCATTCATTTTTAACTTCTATAAAATATCATAATTTATTTATCAATTTCTCTATTGAAAGACATTTAGTTGTTTTCATTAGCAAAATTATTTTACCTTTTAGCATTAAATAGAGTGTCAATTATAAAATTAGAAAGGCATTTTTGTAGGTCAGTTAACTTCTCAGTAAATCTCTCCCTTTGCTCAAGCCCTTCTGAGCCTTCTTCTGCTGTGAACTTGTTTCGAGTTTTAGAACCCGATTCCTTGGCAGCCCTGGCCTCAGATGGCAGCACAGCCTTCTTTGCCTCCCAGGGACCTCTGCAACCACATTTCTGCTGATGCTGTAGACCAGAAGTTCTCAAGTCTGGCAGCACATTAGAATTGTCTAAGGAGGTTTAGAGTAGACTGATGCCTACGTCCTACCCCCAGAGGTCCTGATTTATTTGATCTGGGGTGGGGCCTGTGCAGCCACAGTTCAGAACCATGGTTGATCATTATGGGAGTCACACAGGGTCTTACCGCAAGAAATTGGACAGCTGGGCTGTATCTTAGTTCTGGTGCGTTACATTACACTGATGTTGTTGACACCTAGAACCAAAGAACGCTGCAGAAGATAAATGGCTACATTTCCCTCACCCACTAAGCTTTTGGTTCTATTCCACAATTATTGAAACTCTTCCATTGGAATGTGGCAGACGGAAGAACTAAATGTCTGGTTTAATTTAATACATTTAAAAAAAAATATTTATTTATTTGGCTGCGCTGGGTCTTAGTTGCAGCACGCGGGATTTTTTTTTTTTAACTTTTTTTGGGTTTATTTATTTATTTAATTTATTTAATTATTTAATAAAGGCTGTGTTGGGTCTTCGTTTCTGTGCGAGGGCTTTCTCTAGTTGCGGCAAGTGGGGGCCACTCCTCATCGCGGTGCGCGGGCCTCTCATTATCGCGGCCTCTCCTGTTGCGGAGCACAGGCTCCAGACGCGCAGGCTCAGTAGTTGTGGCTCACGGGCCTAGTTGCTCCGCGGCATGTGGGATCTTCCCAGACCAGGGCTCGAACCCATGTCCCCTGCATTGGCAGGCAGATTCTCAACCACTGCGCCACCGGGGAAGCCCCTAATTTAATACATTTTAATCTAATGATTTATCTCAGGGTTCTAGGATTAAGGGAACGTTTGTCCCTTCTGAGATATTGATATGTTCCTGTTATTAGATAATGAGAGAGATATCATAGTTAATTATTATTCCCTTTTTGTCTTGGCTCTCAGGAGATTTTCTAGAAGGGAAAACATTTATTGAACCATACAGTGTGGCCGGCGCTTTATCTACATATCTCATTTAATCCTTTAAGTAACCTTTTGATGGTATTATTCCATTTTACATATAAGAACATGGGGGTTCAGGGAAGTTAAGTAATTTGCCCAAATCTATAGAGATAGCAAGTAGAAGAGTCTGGGTTAGAAACCAAATTTGCCTGATTCCAAAGTGCAGGTCCTTTCCATGCTTCCACTGTACCCAGGAGGAAGGTATGTAATGGTTTCCCATGGTGTCCTTTGCTCTGGCTGATCAGTGCCCCAATCAAAGCCCAGATTCCTGATTTCCAAGAGTCTGTGCTCCAATCTGGACAGCATGGGGAGAAAGGTCTCGAGAGCAGAGTGTAGTTGGGGAAGTTGGGGACAAGGACACCTGCTGCTACACCTCGGTGGAGGGTCCCCCGGCTCATCACCCCAGTTCCTCTCCTGCACGACCCTTTCTTTGCTCCCTCCAGCAGAACTCTTGGGGTGTGTGTGGCTCTCTCCAATACTGCAGGCTTCAGGTCTCTTCCTTTTCCCTATGGCTTTGTCCGTGAGGCCCTCTGCTCTAGGCTTTTTTCCAGTGCATATTGCATATTTCCCTTGCATTTTAGCTTTTTCAAGATATTACTTGGTCGGATTGATTTAGACTAGGAGTTTGGGGGAACTTGGGAATACAAAACGATTGGGGGTTGTTGGCTGCAGGAATGCCAGTGGTCTTATAAAAGGGGAATATGTAACTTATTATGTCAGTCTGATGCATGAAGGACCAAGGACCCTTTTATAGCAGTAAGTGCTACGAAGGAGAAATCTAAGAATTAGCATATCTGAAAGCAGGGATTGAACAAGGTTGGGCAAGTCCTTACATGAAGGTACAAACTTGTGCAGAGTTGTTTTAGAAAAAACTCTTCTTACATTTCAGCTCGTGTGAGAAGGTAAAGCACGATGCAGGTAGGTCTGACAGGCTTCAGTGGTTGGTTTAGCTTAGCCAGCTTAGCCAATACGTTTGATTAGATAAGACCTTGGAGTAAAGTAAGTTCTTTTTTTTTTTTTTTAAATTTATTTATTTATGGCTGTGTTGGGTCTTCGTTTCTGTGCGAGGGCTCTCTCTAGTTGCGGCAAGCGGGGGCCACTCTTCATCACGGTGCGTGGGCCTCTCACTATCGCGGCCTCTCTTGTTGCGGAGCACAGGCTCCAGTCGCGCAGGCTCAGTAGTTGTGGCTCACGGGCCTAGTTGCTCCGCGGCATGTGGGATCCTCCCAGACCAGGGCTCGTACCCGTGTCCCCTGCATTGGCAGGCAGATTCTCAACCACTGCGCCACCAGGGAAGCCCAAGTAAGTTCTTATAAAGGATAGGGAAGTGGAGGGCTTAGGGGAGTGTGTCCCTGGAAATGTAACCTAATTTAAAGTGGCAAAACAATGCCACCTTAATTAAACCATCACAGTTTGTCTCTCATTGGCAGACTGATGGGAGAGAGAGGGTAAGAGAGGGCAGAGTGCTGTGATTTGTTTAGGTGCCTAGAAAATTTGGAATGGGACAAACCAAACCACCTGTGAACAGAATGCCCTGCTTGTTCTGGCCAAACCCTTGAACAAGATGTTGGCAGGGAATCCAGGTGGAGAGAACATGTATGGGGGCCATTCGGGGGATTGTGGGGTGCTGGAGGGTAAGCCCTATTGTTGCTCGTGGCAGGAAGTTTCCTGCGTCTCTCCCTGTTAATGCAGATGGTACACAGAGGGGTTTGTATTGACTGTTTGCAGCGTTGTTTGCAGGCAAAGATGTGTTTTCTCTGCATGCCTCCCTTCTCTGCATGGGATAAGGTGCTTCAAGCAAAGGCAGAAAGACATTGGTTATCCAAGCTCTGGCAGGTTCATTGGGTTTGGATGGGAAACTGCACACCATATTTTTGAGACTTTCCTTTTTAATCCTTCTCCATGGACTATTCTTATTTTCTTCTAGGCAGAATATCTTTTAGACCTGGTTTGATTTCTTGGAGGCCTGGAATCTTTACAGAGCTAATTGAAGTGAAGCATTCCACCACCCTTGACTTAATGCCTGACATTTTTTCAGGTCTGTGGAGGGAGGTTGACTTGTCAGACCAATTCCCAGAATGTTAGCTCATGATGTAGTATTGCTGCGTATGGCAGCTGTTATGGGCTGAATTGTGTCCCCCTCAAATCCGTATGTTGAAGCCCCAATCCCCGCCCCCCCTTCCTCATAATGTGTCTATATTTGGAGATAGGGCTTTAAAGACATGATTAAGTTAAAATGAGGTCATTAGGGTGAGCCTTCATCCAATCTGACTGGTGTCTTTATAAGAAGAGGACATGTACTCACTGCTATGTTTAAAATAGGTAACCAACAAGGACCTGCTGTATAGCACAGGGAACTTTGCTCAATACTCTGTAATAACCTAAATGGGAAAAGAATTTGAAAAAGAATAGATCCATGTATATGTATAACTGAGTCACTTTGCTGTACACCTGAAACTAACACATTGTCAATCAACTATGCTCCAATATAAAATAAAAATTAAAAAAAAAAGAAGAGGAAGTTGGGACACATGAAGAGATACCAGGGATGCACGCACAGAGAAAAGGCTGTGTGAGACCAGAGCAGGAAGGCACCATCTTCAAGCCAAGGAGAGAGGCTTCAGGAGAAACCAAACCAGCCGACACCTTGCTCTTGGACTTTTAGCCTCCAGAACTGTAATGGAATAGATTTCTGGTGTTTAAGCCGTCCGGTCTGTGGTTCTTTGTTACGGCAGCCCTAACAAACGAATGCTGTAGCTTATGTATTGATTTTTTACCCACCTTTGAAAATGAGTCATTTCCTTATAGGCTGCTGGTCGAATTCCACCTAACACCTTGTCTCGCCCAATCTTGTCTAATTTCTATTACCTTAGTGAACTAGGGCAGGTAAATTTTTTTTTTTTTTGGTTTACTAATATTTTGAATTAGGAAAGCATTTAAAAATATTTCACTGTAGATGACTCCAAGCATATACAAAAGTAGACAGACCATTATAACGGATCCCTATGCACTCACCACACAGCTGCAACAGCCTGCAAATCACAGCCAGTCGGCTCCATCCACCCCCGCGTCCTTCCTCCTCAGATCACCCGAGAGCACGTCCCAAACGTGATACCTCCTCATCTGCAGATATCTCAGTACGTATGTGCAGAAGACAAGAACGTAAAAAAAAAACAACCAAATATCATTATCAACAGCTAACATTTTAAAACGGTAATTTCTTAATATGATAAACATCTATCCAGTGTTTAAAATATATTTCAATTGTCTCATAAATGTAATAATTAAAAAAAAAAAACACTGTTTCTTTGAATCAGGATCCAAATGAGATCCATACGTTGCAATTAGTGGATATATCTCTCAAGTCATTTTTAATCTACAAGTTTCCTCCTCCATTGCTTTTTCTTCCTGTAATTTATTGTTTGAAGAAACTGCTTTGTCCTATAGACTTTCCCATGGTCTATATTTTGCTGGTTGTGTCTCTAAAGTGTTAAGTAGCTTGTTCTTCTTCCTCTGTATTTTTGGTAAATTTTGAAGTTATATCTAGAGGCTTGATCAGATTCCATTTCAATGTTTTTTCTTTGTGACAATACTATTTCATAGAGGTGTTCTTCCATTAGGATGCACGTGATGTTTGGTCCTCTCGCTTTGTAATATTAACAGCTGTGGATGATTAATGCCTAGGTCGTTAGTTCATTAGGGATTGCAAAGTGGTGATATTCTAATCCTATCAATCTTTTAAAAATTAATTAATTAGGGGAATTATAATTGGGTCTAATACTTTTATAAAGAGAAACTTCCCCTCCTCTACTATTTGGTACCCAGTGGTAAAGAAATTATTATAAGAAAGGCACTTGATTCTTTTCCAATCGGTTTTTACAGTGATACCCTAGAATCCTCTAAAGATGACTGATTTAAAGTATCATTAGGAATTTGTAATTCTAAATACATTTGATGTGTTTCAATCTATTGCAGTTATTCTTATTGATGTTCAAATTGTCCCACCTTTGGCCAGTGAGTCATTTCAAGTTGGATCCTGAGTTCTCTTGACATGGCCCTAGTAGTGTCTGATAGCTTCTCTTCTATCTGGTAGGACAAGAGATTCTAGACTTATCTTACATTTTTTCCCTGCTCTAGACCTGGAAGGAGTCCTGGATTTTTTGTGCTACTGGTTTGGTCATTGTTTTGGGGGCTCTAGGAGTGTTTAATATTTCTTCTCTGAGACATCAGTAACAGAAGCTTGTATTATGAGCCCAGGCATTATGAGAGTCATGTGGTCCATATTCTGAAGCTCTAAAAGCCCTGTTCCTGGGGTAGAGCCAGGGCTGATGCTGGCTGGATGTTCTATCTCTTTTGTCTGTTATTCCAGAGAAATCCCATCGAAAAAGAGTGACTCTAATTACCTGGGTGATCATGAACACAATTTGCCCTTACATTTAGTTTCTTTCATGTCTTTCAGAGCATTATTTGGTGATTTCATATGCTGCCTAATCTAGCACAAAATATGTGTGATCATTTGGGACTAGTTTTATCATCATAGTTTAAATAATTAGGTCTAATTTTTTCAACCATACCGTCATAGACATTTGGGATACAGTGGTTACCATATATATTTCCCATTCCAGAAGTTCACTATGTGGTGAGGAAACAAACATTAATGACAATCACAATGCAAAGTGGGACTAATTTATGTACACATGTATACAGAACTGTCAGATCACTAAGGAATAAACACTCAGCACTGCCTGGGATGGGGTCAGGGGAGGTTTGCCAAAGGAGTAGCATATGTGCTGTGTCTTAAAGGATGAATGAGAATTTTCCAGAAGGAAAATCAGGGAAAGACTATTATAGACACTTGTGGTAGATGCTGTTGTTGCTTATTCAGTAGCAATTCTTCTTCTTTCCCTCTTCCCATGAAAGGCTGGGAATACCAGGAATTTACTTTCTCATATTTCCTTGCAGCTGAGGGTGGCCATATGATTCAGTTCTGCTCAAATCTGCTGGACTGGGGTGAGGTGTGCTGCTGGAAAAGATAGAGAAATGCCAAAGGGAGGCTCCTTCTCTTCCCTCCTTTTTTGGAATGTGCCATGTGAGTTCATGATTTGGAGCAGAGGCAAACACCTTGTGGCCATGAGGCAGCAAACCTGGGGCTGGAGATGCCTGCTGAGGATGGCAGAAAGTGAGGAAGGAGTAAGCCACCTACTTACAGCCTATTTGTGAACAAATTAAATATGTTTCCTGTTAATCCACTATTGGCTAGGGATTTAGTTACTAGCAAACAGAGGTAGCTTATGTGATTCAGTGTGGAAACTATATTGTTGGTTACTGAATTTGCCAAATAAGTTGTGTGACTGTGGGGCATACAAATAGAGACTAAATGTGGGTTAAAATATACAGGGGCTTCATCTCAGGCTTTCTTCTTGAAGAGTAGTTCTCTTCTATACTAAGTGAAGTAATTTCATGTCAGATTTTCAGATATCTCAGTCCTCTACTGTAGAACATTTCATTTCCTGAAGCTGAAAACTTCCAACATGTCAAGATATTTCTGGGACAAACAGTTTTTGGAGTTTCTCAAGTAGAAAGGGATGGGAATGTTGTCATTCTATATTGTATCACTTTGAAGGGTGAAAAACTCTAAGGTTTAGAACTGACTTGGGATTTTCAATGAATATTGCCAGCCCTTTGCAACTATTTCCCAGAAAAAAAAATCTTTTCTTTTGCTTTAGCTATAGTGATATTGAAGTACTAATGAGTAGTTTGTGTGGACTTGAATATTAGTCCTCAGCTTTGCCAGTAACTGAGGATGTGGGTAGTTTGCAAGTGTGAGTTAAAAATTTGAAAAACGAAACAAAACAAACAAAAAACCAAACAAACTGGTAAAGGAAAGGTATATATCAATAAATAAAAACAAACGTTGTTTATCTAATACATACTGAGCATTTAATATATGCAAGGCACTTTTCTAAGCTCTTTATAGGTGTTAAGACATGTAATCCTCACAGTATTATGAATTTTCACTAGCCCCATTTTATAGATGCAGAAACCGAGGCCCAGAGAGGTTGAGTAACATGCCCCAGTCACACAGTTGTCAGTGGAATAGCTGGAATTCAAACCCATGCAGTCTAACTCAAGAGACCATGTTCTCAACCTCCACATTCTTTTTTTTTTTTTGGCTGTGTTGGGTCTTCATTGCTGTGCGTAGGCTTTCTCTAGTTGAGGTGAGCGGGGGCTACTCTTCATTGCGGGGGCTTCTCGTTGTGGAGCATGGGCTCTAGGCGTGTGGGCTTCAGCAGCTGTGGCACGTGGGCTCAGCAGATGTGGCTTGCGGACTCTAGAGCGCAGGCTCAGTAGTTGTGGCGCATGGGCTTAGTTGCTCTGCGGCATGTGGGATCTTCCCAGACCAGGGCTCGAACCCGTGTCCCCTGCATTGGCAGGTGGATTCCCAACCACTGAGCCACCAGGGAAGCCCTTACATTCTTTTTCTAAAATTTATTTTATGGAAATATAGTTGAAATCAATGTTGTGTTAATTTCTGCTGTACAGCAAAGTGATTCAGTTTTATATATATATATATACATATTGTTTTCCATATTCTTTTCCATTATGGCTTATCACAGGATATTGAATATAGTTCCCTGTGCTATATTGTAGGGCCTTGTTGTTTATCCATTCTGTATATAATAATTTTCATCTGCTAATCCCAAACTCCCAACCGTCCCCCACCACTCCTCCCCCTTGGCAACCACAAGTCTGTTCTCTATGTCTGTGAGTCTGTTTCTGTTTCATAGATAAGTTTATTTGTGTCATATTTTAGATTCCACATATATGAGATATCATATGGTATTTGTCTTTCTCTTTCTGACTTACTTCACTTAGTATGTTAATCTCTGGGCCCATCCATGTTGTTGCAAATGGCATTATTTCATTCTTTTTAATGGCTGAGTAGTATTCCATTGTATATATGTACCATATCTTATTTATCCACTCATCTGTTGATGGACATTTAAGTTGTTTCCATATCTTGGCTATGGTAAATAGTGCTGCAGTGAGCATTGGGGTGCATGTATCTTTTTGAATTATAGTTTTGTCTGGATATATGTGCCAGGAGTAGAATTGCTTGATCATATGACAATTCTATTTTTAGTTTTTTGAGGAACCTCCATACTGTTTTCCATAGCGGCTGCACCAATTTACATTCCCACCATCACTGTAGGAGTCAACCTCTACATTCTTGTGCCTCCCAATATGGATATATGTTTAAGAGAAAAGGATATATATTTAAGAGAGCAGGAACAAAGAGAAACTCAGCATTTAAGATATAGTCTATGGTTTGGGTTTCCAAAGGGTGTGAGGGAGACCTGTTTTTCTTGAACTCCCCAAACCCTTTCATTTTGTTATGGCACTATTTTATTAATAACTGCCTTAACACTTGGACCCTCTTTCTTGAGCTGTACAGTGGCACAGCTGTGTAAGAAGAGCAATTAGAGTTTAACAAAGAGATGCTAATTGTTTACAGATACATCAGAAGAAAAGATTTTAGAAGTTATTGTCATAGTTGCTGAAGGCAGGATGAGAGTGGTAGCATATATTTGTAATACTTTTATCTGGTATCCCAAAGCAAAATGTACTATTAATTGCAATTGGCTGCAAATTCTCTGTATAATCTTGTTTTGCTACAAGTTCAGGCTTTTTTTTGTGTGTGTGTACGCAGAATGATCAACTTTTCAGAGCTCAGTGAGAGCAATAAAAATTTGGCCATCCTTAGGGAAGATGGGAAGATCTTATATCAGAATTGAATTTTGTATGTATGAGGGGTTTTGTTTATTTGTTTGTTAGCTAATGACTGGCATGAAATACATTATGTGGCAATTTAAAGATTGTCAGTCATTTCTTAAGCAAAATTAATGTTCTCTTCTACCTATATTTGTCAGAGATATTCTATATAGGATATACTGAAGAAGAACTTGGAGTATTTAATTATTAGCATGAGTGGTTATTCTGAGATTTTTTAAAGAAAGGGTAATGGTTCTTAGGATCACTTCAAGTATTCACAATACCTTTGTGTGTGTTAAAAAAGGTGTACCTGCTGAGCTCACAAATTATATAAAGGTTCCTATTTAGGAGGATAATTAGGAAAAAAGGTGCCACTTCCCATCAGTGATGACACAAGGCTTGCAACAGAGTAAGGACTAGATTTCAAAGCACTTCTGCATGGGCCGCATGCCTTTGTTGAAGAGGCAACTAACACAGCTGTATGTGATGGCCCTGGTAATCTTGCAGACAGACAGTTCAATAAAATTATGACAGGGCATGATTTTATTTACGCTGACACAGTTATATGATTTTACACTAAGATAAAATTATAGATACTACATATGTCTTCCAGAAAGTGGGCACCTTTTGTTACAGGCACACATTTATAAGACTTGTCAACTTAAAAAAATGCACAACGTGAGATTTGCGAGTTAAGTTTTATTTGGGGCAAAATGAGGACTGCAGCCCGGGAGACAGCATCCTAGATAGCTCTGAGAAACTGCTCCAGAGAGGCAGTGGGGAAGGTCAGTATATATGTGATTTTGATGAAGGGGGGAATACATGCAATCAAGCACATATTTTTTACAGAAGGTTTCTGCTAGTCTCGTGCAGGTTACTGCTAGTCACGAGGAACTGACGTCACCATGAAGGATTTTAGTGCTTTTCTAGATATGAGGAGGTGCAAGAATTGGGCTCATAAAATTGGCTCCTGAAAATATCTAACTATCTGAAGACCTGTTCTGCCAGTTTTTCCCAGAGCACAGAGTGCCTCATTTCTGCTCACCACCCTGAGCTCCTTTCAGGGAGTGTTGAAAGTCAGCAGCTGCAGCAGCACATGATTTAATCCTTGTAGAGGTAGATGGCACGAGCCAATGGAAAATGCCAATTCGTAGCTGACAGACTTAATTCTTTAAAGCACATTTAATAACAGTGTATAATTTCTCAGATTTGCCTTACGATTTGCCCTTTCATATACGATGCATGTTTTTAAGAAAAATGTGAGTAACCGAGTAGCTCTTGTACATAAGGTATTGTTCTAGGTGTGGAAATTTGGGGGCAGATGCAAATTAATGAACTTCTTATAATTATTTTCCTTAATTGTTCCCTATAGCTCAAGATGCCTTGGTATCCAAATGCATTTTATAAAATTGAAAAGTTTTTATCTTCTTCACAGCTCTTGAATAAGGACTGGGGTAAGCTTGGAATTATTTGGGATATCATGAATTATTGTTAGTGGAAAGAGAATATTGAAACTAAAATCTCAGTTTAGCAAAAGCTTTCTGCTAGACTTTTCTTGCTCCATGAAACTTCATTAGAGCAAGATTTTCCTACATCTAAGATTTCATATACACATAAACATGTACCTATGTATATATACTTATAAAATATGTATAACATATAAAACATATATATGTCTGTCATAATTGAGTGGTAAAATTCTTTATTTTTAAAATAAATTTGTTTATTTATTTATTTATTTATTTATGGCTGCACTGGGTCTTCGTTGCTGCACACGGGCTTTCTCTAGTTGTGGTGAGTGGTGGCTTCTCTTGTTGCGGAGCATGGGCTCTAGGCACGTGGGCTTCAGTAGTTGTGGCATGCAGGCTCCGTAGTTGTGGCTCGCGGGCTCTAGAGCTCAAGCTCAGTAGTTGTGGCACACAGGCTTAGTTGCTCTGCGGCATGTGGGATCTTCCTGGACCAGGGCTCGAACCCGTGTCCCCTGCATTGGTAGGCGGATTCTTAACCACTGCTCCACCAGGGAAGTCCCTAAAATTCTTTATATATTCTAGCACAAGCCCTTTACCAAAATGTGTTTTGTAAATATTTGCTGCCAATCTGTGCCTTGTTTTGCGTTGCATTCTTGCATTTACAGTCTAAGTATATGGTGTGTTACAAATAGAAGCTGAAGAACATTTGCATGATACTGGCATTCATTTTAAAAATGTTTTATTATGAAAATGTAAAAATATACATGAATTTAGAGAGAATACAGTAAAATTCACCCTTAGATATACAGTTTAATGAGTTTTAACAAATATAAAGTCATATAATGCATTTAAGATATGGAATAGTTCCATCATTCTCAAAAATTTCTTTGTGCCTTTTTTGTAGTCAATCCTCTCCCACTTCCCCCAGGCTCTGGTAACTGATTTCTCTCCTGTAATTTTGTTTTTTTCCAGAATGTTATAAAAATGGAATCAATCCCTTTTTGGTGCCGGAAACTTATTTTATTGAAGGGTAGTTGATTTATAATATTATATTGAGTCTGTATTGTGAGCCAGAAGCTGGGGATACAGTGGTAAGAAATAAGTGAATAAGGGAATATAATTTGGAGATAAAGTTGACAGGACTTGATGTTAGATTGGATGTAAAGGATGAGGGAAAGTGAGGCGCCAATAATGACATGAG
The DNA here is from genome assembly GCF_028564815.1 of Eubalaena glacialis. Lineage (NCBI taxonomy): Eukaryota > Metazoa > Chordata > Mammalia > Artiodactyla > Balaenidae > Eubalaena > Eubalaena glacialis. Next base: position 59,426,861 of record NC_083727.1, on the reverse strand, counting down.
AGAAGAGGAAGGAGGGGGAGTCAATAAATAGTGAGAAGGCCGTGGGCCAATGGATTGATCTGCATGTGGTAGGAGAGTTGTAGAGAAGGGCCCTATATCAGAGTGAGCTAGAAATGACTGGTTGTGGTCCAAGAGAATAATATTTGAATTGAGGTTTTTGGAGGTGGTGCAGTTTCTGGTAATGACAAGGTCTGGAGAACAGGTATGGGCATGTGTGGCTGAGAAGCCAGAGTGTTTATGGTTCACCCAAGTGGGTGTTGAAATCACCACTGATGATTTCAGAAGTGAGGTTAAGAGAGGAAGACTCTAAGCCAGGAGTGAACATGTTTTCTGAACGAGAGGATTGAATGGAAGGTCAATCGATAGGGGCAGAGCCGAATACTTTGGGTGTTAGAGAAGGAGTTTGCAGGGATTGGGGATGGATGACCTTGGAAGTGACATTTAGGAACGAGGAGAATCCTTCCCCATACCTGGTGCCGAGTTGTGTTCTCCTTAGAGAACAGCAACTGCATGCTTGGGAGGGCTGCGGGAGAGACAGTATCCTCAGAAGCAGGCAGGTTTCAATGAAGGCAAAGAGGCAAAGGGATAGACTTTGAGGAGTGGTTGGGAACCCAGTGAAATCTACGTTGTTGTGTGATAGATGAGTCTCTTGCTCTTGTGAAAGGTGGGAGCTCATAACACTTAAGTGTTACAAACATGTTCATTCCATGGATTAGAGCAGTGCCCTGTTTCTGACGTCTTGGGCTTGTGGGAGTCAGGCGAGAGGCAGAGAGCCAGTCCTGGACCCAGTTGTGTTTCTCCTGAAGCCACGACGCTTTGTGCAGGCCCTGCGGTATGCATTTCTGCACCGCTGGCGCGTGCCACCTGAGGTCAAAAAGGGCCTTCAACAGCACGGCGCTGATATGGGCTCCAGGTTCTACCGCGGCTGCAACAACCAGGTTGCTAATTAGGCCCAATTGTGAAGGTAGTTTTTGTGCTCTGGACACCTGTCCACTAGGAACTGGACTGAGACCACCAACTCATTTCCCACAGGTCACGGAACAGCTGTCAGATGGTATAATTTGGTCGAGTTCATTTGGAGCTGCTTGCAGAAGCTCTCTGAGGCATTATGCTCTACATAATGTGCATGATTAATGCTTGTTTATTTGGACAATCCTGTGTTGTAACTAAAGTGGTGGCCTATTTTTTGCCAGTTGTAATATACCATTCCATTCATGGGATGGAGTTCCATTGAGGGTATGAAGTAGAGTGATAATGTTCAATCTATTTACTAGGGAACCAACTCATTGCAGCCGTTCTGCAAGCTGCTTGCTCCATTCGAGTGATGATTCTGTGCTTAACTCTTCCGAGGAAGGGATCTGGGCTGATTTCCATTCTAAAGGGTACGTGGAAAACATATCTGAAAGCAATGGTCATTTCGACAGCAGGGATGTCTTACTCTAACTGCCTTCTGTAGGACAAAGAATGTAGCATGTTTTCTGTCCCTAGGGGAGAGATTTGCTGCCTGTCAACCTCGGACCTTATTGCCAGCCAAGCACACGTTGTTTGCAGCGTTAGAAACCTTTGCATTGTACACTCCAGAAGCTGTACCACACCACTGTCCTCTCCTTCCCCGATGCATACACACGAGCTTTTTTTTTCTTTTTTCAAACAAGAAAGGTCATTGAACCGGAAATCCTAATTCAGGTTTGGCCTCTGCCTCTAATCAGGTGTGACCTTGGGCAGGTCACCTAGGCCTTTTATTTTGCCTTCTGCACAGTGTTGGAGCTGGTTAGGTGGCCTCTTGGGTCCCTTTCAGCTGCACCATCCTGTGGCTCTGTGATTGTATTTAGTTAGTTGTATTTTAGTTAGTGATTGTATTTGGTTACATGGCAGCAAGTTTCTGGAGGTTGGTGCTGACTCAGTCTTTCCTTCTCACGTCTTATTCCATTAGACTGCTTCCTGGGTGCGAGGTCCTCAGGTGTACGCTAGTTCAGACGGGGGAAGGTATATTTATGTTATTTGCAGATATTTTGTTTATCCTGAATATTCTTTAGGCAAGAGTACGTGTTTGGCCTGTTTTGTCTTCACTTTTGAGCCTTTTCCTCCCAATGAGTAATATCTTTATCTTTTAACTTTCTGCTTTCTCTTCTTTCAGGAAAGTTGTGATATCAGTTAATTAGACCATAGTGAGAATTTGAGTTAGTGTGTTTCTTCTGGGGATATATATCTATGTGTATAAGTTTTATACACACAAGCGTTTGTAATCTGTTGAATGCTGATCATATGCCTAATCGCTATTAGCCACTTCCATTCGCTTAATGGGTATAACAATCTTGGGAACGAGATCTCATTTTATAAATGTAGAATCTGAAGCTTAGACAGTTTAATCAGAACCCAATTCTGACTGACCGCACATGACTTTAATGGTGGACAGAAAGACTTTGGTATTGTTAAGGGGCTTTCAGACAGCACACAGTGGCGAGGTCTCTGGAACCCCTGACATTAACCCTATAAGCCACTGTCTCTTGAATACTTTTGACTTATGAATCCCTTTCACAGTCACTTATCATCTGGCAAATCCCTTTAAGAACTTCAGGTTTTTTTTGTTATTATTACATGGATATTCTACAGAAAGGATTTTAAGTGAAAGTGTGTTAATTTTGAAGAGTATATTATTTAAGATTAGATTATAAAGTTCATTTATAACTTAATCCTAATGACTATGTTATGTAAAGGAAAAATTTGACATCTTTCTTCTTTATATGTGGTACCTGTGTATAAATTTACTTTAATCATGTGACAAAAGGATGATTTATTGACAAATAAGTGACATACTACTTTTGGCTTAAGGTATTGAATATGTATTTACTTCTATATGAAAATCTAACTTTATCTTAAAGCATCAGAATAGTTAAAACTGGGCATATATCTGGAGAAAACCATAATTCCGAAAGATACACGCACCCCAATGTTCACTGCAGCACTATTTACAATAGTTAGGACATGGAAGCAACCTAAATGTCCATTGACAAGAGGAATGGATAAAGAAGATGTGGTACATATATACAATGGAATATTACTCAGCCATTAAAAAGAATAAAATAACGCCATTTGCAGCAACATGGATGGACCTAGAGATTATCATACTAAGTGAAGTAAGTCAGAGAAAGACAAATATCATATGATATCACTTATGTGGAATCTAAAAAAAATGATACAAATGAACTTATTTGCAAAACAGAAACAGACTCACAGACTTAGAGAACAAACTATGGTTACCAAAGGGGAGAGGTGTGGGGGAGAATAAATTAGGAGTTTGGGATTACCATATACACACTACTATATATAAAATAGATAATCAACAAGGATCTACCATGTAGCACAGGGAACTCTGCTCAATGTTCTGTAATAACCTAAATGGGAAAAGAATTTGAAAAAAATAGATACATGTATATGTATAACTGAATCACTTTGCTGTACACCTGAAAGTAACACAACATTGTTAATCAACTACGCTCCAATGTGTTGGGCTGGCCAAAAGGTTCGTTCAGTTTTTTCCATAAGATGGCTCTAGTAGCCCTTAGTTGTCTTTAACTTCATTTGAAACAATTTTTGTAGATTATATTGTGACAGCTGTCATATCAGCATGCATTTAAAAAAACTTAACAAAATTGGTGAATTTTTGTGTAGCCATTTTAATATTGAAGATGGAAAAAACAGCAACATTTTCAGCCTATTATGCTATATTATTTCAAGAAAGGTAAAAACGCAACTGAAATGCAAAAAAAGATTTGTGCAGTATATGAAGAAGGTGCTGTGACTGATCTAACGTGTCAAAAGTGGTTTGCAAAGTTTCATGCTAGAGATTTCTCGCTGGATGTTGCTCCACGGTCAGGTAGACCAGTTGAAGTTGATAGCGATCAAATCGAGACATTGAGAACAATCAATGTTATACCACACGGGAGATAGCTGTCATACTCAAAATATCCAAATCAAGCGTTGAAAAATTATTTGCACCAACTTGGTTTTGTTCATTGCTTTGACATTTGGGTTCCTTCTTGACCGTATTTCCACACGTAATTCTCTACTTAAATGTAACAAAAATGTTCCATTTTTAAAACAAATTGTGACGGGCAATGAAAAGTGGGCTGTACAGTGATGTGGAATGGAAGAAATCGTGGGGCAAGCAAAATGAACCACCACCAACCACACCAAAGGCCAGGTTTCATCCAAAGAAGGTGATGTTGTGTATGTGGTGGGATTGGAAGGGAGTCCTCTATTATGAGCTCCTTCCAGAAAACCAAACGATTAATTCCAACAAGTACTGCTCCCAATTAGACCAACTGAAAGCAGCACTTGACGAAAAGCGTCCAGAATTAGTCAACCGAAAATGCATAATCTTTCATCAGGATAATGCAAGACCACACGTTGCCTTTGATGACCAGGCAAAAACTGTTAAAACTTGGCTGGGAAGTTCTGATTCATCCGTCATATTCACCAGACATTGCACCTTCGGATTTCCATTTATTTCGGTCTTTACAAAATTCTCTTAATGGAAAAAATTTCAATTCCCTGGAAGACTGTAAAAGGCACCTGGAACAGTTCTTTGCTCAAAAAGATAAAAAGTTTTGGGAAGATGGAATTATGAAGTTGCCTGAAAAATGGCAGAAGGTAGTGGAACAAAATGGTGACTACATTGTTCAATAAAGTTCTTGGTGAAAATGAAAAATGTGTCTTATTTTTACTTTAAAACCGAAGGAACTTTTTGGCCAACCCAATAAAATAAAAACTAAAAAAAAAAACTTTTAGTGGATACCCTAGAGCAGCAGCCTGCAAACAACAGCCTATCACTTTTTTGTACAGCCTGTGAGTAAGAAGAAGAATATCTGATGACATGAAATTTATTGAAATTCAAATTTTATTATTTATAAATAAAGTTTTATTGGAACACACACACAAAATAGATAATCAACAAGGACCTACTGTACAGCCCAGAGAACTCTACTCAATATTCTGTAATAACCTACATGGGAAAAGAATCTGATAAAGAATGGATATATGTATATGTGTAACTGAATCACTTAGTTGTACACCAGAAACTAAGACAACATTGTAAATCAACTATACTCCAATGTAAAATAAAAATTAAATAAAAAAACAAAATAGATAAAACTCCTTTTATGACTGTTAAAATTCTTGTATTTTGGACTTAAAACCATTTAACCTGTTTTTAATAATTTGAATTTTATTTCTGAGAGAGAAAATAAGAGAGAATGCTTTAGCCTGCTTTCTCTAAGTTTTCCAATTCAAAGAGCACATTTATGGTGTGACTAGCCTTTATTTCCTACAGATGCGAAGACAAATTGATAGTTACTATGTTTTATCCCTTTGACATTAAAAAAAATATTTTACAGACATCTTGATGTGCTTTTTGAGAATTATGAACAGACGGTTGCAACTTATTTATTGGGTAAAAATCATCTTTGTACAATTTCGCTTTCGTTTTTATGCTCCTTATATCAACTTATTGTATTCAATGGCAGTATCCTTTATACTTGTTATTAATGACTGGTTTTTATTTATAAATTAAATAATATGTGACTAAGATTGAAAGTATCTAAAACTGAGTAATAGTCAAAACCTCAAGGTAGCAGTTGGTGTTTAGCTACATGATAAATGGCTAACTAGGACTTTAGCAACAGTATTCACTATCCATCTTGCTCATTTGATGCATACTCACAGGCTCTCAAATCATTCTGTTTTATTGGGGAAACGATTTAGATTAATACTTTATGTATTGATATTCTTGCAAAATAGAAACAGAACTGATGCCATTATTGTCTTTAAACTCTAGGGGTTTGAAAAATATCGGCTGGGAAGCGCCACTGTAGTCGGCCTGTATTTTACTCAGGTGTAAGATAAGCCTGCTGTGCAGGTGGATGGGAGATGAAGATCTGGATACAAGCGTGGAGATTTCCCCACCTCCCAGTTTCATTTTTCTCTTCCTCTTTCTTAATCGGCTTACATCTCCCAGGGCGGTCAGGAAGAGACTAGTGAGGCAGGGCCAGTTGTAGTCAAAGCCTCTTTTCCTTTCCTGCAGCGCAGGGAGCCCAGGTTGCACTCTGCTGCCCCAGTGCCCACTGGCCTGGCTTCTCAGGCAGCCCTTTCTTCTGTACATCCTCTCCCAAAGTCCTCTTTCTGCTTTCCTAAATGAGAAGCAATCAGTCAGGTAAACTGATCCTAAAGAAGGTACTTATAGCCTCAACACATGCTATCTGAGGACAATATTTTAATCCAGAGAAATCTCTCCCAAGGTAAGAAGTGCATGTCTGTGGCCAGTACTGTCCCCAGACCATAAGGAGAGGATTCTGTACTCTGGACCCGTGCTTGAGATAGCACTGCTCTGGTCCTCCTCTGGCCTTGTCCCTCCCCGCCAGGATGAGGAGTTTTGCGGGGGCCAAGGAGATGCTCATCCAGACCCTGGTTCTCTCAGGAATTCCCTTTTTAAATAGCTGGGGCCTACTTTTAGGGTATGTACAAGCCTTTACTTTGGTTCATTCTACCAAGGGTGGGTCCCTGCTGTTATGTAGTCTGAAGGGTGGCCAGGTGACTGTGTGGGGTGATGGAGGTCAGAGCCTGGACCTTGTATATGTGAGACCTGCCCGGTCTGGGTGTGTGGAGGGGCAAAGTGTGGCGAAGAGGAGGGTGGGCTGTGGGCTGGGGGTCTGCTCTCCTTTCAGCACCACATTCTGGTGCAGAGTTCTGAGGAGTCTGAGAATTCTAAATTTGAACTTGGCCTTCCAGGTGGTTTTGCTGTTACATTTAACTAGATGGGAATATAGAATATATTTCATTTTAGCAATGTGTTAGCATGACTTAAAAGTTTTAAGTATTTGGACGTGTGGTATGTGGGCCCCTATTTGTACTCTTACCCCGGAGCCCCACAATGTTAGGGGGCAGCCTGTCTGTAGAGACAGGGAAAGGCCAGTCCCTGTGGTATTCCTCACCTGTCATCACCTATACATCTCCCAGGTGAGGGCAGACTCCTTTCTTCCCATACAGAAAGCAGCTCCACACACAGACCTAGGTCAGGACAGGGAATCTTTGGTAAGAAACTGGAGAACTACTGAAGGACAATGATGAATCTCCTTTGTTGTTTTTGGAAAAATATATGCGTTTCAATTTAAGTGAAAATAAACATATTTTGATATCTTTTAAAACGTTCATTTGCAAAAAATGTCTGTTCTGTAACAACTACAGACTTATACAGGTCTTCCCTGACTTATGATAGGGTTACATCCCAATAAACTCACCATAAGTTGAAAATATTGTGAATTGAAATGCATTTAATACACCTAATCTACTGAACATCATAGCTTAGCCTGGCCTACCTTAGATGTGTGCAGAACACTTACATTAGCCTACAGTTGGGCAAAATCATCTAACACAAAGCCTATTTTATAATAAAGTGTTGAATAGCTCATGTAATTTATTGAATACTGTACTGAAGGTGAAAAACAGAATGGTTTTACAGGTACAGCATGGTTGTAAGTGTATACGTTGTTTACCCTCGTGATTGTCTGCCTGACGGGGAGCTGCGGCTCACTACCCCTGCGCAGCATCACATGAGAGCTCTATACTGCATATCTTTAGCCCGGGAAAAGATCAGAATTCAAAATTCGAAGTATGGTTTCTACTGAATTCGTATTGCTTTCGCACCACTGTAAAGTTGAAAAATCGCTAAGTCAAACCATCTTAAATTGGGGACAGTCTGTAATTTTATTTTATTTCTCTGATTAAGTTTCATGGTTTACTTTCTTGAACTCCTTGTGGCTGTGTTTTTGAGCATGTTAGCTATGAAAGAATTGAAATTTGAATAGATGTGGTTTTTTCTGAGCTAAAAAAATTTAAATTGTTAATCTAGATATTAAATGGTTTCCCATCAAAAATTTGATGCAAAATATGGTGTAACAACCATAAAAATGTTAAACCCTTTTTACTCAGTAAGTCTCATATCTGAAAATCTAAGTCCATTTAGGCTGCTATGATAAAATACCAGAGACTGGGTGTCTTATAAACAACAGAAATTTCTCGCAGGTCCAGAGGCTGGGAAGTCCAAGATCAAGGTACTGGCATATTTGGTGTCTGCTGAGGACCTGCTTCCTCTTAGACCATCTTCTCACTGTATCCTCACATGGTGGAAGGGGCAACAGAGCTTTCTTGGCCTCTTTTATAAGGGCACTAATTCCATTCATGAGGGCTCTGCCCTGTGACCTAATGAGCTCCCAAAGGCCTCGCTTCCTAATACCGTCACCTTGCGGGTTAGTATTTAGCATATGAATTTTGGGAGGACACATTCAGCCCATGGCACTATCCTAAGCAAATTAAATTTGTAATTATCACTTGATTATTGCTTGATTTGTAAAATAACTTGAAATTGTTATTAAAAGAATGGGAAGAATGTATTAGAAAAAAATTTCTCAAAATATTTTAAGTAAAAGACAGTACAAAATTCATGTGTGTGTGAAATATGTGAAAAATATGAGAATATATTAAAAAAGGCTGGAAGGAAGCATAAAATACAGTAATAGTTGTCTTTGAGTTAAAGAATTATGTATAGAGATTTTCTGTTAATTTTTAAAAACTAATATATATCAAAATTTAACACACGAATAGATTAAACATTCAGAAAGTTCTGCAAGGTTTATTAAATAAAACATCAGTTCCCTTCAATCTTCCTCCCTCCCTTTTATTATCCTGTTGTCTGGAGGTAATGACTTCAGTTGTTTTTTTTTTGATATTTACCTCTATATCTATGAATAGAATCCTTATATTTCAGCTTAAACACTGTCTACTGTCTTACCATGGAGGAATAAAAAAATCTGGCCAATTAATTAATTAAATTTTGTGAATGGCCGTCCCTTCAGCTACTTATCAGTGCCCCCACTCCCAGCCCCAACGTAGTCATTTAAGATTTTTGGTTAGGCCAGCATTCACTGTTTATATTATTATGACCATGTAAACAAATATTCTTCACAGTTGAGCCATGACATGATACATGGTATCGTGATTATATTTCCTTTTTGGTTGTACTCTGTTTTTCTTGGAGTTGATCATTGTTCTCTGTTTTCATTCATTTCACTGTCTGTGTACTCTTCACTAATTTATGCCTAATCCCTTCACCGTAAGTCTAAAGTTTCTCTCAATACTTTCAAACACATCATATGTTTTCTCTGTTTTGTCTTCTTGAAGAACTTCTCTCCTAGGACCTCTGTACTGACCTTAGGCCTGTGTGCAGATACCTCTTCATCCTCATCTGGGGGACTGCCTCTCTTCTTTCTTGAGGTGGACTTCTCTTTCCAGAAGTATATGTCTTCATTTTGGAGGAGCACATCTCTCAGCAGCGTCCTGAGAAAGTGCATGGGAGGTTTATTTTTGAAAGCTTGTACATATGAAAGTATTTTATTTACCTTTCCGACTTTATTGCTAATTTGGCTGAGTGAACCTAGATTGGGACTGTGTTCCTCTTAGAAGTTCAAAGGCATTTCTCTGTTACTCTGTAGCTTCCAGTGTTAATGTCAAATAAATCTAATGCCTATCTAATTTCCTCTTCATGCTTTTTTAATCTTCTTTTTGTTCCTAGTTTTCTGAAATTTCTCACTGATATGCCTTGAGTTTTTTTTTTTAAATCCATTGTGTTGAGCACATAATGGGTCCTTTCAGTATGAAAACTTTTATCCTTCAGTTTGGGGCATTGTTCTTGAATTATTAATAATAATTTTCTCCCCCTCCATTTTCTATATTCTTTTCTTTTTTAAAAAATTTATTTATTTTATTTATTTATTTTTGGCTGCGTTGGGTCTTTGTTGCTGCGTATGGGCTTTCTCTAGTTGCGGCGAGCGGGGGCTACTCTTCGTTGCGGTGTGCGGGCTTCTCATTGCGGTGGCTTCTCTTGTTGTGGAGCACAGGCTCTAGGCGCGCGGGCTTCAGTAGTTGTGGCACACGGGCTTAGTTGCTCTGTGGCATGTGGGGTCTTCCTGAACCAGGGCTTGAACCCATGTCCCCTGCATTGGCAGGCGGATTCTTAACCACTGCGCCACCAGGGAAGCCCTCTATATTCTTTCTGAAACTTCCATTATTTGAATATTGGACCTCCTGGACTAATTTAACCTCTCTAATATTTTATATGTTTGACTTTTTGTTCTACTTTCTGGGAGATTGTCTTACCTTTGAGTCTCAGTCCTTCTATTGAAAATTTCATTTCTGCTATCATAACATTTAATTTCAAGAGCACTTTTCTTGAAATTTCTCTGAATATTTTTTTTTATAGCACGATGTTCTTGTTCTGTGGATACAATATTATATTCTCTGATTTATCGGAGGATACTAAAGATTTATTTTATGCTTACATTTTAAAAAAAGAATTCTTTAGTTCTTTGGTTTCTGGCTTTCCTCAGTGTTCCTTTGGTTTCTGGCTTTCCTCAGTGTTAGATGGTTCTTAGCAGTCCTCTCATATTGAAAACAGGGCCACCACAAAGCTGACCAGAAGCTCTGGGTAGGGAGGAAGAAGGGCTTGTGGCTGTGTGGGCTTGCCTTCTGGGTGATCTAATTCAGCTCTTTCTTGGGAGGAATCTTTGGCTGTCAGTATCTTTCGGTCTTTTCTGTTAGGTTGCTCAGATTCTCTGGAGAAGAAACTTCCTGTCTCCTGCCTCAAGGAGAGAAACTCCTAGTTGTTAGCATTTTCAGAGCTGAGTGGGGGAAGGGGCTTGGGGGCTTCACCTTTCAGTATATAGACTTAGTCCCTCATTTCTAATAGATGTTTCTGTCCCCAACTCTGCCCTGTGTCCCTCAAAGCAGCCAGAGTCCCTCCGGTTCATCCTCTCCATTCTTCTACCGGGATGGGAGGGGGCAGCCCTAGCTGCATGGAGTGAGAGGGGAATCCAAGGTCACCTTCTTCCTAAACTGACTTAAACCCACTATCCTGGTTTTAGCCCCTCTTCACTCTTCTTTCATTGGTATCTGTTCCTCTAATTCCTGAGTATGTCTGCAATTCTATGATGCAAATCTGTGTACATTTTGGTTTCTCCCTCTGCTAACCTAGGTTTCAGCTTTCTCCAGTCAAATAGGTCAGTTACCATTCATCCATCCACTCTCCAGCTTCCAAAATTTTGTTAATGTTCTATTCTCTTTTGTTGCCTTTGTTTTGTTGGTTTATGCTTTAAAACATCTCTTTACTCTCATTTTATAGGGTTTCAGATAGAGTGGGGATAAATGTATATATTCAAATTTCCATTTTTAGTAAAAAGTCGGTATTTTTCTTGCTTTTACTACTGTGCAAAATTTCTAAAATATGATGTTTTAATTTTATGTGTTTTATATTTTTATCTTTTAAAAGTAATTTTATTTTCAATGTGTAATATGGATAATACATTCACATGACTTGAAATTCAAGATGTAAGAAGATACGTGGTGCAAATCATCCCTGACCTCCAATTCTCCTGCATGGAGATACTAGTGTAAATGTTCTTGAGTACGCTTCCAGAAATATTGTTTATGTATATGAGCAATTGGCAATATATATATATATTTTAAGTTTATTTATTTTATTTATTTTTGGCTGTGTTGGGTCTTCGTTTCTGTGCGAGGGCTTTCTCTAGTTGCGGCAAGCGGGGGCCACTCTTCATCGCGGTGCGCGGGCCTCTCACTATCGTGGCCTCTCTTGTTGCGGAGCACAGGCTCCAGACGCGCAGGCTCAGCAGTTGTGGCTCACGGGCCTCGTTGCTCCGCGGCATGTGGGATCTTCCCAGACCAGGGCTCGAACCCGTGTCCCCTGCATTAGCAGGCAGATTCTCAACCACTGTGCCACCAGGGAAGCCCCGGCAATATTTTTATATATTAAATTCCTCTTCAAAAGTACAAAATTAATGCTTTTTTTTTTTTTTTTTTTTTTTGGCCAGAGACATGAAAATAATACAAAGTTTGACAGTGAAGGAGGTTCTTAAGAATGTATTGGACACTTCTCTGCCTCCCCTCTGATTCCAGCCACTGCCGTGCTGACCAGCTCTGAGTGGGCGTCAGCCGGCTCACTCGGCTGCCTCCCAGCAGTGCCTCACCTCAGGCCTGTGCAGTGAGCGCCTCTTGCTTCCTGTCCGGGGTTTCGCTGACACCTGCAGGTGGGAAATCTTAGGAAATCCTGTAGGCGCTTGTAAGTGTCCATGTGCAGGTACAGGAAGCCCTTGGGGGCAAACCTTGACCAGGAAGGATGAGAGCTGATGACTAACTACTTCCTTCTCTCATCTCCCAGCCTGGTTCTCACATGCTCTTCATAAGGCTTCTTAGACATTCCCACAGGGTCACGGAGAACAGTGCTCCAAGCCGAGGCCAACTAGGAGCTCATCGTCGGAGTGGCTTCCCCTCCTGTCCTTAGCTGGCCTCTCCTGCATTTTGCAACCTGGGATCACCTCCTAATTCAGCTGCTTGCACTTAAGCCTTTGTTTTAGGTTCTGCTTTCAGAAGAACCCAGGCTAAGACAAATGAAAAACTCTTTATGATGCTACTTTTTAAAATTTTAAAGTGTTTTACTTTATTTATTATTATTATTATTTATTTTTGGCTGCATTGGGTCTTCGTTGCTGTGCATGGCCTTTCTCTAGTTGTGGTGAGCAGGGGCTACTCTTTGTTGCAGTGTGCGGGCTTCTCATTGCGGTGGCTTCTCTTGCTGTGGAGCACGGGCTCTAGGCACGCAGGCTCAGTAGTTGTGGCTCGCGGGCTCTAGAGCGCAGGCTCAGTAGTTGTGGTGCATAGGCTTAGTTGCTCCGTGGCATGTGGGATCTTCCCAGACCAGGGATTGAACCCATGTCCCCTGCATTGGCAGGCGGATTCTTAACCCCTGCGCCACCAGGGGAGTCCCTATGATGCTACTTTTTATGAGGCACTTTAAATAGAAACCAGTACAAAACTACTGTGAGAAAAAACTTTGACATGAGAAGCCTGGGGTTCTTTCTCCTATCAGGGAGGCCTGTGCTAGTACATGTGCAGCCACACTGGTCACAAGTTATCCCAGAGTAACTTCCAACAGTTTTTAAAAATAGGTAATATATGTCCATGGTACAAAGTCTAAAAGTACAAAAGTAAATGTAGTGAAAACAAAGTCTCCCTCCTTTCCCCTCTCTCCTCGCCCTCCCAGTTGCCCTTGTCAGAGTGCACAACTGCCTCCAGTTTGTTACGTGCCCTCTCAGATGTTCTAGGCACATGGACGCATGTGTATTCACTGGACAAGTATTTATTGATTGAATGAATAAATATGTATATACGAATATATGTTATTTTCTTCGTAACTCTATTCTGAAGCTTGCTTTTTTCACTGAGAAATACCACCTGAGTCATTTTGATTACTAATAGCTGATAGGCAGAGTTCTCTGATGCTAACAGTGGTGACAGTCAAATAATTACAGCTTCGGGAAACCTCTATCTTTCCAATACTTATCTTGCTGAGGGGGCTGAGATGGGAAGGGAGACTACCAAGGAAACAGGAGAATAATTTGAGGATATTGGATCTCAGGTAGGGATTAGATCCCAACTTCCTTTAATTAGGTGCACTTAACGGGACCCCCCAGCCCCTTGAGCAGTCCATTCTGTAGGATTCACCTTAGATGGGACCTAAACCCCAAGCCTTGGAAACCTTCTCATCCACCCACCCAGGGAGCATTTGGGTATGGGCAGTATTTCTCTCTCCTTTCTTTCATCCTCTTTAATCTGTGTTGCCACTCTTCCAATAAGGACATTTGTAAGTCGAAAATTGGAATTTCATTAATAGCCAAGACATGGAAGCAACCTAAATGTCCATCAACAGAGGAATGGATAAAGAAGTTGTGGTACATATATACAATGGAATATTACTCAGCCATTAAAAAGAAATAATGCTATTTGCAGCAACATGGATGGACCTAGAGATTATCATACTGAGTGAAGTAAGTCAAAGAGAAATATAGTATATCACTTATGTGAAGAATCTAAAAAAATGATACAAATGAACTTATTTACAAAGCAGAAACAGATTCACAGACTTAGAGAATGAACTTATGGTTACAGGGGTGGGCTGGGGAGGGATAGTTATGGAGTTTGGGATTGACATGTACATACTGCTATGTTTAAAATAAATAACCAACAAGGACCTACTGTATAAAAAAATGGAGAGGGAATAAGAGAATGATCTAGATGAGATGAGATTGACCATGTGTTGATAATTCTTGAAGCTAATTAATGGATTCATGGGGATTTATTACACTACTGCTTCCAAAAAAAAAAAAAAAAAGAAAATTGGAATTTTGGACCTGTATAAATAGTTGCCTTGGAATTTTAATGCATTGACTAAGCAAGGAGAATCCAACTGACTCTTCCACTTCCTAGAACTTATAGAAACTTTAAAGGTCATTTGGACTCCCAAGTAAGGCAACTCCCTCATATGCGTCCTGTTGATTTAGCAGCAAATCTAAGACTTGCATTTGGGTTCTACTAAATTGCAGGAAAGGAAAAGATAGAAATAAGGCCAGGTGATTTTTTTTTTTAGAAATGGGACAAAGGAAATGTATTAACCTTTCTTTTAAGATTTTGGTATTAAATAATGTCCCACTGGTCTTTGAGTAAAGCTGCCTTCTGTGCTATTACTACTGCCTTAGCTCCCTCTTAATTAAAGTTCACTGTGCTCATTTCACCCCATCTTTATAAATTTATTTATTTATTTATTTTTGGATGTGTTGGGTCTTAGTTTCTGTGCAAGGGGTTTCTCCAGTTGCGGCGAGCGGGGGCCACTCTTCATCGCGGTGCACGGGCCTCTCACCGTCGCGGCCTCTCCCGTTGCGGAGCACAGGCTCCAGACGCGCAGGCTCAGCAGTTGTGGCTCACGGGCCCAGCCGCTCCGCGGCATGTGGGATCTTCCCGGACCGGGGCACGAACCCGTGTCCCCTGCATTGGCAGGCGGATTTCCAACCACTATGCCACCAGGGAAGCCCCACCCCATCTTTAGAAATTAATTCCTGTAGTAAGCTGAAATAAAAGATATAACATTTTATTACTACTATTGTAATAAAAACAACTAACATTTATGTGGTGCTTTACAGCTTATAAAATGAATGTGAATGATTTCATTCAGTCCTTATATCAACCTTGTATGGCATGGCAGGTTGTATTTTCTGAAGATGGAGAAACTATATCTCATCCCTCATGCTCTTCTTATAATTCATTGTTGACATGTCTCCATGAGTCAGTGGGGTAGAGCTTTGTAACTACCTCTACCTGTAGCATATGTGGAAGTGACATGATGTGACTTCCAAGGGTGGATCATAAAAGGCAATGTTAAGAACCCTGAGATTCAGAGGCTGCCTGAAAGTCTCATCAAGGGGCAGAGTTGGGTCACATACTCATGTCTTTGGCTTTAACTCCCATGATACTTGTTCTTCTCTCTGCTGTAGGTTAGGGCACAGTCACACACACAATTCATATTTTCTCCCTTGATTTTAAATAAATTCGGGGGTGGGGGTGGGAGCGACTTCTTTCCTTCTAGAGCCCTAGGATTCTTGTCCACCCCATACCTCTACCTGCACCATAGCTGGCACAGCCACTGTTGCTCTGCTCTGTGACCCTTCGTCTCTCAGGGTTTGATTCTTACAATATTTTCTTTGGCTCCCCCATGTCTCTGGCTTTAATCAAGCTTCAGAAGTCATGTGGTGACACTACTTTAAGGATGTCATGGGGAAGGATCTTTCTGAAGGGGAGAGGAACATTTTGCTGTATTATGTGGGCTGCTCATTTAGACCCATGATAGTCTGGCACCTGTGTCTTAGTGAAACAATTCAGTGAGCTTGTAAATGGGCAGAAAGCCAGTCTAGCAGATGGTCATGAGAGAAGGGACCATGTACTGTGTGATCATCAAGTGTGCTTGCCCAGGGCAGGAGTCTCTGCCAGAAAGGACCAAATGCCTGCCCTTAGAACTGAAGTCTTATTTTTATAAGAATGCCTGGAATAGAAATAAGGTGCCTGGAAAAAAATTAACAAGAACTACAATTGTTTTTTTAATTTGAGCTGGGAACATGGAAGAGAGGTGAGCTACAGTAAAAGAGATCTTTTGGGAGTTGAAGTGCTTGGTCATAAGATACTCACTGTGGAGCTCTCTTTCCTGGGTTGACAAGAGCTCGCCATGAAACAAGAGAGTGTGGATATTCACTGCACATGCACAGAAGTTGTATCCCAGGTCCATAGCTTTACCAATGGGATGATTCTGGAAACACCTGAGGCAAGAGTAGGCCAGTGTCTGTGGCTCACCTGTCTGCAAACAGGAGTTTTAGTGGATTATCAGGCAGTTATGCTGGGAGGCTCATTGAGACCCCGGCGGTAAAACACCCACCGCCAGAGCCCCCTTCCCTTTCCTCTGTTGTTTAGCAGTCAGAAGCCCCCTAGTTCAGATCTGCTTAACCCTCTTCTTTCCAGAAAGCTGAGCCCCCTGCAACACTTTTGAATGTCAAACACCCATGATACCATAGACACTACCAATGGATTTTTCTTTTGGAAAAGTGTTTATCCCCATTTAATCTGCACTTCAGTAGGTATTCATTTATTCATTCCCTTTTCCAGAAATTATTTATGTATCTTCTCTCATATAATAAGATAATATGCTTCGTGGTGGTGGAGATATAAAGAGATGTAAAATCCATTTTCAGACTTCAAAGACTCTTCTATTTAGGAAGGAAGTAAAATCATATTGAGGTATATATGAAGCAGGATGTGAAAGGGCTATAAGAAAGTTAGAACAAAATACACGGGATAGTAAGAGGAGAACAAGAGGAACAGGTCACTGGCACTGTATTAGTTTCAGCCATGCCTGTAGGAATAGACAGTGTTTACAATAGACAGTGGCTGTTAATTGCGATTTCTCCTTATAAAATACATGGGCATTGAATATTTAGAAAGCATAGGTAACCAAATAGAATGAAATAAAAAATTTCCTTTAACTTCATCATCCATAGACAAACACTCTGCCTGTTTTGATACATACATTTTAGTCACTTGTGCGTGCGTGCACACAAACACATATACACACACACACACACAAAATAGGATCCTATTAGGTATGCTGTTTCGCATTTTTCCCCCAATTGTGTCCACCTTTCTAGAATATTAAACATTTTACAACATAATTTTAAGTGGTTGCCTAGTATTCCATTGTATAGACGTACATCTAACGAATCTTCTGTTTTAGGGCTTTTAACATGTTATCCTGTATTCCCTATTTTAAACATGCTGAGTAAATGTACTGGTAGCTATATCTTTGTGCATATCCATGATGACCTGAGGATAAATTCTAGGAAGAGGAAATTCTGGGACAAAGCAAATCTACATTTTCAAGGCTTTAGATACTTCTGCCAGATTGTCATCAAAAGAGGCCACCTTTAGTTGCACGGAAGTCTGATGTCCCTACATTTTCAACAACACTAGAAATTTACCACAAACTCTGAACATTTAGTAGGTAAAAGATGCATTATCACTTCTTTTCTTTTTTTAAAATAATTAATTAATTAATTAATTAATTTTTGGCTGTGTTGGGTCTTCATTGCTGTGCGTGGGCTTTCTCTAGTTGCAGCGAGCAGGGGCTACTCTTCGTTGCGGTGTGCGGGCTTCTCATTGTGGTGGCTTCTCTTGTTGTGGAGCACGGGCTCTAGGCGTGCAGGCTTTAGTAGTTGTGGCACTCGGGCTCAGTAGTTGTGGCTTGCGGGCTCTAGAGTGCAGGCTCAGTAGTTGTGGCGCACGGGCTTAGTTGCTCCGTGGCATTTGGGATCTTCCTGGACCAGGGCTTGAACCCGTGTCCCCTGCGTTGGCAGGCGGATTCTTAACCACTGAACCACCAGGGGAGTCCCATCACTTCTTGTCTAATTTACATTTCTTTCATTACTAAGAAGATTGGGTAAGATTTACGATAGATTTTTGTAAAATTGACATAGTTGCGCTTAGAATCAAGGTTTACGAGGCATCAGTAAGAATGCATTGCATTAAAAATAAGCTGGGGTAGACTATTTCATTTAACTTTGTTTGAGTTAGTAGACAAATTGGTCAGAGAAAATATGGCAGGTATAGTCTAATTGTTTTCTAACCTGGCACTTGACATTAATATATCTTTAAAAAATTCTTGCTATCAAAAATAGAGAAATATGGGTTGCAGGACATTTTCATTTGTTGGACTTTTACCTGCCTGGATGACTACCTGTCCACTACAGGGAGGTCTCCAGGGGCAAGCCTCAGGACTCTGTCCTCAGACCCATCTTTTCAGTAGTTCTGTCATTGCCATGACGAAGTCATGCTGATTAAAGTCAGAGATGATGTACAACTGGCATAACAAAATCAGAATCCAAAAAAAAAGCATGACGGGGGAAAAAAAAAACAAACCGTAGCACCCATTGCGCTTAGAGGATGGGAGCTGAGTATTGTGGTTTGGTAGCAGCATGTATTTTTAAGAAGTCGGCATTTTAGTGAAATCAGTATGTTTTGAATCTGCAGCGTGATGTAGCTGGGAAAAAAGTGAAAGTAGCAGAAGACCGCATTAATAGAAATAGGAATACACTTACTTTTAGCAAGTGGGAGGAGAGAGCACCTTACCATACGGCCCTGGCCAGACCCCATTTGGGAGAATGTCTTATATTCCAGTTTCCACATTTTCAGAAGGCTGTGTGTCCCTCTCTCCTTTCCAAATCTCAGAAGCTTCCATGCAGTCATTCCGTGTGTTTGGGCCCATAATTCAATGCCCTTAATGGGAAAACCTAAGGGAAACCACAGATAGACTTTAGAATTTTGTTATGCATTTCAAGGTTTCAAGGCCCATCTTATTTGTTAAATAGGATATGTACATGATGATTGTTTTGTATCTTTTAATTTCTGCTACTTCCAGGGATCTAGAGATTTTTTTCTTCAAGAAGAATTCCCTCTCAATGTTTATATATGTTCATATAAATATCAAAATGGTAACATTGTTTCTGTGGGGCATAGGGACAGAGAAAGAACAAGGAAGATGATTAACTTTTACTTTATACATCTTTGCTTACAATGTGCATGTATTAATTTCCTTTTTGGAAAAAAAAAGATTGATGATTTACTTTTTTGAAAAAATCACAAAATTATAAAAGTTGGAAATATAGTGAAAATAACTTTTTAAAAAAGTCCTGAACCATTTGAGAATAAGTTGCCAAACTGAAGACCCATCATTCCTGAATACTTTAGTGTGTATTTTCTATAAATAAGGGCATTTCCCCACATAACCACTATACAACCATCAATATCAGAAAATTAACATTGATAGATAACAACATTGAATGTTCATACAATATTCAAGTTTTAGCAATTGCCCCAATAATGTCTTTTATAGCAAAAACCTTTGGTTCAGAATCACATGTTGCATTTAGTGTCATGTATCTTTAGTCTTCTTCAGTTTGTAATAGTTTTTCAGTCTTTCCTTTCATGACCTGAAACTTTTGAGGATTATAGGACAGTTATTTTGTAGAATGTCCCTCAATTTGGATTTGTCTGATGTTTCCTCATAATTAGATTCAAGTTATGCATCTTTGGCAGAAATATCAAAGATATTCTTTGAAGAACGGTGACAGTGTTCTTCCTACTGCATATTATTGAGCGACAGACAATTTTGATTATCACTGGTGATGTGCTCTTTAAAAAATTTTTTTTAAATTGAATTATAGTTGATTTACAGTGTTGTGTTAGTTTCTGGTGTACAGCAAAGTGATTCAATTATATGTATATATATATGTATTCTTTTTCATATTCTTTTCCATTATGGTTTATTATAGGACATTGAATATAGTTCCCTGTACTATACAGTAGGACTTTGTTGTTTATTTTATATATAGTAGTTTGTATCTGCTGATCCCAAACTCCTAATTTATCCCTCCCCTACCCCTTTCCCCCTTTGGTAACCATAAATTTGTTTTCTGTGTCTGTGAGTCTGTTTCTGTTTTGTAAATAAGTTCATTTGTATCATATTTTAGATTCCACATAAAAGTCATATCATATGATAGTTGTCTTTCTCTGGCTTACTTTACTTAGTGTGATAATCTCTAAGTCCATACATGTGGCTTCAAATGGCATTATTTCATTCTTTTTTTATGGCTGAGTTGTATTTCATTGTATATATATACCACATCTTCTTTATCCATTCATCTGTCTATTGACATTTATGTTGCTTCCATGTCTTGACTATTGTAAATAGTGCTGCTATGAACATTGGGGTGCATGTATCTTTTCGAATTAGAATTTTCTCCAGATATATGCCCAGGAGTGGGATTGCTGGATCATATGGCAACTCTATTTTTAGTTTTTTAAGGAACCTCCATACTGTTTTCCATAGCGGCTGCACCAATTTACATTTCCACCAACAGTGTAGGAGGGTTCCCTTTTCTCCACACCCTCTCCAGCATTTGTTATTTGTAGATTTTTAATGATGGCCATTCTGACTGGTGTGATGTGATACCTCATTGTAGTTTTGATTTCTATTTCTCTAATAATTAGTGGTATTGAGTGTCTTTTCTTGTGCGTATTGGCCATCTGTATGTCTTCTTTGGAGAAATGTCTGTTTAGGTCTTCTGACCATATTTTGATTGGGTTATTTGTTTTTTTTTGTTATTGAGTTGTATGAGTTGTTTGTATATTTTGGAAATTAAGCCCTTGTTGGTCACATTGTTCGCAAATATTTTCTCCCAGTCTGTAGGTTGTCTTTTCGTTTTGTTTATGGTTTCCTTTGCTGTCCAAAAGTGACATTCTCTTTGATCACTCAGTGATGGTGGTGTTTGCCAGGCTTATCCATTATAAAGTTACTCTCGTCCCCTCTGTGATTAATAAATATTTGTATGGAGGTACTTTGAACCAAAGTAAATATCCTGTTCTTCTTCACACTTCCAACTTATTCATTCATTTATTTAAATATGTAGGAATTTTTAATGTCTTATTATTTAGAAGGCTAAAATCCCATACTATCATGATTTATTTTAATGTTCAAATTATATCTAATTTGGCCAATGAGAACCCCTTCAGGGTCGTTTCTCCGGTCTGCTGACATTTGAATACAATATTTCAAATGTGTAGACAATGCAGGAAGGGATTGAGGCTGGAGATTGTGGCCTCCTGAGTGACTAGATTGGAGCTCATTATGCAAATGTGCCACTTCTTTGGGGATTCAAGTTTTAGAGCAGTGTTTCTCATGGATCACCTGTATTAGAATGGCCTTAAATCGTTCTTAAAAATGGAGCCTCTGTTACATCTAAGACCTCTGATTAGGAATCTCAAGGATAGAAGCAGGGACTTGAAATGAAAATTTTAAACAGTTTTCTCAGGGCTGTCATAAACATTCTCAAGTTTGAGACACTAAGAAAGGTAAACAGCACAGCTAACTTGCGTAGAGTATTTTTTTCTTTAAAATCTTGCTCTTTTACATACTGTTTTTCTTATGTTTTGGTTATGTGTTTTTTATTCACAAAGAGATCTAATTTTGATGATAACAAAGAGTCTGCCCTCTGAGTGTGGTACCAAATTTGAAGAGCTAACTTGTAAGCATATGGCTATTCGACCCACACTGCCATCTAGTGACAATTCTTTCAATTACAGCTAGCTGCAGCACAAGTATTTGGACTTAGGGGAGTTTATGGCTAGGCAATTCGTCTTATTCAAATGAATCTGCTTGCTGAATAGATGCTGTTTTAAGTGTAAAATCCTTTCCATTCACAGTTACTAGTCTCACTGTCAGTGGACCATGGCATTATGTTACAAGGTTGCTTAGTAGGTATTTAGAGTTTTTTGATTTTCCCCCTTCATGTATGTTGTATCTGTCTGTTAGGCCATTCTGGTGGTGATTGATTGTAATTTGCTTAGAACATCTTGAATATGAACCCTAGGTGCTTTCTAAAAATTTTATCTTTAGTAAGTGTAATGAGTTTTCACTGAAATCAAATAACTTATAAGAATAAATCTTTAGATACTTTTTATTAATTTAAGGGGGAAAATATTATGACATTAG
The DNA here is from genome assembly GCF_028564815.1 of Eubalaena glacialis. NCBI lineage: Eukaryota > Metazoa > Chordata > Mammalia > Artiodactyla > Balaenidae > Eubalaena > Eubalaena glacialis. The sequence goes on along the minus strand of NC_083727.1, from coordinate 59,404,813 downwards.
GAAGATTTTGAGGGACTACCTACTAGCTTTTAATAAAATTGAAACATATGAATTAATATTAACCTTTATACATTTTACAATAAACTTAGAATAGTTTTTATAAAATTGTCTATACTCTTGCAATATTAATATCGGTCTTAAAAACTTCTAAGGTATGTTAGTGGTAAATTAAGGGGGTATTGAAATATTACAGACCCATAAACTTAATATTATCTTGTGGTTATATAGGTGAAAATACCTATGGTTATTATTTAAGATTTATTAAAATATTCACAGGTATGGTTACATAGTCATATTTATCAATCTTAGTCATCCTATCACTTTCATATAAAGTATTTCTAATGAAATCTCAAGTGTATTTCATTACTCATATAATTGCATTTTCAGATATTTACTAACAAAACTGTTTTAAGTTTTGGATGCTAAAATATTATGCAATCTTTTTTTTATAAAATTGTTGGACCTAGAAGAGATTTTTAAAAATAAATTTATTTTATTTATTTATTTTTGGCTGCGTTGGGTCTTCGTTGCTGTGCGTGGGCTTTTCTCTAGTTGTGGCGAGCAGGGGGCTACTCTTCGTTGCGGTGCGCGGGCTTCTCATTGCGGTGGCTTCTCTTGTTGTAGAGCACGGGCTCTAGGCACGCGGGCTTTAGTAGTTGTGGCTCGCCGGCTCTAGAGCGCAGGCTCAGCAGTTGTGGCGCATGGGCTTAGTTGCTCTGCGGCATGTGGGATCTTCCCGGACCAGGGCTCGAACCCGTGTCCCCTGCATTGGCAGGCGGATTCTTAACCACTGTGCCACCAGGGAAGTCCCTAGAAGAGATTATTTTAATGATGGCTTCTATTATTAAGATTTGGCCGTTAATTAGTCTAATATTAGAAAAAAAGTTTTGAACAACAAAAAGACAAGGGTAAAGAATTTCAACAGGAATTATGAGATGAATGTTTATTACTTCTTTATTTTCGTTAAAAAAATTTTTTTTTAATTCATTTATTTGGCTGCACTGGGTCGTAGTTGAGGCATGAGGGACCTTCGTTGCGGCACGTGGGATCTTTCGTGGAGGTGCGCGGGTTTCTCTCTAGTTGTGTCGCGTGAGCTCCAGAGCACGCGGGCTTAGTTGCCCCGTGGCATCTGGGATCTTAGTTCCCCGACCAGGGATCGAACCCGCATCCCCTGCAATGGAAGGCGGATTCTTAACCACTGGACCACCAGTGAAGTCCCTTTATTTTCTTGTAATAACTGAAATTCCTAAACTTTATTTTTATTGTTTCTTTTGATTTTAATAGTAACATAAGCTCATGACTTTGTATTGTTCACTGCTATGTCCCTGGCACCTAGAAAATTGCTCGGCACATTGTAGGTGCTTAATAAATATTGGTTGAATGAATGAATGAATCACAAATGTTCAAGCAGTATGGAGTAGAACTCTTTAATTTAATCCCATAGAGATAATCACTGGTAACAATGTGTTGTATATTCCTGTAGATTTTTAACTCATACATTTACCTGTACATGATTTTTTGAAAAGAGACTACACTCTGTGTACTTTGTGCAATGTTATCTTTCACTTAACAGTATATCTGTGTCCGTACATTTGGTTTGTTATCAATGTTTTTCTTTGCAAATATGGACTATGGTGCAACAAACATCTGTGTATATGTATCTGTGTATACAAACATCTGTGTATATGTGTGTGTGTATGCATGTATGCAATTGTTCAGCTCAAGGATATATTCATGGAAGTGGAATTGCTGAGTAAAAAAGAATGACCATTAAAATAACCAATATTACTAAATTCCCCTCCAAAATTTTGTAACAATATGGCAATCTTTTCCCCCCAACACTTTTGCCAATAATGAGTAGAAATTTATCTTAACTGAAATAGAACTAAATGGAATAATTATTACTTAATCTGATGAGTGACATCTCAACTCTGAACATTCCATGTTAAGAAAAACATTTCTGATGGCAAGATGCTTAGCTTCCTTCATAGGGGTTTATTTTCTATGGTGGACTAACTAGTAAATTTGTATTTATATAAAGCTTTGCATTATCAAATAGTTTTTGATTGTTTAAGCTTTAACGGATATAAGTTTAAAAGCTCCACAATATAAAATAATAGTTCACAGGACTCACATAGTTTTAAAGATTACAGTAATTAATTTTGCACATCAATTTTGCAAACTCAAACTCTCAGCATAAATGTTATTTTGCAAATGACATTTATTTAATTCTTAGATTATGTAATTTTGAGGAAGAAAATTTTGCATTTTTATAAAAATAGTTAATTATTAAGAAGAAAGATATCAGGCCTACTTTGCAATCTTACTAAAAATCAGTAACATTGGTAACATTTATACTTATTATTCCTATTTCCTGTTTTCTAAAATATTGAGCAAGTAACAGTAAACTGTAAGAAAAAGGTACAGATAGAACTAGACATTTTTGGTGTGCTTATTTTCCTGGCCTTGCAGTTCGGAGAGAAGGGCGACTGGAACATTTGCATCTTGTATTGCATAATGAGACCAACGCAAAATGATTGCAGCTCATGTAAAAGACAGGGTGGCATGTTTTCAGTTTTAATGGGGACACACAGAAAAGTTCCAATTCTTCCTGACATTTCTTATAGCCAAATAAACGTGGTCTAGGTTGGAGTGTCTATTATGAAAATAAGAGGGGAGCAAATCAATTATATTTCAATGACTGAATAGCCAGGGGTCCTCATTAAAATGATGAGAAAGATTGCAGTGTTGCTTTCCTCCGTGTAGCCGATGATTAAGTTGTGTAAGAATGACATGGCCTTTTGGAGCACAAGCCAGAATGTGCCTTAGTATTTGGAGCCAAAAATTGCTGACCCCTCCCAGAGTGAAATGTGTACCACCTTGAAAAAGAAAATTATTTTTTCTCTTATTGGATGATGGACTTTGGAACGATGTTTGTGAAACTTGTTAAGGTTATTGTATAAAACTGTAATTTGTGTTTTTCTGTAAGAAAAATATCCTTTAATAAAGTAATGATAAGGATACTTTATGTTGTCTTTGGTCAATCAGATCTAGTTTACTGGAGCAATGTTTATAATGGAAGTAAATGAATGTGTTTAAGAATATTTCGTTTATAAATCCACTGCTATTCTTTTCCTTTTATTGTTATTTTATTGTTTTTGGGCCACACAGCTTGCGGGATCTTAGATCCCCGACCAGGGATTGAACCCAGGCCCACGGCAGTGAAAGTGCTGAGTCCTAACCACTGGACTGCCAGGGAATTCCTATTCTTTTCCTTTTAAAATTGTTACTTTTTTTGTTTTTTCTGAGGTGGGGAGGTATTAAATACTCCAGGGAAAATTGCTATCTCTGTTTCTCCTTCCCACTTGCATGCAGAGACAATATAGCTTAATATAACAACATAACTTAAGAAGAACAAAGCCATTGCTTAAGAGAACAGACCCTTGCTTGGTTTTTATATTTTTTAACTTTTGAATTTAACAGCTTCAGATTCTAAGACAGGTCTCAGAAATCAAGATACCAATGTAACCAAACTCAAGTACATGTGTTGCGTACATGTTAAGATACATAAGCCCCCAAACCTTCATTTAATTCAGCTTCTAACATTGTGTATTTTTTTAAAAAATTAGAGATGATCTACAAAATTTGCAACAAGACTCAAGCTCATGAAATAAAGTGACTGTGTTTTTAATTCCTCAATAGCAACAAAATGAACAATGATTGCATTTTCTAATATTATCTATCTTTTCTCAATGAATTGTATTTTAATCTATTACCTGTGGTTTGCATATCATCCGAAAAAAGAAAGGTGTCAGTATTAGAAACATAAAGAGCACTAAGACATGTTAAAGCTACATCAACCTCAGTTGGGTGTTTCAAATAAGTGAAAAAAATTCTATCTACAGTCAAACTAGATAAACAATGAGCTTAAGATTTTTTTGTGTACATGAGTGCATAGACTTTCTCTGTCTCTCTGTCTCTCTCTCTCTCTTTTTTTGCTAACTTGACTGGTGAACCCAGTAAAAATGGTAAAAGCCACTTATTAATCTAGATGTGGCAAAAAAAAAAAAAAAAAGAACTGTCGCTGAATTTTATTCTCAATTAGGTTTCAAAGTATCATTTCTCATTAAAATTACCTAAGATAGATGTTCAATATTTAATATTATATTATGAACATCTTCATTACTTATGGTGGTGTTGGGGGAGTTATAAATTTCAACTGATTTAAGTTTTGGGATTGCTTTTCCTGGTTCAAGTCAGGACTCTTTTATATTGTACTGTTATAATTTCACTTCTATTAAATAACCACGCTGCAAAGTTGACTGCACTATCAAGCACGTTTCAAAATAACAGAGAAAAGCAGGGTTATCATGATGGTTTTTTTTTTTTTTTTTGGTGGCTATTCTCACGTGCAGTTCACTGTGAAAGAAAGAACACAATGGATTGCAGCCTGGATTGAAGGAACCCAATTATGTGCCTCTCAAATACACCACAGAATTTAGCAGTGCACAGATTTTATAATATTACTCTGTTGTGTAGTTTTCATCAAATTTATGCCTTGACCAAATAAAATTTGAAAAGTGTCTGTATCTCTTTTGTATTCAAAGGCAATAAAATATTTATGTAAAGCATTAAAATAGGTTCCTTTTCATGACTACATTGCTTCTGGTTTTAAAATACAGATGCTGTTTCCTTTACTGAGAGAAATGGCATAGAATCAAGTAAATTGATATAGAATCACTGTCACAAAAGTGCTGGTTTAAGGGTAGCAAGGACAGATGCAAAATCTGTGTTTCCCCAAACCACCCACAGTGTGTATTATACACATACACACCGTGGCGGATACAGCCATATCTAAAACAGGTCCAGCCTCCTCTGGTGCGGTTCTCAAGCTGTGTCTCCCAAGGGGAACGGTGGGGTAGGGGGGGAGGGATAAATTATGAGTTTGGGATTAACATATACACACTACGATATATAAAATAGATGATCAACGAGGATCTACTGTTTAGCACAGGGAACTCTACTCAATACTCTCTAATAACCTATATGGGAAAGGAATCTAAAAAAGAATAGATATATGTATATGTATAACTTTGCTGTACACCTGAAACTAACACAACATTGTAAATCAACTCTACTCCAATATAAAATAAAAATTAAAAACATAAAATAGGACTGAAAAAACCCCAAAAAACTACACAAATTTTGATTAGCATGTGAATGTATTGTTCAACAGCTGAGTTCATGTGTGACACTGTCCTGTGATATATGTAAGGAAGGAGCATTGAATTGAAACAGGATATAGTGTGGTATGCAACTTGCTGTGAGTAAGGGTAAGAAGCATCATTCAGGGTCAGGCCAGTGCCGTGTTCATCAGGACACGTGAGAACCTTGCCTTGTGAACATATGATAGAGGGTCAGGGCAGTAGGTATCTCCACCACAAAACAAGAGCATCCAAAAAGAATAAAGTAATACAATGCAATAACTGTGAATGCATGTTTGGACACTATAGATAGTATGTTGCGTTAGTGATGGTTTGTAATCACTACTGTCTTGTTTTCCTGCTCTTTGAGTCAGCCTTGCTCTGTGCTGCATATCATTTTCAAGTATTAGAAACCATTTTGATGGGAAGTGTTCTTTATAATGATACAGATAATCCCTGACTGACAATGGTTTGACTTAACGATTTTTCGACTTTATGATGGTGTGAAAGGGTGCATTCAGTAGAAACCATGCATTCAGTAGAAACCATGCTTCGAATTTTGAATTTTGATCTTTTCCTAGGCTAGTGATATGCACTGAGGTACTCTCTTGTGATGCTGGGCAGCAGCAGCGAGTCTCAGCTCCCAGTCAGCCATGTGATCACTGGGAGGGGGCTGGGGGAGGAGGTGGGGTGGGGAGGTAAACAACGATACACTTACAACAAGTTTGCTCCCACGGGGGTAAACAGTGGGTACACTTACAACAATTCTGTTCCCGTACAGCCATTCTGTTGTTTTTTTTTTTTTCTTAAAGAGCTCCTGACTTATTTATTTATTTATTTTATTTTTTTTTTCGGCTGTGTTGGGTCTTCGCTTGTATGCGAGGGCCCTCTCTAGTGTGGCAAGCGGGGGCCACTCTTCATCGCGGTGCGCGGGCCTCTCACCGTCGCGGCCCCTCGTTGCGGGGCACAGGCTCCAGACGCGCAGGCTCAGTAGTAGTGGCTCACGGGCCCAGCCGCTCCGCGGCATGTGGGATCATCCCAGACCAGGGCTCCAACCCATGTCCCCTGCATTGGCAGGCAGACTCTCAACCACTGCGCCACCAGGGAAGCCCACAGCCATTCTGTTTTTCACCTTCAGTGCAGTATTCAGTAAATTCCATGAGATATTCAGCACTTTAATATTAAATGGACTTTGTCTTAGCTGATTTGGCCCAACTGTAGGATAATGTGTGTGTTCTGAGCACGTTTAAGGTAGGCTAGGCTAAGCTATGATGTTCAGTAGGTGAGCGGACTTAAATGCATTTTCAAACTACGATATTTTCAATTTACAACCGGTTTCTCCGGATGTAACCCCATTGTAAGTTGAGGGAGATCTGTATAGTCAAATAAGTCTTGGAAACAAGTAAGTTGAACAGGTTTCTTGATTGCAGGATTTCCTAACTTTTTAAGTATTCTAACATGCCTTTTGATTCTGGGTAAGGGGTTTCGATTTTCTGAAATTATTTAGGCCTAGACTCCTTCTTTTAGGAACAAGTGGGTTTTGGTACACAGTTGGGGAACTGATTAGAAAAGACTGAAGTCTCTCCTCTTCTCTCCCTCCCTCCCACTCAACAAACAGCACTGGTTGGGGGGGAAACTAACATTCTCCTGGTATTCAATACTTAACAGTGGTTCTCAACCCTGGCTTCACGGTAGAATCACTTGGGAAGATTTAAAAAAAATTTTTTTTATTGTAGAAAACACATATAAAATTTTTACCATCTTAACCATTTTTAAGTGTACAGTTTAGTCGTGTTCACTATGTTTACATTGCTGTGAAACAGATCTCCGGAACTTTTCATCTTGCAAAACGGAAACTCTATACCTGTTAAATTACAACCGCCCTTCCCACCTCCCCTCAGCTCCTGTTATCTAGGAAGATTTTTTTTTTTTTTTTTTGCTTTATAACAGTTAATTTATTGATATAATAGTCTTTGAAATATCTAGTCCAATATACAGTTTATACATGAAGAGGGTTTAATTAATTGAATAGCTAGTTGTTTGCATTATCAAGACTAGTTTTATGATTATTGATCAAATGTTATTTCCACAGTATAACATGACTTAGCTATATATGAATATGAAAAGATGAAACTTAAAAATTTACAAAATACAACCAGAGCTTGCTAACAGATCCCAAGAGCCTCCCACCCCAGAGATTCAGATTTAAGTGGTGTGGGCATAAACATTTTAAAAGCTCTCCGGGTAATTCTATCGTGCAGCTAGATTTGAGAACCATTGACTATCATGTTTTTTAGGTGTTTATTTCATTTAACCCAAATACACTTGTGTTAAGAGCTGGAGTGCTGGAGTTAGAGCAATGAGTAAGTCAGAGTCGTTGCTGTCTGGAATACAGTCCACCGCGGAGACAGGAAGGCAGTTGGTGACAATCTGGTGCTAAGTGCCACGGTGGGCAGTGAATAGGGACCCCAGGTAGTATCCAGGAGGGACTGACCATCCAAAACAATTTCTCATTGTGCTAGTATTTACAATAACCTGATGCTGAATATGGGCAGAGCCTGGGGAAGGAACTTAATATACCAGGGTCACTGCACAATTTAAATTTTGAGATGAAGGAAGACTATACTTATAAATATATTATCTCAGTTTTAGACACAGCGTTTTCTACCTCTGATACTTATCGTAGGCTTTCTAATATGTGGTAATTTAGTGCTTTTTCGAATTTGAAAACACTTCCTAAATTTTTTTTAGTATTTTTAATGCATTATTTTAACATATACACACAACTTCAAATCCATATTGAGAAGTCAACCATGGATATGATTATTAAGTTGAAAACTTGTCCTTTGATGTTGAGTTTCTTGAGTCATACTGATGATGAAACTAGAAAAAAAGGAAATATTCTAACTTAATCTGAGATTTTTATTATCTATTTTTGTTTTACTATCTTACTTTCATTTTATAGGTAATATTACATTTTTCTCCAAATGTTAAAGATTTAAAATACAAGGATAAGTCTTAGCATATGCAGTTACATGCCAAATATTTTTGCTGGGAAATTAATTTACTATAAAAAGGAACCATAACTATCTCAAAATGACCTAATGCCAACATGAGCTTTCCACCCTGGGTATCCTCAGAATAATTGGCCTTTTAGTTGATTTGACTAACTGACAGCTAAGCCAGTAATAATTACCTATGGCATGCTTTACTTTTGATTTTATATTAGAATACTCTGCTAATGAATGAATGTATAGTATCTTTAAACAATTATATTTGACTATATTTGAATGCTTTTCTCTTCATTTAAATAATTCTCTATGGAAATATGTTCACACATCAATAACTACAGAGGAGACTTTAATTAAAAGAAGAGCAGCACACCCATGAGCCCTCTTTATGGTTAAACAGTTGTGACTTAAAATTGTATATTAATTTTGTCAATTTATAAGAATATCATTTCAACTTTATGACAAGCTTTCAGGTTTATTTAGGGACAGTCACTATCCGTAATACTATACTCTTAATAACTTGTGCTTTATGGTGTTCTCCAGTAAACAGGGAATTCTAACCATTTGGAATCTTTTATTCATTTATAATAAGGGTTTTTAGTAGTAATGTTTGCTCAATAATCAGTAGATCTAAACTGAGCCTCGTGATTGGTCTTAGCTCAGTAGAAGTGCCCTGCAAGGTAATCTGTGGACTTACTATGTTGTCTAAATCAGAAGTGAGGTAAGTTGCTTTGAACAAAAAAATATTGGGCTACTATTATTCATAATGATTCTATTTTATTATTTTATTTCATCAAAATGTTATTGCAGTTGGGTATTTAATAGTGCTTTAATGTTAATTTGTCACAAGTGATTTTTATGTTAAGTATAAGTTTTGAAAAAAATGGTAACTGGAAAGAAATTTCAGATCTTAGGAAATGTATTGCTTACTTCATTGAAGTCTAGTTCTTGACAGTAACTGTGATGGTAGATATAAAAAGACAGCATTTCTATAGAAATTTGAATGTTACTGAGAAAGCAAGTAACGCAAGACACAATTTATTGAGTTTAAAAGTCACAGGAGGGTTCTTTATAAATGACCACCATGTTTGTTTTATCTAGTTTTCCCTTAGGAGTGGTCATTTTAAATTTATTTATTGATTATAACAAAATGTATGCTATTCTAGGATATGAAGTTCGATAAATAGGAATTAAATGATCATATTGTTTTGAGGCATTCTTTGCTATGAGTATGCATAGATTTATAGATTTACACAAACATTATTATAGTTATATTTCTAAATGTGTGTGTATTATACATACCTTAATATTTTTAGTGTATTACTAGGCTGTGCCTTATGACAATACATTTTAAACATGTTCACCCTATCATTTTATTACAAAGTTGTCTTTGAAGATGTATGTAGCTAGAAAAATTATAATAATATTCTTTATACTTATTGATTTAATTTTAGATATTTAGAATGTGTAACAATGTTCTCTCTATGTATTTTATATTGTCTTATGAATCATAGGCTCTTGGGTTTGAAAGGATATTTCCAATTACCCAATCCAGTGGTTCTCATTTAGGGATGATTTTGTCTCCTGGGGGACATTTGGTAATGTCTGGGGACATTTTTGATGGTCACATCTGAGGGGCTGCTACTGGCATCCAGTGGGTAGAAGCCAAGGATATTGCTAAACAACCTACAATCCAGAGGGCCGCTCGCACACAATGATCCAACCCCAAATGTCAGTAGTATTGAGATAGAGAAACAGTGAGCTGGTCCAGCTACCGTCTCTTATGTAGTTCATCTTTCATGTGAGAAAATAAGTTCCAATGTTTAGGAAATCAACAAGTCATAGTTATAGAAAATACCAGAGGATGTTTATCTCATTTTCCTCTTCCTTAATATATAAATAAAAAAGTGTTATGCATTTGTTTGAGATGGAAGGTAATGAAATTTCAAGACAAGATTCCAGATGAATATTCTTTTCAAGGTGACCATTTTAGGAAGCTAAAAACTTATTCTAGTGATGCAAATATCTCAAAACGTTTCTAGAAATGCCTTAAAACAATTTTAGGAAGCACACAAAAAATCAATGATATCTTATTTCAGTATAAAATTTGGTAGTGATTTGACAACTTGTTCCATCAAATTTGGTTGTCAAAGATGTGTGATTTTCTCTAAACCAAATCCTCTTGCAAAGACTGAGATTTGCCACTGTTGAAGAGAGGGAAGAATGTTCCAAAATATTTAGTGCAATGGCAAATCATTGCAGTAAGTGCAGCCTCCTCAGACAACTTTGTGTAATGCTAACAGAATTTCGATTGTGCAAGTTCTGAGTATGATTGGTTTTTAAAATCTAATTTAACTTTGTACTTTTTATATGTTCAAATATTTTTTATATAAATACATAAGGCTGTCTATATTTATGCATATATTCTATTTTTTGCTTACAAATTCAGTGTTGTTTTAAACCTGCAAATCAAAAGTATGTTATTATTATTTTTAAAAATAAAATTACAAACTGTGTGAACTTAGCATATATATATGATCTTCGATATAAAAATTTAATTGTTAGGATCTCAGACAATCTCATAATCTTATGATAGAACATTTTTCAGGGTGATAATGTTTGAGTTTCATGTATCCTATTCTTTAAATAATATATTTAAAAATGTACTTGGAAAAAATAACTTCTTATGGAATACTTGAGAAATATAAATAAAAATAAATGACGTTAGTTTTAAAATTAATTTTATTTATATTCTTAGATTATTGGAACTTGAGTAATGTTTCTTAAATATAGAATTGTTTAATTTATTATTTTCCAAAGTCATCAGGTTATGAATCTATTTACTGGTGTTCAAATATGCAAGGAAAGAAATAAAAAGTTCTGAATCTTTTGCCTTATTCACTAGGATGTAAATTCTTGAACTGGGGATGAATATAAAAAGTATTCAAATTGCTACATAATGATCATTATCTATTGGTATCTGAATGTGACTAAATCTTTCACTTTTCATTAGTAAGCTCTGGCCTTGAAAAATAGTCACTGACTTTCTTGACAGCTTTCTAGAGGAAAAAATTCTGTGGTAGTATTAGTGGGTAATTGAATCATTTTCGGATAACATAGGATCAGTATCTGAATGTATTATAATGCATTCATATGCTGCTCCTAAATACAAATGTTATCATCTTATTGTAGTCTTCTTGGTTTTATGCCTAAAATTTTAAAAATAGTAAAATTATTTTAAGTGCCTTTAATATACAGTAATTTATGTCCAGGATTATCTAAATATATAGCTTTTAGATGGTACAACATCTGTTTATTAAGAATTCTTAACAGAAATAATGGGTATGAAAGAGACATGAAATAAACATTTTTTTGTTGACATAAATATATGTGCAATGAACATTTCATGATATTAAAATACAAGTGCATATTTGTATTTCTAACATCTTACGGTGATATATAGAAGTTATTGGGATTTCATAGCAGCTCATAATAAAAATATGAGATATTATAATAAAAATTTTCATGAAAATTGTCTTTGAAATAAAAATACCAATGAATTGATAAGTTTAAAAATGAAACCACCTATAAGTATATAGAAAGCCAAACTAAGTAGATTTTTGACACATTTTCTTAAACTCTCAGGTGGCTTTAACCCTTCCATGGGATTATCAGATGTAAAAAATGGCAAACTAGAATTAATTTAGCAGTTTTGACTTTGACGTGTGAGATGATTCTAGGAAAAAAGTTTGAGAAGAAGGTGTGATAGAAAGGAAACTGAAAAGTTATAAAGTGAAATGTTACAAACAAAATCCCCAAATCATTATTCACATGGGGAGAAATTTCTGGAGAAGTGGCCTACGTCCAAAGGCCAGCTAGAAAAAGAATTAAATCTTTGGATGATGTGCACCAACAAACTATCTGGGCTGAGTGGTTACCCTTTCCCTGGTTGTACGTAAACAAGGTGAAAGGTGAAAACTTCCATCATAATTATTTTCAAGCAACTGAGATCTTTGGAGTCAGAATCCAAGGTGATTATGCTTTTCACTTTATATCAACATGCTTTTCTTCTAGTGTAGATACAAATATCCTTTATCTTGACTGTCTATCAGGACTTACTTTTTTTCGTGAAAAGTTGAGTTTGGGAAATGTGAGGTATTTGTGGAATCACAGAAACATTCATATTGTATGAACTAAGCTGATGTTAGGTAATTAAAGCAATTTTGGAAATAATTATTTAAAATGATATATCAGAAATTGACTTACAGTGTTTGTAAGAAAATATGATATATTAATTCCAGTTCTGTTCAAGCTCCATTGCAATAATAATCACTTTACAAAACCAGTAAAGGAGGCAGGCTTTACTTGTTTCTTGTGTGATAGCAGACCATTTACCTCATTCACATGTAAATTCGTTTAGGTCAGTATCTGCAGGTCAGAGGTCTGCTCTCACAGTGTATTAATGTATTTCTGACACCATCATTATATGTTATCATTGTAAAAGAGAAAAGATCATATTTATTATATTATTCCCCAAATGTGTACGATTAATTTCAAGAGCTTAAAAGAGAAGACCATTTTCAGATTTATCGTCTTTCTAGAAAAGTTAGAAAATTGAGGCAACTTTTGCATTTCCTAAAAATGAAAAATATCTAGACTTTCAAAAACACAAAAGTTCACCTTTTCATATCTTTATTTTTTTTATTTTATTCTATTTTTCATATCTTTAGACCTTTAAGAATCTTAGAGCAACAGATTTACCGAGTTTTAAGGGATGTGATCCAATTCCCCATCTGGTGCTTGCATCCCCACCACAAACTTACAGTTAAGGGGTTGTCTGATCTTTGCTTGAACACTGCCTGTGAAAGGGAATTCACAACTTCCTGATGCAGGTCATTGTATTTGGGGGCACTTCTTATCATTATCATTTTTCTGACTAAATCCAGAATTATCCAAATGTTAAGTATGCAGTCTCAAGAAACTGACATTTCTAGGCAAAGGAGGTCCTGAGTGAGGGAATGTGATATTTGCCACATATGCAAACAACTGGCAATCAGGCTGCCAGTCGTGATTTCCATTTCCAGAAACTTCATGAAGGATTTCTATCTAGACTGAGTTATTTTTCTGAACAGAACTATAGAAATGGCATAGCATTTTTTGTGTACTCCAGTGTTAAGCTGTTATTTGTGAGTTATCTTTGATAATTTAATAAACGGTTGTGAACATTAATATATGGAGAGTTGCATCATTATCTTGTTTTTAGTAATTTATATCTTAAACACAGCATATGATACATTTGCTCACTCATTGTATATTTAGATATTTTAAACAAAATTCAAATTCATTGCACATTAGTCTGAAAATTTATGTGAGACTATCAAACATAAATTTTTATGTTTGTACATTTCACAGTGAATGTGGAGAATTCTGTAATACTTTTTTCTGACCTTTATATCCTTTCCGCCACAGACTATTTTATGCTAATGTTTGTCTACTCCCTTAATTGAAATTCATTTTCTATAGTAAGAATTCAGAAATTTTATCCCTGCATTCTTAAATAAACTGGAGTAAATAAACTGAAATACGACTTTATGGCTAGAACTGTACATACAAAGCAAATATATCTGTACGTACTGCTTACCAGCATCATTGATTACTATGCAGAAAGGGAACACACACCTTGAGGAATATGCGCATCTCTATCCCCACACTGGCTCTTGCACTGCTATGTAGCTGCACCAGCATTGTGGCGTGACAGAGATGTACAAGGTTGAATACTATGCCTCATCTCTCTCTTCTCCCCTGAACATTTGTTGTATAAAACTGCTTTGTTTCATGGTTTGATCTAATCCTAATTTTTAGGCTATTCATTGAAGAACATCTGTGAGTAATACTGATTTCTCTTAGAAAAATTGATCTCTGTTGGAATAATGTTTGTAGTATATTATATATAGTGTATGGTAATTTCATAGCAAAACTAAAACTAAAATATCAGTACAAAAAACTGCACATGGCACAGAGTGAGATGGTTACATCAAGTTTGGAATTTGTTATCAAACTCCATCAACAAATGTATACATAGCAGTGTGATACTAATGCAACAGAGGGAAGACAAAGGGTACAAAATTTTTAACCTCAGATTTTTTTTCACCAGGCATATGTAGTACTTATCAGAAAGTATGCCAGAATTGTTCATGAATCCTTCCTATTTGTCATTTAAGCAGGAAATTTCTTGTAAATCTTGTCATTCTATGTGAGTTAAAATTAGATTTAATAAAGATAGAATATTTTTATTTCCCTAAGTTTTTATTTTGAGAAATTTCAAATATAATGAATAATTGAAAAAATGGTAGAATGAACACTTGTATTCACCTAAATTCAACAATTGTTAACATTTTGCTACATTTGAGCATTCTGTTTCTGTATTTCTCCCTCCTCCTGTCTCTCCCCCTCTGCCTATGTCCCTCTTCTTCTCTTCCTTCTCTCTCCCCCTATGCCCCCTTCTACTCTGCTCTCTATATATTTAAAGTAAGTTGCAGACATCATGACACTTGCATCTTCTCGGAAAAAAGAAATTCTCCTAAATAACTTTAAAACCATGATCATACTTAAGAAATGAACAGTAATTCCATAAAACAATCTAGTTCATATTTAAATTTCTCCCAATTAACTCCTAAATATCTTTTATAGCTATTTTAATTTTTTCCTGACCCAAGGTACAGTCAAGGCTCATGCATTGCAAGGATAGACTTTTTTCCCTTGATTTTTGTTGAGAGAAGAAATAATTTTATGATAAACTCTAAGTGAGGTGATGTTTTGTTCTCAGATTTTGAACCAATTACACATTTGTACCTTGATTTTTGTAATACTGTGTGAACTTTGACAATATACCAAGATTTTGCTATCTTTCATAACATCTTTAGCCTGAGCACAAAATTACCGAGCAGAAGGGTGCCGCATATGGAGCCGATCACAGAACAGTGGCTTACTAGAGTTAGTCGTGTGACCTGCCAGAAGTTGACCTCATTTCAGGATTCCATTGGAGCACGATACATCCAATTCCACATAGAATTTGAAAAACGTGCTAACATTCATGGTAGTTCTCATTTTGACTTTGTTTCAAATAATCGAGTATAATGATTTTATACTTTTCCAGATACTATTTCTACTTCTACTACTACATGCAAAATAAATAAATAAATAAATAGAGAGAGAGAGAGAGAGAGAGAGAGAGAGAGAGAGAAAGAAACTGTTAAACGTACGGGTGAAATGGCATTTATTTTGTAATGAATTTTGCCACAATGTCTGGGTTGCATTCTCCCAGAGATATTATGAAAGGATCTATATCACTTTTTACTTTCTTAATTTTCTCAGTGACCTTTGCCCCACTTCCCCACACCTGTTCTCTAATGCCTGTCTTGAATGCCGCATCTTTCACAACCATGGGTGTGGTTTTATTTTACCTTCCAGTGGACTTAGACAGTGCTTGATCTTTATTTCTGTTAGGGTCCCATCACATCATCTTCCAGTTGTGTACATAGACTCTATCAAGCTGTTTCTTGCTCTTATCTCCCATATTGCCTGGTGAAGGAATGAATTCACTAAGCATCTGCTCTTTGCTAGCTGCTGCCCCTTCATCCTGTGTCCCTGAATAAATCTATGTGATGTAGACCAAAGCCCTCCTGTTCTACATGTAGATGTATTTTTGATACGTTCATGGTGGGAGGTGAGTTCCATGTCCCCTACTCTGCCACCTTTATCGATCCTCCTAGGTCTCTAAATTCTTGAATTCCAAAAATATTCTGATTGCGGAGGCTTGGCTAACCCAGAATCTGATGGAGTAGGCTGGCAGGCTGGAGATTCTGGGAAGAGTTGCAGTCCAAAGGCAGTCTGCTGGAAAAATTCCCTGTATATATGAGTTTTGTTTTTTTTGTTCTGTTTCTTAGATTCTACATATTTGTGAAATGATTTGTCTTTCTCTGTCTGACTTATTTCACTCAGATAATATTCTCAAAGTCCATCCATGTTATCACAAATGGTAAGATTTCCTTCTTTTTTATGGCTTGGTAGTAGTATATATGTACCACATCTTCTTTATCCGTTCATCCATTAATGGACACTTAGGTTATTTCCATATCTTGGCTATTGCAGTTAATGCTGCAATGAACATAGGGGTGTGTATATCTTTTCAAATTAGTGTTTTTGGTTTTTTTTGGATAAATACCCAGAAGTGGAATAGCTGGATTATGTGGTAGTTCTATTTTTAATTTTTTGAGGAACCTCCATATTGTCTTCCATAGTGGCTGCAGCAATTTACATTCCCAAAAATAATGTACAAAGGTTACCTTTTCTTCACAACTTCTCCAACACTTGTTATTTCTTTTCCTTTTCCTTTTTTTTTTTTGATAATAGGCATTCTAACAGGTGTGAGGTGATACCTCATTGTACTTTGATTTGCATTTCCCTGATAATTAGTGATGTTAAACATCTTTTCATGTGCCTGTTGGCCATCTGCATATCTTCTTTGGAAAAATGTCTATTTAGATCCTCTGCCCATTTTTTAATTGGATTGTTTGTTTGTTTGCTTGTTTTGCTATTGAGTTGAATTCTTTATATATTTTGCATATTAATCCCTTATCAGATATATGATTTGCAAACATTTTCTCCTGTTCAGTAGGTTGCCTTTTAGTTTTGTTGAAAGTTTCCTTTTCTGTGCAGAAGTTTTTAGTTTGATTTAGTCCCACTTGTTTGTTTTTGCTTTTGTTGCCTTTGCTTTTGGAGTCAGATCAAAAAATTCAGTGCCAAGACCAACGTCAAGGAGCTTAATGCCTATGTTTTCTTATAGGATTTTTAATGGTTTCAGGTCTTACATTCATTTTGAGTTAATTTTTGTATATGGTTTAAGAGAGTGGTCCAGTTTTGTTCTTTTGCATGTGGTTGTCCAGTTTTCCCAATGCTGTTTATTGAAGAGGCTGTCCTTTCCTCATTGTATATTCTTGGTTCCCTTGTTGTCAGTTAATTGACCATGTATGTCTGGGTTTATTTCTGGGCTGTCATTTATGTTCCATTGATCTATGTGTCTGTTTTTATGCCAATATTATACTGTTTTGGTTGCTGTAGCTTTGTAGTACAGTTTGAAATCAGGGAGCATGATATCTCCAGCTTTGTTTTTTCTCAAGATTGCTTTGGCTCTTCAGCGTCTTTTGTGGTTCCATACAGATTTTATTTTTTAAAAATTATTTTTAAAAATATTTATTTATTTATTTTTTGGCTGCATCGAGTCTTAGTTGTGGCACGCGGGATCTTTGTTGTGGTGCATGGGCTTCTCTCTTGTTGTGGTATGTGGGCTCTCTAGTTGTGGCACGTGGGCTCTCTAGTTGTGGCACACAGGCTTAGTTGCCCCACGGCATAAGGGATCTTAGTTCCCTGACCAGGGATCGAACCAGTGTCCCCTGCATTGCAAGATGGATTCTTAACCACTGGACCACCAGAGAAGTCCCCATACACATTTTAGAGTTATTTGTTATAGTTCTGTGAAACATGCCATTGGTATTTTGATAGGGATTGCATTGAATTTGTAGATTGCTTTGGGTGGTATGGACATTAGTTTTTAGCCACTGAGTGTGATGTTAGCTGTGGGCTTGTCACATATGGCCTTTATTATTATGAGGTACGTTTTCTCTATACCCACCTTGTTGAGAGTTTTATCATAAATGTATGTTGAATTTTGTTAAATTCTTTTTCTGCATTTATTGAGATGATCATATGATTTTTATCTTTCATTTTGTTAATGTGGTGTGTCATATTGATTGATTTATGGATGTTGACTCATTCTTGCATCCCTGGAATAAATCCCAGTTGATCTTGGTGTATGATCCTTTTTAATGTATTGTTGAATTTGATTTGCTAATATTTTGTTGAGGAATTTTGAGTTTATGTTCATCAGGCACATTGGCCTGTAATTTTATTTTTTGTGAAGTCCTTGTCTGGTTTTGGTATCATGATAATGCTGCCCTCAGTAAGTGAGTTTGGAAGCATTTCATCCTCTTCAGTTTTTGGGAAGAGTTTGAAAAGGACAGGTATTAAATCTTTAAATGTGTGGTAGAATTCATCAGTGAAGTCACTTGGTCCTGGACTTTTGTTTGTTGGGAGGTTTTTGATTACTGCTTTAATCTCCTTAATAGTAATTGGTCTATTCAGATATTCTATTTCTTTATGATTCAGTCTTGGAAGATTGTATGTTTCTAGAAATTTATTTCCAGAAGTTCTTAATTTTGATGAAGGTCAGTTTATCCATTTTTTTCTTGTATGGATTATACTTTTGGTGCCTTATTTAAGAAATCTTTACCTGTGCTAAGGTCACAATGTTTTTTCCCTCTATGTTTTCTCACAGAAGTTTTACAGTTTAAGGTTTTATATTTAGGTCAATAATCCAGTCAGAGTTAATCTCTTATATGGTGTGAGGTATGGATAGGTATGGATTACAGTTCATTTTTGCATATAGATGTCTGATTGTTCTATTATTATTTGTTGAAAAGATTATTCTTTCCCACTGCATTTCTTTGCACCCTTGTAAAAACTCAGTTGTGGTGTGGGTCTGTTTTTTGATTCTGTATTTCATTCCATTGATCTGTCATTGTACTATCTTGATTATTGTATTGTTGTAGTAAATTTTGAAATTAGGTCATGTTAGTTCTCTAATTTTGTTCTTTTTCAAAACTGTTTTGGCTATTTTATGTATTTTGCATTAATATGAATTTTAGAATTAGCTTGTCAGTGTCTACAAAAAAGCCTCCTTGGATTTTGACTGGGATTGCATTAAATCTATAGATCAATTTGGGAAAAATTGACATCTTAACAATATTGAGTATTTCAACTTATGTACATGGTGTAACTCTTTATCTAGGTCCTCTCTGAGCAATGTTTATAATTTTCAGTGAACAGGTATTGCACAACTTTTGTTAGATCTATCCTTTAGTATTTCATATTTTTGATGGCATTGTAAATGACATTGTTTTTTTAGAAAAAATTTAATTTATCTATTATTCTTTTGCTGGTGTATAGAAAGGCAATTGCTTTTTGTATCTTGAACTTGCATCCTACAGCCCTGCTAAATTCACTTATTAGTTCTAACAGCTTTTTTGTAGATTCCATCTTATATAGGCACTCACATTGTCTGCAAATAAAGACAGTTTTAATTTTTTCTTTCCAAGCTGGATGCTTTTTCCCCTTCCATCTCTTCCTCCCTTCCTTCCTCCTTCACCTTTTTTTTTTTTTTTTGTCTTTTTGTACTGGCCAACACATCCAGTACAATATTGAATAGAATGGGGAGATAAAATGTCTTGTGTTATTCCTATATTAGGGAATAAACATTTAGTCTTTCACCATTAAGTATGATATAAACTGTAGGTTTTTCATGGATGCCCTTTATCAGATTGAGGAAGTACTCTTTTATTCCTACTTTTTTGAGTTTAATAAAAATAAGGAATGGATGTTTTGTCAAATGCTTTTTCTATATTTATTGATATATATCTATATCTCTATCTTAATGTAACTATATACAGTTTATTAATATGAATTTTATTAATTTATGAATGTCTAACCAATCTTGCGTTCATGTAATAAACCCCATTTCATCATGATGTATTAACATTATTATATATTGTTGAATTCAGTTTGCTAAATTTTTACATCTCATTTGATGAGGGATATTGGTCTGTGATTTTCTTTTTTGGAAACGACTTTGTCTGGGTTTAATATCAAGGTAATGTTGGCCTCATAGAATGAATTGGGAAGTATTACTTCTTTAACAATATTCTGGAAGAGTTTGTGTTGAATTCTTCCTTAAAATGTTTGGTAGAATTCACCATGGACCCTGTCTTTGTAGAAATATTTTAAACTACAAATTCACTTTTGTTAATAGATATACAGTTATTCAGGTTATCTATTTCATCTTTTAATCATTTTGTTCTCATACAAGTTTTTAACTGATATATAATTCACATACTATAAGTTTTACCCTTTTAAAGTATACAGTTCAGAGGATTTTAGTATATATACAAAGTAATACAACCATCATCATTATCTAAATCCAGAACTGTTATTATTACAAAAAGAAACCCCATACCCATTAGCTGTTAGTTCCTATTTCCCCCTTCCCCTCCAGCCGGTGGAGACAACTAGTTTACTTTTACTTTCTGTCTCTATGGATTTGCCTATTCTAGAGATTTCAAATAAATGGAATTATACAACATGTGGCATTTTGTATTTGGATTCTTTCACTTAACAATGTTTTCAGTGTTCATTTGTGTTATAGCATATATCAGTACTTCATTCCTTTTTATATCTGAATAATATTCCATCGTATGGATATGCCACATTTTGTTTATCATTCATCAATTGATATACATTTAGGTTGTTTCTTCTTTTGGGCCCTACAAGTCTCAGAGCAGACTCTGTTCATTTTTCTTCATTCTCTTTTCTTTCTGTTCCTTAGACTGTATAATTTCAATTGATGTAACTTCAAATTCATTGATTCTTCTGCCTGTTGAGCTCTTTTGGTAAGTTTCTCATTTCAGTTTTTGTATACTTTTCAATCACAGAATTTGTATTTAGTTCTTTTAAAAAGTAATTTCTACCTTTTTATTGATATTCTCTCTTTGGTGAAACATCATTTTCATACTTCCTTTAGTTTTTTTAGACATGATTTCATTTAGTTATTTGAGCATCTTTAATATAGCTGATTTAAAGTCTTTGTCTAGGAAGGTCAATATCTGGGCTTCCTTAGAGACAGTTTCTACTCAATGCTTTTTTCCCCCCTCCGTGTGAAATATTTCTTGTTTCTATTGGATGTTTTGTAATTTGTTGTTGTTATTGAAAATTATACATCTTAAATAATATAATGTGTCAACTTTGGAAATCAGATTTACCCCTGCCGTGCCATCAGGGTTTGTTATTGCTGCTTGTTTAGTGACTTTTATGAACTAATTCTGTAAACTCTGTATTCTTTGTCATGTGTCACCACTGAAATTTCGACTCAACTTAGTGTTCAGCTAGTGATTGAATGGTGATTTGTTTAAATTCCTGGAACCAATAAATCTTTGTCTTTCCTGAGGGATTCTGTGTGCATGTTGGGGCATACCTTCAACACCCAGGCAATTTACAACTCTGCTTTAGCCTTCACTTCTTGCGTAGAGTCTCAAGGGCAGCTAGGGATGAGAGCTTATGGCCTTCTCAGGTCTTTCCTGAGCAAGTACACAGCTCTGGGCATGTACACAGCTTTATACATGTGCATGGCTTTTCTAAAGCCCCCTGTATTAGTTTGCTAGGGCTGCCGTAACAAAATACCATAAACTGAGTTGCTTAAACAACAGAAATTTATTTCTCTTAGTTATAGAGGCCAGAAATCCAAGATCAAGGTGTTGTCAGGTTTGATTTCTCCTGGGGCATCTCTCCTTGGCTTGCAGATGCCTACCTTTTTACTATGTCCTCATATGACCTTTTTTTTCTGTGTGTGCACATCCCTGATGTCTCTTCCTTTTATTATAAGGACACCAGTCATATTGGATTAGGGTCCCACCCTTATGACCTCATTTAACCTTAATTACCTCTTTTTAAAGGCCTTATCTCCAAATAGAGTCACATTCCAAGGTATTGGGGGTTAGGACTTCAACATAAGAATTTGGGGGGCGGGGCTCAATTCAGTTCATAACATCCCTTATGGACATATCATTCCCCAGCTTTCCCTTTTAAGTGTTTTGATTAACATATTGCTTGCCCAAATGTAGTCTAACTTCATCAGGCAGCCATGATGTCAAACTATTGTCACTTATTTTTCTCAGTAAATACCCCTGGTAAAAAGGCTGGTTACAGGACAAATGAAGACAAGATCCCTGTGAGTGGGGTCTTCCATTGAACCACCAGACAGGTAAAATAATTCTTGAGAATGAGGCTTTGGAGGAATCCAAACCTCTTTTGTCCCCCTCCACTGACTTCCAGGTGTGATTGTGGGCTGTTAGTTTTCAAGGCTACTGCAGAACTGGAGAGAGGTGGAGGGAAATACAGCAAGTTAAAATGCCACAAAGCTCACCATTCTTACTGATATTCAACCATTTGTCTTGAATAATTGCTTTGCAGATTGCTACAAGTCTTTGGTTAATTGCCAGAGTTCTGAAATGTTGATTTTTGTGTGTTCTTGCTGCATTTACAGAGGAGAGAATTTTGGAGGTCCTTGCTTCTCCATTCCCACTAATGTCCTATCTATTTCTTTTGAGTGAGCTTTTGTAATTTGTGTTGTTCAAAGAATATGTCCATTTCATCCATGTTGTTGAATTATTGGCATAAAGTTGTTCATAATATTCCCTTATTATCCTTTTAGTATCTATAGAATTAGTAGTGATTTCACCTCTCTCATTACTGTCTTTTCTATTTTTGTTACTGATCAGTCTGGCTAGAGGTTTATCAATTAAGAAAATATTCTCAAAGAAGTAGCTTTGGCTTCATTGATTTTTCTCTATTATTATTTTTTGTTTGGTTTATATTTTATTGATTTCTCTCCAATTTTTATCATTTCCTTTCCACTTACTTTGGATTTAATTTGCTCCCCTTCTTCTCCTTTTTTAAGAAACCTGTCTTATGAGATCTTTCTTCTTTTTTCCAATGTAGGTGGTTATTGCTTTAAAATTTCACCTAAGTACTATGTTAGCAGCATCCACAAATTTAGAAATGTTGTGTTTTCATTTATATTTAGTTTAAAATATTTTAAAATTTCCCTTTTGATTTCTTTGACCCATGGTTCTTTAGTGTATTATTTAGTTTCCAAATATTTGGGGATTTTTTTAGACATGTTCCTGCTATTGATTTATAATTTAATTCCATTGTTGTTAGAGAACATACTTTACTTGATTTGAATCCTTTTATATTTCTAATACTTGCTATGATGGCCCTGAATATGATTTATTTTGGTAAAAGTTCTGAGTGCACTTGAAAAGAATGTGTATTCTGCTCTTGTTGGGTGGAGTGTATGAATGTCAGTTAGGTCAAGTTGTTTGCTAGTATTCTTCAAATCTTCTATACCTTACTGATTTTTCTGTCTACTTGTTGTATCAATTATAGAGAGAAAAGTTTTGAAATATCTGACAGTAATTGTTGGTTTGTCTATTTCTCCATACAGTTTTATCAGTTTTTGCTTCATGTACTTTGAAACTGTTATTAGGTGTATAAATATTTAGAATTTTTAATATCTTTTTGATCATTCGACCATTTTATAATTATGAAATGACCCTCTTTATCTTTGGTAAGATTCTTTGTCCTGAAATTTACTTTGTCTAATATTAAGATAGCTACACTAGCTTTATTTTGATTAGTGTTATCATGATATATCATTTTCCATGCTTTTACTTTTAACCTATTTGTGTCTTTATATTTTAAGTTTGTTTCTTGTAAGCAGCATATAGTTGGGTCATGTTTTTATGTAATTCGACAATCTCTGCTTTTAAATGGGGCTTAGACTACATTTAATGTAATTATTGATATGGTTAGGTTTAAATCTATCTTTTTAAACAAATTTAAGTTTAATTGACTTACAATATTATATTAGTTTAGGTGTAAAACATAGTGATTCAAAATTTTTATGGGTTATACTCCATATAAAGTTATAAAATATTGGCTATACGCCTTGTGCTGTATATTATATCTTTGTATCTTATTTATTTTATACCTAGTTTTTATACCTTATTTATTTTATACCTTATTTATTTTGTACCTCTTAATTCTCATCCCTGTCTTGCCCCTCCCCCCACTGCTTTTCCCACTGGTAACCACTAGTTTGTTCTCTGTATGTGTGAGTCTGTTTCTATTTTGTTGTATTTATTCATTTGTTTTATTTTTTAAGATTTCACATATAAGTGAAAACATACAGTGTTCGTCTTTTTTTGTCTGACTTATTTCACTAAGCATAATACCCTCCAGGTTAAGTCTACCTTTTGCCCCATGTGTGTTTTTTTCTTTTTTTTAAGATTTTGCAACTTGCTTTCATTTATTTATTTATGTATTTGTTTATATTGAAGTATAGTTGATTTACAATGTTGTGTTACTTTCAGATGTACAGCAAAGTGATATATATATATATATATATATATATATATATATATATATATATATATATGAAACTTTTTCAGATTCTTTTTCCTTAGAGGCTCCATGTGTTCTATATTCCCTTTTCCCTTTTTCCACTGTCTTCTTTTGGATGAAATTAATTTTTTAAATGACTCAGTTTTATCTCCTTTGTTGGCTTATTAGCTATTGTATTTTTGTTTTGTTATTTTAGTGGTTGCTTTAGAGTTTACAGTACACATCTTTTACTTATCATAGTCTACCTTCAAGTGATACTATGCCACATCATATATAGTATAAGAACCTTGTAATAGTATACTTCCATTTTTCCCCTCCTGATTCTTGTGCTATTGTCATAATTTTACTTTGACAAATCTTATATGCCCCAAACTACTTTGTTATTATTTTTGTTTGAACATTCAATTATCTTTTGAAGAGATTTGAATAATAAGAAAAAAACTTACACATTTATCCATGTGGTCGCTATTTCTGCTGTTCTTTATTACTTTGCATAAACCCATATTTATATCTGGTTTCATTTTCCTTCTTCCTGAAGGACTTACTTTAATATTGCTTGTAATGTGGGTCTGTTGGTAGTGAATTCTTTTAGCTTTAGAATGTCTCAAAAATTTTTTTTCCCTTATTTTTTGAAAGATACTTTCATTGGGTATAGAATTCTAAGTTAACAGCTTTTCCCTTTCAGTGCTTTAAAGATGTTGTTCCACTGACTTCTTGCACATATTGTTTCTGATGAGAAATCTACTGTCATTTTATCCTTGTTTCTCTGTATGTAATGTGTCTTTCATCTCTGATTGCTTCTATCTGATTTTCTCTTTATTGCTGGTTTGGAGCAATTTGATTATGAAGTGTCTTGGTAGAGTTTTCCGTATGTTTCTTATGCTTTGAGATTTTTGACCTTTTTGAATATGTGTGCTTATTGTTTTCATCAAATTTGGAAAAATTTTTGCTACCAGTTCTTCAAATATTTTTTATGTCTTCCACTTTGGAGTCTTAAATTACGCATATATTAGATTTATTCTGACTTTTCCACAGCTGACCAATATTTTGTTTATTTTAAAAATTCCCTTTTTGGGGCTTCCCTGGTAGCGTGGTGGTTAAGAATCCACCTGCCAGGCTTCCCTGGTGGCGCAGTGGTTGAGAATCTGCCTGCCAATGCAGGGCACATGGATTCGAGCCCTGGTCTGGGAAGATCCCACATGCCACGGAGCGACTAGGCCCGTGAGCCACAATTGCTGAGCCTGCGCGTCTGGAGCCTGTGCTCTGCAACAAGAGAGGCCGTGATAGTGAGAGGCCCGTGCACCACGATGAAGAGTGGCCCCCACTTGCTGCAACTAGAGAAAGCCCTCGCACAGAAACGAAGACCCAGCACAGACATAAATAAATAAATAAATAAATAAATAAATAAATAAATAAATAAATAAATAAAAGAATCCGCCTGCCAATGCAGTGGACACGGGTTCAAGCCCTGGTCCAGGAAGATCCCACATGCCGCAGAGCAACTAAGCCTGTGCGCCACAACTACTGAGCCTGTGTGCCACAACTACTGAAGCCCACGTGCCTAGAGCCCGTGCTCCGCAACAAGAGAAGCCACCACAATGAGAAGCCCGCGCACCGCAATGAACAATAGCCCTCACTCACTACAACTAGAGAAAGCCCACACGCAACAACGAAGACCCAACGCAGCCAAAAATAAATAAAATAAATTAAAAAAATAAAGAAAATACATAAAAATAAAAATATAAATATATAAAAAAAGAAAAAAAAATTCCCTTTTCTATTTGTTTCATTTTGGATTATTTTTATTGCTATGTCTTCAACTTCTCTAATCTTTTCTTCTACAAAGTCTAACTTATCATGATTCCCATTCAATATATTTTCTTTATCTCAAACACTGTATTTTTCATTTCTAGAAGTTTTAATTTTAGCCTTTGAAAATGTCTTCCATTTCTATAAATCTTTTTGAACATATAGAATCAGCTGTGTAATTTGTGGGTCCTGGTGAAAAATGAAAATGTAAGTCCCCTTGTTCAAAATTATTAAAAATTTCAAGACGGTGACAGCAGAGCATTAAATGAAAGGTAGGGTCTTTCTAGCATGAGATTGGTTCTGTGTGACTGCACAGGTCTCATGGTTATGAGTGTGGCCCTGTGTGGAATAGAGTTATAAGAACTGATTTAATGTTCTTTTTTGATCATTCCAATATTTGTGCCAGCTCTGGGTTGGTTTCAATTAATTGATTTTTCTCTTCATTTGAATATCTGGCAAATTTTGACTGAGTACCAAACACTGGATTTTACCTTGTTGGGTGCTGAACACTCTTATATTCCTATAAATATTCTTGAGTTTTGCTTTGGGATACAGTTAATTTACTTGGAAAATGTTTACCCTTTTGTATTTTCCTTTAAGATTTGTTTGGTGGGAACATGGATCCCACTTGTCAATGAAGGAGTGGTAGCAGGTGTCAGGTGCTCTAAGGTTATTTACTAAGGTGAAGAAGGTGTAGCTCCACTATAATAATATGGTGGAGTAAATAAGAAAGCATAACTAAAATACAAGGCAGAATACAAACAAAATACTACGGGATATCAAAGAGAAAGTTATCAGTTGGTGGGATTAATGAAAAGGGGACATTTGAGAATGACTTTGAGGGATGAGTAAGGTTTAGTCAGATGTGGCTGAAAAGGGTAAAGGAGGTTCCAGATGGAGGAAACATTACAAGCAGACAAATTTTTGGGAGATAGTGTATAGTCCAATATGGCTAAAGTATGTGTATTCATAAATACTAGCAAATAAAGACTCTAATCTTTATTAGCCTATCTTTCAATGAGTGCTGAGACTAGATTTCAATGTTCTTCCTGTCTGGATCTTCATTACAGGCTATTTTGGAGTTAAAAATCAAGATATTATATCATTATGACTGACAATGTGTGCTCTGGAGCTGGATATCCTGGGTTGAATTCAAATCCTGGTTCCACATTCATAAGCTGAATTCTGGTTAATTTGCTCTATTTAAGCCTCACTTTCCTTACCTGAAAAAAAAAAAAGGGTATCATTCAGTAACACTCAGGGGTTTTGGAAGATGAAATGAAATAATGCAGTTGAAGAGTCTGTCACACAGTAAGTAACTATGCAGGTAGACTTTCCACATGCTTGCACCAAATATTCTGTATAACATTATTTTGTCATTTGTGCATGGTAGCACTAATGACAATTCTGTTTGAGTTGCATGGTGTCATACTAAACTTGCGCTTTTGAAAGTACCTGTGATAGGAGTGTTGGGTCTATTCCTGGGGCTTGATGCTAACTCATGGCAAAGTTTTGTTGCTGCTACTGTTGTCTACTGATGCATGTGATGAAGATCAGTGGAAAAGGTCATATGAGCATCTGTTTGTCTGTCCTTTTCATTTCATTTTTTATTACCAAATAGTAGTCATTGTAGAGATTCATTAACTGAGTTTATTTTCAACATCAGTAAATTCTGCAATTTACAAGAGGCTGTGTTTAAACCAAACGTGCAGTAGCTAATGTATGTGATGATTTCCTATTGTTTGGATTATTTTATGTTTTACTTATGTTTTATTGCCATTATTTTTCAAAGTTGTTTCTAGTATTAAATATACTGACTAGCTTGTTTGAAAGCTCTTAAAGGCACACCCAGCCTTTTCTCCATCTGGGCCTGTGAGGTGGCCATGAGAAGAGGCATTTGCTTCCCCTCCTTTGGGCATGGGAGACAGGCCTTCCCACTGAGTGGGATGGGCAGTGAGTCTGTTCTGGCTTTGGTAGGCCAGAGTTGGAGGGGCCCCAGCTTCCCTTAGGAGATTGTTGGACCTCAGAGGGACCTGTATCTGTTGTTGAGATTCAGCATCATCACTATATGTTGATTTATATTAAAAAAAATCTAATCCCATTACCCTAAAATAAATACTGGTATTTTTGGGAATATTTCCTTCTAATTCTTTCTCATATTCATATTTTAAAATAATTTATTATTTTTTGATTTCCAAATAATGTAAATTAATTGAAGAAAATTTGGAAAATAAAAGCTCAAATAAGAAATAATACATATATGAAGTATAATATAAATTAAGATCACTGTACATACTAACTTGTAACCTAATCTTTTTACTTTATATGTTGTCATTTCTCCACTGTGTATTATATACTTTATGAATTTAATGGAAATGAAAGCAAATATACACTTTTGTATTTTTCTTTTTCAATAAAATAAATATGGTTTCTGGGTAAACCATATTTCTAGGTTACTTCCTACTCTTTATAAGGTGTAATTAATGCTAGTAATGCAACAGAATGGCTGTGCTATAATATACATAAACATACTCCTACTACTTAATATTTAGGTTCTTTCTAATTTTATGTTGTTTAATAAAATAAATAACAAAGCAAAAAGTTTAGATAATATCACAGTTGCATATATGCTTTTTATCTTTAGTTCCATTTTCATATGAAAAGAATGAGAGCTTCGTCGTTGGTTGCTAATCTGCATTTTAATAGACAGTTTTTTATTTTTAAACAGAAAGTATATATGTCAAATGTTATGTTGACAATTAATTGACCATAATTGTCAAAATTGCTGGTTATTAATTTATTTTCAGTTTTTGTGTGTGAAAATGTAAACCTGCACAAGTGCCATGGTCAATTATGGCACGTTTGATGTGACCTAATTAGTATTGTGAGGAACCAACACATGGAAAAGCAAATGGGGACACATGCTAGGGACAGAATTGGATGTGACATGAATACTAATTTTGGCTTTATATTGTTTTATTCGTTAAAAATCCCTCTTCTATAAAAGAAGAGGAAACAGAACCAGACAGTGATTGAATCCTTATGTGGCAGGGGCTGTGTAAGGTGCTTTTGTGGGCATTTATTTAATCCTCATGAGTCTATGGAGGCAATTATCCCCATTTTACAGATAAGAAAATAGACTCAGTGAAGTGAATTGAACTCCCCAAAGCTATATATCCTGTATGGAACAGCTAAGATTTCAATTCATCCCTCTGGCTACAAGGTAACCTCAGTAATATTTTTTTCAATATTAGTTTTAATGGGATAATTAATTCCACCCAAAAATTTTAAAAAGGAAGGGATTTTCATAGGAGAAAAAAACATATTTTTTAAGAACCCAGATATTAGTAGATGAGATATTGTCCCTGATCCCTAGATGGGATATCATGAAAATAAGTCATAGCTCTTTGAGAAAAGCTTCATATTCATCAGAAAGACTCAAGTTTTCCTCTAAGTGACAATTCCTAGTATGATACCAATACCACATTTAGACCTGGGCAAGTGGGATCCCTGCCCTTGGCCCTTGGTCTCAGAAGGCCTGCTGCTTTGGTGTGCCTTCCTGGAAATTTTCTAAGTCCCCTTCCAGGTGACTCTCACATGGGCTCTGTCCCATTTCTTCCTTCAGGACACTTTTTAACCCTTTACTCCCTCTCCCTACAGCATCTACATATGAGGTGACCAGATGTCCAGAGGAGCTCTGGGACTTGCATCTATAGGGTCATCTCCAGGCCCTGGGGTTGGGCCTTTTTCCAGGAAGGAGGCCTGGCTAGTGGGAACTAATTTCCCGTCTTCCTCTGGCTGGTATGGTATTTCTTTCACAAGGTAGTGCTCAGTGGGCATGGAAGGAGTTCAGGACTCTGGACTACTGATAGCCCGCTGCCAACTCTTGGACATGTATGGACCCACATGTCAGTCCTCGCCTGTGTACTGATTGCAGTGCTGTCTTTGGGCTACATCACCTGAGGAAAAGGGTGGCAGGGGTAGTGGGGTAGTGGCAGGCATCCTATAACATATCTGTTCCCTGAACCTGGCACCCAGGTGGTGACTGCATTTTCTGCAGGCTCTGTGCTATGTGTCAGGCTGTCCTCCTGGGGGTGATCTTGCCTATCTCCTTTCAAGACTGTAACTCTGCAATGCTAACAAGCCCTTCAGGAACTCTGTTCCTTTTATGTTGCTTGTTCATTTTTTTTTAAGATTTAACATATAAGTGAAATCATGCAGTATTCGTATTATTTCACTTAGCATAATACCCTCCAAGTCCATCCATGTTGTCACAAATGGCAAGACTTAATTCTTTTTTTATGACTAATATTCCATTGTGTATATATGCTGTATCTTCTTTATCCATTCATATACTGATGGGCACAAGATATGGGTTGTTTCCATATCTTGGCTATCGTAAATCATGCTGCAGTGGACATAGGGGTGCATATATCTTTTCAAAATAGTGTTTGCATTTTCTTTGGATAAATACCCAGAAGTAGAATTGTTGGATTGTATGGTAGTTCTATTTTTAATTTTTTGAGGAATTTCCATACTGTTCTCCATAGTGGCTGTACCAGTTTACATTGCCACCAGCAGTGCACGAGGGTTCCCTTTTTTCCACATTCTCACCAACACTTGTTATTTGTTGTCTTTTTGATAATAGCCATTCTGACAGGTGTGAGGTGATATCTCATTGTGGTTTTGATTTGCATTTCCCTGATGATTAGTGATGCTGAGCATCTTTTCATGTGCCTTTTGGCCATCTGTATGTCTTCTTTGGAAAAATATCTATTCAGATTCTTTGCTCATTTTTTAATTGGGTTGTTTGCTTTTTTGATGTTGAGTTTTGTGAGTTTGTTGTATATTTTGGATATTAACCCCTTATCAGATATGTCATTTAAAAATAAAATATCTTTTTTCAATTTAGTAGGCAGGCTTTCCTTTTGTTGAGAGTTTCCTTTGCTGTGCAAAAGCTTTTTAGTTTGATGTAATCCCATTTGTTTATTTTTGCTTTTGTTTTTCTTGCCAGAGGAGACATATCCAAAAAAATATTACTAAGACAAATGTCAAATAACGTACTGTGTTTTTTTCTAGAATTTTTATGGTTTCAGGTCTTACATTTAAGTCTTTAATGCATTTTGAATTTATTTTGGGGCATGTGTGAGAGAGTAGTCCAGTTGATTCATTTGCAAGTAGCTATCCAGTTTTCCTAGCACCACTTATTGTTTTTGTAGTCCCTTTTTATTCTTTCATTCTTCTTTTGCTCTCTTCCCTTGTAATTTGATGACTATCTTTAGTGTTATGTTTGGATTCTTTTCCCCATTATATATTCTTGCCTCCTTTGTCATAGATTAATTGCCCATATAAGTGTGAGTTCACTTCTGGGCTCTCTATTGTGTTTCATTGATCTATGTGTCTGTTTTTGTGTCCATACTATACTGTTTTGATTACTATAGCTTGGTAGTGTAATTTGTAATCAGTTTTTTAGTGTCTATTTCATTTATTTCTATTCTGATCTGAAATCTTTCCTTACTAACTTTGGGGTTTTGTTTGTTCTTCTTTTTCTAGTTCCTTTAGATGAAAGGTTAAGTTGTTTACTTGAGTTTTTTTTTTTTTAGTTTGTTTCCTGAGGTAGACTTGTATTGCTATAAACATCCCTCTTAGAACTGCTTTTGCTGTGTCCCATAGATTTTGGATCATTGTGTTTTTATTTTCATTTGTCTCCAGGTATTTTTTTGATTTCTTCAGTGATTCATTGTTTAGTAGCGTATTGTTTAGCCTCCATGTGTTTGTGTGGTTTTTTTTTTGCCATTTTTTCTTGTCATTGATTTGTAGTCTTGTAGCATTGTGGTAGGAAAAGATGCTTGATATGATTTTAGTTTTCTTACATTTACTGAGACTTGTTTTGTGGCCTAGCATATGATCTATCCTGGAGAATGTCCCATGTGCACTTGAAAAGAATGTACATTCTTTGGATGGAATGTTCTATATAAATCTATTAAGTCCGTCTTGTTTAATATGTCATTTAAGGCTAATGAGTCCTTGTTGATTTTCTGTTTGGAAGATATGTCCATTGATATAAGTGGGGTGTTAAAGTCCTTTACTATTAATGTGTTACTCTTAATTTCTCTGTTTATGTCTGTTAATATTTGTTTCACTTATTTAAGTGCTCCTCTGTTGCATACATATATATTTATAATTGTTATATCTTCTTCTTGGATTTATCCCTTAATCATTATGTAATGTCCTTCTTTGTTACAGTTTTTGTTTTAAAGTCTATTTAGTCTGATACAGTATTGCTACCCCAGCTGTCTTTTGATTTCTATTTGCATGGGATACCTTATTCCATCCTCTCACTTTCAGTCTCTGTGTTTGTCTTTAGATCTGAAGTGAGTTTGCTGTAGGCAGCATATATATTGGTCTTGTATTTTGTTTCCATTCAGGCACTCTATGTCTTATCATTGGTGCATTTAGTCCATTTACATTTAAAATAATTATTGATATGTGTGTACTTACTGCCATTTTGTTAATTGTTTTCTGGTTGTTTTTGTAGTCCCTTTTTATTCTTTCATTCTTCTTTTGCTCTCTTCCCTTGTAATTTGATGACTATCTTTAGTGTTATGTTTGGATTCTTTTGTCTTTTTTTGGTGTGTGTATCTATTATAGATTTCTAGTTTGTAGTTACAATGAGGTTTATATATAGCAATCTGTATACATAATTATTTTATGTTGCTGATCTCGTAAGTTCACATGCATTTTTATAACTGTGCATTTTTACTCCCTTCTCCCCATATTTACTGCTTTGACATAATATTTTATATCTTTTTGTTTTGTGTATACCTTAACTTCTTATTGTGGATATAGATGATTTTACTAATTTTGTCTTTTAACCTTCTTTCTAGTTTTATATATGATTGATTTACAAACTTTCAATGGCATTTATTTTTAATGGAATACAATTTGGCAATTTTAACTCTGGCTTTCCTTTTTTTTGCATGTTTTCATGAACAGAGACTTTCCACCCATCATTAAAGTAACATTTGTTGTCCTAGATGGAGGGTGGATTCAACCCAGAACTAAACAGTATTTTCTAGCTCTGTCTGAGTTCCAAAAAAGCATTTAAATGCCCACAGCAGAAATAACAGATGGAAAGCCATTGTACTATTGCTTTACAAAAGTCAGGTCCTTGAGAGAGAAGAGGTCTTTAGAATTCTGGAAATTTAATCTTCAAATTGAGCAAATTCTATTGGACTCAAAAGAGATGAATTTCTTCAGTGAGTGTGTGAGTGGAAAGGTTTTTTTTTAACTTCTTATGAATGGAAGGGGTTGTGTTGTGACTAGATATTAGATACCAAAGGACAAGAACTCTGACTCCACGGCTTGGAGGATGGAGGAACAAGAGGAACTTTCAGTCATGGAAAATGTTACTTGACCACCCAGGATATTGCCAGTGTCAAAGGAAAATTCAGAGAGCTTGACTTGATATAAATATTTTATTGAGTGAGAAAGAAACTGTGAACAGAGAGACTTCAAACCTGAAACTGTTATGAAGCTCAGAGGCATGGTGTTACAGGATGGCTTAGAAAGTGAAAATGAAGAGGTTGTTTAACCTTTACAATGATTGGTTATTACAATGAGTGTTTCCAGATGACAGACGATCAATTAAAAGTAATTATATAATTTTAGGAAGATGACTTAAGTTTTGCTTATGATTATCAGAGGCATTAATACAAAATAAGTTTTACTTATGTTTATGAAATAAGCTAGATTAAGATTCGTTTATGTAGCTTTACTGGTTTTGTCTGCTTGGGGATCATCAAGCCTCATCTCCATTTAATTTTATGTTAACACAAGCCAGGGAAAATCTGATGTATTGAACACCTGAATTTATCTCCATTCCTTCCTGACCACATCTTCTCTCCCTACCTTCATGACATTAATGAGTAAAAGGGCATAAACCCACAAATACAAAGAGACAGGTAGGATAACCATAATATATTGAGGATCTCCAGTGGAATATCTGGAAATTTCAATGATGCTTGTCTCCAGACATGGGCTTTTAATTTAGTTTTAAATTATCTCTCTCTTAAATATGGATATCCAAGAATCAGAGTCATTTGAACAATGCCTCTAACATATATGACAGTGCCAAAACATGAAAAAAGAAAAAGGAAACTCTGAGGAGAAAGAGAGAGTGCAGGGGACAGAAGAAAACTTAAAAACAAATTATAATTAATATTCTCAGAGAGATGATATTTCATCACTGAAACAGAACAAGGTGCAATAAAAAAAGGAAGATTCACTAAAAATATAATACAAATGAACTTATTTACAAAACAGAAACAGATTCACCGACTTAGAGAATGAACTTATGGTTATCAAGGGGGAAGGGTGGTGGGGAGGGATATATTGGGAGTTTGGGATTAACATGTACATACAGCTATATTTAAAATAGATAACCAACAAGGACCTACTGTATAGCACAGGGAACTCTGCTCAATACTCTGTAATAACCTAAATAGGAAAAGACTTTGAAAAAGAATAGTTACATGTATATGTATAACTGAATCACTTTGCTGTACACCTGAAACTAACACAACATTGTTAATCAACTACACTCCAATATAGAATTAAAATAAAAAAATAAAAAATAAAATCCATGTACTTTGAATGGAAAAAAGGGAAGATTCAGAGGATAAGAAAGAGTTCCCATCAGTTAAAAATATTATATAGATATAAAAATTTCACCAGGCAGGTTGGATGATGAAGTTGAGTATGTCTCTTGATAAGGAGAATAAAAAGACAAAAGAATCAAAAATTGGAGAGAAAAGAGTAGTAATGGCTGGAAACATGTATAGACAAATAGGCCAGAGGACCTCAAATTCCAGTACCTCAAATACTAGTGTGTGGGGAAAGCAGCTAAGTGATCTGCCGTCTCCTTCCACCCCCAAGACTGCTGTGGGAATGGCTGAGAGAGTCAATACTCCCTAGTGGGGAGCTGTGTGGTTGGAAGGAGTTGGATGAAGGCTGTGTGGACTGATGCCTGAAGGTTGTGTCAGGATTGAGGACATTATTAAAGATGCTACGAGCAAAGATGCTGTGGTCCAAATCTAATTAAGACAATCAGTGGAGGTCAGATAAAACAGAGGTTGGCATGGAACTGGACATCCTTCCCTCAGCCCCGCATATGGTAGGTAATGTCATGGAAGCCACTCCACTACCCAGATGCCAACAAGGAGAAAAGAAAGAGAAGGAGCCAGGGTCTGGGTGGGAGTAGTAAAAACTTTAGAGGCCAAGTTTAAATGGGAAGAGATTGGGTTACTTTGAATTGGCCAGTATGTGTTTTTCTGTTATGGGGTAGAAATGGGGGCTAGAGAACTAAGGTAATAAGATTATAGTGGTGTACAGAAAGTTACTCTGTCTCCACCCAACTTTTGTACTTGAAGACCATACTGATTACATGGTCACTAAGGAAAAACAAAATAATGCACATGGGTATCATGCATGTATAATTAGTAGAAGATAATCTTCCTTTGTTTCTAATAGCAAATAAACATTAACTTTTTTTTCTAACTAGCATTCTACCTCAATATTAACCAGTCCAGACAATTATTTTAATATTCAGAATACACAAAAGCACATATATTGTGCATCACACACGGCTGATGGTGTAGTTTTTATTGAGTCGTTATCATGTGCATGTAACATCGTAGTTACTGAAAAATGGAATTAAATGATCCTTGTTTTCAGGAATGTTATGACCAAGAAGATAGGCAGTAACTTAAGTGTTAAACAAGAGTTGCACACAGTAGGAATTCAGAGGAAGGAGAGAGTTTCATGGGCTTGGGTATTCAGAGAAACTGAATAGGGGGCAGGGGACTTGAGCTGGGTGGACGTGGAAGACCAGGGAAAACCCCACAAGGAATGACAAATTGGCTTCCACCAGTATGGCAATCTGGAAGTCTTTGTTGAGACACATTCTGGGGTGAGTCTGGTCTCAGTGGGGAGAGTGCTGTGGGGAACTAGTGATGTCCTCTGGGTGGGATAGGGGAGATGGACGGGTACGAGCATGCATTGGCACCTGTCCTTGAGATAGGCAGAGAGGTGAGGGCCAAGCATTCTGGGCAGGTGATATTGCAGTAGCAGAGGTGCTCATTTTGAAATATGTATAGTGTATCCTGGAACCGTCAGAGGGTTTTCCTGGGTGGAGTAGTGATGCTCAGTGAGAAGGACCATGTCAGGGCCAGATGGAAGGCGCCTTTGAAAGCCAAGTCAAACAGTTAACCCTTCATTATCTCTAAGTGATGCAGAGCCATTAGGAAAATGACAGGATCAAAATGGGGGCAGATAGGATGAATGGAGTTTGAAGATCTGAAAAGAATTTGAAGCAGTAAGAACACTCAACTTGGGGAACGAATACTGATAAATTTGAGTTTGTCTTGTATGTCTTTGTGATCTTTGTCCTTGAAGTGTTCAAAGTTCTTTAACACCAATTTGCTAGAAGTTCAACTTATCCCTCTTTAGTGTTTGGAAACAAATTTCTGCTCCTAACTAGCTGTGTGACGTTAAGAAAATTGCTTAATCTCTCTGGGGTTTAGGTTAAATGAGCTGGTAAAATATAGTTTCTAGAGCCTCTCCTAGTGTTAATATTTTATCCAGTAACATTGGTAACTGGTGACTTGGTTTTCTTCCCCATCTCTCCTTCAGAAATAGTTTTCTCAAGAATCAATCTACTCATTATGACCACGAGGAGGTAGGTTTATTTGCTTGTATGTGCTCATCTCAATTAGCATTTGTGATATTTATAATTGAATCCTTAATGGCAATCTAAATCTAAAATGGTAGTAAACATCTCTGGTGATAATGTTCTGTGCATGTATATATGATGAATTTCATAATTTCCAAACAAATTTGAGAAACATGATTTACTGAGTCCATGATCAGTGTTCAAACACAGCTTCATTTCCTGGCACATGAAATGGAGACCACATTGTTTCCCCTGCCTTAGGTACCCCATTTTCATACCTCTATTACTATAAAAGCGGAACCATTTATTTTGCAAAAGGTTTCTCAGAGAACTAATTATAACATCAAGTGAGGTGGTGTTCAGAACAGGCTGAATGATAAATAATGAGAAAAAATAATCCAATAATTATTTAAAGTAGTGGGTGTTAGCTTCCACTCACTCTGATCTGATGATGGTGGTAGCTGGGAAAAGCTTCAAAGTAACAATACACATTCAGCCATTGATGATATTTTATTCTTCCATTCAGAGTTTATTTCATTACAAAAGTCCAGTGGATTTCGTCTGTTTTTCGATTACCCTGGCCACTTACTTGCGGGTATTGTGCACGGTTGTTTCACGTGTGCTGCAAGCCCTCTGCACTATTATCCTGGCTAACAAAAGGCAATTATTAAATTCTAAAAAAGCTTTAGATGAAACTGCCATGACAATAGGCATAAGTAATCAGGGGTATAATCACGTTCTGCTGGAAAGCTGCACCCGTAGAATGAACAGGAACACAGGGTAGTCTTTGAAGTCCGTTTTCATGTAAACATCAAATGGCTCTGTAGGGTTTTTCACCACAGGTTTGAAGTGTAAATGTGCCTCATCAGGTCTGGGTCAAGAAATGACTTAACGGTCCTCAGTTTTAGTGGGAATATATTTGCAAAATACACCATTTTCCAGCTTTAAGGCCAAATCTGTTAAGGATATTGGAATATTATGCCTTTTCTGTTTGTCAAATAGAAACGCGTCACAATATTCCTTGTGATACAAACGGGTTTAGTGCGAATTGAATCACATGCTCAGAAACACAGCAACTCAGAAAAAGAGCCCGATTAATAGGCAGTGTCCATCTTGTGTCCAAACGTGAGCTGGACATGGGTTTGTGTCGCTGTGTTTCTGAGGAGAAGCATTTTTAGAAGCAGCTGTGTCGTGATAC
Organism: Eubalaena glacialis; assembly: GCF_028564815.1. Classification (NCBI taxonomy): domain Eukaryota; kingdom Metazoa; phylum Chordata; class Mammalia; order Artiodactyla; family Balaenidae; genus Eubalaena; species Eubalaena glacialis. The sequence goes on along the minus strand of NC_083727.1, from coordinate 59,366,728 downwards.
TGTTAATGCCTGGGGAAATTCCTGTGTTCGGTGAGAGGGTGAAACTGGAAGGTATGCGCTCAGGTAACTTGAAGGCTGCTTTTTCTTACTAAAAAGCAACCGTGGCAGAGTCTAGGCTGCACCCTCATTGCTGGGAGTTACAATAGGCCTAGATAAGTGTGAGCTGGAGGATGCCACAAACCTCGACTGTCTCATAATGCCTCCTTTTGCCCGCCTGACACAGGATCTTCTGTCTCCACTGGTGGAGCCGTTCCTTCAAGGCAGGGTTTCTCGGTGTCCTCATGACGGACAACCTGGGCTGGATCCTTCTTTGTTGTGGGGACTGTTCTGTGCACCGTGAGGTGTTTAGCAGCACCCTTGGCCTCTACCTGCTGGATGCCAGCAGCAGCTCCCCATCCCACCAGCTGTGAACAATCCCATCTCCACACATTGTTAAATATCCCCCAGCAGGAAAGTCACCCTGGGCGAGCACCACTGCTTTAGGAGAATCTCAGGCACTCGAGAAAGAGTCCCTGTTCAAATGCAAACATGTCACCTGGTAGGAAAATCCACTACTCCAGCCGAAAACACCTTAACACCCATTAGCTGCCTGATTTTCTAGCGTAAGAGCCGGGCCAGGAATGGGATGTGAGTCAGGCTGACGAATGGAATCAGGAAAGTCCAGGGCAAGGAAAGCATGGTGGTGGAACACTGCCCCAGGGATCTTGTGCAGCCTAGAAATTTCATGCCAAAGGGAGAGAAGTGAGATGGCCAATGTGGGGAGAACGGCATCAAGAGAAGTGAGGAGTCACTCCGCCTGCCGAGGGGCCCTCTTGTACTGCAGACCCTTTACAGGCAAGGGAACAAATGTTGGTCAATTTGCAAAATTAATTTCTGCTGCAATTTATGTTGCTTCTTCCCAGACGAAGGCAGAGCTGAGTAGATGCAGCAGCCTGCCGTTCGCCCTGAGTTGGAGGGGGGACGTGCAGTTTGAGCCATGCAGGTGCTAAAGAAAGAACTCCTTTACCCCTGAAGGATGCAGGAGCCCGGGGTCCGGACTTTCATACTCAAACAATTCCCTCCACCTGCCGTGGGTCCACGGAGCCTGCAGTCAACACAGCGGGGGCAGATCTGTCCTCTTGAGTGTGCTGATTAAAACCCTGGTATTTGAAAGTTTACCAGGGACACACACTTACACAACAAAGAATGAGGACCACTGGCTTCGGGGCTGCAAGGTAAATGGTGACTATTTCAAAACGTGGCCCGGCTAGACGTGCCTGGTACATAGACTAGCTCGGGGTTTAAATGAAAACAACTGAGAAATTCTGGATTCCCCCTCCATTTTTCTTCCTTCTAACCCCTAATAGAGTTTTTCATTCTATTTTCAATGGTTTCCCTCTTACCAACCTCAGTATTTGGAGTATTTTAGAAAGTATAGAAATAAGCAATTAAAAATACATACTTGTGTTCTGGTCTACTCTTTTCTTGTTCTTACCACCATCCTTTCCAATCTCTTTTTTATTCATGTTTCCTCTCTGTTCCCATCTCCTCTATATTGTCCAATTTTTCACTGTCTTCTGCTGTTTCCTTTGTCTCTACTTTTCCAAAACTTAAAATCACTTAGTCTCCATCCGTATGGAAACTGGTGGCCCAGGTTTTTGGGGGCAGTCTTAAGTTCAAATACCATATTATTCCTATGAGTACCTTTGTACCTGTCAACCATGGTCACAACTTCTTGTTTGGGACATATTGTCATTGTATCCATCTGAAATGTAAAGTACAGGGGAAGGGGACTGCCAAGTGTCATGAGGAAACTCTTCGGGAATGATGGAAATGTTCTATTACCTGATTGTGTGTGGTGGTGGTTATACAGCTGTATACATCTGTCAGAACTCATCAAATGTACCCTTAAAAATGAATGAATTTTATTCCACATCCATTATACTTCCAAAAAAAGTGACTAAAAATATAAAACTAGAAACAACATGTTGATGACCGTGGCCACCTTCCCACTAAACGTTGCCAGGTGGAGTGATTGTCCTTTGTGCATTCTCATCCTTTCAGGCTTTTCGTCTTTTCTGAGAATTAGTGTGTGACCTGTGATGTCCTCATTTTTCCCCCGCCAGCTCAGAGAGCAGGCCCCAGGACATCTGCATGTCCCTGCTTTCAAAAGAAATCAGAGTGTATGCATCAAAGTGGCAAAGGATAAAACAGAAATGCAGTGATTTCTGACCAAGGCCTTGTAAATAATAACATGTCTTTTAACACAAGTGTCAGTGATGAAAATATCCTCAGTAATCTTGATCTGCAGTCAGATGCTCTACCACTGAGCTATACTCCCATCTTGATCTTTTCAATCCAGCTTGACCAGCTGCTGAAAGGTTGTAGCAGCCCACAGACAGATTCTGCGATCTGGAGGTGCTAGGGTCCCCTCTGGAGCCAATCACAGCCCTGGCAGCTCAGGTTATAGAGCTCCTCCTCCCCCCACCCCCCAAGAGGAACCTGGAGAATCTCCTCTCATCATTAAGGCTGTGTGTACATATAAACCCACTCATGCATTCCAGGGACAAGTGAACCGCACTAAAGGAGGAAAGGAGGGATTACTTAGCACCTTTCCCTTAGTGAACCTCCAGCCACAGTAAAGAATGTCCATCCCTTTTCTTTTCTTTTAAATTTGTTTTCTCCCCAGCTTTACTGAGACAGAATTGACATATAACATTGTGGAAATTTTAAGGTTTGCAACATAATGATTTGATATATGTATGCGTTGCAAAATGATTACCAGAATATAGTTACACCCATCAGTTCACATAGTTACCATTTTTGTGTGTGTGTGCGTTGAGAACATTTAAGATCTTTTAGCAACTTTCAAGTACATAAAATACAGTATTGTTAACTGTAGTCACCAATGTATTATATCCCAGAAATTCATTCATTTCAGAACTGGAAGTTTACCTGGAAGGGTACCTTTGACCACCTTCACCTGTTTCCCCCACCCCCTCGCCACTGGCAACCACCAATCTATTGTTTCTGTGAGTTCAGTTTTTTTTTTTTTTTTAGATTCCACATAAAAGTGAGATTATACAGTGTTTGTCTTTCTCTTTCTGACTTAGTTTACTTAAATAATGACCTCAAGTTTCATCTGTGTTGTAGCAAATGGCAGAATTTCCTTCTTTTCTAAGCCTGAATGATATTCCATTTTGTGTGTGTGTGTGTGTGTCTCTGTGTGTGTATCACATTTTCTTTATTCATTCATCCATTGGCAGATACTTAGGTTGTTTCCCCTGTCTGTACCTTTTCTTAAACCGTAACCCTTTTGGTCTCTTCTGTTGGTCTCTTTTTTTCTCCCCCTTTTGAAGTTTGAATTTTTTTCTAACTTTATTGAGGTATAAATGACGAGTAAGAATTATGTGTATTTAAGATGTAAAACTTGATCTTGATATATGTATACACTATGAAATAATCACCACAATCAAGCTAATGAACATATCTATCATCTCACTCTGTGTGTGTGTGTGTGTGTGTGTGGGGCGAGAATACTTAAGATCTACATTCTTAGCAAATTTCAAGTATACAGTACAGTATGATTAATTATAGTCATATTGCTGTACATTAGATCTCCAGAACTTATTCGTCTTGCATAACTGAAATTAAGGGGGAAATGGGGAGATGTTAAAGCTTGAATTTTTACAGTGCCATGAAAAAACAAATCCCAGCGCAGGGATTTTAAGTAAGAAGGTCATTGCCTATATCATTTAATCTGGTATTTATTTATTCCTAATGAAATACAACTCTGTAACAGAAATGCCGATAACTTTCTAAATACATTCTTTCTTTTCATTATGAAAGCAAATAAGTCTCCTTGTAGAGAATTGGGACATAAAAAGAAGTGTAAAAAAATGATGAAAACCACCTGTATCTCACTATCCAGAGACAATCAATGTCAACATGTTGATATCTTTCCAGGTTCTTATTCTGTGCACATGTGTAATTTTTTTAAAAATTAGGTAAAATTAATTTTGTATTTTATTTTTTTTCCTTGAGCATTTTCCCATATCATTAAAAAATCTTCAAATATATACTTTTTAATGTCTTCATGTTATTCTACTGTATGAATATATTATAATTTATTTAACTACTTTTTAATTTTTAGATATTTAAATTGTTTCAAATACATAAATGTAATGAATAGTTTTTGGTGATTTGTTTTCCTTTTATTCATGTAGGTGACTCTTTGGTAGGTATTTATTTTTCTAAAAACTACATTTTAATGTCTACTTGTACAGTATACTTCCAAAAATTATTATAAAATGATTTCATTTTTCACCTTGATTTCATTTTTGATTTTAGGATAAATATAGTTTGTTTATTATAACATGGAAATTGAGATTAGTGCAAGGAACAAAAAGGTACGTGCTGTTAAAGATTATATGATTTAATATTAGCTCCACCTACTGGTAGATTTTAAAATGGCATAGCACAGATCTTGATTAGCTCTCATTATCTATGAAGTTATTCGAATATTAACTGTTGCTTAAATTCCTTTAGTCTGCAGTAAGGCAATTGATAACAAGAGAAATGTCATAGCTTTAGCTTATCATTGTTAACTGTATAAATGAAAAATATCAATATTTGCAGTATTTTAACAGGCTAAAAAATGGAACATGTTTTTAGATATATAAAATGAATAGCTTAATAGACAAAGAATAAACTGAAAATAATTTGAAAAGTTAGTAAAATATCTATGGTGAATGAAGCCACCAGGCAAAGATAATTTTGTGGGTAAGTTCTAACAAATCATTAAGGAATAGATAATTCTATGCTATTTAAACAATTTCATAGCATAGAAGTTGGAAATTAGCTCGCTGATTAAACTGTAATATCAAACTAAACAAAGGTATACCACAACAAAGAAAACTCTGGGCCACTTTCATTTAGGAACATAGTCCTAAAATTTAAAAAAAATTGACGTATGGAATGTATTGATAGTAGTATTTAAATAATAATAAGTAATTCTATCTGTTATCTAATATTTCACAACATACCACCCCAAATTTAATTAACAATCACTAACAAGCTATTAATTCTGTGGATTGGCAGTTTGTGCCAGGATCAACGAGGCAGTTCTCTTGCTAGTCTGGCTGTGGTTACTCACGTGGCTGCAGGCTTCTGTTGGCTCACCGGGGTTGGTGGCCCAAGGTGCTCTCCATCACATGTCTGGCAGTTGGTGCTGGCTGGCTGTTGGCTGGGTCTCTCTCTCCATGCGGTTTCTCATTCTTTTTTTTTTTTTTTTTAACAGATTATTTTTAAAATTTATTTATTTATTTATGGCTGTGTTGGGTCTTCGTTTCTGTGCGAGGGCTTTCTCTAGTTGTGGCAAGCGGGGGCCACTCTTCATCGCGGTGCACGGGCCTCTCACTATTGCGGCCTCTCTTGTTGTGGAGCACAGGCTCCAGACGCGCAGGCTCAGTAATCGTGGCTCACGGGCCCAGTTGCTCCGCGGCATGTGGGATCTTCCCAGACCAGGGCTCAAACCCGTGTCCCCTGCATTGGCAGGCAGATTCTCAACCACTGCACCACCAGGGAAGCCCCGGTTTCTCATTCTTAAGAGGGCAGCAAGAGGGTGAGAACAGAAACTGCAAAACTTCTGGAGGCCTAGATTTGGAAGTTACACAATGTCCTGCTGCATTTGGTTGGTCAAAGCAAGTCAGAAGGTGACCCAGTTTCAAGGGATGGAGAAAGAGACTACCTCTTAATAGGAAGGATGATAGTATCGCCTTGTAAGTGGTGTACATGTGTACATATAGGGATGGGAGGAATGGTTGCAGCCATCTTTGAAAACAACCTACCAAAATCATTAAATGAGTAAACCTTTGTAAAGTGCTGGCACGTCATGTTACATAAGTATTTGTCACTGTAGTGATCAATACAGTTAATTCCAGGAATGCAAAGAAAGTTCACCATTACAAGAATCCACTAATTATGATTTTTCTGAAAAAAAATCTACCTCTTAAAAAGGAGCTAATATAGGTAATATAGGTAGGTATCTTCCATGAAGGAATTTCAAAGAGAAAAGAAAATCCACTACTTCCCCAAGTTTTTGAGCTTTGAAAAATTATGGTGACTTTCAATCAAGATGGTGTATTGCATAATCCTCTTTATTCCAAAGACATAGGAATAGTTGAAAAAGATACTTTAAAAATTACAAAGTACATATACAGGCTTAAAAACAAGAGGAGGACAAGAGGAGAACGCAATCCAAGCTTTCTCAGGCTAATAGAGCTGAGAACTGGACCTCATTCCCAATTGGAAAACTGGAGCTGAAATCATTATGCCACATTACCTGGGTTGCAGCTAGAAATGGACCCCTGCCTATAGCTCCCATAGGCCAGAGAGGCATCTGAATCAAAAGGGGGAGGATGCCTGCTCTTCTGGTGCGAAAAGCTTTTGAGATTGCTTTGTCCATAAATGGGCAACATCTCCAACCCTGTAACATGGCCTATGCCTGGGCAGCCCAGTGGGCTCGGCTGTGGCAACTCGAAATCCATGAGAAAAGTTTGAATGGGATAAAAATTCCCATGCAAGACAAGAACGCAAAGCAAAATTTCAAAGAAATCCGTGGTCATGAGGTATTACCATGGCAGTAATTTTTCTTAGGGATAAATTTCCTTCTGATGACATCCTAAAATTATTCATTTACTTATTCAACATATGTTACTGAGCATCTACTATGTACCAAGTACTGTTCTAGTGGCTGGGAGTAAACAGTGAACAAAATACACAGAAACCTCTCTCTTCATAGAGTTTAGATTCTAGTGGGAGTGCTATGAGGAAAGAAATAGTTCAGGAGTAATGTGGGTAGAAGGGTAGATAGTTATAGATGGACAGACAGATGGCTGGGTCAGAGATTCACGAATCTCTGAACCCCTGAATCCTGTCCTGCTCCAGATGCTTCTCCACTTAAAATCCTAAACACCAATTATTTTTTCTTTCTTGTTCAACTACACCAATAAAATGAAGATGCAATAAAATATAAGGAAAAAAATGTGCTTTGTATCTTGATCTCTGTTAAAAAGAACAAGTTGACAGGACTGAAAGCCAGGAGGGGACATGGTTTGAGTTATGTAAGGAGAGTAAGAGACCCCTAGGGTGGGACAGAGAAGGAAAAAAGTTAATAACCCTTTAGGCAGTTTAGATATTGGATAGAATTGGGGGGTTCGTGACTACAATTTAGTCAGTTTGTAGCAACTGCAAATTTTTCTAGTTTAAAAAATACTGTCAGGCTCTTTATTTTTAAAGGCAACCCAACCTGTGTTCATGAGTTTTCTGTTTTGCTCAGACTCAGTCCAGGTGTGCACTGAGCAATCACATTTCCCTTTTCTAATTATAGATGAACGTGAAATAGGGTGGACAGAAAGTGGATGCAATGGTAGGAAGCTGCTGTGCCCTTTTTCTTTTCCTTTGTTATCTCCTTGCTCTAAAGTTTTTCCATTGGAGGAATTGCAGTTTAGTTATCTCGTAACTATTTTTTGAGGGAAAAAATGTTGAACTTCATTCACTACCATGATGCTTACTACTCTCTCCTGATTCTCCTCTTATGACTGAATCTTCTTAATGGGCAGCTCTTAATTTTTTGGGGGGAATCAAATACCCCATTTTGAGAATTTGATTACGTGTATGAATTCACAAATATACATACATGCATATAAATATACATATTTATGCATACAATTTTATTGTATGCTGCCTAATGAAATACATCCTTAGGAGCTAAGGGTATGAACCTCTTAGTTCCTCTTCCTTTGTTCACATATATTAATGTTGAGGTTCTCAGGGAGAAACCTGTTATTGACTGTCTCTGTTTCCAGTTCCTCTTCCTATGTGCCTTTACTCCTAATGCTTCTAACTCTCTCCTATAATATAGACTTCCAGATTTACATTTCTAGTCCTGACATCGTCTCGGAGCTTTGGAGCCCTCTATCCACTGCCAAACCAGCATTCCCACCTGGTTGTCCAGTGTGCAGCCTGATGGATACATCTTGTTTCTTCTCAACCTGTCGGCTGGCACCACCATCCCCTCCAGAGTCGCCCAAGCTGGAAGCCTGGATATTGTCATTGATTCTTTTCTCTGACCCCCAGTGTCCAACCAGTTGCCAAGTAATTTTGATTCTAGCCCCTGAAGATCTCTCCATCCACTCTTTCCTATTCCCTTCTACTGCCATTGCCTTAGTTCAGGTCCTCAGCCTCTCTCCTGAATTATCGCATTCAGCCCCTGGTCTGGCCCTGTCTCCAGATCTCCCTCTACACTGTTGCTAGAATTGTCTCTAAAAATGCAAATCCAATCATGTCACTCCCCTGCATAAAATCCTTAGTGGTGTCTCATAACTTCTCTGATGAAGGGAAGTTCTGCATCTTGGTAGTCAAGGCTTTTCGTGCTTAGCTTGTCTTGACCTGTTCAAGCCCACCTTTCATTTCATTTTCTTTCCACCCTTCCCTTTCCTGGGCAGCCTCCCCATCATAGTCTCATCAGTATGTGAGTATTTGTAGACCCCTGAACAGGCTGGGTTTTTTCACACCTTTGGGCTTTTACACATCCTGTTCTCTTCGCCTGGAATCTGAGCCCCGTCCACACGTATCAATTTTGCAACTTCTTTTAGAAGTTTCAGGGCTCAACTCAATCTCCTCTGAAATTCTTTCCCTCTCTCAGGTGGAGTCATATGCCTCTCATCTCTGTTGGCTCCAAGTTTGTACATCATTTTATAATTTTACATGTATTGCGGGGACTTCGCTGGTGGTCCAGTGGTTAAGAATTCGTCTTCCAATGCAGGGTACGTGGGTTTGATCCCTGGTCCGGGAACTAAGATCCCACATGCCACGGGGCAACTAAGCCCGCGTGCTCTAGAGCCCATGTGCCACAACTAGAGAGAAGCCCGTGCGCCGCAACGAAAGTTCCTGCATGCTGCAAGGAAGATCCCTCGTGCCGCAACTAAGACCCGACGCAGCCAAATAAATAAATAAATAAATAAATAAATAAATATATACACATAAGAAAAATGTATGTATCTTGCATTGTAATGATTTCCTTACTCAATGTCCACCCTATGAGACTGACAGCCTCTTGAGGGCAGAGACTATGTCCACCCAACCTTTCTTCCCCAGGACCAGGCACCATGCAGGAGTTCAGTAAATATGACATTGAATTGAACAGCTAGCCCTATAAGATAAAAGTTCCATGGGATGTCCCTTATACAATGCTGAAGTACAACTCGGTCCCTCAGTTAACCCCCATAAGAGCAAAACCAGTTTCTATGTAGCCCTATCTATCACTGTTGGTACAAGAACAGATAGCAGGGTAATAGACTAATTCGTACACTCCAATCAACCACTCTGTGTGTTGCTGACAGGACAACCTGCCCCTTCTTGTTTCATTTTACGGGTGTTATCATAGCTAAATATTATGCAGTTGAGGGGAAATCACTTCAAATAGCCGGAGAGATAAGGCTTGGTAATTTTACTGAAGGATTTATTACTTGAACTATGCAAAACTACTATGAAATGTTAGCAAATAACTGGGCCTTAGGGGTGATAATTACTTTCATTCTACAGTTGCAGATGATGGAAAATAAAAGCAGCAGAAATTGCAGTTTTAGATACTAACATAACATAAATAGGAAGCAGGGCTAGATAAACAAGTTTCTGTCCTCAAAAACTAATGGTTGGGGATAGTGATACAGTATTTTGAACTGTGAGCCAATGACTTTTGGCATACCTGCTTGACAAAACTCCCCAGCAGAGCATACCACTGACGTTTATCAACCTTTTAATCTATCCCTGTAATCCCATCTTTGAAGGCTTTTAAAAAACACTTTATGACCAATTTGATATTAAATGTTATAGTCTCAGTTGAATCTAGCCTGTCTCACCACCCAGCCCACTTGTTATGTCTATCTGTGTTAACGTCTGGAAATCTAGGAGTATTCTGTTTTTTTCTTTAATATTTCACAGTTACAATATCCTTTTGGATTTAATAAGTTTTTCCTCCCATGTCACACTGGTAGTAAAAGAAAGCAAAGCTAGGCTGAGTGTGAGTGAAAAGACATCAATGTCTTACAAGGAGTTTCTACCCACACATAAAAGTATTCTGTTCAAGGAGACTGTGAAGGCGTTGTTGAATTGTTGATATACTGCAAGAATTCTCTCTTTTGGAGTCTGGAAGATTCTATAGTTGTAAGAGGAAAACTGTAGTGAGAATGAAACATCTGTTCTGTCCTGACTTCTCCACTGCTTTCCTATTAACTCCTCTCTCGAAGGTTCTTCTTGTCAATTAGTTACTGGAAGTCTCTGCCTGCAGCAGAAACCCCGAGCACCCTCCCCTGGAGAGTCTCAGTAAAACCAAGAAAAAGGGAACAGAACCAAGAAACAGATGCTTGCATACTGAGCGGACACATCAACTGTATTATGACAGTGATCTCAACTCTAACTTCCTGTCCGTTAAACAAATCAGTTTTCCCAACCTGTTCATTGACATTTATTTTCTTCTTTGTTTCTTTTCCTTCCCTTCCTTTACATTGTCAATTAACTACTGAACTGCCATCATCATTTCTTAGTTAAATACCACCCAGAGAATTTCCTGGTTCATCCTGAGAAAGTTGGTCCTCTGTCCCTTCTCAGGTACAGCTGAATCTTCTCTCTTGGGACAGGCTCAGGCCACAAGTCCCAAGAAAGAATACTTTGTTCCTGATGACTCACCTTTTCCTCGCATGTGATCTCTGATCTTGTTTCTTCCTTGGGTAATTTTCTGGGTAAGTTTTCTTTAGGACCTACTGATATTCATGGTCATTTTATTACATCTGAGTGATTTTTACTTATATGTTGGCAATTTTGACTGCTTACCAGACATAGTAAATGAAGTGTTTGGGGGTGCTGAGGGTTTTTGCATCACTTTGAATATTTTTGGGCTTTGTTCTGAGATGCAGTTAAATTACTTGGAAACCATTACATCCTTTAGAACCTGGTCTTTAAGGTTTATTAGGCTAGTCTAGAACAGTCTTTAGTCAAAGGCTAATTGGGCCCCACTACTGAGGTAATACCTGTTGGAGGACTTCACCTGATGCCCGTGTATAGGAGGTCTGTCCACTCTGGCTGGAGGTGGAGGTGGGGAAGGGGAGAGCGCGTGATCTATTTCCGGTCCGTGTAAGCTCAGGGAATTATTCTGCCTACTCCTTTCGAGTGGTTGTTTCCTGGCTTCTGGGAGTTTCTTCCCACACCTAGGCTGATCAATACTCAGCCGAAGCCTCCAGGGGGACCCTCTGCAGATCTCTGCAACCAAGATGGGGAGGGGCCGCCCTAGAATGGGGGAGGGGCCAGCATGGGGAGAAGGGTGCTACTTCTTGGCAAAGGAGATCTTCATGGTGTTGTTCTGGGTGATCTTGAAGACCTGCAGGGTTTTGGGAGGGTGCCGAGAGGTAGCTTTGGTTCCTTAGAGTTGAACAAATGGCACGACGGGCGGGCTTATGAAATCAATGAGGTGAAGACACCCTGATTATTTTTGTCTGAGTCATAGAACTTTTAACCAAAATGAAAATAATAATTTTGTATAGTGAACTCAAAACTATATTTAATATTGTAAATGAATAGCGTAATTTAAAGAAAAAAATTTCCACTTACATATAATTGGTATCTCACGTATTCATTCCCCCCCCCCCCCCCCCCCCCGTTTTATTATGCTTTCTCAGCCTTTGTTTTCTTTCTACTCAGAGACTCTGATTCTTTCCTCTCATATGCTGACTCAGAGGAAGTCCCCCGGGACTTATCCAAGGCTTTGCTCTCTGACTTGGGCACAAGGCTGCTTTATGACAAACAGGGATCTCCACTGTTGTGCCTCCTTCCTCAGGATCCCTAATTCAAGCTGCCACCTCTCACGGAAGAAATGCCGGGTTCTGCACGCGCCGTCCCTTCCTGTGTGCATTCTTCGTGCCTGGTCATTTAACACCCCACACTTTCTCCCCATACAGTCACTCTGTACACAATCCCGACAACTGGACTGACTCTCACTACTATGAAAGTAATTCCAGATGAAAGATTTTTGTAATTAAGAACAATAGATCTGTTAAGTTTCTCAGTGTAGTTCATTTTTAAGGTTCTGATCTGACCCACTTTTAGAATTCTCATTTAAACATTTTAACCAATTTGTTACTTTACTTTCTTGGCCCTTCAGATTTTTCACAGAAACTCAAATTCCTTCCATATAGTAGTACTGATTGTCCAAGGTCTTGTATCTTTGCTTGACCTCTATTATTGTTGACTTGCTCTCTGACTTTCTGATTCTGAGGCAGCTACAATACATTTATCCCCTACAATACATTTATCCCCTTCAAAAAGCTATGTTGAATTCCTTTTATTACCTTTATAAGATGTAGGTTCTCTTCTTTCTCATACATTCTATTTTTCACAACATTACCACTTCTCTGCTGATGGAAACTTTAAAAAATTATTTTTAATTTTTATTTTTTCCAGCTTGTTGAAGTAAAATTGACAAATAAAAATTGTATATATTTAAGGTACACAATGTGATGTTTTAATATATGTATGCATTGTGAAATGATTACCACAACCAAGATAATTAACATATCCATTACCTCATAATTATGATTTTTTTGTGTGTGGTGCGAACATTTAATATCTACTCTTTTAGCAAATTTCAAGTATACAATACAGTTTTATTAACTATAGTCGCTGTGAGGTACATTAGATCACCAGAACTTATTCATCCTGCATGACTAAAATTTTGTACCCTTTGTATTTCTGTGGTATCAGTTGTAGTGTCATCATTTTCATTTATAATATTTATTTGAGTCTTCTTTTTTTCCTAGTTTAGCTAAAGGTTTATCAATTTTATCTTTTTTAAAAATCCAACTCTTAGTTTCATTGATTTTTTTTTTCTAGTCTCTATTTCACTTATTTCTGCTCTGATCTTTATTATTTCTTTCCTTCTGCTAACTTTGGGGTTTGTTTGTTCTTCTTTTTCTAGATCCTTGTGGTATAAAGTTAGGTTGTTCAACTGAAATTTTTTTTTTTCTTAATGTAGGCATTTATTTCTATAAACTTCTCTCTTAGGACTTCTTTTAGTGCATCCCATAAGTTTTGGTATGTTGTGTTTCCATTTTTGTCTCAAGATATTTTTTATTTCCATTTTGATTTCTTCCTTGACCCACTGGTTATTCAGGAGCATGTTGTTTAATTCCCACATATTTGTGAATTTTCCATCCTATTATTGATTTCTAGTTTCATAACATTGTTGTGGTCAGAAAAAACACTTGCTATGATTTCAGTCTTATTGAATATGTTGAGACTTCTTTTATGGCTCAAAATCTGCTCTATTCTGGAGAATGTTCCATGTATACTTGAGATGAATGTGTAATTTGGTGCTGTTGGATGGAATGTTCTATACACATCTGTTAGGTCCATTGGTATATAGTGTTGTTCAAGTCCATTGTTTCCTTATTAATTTTCTGTCTGGATGATCTACTCATTGTTGAAAGTGAGGTATTGAAGTCTGCCACTATTGTTGTCACTATCTATTGCTCCCATTAGTTTTGTTAATATTTGCATTACATATTTAGTAGCTCCAATGTTGGGGGCATATATACTTAAAATTGTTATTTTCTCTTGATAATTTCACCGCTTTATCATTATATAATGACCTCCTTTGTCTCCTGTTACATTTTTTGACATAAAGTCTATTTTGTCTGATATAAGTATAGTCACCCCTGCTCTCTTTTGGTTACCATTTCCATGGAATATTTTTTTATATCCCTTCACTTTCAGCCTATGTGTGTCCTTAAATCTGAAGGGGGTGTCTTCTAGGCAGCATTTATTTGGATATTGTGTTTTCATCCCTTCAGCCACTCTGTGTCATTTAATTGGAGAATTTAATGTATTTACTTTTAAAGTAGTTTTTGATAGGTAAGGTCTTACTTTTGTGATTTTGTTCATTGTTTTCTGGCTGCTTTGTAGTTGTTGTTTTGCTTTTCTTTTCTTCCACTCGTGCTGTCTCCTTTGTGATTTGACGACTTTTTTGTAGTGGTACACTTTGATCCTTTTCTCTTTATTTTTTGAATATCTACTACAGGTTTTTTCTTTGTGGTTACCATGAGGCTTACATAAAAAACACCTTATAGTTAAAATAGTCTGTTTTAAACATTAACAATTCAATTTCTACTGTATACAAAAATGCTACATATTAACTTCTCCTCCCCCACATTTATGTTATTAATGTCACAATTTACATCTTTTTATATTGTGTATCTATTAACAAATTATTATAACTATAATTATTTTTAATACTTTTGCTAGAGTTAAAACATTTACGCTAGAGTTAAAAGTGATTTATGCACCACCATTACAGTTTTAGAGTATTCTGAATTTACTTTTAAATGTTTTCATGTTGTCTGTTAGAGTCTTTTTGTTTCAACTTGAAGAATATTCCTTAAACATTTCTTGTTAGACAGGTCTAGTGGTGATGAATGTCCTCAGCTTTTGTTTATGTGGGGAAGTCTTTATCTCTCCTTCATTTCTGAAGGACAGCTTTGCCAGGTATAGTATTCTTAGTTGTTAGTTTTTCTTTCAGCACTTTGAATGTATCATCCCATTTTCTCCTAGCCTGCAAGTTTTCTGTTGAGAAACTGCTGATAATCTTATGGAGGTTCCCTTGTATGTGACAACTCATTTTTATCTTGCTGTTTTAAAAATTCTCTTTTTTGTCTTTAACTTTGAGAGAATTTGATTACAGTGGTCCCTTGGTATCCATGGGGGATTGGTTCCAGGGCCCCCTGCAGATACCAAAATCCATAGATACTCAGTTCCCTTATATAAAATGTCATAGTATTTGCATATAACCTATGCACATCCTCTTGTACACTTTAAATCATCTCTAGATTGCTTATAACACGTACTGCAATATAAATGCTATGTGAATAGTTGCCAGTGTGCAGCAAATTCAAATTTTGCTTTTTGTGACTTACTGGAATTTTTAAAAAATATTTTCAATCTGAGGTTGGTTGAATCTGTGGATGTGGAACATGTGAGTACGGAGGGCTGATTGTATAATGTGCTGGTGAAGATCTCTCTATATTTAACTTATTGGGTTCTTTTTGGGCTTCCTGGACCTGGATGTTCATTTCCCTCTACAAATTTGGGATGTTTTCTGTCATTATTTCATTAAATAAGCTTTCTTCCCCTTTCTCTTTCTCTGTTCCTTCTGGGACTTCCCTAATGTGTATATTGGCTTACTTTATGGTGTCCCATAAGTCCTATAGGCTTTCTTCACTTTGTCATTCTTTTTTGTTTGTTTGTTTCTCTGACTGTGTAATTTCAAATGACCCATCTTTGAACTTGCTAAAATTTCTTCTTCTTGATTGAGTCTGTTTTTGAAGCTCTCTATAGAAATTTTCAGTTCTGTCATTGTGTTCCTCAGCTCCAAAATTTGTTTGGTTCTTTTTTATGGTTTCTGTGTCTTTGTTAAATGTCTCATTTTGTTCATGCAATTTTCCTGATTTCATTTAGTTGTCTACCTGTGTTCTCTTGTAACTAAACTCTTTAAGACAATTATTTTGAATTCTTTGTCAGGCAGTTTGTAGATTTCCATTTCTTTAGGATTTGTTCCCTCCGTGGTGTCATGTTTCTCTGGTTATTTGTGATTTTTATAGACTTGTGTTGGTGTCTGTGCATTGAAAAAGTAGGCATCTTTTGCAGTCTTTACAGACTGGCTTCAACAGGGGGAAAGGGAAAGCCCTTAACCAGTTAGTGCATCCAGAGATTTTGGGTGGGCCAGCTGGTGGGGTGAGGGTCTGAGGGTCTGAGGGTGGGCTTACTGATGGAGTTCTTGGATGGGCTTGCCTGGTGCCTGAATTAGTGGGTGGGTGGGCCTGGTGCTGGGGTCCACTGGGGTAGGCCTGGTGACTGAGTCTGTGGGGGTCGACCTGAAGCCTGGGTGCACAAGGCCTGGTCCTGAGTCTGTGGGGGCCAGCCTCATGCCAAGGTCCACCAAGATTGGCCTGGAGCCTGGGTCCACAGGGTCAGGGCTGTTGCCTGGGCCCAAGGGAACAGGCCTAGAGCTTGTGTGGAGGGGCAGGCTTGGGTCCTGAGTCCACAAGGGCTGGCCTGGAGCCTGGGGCCATGTGGGCTGGCCTGATATTAGGGCATTCCTGGAGTCTGGGTCCATAGGGGATGGCTTAGAGCTGGGGTGGGCTGGTAACCTGGGTCTATAGGGACTAGCCTGGATTCTGGAGCCACTGGGATTCACTGGGGAGGGCCTAGAGCTAGGATCTGCAGCAAAATTGGGTGCTCACTTCACTGTCCTTCCTCTTGGTGGAGAGTATCTCTTTCTGTGCTGCACTGTGCAGGCTTGGAGGAAAGGTGACACGGGTCATGTGGCACTGTCCTTCCTATCCTCTTCAATGTGTCTTTTCCTATTTCTGTGCTCTATCCAGGTGTGTAGTCTCTCACCTGGATTCCCCACCTCTTGTGAAGGTGTTTTTGAGAATGGGTAGTGGTTTAAATTGATGTTTCTATTGGGGAAAGAGCTCTGACACCTCCTATTCTGCTGTCTTGCTGATGTCACTCTGAAGAAGCTTTCTCTTTTCTCTTATGGAAAGTCTTTATCAAGGGTCTATTCAGTGATAAAATACTTTCCAACCCTGAAGCAAGCTGAAATTGGCAAATTTCTACCTCTCTGCCTAAGGACTTGCAAAGAAGAGGAGAAATAAATATTCTTATGAAGCTTTATCTACAATGTAGCTTTTTTCTTACTCAGTTACTCTAAGGTACTCCATAGTAGGGTCAAGAAGCCAGGTGGGCATACAAAGAAAGAGAATATTTCCCATGTGACTTTCTTCTTTAGGACTTATTTATTTCTCTGGTGGAAGTAGTTGTATAGTTCACAACGTCCAGTAGCTGAGTGTGAAAGTAATATTTGGTTGAAGCCAAACAGAATGAACTTCTGGGATGCAAAAATAATTCTGAAATTTCTTAATAAATATACTTACTATTAAAATTTTATTATTAAGAACTTTGGTAATGAAAATTAAAATCTTTGACATTAACATGCAGGATAGCCATTTATCTGCTGTTAAATTGCTTCTGCAAAAATTTTTTTTGTAATATGTAAATAGACTGTCACATCCAAGTGAGGCTGGTAGAAGAGAAGAAATAATTTTGTAATCCCATTTTTCTCTAGTACTTTCTTTCCTTTCCTTTTTTCTTCATGTTCTTTATAGTCTTTATGATGTCTGGACCAAAAATAATTAGTCTGGATGTTGTCATACATGACTTTGCAGTTTTTTCTCCTCATAAAATTTTGAGGTAACAAAGTTGTTCTGCTCCTAGTTTATTTTTACAAGATGTGAGGAATTCTAAAAAGCACTTTTTGTTAAAAGAGACTCATGAGTTAAGTAGCATTTTAAAAAGTATAAATTTAGTATCTTTCTTAAAATGCATGTTTCATGTTATTCATGCTGATATACCAAATTATTAGATTATATCTTATATCTACTATTCAGGCATTCATTATTATTTAAGTTTTATGAATATTTGTTAGCTCAGAAAAGATATCATATTCTTACTAAATTATTTAGTTGATATACTTTCTTAATATTTACATTAACTATAAATCAATTTCCTTATCAGTTTTGATATTTGAACAGTTTTAATGATTTTTATGCATAAAATTAACAGCCTACTCAATTTTCATTAATTATTGCAGGATTTTATTTTTACAGCAATATACATTTTTGGTTCAACTAGGTTGAATTTCAAAATATAAATCATACAAGATATTTTCCCTTTGATTTATATCTAAAAAGCTTATCTATACTTGAAAGTAAATATACAGATAATAATGATAAATCAGAATGACATGCCTTGTAGCTATTACTGATGTTGTCATGATGATTAGATATATTAACCTATGTCATCTTGTGATCATTGACCAGGCACAAATTCAGGGATAATTGAAATGATGCTCAAGTGGGCATTTGGCTCTTCAAACTTCCAAAGCCTGCAGCCAGAACTGAAGCCAACAAGCAGATTTTTGGCTGAATATCAAAGATGATTGGTGCATCTCTACATAGATTGCGGATCATGTATCTGAATCAGGGTGTTCAGCCTGAAATACTCTGATTGCATTTGTTAAGTAAGCCACAAATAATTTTCACTTCCTTTGGAATAAAGAGCTAGAGCAGTCTATTTTCTAAAGGAAACACTAGTAATAGTTTCTGGGTTAGGCAGTGCATGAACTTAAACGCATGGTCAAGTTTAAAGATTAAGTGCTTTTACCTGCTTCCTTTGACAACTAGCATAATTAAATACAAAGTGATTTTGAAGAACTGGTATTATCCCTTCCATAACATAAAACTTAAAACAGTTTCTAGTCAGAAGACTTAATGTGACTTTAAGATCAGAGTTACTACAGTTAGATATATGGTCTCCTTGTTATTTAGAAAAATGCCTTTAAGAATACAAATATTTACCTTAATAAAGTCCCACTATCGCAAAGTCTTAAAATTATTTATTGAAATTTAATATAATCAGAATTCTTCTACTATCATTATAATCAGCACATGGGTATAAATGACCAAAAGAACAATGGCAAATAAAGTAAATTTTTATTTTTTTGCTTTTTAAGTATTTAGATAGTGTTATAGTTATTATACATTGTATAATAAAAATAACTTAAAAAATAAACATTTATCATGTGACAGGTTTTTCGTAGGTCTTTAACAAATATCAGATTGATAAATTTGACTAGTATCAGTGGGTCAAATAGTCTCTGAAATTGCTGTTTCCGCGGAATGGCAAATCCTATCTACCATTTACTATTTGATAATTAAAGTGGTTTATTTAAGGGCAACTTCTGGATTACTAAATGAGAATTAGCTCCATGAAAAACAAATTATGACTGAAGTTATTAAGTTATGAAATAAAGTCATTAATGGGAATTGTTCAAATTTTTAATAATCACTGTAG
Organism: Eubalaena glacialis; assembly: GCF_028564815.1. Taxonomy (NCBI): domain Eukaryota; kingdom Metazoa; phylum Chordata; class Mammalia; order Artiodactyla; family Balaenidae; genus Eubalaena; species Eubalaena glacialis. The sequence continues at coordinate 59,347,726 of NC_083727.1, read as the reverse complement.
TAAGATCACAAATGCATAAAATAACTTTGGTCTTATTCCTCAAATCATTTTGGCATACATAAGTTGACTTGAATAAAAATAGTAAAGGAGTTATATTTATAGAATTCTTATTTATTTTTATCTATGAATATAGAAACTGGGAAAAAACCTAAATGTCTAACAGTAGGGTATGACAGATATAACCAGCTCTTTACCCAAAGTTATCCTTCTCATTCATAGTATAGAATTGACTCTGGGTTATTGTTATTCATCCAGGGACTACATTTCCCGGCCTTTCTTGCATCTATATATTTCCACGTGACTGGTTCTTGCCACTGGAACTGATGTATGTTACTTCTGGGCCAAGACTGATGAAGTGCATGTGAATTCTCCACACTCTCTTTTCTCCTTCTGTTGGCTGGATGCAGAGGACTTCAAGGCATCTGATCCAAGAGCCACTTAGCAATAGCTGGTTAACAACCTCTGTATTGAACTGGTAGAAAAAGTTGAACTGGGTCTATCAGATTCTTCTCTTTGGAATCTAAATGAAAAATACAGAAAGAATCAGTCATCAACACTAGAAGCTGAAGTTTCTAGAATGCAGTGATTATTAGTACCTGATGGGTTGATATCTGAGTCTCTGAGGCTAAGATTGAGGTCCATCTGAGTTAGCTGTGAAAGATACCAGAGCCAGATGCAGCCTTGGGAAAAGAAAGCTGGCTGAAACTGGAGCTAGGGGTGAGGGCTGTGCTCTAAAAGGACAAAGTTCAGGGCCAGAGGGAACAAGGAACCACAATAGAAGGCCATTCAAGGTAAGTGGTCACACATAATGGACTTTGTACATGGGGCAGATGCAGACCGATAAGCAAAAGGTACTCAGGGAGACAATATAGTGTAAAATAAAGAGCATTGGCTTTAGGGTCAAACTGCCCCTAGCTCTACAATTTACTAGCAATGCAGTCAGTTTCTTAATCTCTTTTTAAGTTTCCTCATCTGAGGAGGCAGAGGTCAGATCATACAGAGCTCTGTGGACAGGGTCAAGAGTTTGTATTTTCTCTTAGAAGTGATGCAAGACCTTTGGAGGCTTAGACCTTTGGAAGCAATATGATCTGGTTTAGAAAGGTCGCTGGTGCTTCTGTGTAGTGGATGGAGAGTAAGGGGAAGAGTGAAGTCAGGAAGACCACTTAACGATGGAAATCCAGATAGCAGAGTGTGATGGCTTGGATTTAGGTGGTGGCAAGGGAGTTGGTGGGATGTGGTTGGATTTGGGCTGTTTTGGGATTAGAGCTGACAAGGGCACGGAGTGCGAGGGAAAAAGAAGAATCAAGGATGCATCCTGGTTTTCGGCCTCATCAACTGGGTGAATGTTGGTACCATTTACTAAAGTATAAGCTCTCCTTATTTTGTACCTCAGGTACCTAGAACATGCCTGAAAAAGATGGTAGGTGCTCAATAAATATTTGCTTAATAAATGAATTGGGAAGGCTTGGTAGCGGCAATATGTATGTAGCTATAGCTTTATCTACATCTATTTCTTTACCTGTATCTGTATTTGTATCTGTATTTGGCTCTAGATATCGGTCTGTCTCTATATTTTCATGTGGGAGAGTCAACTTTTCTGTTTTATCTGTGGTAAGTTTTAGATACTTATTAGGCATCCAAATGGATATGTTGGGCAGGCAGATGAATACGTGGGTCTGGAGGTCAGGAGAGAGATCTGGAGAGGGTGATATAAATTTGAGGATCATTAGCATATAAATGATATCTGAATCCATGAAACTAAAGGAGAAAGTATATATAGAGAAACAGCCTGAGAACCAAGCCCTGGGGTCCTCCACCATTTTGGGGTCCAGGAGTCCAGCAAAAGAGAATGAGAAAGAGTGGCCAATGAATGAGAAGAATAGAAGATCCATGAGGCATCAGAGAAGCCTAGAAAAGGAGTGGTCAATTCTGTAAACTCTTGCTGAGAAGTTAGGTCAGTTGAATACTAGGAATTCAACATTGAATTTGACAAGGTGAAATCATCAGGATAGTTGTTAATTGAAGTCATTTCATTGGGATGATGGAGACAAAAGCCATATTTCCTAGTCAGTGTAGGTTGAGGGAAAAATGGGAGGTTTAGAAGGTGGAGAAGCTTCTTTGAAGAACTTTTGCTTTGAATAGATGCAGGCTGGAGGGGTTGAGATTGTGTCTTAGAGGTGGGGTTGGATTTAGGAGCAGGGTCACTTCTATTCTAACACAGAGGAGAGTCAAACACGTGCAGAAAGACTGGTGATATTGTGAGGATGATTACGAGGTGTGGTTAGTGGTGGGTTGGTGATTTAAAGAAAGATGAGGGTAGATATAAAGATCTTAGAGAGAAGAAGAGTGAATTACTAGGAAAATGCAGTAGAACTTTTGGCAGTTTCAAGCCGGTTTGAGATTTGTGGCCGGAAATCTGAAGTGAGTTCAATCAGCACGGTTGTGTGACTCTCCAGCAGTATTTGGCTACTCAGATTTAAGCAAGTTATAGACCCACCAAACTGCAACCACTAGTGAGGAGGGAGCTCCCAATACACTGCTAGGCTGGTTATCCGTGTCTTAGGATGTGGCTGGAGTTGTCATGATGTCTCTGATGATGGCTAGGCAGATAGAACCATTGCTAAGTTGGTGACCACTTAGCACAGAGTTCAGCAAACCCCATGATGTGGCAATGATGTCAATGAAGTGGTCTGGGTTAAGACAATAGGGAGTGGATGTTGTGTTGCAGACTGGAGAGTGCATCATCTCTCTAAGGACCAGCTGCTTCTTAGCTTAGCTCATCATTGCCATATGCGTATGTGAGGCCAGCAGATCAGATCCTGATATTATTCAATTGAAGCTGAAAATACGGATTTTTATTTGAAATGCTCTGATTTTAGAAACCATCTGCATGCCAAGGAAAAAAAACCAGTCAATGGGACATGAGTTTTCAATTTTTGTCATTGCATAACTTTTAAGTCCTCTGTGGATTAATCATAATCATACATTATATCTTATAAAGCTACTATAGAGTGTTTTCATATACGTTGCTTCCTTTAACCCTTAAGAAAATCTAATTTGGTAAATATTACTGTCTTCGTTTAAGAAACAAGGGAACCAAGGCTCAGGAACTTGCACTCTTAGGACTGCATGAGAGCTCCTGTATGTTGAAGTTCTGTCCTTCCTTTCCTTTCTGTCTCTTCATGCGTCTTGTGCTTAGCTGAACTAGCCATGCTTCCTTGAACTTGCCAGAGTGTTCTTGCTACACTGCCCATGTGGTTCCCTCTGCTTTGAATCCCTTCCTCTCTACTCAATTTCCCTACTTTATTACTTCTTCTCTACTTTCTACCCATGCTTTAAAGCTAGGCATAAATGTCTCCTCCACATGAATGAATGTCATCCGCTGGCTTTGTGCTCCCTTCTTTATTAGTAATGTATAGATGGAATTTTTGCTGGGATTTTATTTTATTTTTAATTTGTTTTTATAAATTTATTTATTTTATTTATTTATTTTTGGCTGTGTTGGGTCTCTGTTGCTGCGTGAGGACTTTCTCTAGTTGCGGCGAGCGGGGGCTACTCTTCGTTGCGGTGCGCGGGCTTCTCATTGCGGTGGCTTCTCGTTGCAGAGCACGGGCTCTAGGCCTGCGGGCTTCAGTAGTTGTGGCACGTGGGCTCAGTAGTTGTGGCACACGGGTTCTAGAGCTCAGGCTCAGTAGTTGTGGTGCACGGGCTTAGCTGCTCCGTGGCATGTGGGATCTTCCCGGACCAGGGCTCGAACCCGTGTCCCCTGCGTTGGCAGGCCGATTCTTAACCACTGAGCCACCAGGGGAGCCCTGCACGTGTGTGTCTCCTTAGCCAAGCTTTTGAGGTCAGGGAGCAAGTCTTATTTCCCTTTGCAACACCCTATGGCATCCTCATAAGTCTCTACAAAAAATAGATATTCAATAATATTTGTTGAATTAAAATTTCTGCCTATTCTTAATGGCAGAATGAAAGTTATACTTACTGTGTAGCCTATGATGTAAGTAGAGCCATAAGTCATATTTAATAAGCCCTCTGAATCAGCATAATAAGGAAGCAGATTTCTATCTACAGAAAGGGCAAAGGCTCATCCTGTGAGCTAGAGGACAGCTGTGGTGGAGGCTCAGAGCCAGTATAAAACAATGACAGATGATGGTTAGACCACATCTCATTCACAATAGCTGGCCAGTGATTACCAGTAACAGATTTTCCTATGGCTTAGTTCCTTTCTTCAAATGTAAATCAAGATTTTCAGAGAGTTTATTAAATAATTTCTTAAAGAGTATGTTATAACACAAAGAGGCCTCAGCTGATGGAGCATTTTATTTAAGTTTTCGAGAAGGTAAAGAGGTAAAATGCAGTCAGATATTTTCATGCCAAGAGTGAATCAGAAAAAAGAAGCCACTGTCTCTCTAACAGTGAGATGAAAGCAGATTCATCCTTTTCTTAATTAATTAATTAATTAATTTTTAATTTTTCTAGTTGATTATCCTCTAAGTAGACAATCATTTGAAGTATAATAGTAATTTTCTCTCTTTCTTTACAATATTAATTCCTCATATGTTAAATATATGATGGTATTAATTTTGTTCTTATTCCTGACTCTTTAGGAATACCAGTAATATTTCACCAGCTTTTTTAATATTAGCTGTTTGATTGAAATAGAAGTCTTTATCAGGCTAATGAAGTGGTTTCCTGGTTCAAGTACACTAAGCATTTTATTGAAAGTTGTTGTTGAATTATATTAAACATATTCTGGGCACTAGAGATGATCATGTGGCCTATTGTTATAATAAATTATATTAATTAATTATATTAATTATAATATAATTAATTAATTATATTAATAAATTATATTAATTAATCCAGATTTCTCATATTGGATTATTTTCTGCATGAGATGTATCCCATTTCATCATGGTGGTTTTTTTTCCCCCCTCTTTTAGTATAATAATGTTGAATTCAGCTCCTTACATTTTATTTAGGATAATTGCATTTATATTCATGAATAAGATTGGACTATAGTTTTACATTTTTTAATTCTATCTTAAACAGCTTCAAAAAAATATTATTCCATGCTCTAGATTAGTATAGAGTGTAGGAGTTGCCTATTCTTTGAAGGTTTGGAGGAACTCACCTGTAGCACTGTTTAGGTCCCAAGAAAGCAGGTTCATCCTTTAACTGGGGCTAAAGTATGGTGTGGTATTTACTTCTATTAGCTTTGATTGAGAATGAGCACAGAGAGTGTTCAGAGTTGCATGTCTTAGTTATTGCTTTCTTCTCATTTTCCAACTGCTTCTATTCATTTCTGTGGGGCTGGATATTAGATACTTAGGCATGCTAATTTAATGCTTTCTTCCCCCCATTTTTTTTGACGTGTGCAAAGAACTATAGGTGTATTTTGCATAAATGTTGTTAACTTGAACTAGTCAGGAATTAATAAAGAAGGCTGGTAAAAAGGCAATGTTTCTGTTTGAAACAAATTCATGTTAATTTATGTGCTTCTGATTGTTTAAAAAGTCCTTAGTACATGTATCATTAAAATAAAAATTCATGAACCCAACAGAATTTAGACAGATGGATGAATCGAGAGGAGAGATGGTGGGAAAGTTGCAGATATTTATAATAATCAACGTAATATCCTGGGTTGAGAGATAATTTCTGAGTGAGCCAATTATTATTGATTAGCTGGTGAAGATTTATCTTTTGAGCCTTAGCTGTCTTCTGTCATTTCTTAGGCTGTGCTCAGTGTCTCAGTGGGAAAAAGAACGTTCCTGGTAGAACAAAGTTCTCCCTGACTGTCAGATTAATTGGGGAGGGGGCTGATTCTTGAGAACCAAGGACATTTTTTTGGTAGCTTGAAAGCCAATTGTCGTAAACAACCAAATGCTAATGAAAATCTAAATTATTGGGTTCTTCCTAAGCCTAGACACGGAGTTAAACGGAAAAGTCGAAGGCAGATGTTAAAGATGAAAACATGATGTTGCCCTTCATAACCGAAATGGGACCCTCTTCTATTTCTGATAAGGTTAATTAATTGTCCTTTAATTCCATTCTTGTGCTGTTTTTGCATCGGAAAATGCACGTTTTGGTGAAATAATATAATTGCATTGGAAACTTTCTACAAGCAGGGGAAGCAAGATTAAGCATATTAGGTTCCTCTAAAGATGTGGGATAACACTGGGCTGCTTTATGATCACTGGGCTTTAACCGCTCTTCTGTGCTCTCCTTGCAATGCTGGGGCTCAGTCCCCGCTAACTTCTCCTTTGCCAGCTGGATCCGTGTTACACGTTGTCTAAAAGAGACCGGAAGTCGGGACTTGCTTCTTCATGCTCCTGTCAGTGTCACCACAGCAATGGTTCTTCACACTGGCAGTGACAGTTGATTCTAGTAATAGTGGGTCCTTCAAAAGCAGCCTCAGCGCACCCCCCTCAGAGATTCTGGCTCAGCCAGACAGCACCCCGTCCTCAGAGGTCTGGGTGCCAGCTCTGTGGGGTCCCTCCTTCAAGCTTCTGGGTTGTAATACTGTGATACTTCCAGCCTCCTCCCTTTGTCCCCCTGCCCTAGGGGTGGCCGCCGCTCCTTGCACTTACATCTCTGTTTTACCTCAGTGGTGTCCCTCCGGCATTTCTAATTCTCCAGTGCCTGGTTAACTATTCTTTATGTAAAATTCTCTTCACTAAAATAGCTAGTCTATTTGTTTCCTGACTGGACCCTGTCTAATACAAGCATCAACACCAGGCTGGCTTTGTTACTTCTTTTACACTTTTATTTTACGTGGCTGTTAGCTTCTTCAGTGCTTCTCAACTGGTGGGGGGATGACCACTGTTGGGATGCTAGATTAGTGTAACATTTGCTAATAATTTAAAATAGAATTCACTCCTGACAATACTCCAGAAATTTGTATTTCTGTACGGTTTTCTATATATGTAAACTTGTATATTGTATATAATAATACAATACCCATGAACAAAAATCCCTTAGGAATGAGTAGATTTTTGTTTCTTTTCCAGAATAACTCCATGTAATATACAAAAAGTCACTTTCTGAAGGGCATGCCCACAGTCCTGGGATTCAAGTTTTTCCACAGCCTGAGCCTGTCCTAATGCTCTTGTCCTATCTCCTACCATGTTCCTGGTCCAGCTAAGCAATAGGTATAATTTCTGGAACACACCCTATATATTTGCTTGTGCTGTTTCCTCTGCTTGGGATTCCCTTTTTCCTATTTGTACCTGCAATAATGCTACCCATTCTTCTAGGTCCAACTCTAATATCACCTCCTCCTTAAAGCTTTCTGTCACTTCCTCCTCTGTTTGAATATTAACACTCTGTTAAATGTGGCGAGTACAGCCTTTGCTGCATTTAACAGTTGTAAAGACTGTGTATAGACCTTTTTACCTAAGCTAGGCTTTAAGCTACCGGAGGGCAGAGCCCTACCTTAATCATCGGTATATCCCCAAGTTTTGGCATAGTGCCTGCACGTATTCATTAGATGTGTGAACATAGTCCTGCCGCTACAGCTTTCTTCCTGCTGATCAGTTTTCCTGGAACTCCTCCTGCTTTTAACCACTCTGGGTCTCTGGCCACTCAAAGACCTTCAAGGATCCATTATGATTCTCATTTGTCAGACAGTTTCTCCTTAACTATAGTAATTTTCTTATCTGTGAATACGTATATTAATTGTTGTCTCTATTATACTTTTAGAATTTCACAAATTGCTACTTTATTATTTTATATGTTTATTTGGGGTATCATTGGGGTGGTGAGCAGGGAGGTCACAGTTTGAATTCAAATGGGATTCAGTTGTGTCCATGTAAATCCCATGGAGACTGGGGGGTGGATATGATTATACCAGAGGTCTATTTACATGAGAACTGAAGCTCTTTTGGGTGAGACCTCATCTGAAGAAAAAGGAGATACTGAGCTTGACCCAATAAGAAAGGTTTAGTTGTCAAGGGCTTCAGCTTGATTATAGCTTGGGCGTTATTTCAAACCACCGTGTGGTTCTTTGAGGACTTTATCCCTGGAGGTGTTCATTGGAGCAGTGGAGTCCAACAGGCAACCTCTTAAATAACAAACAGGTACCTCATCCAGGGCTGGGGTCCTGTTTTAACAGGTGGGGAAACTAGTGAAATTTGAGATGTTACTCTTTGCATGTTCTTTATATGACCTATAATAGGCTGATAGAGCCTGAGAAGGTCAGGTTGTGTTTTGTCTTCCCACCAACACAGTAAATTTCCTCAAAAAAAAAAAGGGATCAATATATTCCCTCCTTTCCATCGCACTGATGTGGGTCTGATTCTGGCTTCCACCATTTCTAATCTTGATGACCACAGTAGCCTCTGTTTCCTGGTCTTCAGTCTTACATTCATTCTATTCACTGCTGCCAGAGTTCTCTCTAAATAAAGAGCAACTACTCCCAAATCAGCAGATGGCATCAGCACCGACCTCTTCTCTCCCCAGATTACCTTTGAAATGACAGAAAAAATATATGACTGAAACAAACCTATCACAGGAATGACCATAGGAAGAGAAGAAATGTCAGAGAAGAAATGTTGAGGAATTTCTGGAACATATAAGGCAATCCATTCAGAACTGAGATACTCATGATACAACACAAGCAAAGGAAGGGACTCCTGGAAAATTGTAACATAGGGGGAATTTTCTAAAAAAGATGACTTATCTTTTTTTCTCAGGATAAAAATTAAAAGTCACACTGAATTTGCTTGGTTTAGAATGTGCTGTTTTGAAAAAAATGAGTCAAGAGATAATTTTGTACTGGTTATCATAACCTGGTCACATAAAATATTTTGAGTCCTAGTATTATTTAAACTTTGCCTCCCTAAGTAAAATAAAGCAGTTGAGCTAATAATATTAATCAAACTCCTATTTTTCTGAGTGGGTCTTAGAAGTCAATGTACCAATGAAAAGCCAGCTTCCATTATGACATGTGTGGAGCTTAGAGAGTTTGCCCTTCTCTGATGTACTGTGAGGAAGGAGAAGGAACCTTAGAAAAGGACTGAGTGCTCATGTCGGGGGAGATTGCTGTTGTGGTTCATGCCTTGGGGTTCAACCCAACCCCTCAGCCTTTTACCAGTTGAGGAGAGAGATGTCTGGACTCTGAGGGTGCCCTGCCCTGGGGACCAAAGATTAGAATGGAGGGATAGAGGTGCCATTTTATTTTCAATCCTCCATACTTCAGGAAGAGCCCCCTTTAACTTTTTTTTTTATGATGAGTAACATTTGATGACATGTATAAGTGGAAGTATTTAAAATTAAGTAAATCAAGCATAGTACAAACAAAGTAGTCAATATAATTTCAAGATATATAACCTCATCTGTTTAGTTGAGATTTTGACTGTAAATACACTATTGCATTGTGCTTTCTTTACCTAACATTTGATCATATACATTTTCCTACATCACAATGTATACGTGTGTAGTTTGGCACACATGACACACATTCTAACACATGTACACTCAAATACAGGGGAAAAGGAAGCTTCTCAGAAGCTCATGAGAATATCAGTCATTTTATTCTTTTTTTTTTTTAAAGTCCTGGATTTATTTTAATTAATTAATTAATTAATTAATTAATTTTTGGCTGTGTTGGGTCTTCGTTGCTGTGCGTGGGCTTTCTCTAGTTGCGGCGAGCAGGAGCTACTCGTCGTCGTGGTGCGCAGGCTTCTCAATGTGGTGGCTTCTCTTGTTGCAGAGCACCGGCTCTAGAGCGCAGGCTCAGTAGTTGTGGTGCACAGGCTTAGTTGCTCCGTGGCATGTGGGATCTTCCTGGACCAGGACTCGAACCCGTCTCCCCTGCATTGGCAGGTGGATTCTTAATCACTGTGCCACCAGGGAAGTCCCTATTCTTCATACTGTATACTTTTCAGTATTTTCTGCATGTATTTTCCAATCAGGAATCAAACATTACAAAGTAATTTTTACAATAAAAGAATCGGTTTTCTTCTGAATTTAGGTGATGTTTTTTCTTCTACATTTTTGCATTTACATTTTTTTCTAAAATAACATCATTACTTCTATTATGGAAAAACCTTATTTTTTAGAGAAAAAAACTAAAAATATAATTTATTGCGTTAAAAGTTCATTCTCATGAGTATCATTGATTTTTTTCTCACCTTTTAATTGAGAGAACAGGTGACCTTTTTCTTATACATTACTACACTTCACAAATTTTCTAAAATAGCATAAAGTACTTTCTATGGATAAAAACTTTTTTTTTTTAAATTAATTAATTAATTTATTTTTGGCTGTGTTGGGTCTTCGTTTCTGTGCGAGGGCCCTCTCTAGTTGCGGCAAGTGGGGGCCACTCTTCATCGCGGTGCGCAGGCCTCTCACTATCGCGGCCTCTCTTGTTGCGGAGCACAGGCTCCAGACACACAGGCTCAGTAGTTGTGGCTCACGGGCCTAGTTGCTCCGCGGCATGTGGGATCTTCCCAGACCAGGGCTCGAACCCGTGTCCCCTGCATTGGCAGGCGGATTCTCAACCACTGCGCCACCAGGGAATCCCCCAAAAACTTATTTTTTTAAAAAACAACCTTTTCAACTAAAAATAGAACTACCATATGACCCAGCAATCCCACTACTGGGCATATACCCTGAGAAAACCATAATTCAAAAAGAGTCATGTACCACAATGTTCATTGCAGCTCTATTTACAATAGCCAGGACATGGAAGCAACCTAAGTGTCCATCGACAGATGAATGGATAAAGAAGATGTGGCACATATATACAATGGAATATTACTCAGCCATAAAAAGAAACGAAATTGAGTTATCTGTAGTGAGGTGGATGGACCTAGAGACTGTCATACAGAGTGAAGTAAGTCAGAAAGGGAAAAACAAATACCATATGCTAACACATATATATAGAGTCTAAAAAAAAAAAAAAAGGTTCAGAAGAACCTAGGGGCAGGACAGGAATAAAGACGCAGATGTAGAGAATGGACTTGAGGACAGAGGGAGAGGGAAGGGTAAGCTGGGACAAGGTGAGAGAGTGGCATGGACTTATATACACTACCAAATGTAAAATAGATAGCTAGTGGGAAGCAGCCGCATAGCACAGGGAGATCAGCTCGGTGCTTTGTGACCACCTAGAGGGGTGGGATAGGGAGGGTGGGAGGGAGACGCAAGAGGGAGGAGATATGGGGATATATGTATATGTCTAGCTGATTCACTTTGTTATAAAAAAGAAACTAGCACACCATTGTAAACCAATTATACTCCAATAAAGATGTTAAAAAAAAAAACCTTTTTGGTGTCTCAGTTCTTTACTACAGGGTTTTTAATTTGTTTACTTTCTATTTTTAGTTTTCATTTTTAAACTTCTGGTAATATTTGAAAAAAAAGTTTTTTTTACTGTTTGCATATGTTATTTAATAAATAAAAACGTTTCTCTCCATCTGAACCCATACAAGTATGTCGAATGTATTTACTCAGACATGGAGGTTTTGTGCCCTTTGCTTTTTTGTTTTTGTTTTTAACCAACTTTTAGTTTTAGGACAGTATTAAGCTTAGAGAAAAATTGCAAAGTTAAGTACACAATGTTCTTATACAACCCATGCCCCGCTTCCCTTATTATTAACATTTTGTATTCATATGCTGTGTTTGTCAAAATTAATGAACCAAAATTGATGTATTATTATTAACTAAAGTCTATATTTTATTTAGATTTCCTTAGTCTCTACCCACTGTCCTTTTTCTGGTCCAGGATCCCATCCAGGGCACCACACTACATTTAGCTGTCACATCTCCTCAGGCTTCTCTGGACTGTGACAGTGTCTAAGACTTTTCTTGTTTTTGATGGCTTTGGCTTTGACAGCTTTGAGAAGCATTGGTCAGGTATTTTGTAGAATGTCCCTAAATTGGGATTTGTCTGATTTTTTTTCATGTAGACTGGGGTTATGTGTTTTGGGAAGAAGGCCATTTTCATCACATTGAATCAAGGCTGTCTATATGACTTATCTGTGTTAATGTTGACCTTGATCACGTGGCTTGCAATAGTGTTCACCAGGTTTCTCCAGTATTAAACTACACTTTCCTTCCTTTCCATACTACATTCCTTGGAGAGAAGACCCTTTACACAGCCCACACTTAAGGAGTGGGGAATTATGAAGGAATATAGAGAGCTGATTGAATGTATGACTCAGGAAATCAAGGTGCATGTGTATAGGTCAGCAAGTCCTTGTGGAAGCTCAGTCATGCTGAAGAGGTTGAGACTGTGGAATACTTCAATAGCAAAAAACTAAATAACCCAATTAAAAAATGGACAAAATTCTGGAATAGACATTTTTCCAAAGAAGACATACAAATGGCCAACAGGTACATGAAAAAATGCTCAACATCACTAATCATCAGGGAAATGCAAATCAGAACCATAATGAGCTATCACCTCATACCTGTTAGGATGTCTGTTATTAAAAAGATAGGAGATAAGTGTTAGTGAGGATGTAGAGAAAAGAGAACACTTGTATGCTGTTAGTGGGAATGTAAACTGGTAGAGACGCTATGGAAAACAGTATGGAGGTTCCTCAAGAAATTAAAAATAGAACTACCCTACAATCCAGCAATTCCGTCTCTGAGTTTATTTCCAAAGGAAATGAAACCATTATCTTGAAGAGTATCTGTACTCTTATGTTCATTGCAGCATTATTCACAATAGCCAAGACATCAAAACAACCTAAAGTATCCATCAGTGGATGAATGGGTCAAGAAAAATGTGGAATATATGCAATGGAATATTATTCAGCCTTAAAAAGAAGGAAGTCCAGTCATTTGCAGCAACATGGATGAACCTGGAGGGCATTATGCTAAGTGAAATAAACCAGACAGATAACTGCATAGTATCACTTATACGTGGAATCTAACAAAGTCAAACTCAGAAACAGAGTAGAAAGTGGTTTCCAGAGGCTGTAGGGGTGGAGCAAATAGGGAGAGGTTGGTTAAAGGGTGCAAACTGTCAGAAGAGGAATAAGGTCTGAGGATCTAACGTATAACATGCTGACTATAGCTGAGAACACTGTATTTTATAACTGAAATTTGCTAAGAGAGTAGAACGTAAATGTTCTCACACACACGAAAAAGGCAAATATGTGAGGTGATGGATATGTTAATTAACTCGATGGGGGGAATTCTTCGACAATGTATATCAACCATTCACTTTAAATGTCTTACAATATTATTTTTCAATTATATAAATTAAATTAAAATTCAGTTAAATAAAGCTAAAGAACTGAAAACTTAACAATATAAAGGATGGCATATACAAATTGGAAATCATGTTTAATGTTCAAAACTGCAGATAAGTGAACAATAGCTCTGCTGCTGAGTTCTTACGCCTTCAAATTTCATAGAGTTATAGGTAACCATGTCATAGATAAAAATGAAAGAAAATATTTAATAAAGCAACTCCCCAGAAATTAGTGTTTGCCCGACATGTCCTGTGACTGAAGAATCGCAATTTCCTCTGTTTCAAATTACAGAGAATTTTAACCTTGTAACACCAAGTTATTAAGTCATTCTTTCCATTTTATACATATCTGAATTAGAGTTTTCTTGGTCAGAATTTCTGACACACATAATTTATCCTTTGAACTATGTGAAGAGCATTTTTCATTATAAATAAAAATATTTAAATACAAATATTTAAAAACCACTTAGAAAAAAGATTTATAGAACTAAAATCTTATTTTGGATAGTGTATTTCATAAGTTTGTTGTTTAGCAATTATGATATGACCTTTCAATGCACAAAGATAGAAAATACTTGAAATGTCCTCTCTGATTCAAGTGAGAACTCAAACTGGTTTGTGGAAAGGACTGTCTTTGTACACTGCATTGCATATATTATAATTCACAAGGTTATATGATATAAAGATGATATATATATTTTTTACTCCCTGTATTTCCCTTTTGCCTAATCAGGTAGGTAGTAGCATACTCTCAGGGTGGAAAGAAGAAAAGACCCTTATCTGTCTGGCTTGTGCTTCCAAATGCCAAGCCCACTAAGGGAAGAGGAGCCCTTGATGGGAAAGTCATGAGAAAAGGGATAATTCTCAACCTCGGCTGCACCTTACAATCACCGGGGGAGTTTTAAAATACTCATTCTCCCAGCCACACTGTGCACCATTTAGGTCAGTATCTCTGGAGGTGAGAAACAGGAATTAGTACTTTTTTTTTTTTTTTACAGTTCTCCAGGTGATTCCGATGTATCGCTAAGATCGATGACTATTGCTTTAAGGGAAATAGGAAGGGAAAAGCATTTTATCTGTCTTAAAAAGGAACTTCCCCAGAGTTGAGGAGAGAGAGGCCTATGCTTCCCAGAGAAGCAGGGAATTTGGCTGTGTTCCTGGCAACACCCCAGAGAAGAATGGCTGCATGCTGCCCCCTCTAGGGAGGTAAGACCAGATGGGCCTTAGGAGGTTTCCAGTCTCACAGATGATTCCTGTACCCCATGTTTTGTTTAGAGGGAGCAGAGAAGGACCCAATAAGGCACATTTTAATAACTTGGCCAAGGAGATGAGCAATGACCAGAGATACACCCCCCACCCTCATGCTTTCTCTTCCTTTGAAATTGCATAAACTCTTGAACATTTATAGGACCCTGAATTTGGGGATTGAGGAACTCCTACTTATTACTGAATTTCCTTATGGCCTGATGAGATGGAGCCCTAAATCGATGTTAGGTTGAATTTGTAGAGAATGAACAGATGTGATGTTTCTTGTAACCCATGCAGGTCTTAATATTCATGGAATGAATGAATGAAAGCACCATTCTCACACACTTGACAATATAAGAGCAATACATCAAATATTGTCTCTAACAAAACTCAACTTAATTTTCCTACCATTCGGTTGTAGAAATATAGTTCCTGCATGCTTCCGTACAAAGTACAATAATGAGCTAATCTTAACAATGATCAGAATTCAGCATGAGCCTGAAATCAAGACTGCAATGATCACAGGCCACTGAAACCGGGCCTGGGAGGATTGTTGAATTAGCAGAGCGCTCCATCTGTTGATGTTTTATGTACAGGAGAGCTGGGCAGGGGTTCAGGCTGGTTTTCTTTTAGGCAACACTCCTTAAGCGTGGTTTACAGCTTTCCTCGTGCTGTCCTCAGGGAAGATCTTGGATGGCTCCAGTAGTTCACTGGGGAGAGTGGGGATGGTAGGGTGTGGGGCAGGTGGTCTGTGAGCTATTAGGTGTAGCATTTCCGTCTTCCTCTGTGAAAAGTTTCCTTTCTAAGACTCTGGGCTCTTACTATCACTGAGTAGTGGCAGGAGCTGAGGATTCCAGCATGAAAAGCCTCTGTTCAAGAGGATTACCAGGAGGAAAATGGGATGCATCATCTGGCTTTTCAACGTCTGGTGGGAATCTCTTCCTCTGAGCGAGTCTAATTTGCTCAAAGAACAAGTTTTATCTTTCAAATATTAATATATATGTTCAATGGTTCTTCACTTTTTCTTTCCAGTTTAGGAGACTTTATCACACAAAGATCATTTATGGCATAATTAGCTCATTGTCTACTTTTAAAAAATTTCTCAAACTTGGTTTTCAATTAGGAAGATTGGAACAGTTTGAGATAACTACAATGACCAGATTGAATTGTTATAAGCAAAAGCAAAACAACAACAACGAATGTGAAAATTTAAAGATTTACTTAGGCTGTGTGGTTTTATTAGAAATTAATATGTTATTTATGTTAGACCTTTCGAATATTGGAAATAGCCTGTGCATCTCTGTATCTTCACTCCTGCTCCTCTTGAGCTTTGGGGGAGCCAGGGTTGCAGCTTGGGCTCCATTGATATATGTGGGAAAGGGAAGTGAGACCTAGTCCCATTTGCACTGGGCTGAGGGCTAGAACAAGTAACCCTGACTCTCCAGGGCCTGGGCAGTGTGATACCAGGACGGGATGGGGTCAGGGAGGGCTACCGTTCAGGTAGTTCTCTGCTTTGTCCTACATTGTACAGCTTATTAGAGGACAGCAGAAAAAAAATCAAATCTCTCATTATACATGGCACTGGTTTCCATTAGCACAGATGTATACAGATTATTAATATTCAAATTGACATTAAGGAGGATAATTAAGATGGTATTTTGTTTAGCTGGAAATCCTGCCACTTTTTAATCTCTTCCACTTCTACCTTTTGGTTAAGACTCAGCAGTATATGAATAAACTGGCTCTCTGGAAAAAATTCCACCACACATTCCCTCCTATGTAGTGTTTGCCAATTTCCATTGTATAAATACTCCCGCCACGGCCAATGTCAAGCTACCAACCTGGCATCAGTGAACGTGGCGTTGGGAAGAGATACACAAAATTGGCTCCTGGGAAATAATTAAAATGTTCAAGTTTTAATAAAGTCCTATAGTTGCTACTATTTCTTGCACTAATTGTCTACCAAATTAAAAAAATAATACTTAGTAATGCTGGTTAAAATTTTTGTTTTTAGGTTTAATATAATAGTGTGTCTTTAAACTTTTTCTTTTTTAAAATAAGTTCTAAATTTTAAAACGGAAAAAAAAAAAAAAAGGCTCCTGTGAGCAGGAAAGGGCTAGTTTCAGCATACCACTGGACTATCCCAGCCAGCTGCATCCTCTGAGGTTGACTGGGGTAGGATCTGACCAGGGTATCGCGTAGCCTATGGCTGTGATGAAGAGGTCTCAGTGACCTCAATTCATGTCCCTGCAGCCACTGTGAGGCAGAGCCCTGAAGGGCAGCCTTGAAAACAGCCTCCACCATAAGCAGTTTACATTTGTTTTTGAGAAATCAACTTTTCCTCAGGGCGGCAGACTCTGGGAAGTACATCTGTACGGCAAGTGGTCTTTCTTTTTGCTTCTTTACCACCACTTACTACTTCATTCTGCCTCCTATGATTTGCTGGCTGGCAGTGTAACACAGAGGAGAAGGCATACTGGAGTCCATTCACACAGTAGTCTTGATTTCCAGGTGCCACCTGAGAGCTGTGTAATTTTGGGCAATCCACTTAATCTTTCTAAACTCTAGTTTTCTTATCTTTAAAATGGAGATGTGATTTACACTGAAGTGTCGTTGAAAGTATTGATTAGGATAACACACAGGGTGGGCGAGATGGGTGAAGGGGGTCAAAAAGTACACACTCCCAGTTACAAAATAAACAAGTCGTGGGGATGTAATGTACAGCGCGGTGACTATGACTATAGTTAATAATACTATATTGTGTATTTGAAAGTCACTAAGAGGGTAGATCTAAAAAGTTCTCATCACGAGGAAAAAAAATTCTGTAACATATGGTGACGTATTGTGGTGATCATTTTGCAATGTATACAAATATTGAATCATTATGTTGTACACCTGAAACTAATATAATGTTATATGTCATTATACCTCAATTAAAAAAAAAGATAACACAAAATACTGAGCATGTAGGAGAGAGTAAATAAATGGTAACTCTTATTCAATATTCCTAATGTGCCCCTGTTTACTTCCGGGCCTGATCATGCTTCTCGTGCTTCCCTTTGCTTGGTGTGTCTCTTGGTTGGCTTCCATTATTTTTGTGTGAGCATCTTTCTGCTGCATTATGGAGCAGATCTTCCTCGAAGAAGGCCTTAGAGCATCATTTGCCAAAGTATGTTTCCATAGCACATTAGTCCTAAGAGCTGCTTTGTGATAAAAGGTCTATGTTTACATGATCTTAATGAGTAACAAAGCTGATTATATTCTATTGGTGAAGACCTATAGTACACATTAGCATATTAAATTCTCTGAGCAGTCCTGCAGGAAACAAAAAATCCATTGTAGCTTTATTTGATCCAGCATTTCTCAAAATTATTTGACTACACTCCTTTATGTGTGCATGTATGAGGATAAGTAAAATAACTGTTAACATCCTGAGGCACCAGGGTTCTCCAGAATGCACTTGGAGCAGTGCTCTCTTGGATGATTCAGAGTAGGGTGAATGTCTTCCCCACAGATAGGGCACACGATGACATGTAACAGGTCTCTCACCGAGAAAACCTTTGTTCTTCAGAGGGGCTGCAGAAGTGCTAGAAGGATGACTAACATCCTTCTAACTCAGGGAGAAAAATCAATACATTTGGTGGATTTGCCTTCATTGGAACAAACTGAAGCATTTTTACTATGTTATCTCATTGAACTATTATATATTAAAATATGTGTGATATCAAGGGAACTTATATTTAATTTGTAGTTATACCATTGGAGTTCCAAACACCATAATCACGAGTTTATTAAGGAATCTAAATGCCATTGAATAATTATCTTCTAAAAGTGAGCTTCCAAAAATATCAGCTAAGACTTATAAATACAAGACGTCACTTAATACTAACTTCTTAAATTTGTAGGTGACTGCCTCAGTTTCAGTTTTTCTCAGTTGTCAATGAGCTGCCCTTCTAGAATTCTGTTGATGACATATGCAGTCTGATAATTCTGTCCATGTTCTTTTTCTACTAGGCACAATTGCAGTGCACCTGTGAAGCAGTTTTTATTTCAACAAACCCAAAAGTAATTAAAAATTGGAAAGCTATAAAATTGGAGTTTGAAGAAATGGGCTATGCTTGGAGTGCTGTTGTTAGGAAGTGAACATCCCATGAAAAGGACAATTAGGAAGGAATTGATTTCGTATTCCTCAAGGTAAGAAAAAAACACATTTTTTTCCCTTATAAAAAGATATTGGATGGTAGCATTTTCATGTGTGAAATTTGAAAATACTTGTTAATAAGCTTTTTGATTTCTGATTCAATAGACTTTGAAAAAAGGTAATGTCCACATTTTCCTTCTTGGTTTTGAGTTTATTAATGTAAAATAATGTGATATTTCTTGCTTGGAGGATCCATCAGTGCTATTCAATGTAAGATCAAAGGTCAAAGTTCAGATGGAAATTGTGCTAAGCAGTTTGGAACAATTTTGAAGAAGTGAATGAGCCTTATTTTCATGTGTAATTAGTAGATTTATTGCAGTCCAGATTCTAATCTAGTTTCAAAAGTAAATAAATTATTCATTAAATGCAAATGGTTGTATTGTGCCACTGTTTTTTTTCCTTACTATGCCATGGTTAGAGAGAGGAAGCATTAATTTTTTTTTCAGTTACTTAAGAATATTACCAAGATGTCAGCCTCTGAGCGATGCCTGCTGGCGGCATGCTGAGAACTAGCATGGAGCTGTGACAGTCGCCATGGCCAACAATTTAAAACTTGATTGAAAAACTCGTAGGCATGGCTTACCGAGAAGGAGGGCCTTCTGGGAGTAGATGGCAAGGCGGAACTGGGGTTTGGAGCCATGTGAGTTCCACAGAGTGAAGCAGCTCAAACAAAGGAGAGTTTTATGATTGGAACAAGGAGTCATTAAGATATGACATCTGCAGCAAACAAAGGCAGTACAAGGCTGGGTGTCGGGATGTAGGTAGGGAAATTGATCGCACGGCAGGACAAGGAGCACTTGCAGGGTCTGGGAATCAAGAATCCTACAGTGAGTCTGGATTGTATGGGTCACTGGCCTGTGTGTGGTCACAGCCATCCCGTGCCCTTCCCCAGCTCTGCTCTGTGTCCCAGGGCCCATCTGCTCAGACTTCCTTAATCACTGGCTTCTGGTAAGGCTTGGCCAATGGGAGGAAGTTGAGGGAGGTGGGAGAGAAAAAGCTATTGGTTTTGTCTCCTTTGTAGTTCCAGGCACTGCTAGAATCCCTCATTGCAGGTCCAGCTTCCACCCCCAGGTCCAGGCTCTGGGGCTCTAGTAACACCACCTCCCTTTGCTCTCAGTCATATAGGTGGTAGCAGCTTCTTGTAGTGTTTAATTTCTGGGGTGCCTTATCACCCCATGTTTCAGCACTCCTTACTGCTTATATCCGGCTGGCTTCAATCATTTTTATTATATCTACCTGGACTTCAAAGGCACTTGAGTTTCAGATTCCTGGTCTGAGTGCATATAAATGTTTGAAGGGCTTGTCTATGTTTTACTTATTCTTTTAAATTGAAGTATAGTTGATGTACAATATTGTATAAGCTACAGGTGTTCAATATAGTGATTCACAATTTTTAAAAGTTATACTCCAATTATATTTATTATAGAATATTGGCTATATTCTCTATGTTGTACAATATATCCTTGTAGTTTATTTTATACATAATAGTTTGTATCCCTTAATCCCCTACCCTATATTCTCTTACCCCTGTATTGTCCCTCCCTCCTTCCCTCTCCTCCTTCCCAAACTAGAACCACTAGTTTGTTCTCTGTATCTGTGAGTCTGTTTCTATTTTTGTTATATTCACTAGTTTGTTGTATTTTTTAGATTCCACATATAGGTGATATTATACAGTATTTGTCTTTGTCTGACTTATTTCACTTAGCATAATACCCTCCAAGTCTATCCATATTGTTGCAAATGGCAAGATTTTCTTCTTTTTTATGGCTAAGTGGTATTCCATTATATGTATATATACCTCAGCTTCTTTATCCATTCATCTGTTGATGGACATTTAGGTTGCTTCCATATCTTGGCAATTGTAATTAATGCTGCTATGAACATTGGAGTGTATGTATCTTTTCAAATTAGTGTTTTTGTTTCCTTCCGATGTATACCCAGGAGTGGAATTGCTGGGTCATATGGTAGTTCTATGTTTAATTTTTTGAGGAACCTCCATACTGTTTCCTATAGTGGCTGCACCAATTTACATTCCCACCAACAGTGTACGAGGGTTCCCTTTTCTCTACATCCTCACCAACATTTGTTATTTGTATTCTTTTTGAAGGAAAACACGACAATTCAAAACCTATGGAATGCTGCAAAGCAGTTCTAAGAGGGAAGTTTATAGCAATACACACTTAGCTCAGGAAATAAGAAAAATCTCAAACAAACAACTTAACCTTATTGTCTTACTTATTTTTAAATTTCCTTGCTTAGCAGTGCTTGGCACACACATGAGTTCACAAATGTTTGTTTAAGGAATGAATGGATGAAGCGGGTGTGGGTGGAGGAGCCATAGCAACCTCTGACTGCAGGTCCGGCCTTGGGTTTGGGAATGCTCAGGTCAGAATGGGGTGTGCAGAGCACTGGGGCTCAATATTCTTTGAAGGCTGCTTGAATTGATGCCGGGATGGGGCAGCTTGGGCATTGCCTGCTCAGAAATTTTGCCGTCTTTTCCTCCAAGGCAACTCAGGGGAATCACTGCAACTTCATGAAACAGTATTACAGGTGACTGGGGTAGAGCCAAGTTGTCACATGACTGTAGTGACACAGACTGGCTCCAATCCCAGCTCCCGTCGGGGATGCTGCATTAGGTACTTCTCTGAACCTCTGTCTCCTCTTCTGTAAAATGTGGATGATTCTGCCCATCGAATAGAGCTGTTTTTTAAATATATATATATATATATATATATATTTTTAAAATAAATTTATTATTTATTTTTGGCTGTGTTGGGTCGTCGTTTCTGTGCGAGGGCTTTCTCTAGTTGCGGCAAGTGGGGGCCACTCTTCATCGCGGTGCGCGGGCCTCTCACTATCGCGGCCTCTCTTGTTGCGGAGCACAGGCTCCAGACGCGCAGGCTCAGTGGTTGTGGCTCACGGGCCCAGCTGCTCCGCGGCATGTGGGATCTTCTGAGACCAGGGCTCGATTCCGTGTCCCTTGCCTTGGCAGGCAGATTCTCAACCACTGCACCACCAGGGAAGCCCTAATAGAGCTATTTTTAAAAAGTATATAAAGTGCTTAGAACAGGTTAGATGTTTAATAAGTAGTAGTTATTATTGTTATCCTCTTTCAAAATAAATTGAAGGTGTCAGATCATGATTTAGTGGCCTGTTACAAAGGCAAGTTCTAAGAGAAGGCATTTGTTTCATGGAATAATTTCAGTATTTTTATTTCTAGTGTTACCAGAAAGGACAGTATTATTCTAAAATATTAAAATACATGCATGCACATGAACCTGACTACCTATAAATAGAACTTCATTTGGTTAGAAACATGTTCCAAATTGCCATATAATACATTACTTTTAACAACTAGACACAAGATTATTCAAAAATGCATTTTTTAATCTGACAATCTTATTTCAAATTTCAAATCATTTTTCTTCTTATTTTTGATATTGTTTATTTCAGTATTATATTTCTTTTACAGAAACTCAAAGTGGTTTACAAGGTGTATCTTATTTTAGTGAGTCTGATGTACTATCTGTATAATAAGGCCATTTCTGCATTTTTAGCTACAATGATGGTTTGTTTATATGGTTTGTTTATATGGGTACGTATAAAATGGTTCCTCACAAAAACTTGTAGAAGAGATATATATACAGATTCTTATCATTTTAAGAATCAGCCCATTTAGCAAAACGTTGCCTTTGTTATAAATCTTTTTATATCTATGCATATATATAAACACACAATTTTTGTGTATATTACAGTGTTTATATATATTTTAAACCATATATATATATATATTTAACACAATGGCATGTTTTTTCTGAATGCCAGGACAGTAAGTTTCTGTTTCAAGGGGAATTGAATAAAACATTTGGATATGTGAATGGCAGGAAGTCCCTCCTTCCTTTTACCTCTTTTCTATTTCTTCATATCCCCCAAAGGAAGTGATACTCTGACCAAATTTCAGGACTCTGATTGGGCTGCATTTAGTAGGGGAGCCAGGCAAACAGTATTGAAAGTATTGAAAGGGATGCCTCCCTTCTTTTCTTCTTGCCTCCAGGCCTGAGAGGATACTTAAGATGAATCATGGACTCCTTTGGGCCTTACTATTGTGCTTTTTTCCCCTCTCGCAAAAGCACTTAGGTGCTTGGGAATTCTCGTTTCAGGCTGTGCTTGGTGAGAATACTGAGATTTAATAGCGACAGAGAGGCTCTGCTCTGACTCAAGGCCTAGGCTAGGCGCTGCAGTCTAGATTTATCACAGATGCCTGTGCTGGAAGGCCTGTGCCCCCAGCTAACCAGACGGTGGCAAGTGGATTTTCCATGAGCCATGACCTTACGTGGTAGCTCTTCCAGGAACCTGGGGCGAGAAGAGCTGACCTGGCCAAGGCAGGGTTTGGTCCCCACCCTTGATGTGTAATACTGTTGAAGCCTCCTTTGTGCTTTCAGATGAACAAATTAATTTTGCTCATCTGTTAAAATTAAATTCTGAGTGTCAATTTTGGTGAAAAATCTGATTAATTCTTTTTGGCTAGATTATCACTGTAGCGTAAATTAAATATCTCAGATAGATGTTAAGTAGTACTAAGTACTAAATGTATATGGACTTAAGTACCAGGGTAGATGTGCTCAGATTTATCCCATGACATTGGACAATTATTTTTTCAACCTTGATGTTGCAAATGTCTGGATTATTGTGCTACAGAGATGAATTGACTTGGTTGCTGCCCATTGGATTGTTTCCTATGATTTTATAACCATAACCACTGAATAAATATTTTAAGAAAGTGAACAATAACTTCTAATTCTGGCAATATAATGAAACAGCTTGAAAAACTCTTCAACTATAAAGTGCTGTAAACACTGGATAAAAATATACAAAATGTAATTTGAATGCATGTCTGAGACAGCAAAAAATTAAGAGGAATCCTTAGAGTGAAAACTTGAATCCAAAGAAGTAAATGACTGCAGAAGGTGGTGGTCCTGAAAGACCAAAGGCTTTGGGTTTAGCCACGATGAGCAGCTGAAGGCCAGAGGTTAACAGGAGCTTGGGTTATACAGGCCAGATGCCCAGTCCTGATCTTTTTACTCTTTTCTCTTCCTCGTCTTTCCTTTTCATAGGCAGTGTCATTTTACACTGATTCTAGATTATTAGCCCTCAAGGGATCTTAAAGATTACTTTTCTGTTATGTAGGAGGGGACATTGGGGCTCATAGAGTTTCAATGGCTTCATTGGTGGCAGAACCAGGACAAGAACCAATTTTCTTCTATTTCAGAGTCCATTCTACTCTACTACCTTGCCTCTTTCTATTTTTTCATTCAAAAATGAAAAGATGTGCATGTGTGTGTGTGTGTGTGTGTGTGTACAGATGAGTCTTTTTGGACAGAAGCTTGAACAGATGATATAGGACACATTTAAAATATTTTGGGCTCAAAGTTGATGTGGTGGGAGATGGAGGAGGGCCTTAGGCTGCTGAGGTTGTTACTTCTTTCCCCAGTTCTCCCATGTCTATGGAAGATACTCCTTTAACTGGTCTCCAGGAGGTACAGGCTGGAAGAGTTGGCACTGCTCATTTTGCCAGCATGCTTTGGGCAAATGGAGTCCTGGGCATCTATTCATAGTTTTTGAACCACCATGAGATCATAAGGCCCGATACAGAGCTGTGGCTACCTCTTACCAGCACTACCCCTTTGACGGTGGGTCCTGCATTAAGTGTGACAAGATCCCTAGTGGTCTACTCTGACTTCAGAGGAGCTGAAGGATTCCCCAGTCCCATTCCACTTCTGAAGGGTAAGTGTTTGAATGTGGGTCAAGCAGGGCTGAACAGAGACATTTGAGCCTTCTGGTCAGGCTAGTAATTTGATGTCCTTTCATACTGAGATCTAAAAAAGTCATTCAGTGTTTATTAAGTGGGAATAAGAAAAAGCAGATTTTCTATTCAAAAATATTTCGGTAGCAGACTCACTTGTTAACTTCCACTGACCAAAGAAGAATCAATATTGTTAAAATATTCACCCAAATGTTTAGTCTTTTTCTCTTTCCAATTTAGATGAAATAGGTCACTTGTTCTTGGTAAATAGCAGTATGATATGCAATATTTGTCTTGGGATTTTTACCTGAATACTGATTTTTAATATATCATGACCCTGGGGCTTCCCTGGTGGCGCAGTCGTTGAGAATCTGCCTGCCAATGCAGGGGACACGGGTTCGAGCCCTGGTCTGGGAAGATCCCACATGCCGCGGAGCGACAAGGCCCGTGAGCCACAATTGCTGAGCCCGCGCGTCTGGAGCCTGTGCTCCGCAACAAGAGAGGCCGCGATAGTGAGAGGCCCGCGCACCGCGATGAAGAGTGGCCCCCACTTGCCGCAGCTAGAGAAAGCCCTCGCACAGAAACGAAGACCCAACAGAGCCATAAATAAATAAATAAATAAATAAATAAGTAAATAAGTAAAATTAAAAAAAAAAAAATATATCATGACCCTTTGGGTTTACCGCAAAACTACCCAACAGAAACAGTTTGATTCAGCATGGTCTGCTTTTATTTTTAATTTTAAACATGCATTTAATTGTTTTCCCTCATTTTTTGGTGCTGCCTACTTTCTTTGGTAACTAGTGCTTTGCAGAAGAGGAAGAAGAAAATGAGTTAAAGGAAAAAGGGCTTTAGAACTGTCCAAAGGTGATATTTTGAGGAGTGAAGGGTCTAAGATATGTTCAAGATGCCCAGCCTGGTGGGTTCTATCAAGATGGAGCCTGAGGTTTGAGGAGGTTCCAGGAACCAGGGAAAATCTGTAAGGCAAGAAAGAAAGAATACCCTGATAGATTACATATTTCTTCTAGACACAAACTTCTTCCTAATAGTAAACTTTAATAGAAATGGATCCTTTTATAGGGACAGTGAAGTTAATATTTTTAAAATACAGTGGACAACATAAAGCTTTTTATAATGGTATATAGAAAATTTAGAAACTTCTTTCACGTGGCCATTTCTTATATTAGACAAAAACTGAGAGCATAACATTAAAATGTAATTTGTTTAAGATGTTTCTTATGGGGATCAATCCTAGAGACTACCATGTGTAGAGCTTAATAGTAATCTACCTGGTATGAAGATAGTTCTAGAGAAATGGATGGATAGTTCTTTGTATTCTTTTCCTTCTGTGTTGCTGGCTTTGAAGAGGACCTGGTACTAAACAATAAAGGTTCGTCTTTCTCAGGTGATATTGGAGCACTGGTGTTCTGAGGTGCCTACTGAAAAAGACCCATATATTTTGTAGACCAAACAATCAGATAGAGAGAGTGTATTTCACTGAGAAATCTTCATTCTTACTAGATGAATCCATCTCTGCAAAACAGGGTCCAGGGCTTCCCTGGTGGCGCAGTGGTTGAGAATCTGCCTGCCAATGCAGGGGACACGGGTTCGAGCCCTGGTCTGGGAAGATCCCACATGCCGCGGAGCAACTGGGCCCATGAGCCACAACTACTGAGCCTGCGCGACTGGAGCCTGTGCTCCGCAACAAGAGAGGCCGCGATAGTGAGAGGCCCGCGCACCGCGATGAAGAGTGGCCCCCGCTTGCTGCAACTAGAGAAAGCCCTCGCACAGAAACGAAGACCCAACACAGCCAAAAGTAAATAAATTAATTAAAAAAAATAATAAAAAATGTGCAGTGAATGGTTGTTCAAAAAAAAAAAAACAAAAAAAAACAAAAAAAAAACCAGGGTCCACAGGACTGGTTGGTGAACATGATTAACTTCCTTATCAAGAAATAGCTTTGAATCTATTTGGAGGAACACTTGATTTGTCCCAGAATATGCCAACAAATATAGCCTACCTTATTTTTGGCTGTAAAGCTATAGGATGTTAAACTCTAGAAAATATTCTTGTAGTACATTCAGTTAATCTTGCACTTACCACATTGCCAAACTTAGACATGACATATAAATATTTAAGAGGTTACTAACATGGAATTTGGGATAATCTGGACAAGGACAGGGCATACTGTCATCTAAAATTCATCTATGATCTCATAGTGTTAAGAGTGACAGGCATATTTTAAATATTAGGAGAATAAATTGTCAATACCTTCAAAGTTTATATACCTACATTTTATACCAATAATTAACATACCTCTCCCTTAACTCCTCCTTGGAAGTAAACTATGTACAAATTAACAATAAATGGTTAATATGTAAGTTACACATTTGCCTTATGTTTTCATTAAGCAGGTTCACAAGAGATGTTTATCAGACAACATTTTTTTTTTAACCTTTGATAATTGACTTTATTTGTGGAGTCTTTTGTATACACAAAAATTTTAATTTTCATATATTCAAATATGCCTTCACATTCTTACATAGCTTTGGGGTTTGCAGTTTTAATTAAAAAGACATTCCTAACTCCTATATTGTACATGTAGTTTTTTAGATTTGTCTACATTTAACTCTTTTTAATTTTTTTAATTAAAAAAAATTTTTAACATCTTTATTGGAGTATAATTGCTTTAGAATGGTGTGTTAGTTTCTGCTGTATAACAAAGTGAATCAGCTATACATATACATTTATCCCTGTTTCTCCTCCCTCTTGTGTCTCCCTCCCACCCTCCCTATCCCACCCTTCTAGGTGGACACACAGCACCGAGCTGATCTCCCTGTGCCATGTGGCTGCTTCCCACTAGCTATCTGTTTTACATTTGGTAGTGTATATATGTCAGTGCTACTCTCTCACTTAGTCCCAGCTTACCCTTCCCCCTCCCCGTGTCCTCAAGTCCATTCTCTACATCTGCGTCTTTATTCCTGTCCTGCCCCTAGGTTCTTCAGAACCATTTTAAATTTTTTTTTTAGATTCCATATATATGTGTTAGCATACGGTATTTGTTTTTCTTTCTGACTTACTTCACTCTGTATGACAGTCTCTAGGTCCATCCACCTCACTGCAAATAACTCAATTTTGTTTCTTTTTGTGGCTGAGTAATATTCTATTATATATGTGCCACATCTTCTTTATCCATTCATCTGTTGATGGACACTTAGGTTGCTTCCATGTCCTGGCTATTGTAAATGGTGCTGCAATGAACATTGTGGTACATGACTCTTTTTGAATTATGGTTTTCTCAGAGTATATGCCCAGTAGTGGGATTGCTAGGGCATATGGTAGTTCTATTTTTAGTTTTTTAAGGAACCTCCATACTGTTCTCCATAGTGGCTGTATCAATTTACATTCCCACCAACAGTGCAAGAGGGTGCCCTTTTCTCCACACCCTCTCCAGCATTTATTGTTTGTAGATTTTTTGATGATGGCCATTCTGACTGGTGTGAGGTGATACCTCACTGTAGTTTTGATTTGCATTTCTCTAATGATTAGTGATGTTGAACATCCTTTCATGTGTTTGTTGGCAATCTGTATATCTTCTTTGGAGAAATGTCTATTTAGGTCTTCTGCCCAATTTTGGATTAGGTTGTTTGTTTTTTTAATATTGAGCTACATGAGCTGCTTGTATATTTTGGAGATTAATCCTTTGTCAGTTGCTTCGTTTGCAAATATTTTCTCCCATTCCGAGGGTTGTCTTTTCGTCTTGTCATAGTTTCCTTTGCTGTGCAAAAGCTTTTAAGTTTCATTAGGTCCCATTTGTTTATTTTTGTTTTTATTTCCATTTCTCTAGGAGAAAAGGATCTTGCTGTGATTTATGTCAAAGAATGTTCTGCCTATGTTTTCCTCTAAGAGTTTTTATAGTGTCTGGCCTTACATTTAAGTCTTTAATCCATTTTGAGTTTATTTTTGTGTATGGTGTTAGGAAGTGTTCTAATTTCGTTCTTTTACATGTAGCTGTCTAGTTTTCCCAGCACCACTTATTGAAGAGGCTGTCTTTTCTCCATTGTATATTCTTGCCTCCTTTATCAAAGATAAGGTGACTATATGTACGTGGGTTTATCTCTGTGCTTTCTATCCTGTTCCTTTGATCTATATTTCTATTTTTGTGCCAGTACCATACTGTCTTGATTACTGTAGCTTTGTAGTAGAGTCTGAAGTCAGGGAGCCTGATTCCTCCAGCTCCGTTCTTCTTTCTCAAGATTGCTTTGGCTATTTGGGGTCTTTTGTGTTTCCATACAAATTGTGAACTTTTTTGTTCTAGTTCTGTGAAAAATGCCATTGGTAGTTTGATAAGGATTGCATTGAATCTGTAGATTGTTTTGGGTAGTACAGTCATTTTTACAATGTTGATTCTTCCAATCCAAGAACATGGTATATCTCTCCATCTGTTTGTATTATCTTTAATTTCTTTCATCAGTGTCTTATAGTTTTCTGCATACAGGTCTTTTGTCTCCTTAGGTAGGTTTATTCCTAGGTATTTTATTCTTTTTGTTGCAGTGGTAAATGGGAGTGTTTCCTTAATTTCTATTTCAGATTTCTCATCATGAGTCCTTAGGTAGGTTTATTCCTAGGTATTTTATTCTTTCTGTTGCAGTGGTAAATGGGAGTTTTTCCTTAATTTCTCTCTCAGATTTTTCATCATTATTGTATAGGAATGCAAGAGATTTCTGTGCATTAATTTTGTATCCTGCTACTTTAACAAATTCATTGATTAGCTCTAGTAGTTTTCTGGTAGCATCTTTAGGATTCTGTATGCATAGTATCATGTCATCTGCAAACAGTGACAGTTTTACTTCTTTTCTGATTTTGATTCCTTTTATTTCTTTTTCTTCTCTGATTGCTGTGGCTAAAACTTCCAAAACTGTGTTGAATAAGAGTGGTGAGAGTGGACAACCTTGTCTTGTTCCTGATCTTAGTGGAAATGGTTTCAGTTTTTCACCATTGAGAAAGATGCTGGCTGTGGGTTTGTCATATATGGCCTTTATTATGTTGAGGTAAGTTCCCTCTATGCCTACTTTCTGGAGGGTTTTTATCATAAATAGGTGTTGAATTTTGTCAAAAGCTTTTTCTGCATCTATTGAGATGATCATATGGTTTTTATCCTTCAGTTTGTTAATATGGTGTTTCACATTGATTGATTTGCATATATTGAAGAATCCTTGTATTCCTGGGATAAACCCCACTTGATCATGGTGTATGATCCTTTTAATGTGCTGTTGGATTCTGTTTGCTAGTATTCTGTGGAGAATTTTTGCATCTATGTTCATCAGTGATATTGGTATCAGGCAACATCTTGAATTAAAGTATTTTCTTAAACTAACAAATGACTGTAAATACTTTGAAGTACAAAATTAGTGATTTAAAAATATACAATTCAAAAAAATACACAATTCAGAGCTTTTACTTTTTCATGTATTTTTTAAATTAAAAATTTTCCTACCAGTACTTTAGTTCTATCCTAGAAAATTTATTGTCTAAATTCTTAGAATAGCCTCCCAACTAATGTCTCTGACTTCACTGCCCATCCCAATATAATCCATTGCAGTATTACTACTCATAGAGTATGACTCTCAGAATTTTTATTGAAAAATAATTGAAGTACAAAAAAACTATACATATTTAAAATTTGATGAGTTTTGACATATGTGTACATCAGTGAAACCATCACTACAATCAAATAATCAACATATCATCACCTCTAAAGATTCCTATGCCCTTTGTGATCCCTCCTTCCTGATTTTCCCAATCCTCACACCCCTGACATTTCCCCCCACCTCCCAGGAAACCACTGATTTGCTGTCTTATATCACTATAGATTGGTTTGCATTTTCTAGATTTTATAAAAATGGAATCATACAATATGTACTTTTTTTGGTCTGGATTCTTTCACTCAGCATAATTATTTTGAGATTCGTTCATGTTGTTGCTTGTATCAATAGATCATTCCTTTTTATGGCTGAACAGTTTTCCATTGTATGGATATACCACCATTTGTCTATCCAGTTACCCGTTGCTAATCATTTGGGTTGTTTCTAATTTTTGACTATCACAAGTAAAGCTGCTATCAACATTTGTGTACAGTCTTTGATGGACATATGCTCCCATTCTTTCCTCTATTTTATTTTGTTCTCAATCTACTTCTAAACAAAAAGGGATACATTTATAAGAATCACTTTTGCTAGTAATTTATTCTGTTGGAATTAGCTAATTGATGGAAATGGACTGTTAAATTGGCACTGAGTAGACTTACAGGGATAAAAAGACTAAGCACCCAAGCTCTATCTGTCAATTGCATGAAATCTGTGAATGTAGCTCCTGACAGAGAAAATTCATTTTCTACTCTCTTGCACAGAATCCACCTACATTTTTCTTCTTTATGAATCTTTTACATAATTAGTAACCAAATTACCTCTCATCAGGAAAATCTTTTACATGCAAAGTTATTTTTTTTTAATTTAAAGAAACATGTTGTTTGGGTTTTTATATACCGTAATCCCTCTAGCCAAATGTTTGACATGTTATTTTTACGTATTTGTGAATCTGGGTTTTTTTCTTTTTCATAGCAAAGACCTAAAGAATTTCTAACATTGATTTTACTAGTGCATATTTAATAAATGTCTTCAGTCGCTTAAATAATGTTAAATCTCAGCCTTTGTTTATGTTTCATGAGGGAATGATGCTTTGGTGTGTTTTGCCTACTTAACGAATAATGGCTGAGATAGTTAAGCACATGCCTTTTAACTAAAAGGAATTGCATTTGGGGATTTTAAGATAGTGTTTGATTTTAAGTGATGCGTAATTAAATTAATAATTAAAAAGTCCACAAAATTTACCTATGAAATGAATTTATTTGTAAGTTACATTTGTGATTCTGTAAAATCTGAGTTGCCAAGAAGAAAAGATCAAGCCAACTGGCAAAGTATTCTATTTCAATATATTTAAAAATGAAGTATTTTTAATATTGTACAAATATAAGTGAAAGTAGAAAGGAGATAAACATGGATTCAGCCTATAGATCTATCTTATTCTTCAGTCCTCAGCTTAACTATTTCCTCCTGAGGCTTTGCCTGAGTTTCTTTTTACTTTTTTATATAATTTTAAAGGTTACTTTCCATTTACAGTTATTACAAAATATTGGCTATATTCTCCGTTTTGTACAATACATCCTTGAGCCTATCTTACACCCAATAGTTTGTACCTCCCACTCCCCCACCCCATATTACCCCTACACCCCCTCTCCAGTGGTAACCACTAGTTTGCTTTCTATATCTGTGTCTGCTTCTTTTTTGTTATATTCACTAGTTTGTTGTATTTTTTAGATTCCACATATAAGTGATATTATACAGTATTTGTCTTTCTCTGTCTGACTTATTTCACTTAGCATAATGCCTTCCAAGTCCATCCGTGTTGCTGCAAATGGCAAAATCTCCTTCTGTTTTATGGCTGAGTAATATTCCATTGTAAATATATACCACATCTTTTTTATCCATTCGTCTGTTGATGGACACTTAGGTTGCTTCAATATCTTGGCAACTGTAATTAATGCTGCTATGAACATTGGGTACATGTATCTTTTCGAATTAGTGTTTTTGTTTTTTTTGGATATATGCCCAGGAGTGGAATTGCTGGGTTATATGGTAGTAGGTCCCTTCCTTTATTCTGTACCACAACTCTCTATTCATTGATTTCATAGCAGTTTTTTCAATTTGCAATTATGTATATTTTTAGTTTGTTGCTTGTTTATGAGATAAAATCTCACTGTTGGGTATTGGAGGTAAAATGGGCAAAGATTTGTCATTGAATCTAAATTATATTGGGTGCCCAATGTGGGTGGGGTCAAATGGGCATTTACATCAGAAAGAGTATTTGTGATCAAAGAGTTACAGAGACCAGAGCTCTTGGCACAGCTGAGGCACTTGGCATCATAGATGCTGCTGATGTGTAGATTATTGGGAAGAGAGATTGTACAAGTAATGTATAAGCCTTTTCTTTTTTTCTCTTTTTTAGAAGGCATTTGGGATTTGGGAATGGAATAAATTTTGATGCTCAATTTTATTTTCTCCTTTATCCTTTTTTCTCAGTTAGGATGGAAAAATCAGTCCTTTAAAGTATAAAACAGCTAGATCCCTTGTGTATGAGCAAGCACCGCTATGTGAAATAATTCACATTTAGGCACAGGCAGAGGTGGGCATAGTGAGGCCTGGGTAGCTGCACTAGACTACTTTCCCAAATTGCTCTTCTTTATCTTAGTTTAACAAATTCCAGGCCAAAGAGGGACTTGGGTTCTGATCTGTCCAAAGACTTCTGGAGTTGTCCTGCCCTCCAATCCCATCTGTTCTCATATTGACTCTGAACTGTGGGTTGTGGGTTTCAGGAACTCAGACTGTGGACTTAATCACTGAGGTATGGTCGAGTCTTATTAATAAAGAGATAAGGAGGAAAGGGGATTCTATAGCAAAAATGTTGTATTCCTGGGTCCATGATAGACAAAAGTCTTAAAGAATTTTACAAACCCGAGGGTTAAGAGAAAATTTAAAAGGCCTGTTTATGAGACATTGTCTACAGGAGTCAGGTTTATTCAGAGACAGTGACAATAATGACACACGTATCAAGAAACAACAGCTTTAGGTTTTGCTTCAAGAAAAAGTGGAAGATGACAGAGAAGATGCATTGATCGAGACACAGTGAAAAGATATACACTCTCATGAAAAGAACTGTGATTTTAGAGTCCAGGGTAGTCGCAAATGAAAGGGAAAAGAAAATGTATGCATACCAAAATGTTCAGAAAGCTAGAACCAGGAAAGAAGATTCAAGATTTTAGAGGATGAACTAGGAGGACTTCTCCCCCGCCTCAACCCTTTTCCCCCACCCGTCCTGCACAGAGGGAGCCCGGAACACAGGAAACTATTGAAGAATGCTCTTGAAATCTGCAGGCAGGGAGTCAATAATAAAAAAATTGGGGAGCCTACCCTTAGTGACTGGGACAGCCGCTAGAGGTTATATAAGTTTTGGAGAATTTGATATTGGAAGGCTGGGAAAGTCAGCAGAGAATATGTCGGTCACTAACAAGGGAGTTCTAAGGTGTTGTGGTTAGTACATGTGGGGAAGCAGATTCGGTTCTTGCCATGAGGGAGCATGTTTGGGAAATTTATGGTGATAGGACTCTTAAAAGATGATGAGATGCATTAAATGGGAGTCAGACAGCATTTCAGTACAATGAGTTCAGGCATGGATTAGGGAGGGGACTGATGGATGGTGTACTTGTATGTGAGAATTACCCTTTCCAGGGAAGGGAAGGTGGACAGGATTTGTTTTGGTAAATGTGGAACTCATTCATCTCATATCACTTTCTATAAGAAATAGAAAAATGTGGAATCTGGAGATAGATGTTAGGAAAACAACCATTTCTGGGTCAGAAAGCAAAGGTCCCAGGGAAGGAAGGAAGAAAGGCATTCTGATCCAACCAACAATAATAGAGCTACATAAATCAAGAAAAATATGCCAACAGCTAATTTTAAGATTCAGCTAGGTGTGCCTGGAAGGACTCTGAGAACAGCAGAGGAAAAAGGGACACTGGAGGGAAAATGTGGCCAAAGGCATTTAAAGTGTAGCCACTGAAAGAGTGATGTATTCTGGGCTCTGAATATTAAAAAATGATAGGAAGACCTGGATTTACTGGGCCCTAGAAACCCAAGCTAGGGGAAATAATAGACATGTTGTTCATTAGAAATATGTTGTTTTGTGTGGCTGCCATAACATTACCACAAACTGGGTGGCTTAACAAACCAGAAATTTATTCTCACAGTTCTAGAGGCCAGAACTTAGCTTAATTACATCTGAAGAGACCCTGTTTTTTCAAATAAGGTAACATTCACAGGTTCCAGGGATTAGGAAGTGGACAGGTCTTTTGGGGGGCGCCACCATTTAACCTACTACAGGCCTGAGGAGGACTTGTGCTTCTAGAGTCTACGTGGTAGGCTGGTTCTTGTTGTTATTGCTTTCTCTAGTGTGGTAAGCACATCTGATCAGGGTTGGCTTTCTTGTGATAAATTCAGCTATCCTCCACTGTCTTTGTTTCTTTTCTTTATTCCTGACTCTTCATGGAGGTGATAGATTAGGTCAGCTTTTGTACTGTCAAACTGGCCATCTTAAAATTAGAAGGAGGGAGGGAGCCTCTACGGGAGACAATTTTACATGGGTCTTTGGCGTGTCTGCACCTCTTGCAAGAAGAGGCACTGATATTTTTAAGGATATTTGTATAGTGAAAAGCCTTAGAAGATAAAGATAGTGCCTTCCTCTGGAGCAAAGGGAAGCTTTTTTTTTTTAATTCCCTAGTACAGTAAAGATAGTCTCCTTTTCGGGCAAAGTTCAGGCAGGTTTACTTGCAGCCCTTATTAAAGATTGGGATCCCCTAAGCTTGAGGTTCCTCAGCTGTGATGCAACCTACTGTGTGAGCAGCATCTTTCTGGACTGCTTGTGATGTCCCAAGGGACCTGGGGACAAGAGTAACTCACATGACCATGACCAAGTTACTCTTGACCTGGGGACAAGAGTAACTCACAAACCCAGGCTGTTTGCTATGCAGTGAAGTAACACATCTTTTGTCTCTAACATAAGAATCTTGCACGTTCTGCCAGCATCCATGACACTGTAGCAGGCTAACTTATTAGCTTGCAGGTTGGGTAAAATTCCAGAGCTTTCACAGTTCTTGACAGCCTCCTTGAGGCCTCCTGGCTTCAGCTGAATTCACTCACTTGACTTGGATAGGTACTGAGTGCGTATCCAACTATTGAAATCGTCAAATTCTGGTTCCCTTTTGGCTATCGTTTCTACTTGTGTGCTTTACCTATAGAACTCCAGGGGAGGAAGGGGTTAGTGGTAGGGTTTTGGGTGACATCTGCTGTTGCAGTGTGATTGGAGCTGGGAGAGTGGGCAAAAGATTAATTGTAGCAAGTTTAAGGCTGAACAGGGAGTTTATGCAACATAAATAAAACTGTGATTATGTGAAGACATATGTACGAGTGAGTTTATTGCAGTTATAATAGTGGAAATCTGGAAGCAATCTGAATGCCCATCAAGGGGGTTGAATAAAATATAGTACATCCATGCTATGGAATATTATGCAGCTATTAAAAAGAAAGGAGTAAATCTGTATATTTGGTCTCAGAAGATAACCTCAACACTTTATTAAATAAAAAAAAGGAAAGTTGTAGTAAAATAAGCATAGTCTTTTCCTTTAAAAAAACCTCTATATATTTGTATAAACAAAATCTTTGGGAAGATACATACTAAATTGTCATAGTTAGCACTTTTTACTTTTATGATCACACTACTCAGTAAAAGTGTAAGAAAAAAGTGTTAATAGTATTAAAGTGAGTGGAGGCTGTTACTAAGAGAGGGAAGGAAAGAAACAGAGTGGTATATAGAGTTCAGGGAAGTTGGTAATTTTATATTTTTAAAGATGGGAGAGAGAAGGA
Source organism: Eubalaena glacialis (assembly GCF_028564815.1). Classification (NCBI taxonomy): domain Eukaryota; kingdom Metazoa; phylum Chordata; class Mammalia; order Artiodactyla; family Balaenidae; genus Eubalaena; species Eubalaena glacialis. The sequence continues at coordinate 59,311,733 of NC_083727.1, read as the reverse complement.
ATTTATGGGGAAGTAGGCACTAGACCAGGAAATCCATTCTTCCATCTGTCCTCTCATTGTCCTTTCACCCATCTTTCATCCTTCCATCCCCCTTTGCATTCACCCTTCCTCCCTTCTCCCCGTGACATTTAAGGAGGATGAAAACAGTGCAGGTGATACAGTGATGAAGACACTAAGTCTCTGTTCTTGTGCAACTCCATTCTAGTGGGGTAGATGAAATATAAAAGTTGCCAAATGAACGATATAACTGTAGGTAGTAACAAGGGTTGTGAAGAGACAATAAAGCAGATTGAGGGTCAGTTTATTTTAGGGAGGGCAGGATGGGGTATCTTAGATAGGATGGTTGAGAAAGGCATTCCTGAGGAGCTGACATTTGAGCAAAGACCTGAATGACGGAATACGCAAAATCTGATGGAAGAGGTTCCAGGCAGAGGGTCAAGCAAGTATAAAGATCCTGACTTGAGAATAAGCTTGTCACAAAATGATGGCAGCAGAGAGAGTTGCAGAGGTGGGCAGGGGCCGCTCCTGGGGTAGGCGATCTAGGTTGTCTTATGGAGATGTTCTCCTTGGGTTGGAGTTAGGCAAGGAGGGAAAACTGTGCTTTTTAATGGGGTGTAGTCAACACTGCTGACTCATTCCATAGGAATCTTTTGTTAACTGGTGACAAAGTTCTGGAAATGGGTTGAAAGTCCATCCTGTTTCCGCAGCACATTTTCTCTATGTGATCAAAGTAAATGTTCTGTCTTGGCAGCCATTTTTTCTTTTGCTCCATGGCTGTTGAAAGCAAACTGTATAAATAATATTGTGCCAATTTTATTTTGGTCATCTCATCAGAATTGTCTTTTTTTCCCCAGAAAAATTGATATGAAAAGCATGTATTATAATTTAAATGCAAATATCTCCTTGGGTTCTGATACATTTTCCAAAGTTTGCAAGTGGAAATTGATTCCCAAGCAAAGCCAAGAGTGTATTCAGGATTAATGTGCACATGTGGAGTTCATACAACTGTATCAGCATCATTGCTTTGAGCTTCATTAAAAATGGATTAATTTTCCAGGGTGTTTGAGATTAGTTTCTACCGAAGGTCTGCATAGTTCATGGTGTTACGCACTCACCTCTGAAAAATCTGATTTTCTTTTTTATTGGCACTTAAAAAAATTGTAATTTCTGAGTGGTCATCATGAGAACAGTGTCTTATAATAAGTAGGGTTTCCACAATGCTCTGTTGTAAACAGGGGGGGCCTGGTTGGAAGGACACATAGTTTGTCCAGTGCCAAGAATGATACACAGCACGGGGGTGGGTCGACATGAAAACTTTTACATTCAAATATTGAGAGCCCAAAGTATCGATTAACCCAGGGATGGCTGTGGGAATGTTATAGACCCTCCAAATGCCTGACTGTTGGGAGTTTTTCTTTTGGCTGTGGTCTGGTTTATAGGTTACTTTTAGGAGTATTTACTGTTATCTATAGTTTCTCAAGCGTTATTATTTCAAGCATTCTTGTAACAAAATGGCTGACTTATGAAGAGAAGTCACTTTAACATGAGCTCTGGTTTTTATGCAGTATCTTTCTAGGTGGGCAATCCCAAGCGCATTCTCAGTATAATGCCATTTGGACGTACAACATTCCAGATGATACCACTGGAGATAACATTCACAATTATCCTGCTTTTTGAGCAAGACCCATACTAGGCAAAAATACTTATGAGTTTTCTTTTCTTTCTTCCTCATATGCAATCATACTCTTTCGTGCTACTACCCAACACCACATGCTTTGTATCTCCTGGTGGGAAGAGCTAAATTCCGTTTGAAGAGAACCTGCAAAGTTTCACATTGTTGTACAAAAGCCTCAGCTGCATGGCAGCCTCTAAATAGGGTCTCTATATAGGGGGTGCTCTTAACCAGGCATGAGGTTTACTAGAGCGACACAGAAGTTTCACAGTCTGTAGAGAACCCAGCCGAGAAGCTACCCTTTCCTTCCCAAACCCAGGATTTTATGGAACTTCCACTGAAACACAAAGAAGACCAGGGACCTCCCAAAATAGGGGCACTGAGTCCAGCACAGCACACCCAGAGGCTGCATCATGGAGTACCAGAAGGTGAGCAGACATTCTGTAGATCCCTGCAATAGAAAATATGGAACTACCAGAACCACACTGAACTTAGAATATGAAATTTGAACAAACTCAGGTGGAAATTCATATTTTTATATATGAATCTTTCATGAGATGAGAATCCTTATACAAATTCTTATTCATAATAACTGCTAAAATATCCATATATAAGGAAGTGCTCAGTGCATTGCAAACCAGAGTAGACTGTGGACCGCCTTCAAACACAGAATAAGATAAGTGGAAAATGAGAACTCAAACGGCAAAGAAAGTGAAAATCTGGACAAGACCAGAGCAGAAACATTTTCCTCAGTTGTCTGGCTAAGAGTTTTACAAATCCTTGTTTTATGGTTTATTGTATGTATAATTGTGCTAAAGTTAACTTTTACTGTATTGAATTCTTCCGTATATATATATATTTAAATTATTTTTAAAGATTGATTGATTGATTGCTATGTTGGGTCTTCGTTTCTGTGCTAGGGCTTTCTCTAGTTGTGGCAAGCGGGGGCCACTCTTCATCGCGGTGCGCGGGCCTCTCACTATCGTGGCCTCTCTTGTTGCGGAGCACAGGCTCCAGACGCGCAGGCTCAGTAATTGCGGCTCACGGGCCTATTTGCTCCGCGGCATGTGGGATCTTCCCAGACTAGGGCTCGAACCCGTGTCCCCTGCATTAGCAAGCAGATTCTCAACCACTGCGCCACCAGGGAAGCCCCTATCCAGATTTTATAGTTACCAGTCAATCAGGTAATAACAAGCATTTACTAAATTCTCTCAAAGTGGAAAACATTATATTAGGTAGTTGGGGGTTCTGAGGAACAGACAGAGCACAAGACCTCAAAAAGCATTTAGAAGTGAGAGGCAGAATAAACAAACTTGTAACCAAATAAATTATTCTGTGTCTAGTGAGACCTGAGTTATGGTCACCAGGTAAGTGATTTACATGGAACTCAGTAGAGTTCTGGGAGCACTTCCTCTCCTTTTAACATTCAGAATGAAATGTTCAGCTGCAAAACAACAGCTGGAAATCGACTGTACTTGGATACCTGTGGGGTGGTGTGGCTGGATTGGAATGAAAATTCTGCTAGACCCCAAGGATGACGATGGTAACCCCCCCTTAAGTATCTGACTGAAGTTGCAGTCTAGACATTTAAATGAGTCTTTAAATCTCATTTGCAGACAAATTTTGCTAAGTGCCACCAGATACCCGTGATAGAATGATTAAACATCTGTTGATAAAAATAAAGACGCCGAAGGTCAAATTATATCAGATTATATCATTGGTATCTGTCTAGTTGATTAATGCAAAGCCTCTAGAATGAGATGACAATATAACAGAGGCCACCATGCCCTTATGTAGAGTCACGTGCTCTGCAGTTCGCTCAGAATGACTTCTGGTGGACCTCAGGCAAATGTTTTCCAGTGAAAGCTTTTTATTTATTTGAGTTGAGCGTCTACTATGTGCCAGGCACTGTGCTAGGTAGTGGGGCTCTGAAGATGAATATGTTGAACTCCTGCTTTTGGGAGGTCACAGTCATGTGGGAGCAGCCACTGATAAAAATAAGTACCAGATACAGTGAATAGTGCTGTCACAGGGACACGGACACAAGGCTGTGGAACCATGGCGACTGGAAAGACTGCCTGGGACATTCGGGAAGTCCATGAGGAAATGATTTCTAATGATTTACTTAACTGTATTTTCCTCTGTTGCCACATTTGGGTTGTTTCTGGGGGTCTCATATAATAAAGAAATATTTTAACATATTCATGCATAAGCCTCTTAAAAATGTACTTTGGATGATTTCTTTAGAAAGTATCCCCAGAAGTAAAATTGCCAGACTAAAAGGTAATGAAAAAATCAAGTTTCTTGATACACATTTTCAAATTACTTTAAAAAAGGGTTCTATCAATTATCACTCGCATGCAAGTATGCATGCGAGGAATACACCTTTTAATGAATTCTTACCCACATTGAGGGGAATACACCTTTTAATGAATTCTTACCCACGTTGAGTAGTATAAATTTTAAGCTTTGCCAGTTTAATAGGTGAAATTTTTAGTTTAATGTTGCTTTTAAAGTGTTTCTTTAAAGTTTGGGTGCAGGAGTATTTTAAATATCTTTATTAAATAACTTTCATGTCAAAAACTCACCAATTTTAAATGTACAGTTTGACAAATTTTGGATAATATATACAGTCATATAACTACTACAACACAGACTTAGAACATTTCTGTTACCCTCAAAAAGATTCTTTGCATCCTTCAGAAGGCCTGTTCCCTGCTCCTGGTCCCAGGAAACCACTGGTCCCTTTTCGTCACTGTAATTTTGCCATTTCTAACATTTCATATAAATGATATCATATTGTATGTAGCCTCATGTGCCTGTTTCTTTCACTTAGCATAATGTTTTTGAGCCAAAACAGTTTTATTGTGCGCTTCTTTAATTATTTTTGGAGTTGAATTCTTCTTCATGTATGTTTAAATAGGTTGTTTGGAGGAGATAGTATTTTGAACTATAATATTAAAGAATGACCAAGAATTTCTTAACTGAAAACTGGGGGAGAGAATTCAAGGTGGTGGAAACTATATTATACAAAAGGAAACTTTGTAAAAGGCTTGATATAACCAGAGAATGGTAAGGCGTTCAGTGTCCAGGAGTTTAGAGGGTGCTTGTCGGGAGATTTGGAAGAGGCAGCTACACTGGATGGGAATGGATTGTAAAGGGCCTTAAGATGATGCTGGTTTTCTTTCTTTTCTTCTTGTTTTCTTCCCCTGTAGGCCACTGAGAATTCACAAAACACTTGAGGGCACTGACATTTCCCCTTGGTTTGAGAGAGACCATTCTAGTAACAACGGAGGTAGAAATGGATATGGAGAAACACGAGTCATACAGAACAAATTGGAGACTGTGTAGAAGAGACTTTATTTGAGGACCATTTAGAAAATCGAATCAGTACAATTTGGAAATCAAATGAATATATCAGGAGAAGGGGATAAATTAAGAATGATATTGGTTTATCTAGCTTGGTAGACTGGTTACATAGTTAATTTATTAGTTGTGATAAATAATATTGGATGCAAACCCCATATAGGAAAAATGATAACTAGTTCCATGTATGCGTTGAGTCTGTAGTCTGCGGTAGTTGCCAGTTTGAATTTTGAGTCTAAAGCTAGAGCTACAACTGTGGGCCGGAGGTGTAAATTTGAGCCATTGGTAAATAGGTAGCAGGGAAATATGTAAAATCGTGCAATCTGAATAAAGTGAAAATAGAAGACAACAGGCTAGAATCTTGGGGCAACTCCATCACTGAAGAGCCTTACTGATTTAGTGTAAGCTGTTTACTTGTGGGAAGATCCTGATTTTATGTTCCAGGGCAGCCTCCCCTACATGACCCAAGGGTAAATCTGGAACAACCTAAGCTTATCTGGGTAGTCCCATTCCCCTTACCAGTGACTGCTTTAGGGTAGAGCCAATGAGACATGAAGAGTAATTGCATGGAAGCTTCTGGGAAAGATTTCCTCATTCTTATAAAGGAACATAAGGAAAGGATAGATCTTTGCTAGATTTTGCTCTTTGTGGATATAATGATTACAACTGTAGCAGCCACCTTGTGATCATGAGGGGAGATAGCAGAGTCACAGCTGACATCAAAGGATGTAGAACAGAAAGATGAAGAGACTTGGGTGTTTTATGGCATCCCTTGCATCAGCCAGTTGTGGAGCTGTCCAACTTCAGGACTTGTCAAGTGGGATAGTTGGTTTTCGTATTCATGGAAGCCAGTTGAGTTGGAATTTCTATTAGGTGAAGTTGAAAATATTTGAAAGGATACATTATTCTAGGTAATTACATATTTATTATGTTGGTAAAAATTTATACCACTGATGCACAGTGCTCAGAATATACATAAACATTTTACAAGTAAGATAATACTGGGAAACATCAGGACTGGGGGTAAATCAAGGCATACTACTTGACATCTTTACTTCTCTAAAATTGCATATATAAAGTTATTTTTAATTGCATTTTTATTTTCAATTAGTAACATCTACATGTATGAAAATAATTGCAGTTCTTAAAAAAGAGGTAATTTCTGTGGATACATTTCATCATGAAGGAAGAGGAATGAACCCATTCACTGATGTGTCATTATACTTCTTGTTTTGTTCCTCTGATGAGGTATACTCTCAAGAATTGTGCGGGGGTGGTGTGGGTATCTTTGCTTGAGTTAAAAGTACCACACTATAGGCTTCATTCTGGTATGTAGAATCCGAGTTTCCTGGATGAATAGATAGTATCAGTCTTGTTGTAGAAGACTCTAGAATGCATATCCAGGACGTTCTTGAAGAAGTTTCCAAGCTGATATGAAGTAAAAAAATGGGTGGAGTGAAGATGATTCTATCAACAGCAGCTGCGACCTAATATTAAGTCTCTGAAACAATACCTGTACATCCTTGTTGAACAGGCTAAAGGGGGTTCACTTGATAATCCTGTAAATATGGCTGCAGCAAAAACTGTAAGCACACATTTCTGGAGGTATGAGCATCACTCAATTACATCTATGCTAATGTACTTTTTACTAGAAACTTTCCTACTTTGTAGAAATCAAATCAGAGAGATATTAGGACATCAAAGCAGCTCACCACTCCAGATGGTTGATAAAGTCTGAATGCAGTCCTTTTCACCCTGTAGTGCCATTTTCTGAAACTAGCCCTAACTTAACAGCTGTACATGATCAAAGCAACAGAAGGGAATACTTGACATATTTATAAACAGAAAGAAAATATTTCTGAATGCCCAGGGGCACAAATGAGCATCAGAAAACGAGTGTAATGTCAGATACCGGGACAAAAGCCAATGCCAGGCATTCTATTTGTCATTCTCACTCTTATAGGCACAGTATATTTTGTAACTGCACAGTAATTTTTAATCAGTGATAGGCTCCAAAGGTAGTGGGCTCACTTAGATTACAGCAGAGGTGAGATGCTGATTTTGATTGTGATGCACTCTCTGGACCGATTTTACTGGTCACCGTATAATCACTCAGAGGCCACCATGTCCACATTCCCTCTCATTTCCCTCTGTGGTGTTCAGACCAATTAAGCCATTAGCTGTCAAATAAAGGGTTCTGAAGAAAGTCCTTTTTACAAATGAGTTTTCTCAGATTTCTGTGCAGAAGTAGCCAGGGAAATTCTGTCCAAATGCAGAAAAGAATTTCAGTGTATCAAAAATGATAAAGATTATTCACTCAGACTTGAACTGATTTCTTGGGCAGGTCAAAAGAAATACTTCTAGGAGGAAACTAGGACATGAAGAGGGGTAAATCAGGTCCAGAGAAATGTGGCAAAGTGAGGGTAGTTGTGGGAAGGGCATGGAGAGGAAAGAGCGGGAACCCTGGACCAGCTGTGAAAATCTCAGCATCAACGTTCCAGTCCCTGACTCCCTTTCTCTACCTTTCCCGCTAATTCCCTCTAGAACTCGGACTCTAAGGATTTAAAAAAAATATATATAGCAGCTCCTCCAATCCATTGATCCTTCGGGGTGCTGGTAGATGTTTAACACCTGGCTCTCCAATAAAAGTGCCTAGATTCGTAGCGTTTGCCAATTTCTGTCATGTAAATACTTCCTCCATGGCCAGTTTCAACTACCAACCTGAAGTCCCTGAAGACAGAGTTGGGAAGAGGTGTGGCTCTCTTGAGCTGATGTGAGCCAGTTGTGGCACATTACTGCAAGGACACTATTAGCTTTTCAGTGTCTGTCACCTCCTGGCCCCCTTGACCTTGCTGCCTCCCTTACCTGGGTTAAACTTGGAGACCATCAACGTAATCATTCCTTTGCACGCTTCCACTTCCATAACCCTTTGCATATTCCTCTTTATTGAACTCAGATCATTGTGTTTTAGTTGTTTATGTGTCTATTTTCCCATTAGACAATACATTTTGAAGACTGTATCACTTAATCTTCAAGGTCTCATTGCTTACCACATTGCTGAGCATATAGTGACGGCTGAATATATTTTTTTATTTTATTTTATTTTATTATTATTATTTTTTAAATTTATTTATGGCTGTGTTGGGTCTTCGTTTCTGTGCGAGGGCTTTCTCTAGTTGTGGCAAGTGGGGGCCCCTCTTCATTGCTGTGCGCGGGCCTCTCACTATCGCAGCCTCTCTTCTTGCGGAGCACAGGCTCCACACGCGCAGGCTCAGTAATTGTGGCTCACGGGCCCAGTTGCTCCGCGGCATGTGGGATCTTCCCAGACCAGGGCTCGAACCCGTGTCCCCCGCACCGGCAGGCAGACTCCCAACCACTGCGCCACCAGGGAAGCCCTGAATATATTTTTTTTGAATAAGTAAGTGACTGAATTAGAAAGGTAGCTTAGGAAGAAAATGCAACGCTCAAAAAATGAAAAATAGTAAGATACAAATATATTTCAATTAGGAGAACAAAAGAACATGTATATGGGCGAGGGGAGGATGGGAAGAGAGAGTGCCCAACTGTACACGGGATGGAAGGATGCTCACAAAACTAATTGAAAATATGTTGGTAAGGACTTGTAGGAGCACGGAGAATCTGAAAAAAAGGGAAGGAATATTCACATTGTTTGAGGTAGAAAATAAAATGTCAAATATTTTCTCCCATTCTGAGGGTTGTCTTTTTGTCTTATTTATGGTTTCCTTTGCTGTGCAAAAGCTTTTAAGTTTAATTAGGTCCCATTTGTTTATTTTTGTTTTTATTTTCATTATTCTAGGAGGTGTATCAAAAAAGATCTTGCTATGGTTTATGTCAAAGAGTGTTTGTCAAAGGATTAATCTCCAAACTATACAAACAGCTCATGGAGCTCAATATCAGAAAAACAAACAACACAATTAAAAAATGAGTGAAAGACCTAAATAGACATTTCACTAAGGAAGACATACAGATGGCCAAGAGGCACATGAAAAGATGCTCAACATCACTAATCATTAGAGAAATGCAAATCAAAACTACAATGAGGTATCACCTCTCACTGATAAGAATGGCCATCATCAAAAATTCTACAAACAATAAATGCTGGAGAGGGTGTGGAGAAAAGGGAACCCTCTTGCACTGTTGGTGGGAATGTAAATTGATACAGCCACTATGGAGAACAGTATGGAGGTTCCTTAAAAAACTAAAACTAGAACTACCATATGACCCAACAATCCCACTACTGGGCATATACCCTGAGAAAACCATAATTCCAAAGGGCACACGTACCCCAATGTTCATTGCAGCATTATTTATGATAGCCAGGACATGGAAACAACCTAAATATCCAACGATAGATGAATGGATAAAGAAGATGTGGTACATATATACAGTAGAATATTACTTAGCCATAAAAGGGAATGAAATTGGGTCATTTGTACAGATGTGAATGGACCTAGAGTCTGTCATACAGAGTGAAGTAAGCCAGAAAGAGAAAAACGTATATCGTATATTAATGCATATATGTGGAATCTAGAAAAATGGTACAGATGAACCTATTTGTAGGGCAAGGATAGAGACATAGATGTAGAGAATGGACATGTGGACACAGTGGGGGAAGGGGAGCGTGGGATGAATTGGGAGATCAGGTTTGACATAAATACACTACCATGTGTAAAAAAGATGGCTAGTGGGAACCTGCTGTATAGCACAGGGAGCTCAGCTCAGTGCTCTGTGACGACCTAGAGGGGTGAGATGGGGGGTGGGGAGTGGGAGGGAGGTCCAAGAGGGAGGGGATATAGGTATACATCTAGCTGATTCACTTTATTGTACAGCAGAAACTAACACAACATTGTAAAGCAATTTTACTCCAATAAAAAAAAATATAATGTCAAAATGATTATAAAAATATGAGAGTGAAACTTTCAATTTTTAATTTGCCCTCATATTACCTCTTGGTAATTTAGCATTTTAAAAATACTTTGTTGACAGTATCATCATGGTAATTAAGTTTGCAGATGATCTGAAAAGAGAATGGATGGTATACTGGAGCATAGAATTCAATATGTGTTTCAACGTTTTTGAAGAGTGGGCTGATCCAAAAAACAAGAAACTTTTAAAAAAATTGAAGTATAGTTGATTTACAATATTGTGTTAGTTTCAGGTGTGTAGCGTAGTGATTCTTTTCTTGTTTTGCAGATTGTATTCCATTATAAGTTATTACAAGATATTGAGTATAATTCCCCATGCTATACAGTATATCCTTGTTATTTATCTATTTTATGTATAGTAGTGTATATCTGTTAATCCCATATTCTTAATTAGTCCCTCCCCACCCTTCCTCTCCCCTTTGGTAACCATAAGTTTGTTTTCTATGACTGTGAGTCTGTTTCTATTTTGCATATGGATTCACTTGAATTATTGTTTAGATTTCACATATAAGTGATATCATATAGTATTTGTCTTTGTCTGACTTACTTCACTAAACATTATATTCTCTAGATCCATCCATGTTGTTGCAAATGGCAGTATTTCATTATTTTTTATGGCTGAGTAATATTCCATTTTATGGCTGAGTAATATTCATATGTATATACATTTACATTACATAGATATATGTGTATACACACATATGTATACACATTTATCTATATAGTATTATATATATATTCATATATATATATATGAATCACACATCTTCTTAAGCCAATTATCTGTTGATGGGCACTTGGGTTGCTTTCATATCTTGGCTATTGTAAATAATGCTGCTATGAACATTGGGGTGCATGTATCCTTTTGAATTAGAGTTTTCATTTTTTCCAGTTATATACCCAGGAGTGGATGCAAATTTCAAAATTTGATAGCCATGGGCGATTGTTTGCTATCACCATTCACATTGCTCTGGAGGTTATAACAAATATAATAAGACTTAAAAAACTGAAAAAATTTCAGTCACCTATTGTTACATAACCAGCAACTCCTAAATTTAGTGTCTTAAAACGACAGTTCATTCCTTCTCACAGTTGTGTCGATTGGATGGGTAATTCTTTTTATTGGTCTTCGGGAGAAAATGTGATTGCAGGGAGGTGGCTCTATATCAGAAGTTACAGGTAGGACAGGGCAGGGCAGGATGTCTCGGTGCTTGTAGGATCCTTCTTCACAGGGAGACAGCATCCACTTCCCTGTACTTGGGAAGAGCCACAGGCTGCCTGACAGACGAAATACTTTGTATAGATTTTTGAGCCTTAGTAACACTTTCTTTTTCCATGAACTACCATTCCAGGATGTGCGACCCAAAATTCATCACTGATGCAGTCTGTGGCCCAAATTATGATCCCAATGAGACTGGAGATAAAAACCTGAAGAAGTGACTGATAGTGTTTCACTTTACAAAATGCAAACTGAGCATGATCAGAATGACTTGACAGGTTCTGACTTGTTACAGGCACAACAGGGAAATGCTGCAACCATAGCAAAGATTCATCTCCCCTTCCTCCCAGACTTAGCAGCTGTTGGTCATCATGTCTTGGTCGGGTCCCGTGACAGTAAAACTTTTAACATTTTTCTCCAGATGGCTTCTGTAAGTTTGGGTGGAAGAAACCTACCTCTTTAAATTCTGCTCAGAGTGAGAAATTCAGCCAAGAAAGAAGTCAGGGCAACAGTGAAGGAGTGCCCAAACTCTCTCAGTGCTATTTTAAATCCTGTGGTCCTTCAGATTTCAACCTGGACATCAGCTATCCTCCGTTAACTCTTTAACTTACTTACTCAACATTTATTTATCAATTGTATACTTGGTGCCTGGTGACGGTGTTATGTACAGGGGATGTGATGTCAGCGAAACCAACTTTAATCCCTGGAACTTACAGTTTAGTGTAGGAGACAGATAATTAACCACTCAAATAAATTTTTCTCAAAGTTGTGAAGAAGACGTCAAGGAAGTCTTCTTTAAGGAAGCAACTTTCTGTTGTGCTTTCAAGGTAACTTAAGGGTTAACTAGACAAAGAGAAGAGCTAAAAGGGTTTCTGGCCTCTGTGCAAAGTTTCTGTCGTTGGAGGATGGCAATACCATTGTGGGACCCATTCATGGAAGAAACAGAGAAATGAAGGCAGGGTGACCTTGGTATGGACTGAAGCTGGAGAGGCACTGGGGCCTGAGTATGTGTGGCCTTACAGGTTAGGTTAAACAATCTTGTCTTTTTTAAACGTTGAATTATGGTTATTTTTCAGAGTAAGGAGTTTGTGACCTAGTTGCATTCGTGTTATCCGATGGGAAAGGGCTGTTTCCCTCCCTCTGTTGGAGGGAGAAATTTACCCCTCTAGCCCCCTTGAGTTCTTGTGGCCAGACTAGTAATGAAATTGACACAAGACAGATTAACAGGAGAAAAAGAAACAAATTGTAATTTGTGGGCACCGAGGTCCCATAGAAACGGTACCTAAGGAGTGGCCAAAGCAGGCAGCTTTTGTATTTTTTTTTTTAGATAGAAAACCAATAAATCTGTGAGGAATTGCCGGGACAAAGAAACATAGGCTTTTGGTGCTTAATTAGTGAAGAATCTAAACAGAGTTTGGGCTTGGGGCAGTCAATTAAAGATGTAATGAGGTTTGTTTATACAAGCTTCTCAGCCGCGAATTCCCTGTCTCCGGGTGATAAGGGTGTCCTACTTCCAGAGGCAGGGAGGGCACCTTCCACATGAGATATTGATTTCCCTTTTTCAGGGAGACAGGAGGCTCAGAGTGTCCCTCTTGCATTGGCCGTTTCGTAAGTAACTTTAAATCAAAATTATCATTTTGCCATTGAGTCATATTTTGGGTGGCCTGCCCTGAGTCCCAACACCTCACTTCCTCCCTTCCTCCCTTCCTCCCTCCATCCTTCCTTCTTTCTGGTGGCGAACTTTCTCTTTTTCCTTTAGATGCGTATGAACTCATGGACTTTAAATATAGTTAGATTGAATCCTTGTGATTCTGACTTGACCAAACCAATGGTACAAATTGCTTTTAGACTATCAGGGAAATCTGTGGACTGGGCATTAGATAATAACAATGAATTATTAATAATTTTATTAGCTGTGATAATGATATTGTGTTTATGAAAAAAATCTAACTTTTTAAAAGAGATTCATCCTGAAGTTTGAAGGCATATGTGAGACTTGGGATTTACCTTAATTACTTCAGTAAAGAAAAAAGGGGAGATAGAGAAGCAAGTATGGCAAAATTTTGACAATTTTTAAATATGGGAGAAAAGGAAATGGGGTTTTATTGTGCCATTCTCTTTTGTGTATACTTGGACATTTTCATAATACGATTTTTAAAGTTTAGATTAAAAAAGAAATCAGCTCAATTCATGTTATTAATAAGGAAAAATCACCATGATATATTAAAGGGGAAAGAGAAAGCACTGTAAATTTAAAAAGAGGAATAAATGTGGAACTAGGTTTTTCTGTGTGTGTTTGGGGGCAACCAGCAAGAAATAAGCTGCTTAATTAAAGCATATCCTTTTCTGAGTCGTGGCAGGTGCCTTGAAGTCCAGGCATCCAGCAGATGGCGCTCTGAGCCCATTTTACGTGAGGAAGGGATGTTTCCGAGGCTGCCCGCTCCTCAAGTGTTGACGCAAATCCTGAGCACACTACAATGTCACAATCAACACTTAATGTTTTCATAATTGGCATCTGCCTTTAGAAATGACCCAAATGTCTTTGGATTTGGAGTTTATTTTCTTTGGTCGTGGCTCAGGTTTTGGTATCTAATTCTGTTAACAGGCTTCACTGGAACTTGGGCATGAATGTGTGACAGTGGGAAAAACTCTGGCCTGACAGTGGGGAGCTGTGTACTTGGGAGAATTTTGTCAGTTGTTTCTGCTCTTAGAGCCTCGATTTCTTGCCTTTAGACTAAGGTTGTTGGACTAGATGATCATTAAGATTCATTCCTTCGCTCACATCCTATGATTCTGCTTCCAATTTTCAGCCTTCTCTGGGGAGGTGACGTAAAAGGCACCACAGAAGTGTCCTTAATAAAGCAAGTCAGAGAGAGGATCGCAAACCAGATGATTTGATAACAGAGAGAGGGAACAGTTAAGTGAGAGGAATGGGAAGGAACAATGAAAGGGAGAAGTGGTGTAACCCCGGGGATTAGTCTTGAACTTTAAGCAAATGCGGAGCTAGCTGTGGCTTCATTCAGTGGGTGGCAGAGGAGAGCTTCAAGGCCGTTTCTGTCTCTAAGGCCCAGGGCCTTTCCCCACAGCACAAAGCCCCTCCCGAGCCCCTCCCGCCTGCCACCTTCAGGGAATGCAGGTTTTGTAAAGTGAACTGAGGCCGTGGGAACAGCAGGGCAACACAGCTATTGCTTCTGGCTGCCAACAGCTCTACTCGCATCTGTAGCCCCTTGGAGTCCAGTTTTAATTGTCTCCTCTGGTTCTGTCTTCTACTATCCATCCCTCATCCAGCGTCTATTCCCCTGTCATTCTCAGAATAGCTCAGATTTAATTCTCAGCTCCTTATGTTGAATTTTTCTCCTCCCTTTGGCTCACTCTTTCTTCTTCTCTCCTTTGTACCATTGTTGAGATGGAATGCCAAAATGGATTAAACTAGTGTGTACCAGTTAGGGGATGGGAGGTTTAGAACGAAGTGAAGGGATTCTCGTGGGGTGGCAGTAGAGTGTCATGTTGACTGCGTCCCCATATATGGTGATAGCTGGTGTCTAGGAGCATGCTAGGAGGCATCTCGAAAAGTTGGAAAACTTGTTCATTGGAAATTGGAAAAATGTTTCACTGATTAAATTAGATCCTGCTTTCTCAACTTTTGTAATGTTTATAGTTAAAAAAAAAACCCTTGGTAATTATTTTAAAAATATTGTTTATTATTTTTTCACATTTATGTCTCATGCCATCAGCTACTCTGCGTGCACCTCAGGGATGGAAATTCCATCTTGTTTATTTATTGCTTCATTTGGCACAGTCTTTGCACACGGGAGTGCTTTTACTTTTTAAAGACATGCATACGTGGATGTACTCCACTCTAACTTTATTTTAGCCTGCTTTTCCACCTGTGAGCGTCACTTTAAGTTCCTGGTTACTCTAAGACTGATCTCAATTTGATTATCCATGTCCTTGACTCTTTTTCTTCCCAATTTTCACTGTTTGCTTTTTAACTATTTTGCAGCTTTCCCCAATTTTCTTCACATGATGAAGTTGGAAATAAAAGGAGGTGAAATCCATTCATTTCTGTTTTGCTGCTTGTAACTGGTTGAGCTTGTAGGGTTGAAGTAGAGGTTGGAGAAAGAGCTGGCAGCTGGTGAAAATGAAGTTTCTGAATAATTTGGGGTTTGTTACTCATGTTTTTTTCGTGTTGACTAAAGAGGAATGGATAAAGAAGATGTGGTACATATATACAATGGAATATTACTCAGCCATAAAAAGGAATGAAATTGGGTCATTTGCAGAGACGTGGATGGACCTAGAGAGTGTCATACAGAGTGAAGTAAGTCAGAAAGAGAAAAGCAAATATCGTACAATAACGCACATATGTGGAATCTAGAAAAATGGTATAGATGATCTTATTTGCAAAGCAGAAATAGAGACACAGACGTAGAGAACAAACATATGGATACCAAGGGGGAAAGGGGTGGGGTGGGAGGAATTGGGAGACTGGGATTGACACTTATACATTACTGATACTATGTATAAAATAGACAACTGATGGGAACATACTGTATAGCACGGGGAACTCTACCTAATGCACTGTGGTGACCTAAATGGGAGGCAAGTCCGAAAGGGAGGGGATATCTATACACGTATGGCTGATTCATTTGGTTGTGCAGTGGAGGCTAACACAACATTGTAAAGCAACCATACTCCAATAAAAATTAATTTAAAAAAATTTAAAAATAGGTTATGATTTATGATTCTATTATTTCTCATTATACACCAGGGCATATCTACCTCTAAATGCAAAACAAAAAGTGTTATGCTTTCATTGTCATTCTTCATTGAAAGGAGAGGCCACTCTCGGAGCCATATCCCGGATGGAGAATTTGCCTCATGGAGCACCCAGCATCTTAGTGGGTGTCCAGGGTGATGTGTCCTGGTCAGGATGGGTCAGAAGACTGTGCAGAAAAGGAGGCAGTTGTCTAGGAGAAGTCTGTGTGGTATTAGATTAGGTTTTCTGTTTTGAACCTGCACAGCAAGTTATCTTGAAAAGTCTCCCACTAAGTAGCAGTCAGAGGGCAGCAAAGGCAACCTCATAGTTTTTATGGGTTTTACTGCTGGTGAAGTCGTAGACCTTGACCATTTCTAGCTTGAATGCCAGACCCAGAATTTTAGGGCAATTACTTTTTGCCCTGTTTTCTCTTCTACTCAACAAATATTTGCATAACTATGAAACCCAAGAATCAGCCCCTTCTCGCACTTTGGGAAAATGATGTCTCATGCCCATTCCTGGGTCAGTTCTTTAAATCTGAAAATATCACTTGCTGAGGGCTGTGTCTGGAGCTGAGTTCACTAGTGGGTTTGAAGTCACAGACGGCAGTTACATCAAAGAACAGTGTCAGAGCATACGGCCACAAAGGAGTTAATTTTGAAATTGAACACTAAATACACTGTCCTCTGCTCACTCCTTTTCCCTTGGTACCCTTTCTCCATTGACCCCTTACCTGCCACCATACTGTTCTTCCCCCATCTCTCTGCTCTTTTCTTTGGAAGCCCTGCTTCCATTTCTGGGTGGTGACCAGGAACTTCAAAATGCTTTTCATTATGCAGAGCAATTTCATTCTCTTTGTTTCCAAATTTCCAGAAGCTCATCTTTTTGGAGGCAAATGGTGCAGTGAAGTGCTTTGTTAAGTAAAACACCATCTCCCCCAGAGGAAAATGTGAGGGGATAGAAGTAGTTGCAGTTAATTGAGCACATGTGTGTATGTGTGTGTGTGTGTATGTGTGTGTGTGTGTGTGTCCACTCGGCTACACTTACTACGTATAAAGCCCCGTGATGGATATTTTAGAATATCATTTTCTAACCTTTTTGGAAAGGTTTATGTAAACTACAGTAAGGAACATATTTTACTTCACAGTCTATGAAATATATATATTTATATATACATATTTATGAATATATATACATATGAGTATATGTGTACAAACATTTAATATACATACACAAATACACATATACATATATTTTACACAATGCCTTTATTGGAAGGGCTATGTTCTAATATTTCATAATACTATTTTCTATTTTCTTTATTTAAAAAAATGCAAGTCTTGACCCTCTGACTTGATTTCATGACCCCCAGAGAGTCATTATCTGAAATTTGAACAACACGGCTTTGAGATATTCTAAGATATGTAAAACTGGGACTTCTGTTCTCAAGCATCCCCATAACAGCTGCATTATACTTTGCCAACTTCCATGCTTTAATTTGGCATGAATAAAATTCCATATCTTGCATTTAGAAACTCATCCTAAAAAGCTGGCACAGCCCTAAACTTGTGTGCTCTACCTGTACTGTCCTCATAAATAACCTAAATCAGCATTTGAAAACTTCAGTGAGAGCTCTTATTCTGGAATTTCTCAGAATAGTGTTTAAAAAAATGTTTTAGTATAACATGGTGGAAAATTTGGAAAGTAGAGGCCATAGAAACATAGTCTGTACTTTGTTAACATCTTGTGGCATTTCACTGCAGCCTTTCTTGCTATGCATATCCAAACTAACTTTTTATTGTAGGCCCTTTTTTAAAAAACTGGAAAACCTGTTATTTTTCCTCAAATCTCAAGTAAGAATAAGAACCCACACATAGCACATAGGGACTCTATGAATGCAGAGAGGCTTGCTGGCATGGGCACTCACACACACACACACACACACACACACACACACACACACACTCATAGAAAGGAGGAGAAAAAAATTTCACTGCTTGACTTTAATATTAAATCTCACTTTTCTCACATTTCGTACGTTTTTCACGCCTAGTGTCTGGCTAATCTATTTTCTAGGCAACTGTCAGCAGAAAAAAAAATGTGAAAGTGATAGCTGGACTGTAATGTGTGAAAAAGCTCTCAGCACAGATTTGAATATATTTGGGAGGGGTGAGAGTATCTTAGATTGGCAGAAAATTAAGAGATGTGTTTTAAATAATGACTTTCACATACAAGCTTTTGAGAGTCTCTCCCAAAACTATTACAATGGCTCAGCTGTAAAGTGGGGGGAAAATATTAATGTTATATCTGAGGATAGTATAAGTCAGAATTAGGTGAGATTTCTAGAGTCTATCTAAAAATTGAGGCGAGTTGGATTTGCTCTGGGATTATGTAATGTTACAGCCACGCATCTAGCATTCTTTATCTAATGAATAGAACCACTTACTAATGACCTACAGCCCTGTTTTATAGAATGTTTTTCACCTTCACTTAGTTGATATATATGTTCTTTGTAATTTGAGGCATTTGTCTTCTCGATCTTTTCTACTACATATGGGAGAGGGGTTTTATTTCTGGGGAGTGATGCTCACTGCTTGGAGGTCTTAAGACACATACCTATGAGATGAGATTGAAGATTGTAATCACAAGCTGATCTAAAAGGGATAACATTGTTGCAAGTGTAAAATGATGAAATTTCCTACTTAAAATATCTTCTTCTTGCTCTCTTCCATTTTTAGTCTAAGCCATGAAGCTTACCCTTCTGTGGTAGGAGAGGATAGTGTAATACACAAGAAAGTAAGATCTTGGTTGAATGAGAGAGATAGGGAGAAAGAGAGGGGGTGGGGAAAGAGGGAGGGAGGGAGGGAAGGAGGAAGGGGAGGAGAGAGAGAGTGGGGAGAAGAATTATTTAATCTTCTTTATTTTGGTCTCCCTCTTTAACATATCAAGAACCAAGCTTGAGGGACATGAAAGTAGAGATTTAGAACAGTTCTGTAGGAGTAAACAGGAGGAGAAAATGGGAAAGGCCATCCCTCCTGGACCCAGGAATAGTGAGAAACAGAAAGAGATGTAGAAAGAAGACAAAAGAAGGAAGAGGGCTCTCTGCCCCAGGCTTTCAGCCAGAGCACAGATGATGTTTTTCAAAATTTGAGGAAATACCAAAGTTGGGGATAATATGCTCACCTTCTCATTTGGGACCCCATGAAGAGTGCCCCCTACCAATGTGTGGCAGCCCGATAGGACAGTGTGGCCAGACAGCAAGTCTGTTTTGACTTTTGAGTCTCCCTCAATCCCCATGTGGCATAGACATCGAGTGGAGAATCAGAATGCCTGCCTTAGACAACCCCACACCTGTTCAGGGCCATGGTGACCTCACAGTAGAAGCTGAGGGTGGAGCACACAAGCCTGGGGGACCACACAGAGGATGCACCAGAGACTTAGAATGGGGCATAGCCATTGAAAGCCAAGAGAAAGGAAGCTGAGAGTTTAAAAATGTAGTGGGTTAATAGAAAATTTGAGACACTGTACGGTCAGCAGGTCAGGAGACCATAGCCATTGAAAAACTAATTTGTTGCTCACAGCTCCTGAGAGGAAGGGGCATGCCATGGCGGGGGCAGCCACATGGGGAAGCAATGAGGCTGGTCAGGAGGTGCGCTGGGGGTAGCGTAGTGAAGGCGGGGTGGTAGGGAAGTGAAGGGAGGGGGAGGGGAGTGGAGAGGAACTATGGACAAGAGTCTTTTTTTTTTTTGTGGTTTCTGTGGGAAGGAACAGGCGAGACAGGGTAAACAAGCTTAGGATTGGCTAGTTTGAATAATTTCAGCAGTTCTGCATCATAGGGGGATGTCTCTAGTTGTCTGATACCTGGCCCTGGGGTGATTAGGGCAGGTATACAGTGGGCCTGGAGTGTGAGAGCCTAATTGAGGAGCCTAATAAAGGTTGCAGGTGTGGACTCTGGGTTGGCTTGTTTGTATTTGAAAAGCCCTCACTCTACAACCCCAGAAGGAGGACTCCCCCCCTCCCTAGGAGGGGACTAGGGACAAGGGAGACTCAAGCGTATTATTGTGTTGTCTAGAACAAGGTGTTTCAGCCTATACATATAGGGCAGATGTTGAAGCATCAAGTTTACAGAGGCTAGAAAGATGGTTAACACACAGAGGCAGCAGTAATCTTCTACCAGGCCCTGGCTAAGTCAAGGAAGAAAGTCCACAAATTTACCGCTGCAAATGTCAGCATGGAGATCAGCAGAATGCCCACAGGTAGACCAGGTCAACTACATCCGTTACGTGTGCCACACCAACCATTCCACAGTGGGACCTGCAAGCATTTGGAGGTCACCATGAGGATGTGACGGTCCCTTCACTCTGCCTGCATGAGGTCATTCATTCACCCACCCATTCAACGGCTACTGTGAACCCAGAGGTCAACTTGGAGAGCAGAGTGGTGTGTGTACATAAGAGAAAAGGTAGGATTAAGATAGACTGAATGTTTTACCCAAAAGGTGATACCTAATAAATGATACCTAATAAAGGATTGCTTCGTTTATAGATTGGATGATATATTAAATGAGGTTAGACCATTCCCCACATGGAGGAATAGTACATGGAGGCTTGCGGCGGGGGGGGGGCGACCATTTCAATTAGAAAACAACATGCTCTGTGTTTTTGCCGGATAGTGAGGTGGTCATGAGTGAATCTGCAGTCCCATTACAATGACTGCATCTCTTTCTCCCAACCCCTTGGAATATGAAAGTGGTTTGGGAATTGTGTTGATAGAGAGTTGAACAAGAGGAAACTGAAACGCAGAACTAGAAAAAGAAGTCTTTCCTCCTTCCTAAACTCATAAAGGATCATTTTAGACTTAGGCAGACGATGTTCATCCCTAGCTCCCACTGTGCTGTGGGGCTCGTGGTATGAGCTAAATCTCGTAAGGTTCTGTGAGCTTGACCAATACTTGGCCTTCTTTTTTCAAGTAACTACAGGACCCCCAGGGCCCTAAACACTGAAAAGAGACTCGGGACACTCATTACATTATTAAACAGCAGCCTCAGTTTAGTCTTCCCAAGTTATTAGCCACTTTATTATTTAGGTTGGCAAAAGTCGAACCAGTTTCGCACAGTCAGATACTGAAATTAAAACACTTTGCCTCCTTTCTTAATTACCTTCAGTGACTATTGAGTGCCTTTTATGGGCTAGGCATCGTGTTAAGTACTGAAGATGCAAAGGTAAAGAAGACATGGACCTGCCCTCGAGGAGTTTATAGTACAATGAAGAATATAGAAAAGGCAATTATCAAAATGGTGACAGAGGTAACTACTGGGTTTTAGGGGTGCATTTTTGGAAACTGGGGAACGACTTTCTGGAGGAGAGGCTAATTTAATCTGAGTCATAAAGGGCTAGTAGGACTTACTAGGTAAAGAGTGAAAAGAAAAATGTGGAAAGACCTAAGGAGAAAGCATTTAGTTCATCTGGACCGGTGAAAGGAGTACTTCTAAAACTTGTACCATGACACTAGCACTAGTAAACCGGCTTCCATAGGCTGTAGTGTTGCCAAAGATATCCCCCAAATCTTGTTGTGACTCACTCAAGCATCTGTAATTTGGGGACAAATGGACCTAGGCTGATACTTTAGCTCTGAGACGTTAAAGAATTTATTCAATATCTCTGAGCCTCTTGTTTCTTCAACTGTAAAATGAGTATAATAACTTCTTTGAAGAATTATTATGAAGATTAATTGAGGTAAGTATGTGGGTATCATGCATACTTCCCTTTTTTCTTTACTTCGAACAATTGATGGAGTTTCTCAGCTTTTATGACATTTTTCCTAATTAAGAGATATTACTAGGTTTTATCCCACTTTTAAAGCTTAGAGCAATTAATGGGAAGGGCTTTTTTTTTTTTTTCTCTATGACTGCTAAAGTAAACTTTAAGAGTAGGGACCAAGGGAATGATAAACTTCCTTCACAAATGATTCTTATCTAAGGCAAGAATGTGTTACCTCAGAGGGTTAAGTCATCAAAGGACAGAAGAGCTACTCTGGAAAAAGATCAGAAATGACATAATGAGCAGAACTCACATTTGACACATTCTTGGCATTTCATGACCAAGGAAGACAGTGACAATTAATTACGACACACTCTCCAAGCTGACATGAGGCTTCAGAGTCCTTCTTAACACTGTGTTCTTCAGGGAGAAGCTAAAGAAGGAAAGACTTCCTTGGGGAAAGAAAGATTTCCACCCAGAGGTGTCTTCTTGAGAGGGTCCCTTCCCCCTCATAGAGTTGGAGTTAGCTTCCATGGAGTACCAGCCAAGGGGCCTTCTTCTGGGTTGGGTTGCTGTGTTGTAGCCTCG
The DNA here is from genome assembly GCF_028564815.1 of Eubalaena glacialis. Taxonomy (NCBI): domain Eukaryota; kingdom Metazoa; phylum Chordata; class Mammalia; order Artiodactyla; family Balaenidae; genus Eubalaena; species Eubalaena glacialis. The sequence continues at coordinate 59,289,424 of NC_083727.1, read as the reverse complement.
ATCAGATCAATGGTTGGAGCAGCTTAAGAAGGGCTTGTATTATGTCATGGGAATTTTTTGTCATAGTTGTTTTTTTTTGATTTTTATATACCAAAGCCTATTTTTTCTGCTGCCTACTAAATCAAAACCTGACTTACAAATAAAGGCTTGAACAAATGTAAGAAAATTATAAAGCATTACAAAGTTGGTATCACATTTCAAATCATAATTTGCTAGAAGAAAATTTCCTAAGACAAGATTCCTTTTTTCTTTCCTATTGATCTATTCATTAAGGTAACAATCTTATAATTGCCTTTTTTATTCTTCCATGAGGGATTAGAACAGATGGCAAAGTCGTCATAGCCTGACACCGATTTATAACCTGTAGTTTCAAATGGATGTGAGTCAAAATAATTCAGTGATGATTCCTCTACTATTCCTCGCAGGGCAACTACCAAGAAATTTTATAAAATCAGAAAGTGATAGAACCTCTTGCTAGTTATTTAGGGTCTTCATTTTTTGTCTTTAAGGTTACCCGAAGGAAGCTTGTAGTTATCATTCCCAAGTTTATACATTGAGAAATGTTCCCACGAACAAATCAGGAACTTGGGCTACTCAGAGGAAGTGCTGATCTTTTTTCCTATTTTTTGTGGAATTCATCATAATTTAATATTTTTATATACTGAGAACAAGTGTAACATTCCTATATTATGATATTCTAATGATATGCGGGTACATTACCGTGCTCTCAGAGTCATCATTTGCCTGATCTGCCATTTGCCAGGTCTGGGATGTGGCAGGATGCTTTGTAACAGGTGCCCAGTACAGCACACGTGCTTTGCACAATGAATAATTCAGCCCTGATAACGTATCTGTTTAGTGTCACAATCAAACTAGGCAACTTGCCATATAAAAGATAGTATCTAGCCTAATAATTTGAATTAAATAAGATGTGTAATTTACCTGGCAAATCTCAAAAGGTTTTACTTTTGAGAAACGCTGGAACTCTTACAAAATCAACCTGATTATTACATTTTTCACACATACCAGTTACAAAGATGTTGATGTCCAATGGAGGAATATATCTGTGTGTATATAGTTAGGACTCATACCACCTATTGCACATTAGTTAGGTTTATAACTTTGTGTCAGAGTAGAAATATCGATATTATTTGATTTTGCTGATATTTTTTCTGAAAATTATCGTCCCTGTTGTTACACTACATTTTTTTTTTTTGTCTATAATTGTGGGAATATTAGCATAGGTTGATTTCTTTCATTCCCTCCCTCCCTCCCTCCCTTCTTCCTTCCCTCCTTCCTCCCTCCCTTCCTTCCTTCCTTCTTCCCTCCCTCCCTCCCCCTTCCTCCTTTTTCTCTCTCCCTCTCTCCCTCTTTCTCTCTCTTTTCCTTTCTACCAACAGAGACTTATTTAGCTTACTGTTTCTCTCGGTGGGGCTATAAAGATGAATAGGTTGACATGGATACAGACTGCTATAATGTAAGCCATAAAGTGATGACTGCTTTGAAAGGGTTAATGTAATGTGCTTCTGTGATTCTCCGTGTGGCAGGGTTGTTTCAAAATAAACTCCAAGCCAATGTTATTTAGATTATTGTCCTGGTGCCAAATTTCGTGCCCTGAGAGTTAGATGAAACTCTCTCCAACTTAATCATGTTCCAGAAGCAAGGCTGATGAGCTGGTGGCTTGGGTCCCAGTGTGTGCAGAGCAGCTCTGGGTGGCTGTCCTCCCACCGAGGGGACAGCGGGCTGCTGGTGGTGAGAGCGGGCAGCTTGGGAAGCCCAGCGACAACCATAATGCTACGAAGCAGGTCACGCACTAAAGGGGGCAGGATGCCAGACATTGCTTAATCTCTCAGACTCCGATTTTCTTCATCTCTCAGCAAGATATACTTTTCTTTCATATCACTTATCACAGCTATACAGTTAACTGTGTGATATTTAATAGTGTTGGTCTCTTTCACTAAGCCATAGGCTCCATGTATATAGGGGTTGTGTGTGTTTTTGTTCATCTTGTGTATCCCAGTCCCTAGCACAGAGTTTTACATACAGTAGGCAATCAATAAATATTTACTGAGAGCACAAATAAATGAACAATGGAAAATTATTCACCTGAAAGTGTTTTTATGAGGATTAACAAGTAATAACTATTGATATTTTTGAAGGAATGCACGCATAATATAAGATGCCTAGATGCTCCTTGGCTTGCAGTGGGTACTTAATAAGTGGTAAGAATTTCAGGTTAACTCATGCATGAATTGTTTAAGGGTAAATAAATAAAGACTTTTAGAACTTTTGATTACTTTTTGTCTGATGTCAGTCAGTGACATATCCATATCATGTCATAGAAACCAAAATTTTCACATGTGTTATCATTAGGTCAGTATTTATTTTGAGAAACCAGGGAGAGTTTTTAGGGGTATTTGGTCTTTGGCAGGTGTAGAAATTATATGGATTAGAAATAGAAATCCTTCTTTTATGAAGACATAGATTGACGTCAAATATTCCGTAAATGAATCATTTTATATTTCTAGTTGAACAACTTGCAGCCATGAAAGCCCAGATTCCTGCTGTATGGCTTAGCAAACAACTGGAAAATATGTGTTTAATGCAACTTTGGGGCATCAACTTATATTTACCAAATCCCAAGCACTTAGACTGAAAAATCAATTCGTAGACAGAACCGTCACATAGAACATTGAAGCATTCTCTCACTGGTCTAGCAATCTTTTGGTAATGGTGATTGCATAGAAGATTCCACAGAGGGCTGTCAGCTGACATCTTTCAGCTGTCAGGGCTCTCAGCAGCTGGGGAATAAGCCCTTCCATCCAACAGCAGAGTCTGGGTCACTATTGGAGGGTAGGACGGCAAGATGAAGGGTAGTTGACTGGTGTGCCTGGTGGGTGGGTGGTGACTGGCAGTGGCTGGTGGCTGATGATGGGTGAGGGTGCACTCAGCCACTAAGTCTTTGCTTAGTGCCACCTAAGAGAAACTAGAGTAGGTATGACTTGGAAAGACATAGATCCATGCACCCAGGCTCAAAGGAGCCATCTTTATCTTCACTCTCCTTCTTATGACTGTTATCATCATGTCTTTTTCAATGACTGGGCCAGGATGGGGACTGGCTTGAGCCTACACACCACTTGACCTGTCCTTTACTCTCGAATCCTCTCTCACAGTTGGTTTCCTTTGCGGTGGCTTTTTTTCCCCCTCTTAAGTACAAAGGATTCCCATGCAGTATTTTCTCTGGTACTTCTTTTCCGCATTCTCCCTTTCTGGGGGAAAGTATTATTTATTCAGGGACTCCTGATTCTGTCCAAGACCCAAGAGAAAACCAAAGGCATACTCAAATTAGGATAATTCTAGGAGAGTTTACTAGAACTCATTATATACGTGTGAGTGGAGTCTAGGGGAACCTCAAGGGATGGTACAGGAATATGGAGCTAGCATATATGTAGCTGTAACCCCTTAAGCCTGAAGGGAGTGGGGTGGGAGAGGTTATTGGAACTCAGAAAGAAAGAGGGGAGTATGGAGGAGTGAAGACCTTCTGTGAGGGGCATGACATGGCCGGCCTGAGATAACCTCACAGAGAGGGAACCTGGGGAATAAACACCCTGACCTCACTCTCCCTCTTTTCAATCTCCCGCTGACAGAGCCCAAGGGGAAGCCAGAGGGTACCATGGCCCATGTTCATCTGCACAGGTTGGGATCCTGGAGCAAGTCGCAGGGTGGAAAAGGGTGGGGAGTGGATCTGGAGGAGCAAACAAGGTATCTGGCAAAACTTCCACATCGATAGTTCTAATCTTAACCTCTTTCCTGAGCTTGCAATCCAGGACACCCAAAATACCCTCCTCCTGAAACTAACCCTATTCACAATCTTCTTGTTTCTGTTAATGGCGTCTTAATTTCCACAGTTCCTTAGGTTCATAACACCAAGTCTTCTTTGAGGTCAACTCACGCCTTTCACTAAATGGTGAGCGTGAGGGCACAAGCTGTGCTTTTCCTGCCTTTGTGTCTTCCATAGCATTAAGCAATGTTTGAAAATAGTATCTAAGGTGTATTTGTTGAATTTTCCTGACTCAGTGACTTGGGCTTTATTGCTAAGTAGAATAACTATAACCCTGGAGGTTTTTGTTTTTCCCTTGATTATTGCAAGGTTGCAAAACTGGAGTTGCAACAAAAGGTGGCAGTCCAGACCACAGTGTCAGGGAGAGCACGGAGAACTGCCGCTGCATCAGGGTGGAAGCAGAGAGGAGAGTGCGCAGGCAGAGGTGCTCGGGGAGAGTGGTTGGAGAATGAAGGCTTCCCCCGCCCCCCCGGCCCGGTAACACAGGAGGGAGACTATTTGCTCTTTTTAAATGATTATCTGTGCTTTTACCTTAGCTTTTGTTAATATTTTAAGTACCTTTAAAACCAGAGGAATCTCACATTGGTTGCCCCAGGGCAGTTTTGAGATAATTAGCTGCCTACATTTCTTGCGTCTTCTCTCTCCCTTCCCCCACGTCCACATTCCCTCAAAACCTTCACACTGCGCAGCCCCAGCTGGACCCTCCCTAGGGTCAGTGTGCTGTGCCATAAACTGCTTTCTCCATTCCTACAGAAGTTTAGATTCAGTGACCAATTCCAGTGCAGGCTTGCCCTGGCAGGGGCACAGAGGTGGGAAAGTAATTTAATAACGTCTATTGGTTTTTTTTTTACAGCGGCGCAGTACCTACCTCTTTAAGGCTTTAGTGACCAGTAACACCTCAGTGTGAAATTACTCTCCCACAGAAAAGTTGAACAGATAGTACAGAGAGTTCGCATATATCCCTCCTTCCCGCCCAGAGTTTCCCTATTAACATCTTGCATTAGTGTGATACACTTGCCACAATTAATGAACCAACATTAATACATCACTACGATAGAGATACATTGAGCCAGTATTGATATAGTGTTACATTATGTTGATACACTGTATACAATATTATACACTGTTACATTACAATATAGACACGTTGTGCAAATATCGATACATTGAACATCATTGATATAGCGATATACTGTCCACATTTAATCAGATTTCATTAGTTTTTACCTAATGTCCTTTTTCCTGTTCCAGGGTCCCATCTAGGATCCTGGACCCAGGACCACATTACATATACTTGTTAAATCTCCCTAGGCTTCTCTTGGTTGTGATAGTTTCTCACATTTTTCTTGTTTTTGATGACCTTGACAATGTTGAGGAGTACTGGTCAACATACATTGTAGGATGCCTCTCTATTGGAATCTGATATTTTTCTCGTGATTAAACTGGAGTTATGAGTTTTGCGGAGGAAGTTCACAGAGGTAAAGTGCCCCTTTCATCACCTTATATCAAGGATACATGCTATCAAGGTAATTTATAACTGTTGGTGTTGACCTTGACCACCTAGTTTATCAGGTGAGTCCCTTCTCCCCCCTTTTCTTCACTGTATTCTTTTTTTTTTTAATGTTTTCTTTTTGACATTAAAATTTTTTTAATTTTATATTGGAGAATAGTTGAATAACAATGTTGTATTAGTTTCAGGTGTAAAGCAAAGTGATTCAGTTATCCATGTACATATATCTATTCTTTTTGAAATTCTTTTCCCATTACAGAATATTGAGCAAAATGTATATACATGCTGATAGTAAGATAACTTCTTTCTAAATTTTTTGAGAGTAAAACTCTAGATAAAATGAAAGATGACATTTAAAAACTTCATTTTATTGGTGGTTTTTCTTTGTCACTGTCCTCAGTACAGGCCTAATCTGCTTGCAGGGTAGCTCAGCACTGGGCCTACTTTAATGGCCTCCGAGGAAGAATGTGTATCATTTAACTACTATATTTGAGTTCTTAGAGGGTTGAGACTGTGTCTTATTCATTTTGAGTGCCTCACAATGCCTATTAACAATATTTATTGACTGAATGTATATATGCAACACCATTGATTCTAATAATTTGCTCCTGAGTTTAAAAGTAAAACTCTCCATCTTTCAAAACTTAAAAAAAAGGGCCTCCCAGTGAATGTTTTTGAATCAGTCACTGTTTTATTGTTTTGCAGTGCTAATATCCTGGGAACGAGGCCATGGTCTTAATGATACAACTGTGATTCATCCTTCACCACAGATTAATTTCTTTTAGGAGATGATAGTTGGGTGTTTGTTGTCAGGGAGAGTGGAGTAATTGGGAGGTCAGAGGAGAATATATTCATTGAGATAAATAAACTTCAAGTTGTACAGGCTCTTAAAACATGCTTTCTGAAAAAGACCATGCTGGCATTTTCCCTCTATTTGTTTTCAGCTTCTATATTCTAATTTACTGAAAATGTTGCTAGCCAAAACCTGGTTCTACCCACTGGAAAAACATTGCCTTTATAATGAAAAACATTTTTTTGCCAACTGTGCCTTTTAGATTTTATGCATGCTGTTTATCTTGATGCCCAGCATTAAAATTGGCTTTTAACTTTTATTTGAATTTGTACTCTTGTACATATACCATTTTTCTTTTTTATAAAAATCACAATTTTTTTTCTGAGAAAGCCACTAGTGGAAGAGAAATTGCTTTGTAAGTATTTTGATATGAATATAGGTTTTGTAAATAACTTGTCTGAGTAAAAATGTACATTACTAGTCAGGCTTCCTCCTATGTTTATTTTATTTTATTTAATTAATTTATTTTAATACTTTTTTGGCCATACCGCATGGCATATGGGATCTTAGTTCCCCGACCAGGGATCGAACCCACACCCCTTGCATTGGAAGCACGGAGTCTTAACCACTGGACCACCAGGGAAGTCCCTCTCCTATGTTTAAATAATCATTTGTATCCTGTACTGTCTGTGTGCCTGCAGCCTAATGTTGAGCAGTGGTTCACTAAAACCAGACTATAACAAAGTTTTCATTGACTCTCAGTAAAATTTAGCAACTATAGAAAATATTGATTTTTTTCCCATAAGGCTAAATTTAGTCAGTGTAAAGAAGTATCCATTATTCTGTGATTTTGATCAAATGTACTTTGTTTCACAAAATATAGTGATAGGAGAATGGCAACTATTTTTAAAAAATGTTCTTATTTAACAAAACAAAAAGTTGGAAACCCTACGGAAGATTCTTTTCTGTTTGTGTTCTAGGCCATGAGAACCCATGGAAATTACTGTAAGAAGAGTGGCAGAGACTATTCCTGATCCTAAAATTAGCAGTTGCAAAATAAAAACTGATTATTCTCTAAAAGAAATGTTTGACCAACCATATTAGTCTTGGGCAAGCTGAAATAGCTGGTGGCCGCTCCATTCTTCCTGTATGCTGGAAATCCTCCCCAAAGACTGAGGATTAAACCCTTGTGGACATAAGCCCTGGCCCAGGCTGATGGGAAGCCCAGTCCCAGCTGGGAGCATGCTCAGGATTCACTGATGCTGAGGAAGCAGAAAAGTGGACCATATGTGCAACACAGGATCCCCTACTGGGGAAAGATGAGAACTTCCTTGAAGAGGAAAGCACATTAGTTATTGGCGGTCAAGTGATATTGGAAAAGACAAGCCACAACTTTGTGAGCTGGGTCTTCTTTCACGCTGGCCCAGGACCTGGGCTGGATGAATTCCCTACATGTGACACTTCTGGCAGCCCACCGGCCTCAACAGTAAACAGAGTAGTGGCAGGCCATGACCGGCATTATCCACGGAGGGCAATCTCCTGCATCCAATTCATTTTTTGCTGCAGTTTAAGTCCTCCTGGGAGCTGATGGGTGATCGGTGAGTAGAAGTGTAGAAACATTTCTTGTAGAAACAAGAAATTGTTCAAACTTTTAACGTTTGATTTCTGATAAGGACTTTGTTAGCACTGTTCCCCTATTAATTTTCTTGCTCTGTCTCAATTTGTGGCTAACTCCTCGCACAAAGCCGGCTCCCACGGAGGGGACAGGCTTCTTTCCAGCACACAACAATACTGCCACCCTCAGCAGGCATTCACACAAACACACTGTCCCATAATGACAATGTAGTGAGGAGGGGTCGGAGGGCAGTTCAGCCCCCTGTGAAGAAGCCTAGCAGTTCATGCCTGGTTGGTACTATGCTGAGGTGGGGATGGCAGGGGACACGGAGGACGTTTGGTGCTTCTTGTGGTTCCTCCATTCTCTTCTCCGATGTTCCCCCTGTGGACCTACTGATGAAGTATCAGCTGTTCCAGTGGCCTGTGGTTGTCTAGAAGACCTTTTATATCACAAATCCCACTTCCTTTTGGCTCCACTTCTGGTGTTCTCTAAGCCAAATACCCATTTATGATAGAGACTAATGCATTGACATAACCATAGGTTCCTCTCTGTCTTAAGAAGCTTTCTCAGTTGGCCAACCATTTGCCTGTGCTTATTCTTGGTAAAACGGGATCCATCTGATTAGGTCGAGAGAGCCAAATCCTGGCCATGAAGGCCTGGCACGACTCCCTGTTGCATACTGTAGGAAACATGCCCTCCCATCCACCTTCCCCCACAGCAGTCAGCAGAGGAGTGGTCACTGACACTCCATTGCCACAAGGAGCTTCCATGACAGCACCCTCAGCTGCTTCTTTCTGCAGCAGGGCCAGTGACTTATCTGATTGGTGAGTCCAGGGGAAGAAATGGAAATTGCTCCCTTCAGACCTCCTGAGTGCCCTCAAAACTACTGGCCTGCCTAGAGGGTATATTTGGGCTTGTCCTGGGGATGTGGAAAGATAACTGGGCCAGTTTGGCATAGAAAGGGTGGCCTGTGGTTTCCAGTTCAACCTATGATGGGATAGGTAAGAATGTTTCTGAAGGTAATATCAGGATAGCCGTGAAGACCACTGATTTAAAGCCATGGTCTGCAATCAGCTTTACTAGAAGTAAAACTGACATTTTAATTTCCGTCTGTCTGTCTCTTGGTTCTTTTTTCTCAGTTGGTTCCAAACTTGACAAAAGGGTGTTATTTAATTGGGCCCTTAAATCCTAGCATATACTCCCAAGAAACTTAGTGACAGATGCAGAAACCACTGTTATTCACATGGTTCAATTTCCACATCATCCACATCCTGGAATTCTTATTTAAAACCTTCTGAACATATATCTTTGCCTCTAACCATCCTGAGGGGGTCCTGGGTCTGCTTTCTACAACTGAGCTACTATATGACCTAGATCAGTATAAGTTAATATGGACACCTTTAACCTGAAGGCCTAGAGCTGTTTATAGGTGGCCTGGTTCAGGGGCTCATCTGGTCCTGGCAAATATACTCACAAAATGGCCCGGATCTGTGATCACAGCTGACCAAGCAGCTCCCTCCCTCTGTGAAATCTTCAAAATTTATAGCCTGGAAGGTTTCTTTTGAAAACTCCACTGATAATCTTATGAGGATTCCTTTGTGCAGGAGCTTTTCTCTTGGTGATTTCAAAATTTCCTCTTGTTCTTTGACTTTTGACAATTTGGTTATAATGTGTCATGGTATAAACTGCCATCCTTATTCTTAGTAGCCCCCAGGAGTCTAGAGTATGTTGGGTCTCGAAAGTGCTCTGAGACAGATGAGAAAGAAGCCAGTCTTTTCTGCAACCCTTGGAAAAGTTGGAATGTTATCTGAATTCCCTCCCCATGGAGAAGCTGGGAGCTGTTTTTGTTTTTTTGGTTTTTTTCCCCTGCCCATTTGCACTGCACTGAGCTGAGGAGAGGAGCTGTGGTGAATTCTCACATGCTAGTTGAAATATTGCAGTCTTCGCTGATGACTTTTCTGCTCTTACCCTCAGGTAGAAGTAGAATTTATCTTCTGTGGCCCAAATCACCTTGAATTTATCTCCAGTGTATAGCACTGGCTGATTAATCGATTGATTGATTTTTATGTCCCCTTTTGACTTTGAGAGCAGTGACTTACTTATCTTTGGATTCCAGTGCTTAGAACGGTCCTTGCCATGGAGTCAAGACTCAGGGCATGTTTGTTGGAGGTACTCAGGACACAGTTTCTCCATTCTTCTGCTACTTTGGGGTAGAGAAAAGTCTGAAACAACCGAAACCTAGGGCACTTTGCCTTTCTCTTGGAGAGTTCTGGGAGAGGAGAAATTGTGAAGCCATTTACTTTCAGCTGGCAACTTTTCTCTGATTAACTAAAATCTCTCATGCTGGAATGGAACATATATTCCAACCTCAATGTATTACTCCTGGAACTTCTTCCTCTTTTTTTTGGTTTTTCTTTTCTGAACCCTATAAAATAGCATTGTTAAGGGGAGAAAAGTAAAAGTGAGCATGATCCTGTAACTCTCTTGTTGGAGAAATGGCTGTGTGTAACACTGGGGCCAATCGTCTGAGGCCTGTGCAGGGCAAGGGGATTACCCAGAAGCTCCACTAAGGTAGAGAGAGTGGAGAGCACTTTTTCCCAGAGTAAATACTCCAAATGAGTGCAGAGGTGAAATGTCTCAGCAGGATGCTAACACTTCGGCATAGCTGCTGTGTCATCTTTGCTTTCAGAGAACAAGGCCTGTATAGTTCAAGCCAGTGGGACTTCACATTGTAGAGCTGAAGATCAGCTTGCTCTAGCCCCGGGTCAAGGTGAAATCAGAGTCCTGTGTCTGTCAGCCTGCCTTCAGTGTTCCCCAAAGTCTCGCATAGTCTGTTTAGGGAGGGTTAATCTTTAAACAACAACAACAACAATAGCACAAAACCCCAAATAAAGCAAAACAAAGCAAAAAACCTCCTTGAATTCTGAGTGTACTGCAAAAAGAGAAGATTCTATTTTTTCTATTCTATGTATTCTTAAAGAAAAATTTTATGCAAAAGAGGAAACATCACTATAGATAATAACTAAAGCAGAATTCACAAACTCAGATGCCTTCAGATGATAGATATGTGACTTACAAAGGTGAAGCCCCAAGGAATAATACTAGCAAGGGGTGAGCTCTGAGGGAACTGGTGAGTGTGTGTCCTACTTAAAGACGTTCAGTTCAGACTTTTGAAAACCACCTTGTGGGCTATAACCCACAGTCTGGGAGTTTGGGATTTGCAAACTAAGATGATGCCCTTAAATCAGGCATATGATCATAAATATTATCTGAGGTCTGGTTAAATGCAAGAGTCCCAAGGCTATCCCCAGAACTTATAAACCAGAATCTTGAAGAAAATGTCCTGGGAATCTATCTGTCTATCTACCTACCTATCTATCTATCTATCTATCTATCTATCTATCTATCTATCTATCCATCTACCTTCCTACCTACTATTTATTTATCTACTACCCAGATGATACTTGGTTGGGAAATCTTGGGACACTCTGAAATTCAATGTATAGTCTGGTGCTCTATAACCAAATGCAGAGCTATTAGACTGGGGGAGAGGAGTGCTGAATGATGGGCTCACTTGGGATGAGTGTTAAGAGAGGACAGTGAGGTCAGGGAGGACATCCTGAGTGGAGAGATGTTCATGCCATGAATGGCTGGAAGGCAGTCAAGGAGAGTGGTTAGGGCTATGGTGAGATCCTGCATGTGAGCCAGTGGGTTTACTAAGATTTCCACAGTCACAGCAACTGATTTGAGATGTTTGGAAACCTGATAAGTGGAAGTGTCTTTAAAATGTATTTTGTCCCTACAGGAAACATGTGCTTGGGAGCTTTGCTGATAGACCAACTGCTTTTGAATGCCTCAGTTGTCATAAGGTCTATCTGCCATTTTTCTGGATCAAAAGATTCCAGAAGTTGTCTAATTTTTATTTTTCATTTATAAAGGTCACTGGCAATAGATCACTTGATCTGCCAACTTTTGAAGGCAAAATAAATTTCCGTCTTGAAAAATCGATGACCTTCTCTTGCCTTACTGAAATGTCATGTAGGTGTTAAGACCACGATTAAAAATGCCCCTACTACAACTTGGCATATCAAAGGTAGAACAATTGTTAAGCTATAGTCACATGTCACTTTGCTGCAGAAAAATAAAGTAAGCCCATGATAAATGGAAGAATCAAACAAATGTAGCATGGTAAATAAAAATATTAAAAATCCTTGTTTTATAGGTTTCATACAGTACATAAATACAGATATCGGCTGATCAAGCTTGAAAAGTTCAACATTTTGTTTTGACAAGAACATAAATATTAGATAGTGGAAATAGAGTTAGAGAGATTCAAGCTCTGGTTTATTGTTATTAATGACTAATTGATAATGTTTGTAACAATATGGTGATTAATAATGTTACTCCCCTTTTTGTTAATTATAAGAGCTATGGCTATTGAACACTAAGTGTAAGTCAGCTATTGTTATAGTCACTTTAATATTTCTCTCCTTTTTTTTTTTTTTACAGCAACTGTCAGGGTAGGTATTATTACCTCCATTTTATAGAGGAGAACTGTGACTCAGAAGGGTAGAGCTAGGGTTTGTAGCAATCCACCTGACCCCAAAGCTTATGTTTTTACCAACCGACTGCCGAAATCAGCAAGTAATTTATTAATTGCCCACTATGATCAAGGCACTGTGCAAGTGTCAAGGTATAAAATAAGATTCTGGGAATATGAATATGCGTGATGACAAATAACAACCCAAAGTGGCATACAAAAGCTACGCAAGCCATACAGACAATAAATGATGGGAAAAGTCAGTGGAGGGAGTTATCACTGAGGAGTAAAGACAGACTTCACTGACTCATTCTAGAGAGAAAGGCAGAATTTGGACAAGTGAAAAGACCAAAGGGGTGAGTGGGGCTGTAATGTGATTTTTGAGGATTAACCTGACTGCAGTGGGAGAATAGATTTTTCCTTCTGGAGCAGGTTATGCTCCAGAGTGGGGAGATGCTCGAGGGAGTTTGTTCCTACAGCCTCCTTCCCATGTCCACGTCACGGGCTGATGATGATCTGGAAAAGTGAAAATGGAAAAAAAGAGATGTGGAAATATAAAATTATAAGCCTCATATACTTTACCCCAGCCTTGTCTAGAAAATGTCTTAGAGCAGAAACAAAGATCCTTAGTTAATGGCCGTAAATGAAGAACCTCAGACAAATGAGACTGTGGGCTTGTTGGGAGAACAGGCACACAGCTAGCCATAATATATTGTCAGATAAGAACAATATTAGTGATTTTTGCACACTTGTCACTAAAAAGTTTAAATGTGATCAATATTTATTTGTGTCCCATCACTATAAAGTTATATTTCTCTCTAAACTTCTTTTATAATCAGACGAAAGAGCTTTCTTGTAACAAAGATTTTTAAATAGTTCTCCAAACTGTTGACATATAACCTTTAGACTAGAATGTTTGTTATAAGAAACTACATTTACTAGAACATTGTTATATAAAATTGTGTTCACTTGGGTTTTATTCATCACCGTTGCTATTTATTAATTTACTGTGGCATTACTAGCTTTGATAAACTCTACCTGGATAAAAACTCTGTGATAATTCTCTTAAAAATAGGCAGAGAGCTGAAGGCATTTATTCCCCTTGAAAATGAATTCACAAGTAAAATCCAGTGTCTTTCAGACTGACTTTCAATCACAACTCAGAATTTGTTGTCAGGGTAGATTCCAAAGACCTAGGAAGGGTGAATGACTAGGGTGTGTGATCAACTGACTCTTGAGCAGAACATGCCCTGAGAGAGTTTTCTGTGTGTGTTAGCGTGTCCCCAAGATCTTTATCCACATGCCTGAGGCAGAATGAACTGGACTTTTGGGTTCTGGTCCTGACTGCTCAACTTATCAATGTGAGTAAATCTTTGGATAAACCTTTGGATAAATATTGTAATATCTTGAAGAGATTTCTGAGGCCCAATGAAGTTCTAAAATGCCATAATTCATTGATTCTTTCATTTTCTTCGGACTGATAGAATATATTTGCAGCGTGGTTGTTTGGGGTTTGAGAGCAGCCCACTGCCATGAAACAGTGCAACTAACTGGTGCTTACAGAGAATGAGACCATGATTCTGTCACCGTGCTCTAACGGATTGCTTTCAAATATATCTGACAGTTCAAAGAAAGGCATTAATTTGTTCTCAAAGTCGTAACATAATCTCTGATTCCTCAGGCAACAATACTGTGAGTTGCTGTATTTTAAAACGAGGCGGGCAAAAAGATGCCTTTGGAAAATGTAGCATTGTCATTTTTATCAAACTTAAAAAAAATTTTTTTTTATAGTATTAGATTTACCAACTGAACGTTTCATGCTCGACTCCAAACACATTTAGACTTGGTTTCAATAGTTTCAGGGCCCACATGTGTCTCAGAGATAACTTAATACCATATTTCATTTAATGTTCGCTCACACGGTCTGATTCTGCCACACTTCCAAGTTAGCGTTCTAAATTGATTCAGAAGAATTAATCTTCAAACACTCTTGCCTCTTTCTGCCAGCTGGTCCCTTTGTAGGTTCTTTGGAAGATATTGGGTTGGTAAAAAATAAAGGGCTTACTTTGTTAAGTGGTTATCCTGTCATCAGAAGATCAAAACAGACTAGTCAATTTTTAGACCCATCAATTGAATCTACTTGGGTATAAATGTGCAATATGATAGCTATTTGAGAGTTATAAAACTAAGGAATAATTTATTTGGTTAAAGTTTCTTGTAAAAATGATTGTTTCTTATAGTATTTAAGACTTAGGCTATGTAATCAGGATGGTGTGTTTAGATGCATTTGTAAGATAAAGTTTTGCTCTGCTGGAAAAAGAATCCTTCTAAATCATCATGAGTAGAAGATACTTAGCATTAAGCATTCAGCATGGGTATTCTTCTCTTTTCTCTTTCTTTAGTCAGAACTACCATGCTATGTCATGTGGAAAAAATGTTCAAGATCTTAATGGTACTCTAAGTGGCTCCTTTGAAGTGATTGAATATCTTTCTTTTAGTGGAAAAAAGTTAGCATGAAGAATAATTCATTAATTTGCCACCAACAGGTTCTTCCTGTCATACTATTGCATATAATGGGAAATATGAACACTTGTACTCAGATGCCAAATTTTCCTTGGAGAAAGGATTGGGAAGTGATATAATAAGGGCAGGCTTAAGGAAATGTGCCTGTCCCTGATTCTATAAAAATTTCATGGAAGTCCTATGAATTTGAACTAAACATTTACTTTGTAAATTAATAAAATATGAGGAATAAATGGGGGAAGATGAGCAATGAGGGTAAATATTGCCTGTATTAATTAGGTCCAGTCAGGAAAACAGAAACCACTTTAGGTATTTCAAGTAGAAAGGAATTAATTCAGGGAGTTGGCTACAATTCCAAGTTAGAAGGATGGAGAAGCAAATCAGAAAAGGGCATGTTACCCAGAGATCAGCTGCCACCCCTGTTACTGCTACTGCAGCTGCTGCTGTTGGAACCCCGATGCTGAACTGCCGCTGCTAATTCCAGAGATACTTACTACCGGGAGGTAAGAAGAGATGAGGCATCCTAGTTGAGCATCCAAAGATCCACGGGTGAGGCATGTGAGCAGAGTGCGTTGGGGGAGTGCTCTGAGGATGGACTAGGGCGTGACGGCTCTGTACTTCTTGTAGATGAGAAGTGCTCAAGGAGGTAGACTTAATGGTGACTGAGACATAATACATTTTTACCCGGAAGTGTTGAATCAAGGATGTTGGCCACCTCAAGAATTTGGGAAATAGATTTGGATATGGTAATCAGGATGTTCTGTTTCACCATCGTGGGAGTTATAGTTCCTTTAGTTACAAAATGCAAGCCCTCTCACGTACGCAAAGTCTTATCTTTTCTTGGAGTTTCTCTCTTTATATGATTCAAAGCATGACATGACTCACTGGTTTATGAATTAGTCCTTCTTATTCATCTGCTGCAACGGTTCAGGAGAGAAGAAACTCCAACGCATCCTTGGAGACCAACAAACACATCTTTGAAGTCCTCATAACTGACTGGGCGGCCCTGCCTGCTGGTCCCTTCTGCCTCTAGTACTGTTTTCTATGGAAATCTCTCCTTTCTGGACTATTCCTTTTTCTGTTTTATCCCATATATTGGTCCTGAAAAAATTGGGCAAACACCACATATCCCTGCTCCCACTCTGGTAGAACTGGACCTAATACATTGACATCAGAGATAAATGCTATGAAATTGAACCCTTTCTTTCATATTTTTTGGAGGAGGCTGAAAGGCAGCTCTATGTAGAACAAAGGAATCAGCCATTTAAACTGGCCTGACTAATTAGTTAAGCCAAATAACTACTTGTTTATTTTACCTTTGACTAAATTGACCAGATATTTGACAGAACTGAATGATAAATTAAGTAAAAATGGCCACTGCAACACATAACTTTATTCTCCCCATTTGTTACTTGAGAAGTCTTTTTATCGTAACCAGTGAGTTACTGGAAACTGGTTTGGAAACAATTTGCTTTGTCTGAGAAGCTAACCACCAGAGCTTAATATTTTTCCAAAGATTCATCCAAGATCTAGGGACTGGCTTGAAATGAAGGTCATTGGTACCTACATTTTCTTTATACCCTTCGCTTGTTTTTCACTTCTTATCAACTCTTCTAAGTGCACTCTTTTCCCAGTATTTGTCCCCCATAATGTCTGTGTCTTCCTTCTGTTTTTGCCTGGCTCTACAGTTTTATTGGGTGCTTATCTGCAGGGCCTATCTATGAGCACCTAGATCTGTTCCTCATTACTTTGGTGGTGGGGGAACAGGACTTTGGGTCTACCACTATAGGAAGTAGGAGCAATCCCATTCCCGTGACACCCAATTAATAAGCTCTTTCTTTTGTGCAGTTAGTGGGGTTGGTTGTAGCCTTTAAGGTCCATTGCAGTCGAAGGAATTACAGAAAAATGCTGTGTGTGTTTAATTGTGTTCCGTAAGCATACTACCATATAGTCAAATGATCACACTCTGCCTGCCCCCCGCCCCAAGTCTCTTAGGTATTGTCAGAGTGTCTATGTGATTTGAGGAAAACTTCCAGCTTCATTTGGACTAGTCCACAGGATGGAGTTAGCTGTACTTGATGAGTCTTACAGTTATTCAATAAAGTTCGTAACTTACCGTGAGACTGCACAGTCAGATGCATGGCAGTGATAGGCTGGGATTTGACACAGTATGTGATATTGCACGAAGAAGATAGGGAGGGGAGGTTCAGGGCTTCAGGTCCTGTATTTTTGCTGTAAGCAGCTTTGTTTTAGACATCTTTGCTGCAAACATTTTTGCCACATAACTAATTGGCTGTAAGTCAATTTTGCCGTGAAAGATAAAATAACCGTTGACAGTTTTTGGTTTGACAGTTTGGTTTCAACTGGTTGAAATGAGTTAGCATTTCTTCAAGTTAGTGACGTTATTAATGGCTTCACTGAAGCTGACAGATGACGATGACTTGCCCCAAGAGTTGGTTTCTTATTTTGAAACATACTACATTGGAGGAGAAAGAGGCCAAGGTCCTCAAAGTTGAACCCACATTTTCCATAGAACTTTGGAATGCCTATCAATGGACATATGACAATATGCCAAGAACAAAAGACAATGTATAGGCTTTCACAGCACAACACAGAGCTCAGGTACAAATATACATCCTAGTATTTGGAAACTGATACCTCTCTTAATGAAGGAAGAAATTTTAGCGAAAAAAGAAAAAACATCATGTTGAACAAGGAGACAAGTCAACAAGCAAAAAAAAAAAAAATGTATAATACATTGGGTTTTGGTGATAGGGACAAAATCTTTTCTTAAATAAATGAGAATCTATCATTATCTATCATCGATCTATCTATTCTCTAACTATTTAATCTATAAAAGAATGTCTTTCAAATATATTTGCTTTTGGCCTAGAATAAGAAATACATTTTATATCACATACTGCTGTATGCATGTGGGCACAGCACACACACACATATATACAACTGTGCTGTTTTCTAGTAACCAAGGGGAAAAAAAGAGGAAAAACAACTGGTCAAGAGCTGCTAACCTGGTTTCATGGCTCTCTGGTTATGTACGACCTGTAGCTTGAAAAACACTATTAGTACATATCCTAAATAAACAGATAAGCATTAAAAAACCTGTACACCAAAACCCTTTATAAAAATACTTTAAAGCAAAGCACAAGACTCAGAGAAGTGTTTAACTAGAGCAGAGTTCTTTTCTGTAGGGACCCAGAGATGGTAGTAAGTTCACCCTAATTCAGCACTGCCTCCCCTATGAGGTTTCTGTTTGAATTGTCCTCCCTTTATTGCTGTGAGTGGTGTAGAAATTAACAGACTAATTCCTGTATCTGGTCTCTATGTTATTTTTTTGACAAACAACAAGGAGATTATTTTAAAATAAGTATTTAAAGAGATTGAAGTTATTTCATATGTGTTTTTGCATCCATATGCACGTTTGTACTAGAAGATAACTGCACACTCAATTCTGCATGCCCCACCCCCTTCCATTGCTCTCTAGGAATTTAGACGACGGTCTTTTTTCTCAGTCACGGTCTTGGGAGTATTTAGACATTTGCTTGTGTTGACAGTGGGACATTTCCCCAAGTCAAAAAAGAGAATCTCTCTGCCCATTTGCTTAGCTTTGTTAAAATGACTAGCCAGATTTGTGGAAATAGCATTATCTTATACCTTAGTGATCACCTACACAGAAATTAGCTACTATCCTTGTTTCCCCAAGTTAGGGGGTCTAAACCCTCATACAGCTCATACTTTACTACATGCTTTTTGTAACTTAAATTCTGCCTTCATTTTTCAGGAGCACTCTGTATTCAAAATCTCACACTGTTTCATAAACCTTTCAGCAAGAACCTGTAAGAGCAGTGACATGCTGTTTTGATTATGTCTCAGCTCACCCATTTAAGAAGGCTGAAAAGTTGTTTCAGCAGATTTCCTGCAGGTGTATCTGATTACCTGGGCTCCATTGTTTCAGTAAGATAAATGGAAAACTTAGATCTTCATGAAATAAGGGCTGGAGGGAGAAATTCTGCAATGAATTGTCTTAAGAAGCAAAGAGTTCCCCCTCCCTAGAAATGTTTAATCATAGACTTGGTGATTGCTGTTGGAGAGATATTTTGGAGAGGATGCTGATGTAGGGCTGAAAGGTTTATATGCTTGTAAGGTCTTGTCCAGTTGAGAAATTTTCAAAGTCTAGATTATGTGAAAAGACAGACATAGGATCTATTGAATTTTCAATGACATTCACATGGGCTGGCATCCATGTAAGGCTGGCCCCCAATATTCTAAGTTATCACTGGTAAAGTTTGGGTCCATCATGACAGCAACTTCAGAAAAGTTTGTCCCGAATTTATTCTTCAGCTTAAAATCTCCAGTCACTGTTCTTTAGCCCAGGGGTCCCCAACCGCTGGGCCATGGACCGCTACCGGTTAGGAACCCGGCTGCACAGCAGGAGGTGAGTGGTGGGTGAGCAAGTGAAGCTTCATCTGTACTTACAGCTGCTCCCCATCGCTCGCATTACCGCCTGAGCTCCACCTCCTGTCAGATCAGCGGCGGCATTAGATTCTCATAGGAGCGCAAACCCTACTGTGAACTGCACATGTAAGGGATCTAGTTTGCACTCTCCTTATGAGAATCTAATGCTTGATGATCTGAGGTGGAGCTGAGGCTGTGATGCTAGCGCTGGGGAGCAGCTGCAAATACAGATTATCATTAGCAGAGAGGTTTGACTGCACAGAGACCATAATAAATCAATTGCTTGCAGACTCATATCAAAACCCTATCAGTGAGCGGCAAGTGACAACAAGCTCAGGGCTCCCACTGAGTCTGCATTATGGTGAGTTGTATAATTATTTCATTATATATTACAATGTAATAATAATAGATATAAAGTGCACAATAAATGTAATGCGCTTGAATCATCCCAAAACCATCCCCCCGGCCGCCGGTCCGTGGAAAAATTGTCTTCCGCGAAACTGGTCCCTGGTGCTAGAAAGGTTGGGGAGTGCTGCTTTAGCCTATTCTTCCTTTTCATGGGATGTCAAACTCTGGATTTGAAGAAAAGTTATTAAAGTTTAAAGATTGGGGAATCCTGTTGGTCTCAGACACAAACATTCTTTGAAGAACTTCTAATGATTCTTAAGCATTCTGGAATCACAGATCCTAGCCAGAAAAGTGCACATTAAATCTTATAGGCTCAGAGGATTACCCCCAAATTAAGCATCCTTGTAAGAAAAAATGTATCCTCTCCAAAGTCTCACATTCTCACGTCTTAGGGAGTGGCAGAACACACCAGTTAGTCTTCAAGTTATACTCATGAGGCACTGAATCTCTTTGTGGAAATTAAGCATATTAACAGATGTAAAACAGATAACTAATAAGGACCTACTGTATAGCACAGGGAACTCTACTCAATACTCTGTAATGACCTACATGGGAAAGGAATCTAAAAAAGAGTGGATATATGTATATGTATAACTGATCCACTTTGCTGTATACCTGAAACTATTATAATAGTTTCACAACACAACATTTTAAATCAACTCTATTCAAATAAAAGAAAAATTAAAAAAAAAGCCTCTACCACTTAAAAAGAACACATTAACAGAAGTAATAAATACCCTCCCCCACCCAACAATAATGGTGAATTATGTTTACACTGAAAATCATCTCAGAATTGAAAAGGAGTTCATAAAGCATAAAAGCAACAGAAGAAATCCCTTACAGAAATGTAAATAGAAATAGAATAAAAGAAAGTAAAAAGGCCAATGGGTGACTACATAAAAGTGAAAGATGGTTCACCAAAGAACACCATAAACAAGATTAAAAGGAAAATGAGAAATTGGGGGAAAATAATTGCAATAAACATTTAGGATGTAAATGGGTTTTAGAAGTCAGCAAGAAAAACATTAAAAACCAATGTAACAAACGGTCAAAGTATATGAAAATACCATTCTTTCTACAGCAGTTATTGAGTGATTATAATGCGGCAGACATGGGGGATCTTGGGACAAACACCTCTGTCCTCAAGGAGCTCAATTCACAATAAATGAAAAACAAATGGCCAATTAACATGTGAAAAATGCCTAACTTCACTTCATAATCAAAGAAATCACAAAACCATTCAGAAACAACTTTGACCTGTCATATTAGCAGAGACAAAAATAATATTACTGGATATTATGAAGGAGATTGGAAACAGATGCTCTTATCTATTGCAGGTAGAAGGTTTCATGGTGGCAAGTTTTTGGAAAGTATCTTTGCAGCACGTGTTAAGAGTTTTCAAAAGTAAGTGATTTTTTGATCTATTTGTTTTCTTCTACACATCTGTTCCAAAAAAAGTAGTTAAAAATTCAGACAAATACTTACATACAAAGTCCATTGCAGTATTAATTACAATCTCAAAAAACTGGGAGTAACCTAAATTCTATTTAAAAGTATGTACTACTGTCCAAATTGTAAGGTAACATACATACATAGAAAAAACTAATATAGAAAAATTATATTTTATTTTATTTTTTGTTTCTTTATTTCTAAATTTTCTATTTATATTATTTTTCTAATGAAATGTTATTATAATAAAATATCAGTGATAATTATCTTGGACTACTGAATTTGGGATCATTTTTATTTTCCTCTGAAGAAAATTACTTGTTTTTCAAAGTCTCTCCAATGAGCATTTTTATATCTCTTATAAACTTAGAGAAAAACTAAACATTATTTAAAAACACATCTTGACTGCAAGATTTAAATCATCAAATTATCAAATTATCATAATTCTAGGGAAGCAAGAAAGAACTTATTTATGTAGAGAAGATACCAGGTAGAACCAGCTGTCTTTAGAAACTGTGATTATTTGCTTGATAACATTTATGGGATTTTGATTTATTGAAAAAAAAAAGACAGAACTGAGTATTTTCCACTTGATACCTGATGTAATTGTATAATTTTGAAAAGGTTATACTTTGAACATTCAAATGATCTTAAAATGTAATAGGCATTTTTGAAGTTTAGAAATTGGTTTACAGGGTGCAAGCTTTCAGTTAAGTACTTGTATCCTTATTAAATATCATTCTCATAGATTTGCAGTAAGGCATTTGAAACAACATTAAATCTTTTAATCTCTTTTTTAAAAATATTTTTCACATTAAATCTTGAGGAGTGCAAATCAGTTGCCTTTTAGAAAAACCTTGCTAAGACCTAACTAAAGATACAATGTCTGCAAGTACCTTAACACACAAGTGATGTGCCAGTGCTTTATTACTACATTCAAATACGGAAATGAATTCTTGCTTTTTCTTGACTATACAAAGCATGTGGATGAGCTTCCTGGGTTGGCAATATTCTGCGTATTACCACACATTGATGCCAGGAGGGAAACACATTCTTGAGGACACAAAAGTTTACATTTGGAACCCTCTCAGTTCTAAATTCTGCCATACGTATCTCTTCCTTTGGTTCTAATTTGAATCCTTTCATTATAATAAAACTATAATCATAAAAAGAAATGAAGAGGTTTAAAGCGATTTGTAAGCCATCTCAATCACAAAAGTCTTCTTATAGTTTATTTGAGAAATCTTCCTATTTGTTAACATCTAGATATGTATCTTTCCACACTATGACTATGGATATAAATACAAATATATATACACATAACACATGCACATAGACACACATACAGACACACACATACACACATACCCTACATCCCTTCAAGTATTCTCCTTTCTCATAAATTACTTCATTTATTTATTCCATCAATTGAATGTTTCTTAAATACCTGTAATGTGATATATACTTAAGCACCACCAGTACCAAGATGAGTCAGACACATCTAAGGGACTTAGAGTGTCTGAGGAGCTCACAAAGTAGTGGGTAAGACAAATACACAAATGCTCTTGCTGGTTATGCTATAGTAAAGGAGCCACAGAGTAGTAAGTACCAACACAGGGATGATTAATTTGGCTTGCTTTGACAAACACATGAAAGGATGCTCAACATCACTAATCATTAGAGAAATGCAAATCAAAACTACAATGAGGTATCACCTCACACCAGTCAGAATGGCTATCATCAAAAAATCTACAAACAATAAACGCTGGAGAAGGTGTGGAGAAAAGGGAACCCTCTTGCACTGTTGGTGGGAATATAAATTGATACAGCCACTATGGAGAACTGTATGGAAGTTCCTCAAAAAACTAAAAATAGAATTACCGTATGACCCAGCAATCCCACTACTGGGCATATACCCTGAGAAAACCATAATTCAAAAAGAGTCATGTACCACAATGTTCATTGCGGCTCTATTTACAATAGCCAGGACATGGAAGCAACCTAAGTGTCCATCAACAGATGAATGGATAAAGAAGATGTGGCACATATATACAATGGAATATTAGCCATAAAAAGAAATGAAATTGAGTTATTTGTAGTGAGGTGGATGGACCTAGAGTCTGTCATACAGAATGAAGTAAGTCAGAAAGAGAAAAACAAATACCGTATGCTAACACATATATATGGAATCTAAAAAAAAAAAAAAAAGGTTCTAAGGAACCTAGGGACAGGACAGGAATAAAGACGCAGACGTGGAGAATGGACTTGAGGACACGGGGAGGGGGAAGGTTAAGCTGTAATGAAGAGAGTGGCATGGACATATATACACTACCAAATGCAAAATAGATAGCTAGTGGGAAGCAGCCACATGGCACAGGGAGGTCATCTCGGTGCTTTGTGACCACCTATTTTATTTAAAAAAAAAAAAAAAAAAATAGCAACAGGAGAAGTAACCTAACTCTGTATGTTTAAGTATTTAAAAGTGTTTGTAAATTGTTAGATGCTCTAAAAACAAAACCAAAATAGCACTGTTGCTTTTATGCTTTCTTTTTGTTATAAAAAATTTACTAGCTATTTATATATAATTAATTTATTTTGCATTGGAGAATATTTTTATTGTTTTGTTTTTGGGTCCCAGTCAAGTTCCCTTATGATAGAACAGATTCTTACATTATCTGAATTTTTATGATGAGTGTGTATTACTTTTATAATCAGGAAATAAAAATAACTTCGGATTCAAAAATAAGAGATTATGATCAACTAAGGTACACAGACTATTTCTATTTGTTTCTCTTTGTAAAGGGCCCCAAATAAATGTTAGCCAATCAGGCACTTAATCTCTTTTAAAGTTTAAGAAGGTAGCAGGAATAAAAGAAGGATGATATAGAAAATAAATAAATAAATAAATAAATAAAAACAGCTATATTGAGATATAATTTAAAAAATTTGGCTTGCTTTGGGGTAAGTGTATAAAGAAATAACATTTAAATTGGGTCTAAAGAGTGGGAGTTTGTGAGGTGGAAGGGAAAAGGGTTTCTAGGTAGAAGGAATCCATGCACATAAAAAGGCATGGATTTGTGAATGTCTACTCCATGTGTAGGACTGACCAAATGAATTCCAAGCGGGGAATGGCTGCTGGGGTTCGATGGTGAAGGGCCTTGTACTCCAGGCTCTATTTAAGTCCCAATCACGGTGACCTGGGACCATGACCATTATCAAGCCCTTCAAGGCCAGAGGTCATCTTGTTATCTGCCTGATCAGTTATCCCAGAGTGTTCTGTTTGGGTATGCAAATAAGGCCCCTCTGGTGCAGAAGGCAACCCTCCATTCCTGCTGAAGGTTTTGCTTAATAAGCCCATTTGTCTCTTCGGGTGTACTTCGCTCAGAATCAAATAGTAAACAACACCCAGAGTGCTTCATAAGACCTTTGCCTTTGCAATGACCTAGGAAACCCAAGCTCTGCTAATCGGCAGCGGCAGTGGCAGCGAACACCTACTCAGGCTGGCAACTGGGTCAAAATGTTAATTACTTCCCAATAGCCACATTTTTTTTTCTCTCTTCATTTGCTCTTTCACCTCTTCAGAGACTAATAGAGTTTGAATTTTCCTTACTGCTGAGACTACTGTGATGTTAAAAATAAGTTAGCCCTTTGCCTGCCTCCCGGGCACCTAAGATCTCAGGCGTCCTTGGCTTCTCTCTCTTTCCAAGTTAATTATATTCAGTGTGAGCTTGAATTTTCAGATCCATCTGTTTTCTTCATCCCTGTAGACAATTTATTTATATCTACTCTTTTAAATAAAAAAGAGATAGAACAACAGTTTCCTCATACTTTAAACCTTTTGAGTTCAATGCAATAACTGTTTCCTTTAGAATAAAATCAATGGGAGAGAAATTATTTCACAGCTGCTCTGTGTCTAAGCATTGACGAAAGTGTTAGCATTTTTAATGCTAGCTGGATCGTAAACTTTGCAAGGGCAGGAAAATGTTTTGTTTGTCAATCTATATCTGAAACTTAGTATATTACTTGGAATATGCTACATGCTCAATAAATATTTATAGAATGAAGGAAGAAAAGAAGGAATCAAGATTCATAATAACTGTAACACTTTAGAGACTCACAATTGTTTTTATCACCAAGGACCAGTTTATTAATTTTTACTTTCATGGATGCCATTTCAGTTACCTGTTGCTGCAGAACAAATCGCCCCAAAGCTAATGGTTTAAAACATCAACGATTTATTATTTTCCACAATTCTGTGGATTGATTGGGTGATTTCTCTGTTGCTTTCACCTGGGTCACTCACATGACTATAAATGCTGGATAGTCATCTGGGCTGTCAGGTCCAAGATGGTCTCACTCGCTTCTGGCAGTTGGTGTTGGCTACCAGCTGGAGTGCCTCAGTTCTCCTCCAGGTGACCTCTCATCCTCCACTAGGCTAGACTGGCTTCCTTACTCAGTGCAGGATTCCAAGAGGGCAAAGGTGGACGCTTCAAGGCCTCTTGAGGTCTAGACTTTGGAAAGCTTTTCCTCTAAGATTCAGTACAAGGCAAGGATGCCCACTCTTGCCAATTCTGTTCAATGTAGTACTGAAAGTCCTAGCCAGAGCAATTAGGCAAGATAAAGAAATAAAAGGCAACCAAATCGGAAAGGAAGAAGTAAAATTATTTCTTTTGACAGATGACATGATCATATATGTAGAAAATCCTAAATACTCAACAAAAAACCATTAGAACTATTAAATGAATTCAGTAGTCTCAGGATACAAAATCAACATACAAGAATCAGTGAAACTTCTATGCACTAACAACAAACTATCTGAAGAAATTAAGAAAACAATCCCATTTACAATACCAACTAAAAGAATAAAATAGGAATAAATTTAACCAAAGAGGTAAAAGGCTTGTATACTGAAAATCATAAAACATTGATGAAGGATATTAAAGGAAACACAGATAAATGGAAACATATCCTATGTTCACGGATTGAAAATAGTAATATTGTTAAAATGTCCATACTACCAATGTGATCTATATATTCAATGCAATCCCTATCAAAATCCCAATGACATTCTTCACAGAAATAGAAAAAACAATCCTGAAATTCATATGGAAATACAGAGGATCCCAAATAGCTAAGGCAATCTTGAACAAGAAGAACAAAGCTGGAGGCATCATAATTACTGATTTCAAAATATATGAAAAGCTACAGTATTCAAAACAGTCTGGTACTTGTATAAAGACAGATGCATAGACCAATGAAACAGAATAGAGAACCCAGAAATAAGCCCATGCATTTATGGTCAACTGATTTTTGACAAGGTGCCAAGGACACACAATGGGGAGAGGAGAGCCTCTTCAATAAATAGTACTGGAAAAACTGGATAACCACATGCAGAAGAATGAAATTGGGCTCTTATCTCACACCATATACAAAAATCAACTCAAAATGGATTATAGATTTAAATGTAAGACCTGAAACTGTAAAACTACAAGAAGGAAACATATGGGAAAATTATCTTGACATTGGCCTTGGCATTACGTTCATGGATATGACATCAAAAGCACAGGTAATCAAAGCAAAAACAGACAATTTGGGTTTCATCAAATTAAAATGCTTCTGCAAAGCAAATATAAACAAACAACCCCCCACCCCCAAAACAATAGAGAGAAGAAACAACCTATTAAATGAGAGAAAATATTTTCAAACCATGTATCTAATGAGGGGTTAATGTCCAAAATATATAAGGAACTTAGACAACTCAAATAACCCAATTAAAAAATGAACAAAGGACCTTAATAGACATTTCTCCAAAAAAGACTTACAAATAACCAAGAGAAAGGAAAAGTTGCTCAGCATCATTAGTCGTCAGGGAAATGCGAATCAAAATCACAATGAGATGTCATTTCACACCTGTTAGAATGGCTATTATTGAAAAGGCAAAAGATGTGTTGGCAAGAATGCGGAGAAAAGGGAACCCTTGTGCACTGTTGGTGGGAATGTAAATTGGTCCAGCCATTATGGAAAGCAGTATGGTGATTCCTCAAAGTATTAAAAATAGAACTGCCATATGATTCATCAATCCCACTTCTGAGTATATATCCAAAAGAAATGAAGTACCCAGTATTATTTAAATTTATTAGCAAAAGATAGATATTTGCTTTGAATGTTTTTCAGAGAAATAGCAAATGTATTCAGTTTTGTAAATTAAGAAAAACAACACATTTTATTTAAGGTGGTACAGAAACAACTGTATTCTCAGTAAAGGTCAGGCAGTATTTTAGAAATTTTTTTTGAGTTTGATTAGGGGGAGACTTTACACTTTTCAATAGGTTTCTGATAGAAAAGAATACCTTTAAAGCTGTATCCCAGAATTACATTCCCAATAATAGTATGATGAAGCCTAGGATAGCTTTGCATCCTCAAGAAATGCAAAGCTTCATTTTCAGGATGCAATGTCAAGTTTTTCAGTTGTTAAGGTAGCAAGTACTTGTGGCTTTGTTGCTATAGAAATACAATTTATTTCAAAATTATTCACAGTTTTTTTTCAATCCTGTGCCTGAAAAAAAGTAAAACATTTTGTGAGATGTTTAATCAATTTTGATCCTTTTATATGATTCATTTATGTGTTTGGATTGGGCGTTTATTAGTAGCGAGGAAATCACTTGGTGGAGAATTCTTTCATTGCGTGATAGAGATGATTACATTTAATCTTAGAAGAAAATGCATCAATGAATTGTCAATATTGATTTTTTCCTCAATTCTGTGATGTGCATTTTCCCACGTTACTGTTTCTGAAATTAGGGTACATCTTACTAGTAATGTGAGTGTTTAATGCTGTATTTTAGTTTCCCATAGGCAGTTGTTAAATCAATGGTGCATTTTACAATCAATTGTATTTTAGAGTTGAGGAATCACTGTAGAGTTTTCTCTGGTTCACCCAAGAAAGTAGAGCTGATCTACAGGAAACACAGGAGACATTGGATATTCAGTTCTTGAGACTGGGTGATGTCTTCGGCAATTAAGAAAAAATTTCAGTGGAGCTCAGCATGGGGGGTAAATTGTGCTGTAAAAGCATATTAAGTGATAAATTTACAAACACCAGAAATCACAATACCAATTTAGCTTAGTGTTTTGAATGGACTATAGCTGTGTCTGAGCTAATTGCTGAAAGGGCAAAGGAAACACTTTGCTGCTATCCCTGTTGGGCGAAGTCATAAAGGAGTCATAGCTGTAGGCTGTTCCTAACGTTAGGCTAGAAGAAACTAAATTCTAAATTCTTCGCATAGAGAGGTGTCAACAAAAAACTGGGGGGAGTAAAAGAAAATATTGTTAAGTTCTATATTTTGCTTTGGGCTCATTCCATTGAACTCTTTGAAGTGAATGGAAAATTAATCTCTGCCATCCTGACAAGAAGTCCAAGCCAATTAGGAAGAATCAGTTATTTTTTTTTAAAGTCTACAACTTTGAAAACATAGTTCAATCCCATCTCGATTTACTCACTAAAGTCTCAGCAATTTGTTAAGGCTATTCAGTATCAACTTTAATTTTCTTACAAGTTGTAAGAAAAACTCGAGGCCGGTTTCTCGCTGCTTGCATTAGGTACAGGTCTCCGGACACACACTGGACTGTGTTAAAAATAATTTGATCTAACTGGGGTTCATTTGATAATCTCTAAAATGTCTTTCAGGTCCAAGGTTCCATGATCGCTGTGGCATCATACCTTTAAAAGTGGTAATTCCTGGGGCTTCAGGTGTAATACAAGTGGCTAGATTTCTGAGAATCTGGTGTGATGAGTGCCTTCAGACGATTAGCCATATTTAGGACATATTTTACTAATTCTTTTTTAAAAAAAAATTTATAATATTTAAAAAAAATTTTAATTTATTTTTGGCTGCATTGGGTCTTCGTTGCTGTGGGCGGCCTTCTCTAGTTGCAGTGAGCGGGGGCTATTCTTCGTTGCAGTGCGTGGGCTTCTCATTGTGGTGGCTTCTCGGTGCAGAGCATGGGCTCTAGGTGCACGGGCTTCAGTAGTTGTGGCATGCAGGCTCAGTAGTTGTGGCTCTCAGGCTCAGTAGTTGTGGCTCTCAGGCTCTAGAGTGCAGGCTCAGTAGTTGTGGCGCACAGGCTAAGTTGCTCCGCGGCATGTGGGATCTTCCCGGACTAGGCCTCGAACCTGTGTCCCCTGCATTGGCAGGCAGATTCTTAACCACTGCACCACCAGGGAAGTCCCATTATTAATTCTTTTTTTTTTTTTTTTTGACATCTTTATTGGAGTATAATTGCTTTACAGTGTTGTGTTAGTTTCTGCTGTATAACAAAATTAATCAGCTATATGCATACGACTATCCCCATATCCCCTCCCTCTTGTATCTCCCTCCAACCCTCCTCATCCCACGCCCTAGGTGGTCACAAAGCACCAAGCTGATCTCCCTGTGCCATGCAGCTGCTTCCCACTAGCTATCTATTTTACATTTGGTAGTGTATATATCTCAATGCTACTCTCTCACTTCATCCCAGCTTACTCTTTCCCCTCCCCGTGTCCTCAAGTCCATTGTCTACATCTGGGTCTTTATTCCTGTCTTGCACCTAGGTTCATCAGAACCATTTATTTTTTTTTTTTAGATTCTATATATATGTGTCAGCATACAGTATTTCTTTTTCTCTTTCTGACTTACTTCACTCTGTATGACAGACTCAAGGTCCATCCACCTCACTACAAATAACTCAATTTCGTTTCTTTTTATGGCTGAGTAATATTCCATTGTATATATGTGCCACATCTTCTTTATCCATTCATCTGTCGATGGACACTTAGGTTGCTTCCATGTCCTGGCTATGGTAAATAGTGCTGCAGTGAACATTGTGGTACATGACTCTTTTTGAATTATGGTTTTCTCAGGTTATATGCCCAGTAGTGGGATTGCTGGGTCATATGATAGTTGTACTTTTAGGTTTTTAAGGAACCTCCATACTGTTCTCCATAGTGGCTGTATCAATTTATATTCCCACCAACAGTGCAAGAGGGTTCCCTTTTCTCCACACCCTCTCCAGCATTTATTGTTTGTAGATTTTTTGATGACGGCCATTCTGACTGGTGTGAGGTGATACCTCATTGTAGTTCTGATTTGCATTTCTCTAATAATTAGTGATGTAGAGCATCTTTTCAAGTGTTTGCTGGCAATCTGTATATCTTTGGAGAAATGTCTATTTAGGTCTTATGGCCAGTTTTGGATTGGGTTGTTTGTTTTTTTAATGTTGAGCTGCATGAGCTGTTGTGTATTTTGGAGATTAATCCTTTGTCAGTTGCTTCGTTTGCAAATATTTTCTCCCATTCTGAGGGTTGTCTTTTCGTCTTGTTTATGGTTTCCTTTGCTGTGCAAAAGCTTTTAAGTTTCATTACGTCCCATTTGTTTATTTTTGTTTTTATTTCCATTTCTCTAGGAGGTGGGTCAAAAAGGATCTTGCTGTGATTTAGGTCATAGAGTGTCTGCCTATCTTTTCCTCTAAGCGTTTTATAGTGTCTGGCCTTACATTTAGGTCTTTAATCCATTTTGAGTTTATTTTTGTGTATGGTGTTAGGAAGTGTTCTAATTTCATTCTTTTACATGTAGCTGTCCAGTTTTCCCAGCACCACTTATTGAAGAGGCTGTATTTTCTCCATTGTATATTCTTGCCTCCTTTATCAAAGATAAGGTGACCATATGTGCGTGAGTTTATCTCTGGGTTTTCTATCCTGTTCCATTGATCTATATTTCTGTTTTTGTGCCAGTACCATACTGTCTTGATTACCGTAGCCTTGTAGTATAGTCTGAAGTCAGGGAGCCTGGTTCCTCCAGCTCTGTTTCTCTTTCTCAAGATTGCTTTGGCTATTTGGGGTCTTTTGTGTTTCCATACAAATTGTGAACTTTTTTGTTCTAGTTCTGTGAAAAATGCCATTGGTAGTTTGATCGGGATTGCACTGAATCTGTAGATTGCTTTGGGTAGTATAGTCATTTTCACAATGTTGATTCTTCCTATCCAAGAACATAGTATATCTCTCCATCTGTTTGTATCATCTTTAATTTCTTTCATCAGTGTCTTATAGTTTTCTGAGTACAGGTCTTTTACCTCCTTAGGTAGGTTTATTCCTAGGTATTTTATTCTTTTTGTTGCAGTAGTAAATGGGAGTGTTTCCTTAATTTCTCTTTCAGATTTTTCATCATTAGTGTATAGGAATGCAAGAGACTTCTGTGCATTAATTTTGTTTCCTGCTACTCTACCAAATTCATTGATTAGCTCTAGTAGTTTTCTGGTAGCATCTTTGGGTTCTCTATGTATAGTATCATGTCATCTGCAAACAGTGACAGTTTTACTTCTTCTTTTCTGATTTTGATTCCTTTTATTTCTTTTTCTTCTCTGATTGCTGTGGCTAAAACTTCCAAAACTGTGTTGAATAATAGTGGTGAGAGTGGACAACCTTGTCTTGTTCCTGATCTTAGAGGAAATGGTTTCAGTTTTTCACCATTGAGAATGATGTTGGCTGTGGGTTTGTCATATATGGCCTTTATTATGTTGAGTTAGGTTCCCTCTGTGCCTACTTTCTGGAGAGTTTTTATCATAAATGGGTGTTGAATTTTGTCAAAAGCTGTTTCTGCATCTATTGAGATGATCATATGGTTTTTATCCTTCAGTTTGTTAATATGGTGTATCACATTGATTGATTTGCATATGTTGAAGAATCCTTGCATTCCTGGGATAAACCCTACTTGATCATGGTGTATGATCCTTTTAATGTGCTGTTGGATTCTGTTTGCTAGTATTTTGTTGAGGACTTTTGCATCTATGTTCATGAGAGATGTTGCCCTGTAGTTTTCTTTTTTTGTGACATCTTTGTCTGGATTTGGTATCAGGGTGATGGTGGCCTCATAGAATGAGTTTCGGTATGTTCCTTTCTCTGCTGTATTTTGGAAGAGTTTGAGAAGGAAAGGTGTTAGCTCTTCTGTAAATGTTTGATAGAATTCGCCTATGAAGCCATCTGGTCCTGGGCTTTTGTTTGTTGGAAGATTTTTAATCACAGTCTCAATTTCAGTGCTTGTGATTGGTCTGTTTATATTTTCTATTTCTTCCTGGTTCAGTCTCGGAAGGTTGTGCTTTTCTAAGAATTTGTCCATTTCTTCCAGGTTGTCCATTTTATTGGCATATAGTTGCTTGTAGTAATCTCTCATGATCCTTTGTATTTCTGCAGTGTCAGTTGTTACTTCTCCTTTTTCATTTCTAATTCTGTTGATTTGAGTGTTCTCCCTTTTTTTCTTGTTGAGTCTGGCTAATGGTTTGTCAATTTTGTTTATCTTCTCAAAGAACCACCAGCTTTTAGTTTTATTGATCTTTGCTATCATTTCCTTCATTTCTTTTTCATTTATTTCTGATCTGATCTTTATGATTTCTTTCCTTCTGCTAACTTTGGGGTTTTTTTTGTTCTTCTTCCTCTAATTGCTTTAGGTGTAAGGTTAGGTTGTTTATTTGAGGTTTTTCTTGTTTCTTGAGTAGGATTGTATTACTATAAACTTCCCTCTTAGAACTGCTTTTGCTGCATCCCATAGGTTTTGGGTCATCTTGTTTTCATTGTCATTTTTTTCTAGGTATTTTTTGATTTCCTCTTTGATTTCTTCAGTGATCTCTTGGTTATTTAGTAGTGCATTGTTTAGCCTCCATGTATTTGTATTTTTTACAGTTTTTTTTCCTGTAATTGATATGTAGTCTCATAGCATTGTAGTCGGAAAAGATACTTGATATGATTTCAATTTTCTTAAATTTACCAAGGCTTGATTTGGTCTATCCTGGAGAACGTTCCATGTGCACTTGAGAAGAAAGTGTATTCTGTTGTTTTTGGATGGAATGTGCTATAAATATCAATTAAGTCCATCTTGTTTAATGTGTCATTTAAAGCTTGTGTTTCCTTATTCATTTTCATTTTGGATGATCTGTCCCTTGGTGAAAGTGGGGTGTTAAAGTCCCCTACTATGATTGTGTATTACTGTCGATTTCCCCTTTTATGGCTGTTAGCATTTGCCTTATGTATTTAAGTGCTCCTATGTTGTGTGCATAAATATTTACAACTGTTATATTTTCTTCTTGGATTGATCCCTTGATCATGATGTAGTGTCCTTCTTTGTCTCTTGTAATAGTCTTTATTTTAAAGTCTATTTTGTCTGATATGAGAATTGCTACTCCAGCTTTCTTTTGATTTCCATTTGCATGGACTATCTTTTTCCATCCCCTCACTTTCAGTCTGTATGTGTCCCTAGGTCTGAAGTGGGTCTCTTGTAGACAGCATATATATGGGTCTTGTTTTTGTATCCATTCAGCCAGTCTATGTCTTTTGGTTGGAGCATTTAATCCATTTACATTTAAGGTAGTTATCAATATATATGTTCCTATTACCATCTTCTTAATTGTTTTGGGTTTGTTACTGTTGGTCTTTTCCTTCTCTTGTGTTTCCTGCCTAGAGAAGTTCCTCTAGCATTTGTTGTAAAGCTGGTTTGGTGGTGCTGAATTCTCTTAACTGTTGCTTGTCTGTAAAGGTTTTAATTTCTCCATCAAATCTGAATGAGATTCTTGCTGGGTAGAGTAATCTTGGTTGCACGTTTTTCCCTTTCATCACTTTAAATATGTCCTGCCACTCCCTTCTCGCTTGCAGAGTTTCTGCTGAAAAATCAGCTGTTAACCTTATGGGGATTCCCTTGTATGTTATTTGTTGCTTTTCCCTTGCTGTTTTTAGTACTTTTTCTTTGTATTTAATTTTTGATTGCTTGATTAATATGTGTCTCGGCGTGTTTCTCTTTGGTTTTATCCTGTATGGTACTCTCTGTGCTTCCTGGACTTGATGACTATTTCCTTTCCCATGTTAGAGAAGTTTTTGACTATAGTCTCTTCAAATATTTTCTCTGACCCTTTCTTTTTCTCTTCCTCTTCTGGGACCCCTATAATTCGAATGTTGGTGCGTTTAATGTTGTCCCAGATGTCTCTGAAACTCTCCTCAATTCTTTTCATTCTTTTTTCTTTATTTTGCTCCCTGGCAGTTATTTCCACCATTTTATCTTCCAGCTCACTTATCTGTTCTTCTGCCTCAGTTATTCTGTTATTTATTCCTTCTAGAGTGTTTTCAATTTTCAGTAATTGCGTTGTTCATCACTTTTTGTTTGCTCTTTAGTTCTTCTAGATCCTTGTTAAATGTTTCTTGTATTTGCTCCATTCTGTTTCTGAGATTTTGGATCATCTTTACTATCATTAGTCTGAATTCTTTTTTAGGTAGGTTGCCTATTTCATCTTCATTTATTTGGTCTTGTAGGTTTTTACCTTGCTCCTTCATCTGCAACATATTTTTTTGTCATTTCATTTTTTTTTTTTGATGGTTGGTGCTGTATTCCTGTCTTACTGGTTGTTTGGCCTGAGATGTGCAGCACTGGAGTGTGCAGGCACTTGGATTGAGCTGGGTCTTTGTGCTGAGATGAGGACCTCTGGGAGGCCTCACCCCAATTGATATTCTCTGGGGTCTGAGGTTCTCTGTTAGTCCAGCGGTTTGGATTCAGAGCTCCCCCCACAGGAGCTTGGGCCCGACCTCCAGCCTGGGAACCAAGATCCTGCAAGCTTCGTGGTATGGTGAAAAAAAAAAAAAAAAAGGAAGAAAGAAAGAAAAAGAGAAGCAGTACAATATCAAAGAATAAAAAATAAAATAAAATTAGAAAGATAAAAAATATATTAGGAAAAATAAAACTATAATTGAAACAACTGCAACAAGGTAAAATAAAATCACAACAGAAAAAAGAAAAGAAAAAAAAAAAAGGTGGGGGGAACAGCCCAAAGGAGAGATCACTAACAAAGTATAAAGAATAAAATAAAATTAGAAAAATAAAAGATTTATTAGGAAAAATAAAAATATAAAAGACTCAACAACAATGAATCAACAAGGTAAAACAGAACCCCAATCTAAAAGAGGAAAAAAGAAAAGAAAAAAAAAAAAGTCTTGCCTATGGGGGCGGAGTGTAGGCAGGGGTGGAACTTAGGCAGGGTCAGGGTTTAGGGTGGGGTGGGACCTACGCGGGGTGGGGGGTGACGTTTGAGCATGGGGTGGGGGCCTAGGCTCAGGACCCACACAGTGGAAAAGGTGCTGGGGGCGGGGCCTAGGTGGGGCGACGTTCAGGCGTGGGGCGGGACCTCTGCTTAGGATCTGCACAGAAGTGGGGGGGAGTGCGTGGAAAGGAGGGCGTCTGGAGTGTGCAGTTCCGGAGTTTGGAGGTAGGGCCCTGAGTGAGGGTGTGTGGGCGGGGTTTAGGCCCAGTGCGTTGGAGGGGGTCTCCAACGTGCTGTGTAGAGGTGGGGCCCTGGGTGGGGTTGTAGGCGCGGGGCTTGGGTTCTGCACGGCAGGAGGGAGGCTCTGAGGGCAGAGGATTAAGCCCTGGAGCCCAGCCGGCTCCCGGGTGCCTACGTGGACAGGGAAAACACTGGCCCCGTTCCCTTACTTCGCACCCCTCCCCCACTGTCTCCCCCAGGGTCTCCCCCGCCCCGTTGGACCCCTAACCGTGGGTGGGTCCCACTGGGTGTAGGAACTCCTCCCTTCCCCCAGCAGCCCCTCAGGGGTGCCAGTCCTGGAGGTCCGACCTTTACTTTTGCTCCCCCTTCCCTCCCTCCCACTCCTTCAGGACCCACCCAGCTGGAGGGAGCCTCGGTGGGCAGAGGATCAGGCCCAGGATCTCAACAGGTTCCTGGGGGTCCAAGTGGGCAGGGGAAACCTGGCCATGCTCCATTTTGATCCTCTGCCCTCCCAGTGGTTCCCCAATTTCCCCCTCCAGGCATGGGATCCCTTCCCCTCCCCCAGTCACCCCTCAGGGACGCCAGTCGCATCCCACCTCCACTCCTCCTCCCCCTTTACTCCCCACGTGCCCCACGTCCTACCCGGTCACTGGGGGTTTCTCCCATCTCTAGGTGTCCGTGGTCCCCCACCGGTGCCTGGTAGGTGCCCTAGTTGTGAGGAGATGCGAATTCTGCATCCTCCTGGTACGCCATCTTGATTCTGCTCCCCCTTTACTAATTCTTAAATCTTTAGTCTTTGTTCAGGAGAAACTATATTAAGGAAATATGAAATAGTATTATATAAGAAAACCTTAAGAATAGAAGCTACAAGCTAGAAATAAATTAATATACAAGCAATTTTTATTCATTGATTTATATTAATCAATCAAAATTTAAATGAGTCACCTAAAATTGAATAAGCATAGAGGAGGGATACAGTTATGAGTTTACATAATGAAAAATACCGAAGTATTAATTAGATATATGAAACTGATCATTAACTTCTCTTGAAAGTAAACATGTATACATATCATGAGCAAAAATACAAAACACGTAGAGAATCTCTGAAAACCACCTCTACAAATCTGCATATATATGCTTATGCATAGAAAAGCTATATAAAGGCACTAGAATAAACTTAATAGTCACCCTTTTTCTTTTATACTTTGATTAAAAGCTAACTTGTTTTACAACTCTTAATAAATATAAATTAAAATAATTCACTGACCAATTTATATACTGGAATTATTTGAGGCCTATTGGAAATGTTATTTAAAAAATGTCTGTTGCTTTAAAACCATTTAAAATTTTAAAATCATAATATTTTCCATATTAAAAAAGACAAAGGAGGTAAACTCTTCAATTTCTCTTCAATTACCAAATAATAACTTCTGTTTATGACCCATCGTGTTGGGTCTTCAGATGTCAGGGTTATTCACTGAACCCTGACTGTTGCACCTTAGAGTAGCGAGAATGAAGGCCCCTGGAATTGTCGCCATGACACAGCTTTTGATGGAAACTATAAAGGAGCATACAGCTTCTGTGTGTAGCTCTCCAGACCTCAGTTACAGAACTGAAATATCTCAGATGTGCCCTGTCTCAGTTTGTAGTTCTCATGCTGTTTACACAACCTTTCATCCAGATATGAATTTTGATATTACCTTGTTCCAAAATGGTCTCTAAAAGATCTAGAACCAAATGCATTGGGTTGAAAGTCATTTGTCTTGACAACTGAGATATAAAAATGTAGATCAGGTTATTAGAAACCTGGTCTCTGTGACTCTTTTATATAAAGGGCTGGTGAAAAATCAGTTTTATATGCCCATGAAGCAAGCGGTTTTATATATTTAGATGAGGGAGGTGGGTTTACAGATTCATCCCCAAACAAAATAAAATATTTACCTTTGTTGAGAATATAGACTTTAAAAGCATTTTTTCCTTACTATATCAAAGTGAATGTTTTATACAAGCCACAAAAGGAAAAGACATAATGAACATCTGTGAAATTAAAAGCTAATTACTTTCTGCACCCTTGACTAAACATCCACTGTAACCTAAAGAGGATGTGTCTGAGTGTACTTGACATCCTGAAGAATACTATTATACTATTAAAATGCAGATGCTGGTTTCTATCATTTGTAGGTATGAGAACAAAGCTAAATGCAAAAGAATATGCATAAACTTATTTCTTTAAGAATATGAACTCATTTCTTTCAGACTTTAGTTCTTTTCCTGTAGGGGCGTAGGAAAAAGCAAAAATCCCAACAACAACAAAACCCAATTATTGGCCCTTTTCAGTATGATAGGTACAGGTTGCCAAGCGGCTGTAGTAAAAAGAAACAGGCAGACCTGGATTTCAGCCCAGCTCTTATGTAGCTGTGCAGTGTTAAGCTTATCACTTAACCTTTCTGAGCCTTAGTAAACTGGGGTAATACTTACCTCGAAGGTTTGTTACATGTAATCTTACATGTTGTATGTGTTCAGTACATGCTAATGGTCATGCTAACAGATGGAGTTGATTATTGAAGGCATTAAATTAGACCCTATGAAATTGACATTTTTGTAGATTAAAAAATGGCCATACTTCAGATCTCATTGTAAGGTGGTCCCCTCTTAGGAGCCTCAAGGGCACTGTTCCAGTGAGGCCACAGTGTAGACGGCAAGGTCAGATTCCTTGGTGAGTTTTCAGTCGATGGTCAGGGATGGCCATATTCATCAGTGACTAGTTTATAAGATGCTGAAATAACATCCATAAGCATGGAGCTCGGGTCTTTTCAGCTATCCCACTGCCTACTGCCTACACAGACAAATAGTTTATGTTTCACTAAAGTCAGCATATTAAACTCACTGCATTTGAATGGTTACAGCACTGTTCCAGAGTCACAAGGGCACAACAAGGATGGACACCAGCACACTGTTTTGCCTGCCCTTTTTAATAACATCAATAACATAGGCAAGCCTGTCTAGACTTCTGATGATCCATGTACTCTCCTTAAAGCTCTATTTCAAGGTGCTTTCCATATTGCTGATTTCCTTCTCAGTCACTCTCCTTTGCCCTTGAGGCAGGCGTTTCCGGAAATTTCCACTCAGCAGGATGTAGAGGAAAGGGTTGATGCTGCTGCCCGCATAGCTGAGACAGATGGAGAGGTAATAGCCCACATAGAAAGCCAGTGTGGGCTGCTCCGTCTGTAAGTTCACCAGTTGTATGACGTGATAGGGGGCGGCACTCAGGATAAAGACCGCCACCAGCACCAGCACCGTCTTCGTCAGCTTCATCACTCTCTGCCTTGGAACACTGGGATTGTAGCTGTAGTGGAAACGTTTGGAGAGACAGAACACAAACAACCATAGAAATTATGGGGCAACAATGTCCCAGAACTTTTTGGACAGTTCAAAATGGCTATGTAGTGAACTATGAAGCTCATTTTTCTTCCTACTTATTTGGAGCACTGTGAAAATACTCTTTTTCAGCCCTGTGAAAAATTGCCCAAATTTTCCAAAGCTGGAACATTTCAAGAAACAAAATAAATAACATAGTAGTGAATTATAATCCAAAGTATCAAAGATATATGAATCTGTACTGATATAAATGATTGAATAACATGGGAGAGAAGCGACAAACCTTCTTTACAGAAAAATTCCAAATAATATATGTAGATACTCCCCTTTCCAGGAGACAGAGCTTAATTCTCACCCTCCTTCTTTCCCTCTTGAGGGTGGGCTATACTTAATGACTCGTTTCCAAATAATGGAATAGAGAAAGGGATAAGTAGTAATTTTGAAGTGAAGAAACCTCGTAAACACTATCTTAACCTTAGAGTCTAATCGTGATACATTATCAGACAAACCCAGACTGGGGGACATTCTACAGGATACCTGACCAGTACTCCTTAAGTACAATACTTAAGACTATCAAGGTTATGAAAAACAAGGAAAGAGTGAGAAACTGTCACAGACCAGAGGAGACTGTGGCGATGTGTCAACTAAATGCAGTGTGGTCCCCTGGATTGAATCCTGGAGCAGAAAGAGGACTTTAATGGAAAAACCGGTGAAATCCAATATAGGGTAGAGTTTAGTTAATAGTAGTGTACTAATGCCATTATCTTTGTTTTGACAAATGCAATGTGGTGAGATGTTAATGGGGAAACTGGAGTGAGGAGTATATGGAAACTCTGTACTATTTATGCAAGTTTGATGTAAATCTAAAATTATTCTAAAATAAAAAACACTTAAATTTCCCAAATTTCATCATGTTATGTCATATTTAGACATTAACTAGAAATTTCTCTGGGACATGGCTGAAGCAGATGAATAAGACTGGGAAATGGCAGCTGAAAATCACTCTAAGATAATGATTCTTGTGCAGTTCATCAGAGTAGGCACCATCATTCCTGTAACTTATTGCATTTTTAGGGATAACTGGACAATATGAACTTTGTTTTATAAGATGATCTTAGCATTTCTGAGAAAAGTGTTGGGAGCAAAGTGATCTGATTTGGAGAACTGTTTTAAAAGGGTTCAAGCGTCCTCTCCAGCTGTCGATGTCATAATATTCCATATGATTCCATTTCAACCTTCTCACCCGTGATACATTTAGAAGCTAATTTTTGTCTATAACTGTGGTTGCTTCTCTTTCCCATTCTAAATAGGCCACTCTTTAATAATGTAATAATTCCAAAGAATTTAAAGAAGTCAGAAAAAATGTCATGGGCCAATAGAACACCTAAACCTTTGGTACCAGGGTTCGCCACAAATTTTGACTAATGGTGGTTACATTTTTCACATATTCTTTTTTTTAAAATCTTCACAGTGTTACATATGGTGTGTGGGGAAACCCCACAATCTTGTCTTCTCAAAAATATACAATAATCTATTCTAAAGACAAATTTTAATAATGATTTTTTAACCTAACATGTATAATCACTGACTCATTTGAACAACTTGATATGTACAATTTCAAGTGGAAAATAATTTAGATTTATTCATATAGTTTTAGAGACAAGTATCTTTAAAGGTCCTTCCCAAGTTTATTGTCTTTAGGTAAGTCTTTGGTTTTATTTAGTCCTAGTTAACCTTGTTCTAAGTATTCAAATATTAATGAGATCCTCCTCCCCTACACTAAAAAAAACCCCACAAAAATTAAAAGGTTATAAAATATACACAACATCTAGGATATTTACATATGTACACAACTCTGCAAAATGTACAAATAAAACATTTAACAATGCTGATGACAAATACAAAATTATTCTTTAAACAGAGTCTTGAGTTCTGTTTACATTTTTATGAAACCATTACATTAGTGATTACAATATTTATCACTGAGAGATCCTCAAATAGCTGCTTCAGAACATGACTTATTTTCAGAAAATGCCTTATATAGACATTAATGCCTGAGCTTGGCATGTTTCAAGTGACTAATGCTTAAGCTTCTATTGTAGATATCTTAGATCTCTGAATTGTTCCTTTAACAAATAAAACAAAATAAGGCATACACTTACCCATCTGGCAACCTTATTCTGTTGATACATCTCCCAGGTATAGCATAAAATTAAAATATAGCACACCAAAATCAAGGGCAAATGGAAAAAGAAAGTTGTTATCGTCAGATACAGAGTATACCTGTAAAATGAGAGAGAAGACATGACTGTTACATTCACAACGCTAGGAACTGACTTTTACAGTTTATGATTCTGTGATTTTTCAGGGCCCAGAATAAAAGTGTTTGGGGGAAAAGTTAAGGCTCTCTGGGTACTTTCACATACAGAAGGTCTGCTTTTCATTATTCATAGACAATGACTCTTCTCTAGCCAGCTCTTCTCAGTAGCCAATGCTACTGAGTACTACAGAGTGGGTGAGGATGCTTATTATCATTATATTTAGTGTTATTAACAACAACAGGCAACAGGTGGCATTTGTTATGTAGTAGGCACTATTCAGGGTGCTTTACATATTTTAACCCATTGTCTGTGCATCCCCAGGAGTACAATGCCTTTAGCATCTTCATGTTACGGAGGAGGAAACTAAGGCACAGAGGGGTTGAGCGGCTTGCCCAAGGTTACTCAGCTAGTAGGTGGCAGAGGTGAGATTTGAACCCAGATACTCAGGCCAGCTCCAGAGCGCACGCTTGTAACTGAGACTCCAGATGGTCTCTCAAAGGGCACAGAAGAGGACCTGTTGTCAAATCAGCCGGTCATTTCCTCAGTGCTCCGCCAGGGGGAGCCCTTGGGTGGGCCAAGTCCGTTTCTGCCCAGACACCGGGTATCCTCCTTCCCGGCAAAACCCTTGTGTGGAAGAAGACAGCCGGCATTGGGTGGGTGTGGGCGGGGTGGCAGAGAGAGCGCTCCGGAGCCACAGGGTGCCTGAACGTAACACACTAGTCCCAGTCTCCGTTCACCGTAAGGACTTAATTCTGGCAGGAACAACAGAGGCCAAAACCTTAGCGTATCCCTTACCATAACCAACCGAAAAGAGCAGAAACAGCTGTCGATGCAAAATAGTCTCTGCTTATGTGACACAGGCCAAAGTCATGTAGTCATATAGTGAGCTTCAGGTCCTGCCCTCCTTTCAGACAGGGTGCGGCCAGGTTAATTTATCAGCCCGCGGTGATTAACTATCATTTCACCTTTAGATGAGCTGACCCTTTCTGTCTGTGAGTGGAGCCAGTGCTGTTGTGAGAAATAATGAATAAACAATCATGGTATCGACATTGCACTCCTCTGGAGATTTTTTTGTTGCCGGATTCGTAGCCTTGCTGGGCCTCTACCTCCATCCCTTTCAGACTGTGTCTGTGTGATGCAGAAATGACTCATTTATTTGACAAGTGGTAGACTGGGAAAAAGGGATCTGACAGACTGACTTGCCATAATGTATGTAAAAAGCACCTAGCACAGCACCTGGCCCTTAGCAGAGATTCTAATGCTGTGTTCAAAATTTCAATCAGAAAAATTTCGACTTAATTTTTCTTTTCAAATCAAAATGTAATAAATGGCTGTGTTGGTTGCTGTATTAGTTTCCTAGAGCTGCTGTAACAAATTACCACACACTGGATGGCTTAAAACAACAGAATTGTATTTTCTCACATTTCTGGAAGTCTGAAATCAAGGTGTTGGCAAGTTTGGTTCCTTTTTGAGGTTTTGGGGAGGGAGTATGGGCTCCAGGCCTTTCTCCTAGCCTCTGGTGGTTTCTGGCAATCCTTGGTGTTCCTTGGCTTATAGACACATCACTCCAGTCTTTGCCTCTGTCTTCACATGCATCCTCTCTGTGTCTCTTCAAATCTCCCTCTCCTTATCAGGAACCAATCATTGGATTTAGGGCCCACCCTAATCCAGTAAGACCTCATCTCAACTTAATTATATCGGCAAAGACTCTGTTTCTAAATAAGATCATATTCACAAGCACTGAGAGTTAGAACTTGGATATATCTTTTCGAGGGACGCGACTCAACCAAACTCCAGCTGCATATTGATAAGGTTTGAGTCTCATAACTCCTAGACCCTTTTGGAAAGTCTGCCCCTCCCTTGATTGCTGTGCTCCTATTGAATCTGGCTGCCATGGATCTTTAAAATCCACATTTAAATATATTTGCACCCACTGAGGTTACATGATTAAACTCAAAATATTCTTCTAAAGGTTACCCTCTCCTTCAAATCAAACTATCAACTTGATGGTGGGAAGCAGAGAACTAAGTGGGGAGACTGGCCGGAAGAGGATCCCCAAGGACACTCTGTGCAGTTGCTCACGTGTTGACAAGGAGGATGAAGCACTTCAAGACTTAATTCAACTCTTATTTTTCTTAAGTTTTAACAACCTACCAGAGTACGTCGTCAGGGGATGTTAAATCAAAAGCACAACTCTCAACGCCGTCTTTAAATCTGATGACCTTCGAGTAGACCCAGACAGGCAACGCAAGAATAAAGGAAGCTGCCCAAAGGCCCAGATTGATGCGGATCGTCTTGTACTTGTTCTCCAGCTCGTCAGTCAAAACGGTTGGACGAGAGCCAAGTACCTGCAAAGCCGGTTGAGAAGGGTTTGGGAACAATCAATAAAAGCACTGAGCTCCAAGGATGAAAGGTTCATGACAAGAGTAAATTATTAGTATTATTATCCTCCCTGAAGCACACCTCTATCAGGGTGAAAGAAAGTTATATTTTTTTAAGAGCTGGCTGGTACCTGTAGAGAAAACAATTCTTGACCCCGTAAGTCTGAATAAACCACTCACTGATATGCAGCTGTCACTTACATGAAGACCCTGAAAATGGTAAAATTCTGCCGTGCAAACTTTTTCTTTACAGAGGTGCTTCCCTTGCACAGGAGGCTCTGGAAAACTTTGTCTCTGAATGGGGATTTCCTTCAGGAGGGCAGGACAGGAGGGACGGTGGCTGATGTAGGACAGGAAGGAGGAAAGTGCGTTGGCTGGTGGGAGAATCCCCAGCAGCATGAGATTCAGGCGCCTGGGACAGACATTTTGCTCAGATGGCTTTAGAGTTAGTTCCCCAGGCTCTTGGAGGCTCAGTTCACAGAAATCACAGTGAGAATTAACAAACGTGACTAGCAGACAATACAAATTCCCCAGGAACGTAGGGTGGAGGGGGGATGTGGACTAATTTCATGGGGAAGGGGTTTTCTCTTTCCTTTTCTTTTTGATCCAGAAAAAAGGATAATCATTAATCAAACTTGAAATCCTAATATATCAAACATATTTGGTCCTCCAGCAAATCCAAGAATAATTTTTCAGACACAGCTGAAAGCTAAAGCATGAAAAAGAGAGCTCAGATCCAGAGGAGGTATTTGAGAAATTACAGTTTTGCTGGGGGTCGCGGGTGTAGGAAAGCAGCATTAGTAGACATTAAATAAATGTCAAATGTGTTCAATGGTCCTTTAATTTTCTCCAAGATTTTGTAGAGCTACTTAATGAAGATTTATGAAAATGGCAAATTCTCTGTCTCCTTGCTCTTTCAATTTTGCACAAGAGGTAGGACGTTTTGCACTCAGTTAGGGGATCCCTTGCCATGCAGGGACAGGCTTGTGACCCCGGGTGCCTCAGCCACCTCTCCTTCCCCACACTGCACCTGTGTTACCTGTCGCTAAGGAGAGAAGGGTCCCTTCCCTTCCTGCTGAGGAAGGGAATGAGGTAGTGATTGTACAGCAGCCCTGCCATCATTCTGTCTGGGATTAAAGATGATGGAGTCATGGCATCAATCGGTTAGGGAATCTTCTCTCATCA
The DNA here is from genome assembly GCF_028564815.1 of Eubalaena glacialis. Classification (NCBI taxonomy): domain Eukaryota; kingdom Metazoa; phylum Chordata; class Mammalia; order Artiodactyla; family Balaenidae; genus Eubalaena; species Eubalaena glacialis. The sequence goes on along the minus strand of NC_083727.1, from coordinate 59,244,718 downwards.
TCTCCCCAGCTGAAAACCCTTCAATGGTCTTTCTTTGTCTTTTAGATAAAATTCAAAATTCTCACCATGACCCTTGATGTCTTTCTCCCTCCGGCCCTCCCTGTCACTCAGGCTGAAGTTTGTACCAGTCTCTCCCTGGCCTTCCTTCAAACTCTGTCTCTTTCAGCGTCAGGTACATGCTGTTCTACCCGCCTGGCAGGACGTGCCTCTCCTCCTCGGAGTCCCCATTTAGGTCTCCCTCTCGGAGAAGCTTCCCCTGACCACTCACTCTATTCGAGGGCCCATGACTATAAATGCGGATTGTGGGGCAACTCTACTTTTTCTTCTAGTAGGTATCATTGTGTGGAAATACACATTTACCCGTGTGACTCTTCACGGTGTAATGTCTGTCTACACCTCTGGAATGGAAGCCCCATGAAGGCAGGAGCCTTGGCTATTAGTTTAATGCTGCTGTATCTCCTGTGTCTGGCATCGTTCCTGGCATACGGTCTGTGCTCAATAAATATTTGTTAAATGAATGAATGGGGAATTTTGGCTCCTCCTTACTGACTTTGTTGTTGTTCTAGAAAATTTACTTACGAAAGTAACCACTAATGAAAGTCTAGGTAGCTTTCACCTGGAGGCAAATATTTTTCATATTTTGGATGTTTACAGAATTTTTTTGTATTGCTTTAAAGGTAGGAACCCTCTCTTAAAATATTCCACACACTTGCAGTTATTAATTAATCAGAGAAAGAAAAATGAAAGAGTTATGGGAAACACTTGAAATTTATGATCCATTAAATTGACAATTCAAATAACTTAAATGTATAAACAATAAGGCGTACTGGTGGCACTGACATTTAGTGCTGGCATTACAGAGAAAACTTCATTTCTGTTTTACAAAATTATAGATTTTGTTGAATTTTTGTGAATTTAGTAGAGTTAGAACTGCAAGAAATGCCAGGGGCTGGGGGAAAGGTTCAGTTTTACAAAATCTTTATTTGTCTCTGGCCACGTGATCCTCTAAAGTGAGGGCAGGGAGAAGGATAAAGGCCTGAGTGTCCTAATTTGAAAGTAAAATTTTAGCATTCTGTGTCCATAAGGTTAAAAATAATACACACTATTCAGTTGTGTAAGATATACATGCACACACACACACACATACACTCAGAAAAAACCTGTGAACATTAGGAAATGTTCTGTGGTCTGTTCTAAGGCAGACAATGTGCTTTCACTTTATTTGCAGTAAGAGGTTTACAGAAGGGGTACAGTTTCCCCTCTTTAAAGAAAAAGCCGATACTCTCCTGCCTTCATGGTATGTACATGGTATGAAGAAGCTTCTCTCCTTCTGAGAATGGGATCACGATGGTGAGGACTATACTTTAGGTTGCTTTTCTGCAGTGGTTCCTGCCCCGCGCAGGGCTCTGGTGTTGGAACCCTGGCAAGCTCACCAGGCTTTACTCCACACACCATCAGCATTGGTGGCATCAGCTGAACTAACCAGATCGACCTACCCAGCGTGCAGATTAAAAAATGTGAAGCTAATTATAAGTTGAGAAGTATACTCTACATATTTTGATAATTCTTTGTAGAAAAGCAGCAGGATATAAAAACTGCATTAAACATTACCATCATTATTCATGTCTGAATAATAATGATCCAGGGAATGATTTATATGAACCCTGCTATTCCTTTGTTTTTCCAACTGCTCATCCCTTCCCGACCCCAAAGGCCCACTTGGAAGGGTAAGAGAGGCAGAGCTCAGGAAAGAGTCCTTGATGGACTCAGGGATATTTAACACAGCCCTCAAGACTGACATTCACTCATTCATTCATCAGTAGTTTTTGAGCACCCATGTGCCAGGCACTGTTACACAGACACTAGTGTAGTGACCAAAGACCCTGCCTTTGTGAAATTTACATTTGATGGCTAGGGAAAGCTAGACAAAAACAACACACATGCCTATCTTTGTACACGAAATATATTAACATATGTAATATATTCGAAGCAAGGGAGAAAGAAAAAGTAGATCAGAGCAAGGGGGACCAAGTGTGCTGGGTTGGGCTTGGGGTGGGAAGCAGGTGGATAGAGATTTTAAGGGGGTTGCTCTGTTGTGCTTTCTACTGTTGTCTTCAGGGCTTGTTTCTGTTTGGGGAATGCTGCTAAGAGCTGGTGTGGAGGTCCTGGCATCTGGATGATGCCGGGCACATCCTAGCTTGCATGCTTCCTAAAGAAGCCAGATGGTGAGGTAGTTGCCAGCTACCTGCCATCTCCAGAGTTGGACAGCCTGCCTCTGACCTGGGCTCCATCACTCACTGGCTCCACAGGCTCTGGCCATCACCATTATCTCCTTGAATAACATTAGCTTACATGGGTGGAGAATGTGGCTTTGGCATGTTCTGGGATACAGTCCAACAAATTTCTAATGATGTAAATGGCAGTATTTGCATTAATCAATCCTAATGATGAGTATAAAGGATGGTCCTCCTGGTACTCTGACTTCTCTTCATAGCTGTTTAAGAGCCCACTACTCCACTGACTCCTTTAAGCTGCTAGGTGATAACAAGGGTGTGTGAGACATTGAACTTACCAGAAAGAGCCCTAGACAAGGAGTAAGGAGACCTACTTCAGTTCTCAGCTCTGCCACTGACTCTCTATGTGCCTTTAGCAAATCCCCTCACTTCTCAGGACCTCTGCCCCCTTCTTGCAAGAATGATGGGTGGTGGTGGGGCCTTCATTCTGGTCTCCAACATTTCATGATTTTATGGTCTTTTTTTTCTTGCAGTCAATTGTAAATAAAACTGAGATCGAAAAAATGATTGGGAAAAAGGAGATGTTTAGTGTTTTAAGTTTTCCATGAAAAAATTGACCTCGGTGAAAGTTGGAAAAATATTACCTAATCTGTCCTACAATGAAACAAACAAAGGAAGAGGAACTTTGCTATTACAAACCGGCACTGATGTTGCTTAAGTTGGGATGACCTTGGGGAAGTACAGGCACCTCTGAATTATGTTAATATATTTCATAGTCTCTTCACTTACCTGTCCACACTCATTACAGTCATGATGGCACTACAGGCAAACTGGTTACAGGTATCCAGGGATGTGATGATGGTGCAGAGAGGCCCCCCAAACACCCACTCTCCTCCCTGGGCCCACTGGTGAATAAGAAAAGGCATTCGCATGATGTGGACCAGATCAGCCACAGCCAGGTTGCAGATATAAATGTCAGGAATTGTTTTTTTCCTGGACCTGAAAGAAATGGAGGGAGACCCGAGGATTGACATTGAAAGTACACACCTTTAATTTATGCCATCTCCTACAGATTTTCAATTGCTAAAATTAATTTTAAAAGTTAAAAGGGAACCGTCACAAATGCACATATGAATGCTTGTGTATATTCAGACGTTTTGAACTATTTGTCTGGTAACTAACTGCAGTGGTTTAAAAATATGTCCACAAGTTCTTTGATATTGCTTTCAAGAGCGGGGGCCTAATTCCCTCCCTTTGAGTGTGGGTTGAACTTAGTAACTCACTTCTAACGAATAGGATGTGGTGGAATTGACAGTGTGACATTCAAAATTTGGACCTAAAGGCATGGTGGGGTTTTCTCCTTGCTCTCTCTTGTATCACTTTCTCCGGGGGGAAGCCAGGTGCCGTCTTGTGAGGTTACTCAACAGCACCGTGAAGAGGTCCGTGTGGAAAGGAACTGAGGACTCCTGCCAACAACCAGTACCAACTTGCCAGACCTGTGAGTGAGCTACCTTGGAGAAGATGCTCCAGCCCTAGCCAAGCCTTTAGATAGTCCTCTAAAGATGGACAGACAGCTCGACTGCAACTTTTTGAGAGACCCTGAGCCAGAACCACCCAGCTAAGCTGCTCTTGGATTCCTGACCCTCAAAACTGTGTGAGAGGGACTTCCCTGGTGGCGCAGTGGTTGGGAGCCCACCTACCAATGCAGGGGACACGGGTTCGAGCCCTGGTCCAGGAAGATCCTACATGCTGCGGAGCAGCTGAGCCCGCGAGCCACAACTACTGAGCCCGTGCGCCACAACTACTGAGCCCGCGCACCTGGAGCCTGTGCACCGCAACAAAGGGGGGCCGCCACGATGAGAGGCCCGTGCACCGCAGCGAAGAGTGGCCTCGCTCGCTGCAACTGGGGAGGGCCCGTGTGCCGCAGCGAAGACCCTATGCAGCCAAAAATAAATAAATAAAAATTAAAAAACCAAACAAACAAAAAACTGTGTGAGATAACAAATGCTGATTGTTTTAAGTCACTAAGTGCTGAGGTAATTTCTACATAGCAACAAATTATACCAACTCTAAACTCACTCAGGCAAAAGACTTTGTCTTGGGCTTCCCTGGTGGCGCAGTGGTTGAGAATCTGCCTGCCAATGCAGGGGACACGGGTTCGAGCCCTGGTCTGGGAAGATCCCACATGCCGCGGAGCAACTGGGCCCGTGAGCCACAGTTGCTGAGCCTGTGCGTCTGGAGCCTGTGCTCCGCAACAAAGAGAGACCGCGAGAGTGAGATGCCCGCGCACCGCGATGAAGAGTGGCCCCCACTTGCTGCAACTAGAGAAAGCCCTCACACAGAAACGAAGACCCAACACAGCCATAAATAAATAAATAAATAAAATTAAAAAAAAAAAAAAAAGACTTTGTCTTTACCTATCCCTAGCACCAAATATAGCTGAATAGGGAAAATAAATGTTTCCATCTTGCAATGCATTTTTTCCCCCCACTGAAGCTGTAAGTTCAAATCCTAACTGAGGCCATTGTTAAAACAAATTTCAACCATTACTTAGAAATATTCCAATAAAATTTAACTCAATAGAAAAGACTATTAATTAAGGCCCTGAAATCCAGAGTGTGGAGTAGAAATCTGAAACGAGTGAATTGGTGGAGGGCACTGAGAAACATCTCCTGTCACCTGTTGGGGGAAGTGAAGGCAAAATAATTTTCTGAGAGCAGAAATTTAATTTAAAATTCAGTTGCTCCCTATCTTTAAAGAGTTGGGGCATTCAATAATAAACAGGTATCATCTTTATCTGGGAGATGCTATTTATTAATTCAACAAACATTTTATTGAGCACCAATTATATGTCAGGCATAATATTGTGCTTTGGGCTGCAAAGCTGAATCACCTAGAAACTCTAACATCAAGGAACTTATAGTCTAGACATATGTAATAAATGATCACATTATAACGTGATGAAAGAAAGCTAGAGAAAGCACAAGGAGCGCATAAAAATGGGCCTCTACCCCCTCCCCTGGGGGCAGTCAAGGCAAATTTCTTGGCAGAAGTGACATCTGTATTGAGGACAGATAAGAATTTAAGTAGCACATAAGAATTAGCCCTAAGATTGTGCCACAATTATTAGTTCACCCTGGATCCAGGTCTATTGCTCTGTTGTTTGGAAGCTAGTGTGTGTCTTCATTATTCAGGGACTGCAAATTCTACAGCCTGTGAACTTCATATTTAAGCCATCAAAGGCTCATGTGAGGCGTCAGTCGGGGCCAGGATATTTTACCCAGGCCCTGGCAGCACACACTATATGGGGGAGTTACTGCTGTGAGTCCTTATTCAGCAACCACACTTTGGGCATTGTTGATGCCACTAATACAGCAGGTTGGTTCCTTGTCCCCAGGACGTTGGTGGCTCATATCAGAAAGACCAAGAAGGAGAAGAGACTTGAGAAAAAGATCATGTCAACCAAAAGAGATGCTAAATGACTGTCCTTGGTCTTTAATCCTCGTCCTCACCAGACCATTGGGAGTAGGAGATGGAGAGGGCTCAGGGGAGAGGAACTGATATTAGAGGTCAGCTGGAAGGAGTTCCATGCTAAAAAACAAAAACAGAAGCAAAGGGACTTCCCTGGTGGCACAGTGGTTAAGAATCCGCCTGCCAATGCAGGGGACACAGGTTCGAGCCCTGGTCCAGGAAGATCCCACATGCCATGGAGCAACTAAGTCTGTGCGCCACAACTACTGAGCCTGTGTGCCACAACTACCAAAGCCTGTGTGCCTAGAGCCCATGCTCCACAACAAGAGAAGCCACTGCAGTGAGAAGCCCGTGCACTGCAACAAAGAGTAACCCCCGCTCGCCAGAGCTAGAGAAAGCCAGCGCACAACGAAGACCCAGCACAGCCAAAAATAAATAAATAAAAATAAATTAAAAAAAAAAACAAAGCAAAAACACAATAATAAAAAACCCTGTAAATCTTTGCCTATTAAGTAGATGTTATTTCCATTTGAATTGGGGTATAAACCACAAGTGGTTGCTTAGGTCCTAACTGCAGCAATTAGATCCATGGCCCTTGCTCTCTTCCAGGTAGGCACCCATCATTTACTGATAATGAATTATGGAAATTCCTTTGTTGAGGACAGTGCATGCCATTAACTGGAAATACAAAACAATTAAAAGTGTTTCTACATGATACTCTGTATAGCAAAAGAGAATTCTGAAGCAAATGATACATTTATCTGGGCATAAGGTACTAGGGTAATAAAAATAACACATTATATATATATATTTTTTTTTTTTTTTAAGTAGGGATTTATTTATTTATTTATTTATTTATTTATTTATTTATTTATTTATTTATTTATGGCTGTGTTGGGTCTTCGTTTCTGCGCGAGGGCTTTCTCTAGTTGCGGCAAGTGGGGGCCACTCTTCATCGCGGTGCACGGGCCTCTCACCATCGCGGCCTCTCGTTGCGGAGCACAGGCTCCAGACATGCAGGCTCAGCAATTGTGGCTCACGGGCCCAGTTGCTCCGTGGCATGTGGGATCCTCCCAGACCAGGGCCCGAACCCGCGTCCCCTGCATCGGCTGGCAGATTCTCAACCACTGTGCCACCAGGGAAGCCCCACATTATATTTATTATTACTTTTTTAAACTGAAAGTGACTGCATAGAAATTTAAAATAATTAAATAGAAATGGTAAAATTTCTAACTATACCACTTGCATTCTTTTCTTAGGTCTAATTTATCTTCAGATTTCATGTTGCCAGACTTCATTAGATTTCTGTCTCTCATGAACCAAACATTAAAAAAATATGTAAATCAGTGATCATTTCAGCTAACGTGATTTTCATATGGTTAATATGGCCATATCTAATGCTATGATAAATTAAGGTATACCACAATCCCATACAATAAATGATAGAGTTGTTGCAAATCATACTTTGGAAGAATATTTAATCAAATGGGAAAGTACTTATTAAGTAAAAAAAAAAAATCAACTATGTAGGTAGTATGACCCCAAATTTATTTAGACATTTGTTTAAAAACATGCTGAAATAATATGTCACAGTAATCCCAGTGATTATCCACTTGGTAGTAGTAGTATGACTGATTTCAACTTTATTCTTTGTATTTTTTAATGTTTAAAAAGATTCTATTAAAAACATGTTTACCTTTTGCAATCAGAAACAACAATATATGCAATGGATTAAATAAAACTAAAAAAAAAAAAAAAATAACACCACGCAAGCAGGATGATGCCTTGCTGATCGGCCTACTCTCAAGCCCACTTTTCACCCTTCTGCACTTTGTTCCTAGGTCTTCTTGCCAACTGGCTTTCATTTTGTTTTGGCCAATAGGAAGCACTATTGGAGGGAAATTGGAGGGTAAGATGAGAGGAGAGGCCAGGGTATTTCCTTTCCTTCTCTGCTGTTGGCATCTCTGGTGACTGCATCCCTCCCACCTTCCTCCTGCAGTTCCCGCTCCATGGTCCCAGATCCCACTGTGGCTACAGCTCCCACCAGGCAGCCCAAACTTCCAAGATCTGTAAAACCACTTTTTTTTCCCTCCATTCAGCTCAGGGCCAGGAGAAGGGTGGTGGTGTTGGGGCAGAGGATGGTGGTAGGACATGGTAGTACCTTCCTAATTTTGTTTATCTCTGGGTTGCCTCACGAGTCCCTGTTTGGCATTTAACTCTAGTTAAATTATATTCCTATTGTGAGTGTAAAAATTAATAAACAGAAACCTCAATTAAAATGGAGTCGGGAGGCCAGAAGCGGGGAGCTCTCATGCCCTACGATAGCAGAGCTCAACAGAAGAAAGACTTCTTGCCTGGCAGGAGCTTAGCCAATGAGAGACTGTCACCACTCAGCCAGTGACAAGCCACTATATTTTGAACTCTCAGTTTCTCCAATGGACTCTGTTTACTCCAGCCCTCCCAACTTCCTTTTCCCCCTCTGTAAAAGAATCCTCGTCTCTCTGTTGGGTGGCACTTGCATGTGGCTTGCCATAGTTGCAGATCCCAAATTGCAGTACTTTGCTGATCCTGAATAAACCCATTTCTGCTTCAGAAATAACTGGTAGTTCATTTGTTTAAGGTCAGCATGAGGCAACACCAATGGATTAGTAGTGTTTTCGTAAAGCGCTGTGCTGAGAAGAATTGTGAGTCATCACACAGGCACTACTGAAGGACAGACCTGTGTGATTAGACATGACTGCCAAGGGTGGGAGAGTTTAGAGTACAGTGACGTATTTGCCAACGCTGCTCTAGATACACAGTGTAAGATACATAAAGAGAATCTAATTGGAAATTCTAGTTTCATTTCTGTGCCCTCACTTACTGTGTCCTTGGGGAAGACATTCAACCCCTTTATACTCCAGAGCTGTCTCGGTGCATTGGACCATAGCAACAAGGGTCTCCAGTCAACTTTCCAGTTCATTTGAACAGATGTGACTGGGAGGTTTTGTAGCATCTAAAGCATAGGGTATGTGTACAGCAAGGGTGTGGGTCAACTCCAACTCCAGCTGGCACCCTGAGAATGGTAGAGGGCTGGGTCAGAGGGAGCACTAAGCTGAGTGGGAAAAAAGAAGAGGCCTTGTTCTAAGCATTTCCCATCTCTGTCTTAGCAACTGATGTTCCATCATTAGACCATTAGTATTCCTTCAGGAACACTCACTCTTCTTCTTGTAATCTCTGTATAAAATGTAGACACCATGGTGGGGGGTTAAAAAGTAAGATGTTTCAGTAATTCATGATTTAGTGTAAATTAGTTGACTTGACAGCCAGTTGAGGGCAGGGAATGAAAGAATGGGAACGTTTTGTTTATAGGGAGCCAAGGCATCCTTTAGAGAGTCTCTGCCCACTCAAAGCCATCTATCAGTAGACAGGAGAAAGATGTGTTCAAAACATGGGGGTTGGGGACCGACGGAGAGAAACATCATCGCCTTTATTGAAGGAGTTTCCCAGGACCCACTGTGGCTGTGGAGAATAGTTGAGTAATGGGGCTGAGTTCATAAGTCTCTCTCCCAAGAACAAAAGGGGAAAATTTTATGTTTTAGTTGGCCCAGTTTTCCCCCTACATTTTAAAATCTGGCTTCCTTTTGACCTGCTGTGAATTTAAAGTATGACTGAGTAGTAATGATCTGGCTTCACTACTTTATAGTCACCCTCCTAATGCACAAATCGATTCTTCAAAAAAAAAAAAAAACCACGTAGGACACCTTATTCTGGAAGCTCCATCTTCCATAAATCTATTTTTTCATACATTTTTGTAGTCTTCCTTTGGCAAAGTCAGAAGTTAGTTCATTTCTTGCTTTCCAGCATCACTAATGATCTTAACTATTGTTCTATTCATTCTCTTTTGATACAAGTATTTATCATAAATGGGAAAGTCCTAAATCTTCTTTAAATGTATCTAGTTCTCCTTATTTTTAGTGTAGTCTTCATAGTTTGAGCCATCTGTCTGTTAAGAAGGTAACAAATAAAAGATCATGGCAAGGCATGATAAAAATATTAATATAAATTGTCTTAAATTTTTTGGAGAGCAATTAAAAAAACTGTTAGATAAATCCCAAGCTGAAAAAAATTAAAACTAATTTACTTTCAAATGACTTTTGAGAGATTAATAAATTTTTGAAGAGTAATTTGCAAAGAAAAATATCAACATCCTAGCAATAAAAATAAAAAGTTGCTTCAGATGTTTTTTGAAAGATTAAACGATTCATCTTAAAAGCTCCATTAACATATATATCTTCTCACTTATTATCTATAAAATTGTAATGGTATGAAGAAGTAGCAGATTTTTCACAATCATTGCAAGTAAATTTGTCAGTATTATGGCTCAGGTTTTCTCTCTTTTTTTTTCCAGTTTAATGACTATTTGCTTTATGTTGAGAATCTGTTTCTGGGAATTATAGCTCAGTATTGACTTTTAGAAGAATTCACATTCCACATTTCTTTTTTTTTCAAGCTTTGTCTCCATATGAGTGGGTGGAATCAGGCCATTGTCTATTGGTGTAACTTGAGGGGGACCAAGAAGTTTCTCTGGCTCCAAATATTTCAACAGCCTGTCACAGGGCCTGAATTTCACGCTGAAGAGTCTTTGCATATAAAAGGTGTCTGTAAAAATGCAACCATTTCTGGAGGGCTACACCTTCTAAGGACTTGGTTTCTCAACAGTGGGACCAAAGCTCTCAGGCATGAGGCACACTGCTTGTATCTTTAGGAGGGGACAGCAAAAATACTGAGGGGCAAGAGAGAAAGATGGAAGGAGAAGTGAGCAAGTGCAACAGACAAACAGGGTGAGCTGGAAACATTCCCAGGTCTCTGACTGTTAACTTTCTACGTCACATTATTGCCTCCTGAGGCTTTCTGAGAATATTTGATTACTTTCATCTCCCTTCCTGGAACTTGTTATTTGAACCACCTTTTTTTCACCCACTTGTTTTTAATATCTTGTATTATTTTTCAAATGAGTTAATGTATTTAAATCTTGTCTTCTCCAGTAAACTATGAACTTTTTAGAGTCAGATGCTGCCATATTTCTTTGGTATTTACATAACGCTTAGAATAGTTCTGGGCATGCAATAGGTATTTAGTAATACATATTGAGTGGAACTGCTTCTAGCACTTAAAAAATAATTTTAAATGCTTGATATTCACAAATGGTTTTACAGGACACAGTAAGGAATGTCTGAATTCATTAAGAGTAGAATTCCAGTATACCAAATAAATCTTCAATTATGAATGTCATAAAAAAATACCATTGATAGACTACACTTAACTACAGAGATAATGACAATAAAAATTTGAGAAGCCAGCTGGGGAAAGTGACCAGTGATGAGCTTTCTCAGGGATAGTGAGTGTCATCCTGTCACTCTCCCGAGGGCTGCTCCTGTTTTTAATTGGTCCTGTGAGGATTCTTCCAGCCACATGGTAAATCCAACCATCTTTCTAGTTTTGATGATTTGTTTGATGTTATTATTGTGGAGGATATAGCCTGGAATTTAGAATCATGGGATCTGAGTTCAAGTGCTAGGACTGTTACTTACCAGCTGTGTGATGCTAGACAAATTATTTTCTCTCCTGAGCCTCTTTCCTCAAATGAGTATTGCCATTTTGAGGAGTAAATGAGTTTACAACTGTGCTCTGTAAGTGTAATATGCTACACAAAAGTTTGTTGTAGTTATGTGTTAATATAATGCTGAAAACACCTTTTTGGTAGTAATTTAGAATGTGTTTTATAATTTATAAATATGGACAAAAATCTTTTAAAATCGTGGCTGTAAGTATGATCGGAGACCAGGACAAATTTTTTTTTTTAACACCTTATATGTATTAAAAGAAGTAAACCTTAAATGTGAAAATAATCGGGATAGCAAAGGTATCATGTAGTGATGGGGCATGTGTACACTAACTCTAAATTCATTTTGTCAAGCCAGTAGAGGACAAGTACAGTGGTCCCTCAGTATCCATGAAGGATCGGTTCAGGACAGCTGCCCCCCACCCATACCAACATCCACAGATGCTCAAGTTCCTTATATAAAATGGTGTAGTGTTTGCATATAACCTACACACATTCTCCCTAATATTTTAAATCATCTCTAGATTACTTATAATACCTAATACTATGTAAATACTCTGTAATTAGTTGTAAAGACAATGGAAATGCTATGGAAATAGCTGCCAGGGCATGGTAAATTCAAGCTTTGCTTTTTGGAGCTTTCTGGAATTTTTTGCCACATATTTTTGACGATTGCTTGAATCCCCAGATGTGGAACCCATGGATACAGAGCCCATGGGTACTGAGGGCTGACTGTAATCTGTTCTTATGCTCCAAGTTAAACCTTAGGCTCTAGGTTTGAGAGGAAGCAGGAAATTAGCTGAATGAGGTGGGGGACATGAAGCAAAGGCGAGAGGTACTAGGGAGCAGGTGCCTCTCAGTTTGGCCTGTACTGGGTGGTCCATATTGAGGGGAGCAGCCCACCACGTATGACTGCCTCAATCTTTGGCAGTAGATCAGGTAGAGTATCTCGCTTGAATAAGTGAATGCGAAAGAGTCTCTTTTACCAGTCAGGCCAGGTCAGCCTCTTAGGGTAGCTCTTACTGCCGGAAAATAAAATGGTTGCCTTGCAGTTTCAGTTCTTGCCTGGGCTCCATTGCCAGAGATTCTGAGTTAATTGGTCTGGGGTGAAACTCTGTATTAGGATTTTTAAAAGCTCTGTGGTGATTCTTTTTTTTTAATTTTTAAATATTTGTTTATTTTTGGCTGCATCAGGGGCATGTGGGATCTTTTGTTGCGGTGCGCGGGCTTCTCTCTAGTTGCGGTGCGCGGGCTCAGTAGTTGTGGCGTGCGGGCTCAGTAGTTGTGGCGCACGGACTTAATTGCCCTGCGGCATGTGGGATCTTTGTTCCCCCACCAGGGATCGAACCCGCGTCCCCTGCATTGGAAGGCAGATTCTCAGCCACTAGACCACGAGGGAAGTCCCTGTGGTGATTCTAATATGTAGCTAAAAATGAAAATCACTGCTCTGAAAATTCACTGACTCAACAGTAAGCACTGTCATTTTGACATCTGCAACTCAGATGTTACTTAATACATGATGAAAATATCTGTAGAACTTCTTTAATTATCTTAAGCAAATATTTCCAAAACCTGATTTCATTAAGAAAAATCCTATAGGGGGAAAAGGACTCATTGAAGGAGTATACCATGTCCCTAAATTACGGAAAAGAAAAAGAAGCCCTTACCTTATTACAGTGAATACAATGAGGATGTTGCCAACCAGCCCCGTTGAACAGATAATCCCAACCATGGAAGGGTGGATGGCTGTATTCACCATGCTGAAGGTTTGATAAGCAAACTCTGGATTCCAGGATTTGTTCAAAAGTTCAGCAGAGGTGTTACAACAGAATGAGTGAAGTGAATTCATTGTTTTTGAACTTCCAGTGGTTAAAGCTGTGAAGGAATAAGACGTGATTTATTTAATGAAAATTTGAGGCAATTCCTTCCATACAGATTTTCTTTAACTTAATTCAAAAAATATTTATTGGGGCTTTCTTTGCACCAAGAATTCATGCAACATAAGATTCCAGGGTGAGTATGATTGCTCCCTGTCCATATGATGTGACAGATTACGCAAATTATTGAACAGTGTGCTATGATAGCGTGCACATGTTCTCCACCTGATTGTAGTACACGCTTCGAGCATAGCTAATATTTACTCAGCACACACCAGTCCTGGTTGTTTACAGCTGGCATCTGTTCTTACTGGCCTGCGTGTCTAGTCATATTAGCTAGCACCCCGCCAATACTTAGGTCGTTAAGTATACCTTCTCTGTCTGCTATAAAGTGCATGGGGGACACCAACTATGATTGTTTAGGAATGCAGTGGGATAAGACTTCCTAAGATGATTCCTGGTCTGTCTTGAAGGATGAGGAAGAGGTAGATCAGGAAAGGACACTGTGGGAGGGAAAAGTGTTGTAGAGAATCAGGGGACCATGCACAAAGAAGAATTATGGCACAGGAAAAAATGCCCACCAACCAACCTAAAAATAAACAAGTAAACAGACGAAACCAGTGGAACTGGAAAATTATTTGCTTGGCCAACCATCTTGATAAAAGACATTTAAAAAATGCCATCTAAGTCTTGTTTCTGGTAATGGTAAACTGAGTAACTGAGATTAACCCTCCCACTGAAAACAATAAAATATTATGAGCAAAATGTATATATGGGTATGTATCAATGTGTGTGTGTGTGTGTGTGTGTGTGTGTGTGTGTGTGTGTGTGTGTGTGTACACAGCAATTTAAAAATATTCAAGGCACTTCCCTGGTGGCGCAGTGGTTAAGAATCCGCCTGCCAATGCAGGGGACACGGGTTCGAGCCCTGGTCCGGGAAGATCCCACATGCCGCGGAGCAGCTAAGCCCATGCGCCATGACTACTGAGCCTGCGCTCTAGAGCCTGTGAGCCACAACTGCTGAAGCCCGTGCACCTAGAACCCGTGCTCCGCAACAGGAGAAGCCACCACAATGAGAAGCCTGCACACTGCAGCGAAGAGTAGCCCCCACTCGCCGCAACTAGAGAAAGCCTGCGTGCAGCAATGAAGACCCAACACAGCCAAAAATGAATAAATAAATAATTAATTAATTAATTTAAAAAATAAAAATATTCAAGATCTGAAAAGTTAGTGGGCTCTCCCTGGCCAGTGTTTGGTTGAGATCCAGTAACTGCGAGGTAAGCAGACTATTGAAGCATCAAGGCTATCTTTATCCAGAAGGTACTTGTTGATGCCACAACCATTTGAACACTTTTTCCATGTCGGTATCATGTTCAGAGGGAAGTCAAAGCCCTCAGCCTACTGAGGGTGGGGAATTTTGCAGAAGAACCCTTCTTCTGAGCTGGAGCACCAGGCGCAACATCCTTAGGCATGAATGAACCTGATTTAGATTTTCCTTTCCTACCTCCACAACTGTTGGGAATTCTGAGAGAGCTGCCTTGGTGCTGTTGGAATGGAGAAGAAAGAGAGAAGGAAAAGAAAAGCAGATCTTTCCTGGGAAGGTTCAGAAGAATCCTTTCTCAGATTTGTACCCTCAGTAGGCAGGCCAGGGACTTTCAAGATTTGACCTTAATCTTAGGCGATCCAGGCCTGCAAAACCTGCTACGTAACCAGGCAGATGCAAATGCAAATCCTTTTTGAAGGGAAAAACAGCCATTCTAGGCCTCAGAAAATCCTCAGACTATTTTTGAAGGCAATAGCCAGCAAGAAGTCAAAGATACAAGCATTGCATGTATGCTGATTGAAATGGATTAAAGACTTAAATGTAAGCCCATAGACTTTAAAACTACAAGAAGAAAACACAGGGAAAATGCTCCTTGACACTGGTCTTGGCAATGACTTTTTGGATATGACATCAAAAGTGCAAGGAACAAACACAAAAGTAAACAAATGGGACTACATAAAACTAACAAGCTTCTGCACAACAAAAGAAACAATCAGCAAAATCAAAAGGCAACTTATGGAATGGGAGAAAATATTTTCAAACCATCCATCTGTTAAGCAATTTATATCCAAAGTATATAAGGAACTTATACAACTCAATAGAAAAGGTCCAATTAGAAACTGGGTAAAGGACTTTAATAGACATTTTTCCAAAGAAGACATACAAATGGCCAACAGGTATATGAAAAGATACTAACCATCAGGGAAATGCAAATCAAATCCCAATGAGATATTTTGTCATACCTGTTTGGGTGGCCACTATGAAAAAAATACAAAATAAAAATTGTTGTCAAAAATATGGAGGAAAGGGACTCATTTTGCACTGTTGGTAGGAATGTAAATTAGTGCAGCCACTATGGAAAACAGAGTGGAGTTTCTTCAAAAAATTAAAAGTAGAACTACCAAATAATGCAGCAATCCCACTCCTGGGTATACAACTAAAGGAAATGAAATCAGTATCTTGAGATATATGTACTCCCATGTTCATTGTAGCATTATTTCCAATTGCCAAGACATGGAAATAAGCTAAGTGTCCACTGATGGATGAATGGATAAAGAAAATGTGATACACACACACAGACACACACACACACACACACAGGAATAATATTGAGCCATAAAAAGAAGGAAATCTTGCCTTTTGTGACAACATGGATGGACCTTGAGGGCACTATGCTAAGTGAAATAAGTCAGAGAAAGACAAATACTGTATGTTCTCACTTATATGTAGCATCTAAAAATGCTGATCTTATAGAAACAGAGTAAAACGGTGGTTACCAGAGGCTTGGGAGTGGGGGGATAAATGGGGAGATGTTGGTCAAAGGATATAAACTTCTAGCCATAAGATGAATAAGTTTTGGGGATCTAGTGTACAGCATGGTGACTTTAACAGTATTGTATTATATACTTGAAAGTTGTTGAGAGAGTAGATCTTAAATATTATTACCATAAAAAATGGTAATTATGTAGGTGGATGGAGGTGTTAACTAACCTTATTGTGGTAATTGTTTTGCAATATGTACCTGTATCAAATCATCACGTTGTATACCTTAAATATGTTATATATCAATAATATCTCAATAAAGCTGGAAAAAAAGAAATGTGGTATATACATACAATGTAATATTAGTCAACCATAAAAGTGAAGGAAATCCTGTCATATGCTACAACGTGGATGAACCTCCAGGATGTTATGCTAAGTGAAATGAGCCGGTCACAGAAGGATAAACACTGCACGATTACACACATATGAAATATCCAGTGTAGTCAAACTTATCGAAGAGTAGAAGGTGGTGGCCAAGGGTAGGGGTATGGGGAAATAGGGAGTTGCTGTTCAATGGGGATAAAGTTTTAGTCATGCAAGATGAAAAAGTTCTAGAGATCTGCTGTACAGCATTGTCCTTATTCAACATTTAACACTATACTGTTCACTCCAAAATTTGTTAAGAGGATCGGTCATGTGTGTGTGTGTTTCTATCAGAATAAAAAAATGTACGTGAGGACAAAATGAGTGCTTGAAAAATGTGGCAAAGTGAATGATTCATGTTCTAGATGGAATATTCCAGTCAGTAGCCTGTTGGTAAAATATGTTCACACACAAAAAAGTAATATCAAAATTGAAAAAAAAAGGGAGATATAATTAAGATAGCAAAAAAGCAAGGCTCACAGGATATTTCTAAGACATATAACCAGCAAAAGGCTGTTGTTCAGAATATATAAAATATGTATACAAATCAATCAGAAAAATGTAGACAATTCAACAGAAAAATGGCCAAAAATTTCAATAGGCATTTATAGGTATCCGACGGTGAATAAACATTTTTGAAGGTACTCAATACACATTAGTGATAAGGAAAAGGCAAATTAAAAAACACAATATACCCTCAGATTGGTAAAAAAAAAAAAAAAAAAAGTCAAGTTTGAGAGTTCCAAGTGTTGGCGAGGCTATGGAGCTGCAGAAACTCCTACCACTGGCGGGGGTATGAATTGTTATACCACTGTGGAAAACAGGGAAGCATTATTGATTAAAGTTGAACAATTACATATTATCCTATGACCCAGAATCTTCCCCCTAGGTGGGGTATAACTAGAGATACACATGTTTATATGGACCAGGATAAGTGCTCCAGAATGTTCACAGAAATATTTATTTTAAATGTCTTAAACTGAAAATAATAATGTCCATTAACAATGGGATGGATAACTAGACTGTGATATATTGATAAAATGAAATACTGCACAACACTAGAAGGGAACAGACTATAAAGACACACAGTAACATGGATGAACCTAATAACTTAAGGTTGGGCAAAAAGCAAAAGTTCATGAAGTATGATTCCATTTAGAAAGAATTTTAAAACACAGGCAAAACGAATCTATGTTATTAGGGATACATATAATAATGATAAAAATATAAAGAAAAGCAAAGAAATAATAACTGGAAAAGTCAGATTGATGGTCACCTCTAAACAGAGGGTTCTGTGGATGGCTCTGCAGGTTATATTAATAGAAAAATAGTTTTTAAAAAGCAGTCTAATACAATTTTATGAATGGTGGGTGTGAGACTAATTATGATGAGCTCAGGTGTGTGTACTGTAAAGCAGGACATTGCTACTTGAATAAGCAAAATTGCATCTAAATGACAATCCACACAATGAATAGCTAGTGGCCATAAAACGTCTTCCCTAATCTTAAAAATAAATAAATAAATAAATAAATAGCAGTCTAACATCTGACCATGTGGTTTCAAGGCAATAATTTAAATTTCTGCTCTTTCTTCTTTATTAATACTTATCTTCCTCTTAATTTTCTGTTCTCTTTTACTTTTCTATTCAGTTACTTCAAACCTTAAAAATCAGCTAATATAAATGTTAACTCTGTGTTTTTGTTATGCTGAAATTTGATGCCAAAATGTATGTAAAAAATTAGCAAAAGAGTTATTTTCAGGCAAAACAGCTATACATGACTGACGGGTTGAACTCACTGAAGAATTTCATACAGAAAAACAATTACAGTCAGTGACCTCATGTTTTTTTTTTTAATTTTTAAATTTAATTTTATTTAGTTTTTTATACAGCAGGTTCTTATTAGTTATCCATTTAATACATATTAGTGTATATATGTCAATCCCAGTCTCCCAATTCATCCCACCTCATGTTGTTTTAAAAAAAACAAACGCGGCTGTTTGAAAAAGTCAAGATGATTAGTTTATTTCAATCTTCATTCTGTTACTTAGATCATGAAAAACCATGATGTTTAAGACTGATTTTGGGGGATACACAAAATCTAGTGTTCAAGATAAGAGGTGAAAATTTAACCTTTATGACAACTGTTTTTTAGCATTTCCACAATTTTCAAAAAGAAAATATGGATTATATATTCAAATTAACAGGTTTGGCGAACATATGCACTTTTGGAAATGATTTAAGTTTAAGATAGGCAAACTTTTTCCAGTGAATTACGTATAGCAATCCATTATCTCCCAAATCATTTATGTATTTCAGTATCTCTTCTCCAAATATAATCTACAGGAATATAACTCCCCAAGGTTTAGCCAACATTTCGCTGTGTGTTTCTAAGACTTAACAGCCTCACATCTAAGATTTGGGAGTATAATCTACTATATGGCTATATGTTAATTTTTTTTTAACATTTAACAAATGTTAAAAATGTTATTGACGACTCCTGGGCTGTTTGAATCTCAACCCAAATCTCTTCAGCCTCACCCTTCCATCTCTCTGTGCCTCTTGCTTTATTTATCTCCCAGCTCTCAACTTCTCCGAGGAAGATGGGAACTTCAGAGAGTGGGAAAGGAAGTTATCTGTAAAATAATACTGTGTGGAAAGAGCTCTGAAAGTAAGCTGTAACCTTTAATCTAAAACCTTTACTCATGTCACTAAAAACCTGACAGAGTAAGAGCCCTGTTACCTTGGCTGTGACTGTTTTTCCTGGTATCAATCAAAACCTCATGCTTAGCATCTGCTGTAAATGTTAGAATTAGAAGTAAAGACAAATTGATGCATCTATGAAAATTCTGTCTAAGTAAAATTTTGTGAATCCCTCTGTCATATTTATAAGAAATTTCTTATTTTATCAATTCACTTAATTTCAAATTTGAGAAATTAATCAATTGAATAATAAATCCATGTCAAGGAAAATAATCTCCTCATTCTTCATCTTGTCTTGTCAGCTGTGGCAGGTAGTGGCCTGCTTGCCCTCCAGGTATATGACTCCTAAACATGAAACGCTAGTGTCCGACAATATTTGGTGTTTCACCAGGTTCACAAAGTACTATATACCTATATTTCTGTCCTTAATAGACACTACTCATTAGTTAAATATATAGGAACAAAATATTAATTCACTGATGGCTGCTATATATAGCTGTTGAAAAGTTTCAAGCATTATTATTAAATTGTTCATATTTTAAATGTTACTTATATTTACTCAGAAGGTTATTTTAAAGAATCTTTTAGATAAAGAATGTCTCAATTGTTAAGTATGATTTCATTATATCTAAGGGCCATTTTCATCCAGGTCAACTGCCCTCTAACTTTACAACAAAAGCCAATGCTTAAATAAGACTAACTTAATAAATACTCTTTTGCAGGAAACCCCCTGTGCTATCTCTGTCTGTCTTCAGGTGATTCCTCTGGAGTGAACTCATCCACCCAGGTAATAAATACTTGAAATAAATCCTTGAAATAAATCCCTTGAAATTTTCTGGGTATAAAACTATTTCTCACTTATTAAATTGCAAGTTTTGGCACTTATTTGGAATACAACCCCAGAAAACTGGTCTTAAATAGTTGAGAATGCCTTTTTGTAGGAAGGGTTTTTTTTTCTTAAAAAAAGGAAATTTATGCTTGTGAGGTTGGTGTTGAAAGAAGACTGACAGTGTCAGTTTAATGTATTCTGCTTCACATCGTTTATATACACTGACGCCTGCATACATACACAATTTATTCATGATGACTAGGACAAGCAAAAGGAGGAATGAATTTCAAGGAAATTAGATTTTTTTTAAAGAAAAAAGAAAGTGTTAAGGAGTCCGAAAAGTGATAAGAAAACGTATATGGCAAAGAGGAGCATGATGCAGAAAATAAATCAAAAGAACTAACAGATGATGAGTGTGGTTACATCAGAGTGATAATATCACACAATTTTGATATTTTAAGAAATAATAATAATCCTCAACTACTTTTCAGTAACCATAGCCATGATGATGGAATTAAATGAGCCAGCTTTAGGGCTACTTGTCTTGTTACTGTTTTCAAGTTAAATATCAAAAAAAAAAAAAATCATCTGGGGAAAAAAGCCTGCTGCTAATAACTAGTAAAGTCACTAAGGATGTTTCAATAGCCACAAAGCACAAAATATAACAATTATGTATACCTGCCTTCACTCCTGCCCATATATCCACACACACCTATGAGTCCCAGTTGTATAGATTTGCTCTCCAAGTTATGGCCCAACTAACTGGAGGATCTCATTATTTTTCACCTGATCCACCCATCTCCTTCCATTCTACCAAACCTCTCTTTGGGGAATCTCTATCTTAATGATCTCTAGGCATGCTCTACCTTAAGTCATTCATTCACTCAACAAACATTATAGTGTCTATAGCAAAGAACAAAACCAACAAGATTTCCACCTCCTGGAGTTACATTCTTATATTTAAGGGTTTATGGTTATGTAAGTGTACTGCACTCTGCCACTTGCAATCTGTAATTTTGGTTAAGGAATCTAAGTCTCAGTTTCCCCATTGGTGAAACAGTAATAAGAACAGTACCTATCTCAAAGTATGGTTGTGATGATTAATGGGATAATATGAACAAGTGCTAAGAATAATGTGTTCTAGTAAGTGTTCAATTAATATCAGACATCATCATCATCATCATCATCACCATGCAGGAGAGTTTGCTTACTGGGGTATAGGACACTGGGATGGGGATAGAGTGGGAAGAGTTGTAGGAATACGAGTTGTGAACCAAGACAGGGCTGAGGCTGCCACTTTCAATCTTTAATCTACAGTGAGTGTGTTTAGAAACTTAAAAGGTAAACTGAGGCATATTAACATTTTTTTTTTTTTCAAGAATTTATTTGAGCAAACATTGATTCAAATCAGGCAGCACCAAACCGACAGTGGTTAGGAGTGCTCCACTGACAGGAGCTAGGGATTTTTTTAATAGAGAAGATGCAGAAGCAAAGCAAGGAAATGATTTGATTGACTATAGCTGAAGTGATTGCCTTATTTGGGAAAGCCCAGTTGGCTATTTGTGGCTGGTTGTTTCATTTTCTTGGATTCCAGTGCATTAACTCTGGCTTGGTTTTTGGTCTGCTTATGTAGGCTACCACATTAGAGCCACCTCCTTGTTTGATTACTTTAACAAAACATAGTACCATCTTTTAGCTCAAAACACCTCAGGCAGCCGAGAGGACCAGAAGAAAGAGGATCGCTCTCATGACCCCATCTCTATCTATTGATTGTCTAGACAGCAGCTGCAATAACCCGATGTAGACATGGGAAAACCAGGCTTGGTCACCTCCCACAGGTAGAAAGAAAACCTCCTGGGGATCACTCTACCTCTCACTTCACAGTTTTCAATATACCTCTGAGTGAAAAGGAGAAGTTGGAGAGAAGAGACTAGTGAAGTTTGTCTTGATGAATACACCATGATTTGGTGATGATGCAAAAATACGATCAAATTGGCTGGGAGAGTGGTTTTTTGTTTTTTAATTAAAGTACAGTTGACTTATGAGATTATATTAGTTTCAAGGGTACAACATAGTGAATTGATTTGCTATTTTTATGGATTGTACTCCATATAAAGTTATTATAAAATATTGGCTACATTCCCTGTGCTGTACGTTACATCCTTGTAACTTTATTTTATACCTAGTATTCTGTACATCTTAATCCCCTTCACCTACCTTGCCCCTCCCTCAACCCCTCTCCGCTAGTTTGCTCTCTGTACCACATGACCCTGCAATTCCACTCTTGAGTATTTATACAAATGAAAACACTAATTCAAAAGGATACATGCATCCCTTCATAGCAGCACTGTTCATAGCAGTGTTCATAGCACTATTTACAATAGCAAAGATATGGAAGCAACCTAAGTGTCCATCAACAGATGAATGAAGATGTGGTATATATATACAATGGAATATTACTCAGGCATGAAAAAAATTTTGCCATTTGTAACAACATGGATGGATCTAGAGTGTATTATGCTTAGTGGAATAAGTCAGACAGAGAAAGACAAATACTGTATGTTTTCACTTGTATGTAGAATCTAAAAAATGAAACAAATGAACAAATATAACAAAACAGAAACAGACTCACAGATACAGAAAACAAACTGGGAGTGGGTTTTAAACATACCCATCGGTTTATTTCTGCTACTCACCCATTTCCTTAGGATAAGTAGTAGCTGAACACTGTAACTGATGTAGCCTAAACAACTGAACTTTATGCTCACCTTTGATACAAAGGCATTTCACTTTTAATCCCAAACATTCACAGCATCCTTCATTTAAATGCCTTTGCTAACTAAGCAGAGAGAAGTTTTTCTCCACTGAACAAATGCAGGAATTGGATCTTACATTTGGTGGGGTGTGTAGACAGTCAGGAGCAGATGCAGGAGATTTGTAGGTCCTTAAGTTTATACAATGGGGGAGATGCTCTTTAAGAAAAACACAAAGTTACAAACGACTGCAAATATTTATTTAGAATGAGAAAAGACAGGATAGCACATTATAAATATTAAATAGCTAAAAATACCCCAAACAGAAAATCCAGGAAAATAATGTGATATTTTTATTCATTTCCTAACAAACTTCTAAAATACTTTTCTTCTGCAAGTTTTGGTAGCATAAATTTAATGATCTCTTCAAATGACAATGCTTATAATCTATCATCTATTCTCTGAGTTGAGAATCTATAGCCTTAGGAAACCACGTGATTTTTCACAAGTCTCAATCTTTTTATGTCTGAGTATTTTCAACCTATATGAAAACAAGTTATAATCTGGTGGACACCAACTCTGTGTGGTTTTGGGGCATCAACAAATGGCATTAGTGCCCTAGGAGATGAAGCCACTGCTGGTGATTGATGGAGTGAAGGGGCAGGGCTGCTCTAGGCTCTGCTTGTGTAAACAGGGCTGCTCTGCAGCTCAGTCCTTCAAACCACCGCCTACCCAGACCCTTGTTCAAAAAACGCTACCGCAGAGTGGCTGCTGCTAACGAGCCAAATCTGTCAACTTTAAGGAAGCCTCACCTGTGGCTTTCTGACAGCGCTCCCCAGCTATGTCATGTTTGCCGACGCACCCACCTGACCTCCAGGTGTCTTCAGGCCCCTGCGTCTTACCTCAGCTCACCTTCTGGCAGTTTCTTTTACACCAGCACCTTCCAGTGTCTGCACATGGACTCCTCAAGCCTTGCTAAGGTAAGAGGTGCTGGCTGGGATCAGGGCGTGTTGCTCAAATTCCAGATTTGCTTTTAAGAGATTTCCCTCCTTCTTGCCTCCGACACTTGCTGGCTCCTTGCCACACACGTTTCTTTGTTAGCAGCTCACACATTCCACCACATCCAAAGTGATCTTAGGCTTATAGAGGCCATAGTGTTGATGCTTACCTGACGTTGATTTCCTTTTGACTTTTTTGAATCATTCTTTTTTTTTAAAATTAATTTATTTTATTTTTGGCTGTGTTGGGTGTTCGTTGCTGCATGGGCTTTCTCTAGTTGTGGCGAGCGGGGGCTACTCTTCATTGCGGTGCGCGGGCTTCTCATTGCGGTGGCTTCTCTTATTGCGGAGCACGG
The DNA here is from genome assembly GCF_028564815.1 of Eubalaena glacialis. Lineage (NCBI taxonomy): Eukaryota > Metazoa > Chordata > Mammalia > Artiodactyla > Balaenidae > Eubalaena > Eubalaena glacialis. The sequence continues at coordinate 59,220,665 of NC_083727.1, read as the reverse complement.
GCTCTAGGCACACGGGCTTCAGTAGTTGTGGCTCGGGGTCTCAATAGTTGTGGCGCACGGGCTTAGTTGCTCCATGGCATGTGGGATCTTCCCGGACCAGGGCTCGAACCTGTGTCCCCTGCTTTGGCAGGCGGATTCTTAACCACGGGGTCACCAGGAGAGCCCCTCCTTTTGACTTCAATTTCACTTTTATTATGAGATTATATTTTGGTGATTTGGTTTGATGTAAGCAAATGCTTAACTTTTTTTTTTTTTCGAATTTTATTTTATTTATTTATTTTTTATACAGCAGGTTCTTATTAGTCATCTATTTTATTTTATTTTTTTAAATTTTATTTTATTTTTGCCTTTTTATTTTTTAACATCTTTATTGGAGTATAATTGCTTTACAATGGTGTGTTAGTTTCTGCTTTATAACAAAGTGAATCAGTTATACATATATATATGTTCCCATATCTCTTCCCTCTTGCATCTCCCTCCCTCCCACCCTCCCTATCCCACCCCTCTAGGTGGTCACAAAGCACCGAGCTGATCTCCCTGTGCTATGCGGCTGCTTCCCACTTGCTATCTATTTTACGTTTGGTAGTGTATATATGTCCATGCCACTCTCTCCCTTTGTCACAGCTTACCCTTCCCCTCCCCATATCCTCAAGTCCATTCTCTAGTAGGTCTGTGTCTTTATTCCCGTCTTGCCCCTAGGTTCTTCATGACCTTTTTTTTTTTTTCTTAGATTCCATATATATGTGTTAGCATACGGTATCTGTTTTTCTCTTTCTGACTTACTTCACTCTGTATGACAGACTCTAGGTCCATTCACCTCACTACAAATAACTCAATTTCATTTCTTTTTAAGGCTGAGTAATATTCCATTGTATATATGTGCCACATCTTCTTTATCCATTCATCTGTTGATGGACACTTAGGTTGCTTCCATGTCCTGGCTATTGTAAATAGAGCTGCAATGAATATTTTGGTACATGACTCTTTTTGAATTATGGTTTTCTCAGGGTATATGCCCAGTAGTGGGATTGCTGGGTCGTATGGTAGTTCTATTTGTAGTTTTTTAAGGAACCTCCATACTGTTCTCCATAGTGGCTGTATCAATTTACATTCCCACCAACAGTGCAAGAGTGTTCCCCTTTCTCCACACCCTCTCCAGCATTTATTGTTTCCAGATTTTTTGATGATGGCCATTCTGACCGGTGTGAGATGATATCTCATTGTAGTTTTGAGCAAATGCTTAACTTCTGATAAGCAACTAAGGTCTGGGATACAGTCTGACACGTTATCCCACTTATTCATGAATCACTCTCGTAATGTGTGAACAAAAATTAGTTTTCCCCTGCTCAAACAATATCTCTCATTTTAATTAGCACATTTGAAATCTCCTTTGACCTTGAACTATATTAGCTGGAGGGCATTTTCTTTGCAGATTTGAAAGCAGGTTAGAGAGCCTAGATCTCACATTCTAGGCATTCTTTATCTATGACTCTTTAGAGTCTTAGGAAAACTCCAGCTTATCATCTTGCTAAAGAAGTTTTTTTACAGTAGTTGGAAAGAAATCCTGAAGAAAATATACTCTTTGCTTAGGAAGAACAGTGTATCTGTGAGACAGTTCCTGGGAGTTGTGGTATTGTCCAGAGAAGGGCTGCATCATTAGTTTCATGGGTCTTAGATACTTTTACTTTCATGAGCCAATTCCTCCATAAAAAATATTAAAAATTATGTTTTACAATTGTATTGGTATAAAGTTGAATGTAATCTAGGTTAGATTATATTTATTTTTCCTCCTCAATTTAAAAGAAATTAAAACATTTTCATTGGCCACTAAAACTATTGTGGGCCCTGGGTGCTGTGGCTTCTTTGCCTAATGGATAATCAGTTTCACTTACCCTTACAATTAAAAAAAATACAGCAAAGTATTGAATCAAAAACCCAAAATTTCATACTATTTCCTAAGCTTTGGAATGAAGAAGGACTCACTTATTTAAAAACAAGGCTATTACCGGTTAATTAAAACACTTGAAGTTTACTAGATGATAAGTATCATTTATCATGCCAATCTTAAATCAGGGGCCATAGCATTACTTTCCTGGAAATAAATGTAAACAGTGTAAATACTTGTAATATGTGGTAAACTCAAGGATTACACCCACAAATTGAATAGGCAGGGAACCTATTCTGTTCCTGATTCTTCAAGAACACTTGAAGAATCAACTTTAGCAGAGATTTCAATGTTATATGGCAGAGGTATGGAGAAATGTGAAAAAAATCACAGCTGATAGGCCTGTCTGGCAGGGTCATGACCAAGGCAAGGTAGGTTTCCACTTCATTAACAACATTTCAGCCACGACAGGACAGGAAGATGCCCCTTCTCTTACTTGCTTAATGATGCTTGAAATTAATTTAACTGAGAATGTAGACTTTTATCGCATGGTATGAATGGTGCTTATAATGTGAAAAACCCTTAGAAAATGAAGTATTATATTAAATGTGTGATGCAGAATTCAAGACTGCCATCTGAACCTTCTCTGAAAGCAGGTTGTGTTAAGGGGGAATGTCCTGATTCTGCCTAGCTTTTAGAATCTACGGGAGGCTATGGGAGGTCAAGGTAATTCATTAGAAGAATAGGTTATACGTTGGCCTTTCTTGAAGGAGGAAGGTAGCACGTCGGGGGGTTACGTGTGGAATACAGATAAAGGAGGCCAGGATACAAAAAAATGTACCTTCTTCACAATTTGTGCTAGCATCACGCAATGGAATTTGTGAAGTAGTATTACAAAGTCCTGTTTTTCTGATGTTGGTTGGAATGCAGGCAGGGATGGAATTGGGAAGAGAAGTGCCATGGCCAGAATTAGGTTAAGCAGCAGGGCTTCTGGGACAATTGTACAGGTTGTGCACTGATCAAAGGTGCTGCATCTAAGGGAGGGTTGTTCATTTACTTTGTAGGCATCATAGGTTTATATATTTATTAAAACATTTTTCTGGCTGATGGTAGTAGAGTATCTTGTTTTAATAAAATTGGCATATTATGTCCATTTTCTGACAGATGGGAGTCAAGTTACTTGGGGAAGGAGAGAGTCTCTAATTTGCAGAAAGGTACAAATAGGCTAGTAGTCCTGGACCCGCTAGGAAGGTCCCCAGCTCAAAAGAATTCCTGCATTTTGCCCTCATGTTTTATTCATCATTTTTTCCTATCACCTAATATAGTAGCACAGTATGCATGTGAAATTGACCTTTCCCTAGCATCACACAACCACAAGCCACATGTGACTTATAGAGCACTTGAAATATGGCTTGTCTGAATTGAGATGCACTGTAAGTATAAAATACACACCAGATTTTGAAGACTAAGTATAAAAAATATAAAATAGTGCCTTAATTACAAGTTTATCTTGATTACAAATGGAAATGATAATTTTTATATAATGGGTTAAATAAAATATATTATTAAAATTAATCTTACCTGTTCCTTTTTACTTCTTTTTTTTTAAAATTTATTTATTTTATTTATTATTTATTTTTGGCTGTGTTGGGTCTTCGCTGCTGCGCACGGGCTTTTCTCTAGTTGCGGCGAGCGGGGGCTACTCTTCGTTGCGGTGCGCGGGCTTCTCATTGCGGTGGCTTCTCTTGTTGCGGAGCACGGGCTCTAGGCGCGTGGGCTTCAGTAGTTGTGGCACACGGGCTCAGTAGTTGTGGCTCGCAGGCTCTAGAGCGCAGGCTCAGTAGTTGTGGCGCACGGGCTTAGTTGCTCCGCGGCATGTGGGATCTTCCCGGACCAGGGCTCGAACCCGTGTCCCCTGCATTGGCAGGCGGATTTGCAACCACTGCACCACCAGGGAAGGCCCCTTTTTACTTCTTAAATGTGGCTACTAGGAAATACATATGTGGCTTGCCTTGGTGGCTCATTTTTCTGTTGGACAGAGCTGCCTTAGAAGGCTGATTAGAGAAAGTGTCCTTGATAATTTATACAGTAGTTATTTACATTGTTATTCATTTAATGCCTTTTAATTAATATAATTCTGATCTACCTCATATCTGTTTTAAGAATTATATGGGGTATAATCCTAAATAGGATTAAAGAAGAAAATTTCTGAAAAATTTATGTTCCTTCTTGGCAAAGACAGTTAAATTAAAAAAATAATAATTTTTTTATGACTTGGCACTTCACCCAGCTGATCTATAAGCTTTTATTTAGAGAAGAGAGTTTGTTGCTGAAAATCTGCTAGTGTTGTTTAAGTAGTCTCATATGAACATAGTGGCTTATGTTTGGTTCAGATTTTGATTAATTTGATCATTTCAATTTATATAATGATTATTCTGTTTTGCAGTTTATCTGTAAATTAATGAGAAAGAAAGCATTCTAAAAGCACACTGGCAGGCTTTACTCAACCAACTGTGGAGCTTTGTGAAATACTTGTTTCCAGGTAGATGACTTTTCCTGGCACCACAGACTCTCCCATGCGGATGAGTAAGACGGACCAAAGGAAGGTCAATATACTCCATCATACTCCATTGAATCTGGACCATTCCCATGATAAGGAGAGATCACCTTACCTGGGAACATCTGGTTGCCAGGGCAAGGCAGGGCACGCTGAAACTGAGGCTGCTTTTGTATGGAAGTGTGTGGGTATGTTTGTGTGTGTGTGTGTGTGTGTGTGTGTGTGTGAGAGAGAGAGAGAGAGAGAGAGAGGGAGAGGGAAAGAGAAAGGGAATTTTCTGATATAAGACTCCCAAAGACTAGACAGTACCACCAATAAAATACCATCTACATTGGGATTTTCAGGGATGAATCAAACCCTGGCTGACCTAAAAATTGGTAGTTAGGTATATAATAGCAATGAGAATGTGTAAAAATTCTTTGTTTGTCAATATTCAGTGTTCCACTGACAGTTACTGATTACATAAAACTAATTTCCAAAACATCAAAGAAAAGATATATCAATTCAATATTAATTCAGATGGTACAACCCCAGAAGGGATGTATGAAAAACTAGTATTCATTTATGCTGCAGGTTTTATGATAAAAAGTCATTACGTATTTGAGTGGATGTCAAAGGAAACCCTTAGATAACGCTTCTCACAGATAGGTCAGATGCTCATAAAATAAGAGACATTTTAGTTTGACAGTCAGCAATCCACTACAGTGAAAACAATGGTCTTCCTAGCTGCTAATCCTTAACTTAGTAATCAAAGATAATACTTCATTTCCTTATTTACTATCATCAATATTATTTTTAATATTCTAAGTACAGATTGTCCTAAGCTGTGGTCCAAGTAAAAAAGTTAGCAGGGCTTCCCTGGTGGCGCAGTGGCTGAGAATCTGCCTGCCAATGCAGGGGACACGGGTTCGAGCCCTGGTCTGGGAAGATCCCACATGCCGCGGAGCAACTAGGCCCGTGAGCCACAACTACTGAGCCTGCATGTCTGGAGCCTGTGCTCCGCAACAAGAGAGGCCGCGATAATGAGAGGCCCGCGCACCGCGATGAAGAGTGGCCCCCGCTTGCCACAACTAGAGAAAGCCCTCGCACAGAAACGAAGACCCAACACAGCCAAAAATAATAAAATAATAAATAAATTAAAAAAAAAAAGTTAGCGATTCATGTATCTATTACTTACTATTCTATATTGAAGACAAAAACAAAGATGTTTTATTTTTTAAAAAATCATGGGCACCTGACCACTTCCATCCTAGGCACTTGAGCGCCCATCCTGGAAAGAAAAAAAAAAGTTGTTTGTTGCTGAAAATCTGCTAGCATTATTTAAGTAGTCTTATATGAACATAGTGACTCATGTTGGTTTTTTGGTTTTTTTTGTTTGTTTTGAGCCCATACGTGGTTTTCATCCCAGACTTCTTAGGACTTGACCTTTCTCTCTGTAGAGTGAATTGAATGGTGCCCTCTGATAAGGAGTGTTTGTGGGAAAGAATGTTTGATATGAACCCAGCCATAGCCCAGAAAATATTCCTTAAACCACTAACATATTAAAAAAAATTCACAAAGGAATTAAGAGGACTTAGAGGTTTGTGTCATGATTAAGAGTGTAGGCTCTGGAGTCTGAATGCGTAAGACTAAATCCTGGCTCTGACATTAGCTGTGACCTCGGGCAGGTCACTTTAATTTTCTGTGCCTTAGAATATTCATCTGAAAAATGGGGGATAACAGTACCTACCCTCATAAGGGTTGTTTTGAGGATTGAATGAAATAATGCATGTAAAGCACTGTGCCAGACATATAGTAAGTGCTCATAAATAATAGCTACTACTTAATTCTACAGTGCCTCACACTTCTATGCCCATAGTCTTTAGTATTATTTTTTTTATTGTATTTTATTTTTTGGCTGCATTGGGTCTTCGTTGCTGCCTGCGGGCTTTCTCTAGTTGTGGCGAGCGGGGGCTACTCTTCGTTGCGGTGCGCGGGCTTCTCATTGTGGTGGCTTCTCTTGTTGCAGAGCACGGGCTCTAGGTGCTCGGGCTTCAGTAGTTGTGGCGCATAGCCTCAGTAGTTGAGGTATGCGGGCTCAGTAGTTGTGGCTCGCGGGCTCTGGAGCACAGGCTCAGTAGTTGTGGCACATGGGCTTAGTTGCTCCACGGCATGTGGGATCTTCCCGGACCAGGGATCAAACCTGAGTCCCCTGCATTGGCAGACGGATTCTTAACCACTGCACCACCAGGGAAGCCCAATGTTCTTATATTTTAGATACTTGTTTTGTCAGCTCGAATAATGTACCGCTCGACTCACGTAGATGAGACATGAGGCCATAGTGAATTTACTCTACCTCCTACCTTCTTTCCCTCTTTCTCTTCTAATTTTTGATAGGTGTGTAGTTAAAAATGTTCAGGGCATATAACATGCCATCCTACCCTCTACACTTGCTTTGGGATTGGCTCTACAGTGAAATACATGCCATGCTCACCACCCTTCCTTTTGCTTTAGGTTAAGGAATTTTCCAAAAGCTACACAAAAAGTAGGTGGCAGAGCCAGTATTTAAGCCAAAGTTTTGTACAAAATTTCATGTTTTTACCACTACATCATGCCTCTTGAAAGTAGAAATACACACACCCATACTTAAAAGATAACCTATACTGAAAGCAAAAGAGATCAAGACAGTACACGGAAAAAGTAAGCACAAATATAAAAAGAGGTAAAAAAAGAAACATAATAAAATAGAAATAAATGGATAAATATGTGAAAGAGACTGAAAGTCACTTCACTGGCATAAAATATGCAAAAGTAAAAATGATTTAACATTTTTATGTGGGTACAAAAGATTATATATTTCTTTATATTTGCAAGCCAATAATAAATAAAATGAAGTAAGAGTTTAACAAGCCTAGAGAGAGTTAATCTTTTTTTTCCAAAAGGCATTAAAATAGACAACAGATTAGGGTAAAAATCATTAGAATTAATCTGCATTCCTTGAACAAATGCAGCTATAGACCCCAGCAGAATATTGAACCCATTTGATCTCTCAAGGGTAGGTTTCTTACAAGAGATTTCTGGTTTGGTTTTGTTTGGCTGATGTGGAAAATCATTTGAGATGCTTTTAACTTCCAGTTTGAGAAGAACCAACCCTAAATAGCTTAGCCCTAACAGAGAAGTCCAGAGATAGGGTGGTGGTTCCAAGATTGTTCATTTCAGTGGCCTAGTGGTGACATCGGGCTCCAGGTCCTTTCCATCTGTCTCCACTGCAGCCACCCTTGTCAGGTAAGCATTTTCCAAGGCTGGTCCCCTCAGGGATACAAGATGGGGACAGCAGCCTTAAACACCACATCCTTACATACCCACAACAAAGGCCAGAAAAGAAACCATTCTTTTTTTGTAGACATTTTAAAGAATGTGCAGTCCTTTCTGAGTGGCCTTTCCTGCAGACTCCCCTCAAGTACTGATGGCTGGAAGTGCTACATGCTCATTGTTAAACCAATCAATGCTAAAAGGAGTACTAATTGCAATTCAGCGATTGGTCTAAAATAATCTAGATTCCCCCCTGCCCACCCTGGGGCTGGGGTTGGATACATTGTCCCCTGAGGCACACAGCCACCCAAACCCGATGCCAGGAGAAGGGAATAATCAACCAACAGCTCTTGTCATAGATGGAGACAGAACAGAAATATTTCACCCTTTACTCTCCACCAGCCCTGCCTCTCACTTTTGACTTTTAAATGCCAGTGAGGATAGGATGAAGACACAACTCCATTTTTTTGCACATATCTTGTAACAGCTGATTGGGGCACGAGTTGGTACCATTAGGTATATAATCTTTCCCATATAATGAATAACACACTGGGTACCTCTTCAAGAACAGCCATAATAAATATTTGCCCTTGGCTAATGTTAAATTGTCAAGGTATTTATGAGTCAATGAAGAAATCAGGCTTAATGTCTCCATAAGCTAGATGGTATTCACACATACACACATAAGCAGTCACACTCACAAACACACCTGTGACTCCCAATGAGAAAAACAAACATAAAACACATGTTAAAAACAAGCATTTCCAATGGTCGAAGAGGGTCCAGGATCATATGTACAGAAGTACGCCCTACATTTTAAATGACTGCCTAGATTTTCATGAAAAAAGGGAAGCCAAAAACCAACATAGACAAGTAGAGTGTCAATTATCATAATAAACAAAATTCATAGAATACTCTTAATGTGCCAGACCCTGAACTCAGCTCCTTATGTACGTTATCTCATTTAATTCACACATAACATTCATAGGCAGACATTACTATTATCTTCATTTTGCAAATGGGGATACTGAAGCTAAGAGGATGAGGACATGGCTCAGGTCACCCTGTTGGTGAGTGGTAGGGACAAAAATTAAACCTAGTTCTGTCTATCTCGAAGGCTGTGTGGTTGACCTTTGACCTCTACCCTGAAAAGATGGTGGAAACAATCACACATGGTCTCCCTGAAATGTTTCCTCTCTCTTTAGGGGCCCAAACTGCTCCTAAGAGCTGCTTGGACTTTGTGTTAATAGACTATCATTGTTGCTTGAAAAGAATCTAGACATATTTTGAGAAAATCACATGTAGAAGCTCTCTATAAAGAACAAACTGTATAAATTCCCCTTCTAGATCTTGAAAATAGAAAACATTTTAGGTGGAATTTATGCAACGAAGTGCTTTAATAGTATATAATTTTATACTATTTCTATTTGAAAAAATGTTTTTATATGTGTTCTATGAAATAATCAGCACCAAAGAGAGCAGCTTCTCTTAAATTTCTGAAGAATTTTGTTGGAGGAAAGAGTCACCTAGACTTTAAAAAAGAATGGCAATACATATTTTCTTTACAGTTTCAAGATTATAGACATTTTTCATGCAAGTATATTTGCAAGTTCATAGGCTTAAAAAAAACTCCAAAACTAAGTTCCATCTTAGTGAAACTGAATGATCAGAGTATTGTAAAATGAGTAGCCCAATTAATTAGACGGTGTGGGATGTCAGGTTTACTTAGGACAGTGTGGGACCCAGGTGATGAGACTTTAGTGTTTTCAGTGCTTTGCAACCCAGTGGTAATTAACTTACTTTGAAATCGGGGTAATGAGCTGCCACATGTATGAGACTAGAGTTCAGTGTGGCAAAAGCTCTGCCAATGTTTTACATGCTTAATATAAATCCTCAAGGATAAAATTCCTTCTTATGAAGTATGGTTTCCATCCAGGTCTCTCAGAATGTTGCAGGACAAACACACTATTTACTCTGTGTGTGTGTGTGTGTGTGTGTGTGTCTGTGTGTGTGTGTTTATTGCAATGAGTAATCATGCCAAATACTGGGATCCATGAGCCACTCTATTAGACTTGAGTATACAGAAAGAGTTAAGAGTTTTATTATTTTAATTAAATAAAACATACCAAAGTTATTCTGAAATTTAATGAAATAACACAATTGTTACTGTGCTGTATGGTAATTAGCTGTAAGTCACAGGAAATTTTAAAAAGACTGTCATTTTTGTCAGTATTAATTTTTACACAGTCAAATCTAATTTTTCAAAACTTCTCTATAATCAGAAAGTTTTCCCTGCATAAGAACCATTCTCTCTCTCCCTCTCTGTCTCTGTCTCCTTCCTTTCCATTTGTTCCTTCGCTTTCCAAAGACAGAGGGACCCCTGAGTCTGGCTAAGCATTCCCAGTCATCCCCCCTCTCACCATTCCCACCCTCAGCAGGGGATCCAGCTGCTTGGAAGCACCAGGTCCTGGATTCTGCAGACCTTGAAGCCACACTTAGTTTGGGCCCTTAGATGTGCATCTCCTGCTTTATTTTGAGGGATCTTTATAACATCCCCAATTGTGTTAGCGTGGGATAGAAAGAAGAAACCCAGGTATGGGGCAAAAGGGTGGTACACCAGGGAGAGAAAGGATATACGCCAATGGTTCTGGAACCCTAGCATTTGGTAGTTTGGGGGCAGTGGAATGGGAGAATGCAGAAATGGAGACAGAGGATGTGGAAAGGGGGGGAGCAGAGCCGTCTCTGGGGTCCAGCACCTCTATAAGAGACCCCAGGTATCTGTACATGCCCCTGGGGCACAGCTTTTGGCAGTTTTATTCCAAGCTCCCCCTCCTCAGGAAAGCTAGGAGCTAGACAGACAGAGAGAACAGAGGCACATGGGCTTTCCTCACCGGTCCTCACAGGTCAAGCACGCCACCTTCCTGGAGGAATCAGACAGCTTAGGGCCTAATCTGAGCCATGTCACTTTCTAGCTGTGTGACTTCAAGTAGTCACTGACCTCTCTGAGCCTCATTTTTCCCACCCATGTTTTCCCCATTGGTGAAGTGGGAATAATACTCTCTACCTTACATAGTGCTTGTGAGGGTTTAATGAAATGAAGCACTCAAACCTTGTGTAAGCAGAGTAGGCTCTTGACAAAAGTTTTTTCTTTTCTTTCCTTCAACCCTGAGGCATGAAGAAGGCTTCCCCCTTTTCCTTCCCCATCTCCAGCTTTCTTCAGTTTCCCCCACCTGTATTTGTTTCATTTCACTTCTGAGGATCAGAACGTTAAAAATAAATGCACAGGGGGTTGGGGGTGAGTAAGTCTGAGACATAAAGTAAGTGATAGCCTTGGTTCCCTCCAGGTGGGTTGCAGGAGGGGGTGTCCTGGTGACAGGCAGAAGCATCCCGGTGTCTTCAGGGTAAGGGAGCATTTCCCATCCTTGGTCTTTTGTGGAGTGGGAGCTGTGACTCTCCTTCCCAGGGCAGCTAGGGCCTCGGACCAGCCACTGCCTTGACCGTTGGGTCTAGTGGGCTTTCAAAGGTTCTGTAGAGGGAAGCCCGATATCCTAGCCTGGGACCAACCCAGTTAACTGGGGAGTTTGGGGTGTCTGGTAGGACAACTGCTGCACCTTGCACATTTAGCCTATCACTTGTGTTAAGAGATACAGGCTCAACTCTCAAAATAGACACTGGACTTATCACTATACTGCAGTCATCCTACCCCCAAATCCATTTCTGGTGTTTGAGGAAAGCAGACTGACACTAAACATGAAGTTGGTTCCCTCATAGCATGTTGGACCCATAGGACTATTCCTGGCTCCTCTTTAAACTGCCTGGTAGTTTTCCTTCCCTACTCAATCTCTGTTTAACAATCAACATTAATATTTCAGAAACATTAGGTGGCCTGTGCATTGATGTACTTTATTCCCCAGGCTGGAAAGACTATTTTCTTGGAATTGGATTGCTTTGTGCAGTTTAACAGCCTGTGCTAGGCTAGGAGTCAAACAATATTGTCCTCGTAATTATCTTATCACAAGCACGAGACAATAGGTGAGGACATGTCTGCTCGGCAAGAGGCCAATTCAATGGTGACGTGAAACAGATGTCATGATCCGAGTGAAAAACAAATGATGGGCTACCAATCCAGTCATATCCAGCCAGTCAGCACCCCCTCTCCACATCTCTACCCACTAAGTTATATTAACAAACAGGTTAAGTAGAAAATGCAATATTAAAAAGTTAGAAAACATTCACTGAAAACATCTGGCCCCCAAATTTGCACTGAGCTAAGTTCAGTGAAATTTCTGTGCATACAGGAAATGAAAACAGTTGCATGTTTCTGCCTGTTTCTTTAGTAGTAGATTCAGGGGCATTTTAATAAGAAGATTCCACTACAAATAAAGATATCAGACTTTGGAGCAAAACCTTATTAAGAAGTATAAGAGAGCTGATTTCTCTCTCATTGCTAAAGAAAGAACTTTTAGAAAGAGTTTCTCAAAGGCTCTGAGAAGCCCCGGGCTGATGTGCAAAAGCCCACGCTCCCTTCTCCCCACTCTCCCCAGTTCCCTGACAGCTGCTAACTTCCTAAGGGCATCGGCAGAGTTCAGACGACCTTGCACGCACCATGTGACAGATGAGTAATAGAAGGTTAACCAAGTGCCCAAAGGCGCGAACACGGGATGTGGGCTGAGGGGGAGAGGGGCATCAACTTGGGCGAGGAACTGTATTTGGCTTTTCTAGTTCAGAAAAGGCACCCGGAACTCCTGATTAGGAAAACATAACCCAGTGATCCATGCCTCGCCTTCGCCACTCTATTTAAGCATTCTTCCTCCTGGAAAGACTCGGGATGCGTGAGCTCTGCGCGCTCCAGCTTTCTGAGACGAGGCTGCTGCTTCCCTGAAAGCCATCCTGCCTTTCTTTTCCCACCTATGTTTCCATTTTCTTTACTGAGTATGAAACCCGCCGGCCACCCGCCCCGCTCCGTCCCTCCGGCGCCTCCGCAGAAGCCCGCTGTGTACCTTCCGGGGCTGGAGAGAAGATGCTCACAGCGATGGGACACCTGTCGGTGAACTCGCCCCCTGGGAGGAGCGGCGGGTGGAGCTGGCACCCGACGGTCCCCCGCGCGGTCTCCGGACCCCAGGAGGGCCCAGTGTCGGCGCCTTGGCCCTCGAGTTCCGGCCCCCGGAAACGTCACCTGAGTGCTGTCCTCCCCCCGTGGAGTGAGGGACACGGCGGGCAGCGGCCCGAGCGCCCTTCTTCTCTGCAGGACTGGAGTCCTAGTAGACAAGCCCTGGTGGCAAAACCGCGCGCACCTGCTTCCAGCTGCGGGGAGGTGGGGAGGAGTGGGAGGGTCTGGGTCCCGGTCCGCGGTCTAAGACAGGTAGGAAGCCCACTCTATCTCCGTTTCCAAAGGGAGTGACGGGACTAAGAAGCGGCTGGAGGCCCAGAGGGCCGGCTCGCCCTTGCCACTTAAAGCAGGCTTCATCCAATCACCACATCCTTACTGAGCGCCGGCTGTGTGCCAGGAGCCCTTCTAGGAGCTTGGAAGGCTGTAGCGAATAAAATGTTAAAACATCTCTGCTCTCGCGGAGCTTGTTTTTTTTTTTTTTTTTTAAAGTCACTGATAGTCACATAAGTTCCTGTGAACATTTGTAGGTGTTTTCAGCTAAGGAGTGAAGGAATAGATATTCGAACTTCTTTTTATTTCAACAAATGTTTATTGATGTCCCAAGGATTTAAAGGAAAGAAGGGAGGGAGGGAGGGAAGAAGAAACTTGTAATACCACCAAGGAATTAGTTTCTTTTTAGAAACTTTGGCCTAGCCTGTTTAAATCTCTTTGGTATTCCAAAAAAACAAAAACAAAACACAAAACAGCAAAAAAAACAAAACTATTAATTCAGCCCAGAAAAACTGCTCGATAATGACGTTGAGCTTCATGTTTTCTCCTTGATCAAATCGGCTGGCCTCAGTTTCTAGTTAGCAAATAAGGTGACATTTATGGAGCTGGAGCTGGATCACTTCTTCTTGTGCAAGGGAGCCTCATGGGGTTTCGAAGATAGGCAGCCCTGATTCCATCCCAGCATTGTCATTTACTCTTAGGCAGGTTCCTTGAGCAGGTTCCTTAATGTCTGTAATCCTCAGTTGACCCTTCTGTAAAATGAGGATTGTAATAATTCCCTCCCATGGATGCTGGAAAGCTTCCTTGGGATGACATATGCAAAAGCATTTGAACCAGACCTGGCTTGTAGTAACTGCTCAATAAGTGATATGATAATGGCAATTACAGCACCTTTTAGAAACTGTCCTCCTTCTATAATCTGGGTGGCCAGAGTGGTGTGGTGAAATGTCATGTGTTTATACCTTAAATTAGAAAAATCAGAAAAACTTGAAAGATTGGAGAAGTTGGCTCAGAAATTCAGCACATCAGACTTTTTAAAAACAAGTGTACTATCATTGATTATACATTTAGAACTGAAGTTGCCTTAGAATTTTCGGTGTATGCAAAAAGATATTGCCTTTAAATGAGTACGTGCTCTAAAATCTCTCACAGAAAAACCAAGGGAGTGAATACGGGAAAAAGAATTTAAAGAGAGTGTAAAGTGGGAGACTTAGTGGCCAAGATTCTAGAAGCGTGTGAGGATTGTTAGTAAGTGTGACAAGTGAGATTTCATCACGAAACCTTTGAGGAAAGAGAAAAGAAACCAATCAGCTGATCCATGCCTTAGGTTGATTCTTATCTGTTATCGAAACTTCTACCACAATACCCTTGTTGAAAAGCATTTTCTGTTTCTCTGATAATATAAAAATGTAGTCCACTATGAGTTCATGAACCTTACATTTTCTCCAAGTTCAATTCTTGAAGTTTATTTCTCTGTTCAATTTTTCTATCCCTGACAAGATTTTGAGTCTTTCCCACGTAAACTCAAGGGTAGCTTGTCTTGTAGTTCTTACGTGGAGGCATCTATCTTAAAAAAGAAGAGGTCTCTGCAATAATAATATTTGCCACTCCAGTTCTTTGTTCCAATGATTGATAATGATGATGACAATCAAATTCTAATTGCGTACTCTAAATGAGGGATGAAAAAATCCTTTTTGTTGTTGCCATATTGTAAAAGCGAAGGAACCATTTTTTTTTGATAGCCCAATATGTTGCATTGTGTTTTACTAGGTGTTGGTAGCTAAAACGCTTGTGCGAGAGACCATTTAATTGCACCCTTGCTTATGTTTGATAATTTCCATAGATGTTGATGGTGGATATGTGGCCTCATCTTACATTATGGTGGCATATATATATATATATTTTTTTTTAAAGTGTCATTACATATATTATTTATTTTTGTAACAACTCTGGAAGGTACACAGAATGGGTGTTATCTCATTTTTACTAATAAAGAAAGTGAGGTAAAAGTTAAAATAGACAATAGGCTATGAAGTAGAAGTAGTGAAGTAGAATAGAATCCCATCTATTTCTTACCCTAAACTGTGAGTTCTTTTGATGATGTCACCTGCTTTAGAGAGCACTCTGGAATCCAGAGTTAAAACCTCGCCCCGAAACATTAGTGCCTTTTTTTCTAAGCTGGAAACTGGGCTGGTGGTGTCTGTGGGAGCTACTGCTGACCTGGTTTATCCCACTCTGGACACAGACTTCTGACTATGCTTATCAGATAAACTTTCATCTGGTTCAAGAATTTTTGAAGGGATTCATTGATTGTGGTCTTATAAAAATAACAAAAGGAATGAATGAGATGATGGACCACACATGCTGATTCGAATGAGGTTCAATTTGTTCTACACATGTGCATACATGGATTGCAAGGGCACACAAGGGGTCCTGGTGTCTATTCCTCTGCATTAAAGGACTATTCAGGAACATCTCCATGCTGACCTTGTGTGGCTTTTTTCTCAGGATCCTAGCCTGGGCTGGGATGTCACTTCTCTCCCAGATCCACCTGCTGTCAACTTGGTCTTTGGCTCTGCACTTGCTCAAGCACAGCTTCTGAGAACTGAGTCGTAATCAGCCACTCCTATAGAAGGATCTGCCTCCCTCCAAAAGGCTTTATAATGTTCTGGCTGGGGCTGTTGAGAAGTGCTCTCTCTCCAAACTGAATGCATTGTGTTCATACTCACTCTAGGGGTTGAGTTCCTAGTGAGCTGTGGCGATAGGAGGGATTTAAAGCCCCGTTAGGTGGAAGAATTTTTTTCTGTTAGGAATCTAGCGGATGCCCATTTAGATTGTGAGTTTTAAAAACATCTCTCAGGCTGCTGCATCTCAGGATGTTGCTGTTTAATGTTATTTTGTTCCCACTAATATGAACATGGCACAAACACCAGTGAGGTATAGCAATGTTTCTGAAAGTGTGTTCCATAGAACCCTAGTGCCATGAGATGATCTATAAACAGGGGGTTCTATGGTTATGAGAGGTTGGATTATTGGTTTCAGTTCTTTTACTCCTCCTCGGATCTACTTCCTTGCAATGACATCATTATGGACAGAGCATATTTTATCACTCCTCTACTTTGGTCATGTGACTTGCTTTGTCCAGTTGAATGTGGGTTAGAGAGACAGTGTGACAATTCTAAGACTTGGATTTAAGAGATAGCATGCATTTTCACTGCCCCTTTTGTACTTCTGCCATTGTCTGAGAAGAACATGTTTTTGGCTAGCCTGCCAGGCTGAGGAGAGTGAGAGGAGTGTGGAAGACCCTGATCCACAGGCCTGCAGCTGGAAGCAGAGCTCTTTCAGTCAAACTGCTGATCTGTGAGAACAAATGATGGTTACTTTAAGCCACTGAGTTTGGAATGGCTTATCGTCCAGAATTATTGTGGAAATAGATAACTGGTATAATGGTCAAAAGAGTTTGGGACACACTGTATACTATATAACTCCCTCACTCCTTCTTTGAGAGTCATAATCCACTGTGATACATTAAAGGCTCTGAGAAGGACTGCATTAACCCATGTCTTTCCAAACTCATTTCATTTTGGTACCTTTATATCATAATAATATCCTATAGAACATATACCTTGGAATTTTAAAAATTTATTAAGGGCAATTTGTGTAAATCCTAGACTTGCTATTAAGAAACCTGAGATGAACTCTTAGAACAATTGACAGTGATTTTCAAGCCTTACCAATCAATTAAACTCTCTCAAACTTTGCTTATTAGTAAGTCCCCATTTACCTTCTCATGGCTGCTGAATTTCACATCAATGACTTGTATTGTATGGCTCCAAATTTCTAAATGATTAAAAGTTATTTTCCATTGCTGATGCCAGCCCTATTTTAGAATGATTTTGTAATCAGTATAAGAACATTTATTTTTTAAATAAATGACCAATGAATTAAACTGATCAATTTAAATTACTTTCATTGGTTTTTTTTCCAAACATCACATATCTAATATTTACCATTAAAGTTACTATTAAAGTTACTCAGAAGCCATGTTGGTGCCCAAACCAAGAATGAATAACCTGAAATACTCCTCATTTTCTCCTCAGTTTTGAGAAATGTGGAGCACACACAGTAGAGCTCTTTTTCAAGCTTAGTCACAATGCCAAGCACCAAAGAAAACACAGGGGTTTCAGGAAATATGTAGGAAATGACTCCCTTTTAATTTATTTTGGGTACTCTGAGTCACTGTTGACATTTGTTTATATTCTTTAAGTGGCCTTGGCATTTTCATTCATTTCAAACACTCACAGGTGCTTATGTTTAAAACTCACGACTGGCAATGAGGTCCATGCAACAATTTACACTTTAT
The DNA here is from genome assembly GCF_028564815.1 of Eubalaena glacialis. Classification (NCBI taxonomy): domain Eukaryota; kingdom Metazoa; phylum Chordata; class Mammalia; order Artiodactyla; family Balaenidae; genus Eubalaena; species Eubalaena glacialis. The sequence goes on along the minus strand of NC_083727.1, from coordinate 59,203,189 downwards.
TTTTTTCCAACTTTTTGAAGAATAAACATAGATGATCATGTATGCTGTCTTAGCAACTATAAATCATTAAGACCAAGAATGTCTTAAAACAAAGTGAAAAATCAGTTGACCTATTATGGCTTTTCCTTTTCTTAGGTGAAGTTCTTTCTTTACACTATATTTGCTCATAACTGGTTGGTCTATGGTAAGGTGTTATCTGTTAGAGTGTTAGTAAAGCTTCATTATCCTTTTGAAGTGGCATTTAAGTGGTATTTTTAAGAGCATGCTTAAAGACATCCATTTCCAATGACAAAGTGGTCAGAGACTTGAAGAAAGTAGTCTATAAGGGTAGAAAGACAAGTGATGAACTTGACAGTATTGACAATATTCTGCTCAATAATCTCTCAACCATATTTTTGTGTGCAGTTGGCAAGCCTTGGCAAACACTCATGGGGATAGTCTATGCCCAAATTGGGATTTTTATATCTTACAGGAGTTATAATTTTCTGCTTAACGGGGTTATAATGAGCTACTTAATTTCCTTTTCTTGGGATTTTGTGGTATAATGAAGTTGTACTAATATAAAGTTTTGGAAATTTTTAGAATGGACATTGCAGAAATTAGTTTTAACTATTTAGGAATTTCATATTTTATTAAAGGAGATATTCGTTTTAACTTGAAATTCTATCTGTAACATAAAAATCATTCCCTAGAATAATTCAGAGGCTAATGGGTTGAGTATTTTCAATTTGCCTTGAAGACTGTTTTACTGTCCAAACTAATTCACTCATTTATTTGATTCAACAACCAGTCAGCCTCCTAGATATCAACCAACCTCCCATTTAACCACTTAGCCAACCAACCCATCCACAAATCAGCCAGATAATTAACCAATCAACCAATCAACTAATTAGCCAGTCAGCCAACCAGTCAAGCAATGAATTGGAAACCAACCAACCAACCACCTAACCAACTAACTAGAAAACCAACCAAGCAGCTAATCAGCCAGCCAACCAACAAACCAAACCGTCTGCTACACAGCAATAATTATTCCAGGCATTGGGGGTACAAAGATGGGCAAGATGTCATCCTTGCCAATGAGGAGAGATGTTTGCAATATTGTGGGGAAAATGAACAAATATAGTACAGTGTGAAATGGATGTATGATATGCATTTCCAGATAGAAGTAAAACATGTTAATTCAGTATTTTTGAAGGAGATCTACTTTAATGAGTTTGCTCATTTGGGGGACCAGGATTTTGAATGATCAGTGAGGTAGAGAACACTCAGCCTAGCTTTCATTCTTTGCTCTAATTTCGGTTTTAGAAAAGACAACCACAAAGACTCACTGTGGACCACTGCCTTTAATCTTTGGAATGAGAACTACATACTGTGTACTAACCAGTTACCCTAAGCATAATTTTACATAATAAACCATATATAATATAGAAAGAGAAGGTAGATGTTAATATCCAACTCCATCCTCAAGAATTTGTGAAAAACTCTGACAAAGCAAATTTAAGTGAATTGACTGGTTTAATCCAGTTGATAGTTCTCCTGTTGCATCAGGTTCAATAACCCTCTGCTATGTCTCCAGTGCTTCTTGGGCTGAGGTAGAAATGCCGGAACCTTGTTTTCAGTTTCAGCTAATTCACTTGCACAAGTTTTACTTTGATTTCAGTGTTTGTAGGGATAATAACCTTCTGAAATGATCTGAGAAGTGCATGATGCTTACTACTCAGGTTAACATATATCTTAGTTTGCTTGGGACAATTTCATTAATGCCTTTGTCCCAGTGTGATTATCAATCGTGTCTAATGCCAGTATTGTTAGCCCCTGGGGCATCCACCTATGTGCCCTACTTATCCTATGGGGAAGGAATGGGAGTGTTATGGTCTACTCCCTTTGCCTTCAAAATTAGGTATAAACTAGAAACAAAGCAGACATGTGGGTACCATGATACTTCCTGTGGGACACGATTACTATCTCCCTTGGGGGCAGTAGCTCAGAATTCTAAGGTTTTACCATTTATCATTTCATTTCCCCATCAAATGAGATTCATGAACACACACACACACACACATTCTTTGAGAGCATAGAAAAAAGCATGACTAACCATGTGGGAGGGCTCTGATAAGACTTGGCTGTGATGGTTAGAGCTGGGTTTTGGAAGGTGAGCAGAGAAGAGGGTAGAAAAAAACCCATTTTATCTCATGGAACGAATGTATGCAAGACAACCATTTGGTTGTGTTTCCTTAACACAAGTTGGAACATGTATGTCACTGCTTATAAATCATAAATGTGCAAACTTACAACTGGTCAAATAAAAATATACTAGCAGACATGCACTCATTGGTAAAGTTAGCAGTCTGGATACCCAAAAGGATTCTCTGCAGGTCCAGCCCAGTAAGTCCATCATCAGTGAGAACAACCTCACTCCTCCAGGCTTTGGGCAGACAATTGGAGCAATCATTTTGCATGTGCTCCATTGAATAATACCTCTCAAATCTTGGTTTTTTTCATGATTCTGTTCTTAGAAAGAACATAATTCTCAATTTTGTTGCAGTAAGCTATACTGAGTTCATTTTTAAGAGAAATTATGAAATGTTTAAGGATCACATTTTTATATTTCCAGCATTTATGTTTTTAAATTATTATTTTAGTAATTTATAAATACCCTTCATTTTTGATACAGATACTCAGAAAGTGATTTAATTTATTCCAGTTTTAGTAAAGAGTCACTCTAAAGCCAAGGGGGAGACTGACTCACTGGTTTACAATTTGTTTCTCAATCCTGGCAAATTTCATCTCTTCTTATTTCAAAGGTACACTGTGTCCTTGTGTACTGAGCAAAAATAACTCCACTGTATAGTAAAAATGTCATAAGGTACTTGACAAGTTCCAGATTACAAAACATGTTTATAGCAGAATTGATATTAAAAATTAGAGGAGCATCTAAAACCAGTCTTAATAAATATAATCTTAAAAAAATTTATAGGAGCTGCACAATAAGGAAGGCAGATCTAAGTATGAGTCTAGGTGCGAACTGGAATCAAGTCTAAGAACCCCTTTTACAAGTTGTGTGCTTTGTGGAAAGTCATTTAATGTTTCTGAGTCTCAACTTCATCGTGGATAAAATGGGGACAATAAAACTTGCCCTACCCGCTTTACAAGGTAAACAAATATGATTAAATATAGGAAAGTACTTTATCAAGTGGAAGTACTTCACTTCCTTCAGTCTATTTGGAGGTATTATACTCCTGGGAGAAATAAAATATATCCACCTGCAAGGCTGAGCTTCTTAGTCTGTCTCTCTTTTCTTTGACAACTTCACTCCCTCTTTGGAGACCAAAGTCAAATAAGTTCAGGTCAACCAGAATTTCTCAAGAATCTGTCAGGATATAACAATGAAGGTGAGGTGACCAGGGGTGCTAGTCAATGGACACTTCAGAGATGCTAGTCTTTGTCAATTCCACACCACTGGTTCCTGCTCTTGCCAGTGTCTGGTTTTTTGTTGGGCACAGAGATAAGCAAGACATACTTCCTGCCCTAAGGAGCTCACAATCCAGTGAGGGGGACAGACACACAGCTAGACTAGTTAGAATATAATGCAGTGAACAGTATAATAAAGAGACAGCCACAGAGGAATATGGAGGCACTTAGCTAAGTCTGACTCTCATCAGGTAAGTTGAAAGAGGTATTTTAGGTGCGAAGGATATAGTGTGTGTCAGAAAGCCTCTGTAAAAATCATTATGGCAGACTTTGCAGGACTTACAGTTGGGACAGAGATTACAACTCCTTTCTTGTAGTGTAAAAATAACAAGCATGGGTTTTGTGGTAGGACGGACCTGTGCTTAAAACTGCATTTGTCAATTACTTGTTGTATTTCTGAGCTTCAGCTTCTTTATCTGTGACCCAGGGGTAATAATATCTACCTCAGTCCACTGGAATGTAAGCTCTATGAAGGCAGGGATTTTGGGTTCTTTTGTTCATTACTGTATCTTCATCACTCAGAAAATGGTAAGCACTTACCTGGCCCATACTAAATGCTCAATAAATAATTGCTGAAGTTGTTGAATAAATGAAGGAAGCTATTCAGCTTCCAGTTTTTACTTTTCAGCTAGTTTTATTGAAAAGCCACAATAAAGTCAAGGAGAGGTTGGAGAGGACCTAGCACCAAATGCAGTTCTCCCCACTGGCCACTTGGTGGCAGTGGCAACTAAGCACCAACTGAAGAGGTCAGGGTACACCCAAATGGGTTATCCCTAACTTCTCTTTATCCATTCAAATCTTAGGACCTACAAGAGGTGTTTGGTCAGTCCCATGGGTTAGAATAAACTTTGCTAATTGAAAAAGAAACTATAGTAAAATTTTTAATAAATTTCTTACTCTAGTTTATGACAATAAGACAGGCCCATAGTTAGATGACACCCAGAAAGGCAAATAATGAAAATTTCCACAGTGTCCTTTAATAAGCTTTCCCTTCACTCCACATCGGTCACACGCTTTCTGGGCCGTATCCCAGAACTAATCATCACCCTCAACTTCTCCACTTCTGAAATCTGAAACTCTGCTTTCTGATCACACACGCCTATTTTCTGCTTTTCGCTGTTACAGCAAAGGCTGTATATTCTCTCCGAGACCACAGTCTCTCAAGTCCTTCTCTTTACTCCTTGATTCAGTCCAGGCTCCAGGGTCCATCCTGCAACCCCTTCCTACATTAACCTCTTTGTCCTTCTTTGATCCCCTTGTAACATTGTAGACCCCCCTCCAATCCCTCTCCTCTTCTATATTTTCTAGTGTCCCTTAGCAAGGGGTGGCCATAGGACTAAGTTCTCACCAGTGACTGTGAGTGAAAGGGATGTCTGCAGATCCCACCTTTATTTTTAAAAAGAAAATTTCTTGCTCTAGACTTCCTCTCTTCTCTTCCTGGTGAGCTAGAACACAGATGAGCCAGGTAACTGACTTAAGACTGCACAGATGAGGACAGGATGGGACAAACCTAGGTCCCTAAGAAACTCGTGGGCCTGAGCCTCCTGGACTTTTTATCTTGTGACCGTTAGGTGTGTCAGACTAAAGATTGGCACTTGCCATCTACCTCTACAAGGATTAAATCACAAGCTGCTGCGACCACTGACCTTCAACACACCCTGAAAGGAGTTCAGGGTGGAGATCAGGAGTGAGGCACTCTGTGCTCTGGGAAAAACTGGCAGAAAGAGCTTCAGATAGTTAGATGTTTTCAGGAGAAGATTTTACGAGCTCAACTCTTGCATCTTCTCTATCTAGGAAAGCACTAAAGTCTTTCATGGTGACATCTGCTCCTCGTGACTAGCAGTAACCTTCTGCAAAAATGTGTGCTTGATTGCATGTACTCCCCCTTCACCAAAATCACATATAGACTGACCTTTCCCCCTCTCTTCGGAGCAGTTTCTCAGAGCTATCTGAAGTGCTGCCTCCTGGGCTATAGTCCTCATTTTGCCCCAAATAAAACTTAACTCACAACTCTCAGGTTGTGCATTTTTTTTTTCAGTCAACAGGTGAGAGAGAAATACACTTCTATTTTATGTAAGCCACTGTGCTTTGCGGTCTTTTTGTCATAGCTGCTTAACCTTTACCTTAACTAATACAGGATTCACTTGGAGGAACCCCATGCCTAGATCAACCCAACTCTCCAACTCCTCCATGTTTACAGGCTGAGCGCTTCCTGGGATGAGCAGCCTACCCTGACTGTCTCCACTACATATGAACGTGGACTTTCCTCTCCAGGTGGGCCTTCACACTGCCCAATGGTCTTTTTTTCAGTTCTTAGTTGAATCATATTCTCCCTGGTAGCTTTTTCAACTCTTTCCTGAAACCATCTCCTGCTTCATACAGAAAATAGAAAAGATCAGGAAGTCCTTCAACTTCTTGCCCCAATCGATATAATTACTTGCAGCTGTCCTAACACTTTAACCTCCTGTCATAATGGCATTGCTTCCCTTCCCTTCCCCAAACCTCATCCTTCCACATACCCTGGGCCTCATGCCCTTCTACCTCGATGGGGACTTGAATCCATCAGTTTTCCTTTGGTTTCCCTGCACCATCAAATACTCCCTCTCTATTTACTCTTTCTAATTGAAATTTAAATATGCTTATTTCCCAATTCCTATTTTAAAACAGCAATGCAAGACTTTGCTTTGATCATATCAAGCTAATGCCTATCTTCTTCCTTTCATAGTCTTGCTCCTTAAAAGTCTTGTCTACACTGAATATCTATATTTTTAAAAATATACTGATATTTTGAAGAATGTTATTTAGAAACCAAAATCTGGGAGCTGGGTGCAGGCTTTCTTTCGAATAATTGAAACTCAATAAATGCTTCCAAAGATGACTTTTTTGGTACTACATTCACAAATATTGAATAGTTTGATGATAGGTTTACAGCTGATTTTATACACACACACACACACACACACACACACACACACGTGTTTTTTTAAGAATGAGCAAATGGGGAAAAGTGGACAAAAATCTTCTTTACAGAGGACCAAATAATGTATGTAAATACCAGCTCCCTTCCCTAGGAATTGGAGCTTAGTTCCCTTCTCCTCAAGTATAGCCTGGACTTAGTGACTCGCTTCCAAAGAATAAAGTATGAAAAGAAAAAAAAAGTAACTTTATAGGAGAGAAATCTGGCAAACACTACCTTAAGCAAGTGATCAGCATTAACATTACTAGTGATAAATCATGTTGATGTCACGTGCCCTCTGATACTACAATATGTGATGCAAAAGGACTTCACGTCTGTGACATTCTTCCCTACAACCCATAACCCCAGAGTAATCATAAGGAAAACATCAGGCAAATGAAAATTGAGGGGTATTTTATAAAATATCTTACCAGAACTCCTCAAGATTGTCAAGGTCATCAAAAACAAAGATAGACTGAGAAACTCATAGACCAGAGGCAGCAAGGAAACATGAGGACTAAATGTAATGTGGTAATCCAGCTGACATCCTGGAGCAGAAAAAGGACATTAGGGGAAAATGGATGAAATCTGAATAAAGGGTGGAGTTTAGTTTATAGTAGTTGTTATGATTAAATGCTCATGTCTCCCCCACAATTCATACGTTGAAACCCTAATCCCAATGTGATGGTATTTGGAGGTGGGGGCTTTGGGAGGTGATTTGTTCAGGAGGGTGGAGCCCACATGAATGGGATTAGTGCCCTTATTAGAAGAGGCCAGAGAGCTAGCAAGCTCTCTTTCCACCACATGAGGATATAAGAAGTCAGCCCTCTGCAGCCCAGAAGAGAGTTCTCACCAGAACCCAACCACGCTGGCACACTGATCTCAGATTTCAGCTTTCAGAACAATGAGACATAAATGTTCGATATTTAAGTTCCCCATCTATGGTCATTTGTTATAGCAGCCTGAACTAAGACAGTAATGCACCAATGTTGATTTCTTAGTTGTAACTAATATACCCCAGTTATGCAAGATGTTAACAGTAGGGGAAACAGCGTGAAGAGTATATAGGAACTCTCTGGACTACCTTTGCAATTTCCTGTAAATCTAAAATTATTCTAAAAGAGAAAGTTTATTTTAAAAATCCTGTAACATGAAAGACATTGAAATTCATTCCTACAAAACCAAAGAGGAATTTGTGTTCTCTATGGAGAACACGAATAGTATGTACAGGTATACATTTTGAAATTTATAGTTGAGCTTTTGTATATCTTGACTTGTGGTAAGAATATTTTGATGGAGCTCCTATTTTTTGGATAAATTTTGGATATATTGGATAAATTTGTATTGTCAACTGGAACCGAAGATATTGAGAAAGCTTAGGTTTCACAGTATTTATATATTTGGCAAAATATTCAAAAGAATAATAAATAGAGGCCACATTTTTCACAAGTTGTTTTTTTCTTGCAAAAATCATTTGTCAAAGAGCTGCACTCTGAATGGGGGCAAAAAGCAGTGCCTGTGACAATATTTGTGGTGAAATATTTACACACTTCAAGTAGAAAACACTGGAATTGAGAATATTCTCTATAGTTGGCTCTGAGTTTACCAGGTACCTCAGCATTTGTGGAGAGAGCATTTTATCAGACGAAGTACAGAGAACTGTCAATTTCAAGTGTCAGCAATTTCAAATGTATTAATGACAAAGGAAAATTTTGAAGATTACAATTGATAAAAAAACTAAAAATAATAAGATCATAAACACATTCTTCAAGAAAATACTAGTACAATAATATATTAAGACAGATGCAACTAAGCAACTGATAGAAACTCATGACTATGTACTCCAAATAGCTGTTGTGTTTATTTCATTTTTAGAGCATTCAGATAGTCAATGTGACAGTCTTTTTAGAAAATTCTTTCAAGTGCATAGATGTAATGTCATTTTTAATTTTTAGAAATGATTTTATTTTAAAACAGTTTTTTTTAATTAAAAAAATTTTTAAAATTTTTGGCTGCGTTGGGTCTTCGCCGCTGAACCCGGGCCCTCTCTAGCTGCGGTGAGTGGGGGCCACTCCTCGCTGCAGTGCGCAGGCCTCTCATTGCAGTGGCTTCTCTTGTTGCGGAGCACGGGCCCTAGGCGTGCGGCCTTCAGTAGTTGCAGCACGCAGGCTCAGTAGTTGTGGCTCGCGGGCTCTAGAGTGCAGCCTCAGTAGTTGTGGCGCACGGCCTTAGTTGCTCCGTGGCATGTGGGATCTTCCCAGACCAGGGATCGAACCCGTGTCCCCTGCATTGGTAGGTGGATTCTCAAGCACTGCACCACCAGGGAAGCCCTTAAAACAGTTTTGAATAGAACTACTAATGTAATAAAATAGACCACTAATGTAGCAAAAACAGTTTGCTTTGCTCAATAAATATTTTCAAAACGATAACATTTTAGTCGTTGTTAGCATACTCCCTTTTGCTCTCAGAACATGCTTGTGTGGATAAATTCTCCCTCAACATACAGATCTCCCTGAGCAGCCTGCAGGAAGGCATCAGTTCCTTACTCAATGTTGTGTCTCAAGCATCCAGCCTGGGGATATTTAGTACATGCTTTCTGGAAGGATAAATGAATGAATGTACACGTTTGGCCTGTGGAATATTCAATGGTGTTGCCACTAACGAAAGGTAAGCAGTAGTAAAGCTTGACATTAAAGCTTTTCCTGTTTGCAGTATATGGAATGTAACATCTGGGTAAGCCCTGTCCAAGTGCTTCTGGAGGAGAAGCAGGCACCGGGTGGAGCCCCTCCTCTCTCACGCTTTCTCCCTTCTTGGGTTCCTACCTCCTCAAATTTTTATTTTGAAGTATTTAAACCTACAAAAAAGTTGAAAGAATGATATCATAAATACTCATGTTTCTTTCACTAAAGAAAATGAATAATAATTCCTTATTGTGGAAAATGTACTCACAGTTTCCCAATTGTCCCCCAAATGCTTTATTGTATAGCCTTTTAAAAAATCCTGTATTTAATGAAGCTTCATGCACTGCATTTGTCTGTGTTGCTTTTAGGTCTTTTAATCTAGAACAGTCCACTGCCTTCTTTTGTTCATTTTTTACATTACTGACTTTTTTGAAGAGTCTTCCAGAATGTTCTACATTCTGGAATTGTCTACTCTTCAAATTTTTAAAATGTTATAAAGTGAATTAAGAACATGTGGCCGAGGTCCCTTTTATTTGACCAAGATGTTTTAGAGAACTGGGCTTTTAAGCATAAATGCCAGTCGTAATGTAGAGAGATTTCATCCAACATGAGGACAGAGCATCTCCTTTCCATACAGTCAGGGAAAAACCCAGTTATTTTCATGAAGAAGTAATCATTTAGAATTTGTTGATAATTTCTTCTTTTCAAAAAATATTAGGTAAAATTCCCATTAATTTCTGAAGCACAAGAAGTAGATTTGAAACGAAACATTTTATACATTTAAAGCACATTGCTTTTAGTTAACATTTTCAACAAATATTACACCTGTGCACATTTGGAATAAAATGACCTGTTGCCACATGCTAGTTATAATTTATGCTAATAAATAGCCAAATAGGGTGATAAAGAGGTATTTTTAATTTTAGTCAATATTCCTACACAATATAATTATAGGGGGTCACTCTTGGTAGATAATTAACTGCATTTTTTTTTTTCTGGCAGAGAATAAAGCAGGCATAGGCATCAATCCAAATCAATTCTCCTTTCATTTAAACTGACTGACTTGTTGTATTGAGTCAGTGAATAGCATTTGTTTGGTTTTACTGCACTAGGTGCTGAGAAAAGATAAAGAGAACATAGCAGGTATGGTTCTTGCTTTGGAAGATATTATTTTCTAATGGTATAAATAAGAGAAACACACTGATATATGTTTTCCCACTTTCCATTTTTTGCTATATATGTATTATATATGTATGTGTGTATGTATATATATATGTGTATATATACACACAAACATTAACTTTTGGGAATATTAAATTTTATTTTAAATGCTTCATTTCCATGGCCTTAAATCAACCATCTTTCAGCATCTTGTGCAGAAGATGGTAGGTGCTGAATTAGTGCCTTTTGCACAAATGAACTCAAATTTCTTCCGTGCATATTGCTATTTTCAAATTGCTGTCACACATGGTCTGGGTGAATTTCATCTGCATTGAAATTTGGAGGAAGCTCTTGACAGATGACAGGGTGGGTCCCTGCAGGGTGAGAAGAGAAGCCGTGCCAGCCTGGAGGAGAATAACGTGACCTTAGAGCTGACCTTGAAAGACAGGGGAGTGTGTGGCTCGCGTAGCCTCCCCGGCACCTTGGCGCAGGGCGGTGTGTCCCTGGATGTACATGGGAGAAAACAACAACTCCATTAGCACCCAGAGGCGTCCACAGCCAAGTGCTGCCTACTCCAGTGTTGTCTGCAGACAGGAAGCCTGGGGATCTTTGGAGAGATTTTATGATAATTATGATGCCAGTTAGGTGCTCATCCTTCTCTACAACATTGCTCATGAAGTAACCACCTAACCCATTATGCTGTGGTTAGAGGGTGAAAAAAAAATTAAAATTACCCAATTTCTTTGTTTACTTGGAAGTCTCACCCAGTAGTATACACTAACATTCGTTTAGATAAAATGTATCCCTCTGGTACTGAATGGTATTGGATCAGTCCCTTCACCCCTCTGAGATTTAGTTTCTTTATAAGCAGAGGGGGAATAAAAATATCCACTCTGTTCATCTCTCAGAGTTGCAGAATGAATGTGTATGAAAGTGCTACAATATCTATTATGACCCCTCTTACTGCCCCACCCCATGTGTATTTGACCCACATAAATGTATGGAGTGTGGCCATCAAGGGTGTCCACATTCAAGCAGAAACTGCGGTAGAGAGTCGGGGTGAGCAGAACAGAATGCTGGGGGTGCTGAAGGATGAACGTTTATTTCTTGGGCTCAGAAAGTTTCCCAAGAAAGGCCTGGGACTCTTTAAAGCCAGGAAAGAAGACTATGCTGATGGCTTCCTTAGAGGAGCTTTCTTACTCTCTCCATCCATCAAAGCCCAGCTCAGCATTTCCGCATCGGAGTCTGCGGTGAGCATCCCTGCCATAAAGACATTATGGTGTGGTGGAATGACTGTGAACCCAGAAAATGAAAAACAGGGCTGGAATCCCAACTCTCCCCCTAATTTGGTGTGTGACCTCGTACACGATACTGAATCTCTCAGAGTCTTGTTTTCCTCATTTGTGTGACAGTCTTAGTATTGTCATGACAGTTGTGTAACATAGAAGGTGTGAAGCAGCACGTAGTGGGCTTTCAGAAATTGTAGTTTCCTTCACTTCAAATCTTCAACCCACCCAACCTGAATGTCTCCATTTTCAGAATGGGGATAATACTTATCTTGTGGAGGTGCTTTCAAATTCATGAGGCAATATTTGTAAGACCCAGCACAGAGTCTGGCACATGGACTGTAATGAATTTATTCAGGCTCCAACCTATGATGGTAATATAGTGAGAAGGGTCTGGGGAGGAAAACTGGAGGGACTTGTACCTTAAATAGAGGCCTAGATCACGAGGGAAATAATCTGAGTTATGTGTAAGAGTCTGCATGATCAACAACTTCTGGGTGTGACACATACATTTGGTTTCTCACTTCTTTTAAAAATGTCAACATATGCCAATCATTAAATATTTTGACATATGACTTGTCTGTTGATAGTGCTGCCTAGAAGGGATTTGTACTGAAAAGCAGAGAGGCCTGTTTTCTGGTGGAAGTTGGCTGGGAGCTGAGCCTGCCACTCACAGTGTTCTCCTGATCTTTACTTTGTCTGGAGAAGAACTGGAAGTGGGAGAGACTCAGTGTGTTCTAATCTGTTTTTCATACTTAAAAATTTAACACATAACCCCCTATTCCTATCCCAATATAGCATAAGTCCTCTTGACTCTACCTTCAAAATATATTGATTGTATCCACCTATTTCCACTTCCATTGCCACCATCCCAGGCCAACCCACTCTCCTAACTGGACAATGGTGTCAGAAGTATTCTATCTGGTTCTGCCCTTTTCTCTTTTCTTCCTTGTAGTGGATAAGGTGATTGTCTTGACAAATTCCAGTCACCTCTCTCTACTGTGACAGCTGGTGGTTTGTGTGCAACTGGCCCTACCCCAATCTCCAGGGCAAGCCCTGATGATTCAAAGCCTATCAGAAAAATCCAAGACCTATTATAACAGTACTTGGTTTGGCCAACCCAGGACTAAACCAGTCAGCCACCACATCTATCTGGCCAAGGGACTGGTTCAAGAGGGTCCAATAAGTGCAAAGCTTAGGGCATTTGTCCTATGGTTGGTGGAAGCCATCCTGTTCTCTCCTTCTGCACATGAAGGAGGTAACATGAGGGGGTATGTGGATTGGTAGTCATCTTGCACGGCCAGCCTAGGATGAAGCCACCACACTAGAAGGCAGAGCTGTCGGAATCTCGGAGATGTGGAGTAACATCCCCTATCAAACCCTGCCTGAAGCCCTTTCTTCCTCTGAACTTTTCAGTAACGTGAACTAATCAATTCCCTCCAAGCCATTTTTGGGTCTCTTACAAAGATTCCTACTGGCTACATTCCATATAGACAGAGGGATCTTTTCAAATGTAAATCAGACTATGCCATGCCCTACTATGCTTGTCCAGTTCCTTGGTCTTTTCTTTTTCATTAGGTTCTACCCCGGTTTGGCTGGTTGCACAGAGTAGAATTTGAATGGCGCCCCTGGAGGTTTTCAAGGCCCAGGCCCAGGTCTGATCCTGCCTCCTACTTGGTTGGTTCTCACCCCTTGGCTGGAAATGTCCTCTTTAGTCCAGCCACTGGCTGGAATATGGACCCAAGGTGCCAAATCACTGGACCATCATGAGCCATGAGGCTGCTTCCAGCTTGTCCTGAGCACAGCTCCTGCCTTGGGGATCTAAGTACAGCTGCTGCCTTGTAGCTTTGCTCAACTCACTAGATGGGCTCCCCTTGGACTCTGTCGTCTGCCTAGAAAAAGTCAGAATGTGCCACCCGTTCAGCCCACCACACCCAGCGTACACGAGAGCTTCTTAAACTCTCCCTCCTTCCATCCTGTTGTGGAGGAGCTGATCCCACTTCAACTCGGGGGAGTTCTTGGCCATTCTCCTCTGGGATGTGTTGTTGTCAAAGGGGACAGAAGGGTAAAGAGCCAGGCAGTAGAAGAAAGTGGATTATGGAGTGAAGGAACCTTCAGTTGTGAAAAGAGGCAAATCCTAAAGGTAGGACAGTTACATTTTCTGTTAACCATGGACATAAAAGAAAGACAAGTAACCCAACTTTTCAGCTGTACTCCCCTTCCAGCCCCAGGCCTGCCTTTCTTTTTGTCGTCACTCACACACGGCGTTGAGGCGGACCCGAGATTAATGGGAGCAGATGTTGTGGAGAAGCCCTCAGTTCAGAATGTCCTGCCTCTTAAACCCCCGAGGATTTATACTGTAACATGTAATCGGGAAACCAGTGAGAGGGGGGCTTGCAATCGTCAGATGAAATGTCATTTAGAGGAAGGAGTAACATTACGCAAAAGAAAGTGGGTTGACTTGGAATCTAGAATTTCAAACACTCAGGTCTTTTCTTGGATAATGAAGTGGAGAAATGTCTTTAAGTCTGGATCTTCCTTTTAAATATCCGTACCATTTGTTTTGATTTCTGAAATAAGTGAAGTCCTTTAAAAGCAAGACTTTAGCACTATGATTTAGATTCATCAAAGGTTTGGTAACAAGTGAACAAAAAGCACTATCACCTTAAATCTCCTGACTCTCCCCATGACTCTTACATGACTGGGAAAGGACATTACCACTTGCAGGAGGCCTGGGCTGGGACTCCCACGCTCCATTTCCTGGTGACCTGGCACCAGAACCGTGTTCCCCTGAGCCTCAGTTTACACGTCTGTGAAACAAAAGATGGCTGAAAACACTTTCAACTGTCTCTATGATTCTAACTTTATTTGGGGCTCTGTTTGGGAGTAAGTTCAGAACCAGGGTGGTGGTATCAATGCTTTTACTCTACCAAAAAGGCCAAATGCGGATGGACATTTCTTTGAAACTTGGTCTTTATTGGAGGACAGGCTAAGTCACTATTGGTGTTTTAAAAGTCAGATTAGTCCATAGAGCACTGCTGATTGCATTTCTCTGATCACAGGGTCTGATGATGGCAGTAGGCTATACAAAATGCCTTCTCTGTAATAAGGAATCTCCTAGACCTATAAAATTCTGATTTATGAACTTCCATAGCTATGAGGAAAGTTACTACCAGAGCAGAAGTGTGCCAGTTCCGCCCAATAGGTGGGGTGAGTGGATGCTTATAGACTTTTGAACAAAAAGGCTTAGGAATGATCTTTGAGACTTTAATCTATTTATAAATATCTGGTTCCAGTTCAATCTTGTCTAAAATCATATTATACAAATATATCTAAATTGGACCTAGGTGCCATAAAATGATATGGGGGTGTCTCAGGGCTTCTCAATGGGATTTTTCTTACTATGATAATATCATTTTAACATTTTAATTAGTTTCTAGGAAGAGTAGACTCTCACCTTACTTTGCTGTGGGAGGAAAAAAGTTAACAATGTATTAGTAAAAAGATGATTACACATAGCCTGGAACTTATTTTTACAACAGAAGAATATTCAACCAGGAGAACTTGTGAAATATTCATCCTTCTAATGAAGATTCTGAAATTTAGAAGAATTTAAAAAAATCTATAGTTATTTTCCAGTCAAGCAAAGAGCTCCTATGGCTTTCCTACCAAGGGCTGGGAGTATCCTAATGCACTCTCAAAGATCTTCCTCATTGGCTTACCTATTATTCTCTTAGGAGGCATCCTCGAGTAAAGAGTAGAAACCTGTCCTGCATAAAGATGCAGATGTAGAGAATAGACTTGAGGACACGGGGAGGGGCAAGGGTGAGCTGGGACGAAGTGGGAGAGTGGCATGGACACAAATACACTACCAAATGTAAAATAGATAGCTAGTGGGAAGCAGCCGCATCGCACAAGGAGATCAGCTTGGTGCTTTGTGACCATCTAGAGGGGTGGGATAGGGAGGGTGGGAGGGAGACACAAGAGGGAGGGGATATGGGGATATATATGTATACATATAGCTGATTCACTTTGTTATAAAGAAGAAACTAACACAATAATGTAAAGCAATTATACTCCAATAAAGATGTTAAAAAAAATAAGTAAAAGTTTAAAAAAACCAAACCAAACCAAAACAAAAACCAAAACAAAAAACAAACAAACAAAATAGACTAGAAACCCTAGAAGGTATTCAGCCCTGTGTAAAAAGATCAAGAAATGGTCACACTGTTTTATATGATGGCAAAGAAATGTTTTGGTTGGAAATTTCCCATTGATGATGTCGTAACTCAGGTCTGGGGCACAATGAATAGTGATTTCTCTGGGAAAACGTACAACAAGTGAGGAAGGAGGAAGAACAGGAAAGACCTGGGGTGAGGGAGTTGGGGAGAGGAATGAAGAAGGAAGAACTCCCCAGGCTGCACTGGGCTGTGGAGTGGGGCTCTCCTTTGCTGAACTGAAACAAGATGAACTGGGAAGAGAGTGGCCCCAGGGGAGCATCACCGCTCTAGACAATCTGAATTAATTCTGTTAATAAGTGTTTCTTAAAACCTATTTGTCTCTGAAACGTGCACATGGACTCCAATATGCCATACACTTAGGAAAGGCATCCTGGTAGTACCAGGGTCTGGTGACAGAGAAAGAGCCACCATGGGAATAGAGGAGCTAAGAGGTTGGACAGGAGTCAGAGGACAACTCCAGCAGAAGGATAGAGGCCCACAGGAGGAGAAAGAAATCTCAAATGTCAACTGTGCAGATCACAGGGGTGTCCCCATGGCCCCCAGCCACTCTGCTGGTCACTGCCAGCCTGTGGTCTGGTGGGGCTGTGCTGAAGTTACAGGCCCCCTAGTCCCTTGTAGGTAATATGGGCAGTTTCACCAGTATAACCCATAACAGTCAGATCTGTGGTTTGAACTCTAATAATATAAATTAATTATTTATGACAGAGACTGTTAATCTCAATCACAATGTCAACAAGTTATTTTTACTAATGACTTTTTGAGATCTGAAACATTTATAACATAGAAATCATTTAGGCAGAGCTAGATATGTCTGAAAAATAGCATATAAACAATTTGAGTAGAGTTGGGTACCTTTGAAAACCCTTCATATATGCTAAGAGCATAAAATTTTATATTCACAGAAAAATGCTTTATAGATGAGTCACGGTTTCAGAGAAGAACGTAGTAAAAAGGTCAATATTAATAAACTTACCTTTTCATATTTTTTCCAGAAAGTATCTTGAATTTAAACATCATCCTAATAGAAATTATATTCTCAAGATTACCCACTCCCCTTCCTTAAGTTTTAAGGCTGTATTTTCTAGTATTCTAAAAAACAAGCACATTACACATATTACACATTTTTAGATATTGTTGTTTCTGATAAATTTCTGCACATTGTCTAATTCTGCATATTGCTTTATGATAAAACTCTTGTATTTCCTTTTAGTTAAGTCAGCAGATATTGACTGGACATACAGAAAATGCAAGGCGGTATATCTGCCATAGAGGTAGCATGTGGGCATGCCGTCCAGGCAACCGGGGGGAGAGGGCAGACTCCTGTCCAGACTCCTCCCCCACCCCATTGACAATCAGTGGGCAAGAGCTTTTAAAGGGGCGTTTCAAGGGTGTATAAGTGGAAGGAGGGGCTACGGGTGGAAGCAGCATAGTCAGCTCTTACAGTTGTCTTGAAATTTGTCATGCAGTGGTCTGATCAGCGTCATCTTGATTGTTTTAAGTATAGGTAATCTTCAGTTCCACGGTCGGTTTGTTTCCATTTCTTTGAGGCCAGTTCTCAGAATTGTGGCAGCTTATGTCACGGCTACAGTCCGGTCATCGTGTAGTTAACTTCTTCCACCTGGCGGGGGTTTCAGTATCTATAAGACAGCTCACAGGATATGGCTCAGAATATTATCTATAGCCCTTGAGGAGGAAGTAAATGTCCTTGACTTTACTTAATGACTAAATTATTATTGTTTTGTCCTGTTTGACTGCTTTCCTTTGCTTCTGCATTTTCTCACTTTTCTGATTAAATTTATTCTTTGGCTAAAGCTTTCCTACAGACAAAAGGCAGATGGAGGACATAGGGGGAAGGACCATAGGGTCCTGCTGCATTTCAGAATGATAGTTGGTACCTCTTCTAACCAATATTCTTAGTATTGGTTTCACATTGGTTTACTGGTGGGAGGAAAAATGGATTTTCAATGAATAAAAGTTACATATATCTTTATGTTGAAAATTCAAGATTTATTATAGTCACTGAATATAAAATATATACATTTAATTATATACTTTAAAATGTATATTTAGAATAGTATTTCTTCTCAGTATTTCTAACTGGATAGTGTGAATCCCACACAGTCACTAACGACAGAGGCTTCTCAGCTGGATATTCTGCATTTGCTCCTCCATATCCACTCACCACTCTTCACCTTGCTCTTTGCTACTGGAGGCTGTAGGCTGCATCGTGGGCTCCCTTGTCCTCTGGCTTCCAATTGGATGTAGACAATCGGGTGATGGGAGGCCAGGAGGAAAAATTGGGGTGTATATTCCTGTAGGTCCTCCCTGCAGATTGACTTCTTGCTTCTACTGGGTTCTGGAAACTACTCTCTTCCATTGTCCATGCAGGTCTAGGAGTGGTGAGGGGTTCACTGAATGGCACAATCTCTTTTTAGCTTTCTTAAACCCTGCTTACAACTTTCTAGACATTCCGTCTATTAAATTCTACCAGTTTAAGTGTGCTATCTCTTTCCTGATGGACTCTAATTGACATAATGCATTTCATCACCTTATTTAAGAAGTCGTTTTCAAATCCCATTGATGTTTAAAACTTATTTTCTTTGGCTTCCATTATGTAAACATTTTTCTATATTTCTTTAGCTCTTGATTTATTCAGTATTTTTAAGAATACAAAACTTCTAAGGAAGGGTGGTAAAGACTTTAAAAAATTTAATTTATACAATAAATTACCAGTAAATAACTTAATGTAATACATATGATTTGGTTTCAAAACTTCAATTAACTGCAGCTATAGACTTCAGCCAATGTCAGGCTGAGTATAGAAAGTCTCAACATTAATGTCATAGCCTGTGACGGTAGCCAATGACTTGCCCAATTTCAGTAGAGGTAGTTTAGTGCCACCACCTTCCCTCCCAAACTCAAGGTGCCATTGCCACCATACTTCCAGTAGGAAAGACTTGTTTCTTATAAGTATGTGCATGAAGAAACTAAGTTATATGATACCATCTTTTAAATTTATTCCAGTGATGTTTTAGTTTCCCTTAAAGGCTCATCCCTTAATCCAGTTCTGACACAGCATCCTTCCTCTAGTTCAAAACAGTTTGGGTTCAGGTTGGAAAGAAAGCAAAATGTGGCAAAATTTGAGACTTAGTCTTTGGAAAGAGCTTGTGAAGGGAATAAAAAATGAATGATGATAGCAAGTGGAGAAATGTCTTAATCACAAACATAGTCATAAGTTTTGCATTGGGAGTTCTCTCATGTCACAAGAGGGAGACATTAGAATTTTATTGCTTCATTTTACCTTGAATATATTTGACTATTGGAACAAATTAACAAGGTGAGAATTCTGGCACTGATTCCGCAGTGACCTTGATACCTGACAAACATAAGCATGTTTTTCTGCTGGCTCAGGCTCGGCAAACTCGTTGGTAGATTTGGAATAGCAACTGTGGTGAGGTAAATGTGGTGAAGTTACCACATTGTTGAGGTAACTTCAATTAAAGTTAATTATAAAATTCCATGAATTAGATTGGTTCAAGATGGCAGAGTAGAAGGACGTGCGCTCACTCCCTCTTGCAAGAACACCAGAATCACAACTAACTGCTGAACAATCATCGACAGGAAGACACTGGAACTCACCAAAAAAGATACCCCACATCCAAAGACAAAGGAGAAGCCTCAGTGAGACGGTAGGAGGGGCGCAATCACAATAAAATCAAATCCCATAACCACTGGGTGGGTGACTCACAAACTGGAGAACACTTACACCACAGAAGTCCACCCACTGGATTGAAGGTTCTGAGCCCCACGTCAGGCTTCCCAACCTGGGGGTCTGGCAACAGGAGGAGGAATTCCTACAGAATCAGACTTTGAAGGCTAGCGGGATTTGATTGCAGGACTTCGACAGGACTGGGGGAAACAGAGACTCCACTCTTGGAGGGCACACACAAAGTAGTGTGCACATCAGGACCCAGGGGAAGGGGCAGTGACCCCATGGGAGACTGAGCCAGGCCTGCCTGCTAGTGTTGGAGGGTCTCCTGCAGAGGCGGGGGGTGGCTGTGGCTCACCATGGGGACAAGGACATTGGCAGCAGAAGTTCTGGGAAGTACTCCTTGGCGTGAGCCCTCCCAGAGTCCGCCATTAGACCCCCCAAAGAGCTGGGTAGGCCCCAGTGCTGGGTCGCCTCAGGCCAAACAACCAACAGGGAGGGAACCCAGCCCCACCCGTCAGCAGACAAGCAGATTAAAGTTTTACTGAGCTCTGCCCACCAGAGCAACACCCAGCTCTACCCACCACCAGTTCCTCCCATCAGGAAACTTGCACAAGCCTCTTAGATAGCTTCATCCACCAGAGGGCAGACAGCAGAAACAAGAAGAACTACAATCCTGCAGCCTGTGGAACAAAAACCACATTCACAGAAAGGCAGAAAAAATGAAAAGGCAGAGGACTATGTACCAGATGAAGGAAGAAGATAAAACCCCAGAAAAACAACTAAATGAAGTGGAGATAGGCAACCTTCCAGAAAAAGAATTCAGAATAAGGATAGTGAAGATGATCCAAGACCTCAGAAAAAGAATGGAGGCAAAGATCAAGAAGATGCAAGAAATGTTTAACAAAGACCTAGAAGACTTAAAGAACAAACAAAGATGAACAATACAATAACTGAAATGGAAAATACACTAGAAGGAATCAATAGCAGAATAACTGAGGCAGAAGAATGGATAAGTGACCTGGAAGACAGAATGGTAGGATTCACTGCCATGGAACAGAATAAAGAAAAAAGAATGAAAAGAAATGAAGACAACCTAAGAGACTTCTGGGACAACATTTGTATTATAGGGGTCCCAGAAGGAGAAGAGAGAGAGAAAGGACCCAATAAAATAATTGAAGAGATTATAGTCGAAAACTTCCCTAACATGGGAAAGGAAATAGCCACCCAAGTCCAGGAAGTACAGAGAGTCCCAGGCAGGATAAACTGAAGGAGAAACACGCCGAGACACATAGTAATCAAATTGACAAAAATTAAAGACACAGAAAAATTATTGAAAGCAGCAAGGGAAAAAAGACAAATAACATACAAGGGAACTCCCATAAGGTTAACAGCTGATTTCTCAGCAGAAACTCTACAAGGGAAGAACCTGAAACCAAGATTACTCTACCTGGCAGGGATCTCATTCAGATTCGACAGAGAAATCAAAAGCTTTACGGACAAGCAAAAGCTAAGAGAATTCAGCTCTACAACAAATGCTAAAGGAACTCCTCTAAGTGGGAAACACAAGAGAAGAAAAGGACCTACAAAAGAAACCCATAACAATTAAGAAAACGGTAATAGGAACATACATATCAATAATTACCTTAAACGTGAGTGGATTAAATGCTCCAACCAAAAGACACAGGCTCACTGAATGGATACAAAAACAAGACCCATACATATGCTGTCTACAAGAGACTCACTTCAGACCTAGGGACACATACAGACTGAAAGAGAGGGGATGGAAAAAGATATTCCATGCAAATGGAAATCAAAAGAAAGCTGGAGTAGCAATACTCATATCAGATAAAATAGACTTTAAAATAAAGAATGTTACAAGAGACAAGGAAGGACACTACATAATGATCAAGGGATCCATCCAAGAAGAAGATATAACAATTATAAGTATATATGCACCCAAATAGAAGCACCTCAATACATAAGGCAACTGCTAACAGCTATAAAAGAGGAAATTGAGAGTAACACAATAATAGTGGGGGACTTTAACACCTCACTCACACCATTGGGCAGATCATCCAGACAGAAAATTAACAAGGAAACACAAGCTTTAAATGACACAATAGACCAGATAGATTTAATTGATGTTTATAGGACATTCCATTCAAAAAACAGCAGATTACACTTTCTTCTCAAGTGCACATGGAACATTCTCCAGGATAGATCACATCTTGGCTCACAAGTCAAGCCGTGGTAAATTTAAGAAAATTGGAATCATATCAAGCATCTTTTCCAACCACAACACTATGAGATCAGAAATCAATTACAGGGAAAAAAACCTAAAAAACACAAACACATGGAGGCTAAACAATACATTACTAAATAACCAAGAGATCACTGAAGAAATCAAAGAGGAAATAAAAAAATACCTAGGGACAAATGACAATGAAAACACGATGATCCAAAACCCATGAGATGCAGCAAAAGCAGTTCTAAGAGGGAAGTTTATACCTATACAAGCCTACCTCAAGAAACAAGAACCTTACACCTAAAGGAACTAGAGAAAGAAGCACAAACAAAACCCAAAGTTAGTAGAAGGAAAGAAATCATAAAGATCAGAGCAGAAATAAAGGAAATAGAAAAAAAAAAGAAAACAATAGCAAAGATCAATAAAACTAAAAGCTGGTTCTTTGAGAAGATAAACAAAATTGATAAACCTTTAGCCAGACTCATCAAGAAAAAGAGGGAGAGGACTCAAATCAATAAAATTAGAAATGAAAAACGAGAAGTTACAATGGACACTGCAGAAATACAAAGCATCCTAAGAGACTACTACAAGCAACTCTATGCCAATACAATGGACAACCCGGAAGAAATGGACAAATTCTTAGAAAGGTATAAGCTTCCAAGGCTGAACCAGGGAGAAATAGAAAATATGAACAGGCCAATCACAAGTAATGAAATTGAAACGGTGATTAAAAATCTTCCAACAAACCAAAGTCCAGGACCAGATGGCTTCACAGGTGGATTCTATCAAACATTTAGAGAAGAGCTAACACCCATCCTTCTCAAACTCTTCCAAAAAGTTGCAGAGGAAGGAGCACTCCTAAACTCATTCTATGAGGCCACCATCACCATGATACCAAAACCAGACAGAGATACTACAAAAAAAGAAAATTATGTTCCAATATCACTGATGAATGTAGATGCAAAAATCCTCAACAAAATACTAGCAAACAGAATCCAACAACACATTAAAATGACCATACACCATGATCAAGTGGGATTTATCCCAGGGATGCAAGGATTCTTCAATGTATGCAAATCAATCAATGTGATACACCATATTAACAAATTGAAGGATAAAAATCATATGATCATCTCAATAGATGCAGAAAAAGCTTTTGACAAAATTCAACGTCCATTTATGATAAAAACTCTCCAGAAAGTGGGCATAGAGGGAACCTACCTCAACATAATAAAGGCCATAATACCAGAAACTCACAGCAAACATCATTCTCAATGGTGAAAAACTGAAAGCATTTCCTCTAAGATCAGGAACAAGACAAGGATGTCCACTCTCACCACTATTATTCAACATAGTTTTGGAAGTCCTAGCCACAGCAATCACAGAAGAAAAAGAAATAAAAGGAATACAAATTGGAAAAGAAGAAGTAAAACTGTCACTGTTTGCAGATGACATGATACTATACATAGAGAATCCTAAAGATGCTACCAGAAAACTACCAGAGCTAATCAGTGAATTTGGTAAAGTTGCAGGATACAAAATTAATGCACAGAAATCTCTTGCATTTCTATACACTAACAACGAAAGATCAGAAAAAGAAATTAAGGGAACAATAGAACAATCCCATTTACCATTGCAACAAAAAGAATAAAATACCTAGGAATAAACCTACCTAAGGAGGTAAAAGACCTGTACTCAGAAAACTATAAGACACTGATGAAAGAAATCAAAGATGACACAAACAGATGGAGAGATATACCATGTTCCTGGATTGGAAGAATTAATATTTTGAAAATGACTATACTACCCAAAGCAATCTACAGATTCAATGCAATCCCTATCAAATTACCAGTGGCATTTTTTACAGAACAAGAACAAAAAATCTTAAAATTTGTGTGGAGACACAAAAAACCCCAAATAGCCAAAGCAGTCTTGAGGGACAAAAATGGAGCTGGAGGAATCAGAGTCCCTCACTTCAGACTATACTACAAAGCTTCAGTAATCAAGACAATATGGTACTGGCTCAAAAACAGAACTATAGATCAGTGGAACAGGATAGAAAACCCAGAGATAAACCCACGCACCTATGGTCAACTAATCTATGAAAAGGAGGCAAGGCTATACAATGGAGAAAAGACTGTCTCTTTAATAAGTGGTGCTGGGAAAACTGGACAGCTACATGTAAAAGAATGAAATTAGAACACTCCTTAACACCATACACAAAAATAAACTCAAAATGGATTAAAGACCTAAATGTAAGACCGAACACTATAAAACTCTTAGAGGAAAACATAGGAAGAACACTCTTTGACATAAATCACAGCAAGATCTTTTTTGACCCACCTCCTAGAGTAATGGAAATAAAAACAAAAATAAACAAATGGGACCTAATGAAACTTCAAAGCTTTTGCACAGCAAAGGAAACTATAAACAGAATGCAAAGACAACCCTCAGAATGGGAGAAAATGTTTGCAAATGAATCAATGGACAAAGGATTAATCTCCAAAATATATAAACAGCTCATGCAACTCAATATTAAAAAAACAAACAACCCAATCCAAAAATGGGCAGAAGACCTAAATAGACATCTCTCCAAAGAAGACATACAGATGGCCAAGAGGCATATGAAAAGCTGCTCAACATCACTAATTTTTAGAGAAATGCAAATCAAAACTACAATGAGGTATCACCTCACGCTGGTTAGAATGGGCATCATCAGAAAATCTACAAACAACAAATGCTGGAGAGAGTGCGGAGAAAAGGGAACCCTCTTGCACTGTTGGTAGGAATGTAAATTGATACAGCCACTATGGAGAACAGTATGGAGGTTCCTTAAAAAACTAAAGATAGAATTACCATATGACCCAGAAATCCCACTACTGGGCATATACCCAGAGAAAACCATAATTCAAAAAGACACATGCACCCCAATATTCATTGCAGCACTATTTACAATAGCCAGGTCATGGAAGCACCCTAAATGCCCATCGACAGATGAATGGATAAAGAAGATGTGGTACATATATACAATGGATTATTACCCAGCTATAAAAAGGAATGAAATTGGGTCATTTGTAGAGACATGGGTGGACCTAGAGTCTGTCATACAGAGTGAAGTAAGTCAGAAAGAGAAAAACAAATATCGTATATTAATGCATATATGTGGAATCTAGAAAAATGGTACAGATGAACCGGTTTGCAAGGCAGAAATAGAGACACAGATGTAGAGAACAAATGTATGGACACCAAGGGGGGAAAGTGTGGGAGAGATGGTGGTGGGAAGAACTGGGAGATTGGGATTGACATATGTACACTAATATGTATAAAATAGATAACTAAGAAGAACCTGCTGCATAAAAAAATAATAAAATACAATTCAAAAAAAAAATTCCATGAATTAAAAAAAGTTGTCAGCCATCTTGTGAGAGATTTGGTTAACAGGAAACCTATTGAATAGACATATTACTGAAAATCAATGTTGTTTAAAATATAAGACTAACTACTTCACACGCATTAGGACGGCTGTGACACACAAGTCATAAAAATACAAGTGTTGTCAAGGATATAGAGAAATTGGAAGGCTTTTGAATTGTGGTGGGTGTGGAAAATGGTACGGTTGTTCCTCAAAGAATAAACATAGAATTACCACATGATTCAGCAATTCTACTTCTGGGTTTATACCCCAAAGAAGTGAAAGCAGGAACTCAGACAGATATTTGTACCCCCATGTTCATAGCAGCATTATTCACAACAGCCAAAAGGTGGAAACAACCCAGGCTTCCATCAAGGTGTGAATGAATAAACAAACATAGTATATCCGTTCAATGCAATATTATTTAGCCTTAAAAAGGAAGGGAATTCTGATCTATGCTACAACATGGATGAACCTTGAAAATATAATGCCTAGTGAATAGGCTAGTCACAAAAGGACAAATACTGTATGATTCCACTTACATGAGGTACCTGGGGTAGCCAACTTCACAGAGACAGGAAGCAGAATTGTGGTTTCCATGTGCTGGGGGATGGAGGAATGGGGAGTTAGTGTTTAGTGGGGAAAACGGAAGAGTTCTGGAGATGGATGGTGGTGAGAGTTGCAGAACTTTGTGAATGTACTAAACTCTACACTTAAAAATGGTTAAAATGTTATATTTTATGCTATGGATATTTTACCACAATAAAAAATAAAGCTAGGGGCTTCCCTGGTGGTGCAGTGGCTGAGAATCTGCCTGCTAATGCAGGGGACACGGGTTCGAGCCCTGATCTGGGAAGATCCCACATGCCGCGGAGCAACTAGGCCCGTGAGCCACAACTACTGAGCCTGCGCGTCTGGAGCCTGTGCTCCACAACAAGAGAGGCCGCGATAGTGAGAAGCCCGCGCACCGCGATGAAGAGTGGCCCCCGCTTGCCACAACTGGAGAAAGCCCTCGCACAGAAATGAAGACCCAACACAGCCAAAAATAAATAAATAAGTAAAAAAAAAAAAAAAAAAAACTAAATGGAAAGCATCTCTTTAAAAAAAAATAAATAAAGCTAACCATAATTTACTGGGGGAGGGCTATGCATTTTTATAGGCAATAATTCAGAGTTGTTCAATACCAGGAAAAGAAAGCCTGATAAATGCAGCAACAAGCCTAAAGCACCTCGAAATGCAGGGAATTTCAATATTTCTTTTAAAAATATCAGTTATCTCACTCGCTTAAAAAAATGTAACCACAAATTAGATATTGTATCCAGCAAAGTTTTTGGGTTTTAAAAAAACATTTGAAAAAATTTATGTGCCAGAAATTTTATTAAATAAGAAATTAGAGGGCTTTTCCACCAAGTTGTTTATGCTGATTTTTCCTTTCTGAAATACATGTGAGCTTCCTAAATTTTTAAAAAATATAAGGTGTCATAAAATCAATTATTCTAAGTAGGCACAACTTTGTGATTTTGGAAAGAAAATGTTAGTTCAGAGGAAAAAACTTAACATTTTCCTTCTTTCTTTCAATAACAGGAACATCCATTTCCTCAGTAATTGCCCTTCCAAGATGCTATCTCACTTTCTTGTCACCGATCTTTTCTGAGGGTGAATTTTGTGACATCCTCCTTAAAGGTTCTGAAGTGGAAAATTGTTTCTGTGTTTCTGTTTTATAAAAGTCAAAACCCAAACAGAAAAATAAAAGAACATATTATTAATGTTTCCACTAAACATGTTGTCTTTCTTTTGAACATATATATTTGCATATTCTACAACTTCATTAGGTAATGAATTTGGTTAGCCTTTAACTTAGAAAATATAAGAAATATATGAAAATAATCAGGAAATATAACAGTCATCTTTCTTCATCTGACACCCAGATTTCTGTCTTCTTGTGCAATATCTATGCTTTGTTATCCCACTCGGCTTCTTTGATAGTGTCCTTAGCCCAGGGTACTGCTTCCTACCTGGCACCAGGGCCTGACCCCAGTTTATCTGAGCATCATGATCGATCATGAAAGCAAGGTCCTGGGAAGTTATCTAAACCATGGTATGCAGGGTGCCCTGGAAGCTGGAAAGAGATTAGAAACAGAAATACCAATCTATTGCAGTAATCTAGAGATAGAGCATTGAGTTACTGCACTCTTTTAAAGACATTTTTGATAAAAAATAAATCTGATTTAAGAACACATTGGATGCAGTAAGTGAAGGAAAACTAAAAATTGATCCCAAGTGTTTAGTTTAAATGACATGGAAAATTATATTTTTACTGAAAAACATGAGGAATTTGAGAGGGAGAATAAGAGGAATTTGCTGACGAACATATGATATTGAGGTGAGAACAGAATATTCCAATGGAGTTATCATGGAAGTAGTTGGAGAAATGGGGCTCTAGGCTTGGTGGGTGTTCAGAGCTGTAGAGATGGAGCAGGAAGACCGAACAAACAGGCCAGTGTTGAAACTTTGCTCATGAGTGAACTCTCCAAGGGAGAACATCAGAGACAAGCAAAGGACCAGTAACACTTAAAAGTTAGCAGTCAGGAGGAAGTGTCTACAGAGAAATCTGAAGATGTAGTAAGGTACCAATATAGTATATGATAATGGTAGTTGAGAAAGAATGATCATTTGCCAAATTTTTCCCCCAAAATGGAAAATATAGGCTTCTCAGGGCTAGAGATTTTGGTCTGTTTTATTCACTTCCACATCCCTAACCCTTAGAACAGTGGCCCACACAAAGTTGCTTCCCAATACATATTTCTTTATTGAATGAAAGAGAAAGGATAAAGAAATGATCATTAGATTTTGTAAAACATTCAATACCAGTTGTTTCAATTGAGCAGCTGTGATAGAAGCCTTATTTCAGAGGTTGGAGCAGGAAACAGAGATCAAAAGGCAAAAGAGCAGAAATAGACCGTCTGATAAGAAGGCTTGTGAGGAAAGGTGAGTGAATAACAGAATTGTAGGTGTACTTTATGATCAAAACATGCACGCTTCTTTCATTCATAATATAGATTCAGTGCCTCTAGCCTCATGGAGTCACCCTTTTACTTTAGTTTTAAAGTAAAGCTGGCTCAACTCTATATACGACGCGCAGCAGAAACCAGTATTCCTTATTTCACTCTCTTCTTTCCCACATAGAACACCTCTGGGGATTTTCTGAATTTGGCTGTGTCCTGGTGTCTTTTGGCTCTGCAATTCCTCCCTCGACTGATTTCAGAAACCCATGCCTTGCCTTCTGCAGCCCCTTTCTTCTGTCTGCTCCACACTGGCCAACGTGGAGAACATACAGCTCGGACTTCCTCCCAGTGTGGTTCACACAAGGTGGTCAGGTGTCGTAGACTTTTATCAAAGTTCTTCAGGCAACCGAAGAATCCGCCCCCAATTCGCAAGTGTCCCTATTATTCTTCTTTTTTAAATTATATAACAAACATTCAGAAAAATGCATAAATTATCATTGTAAGGCTCAACGAATTTTCACACACTAATCACAGTTGTGAATGGCACCCAGATCTGGACATAGCACATTTCCAGCATTCTGAAATTCCCTCACTGTGTCCCTTTCAAGTCAAAAGTCTCCCAAGGATAATCACTACCCTGACTTTTAACACCAAAATTAGTTTTATTTATTTTAACCTTTACATAAAAGGAATCCTACAGTAAGTCTTCTTCTGCATCTGGCTTCTTTTGCTCAAAACTCTACTTGTGAGATTCATTCTCATTATTACTTGAAATTGTAGTTTACTCCTTATCATTTTTGTATTTGTACTTGAATATTTGTAGTATTCCCTCATGTGAATGTAACACATTTTTATTTATTCTACTGCTCATGGGCTCATGGGTAGTTTCCAGTATGGAGCTATTATGGTTATAGCACTATAAACATTCTTATTTATGTTTTTGATAAACATAAGTACTCATTTTGAGGGAGTACAAAAACACCCCTATTCTTAATGATCCTAGGAATCTGATACCAGCTGACTTTGACATCATGTTTCCCTGGACCCTCAATTCTCTCCCTTACATCATTCTTCTGACTATTCCATGAGTTTCTTCACTTCTCCCACTCAGGATGCCCCAGAAACTCAATCCCCTTTATCTAATATGCCAAACAAGGTAGCTATTGCCGTTACTGAGCAATAGCTCTGTGAACACACCTCTGCATAGACAAGACAATGGGTTCCCATTCATGGGCAATGGACTTATTATTAGAATATGTCATTTTCAAAGAAAGCTGTCATTTGAAGATATAACTGGCTTTCAGGTAACATTTGAAAGATAGAAATAAACACTTCATAACATCTTTTAAAAATACAAAATGAAAAAGAAACTGGCTCAGTTTTTTTTTTCTGTATATTTGAATTATCTTATTTAGAAGTAAAGTAATACACATATCTAAGTGTGAGTCTACTTCCAATAATTTTTCAGGGAATAAAATGAATCATTTCAACTGACATGTTTAGCTAATTTCTTTCAGTTCAGGGATCCTTCCTTCAGTTATATCTTTCAGCGTTATGTTGTTTTCAAACACCCTAAATTCTTCCTTTGGAATATCTATCACTTGGGGACTGCATCTCTGTTGCCTGCTCTTCTCAGTATTGTCCTCTTTCTCATTTTGCATTTTTAATTCCTTTTAGTTCTTCTTTACCTCACCAGATCCTTTTTCATTGCAACATATTGTCTTTATAACTTACTGTGTTGTCATTTTATCTACATGTTATCTTTTCATGGCTTTTTTCTCCTGTTTCGGAAAAATCATAAAATCTTACACCTTATTGATAATTGATAATTAATGCTTTAAAAAATATCTTCTGGTTACACTGTGAATTATTTTAAAAAGTATGCTTTTACACTAAACTTTCAGGCTGATCTTCCATTTTTCCTGATGCTCCACGTCTTCATGATTCCATGTTATTTTCTTTCCATTTACCCACTCTGAAACGATGTGAGGTCACTCTAATTCTGATATTTGCCGATAGGCAGGGTAAGTGGTTTCCACTTGTCCTGGCTCTCTGACTGTTTGGGCCTTGGTAAAACCCCCTTCTCAGATCTTCAAGTGGAAGACAGGTTGATGTTTTAAAGTTTCTCTTCAAATTCCCACCCTCTAGCAGGCTTCTCTTTAGGTGGTTCTTTGGATTTAGTGAGATTTTCCCCTGAGAGGGGCGCCATAACTTTCCATCTCAGTATATGCCATTGCCAGGTACTTCCTGTTTCTGTAGCTTGTTGTTATAATTCTAACAAGTGAAATGTTGGAACTCTCACATGGTGGTGTATCATTGCTAGCTCTCTTCACCTCTAATTTCCTGTTATGTTGGTTTCCAGAAACTACAGTCTCTGAAGAAAAGTAGAAAAATAGGCATTGGGGTGTTTCCAAAAATATCCTGTTTTGAAGGATAACTGCTGAATTTCTTGTTACAATGGCCTCTAGGTCTTTGTGAAGAATTTAGGAAGTTATGAGGGTACAATCTTTTCCTCTATTTGCTTTTAGCTGGATAGGTATGGCAGCAAAATATGCACAAGGCACCATGTGGGATTCTGAAGTCAGCTCCATTGATCATGTAGTGCGTAGGAAATCCTCTCATTTCCTGGCGATAAGATGGCTTTGAGTCATGATTTTCTGTTATGACTTGTAATTCTTTTCTGCCTTTTTATGGGTTTATTAGTGAGAAACTGAAAGTGAGCAAATCTGAAATGAAAAGCTATGTCCTATACTTTTGAGATATGAAATTGCCATGAATATTTCAGTTGACTGACCTGAATAGAAGGAAAATCTGTGGCTTGGAAGTACTCAGTGACTTACTTGGTCACAAAGTCAGAAATAAGAAGAGTACAATATTCAACCTCAACTCACAGGGTAATTTGCAAGAGAAATAAGTAAAATAAACCCAATTATGAAGAAGAGTTGACTGTCCTATAGGTCAGGCAGGCCCTTACTTTTCTTAATGTCCCGCCAGCCCCTTGTCATATTCATTTTTATTAACACTTAGAGGGCAGAAAGAGGTGACATTTCAATCTGTCAGCTTCACTGCTCATTAGCAACTCATGTAAAGGGTGGTAAAGGGGAGGATCAAAGGCTAAACTGAGGTTACAAGTTTTCTGTGGCTCTCACTTACTCTGATGTGCCATTAGCACAGATAATAGAGAAGAAACTGTATTAAGGTATTAAGGTTCAATGGAAGGAATGCATGGTGAAAATCTGAAGACAGGTTGAGAAGCTAGGTGTGGTAATTCTATCTGAGAGGGATGGGAGCTTCAGGCATGCATAGGAGTTAAGACTCTGTGCAATGTTGGTACAGATGAGCATGATTAATGGTCTTTGTGTGGTTGAGAAAAAAAAGATATACTAGTAGATGACATTTAAAACCCACATCAAATGGTGAGGTGCTGAAAGAAGACAGAGAGGTCAGCTTAATTCACCTGTGAGAAGGAGTATGTGTAGATCTGTGTGTGGAACATATTTGAATAAAGTAGGACTGTTTACCATAGAACTAACACTACTTTCTGGTAAGCAGAATGTACTCTTAATTATTTTTTTCCCATTTTTCACTAGTTCTTATAAATTAGAAATACTAAAGGCACAGTGCACAGAATTTAAACTTAGCTTTGGATTGATTTTTCCCTTGATACATTATGCATCTTTCATCAAGTGTTATTTGATAATTTTGGTCTTTTCAAGAAAGTATCAATGTGAGAAAAAATTGTGGGCACTACAAAGATCAAATTAAGTAATTTGAGTGAAAGGACTAAGTAAACATTAGTGTTCTATATAAACATGAGAAATTTTGCTTTCATGATAAATTCCTTAACTCAGTATCACCTATTATTGCTATCAAGATTTAAATATATAACACAGACATTTTATTTTCTTGTCTTCCATATCAGAATTTTGAAATAATTTTACATTTGCATTATTTGTAGACCACTTTCAAAATGGGATGCCAATGACAACCAACCAATAAATATTTAAAAATATAAATACCTTTATTTTATTCCAGTCAATGTTGGGAATACAGATGTGATCCTTTTTCCTCCCCTCAAGTCACAAAATAGTAGAGGAATCATAAAAACCTACACAGAGATATGAGACAAACCATGTGACACCAAATATAACGTAATAAGATTTCAAGTAAGAGCCAGAGTAACTCTTGGAACTTGATACAGGCTTTGAAGGATGGGCAGGACTTGAAATTTGGCTGTAAAAGCAGTTTTCCCTTTAGCAATCTGAAGCCTCATCTCATGAAATGACCTGCCGTTTTTAAGGCGCCATTCATACTGGTTTCATTAAGGCGCTTTTTGAGCTCAAAGGGGTCTCAGTGAGAGGCAGCAGACATAGTAGTTAAAGAGCTCAGCTTCTACAGGCAGCCTGGAGACAAGTTGCTTCTGCTGTTTAAGGTTCCATTTCTTTCCTGTTGTACGATGATGCTACACCATCACCTCTTCCTGGATTTTTGCACTAAGTTCCTCACTGATCTCCCTCCTTTTACCCTGTTCCTTTATGATCTATTCTCGACACTGCAGTTGGAGAGATCTTTTAAAATCCTAAAGTAGATCTTAGTTTTGTTCAAAACCTTTCAGGGTTGCCTATTTCACTTAGAGTCAAATTCAAAATCCTTACACTGGCCTAAAAGGCGCCCCTTACCCCTATGACCTCATCTACTCTTTCCACATTTGCACTCCTTATGGCAGACTTCAGCATTCTTGCTGTTCTAGAGCATGCCAGGCATGCTGTCTCCTTAGGATATTTTTCTAGGCTCTTCCTTCCTTATGTACTCTTTTCTCAGATATCAACAGGGTTAACTTCCTCATCTCCTTGATGTCTTTGCTTAACTGTTATCTTTTCAATGATAATTACCCTGACCACCATATTTAAAATTGCAAAGGCTCCTGTTCTATCTTATCCTATTCTACTTTTTTGTGTCCCCATAGCAGTTACTTTCTAACATATTCTACAATTTGCTAATTTACTATGGCCATTGTTTAGTGTCTCTCTCCCTCCAGTAGAATATGGTTTGTTCACTGTTATATCTGAAGCACCTAGGATATTCTGAAATATTCTAGCCACTTGATAAATATTTGTTGAATTGGATGAAAAAGATAAGCACAGGGCCTGGCACATAAACACACATTCCATAAATGTTAACTATTATTATTAATCCAACCAGAACCCCACTAGAATGTGGTTCCATGTAGGCAGGGATCTCTGTTTTTTGTGGGGGTTTTTGCCTTTTTTTTTTTTTTCTATACATAATAAACGAACAAAGGAGATAACGTGACCATGACTTCTGAGTTGTGCAGAATGAAGGTCTCTTAGTAGACCAGAAGGTCCCTATTGAGTAGTAGGACCTTCCACCAGAAAATCTGGTGGAAGGGCTATGCCTGAGAGCAGAGGGAGGGTGATAGTCAAGGATGGAGCCATAGGATGTCAAGGATCTTCTGGAAGAGGATCAGCTTAGAGGAGGGTTTCTGAATGCAAATGTTTTATGTATTTGGTAACATGAGAATAAAATTCAGGTACGATGTCAGGGATGAAGGAAAGAATCAGAGGTTTTTTCTTAGGGGAAAAACTTGAAGCCATAGGAAAGAGTGAGGAATGGAAGGAAATGAGAAAACAGATGACATAAAAATTTCTTGAGGTCTGAAGATGATTGATGGCTCAACAATGGGATATCATCCTACATATGTGGTAGGACATAAAATAAAACTTAATTAATTTTTGTCCTTAGAGCAGTGCCTTGCACACAATAAGCTCAAAAAATATATATTGAATGACTGTGAATACCTGGAGGAGATAAGATTTTGTCTAAAGATGTGAAAAGTTTCATTATAAACTATTTAAGAGCAGAATGGTTTCAAGTAATAAAGGTATATGTTAAAACTAAGATAAAATTCAATGAAGTCAAGTAAGTTCATGATAACGTTATGAAAAATAACATGAAAAATATGAATCCAAATGAACACGTTCTTTCAAAATTTTATTATATTGTATCTGATTTTTTGAAAACATGAATGACTTGGATCTAAATTAATTAAGTACTTATGGTTTGTATGTTTGCATTTCTTTAATGTTTATGGTTTCTCATCAGCAAATTGCAGATCTCCTGAAGGCAAAGACCCTATCTTTTGTTTAATTTGCATTTTTTCAGGGGGCCTAGAATTAGGACCAACTAGAATGATATGTTGGCAGGGAAAAAACAAGAGAGATTGCCTAACAACTCTCTTCATGAGTATAAAAATCATCATTTTTATACATTCAGTTGACTGACTTGACATTTATACCTTAACATTTTATGAGCTGATATATTTAGCACAAAATATGTGATTTTAGTTATGCTTATCTTAATTTATTTTTGGTTATAAAAATGCTGATAGTTGCCTGCTTTACAAAAGATAAACAGTTTTTGTGGCCACCACATTCCTTTCTGATTTAATTCTGCTTCAGTAGGTGCCTTCCAAACCTATTTTGAGTGTATGCATAATTAATTCAAGAAGGTGATATTTAAAACTCTGTTCACAGGTGGCTAGAACTTTCAGATGTCAATCACCATCAGAGCATGGTTAGAGGAAGGAGTGGTTGATAGGGAACTAAAATCAAGGTTGAACTCCAATTATTTAAAACCTTTAAAATAAGGGCAACCCCATGCTCGTTTTACATTAAACATACTAAGCATACAGATTTATATTGAGATTCTAGAATCTCAATATAAGTCAGGGCAGAAGTCTTCCAAGTTTTAACAGATCTAAACCAAAGAACCTGGATTTTTAAATACCATGATTAGTTATAGTAAATAGTCTGATTTAGATGATTATAGTCCTTGTGTCAGATTTTGAACATAGATTATCCGATACTGTAAAGAGCTTATTTTTTTTCAAATATCAATCAGTCACTTGGAATCTACATATAAAATCATAAAACTAAGAACTTTGCCAAGTCACGTCCCTACCCCAATTACTCTCATACTCCCTTCCCAATCCTTTCCAGCATGATGAATGTCTGTACTTTGTTTCACTCTTTTTCAAAAATGGCCTCTTGTAGATTCTCTGAGAAATTCTGTTTCAATGTTTAACTATCATAATTGTCTAGTAATGCTTCTGTACATAGTATAAGCTAAGATCACCTTCCATTACATACATAAACACATGCATATATTCCTGAAACAAAATCTAAAGGGATGTGTTTTTATTCAATGACCATCTTGTAGCGTTGGGGATTTTAGGATTTGAAAGTCCAGGAGTTATCTGGGTTTGAGGGGTCACATAAAATATCCAGCTGATCTTAGATTTCTTATTGTCATAAGAAGGCCACCTTCACTGGGAAGTGAAATAACTAATCCCACTCTACAGGGACCAGTAGTTACTTCTTATTATTCATTTCCCCCCTTTTCCTTTGTAACATAACCTTGAAGAATGTGGCCAGTTAAAGGCTATATTTCCCAAACACTCGTTCAGCCTCATGTGTCAATGTGATTAAATTCCAGTCACTGAGATATGTGGAAGCATGTAGGACTTCAAAGACCTTTGAAAGGGTAGGTAATAGCCTGAAATATAGACATAAAGGCTGGAGCTCTAGCAACTGTCTTGGTCCTGGAGTGTCCTTGAATGTAGAAGCCATGCACAGAAGATGGCAGAACATAAAGATTGGAGCCTAGGTTTGTGATAACACAGTGGAGCTGCTAAACCAGCCCTAGAATTTCTATCTCTGGACTTCATTTAGATGAAAATGAAATAAACTTCCCTCTTGTTTAAGCTACTGTTACTTTTTCTTTCTGTCATATACAGCTGAATTTATTTTTAACTAATATATAAGGGCTACGATTTGACTGGTTGGAAGGGTGGACTAACCCAAAATTTTCTGCTCAAACAACTTGCTTTTATGCCTAAAATTCTCAATATTAAAATTAAGTTCTTCTTGGGTTAAAACATTATTCCTTTAAGCTTTTATTAAGAAGTATATGTTCCATAAGGGATGAAAGAAGTAAGTTTCCTTTATGAGAAGTTAGGAATAGAGCTCTCAGAGTGAGGAGATGGTGAACAGGAATAAAGATGGTCCCACAGGCAGCTGAGGCTCTGTCTGGAGTGAAAATAGGAAAGCACTGGGCGTTGCAGATCTGTTCATTTACTATTGTCAGCGAACAAGCATGACCTCATGGAAAATATTTTCCTTAAAGTAAGCTTTGCTTTAGAAATGATATGAAACTCAATCATCTTCAAAATTATTATATTAGGGAACTTTAAAAATAGCTCAATTCTTAATATTTATTTAAATAACTATATTTAAACTCAATATTTCTTGATATTTAAAATTTAAAATTCACATTTAATATTTCTATTCTACTCATGTGATTGATATCTTGTATCACCTGGAGGATCATACTTTTCTCTTTTTTTTGAATTTTATTTTATTTATTTTTTTATACAGCAGGTTCTTATTAGTTATCCATTTTATACATATTAGCGTATATATGTCAATCCCAATCTCCCAATTCATCATGCTTTTCTTGTAGCTAAGTTTTACTAACTGTAATTGAAAACCATGTTCTAAGGCTTATTTCAATGTACATTTTTTTTTACATCTTTAAAAAAGTTAGTTAACTCAAAATTTAGAAATGAGACAGTGTTATTACAAGTGATGCTGCAGAGTGATGGATGGAGAGAAGAGGCCAGGCTCTAGAGACTGACTGCCTGGGTTTGCAAACTGGCTCTACCATTTACTAGTTATACGACCTGAGACAAGTTGTTTAACTCCACTGTGCCTCAGATTTCTCATCTATAAAAAGGGAATGATAATAGTACCTACCTCATAGGTTTGTAATGAGAACTAACTGAGCTAATTTTTAGAAAGCATGTAGAGCTCTGCCTATATGTTTATTAAATATATGAAATGTAATTTCAGTTAGTACACAGAATGTGGGATTGAAACGCGGGCTTAGGATTCTAATATGGATTCTGCTACCTCCCAGCTGTGTGATCTTGATTTGCTTAAATTCTGAGACTCAACTTCTTCACTTGTAGTTGGGGAAGATAAAACCAATTTCACAGGGTTTTTATGATGAGTAAATAGGGTTGCTGGATAAAATACAGAATGTCTAGTTAAATTTGATTTTCAGATAAACAATGGATAATTTTTAGTATAAGTATGTCCCATGAGATGTTTGTGGTATACTTATACCAAAAACTTTCATTGTAATTAAAATTTAACTGGGCGTCCTGCCTTTTTTTCCCCTAAATCTGGAACCTCTATGAATAGATGAGTGGCTAGTCTTTACATTTTTCATAAGAGGACATCAATCCTTTATACTTCTCGAATTTCTATTGAGATAATAACACTTTCATAAAATTTTTGGTGCAGATTAGGAAAGTATTTATTGTAGTTGTGTGCATAACTCTCCCAGTTTCCTGATATTTTCTTTTTAACTAGAGATGGGAATTATACCATCATGTGGATTCAGGCTACAAACATCCTCTGTGGTTTTCGTTACCTTTCTTTGCCATCTAGAATATATCTGTGACTTTATGGATTCTGTAGCACTCAAGGAAACTTTGAATCCAGTTCTCTTAAAGGATAATTATACCTCTACCAATAACTTGGTGCTAAAAACAAAAAAGACAGTTAAACAAGGTTATTTGTGTTTTGAAAGGACAATTTGCCCTGTACCTCATACCTAGGGAAGGTAGAAGAAAAAAAAATGAGGAGACTTTGAAAAGTGAATCCGGATAATTTTACCATCAACCAACAGTAAGCTATTCTTAAATTTAACTTCTTATATCACTGGATAACAATTTATTCTCCCTAAAACAACAACCTTTTTTTTTTTTGCTCTTAGTAGTTGCTATTCTAAAGCATAACAATGTACAAGTGAGGATGGGAAAATTATACAGTGAGTACATTTTTTTGGATTTCTTTTCTCAAAACTTTTGAAAGTTGAAGAATGTATGAGAAGGAAAATATATATATAAGTAGACTTTTTAAGCATTAAGAACTATGCTTTTCTTGTGGAAATTTTCTAGATATTTATTTCATGAATACAAACGGAAATATTAAGATTTAATCACAGTGTATTTACTTACCAACTTGAAAATGGGCAAACATACTAAAAATAATGTGCCAATTTTTATCTTTTGCTTAATCAACTGAAAACGTTTCTTAGTGATACATGGCTTAGAAAAAAATACTGGCAAAAAAGAGTTGAACACTTTTAAAGAAATGCTCTTCATCAGCGCTTTTGATAGCACGGAGATGATATTCAGTGGAAAACAGCGGATCTTTGACTCTGGGTAGAAAGGCATTTAGAGCAGTACTGCCCTTCAAGCCACCTGGAGGGGATCCTGTTAAACGTCCTGCCGTGTAGAGGGCTTCATAGTTTGAACATATGGAAA
This sequence comes from Eubalaena glacialis, assembly GCF_028564815.1. Lineage (NCBI taxonomy): Eukaryota > Metazoa > Chordata > Mammalia > Artiodactyla > Balaenidae > Eubalaena > Eubalaena glacialis. The sequence continues at coordinate 59,164,605 of NC_083727.1, read as the reverse complement.
CTCAAACATATTTTATTTCTTTTACATTTTGTAAGAAGTTTTTGGAAAGTGTGGCAACTGACTGAGCATTCAGGAATTGTGGTTGGTGCCCCCAAACTTCCTAGAAAAAGATGGGGTGGTTGGAGAAGATTATGGACTTCCTCTGGGAAACCAGAGAAAGAGTGGGGGCCTTGGTTCCAGTTGGTCCCTTCTCACCATGGCAGAGCAGGATCCCAGAAAAACAGTGTGCCCTTCCTCCCCTCCACTGGGTCGTGTGCTTTGGGAAGGTGCTGACAGCTACCTGGAATTCTGAGTTAGAAAAATGAGGCTGTGGAAGGGGAACTTGTTCTTTCCAGTTCCTGGGGACCTGACCTGGTTCTGACAGGTCTGGGTCCAGTTTCTACCCTGCCCTAGCTTAGCAATTCCTCTGGTTTGCAGGAGGCAAATGTGGTCTGGAACAGGGAGTGCTCCTTCAGCTTTGGTATGAGGGTAATCCTTTTGGGAGCATTAGGTCTGGATTGTGGGTGTAGTTTAATTTATGACTTCCAACTATTTAGAAATGTGGCATTTGGACCTTCAATGCTATTTTTCTTTGAATATTTGTACTAATCCAACTGCAGATGATCTTTCTCCCAATATTCCTGTTTGGTGGGATCAATTTTTTTTCTAATTTGGGGATGGGGTTAGGATACCTGAGAACAGAGAGGTATGTAGTGCCAAGAAAGTCCAAGAGTGACTGAAAAGCTATTTGGGAGGTATCAATTTTGCAATGAGTATTAAACACATCTGCAATTTCATATTTCAAGGACTGGATTTCATTGGTGTTATGCAGTCAGACAGGCCTGGAATCCAGGCTCTGCCTTTTACTGGCTGTGTAATATTCAATAGTTTATATAACTGCTTCTTTACTTACAAAATGAAGAAAGTAATATCCACTTTAGTGGGAGAATTAAACAGGAAGACTTATGAAAACACCTAGCACAATGCCTAACATCTCGTAGGTACTCAATATGTTCATTCCTTCCTTTCTTTTCTTGCCAAAAGATGAACTGAAACAAATAGAAATCTTAACCTTTGTATGAGGCATAAGGAGGGAAATATTCAACACAGCTGGGCTGTGTTGAAGAACCTCTTACAAGAATGAAAGGAGATATTTGGTGTTATTATTCAAAGGAAATGTAGATCATGATGAGATTGCAACGGCTTCGCTCAGTGAAACACAGGTGTCATGAGAAAAAAAATTATTTTTATTTATGCCATAGTGAAACATTTGAGGAGATTTTATGAGAAGGAAATTGAGTTGTTCTGTGTATTTATCAAGGACCAAATGACAGGAAATAGGATTAATGTAGGGAATATTTTGATTGGAAATAACAACAAAAAAAGTCAGTGAATGAACAGCAAAGAGGAGTTGCATCACGTCTGACCCTTAGAGGTTTATGAGAGCAGAGAGCTCTGAGTACTGTAGGAATTTTATGATAAACTTCTTGATTTATGAGACTTTGATTGCAATTTTTTCACTGCTTAATAGCCGTTGATGTCCATGATCACAATATTTAAAGGTTGGTTAATTTCTTAATATGTTCATACCCAGCAGTTCTTCCATTATTTTTCTTTCTTCATTAAGAAACTGTGAAATATAGATGTAGAATATTTCTTATTTGGATTAGGCATTTTAACATCAGATTAATGAAAGGGAGAATTGTTATGTGCTCCTTCCACACTACAGGTGCTGAAATGATAAATCCAAGCATTATACTACACGATGCCATGCACACGTGATGGAGTGTAACATGGGGCATGCTGATGGAGTGGGCTTTGTGCTTAATTTTTAGATACAGATCAAGGCCAGAGGCTTCCTTCCAACTCACCAGTTTTGATCATTTCAGGTGACCTTCTCCTCTATCCAACAATTCAGAAGTGGGGAAACTATAAATGTTATTATTTAAAATCAAGATATAATGAGGAAATAACAGTTCTCAAGAATATTTTAGTTCTGGAATTCTATACTTAGCAGTGTGCTTGCACTTTGATATCAGTGTCTGGATTATCTTGGTTAGTTACATGGATTAAATACATTTTTTTATCCCCACATGATTTCAACAAAAAGAATTTTCAAATTAACTCAGATTTGGAGTACAATTTATGACTATAAATGTATCTCAAATCAGAAAATCAAATTAGTGAAAAATTATGTATACATATACACGTATCACATAAACTTATGTATCCTTTAATTACTCTGGTATGTTAAAAAGTAATGTCCTAGTGTCATAACTGAATTCTTTGTTCTTTTATTATACAAGTACTGCAGGAATTGATTCTCATTATAAAATGTTCAAACAATATAGAATACTTAGAAAAATGAGAATGCTCCCCTTCGCTTGCTTTTCTTCCCAGTTTCTCTTCCTTCCTAAGAGGTAACTAATGCTAAATATTTGGTATTCCTTTTTTGGGTTCCTTTTCTATGTGTTTATACACATATATACCAACACATTTATTTTTAAAGAAATTACATCATACTATATGTGTTATCCTTTGTGTTGCTTATTTTTACCTAATAATGTATCTTGGAGAGTTTTTCATATCACTACAAAAAAATTGACCTTATTCTTTTTAATGGCTCCATAGTAATAATAGTTTACTTAATCACTCCTTTACTGATAGAGGTTTAGCTTTCCTTCCTCCTAGCTTTCACTAGTTTCATTTCACTAGTTTGCATCCTATTCATTGCAAACAATGTTGCAATGAATGTCCCTGTACATATATCTTAATATATGTGGGTAAGAATTACTGTGGGATAATTTCCTAGAAGTGGAACTGCTGGGTCAAAGGATATGCACATATTCAAGATGGAAGGATTCTGAGAAATTGGCTTCGCTGAAATCTCCTGATTGAGTCCTTGAGTGCAGATTGTTGACATTTACTGCTGCTATCAGCGTGCATTACTCTCCCTAATGGAGATGGATTATATGTGTCTGTGATGAAAGTTTAGCATGCTTAGTATCTTTAGAACTCAGGGATTTGTAACCCGAATCCACTACCACTGAACTCTTAGGACAGGTGGACAACCAAATGAAAAGAGTAGCGGTGTGAAGATTACATGACAAATAGTACTGTTCACTGCCTCAAACTCTTACATCTTTCTGAGATTTCCCATTAGTTGTTAATCTCATTTTTTAGTTATTTTTAAGTATTTACTTGTCCTATAACATTCAGGTCTATTATTATTATTATTTTACTTTTAATACAACACTAGAAACACATTTTGTTTATTTGTGATTCTTATTCACTAATTATTTGGCACTTTAAACTGTAGCCAAGGCTGAGCTGGGAAATACAAATGTACAAAACTGAGTTACATATTGGCAGAAGATGTCATAATCTTTGTTAGCTTCAAGAAATCCTATGCAAAAGGACCTTGGGTTAGGGAGGCATTAATTACTTACCTTGTTGCTACTTAACTTTCCTCTGTATGCATACAGCATTGACCTTAATAAATATCTGTACAAGATCAACAAACTGTACAGCTTGTATGGGCAGGTTAGATCAATGATAAATGGTCATATATACTTTAGATATTTAGGATATCTGTAGAAACCTGAGTTGACTAGAGATTATGATTCCATATCAGATTCACCCTGTCATTAGGGATGTCTTTGACAAGTTAGTCCAACTACTTACCTCATGTTATCAATGAAGGAAAAGACTTTAGAATTTACCCTGAGACTGAATGGCTGGCCTTGCTCTAAACTGCTGCAAAGAACTGAACCCCATACTGGACCAACCAGTTCACAAATGATGACTTTAGCACAAAGGGATCCTCACCTGAAATACTTTATATGTAAAGACATAGGACAGCATTGCAGGCAGACATCCCTAAGTTTAAATCCCAGCTCTGCTGCCTAGAAGCTGTGTGATCTTAGTTAAGTTACTTAACCTCTCTGAGACTCAGTTTTCACATTTGTAAAACTGGAATAATGCTATATACCTCAGTATTATTGTAGGAACTAAATTATATAAGATAAAATATGTAGAGCATCTGATATGTACCCAGCACATAACAGTCTCAATAAATGACAATACTGAGTATAACTTCATATTTAATTCAAAAATCAGAATATTATTATTAGTTTGGATTCAGCCAGAGGTCCTCTTCATTCAAAATAATGAATATTTTTGATTGGTTGGCTAATAAGTTTAATTATTTAGGCTTTCCAAATGATGAATTCAAATCCCCACATGACAGATATGATTAAATTATTGATTCTCTAAATTTAGTGCCAAAAATATTCACTTTAGTGATTGCCTAGAGTCACCAGGAAAGATACTAATTTTTTTACACTGTTCCACTGTCTTTTTGATGTGATAGCTGATAGAAATACCTAAATACATAATGAGTAATTATGAATGTGAAAAATATAATGGAAATTTCTGCATATGATATAGTATTATGCAAGCAATTTTTGTGTGAGTGATGAACAAAGAAAAGCATTAAAATTGAACACAAGTTATGCCAAATGAAGCTTACATTTTGTATTTTTGGGTAAGTATTAGAACCTAATCAATGAACACAAGTCAAATGGCTAATATAATTTCTCTCTGAAAAGTTGCACAATTTATGTTCAGAAAAGTTTATTTTGGGGGCTCATTTGCATCTGTAAATAACATTTTGCTCAAGCATGATTTTTCATTACTGAAACCACTAAGTTGTGACAGACTAGAAGCTCCCATATGAAGAAGCCATATTTATGAAACTCCCATTAACATTGCTATCTGATATCACCTCAATGAGAACAGGGCTCTTTTGGTGCATGGGTACCAGTTTGGCATCTCATTATTTTAAAAATTAGCAAAACCTCATTAAACAGCTGCTTTTCTATTTTTTGTTGACTTGTGTGAGATGCTAAATGACTCCATTCTTTGCCTAGCAGATTAAAAATTTTCAATCTGGTTTATATTGCAGGCTTAATTTTAATGTATAATCATCCATGTAAATAGATCCTAGAGATTGGTGGTGTTAAAAATAATTTAAAATATGCAGAAGGAAATACATTCGTACTTAGTACTAGCAATAAAATAGTAGCCCTAAGGAATTTTGTGTTTTTCTGCAACTTATGTTAATTTTAATCTGTCTGTAGTCCATTTTTTTTGTGGACTAGTTTTAAGCACTTGGCAGTAATATTCAAACAGATTTTTACATACGCAAATATTTCAGGATCAATGTAAAAATAATGAAAATTGACAGAATTCTCACACTTTCAAACGTGTATATACCAAAATCTTCGTAAATCAGAGTAGCCATAGCCTTTGTACTGAGCCTTTATGAGTGAAATTGTTGTTGGGAATTTAAAGGCGTTCAGTAAATGGTAACACTCTTCTCCACCTGAATTGGGAACTATTTAATGACAGACAAGGAGCAGAGCATATGGGAGATCAAAATATCACTGTGTTACTGATAAAGTTGGTTTTGGCATAGGTTGCCTATATTTGTGGGATTCTGAGCTTTCCAAATATGAATCTCAGAATTTGGCAGATCTGTCTTTCTAGACAGAGGCAGCATTAAACCACCAGAGGGCAGGAACTTTATTTGTAATTTTACCACACATCTTAGAGCCACCTAGATTACATGAGCTCTGCTGGCAGCCTGGATTACTGGAGAAATGCAAGGGGAAGGAACTGGAATTTGCATGCTCATTTTTTTCCTGCAAACTCACCAGTCAGATAAAGCATGCCTTCCCTCTGTGATAGGATTGCATGTGGGAATAGAGCAGAGTCAGGAGTATTATATCCCTATAGGAGGAAGGAAATGTCCAGAAAGGGGGAATGTATGTGTCCTCCACTAACTGTGTTCCCCCAGACCCATTCCTCTTAACACTTTGGGCTTAACCCTTAAGCCCATGGTTAACCTAGATCCATTTCCCTGGAGGAGATCAACAACTGATCAAGGCAGTCCAGCTCCCTGTTAGTGAGGCTGCTTCACAGAACTTTGAGTGCCCTAATAGGACCAACAGGGCACAGTACTCACAGAAGGCACTGAGATGAGTTTCATTAATAAACTCTACTTGAATTTAAATATAAATTCATAGGAAGATTACAATCCAAATATTAAAAATGGCCACTTACCTGTAGTCAAAATGGTGTGGAAACGGACAAATTAGGAGTGTAGGATTAACAGATGCAAACTATGGTACATAAAATAGATAAGCAACAAGGATTTACTACACAAGGAATTATATTCAATATCTTGTAATAACCTATAATAGAATATAATCTGAAAAAATATAACTCAATCACTTTGCTGTACACCTGAAACTACTACAATATTGTAAATCAACTACACTTCAATTTTTAAAAAATGGCATGGAAAAGCCACCTTGGACTTTGGCGACTACAATGGGAAAATAAATATCATATTTCAAGTCTTGCCAAGGCCTGAAGCCACCTGCTCCAGATGCACCAGAAACCTCAAACACAGGGAGCATCATGCCCCCCAAGTCCATTCCTTGTCTTTATCTTGTGATTCCTGGCCAACACATCAGATGAGTGTTTGGGGGTGTCATAAATGATAAGTTTGTCTGAGTTCAGGAGACATTATATAGGGAATTACACGGCGCTTACACAGATGAGGTGCATCTGTGAACATACACTTGGCCCTCTCTGCTGTGCCATATGCCACATTCCTACCCAAGGATTGTTCTTCCATTTGAGCACTGGATTCTACCTTGTTCACCAACTCCAACAGTTCTCCTTTTTCTCTTTTGCAACACCAATTGCCTACTCTCTGTTAGACATTACAATTATTTTTGTTACCTTAAAAAAATCCAATATTTCTTGATCCTTCCAGCCACTGGCTCATTTCTTTCCTTTCCTTTATAACAAAATTTCTTGAAATAGTTGTCTGTACTCTCTGTCTCCAATTCCTTTTCTCCAATACTCTCTTGAACATCTGAGGGATTTTGTCCTCTCTACCCCATCAGAATTGTACTTGTTGAGGTCCTCCTGGCTAATGTATTGCTAAGTCCAACTGCCACATCTTACTTTTCATCTTTTTTGATCTTCTACTAGCATTTGACCCATTTGATTGCTGCTTTTTCATAAAACGCTTTCTTCAAGAACACCTGATTTTTTCATTTCTCTCTTGCCTCTTCTTCTCAGCTTCTTTTTCTTGTTTCTTCTCAACTTCCTGACCTCTTAATGTTGAAGTAGCTCAAGGCACAGACCTTGGACCTCTCCTTTTCCCTATATACATTATTCCTGTGTGGTTGCATCTATTTTCAAGACTTTAATTACTATCTATAAACTGATAATTTTTATTTCCAAGCCAGACCTCTCCTCTGAACTCTGGTCTCATATCCAACTTCTTATTCAACAGTTCCATTGGGAAGTCTAATAAACATCTAGAACTTAACCGTTCCAAACAAACTCTGGCAGCCCTGCAGTCTCCTGTGTCTTGGTTGATCACATCTCCATTCTTCTAGTGTCTCAGTCTTTAAAACTGTGGAGTCATCCTTAAATCTTGCTTTTCTGCCACACTCCACATCCAATCTGATAGGAAATCTTTCAGGTCATATCTTGAAATATATATTGAAGATCTAGCCACTTCTTACTATCCTCTCTGCCTCCACCCTTGTGGAAGCCCCCATCAGCTCTCTACTGGATTCCTGCAGGAACTTCCTAATTGGTCTCTTTTCTTTGTACTTTGCCCCGAGCAAGAGGGAATTCTGCAGCAGACTACAGCTGTGACATTGGCTTCTTCCTGGGTCTCCAGCCAGTCATCCCACCCTACATATTTTGGATTTGACAGCCTTCGTAAATGCATGGGCCAATTCTTTAAAATGAATGTCTTTCTCTGTATATACACATCCTCTAGGTCTCCTTTATCTGAAGAACCTTGACAAAGACACCTATGAAACATCCACGTGAAGTGAGTAGGTAGTTGGACATAGGAGTCTGGAAATCAAGGAAGAGGTCAGGATGGAGGCATAAATTTGAGTCATCAGTGTATATGTGACATTTAAAGATACGGAGCTAGGGACTTCCCTGGTGGTGCAGTGGTTAAGAATCTGCCTGCCAATGCAAGGGACATGGGTTTGAGCCCTGGTCTGGGAAGATCCCCCATGCCGCAGAGCAACTTAGCCTGTGTGCCACATCTACTGAGCCTGCGCTCTAGAGCTTGCGAGCCACGACTACTGAGCCTGCGTGCCCCAACTACTGAGCCTGTGTGCCTAGAGCCCGTGCTCCGCAACAAGGGAAGCCACCACAATGAGAAGCCCGCGCACCGCAACGAAGAGTAGCCCCTGCTCGCGGCAACTAGCGAAAGCCTGCGCGCAGCAATGAAGATCCAACGCAGCCAAAAATAAACTAAAATTAAAAAAAAAAAAAAAAAGATATGGAGCTAGATGAGATATTTAGGAGCAAGACATGGAGAAAAGAAGGGGACCTAGAACTAAGCCAAGAGGCTCATAAAGGAAACTGAGAAGACGCGATAGTCAATAGAAACATAGGGAGAGTACAGCATCCTTAGAGCCAAGCGAGGAAAGCCAGGAAGGAAATTGGCCAAGAGGCTGGAGGAATATGAGCAAAAACTAACCATTAAATCCAGCAAGACAATCCTTGGCAGCCTTGACCTGAATCCTTCTAGTAAAGTGATTTGGATTAAATAAATGGAGATAATGAGAGTAAGAAAGTAAGATAGCTGTAGAAAGATAGTATAGAAACCCTTATGAGGAGTTTTGCTGAAAAAATGGAGCTTGGAGGAGAATTTGGAGTCAGTAAGGGTTGTTTGTTTTTTAATGTGAAAATTAGTGCATTTTTATACTGCGGGAAAGAGCATCAGGTAATTGTAAGAGGAGAAAGCAGGTAATCGCAGGATCAATGTCCTTGAACAGACAAGAGAGTATGCAGTATGCACTTAAATACATAAGGGGAGGTAGTGGCCATCACTAACAATAGGAGGAAGGCAGAGTTTATGGCAACATAAATGGGTAGGTTAGTAGGTTTGCTGGTAGGAAGATGAGGTACTTTGCTTCTGATTGCTTCTACTTCCCCAGTGCAATGAAGGGCAAGGTAATCAGTTGAAATGGAAAAAAGAGAAGAGGAGATTTGAAACAGAGAAAAAAGTATAAAGTTGTCATCTTGGATTGAGAGTGAATTTTCTAGGATTGCTGAGCAATGCTGATGTCCTACTTTAGAGTTTCAGTCATACATTTAATGTATGACCAGTCAGCCAATTGTGGTAAGTCATGGAGTAGGGGGACAATTGGGTGAAACTTGAACCTGTGTTTTGCCAGTTGAGAAAGTGTAGAAAGAGAACAAGGAAATGGAGCATGTTTGCAAAAGAGCAATTCTGGTGAGGGACTACGGACTCTAAGCCAGGAAGGAGAGATATGAGAACGTGAAGGGGGGAATGGGCAGTGTAAAGTAGTGAGATCAGTGGACTCCAAATGCTGTCAGCCTCATAGAATTGCATGTCTGCACTATAGTAAGGAGGCTGGATAAAGAGGAGAGAATGACATAGTTGGGATCTATAATGCCTGGGCTTCTTTGTATAAGGAAAAGTAGTTTACTTTCTTGGGCCTTCTTGCTATTTCATCATAAATAGCAGGGCCATCCAAATGATAAGGAGGTAATTTTATGCAGTGAGTTCTCCTTTCAGGACATGGGCTAATCCATTATTTGGCTTCTCACTGTTTCCCCTCCTTTTTATCTGGTTATTTTGGGATGACCCTTAGAGCAAATTATTCTTTACAATTCTTTGTACAGTTTCTAGTATTTTTGACATTTACAGTTATCAGTTTACACCCTTTGTTTCCTACACAGATACATACAAATGTGGCTGTATTGGCTGAACCATATGAAATTGCCATTTTTGTAAGTCAGAATGGCCAGAGGTTGGCAATTTCAGGTTTTAATAATGCATTTCTTAGATAAGCATATAAGTATAGAAAAAACAACATCCACATATACAAAGGCCCCAAATTTAAAAAAAAATTTTTTTATTAGCGTATAGTTGATTTACAATGTAGATGTAAATCAACTATATGTAGTTTCAGGTATACAGCAAAGTGATTTTATGTATATATATATATATTTTTTTTTTTCAGATTCTTTTCCATTGTAGGTTATTACAAGATTTTGAATATAGTTCCCTGTGCTATACAGCAGCTTCTTGTTTGTCTGTTTTATATATAGTAGTGTGTATCTGTTAATCCCAAACTCCTAATTTGTCCCTCCCCCCTGTTTTCCCCTTTGGTAACCATAAGATTGTTTTCTATGTCCATGAGTCTGTTTTAGTTTTATAGATAAGTTCATTTGTATCATTTTTTAAATATTCTGCATATAAGCGATATTATATTTGTCTTTCTCTGTCTGAATTACTTCACTTAATATGATAATCTCTAGGTCCATCCATGTTGCTGCGAATGGCATTATTTCATTCTTATTTATGGCTGAGTAATCTTCCATTGTATACGTATATACCACATCTTCTTTGTCTATTCCTTTGTTGATGGACAGATTGCTTCCATGTCTTGGCTATTGTAAATAATGCTGCAATGAACATTAGGGTATGTGCACATTTTCCATTAGAGTTTTCATCCAAATTTATTAAAATTAAATTAAAAAATTAACCATGTCCTATTCTTGCCACCTTTCTTTTTATTATAACTATTTTAAAAATATTAACTTTTTCTTTTTGAATGTCATTATAGGCTAATGGTTTTTCACAGATTTAACTTGCTCCGAACACTTATTATGATATTAAATTGTGGTAACAGTCTTCAAGAGCAGCTTTAAGTAGCTGCTTTGTTTAAAAAGTTTAAGCACTTTTTCAAAAGTATTCTTGATTTCTGGAAACAACAATATATTGTAGACCTATCTAGACTTATTCTTGACCCAAGACATGGATTCAGCTACTTTCACAATCGTCTGGTTCCTTTGGATGAAGAGTGGTATTGGAGACTAAAATGTGGGAGGTAGGATGCATGTCAGATTGTTATAAATGAAAACCAGTCTTAGGCAAAATACTGCTGTTGTGAGGTCATTACTTAAGTTCTTAAGCCCTTCTATAATCCTTAGACATCTAATTAACCACTTCTTTAGTGACAGTGGAAGGTTTGACAAGATTTCTGTTGTGGCACAGTACCCTGTGATATTACAGCATGAGGCATGAGTCTGGGAAAGTGTGGCTGAGGTGAGTGGAGGGTAAGATCCTTGAGATGGAAGATTTCTATGACTGGAGAGTCCAGGGTGTTGAATAGATGATTTGTGAGACATCAAGAATGATGACAGATTAGTGGTAGATAGTGAGCCAGGAGATAAAAATTCAGTGAGTTAAAAGGAGTGACTGGTTTTCTGTAGATGACTATAAGAAGATGGAAGAGTGAGTTGTATTGATTTGTATAATGTGAGTCAAAGGATTGGGGATTATTGAGGAAGGAGGGAATAGAATGGAGCTGGGAAGAATACCTACACATCATCATCACCAATATGATGGGTGAAAACTGATATTTAATGGTTGTGCTTATACTCATTTCTTTGATTAATAGCGAAGCTTAAAATATTACTTTGAATTTTTCATCCTTTTGTGAATTGCTGGTTTATCATGTCCTTGGTCACTTATTTTTCTACTATTGATTTTTAAGAACATTTTTGTATATATTAGCATTGTTCAACTTTGTCTGCCATAATAAGTTCAAATATTTTTCTGAATGCACAGGAATTTGTTATTGGGATTTGACCTTATGCAATTGTGGGAACTATTTAAACTGTCTCTGTAAAGTGATTGTCTTTGGGTCTGAGGCTGGAGCATGAATATGAGGTGGGACAGAGAAAGAACAAAGTAGAACTCACAAACAAACTCAGGAGCTGGCGGGGACTAACCAAACCTGAGTCAGTTCTAGCTGCATTGTACAGTGCTAGAACTAGGGTGAGGGAAGTAGGGCTCCTAGAGGGCCAACTGAAGCAGGCACGCACTCTCAGTTTTGTGCAATTATAAGGCGGTACTTGCACGAATCTGAGGGTGCGCACTCCTTAACATTGGAGCCCTAGGTGCCTTGCTTTCCTCACCCTAGTCCTGTCCATCTCAGATCTTGATGGCGTGGTACCATGCAGAAGCTGGAGACCTTGGTCATGGCCAGGAAGTCACACACACCTGGCCCGGGAGTCAGAGAAACTGATGGAGGATCCGGGAGAAGGTGGAACAGTTGCAGGTCCAGCTGCCTCATACCAACAAAGGGAGTCAGCAAAGTAGTTATAAAGTATGTGAGTGTCAAAATGGTGGCTCCTTCACCTCCACCTTCTAAATCTCACCCAAGAAGCTCTCTTGTGACCCGCTCTACTAGGAAACACACAGGAAATGGAATTCTTTTTTTTTTTAATATCTTTATTGGAGTATAGTTGCTTTACAATGGTGTGTTAGTTTCTGCTTTATAACAAAGTGAATCAGCTATACATATACATATATCCCCATATCTCTTCCCTCTTGCATCTCCCTCCCTCCCACCCTCCCTATCCCACCCCTCTAGGTGGTCACAAAGCACAGAGCTGATATCCCTGTGCTATGCGGCTGCTTTCCCCAGCTATCGGTTTTACATTTGGTAGTGTATATATGTCCATGCCACTCTCTCACTTTGTCCCAGCTTACCCTTCCCCCTCCCTGTGTCCTCAAGTCCATTCTCTAGTAGGTCTGTGTCTTTATTCCTGTCCTGCCCCTAGGCTCTTCATGACCACTTTTTTTTTTAAGATTCCATAATTCAAAAAGAGTCATGTACCACAATGTTTATTGCAGCTTTATTTACAATAGCCAGGACATGGAAGCAACCTAAGTGTCCATCGACAGATGAATGGATAAAGAAGATGTGGCACATATATACAGTGGAATATTACTCAGCCATGAAAAGAAATGAAATTGAGTTATTTGTAGTGAGGTGGATGGACCTAGAGTCTGTCATACAGAGTGAAGTAAGTCAGAAAGAGAAAAACAAATACCGTATGCTAACACATATATAAGGAAATGGAATTCTTGGATATGTAGTTTGACCTACCCAAGTTGACACATCATGAACAACCACAGAGGGCAACAGTTAATTCTACTTAAATTTATCTACTCATTCAATTAAAAGTCCAAAAATTTTTTTGGAACTTGACTAAATGTATCTATAGTTCATTTAGAAGAATACATGAGAAGAACTAGAAATGTTCTTTAAATATAAGAAAGTGATCTTTCTTCACTAGATAGCAAAACATATAAAACTACAGTAATTAAAACTGATGTTCCTGCTATAGGAAGAGACAGATTAATTAAATTATAGAGAGACTATGGAAAGATAACCATGTATATATGAGAATCTTGTATATAATGAGAGGGTGTTTTAAATAATGGAGCAAGTGAATGATTTTTTTTCACTAAAGGATATTGGGACAATTGTTTAGCCATTTAAATTAAAAAAAAACTTGATCCCAATCTTTATCCTCATGCAGAATTCAATCCCTTCATAGATCCCAAAATTTAAATTCGAAAAGTAAAATCACATAAAATTATTAGGGCTGAGTATTTTTCTAAATATATCATGACATGGAAACCAGAAGTGTAAAGTTGACTATATAAAATTTTGACTATATTGGTTACAAATTTTGTACAGTTAAAAAATACTGTATGCAAAGTCAAAAGACAAACAATCCAGGAAAATATTTGAACTAAACATGGTAGACAAAATTGATCATCCCTAATACATAGTTTTAAAAAAAGCTCCTTAAAATCAATACTAGAAAGATAGATGACCAAGGACAAAATAAACTGACAATTGACAAAATTAAAAATTCAAGTTAATATTTTAAGCTTTGCTATTAATCAAATAAATTAATATAAGCAGCAATTAAACATCATTTTCACCCAGCAAATTGACAATGATAAAAAGTTGATGGAAGTTGCTGTTTGCAACAGTAAGCTTAGTCTTAGAATAATAAATGAACTTGATCATGCATTGTTTTGAGAGTAATTAATAAAGATCTTCTGGAAAGCAGTTAGGTAATATGTACCAAAAACTTAAATGTACAGTCTTTTCATTCCAGGAAATCGACTTCAAATAAATTTTTCTTAAAGACTCAATTGCACAAATCTGCCAACACATATGGTGAAGGTTGCTTATTGAAGTCTTATTTACAATAGCCAAAAATTGAAGATAACTTAAATATCCATCAACCTAAATGTACATATTCAATAGAATTCTCTGCAGCCATTAAAAATGTATTTAATAACATTAAAATATTTATACTCTATTATAGAATGAAAATATATTGCACAATATGATCCCATTTGTGTAAACTTGGACACACAATTTTACATGTACTTGTATATGTAAAGAGATAGAAGGAAGCTTACAAACAAAAAGTAGTTGTCTGAATGAAAGGCTGTCAGTGATTTTTACTTTGTTTTCTGTAATTTTCTTAATGTTTTTATTGAACAGTGAATATGTGTAATTTTTATAATGAGCAGAACAACACATTATTTTCATTTCTAGTGAAAGTGCAGCTACACTGAAGAATTATTGTTGTTATTTTTATTATTGTTGTTGTTATTTAACTTCCTTTGGCAGATATTCAAAGCTATAGATACTGTTTGGGGACTGGTAACATCTCTATTGGGTCATTTATGCCACTTCCTGGGATTGTATATATTCAGTCCCTATGGCTTTCAAAGAAAATATGACCTGTCATAAACACCAAATGTACAAAGGCAGGATAGATTCTCCAGCGTCTTCCATGAAAGAGCATCAAAAATAGATTTTGATTTGCCTGTCACTATCATGAAAAGTAAAATGGAAAGATTACTTGGTGTTTAACTTCAGACATCTGATATCAATTGGGCACAATCCATCTCTCAGTTTAGAGTAGTTCTCCCTCAGCCTGCTTTCAGGACTAATCCCTTAAAAAAAAATCTTAACAGTTTCCAGAGTTTGGTCTTTTTTCAATTTTCAGGGCATAAGCCTTTGGGAAAACTTTAGATCTAATCTTCCCTAGTGCCTTTCCTTTTCCAAAACGAACAGAGAATTTCTTCACATGTGGGATCTTTGTGGTTATCATTTATCACTTTAGGCTTTCAACCACAAATTCATCCATTATTTTGTAAACTTCTTAGTCTTAATAGGAGCATTCTTAAAATAGTTTTCTAGACTGGTGCAACCTAAAAGTCATAGAAAAAGCTCTTGAATTATTAAAAATGATCCAATGATCCACTCCAATGATGTAAATAAACATAAAGTATTAGTATTAGACATGGTTCTTTGGGCATGAGTCATGTTATAAAATATGGCATTCATGCTATGTGAGAGGTGAGCTGCATTTAGACCCAGGAGAAGCAATAGGCATACCCGGACTGATTTTAATAAGGGTTTAGATTCCCCCTCATCGCCACCACTTACTCCCCTCCTGACAGTCTTGTCTACAAGCTAAAAAGATTAAGTCTAGACCAAACTACTGTTAGTGAATACAATAATAAGATGAAAGATCGCCCATTAGGAATGGCTTCTCAGGAGCCCCTCAAGGGCTCATTGTATTGGATAGCTCTGACCTGGATGAAGAAATTGAGATTTCATCACGTCTGCTCATGATACTACATTAGCTAGGGCAAATAACACCTCCTAGAGTTTCCTTGATATGTTAGAGAATGGTTTTTAGACCCCATTGCAAAACAGTTCACTTAGGGACTAAAACAAAGTCAGACAGCTCTGGGATGGAGAAAATCCACACAAATATAGCCAAGTTCCGAGGGTCTTATCAATCACAGTGAGCACAAGGCTAGATGTAGCTTTTATGAAAAAATACAAGGTAATATTTTAATGTATCCAGAAAGTCATTCATCATTGAATCTTGGCACTGGTTTCTGTATTTTCTTTTCAGTGCAGGAATGAGAATGAATCTTGAAAGAGGATTCAAGTTGATTTAAAGATGAGAAAAATAGATTCTCTGAGAAGAAACTAATAATTTTGCTTTACTTGGATTAAAGACTGAGAAGATAATATCTTTGGAAGATATTCATTGCATCAAGAGAATTTGGCTAGAATTGGGGAAAAGCATTAATCTAAATAAATACTGGAATAGGCCAAAAGGGATGATTTGGAGTATTTCTGTCCTTTGAGATCAATTAAATGTGGAGAAGTAGTTATTTGTTTTGAGTAGCTTACGTACCCCTAAACTGGAAGTCAAAGAGGAAATTGAAAATTTTTTCAAGTTCATTGCCTGCTCGGAGATTCTAGCAAATAATTTACTTATGATTGTATGTAAGATGGAAAAAGACAATGAATTTTTGAAAATATAATACATATTAAATTATGTTTATAGATAACATTCTTTTGACAGATCACTGGGTTTGACAGATATCTATTAATTTACAATGATCAAGACACTGTATTATTGGTTTTGTGAGCTAAGAATGTGTTAAATTCATGGTCACGTTCCTACAGGAACTTAAAATTTAGAAGAGAACATAGGGCTTATATACCAATACTAATGTATCAAGGCAGTATGTGACAGATGTGTTTTCACAAGACAATACCTAATGATATTGGAGTATAATGAAAAATAATAACTTCTTAAATGATAATGATGATATTAATAGCAAATGGTTTATAGGTTGTGCCCATTGTTTCTCTAGGGTCTTTGCATAGATTAACTCATATACTCTTCATAGCAATCCTACAAGTTAATATTGTTCCCACATGGGACAGTTAAGCAATTTGCCCAACTTCGTACAGCTGATAAGTGAAAGAACCAAATGGAAACTCAGACAGCGATTGGTCAACCTGAAAAAAAACTGGCAGGGATTTTGAGGAATAAAGTTGGAGTAAGATAAGGAAGGAAAGAAGGCATTTCTGATAGAGCTCATCAAGAGAAGAGTGTGGTGTTAAGAAGAATGAGTGTTAGGAAATGAGTGGTGCCAGTTGGCTGAGAGTCGTGTTCATGGTGGGGAATAGTAGCAGGTGAGACTAGAAAGAGAGGCCAGGCCAGATGGTGGTGGGTCTTGGATGCCAGAGGAAGGACTTTGAACTTAATTAAGTAGTCTTTGGGGAAGCAATAAGGACTTTTAAACAAACAGGTACCATAATAAAAACAGGGCTTTGGGAAGACAGCATTGTGGTGGAATGAAAGGAGGAGAAAAATCTGAATTACTACTCATCTATGAATAAAACTATAGGAAATTTATTCATTCCAGAGGCACGTAAGTATTTTTTATAATTTGTGTAATTGTTAAGAATTAGGAGACTGGAGCACAACAGAACATTATTCCAGAGATGAAAAAATAGTTTTCCTCTGTCATTCCAAATTCGATTAATTTATAGTGGATGCAGGGAGGGTTGTGTTGTGAAGGATTCTGAGGCCACATCCAGGAATAGCAGGAAAGAGTGCAGTGTCAGAGTGGAGTAAGCCAGCATAAATGTCAGCTATATGTCATTCATGCTCTTTGCCTTAATGCCTAGAGATGTGACGGGCATGGAAGATTTATGAGTCATTTTACTCAAGGCTGTGCTCAGGTCAAAGCTAACCCAAAGAGAATGTAGGACATAGAAAGATGACCACTGTAATGAAAATATCACCAAACAGAGCCTCAAAAGTCCTGGATTTGAATTGAACCTTGCTGCTTACTACTTGTGTGTCTCAGCGTAGGTACTTAACCTTCTGAGGTGCAAGAGTTGTTTTGTGAATTATCTCAAATGAGAACTACATAAAGTTTTTGTAAAATGTAAAGCACTATTGAAGTAAAAGCTTTAGATAATAATTTGCCAGATTAATTTAAATATTGTTATAAAATTTGAATTTGGGTGTTTTTGAGAATTTAGCTACTCAATAGCATGTTAGGCTTCAGCACACAAGAGTCCTCAGCTTTAGACCTCTTTTTGTAGAATTAGGTCATATGAAAGAAAAATCTATCCTTTCCTGACAGGTAAGCCCTACATTTCCATAATTTAAAACTCTGTACCCTTCATAAACCCAATGATTTGCCTAAGATTAGATGGCAATCTCTAGCTAAATTGCACATAGGTGACATATTATCATTTCTCCAATAGAAATGCCCTTTTTTAGGGTCAAAGTATCCTTTGTTAATAAAACACTTGAGACTATATCTATGTAATACCAATACCATTGGCAGTTCTGCTTGGGTTTAAAAAAAATCAAACTTACTAGGGGGGAAACACAAAATTGATTTGCCAGTTGAACAAACATTTAGACTAGTAGCCCCAATTAGGCAAGTCCTAAACTTATTCTCTCATTCCCAATATAAACAAAATTGTAGTTGCTTCACTTAGTTCCTTAGCACTTGAGTAGTGATGAAAGGGTCATTTAATATCAGCAGTGACCTAGGACAGCGGAGGGAATTAGCTGTTCCCTGATGCCATATTTGGCTTACTTAATAAAATATAAAGACGTGGTCCAAGTTCTAGGGGCAAATAAGATATTCAACCTGCCAAGCATGACTCATAGCTTCTGCATCTTTAATGTCTATTTGAGACGTTGTTATTAATACTCTATTTTTAGAGACTAACAAATCCTAAATAATTGTGATTTGCCTTATTTTTCTAGAGGTTTGTTACATATCCTCTAATTCTAGTATATTTTACCTGTCTGCACATAACAGGCTTGACAGAATTTAGCCAACGAGCAGAGGCAGAATAGAACAGGGGCAGTAAGATTCCATCTGTAGGCGTTTTGCCTCTAAGATCCCAACAGTTGAGTAGAGTCTGACTTTTCCCCTGAACTTACTGGATTCGTGCAGGTTTAGTGTGGTATAGGTGCAACCTAAAGAGTATGGAAATTAAACATGATTTTTAAAACTTAGGTAGGCAAAATTTTAAAAAATCTTCTAATATTGCAACAGGATAGACAGTGATTTTCATTAAAAATGAATTCATTTCAAATATTTTTTTCTCTGTTATCTCTTCTTCACCTAATGATATTCTTTACTTCTTAACAATCTTTCCTTTTGTTAAGTAGCAACCTAATCATCATGTTTAATGACTGAATAATGTTCCATTATATGTAAATTCCATTTTATTACATTCCTTATTGTTGGTTGTTTGTGTCCAACTTTTTTGAGTTGGTAACAGTCCTGTTCCCACAGCTTTACATCAATTTCTGGGTTGTTTATGCTCCCACTGGTAGGATATGACCTTCCACACGCCAACCCCAAGACTACTTGTAATCATTCTTGTTAATCTTTGCTCTTCTGATAGATCAAAAGTAATATCTTGTTGTTTAAATTTCATTTGTTTCATTACTAATAAGAGTGTGAGCATATATTCCCGAGAATTCATTTCATTCTTGACTATTTGCATATTTGTTTTTTTATATGTTGGGTTGTTGATTATTTTTTCTTTAACAGTTTGTAAGGCTGTGAACCCTACTTTTAGAATGTAAACTCCATAATGGTAGAAACCTATCTGTTGCTTCTTTAGATATTCAGTGCCTAAAACAGTGTCCACCACACAGTAGGCATTCAATAAATACTTATTAAACATGTTACAAACAATTTTCCCTAATTTTTATGTTACATTTTATGTAATATTTTATGTTACATTGTTAGTTGGTAACTTTGGAATTTAGAAAAGTTTTAAGTTACTGTTTCTCAACATCTTCAAACAAAATCTGCTTCTGAAAAACATGAACATCTCATTTCTACATTTAAGATTATTTGAGAATTTCAACAAAATTTAAACAGCATAACTAATGTTTCTGAGCTCTGGCTCATGGGGGAAGGGGACATAAAGGCAGGCTGGTCTCAGCTCCAGGTTGCCACTTACAAACAGGTCAAATTATTTCACCTCTATGAGCCTGAGATTTCTTACCTGAATATTAGAGTAGTAATAGCTTCTACCTCATAGAATTACTGCGAGAATTAAATGAGACTCTTTATAAGGAACTTAGCACAGTATTCAGAATATGCAAGCTGCTAATCGTGTTACTTGGTACTAATAACTTCTCTAAATTTCAGTCTTCATCTGTGAAATGAAAATAGTGATAGTGATGCACACTTCATATGATCATTGCCTGGCACATACTAAACACTCAGTTAATGACAGTTAAAATAAAAGTTACACAAAGTGAGAGTAATTTTAGAATTCACACACACAAAGATTCTGACGCGCTTCCATCCATGGGAAAGAGAGGGCTCACCTTCTGATCATCAATACCTCCTCTCCACTGAAAATGACAGATGACGGTTTTAAAGTTTATATGATGAAACCTACAAATTTTTTTCTTTGGAGGAATCTGCCTTTGAAGTCAAACTTACAAGTCTGTAGTCACACCAAATTAAAAATACTCACCAATCCTTCATTCTAGCTTTATAATCTTATTTTTTATATTTATCTTTAATTCAGCTAAAATACATTTGGTATAAATTATGAGGTGGAAATCTTAATGTTTCCAGTTGATTAGCAAGTTGTCCCAAATGCTTTTTTTGCCAATACTGCTTCAACTTTTCTTGAATGATTTTCAAAAATTATTGTAGTTTTTTTCCATATATTTTCTGCATTTATTAAGTTCAATTTAAGTATTTATTTTTGTATTATTATGAATAAGGCTTTTACCCATTATATTTTGACTGATTATTTTTGATATTTAAAATATTATTGTTTATTTTTTAATCTGTTGTCTTACCCATAACTTTTAAAAAGTTAGTTCTAAACTAAATTAATTAAACATTAATTTTTTTCAATTGATTATTTGGTACTTTTCAGGTTTGTAATCATATTACTTGCAAACTACAATCACATTTACAACTTCTTTTCTTAAATGACTTTGACTTGAACTTGTAGCATTTTGTTAAATAATAATGATGATAATAAATATTCCTGATTGTCTTTTTACTGTCTTAACATTAAGCATGACATTGGCTGTTGATTATAAATGGATTTCCACCCCTCCTCTCCCCTGCATTAAGGAAATATGTCATATTCTTATTTTATTAAAAACTTTAATCATAGATAAATGTTAAATGTCATCAAACATCTTTTTTGAGGTGTATCAAGATCTAATTTTCCCTTTTTGTCCTATATGTATAATGATATATTTTCACTTTGCTAACTAATGATAATATTAAACAATGTTCACAGAACTATAATATACCTCCTGTGGTGATGCAGTTTTATTCTTTTGTTATACTGCAGGATTCTTTGCTAATATTTCAGAATTTTTACATCTATATTTAAAATACATATTTTTTGCCAATTTTTTTGATCGCACATCCTATTCAAAAGTGAGATTGGTCTCTATCTGCATCCTCTATTTGTCAGGTTTTGAAATCAAGGTTCTAACAGCTTATTTAAAAAAAAAATACTTGAAGTTTCCTCTTCCTCTCTGCTCTGGAAGTATATAAATAGTATGAGAGTTATTGTTCCTTATGGGTTTTAATGAATTGGACAAAACTATCTGAGCCTAATGGTATGTTTTTAATGTTTTTACTTCAAAACTCTCATTTTACCCTATTATTTGTTAGTGCAAGTTATTTTCTTTTTACAAACAAATTTTTATAATTTATATTTTTCTTGGAAATATATCCCTTTCATTCAGATTTTCAAATGTAGTTGGAAACAGAATGTTAGTAGTGTGTGTGTTGGTAACTGGTTTCATTTAGCAAGGTTATACAAGAAAGAGAACACCACAGCAAGAATTAGAAGGTTTGCAAGAGAAAGGACAGGGAATAGAGTCAGTCCAGAAATTTGGGATTTAGAGGGATTGGAAATGCCAGCTGCCTGTAGGCCCCTGAGATGGATTGAATATTTGTGCCCCCCAACCCCAAAATCATGTATTGAAATCTAATCCCAAAGGTGATAGTATTTGGAAGTGGGGCCTTTGTGAGGTAATTAGGTCATGAGGGTGGAGCCCTCATGAATGGGATTAGTGCCCATATATGAAGAGACAGGAGAGAGCTTCCTTCTTATTTCCTGTACAAGGAGAAGATAGCCATCTGCAAACCAGGAAGCAGGCTCTCACCAGAACTTGACCTTGCTGGCACCCTGATCTTGGACTTCCAGCCTCGTAGTCTGTGATACTTTGTAATAGCAGCCTGAACTAAGACAGCCTCAAAGGGAAGAAGTAAAATTTTAAAAGTCTTTAGGTAACAAAAGCCTATTAATACTTAGCCTTGTAGAAAATGTCATATTAAGGATGTGGCCTTTTTTCCCAAGTCTGATGGTCTCAAGAAAGATACTTTAAGTTGAAGGGAAGAAGTGTGAGCACGAAGAAGAAAGAAAAAGAAAAATTGAGCTTGAGAAGTATGTCTAGCAATTGTGTGGGAATTATATGACCTTTCTATTGCTGTATAACAAATTACCACAAACTTAGCAGCTTGAAACTACTTTTATTATGTCACAGTTCCATAGTTGAGAAGTCTGGGCATGGCATAGCTGAATCCTCTGCCCAGGTCTCATGGCTGAAATTAAGGTATTGGCTGGTACTGTGGTCTTACTTGAGGTTCAAAGCCCACTTCCAAAAATCACTGGCAGTGGCAGAATTAAATTTCTTGAGATTGTAGGGCTTTGGTCTCCATTTCCTTACTGAGAGTCAGCTGGAAATTGCTTTAGCTCCTAGAGGTTGCTCTCAGATCCTTGCCACACAGACCCCTCCATCTTCAAAGACAGCAATGGATATTCTTACTCGCGTGGAATCTCTCTGAGATTAGGAAAGGCTCCCTGCTTTTAAAGAGCTCACTTGATTAGGTCAGCCCCACGCAGATTGGCTCCCTTTTGATTAACTCAAAGTCAATTGATTAGTAATCTATTCATGGAAATGATATACCATCATATTCACAGGTCTGCTTAAATTCAAGTTGGCATTTATACATTATACAAGGCATGTACACCATGGGGTGGGAATCTTGAAGACCATCTTAGAATTCTGCCTACCACAGGAACTGATGAAAATAAACAGGTTTGAAGTCAACTAAAGTTTTGAGGGAATTTTATTGTCAAAGAAACCACAAAACAAAATAAAACAAAAATTAAAAAATAACTTTTGAGCCTACAAATTTGCATAAGCAATCAATGCTGGATGTCTTTGTTGAGGACCATGCTGTTGAAGATAGCAGAGCCTCAGTCAACCTAGGTCTCCCAATGTCTGCAGGGAGCTGGTGCACAACCTCCCCCTGCACCCCTCTGGTCAGCCTCCAGACTTTATGTGAGTGAGAAATGATTGTGTGGAGCCACTGAGATGCTTGTTTTATCTCCTAGATGTTAGCAGCACCTTAACCAATACAATACTGTGGGGGACCCTAAGTAGAAGGGGCTTTGGGTCCCCAGATGACCCAGTGAAACCAAAATATATATGTTCCCTGGACTACCTGTTCTCCAAAGTCTATCCTATTTGAGCCTGTGAATTTTTAGGTCTCTCTTTCTTTCTTTTACAGTAGCTTAGTCTATATTCCAACTAATAAATATATTCTCTCCTAAGTAATTTTTATACTCTTGTATTTGTACCATTCATTCAGGAAATCTTAGGTACTACCTTTATCCCTGCCTTGAACTGTTATTTACATTTTTTATACTTAATTAACTTTCTGAGTGTTTATAGCTTTTCTTTCCAAAATTATAAGCTCTTTAAAGAACTGGGACCATCTCTTATGTATTTTTGTTACATGATCCTTAATCCTTTCCTTAGAAATAGAGAATTCAGTATATATTTGTGATTTATGGCTACTCTAGAACTCTTGTATTCTTTTCTAGTTTCTTATAATTCAAGTTTCTGTCTCAAAGATACTATATTTTCATTTCTTAAAACAGCAAAAGAAAACAACATGTTATTAATTGAAATTTTAAAAAAAACCTCATTCTCGGTTCTCTTGGCCTCTTTAGTCACTGTATACTGTAAGAGAGGGTGGGGCCTGACAGAGGATGTTTAGGGAGGACAAACTGACCCAGTAAAATAGCACTTTTTTCCTCTCAGATGGACAAAAACAAGCTTACATTTATTCTATGAAGTCTTTGGTCACATGAAATCAAATATTCACAGGAAGTTTTTAAAAATCAACTTTATTTCAATGTTAGGCTTGACTCTGTGGCTTTGGGAGGGAGTTGTCTAAGGCCTCCTGCTTGATATCATATGAGTAGATAGCTCTGAAGGACAGAGGACATGAATTTGGAAACTAACCAAGAGCTCTCTGGATGGTTCTGGGTTCCCGCCAAGGTGGAGACAAATGAATCACTCACTCAGGGGACCAGTACCTTCCAGGTGCTCTGCCAGCATTCTTCATTTGCAACTGGTTAACAAAGACTATGCATGGTCAATAAAATGCTGCATTTATATATATAAAACTCACTTCAGGCAAAGATTCTAAATTTATAAGAGGTATAATTTACTGAGCTTATTGGATGTAAATTAGCTATGTGCCTATGATCTAAATAGAAAAAAGCAATAAACCATATACGTAACTTCTCATGTAACTTATTTTTTCATTAAGGGATATTTTGTTTTGTTTTCTGAGAAGAAAAAAATTATTCGTTTGTAAAATTTGGTAGATAAGATGAAACCTAAATTTAGGCTTTATCTGGAATAATAAAAAAGTTTTGAATAATTATCTCTGGCTTAATGAGATGCTGCCTTCCAGTGAGTACTGGTCTTATTTCAACTGGGGGGAAGAACTTATCTTTCTGATCTATTAGGTTATGTAAGTTAATTTAAAGTTAATTCATTGACTGCATAAGGTTTACTCACTTTATTTAGTAAGCACTAGAAGATTTCGGTATTTAATCTTTTCTTAAATATGGATTTATTATACTCTTTTGGTTTTCTTTTTTCTATTTTGCCATCTCTCATGAATATCTTAGCTGCCTTTTATCTGAATGTTATTTCAAGCTATAGTGCCACCTAGTGTTTATACACTTCCTTTCTTTCTAGACCTTCCTTTCTACGAAAAAAAGTGATAAAGTCATTGTTACATTGGTGAATATTTTAAAGTAGAAAAGCAGTATCCTTTATTAAATTTTTCATACCAGTGGGCTGTAAGTAAATCAAACTTATGTCCTAAATTAAACTAAACTTCTAACTTAAACTAAAGAAGCCAGTCAGTTATTTTTAGTAAGCTTCACATAGGTCATGGCTGAGATGCTTAGTATTCTACAGACTTCACAGAAATGTTTGGAATTCACAGAGCCTCACACAGTGTCAAGTCCAAAGCAGCTGCTTAACAGATGCTTAAAATCATAGACTGCTAGAGCTAGGATGTCCTAGTTGAGTGATTGGGGATAAAGGGCAATGGTGAATAACAAGGATCATTGTAAATACGCTGTAGTTTGTTTTTGTTTCATGAGTTTCCTCATCATTAGTTCACAAGATTTCAGATTCCAGAACCATAGTCAACTATTCAAAAGTTAAGGAGGACAGAATTTAAATAAAACATTTACCTGAAGCCAGGGCTGTGTCTAAGAAAATTATTGACCCTAAAGTTAATTCCTCACACATATCATCCCTTTAGAAAGAGATGCCAGAATATTTGCTCCTGCTTTTTTAGAAGAAAATTTGTCCCTTAGAATTGATAACAACCTTCGGCTCAATTTTAGATGTCATCTAAAGCCATAAGATTATTTTGGAAACGTCTGACTATAGTTTTGGTAACTCCCACTTTCCTTGAGGTCGATACTTCTTGATATTGTTTCTGTTGGAGCGTTTTTGTAGCAAGTGTAGAAAACCCATATAATCTGTTGTCCATACAGTAAAAATCCACAGGGTTGGTTTGATCGTGGCTCTGGTTGTTTCTCTAAATTCTCTCAGCCTTGTTGTAGGCTTTGTCCTCCAACTGGTTTCCCTCATGGTGGTAATACAATCAATCTATCAGACCTACCATCGCTGAGTACCCAGGAATCAGAAAGCTTCTCTTTCCTTTTCCCTGAACAAAGCTCAGGCAGGGCTTCATTCTGGTTGGACCAAATCAGATAATGCCTTTTATTCTGGGACAAGGTCAAGAGAATGGGATTATGCTGAATGTTTTGAGCCAATCAGAAGCTGTCCTTGGAGTAGAACTGGGGTCAATTATAACCAAAATTCATGCCCAAGAGACTCAAGGTTCTGTTGGGAAGAGGGACATGTACTCCACTCCCTTCTAAATCTCTGACAATCCTACTGAACTGTAGATAGCTCACTAGTTCAATCACGGCTTGCTCACTTTATATATATATAGGAGTATAGTTGATTAACAATGTTGTGTTAGTTTCAGGTGTACAGCAAAGTGATTCAGTTATACATATACATGTATCTATTCTTTTTACGGTTTGTTCACTTTGGTAATCCCAACACAGGGCGTCATATAAGGTAGGCATTCAATAAATGTATATTTTAAGGTTAAAGAGAAGTTAAGAATGAATTCAATAATGGCTTATTTATATGATTTTAAATAAATGATAAACATGTTGGTTTGAAAATACCTTCCTAAATTAATGGATTGAGAAAGTGGTCATGTTTGAAATGGAGCATTTGGGGGTTATCTTTGCTATTGATTGTGTCAATGGCTACCATATGTTGTTATTACCCTATACAACCAAACAGAAAGTTAGAAGGTTGATGCACGGAAGAAGCTGTGCCCTCAATTTGGAGATTAAAGTATAGGAAGTGGAAGACAGCATAAAGTGTTCATGTCATTACTTTTCAAAATTTGTTTCAGATGTCATCACAAGAAGTCAAAACAGTAAATCTGGATATATTCATTGAAAATATGGGACTAAAAACATGTAGTTGATATCATTTAGCTGAGTCAGTGTCAATAAGTAAGATAGGAACCCAGGACTTTTCAGATTTTTGCTGTTAAGTCATTGCCTTTTTGGCAAGCTGCAGTGAATAAAACCAACCACATCTTTTCATTCCAGTCCAATGATAGGGCCACATAAAAGAGACTTTCTGTTAAGTCCCCATCTAAAATATCATACAGTCCATGTCCTCAGACACAAGACATTCTCTTCATCAACTGTTCTCATTCTAACCACCAGCCAACACTTTCCCCACTGAAGTGTCTTTTGGCTGTTGACTGCTTTAAATATGAGGGAAGTACACACTTGGGTAAAGATCAGAGTTTAGTTTTCTCCAGAAAGGAGATATCCATCTGTGTAGGTGGAGCCCTGAAGTGGTTTCCAAATTTGTTCTTCAGAGACCCAGGGTTTTGCATGGCCTCAGGGAGAGACATGATGAGGAAGTTACTAGTAAGATGTGTTTCCAATTCCTTACCTCTTTTATATGTTTATAAATTGGGATTTTATATATTGAGAGTCTGTGTTTGGTTTTATTTGAAAAAAGAAATTTGTGGCTAAAAAGTTTGGACAGCCCTTGCCGTTAATGGTAGTGGGGTATCCATGCCTGGAGGGCATAGCTGCAAACACTGATGAGACCATGAGGTCTGAGTGACACATGGATGCTACAGTCTGTCTGCATGCTAGCAAAACATCTGACTGAAAGAGCAATTTCAGCTCATTATCTAGATGGGTTATTTACCACTCAGATATATAACTGTATATTACTCTAAATTCTCAAATAAACAAATAGAATATTAAGTGATTTCTAATATGCAAAGCCATATGGAGAAATATATTATTACAGATCTGCCAGTGATTTCTGTGGAGGACAACAGAACTTCTCAAAAGAGCTGAATGTATGGGAAGGTGATTCTCTGTGGCATTGTGATTTAGGAGATTTAAGTTCTCCTAGTGACTTGCGATTGTTACCAGAAATTCTTTCCGTTAAAAATCCACTTTTCTAGATTACGGCGTTGTCTTCTGTTAAAATGCAAATAATTCCATGTAGAAGATATGATCTTTTACAAAATACACACTACAGTTTCAAAAATATACTTTAAAAATGTCTGGAATTACATTCATTTTAGTACACAAGTCCCCCCCGCCTTTCCCTTCAACAGCAGAAAATTGAATTTTGCCAAATCAAGGAAACTCAGTCACTTCTGGTTTTAAACTCAGTCTTTTGAGGAGCTCCCTAGTCAGCCATTCAGGATTCTTCACCCCCTGCTTCTTCCTTTCTCTTTAGAAGAATCTGGGTTTATGGAGGCTTATTTATGAAAATAGAAGTGCATTTGAAGGATGCATGTCTGGTCAATGATCTCCGCCCTCAGAGGCCCTCACGGAGGTGTAACCATCTCACCAGGTCTTGAGTATTGACTTCTACCTCTTCTCCATCTGCCGCTGATGCTTGCCATCCTGCCATGTCCTTCACTTGTCTGTTCCGTGCTCAAGGCATCTCCTTGATTCAAGCAGAAGGGTTTTTTAGTCTTTCAGTCTCCTCAAACATTTTTCTGCCTTTTAGGGACCAGGAAGCCCTGACTAGTTTCCCCACCCCAAATGAAGCTGAGTAGGACTCTGGATGGCTTACCTCAGGCTTATGGCTTTGACTAATGCTCTAAAAAGTGTGGTATATGGACATGGTAATATACATAAATTATTAAAATTCTTTGTAACTAGTTCTCAATGAGATAGGTGCAGAAATTGGGAGTAAGAGTTTAGAAACTTCTTGTAGCCATTTGAATTTAATAATTAAAACTTGGGGCTTTATTTTTCATGTCTTTGGATTTTTTCATTTCGTATATCTGGCCATTCATTTTTATCATTTTACTTTGTTATTTTACGTATAATATTTTATTTTTATTACAAAAGTAACTGCTCCTTCACCACAGAGTTTGAAAAGCCTTGGCCTGGACCATTGCTTTTTCCTGCTCAAGCACCGTGTTGAGCCTGACATGGGGCTTCTCTGTGAGACCTGGGAAGCTGTGTCTGCCCACCCAACCCGAGGCTGAGAGCGCCACTGACGCACTAAGGGGAGAGCCACAAGCAAACCAAGAAAGTATCTTAAAATAGTACCTACCTCACCATCTGGATTTCCCTTGACAGAAACTACCTGAAAGTAGAAAGAGCTACATAACCTTGAAAAGTCATTTTACCTCTAGGGAGCCTCATTTTCCTCAATAGTAAAAAGAGAAAAGGAAATCTCATCTCACTGATTGTAGTAAGACATAAATGAGGAAACATATATAACATTCTTAACTCAGGTCCTGGCACAGAAATGTTAACTCCTTGTAAGTAGAATTTCTAGAACGTATTGCATTTCAGCGGTTAAGTTCTCTACCTACATATAAAACATAAATATCCATTCTTATTAATCTTTATGTTATTAAGAACATTTAAAATTGATTAATTACATAGGGCTATAATTGTAAGAATCACAATAGTCACTAGAATTATACGAACAAAATATGAGAACAAATGTACAGTAGTAGTTAAGCCAAGTGCCTTGTGTATAGTAGGTATTTAATGAATGATAATGCCCCCATACACACACACACACACACACGCATGCACACACACACACACACACATTCATTCACCAAAACATGTATACACATAACTACACATTCATACACATCTACCATACTCGATACAAGATTCGGAAGCTGTTTATATTCACTCAGCAAAATAAAAATGCAGCAGACATGGGCATCTACTGTGGATATTTTATTGATATATTTGATTTATGAATTTATTAAGTTGAAACAAGGCAAAAAAATGACTGCTGCTTCCTGACGATTTTGTTCTTCAGCTTTCAGATAGTGACTCCACAATTGCATCTGTTTTGGTTTTTTCTGTCTTGCCACAGTGTGATTTTTGCAAAGTAATTATACTAACAAAGGATGGTTTAGACCTGAGAAGTGAAATATTTTTCTTAATGACTGCTGTTTTAATTAAATGTAACCCTAGGAGAACAGTGTTTAGTTGCACAAATGAAATGGGCTGAGCCTTGGAGCACTCTGAATCCAGTAGAGGAAATTGAACAGCAGAGTCAATTGGGCACAAGCTATGAGAAGAGTGAAACAATTTATCAGGCAGACTGGAAGTTAATTATTTAGTGAAAATATAATACGTCATAATATGCCAAGTGCCCAAGCCACGTGGGACAAATACGTAAATGTGGTGACTATTGATTACTGCCAAATTAATGCTTTGGTTATTTAATCAGTTCTGTATTTGTTTTTAGCACTTTAAAATCAGTTAAATCCACTACAATGAAAAAAAAGAAGGTTGGAATTAATACAGACCAGAGCTACAATCAAATTTCAAAGTAAAAGATTAAATTTGGGTCATAATGTCCCAGAAAGCATGGATTTACAATTACTATTTGGGCTAAGTTTTTCTCAGTGGCATAAATAAGGTCCACACACAAAGTAACAAGGAGAGTAATCATCTTCCCTTTATACATCTCTTGAGCCTCAAATCCAAATGTGGTTCTGGACAAAATATACTTTCACATAATTCTGGGAATAAAGGGTGCCAGGAAATGAAAATGATGGAGACAAGAGAGTCTTACATTATTAGAAACCTGTTTTAAAATGTTCCCAGGAATTGTTCTAATTTGTTTTATGGTGAGACATGCAGATATGGAGATGACTAGCATGAAGGAACAAGTTTTCTACTTACAGATCCTTAGAAGCAGGAGGCCAGGCATGCCATGCAGGGCCACATGAGGAAGCACCAGGGTCAGTCAGGAGGCAGAGGGAAAGCAAGGAGAAAGTGCAGGCAAAAACCTTTGTTGTGGTGTCTATGGAAGGGAATGGGCAAGGCAGGGTAAGCAGGCTTAGGATTGGCTGCTTTGAATAATTTCAGTGGTCTCTGGGGTGTATGGGATGTCCTGAGTTGTCTGATGCCTGGTCCTGAAGTGATTAGGGCAGGGAGGGTAGTAGCTTGATATGTGAGAGTCTGGGAAAGGAGGTAGTTGGGGAGCAAGGGCTCTGGTTGTTAGTTTGTATATGAAAGTCACGCTTGCAGGCAAGTTCTTTATAATCTCTAGGAATTGGCCATCCCAGGAGGGCAAGTCCCTCCATGGTATGTGAGGCCCCAGAGCATTAAGAAATAGAGAAAATACAAAAATATGGTTAATACAGGACCCTTCATCCTCTGTGTTCTGGGGATATTCAGACTCATAAAAGTATTGAAAACACCAGGACTGGCATCACTCAGTACGTCACTCAACTGTGCTAAGGGCTGTCTTTATTTTTTATGCTCTGTGAACCATTCAAATATGCTATCTGAGCTGTGCTGATCCTGACCATGCATTCTTCTAAACTACAGATTATTTTGCAGCACTTCTGCTAATCATGTTTTTTCCAACAGCAAGAAGGCTTAAAAAGTTAAATAATGAGAAAATGGCTCTTTAGACACCAGTGATTCTGCTGAAGTTCTCTTGAAAACTCTTCATTTATGGAGAAATGCTTAGGAAGGCTGTCCACTGAGGGTGTCAGTAAAGGTATTAAGAGATCAAGCATTGTTGAGGAAAGATGAACATCCCATTGTGACACAAACAGAATACGTTCTAGAAATTAAGGTCTTCACACTTCAAAGAACTGAAGAAGTAATATCTTTAGATTGAAATAGGTGGAAATGGTTTTCAGATCACTGTTTTATACTTCACACACGGAATAAATTATGAGCCAAACTGTAACTCAATTTATAATATCAGAGGTGTATTTTACTTTCATTTATTTAATGTGATCACTCTAATGCCTATGGTTACATTTGTGCTAAATTTACTGTTATAAAATTTGATTTTCAGCAGATTAAGTTTAGCAATAAAATGTTCTCTGTACCCAAGAATAAAAGGAATGTCCTCAGGCAATAAGGCAATGGTATTTTTCCTTAAAATTTGTTTTTTTCAGTTTACTTAAACTAAAAAAAAAAACCCAAACAGTTTACCTATTTCTTCCACCCCTCAACCCGCACCTGTGGCAACCACCAATCTATTCTCCTTATCTATCAGCTTTTCGAAAAAATGTTTTTAGAGTCCATGTATAAGAGAGAAAATACAGTATTGTCGTCTTCTCTCTGACTTATTTAGCATAATGCCCTCAAGCTCCACTCATGTTGCTACAAATGGCAAGATTTCATCCTTCTTTTAAGGATGAATAATACCCCATTGTATATCTATATCACATCATCTTTGCCATTCATTCACTGATGAGCACTTTGGTTGCTTTCATGTCTTGGTATTGTAAATAATGCTGCAGTGAACATAGGGGTGCATATATCTTTTTAAATTAGTGTTTTCATTTTCTTCAGATAAATACTCAGAAGTGGAATTGCTGAATCGTATGGTAGTTCTATTCTTAATTTTTTGAGAAAGCTCCATACTGTTTTTCATAGTGGCTGTACCAGTTTACATTCCCACCAACAGTGCAAGAGGGTTCCCTTTTCTCCACATCCTCACCAACACTTGTGATTCCTTGTCTTTTTGATGACAGCCGTTCTGACAGGTGTGAGGTGATATTTCATTGTGGTTTTGATTTGAGTTTCCATGATGATTAATGATGTGGAGCATCTTTTCGTGTACCTGTTGGCCGTCTGTATGTCTTCTTTGGAAAAATGTCTATTCAGGTCCTCTGCCCATTTTTAATCAGATTTTTTTTTGTTATTGAGTTGTATGAGATCCTTATATATTTTGGATGTTAGCCCCTTATCAGATACATGATTTGCAAATATTTTCTCCTACTCAGTAGGTTCCCTTTTCATTATGTTGGTGGTTTCCTTGCTGTGCAGAATATAGTGTTTTTTTGAATCATTGTATTTTCAAATGCATTTGGTTATAATAAACTCAACCACACATGGTAAAATACGACAACTACTTTTTCATTGTTAGTATTTTCATCTGTAAGTAAGTTTGACATTTAGCCAACAATTGTTCTTGTCAAGATGCCGAGAAGTGAAAAACATCATAAAAATGGTTTCTTTCTCACAGAAAATAACCCCGTGTTGATCATGTTTAAACTTCTCTGAAAAAATAACAAAGAACCAGTCCTCTGTTTTCCAAGGGAACAAATACTGGTGCTTCCCTCAAATGGTGACTATTCCTTGTCCCACCGCTGTGTGGTGCTGCTTACTTTTAAATTGTGCGTGTGTGTGTGTGTGTGTGTGTGTGTGTGTGTGTGTGTCTTTGCTTTTTACATTTAAGAAGCCTGATGTTAAAAGCATACCATACATTCTCGTTTGGAAACATCAAGTGCTGGGATTCTATTTACTGAATCTGAGCACTCTGTCTGACTATGGAGATTCCACTTTGCCAAATGATGAATAGTTATCTTAAGTCTGAAATAGCATGTATTTCCTGCTAAACAAATGCCCAGCATGATGGTAGCAGAACTCAAACTAACCATATTGCTAATTCATCTGATTTCACACAGACATAGATTTGTTGTAGAAACATGACAAAAAGAGGCCTTTCAAAATCTGGAAGCATTTAACTTTGTTTCTTCCCAACTGAGACTCCTTATGTTTCACTATTTTACTGAAAGAATGATTAAACAAACAAATAAGACTGTTCTATATGGGTGATAATGTAGACTTGCTAGTTAGAGTTTGGTTAAAAAGAAAAAAACCCCCACAAGCCTACCTGAACTGGCTTAGGCAAAAAGTGAGGGATTTAAGGGCTACAGGAATAGGTGAAGGAATCAAAGGAAGAAAATACAACCTCCAAGATGGGTGCTGAGAATCAGTCCTCAGGAAAAAGTGGAACTGCTATCTCTATTGCTCCGAAGCCACATAGCCTCTTATCTGTTTTTCTCTCTGAACTTCTTCATTTACTACTCAGTGTGGGTTTTCCCATAACATTCAGCTTGCTTGTGGCTTTCACTTGCTGTGTCACTAAGTCTGGCTCTGCTTCTATCTGACCTTTCAGCTCAACCCTCAACCCCCCATTTTTTTTAGTGTACCCGTGTCTGTGGTCAATTTCTTGGTGGAGAGAATCTGGCCAATCAGCAGATTGATAGGCCTATGTGACATGTTCATCCCTGGTCCAGGAGCCTTGGTGGCCGGGGGAGCAATGAGGCCACCTTTCTGTTACATAGTCATCATGAGACTCTTAAAAATGCTAATCAGTCAAGCAAAGTTCAACAAAAAGTATTAAGCCGTCAAATTGAAATGAGGAAAAAGACATGAGTAGTATTAGAATACTTTTTAAAAAAAATAAATTTATTTATTTATTTTTGGCTGCGTTGGGTCTTCGTTGCTCCGCACAGACTTTCTCTGGTTGCTGCGAGCGGGAGCTACTCTTCATTGTGGTGTGCGGGCTTGTCATCGCGGTGGCTTCTCTTGTTGCGGAGCGTGGGCTCTAGGCAAGTGGGCTTCAACAGTTGTGGTGCGTGGGCTCAGTAGTTGTGGCTCACGGGCTATAGAGCGCAGGCTCAGTAGTTGTGGTGCATGGGCTTAGTTACTCTGCAGCATGTGGGATCTTCCTGGACCAGGGCTCAAACCCGTGTCCCCTGCATTGGCAGATGGATTCCTAACCACTGTGCCAACCAGGGAAGTCCAGTATTAGAAGACTCTTGATAATATAGTTCATCCCCTTATGCTGGAATAAGATCAATCCCAATATGCATAAATCCAGATAGTCTGTCTATTCAGAGTGCGGCATCGCTTAATGTAAAGAAATGTATTAGGGAAACTCTTTAGTTTTTACCTCATGGGATTTTTTATTTTTTTACATTTTATTTATTTTTATTTTTTATTTTATTTATTTATTTATTTAACATCTTTATTGGTATATAATTGCTTTACAATGTTGTGTTAGTTTCTGCTCTATAACAAAGTGAATCAGCTATACGTATACA
This sequence comes from Eubalaena glacialis, assembly GCF_028564815.1. Taxonomy (NCBI): domain Eukaryota; kingdom Metazoa; phylum Chordata; class Mammalia; order Artiodactyla; family Balaenidae; genus Eubalaena; species Eubalaena glacialis. The sequence continues at coordinate 59,129,996 of NC_083727.1, read as the reverse complement.
TATATCCCCATATCTCCTCCTTCTTGCGTCTCCCTCCCACCCTTCCTATCCCACCCCTCTAAGTGGTCACAAAGCATGGAGCTGATCTCCCTGTGCTATGTGGTACTGCTTCCCACTAGCTATCTGTTTTACATTTGGTAGTGTATATATGTCCATGCCACTCTCTCACTTCGTCCCAGCTTACCCTTTCCTCTCCCCATGTCCTCAAGTCCATTCTCTACGTCTGCGTCTTTATTCCTGTCCTGCTCCTAGGTTCGTCAGAACGATTTTTTTTTTTTTTAGATTTCATATATATGTGTTAGCATACAGTATTGGTCTTTCTCTTTCTGACTTACCTCACTCCATATGACAGACTCTAGGTCTATCCACCTCACTATAAATAACTCAATTTTGTTTCTTTTTATGGCTGTACCTCATGGGAGGTACCTTATTTAAATACAAAAAGAAAGGGAGGGAAGCATTTCTGCAAAGGCAAATAACCTAGAAAGGACTTCATGATAGGGAAGTATTCTTTGGCATCAGAAATTTTATTCCCTATCTTTGGGAAGAGAGCATGGAGGGGGCATCTAATGATTAGAATGATTGGGTTATTTGGCTATTTGCCTTAGGAGTTTGAACTAAGGATTTGGGGACAGAGAGTATTTGTTTAAAGAAAGATACCCTACTTTAAAAGAATTTCCAAAGAAGTGCACCATGAGTATGGCTGGGTCCAGATGGTGAATCTGGCGCTGCCTTCTTCTCTACATCCCCCCTTCTCCAGGTTCTGCCCTGGTCCTACTGGCCCGGAAGTGGGGATGTGGGGAGGAACTGCTTCCTCAGTGTTGGGATGACAGAAAAGGTCAGGGACTACGGTTGCTAGTTCCTTCTTGCCATTTTCTTTACCCTTAAACATTGGTGGTAGAAAGAAAGGAAAATATATACAATGTTATTAAAAATATAAGCCCGTTGAGAGAAGCAGGGCTATGGCCTTTACTTTAGATACTTTCACTTCCACGAGAGAAGAGGCATCACCCATTTCTAAGAAGAATTCTAAGAAATCGGTGATTCTAATTCTATCCTATTGCTAACAAACGTCATGAACTCAGGCAGGTCCCCTCCTCAACCTGGGCCTCAGTTTTCTTTCTTATTAAAAAAAAATCAAGTCCCTTCCGGCTCTAATCATCCATGTTTTTATACATCTTGTTATTCACATGGTGCTCTATTAAAGTGGCTGAACCCATCCCAAAGCAGATGAAAATCATCCGTTACCAGCTCAAATCAGGATGGATAAATTCTGAGGAGAATATGCCAACTTTAGATTTATAGGAACCCATAAAACAAACAAACAGCATCCGCCTCTCAAATAAGATGTGCTTTTGTCAAGCATTTGTTTTGAAAAGGGGGAAAGAGAATCCAGGCAATTACTTGCTATTCAATGGAGCCAAACCATTTCATCACCCTCCTTCCCCCACATACACACGATCCCAATCAAATTTTTGCACATCCAAAGCCTATATTTAGAGGCAGGAGAGCACAAAGACCCTGGAGCCAGGTTGCCTAATTTCAAAGCCAATCTCTGCTATTTGCTACTATATGACCTTGGGCAAATTACTTAACCTCTCTGAGCCACATTTTCCCATCTGTGAAATGGGAATAATAATGGTACTTTCCTCAAATGGTGGTTGTGAGGATGAATAAAAGCACTCAGGATAGTGCCTGGTACATAGCAAGTGCTCAAAAGCATTGCTTATGATTATTACCTATACGTACAGGTAAAGATGGGGTTAAGAATCAGTGGGCTTTGATATGGTCTGAGAATGCTTTAAAATGAAGAAAAATAAATTACAGACAAACTTTCTTCAGCTTCCTGGAGGCATCTTTTTTTCCATGGTGGCATGCCCCCGAAGTTTGTTCTTGCCACCAAAATATCATCTGAGTCATAAGTAACCTCTCCTCTTCAGTAAGTTCCAAGAACCAAGGATGGAAGGATCATTGTAGGCAACCCCAGTGATTGCCTATGCAGGTGGGCTGCTCAAGGTTTTATGGATCCCCCAGTTTAGCCTCTTGTTTTATAGATGATTGCCCACCCACGTTGGAGAAAAGGATAGGAAGATGGCTGAAGCAGCCCCTGTGCAGGGCAGGGCAGGGCAGAGTATGGAGAAAGCTGTCTCAGAAACTCAGAGGCTGGGGGAAGAGAGAATACAGGAGAGAGCACCGTATAAGCAGGGTAGAAGGAAGAGGCAGAGAAACCAAGAAGTTATAAGAATTTTCCACAAATAGCTCCCACAACAGGTTGTGGTGCAGGTTGTGAGCTGAGAGATGTCTGTGGAGCTGGGGTCTGGCATGTTCTCAGTATTCCCAGCAGCTCAGATGGACGGTGTCCTAGAGACCCAGAGAACCGCACAACTCATAAGGGCCTCACCAGGAAGATGCCCAAGAAGGCAGAAGATATGGGTTGAGATGGGTTAACGTGTTAACAGGGAAGGAGATATGAAAAAAAATTGCAGCCGCCAACTGCTGACTCACTTACAGGTACTGTAGTTTGTTTGGTGTTTTATTCAGTGTCCAATAAAGCTGGTTATCATTTTGTCCATATCACTTCAGAGTTATTCTCAGACAACATCTTTCTGTTAAAAATCCTGATGGAAGTGCTCTAATTAGTTTTTGAAGGAGAACTACCTGAATGTGGAGGGGTCTCTAATGATCAGCAGCTGGTGGCTCTGCTGGGGCCTGGAGAGGGCTGCCCCTAATTGGATTTACCTGCGTGATTTCGTTATCAGACCAGAAGAGCTGTTATCAGATAAATATGTGAAATAAGGCCAGGTATGCGTGCACAAGAGACACAGTCAAACATAAAAGCTTGTGCTATCAGTTGTATTTATAAAGTTATGATTTTAACATGTAAGGCTGGATAGAGTTTTAGTGATCACCTAGCATAAATCCTCATTTTTTATTTTTTATTGAGTTATAATTAACATACAATATTATATTAGTTTCAGGTGTACAACATAATGATTTGATCATCACAATAAGACCAGTTACCGTCTGTCACCATACAAAGTTGTTACAAATTTATTGACTATATTCCCTATGTGTACATTACATCCCTGTGACTTATTTTATAGCTGGAAGTTTGTACCTCTTAATCCCCTTCACCTATTTCATCTGTCTCCCCTCAGACCTCTCCCTTCTGGCAACCACCAGTTTGTTCTCTGTATCTATGAGTCTGTTTCTGTTTTATTTGTTTGTGTGTTTGTTTTGTTTTTTAGAGTCCACATATAAGTGATATCATACAGTATTTGTCTTTCTCTGGCTTATTTCACTTAGCACAATACCCTCCAGGTCTATCCATGTTGGTGCCAATGGCAAGATTTTATTCTTTTTTATGGCTAAATAATATTCATATATTATATAATATTCATATATATTTATATATATATATAAAATCTTCTTTATCCATTCATGTATCAGTGGACACTTAAGTTGCTTCCACGGAGGTCCAGAGTAGTTCAACACTTGCTCAACAGCACTGAGTCCAGTAGGCTGTCTGTGTCCTACTCAGGGTCCCTTTCCACCTTAGCCCGCTGCCTCTCCCGGATGCCATTTAATCTGTGTCTTTGGCGGGAGGGAGTTATCTCTCTTTGTTTTTACTGTGTAGGCTGGAAGACTTCATTTTAGTAAAACATAGTAATGAAAGTTACTGTTGGCTATTTCCTAAAAAACAGTTCTCTTAGAAAGAGGGTTTCAAAGATAATCTGCAGTTTGTAGAGTTCTTTATTATTATGTATGAGTCAGGTGCCCACTTTGAACATCCCAGGAATCATTTCTGATGGAGAACAGAGGCCGTGGGTAAGGAAGCTGAAGCAAAAGTGATGACATTTCGTCAGAAAGGAAATATGTTGTTGAGCGAGCTGGTGCAAATATATGAGAAAACGCACACTTAAAATCTAGAGAAGAGAAGGTGGGTTTGCTTGTCTAAAAATGGCCAAGTTAAGTGTATGAATAGGCCAAGTTACTTATACTTGTCTGAGAGAAGAGGTAGCTTATCCACCTACTTCCAGGGCAGCAGTGTCTCAGTGCTCTGTGACTCTTCAAGTTTGTTCAAGTTTCTAAAATAGGATTACCAGGGAGTCTGACGGCAGTGGGAATAATGAAGTGCCCAGAATAAGCAGTGAGGTGCCTTATGTCGTGTTGTATGCAGTGTCATGGATAAGAGGTGATTTATCCCTTTTATCAGCCGGGCTCTTCACAGGCAAGGAAACTTATTCAAACTGTGGCCACATCCTAGATCATAAATGAAAGTCCCAAGCAACAAAAAGCACCCTTGACCAAATATAACTTAAAATTAGACTGCATTCATCTGACTTTAAAGGTAGGGAAATGATTCAGAAACTTTTTTTATACATAGTCTATCAATAATATCATGACCTTTACAAGTTTGATAGTTAACTTCAGTTGACGAAAGTGTCATCAGATTCCCCCAGGGCTTTAGGGGAACGTGAAGAGTATGGTAAACCACTTGAAGCCAAGGAAGCTTGAGAAAGCGTGGGAGAGTTGATGTTTCTCCAGCTTTTGGAGGAAATGTAGGAATGGAGTCACTGTACGACGGAAACAAAGCAATGCATATTTTTAACAAGAAAATGATGTGAGCATTCCTCATTTAAACATCATCTTACTTTTGAAGGGCATCAAGATCCTTTTATTTTTTTTCCTGATGCAAATCTGCTTGTGCATGAAGAGTCTATGCAAGCCTCCCCTTTACTGCCTACGGGGACGAGTAAGAAACACTAAATGAATCATTTTGAGGTGAACAAAAGCCTCATAAATTAGGCTTTTATTATTCCGTCACAAAATTCCTAAGAGGCTTTATTTATTATTTATTTTAGTTACAGAAAAATACAAAGATATTGCATGCCTGTCTTTACCAAGAAAATCTCTTAATAAGATCATTAAAACGACTTCCTAAATCCACTGTGCTTATTTTTTTTAAATAAAATTAAGGGAAACGCTCTCATAGCCACCTCTGCCCTCTGCTGTAAATTGACCTTGCACATGCCTGCCTGGTATGTGAACCGTGAAAAATTGGGGGGAACTCTTTCAACCCTATCTCTTTACCCACTGTGGTAGTTAACATCTCCAATGAATGATAACTCTGTACAAGGCACACTGCAACGCCGCTGATTCATGAGAACACGTTTTAGAGATTCGTAGGTAGATGGAGGCGATGAGGATCCATAAGGGTAAGTTGAGGACAGCAGGTCTATGTTGCTCCCATTGTTCTTCATATGACAAAATAATAAGGGACATACTGCCACTGCCAATAAAACAGTGTTCTAGGGATCTCTTTTCCTAGCTCAAGGATTAGTTCTAAAGCCAGCTATTCGCTGTTGCCAATATTATAAAACTACTAAAAAGTTTAATAATTTATTCCTTAAGCTTTTTTTTTTTTTGGTAAGATTTTTAATGGAGTAACAGAATGAATGCATTGTTCAACTGCCAGGTCTTTCTCTCCATCTTTCTTTTTTTTTTTTAAATTAATTAATTAATTTATTTATTTATGGCTGTGTTGGGTCTTCGTTTCTGTGCAAGAACTTTCTCCAGTTGCGGCGAGCGGGGGCCACTCTTCATCGAGGTGTGCGGGCCTCTCACTGTCGCGGCCTCTCCCGTTGCGGAGCACAGGCTCCAGACGCGCAGGCTCAGTAGTTGTGACTCGCGGGCCCAGCCGCTCTGCGGCATGTGGGATCTTCCCGGACCGGGGCACGAACCCGTGTGCCCTGCGTTGGCAGGCGGATTCCTAACCACTGCGCCACCAGGGAAGCCCCATCTTTCTTTTTTATACTAAAAATTAGACTGCCAACTTGGTTTATCTAAAATCAAAGTTTTTTGACTTTTTAGAGATTGTGAGTTTAGATGACTGTTTCCTCATCCACTATAGCTTAGAAAAACACAAAAATAAAACTGAGCAGATTCTTTTAGAACTTCCCTGAAATGAATTTAGGTGCTGTAGACACCAGAAGTCACCACTCAAAGGACAATATGAGCCAAGGTTAATCGTCACCAGAAATAAGAATCTTGAAATGGAACTAGAATAAACAACCGATGCTAACAGGATGCTCTTCACTCTGTGGTTGCCCACAGGGTGCTTTCTGGTGTTGGACTCCAGGTGTTTGAATTCTGATCTGCCATTTCCTACTGTATCACTCTGGGCAAGTTGTCCCATCTCATTAAGTGTCAGAGCAAAATGGAATAATAAGAGCAACTTCCTTATAGGGCTGGGAGGACTAAATGGGATGAAGGCTCCAAAGCTTCTAACCCAGTACCTGGTTTACAGTTACAATTATGCTATTATTATCTAAGGTTGGTGATAGAAATTCATATGATGAAGTTAGCTGCTTATCTTGAAATTCTTATTATTCTAACTATCTGTATCATACTTACCTTGTAAGTCATATTTTATTTCTGTTTTCAAATGAAGAAGAGAGGACAAATAACATGTAATTAATTAATTTTATCATTGAGTTAAATCTTAAGATATTTTTTAAAGTGTTTCTACTTTTGGGACATGATAACATGATTTGGAATGTGAATCACAGTATCTGTTATGTCTTGTGACTTAACCTGTCAAGAAGCTCAACAACTGCATTTTTCCCTTCTTTTATTTTTAGCTTTGCAGAGTAAGTTGAACATTTTGCTTTTAAAATTTCATTTGAAAGAAAAATGTCGATACTATGCTTTTTGCAAAGATTTGACCTCTCTCTCGTATGGTAAAATCTATTCAATTCAGCCAATTACTTTATGGGCAAATTATTTCTCCATACTGGCAAAATGAATGTTGAATCAGACATTTATACTGATAATGATAGCTAAGCTAAGTTACAACTGCTAATAGCTAAGAGTAGCTAAGTTACAAGGGCTTGGTTCAGGAAGAAGAAACCTAGCCAAAAGAGGAGGTAAAGAAATCCCTGCCAGAATGAAATGGGGGCTTATTCCAGTGGATTTTGCATTCATTTCATCACTATTTTTGCGTTGCACACATATAGAAATGGAAGTGGTTGATTCTGGGAAATGCCACTCTGTGGAAGGGATGAAGATGGGCATCCACTGCCTGGCTCCTCCCCAGTGCCTAGAACTCTCTGAGCAATGCCACTGGTAATTACTAGTAGTGCTTAACCACTCTCCAGCAAGTACCTCTCTTTCTCTTCTCCTTTTTTTCCCTCTCATTCTTCTATGTCCTCGATCAATAAATACCTACTCTCTAAATGGGAGGGTCCAGCTCCCGTCCTCAGAAAGCTTCTTATTGAATTAGATGTGCCCTGCGTTGAGCTCCATAGACTCCTCCACGTGGCTGTCATGTCCAATCAAGATAATCTGGGGCTCCTCAAATTAAACTACATTTTATGGGTCTTATAAGTACCCACTGGGTAGTACCTTTGTAGTATAAGAATATGCAGAAAGAGAACACATATTTGTCCTATGATTACATTTTCTAAGGGAAAACTAAAAATATGCCATTTTATTTTCTTCTATATAAAACAATGTTTCCGATGGAAGTGGATTCAGCAATCCAAGAGGGTGTTTGTAAGTGCCAACAGAGTTCCAGGTTGCTTGGCAATACACATGGAGACCAAAAAACCACATATGGCTGTCATTCCGGGAGATGCTCAGTTCAGAGCAGCCCAGAATAAAGCTTTTGAATGAGGGGTGAAAAATGTGAGGGCGCCACTGTGTTTTATTCTTTAAACAAAAACAAAATAAACAAAAACCGAGCCATAAGTGTATTATTTTCCCTCAAAAGGGGAAACACCAATAATGGGGTTTAGGGTTGTGGTGCCAAGTTCTCTCAAGTTATAAACTACACTGATGCAAAGCAGATGAAATTTCATCTGTGGCTTGCAAATGAAAGCTTTTTAATGGGGGAAAGGGAACCATTTCTGCCCCATAGTTGTGCTGAGGCCTCAGGTTCTATAGAAGTTCAAGTCTTCCTTTTCTCAGCATGCCGGAAGCAGGCATCTCGGTAAACAATATGCTTAGTGAATTCATGGGGAACATACTAAAGGGTTAATGAGAAGGGCTTCTGAAAGCCAAGAAATACAAAAAAATCCTCCAAATGAACAGTCTACTGTATAAGTTTATTTTTTTAAAGTACATCAATCTAATGTACATAGAACTAAAGCTCACCAAATGGGGACTAGTCAATAAAGAGTACCTTTAGTAATACATCTCATCGTCTTTTCATTTGTAGATGATAATGAATTTGGCAACCATCCTGCCCCTTTTCATAAATCTAAGAGTGAGATCCCATGCATCCTTAACTCCTCTGTTTTCTGAGCAGGGGAGTTTTAGACTACTGTTGTCCTAGTTACAGCTTTCATGCTGAAAGAATTGATAGCATTTGGAAGAGTTGGAAAGGTTAAGTTTTGTCCTTCTCTTTCTGTGATTATATCTGTACTTTTAGTTATTTATTAGTTTCATGTCAATTTCAACTTCGATGAAATAGAGTCCTATCTTCTTTCTCCAATGATTTTATATTGCTTATGGGAGGTAAAGGTGAGGAAAGAAGAGGGAACTGCATGATAAAGTTCATGTGAGTCCAAGCAGTCACCAGTGAGGAAAATGTGAAAGATCACCTCAGATCAGTGCTTGTGTCACCTGATTCTGAAACGTATGGCTTAAGGGTGTAAAGTGCCATTAACCATCAAGATGTGTGTCTTCATGTTCTGCAATATCCCAAATGGGAGAACTGTAGTTTACTTCAGTTTCTTTATGGAATAAAAGATACCACTGCCAGGCAACTCTTGCTTGGTACGATAAATCTCCAAACGGAAAGGAAGAATCCTCAAGGTGGCAGCACCTTCATAGCTTTCAAATCCTCCCCTGGTGAGGTTTTTAATTAGAAGTAAAGATACGGTAACTACGCAATAACAATGGATCCAGAAATAAACATGTAAATGACACCACCAACCTGGAACTCTGCAAGAAGTATTAAATTATTAGTGATCTCTTCTAGTCTTGGATTAAATATTACTTGTTTTGGCTTTCCTATGAAAATATTCCCTTCCAAAGAAATATTGCAAGTTTATAGACTTGAAAATAAGACAGAGCATAGAGTTTCAAGAACGAGGCTGTGGCCTGAGACTTCCACGCTAACGTAACACTGTGTGTCGGCCTGTTTCTCATCACCGCCTGGCCTTTCCCGTCCTTTACACCAGCCATGCTGTTCTGCTGTGACCATTGCTCTGATTTCCATGTCCCTGTGCTTAAGAAAGAAGCTATTATGGGAGCTTTGAGCCAAAGCAATAACAGTAAAGAAAATGATTTAAAACCAGGAGCAGGAAAAGAGAAGGAGTGACAGCTCTCCTGAAGGCTATGAAGGTGAGCAGAACTCCCCTGATGGAAGCAGCTTATGTTCAGGCAAAACCGCATGCTGTTCAGTGAAAAGCTCTCTTTATTTTTGGCATTTGCAAATGAGCCCATGGAAAATATTTACTCACTGAAAACATAGCTCAATCAAGTATCTTTTCTGTAAAAGAAGAATACGGAGGAAAGGTTAGTATATCTCACAACCCTTAATATGGCTCCATCTTTCCAAGTTCATGAACCTAGGTTGCTACAACATCAAAGCCAACTAGGCAAGAAGGGAAATAGTTTTTTTTTTTATAAGTTTCTTGGTGGCTTTAGAGGAAACATCTGAATTATTGCATTGATGAAACATTTTACTTTTTTTTTTAAAATTAATTAATTAATTAATTTAGTTTTGGCTGTGTTGGGTCTTTGTTTCTGTGTGAGGGCTTTCTCTAGTTGCGGCAAGCGGGGGCCACTCTTCATCGCGGTGCGCGGGCCTCTCACTATCGCGGCCTCTCTTGTTGCGGAGCACAGGCTCCAGACGCGCAGGCTCAGTAGTTGTGGCTCACGGGCCTAGTTGCTCCGCGGCATGTGGGATCTTCCCAGACCAGGGCTCGAACCCGTGTCCCCTGCATTGGCAGGCAGATTCTCAACCGCTGTGCCACCAGGGAAGCCCAAGAAGGGAAATATTTAAAAGCTAGCTGTCTCTCCTATGTACCACTAAACTAACGTGTATGATTTTTTAAAAACTGGTTTTACTGAATTAAATGAACTGACCTTGGGAGACCATAATTTCAATTTTGGGTCATCTCCGAGACAGCTAAGCCACTTTGTGGGTGACACTACTGTCTGTCATTTACTGTCTATCAATGTCTCAGTCACCCAGGCTCAGAATCTGAGCTTTACATATTGGCCATCCATTCAAACACCATCCACTGAAAAACCATTATCTGTGAGACACTGTCCTAGGGCCTGATCTGCAGCACTTTATTTTCCTTTGAACCCTATCATAAATCAGTCCTTCCCTCATGTTCTCAGTTTTGTTTTTCCTGTCTAGTCCCATGGACTCCACCATCCACTCCAATCCCTTAATGAATCTATTACTGCAAAAGCCCTACCCTAAATTTTCAGGTTTGCATATGGTTAATCTTTGAGTTTATTCTGTGTGCCACTGCCATTTGCTTGCATGATTCATTTTCACTGCCATAACTCCATTGTCTATGAGTTCAATTGAAAAGTTCCTTTTTCTGGGATTGAAACTTTCTTATCATCTAACCCCTCCTCATGGTAATAACTTTATTTCCCAAGGCTCTTCACTATGTTCTATACCCGCCATGCTCTTTTGCCCACTGGCATTTTGCTCAGGTTGGTTTCCCTACCCTCTTGCCAAGCTCCAGACCTCCCCTAACATCCCTTTTCCTTTCATTGCAATCTCTCCTGTAACATTTATTATTTCTACTCCATATTCTACCTTGTCTTACTTTCTAGTTTTTAAACCTTTGTTGTTTTCCCCGAAAAATTATCTTCTTCTGAGAGGCAGATTCTGGATCTTTTATTCATTTTGTCTCACTGTGTTCAGTGCATAGTAGGTGGTCAAGAAATGCTTAGCAAATGGAATGATTTCTCTATAACAACTGGAAATTATTAGATTAGATTTCTCTAATCTCAACTAGAGATGTTCATCATGGTCATTAAATCCCCAAGGGAGCACCTTTTAGAAAGACTAGATGTCATTCTACTCAAGAAAGGAAAGATTCAATTTAAGAATGTTCCTAATATGTACGAGAAAATGTTGAATACTTCATGTTGTAAAAGCCACCTTTAGAGGATTACATGATTGTTAATGTAACAGAAAAAGCTTATACTTGATTTTCATTTGTAACAAGAAGGTCAGGTTACTGCAACATCTTCTGTGTTGTTATGACATGTTAATACTGGACAGCCTGACCTCTTACTCTAGCTTAATAATTTTATTTTCTCTAATAACACGGTCTCTATAATGGTGAATTATGATATTTAGAAATGTTTTGAAGACTGCGTGGTATAAAGTGGGTAATTCTGACCACCAAGGACACTTCTCTGCACTAACATAAAAGATCGTAAGACAGTTGCCCTTTGCCATCATCCCAGCTGACTTTGGAGAGCATAGTGACACAGCAAACAAGCTTTCCTTCATGGGACTTGTTAAATGTGTATCTTGCCTATATCTGAGTGTCTCCATTACTGATATTGCCTCAGCCTCCTGGGACTCGGGAGAAAGGGGAGAGAGAGGATGATTCGGTTAGTATTTCCAGCTTCACATACAAGTGGTTGCTTTAGAGACACATTTATTTCTGAAGTCGTATCCTGAAGAAAAAATAGATAGCATAATTAGATATCTTAGGAAAAACATAGGATATTTAGGAACTAACCTTTTTAAGGGTGTTTGTTCTGTTACCACTTGTGTCTATTACATATTTCATACTTGGTATGACTACCTTTAATTATAGGCAGCCTTCAAATTTACAAAGATTACCTTCCACAGATGAGGAAGTTAACATAGACTGAGCACCTGATACTACACTGGGATCTACAAAAATGGTCCACAGTGAAAGGTAGGAAAAGCTACGAGCAGAAAAGGCTGAAACTGCCCCAATTCAGTTTTTCTGCCATCTTGACTAGATGGTCTGTTTTGCATAACTAGCATATTCTGTGTTTTCTCAGCGTTAGCAACCAGGAAAATCTTTGCAACCTGCATTTTCTAGCATTCGTGAGAATTATTCCCTGTTTGGTGAGCTTTAATGACATGCTTGTGCAAGGCTTCAAAGGGTACACAAGATAGGAGGGGCCTTCCTCCCACTTCTGCACCCTCTTCTTGGGGGCGATGGCAGGAGGGAGCTCACCTCTCTCCCTGAGCACTGCCCATGCCAAACTAGAGCAATAGAGGTAGATATTTGACACAACCGAGAAAAGGGACCGTATAATAATGATGTCCTGGCATTATGCTGAAAGAAGTAGTCATATTATAAGAAATACGGGTGTGTCTACCTATAAATATTTTACTGCAAAGTACCTGAAGAACCTGCCCTCAGCCTTCCCAGCTCTTTGAGAAGGAGGTGGGAAGTGAAGACGGAGTAACATAACTGAAATCCAATACCCTGGGGTGGAGAGATGAAAAGAGTGTCTGGTATTTTCGCTATGAACATCTTTGCTGCAAGCTTTTTTCCTGCACAACTAATTGACCATAAGACAATTTTGCTGTAAAAGATAAAATAATGAAGGACTTCCTGGTGGCGCAGCGGTTAAGAATCGCCTGCCAATGCAGGGGACATGGGTTTGAGCCCGGGTCCGGGAAGATCCCACATGCTGCAGAGCAATTAAGCCCATGCGCCACAACTACTGGGCCTGCACTCTAGAGCCCGTGAGCCACAACTACTGAGCCCGCGTGCCTAGAGCCCGTGCTCCGCAACAAGAGAAGCCACTGCAATGAGAAGCCCACGCACCACAAGAAGAGTAGCCCCTGCTTGCCACAACTAGAGAAAGCCCACACATGGCAACAAAGACCCAACGCAGCCAAATAAATAAATTTTTTAAAATATATAAAATAATGAAAATAAAATAGAAGAGAGACATTAAAAAGGACATAACAAAACATGAAAAATTAATAATGAAAATTTCAGAAGATTTTATTGTGAAAAATGAAAATACAAAAAATATTTGAATACACTTAAAATATATGTAGATTCATGGTTATAGTTGTATTCAAGTATATCTTAGGAAAGCAATGATACTTCCTTTCTCAAAGTTGATCATTAAGGATTCAGGATCTAATGATAGATATAAGTTCTTTACGATATTAAAAAATCTGCTTTGGGGCTTCCCTGGTGGCGCAGTGGTTGAGAGTCTGCCTGCCAGTGCAGGGGACACGGGTTCGAGCCCTGGTCTGGGAAGATCCCACATGCCGCGGAGCAACTGGGCCCGTGAGCCACAATTACTGAGCCTGCGCGTCTGGAGCCTGTGCTCCGCGACAAGAGAGGCCGCGATAGTGAGAGGCCCATGCACCGTGATGAAGAGTGGCCCCCACTTGCCGCAACTAGAGAAAGCCCTCGCACAGAAACGAAGACCCAACACAGTCAAAAATAAAAATTAAAAAAAAAAAAAAAAAATCTGCTTTAAGTCTCTTTAGATTTCCCTGAAGTAAAATGAGCAGAGGAGGGATGCTGCTGTTTTTTATCTATATGTAACGTGTATAATTGGTAGTACATATCTGGACTACATTTAAATGCTCCATCACATGCCCAGTCCCTATATTTCACCAAATCGTCTAAGCCAGATTCTGTGCCAAATACCAAAATTCTGTCTACACGATGGTCTCCATTGTCAAATAGCAAAAAATTTTCACCATCTTCAAGAAACTTGTACTTATCAGGAATCAGTAACCATTTCTTTTTTGGATTATAGGAGGAGCTTGATTCTTCTTTTGCCCCCAACTTCTAATATTGTGTGATAAATTGGGTAAAGGTGGCATTGGAGGGCAAGCTGCTGTGTTGAAATCAGCCAAAGAATCAGTAATTAATGCTCTTGAAGACTGTTGTGAATTACTAGCTGCCTCTTTTATAGTTTTTATAGTTCTGTAAACTTTTGGTTTTAATGGGTGAGAGGGATTTGCTCACTGAAGGATTTGCAAACTGATATGTTATTTTCTTCTAGTCTAATGAGTATGCAGGCTGGCTTTACACTATTATTTCACAATTCCAGTAAGTTTTCTTATCACTGTGTTTTTCGTAAGTCGATATAAGTAGTTGTTATCCACTATTTGAAGACTGTCATGTCTCCTTGTCACTGTCTTGACCATTATGAGGCCTAAAATGTATACAATGTAAAAAATGGGAGTACTGTATTCATGGAGACACGAAACCAAACTGTCAATCAGTTGCAACCAGACTGTCAAACCAAATTGTCAAACAGTTATCTTCTCTTTTATAGCAAAATTGCCTTACGGCCAATTGGTTGTGTGGTGAAACTGCTTATGGCAAAGATTCTCACCGTAAGGATACCGAGAACCAGTGAACAGGTGGTCTGGACTATCAGGGGAGATGAACAAGAGGGAAGGAGACAGAGAAGGAGAAAATCCTTGACGCTGAGCTGAGATGGCATCACTTTGGAGTGATGGGCAATTTAAGAGGAAAAATACAAAGTTGTTTTGCTCCACCCTCCAACTAGATGTAATCTTGTTTATCTAATAGTATCATCATCTCCTGTCTGACAGTGTATTCTCCATCCCTTGCAAACATTAGGGTATCAAAAATACACACACAAAAAGAGAAACAACTCATAAAGTGGCCGGTTACTGGAAGACACAATCTATGAATGAACCGCATGCATTTTCCACAGATGCACCTGGGTGATATTTCACTCACAGCACTACCTCTTCTTTCCTTTCCTGATGCCATCGCTCAGAACCCACTCTTCTTCATGACCCCTTTCAGGAGCTCTATACTCTACCTTGCACACTTCCACTATGGCAGTAGTTGTATGCTGAGGGGTCCCAGAGGAGCCGTGTGTGGAGGAGAGTCTACCCATTCTCTCCTAATCGTTTCTACCTTGCTGTTCCTCTGCACCCTCAAAGTCTACAGGTTTTGCAAAGTCTTTAAGACGTAGAAAAGTCATGTATTCTTTCTTCTAAAGAAGTTTATTTCAGGAAATGTATGTTTAAAACTCTCTTACCTGCTCTGTAGGCTGCTTGGGGAGATGGGCAAATAAAAAAGTGGAAAACATACCGGAAAAACTCAACAGACAAGGGCAATACCAGCAACAGCTTAGTTCTGCAGAAGCTGCTAGTTGTGAAGTTTTTCGTGGCTCTCTCTCTCGATGGGGGCCTGAATTGCTTTCTGATGTCTGTCTGAATTAACCCCTGGTTATTGAAAGTCAAGACCCATTTGCATGAGTCAAGAAAGAAGTTGTTCTCCTGAAATTGTGGCGGCCTTCAACCATGCAGGAGCTGCCCAGAGTTTCTGGTGAGGTGAGAACACTGATTTTCCTGCTGCTTGTACAGCTCACCTTTTCACACTCCAGAAAACCTGGCAGAAAACATGTTGATGCTCAGGATCAAGTGACTGAATTAAGGTTTCCATGACTCCCTACCTACTTTTGATGCCATTTTCTATCACTGGTGTAAGTGGAGAAGAAACTATGTGGAGAGAAAGCTGTGTGACAAAGAGGGTGTTCTAGCTTGACTCATATGATGTGAAAAATGACCAAGGATTGCATTTAACTCTGCTCTATAAATCCCATATTAATTTTCAAATGTGTATTCTATCCGAATGACAGTACTTGAAAAATAAAATTTGCCCTCTAAACCATTTTGGAAGCTATTTCCTTCTGATATTAAATGTTGGAAGACAGAATAGACTAGTGGATGACACCCACTTACCTCTGGGCTGGTACCCACTTATCTCTGTGTGACCATGAGCAAGCTATTTAACCATCTTATGCCTCTGTTTTACCATCCATAATATGAAGAGAATAATAAATTCTACTTTATAAAATTAGTGTGAGGATTAAATTAGTTAATCCATAGCAATCCAGTAAGAACAGTGCTTAGGACATGTAAACATTCAAAAACTATTAATTTATTTAGAGGAAATCTGAGACCCATTGGGGCAGAGGTGACCACATGATTTTTGGATCTTCCCAGATGCCACGTAAAAAAGAAATAACTAGATAGCAAGATAAAAAACCCATGAACAACCCAAAAAGGTGACAAAGTATCCCCATTAACTCCAGAATACAAGGAGATGGGAACAGATTACCAAGAGCCGCCAAACCTAGATGTTTTCGGCTTCCATGTGGGGGGAAGCAGAGGGAAAGAGCAGACGTCTCTCAGACCTGAGAATAGGGGAGTCCCCACACCGTCAACAGACATTCGCTAAAAGGGCAGAATGCCCATTTGAGAAACTCAGAGAGACTGTGCCCGATCCAATAGGAGTGCAAACAGCCTGCGGATAAGGACCGGAGGGACCGGAACGGACCAGCCCCCGTGAGCTCTCAACATGGACTAGTCATGACTCCATTCATAACAGAAGAGAAACAATAAGATATGAATAAAAATTGAGGACCCAGACAATAGAGATGAAGGAAAGAGAAGGTCCAGGTAAAAATGGGGGAGGAGGGCTTCCCTGGTGGCGCAGTGGTTGAGAATCTGCCTGCCAATGCAGGGCACACGGGTTCGAGCCCTGCTCTGGGAAGATCCCACATGCCGCGGAGCAGCTGGGCCCGTGAGCCACAATTACTGAGCCTGCGTGTCTGGAGCCTGTGCTCCGCAACAAGAGAGGCCGCGATAGTGAGAGGCCCGCGCACCGCGATGAAGAGTGGCCCCTGCTTGCCGCAACTAGAGAAAGCCCTCGCACAGAAACGAAGACCCAATACAGCCATAAATAAATAAATTTAAAAAAAAAAAAAAGGCAAACTTGTGAGTGCCTTGTTTGTATTAGGGCTTAAGTTTAAAAAAAAAAAAATGGGGGAGGAAAAAGAGCTAGAAAATCTCAACAACACCAAAAAAATCTGCCAATTTTTTTTAACACTACACAAGAACATGAAGAGAATATGTGCAGTTATTAACTCTGTCTTGAAGCTTACTTCTTTTTAAACATTCAGGAAAACTAAATTTACATTAAAATGAGCAGTAGTAAGTTAAATACTATATACACATTTAGAAGCAATAAATTACACTATTTCAAAAAATCTTTTAAAACTTGAGAATATAATACAAGAGATAAATGAACAACATAAGTCAGAATGGGAAAAATTTAGACATGAAGTGACAGAACTCAAAAAATGATTAGAAATAAAAGATAATTTTTTCTTTTTAAAAATTTTTTGGATTTTTTAAATTGAAGTATAGTTGTGTATAATATTATATGTTACAAGTGTACAACATAGTGATTCACATTTTTAAAGGTTATACTCCATTTATAGTTATTATAAAATATTGGCTATATTCTCTGTGTTGTACAATATGTCCTTGTAGCTTATTTATTTTATACATAATAGTTTGTACCCTTAATCCTCTACCCCTATATTCCCACTCCCCACCTTTCCTCTCCTCGCTGGTAACCACTAGTTTGTTATCTCTATCGGTGAGTCTGTTTCTTTTTTGTTATATTCACTAGTTTATTTTTTAGATTCCACATATGTGATATAATCCAGTATTTGTCCTTCTCTGTTTGACTATTTTACTTAGCATAATACCCTCCCTGTCCATCCATATTGTTGCAAAACGCAAATTTCATTCTTCTTTATGTCTGAGTAGTATTCCACTGTGTGTGTGTATACATATATATACACACACACACATCTTCTTTATTCATTCTCTGTTGATGGACAGTTGGGTGAAAAGCTAAAAGCTTTTCCTCTAAAATTAAGAACAAGACAAGCATGCCCACTCTTGCTACTTCTATTTAACATAGTATTGGAAGTCCTAGCCACAACAATCAGACGTAAAAAATAAATAAAAGCCGTCCAAATTGGAATGGAGGAAGTAAAACTGTCACTATTTGCAGGCGACATGATACTATATATAGAAAACCCTAAAAAACACTCCACAGACACAAAAAAACTATTAGAATCAACAAATGAATTCAGTAAAGTTGCAGGATACAAAGTTAATATACAGAAATCTGTTGCTTTTCTATACACTAATAATGAACTATCAGAAAGAGAAGTCAAGAAAACAATCCCATTTACAATTGCATCAAAAAGAATAAAGTACCTTGGAATACACTTAACCAAGAAGGTGAAAGACCTATACTCTGAAAACTATAAGACATTGATAAAGGAAATTCAAGACAGTGTAAATAAATGGAAAGATATCCCTTGTTCATAGATTGGAAGAATTATTATTGTTAATTTGTCTATACTACCAAAAGCAATCTACTTATTTAATACAATCCCTATCAAAATACCCTTGACATTTTTCATGGAATTATAACAAATAAAGCTAAAATTTACATGGGACCATAAAAGACCCTGAACAGCCAAGGCAATCTATAGAAAAAAGAACAAAACTGGAGGTATCATGCTCCCTGACTTCAGACTACACTGAAAAGCTACAGTAATTAAAACAATATAGTACTGGCACAAAAACAGACACATAATCAGATCAGCTTCTCTTAAATCCATTGTTCACAAAGCTGTACTACTTGAGCCTCTATTCTGTTTCCTGATGGTCGCTAGCTTGAGTTGAACCCAAACCAGCATTTCTCCTTAAGGATTCTACCTCTCTTCCTCCACTCTGACAACAATAGCAAACACCTCTCAAATTATTCTAGATAAGTTTTCTAGGCTCCACACTATAATAACTCAGAATTAAACTCCCTGGGCTCTTTGGGGGCTGCTCACAGGATCGAAGTCTTTGAATCTTGTGAGACTTGGCCATGAATAATCTAACGGATCCTTTCGCTCAGTAGTTGCCCAACTCACCACTGCGCTGCAGCGTCAAATCCAATGTGGTCACAGAGATCCACCCGGCAGGCCCGGAGGAAGCTGGCCAGCGCTTCATTTTCCAGCTGGATGATTTGGATCCTCATGCATCATATCCCTCCTGCCGGGCAATTTGCACAGCACCATGGAGTTCTGGTTATTTTTTTTAAAGCCTTTTGGATATCCTCAGGAGCTGCTGTGGAAATTTCAGCTGCACAGGAGATGAGTCTGAAACATCAGAAATAAAAATACAGGATGAATGACTAGAAAAATCCAGACTCTACCTCTTGACCTGGTAATAGTGTAGAGGGAATCGTGAAAGTGTTAAGCGGGGGCAGTGATTCTAATATAAAAGGAAAGCTTTCTTCTTTGTTTCCCATGGCCTCGAAGCTGTAGTTAAGAAACAACTTTGAAATGAATTGCTTTGGTTATATGATTGCATTCTTCTTATGTGCTTGGCCAAGACACCGGCTGGTCATTCAGAGTTCTAGTAGGTGCTGGAGAGGGCACAGAGGAAGGAAGGAAACTAACATTTATTACATGCCCAACACTGTGCTAGACACTTCCCCTTTACAGATGGGGTCATGGGGCTCAGACAAGTTACCTCATTGCTGTGCTTTATAGTGTCAGAGCCAGGTTGAAGTGCAAAGCCCATATTCTTTCCATGACAGCATTTTCTACTCTTAAGGAATTTTAGAGGCTTATGCTTGACCAGCTCTGCCCAAGCACCCTAAGCCTCCATCTTAAATGTGAGCAAATAACCCCAGGTCATCAAAACTTAGGGAAAAGCAACCACAACAAACCATGTGAAAGTGTTAACAAAACTCAGAGGAAAGGTGAAACTCGGAGGCAAATAAAACTTCCCTAAAATTTACCAGTATCCTCAGAAAAATAAGATTCATGCAATGCATGAATAAATGCCATAAAAAGAACTTTCAGAGAACTAACTAGAATTCTTAGAAATTAAAATTGTGACGACAGAAATGAAAGGCTCAGAAGAAGACTTACGAGATAGTGTTCAGGCAGCTCCCCAGAAAGTAGAACAAAAAGACAACAATAGGAAAGAAAATACAATAGAATTAGAGGATCATGCAGGAGATCCCCAAATCTTGAAAATATGAGTTCTATAAAGGGAGAGCAAAGAAAATAGAGAAACCTGATTTTTAAAAATGTGTCAGAACTAAAGGTCAGGAGTTTCATAATGGGAAGTGTCCCCGGAGTGCCCAGCCCCAGGGGTGGAAACAGACCTTTCCTGAGGCACCTCAAGAACCCACTCTCTGACACAAAATGGAATGTGTTAGATCCGGATAAAGAAGAACGTCTGCAGTTAGCAACACCTACCACAGTGTGCCTATCGTTGTTACAGGTGTTGCTGGGTCCTAAAAATAGGTATGAAATGTAATTTTACCCTCAAAGAAGTTTCTCTTGCAGAAGAGATGCTGGCAGAGAGCCGGGAGAAACAAGGAGAGACTGGTAATCATCAGGTGGGGAAGGGCGGTGCTAGCAACAAGTGTTTCATTTCAGTTGCAACAGAACTCCAGCTCCAAATAGAATGAGCACATGGGCCCATGTAACTGGGAAGTCCAGGGGGGGTGCTGCCATGAGCACAGTATGAGGCAGGAACTCGGGTGCCATCAGGATCTGTCTCTCTTGCTGTATCTCAACTCTGCCTTCTCTGTGTGATAGCTTCATTCCACAGGCAGAGTCTCTTGATATGGTGGAGAGATGGCTGAGGGCATCTATAAGCCTACATTCTCACAACGTATGATTCAAGGGGGAGAGACCTTCTATGTCCTGGTGTCCTTAGAGCAAATCTCACGGAAGACTGTAATTGGCTCTGCTTCATTCCACTAAATTACTGTGCTGGGCGAGTGGCTAGTCTGATTAACAGTCATAGGTCAAGTGCATCTCACTGTGATGAAGAGATGTCATTGATAGCCCCACTTGGACCACCTGGAGAGGGGAAGTCAACTTTGACAAAGAAAAGAATGCTGCTGGGGAAACAGTATATATCTACCAGGGAAGAAGAGGTGAGGCTGCAGACAATATGTAAGGGACAAATGTACGTAATGACAATGTAAGAGAGATTTGTTTTTATTAACAATTCCCTGCAGCTCTGCTCGATATTTCAATGGAGCACCACAGTGGCTCTAACCTGTTCCCTCCTCTACAGTTTTTAGAAGTTGGGTTCTCTCCCATATCTCTCTCCCTAACTGCGACTGCTCCAACCAGCAGACTGTGGATGAGGACAGAAAGGATAAAGAGTTGCCGTTTGGGGAGTTGATGTTGCATAACTGAAAATGGTCTTTCTCAGGTTATCCTTCAGAAACGATCAGTTGCTCAGAAAAGAATTAAGTACCCACTCTGTGCTCAGGATGGCCATAGGCACTGAGGATACCAACGAGAGCAAAGGAACAGCTTCTGTCTTTGAAGGTCTTAAACTTTAGTTGGGGGTTGCTATGGACTGAATGTTTGTGCTCCCCAAATTTGTATGCTGAAGCCCTAATCCCTAATGTGACTGTATCTGAAGGTGAGGCCTTTGGGAGTTAATTAGGTCATGAAGGTGAAGCCCTCGTGATCATTCATGAGTAAGAAGAGATACAAGAGAGATTCTCTCTGTCTGTCTCTCTCTCTCTCTCTGTCTCACTGAGCGGTTATATCTTCTGCATGTGAAGTTACGATAAACCAGGAGGAGGGCTCTCACCAGACATCGAATCTGCCAGCACCTTGGTCTTGGACTTCCTAGTCTCCAGAATTGTGAGAAATAAATGTTTGTTGTTTAAGTCACCCATTCTATGGTAATTTTTATTGCAACCCAGACTGACTAAGACAGGCATGGAAAACATGTACACAAAACGAGAAATCAATTTGAAGAAATTTATAGAACTGTGGCCAGTGTTCCATAGCCTATAACTAAGTAAGGGCCCTTTTCAGTGGGAGGACTGAGAGACGTTATGCTACCTGGGGAGCTGGTGTGCCGAGCGTTGCCTGCTACCAGTGCCCAGCTCTGGGGCATCTGTTGAAGTTATGCAGTGTTTGACAACGCCCCTAGAATATTTCGCTTTTATTGCAGATACAGCATATCTGTAAAACTACAATTCATCTGTGTATTTTACTCCTTTCAGTAAAATCTATCCCCCTTCTGAATTTCTATGTTGAAAGCCTGTCAAAACGGGAAGAGACCATCTCTGCCCTAGTCTTCTTGTGTCAAATCTCATGCATGGAGGTTAAGATGGAGACTCTGCAGGCTGAATGCCTGGCTCTAATCCCGCCTTTATCACTCAGTTGCTACGTCAGTCTGAGCAAGACAATAATTTCCCCGTGCCTCACCTGTGAAAGATGGATAATAGTATCTACCCTTAGGGCTGTTATGAATATTAATTAATGTAAATAAAAAGACTTAGAATCACACGTGGCTAATAGCTGACACTGTATGTTAGCTAGTATGATGATGATTTTCCCAATTATTCCAACAGCACAGTGATTCTCTCAGTCTTTTTGAATGACTATATATATACATATTTTATTGAGTTCTGTCATGCCCTCTTTCACAATATCTCTGTC
The DNA here is from genome assembly GCF_028564815.1 of Eubalaena glacialis. Classification (NCBI taxonomy): domain Eukaryota; kingdom Metazoa; phylum Chordata; class Mammalia; order Artiodactyla; family Balaenidae; genus Eubalaena; species Eubalaena glacialis. The sequence continues at coordinate 59,107,652 of NC_083727.1, read as the reverse complement.
TTGCATTTAATAAACTTTTATTTACCATACACCATGTTCTAGCCAAACTGTGGAGATTAAAAAACAGAACCCTCTTATGAGACACTTCCTGTCCGTTCCTATGACTACAGCTATGAAATTTGGACTGCCATAATCAGATCAGCTTCTCTAAAATCCATTGTTTACAAAGCCATCCTACTCAAGTCTATTATGTTTCCTGATGATCACTAACTTGAACTTGAACCCAAACCAGCATTTCTCCCTGAGGATTCTACCTCTCTTCCACCACTCTGACAACAATGCTGGTCCGATGCCATCACAATGCTGGTCCGATGTCTCCCAGCCATCAGTAAGCATACTGATGCTTACTGAAGGTGCTTACTGAAGCATTTCTTTCTTTTTTTCCCTTTCTCTTCAATTAGATTCTAAAATTCCTTAAGAGTAGAAAATGCTGTTATGGAAAGAATATGGGCGTTGCACTTGCACCTGGCTCTGACATTATAAAGCACGGCAATGAGGTAACTTGTCTGAGCCCCATGACCCCATCTGTAAAGGGGAAGTGTCTAGCACAGTGTTGGGCATGTAATAAATGTTAGTTTCCTTCCTTCCTCTGTGCCCTCTCCAGCACCTACTAGAACTCTGAATGACCAGCCGGTGTCTTGGCCAAGCACATAAGAAGAATGCAATCATATAACCAAAGCAATTCATTTCAAAGTTGTTCCTTAACTACAGCTTCGAGGCCATGGGAAATAAAGAAGAAAGCTTTCCTTTTATATTAGAATCACTGCCCCCGCTTAACACTTTCACGATTCCCTCTACACTATTACCAGGTCAAGAGGTAGAGTCTGGATTTTTCTAGTCATTCATCCTGTATTTTTATTTCTGATGTTTCAGACTCATCTCCTGTGCAGCTGAAACTTCCACAGCAGCTCCTGAGGATATCCAAAAGGCTTTAAAAAAAATAACCAGAACTCCATGGTGCTGTGCAAATTGCCCGGCAGGAGGGATATGATGCATGAGGATCCAAATCATCCAGCTGGAAAATGAAGCGCTGGCCAGCTTCCTACAGGCCTGCCGGGTGGACCTCTGTGACCACATTGGATTTGACGCTGCAGCGCAGTGGTGAGTTGGGCAACTACTGAGCGAAAGGATCCGTTAGATTATTCATGGCCAAGTCTCACAAGATTCAAAGACTTCGATCCTGTGAGCAGCCCCCAAAGAGCCCAGGGAGTTTAATTCTGAGTTATTATAGTGTGGAGCCTAGAAAACTTATCTAGAAAAATTTGAGGAGTGTTTGCTATTGTATTAATATGAGCCAGAAATGCCAAAAGAAATACCTTTCTGAGATGTATTTTCATGAGCTGAAAAGACCAGATATGAGGCTCAAGGGAGGAATTCTTTGAATCAAATATATTGAGCATCATATTAAAAAGTATACACAGTAATTTTAGCATATATTGATGTAAAAATGTATTTTGTATCTTACCTCATGTAACAACCTTGATAGAAAGTATTATGGAATAACAACATGACACATAGATGGACATAACGTGTCAGTTACTCTTGAATTAGCCTTACTTGAAGTTACTGAGAATAAATGACACAACATCTGATGTTTTACTCTGATGTTATTCTACAGAAGAGGTCCTTTCATTTAACATAACCCAAATTCAGGGTCATACCATTCACAGGGAGACTATATAAGAATTTTTTACATATACACACTATTATATATAAAACAGATAACTAATAAGGACTACTGTATAGCACAGGGAACTCTTCTCAATACTCTTGTAATGATCTACATGGGAAAAGAATCTAAAAAAGAGTGGATATACGTATATGTATAACGGATTCACTTTGCTGTGCAGCAGAAACTAAAACGACACTGTAAATCAACGATACTCCAATAAAAATGAGAAGAAAAGATTTTTTTCATTTAACAATAAATCTATTTTATCGTAAAAGGAGATTCAGGAGTGAATCCTATGAAGGCAGCGTTGAGTGACAAAGGCAAGTGCTAGAGGACGTCAGAAGACAGGATATCCTTTCCTAAAAGCAACTAAACTTAAACAATATATCCTTTAGGCCTATGCATGATAAAAGGCCTGGGGATGACAGATAATGACAAACTTCAGGACAGTAGCTCCTGTGCATTGGAGCCAGGGGCTGGAGCACGCGGGTTGGTCTAAGTCATTAGCAATGTTCCAGGGTTTGTGTGGGGCTGTGCGCTCACAAGGGCTCACTCTGTTATTGGATAAATAAACAAAGGCATTAAAATGAGACTGTGCAGGAGCCGATAGTGACAAATGCGTTTCAAACTAAGAATTTGGATCAACCCAATTCAGTACACCTGAGGTTCATTTATAAAAAACTTTAATTTTTGTATGAAATAATTCAGGAGGAAGGCACAGCGATTATATATTTTTTAAGTTCAAAAAAAGTTGTCAAAGTTAGCTACATACATCTCCATCACTAGCTCTGAAATCATATCAGTAAGGTAGAAGATAATTCTCCTCAAAGCAGCCAGACCTGGACCCACACACTGTAGTGGGGGATGGAGGTGGGGAGGGGCTGGGAGGGAGAAGAGGAGGATAAAGTAAGAGAGAAATGAAGTCTGTCCGTATAGATAGGAAAGTGTCCAGAATACAAAGGCACAAATCGAAAAGATCCATTGGTTGACAGTGGTCTCATCGGCAAGGCCATTGCATAAGACATACATCTAACAAGAATATGCAGTTATTTACTGAACACCTATTACGTATGCTAGGAAAGAGATACGGTACCCTCTCAAAGAGGCTTACAGCCTGATGGTAAAAGGCCTAACAGATTATCAGGTTCAAAGAGATCATTACCTTCGCCCATCTGAGAAAAGAAATAGGGATAAATGGTGAACATATCAGACTCTCAACAAGTGATATTTGTTTGGCATAAAGACACCAGACAGAAGTCTGGGAAACTTGATTCCATTTCCCAGAGCAAAATAACCACCTTTTCCCCCTGCTGGTCACAGGTCTTTCTCCCCCGTAGTTTGGAGGCAGAAACTGAGCCACAAGGCTGATAGAACGCTCTTTGAAACGTGCACTTTCCTCTTCATGTCTATAGGATTTGTGTAGCTCACATCACTGGGCACCTGCTCTAGCCAAGGCGTAGAGTTGTAGATGAAGGCTTTCCAACAGGCATTGAATTAAAATGGAGCCCGTTTTCTTTGTTTGTTTGTTTTTTGTTTTTCTGGAGACTACTGTCAACTAAAGCAGTTTTTAAAATCCAGTCTGTCTGATTTCATTCCAGCCAGTCACAGCATACCCCTTGTGAACATTTAGGTTTGATTTTGATTTGTGATGCCTTGCTAGGAGCATCTGTCCTTGCCGCTTGTGGGTACCCTCCCCCTTCGGTTTGTCATATATACTACTTAGGATCGGGCCTGATGGACCTCTGTAACCAGCACTTTTCTGTTCACACACGGCATCTTTACTGGAACCGCAATCTGTTTTGCAATAAAACTTACTTTCTGGTATTTACTGACTTTAGCCTGAAAACCAATTCCAGTAATGAGGCTGAAACCATGGCATGATTGATTTAGAGGGGCTGATGTTAGCTGCTTAGATCGGCACGTTCTAGGGACCTTACATGAAATAATTTTTCTACCAACTGCCATCACTTTATGGAAGGTGAAAAGCAAGGTCCACAGAAGCCCTCTGACATACTTCCAACTTTCGATTATTCATGGTAATGAGGAGCAGGCAGGCTGCCCTGCAGTTCCCAGTGGAGCATCAAGTCCTGATGGCCTAGAAATAACAGCAGTCTCTGGGTCCGTGTACCCAGAGGTCAGTTAGGCATTTGTCAGGGGGTACTTTCTGCATTTCTCCAGGGTAGTAGGTGGGAGCTTAGAGTAGTAGCCACCTGCTAAACTACCCATTCATCCCCACTGGCCTCCAAAGATGTCAAGATTCTCAAGAGCGCTCCAAGAACCACTTGGAGTTCCAGCATGGATGCAGCCCGGTTCATCTGCTCTGCGGAAACACCCTGGCATCTTGGATGCCTGGCAGCCCTGGCATCCAATCCTATCCAAGGGCGGCCTTCCTCCGTCCTCTTCTGCAGCCTTCTTCTCAAGGGGAGGCAGACCCACTGACGATGGAGGCCCTGACGAGTGGTGGAGCAGGTAGCAGCGGGGAGAACCTGCTGTGTGAGGTGGGGCTCAGAAGGTCAGGGATGCAGCTGGTGAAGGGGGCAGCTGGGCCATCCCAAAGGGAACGAGTCTGCTGGCTGCGTCCCTGGGGGAAGATGCGGAGAAAGTACTTTCTCTTCACTTGCTTTTGCTTCTTACTTTGTAGTGTCTCAAAGCACTGTCGTGGCCCAGGACATGGAGCTAGCACACTTATTTAAGGATTCCTATTTTTGTTTTCTTTTGGAAAAACCATGAAAAAGGTTTTGTGTCCCACAGTGGGTTGGATGTTGGGACAGATGCGTAAAAACCACTCAGTGGATTCAGGAAAGACACTGAGCCTGGGAGTGAATAACATGCCAAGAGGTGGTCCTAGATTTCAAATAAAAATTGAGGAAAACACTTTTTCAAGTGAAAGCTTATGGGAAACATCCTATTAATTAGTGCAAATGAACAAAGTGATCTGGGTCATTGACAGTGAATGAGCAATGCCATCTAAGCTTGCACAGGCATGTTTTCCATTGATTGTTTGATCCTAAAATGACCCTTGTCAAGTACTATTGACAAGGTAACAGAGAGGTCGTGTGACTTGCCCAGGTCACACAGCCAAGGAGAGAGGCCTGGGGAGGCAGTCTACATGGTGAAAGAGCACTGGTTAAGAATCAGAAGATCTGTTTTCTGATTTGAACGAACTAATTAATTTTGCACAGTGAGCAAGTAAATCACTTAACTGCTCAAGAGTTTCCTCACTCATAAAATGAGGAAGTTTGTGAGAAGATTAGTTGTCCTCAACCCTATCGGCACCTGAGATCTTTCCTCCCCACTAGAGACTTTTTAAAAAATTTTTTATTGGAGTATAGTTGTTTTAGAATGTTGTGTTAGTTTCTGCTGTACACCAAAGTGAATCAGCTATACGTATACATATATCCCCTCTTTTCTGGATTTCCTTCCCATTTAGGTCACCGCAGAGCACTGAGTAGGGTTTCCTGTGCTATACAGTAGGTTCTCATTAGTTATCTATTTTATACATAGTATCAATAGTGTATATATGTCAATCCCAATTCATCCCAACCCCCTCTTTCCCCCTTGGTATCCATACGTTTGTTCTCTATGTCTGTGGTTCTATTTCTGCTTTGTAAATAAGATCATCTATACCAATTTTTTCAGATTCCACATATATGCGTTAATATACGATACTTGTTTTTCTTTTTCTGACTTACTTCACTCTGTATGACAGTCTCTAGGTCTATCCACATCTCTACAAATGACCCAATTTTGTTCCTTTTAATGGCTGAGTAATATTCCATTGCATATATGTACCACATCTACTTTATCCATTCCTCTGTTGATGGACATTTAGGTTGTTTCCATGACCTGGCTATTGTAAATAGTGCTGCAATGAACATTGGGGTGCATGTGTCTTTTTGAATTATGGTTTTCTCTGGGTATATGCCCAGTAATATTTTAAAAAATATTAAATCCCAGACATTAGACTCGACCCTAGATCGACTGAATCTAAATCTTTGTGTGCTGAACCCTTAAACATTGTTTGTTTGTTTGTTTGCTGGTTTGTTTGCTTCCAAGCTGCCCAGGAAAACTCCCGAATTGGATGATTTTTGAGGTGACTTCCAGCTCTTACATTTGACATTAATCTGTTTCCCAAGGCCCCTGTTTAGGGCCAGGTATTTTTATTTACTTATTTATTTTTTTGGGGGGTGGTATAGTTGTTTGCAATACTGTCTTAGTTTCCACTGTACAGCGAAGTGGAGTACCCTGTGCTATACAGCAGGTTCTCATTAGTTATCTATTTTATACATATTAGTGTATATATGTCAGTCCCAGTCTCCCAAATCATCCCACCCCTCCTTCCCCCCCTTGGTGTTCATATGTTTGTTCTCTACATCTGTGTCTCTATTTCTGCCTTGCAAACTGGTTCATGTGTACCATTTTTCTAGATTCCACATATATGCATTAATATTCAATATTTGTTTTTCTCTTTCTGACTTACTTCACTCTGTAAGACAGTCTCTAGGTCCATCCACATCTCTGCAAATGGCCCAATTTCATTCCTTTTTATGGCTGAGTAATATTCCATTGTATATATGTACCACATCTTCTTTATCCATTCATCTGTCGAAGGCCATTTAGGTAGCTTCCATGTCCTGGCTATTGTAAATAGTGCTGCAACGAACATTGGGGTGCATGTGTCTTTTTGAATTATGGTTTTCTCTGGGTACATGCCCAGTAGTGGGATTGCTGGGTCATATGGTAATTCTATTTTTAGTTTTTTAAGGAACCTCCATACTATTCTCCATAGTGGCTGTATCAATTTACGTTCCCACCAACAGCACAAGAGGGTTCCTTTTTCTCCACAGCCTCTCCAGCATTTATTTTTTGTAGATTTTTTTGATGATGGCCCTTCTGACGGGTGTGAGGTGATACCTCATGGTAGTTTTGATTTGCATTTCTCTAATGATTAGGGGTGTTGAGCATCTTTTCATGGGCCTCTTAGGGCCAGGTATTTTTAAGTCTGTCTGCTTCTCATTGTGTCAGTTCCTACAATGTGAAAACTTGGTGAGCGACTCAATGGACTTGTTTACTCACAAAGCAAAAATGGGACAGGAATGCTTGGATGCTGATGCTTATCCCATGCTATTATTTCCTCTAATATCCCAAAGGCTTCTGAAAATGTCAATCCCATGTAAAGTAAGAACTCACCTATGTAAGAGGAAAACAGTAAATTTTTGCTGAAACATAATATCAGTTTAAGGAAAAGTCAAAACAGAGCAAGGAACAACTGTCATTTTTTAGTTATAAGCATGTATTGAAAATTTTCTGGCAAGAAGGATGATCTCTAGGAAGAAATAGAACTTAAAATGGTGCCAGCTCATTGAGGGAAGAAATATTAATCCTCACATCCCTAGGAACACTAGTGTTTTCAACAAGAAACTAATAGTAATTTTAAGGATATATAAATTTGATTTATAACTTATTGAAAATGCTAAAAGCCCGGGGAACATTTCATTGTTGTACTTTTTCTCAACATGCGAATTTTAACCGTCTGGCATTATTTGCTAGATATCAACAAGAACATTTTCTGAATGGAAGAATATGCCATTTAATGGGGAATCTACATTGTATTTTAAAGTTAGCACATAATTTGCTGGTCAGAAGGGAGCTCTTTTTGTGCTCTATTTTTAACATATAGTAATTACACAGATACTGGTAAACGTGCTTTAAGCATTGAAAAAAAAAAAAGCAGTGTTTCTTGAAATGTGTTTATTGGAATACTGTTTCCATCGGGGAGGAAAAGTTTTTCTGAGTAACTGTGGGAAAAACTTGAATAAGTTATACAGGTTACTTTACAGCAAGTCTACTCCGTCTGTAAAATACTAACGCTCCTTGGACATCTCCAGTGATGAGAATGCAATGCGCCGTTTTCTGATCTCAGAACCATTTTGCTTTTGTGAAGTATCCTACAGGCTTGGGATACTTAGAACAGCTTTGGAAAACAATGAACTAGAACTAGAAAGATGTATCCCTCATAATACTTATATGGAATTTTTCCATTGTAAAGCATCTATGTTGAATTTTGATATTAAATGTTTGCATAAGGTTACAAAGATTAGAGCAGAATAAGTCATTCTCTCTCTACTTCCAATGTATTGAATGTCTTCCACAGAAACTCTCAGAGGTGATAACCCTAAACACCTGCTTAACAACTGAGATGTCATGAAGATAGTACAAATCAAGAAACAAAAAGAGCACAGTTTCAGAAGGAATAATGGATGCAGTGAAAGTTATCGGTAAGTCACTTAGCAAGGGGCAGATAAGTCAGCCTCTTATCAGTTAAAGTCAGAAATAGTGTGCCATCAGAAGACTGAAGGAATACTCAAACACTCGCTTAATTTAGGGAATGATAATTATCTATTCAAAGAATGCTCTGTATTTATACTTAGCTGTAAAACAGTTTTGGGTGATGAAAAATATATTTGTAAAACTAAATTGAAACTCAGTTTTGTTTTGATACCATTACCAGTTTAATTAACGACTACATAAGTGATGAAATTATGGGCAGCATATTTTAAATTAAGATTGCCAACCTAAATGTTCGAGAAATAAACACAATTTATGCTTGTTCAGATTTGGCAGGAAGCATTTGAAGCTGGCCTATGTTTTGCATGCAACTTTTCCCCAGCTCACAGAGTTATTCCCTGGGGTTAGGAATCACAAGGATGAGTGAAATCTTCAGATAATTCAAAAGTTTAATTTTAGTTCACAGTTCCAATTTCCTCCTGTAGTAAATCATATCACTGCTGCTAAAAAGTAGGAAACATGACTAATTTTGGTTTTGTTATTTTTCCTACTCCTGTTCATACATTAATTTAGTGAGCAATGAAAGTCCATAAAGCAGGGGCACAGGGGAGAGAAGTTTACACACACACACACACACACACACACGAACATCAGGGAAAAAAGTCTACTGGCTGAGCAGTGGTTGCCTGAATTAAACAAAAGAGTACTGGCAAAATTAGAAATCAAAAACAATGTTGACCGACTGAAATGCCCCTTTTGATGGTATTATTGAAATACCTAATGAAAGAATGCCCACTTTTTATTCACAGACCCAGACTCTTAGGAAAACACACGCACACTACTTAAACTAAGAGAATCAATCAGTTTATATGTGTTAGTAACAATATTCTGTGTGGGGGACGCTCTGGATCATTCTTTACCTTAAATAAAAGGAATTGGAGGATTCCAGAAGAGCACTCTGAACCCAGAATCATATTGCCAAGCACCAAGTAGGTCTATGGCAATTGTCAATGCGTGGACAAAAGGATGACAAATTGAAGAAACGGGGATGTCTGTTTCAGCGTTAGCCTAGTTCTTATTTTTACGGTTGTTCCATTATGCCTGACTTCTTAATTTTGTGAACTTCCAAATAACGCAATCCCTCTAGGACTAGGATCTTTCTTCCCTACCCTCTATTTTGTCTTGCCCCTGCTCCCTACTGATGGAATTCCCTGATGCCAATTGCTTTCCCAACTACCTGGTTTCCGAGTCCTGCCTATTCTTACATCCTGTGTTACACTCTTTCTTCTATCATCCTCTGACCACCATGTGTACAGCCGATCAAATCCACAGCCACTGATTTCCTGGGCACCCCTCTAATGTTCTCCCACTTCCTCCCTGCTGGGTCTGGCCCCATAGTTCATCTCTGTGGCTCCAGCTTCTCTGTACACCCCCAACGCTGGAGTTAACTGAACACGTGCAGGGGTCCTGTCCCAAGGTATTGTCATGAATGTGAATTTATTTAAACGAGGTATTTTAAAATAAATACTAACGGGTTGTTCCTCTCCCCCAGCCCCAATGCCATAAGCACCAAGACAAGTGCGTGGACATACTCATGGTCCATGAAAAGACTCTTCACATACACCCAGGCCATATAGCCAAGGGAGGAGCTCTGTGTAATTGCAGGTTCCTAGAGGTTCTAGCTCAGGATATCTGGTGGGAGGATTCTGATGCACAGCCAGGCTCAGGAACTCCAGGGCTATGGGTCATATTCTTCACATTGAATTGGCTTCCAGACACCAGCTGTGATTCATCTGACTGAAGCAGCTTGGATCTCAGAGCTGCAGTTTCCATTATATTTTACTTCAGGTATTCTGTTACATCTTAGACTTTCAGAAAAAATTTTGAAAAGAGTCTCACTTTCGAATACAAAATGGTGCAAATGCTGTGGAAAACAGTATGCCATTAAAAATCGAATTACCATATGATCCAGCAATTCCACTTCAGGTATATACTCAAAAGAATTGAAAGTGGGGTCTTGAAGAGATATTTGTACACCCATGTTCATAGAAGCACTATTCACAATGGTCAAAAGATGGAGGCAACCCAAATGTCCATGGATGGATAACTGGATTAAAGAGAACGTGGCATAATACAAAAGAACATTATTCAGCCTTAAAAAAGAAGGAATTCTGATATATGCTACCACGTGGATGAACCTTGGGGACATGATACAAAGTGAAATTAGCCAGTCATCAAAAGACAAATACTGTATGATTCCATTTATATGAGGTACCTAGAGTAACCAAATTCATAAAGACAGAAAGTATCAATAGAATGGTGGTTCCAGGGCCTGAAGGAAGAGGGGCGTGGGGAGTATTGTTTGATGGGTATAGAGTTTCAGTTTTGCAAAATGTAAAGAGTTCTGGAGATGGATGGTGATGATTGTTATGGCAACAATCTGAATGTACTTAATACTAATGAACTGTATACTTAAAAATGGTTAAGATAGTAAATTTATGATAGTAAATTTAAGATTATAAAAAATGTTAGTGTGTATTTTACTGCAATTAAAAAAAAAATTTAAAGATGCTGCTTACCAAAAAATATTTTTAAATGAGAGAGAAAAAAAATCCCACTTTCCTGGGTTTTGGTTCCTAATTCCAAGATATTGTGTTGCTATATATACAACTTTCAAAGTCAAAATGAACCTTCTAAGCTAAGAGACTATATTGTTGTCAGGTCTTGCTCAAATAGTATGACATTCAATTGAGCAACCGCCATATTCAAGGCACTCCATTGGGTACTGTTGGGGGCAGGGTACTAGACTGTATAGGAAACAGTCTCGGGCATGGGGAAATTTAAAGTCTACTTGAAGGGATAAAATACATACACTAGTAACTACACTGTGGAATTGGAGGCTGTATGAGAGAGAAAATTAAATGCAATGGGAGAACATAGAAGGAAGAGGTCACAGTCAATTTGGGGGATAAGAGATGGCTTCATGGAGAAGGTGACAGCTGATTTGAGCCTTAAAGGCTGGGGAAAATATTCCCAGGCAGAAATGGGGGTGGTCTTTCCAGACAGAAGGAGCAGTCAGTGGAAAAGAGTGGGCAGCATTCTGAGGACAGGGAATTGAAGGCAGTCAGGCACGGAGGGTTGGATCCACTTTTGACCGAATTTGAGGCAGTAAGAAACCATTAAAGTTTTCTGAGTTAGAAGAATCACAAAAAAATAAAGCTCTTTAAAAAATTTTTAAGATGTAATCTGCAGCTGTTACCTTAGCATGAATTTGAGGAAAGCAGGTGGGATATCAGCCAGGAAGCTATTACAAAGGCTGTGAAAATTAAGACACCCCTGGAATACAGAGTGACTGTAGACATCAAAATAAGGGGAGGGGATGAGCTATCATGAGAGGCATCAGAGATAACCTGGAGGGGTGGAGAGAGCACTAGATTGGGAGTCAGGGGTCCTGGGTGTAATCTCAGTTTTACTAGCCCCTTCTTTGTATAAGCTTGAAAGGTCGCTTCACATCTCAGAGCTTCAGGACCTAGAGATTGTCATACTGAGTGAAGTAAGTCAGACAGAGAAAGACAAATATCATATGATATTGCTTATATGTGGACTCTAAAAAAAGGGTACAAATGAACTTATCTACAAAACAGAAGATAGAGTTACAGATGTAGAAAACAAACTTATGGTTACCAGGGGGTAGGGGGCGGGGAGAGGGATAAATTGGGAGATTGGGACTGACATATACACACTACTATATATAAAATAGGTAATTAATAAGGACCTACTATATAGCACAGGGAACTCTACTCAATACTCTGTAATGGCCTATATGGGAAAAGAATCTAAAAAAGAATGGACATATGTATATGTATAACTGATTCACTTTGCTGTACACCTGAAACTAACACAACATTGTAAATCAACTATACTCCAGTAAAAGTTTTAAAAAAACTTGCGGATTAGACAGGATAATTTCAATGGTTACTTCCAGCACCTAAGTTCCAGGATTCTAAATTAAAGTTATGGTTTGGGGGAGTCATCTCAAGACGACTGGTGCCTGCACCCTGATGTCAATAAAATCACCAGGGAGGAGAAAGTCATGGAGGAGATATGAACCATCATTGAAGACTCTTATCTCCCTTCCCTGGATACGGTAAACAGGCTACGTCTCAGCACGATTGTGCTGACAAGGGGAAATGACAGATGAAAACAAAGAGAATGGGCATTTGGGTTAGGGATTCCCACGCACGATGCTCTCTAACACTCAGGTTACACTTTTTCTCCCACGGGAAGTTAATGAAACTGTCTGATTGACCCGATTTATTTTGTGTCTCTCGGGAAGGTCTGTCTGTCTCTTGTGATGCTCTTTGTGTCCATACCACAGTTGTGAGGCAAATGGGACTGGCTGTTGGTCTGGCAGGAGGGCAGCTCCAGGGAGAGCAGCTGAGCTAGCAAGGGCGTGTGTCTGTGCTTCATGGCCCCGTTCCTCCTGGCTGGGATGATGGCACCACCATCACGCTGGCAGGTGCAGGACCATTGTTTGCGTCGCCCAGCTCTGCAACAATAAAAGCTGGGCCAGGGAAATGGCAGCTGCTTAGCTGAGCAAGGCCATGGCAAGGGATTGTTTCTAGATGACTCTGCAGCTGACATCAGACACAAATCATTATTGTTTATGAAGAAGCTTTCTCCTGTCATTTAGCATTGCACTGCTGGACAAAAAGATTAAAGGACCGAATGAACACAGTATTTGGTTTGGCGCTGTTCTTACCCAGAGTCTAGAATTTCAAGAAAGTGAAATCTGGAGCCAGCTAATTCGTGCCATGTATTGCTGCTTTTAAGCTCCGCATTAATGAACTGTCTTCATCCAACTACTAAAGTGGGTCCAACTGACCAAGACTTCCTTCTTTGAGCTAACAAAGTATTTATATACATTCATTTCACCCCAGTGGCAGTAACACCCTACCCTATAATAGTTTTTCACTGTTATTAAAATATTGATATGGGCCCTATTTCTTCTCTCAAGTAGGATCTCATATCTATTCCAGTGTAACAAAAATGTCATTCTTAGTAAATCTCAATAAAAAGTCTGTTTATTTCTGCTATTCCTGAAATTCCTTTCAGAACATTAGACTTAGGAGGTTATGAAACTGGCAGTTTGGGTTAAAGAGGATCTACTATACAGTAAATTCCATAGGACAGGGAATCATTTTCTATTTTGTTCATTAATGCCTAGAACTGGGCCTGACCCATAGTAGGTGCTCAATCATTATTTGCTGGATGAATAGAATAGATGGATCGTGATGGTAACCTGACCTTCACAGCAACCTGATTACAGGTCAGAAACTTTTAGAAATTTATTAATATTGCTAGACTAAATATTCTATTCAGGACATACTGTCTCTTTCAGAGCTAAAGTTCTCTGTCAGCATCCATAGTTGTGGTCCAGCAAAGGCTTGTTTCAAAGGAAGCCCCTAGTAGATCTCCTAACTGTATGTTCGTGATGACAATGATGTAGAAAAACCCAAGGGAGCTCAAAAAGCTTATCATAATATTTATATCTAGGGACAGCTTTCCTGGTGATCTTGCAGAAACACAGCTGAGAATGAGGCCTGGCATACTTTTGTGTACTTTATGTCTAAAGATAACAATGTTTATATATATAAAAAATATATAAATATACGTGTTCATATATAAAATAATGTACACCCAAAGAGTTTTAATGTCCATTTGTCCTAATATTACTTAGCTACTTAACATTCTAAATTTAGTTATATAAAAGATAAAAGCTATTGATAAGGTGATTCGTTCTGCAAAAAATGGTTTTTATTGTATTGTTTTAATATTTACTTAATTTAATGTTAGCCTATTAAGTTCTATGTCTTCCCAGCACCCAGAAGTCCAGATCCAGAAGGAATATTTTCACTCAAGTATATTTAGCAACCGATTGAAAATCATCTTTTCCAATTTCACTGTTAAGTAGATTAATATTAAATGTATATATCAATTTGAAGACCAGCTTAAATCTGTTCTTCAAAGTCACACTTATACAATTCAGAAAATATTGCAGTGGATGAAGTTTCTTTGATACAATAATTTTTAGTGGGATATACAACCACCCAAAGTCTTTAGTAGAAGTACACAGGTGTCCAGGAAAAAATAACTGGTACTTGATAAATTAGCATACAAGTCTATGCAGAGGCGTTTCGGGTGGGATAGAGAGGATCATAGTCTTAGAGGCTAAAATATACATGTTCTTTTCTATTGTGGAGAATCAAAGCACAAGAGATTCCAGACTGTAACAGCACAGTCAGCAAGGTAACCCAAGGAGGAAACCCATTGAACGCTAGTAAAATGGAAGAATTGAATGTGACTTACAGGAAAATATGTGGAGGACAAAGAGTCCTGCCAGTATAACCTCTACAGGATGAGGAGGGACAATATAGCAATGAATAAAGCTAGAGCACTGAGTGGAGTGTCCATGTGTCTGAAAGTTGGATCTGAGGGAAAATGTGACACGAGAGCCATCACGTGAAGTCATCAAAGGCAAAAAAAATGCTGACGGGTTTCTTGTACTACAAATCTCTTCTGTTTAGCTGAGACCCTCTTGATAAATCAGTGTGTGATTTCATCCATATAAAACTGTGAAAATCTTATCCTTGGAGGAAGAGGTAAGAATTATAAGTATTGAGATTTCCAAGAGTGAGGAGTATTTATTAGGCAATGGGCGATGGAAATCAAACCTGGTATTTCTTAGGCAAGTTCTGGGTCATTAAGTTGTCCTTTTACATTTTTCTTATTTCTCTCTGTGTGTGAAACTGCTGAGTTTTTACTTAAATGGTTCATTTGGTACTTTACTTTTTCATTACCACTTGAAAGAAATGGAAAGACTCTTAAATTTCAAGGTAATATACCCCAGCCTAAATAATTATTACTCATTGCATCAGAAAACAGTGGAGATCCAGATGGATTAAAGAACAACGTAAAAGTAAGTACATACATATATACATAGAACATATAGATGAGGGACTTCCCTAGTGGTGCAGTGGTTAATAATCCGCCTGCCAATGCAGGGGACACGGGTTCAATCCCTGGTCCGGGAAGATCCCACATAGCATGAAGCAACTAAGCCCGTGTGCTGCAACTACTGAGCCCACGTGCTGCAACTACTGAAGCCCACGTGCCTAGAGCCCATGCTCTGCAACAAGAGAAGCCACTGCAATGAGAAGCCCGCACACTGCAGCGAAGAGTAGTCCCCGCTCGCCGCGACTAGAGAAAGCCCGAGCGCAGCAACAAAGACCCAACACAGCCAAAAATAAAAACAAATAAATAAATAAATAAATACACTGCAAAAAAAAAAAAAAAAGAACATATAGGTGATATTTTTGTGATCTTGGTTTACAAAATTACTTTCCGTGCTGGGTTGAATAGTGTTCTGCAAAAATTCATGTCTACCCAGAATCTGTGAATGTGACCATATTGGTAAATAAGGCCTTTGCAGATATTATCAAGTTAAGATGAAGTCATGTTGGATTAAGATAAGCCCTAAATCCAATACGACTGGTGTCTTTATAAGAAGAGGAAAATTTGGACACAGACATCGACATAGCTGGGAGAAGACCATGTGGAGATGAAAGCAGAGATTAGAATTCCATATCCACAAGCCAAGGAATGCCACGGGTTGCAGGCAATCACCAGAAGCTAAAGAGAAGAATGGGAACCGACTGGATTTATCCTCAGAGTCTTCAGAAGGAACCAACCATACTGACACCTTGATTTGGACTTCGAGCCTCTAGAACTGTACCAGAATAAATTTGTTATTTTTAAGCCATCCAGTTTGTGGCAACTCATTACAGGAACCACAGGAAAATAATATACTTCCTAAATATAAAAGAAAAAAACACAAAGAGATTGGTTATTTGACTTGATAAAAAATTTAAACATCTGCATGTAAAGAAAAGAATGTGAAAAATTTAAAACGAGAACAGAGAGAAATATTTGAAACAATACATGTCAGATAAAGGGTTAATATCCTTAGTATACAAAGAACGTAAAATGAGTAAGAATAATCATGCAACCATTAGAAAGTTGTGCTAAAAATCTGAATAGACAATTAGTGAAAGTAGAAACAAAAATGTACAATAAATGTATGAAAATGCATTCCATATTACTAATAAATAAATATGAAAGAAAATGAGATGCTATTGTAATCTACAAAATTTGCAAATAATAATAGCAAGAATGTGCATGGTATTGCTCTAAGTACTTTACATATTGCTAACTCATTTAATATTTATAGCAACCCTGAGAGGTAATAGGGTTATTGTTAGGTGATATTATTATATTCATGTTATAAAGAAAAAAACTAAGCTGCATGAATCTAGCAAGGATATACTGAAATGGCCATCCACATATATTACAGATTGGAGGGTAATTTGGCAAATTATGTTTTAAAGATAATCGTTATCTTTTGATGCAGGAATTCCACTTTTAGGAATTTGTCCTTAAAACGATAAAACTGGAAAAGAACAAAGTATTAAGAGGTATTATCTCTTTGTGATTAAAATTCATCTGATACTTTTCTGTATATTCTTTATATTTGTTCTGTATTTTCCAAATTTTTTATTTCTAACATGTAGTCTGTGAAATAGTATGCCCTAGTTTGCCAGTGGAGAACTTGGTGCCCCTGATGATTTTTAAAAAGCAGTTGAGAATTTCTGGCTGTAGATAATTGACAATCTTCCTTGTGTTACTGAGAAATCAGACATGGCAGATGGGAGGTCTGAGGGGGATGGGACAGAGGTAAGCTTTATGGTATGATGCTTTGTCTTCTCTTTAAAGGAGTCACAGTCATATAAAGAATTATTTGATATTATTTCTCTTTATCCTAGGTAAGTATCTGGTAAATATTTTTTTTATCAGTTTTTGGTGGGGAAAATGAGGCATAGGTTGTCTGCCCTTCCTAGTATTCAAAACTGAGCTTAGAGTCAAATCGGTGACCTGTTTCTGATCAGAGTGTGTGCACACATGGCATACATTACCTTACATATCTTTTTCCAACTTATTTCCTTATCTTTACTTTCTCTTTGAGTTTTTCCTTAATTTTTTAAAAATTTGTTTTATGATACCTTACTGTATGCATCTTTATAGGCTTCTTTTTTTTTTTTTTTTCCACACACATACACTGTATTTTATTTTTACAAGAGATAAATAGACTGACACCAAGCATTGTACATGGATGACCACAACAAAAGCAACAATGATTGCAATTACCAAACATGAAACACACTCATACTATGTCATAATATTGACATTCAGTCCAGTAATCCTCCACTGTAACAGCTCCTTTACTTTGCAGTGAAAATTGATTTGTATATTCTTTGCCTCTGAGTCCTTGTGGGATTTTTTTTTTAATTCAAACAGAAAGTCACAAAAATTATACTCATCCTCATCAGTTCACTCAGTCCCATGTAATTAATTTTTTTTTTTCATCTTGATCTTTTGTTAGCACTTTTATGAGCTCATCAGTTTTTCATTAGAGTTCTGAAAATGCTTATTCATTCAGTTCAGCAGTACAGTCAGGTACCAGAAACCTGTACTTGTCAGAGTCTTTTCCATGAATTTCCTGAAGATGAAACCCTTTTATAGGAACATATTTACAAAAGCATCAGAGTACACCCAGAACTGTCTGTAAATGACAAAAGACTTAAAAATGACCACGGTTAAAGATTTGATGAAAGTTCATAATAATGCAGTTGACAAGAAAATTAGTTATTTCTGAGATATACATTTTAAAGTAATAACTAGGATTATGACTTATAACATTATACCAGAACATATAAGATTTTTAGAAATTTCATGTAATGTCTGAAACATTTATATTAACATATTTCCATACAAATAACCCAATGAAAGTTTAGTATTAGTTGTTTTGTTTGTTTGTTTATACTGCAGGTTCTTATTAGTCATCCATTTTATACACATCAGTGTATACATGTCAATCCCAATCGCCCAATTCAGCACACCACTATCCCCGCCCCACCGCAGTTTTCCCCCCTTGGTGTCCATATGTCTGTTCTCTACATCTGTGTCTCAACTTCTGCCCTGCAAACCAGCTCATCTGTACCATTTTTCTAGGTTCCACATACATGCGTTAATATACGATATTTGTTTTTCTCTTTCTGACTTACTTCACTCTGTATGACAGTCTCTAGATCCATCCACGTCTCAACAAATGACTCAATTTCGTTCCTTTTTATGGCTGAGTAATATTCCATTGTATATATGTACCACAACTTCTTTATCCATTCGTCTGTTGATGGGCATTTAGGTTGCTTCCATGACCTGGCTATTGTAAATAGTGCTGCAATGAACATTCGGGTGCATGTGTCTTTTTGAATTACGGTTTTCTCTGGGTATATGCCCAGTAGTGGGATTGCTGGGTCATATGGTAATTCTATTTTTAGTTTTTTAAGGAACCTCCATATTGTTCTCCATAGTGGCTGTATCAATTTACATTCCCACCAACAGTGCAAGAGGGTTCCCTTTTCTCCACACCCTCTCCAGCATTTGTTGTTTGTAGATTTTCTGATGATGCCCATTCTAACCGGCGTGAGGTGATACCTCATTGTAGTTTTGATTTGCATTTCTCTAATAATTAGTGATGTTGAGCATCTTTTCATGTGCTTCGTGGCCGTCTGTATGTCTTCTTTGGAGAAATGTCTATTTAGGTCTTCTGCCCATTTTTGGATTGGCTTGTTTGTTTCTTTAATATTGAGCTGAATGAGCTGTTTATATATTTTGGAGATTAATCCTTTGTCCGTTGATTCGTTTGCAAATATTTTCTCCCATTCTGAGGGTTGTCTTTTCGTCTTGTTTATGGTTTCCTTTGCTGTGCAAAAGCTTTGAAGTTTCATTAGGTCCCATTTGTTTATTTTTGTTTTTATTTCCATTACTCTAGGAGGTGGATCAAAAAAGATCTTGCTGTGATTTATGTCAAAGAGTGTTCTTCCTATGTTTTCCTCTAAGAGTTTTATAGTGTCCAGTCTTACATTTAGGTCTGTAATCCATTTTGAGTTTATTTTTGTGTATGGTGTTAGGGAGTATTCTAATTTCATTCTTTTACATGTAGCTGTCCAGTTTTCCCAGCACCACTTATTGAAGAGACTGTCTTTTCTCCATCGTATATCTTTGCCTCCTTTGTCATAGATTAGTTGACCATAGGTGCGTGGGTTTATCTCTGGGCTTTCTATCTTGTTCCATTGATCTATGTTTCTGTTTTTGTGCCAGTACCATATTGTCTTGATTACTGTAGCTTTGTAGTATAGTCTGAAGTCAGGGAGTCTGATTCCTCCAGCTCCGTTTTTTTCCCTCAAGACTGCTTTGGCTATTCGGGGTCTTTTGTGTCTCCATACAAATTTTAAGATGATTTTTTTCTAGCTCCGTAAAAAATGCCATTGGTAATTTGATAGGGATTGCATTGAATCTGTAGATTGCTTTGGGTAGTATAGTCATTTTCACAATGTTGATTCTTCCAATCCAAGAACATGGTATATCTCTCCATCTGTTGGTATCATCTTTAATTTCTTTCATCAGTGTCTTATAGTTTTCTGCATACAGGTCTTTTGTCTCCCTAGGTAGGTTTATTCCTAGGTATTTTATTCTTTTTGTTGCAATGGTAAATGGGAGTGTTTCCATAATTTCTCTTTCAGATTTTTCACCATTAGTGTATAGGAATGCAAGAGATTTCTGTGCATTAATTTTGTATCCTGCAACTTTACCATATTCATTAATTAGCTCTAGCAGTTTTCTGGTGGCAGTTTTAGGATTCTCTATGTATAGTATCATGTCATCTGCAAACAGTGACAGTTTTACTTCTTCTTTTCCAATTTGTATTCCTTTTATTTCTTTTTCTTCTCTGATTGCTGTGGCTAGGACTTCCAGAACTATGTTGAATAATAGTGGTGAGAGTGGACATCCTTGTCTCGTTCCTGATCTTAGAGGAAATGCTTTCAGTTTTTCACCGTTGAGAATGATGTTTGCTGTGGGTTTGTCATATATGGCCTTTATTATGTTGAGGTAGGTTCCCTCTATGCCCACTTTCTGGAGAGTTTTTATCATAAATGGGTGTTGAATTTTGTCAAAAGCTTTTTCTGCATCTATTGAGATGATCATATGGTTTTTATTCTTCAATTTGTTAATATGGTGTATCACATTGATTGATTTGCGTATATTGAAGAATCCTTGCATCCCTGGGATAAATCCCACTTGATCGTGGTGTATGATCCTTTTAATGTGTTGTTGGATTCTGTTTGCTAGTATTTTGTTGAGGATTTTTGCATCTATATTCATCAGTGATATTGGTCTGTAATTTTCTTTTTTTGTAGTGTCTTTGTCTGGTTTTGGTATCAGGGTGATGGTGGCCTCATAGAATGAGTTTGGGAGTGTTCCTTCCTCTGCAATTTTTTGGAAGAGTTTGAGAAGGATAGGTGTTAGCTCTTCTCTAAATGTTTGATAGAATTCACCTGTGAAGCCATCTGGTCCTGGACTTTTGTTTGTTGGAAGATTTTTAATCACAGTTTCAATTTCATTACTTGTGATTGGTCTGTTCATATTTTCTGCTTCTTCCTGGTTCAGTCTTGGAAGGTTATACCTTTCTAAGAATTTGTCCATTTCTTCCAGGTTGTCCATTTTATTGGCATAAAGTTGCTTGTAGTAGTCTCTTAGGATGCTTTGTATTTCTGCGGTGTCTGTTGTAACTTCTCCTTTTTCATTTCTGATTTTATTGATTTGAGTCCTCTCCCTCTTTTTCTTGATGAGTCTGGCTAATGGCTTATCAATTTTGTTTATCTTCTCAAAGAACCAGCTTTTAGTTTTATTGATCTTTGCTATTGTTTTCTTTGTTTCTATTTCATTTATTTCTGATCTGATCTTTATGATTTCTTTCCTTCTGCTAACTTTGGGTTTTGTTTGTTCTTCTTTCTCTAGTTTCTTTAGGTGTAAGGTTAGATTGTTTACTTGAGATTTTTCTTGTTTCTTTAGGTAGGCTTGTATAGCTATAAACTTCCCTCTTAGAACTGCTTTTGCAGCATCCCATAGGTTTTGGGTTGTCGTGTTTTCATTGTCATTTGTCTCTAGGTATTTTTTGATTTCCTCTTTGATTTCTTCAGTAATCTCTTGGTTATTTAGTAACGTATTGTTTAGCCTCCATGTGTTTGTGTTTTTTACGCTTTTTCCCCTGTAATTCATTTCTAATCTCATAGCGTTGTGGTCAGAAAAGATGCTTGATATGATTTCAATTTTCTTGAATTTACTGAGGCTTGATTTGTGACCCAAGATGTGATCTATCCTGGAGAATGTTCTGTGCGCACTTGAGAAGAACATGTAATCTGCTGTTTTTGGATGGAATGTCCTATAAATATCAATTAAATCTATCTGGTCTATTGTGTCATTTAAAGCTTCTGTTTCCTTATTTATTTCCATTTTGGATGATCTGTCCATTGGTGTAAGTGAGGTGTTAAAGTCCCCCACTATTATTGTGTTACTATCAATTTCCTCTTTTATAGCTGTTAGCAATTGCCTTATGTAATGAGGTGCTCCTATGTTGGGTGCATATATATTTATAATTGTTATATCTTCTTCTTGGATTGATCCCTTGATCATTATGTAGTGTCCTTCCTTGTCTCTTGTAACATTCTTTATTTTAAAGTCTATTTTATCTGATATGAGTATAGCTACTCCAGCTTTCTTTTGATTTCCATTTGCATGGAATATCTTTTTCCATCCCCTCACTTTCAGTCTGTATGTGTCCCTAGGTCTAAAGTGGGTCTCTTGTAGACAGCATATATATGGGTCTTGTTTTTGTATCCATTCAGCAAGCCTGTGTCTTTTGGCTGGAGCATTTAATCCATTCACGTTTAAGGTAATTATCGATATGTATGTTCCTATGACCATTTTCTTAATTGTTTTGGGTTTGTTTTTGTAGGTCCTTTTCTTCTCTTGTGTTCCCCACTTAGAGAAGTTCCTTTAACATTTGTTGTAGAGCTGGTTTGGTGGTGCTGAATTCTCTTAGCTTTTGCTTGTCTGTAAAGCTTTTGATTTCTCCATCAAATCTAAATGAGATCCTTGCCGGGTAGAGTAATCTTG
Source organism: Eubalaena glacialis (assembly GCF_028564815.1). Lineage (NCBI taxonomy): Eukaryota > Metazoa > Chordata > Mammalia > Artiodactyla > Balaenidae > Eubalaena > Eubalaena glacialis. The sequence goes on along the minus strand of NC_083727.1, from coordinate 59,085,556 downwards.
GTTGTAGGTTCTTCCCTTTCATCACTTGAAGTATATCATGCCACTCCCTTCTGGCTTGTAGAGTTTCTGCTGAGAAATCAGCTGTTAACCTTATGGGAGTTCCCTTGTATGTTATTTGTCGTTTTTCCCTTGCTGCTTTCAATAATTTTTCTTTGTCTTTAATTTTTGCCACTTTGATTACTATGTGTCTCGGCGTGCTTCTCCTTGGGTTTATCCTGTATGGGACTCTCTGCGCTTCCTGGACTTGGGTGGCTATTTCCTTTCCCATGTTAGGGAAGTTTTCGACTATAATCTCTTCAAATATTTTCTCTGGTCCTTTCTCTCTCTCTTCTCCTTCTGGGACCCCTATAATATGAATGCTGTTGCGTTTAATGTTGTCCCAGAGGTCTCTTAGGCTGTCTTCATTTCTTTTCATTCTTTTTTCTTTAGTCTGTTCCGCAGCAGTGAATTCCACCATTCTGTCTTCCAGGTCACTTATCCGTTCTTCTGCCTCAGTTATTCTACTATTGATTCCTTCTAGTGTAGTTTTCATTTCAGTTATTGTATTGGTCATCTCTGTTTGTTTGTTCTTTAATTCTTCTAGGTCTTTGTTAATCATTTCTTGCATCTTCTCAATCTTTGCCTCCATTCTTATTCCAAGGTCCTGGATCATCTTCACTATCATTATTCTGAATTCTTTTTCTGGAAGGTTGCCTATCTCCACTTCATTTAGTTGTTTTTCTGGGGTTTTTTCTTGTTCCTTCATCTGGTATATAGCCCTCTGCCTTTTCATCTTGTCTATCTTTCTGTAAATTTGGTTTCTGTTCCACAAGCTGCAGGACTGTAGTTTTTCTTGCTTCTGCTGTCTGCCCTCTGGTGGTTGAGGCTATCTAAGAGGCTTGATGGGAGGCTCTGGAGGTGGGTAGAGCTGACTGTTGCTGTGGCAGTCAGAGCTCTGTAAAACTTTAATCCACTTGACTGTTGCTGGGTGGGGCTGGGTTCCCTCCCTGTTGGTTGTTTTGCCTGAGGCAACCCAACACTGGAGCCTACCCGGGCTCTTTGGTGGGGCTAATGGCAGACTCTGGGAGGGCTCACGCCAAGGAGTACTTCCCAGAACCTCCGCTGCCAGTGTCCTTGTCCCCACGGTGAAACAGAGCCAGCCCCCGCCTCTGCAGGAGACCCCCCAACACCAGCAGTTATGTCTGGTTCAGTCTCCCCCAGGGTCACTGCTCCTTCCCCTGGGTCCCAATGCACACACTATTTTGTGTACGCCCTCCAAGAGTGGGGTCTCTGTTTCCCCCAGTCCTGTCGAAGTCCTGCAATCAATTCCCACTAGGCTTCAAAGTCTGATTCTCTATGAATTCCTCCTCCCGTTGCCGGACCCCCAGGTTGGGAAGCCTGACGTGGGGCTCAGAATGTTCACTCCAGTGGGTGGACTTCTGTGGTATAAGTGCTCACCAGTCTGTGAGTCACCCACCCAGCAGTTATGGGATTTGATTTTACTCTGATTGCGCCCCTCCTACCGTCTCACTGTGGCTTCTCCTCTGGCCTTGGACGTGGGGTATCCTCCTTGGTGAAGTCCAGTGTCTTCCTGTCGATGATTGTCCAGCAGCCAGTTGTGATTCTGGTGTTCTCGCAAGAGGGAGTGAGAGCACGTCCTTCTACTCCGCCATCTTGGTTAATCCTCTTCATCTTTATAGGCTTCTTAAATCTTTTCTTTAGACTATAGCAGAGTGTAAATAAAAATGTATCATATTAATTTTTGGAAAACTTGGATCCAATGCTCATTAGTAAAACTGTGGAGGAAAAAAAGAGAAGCCATTTCTTTTTAAACATCTAGAATTTAAAACTAGAAATAACGTAAAAATATAAACTAGTTAATAAAATAAAATAAAAACTAGTACAAATGACTTTTAGATAAATGTAAAGTCAATGTTTTAAGTTAAGTGATCACCAAGTACCAACGAAAGGCGAATTGTGTCATATTTCGTGTGCCATTCTGTCGTTAAGCCCTATTAAAATCTGCGTCCCTAGGGTTGCTCCTTTCTTTTAATGGCTACACTTTGGAGACAGGTGATGGTATGCTGAATCTCCATGGCTAAGTGTTTGATGTATTATTGATTTGGGAATATTCTGTGTATGAAGTCAAAAAAGGAACAAATGAAACAATGACATTTGGAAAGCAGTAAAATCTGAGGGTAAGAGTTCAGAAGAAATTAAATATGCCCTGACAGCCACTAAAAACAAATAAAAATTAAAATGCGCAAATGCATTTCAAACAGTTCAAAAAGTAGAGTTTCACATGTCTGAAGAGGAAATAAATCATTTTATTCAATATGGCCTACATCAAGTGGCCCAGGGTATCATATATAATTTCACACTTACCAAAGAGAAACATCAGTACCTTGGCTAGAAGCCAAAGGAACCCAAAGAGGGCAACCAAGATGATAAAAGGGTAAGAGGATTGAGTCTGTGAAGAGAGATTAGAGAAAATTAATGTGTAGAACAAAGAGAAAAACAAGAGAGACAACTGAGAATTGCCCTTAAATATTTGAGAAAATGTACCAGAAATGAACAGTTGGAGCCTCAGACAGGAGCAGGACGCTACCTGGGACTGCCTTATCTACTAGGCTCAGTGGGCATTGAGAATGCCTAGGGCCCAAGATACTTTTAGGAGCTCTCAAAAATGTTTTAATTTCTTTCAAAATTCAGAAGAAAAATGAATATTATAATAATGAATATATAAAAATGGATCAAGCCTGGATTGTACTCATCTTTATGGCAGCACATTCATAAAACATACTTTTCAATATGCTTTTACAGAGGAAGGAACCCATGGGGCCCAAAGTGCCCAGGGCTTGTGAAGGTCAGTGTGGAGCCCTGGAGCTAACCCAGGACATTTTAGAGAAATATTGCATCAAAGTAATTTCCATGGAAGGTTGTCAGAGTGTTGAATGATTTGGGGGGCTGGCAGAGAGACACCCTGAATTGAGAGGAGGAGGGGGAAGAGGCTCGCTTTCTGCAACTATGGAAATCCAATGGTGCTCTCTTGAGGATGTCTTTCCATGTGTAAAACTCTCAAATAAACAATGCTGACAAGCTCTGAGGCAGAATTTGTTACCCCTTTTTGACAGATGAGAAAGTTGAAGCTGAAAAGATGCCACATCTTGCCAATGCTAAACGGTTAGAGACAGAACTATAGTCACACCTGAATCTGTGACTCTGAGTAGCTTAAATCTTTTTTCTTTTGCCAAGTTAACATGGTGTCACAATGCACAACTAGAAAATCAAACAGGCGTCATTTCCACCCAACCTGCACCCCCCTTAAGCCCCACTCCTCATCACTCCACCAAGGTCCTTCTTAGATTCATAATCCAGTGCTCAGTTAATTTTGTCAGTTACATCTTACATATGTAGTTACACCTTTAACACCCATATTTGCAAGTTCAACTTTTCTTTGGTATGGTCTGTTACAAGAAGAGAGGATCTTTGAACAAGTTATTTCACTGGATGAATCTGCTCCTTTTAAAGGTTTGGGTCCCATTGATATGAACTTATGAGATCTACAATCTTCTGAGACTTTTCTTCTAAAAAAAAGTATGTATTCTTGGAGAGTAGAGTGGGGGAATGATGATGGGTGATAAAAGGTCATTTTCAATCAAGGGTATCTACTTAAAATCAGGTCTTCTACATAGACCAAAATATTTGTGGCAATTTATACTTTGAAATTAGAATTTTCTGGAATTTATTCTAGGAGAGGACTCTCCAGGGAGTTGATAGATATGTTTGTGGACTGTCACATTCCTTGGCATTTCTTACTGTGTGGTTATAGGCTATTTGGATTGCTGAATCAGGGAAAGTGACTCTTCTACTAAAATAAATAGAGAAATTTATATTCTACAGAATTCCTCTTACGGAGAACATTGCATATTTTTAAGGAAAGAAAAGCAGTTGGATGGACTTCTTTGTATGCAAGATGAAATCCTAAAGGGCCAGTAAATTGCCTTATAAAGCAGGTAGGTATTGTTACCTGGAGGGCCCTTTGGCTGAATGTCATGCTGCGTTTGAGTGTGCCATGTTTGGCATGGAAGATGGGCAGAGTTGAATGGCTCTGCACAAAAGATGGGGAGGGGGGGTTATTTGAAATTTTCAGGAGAAGATCCAGAAGGAGAGCAGAAAACCCAGCCAGATGGTTAGAAAAAGAGAAGGGTAGGGGGTGTCCAAGAAGAGGGCTAAGGGGAAGATTCTGTATTAATTTTAAGTTGATTGCTACTGAGTTTGCAAAGCACATCTCCTTTCTTTTCCCTCGAAGTCTTCAATAAAGTCTATATATCTCAATAATGCTTTTGGGAGGGTGGATTCTTTTCAAGGAACTCCAAAAGGTGCTTAGTTATGAATCAGGGTTGGCCTAAGGAAACCCAGAGACCACAGGACTGGAAACAGAAGTTGGAGGTCTGAGGGCAGAAACATCTGGGTCCCATTTAAGCTTTACTCCAAAGTCAATACCACACTCTGGGAAAAGTGAGAGCATCCACATCCCTGCCCAGCACTGAATACAGAAGGAAATTAGTGTTTCTGACAGGGAAATTGTTTAAAAGGTCAGGATACCTTTTTCTCTAAAACCCTAAGAATGAAAACTTACACTATAGAGATTCACTTTCCATTAGTGTTTTTATTTTTAATCATCAGTGTTATAATCATATAAATCTTGTTAATATCACTTCATTTTGATATATCCAAAGATTTTAACTGTAATAAGATTAACTCAATGACTCAAATCAATATTGTCAATGAATACTGATATTTCTCTTATTATTATACTGATTTGACCCTTATTGTCATTCGTGTAATAATGATGATGATATGTGTCATTTAACTATCAGTCTCTTGGGGAAATAACTACTCAACTAAATGCCCATATGGCTGGGACAGGTGACATGATAATTCCCCTCTGAGCATCTGAGTTACATTCCTTGCTGCCGTGCACAAATGTTTTCCACACTAGCTTCTATCTTTTAGCAGTGTACTTTCTATACCAACGGTTTCATAAAATTCAAGTTGTTTATTTAGTCCTTTATGTTTTCCTTAGAAACTCAGCAGATTGCTTAGGAAGCATTGGTAGGACCACTCTTAGTAGGTTTATGCAGGAAAAGTAAACAAATCATAGAGACATATAATCTTGGCAATCCATGGGATCCCAGCGCCTTCTTTTTCTTCCTGTAGCTGGTCTTGATGAGAATTACTTTAGGTTTCCACTTCCTTTATTTTACAAAGCAGTCAGGAAGATAGTTGAGTTTTAGCATGTAATCCCTGGAGCTTTGTTTGCTTTCCTGCAATGACCTAGAACCATGGGGTCACATCTAATTAATATGTTGTTGGCAGAACACACTAAACAGAAGTTGTCAAAACCAAGTGATTAGAGATTGAGATTCAGAGTTGAATTACATGTGCTACTTCTGAGTTACTGCAAGTAGAATAGAACTGCTTCGAGCTTACAAGTTCTAAGGCTATTAAAAACACAAAACCGAAAGTTAGGTAGTGGATTTTAAAAAAATCATAGAGTATGTTGCCAGCAACTTTTTCAAATGGAATTTCTTTTAATTTGGTTAAGTAACAAATATTTGATGTTTCACAAATTTGACACCTCTTCCCTTAAAAACCTAGAAGTGTGAGTTGAAATATTTTTCCCAGTAATTTTGACACAAAAGCTTGGATAAGAAAAGTGAACTTTGGGGGCCTATATTGTTCAAATTGACTATCATCATTAATGAAGTTCACTGAGTAAGCTGGGCTTTCTCACTTTTCTGGTGTAGACGTGCTCATTGCCCAATATCTTTGCAAATTTTATACTATACCTGCCAATCATAAAATCTCTGCAAACATTGAACAGGATCGCCTCTTTCTTCCTGGTAACAATGTTTATCAATGTATTTATTCAGATAGGATGGCCAAGTACATCTAAAAATATATTTCTTGAAAGAAAGTTCAGAAATCTTTTTGGCAACCTGAAATCTTCATTCCTTGTTCTGTGTGGGTGCTGCCAATGGCCAGATTTACACAGGAATAATGAAGAGAGGGTCTGAGTCAGTTAGCCATATAATTGTTTATTATCAAAGTTCATTTCTTCAGAATACTTACATAAGATACTTTAATATAACTGAGTCCAAAATTTTTTTAAACATCAGTAACTTTCTGATTCACAGAAGGCTTTCAAAGTGTCAACATGATCATTTTGTTTTAATCTCTCACATTTTTCTCTGCCCACTACCTGAGGGACTCTGAATTCCTCCATTTACTTAAGGTTCATGTGAAGCAATTTTGCTCTTGACTCTGGTGCTGGCTCTGTGGGATGCTTTGATCTCTTAGGTAGTGGAGCTGATTTGGACTCTGTTCTAAGACAATTCCACGAGATTTCACCAGGGACTGAAGTCCTGCTCTTCCACTTGCCTTCTCCCTGGCCTTTACCTGTTTGAGGTCTGAGCTGGGGACCAGTCCTATGTGATTTCTCAGAATTGCTCCTCAACCATGTTCTTGTGAGCAACGCTTCAATCCAGGCCTCTTCCCCATATAGAGTGGGTACCTCCGCCTCTTTCCGACATGAGGGGCCACAAGACTCAGAGCTCAGCCCGTGTTCCCGCTCCCTTAACGTGGTCACTGACTGAGCCCTTGGTGACAGGTCGAAGTGGGTCCAGTTGAATGCTCTACTGTGAGCTAAGTGCTGCAGGGTATAGATTCTTCCTTTGATTCTGATAATATCCTTCCCTAATCCAGAATCAAGTCAATTGATTCATTCTCTATTTTTACTGGTATTGGAACAAACAAACAAATAGAAAACTCCTCTGGTACCCAGTTCAAAGGTTTGTAAGTGGTGAAAACGATATACTTGCCATCATGGAATTCTAAAGTATAATAGGAGAAATAGAAATGAAAAAAGTTTTTAAAGTCCAAACTATTGCTTATGATACATAATAAACACCAGCAACTTTTAGGAACTTGGCAATTCCCAATAAATGACCATAGCAGATGGTTTTATAATTTGGTTAGTCACTTCTGGTAATGTTCATAGTTGGCAGCTAATCTGGTTATTAATTAAATTTAACTTTGCCGTCACGCCATTGTATTACATAAAGAATATGTAAACATATTTACATTTTCTCTAATTCATGACCACATGGCTATAAATATTACATACATATGTAACATTATCAAAAGCCAAAATAATTCAAGCTTAGAAGTAATCAGGCAGAAATCCTACTTAATATAAAACAATGGTTTTGACAATTATTAAAATGATTTCTTCTTGAATTAGACCATATATGTTCACAGAAGTCTTCTCATACAATTCATTGAAGCAGATAACTTCATTATATTAGTCTAGAAATAAAAAGCAGGAAAAGGGGGGCAAAACTGCCAATTGATGTGTTGTGTGGAAGCACTGCAGAATTTTTTCATGTATTTTTGTCCAGTAAAATATTTTGAAGTGTTTTCTTTTTTAAATGCCTTAATTTGTGACAGAGAAATGATGTAAATTGTTTCACATCATGAAATAGTATTTCATACATATTTTTAAAACAGAATCTCTTAGTTGGAAGAAATTATAAACGGCATTCAATTACCTATCCCAACTCGGCCTCACCTTACTTTTCTTGTTCCTCTCTTCTGAATATATTATAGTTTGTTTTTGTCTGAAAATGTAGAGACATTGGGCTCAGAACCTAGCCCAATGCTCCAGGTGCAAATTGGCAAATGTAGAGAAGCATTGACCTGTTTCTTCCTTTCTTCTTTCCTCCTTTCTTTCTTTCCACCCTCCTTCCCACCTTCCTTCCTCCCTCCTTTCCACTCTTTCTCTGGTGAATACTGAGGGCCTAATCTATGTCTAGCACTGTATTGGGTGCTGGAGACAAAAACGAGCAGAAGAAAACATGGTTCCTACTTTCATAGAGCTTACAGTCTAGTGACAGATACAGAGAGGAATCAAATCATCACACAAATAAATGTAAAGTCACATCTGTGAAAAGTCCTAAGAAAAGGTATACAGTCTTAGGAGAACCTGTAACAGGAGAATGTGAACTAATCAGGGAGCTCAAAAAGGCTTCTTTTTAGCAGAAGGCTGAAGGAGGGTAGAGGCAATAGGGCAAAGAGAGGACAGAGAAGTTTCTTGGGCACAGAGAAGGGCATGTGCAGTGGGGGTGGTAGAAGAAACCCTCATGAAAGTATGAGAGATAGAAAGAAAGCCAACGTGAATGGAGCAAAACGAGGAAGTAAGGCGAGCCAGAGAGTAGAAGTTGCCAGATTAAGCAGGATATTTGAGGCCATGTTTTATCTTCAGCCTAACACAACAAATGGGAAACCACGCAGGAATTTTAAACAGGAGGGAGGTGGGATTTTATTTTTTAAAAGATTACGCAAAGCATGGATTGAGGAAACACCGTATACACCAGTATATGCATGTGGATCAGTAAAAAGACACTATGGGAACGCGGGTGAGAGAAAATGGCAAGGTGGCCTGATGGAGCTGCAAGAAAACCATGGAGTAGAGAAATATTTAGGAGAAAAACTGATAGAGTTTGGTAATGTATCCCATAAGGTAGAGGAAGGAAGGGGTGATAAGGGTGAGGAAGGACTTATAGCCCCGGTCTCATGTGACTGGAAGGGTGGTGTGCCATTCACTGAAGTGGGAAACACTGGAAGAGGGCCAGATTTGGGAAGAGAGATGATGAGTGCAGTTTTGTTAAGAAGAGTTGTTGAAAAGTCCACGAGGAAATATCAAGCAGGAAGTTTATGCGTGTCTGGAGCTCAGAAGCGTGTTCTTGGGTAGTGATGCAAATTTGTGAGTCTTCTGCACATAGATGGTAATTGAATCAGTATAAAAGAACATCAAATGAAAAGAGGAACGGTCAGAGCACTGAACCTAGAGAAACTCAATAATTAAGATAGCCCTTGAGAAGAGGATGCAAAGAAAGACAGAGAAAGGAGCAGCCGGCAACATAGGAGGAAAACTTAGAGGGTGCTGGGTCACAGAAGCCAAGGGAGATCAGTGTTTCTATTCGGAGGGTAGAGCTGGATGTACATGGGTACTGCCTTGTGGCAGACAGCAGACAGACAAGAAATAAAACATGGGGGTGCCTAGGTCTTGGTAACTTTAGTGTATCAAGAAATTAGGGTTTCGGGGCTTTCCTGGTGGCTCAGTGGTTGAGAATCCGCCTGCCAATGCAGGGAGCACGGGTTCGAGCCCTGGTCCGGGAAGATCCCACATGCCACGGAGCAACTAAGCCCGTGCACCACAACTACTGAGCCTGCACCCTAGAGCCCGGGAGCCACAACTACTGAGCCCGCGTGCCATAACTACTGAAGCCCACGCGCCTAGAGCCTGTGCTCCACAACGAGAGAAGCCACCACGATGAGAAGCCCTCGCACTGCAACGAAGAGTAGCCCCTGCTTGCCACAACTAGAGAAAGCCTGCACGCAGCAACGGAGACCCAACACAGCCAAAAATACATAAATAAATTTATTATTAAAAAAAAAGAAAGAAATTACGGTTTCGTAGGTATGGAGTTTCGGTTTGGGATGTTGAAAAAATTCTGTAGATAGAGGGCAGTGATGTTTGCAAAACAATGCGAATGTACTTAATGTTACTGAACTGTACATTTAAAGATGATTAAAATCATAAATTTTATGGTATGTATATTTTACTAAAATTTAAAAAGAAAAGTAATGATTAGCCTGGAGCTCAGATGGTAAGTCCTCATGACATGGCTGACATGTCCCCTGCCTGTTACCCTCCTTCCCTAGCCCCAAACTGTATGAAGGCAGTGCACTTAAAGTTCTGGGCTCCTCCAACCTGGCAGAACCCTCACTTACTTCCCATAATCTGCCGAGACCACAGGATGAGCAGAGAAATACCAGCAGTTCACATCTACTTGTTTCTTCATGAATCCTTGATCCGGGATGACCTTGGCTCTGCTTGCTGGCTGAAGTGATGGCAGACCGATTAAAACTAGACTTGGCTGAGTCCAAAATATCATTCTCACCAGTTCTCACCTAGACTTGCCTTTGTAGTCAGTCTTGCGTACATAGCTCGGGGCTCTCCTAGCTTTAAGCCAATGATAATTAAAATAATCTAATTCACTCTCTTTGCTCTTATCATAACTACTTTGACTATGTGATACGCATACAGAATTTAGATATCGCTCAGGATTTATAAATCAGCCCAAATAAGAATAATCCACTTTGTAGATCTCATTAGAAATCAATAATTTGATACCTAGGCTGTGATACATGTAGTGATTTGTTTGAAAAACTTGTAAATCTAGCCTTGCTTAATCTGTGCAGATTGTTGAACAAAGCAAAGTGAAGTTCAAGCCTTTCAGATAGCATGCTTCAACATCTGTCTCATATACTGAATGTAGAGGATGGTTTCTCTCTATGGTAAAGAAATACTATGCCCTGTTCTCTCACTGTGAGGATGATATACTTGCAGTGTGATGGATGTAGTGTGTAGTTTAAACCTGTAATACCGCTAATTCTACAGGTCTTTTATAGGTGCGCTAACATCTCTCTTGGAAAGGCGAATAGAAGTGAAAGTCTTTCAGACTACATGCAAAGGCTTTCTTCCTGTATAATCAACATATGTGTGTTTTGCAAGCTAGGCGAAAAAAATTTTATGCACAGTGTTCTTTCAGTATATGGAACTTGTACCCCGAATTTGGAGTATGTAGTAAAATGTTTGAAAGACCTGGGCACATACAGTTTCTAAAGTTTATTTTAAAGCTATGCTAGGTTTTGTGTTCTAAGGGTGAATAGGAATGAAAGACTTTCAGACTGCATGCAAGTGCTGGTTCCCATATAAGAAATGTATGTGTATTTTATAAGATAGATGAAAGAAGTTTTTTAGCACAGTGTTCTTTCAGTAAATGGAACTTAACCCCCCCCCCCCAAAAAAAGAAATCAATTATTTGGCAATCTGATTCAGACATCACTCTTGTCAGGGAGAGACCTGAACTTTCAGATGTGCCAGCCATCTGGTGTCTCTGGGCACAAGGACTGATCAGGCTGAGGCCGCTGTGAGGGGCAGCCCTGCACCCAGCTGACCTCCCCAGGGGCCATGCTTGTTCTATAACCACCACACCTTCCGGCCACCATGTCTCTGTCTTGTCCATTTGATACTGTTGTCAGATGCTTTGTTGAAGTTTGGCCATATCATGTCTCCTAAATTTCCATATGCATTTAGAGCAGCTAAACATTTCGAGTAGCTAAATGCTTCCTTGCGATCTTTTTATTCCTCTTTGGCTTCAGTTGCTTTTTTTCCAAGATTTTTTCTACCCGTTGCTCACATTTCCCAACAGCTTTGCAGGGAGGTGAGGCCAACTGACTAGTTTCACCAGTTAAATGTGAACGGAAGTGCACTGTGAGATTTCTGTGCTGAGGCATTTAAGAACTGCTCTGCCAAAGCCACAGCCTCTCTTCTGCCCGAGAAAACTGAGGTCGAGGTCCCTAACTAACTGTGGGGAGCAGAGCTTCCTGCTGACCCGCCTGGGGCAAGAAATGTTATTGTGTCATTCTGTTTCCACAACTTAGCCACGCCTATCCTGACTGATAATCCCGTGGCTCAGCAAGTTTCTCTTCTAAGGCAACCATTGTCACATACTTCACAACATGCACACCTGAAAGAGTCTATATTTTGTATTATGACCAGTAGTATACAAAGTGATGGTTTAGCCAAGTGTAGATTCTGGAGTCAGAGTGCTGGTGTTTGAATCTGGACAACACTATTTACTATCTGTGTGATCTTGGGCAATTCAATAACCTCTCTGAGCTTTGCAAAATGAGGATGAGAATATGCTCTACCTCTGAAGGTAGTTGAGTTAAAATATTCAGAGTGGTGCCTGGCACATAGTAAACATTTGGTAGATGTTTGCTATAACTACTGTAAGTACCAGGACCCTCATGAATATTGCTAGGATTAAAATGTGAAGAATTTTGATAATCTGATCTATGTGAGCATTTTTGTTGCAAATCAAGATATATATTAAAATTCTGATCATGGATGCTTAATTTTATTTACCCAAAAGAAAAAGTATTAGACCTAATCATGAAAGAGCTTATAAGTAATTTCAAAGAAGTCAGACTCCCCCATCCCAGATAATGAGAGGCTGTTCCCCATCTGTCGTCCTGTTTTGAAGTATATATGTGTTTAGCAACTCCGCACAATAAACAGTTTTCTCTCTGACTCTTGTCTTCGCTAGATTGTGTTACGGGCAGTCTTTTGAGCTTGTGCATGGACATACATTTCAAGTAAGCATGATTCCATTTGACTTTAAAAGCTGATTTGATTTATGATTTCTCTTATTTTTTTCAAAAGGTACACAGCCAATAACCAGCATCTTATTAGCAAGAGTTGAATTTCCATTTCTTTATTTCCTTTATGAAAGGACTAATGAGGAAATGTATAGCCTCATTATATTTTAATCTTTGGCTACTATATTCTATTTAAATCAAAGGTATGGTCCTAACTTTAGGTCTATTGAGTTGCCTTTGCAGAAGTTATTTGCTATACAGAAAAGTGTATGTTAGAACCACAGATTAAAAGAAAATGTCTACCTTTATAATGCTGATAGAATGTTACATTTCTCTCTTCCAGATACCTACCCCAGTCTGAATGCCTTGCCGGTTGCACACTTGCACCTCAGTTTCTCGCCATTGTAGTGGTCACTGTTGGTACCTGCCCAGATCCCCTTACATGGCTGGGACACCAGTCCTGCAGTTGCTGTGACTGGCAATGTTTCAAAGATGCCCCTTCTCCAGGGAATTACCTGAAGCCAAATGGGAGGCACTTCAACCCAGAGTACACCCCTCCCACGGTCAGTGCTGGATTGACACAAGACTACAAAAGTCTGGTCTCCTTGCCTTTAGGTAGGACCATCTCTGTGGTGCAATTTATGCCACAGAGCTAGCTTCCCACGGGATCAGGCTGACCTGTCCTCCAGCTGAGTCCATATCCTTGTTTGCCTCCTTTCCTTCCTCTATCCTGCTTCCCTCTCTCCCTTTCTCCTGACGGCTCCCCCTCAATAAATCAGGGGTACATGAATTTCTGTTTCAGGCTCTGCTTCTAGGAAACCTGACCTAAGACAACCATCATCCTGGGAATTCCTTTCACCTTCCTCTTGAGTTGGCTCTCTCATTTCTGGAACTGTGTCTTTCTCCTTCTTGGTTAAAGGCATACTTCTGTAATTTCCTAAGAAAGTTGCATGGGAGATACATTTTTAGTTCTTGAATGACTTAAAATATTTTATTCTACTCTCACACATGATCAATAGTTTAGCTTAGTGTAGAATTTTATAATGGAAAAATATTTTATTCTACTCTCACACATGATCAATAGTTTAGCTTAGTGTAGAATTTTATATTGGAAATCATTTTCCATCAGAATGTCAGAGACAGGGCTCCATTACTTCTAATCTCCAGTGCTGCTGCTGAGAAGTCTGGGGACTTTCTGATTCCTGAACCCTCTCTCTGCTACCTTATTTCCTCTTTGGATCCTCTTAAGAAATATTCTCTTCCTTAGTGTTCTGCAGTTTCTCAGTGATGTGGATTGATGGGGGTCTACTTTTATTCACTGTGTTCAGTATACAGTGAGCTCTTTCAATCTGGCAACTTCTGTACTTTAGTTTTGAGACATGCTCTTGAATTATTTCTTAGAAATTTTTACACTCTTAGTTTGTTCTCTTCTCTCTTTCTGTAATCCCTCTTATTTGGAGGTTGAAATTCTTGGATTGAATATTTTAAAAAAAAATCTTTGCTCTCACCGTCTTTTGTTCTGTCTTCTGAGAGATTATTTTTCAATGTTATCCTCCAAGTTTCACTGAATTTTTAATTTCTGCAATCATATTTTTAATTTTAAGAGCCATATTTGCCTCTGTTGCATTTTCATGGTATCCTCGTCTTGTTTCAGGAACTCACTATATTTATCTTATTTATCTGAAGAATTAATGATAATTTTTTGATTTTTTTCTTGCACAGTTTCTGCTTTCTCCAGAATTTTCTTGTTGTTACCATTATTATTTTGATTGTTGTCTCAGTCTTTTATGATAAGTCAAAGATCCTCAGATTTTTGGTGATCTTGGTTGACCTCTTAACTTCAAGAGTGAGGCTCTAAAAAGCTGTTATCTTCATGTGCTTGGGCAAGGCATTCAGACTGGGGCAGGTCTGAAGGCTCTGGGAGTGATGTCTTCAAGAAGATAAATGGGAGGGAATGCTTAATGTGTTTGAACATATTGAGAGGAAGTTTACACAACTGATTGAAAGTTTGGGGATAAATTAGTGATAGGCATATAGAGAGCTTTGCAAACCTAAAACAATAAAATAACTCCAGGGAAAAAGTTGTACAGGAGGAGATATTAATCAAAAGGTACTCTATGGCTCAACCATGAACAGCATTTCAGATGATAATAATGAACACAATAAATGCTGATCTAACCAAAGTATGAAGTAACTACCAGGAGGATGGGGCCGTGGAGTAACAGAGTACTACAGGGTTGCCTACTGGTGAACCCAGCCGTTCTTCCTGGTTACCAGGCAATGAGTTAACGGGGACGCATGCTCCCCTCTGCACAGGGTCTGTCAAGACTGGTGTGTGACTTCCCGAGGCAGCTGGCATGGAGCTGCAAGGTGTGGATCTCCGCTGCATACCACGTTCATCTGTATAAACCCCATTGTTATGTTCTCCCCACAAGACCTCCGCACAAAGAGAGCAACAGGGGCAGTGGAGGTGTCCCTCTCCAGCGCACATCCTTGATGTGTCTGGCCACACCTGGCTCAAGCACACCTCTCTGCACGCCCTGCCAGTCCTTCCTCTTGTGGGTTCTAACCTGCACTGTTTGATGCTCCTGGCATTGCCTGAGCCCTTTTCCCAACAATTCCATTGCCAAAGTCAATAGATAACACCTAAAACCAAAAACTCAAAGAGTAGTAGTGGGCTTCCCTGGTGGCGCAGTGGTTGAGAATCTGCCTGCCAATGCAGGGGACACGGGTTTGAGGCCTGGTCTGGGAAGATCCCACATGACGCGGAGCAACTGGGCCCGTGAGCCACAACTACTGAGCCTGCGCGTCTGGAGCCTGTGCTCCGCAACAAGAGAGGCCGCGATAGTGAGAGGCCCACACACTGTGATGAAGAGTGGCCCCCGCTCGCCGCAACTAGAGAAAGCCCTCGCACAGAAACGAAGACCCAACACAGCCAAAAATAAATAAATAAATTTAAAAAAAAAAGTAGTAGTACAAGTGGTTGTTTAAGGCTATTGAGAGATATTGAAATAAATACCAAAAGAATCAGTCAGTGCCCCTGGGAAGCAGGAAATGGGAAGCTGGGATGAGGGATTGCTATTTTTCCTAACAAATATTATAGAACTATGTGCATATATAACTTTCATAAGGATAAAAATATTTTTTGAAATGGTTAAGCAACTTGCTTTATTGCTGTACTTCTCAAATGCTTAGTAAGTGGAAAATTCCTAAGGGCGGAAGAATGTAAGCAGCATTTCCCAAACTTATGTGGCCCTAGAACTTTAAAATTTATTTCTTTAAACAATCACTTATTGACATCTCCAAAGGCACAAATGCTGCCATTTGATAAATACTATCTTACAGTAAAGTGCACAAATTTATAGAAAGCAGACTATACTTGAGGTCTATAGGGGAGACATTGATCTGGCACTTGCTGAGCGCCCACTCTGGTCCTGGGCATTGTGTTAGATGTCTCACGTGTGCTTCCTCATCTAACTGGATACTGATCAGATGTGATGCTTTAATTTTGAATTGGTCTCACAACTCATTCATTCAAGAGAAATTCAGTGAGTGTTTACTATGTGCCAGGCACTTCTGAGGGGAAAATATATGAGATACATATGGGTCCTGACTTCACCATGAAGATTCCGAGGCACTCTAGAAGAAAAAGAGAATGGGTAGATGTGAGGGATTCATTTCCTCCAACCATTCTGCATTTCATTTATGGGGATCCACTTCTGCATGTTTGAAAGTGACTTCTACGTTGACTCTTCAGCTGCCACATGATTTGCTACAAGCTGGCTCAGTCCAAGAAGTTTAAAGCCAACTGCCCGTCTCTTGATTCAAAAGGCACGCTCATGTCCATCCTTCACCTGGGGCTGCAGCAGTGAGGAGTCTCTGCAATTTAAGCTGTTTTCTCCTGCTTTTGGTCTTTGAAGTACAGGAGTCACTGCTATGCAGTAATGCAAAGGAACTGATTCTGCAGTGGAAGCTCACCAAGGTAACAATGAGATTTCTTCAGGACATTCGAACTTTACCTTTTCCCAGTGATGGGCCTGGGTCCTGTTTTTGCGTAGACTTGGAAGATAGTTTATTGATAGCTTAAGACACAAACTCTTAGTTTATACTGAACTCCTGAAACCTAATGAGAGGCATGGACTCAGAATATCCAAACCAGAATTCCTTTTGCTTTATGAGATAAAGTTTATTCAATTATTTTTTTTAACCTGTAAAGTTATATGTATTCATTTTAGAACATTTTAAAATTATGGCAAATACAATTTAAAAAAATCAACCATAGTCCTTCACCCCAAAACATCCATCTTACTGTGTTTTCTTACAAGATTTTTTTAAAAGCTTTTACCATATAGACACTGATCTTAATTTCTAGTATATTAATGGAACCATGGTGGGTAGGAAGCCACTGGTGGAAAACTTGCATGTACACCGACTGCTTCCCCAGGCCCTGACTCACGATGCACTTGAATTCCAGGGAGCAATGCAGGCTCCTTGTGCCTCGCTGCTGTGTCATTAGAGGCTCTGGACCACTTTATCACTCTGAGCATCTTCCTTTTGGATGTAAGTACTGAAGAGAAACAAATCATTTTAAAAAGGGAAAGGCAAGGAGATGTGAGTTTTGACTGCTAAAACACACAAAGGACATGGATTGCTGGCAGAGAAAGCCTGCGTCAGCGGTGTGCTTTGCTGTATAGAGAGCCACTCTCCCCCTGGAGCTGATGGAGTTCAGGGGCGGAGGCACGCAGGACTGTCAGCTGTCTGTCAGGTGGGGGGAAGGGTGCGAAGCTATATAGATTCCTCAGCTAGGGGTCACTAGGCGCCCTTCATATGCTGCAGGAGAAGACCGTTCAGCAATTGTAAACAGCTATACTGAACAAATGCCTTTCCATATACTAGCTTTTTGGCTTTTCTCTTTTGTTTAACGCTCTTAGCATGCCTTTTACTGTACTGACTTGTCAAAATCTTCTTCTTATTATTCAAACTACAGGTCAAGGGTGTTCATCACAATTTGTGTTAATTTCTTTTCCTTGGCTAAAATAACTCACCAGATTTTTTTTTAAATAAATGAGGGTGATGTTTTGAGTTATTTTTTACATTACACATTTAAAATCATTATAAATGTTTTGTGTCTCCTGCTAGTTTACTTTTTTTTTTTAAATAGCCAGGACTGGGAATATAAATATTACTCTGAGAACTGCTTTACCATTTAAAAAAAATCAGTGCCAATTTTCACTGAGTACTTGCTGGATGAGTCAGCTCTTCTTAGCTCTGGTTATAATATCATTCAGCTAAGTCTCATCCCTCAAATGGTTTCATTTCCTGTACTTCATCTAAAGGTGGCCAGAAAACCAAGACTGAGAAGGACAAATGATTTTGTCTTGGTTACCATAGAGTTGGGAGGGGTACCTGGGAAAATCCCCCTTGGGGGACTGTGTTGGGGGCCCACAACAAATGCTACTTCGTAATAAAATCTATTTTTTTAGTCAGCAAATTATGGCCTAATTAGATGAAGCCTGCAGACCTTGCATATAATCCAGCTAATGCAACTGGATTAAAACCTTTCAGTTTAAATATAGACATCAAGGCCATGCTCAAAATGTAAGAGTGGCTTCTATCAATATAGTGTAAAAGGATTGGTGGGTTCCCTTTGCCTCAGTGGCCAGGTTCCAGAATGCTTGGCCACCTCTGCAACATGAATTGGGTGCCCTGAATGGAGAAGAGCCAGTGACCATCTCTCCAGTGCAACCTGAGACAACAGCACACACACATGACTGCATGTACCAAGGTCTGTGGCAGAAGGGCTGTTCCCCCACCGGGACCCACAGGTTCTTGGAGCGATGCCCACATCCCTTCTCCACCAGGAGTGGGGTCCGTCCTTGTTCAGAGTCGCCAGGTAAAATACAGGGCATCCAAATATTTCATGGGACATACACCCCAAAAAAATACTATTCTTTATCTGAAATTCAAATTTAACTGGGTATCCTGTAGTTTTCTTTACTAAATCTGACAACCTTATTATGGTAGTAAAAAGAAATTACTTGCCTCTCTGGATAGGAATCCTTCATTTTCTTTTTCACTAGGTTTGGGGAAAACAGGAAAAGATGTAAATTTTTGCTTGTGAGTCTGTGTTCTGTACTTGAAGGTTGACTCATGTAGAGAAAAAAAAAAAAAAAACCCTAGAAAATTAGTGTTTGGTTAGACTAGTCCAGAAGTCTAAGAAGTCAAAATAATTGCTTTAGTCTGAAGTCCCAGGGTTATATATTCCCAGCATCTACTGCCATCCATGCAACTATTACTAAATAAATCAGTATAACGGCTCAGGCGAATGAGAATCAGGAAGGTTCCATCTTTGCTTTGATTGTACTCTTTTAGAAAATAACTTCCCCATGCTTTCATTTTATCCCTAGGGATTTTAATGGGGGAAGGGATACTATATTGGATAATAGTCTAAGATAGACTTGGTTTTATTTTTAAAATCTGACCATGATTGAGCATCTCAAGGATAGGTAGTCTTAAATAAATATGTAATATTATTCATATTGTAAATGTTTTTCCAAAAATTTTTATTACCTTTTTCAGGTCAGGCATGTTCATAACTGGAAAAGTTCGTTGTTTAAATTATCTGAATTGAAGAATACTTGGAAACTCCTTTTATGTTAAATTATTTTCTCTCCCTAGATGGTATAATACTTAAAAGATCAGCGTGCAATGTTCTTTTTTAGCTGGTCTCTTTTTAAGTCTTCAGAAAGGGATTATTAAAGCACTAACACTTTAAAATAGACCGCTTTACCGGGAGACTGGGCTTCAGACAGCATACGCAATAGGACTCTGAATTGGAGACACTGGAAAAAGAATGAGGTGGTAGTGGTAGGAAGTGGGGATCATACCCAAGAAAAATGTCAACTCCCCATACATGTGCCTATGGCTGGTCCTGACTCATGCTCTCCCTCTCCTCCCAAGTGTGTCTTGTTTTCAGTTGAAGAGAGGGCTGATTTTCTTTAACCAAATCCCCTTCCCTCCTGCTCTCTGAGTGGGACCTATTCACCCCCGGCACCCGTCTGGTCTAGCGTAGGCTGCCAAACAAGCCCAATTCAAATAACACGGTAGGATTCAAAAGAGCTTTTCCTGTTTACCACTAATTTGCTGTGTGACCTTAGGCAAATCACTTAACTTCTCTGGACCTCAAGTTTTATCATTATAAAATGCCAGAGTGGTATTGGTTGGTCTGTCAGTCTGATGAAAAAAGAAAAAAACTTTCATCACCGAGGCCTCATAATTTATTTAGCAGAGAACATATATTGTCTCATCCATCACTGTTCTACAGCTCACTAGCCATATGTTCTTGGGTAATTTACTTCATCTCTCTTTGCCTCTGTTTCTTATTTATAAACAGGGAAAAATAATACCTACTAGGTATTATGATGTTATGATAATAAAATGAGGTAGCACATGTAAAACACTTAGAACAGTTGACACATAATAAATGCTTGATACATTTTAGCTATTATCATAGTTAACAATAGCCATTAGTCCCTTTAAGAATAATTTTTATTTTAAAGAAAACATTTAGATATATCAACACTCCCCAAATATTGCAAGCTCTCAAGTAAATTATTGTTATAGTTGGCATCTTCATGAAGACATAAATTCTTTTTGCTTCCCATTAATAATGTCTAACAAAAACCTTCAAAAAGTAAAAGTGCATATTATCAACACCAATTGCTCAGAATTCAGAGTGAATAAAGACATTCTTTTCACATATATTATATTCAACAAACTGGAAAAATAATCTTAATTGCCCCTCCAAGGTGACTCCCATACTTCAATATCTTGCCATAAAGCAGTTCTTAATATATTACAGAATACAAAGGAAATCCACACATCTACAAAGAAATGATTTTCAAATTAAATTTTTGAAATGCCAAATTAAAATTTTTACTTCACCAAACTAACTTTCAGTAGAAACCCATGTTACTTAATGGAATAGATTGTAGAGATCTGAACAAGGATTTCAACCAAACGCCCTTCCTTCAACTTCTTTATGAAACCTACTGTCAGCTGAAGGACCCTGTCCTCTCCTGTTACCTCTCATCTCTATCATAGCATTCCTGGTGCGGTTCCTGAATTCATCAGTTACTCAGTTTCTATTCATGCGAGTTTCCCCAGAAGCATATTAAAACATTTCAGTGTTCTTAATAAGAAATGATTAAATCATTTATGACACTAATCCTGTCCTGTGTTGCAATGCATTTTCATTTGTCTTAAGCATACATCTCCCTCGACTGTTGCATTTACATTATTTCATGTTATCTTTTTTCTTTTTGGAATGTAAAAAATGTTAGTTCTGGAAGTGGTTAATGTGACGAAAAACACATTATAAAAAAAAATCCACCTCAATCCAAAGTGATGGCATTAAGTGGAATCCAGTGTACCATGGAATGCCTAATGCACACAAGATGTGGAGCGTGTCCCCGGTCAGAACTTTTAAATACTAAGTAGCAATGAATGGGAGAAATAAATCAGATGGGAGGAGAGCTGGAATAATAAACAATGAAGATGCTTCATATTCACACCCCAGCAAAGCAATATGAAAAAGTGATCCCGGATGTCATGAGCTACTACTAAGTGAAGAACTTCTTTGTAGCCCATCTAACTTAAAAAAAGAGGCAGAAAATATACTGGAAGAAAATAGCTTCCTTTCTTTGAGTCTCTCAGATTAGTTGTCAGCAAAGCAAACTGCTATGTATCATCTGTTTAGTGACAGAAAAAATATATATTGAGATCAAAGATAATCAAAGTACACCTGGTTATTATTTGTAAAGACTTAACAGTAAGTTTTTAATGATTAATTTATCTGCCACATAACGCCTTAATAGATCATGTGGAACATCAAGGGAGGAATGTGGTACTGCATTTCTAAAGCCTCTTTCTATGTCTCTGAATGATAATAGGCATGGAAGCCGTCATTAGTCTTGTTAGACGATGGTTCCTTTAGGAATCTCCTATGTGTTACCTTTTAGAGGGAAGGTCAACGAAGCTGCCCCCTGGGACTCCCCTGCAGGATACAACCAACACAAGCATAAACTGTATGGAAATGGCTAAATTATCTTTACTGAGACCTTGGTCTTTCGCATCAATCAAGTCCTTCTGAACTAGTAAAACAGATAAGCACCCCACTGGCAAAAGTGTTACTATCCTTATGCTTGTCATGACTGGCACTACAAATTTAACAATAAACAGGCAGTTATTTGTCTTACTTCTTTAAAAAACAAAATAAGCGTGCCGAAAGACGTACAGTTGCAAGGATGATTCATTTCAACGGGAAGCAGAAGGAAGAAAATGATTGCTAAGTGGATTCTGTGTCACCCTTTCTCTCAGTCCCTCCTGAAAAGACCCTTTATCCAGGAATCCAATCATAAGTGCTATGAGAACACACGGAGAAGGTAATACGCATCTGACAGGCCAAAACAAAGCAAACCAGGACCCCAACGCTGCCGTGTGGGAGGGGCGGCAGATTTATCCACCCTCACGTCCCAGCTTCCTGAGAGTGGAGCTGTGTCAATGCCTCATCCTGACACCTAACTCATGGGGGAATTATAAGTCATCAATACCAATGACTGTAAAACACTTTGTAAATAAAAATGGCTTAGAAGTTCCAATTAACAACGGAAAGTAACCCCTCTGGGAGGAACCACAGAGAAATAACTACAGCCATAAATAAGCAATGGTGAGTTTAGTTTCACCTCCTATTTCAATGCCATTAAAGATGGGCCTCCTTCCCATCTCCAATCTGGAGACCTTGCTATGATTTCCTTTCTTATCCACACTACAAAATGTCATGGCTTATGAGAGAAAGGGTTGATGAAACGCAGGATTGAGCATTCCCTGCTGTTTTAATGTGAGTTCTCACATACTCGCACACATATACCAACCTCTCCCCATGAGACACAACAACAAAAACCTGGGGTGATATAACTTCTAAAGTAGCCAACTGATGACCACGACAGATGTGCAGCAAAGAAGGCTCAGAAGCAAGAGTCCCAAGAAGTTGCTATCGGGCATGTCTTTAGTGTACTTTCATGCTTGCCCCATCTAGAACCTTCATGGTCATGCACAATGGATTATAAGTGTGGTCCAGGAAGTGTCCATGGAGCCTGCAGTATGTTCCATGCATTGTACAGGTCACTTCCAATATAGCTCACTTGTACCTGTGAGGAAACAGGCTTGGGGAGTAATTTGATATGACCTAATTGAAACTGAATAGCCATACAATACTTACTATATGTCAGGCATTACTCTGTGCATTATAAACATCACCTCTTTATTACTCAGAATAACCCTGTGAAGCGCACGCTATTATCATCCACATTTTTTAGATGAAGAAACCCAAACAGAGAGAGGTTGAATAACTTGCCCAAGGTCACAGCGATCTGAGACTTGGCGGTTGGCCTCCCGAGTCCATGCTTTTAACCACTTCTCAAAGCTGGAACGAGAGCTCAAGCTCCCTGCTCCACAACTCGGTGTCTACGGTCTCTGCTTGATTATAAAAATTAAAAAATAAACAAATAATATAAGACAGGGCTGTGTATCCTGCGGGTGCTCACGTATTTGGGCAATGACAGACAGGCAAGCACCACAAGGTGATGGGAATCATAGGAATGTGAAAATAGTTGGGAAATACAAATAAAGAGCATTTAAATCAGACTGGGGTCTTAAGAGAAGTCTTTTTCAAAACGATAATAAATTTTGGTTTCCATTTTCTTAGAAAATCTTGTTGTTTGTGCCCCTGTTTTATTGCAAGCCTTCTCATAACCTTTGGTGTAACTACGCACGGCATGTCTACAAGCGTAATTTCAGATATCAAATGAAACCGAATTAGCACCACCCTTAGCTTCCATTAAGGCTACTGCAAGATCAGAGCCCACAGCAGCAAACACAGGCTTTCGGAGCTTGTCCAGAAACCAGGGCCAATCCCGGGGGTCCAGCGGCCTCTATGAAATGGCTTTAACTGTCAGGCCCCAGGCATTTCCAAAGCAGCCTCAGGGGGACGGTGGGTTTGGCTGGCTCTACAATCACTGCAGAGGTCCTGGCAGACAGAGGCACTGACAGAGGGCAAGGCAGTGCTTGCTCTCCTGCAGGGACCACCTCTAGGAATGATGTCACCTCCAACCTAGGAGAAAGGTCCACTCACAGGGAAAGAGAAGCCATTGTAAATCTACCCCCCAAAATATAATGGAATCGGGACTTTCCTGGTGGCGCAGTGGTTAAGAATCCGCCCGCCAATGCA
Organism: Eubalaena glacialis; assembly: GCF_028564815.1. Taxonomy (NCBI): domain Eukaryota; kingdom Metazoa; phylum Chordata; class Mammalia; order Artiodactyla; family Balaenidae; genus Eubalaena; species Eubalaena glacialis. The sequence goes on along the minus strand of NC_083727.1, from coordinate 59,061,993 downwards.
GGAAACACGGGTTCGAGCCCTGGTCCGGGAAGATCCCACATGCCGCGGAGCAACTAAGGCCGTAGTACACCACAACTACTGAAGCCCGCGCACCTAGAGCCCATGCTCTGCAACAGGAGAAGCCACCGCAATGAGAAACCCGCGCACCGCAACAAAGAACAGCCCCCGTTCACCTCAACTAGAGAAAGCCTGCGTGCAGCAACGAAGACCCAACGCCGCCAAAAATAAATAAATTAATTTAAAAAAAATACAATGGAATCTATAGGCATTTCTAAACTTCATATTTCTCCGTGGAATCCTTTTTTTGCCAAAGCATCACATAGGACCAGAGACCAGTAGAACACGCTTAAGATAATGCTGCTTTAAAGTAATATTCTAGAAACACCTATAAACACATGTACTGTTCTCGAGATAATTTAGAAATGATTTGGCAAATATAAATTTATTATTTTCACCAACACTAATGTCAAAAGCAGTAACATTAGTGAGGACATTAAATCAATTCGGTCAGGTTGCCTCACCAGAAGCACCAGTTTCATTCCAGCGAATAAATGTCTGAACTTCAGCTAAAATCTGTGAAATCACTTTCAAGTCAATGGGACCAGTCTGTAAACAAAATAAAATGTACACCTGTTACTGCCATTCATTTAAGTAATCACAGTTTATACATTTACACACCATGAAAATCTTTATTCATGTTCATATGGTGTGAAAATTGCAAGAAAAACTTCAAATTAATTACCTTTTTTAAAACAAAGCAATTGAATTTTATCGCAGACAGAAAGGGAATTTATTCACATGCCATAAAACTTCTGGAAATACAGTCACGAAATATGACTTAGGAAAAGTGGCTCATGCCCTAACATGTCCCCAAGATACAGAAGCAAATTCACAGGCCACAACTGCAATCCATGGTCTTACAGCTTTGGATCTGGTCCTCTCCCCAGCTTAGCCTTTAGAAGATCTCAAAGGGAGAGTGTCATGGACATATATACACTACCAAATGTGAAATAGATAGCTAGTGGGAAGCAGCCGCATAGCACAGGGAGATCAGCTCGGTGCTTTGTGACCACCTAGAGGGGTGGGATAGGGAGGGTGGGAGGGAGGGAGATGCAAGAGGGATGAGATATGGGAACATATGTATATGTATAACTGATTCACTTTGTTATAAAGCAGAAGCTAACACACCATTGTAAAGCAATTATACTTCAATAAAGATGTTTAAAAAAAAAAAAAAAAAAAAGAAGATCTCAAAGGTAGATTTGACCCAACAATATGTTCTTTTTTTCTGGGTTTACTCAGAAATATCCCCCAGGATCTACATAATCTGGTGACTCTTAGACCAAGAAGTTGAGCAGTTAAAGCAGTTCATCACACGTTTCCCCTCACGCAACAGGAATAGACACCCGTTGAACCACATCTCAGAATCCATTTGGCTGAAGGTGAGAGGGACCTCTGGGACTGAGTCACTTTTTTTTTTTTTTTCTTGGAAGTCTCTTTTTATTTCACACTGAAATAAGCTGATTAGTATGTAGAAAAGCAGCAGTCCCTTGATTTTCACAAATGTGTTTTGATTTTTTTATTCTGGGCTTCAAGTCCCTTCCTGCATACATTTAACTCCAGCCCACTCCGCCAGGGGTACATGTATTGGGTCGACGATTTGGGAGGGAGATGTACTTCTCCCTGGAATCTTGCTTACATTTGCATCTGAAAAAGACAAAAATGCTTTTGAGTAATTAGTCATCTGAAATTCTGCACATGAGGAAAAAATTTGCTTTTGGATATTTATGGGGAGAAAAAAATCCATATGGACAATGAATACAGTATTGATGTGTTGGGGGGCAGGGATGGGGGTGTAGCACATTGTGTTGAATTTCATGCAAACAATGCTAAAAAGTAATATGGCCACTTTCTCATAAATAGTAGCTACTGTGGAAAAATAGCACAAAGCTTTTTTTTCCACAACTTAAATTTCTTATATTAATTCTGTGATTTAAAAAAAGCCCTTTCTTTTTGACCTGATATTTTCATGCCATATTGAAGAAACTCATGATCAATATGTATTGATTTGATCACTAATTGCATTAATTTTGCTTTAGAAATTAGAAAGGCCCTAATGAGAATGTGAAGTCGCTTCAAGATAGTACATTACGGGCGGGCTAATTTAGCTGGACTCTGTGCATCAGATTATTTCATTATGAACTGTCAATTACCATACAAACGGATGAGATAAATAGCTTTTTTTCTGAGCAGATTTACATTTTTGAATGCATCTATAAATTTCAAGAGCTTAAGTTAATTTATATCCTACAACCATATTTAATATACAAATAGTTCAATCATGAATGCATTATCTACATAAACCTTTACTCCAGGCTTTCAGATTATGCTTTGAACATGGGAAAACAGTTTTTTTTTTAAAAAGTGTGCTCCTATTGCATTTACTCTCTTAAAGAAAAATACGAAATGAATATTTTTGCTAAAATTTTACATATCATTACTTAGCAACTAGTACAATAAAACCAAGAGACCAAGATGTATAATGTTATTCAAGATTTATAAAATCATAAGAATATGAAACAGTCAAGCTGATTTTGAAATTGAGCGCAGATGCTAAAATAACATCCCAAGAAACAAGAGACCATAGAGGCTTTTAAATTCTGGGAGTGTATTTCTGCTGTTCTTAGGAACCTACCTGTTCAATTGAATTAAATGAAAAGACTCCAGAAGGAGAGTTCTCTATGGTAAAATTCTATCTAATTTGGTCTTTGGGAACTTGAGTGGGGTATTGGGGTATATGGGAGAAATGTGGTGAGAGGCAAAAGTGGAGAACATTTTAAGATGTCCAGAATTCTGGGGTATTTTGAAGAGAATCAATGCATCAAAATAAAATCCATGAAACATTTCACATATAAATATTTGAAAGCTCATTCTATTCTCAGGATGTGTATCTATCCACACCAAAGAAAATGAAATAACAAACACTAGTGGATCCTTCACGCAGCCCTATGAAGTTCTGAAGCGGTAGTGATAATGATGATGCTTATCTACTTTGTTGAGATTTAGCATTTGATGATAAAAATCATGGGCACACAGCCTTGGCACCTAATTCCTACATTTATTATTATTTTATAAGTTTTTAAACTTTAGAAAATAGTCCAAGGGCTGAATTTAGTCCTCATTCATTATCTTGTTCACTGGCATTGTAAGACCCTGTAACATGATATGCAAAAAAAAAAAAAAAAATCAATGGATTGTGAATTTATACATAGTTTAGGATAAAGTATATTTCACAAGCAAAGACCGCATGAGACAATTTCAAGTTGACGGGCTCACTAGAGATCAGCTAGCTCCTGGGTACTCACTATGTGGTCTTGGATCAGCACCTAGGCGCCTATGTGAGCTCTCTGTCCCCACTGTAGACTTACTGAATCCATATCTGAATTTAATATGATGCCCAGGAGATTCGTGTGCCCATTAAACTTTGAGAACACACATCTAGTCTTTCATCATCTTCTTACAAACATGGCAACGAAGGCAAGGAAAGCTTAGGAATTGTTCAAGGTGACAAAAGCCAATTCTCATAGGTCTCTAAGGCTGAAAGCTCCAGTGGTTAACGTGTGATGCTAAGTAAACCCAGTCATGGATCAGGTCACAGTTCACTTTGTTGATGGTTGGATGCTGGCTGAACTACCAGGCAGCTTTGGGAATTGCTTGCCGTGGTTATAAAGAGCGTGTTTGGAGTATGTTGATGGATTAGTACTGGGGTAGCACCACGCCAAGCACAATCATTCTGAATTTCTGCTCCTCAGAATCATTTCATCAGTCCAGCCCATAAGTATCCCCCCACTCTGAGCCACTTTCTGTGTAGAAAATTCAAAACAGGGGAGAAGAGTTGTATCCTCAGTTTACCTACTCACAGAACAAAGTGTGACAGACAATTGTGACATATTTGTCAATATTTCACCACGTAGAAATGAGAACAGCAAGGGATGTAATAAGTGGAGGAATTTTTAGTGTGGTTACCTACAGCTGAGTATGTGGAAGGCAAGTCAATAGTGGCCCAGTATAGACACAGCTGAGGGCACTTAATTAGTCACAATTACAACATTGTTCTAAGCTGCCTGCAACCTTGCTCTTTCCCTTTAGATAAACTCTTTTGAGTAAATACAATGTCAAGAAAATGGACAAGCCCTTTGACTTGCTAGAGCACCATGAAAGTGGTGTATTCTTCTTTCAATTGAAACGTGCTTTTTTCAACTGGACTTATTCAGGGGAATTAGACCTAACATTTACTAAAAATTCATACAGCCTACCATCCATACATTATTTATATTAGTTATGTAGTGTTAAATATGCAGCAAATAGTCTTTCTGTAAAAAAATTTATGCTAATAATTATACCAAATCTTACAGTTAGAGCCTTTCAGAGAATAAATACCTATACATATGTTTTGAGAAATACATATTTATGTACATCACTATTTATACCAACTCACTGATGTTTAATCATTTATAAAGGAATAAAACAATCTGGTCCGGCTCACATGGATTAGATATGATGTAGAGATTGTAACAGATTATACGTGCATTTTGCATTTAAGGTAGTGTTCCTGTCTGACATGAGAAAATGTATGTTAAAAAATGATATTAACAGGCAATTGAAGTTGTGGGCAGGAAAAAGTGTCTAAATGACTTGGAGATAGGGCAGTCAGTTTCATAAGCTTTACAAAGATAATTCAAACATTAGGGGTAGCATAACTTTTAAATACAAAGGAATAAAAAGTATGTAATTTTAATGAAATTTGGCGGAGAAAGGAAACATCAATATCATAAGTAATTATCTTTAAAAACATTTAAAAACTGTACTTTTTCCATTCTGCCACCTATGAAGGCTTAAGTCAGTATAAAGACTGTTCTCAAGAAACAGAAGCCATAACAATTTTCTTTTCTAATTTTGCAGCTCTCATTTATTGCTTCACAGTAGCCAAAAATAAATGCTATAAATTTGCAATTCCACGATTTCCCAATGACAACCTGATAATTCTGTCTTTCGAAGACAAAGTGAGATGTGTGTTTCCTGTTCCCGTACTGGGACTGGAGTTGGGTTTGGGGTTGGGATGAGGAGATTAATTTGCTCTGATCCATTCACCTGCTCTCACCTAGTTCTTTTGAGACCTGTGGTACAAGAAGGGCTCTAACTCATACTGGTCCCTCTGCAAGGTGTTCTAGCCAACTCTGCTAACCAGTCTCCATCAATCCATCAAAATTTATCAATGCCTTATTTTACCTTAACTAAACATTTTATGTTTAGTCGTATGGATTTTTCAGTGAAAAAAAATGTCTGGTTATCTGTTAAACACTTAGTAATCGTCACCTGGATTTCTTCACTATTTAAAAAATATATATAAGGCATTGCATTCACTGAAGATGATTAAAAGTGTGAATTGAATGGGAAGTATAGGGGACACGTGAACTCTTCCCCATGCCATCCCTCCATCACTGTGCCTCCGCTCCCCCACTTCCTCTTAGCTGCCCTTTGAGACACCTCTCAAATGTCCTTTTCCCTGGGGAGGCTGTCTAGATGGGTCTCAGGTAGCACTGGGCGTTTCCTGTTCTAAGCTGCCATGTTGCTTTTTACACACATATAATTAAGCCCTCAGCACGCTGGATTTAATGATTTAATCATTAGAGCTGCGGTATCTCAACCATCTCTGTATCTGCAGTACCTCACAGCAAGACATTTTTATTAAATGAATGGAAATGTTGTAAAGGCCCTACAAAGGCATTTCAGATATTTGGATCTCTGTAAGTCCAAAGATATTCATACTCTAATCGCTAATATGGTCCTTGATTGTTCTGTTTTAGAAAGGTGGCTTAAAATACAGTTTCAGCAGAAACAAACTCACAGATATAAAGAACATACTTATGGCTGCCAAGGGAGAGGTTGGGGGGGGGGAAGGATGGATTAGGAGTTTGGGATTAGCAGATGCAAACTATTATATAGAGAATGGATAAACAACAAGGTCTTACTGTACAGCACAAGGAACTATACTCAATATCCTGTAATAAACCATAATGAAAAAGAATGTATTTATATGTATAACTGAATCACTTTGCTATACAGCAGAAATTAACACAACATTGTAAATCAACTATACTTCAATAAAATAAATTTTAAAAAATAAAATAAAATACAGTTTCAGGTTAGCAGAATGAGATTCCATTTTCCTGGTACCACTGCCCCTTGTGGCCAAATCATGTCATAAGAGAATAATCAAAGATAATGTAAATAGGTTGGGCCACAGTCCTTAGCCAGGCAACTTTGAACAGTAGTTTAATCGTTTTAAGCCTCAGTTTTCTCATTTGTGAAATGGGGATAAATAACTGTGACCTACTTCATCAAGTTGTATAAGTGAGAAAGTATTTGTAAAGCAGGGCACAGTCCATGACACATTATAAATGCTTAACGTACATAGCTAACATTATTAACAATATTTTTATTGGCTAAAGGCAATCCATAGCTTCTCGTATGCTTTGGAAAAGTCTCCAGTGAATACCTTTATTCTTTCATTCAACAAACATTTATTCAGAACCTAGTATATAACTCTTCAGTTATTCAACAAATAATTGGTACATACTAGGTGCTCTAAAAAATAGGACATTGTTTCAGTCCTCAGGGAGCTTATAAGCAAAAAGGTCGATATGGAAAGTACACAAATAACTGTCATACAAGGAAGAAGGCAAAACAGACCATGTGACTGACTTACAAGGCTAACTACATCAGTCCTGCAGCCAGCAGTGCTCACAAGAGACAAGGGCCAGGCATTTTCTTCTTTCTACCACCTGCATCAACACAGCACCCATGTCACCCAAGGAAGGGAGGATGGAGACAGCAGCCCCTCCACCTCCCTGCCTCCTGCAAAGATGAGCAGGGGCGCAGACACTCTCACCAATGTATGTCTGGTATTTGTTGGCTTTTGCAGGAAATGGGGTGTATGTAAAGTGAATCTGCTTTTATTTGGGGTGTTAGTCATCAGATGTGGGGGAGTAGAAAATGCTTGGCCTATGAAAATAATAAGTATACAGGGACTTCCCTGGTGGTCCAGTGGTTAAGACTCCACACTTCCACTGCAGGGGGCGCAGGTTCGATCCCTCGTCGGGGAACTAAGATCCCGCATGCTGCTCGGCGTGGCCCAAAGAAAAAAATAATAATAAAATAGTAAGTATACAAGATAATTCCTTCCCAAACTACTTCCAAGCTTCTTTGATTTAACTTGGCACAGGATCCCAGGTCACTCCAGGCACACCCAAGAACTTGAAAATAAATGCTTTGCTGGTGGTGATGACTCCCTCATGGTCTCACAGAAGAAAGGCATTAAAGCCCAAGAAAGGCTTTAGGACTCAGTGTTTATTTTTAATGGAACTAGATTCAATCAGGGTAGTCATTTAATGAGTTCAGAGAATAACTGAAATGACTTTAGGCTAGAATGTCACTGCCCTACTATCGTATTAAGAGATGAACATTTTCTGCCTTTTATGGACTGGAGATAAACCCTCTCCCACCAGTTATTAGTTTGAGATTACAATCAGCTGCCAAAAAGCAGTGCTCCAAATAAAGCTACCTAAACTCTTCCTTAACAGCACAATCTCACCATCCACGAAACTTTCCTTCTTACGACAAGCCCCGAGAGCACTTCTCGAAGCCCCGATTCTGCCCTAGGTTACCTGTGCACCTGGGGCCAAGCCGGGCCCTGAGTGTCTGGAATTCATCCTCCGCATTGCACCTGTACCCCTTGGGGCTGAAGTGCTGATTCCAGAGCTCCATCACCGGCGGAGCAGAGGATGAAACTTTCCCTCCACAGGTTGTCTGCTCGATGCCCAGTACCCGCTTGACCGGCTTCCTCCTCTGGCTTAGACGGGCATCTGTAGAACCACGTCTGGCAGGTTGCTCTGGAACTCTCCTAGCAGGGCAGCGTAAGAACGGTGGTTTTTCACAACCAGCAGAGGGAGTGAAGGTCCACAAGTCAACTGGAACAAAATAGAGACTGTCTTTTAAATTCTCGTTCATCAAAATAAAATCCGCTGGCTGTGTCTGGGTGGAGAAGTGTGACCTGTGTGGTATAGGTGCTTGCGGTCTGTTGATGTTTTGCGGGGTGAAGGTCCAAATTGAAAAGTCACGGGAAAGAGAGAAAGTCCAAGAGGAGGCAAAGGGGCCCGCGGTGGCGGCGAAGAACAGGGGATCGGGGTCGCGGGGAACAGAACTCGGGTCTCCCTCACGGGACCCCTAGTTCATTGTTTCCAGTCATTCCCCCGAAAGCAGGCTGGGAGATCATCGATAAGCTTTCAAGCAGAAGAAAAACAGGTTAACCAGCCGTGTTCTGGGTCCACCACCACCACCAATTCTTCCCTCCAGCTAGCTCGCCCCCATCCCCGCCACCCACCCGCTCAGCTACTTTCCCGGGAGTGAACGTGCCCGCATCTCAGAGCCAGAGCTGAACCTTTCACGCAGCTTACAGCAGCAGCCCACCGTCACCTCGCTGACCTCCCGATCAGAGGCTCTGTCGTCTCATTCTCCTCCAGCCCCACTGGCTTCCTGGCCATTCCTCAAAGGAGTCAAGTTTGTTCCCACCTCAGGGTCTTTGCACTTGCTGTTCCCTCTGCCTAGAACATCACTCCTTGAGGTACCTGCAAGGCTCATTCCCTCTTCTGTTTGCCCCACCAGTGTTAATTTCCTTGACGACCTTATTTCAATTGCAACCCATCCCGTTTCCACTGTCCCTCCTGCTTTATTGTTCCCCATCTACATACCCTATTGTAGGTCTTACTATTTGGTTCCTGTCCTCCTAAATGCAGGGATTTCTGTCATTTTGCTCGCTGCTGCTGGATAAATGAATACGTGAGTGAATGAATGAATAAAAGAGTGAATGAGTTGGAAATTCAGTTATATATGCAGCATTCCAAGAAAGAAATGCAAGTTTTTTCTAATGAAAGAGACATTATGTGCACATTGGGATTCTTTCAGCCTTACCTAAAAATGATTTGCTTCAATCACTAGCATCCGGGTTGCTGTATTGATTGAAGTTCTAATTATTTGGCTCTTAGAGCAAGTGGATTCATAATTTTACCATATTGTCACAAATATCAGTTCCTCAGTAAGATAATGCTCTAGTCACCTCCTTCTACCGTAACGTCTAATTACCTCTCTTGGGGTCTCACATTCTTTGTGAAAAGCTAACATAGCTGATATATAACACTCACTCACAGTCTTTGTATGTTTGGTATGTGTGACCAAATGCCTTTTAATATGTTTCATACTAATATTACATGAATATTAGTGAATAGTCTAGTATAAATTTCTATGGGACCTCTTAAGTAAATATGTGTTTAGTTGGTTATGTTTTATGCATATTTAGAATTCGTTTGCATTATCCAACTTCACATGTATTATTTACCTAGTGGGAATATTCAACTTTCTGCCACTCTATTTTACCCTATGGACAAATTCACATATGTTTTACAATATGCATAACGTTTCCACTAAATCATCCTGATGTCTGGTATATTTATCATTTTTTATGAGGTCCTTATCTACAGCTAGGCATTTACTTAATCACTCGTTTTTTGCTTGTTTTCTTTTTGCTTTTCCTCACTGTAGACAAGTATCTGTTGGAAAAAAAAAAAAAATGTTGTGAGAGTCCCCAGAAAGCGAGCCAGCTCCACAAAGAAACTTTCGTAGCAGATTTCCTGAAGAAAAACTTAACGTGTCAAAAATAAGTAAAGCATAATTAATTTCTTGAAAGTTTTGTTTCCTTCTCCAGCTCATAAAAAGAAACCTCTCTTGAATAGTGGTCAGAGTGAAATCTAATTGCATAATATTTATTATTTCATTCTCAATTTTAATTGCCTCAATTAAAATTGTTAAGTGTTTAATGGCTTTCCATTTCACATTTTAAAAATCTGGTCATTTATTTGAAAAGGTTAAATCTGAAGAAATAAAATTGAGAATAATTTAGAAGCTAAGGGCGGGGGGGTGGTGGATGAATAATTTGGTTACTTTTGTCTGTTCAATCAGCGCCTCATGAGAGTTTAGGAATAATTCTATTTATTTGTCTTTCTTATGTGAAGCTAACATAGGTGACCTACCGCAGGCCCTTATATCCAACTAGTTTGCTGGTTTGTTTGCAGACTATTTGATTATGTTCTTAATTTTTTTCATTAAAACCTTTATGAAGGCTAAGTGGCAATTTCATGTTGGAGAAATAAAGCAGTGAAAATTACTGTCATATATCTATCACCTAAGTGGGGTACTTGGGATGCCATGCTTCAGTACCACAGCTTAGTATGTCAATGCTGCCAAATAATGTAAAAATCTTTTAATAGACACTTTGGACAGGAATTTCTCTGCTATGTTTAACCTAGAGGAATACATGTGATTGCAATTAAAATAGCAGGAAAAAAAAATTTTTTTTTTGTTTTGGCTGCGCAGTGCAGCTTGAGGGATCTTAGTTCCCTGACCGGGGATCGAACCTGGGCCCGGCAGTGAAAGCGCCAAGTACTAACCACTGGACCACCAGGGAATTCTCCAGAAAATTTTTATATCTGTTTGGAATTCAAAGAAATTTATTTTTATGGATTGATTCTCTGTCTTAGAAGACAGATATTTAGAATATTTTCAGTTTTATTTAGAGGTTGCCAGAAGAGAGAGGTCTTGTGTACCCTTCACCCAGCTTCTCCCGTGGAAAAATCTTAGATAATTATAATACTTTAATAGATTTTAAAAGTGAAGATACTTTTGATAGGCCTGTGCCTTCTGAGGCAGGACAGTTATAATGACAAAGAATCAAGCCCACTAATTATCTCTGAGAACCAGAAACCAAATGCCATGATTCTTGGGGCAGCCCCAAGAATTCAGCTGCAATGCTCTGTATTTCCATCTAGTTTACTTAATGAGTCTAGCCTGTAATTTGACCTATTAGCAAAAGAGAAAAGCAGAAAGAATAAAGCAGAAAGGAACACACCTTCCCCTTCCCCTTCCCACCCATATCTGCTCCCCTTGCCAAAAACAGTATTCCTGGAGAGATGTTTACGAAACCTGTGATTGCTGAGGCTTATTCAGCTTTGTAAGTTTTGGGGTTCTTGTTCTCACTGTCATTTAGAATGGACACTCCAGGAGGATGAGAACCAAGTCTGTCACAGATCTGTCCATCACCTAACCATTGTTTTGAATTTTATAGTCAAGTATTATGTAGCCATTTCTCTATTAAAGACTGCAGATTAAAAAAGAATCTCCTGTTTTTCTTGAATAGAGTAGAAAGAGTTATTCTATCTGAAAAGATGGATTCTACCTTGTCTGATGAATTGCTGGGGGGAAAAATGAAGTTGATTCAAAAGTAACCTTGCTGCCCTCTTTTATTTTTTCTTTGGTTCTGAGTCCAAGAACCTTTAACCTTTCTAGTCTCTTGGAATGAATTTGGTCTCTTGTCTCATTCTGTACGTAATCCCCTTGGGTAGTTCCCTCCAGGCTTCAGCATCAGACATGATATCAAAACCTTGTGACTAGAGCAATTAAAAACAAGGTAATCTCAAGGAAATATAAATTAAACTACATTCAATATATATCCACCAGAATGGCTAAAATGAAAAAGACAGAAAATGCCAAATATTAGTGAGGAAGTAGAACATTTGGAACTCTCTTGTACTGCTGGTGTGAGTATGAGTACATACAACCACTCTGGAAGCTGGCTTATCTACTAAATCTGAACATAAGCACATCCTATGACCCAGAAAGTCTACTCCCAGCTTCATATCCAACAGGAGTGTGTGTTTGTGTGTGTGTATACTTTCACCAAAAGAGATGTACTAGAATGTTCATAACAGACTGTTCACAATAGCCCTTACCCCTTCCTCCAAAAAGGAAACTATTCAACTGCCTGTCAGCAGCAGAGTGAATAGATTGTGTTGTATTCATCAGCGGAACACGGCACAGCAGCAAGAATGAACAGACACAGTGTATGATAAATGCGGATGAACCTCATAAACAAGATGAAGAATGAAAGGAGCCAGACCCAAAATAAGACATTGTGTATAATTCCATTTACATAAAGTATAGAAACAAGCAAAACAGGAGAACAGCTATTCTTGGTGAGGAGGGTTAGTGAGAGGAAGGGGCCACAAGGAGACCTTCCAGGGGCTGGTCCTGTTCTGTTTTCTGATCTGGGTACCAGTTACACAGGGGTGCTCAGTTTGTAAAAGTTCATCTTCTTATACACTTCACTTCTCCAAGAATATCACCCTTGAATAAAAAGTTAAAAAATAAAAATAAAAACAAGGTGCCGTCTCCTGCTGGCTTCCTCTGGTTTCTAGCCCTCCTTCAGACTGGCGCCCAGCCTTCTCCTACTTCCGTTATGCTCGGAGCAGGTGCAGCTCAGTGCTTGTTTTTTGCTTCCAATTGCTGTTCCCCTGCTCAACGTGACCATCTGCTGGCCGGAGAAGAGGGCAGGGCCACTGGGGAAGCAACAGGGAAGGGGAGCAGGGACCTTCCCTGCCCAAGTGGGAAGGTCTCCCCCCACCCTCCAAAGAGCTATACAGACCTGACAAGGAAACAGAAAAGTCCTTCTGCATGTAAGGTTTAAAATATTGTTTATGAGAATCTGCTTCAAAATGAAATTTCCCCCAGTGTAATTCACTTCTCCCAGTTCAAAGGCTAAAAATAATCTTTACTAAAAAAGTCATTTAAAGTCTCCTTAAAATACATCTTTTAACTCTTTAACCATATCAGCAACACCATCTCCCTTTTCCTTTGTTTTCTCCTTCTCTCTTTAAAAATTATACTTTTAAAATGATTTTTCTCCATGTCTTTTTCAGGCATAACAATTTTAAGAAGTCTCCCATTTTCCTTTAAAGCAGTGACTGCAGATAGAACAATTGAAACTCTTTTACCCTGGTACGAAGTAGTGGCTTGTAAAGGATTTTCCAGCTTCATTTGCCTGGGAGAAGCCCCTTCCCCTCCAATTTTGTACCAGTTCTGTATCTTTTCTCTGTGACCTTGGCAGTAATGGCAACTTTTTAACACATATTCAGCCAATACTTCTTTTCTGAGCACCTCCTTGGGACCAGGCACCATTGTAAGTACTGAGGACATAGTGGTGACAAAAGAGACAATTAAGCAGCGCTTACATTGTAATTGGGATGAGTGGAAATAAACAGGTAATTGACAAAAAGAAATATACTATCAGAAGGAAATTGGGATCATGAAGAAATGGAATCAGAATGATACTAAAAAGCGTATGGGGGCAGGGACCAGAGACTCCTTGAAATGGGTGCAGAGGGAAGGCCTCCTTGAGCATGGAATGCCCGAGCTGAGTCCTAGGTGACAAGAAAGAACAGCCATGAGAAGATTATATTTGAGAGAGCATGAAAAACAGGCTGCAAAGAACATCAACTAGCTGCCTCCTTCAGACCAGCCATTTCCCCCAAATACAGACGCTAGAGCATATTGTCTTGTTGACTACTTTCCAAGGAGAGAATTTTGCAATTTTATGTCCATATCTATATTTATATAGATCTATATAAATACAAATATATATGTAAATCCGTGAAAATACTTCTGAGAGACCAAGATTTAAAATAAGTTAAATTTAAGGAAAATATGGGCGTAAGATATGAGATAATAAAAAAGTTAAAATAACCTTATTTGGTTAATACTCTATTCCTATATTAAATGAAGAGAAAACTTGTTTCCATTTATAATTATTAGGTACATATACATAAATACATAGAAAGTTATAAGCTATCTAAGTTCTATTAACTAAGGAGAATCCTTGAGGGCTATATCTGGATAAAAATACAAATTCATGAACTGGTAATTTTTATAATTCCCCATCACAAGCAATAACTCAGCGGATCTACATGGGGCATCTGGTAATCAAACTAAACATTCCCAGTTCCAGATGCAAGACATAATTAATTGGTTAACTGCCTTAACATTTTAGGCCTTAATGTTTATTAAAAATAAATGGTGATCCATTTACAATGCTTGGTGTCAGTCTATTTATCTCTTGTAAAAATAAAATACAGTGTGTGTGTGTGAAAAAAAAAAAGATGGTGAAAAAAGGAAAAAAGTTAAAAAAATTTTTTTCATTGTTTCTGAAAAATATCTTTATTATCACTATCTTTAGCAAATTTGATTTTAAAATCACTTACTTCCTCTAAGTTTTGAGGTGGAGAAAATACAATACTGTAGTATCATGGGGAGGGGGAGAATTTCAATATTGGCCAAGAGAATTTTGAAGCAGTGAACTGGGATAAGAAAGGAAGTGAGGGGTGAGTGAAGGTCTCAAGTCAAATGGGGCAGAAGAAAGGACCCAGGTAGTTGTGACAAATAGAGGGAGGGCAGCTGCTGACCAGCCTGGTGACCTTATTTATTACATGCAGAGGAGAGCTGGCCAATGACTGAAAGGAAGAAAACCATATCCTCCCTTGGGGACAAGGTATAAAGATCAAGGGATCTGTGAAGTCTTGTGTGTCTCACAATGATGATGATGGTGATAATGACCCAGCAGTCCCTAGAGTGTGACACCACAGTGAAGGGGAGGAAAAACATACCCACAAGGAAATGAGGAGCGTTATGCAGTAGATGGAAAGGCTGCATTTGATTTCAAACACTTTTGACAAGGAACCCACGCCTCTCCCAGATTAGAATTGTCTCCCTTCCTGTCACATCCCTTGAGTAGAACAAAATTTAGGGAATGTCCATAGGGTTTTCTTTAAGATTCTTTGTATTAGGGAATGGGGGGGGGGCACCCATGCATTGGCAGCTCTTCCCTTCCTCCTGTGAAAATGTACCATATCCCTCTCTGAATAAAAAAACGGAGGAGGAGAGAAGAAGGTTTAGACAGAGGTTATTACCATAATGCTAAAATTATTCTGAGTAAAAGGAAAGATGACTCTAGAAGTATGCTGTCTCTTAACAATACAAGGAGTCAGAGGAAACAGATGTTCTGGCTGTTATTCAGTCTTACACACTCACTCTCTTTCCTCATCACCTTCTCCATCACTTCTCAATCATGAATAAGTTATAGCATTGACCACATTTTACTGTGTTTTGAATTCATTTTCATGGATCTTTCTATCCATTTGAATAAACATGCCCTGATATATATCTCACAAAGAAAAGACCTTCTAAAAATGTAAAACCTTAAGCACAAGATGAAGAAAGCTGAATTTGGGTTTCAGGACTAATGCTATTTTTGTGGATTCTTCCAAAACAAGTTGAAGCATGCACATCACCAGATAAATTTGTATTTCATTCTTTTTGACTATCCCCCAAAAAATTAATCATGAAACTGCATAAAAATTATTCTCTTATTTTGGAAGCAGTAACACTCAGAAAGCATGCTAAGTGTGGGTGACAGAAGGCCACCCATGCACTGATGTGTAATGTGAAATGAGGACCCCACAACAAAGTAGAAACTCTATACACTGAAACCCCACCTCACATGTAAAAGCATAAATAACAACTGCTGAAAAACTCTCTTCTCTACAAGGTTTTTAGGACCCAAGATACTACTGAGATGAAGAGTTAAGAAAAGCGGTCACAGCCAGTGTTAGATTGCACATAGCAGCTGCCACTGAGTCTCTGCCTGTGAAAGGTGTGAAAGCAAAACTCACACATTGGTTCCCACATCTACAGCCTCCCTTAAGGGCAGCCGTTGGCAGCAAGAGTCAACTGTGCAAATGAAGTGACTCACACTGAACAGAAACAGGCAACCAGGGCAGGAAGCCTGTGACATGTCATCACTACCTCTCAGATGCCCTGGTCTCCTTCTTCTTCCTCCCAAGGTAAACCATTTGGAAAACTCTGAATTTTTTCTCAGTATGAATTAATCTCAAAAAAATAGAAATTTTATTGATATTTCTCAAATCATCATTCCACTTACTCATATAGACTGTTATTTTGGAGGCTACATTGCTAAAGCAACTGAGAGTCCCCAAATAGAGAATGATTTGGAAATAAGGCTAATTCTGCTTAAGTACCATTTCATTTCAATTGAAGAAGACACAAATAAATGGAAAGATATTCGTTGCTCATGGATTGGAAGAATTAATATTGTTAAAATGTCCATATTATGTAAAGCGATCTACATATTCAGTGCAATGCTTATCAAAATTCCAATGGCATTTTTCACAGAAATAGAATAAACAATTCTAAAATTTGTATGGAACCACTAAAGACGCTGAATAGCCAAAGCAATCTTGAGAAAGAAAGACAAAGCTAGAGACATCATGTTCCCTGATCTGAAGATATACTACAAAGCTATAGTAATCAAAACAGTACGGTATTGGCAGAAAAACAGACACATAAATCAATGGAACAGAATAGAGAGTCCAGAAATAAACCCACGCAAATATGGCCAACTAATTTATGACAAAAGAGGCAAGAATATACAATGGGAAAAGGACAGTCTTCAAAACATGGTGTTGGGAAAACTGGACAGCCACATGCAAAAGAATAAAACTGGGCCATATATCTTACACCATATACAAAAATTAACTCAAAATTAAGTAAAGACTTGAATGTAAAGCCAGAAACCATAAAACTCCTAGAAGAAAAACAATCTCCCTGAGATTGGTCTTAGCATTGTTTTTTTGGATCCGACTCCAAAAACAATTGCAACAAAAGCAAAAATAAAGAAATGGGACTACAGCAACCTAAAAAGCTTCTGCACAGCAATGAAACTATCAACAAAATAAAAAGACAGTTACTTAATGGAAGCAGATATTTGCCAACCATATATCTGATAAGGGGTTAATATCCAAAATATATAAAGAAGTCATACACTCAATAACCACAATGACAGCAATAACAATAACAACAACAATCTGCTTAAAAAATGGACAAGGATCTGAATAGACATTTCCACATCACTAATCATCAGGGAAATGCAAAACAGAAAACGATTATGCTTCTGCCTCAAGGATCTTTGCATTTGCTATTTCCTCTTCCCAGAATCTTCCTCCAGATTTTTGCATAGCTCACATCTTCACTTCCTTCAAAGCTCTGCCGAAGCCTGTATAAACTATCACCCACATATCCCCATTCCTCTCTAGCACTCATCTTTCTTTTTTTCATAATGCATATCACCAACTGTCAAAGTCTACATATCAATTATTTATATATTTATTGCTTGTCTTCTCTCCACAAGAACAATGTGTGTGTGTGTGTGTGTGTGTGTGTGTGTGTGTTTGTGTGTGTGTGTGTACAAGGAAACAGACTGCATTCTGTGTTTGGGCCAATGCAATGCCAGGGTGGAGGTAGAGAGAGACAAGCCATGGTGGGGGAATAGGGCAGTGGACGCAGGACGTAAAAGCCAAAGTGGACCCTGAGTGAGTGAGCCCCTCAGGAATCAGTAGGAACTTTCTCGAGGACTTTGGGGCCTGACTCACTCCTCCATCCTCCATCGTATTTGTAGGGTAGAGAGGCTTCAGTGGCTCCCTCTGTGTTACTTGACCAAACTTGCCTTGTATATAAAGCCTCTTTTAATGCTAACCTTTACAGAAATGTAGTGACTTGAAGACAAATATTAAGTTACTTATGAACTATGTCCAGGCTAAAAATAAAAAGGTAATTTCACCATTGTCATCTAGAAAATTATTTCTTCCTTTCTGTTAAAAAAGTTTTCTTTCCCCCTCTGTTTTTGCTTCGGTGCCTTCAGATTTCTTTTATTTCCCTTAAAAACAGAAGAAATCTAGAGTTAAAGCGGGCCTAAAACTGAGTAGTGAGGAATGTTCCTCATTGTCTACATATATTCATTCTATTTAAAACATAATGAACTTTATGTACATTAAACACGGACTTATCTTGCCAGTTCATATGTAACTTTAAAAAAAAATTTTTTTTACCTGGACCATTTTTTAAGTCTTTACTGAATTTGTTACAATATTGCTTCTGCTTTTTATGTTTTGTTTTTTTGGCCAAGAAGCATATGAGATCTTAGCTCCCCAACCAGGGATCAAAGCCGCACCCCCTGCATTGGAAGGTGAAGTCTTAATCACTGGACCACCAGGGAAGTCCCCACATGTACCTTTTAGTATTTTTCTGATTATTAGAATTTCTAAGTTCAAAGAATTATTTTTATAAAAATTTGAAGATGCAAGCCATATTATTCTTGCTACCCAGTCCATAACAATATTTCCTGGTTAGTATCTTCATATAAAGTACATAGGAAATTTATCAGACCTTATTGCAGCAATGTCTAAGTTACTGTTCAAAGCCTTTCTGTAGAAATGTGGTAGGAAACATTATTTGAAACAAGCATGGCATTGTCTGGAGCTCAGAAGTCTATTTTGAAACAATAGACTTTCATGTAAAAACAATTTGATACCCTAATGGGTTTGAAGTCATAGTTAAATACACTTAACCCATCACACATCCCAGAATTAGTGTGCATACACCACGAATATTGCTATTGTTGAAAAATACATAATGCAACTTTCAGATCTGCAAAGGTGGTCTAGAGGGGAGCCCCCTCCCTTTGCACTGCTCATGCTGTTGATCAGCTGCTCCAGTGAACCCAGAAAAGTTGACAATTAATGATAGGGACCCCAGGGTTTCACAAGGGTTTGCAGCTGTGATTCTCCTGGGTTCTGGCAGTGCCAGGCTTAAGGCCTATTGGAGCTGCTGATGCCTGTGCTGTCTTGTCTAGCATCCTGGAAATGAAAAGGAGATAGAAATTGAAGAAAGGAGGGCTTGTCTCAGATAGTAACTCTTACCTCCATCAGCGGAAGTGAGGTATCTTCCCCAGCCCCTTCATTGAAATAACTCATTTCCATGACCACTGCTCCCCACTGCCAACCACTGACCCCTCTCTGCCACTCTCTTTTACATGGTCCTCCAATTCAAGAAATAAAATGTTTAGAACAATGACACAATCCCCCCACTTTCATCAAACTTTCTGCTTCATGTGATGCTACCCACTAGAATACCTTAAACCAAAGAAAGGTGATAGTTTGGATTACTCAGAACAGTATCTAGATTTTTCTCTTTCATCCTTATTCAGTACTTGGATTCTTTTCTGATCTGGTGTTGGATTGAAACTCCTGTCCACCAAATAAGGTTAGATTCAATTACAAACTTATGTGATATCATCATAGAAATAAGCACATTTGTTTCACAGGCAGGCTCTCAAAGGTCCAAATCTTAATCTGGCTAAATTGTATCTCTCTAATAAAAGTTTGTTGTTTTGTTTTAAATTGAACTGAATAGGAAATGCAAATGGTCTTTTACTTATTGTTGCTGTCTACGAACTATTTAGTCTATAACTGAGAGAAAGACAAAAAGACAAAACATACATGCATCATTCTTTTGTCCATTATTTGAGGGGCAGGAACTTTATTCATTATTAACTTTATTATTCTCAAATAGAAACACTTGAGTCATACCATACATATACATTTAATCCCTCAAATAGACATTAATTAGTAGTGACAAAAGAAAACTCCATAATTTATAGACTCTGAAAATCTTGTAGTTATAAGTTCAAAGAAAATTTTTGTTAAAATAAGAACCATAAGCAATATTATTTTTGCTGTCTGGCCTTAATTCTTTTAGGGCCACAAAAGGAGGAGCAGTCACACCCGTAAAAATGGTCAATTTATTTTTGAAATATTTTAAAATGATGAGAGAATGGAGAATATATAATTTCCAAATGGAGTACTTAAAAAAGAGGACTGTAGCTGTAGCAACTCAAGGGTAGTTTTTGCTTGGAAGAAGTCGTCGGGGGCAGTTTCTTCTGAAAATATGCAATGGAGTTTGCCAGAATATGCCATCCTCGGGAATAAAATTAAGAGGTGGCATAACAATAGTAATTATTTTTAAAACTTGTAATAGTTTCTATACTTGCCAGCCTCACAAGTGAAATAACTAAAGCTTCAGACCTCCTTTTCCTTTTTCTTGTAAGTAGCTTTCACAATGAGGATCACCTATTATTCACTCTCTGCCCCTTAGATGCTCCAAGAACTGGCAGTGTGGCTTTCCCACTCATCACCTCTTCAGCAGCATCCTCTTCATCCTGTGACATCGCCCTTTGGTCCCTGATATTACTCCATCTCTCCAGGAATGGTCCTAGACACCCTTCCTCTCCACTGGGCACTATGCTGAGGTGAAGACAAGGGCCTTTCCCCAACTAGGGCTGAAAGTCTCTTGACCAGAGAACAGGGAGTAGCTGAGCCTTTCAGTGTCCCAGAGAGGCTCCAGCATTAAAACCCTTTTATTTGATTCATTCTTTCCATTTATGGCAGCAAACCATCTCCCTAGGATATTTATATATTGATAGTTTTCTGCAAGGGTTATATCAGAGGATCATTCATTCATTCATTGTTTAGAACCTACTATGTGCCAAAGCTTTGGTCATGTCATTGAATAAGACAAATACAGCATCTCCTGTAAAGCTTATTTTCTTCTTAAAAACTTTTTTTAAAAATTGAAGTATAGTTGATTTACAATGTTGTGTTAGTTTCTGGTATGCAGCAAAGTGATTCAGTTATATATACATATTTTTTTTCTTTTTCATATTCTTTTTCATTATGGTTTATTACAGTATATTGAATATAGTTCCCTGTGCTATACTGTAGGACCTTGTTGTTTATCTATTTTATGTATAGTAGTTTGTATCTGCTAATCCCAAACTCCTAGTTTATCCCTCCCCCATCCTCTTTCCTCTTTGGTAACCCTAAACTTGTTTTCTATGTCTGTGAGTGAGTCTGTTTCTGTTTTGTAAATAAGTTTCATTTGTATCATATTTTAGATTATACATATAAGTGATATCATATGGTATTTGTCTTTCTCTGTCTGACTTACTTCACTTAGTATGATACTCTCTAGGTCCATCCATGTTGCTGCAAATGGCATTATTTCATTGTTTTTTATGGCTGAGTAGTATTCCATTTTATATATATGTATCTACCACATCTTTTTTTTATTAATTAATTAATTTATTTATTTTTGGCTGCGCTGGGTCTTCATTGCTGCATGTGGGCTTTCTCTAGTTGCAGTGAGAGGGGGCTACTCTTCGTTGCGGTGCGCGGGCTTCTCATTGCAGTGGCTTCTCTTGCTGTGGAGCAAGGCTCTAGGCATGAGGGCTTCAGTAGTTGTGGCAAGTGGGCTGAGTAGCTGTGGCTCACAGGCTCTAGAGCGCAGGCTCAGTAGTTGTGGCACATGGGCTTAGTTGTACCGCGTCATGTGGGATCTTCCCGGACCAGGGCTCAAACCCGTGTCCCCCTCTTTGGCAGGCAGATTCTTTTTTTTTGTTAATTAATTATTTATTTATTTATTTATTTTTGGCTGTGTTGGGTCTTTGTTTCTGTGCGAGGGCTTTCTCCAATTGTGGCAAGCGGGGGCCACTCTTCATCGCGGTGCGCGGGCGTCTCACTATCGCGGCCTCTCTTGTTGCGGAGCACAGGCTCCAGACGCGCAGGCTCAGTAGTTGTGGCTCACGGGCCTAGTTGCTCTGCGGCATGTGGGATCTTCCCAGACCAGGGCTCGAACCCTTGTCCCCTGCATTGGCAGGGAGATTCTTAACCACTGCACCACCAGGGAAGCTCCTACCACATCTTCTTTATCCATTCATCTGTTGACGGCCATTTAGGTTGTGTAAAGCTTATTTTCTAATAAGGAGAGACAGGTAGGAAACAAATACATTAAACTAATCCCAAAAGAGATTATGTGCAATGTAGGAAACGAATCTAAGTACAGATGGAGAATAATGAGGGGGCAGATCTGTAGCATAGGTGGATGGGGAAGGCATCTCTGAGCCCCACTAGTGCTGCGTGCTGGGGAAGGGCAGGTGGCAACGTGCTTGTTCTGTTTGAAAAACTGAAGGTAGATTCATGTGGCTGGAGAATAATATGGTGGGTAGAGGTGCAAAATGAAGTCAGAGTGGTGGGTCCAGACCAGATCATGTTCAGCCTAGGAGGTCATGGCAGGGAGTTTGGTTCTCAGCTTTTTTCTCTCACTATTGTAAAAGAAGAGAAAGGATATCCACTAGAATCTATATATTTATGTCACTAATTCATTTGAAAAGAGAACTTGCTAATGGGTTTATGTACCAATGCATAAATGGAGTTACTGCATTTTTAGTTTTTTATTTTTTATAAATTTATTTATTTATTTTTGGCTGTGTTGGGTCTGCGTTGATGTGTGCAGGCTTTCTCTAGCACGTGCTTCTCATTGCAGTGGCTTCTCCTGTTGTGGAGCACAGGCTCTAGGTGCGCGGGCTTCAGTAATTGTGGCATGCGGGCTCAGTAGTTGTGATGCACGAGCTTAGTTGCTCCATGATATGTGGGGTCTTCCCAGACCACGGATTGAACCCATGTCCCCTGCCTTGGCAGGTGGATTCTTAACAACTGCGCCACCAGGGAAGTCCCTGCATTTTTAAATAAAGAATGTCACTGGGCAAATTTTGTCCCATTAACTACTACTTATGCCTGTATATAAACTATTCTTCAAAAAGTTGGGCATAATTGGGGAAGGGAACGTAAATTTTCAATTAGTATTTCCTCCATGACTTCATTGCCTTTTGGAAAGTCAATAAGTAACAACAAATACTCTGAGGTACCCTACCCTGAGCTTTCCTACAATATTAAACCAATGGGTATTTAGAAGGAGAAATTTAATCCACATGTCCTGATTAACTGACAATTAACTAATCATTTATAATAGACGTTTTTTTAACTTACAGTATTTTTATATGATGGACTATTACTTAACCATTATAAACAATACAAATGAGTATATACATTATCAGCTCAATTATGTAAAAAAAAAAGTACACAGATGAAAAAAAAGACTGGAAGTACATACAAAACAGTATTAAAAGTACTTAACTTTGGGTGGTAGATTGTGAATGTTGAAATTCAATGTACTTCTTTTTAGTGTTGCCTACTTTGAAAATTTCTACCCTTAATCAGAGTCATTTTTATAACCCTCCCTCTTGAAAAAACAACACCATCACTACCACCACCACCACAATAAAAGTTATTCAAAATCCACATGCAGGAAAAAATGTCTGTAGTGCAGGCATTCTTTGCTATTGATTAAAAGGAGATCCGATCACTTCAGGTTTCAGATTTGCAGGTGGCAAGATGGCACTTAAAGAGCCTGAGATCTATGTTCCCTCCAGGGTGGGAGGGCCGCCTCTGACTCCACGCGGAGAAGGCCTGCAAGAGAGAGTCTGCACACTTTCTTTCTTTTTTTTTTTTAAATTTTATTTATTTATTTATTTATGGCTGTGTTGGGTCTTCGTTTCTCTGCCAGGGCTTTCTCTAGTTGCGGCGAGCGGGGGCCACTCTTCATCGCGGTGCGCGGGCCTCTCACTATCGCGGTCTCTCTTGTTGCAGAGCACAGGCTCCAGACGTGCAGGCTCAGTAATTGCGGCTCACGGGCCTAGTTGCTCCGCGGCATGTGAGATCTTCCCAGACCAGGGCTCGAACCCGTGTCCCTTGCGTTGGCAGGCAGATTCTCAACCGCTGCGCCACCAGGGAAGCCCTGCACACTTTCAATAGTAAATTTAGATTCTCAACTGAAGCCGCAGAATTTTGTACTTAAAGCATGGAAGACAGAACCCTGGTTAGACCTTGGGGGCTGTAGTTCCCAATATGCCACATTACCATAAAAAGACCTCAATACGACTATTGGAGAACATTTGATTTTGAACAGGACCATGTGCATATATTTGATCACAAGAGATTTAAATCTGATAACTAAATCAGACAACTTCTCACTCCCTGGTGCTGGCAATAGTTTAACTGTGCTTCTCTATAGCAGGCGCTTTTGTCCTTCAGAGACCACGACTAGGAACGAATGACTCTATTATGATTCAGACAATGAATTTTCCTCCTGCTGACATTTCACTGCAAGTATGATTTTCCGTGGTCCGTTCCATGGAGACTTTTTCTTTTTGGAGTTCTATTGTTCCATTGGCCCTCATCTGATTTGCAGGAAATAATTGAGCAAATTTAGGCCAAACTCAAGAATGGCAGGCTGATACCAAATTACCAACGCTTTCTTCGTTCTTGCCTTCTCAGGAGCTACCCATCTCTTCTTTGTTTTTTAGATTTTCTAGGTGAGTCAGTTAATGTTCTGTGTCTGCTTGATTATAGGTGAACATATTAGACTTTCTGACAGTTCTCACTGAAATCACTCTCTCTCTCTCTCTCTCTCTTTTTTTTTATTGGAGTATAACTGCTTTACAATGTCGGTTAATTTCTGCCACACAGCAAAGTGAAGCAATCAGACACATACACACATCCCCCTCCTCGTGGACCTGCCTCCCCGCCCTATCCCACACAACTAGGTCATCACGTAGCACCGAGCCGAGCTCGGTGCTGTATAGCAGGTTCCCAGTAGCTATCTATTTTACACATGGTAGTGTATTTATGTCAAACCTAATCTCCCAATTCATCCCACTCTCCCCTCCCCCGCTGTGTCCACACGTCCGTTCTCTATGTCTGCCTTTCTATTCCTGCCCTGCAAATAGGTTCATCTGTACCATTTTTCTGGATTCCACATATATGCATTAATATACAATATTTGTTTTACTCTTCCTGACTTACTTTACTCTGTATGACAGACTCTAGGTCCATCCACATCTCTACAAATGACCCAATTTCATTTCTTTTTATAGCTGAGTAATATTCCCTTATATATATGTACCACATCTTCTTTATCCATTCATCTGTCGATGGACATTTAGCTTGCTTCCATGTCCTGGCTATTGTACATAGTGCTGCAGTGAACATTGGGGTACATGTGTCTTTTTGAATTACGGTTTTCTCAGGGTATATGCCCAGTAGTGGGATTGCTGCATCATACGGTAGTTCTATTTTTAGTTTTTTAAGGAAACTCCATGCTGTTCTCCACAGTGGCTGTATCAACAGTGGCTGTATTTACATTTCCACCGACAGTACGAGGGGTCCCTTTCCTCTGCACCCTCTCCAGCATTTATTGTTTGTAGATTTTCTGATGATGGCAATTCTGACCGATGTGAGGTGATACCTCATTGTAGTTTTGATCTGCATTTCTCTGATAATTGGTGATGTTGAGCATCTTTTCATTTGCCTCTTGGCCATCTGTATGTCTTCTTTGGAGAAATGTCTATTTAGATCTTCTGCCCATTTTTTGATTGTGTTGTTTGTTTTTTTGGTATTGAGCTGCATGAGCTGTTTGTATATTTTGGAGATTAATCCTTTGCCTGTTGTTTCACTTGCAAATATTTTCTCCCATTCTGTGGGTTGTCTTTTCATCTTGTTTATGGTTTCCTTTGCTGTGCAAAAGCTTTTAAAAGATTAATTAGGTCCCGTTCGCTTATTTTTGTTTTTATTTTCATTACTCTAGGAGGTGGTTCATAAAAGATCCTGCTGTGATTTATGTCAAAAAGTGTTTTTCCTATGTTTTCCTCTACGAGTTTTATAGTGTCTGGTCTTACATTTAGGTCTTTAATCCATTTTGAGTTTATTTTTGTGTATGGTGTTAGGTAGTATTATAATTTCATTCTTTTACATGTAGTTGTCCAGTTTTCCCAGCACCCTTTATTGAAGAGGCTGTCTTGTCTCCATTGTATATTCTTTCCTTCTTTGTCATAGATTAGGTGACCATAGGTGTGTACGTTTATCTCTGGGTTTTCTATCCTGTACCATTGATCTATATTTCTGTTTTTGTGCAGTACCATACTGTCTTGATTACTGTAGCTTTGTAGTATAGTCTGAAGTCAGGGAGCCTGATTCCTCCAGCTCCGTTTTTCTTTCTCAAGATTGTTTTGGCTATTTGAGGTCTTTTGTGTTTCCATGCAAATTGTATAATTTTTTGTTCTAATTCTATGAAAAATGCCATTGGCAATTTGATAGAGATTGCATTGAACCTGTAGATTGCTTTGGGTAGTATAGTCATTTTCACAATATTGATTCTTCCAATCCAGGAACATGGTATAACCCTCCATCTGTTTATGTCATCTTTGATTTCTTTCATCAGTGTGTTATAGTTTTCTGGGTACAGGTCTTTTGCCTCCTTAGGTAGGCTTATTCCTAGGTATTTTATTCTTTTTGTTGCGATGGAAAATGGGATTGTTTCCTTAATTTCTCTTTCTGATCTTTCATTACTAGTGTATAGGAATGCAAGAGATTTCTGTGCATTAATTTTGTATCCTGCAACCTTACCAAATTCATTGATTAGTTCTAGTAGTTTTCTGGTGGCATCTTTAGGATTTTCTATGTATAGTATCATGTCATCTGCAAACAGTGACAGTTTTACTACTTCTTCTCCAATTTGTATTCCTTTTATTTCTTTTTCTTCTCTGATTGCCATGGCTAGGACTTCCAAAACTATGTTGAATAATTGTGATGAGAATGGACATCCTTGTCTTGTTCCTGATCGTAGAGGAAATGCTTTCAGTTTTTCACCATTGAGAATGATGTTTGCTGTGGGTTTGTCACGTATGGCCTTTATCATGTTGAGGTAGTTTCCCTCTATGCCCACTTTCGGAAGAGTTTTTATCATAAATGTTGAATTTTGTCAAAAGCTTTTTCTGCATCTATTGAGATGATCATATGGTTTTTCTTCTTTAATTTGTTAATATGATGTATTACATTGATTGTTTTGTGTATATTGAAGAATCCTTGCAACCCTGGGATAAATGTCACTTGATCATGGTGTATGATCTTTTTAATGTGTTGTTGGATTCTGTTTGCTAGTATTTTGTTGAGGATTTTTGTGTCTGTGTTCATCAGTGATATTGGTCTGTAATTCTTTTGTGTGTGTGATATCTCTGTCTGGTTTTGGTATCAGGGTGATGGTGGCCTCGTAGAATGAGTTTGGGAGTGTTCCTCCCTCTGCAGTTTTTTGGAAGAGTTTGAGAAGGATAGATGTTAACTCTTCTCTAAATGTTTGATAGAATTCACCTGTGAAGCCATCTGGTCCTGGACTTTTGTTTGTTGGAAGATTTTTAATCACAGTTTCAATTTCATTACCTGTGATTGGTCTGTTTATATTTTCTAATTCTTTCTGGTTCAGTCTTGGAAAGTTGTACCTTTCCAAGAATTTGTCCATTTCTTCCAGGTTGTCCATTTTATTGGCATAGAGTTGCTTGTAGTAGTCTCTTATGATCCTTTGTATTTCTGCGGTGTCCCTTGTAACTTCTCCTTTTTCATTTCTAATTTTATTGATTTGAGTCCTCTCCCTTTTTTTCTTGATGAGTCTGGCTAAAGTTTTACCAATTTTGTTTATCTTCTCAAAGAACCAACTTTTAGTTTTATTGATCTTTGCTATTGTTTCCTTCATTTCTATTTTATTTGTTTCTGCTCTGATCTTTATGATTTCTTTCCTTCTACTAACTTTGGGTTTCCTTTGTTCTGCTTTTTCTAGTTGCTTTAGGTGTAAGGTTAGAATGTTTATTTGAGAATTTTCTTGTTTCCTGAGGTTGGCTTGAATTGCTGTAAACTTCCCTCTTAGGACTGCTTTTGCTGCATCCCATAGGTTTTGGATTGTCGTGTTTTCATTGTCATTTGTTTCTAGGTATTTTTACATTTCTTCTCTGATTTCTTCAGTGATTCTTGGTTATTTAGCAGTGCACTGTTTAGCCTCCATGTGTTTGTGTTTTTTACAGCTTTTTTCCCCCTGTAATTGATTTCTAACCTCATAGTGTTGTGGTCGGAAAGATGCTTGATATGATTTCAATTTTCTTAAATTTTCCAAGGCTTGATTTGTGACCCAAGATGTGATCTATTCTGGCAAACGTTCCATGTGCACTTGAGAAGAAAGTGTATTCTTCCACATTTCGGTGGAATGTCCTATAAATATCAGGTAAGTCTATCTGGTCTATTGTATCATTTAAAGCTTGTGTTCCCTTATTTATTTTCTGTCTGGATGATCTGTCTATTGGTGTAAGTGGGGTGTTAAAGTCCTCCACTATTATTGTGTTACTGTCGATTTCCCCTTTTATGGCTGTCAGCATTTGCCTTATGTATTGAGGTGCTCCTATGTTGGGTGCATAAATATTTAAAATTATTATGTTTTCTTCTTGGATTGATCCTTTGATCATAATGTAGTGTCATTCCTTATCTCTTGTAACAGTCTATATTTTAAAGTCTATTTTATCTGATATGAGTATTGCTACTCCAGCTTTCTTGTGATTTGCATTTGCATGGAATATCTTTTTCCATCCCCTCACCTTCAGTCTGTATGTGTCCCTATGTCTGAAGCGGGTTTCTTGCAGACAGCATATATAAGGGTCTTATTTTTTTTATCCATTCAGCCAGTCTGTGTCTTTTGGTTGGAGCATTTAATCCATTTACATTCAAGGTGATTATTGATATGTATGTTCCTATTACCATTTTCTTAATTGATTTGTGTTTCTTTATGTGGGTCTTTTTCTTCTCTTTTGTTTCCCACTTAGAGAAGTTCCTTTAGCATTTGTTGTAAACCTGGTTTGGTGGTGCTGAATTCTCTTAGCTTTTGCTTGTCTGTAAAGCTTTTGATTTCTCCGCTGAATCTGAATGAGATCCTTGCTGGGTAGAGTAATCTTGGTTGTAGGTTTTTCCATTCCATCACTTTAAATATATCCTGTCACTGCCTTCTGGCCTGTAGAGTTTCTGCTGAGAAATCAGCTGATAACCTTATGGGGATTCCCTTGTATGTTATTTGTTGCTTTTCCCCTGCTGCTTTTAATATTTTTTCTTTGAATTTAATTTTTGTTAGTTTGAGTGATATGTGTCTTGGTGTGTTTCTCCTAGGGTTTATCCTGTATGGGATTCTCTTCACTTCCTGGACTTGGATGGCTATTACCATTCCCATGCTAAGGAAGTTTTCAACTATAATCTCTTCAAATACTTTCTCAGACCCTTTCTCTTTCTCTTCTTCTTCTGGAATCCCTATAATTTGAATGTTGGTGCATTTAATGTTGTCCCAGAGGTCTGTGAGACTGTCCTCAATTCTTTTCTTTCTTTTTTCTTTATTCTGCTCTGTGGCAGTTATTTCCACCATTTTATCTTCCTAGCTCACTTATCCGTTCTTCTGCTTCAGTTATTCTGCTATTGATTCCTTCTAGTGTATTTTTAATTTCAGTTATTGCATTGT
This sequence comes from Eubalaena glacialis, assembly GCF_028564815.1. Classification (NCBI taxonomy): domain Eukaryota; kingdom Metazoa; phylum Chordata; class Mammalia; order Artiodactyla; family Balaenidae; genus Eubalaena; species Eubalaena glacialis. Next base: position 59,032,869 of record NC_083727.1, on the reverse strand, counting down.
TCATCACTGTTTGTTTGCTCTTTAGTTCTTCTAGGTCCTTGTTAAACGTTTCTTGTATTTTCTCCATTCTATTTCCAAGATTTTGGATCATCTTTACTATCATTACTCTGAATTCTTTTTCAGGTAGGCTGCCTATTTCCTCTTCATTTATTTGGTGTTGTAGGTTTTTACCTTGCTCCTTCACCTGTAACATATTTTTTGGTGATTTCATTTTTTTTTTTTTTGATGGGTGGGGCTGTATTCCTGTCTTACAGGTTGTTTGGCCAGAGACATCCAGCACTGGAGTTTGCAGGCAATTGGGTAGAGCCGGGTCTTGGAGCTGAGATGAGGACCTCCGGGAGGCCTCATTCCAATTAATATTCCCTGGGGTCTGAGGTTCTCTGTTAGTCCAGCAGTTTGGACTCAGTGCTCCCACCACAGGAGCTCAACCCTGACCCCCATCCTGGGAACCAAGATCCTGCAAGCCACGTGACATGGCAAAAGAAAAGAAAAAAAAAGGAGCAGTACAATAACAAATAAAAAATAAAATAAAATTAGAAAGATAAAAAATATACTAGGAAAAATAAAAATACAATTGAAACAACTACAACAAGGTATAACAGAACCACAACAGAAAAAAGAAATTTAAAAAAAAAGGGAACACACCAAAAGGAGCAGAATAATAACAAAGTATAAAGGATAAAATAAAATTAGAAAAATAAAAGAATTATTAGAAAAAATAAAAATATAAATGAATCACCAACAAGGTAAAACAGAACCACAACCTAAAAGAAGAAAAAAGAAAAAAAGAAAAAAGGCTGGAAAAGGCCTTGGCTGTGGGGGGCAGAGCTTAGGCAGGGGTGGGGTTTATGGTGGGGGTGGGGCCTAGGCTTAGGACCTGAGCAGCAGGGGAAAGGTAGCACATCCTGAGCCAGTCCTCCGGAGTGTGGAATTCCAGAGTTTGGAGGTAAGGCCCTGGGTGAGGGTGTGTGGGTGGAGTTTAGGCCCAGCACAGTTGGATGGGGTCTCCGAGTGCTGCCTGTAGAGGTAGGGCCCTGAGTGGGGATGTAGGGGCGGGGCTTAGGCTCTGCGATGCTGGAGGGAGCCTCCAAGGGCAGAAGATTAGGCCCAGGGGCCCAAGAGGCTCCCCGGTGCCCAAGTGGGCAGAGAAAGCGCTGGCCACATTCCCTTCTGTTTCTCTGCTCTCCTGAGCGTCTGCCCTGTCACCGCTGAACTGTGGGTGGGTCCCACCAGGTGTGGGAACTCCTCCCTTCCCCCCACCGCCCCCTGTCGGTCCGGCCTTTACTTTTGCTCCCCCTTCCCTCCTTCCCACTCCCTCAGGACCCACACAGCTGGCGGGGACCTTGGTGGGCAGAGGATCAGGCCTGGGATCTCAGCAGGCTCCCCAGGGCCCCAGTGGGCTGGGGAAATGCTGGCCACACTCCCTTCTGATCCTCTGCCCTCCCAACAGTCCCCCCCTTTCCCACTCCGGGCATGGGATCCCTTCCCCTCCCCCAGCTGCCCCTCAGGGGGACCGTTCCAGTCCCACCTCCACTTCTCCTCACTGCTCACTGCTTCCCACATCCTACCTGGTCGCTGGGGGTTCCTCACATCCCCTTAGGTGTCCGTGGTCCCCCACTGGTGCCTGGTAGGTGCCCTAGTTGTGTGGAGACTCGAATTCCACATCCTCCTAGTCTGCCATCTTGACTCCGCCCACTATAATAGCCATTTGATGTCCAAAATTTTTTTTCAAGATCAATAATAACTGACATTTATTGAACACTTACTATTGAACACTTAACCACTATTTAAGCTTTTTACTTGTATTTACTCATTTAATCCTCCCAGTAACCCAATACTTAGGTATTATTATATTAGGTATTGTTATTCCTATTTCTCAAGTGAGAAACAAAAAGGTTAAGTGATTCAACCAAGGTCACACAGAAAGTAGCTGAACAGGAACCAGACAGACTGGTTGCAGATTTGTAAGATTTTTTATAAGCTTTGTTTCTTTGAAACAAAAAGATCTATAATTGTAAAGAGTAAACAAAACTTAAAGGCACATCTACTCTAACACAAAAACAAACAAACAAAAAACAAAACAACAAAGACAAAAGCCATTCAACGGTGTGCTGAACATGTTTTTCACTGTTGAACTCTCTCAAATTGTGCAGAGCACTCCAAAAGGAGACAATATACTCACTCAAGAACTGAACCCGGACCCAGGTATGACTTACTGGGCAATCACATCTCATCCATTCATTTATGATTTGATGGATAGGACAAGGAACAGAAACTTAACAGTTAAATGACAAACAGCTGCTGTGACTGCCCCTCACCCCCAAACAACTACAGAACTCCTACTCTCACACCTTGCTATGATCTTTGATCACAGCAATAAGACTAAGATATTTCTGACGGAGTAAAATTTAAATTTCCCAGACAGATATGTAGTAAAAATATAGAGTTCATCTTTCCTTTAAACTATGTGAAACAAAGTAGGACATATTGACTTCACTAAGCATGGGATTTCACAGTGGATGGGCCTAACCAACCCTAAAATGTAATAATCTTCTGACCAGTTTACAAGTGGAAGAACATCTTATAGTTTGGTCCATAAGTGAACTTGGACAAAGAAATACAGGGATATAAAACATATGAGTCAATTGAATCTTCTCAAACATAAAGATATGACTGTTAAATGTTTCATGACTCAACGTTTAGAATCTAATAATTGTATTGGTAAAGGGTGAATGTGAAACTTAACACTATATATATATTTTAAAGTATATAAAGAGATTTTTTAAGACCAAAATTGTTATTGTACATACTGAAACTATTTGCAATCCATTAGAAATGTAGAAATACTATCTTTGAAAATTATTATAGGACAAATTCTTATTCACTGTAGAAACACTAGAAGATACAAATACATTTAAAGATATAAATTCAGATCACCTGCATTTCTACCTTCCTATAATAATTATTATTTATGTGTATATATTTATATATATCTAGATTTTTTTCATGCATATTTATAAATGTATTTTTCTTATAAGAGTAAGATGCTACTGTAAATGCTGTTTGTAATTTGAATTTTTTAATTTAAATTTAAAATTTTTTTAATTTTATTTAAAAAATTGTTTCATTTTGTCTTTCAACAAATGACTGCTGACTACTCCAAGTCAGGCAATGTGCTGGAGAATTGGGTAGATAAGAGTAAATAAAATAGGTATAATACTGTACTGTTGTTGCTTAGAGAATATCACACACACACACACTCACACATGGAAAATTAATGCAACAATTATAAATTGGACTAACTGGTTTTAAAGAATCAAATAAGGAACTCAGATGGGAAATGCAGGGGCTGGCGCGGAAATGATGAAGAGATCTATTTTAAAAAGAGATGACAGGGTAATAGAAGAACTCTTGTGGGTGAAACCCATACTGTGAACATATTTCCATATCAATACACATAACTCTACAAGGCTGTTCTTAATGTTGCCCAGTAACTCGTAAAATTGTACAATGCTTTATGTGGTATCAAGGTGTCTCCGGCTTGTTCATTTTTGTAAACACATTTTGTGTGTTTGATCCTTTCCTTAGGGCAAATTACTTATGCTACAGGGTGGAAATTGCCTTACTACAACTTGGTGTGTAAAAACATACTAACTTTCTTATTTTTTACTCCTTATTAATTTTCTTCTTCTTATTTAACCTAGAATTGATATGATCTTGCTGAGGAATCTGTATTCCCACTCAATAGTTGAAAAACCTTAAATTAGCTAATTAAAGATAATAACCTAGTCACTAGTTTAACTCAATCCTTTTCAAGCATAAATACACTCAGTTCAAAGTTGAAGCCACCTATCTAGGCAATAGTCTGCCCTCCATATTCGTGGGTTTCCCAGCCATGGATATGGAAGCTGATTGCCTTCATTGTACTGTGCATTTTATGTAAGGGACTTGAGCATTGGAGGATTTTGGTATCCACAGGGGTCCTGGAACCAATCCCCCGTGGATACCAAGGGACGACTGTGCCTCTTCTCTTTTTAACTTTAAAAAAATTTTTTTCAACTTTTAATTTTATATTGGAGTATAGCTGATTAACAGTGCTGTGTTAGTTTCAGCAAAATGATTCAGCCAGACATATAAATGTATCTTTTCCTTCTCAAACTCTGTTCCCATTTAGGTTGTTACACAATATGGCGCAGAGTTCCCTCTGCTAAGCAGTAGGTCCTTATTGGTTATCCATTTTAAATATAGCGGTGTGTACGTGTACCTGGTCTCTTGAGGTTTTTAAACTTTGCCTCCTCCTCCCCAGGACGCCATCTGGGTGCAGGGGTAGCTTGTAAATGGGAATAACTCTGTGGGGGAAGGTCTTATTCTACTGGTTCCTGGGCACCAGCCTGAAGTTCTGTAGCCCCATAAGCGGAGTCTGCGGGAAAATAAATCCCTTGCTCTACTCTCTGGCCTGGGCCATTCCCAGAGACTGGTCTGGAAGCTTATCCACGCCCCACCCTCAGCGCACTGGTGCCACCTTCAGGTTGCCCCTTCACCGGCTACCATGCTTGAAAGATGCACCACTTTAATTCTCAGTTGTGTACAGAATTCTTCCCCGGGCCTTTGACAATCGCTGCTTCATTTCTAGCTATGTACAGCCCATGGAGACCCGCCCCTCTCTACTTTAAGCTACTCGTGTTGCCATTCCTACTCTCCCACTGGCACAGGACACTCTGCAAGTGTCCTGAAAGGGTAGCAAATGAAAAACAGAGGACATGCTTTGGCTTCCCATTCAAAACACTCCCTTTCTGTGATGTTCAGACGGGAAGGGTGGAAACAAGAACATTTGCCTTTGACGCCTTGCCTTCTCTCCCTTCCTCTCTGGCTTCTCCTCTTTAGCCCCAGGAAAGGCTTACATAATATTCTAGATTTTTCCCTGCTTTATCATCTATTCTGTGGTCAGGCCTTGAAGTTCTGACTCATTGAAATGTACACACTTTTCCCGTTTCTCATTAAAGTCTGGCTTTTGAAAAATCAAAAGAACTCGCTTTTAGGCTATTAATTCACAGTGGATTCAGTATTCTCTGTTTTGAAATTTAAAGTTGGGCAATGATTCCCTTTTTTTGGCAGCCTCCCTCCCCACTTCCCCATGGCAATGAATTCCACTGATCCACTGGGCGAAGCAGCTGCCAAACAACTCTAAAAAGGGGCTGCCACATAGCACATAGGTTTAATGTCTCACAAAATGCATCCCTCATACCACTAGAAGTAGAATTGTTGAGTCAAAGGAAATACATGTTTTATCTGTTCCTTATAAACTTGGCAGTATTTTAACTCTAACCATTTTCATCTTCATCTCAGCCATTATTCCTTAAAGACTTTTAATACCTTTACTAAATTATCCTCCAGTAGCATATGATGAATGTCCTTTTAAAATCCAGAATGTGTTAATATAAAAAATGAGTATTAACATGTTTTAATATTTGTCAAATTGATAAATAATAAATAGTATCTCATTGCTTTAGTTGCTAAAAACTATGAACAAATTGGATGATAATTTGGTGGTTATATCCATTTATTCATTCGATAAAAATGTATAGGATGTTATATGTGTGACAGGCAACGGAAAACATCCACAAGACGTGACTGTATGACTCATATTCAAGAGGCTCACAGTCTAATGGAGACTGCTTGTAAATAAACAATTACCTTTGAGCATCAAAATGAAGAAGGACAAGAATAGGGAATAACACATTAAATATTTTTTGAAAGTTCACAAATGCAAAATGATACTTTAGAACCTTTATTTTTTAAGAGAGAGATGGAGAAAAGGAGAAGCTTTCTTTATTAAAATTTTAAAAAGCCCGCTAATGAATGTAGAAGGAATGATAAAAACAGAAAGTCATCCTTTTTCTAGCACTATAAAAAAAAATTTGCTCAGTTAGGATCATCCTTGGATGCTAGAATTATTGGATGAAAGCTTGTTGGGAGCAGTATATGGAGAAATTGAGTTGAGAGACACTATTTGCTAGATTACCAAATTTAACAACACTAATAGCAAAAACTGGCATCAGGTGCCTTTGATATGATTCAGTAAAGGATATACAACATCATCTATATAATATTCTTGCCAAAAATAATTAACCTAAATTAATCATAAAGAAACATTCAAGCTGACAAATTCAAATGGAGGGACATTCTGAAAACAACTGTCCAGGATTCTAAAAAAACGTCAACAACACAAAAGCTCCCTCTTTATCGACCCCCATCCTCCTCAAAAGACTAGGAAACTGTTCTAGATTAAAGAAGAAAAAAGAGATATAACAACTAAATAAAACAAGTGACTGTTGATTGGATCCTGAATCCAAAAAAACCAAAAAAGCCATTTAAGAAATAATTGGGCAATGGGGGAATATTTGTATAGGAGCATGCATATTAGGTAACAATGTTGTGTCAATATTAAATTTTCTTGTTGTAGTTGTGAAGGAAAATGTACTTATCATTAGGAGATGCATATTGAAGTATCTAAGGGTGAAACATAGTGATGTTTACCGATAATTCTCAAATGACAGTTATAAAAATGAGGGTGGAGGGAGACAGAAAGCAAATATGGCAAAGTGCTAACAATCCATGGATCTAGGAAGAGAGTATATGGTTATCCATGAGGCCATTTGGTAAGCTTTTCATAGGTTTGAATTATTTGAAATAAAAACTTGGGAAATTTTTTTAAATGATTGTAAAAAGAAAAATAAATAACTGTCATACCTTATAAAAATGCCATGAGAAAGGTAGTGGTAATGGACAGTATGGCACAAAGAACAGGGTGGCACCAACAATTCTCCACCAAAAAATCCCTGAATAGTCAAAGCAATCTTGAGAAAGAAGAACAAAGCTGGAGGCATCACTCGTCAGTATTTCAAACTATATTGCAAAGCTATAGTAATAAAAACAGTACAGTATTTACATAAACACATGCACATAGAGCAATGGAACAGAATAGAGAGCCCAGATATAGACCCATGCATATATGTTCAATTAATTCATGACAAACGAGGCAAGAATACACAATAGGGAAGGGATAGTTTCTTTAATAAATGGTGTTGGGAAAACTGGGCAACCACCTGCAAAAGTATGAAACTGGACCCCTATCTTATGCCATATACAAAAATCAACTCAAAATGCATTAAAGACCTGAATGTAAGACCTGAAACCATAAAATTCCTAGAAGAAAAGATAGGTGGTAAGCTCCTTGACATTGGTTTTAACAATGAATTTTTGGATTTGACATCAAAAGCAACACAACAAAAACAAAAATAATCAGGTGGGACTACACCAAACTAAAAATGGGCAAAGGAACTGAATAGACATTTTTGCAAAGAAGACATATAAATGGCCAACATTTACTTGAAAAGTCCTCAACACCACTAGTCATTATGGAAAAGCAAATCAAAACCACCATGAGATACCACCTCACATCTGTTAAGATGGCTATCATAAAAAAGACAAGAAATAACAAGTGTTGACAAGGATGTGGAAAAAGGGGGAATACCTGTGCATTGTTGGTGGGAATGCAATTTGGTACAGCTGCTATGGAAAACAGTATGGGGGTTTCTCAAAAAATTAAAAATAGAATTACCATATGATCCAGCAATTCCACTTCTGAGAATATATTCAAAGGAAATAAAAACAGGGTATCAACAAAATATCTGCACTGTTATGTTCACTGCAGCATTATTCACAAGAGCCAAGTTATGGAAACAACCTAGGTGTCCATTAATGGATGAATGGATAAAGCAGATGTGAGATATATACACAGTATGTGTTTAATATGGGTATCCATATATATAAAATGGAATATTACTCAGCCATGAGAAAGAAGGAAATTCTACCCTTTGCAACTACATGAATGAACCTTGAAGACATTATGCTAAGTGTAATAAGCCAGACCAAGAAAGACAATACTGCATGGTACCACTTCAATGGGGAATTAAAAGAAAAAAATCAGCCTCATGGAAAAAAGAGTAGAAAAGTGATTGCTAGAGGCTGGGGGATGGTGGAAATAAGCAGAGGTTGGTAAATGAGTACAAACTTTCAGCTATAAGGTGAATAAGGTCTGAGGATCTAATGTAAAATATGGTGACTATAGTTGATAACACTGTATTATACAATTGAAATTTGCTAATAGAGTAGAACTTAAGTGTTCTTAAGCCAATAAATAAATAACCAAAAAAATAAATAAATAACTATGTGAGGTTATGGATGTGTGAATTAACTAGATGGCAGAAATCCTCTCACGATGTATAGTTATATCAAATCACCAAGATGTACACTTTAAATATCTTACAATTATACCTCAATAAAGCTGAAAAAAGAAGAAGAATGTGAAGCATGTTTCTACCTACTTGCAAACTTCTCTAGTAAATTGTTGAAGCAGCTGCACACCAGGAAGTGTGGGCCAAAGAAGCAAAATTCAGCACTTCTCTAAATGTGGATGTTTTCAGACAACTTCTTAGCTTCCCGGAACTCATAGACCCCAAAAGTGAGATGATTTGGTGAGCTCATAAGAATAAACAAAGTTTTAGCAGAAATTGAGTATCAAAGTTTTTCAAAACACCTGAAACTCCCTTTGTAAAATTCTCACATGTAGACATTTCATAAATAAAAGATGCTAAGGATGCCCCCTTGAGTAACTCAAGTTATTATGATAATATAACACAAGGAATATTTCACACTGATTTTAGGTACTTTTTAACCATAGAAGGGATTTCAGAAATTTTTTGCATCAGCGAGAATGCTTGAGTAAATCACTCGTGTGAATTAACATGTCATGGCAGAGAAGCAGACTCCTGATATAACAGATTGAAGGGACAAGGAGGGGGGACAAAATCCTCCTTGGAGGATTTGACATCTTAATTTTTCAGTAGACCCTGTGACTTAGGTGTCCACATTCTACTTGAGGTAATGTAGTTAAATATTGGTAACCAAGCTACTTTGGTTTTCCCATCACCATAACTTCTAGACCATGTCTGATGCAAGAGTCCTGTGTTGTTGCTGCTGCTACTACTAGTACTAACAGTTAATGTATGTCACAACTTTAGTTTTTAAAGTATTTATGTAAATAATCTCCCCCCCTCAATTCTCCAAAATAGAACTGGAAGTGATATATAAGATAACCAAATCTGGAGACATACACATTTAACACTCATGCTGCCATTTCTCTTCCCACACCAAAGGCAGACATTACTAATCAATCCTTCTTACTAAGCATAGATTCCCCTCAGAGTCTTTCTCAATTTTCAGTAGATGTGTAGGCATCCACTATCAATCTCTCATAGTTGGCATTATAAGAAGAAGTATATTTGCTATTTGGGATGAGCACAACCTATCTTTTTACAGATAAAGAAATGCTCACAAAGGGATTGTACAGCAAATTTGTGGCAGAGTTAGGGCAACAGTATGTCTCACCTGCCCACTCTCAGCCAGTGCTCTTTACAGCTCCACTTGTAGTTTGCCAGAATATGCCACCCAAATGACTAATCAGATTCTGGTTTCAAAATTTAAGAGCTCACAATGACTTTTAAATGTCATTATTCAGAAAGCTATTCTAACAAAGAGACTTTGGTCCAATATATTTACTACATCAGCTGGCCACCATTCTTTACACAGCAAGTATAATCAGTTATCCCTGGGGGGCAGATGATGATTTCAGCAGTTGGCGAAATACATGCATTTATAAAGACTGCTAGCACGTTCACACCCTACAAAAGTGCACACAGTCAATCTCAGAACAACACCAGCCCTTCAAATAGAAGGATTCTAGCTACGTGTGAGGGGTAGCTAATCAAAGTCAGCTAAGACTAATAAACATGAATAAGAAGAGCCCAAGAGAAAGACAGATGCTGATGAGTACTTCTTACCATTTTAGACAACTTAGAATTCTAACCATTCTGCTAAAAACAGACAATGGACTCATTGCTGTTGTTTTACTGATGAACTATTCTCTCTGCTTTTTCCCAAAAGACACCCTGGCAAACTTTGCTTAGTAAATATTGACACCTGTAAACTAAGCTGGCTAATGCCGTTGGCTCTCCAGCTATCTTCCCATCTGTTGCCTGAGAATTTTAAGCAACGTATTTTGGGACTCTTGCTCTCCTTCCATTGTAAACTGCAAAAAATGCTACCCAGAAGCTAATCCGAAAGCCACATGGCCCTAGAGGGGCCTGGGGTAAGTTAAGGGAAATGTAGTCTAATATGTAAAATGCGTATCCCACTGGCCTCCTCGGCCACCCCGTCTTTAGTTAACAGCATGCCGGGGTAATCTGCTTAGTTACCAAGTGGGGCTTTTTTCCCTCTTCCCCATGAGATCACCCAGACCACGATCAAAGCCCAAACACACTCTCTGCCAGCTCTATTGTTCCCCAGAGTGGGATTAATGACTAATTATGTCAGGTCACTCATCCAGATGGCCTCTCAGATGTTCCTTTGTCATTGTCTGACCTTCCATATGCCCCTTTGACCTTGAGGTTTATTTCCATGGAAACATGAAGCCTCAGTTTCCTTGCTGAGACTGCCAAGAACTGGCCAAAAGGAGGGATATGGGATAATCTACCCACACTTTGTATTCTGCTTCCATCTCATGCCTTGTTAAATCCAATGAATAGATAAAAAATGCTATCTGGTCCCAGCTGAGTGATGACCATGGTCATGATTCTATGTTACATGCTATGTTTTTTAAATTAGCAGACAGCTTTGTACATGGAAACGTGCATTCAATTTGAAGAACATCAATCGCCATAATGTGATCTTTTTATCTCATTAATGTTAAGCAAGGGTAATAGAATGGAATTACAAAATATCACTGTGAAAGGAATACAATTCAGAGAATTATAGATATCCCCCATTAAAGCCCTAGAGATGTTTGGATAAGTCAACTTGTTCAGTTTCATAAATTAAAGATTTCTTTACTTACTACCTTTTCTGGGGTTTAAATTCTAGCCTCAGATGTTGATCTTAATCTGGAGAAGGATTTTAAAGTGGTTAGTAAAATGGAGAAATTTCCTCAAAACTACCAAATAAGTAAATAAAAATAGAATAGGAGACTGACTCATGAACTCAATTATATAAAAGAGGTTGAATATGTATTTGCATGGGATGAAATGTATTTCCCTTTGCAGTTTAAAGAAGACGAAAGAATAATTCAACTGTCTAAAATGTGGAGGCTAATTCACCTCTCCTGAGTTCATCCAAGAATGAAATGTCTCTCTGCTGTATGCGTGAATTCATACAAGCACAGAGCTCTCGCGGGGAATGCAAACAGAGTGGGAAGTATTCAAACCTACCCAAGTTTCCCTGGCAGGGTGGCAATTTATTAATCTCCTCTCACTAACGGTCAGGAAGCTGCAGATTCCAGCTGAGAGTTATCAGTTTTCTTAAGAAAATTAGAGAGCTAGGTGAAAGAAAGGATTTTGTTCCTTGCATTGTTGTTTATGGGCCATTTTGCCTCTGAACCCAGAAAGGAAGACTTGGGTCAAAAGGAAGATCTCACCCTGGTTAATGGCATCCAATCCCTTCCAGCCCCCTCTCCCAGAGCTCGAAGGGCCTTTGGAAGCAGCGATGGTGCCTTGCTGACTACTTACTCCGGTATCTCCAGTACTTCCATGCCCAGCACAGTGCCTGGCATAATCTAGGTTTCTAAAACTTTGCTGAATGAATGAACATTAGTGCCAATTTATGTGTACCAGAAAGCTTGACCTTGCTCTCCTTTTGTTTTCTTCCAATAATACTGTCAGGAATTGTTTATTTAAAACACCTCTCTGTGTATGCAAATTCAGCCTCAAGGAACACAAATTCTATAAACAGTGAAATCCTTTCCTTTCACTGAGAGAGACAATTTTATTTAAAGAATGATAACTACACAGTAGACTTCCACAAAGCATAAAAGGACAGCATGTTCCTAATCATTTGAGAATGTGGCCAGAAAACTCCTGCCACATTACAGGCAGTGTTCTAGGCCTTTTGCAATGGCTCCATTCCACATGAGATACTAACTGCATCTTCTGGGTTAGCCACAACACCCGCAGATGAAGATTCTCTCCTTTCTCAAAATGGCATTGCTCAGAGACATGGCAAACTGATAGCCCACAAGGTGGACAAGGAAGGGTGGCAGGTGACCTGTCGACAGTAGTAGCTATAAATCTGCCACCTTCCAGATTTTGCATTAGTGTAATTTAGTGGTTTTTATTATTTCCATTTGCAGAAGACAAATGTTTTCCTAGGAACAAATCTATGTAAATAATCTTTTAAATTTCTAATAAATGCTTTGTCATTCATAAGATTTACAGACAGAATCATCTTAATTAGCAACATATCCCAAATGTTGGCATTCTATCTCAGTAGAAATGTGAACCAAACATAAATTCAAATCTTCCATTAACCAAGGCTCATCATAACATCGTCTGACACTTGTGTCGGTCCCAGTTTCCTCATCTGCAAATCACAATAATGTGCCCTGTAAGTCCTTGCAATAACAATGAGTTAAAATAATTTTCCCAGCAGGAGTAACTTGGGATTCTCACATGCTGGAACTCAAACTCTCATGGTTGCCTACAAGATTCATGAGAGTCAGCTAGTATATTAGAATATTGCATCAAGGGGGAAATTACTGTTATCAGGGAACTGGAGATCAGTGTCATCCAAGTACTGCTTGTTTGATTTTTATGGTCCTTGTAAATTGCCTTGTAAGTAATTTTATACCAATGAAAAAACATTTGTTAAGTGTCTGCAATGTGCTAGGTCCTGGCTTAGTTTCTGGAGATAAAATAATGATGTCCTCAAATTGCTCTTAGCCCAGTAAGGAGACTGAGGAGTAAACCCAGAGTGACTCGGGAAGGCAAAGGACAGCTTCCTGGAGGAGGTGTTATCTAAATAAGGGCAGACCTAGAAAACAGGAGAAGAGTGAAGAAAAGTAGCCAGGTAGAGGGAACAATTTATGCCAGGTCCTCTGGGGAAAAATGGACAGGCCAAATTCAGAGATTTGCAAGTAGTTCAGTATGACCGAGGTTTGGGGTATGAGGATGAGGCTGGAGAGAGGAGCGGGAGCCCCATCCTCAAAAGCCTCATATACCATGTCAGGGAATCTTCAGCACAGAGGCATCCAAGCAGACACTGCCAGGAGATCCACTGTGAACTCTATCCTTGGGTGGCTATGCCTTGGACTTCTGGCTGGAGTTCAAGGGAAGGATTCCAGTCCAGAGAAAGGGATGACCAGGACAAGCCAGGGCCCCAGTCCTAGAAGGACTAGATTGGTAGACAATCCAGGCAGAACTTGGGCCCTGGGAACAAGAGGGTGAAAATTATCACAAGGGCACTGGTTTTAGGCACAAGGGAGAAACCCAGAAGTCTCTCGTTCTCCCAGACAAACATTGGAGGTAACTGGGAGCCAAGTTTCAGAGTGCCATTCTAGAGTATCTTAAATCTCCTCTTTCTAGAGAGAGGGACTGGGTAGGGTTGGAGGGGCCAGGCTGAACCTTTAAGAAGGAAGAGGCCTGGGTTGTAGAAAGAGGACAGAGGCAGAGGCACAGGCAAGAATTTGGTAGGTCTTTCTCTTGCAGCAATGTGAGACTGTGGATCTGGAGTTGGTTAGCTATGTGGCTTTGAGAAAATTTCCTTCTTATTCTCTCTGAACATTCATTTCCTCAACTATAAAATGAGAACAATGATGTTAACAATCCTTGCTGGATTGTTGAGTAAATTAGAAATAATAGAAGCCAAGTACCTGGCATCTACAAGGCACTTCGTGATGGTAGTAAATAAGTAGTAGCTTTTATTAAGAGGGTGTATGGACCTTAATGTATCTGTGGGAGACATGCATTAGCCACAACAGGGAATAACTAACAATTATCTTCGCACTTACTTTATCTGGATCTCTTTCATAGTATTTTCATTCCACTTAGCATTAGTAATTACGCAAATATTATGATAATTCAGTTATCAGTATGTTTTATATTATGATTTATCCACTTTAGTATCCCCTGGAGTGGCTATTACAGCTCTACATGGGATGGGTGCCTAGTAAATAATTGTTGAATGACTAAATAGCCCCTTTGGGGACAAAATATGAATCACAGGGCCACTCCTAAAAGTTGCTTAAGTTATTGGTAGTTAAGTATTTCTTTCTCCACTTAATTCAACACTTATTTATTGAGTACAAATTTTGTACCAGGCATTGTTCCAAGCCACCCCATCCATCACCAATCCCAAATTGTTTCAGCAAAGCAGTCAGGATTTGTTTTTATTTTGTTTTGCTTTTCATTAATGCTGTGGATCCAAGGAAAGATCAGTTTTTGGATTCTGCCAGCGTGCATTTGTCAGAAGCAGCCACAAACGTATCCCTAATCTTAGCTGTTTGAAAGGAAAGAAATAAAGAATGAAAAAGTCTCCCCATGGTGCTGTCATATGAACCCAGATGGCATGAGAAACCAGCAGTGGAGATAACCCATGACAACTCCCAGCCAATGGACCCCTCCCAGTGCACAAGCCATTGACTCTGTGTCAGAGTATTATCTTTGCTTTAGATTCTTTAAATTTGCTCCATTAGAAGCTCAGAACATAGCCCAGAATAATTGTTTAATGAACTGACTTTTCAAAGGGTCAGTACAAGTGCAGGAGGCCCTGTAAGACATTTAGAGACATACATTTCATTCCACTTTGAAATGAAGACATCTTTCTTGAGTAAGGGGAAGAAAGCTTGAAAAAGAATTCTTTTAGATTTAACAAAATTTTATAAACATATTCTCATTAGCAAGGTAAAAATTACATAGGCAAATACTACTTTAATAATAAATTTACTAAGTTAAAGAATAATATGAAGTATCCAGGATGATTTTATGCTTGGTACAGTAAGTAAAGTACCAAAGGAAATATAATTACATCTTGCTGAGGTATCACTCTTATTAGTCTATTTTCCCATCTTGGACAGCAGAGTAACTTTCAGCTCTCCTCAGCTACTCAGACTCTTATTTGGCACTTTATTTGATCTGCTGTCTAATCTAAATAAACAGATTAACTCGTACTTGAGAGAAGAGGAGATGGAGAAACAGCAGAGAGAATGATTCAAAAGTAAGCTTCAAACATACAAATGGGATAGTTCCTTTATGAAAACATTTCTATTCATAGCTTTGCTAAAGCTCATGTGCAAAAATACTAAAATTCAATATGGTAAGTTTCTAGCTGTTGTGTATGTAATCAACTTACTGACGTGATATCCGTCACAACAATTACAGATACCCAACAAAATCCACTTTAGGCTGGATTTCTGTTTAACAAAGTCTGCCTCTTCGGCATAGAAGTGATTAGCAACCTAATTCTGAGTATTTCTTGACTTCTGAAGTTATTTTTTTCAAGATATCAGGTTTTACTAGTAAAAGAGAAATGCCACATTTTAATAATAATTATTTTTGTGAAATATAAGCATATGATAGAAAAGAAGAAATGTATGAATGAATGGTAGTCAAAGCCTCAAGTAGAAAAGAATCTGTGAATTTAATATTCTATCCCCCAGAGATAGGTAACACATGACTAGCCTGTTTAAGAGAAGCAGCTTGATAAATTCCACCACAATTAGTGTTACAGGAAAAAAAATTCTAATGTAAAAAGAAGTGAAATTCCGAAGCAAAAGAATTATAAGCTGTACAAAATTGATTCTTTGGCAAATCTGTTATGGCATCCTGCATTTAAATATGCAAAACTTCCATATAATTTTTTCTTTCAGGAATAAAGATAGCAGACCTAATTAGCTATTGAGCACCAGGAAATTTTACGTACTTACGTACTTTATAACAGGGGTCTCCAACCCCCGGGACCACAGACTGGTACCACTCCTCATCACTCCCCATCTACGCTCGCATTACTGCCTGAACCATCCCTCCACCCCGCCGCACCCCCGGTCTGTGGAAAAATTGTCTTCCACAGAAAAGGTCCCTGGTGCCAAAAAGGTTGGGGACCGCTGCTTTATAAGACAAAAAAAATGTGTTGCAATTTCAGATGTGCTTATGAAAGGATAGCTCTTTCCCTACCACCTCCTTGTCCCTGCTACTTAAGTCACATCTGCTTTTCTTACTAAAGAAATAAGCCCGTGGAACAAGGGAGCTTATGCAGCTGAGGAGGAAAACTGCATTCCTTTTTGTCTGGTGCATCATCAACTAACCTGTCAGCTACATTCCAAACGCAGAATCTTTATTTTGCATGATGATTCTAGGAGGCAGAAAGCACAGCTTGGCTGACTGATCCCAGGTGGAGTCTGAAGTGCTGACAGCAAGAGAACTAATGTTTAGATTTATAAACTGAGTGAAGTTGATGTGGAAATCATTGCAAATGAATAAATATAGAGTCTCGCATTATCATTTTTATCAACTCACTTTGCTCACTATAACCCTTTCTATGTAATTACTTGCAATGAGTGTAAGCTGTACCTACAGCAGACATATGTACCTACAACTGCCACATATGTATGAAATATGTAGCCTCTTGGAGGGAAAGAAACACACCAATTTATTCAGCATACAGATTGCAAATACGAAAGGCAAGCCAGCATCCTATGTAATAGGGAAGAAAGAGTCCGTGGCTTGTATAATTCATATCCTTAAATGAGTCAAGGAGTATTCATACCCAGGAATGAAGATAAAACCGGTATTTTATTGATGACATTATATAAATGTTAAAATGTATATATTTTATATACTAAAAAAGGAAGATAAATAAAAGCTAAATCAAAGAAAAAAATGGGTTGTTGGTAGAGCACTCTGTCTTTCATATTGACTGGAGTATATAGTAAGCTGAGCTATTGAAATTACATTGAAATAATTATTAAAGGTGAATACATTTGAGCAAAAATATGTATTTACTAATATTAATAGGTTTTATCTATTGATGGCTATTAATCTTACCCTTTATCTATATCTTTTGTTTCCATGAGTTAATATATACTTTATGCATACAAACATTTCCTTATGAATAGTTTTGTATTTTTATGCCTGGATGAAGCCACTGGTGGCCAGATTTCACTAAAAATCCTTTTGGTGTGAAAACAGAATCCAGCTACAGAGGACAACACCACTCAGATGCCTTTGTATCTCTGCCATCCACAATGTGCCCATTTTTGATGCTCTCCCTTGGCGACGGCTGATTTGCAATGTCATGGCCAGAGTGCATGATGGCATGTCGACTGCAGTTAGGGGTGAATGCTAAGCATCCCTAACTTTTCTGAAGAGGCTGGTTTTAGGTTGCTTGAAGGTACATCCAAGGGTACATTTTGCACTATCAACACTAAATGCATACGTAAATGCATGCGTAAAAAATCATTTCTTCCTGCTAATGCATAGAAATAGTAAGCAGTAGGAGTTCCCTGATGGCCTAGTGGTTAGGATTCTGGGCTTTCACTGCCGTGGCCTGGGTTCAATCCCTGGTCAGGGATCTGAGATCCTGCAAGCTGCATGGTATGGCAAGAAAGGAAGGAAGGAAGGGAGGGAGTGAGGAAGGAAGGAAGGGAAAGCAGGAAAGCAGTTTCAAAATTGAAAACATTTTCAATATAAAATTCCATAACTCAGCTAGGATAACATAAAGTTTTATAGATAGATAACACCTTCTATATGAAGTACATATTCTTTTTCCTGGCATATTATCAAAGATTCTTAATAGTTCATGAAAGCTATAAAAGAAATTTATAGCTCTCCCTACTTAACTCTAATTAAGTAAAACAAAATGCAAGTTGTTTTTTGGGGCATCACTTGAGTTTTTTATTTAACTTTTTTATAGGTATTACTATTCTATACTTCAAATATAATGTTTCACCAAAGTTTTTACTTACTAAGAAACTGTAATTACCAACAATGTATTACTATGAATAACATTATAAATTATTTATTTGAAAGTGACACAGTAGTTAATATTCACTTTTTTGGATAATGAGAATATTTTTGTAATTTCTCTTCCCTGGTTTTCAAACTATATAACCCTACCGGATTTCATGCTGTTGTGTCAAAAAAAAAAAAAAAAAGTGATATCTTAAAGGTTTTTTCGATTCCATAAAACCAAGTTGAATGGATCCAACATTTATTTTAGCCAATTCAATCTGGGGCTAGACCAAATTCTGGAAAGACTACAGAAAAAAAAATTGATTCAGTGGGTCCTCCCCAGGTTCTGTCTGATTCTACAGAGACATGTCCAGGACAGATTAGGGATGCAGTACATAGTGAAATGTAGTGTGGAAAAAAGCACTGCTACTAGCCCGAGAGGGAAAACATCACAAAGTTTTTCTCCAAGTTTATTTAAGAATGTGACTTTTGACAGACACTTAAGCTTTCAGTGTCTTGGTTAAAATATACAAATAAGAAAAATAAATCTTAAAATGTAAGACTACAGGATGGTCAGTTTCGGGTAGTAAGTAAAACTGCTATATAAACTATATAGCAGGTGCTATCTGCTTCAAAGAAACGGTATTTATCACAATCATTCAATAATATTCATATATTAATGAAACTCTTGCTCCCCTAAAAGGCCATGGCAAAAAGTATAAATGGGATTCAAAAACATTAGAAAACTCAGAACTAACTGACCAATGGCATGTCTTTAAAGGACACTGGTTTGTTGGGATAACAGCCCTAACCCCTGAGACAGACATTAACCATTATCATGGCAGCCTATGTAGATAGTCATTGATCAAGGGCTGAAATAACCACAACTTCTACTGAGGATGTGAGGCTTGGTTTTGAGTAAAATGAGACCAATCATAAAGCACGGCACATAATTACTCAGTAAATATTTACTGAATTAAGGTTAAAAAGTGAAAGTTGTAATTCCTCTTACTGTGGCCTCCCAATGCAGTAGGAGAAGTTTCTAGTAGGCAGAGTACACCTCTGTGAACTCAGGAAAGCCGACTGAGGTCAGCATGACTAGTTCAAGTTCTTTTTCAGCATTCCCTGCAAACCTCACTCCCAGGCGCCATGGGAAGCATGGGAATGAAAAATAATTTCCTCCAGCCTGACCCCCAAAAGAAGGAGGAAAAATGCAACATGCACTTTGGCCGGTGACGGCTTCCTTCCTCTGCTCAAAAAGCCTGAAGGAGACGTACGAAGGTCAGAGATATCTCTGTGGGTTATTCCTTAACTAGTACTTTTTAAAATTGTGGTAAACTCTGGAAAACATAAAATTTACCATTTTAACCATTTTTAAGCGTACAGTTCAGTGACAGTAAGAAGTTCACACTGTTGTGCAACCATCACCACCATCCATCTCTAGACCTATTTTTCATATTCCCAAGCGGAAACTCTGTACCCATTAGACAATAATTCCCCATTTCCCCCTTCTCCCAACCTCAGGCACCACCATTTTACTTTCTGTATCTATGAATTTGCTCCGGACACCTCATATAAGTATTTAGAATCATACAATGTTTGTCCTTTGTGATTGGCTTATTTCACTTAGCATAATGTCCTCAAGGTTCACCCATGTTGCAGCCTGCCTCCGAGTTCCTTTCTTAAGACTGAATAATATCCCATTGTATTATATACCATATTTTGTTTATCCATTCATTCATCGATGGATACTTGAGTTGCTTATACCTTTCGGCTATTGTGAATAACGCTGCTATGAATATGGGTGTACAAATATCTGTTCAAGTCTCTGCTTTCAATTCTTTTGGATCTATACCCAGAAGTGGGATTGCTGGATCATATGTTAATCCTATTTTTAATTTTTGAAGGACCATCATCCTATATTCCGTAGCGACTATACCATTTTACACTCCCACCAGCAATGTACAAGGGTTCCGGTTTCTCCACATACTTGCCAACACTTATTTTCTATATTTTTAATAGTAGCCATCCTAATGGATGTGAAGACCCCCACCTAGTATTGATATTTTGTAGTGTTTTTCTTATCAGAGCCACTTCCCTTCCTGTAAGCCACGTCACGCATACATGCTTCAGCTAACCACTCATCCCTACCTTTTTGTCTTGATTAATCATCAGTCCTGCACAGCATAACACTTGAGCTATCTACTGGAACCAAGTCATAATCCAGCCCACTGGAGCTTTCGAGAATGTAAGCACTTTGGGGAAGATGAATCTTCTCATGAAGATGAAAGCAGGCAAAGGAGCATGCCTTTCATGCTCATACTGATGTGGGCCACATCAGGCTGTATAAGGTTTAGCTAAAGGCAAAGGAAACAGATTCTGAAACACAACTATCTTCAAACTGATGAGAAATATCACATTAAATCTTCAGTGTTCACTGTCATTAAACCTAACAAGGAAGAAGTAAAGTGAGACAGTTTAGAAAACAAACAGATATTTTTATTTTAAAGAAAAGTATTACTTAGAAGATATATATACTTTAGATGATGTGCAGGCTGTAATAGATTCTAATGATTACATTTATCAAGTCACTTAAGATGTTGTTTTCTTCCCCAAGCAAAACAATCACAAATTCCCAAATGAATTATTGACCATTGGCAAATTTCTTTTTTGCCTGTTGTCATTCTCCCTTCATTCTCAGTTCTTCCTGCAAAAGAGCATATTACAGAATCAGACACAGTGACAAGCAAGGACCTTGTCCTCCAATGCTTTCTATCTTAAATAATTATAATCATTATCACCCAGAGCCACGCAGCTGGTTCTTCTTGGAGAAATATTTATGACATTACTTAAAGCTTCAAATTAATAACACTACAGAAGGAGAGTAGAATCATGTCAGAGGCATTAACCAGTAACATCGCAATAAGGGTTTTATAGCACTATAGTCACCTGTCTTACATTTATGAGATGCAGAATATTCTTTAACTCTGTTTAAGGTTTTTGGTGAACATGTGATGATTAATTAGAGTGGCTTTTACTGCAGGTTCAAAGTACGTTGCTTCTTATCATGAATGTAATCACTGATGACTGAAAGAATTAATCTTGTAGCATAGACTATTATATCATTACACCATGTGCCACTGTAGTTTAGGCTGCATGAGATCCCAAAGATTTGTCATTTATTTACAAAATCTCACCAATGGTAAAGTGGTGGGTAGATTCTACCAACCATAAATGTGATGACTTCATAGTTTCATGTACTGCCATATTTAAATGGAGTTAAGCTCTTCCACTGTATATTGCTAGCTTCCTGTACGTTATGCTTTGGTAGGCACAGAAAAAAGGTATTTAAAAACACAGACAGGGCTTGTCACACAAGGCACCACCACAGAGGAATGGGTCTGAGAGGACTGTCATCCCTGTGATCATTGACTATCAGCAGATTTATTCAAAAGGAACAATAGTTCTCATAGAAACATCATTACGTATTCTTGATGGCATTGAACTTGGGTACAAAAACGAACATAGGAAGGTGTAAACATTGAAACTCACCAAATGCAGGGCAAGTGGGAAAATCTGCCTGCAGCACTCCTGAGGTCCTAGGCGTTTCAGCCTCAGGCAAATCAACCTTGGTTCACCTTGGCACTGACAGGGCTCCATCAGATATTACATCCCCTGCCTGTGCTTCTTTTATGCTGATTGACAGCCTCTCCCCTCCTGGCCCCCAGCTCCCTGGGCCAGGCTGCCTGTTTTGTCAGCTGCCGCCTGCCTCACCTCACCAAGGCTCCGCTGCCACTCTGCATCCGGGCCCTGGGAGACCTTTCGAGTCTGCAAATAACACTGGAGAATTCAGACTAATCGGTTCAGCTTCCCTCAGGCAAAGGGAAAAAAAGATTTCTTAAAAGGAAAAGGATTCAGAGAAAGTGAGCAAAGCCTTGCCGGGTCTCCACTTAGGGAATCAGAAAGAGCACAGTCAATTGAATAAATGGTTCACCTAATCATGGGGAAAGCAGGGAGGAGAAAAGCTCTGCTTTGTGGCTTTTTACTCTTGTGAGGTCACTTATAGAATCATGTAATAGAAATAAGTTCTGAAGGGTTAGGAAGTGGAAGTCATTTCCTTCATTCCTCCACGTCCTATGTCATGTAATTTTCTCTCTTTCTTTTTTGAAAGTGCACTTCTGCTGTTGGCCACAATCCTCCACGCTGTGCATTTAGTACATGCACACATGCACACACATGCACACACGCACACAGATGTCTCTTATTACTGACCCATTTTGAGGCTGAATTAGTTAAGATAGTAGCTTACCTTAAAACAAAAATGTAAGTTGGGAAGACATCTATGGTTCTGATAAAGATCAAGCACCCTTAGATTCTGTCATGAAAGAGCTCTATATATCCAAACTAGGAATCCATTTACCAAAATTTTGTTGGAGAAATATTAGTGACTATTCTGGCATTCTTTGTGTTTGCCCTTTCTGATATTTACCTGGGTTTTCCTAAAAGTTCTCCAGGCTATTTTTTCTGGACTTCCCAAGCCCTCTTCCTCATGAATGATACTTGCTTGGAAATTGGGTGTCCCAGTGCAACTACTTGCTAATTGTAATTTAATTCGAATCTCACTTAAGAAAGCATTTTCTTTGGCGGGGGAAGAAATCGTCAAGGAAAAAAAATACCTTCAGATCTTGATTTGTATAACTAACCCCTTGCACTTGGCGGCTCATTAGATCTCACTAGTTTGTAATGCAATCAGAGTCAGCATTCTGCTCTTAAGGGCTGCTCTGTAATTTGCTTGTTAATATATTAGCACACAGCATTGATCAAATGGCTAATCCAATCACACGCTTGTTATTGATCCTTTATTGATTACCCAGCCTGGTGATCACTTTTGTTGGGTTCAGTCAATAGCAGATGCCAAGTAGCCTTTCACACACCTAATTAGCTTATGAAATAAACCAAACATTTTGCTTGGCCCCGAAGGCAAAGATCAATGGAAAGCTTTGGGGCTGAATTCAGATGATTTTTTTCATCAACTTTTCTTCTTCTTTTCTGCAGCCACTCAAGTTCACATTAACACTCTCCCTCCGGTTTGAAGACATCTGAAAAGCAGCTGCCATGGCTGAGACACTGAAGCAGCTGTAAGCCATAAATCACGAGGGTGAGGGATTCTGGGTTGCACATTGGCATGTGGTCTGTCAGGCCAGAAAAATAGAGACATAAAAGAGCCAAAGGTCGGAGGTATGTAGAGTTTAGAAGCCTGAACTTGTGCTATATTTCATGCAAGGAAACCTTGGCATTGGTGGTTCTTTCCAAATGCTCTTTCACTTTACTCTGCTGATACGGCACTTGATTAGATCTTTACTCATCCGAATGGGCTGAATTCAGCTTCCTGCTATTCTCCCTGCTACTATTAACTTGATCATGTGCCTCCATGCCATCATGCAGGGGACCAATTCCTTCAAGGGAAGCTGGACTAAATAACAACTTTCCAGTTGCATCAAAAAACCCTGCCCCTTCTGAAACAATTTATGCTACCTTAAACTTTAAAATGAAAGCAATATTTGAGATGATTTGGCTGATCCTTTCACATGACTCTAAAAACTATCCACTCCCCTGGGCCGAACCCTATTTCCCAATTTCCTTACCGCCCAGGCTGGACCTCATCATAGAGATATTTGCCCAGGGGCCTGCGTAATAACAGACCTGTTTATTGATTCAGAGCAGGATAGTGAGAAGAATGGCTTTCCTGGAAACTACCAACAGCTACACAGTTAATTTTCCTGAGCAGTGTGTGGTAATGACCCCCAATGATGGGAAGTTCCAAGTTCCAAAACACAGCACCAAGCTGGTGGAGAGTGACCAATGTCTACTGGCAAAGTGAAGGTAGATACAACTGAAGCATGATTCCAAAATCAATCCCAGAATGTTCCTGCCCAAACTGCCAATTTTAGAACAGAGAATTTACCAAATGTCTTTCAATTTAAAAAAGAAAAGCAATTTTCCAGATACCACAGTTGACTTATATACTCGTGACAAATTTTCCTATGGATTTAGGAGAACAGTGGATTTAAGGACAAAAATCAATCCATCAATCAATCAGTCAGAGAAACCTACATACGTGGTAGGGAAGACTAACTGTTCTTCTTGTTAGGACATATGGACACAAGTAATCTTTCCCTAGGAATCACCTAGACAATTTCACCAACTTTTCACCTTGCATTGGAGATAAGATCTATGTATACAATAAAAATTAAAGTTTACCTGTTTTTAAAGGCTTTTTAAAATTTTATTCTCCAAGTGCTTTTTATTTAGAGTTGTTTTATTTGGGCTACTTGCTTTTTTGTTTGTTTCCATGTTAAACAAAAAAGTTATCAAAACCAATGACATGTACCACCATATAGAATGATGACTTCACATTTAAAAATACCTATGCTCATTTATTTTCTTTTGTAGAACCAATTTATTTATTTGTAAATTAATCTGAGATGTAGAGAAAAGATAAATTTATCCAAAGTAGCATGACTTAGCAGAGCTGAGATAAAACACAGATTCTACCTCTGGGAGAGATCATGGGATCAAAACTATCTCCTTCCCCGAACAGATTGTAAAACTGATCTGAAGCAAAACTGAAGTTTGTGAGGTAGCTGGTGGGGCTCCTACACTCCTTTTCTGGGCTCTTTTCCCCTCATAGGTTCTCACCCCCAGGTCTTTACTATTCTCCATATGGAACCAGGTGAATAGACAGTATTGCTTAAGCTCTAGAGCTAGGCTAGCTGGGTTCAAATTCCCACGCTGTCATTTACTGTGTCATTTACTGGGACCTTGGGATTATTTAACTTCTCTTTACCTCAGTTTTATTGTCTGCAGAAGGGGGATAATTGTAGAATCTACTTCATAATACTTTTATGAGAATTAAATGAATCAGTATATATAAAAGGCCTTAGGACCGTACCTGGCACCTGGTAAGCACTCTAGAAACTCTGGTTCTTCTGGCCACTATGATCCCCTCCTGCTATTTCTCCAACCCCTCATGTTACCCAGCTCAGGACCCCCTCAAGACAGATCATCCCCATGCAGTACCACCCACAGGTTTCAAATTATCTGACAGTTTATCTCAGAAACTCCACCTTAAGCAGTAGGACGCGGAAGAAAGAAATCTAATAAATACCTTTGCAGGTAAAGAAAAGATGACCTACAGCAGTTCAACTTGTCATCCCATCCAGGGTTATTTGTATTTAAAAATAAGTTGCTCAGAGGCAAGAGTGAAGTCCCTTCACATTTCCAAATTTAACTCTATGGATTCAACTATTCAACGCCTGGTCTCAAACCTGAGCCTTGTCAGCGGGTCAAATTTGACATCAGTGTACTAGGTGGGGACATGGGGAGCTGGTTGGAGACAGCTACCGAGTGAACTTAGCAGACTGGATTGCCTTGCTTGTCTTAATGCTGTGCCCCCATGAAAGATGGCCAACTACTGGAGATTTTGTTGGGAGTGAAGAGAAGGTAATGGATGGAAGAAAGTGATGGATTTTCACTCCTCCAAAAGTAGTCTTATGGGCAGATTGCTGTACTTTGCCCAGACTGGGACAACCAGGTGGAAAAGACAGTCTTGTGAGCTTGCATCTGAGGTGTTACTCTTTAAATGAGCCAGGGATGGTTTTTGCACCTAGTTTCTCCCACACTGAAATGAAAATAGACATAAGCAAGTCATATATAATTATTAGTCTTCTTAACACTTAATCAGTGTAACTAAAAAGAATAAATTATGTAATATCCTTCTGTGGGAAGCTGTAAAAATAGGACAGAGCACTACCTTTGGGTACTTGCATAGCTACAATGTGCCTGAAAGATTTGTTTCTAGAGAGTTTCCCCCTCTGCTGTAAGTCTGTGGTTCTGTCATTTCAAGTTTTATTTTTCCAGTTTTTCATTCACTGCACTGGTGAATTCAAGCTAGGGAAAAAAAAAAAAGCACACTATCTCTTACTACTATTTACAACATTTAATCACCCAGCACTAGCAATAAGTAAATTTATAAGGGTGTCTCATCTTGTAAAATAATCTTAACCTGTCTACCGCTGGAAATAGTTGCTGATCCTTTGGTAAACTATACATTATTTCCCTCACATGTAAATAACATTCCCATTGGCCGTAATCTTCTAGAATATAAGAACTGCCAGTTATGTGTAAAAATATCAACAAACTTTAGTGAACCTATGAGAGCTAGCAGGATCATGAAAATCTGTTTTTCTGATTTGAAATCACCAAATATATTGTGAGTTCTCAACTGTTGTTTTAAACATAAAATAAATATACAGGATTTTTGTTACTGTTTCTAAATTGGAGTTAGTTGTTTTGGAATATAACTACTGAAAATTTTTAATTAATTTGGTTAGTTTTAAATGTAGGCAATCACTTAAATGCACTCAAGAGAAATCAATAGACTTGACGAGAGTGTACATTTAAAAAATATTAATAAGTAGTTGTAATCCCAATGTCAAAAATTATTACATTTTGTGTAAATATTTCTTTTAGAATGATATAATTAGCAGATGTGAAGCATATATATTCAGTCTACTTAAGGATAATTGTAGCATTGAACAAAATAGTAATTATAGGAATGTATAAAATGCACATAGATACCAGTTTTCACATGATAACTCTAATCATTTAAAAAAATTAAGAGTGTGAATGTCTTTCTCCTCCATAAATACAAATGAAAAGTAAATCATGAGATCTATGTGTATATTAACAACTAAAAAATGCTTTAATGCCTGGTTTGATTTTGGGCGGGGCAGGGAGAGGAGGTGATTTGTTTTGTTTTATTATTAATGAATTAGCTTTGGAGGTTAAAGGATGGAAGAGTATTTTAAACTATTAATTAAAACATAAAGAAATAAACATTCGAAAGAAATAAATGTTTCAAAAGTTAAATGTAAAATATATTTATTCATTTTAGTGAAGCCAAAATTGTAAGCAATATACCATTGTATATTTAATAAGATTAAAGCAAACACTTTCAAAGCAATGAAAGCTGGTTTAAATGAGCAAAACATACACTTGATGTTTATATGAATCAACTCTTTGATCAAATTGCAGACGTCTTCCAATCAATGAAATTCAAACACACTTCCTAAATGAGTTCATTACAGTGAATGTTTCATTAATTGTAACCTTGTTTTAGTGCCTTATTTAGATATAATATGCTAATAAGGCGTTAACCTGTAAATTCTAGGTTCCTGCTGTGGTACTGTATTTCAAATATACTTTCAATTTTTAAGAAAGAAGTAAAGAAAGTTCTTGAAATGAGGCTGGAAACAAACTTGTATCCATCCATTGTGTTTGCTTTCAAAGAGCACACATTTTAACCAAGAAGGAGGTGACACACAACATCAGGTTTGCCAGACCAAAAGTTCATAAAAGTGACACTTGATCTGGTGACACTTTCTGGAAAAGTGATTTGGCAGTGAGGTCAGAGTGTTTAATGTAGGGGCCCTGGATGGTGACCTTTGTTCACCGGCCTTCCACCATGGAGAGTATAGTCAAAGAGAGGGACGAAAGAGCGAACAAACAAGCTTTTTCCTATTTCCCTTTGTCATGCCCATCTAGGGGAAGGAAGAGCGGGAAAGAAGGAAAAGAGGGACAAACAGGGGGTCTAATTAGGTGCAAACTTTGGTCATCAGCCACTTCATTGTGGAAAGCCATCAAAGTAACAATGCAGATTACTAAAGATTTTTGTTAATCCAAAAAATAGGAATTTGAAATTCGTCTTCTTGAGTCAACCAACCAGTCTTACGTTTACATATGCATTCATCAAACTTCACCGTTATTTTTACTCTCTATAAAATAACTATTACATCTATTAAGTTACACAAAACATTTTATGTGCCCCCCAACCCAGAGCCAGTTGGCTACAGTAGTTTTCCCTCCGCTACAACTAAATTCTCTTTTCAAAAGAAAGAAACAAATGGCAAGAAAACTATTTATGTGGTATTTACCTAAAGGAAAGCAATTTTCAAAGTAGGTGTTGAGATCAGAAAACACTAAAAGTTAAAGAAGGTGTGTTAATGACGGCTGACTTAGCACTTGCGCTCACCAGGCCAGGCGTTGTGCTAAGACATTGATATGAATTAACTTATTTAGTCTTTACAGCCTCCCTTTGAGGTAGTTACTATTCTTTACATAGATGATAAGACTGAGGCTAAGAGAAAATAAAGAACTTGCCCAAGATCAAATAGTACCTAAAGAAACTGGGATTTGAACCCAAGTAAGAAAGGGCTCAGAGAGGATGAGTGGAGCGTCCACCAGCGGCCGCTTTGCAGAGTTCTGTCCAGGATCTGCATTCAGATAATGAACTCAGATCCTGAGTACGTGTCAGCCATCAACGATCGGGTAACATTCCATTTGCTACGTTTACAAATCATTTTTTAAATGTTGTTCTAAGACTTAACCAAAAGGACTTTCGCATTAAATCTAAATTAATCAGGATATTGGCTCAACCAGAAGGCCCTCTTCCTCAACCACCCCTTCTAAACAAGACTTGGTGGCTTTAGAGCTCAATAGAACAATATTAGAAGAAAGAATACTTACCGCAACTGGAATACTTTAAAAGAAGTGAAAAGTTGCAGCAGCTGGAGTATAATTATCTTAGCGAAAATTTAACTGCCATATAGCATCCCCCTACATAAAAGGACAAAATGCTTTGTAAATATTATACAAGTGCTGCTAACTCTGGGCGGAAGAAAATACTGCTGGCATCCTTTCCTTCAGCGCTGTACTGGGACTTCAGTTATAAGCCAGGTTTAGAAAGAGGGGGCACTGGGCAGCCACTTCTGATACCTTCTGTTACATAGAAGTCATTATTTATTAAATCAAATGCAGTTGAAATGAGGGCACAAAACATTTTGTCCTTTCTGAAACAAAAGATCAGGGATGGCCATAAATCTGGGGATAGGGATAAGAAGGAGGGATGGGAGAACAAGAGTGAGATCACACTATCATAGATTTTCCTATTTTAAATAAAATTTCTACATCTTTAACCACAGCTAATCCAGTTTGTAAAAGACAAAGTGCTGGGAAGTTGATCCTTGCTCGGTAATGAGATGCAGCCACGGTCAAAGCAGGGTGTCTGCGGGCACCGGGGTGGGACTCGGCTGGGAGAGCCCAGCACAGTTTCCAGATCCTTCTCACAATGCTGCCCTGACTCAAGCAAGCCCCTCTGGGGCCATCAGCAGGGTTTGGCGGACTAACATAGGGCAGATTTCATGCTGGCTTGAACTTAATACCTCTCTGTTTCCATTGCATTTTTTATTTACAGAGAAATTTGCACAAAAAACTTAGAATAAGACTTCAAACTTGTTTTGGGGGGAAGTGAGGGTCTGGCTGCAAGTTGTCAAAGGAACATAAAACCCAAAGCACCAGGCTTGGCCTCATTCTGAGTAATTTTAGAAGAAAACAAGCCCTTTCGAAAATTTATGCTCCTAACCAAGGTGGTGGCAATATGGATTTGCCGTACACATCAGAGCCAGGCAAACCTTAGTTCATGTCACATTTCTGCTATTTATTAGTTGTGTAACCTTGGAAAGGCCACTTAATTTCTGTATTCCTTGATTTCTCCACCTTACAGAGGGCATTAAGAGACTGCTTACTTCATAGCAATTCGTTATTAAGTGAGACAAATTATGGAAGACAATTTTTGCAGTGCCTACTATGTAGTAAGTGTTCAATAAATGCCAAGTAAGATTTGCAATTTGGTTGAACTTCATTAAGATTCCAGATGATCCTCTCCCTCTCTACCCTCTCTGTCTCTCTCACCTACTTCAGCTCTATTCTTTGCCACCATACTTAGGCTTTTACAACAACTGATCCAAAACTACTTCACAAAAGGATGCATAAGTGATTCTAGGAAGCTAACATGGTAATCTCATCAGGTATGGCATGTTATTGGGAAAATGCAAAGACTAAAGAGATTTGAGGAAAACATGCAGTGGAATTTGAATTCTTATTGGATCAAGTCATTCCGAATGTGTTCATAAGATACGTTCAGAGTGACTTGGAGAAAAAGTGAAGACAAATTTAAGGGAATGCATAATATGTGTCATTCACACACACAAAAATCTTTTTTTACTTTGGGACATTTTAAATGATCCTATGAAAAGATTTTTGGATTTTACATTAAATTATTCTCACTAATTTGCAAGGTAAAGGGAGAAGGAGTGAAAGTATATAATTTTCCATAAAGTAAAAATGAATACAAATTAAAGAGTTAAATTCTTAGGTTTAGAAATGTGCTTGACTTCAAAAAGAGTTGTGTGATTCACTCATATGCTCACATTTATTTAATGAAATGTAACAGGCTACTAAAACATTGCTTTCCACCAATACTTTATGACAGAGTCTAAGAAAAGCTGAAGATTAATAGCAGAGAAAAACAGCTCTCTGTTTGGCTGAATAAACATTGCACAAACACTGAACTCTGTGTGGGATCATTAGTTTTTTCATCATACTATTTCTAGAATTGAAAAATCACAAATCCCTCTCCAGCTTAGTTCTTTTATGCAACAAAAGCATTACCCAGACCAGCTAAGATGTATTCTTCAGGATTCTGACATCCCTGGAATGTCAAACAGGTTCAGTAGACACCAAATACAGATTCTCTCTTTCATGTAGAAAGGTTAAGTAAGAAAAGACTTCATGTGAGGAAACTGTCCAATAATTCACAGCTATTTTAATTTAATCTGAGTGTGTTTCAATTTACATATAGACTGGAATGCAGTCTCAGAGGGAAAAAAATCTATTTTGAGTACATCAACCTTTAGGGAGAATAAAACGGACCATTTAAAAAAGCGATGCACATTTTAAAGCTCTATGTGCATTTGAGAGAAGTCAACATCAATATAATGTAAGATTAGCATTATTTAAAAATGAACTATCTATAAAAGCATTATGAGTATATTCTCTGATTAAAAAGGTTCAGCAACCTTCTGAAATTTTGAAAGACTTATGGTCTTTAATACTCCATAGCTTTTAACCAGACAAGCATATTCTTCTGGAAGTTATTCCTTCAGTAGAATATAAATTAACCACAAACATGATGAAATGGCCAGAGCTGGCAAGAATGAGAGAGAGCTGGATGATATCCAAAATTAAATGAATAAAATATTGTGACCCTTTATCAACAAATATTTAACCATAAAGTTATTTTTATTTTAACCTTGAAAGAGGAGAATGTAATTGATAAGTAATATATTTGTATCTGCTTCTTAATTACAGTTGTTCAGGCTTAATCCGATTGACTTGCAAGAATGACGGTAACATGATTTTCCTGCACCTCTTCAGGATGTGATTGTAGTCCCTTTGCTTAAAAGTTTAATTCAAATCCTAATTATTTCAGCCCCCTTGAGAAGTCACTAAACGGCTGCATTTAATTTAACCTTTAGCACAAATTATGCTGATTAACTTTAAGGGTAAGTCCAGAGAAGCCCTACAATTAAGATTTAGGACACACATCTGTGGAAGGGGATTTAAGGGTTTTGCTTTTGTTTTTGTTTTTTCCCACAAGGTCTGAAGTCAGGTTCATGCACAGATTATAGTATCTACTTTCGCAAATCATACCTGTGAGGCACCTTCCCGATGTTTCTTTTATGTCTGAAATTCCATCATTAAAACTTTATTTCTTTTTCTGCATTTGCAGATGACTTGGTTGTCTAGGTAGAAAATTCTAAAGAAATTGCCAAAAAGGTACTAAAACTAATAAATGAAATTTAGTAAGTTCCCACGGGGTCAATGTAAAAATCAACTGTATTTCTATACATTAACCATGAACAATTGGAAATTGAAACAAAGAAACAATGCTGTTAACAATGAAGGAGGGTAAGTAGGGGAGCGTTGAAGACAAACTGTCTCAAAATTTTCCTCAATTAGGCCCTATCCACTTCTGCTATCATCCCTTCTTGCATCAGATGATGACCATCTATCTGCTCAATTTCCTCTTCTGCAATATAGTAACAACTAATACAGTCCACGAACATATTTAAGCAAACATAATAGTGGTGCTACAGGGATAGAATTGTTAACTTCGCCATAATACTATGAATGGGGTCTGAAAAAAATCCAATCATTTAAACTTTAGTGTCATTATTGCAAGATTAAAGAACTGATCAGGATAAGGCTACTGTGGAGAATAAGACCCCATTACCAGTTGTGTCAAAGCCAAATGTGTATTAACACGGGATACATTATCATAGGGCTTCTCTGTATGTAAATGAAATTGTTATCAGCATTAATTTTTGTGGGAGAAAAAGCTAGTCTATGAAAGGTTATTTTCTAGTGTCATATTTTTGGATATATTTACTTAGAACAAACTATGGGATGTTCCATAATACAAAGCTATCTCTATGGAAATTCAATTCAAATAATTAACTCTCAAAAAGCTTAGTGTTTTGATTCAACAACAAACATTTATTGCACACTTAATAAAGGTCAAGCATCATTCTAATTGTTCATGTGTGTTATCTCATTTAGGATCCTACAACTCTTTTTTTAAAAAAAAAATTAATTAATTAATTAATTTATTTATTTATGGCTGTGTTGGGTCTTCGTTTCTGTGCGAGGGCTTTCTCTAGTTGCGGCAAGTGGGGGCCACTCTTCATCGTGGTGCGCGGGCCTCTCACTATCGCGGCCTCTCTTGTTGCGGAGCACAGGCTCCAGACGCGCAGGCTCAGTAGTTGTGGCTCACGGGCCTAGTCGCTCCGCGGCATGTGGGATCTTCCCAGACCAGGGCTCGAACCTGTGTCCCCTGCATTGGCAGGCAGATTCTCAACCACTGCGCCACCAGGGAAGCCCTCCTACAACTCTTTGAATTAGAGTTACTATTTCTTTTTTTCTTTTTTTTACAACCGAGGCTCAGAGAAATTATTTGCCAATAGCTCAGAAATAACAGAGGCAAGATTTGGAACCAGGTCTTCTGACACCTGCACTCTTTCTGCTACCCCTCTAGCCTCAGCTGAAGTAATGAAAAGGTCTTTCTGCTTTAATAACACCTCTTGACTTACTATTGTATTTTCAATTTTTATTAATATATCTGTAAATAACTGCTAAGTAGCTGAAGAGGGTGTGGTGGGATACATTGGAACAGGTGTGCAGTGTTAGGGACAGTCCTCACAAAGCAGGTACTTTGACCCATTTTGCAGAGGAAGAAACCAAGACTCAGAGAATTTAAGTGACTGACTCAAAATGACACTTATTACTACAGAGCGAGGATTCAAACCCAATCTGATCCAATTCCATTTCATGGTACCCACAGCCTCTCTATTTGTGGATGAAGAAAAAGGCAGCATATATACAGTAATATGCATAAAATAGATAACTAACAAGAACCTGCTGTAAAAAAAATAAATTAAAAATTAAAAAAAAAAAAAGAAAGAAAAATGCAACAGCCTATAAAGCCTCCACTTACTTATGTAATAGAATTATCTCTGGACTAAGTTAAATTTTATAGCAATACAATTAGCTTAAATGATTCACAGTCTCATGCCAGAAATTCTATAACATTCACCCCTCACACCACTACATTGGAATATGACACTAGGACATAAACAAAAAAAACCAGTGCAAATTAGAGAAAAACTATTCTAATCAATCAACTGGAAAAATATTCATGTAGTTATTATAATAAAAAGAAGAGTATCTTTAATAGATGAATATTAGCAGAATATTCTATCAGCATTCATCAAATGTTCCTAAAACGTGTAAGGTTATTCATGTTTTACAAAAGAATATCAGCCAGAGATGAGGTCAGCCGCCAGCAATTGACTTCTCTTCGTGTCAGACTGACCTGGCCTTAGCTATAATTTCTGGTGAAGGAGCCAGAATCATACCTTGTCATTTAGATACTTGGCAATCTTTTTTGGTCGCTAAGGAAAGTGAAGGCAGCTAGATAAACACTGGGCAGGATGATCCAGAGGAACTCACTGCATTCTGCATCTTGCCCAGCATCCCATGAAATCTTGTTGCTTTATTAGGGGAGCCAGCAAGGGCAGCTCCAGAATTTCCATGCAATAGGACTTAGGGGCAACATTGCGTGCAATTCACATTAGATTGAGGAAGTGCCAGTTGTCCGTATCAGTGGTGGGATGGAGTGGGGGACCGAGATTTGTGGAAATAATGAAAGGCGCAAGGGTGGGTTTTCCAACAAGAGAACAATTCTTTTGTACCTGAGACCAGAGATCCCCAACACCACCCCCGAGATTCACCCCAGTATAACAGCAAATGAGTCCATGCCCTCTGAGGACATGGGTGGCAGCTGTAGGAACCTTGTACTTGGGAATAAGAAATAGCCCTGCAGAAATCAAGGGACCAACTCTGGAGAACAGACCAAACTGAGGATAAGTCAGTAGGTGCCGTTGTAGAAAGAGAAACCCGCCCCAGATTCCCAGCCCCACCCTTCTCCTTCCGTGGGCCCAGGTACTATCACACCACCTGCAATTTGATACAACTCTGGGAGGAAGGGTGTTTTCCCTGAATTGACTGAGATGTTTTGTCATGGGGCAGAAGATCATCACAGAAAATTTTAAAATACTCTTATTCTTTAAAATAATAAAGGTAGCCTTTCATGTACATTTGAGTTTGTGGACTGAGTTTTGTCTCTCCACCCCTGTGTTAACCTGCTGGACTGTCAGCCGGACAGCTGCAGTTGGTGTGCCCGGGTTCTGCCTGTTTCTGTGCCATTCCCATGAATAGTGCTGGCGTGTTCACTTCTTCTTTGTCTTTCATATAAGTCCAACCCCCTGCTCCATCACTCGCATGATTGTGACTAGCTGCAGGCAATCTCACTCGGTCTCAGTTTTCTTATTTGACAACTATAGATAGCATTATATATCGAATCATCCTGAAAATGGAATGCCAGTGTTAACAGTGTTTCCAGCTTTAAGCCAGCCCTAACCCATCCACACACTATGAGCCCACCTCCAGGACACAAGTGCAGACCTCCGCTACAATTCTAAGAACTCATCCTAAGCCTCACCTCCAGCCCTTAGTCTTAACCCGCTTGCCCTTGGCCTGCCTTTGCTCCAATCTCATCCCCATCTGGTCTCAAACTCTTGATCTCTGACCCTGCCCTCAATCCTACCTTTGGCACTGTGGACTTGATGTTTATATGTGGTCTCCCTGGATGTGACCTTTGACCTCTTCCTATGGACTTTGACTTGACTTGTATTCCCTACTCTCAGGGTCTTATTCTACCCTGAGTATAAAATTCTCTACTCCAAGTTCAGCCCTCCTGCATGCACGTCCTCACCCTTGCAGTTCAACAAATGTCTAGTTTGGCCAGCTGTGGCCTCAATGTCAGTGGTGAAGTTTGGCAGATAAAATGGAGGGGAAAGCTCTTTGGAAGTTTTAAATATAAAGGCATACTGTTAGTGATCACCATTTCTCTAGTAAACATCCAATACCTAAAAAGAGCACAGTGGCTACCCTTTCCTATTGTCACCCTGAAATCCTCTGGCTGCCACCCCCATCGGTTTCTCTCCCACTCTGCCCATTTACAGTCAAGTCTCCATATAGTAACCCCAAAACCCAAGAAGTTATTTTAGGGTTAGACATTCTATGAGAGACAGCACGTGGTAGAAGGATGGCCATGGATTCACATGAAGTTCAGATATAATCTCCACAATTCACCATTATGAGCTGTGGTTTCCTCATCTGGAAAACAAGGGTGATAGTGTCACTCACGGGGCTCCTCTGAGGATGAACATATGTAAAACACCTAGCCCAGTGCATGGTACAGAGCAGGCGCACAATATTCCTTTTCCCTACTCCCACCTTCCCTTACTTGGTCTTCATAGTTGGGATACTTGGCTCCTGAAGGGCTCACCCTGGGACACCCTGTTTTGGAGAGAATACAACTGAATGGGTCACTTCAGTGGGTAGATAAGGATGGCACATCTTGGTGCTTCATTGTACCCCTTTTAGCAATCCACTGCTCTCTGTCTGTGACGTTGCCCCATGGGTTACTCACTGGGGTGTTATAGGAGGCCAATTGCAAAGACCGGAATTCCATCAGGCCCACTTATGTGCTCCAATTCTGGCATAATTACTTAAGAAGAGCACAGTCACTTCAAAACCTTCCTGTCTGTATTTTATCTCAGATTTAGGTGGGCTGTTCCATGACTGCTAGAATAGTCTCTCAGTTCTTCCAAAGTGAACCTAATGCCTGAATCTAATATTCTGTTAGGTCACTACCGCACCCAGAAAGCAGGGCAGTGGAGATGGGTTTAATGCTCTTCCGGGGTCAAAAGGACAATGTCCTTACTGAGCACCCACAAGGTGATTCATTGTATCTGTGGGACAAAAAAAATGTGGTAGGTGGAGAAAGGCAAAGGCAGGCCTATCAGCCCAAAAGAGACGAAAAGGCAGCCACTGTGTTTCTGAAGATTCAAAGTGAAGTCTTCTTTCTAGTTTCTCCAGTTAAGGGACAGGAGGTCAATCTCTCCTCCCTATCTCTTGGGGCTGGAGTGTTTGCCTTTTGTCAACACAAAGAATCACCTCGAGGTGATTATTATCACATCCTTATCACCTCCAACAGCTGCTGGCTGCTTGAGGAACAGCAACCTCCCCAGATGACAAGGAAGAAGACTATCACGGGAAGGAATGTGAGACGGTTGGATGAGAAAATTAAAATGACTTCCACACCTCTGTCAGCTAAAGTAAGAGAAAACGCTGAAATGGTTCCTTGCTACTCTTATTCTAAGTGTGTCCCACATATTTTGGGTTTGTCTGATTGTTTTTTAAAATAATTTCCAACTTTTGAAGATGGGAAGTACCTAATATATAAATATATAATACCTGAATCTGAGCATGTAAAAAAAAAAAACTCTCAATATAAAGCTTCTTTAAAAAACATACTAAGTGTAACCAAAAAATAGTGTGAGATATTGAGAAGTTCTTGTAGCTGTGTCTTGAAAGGTTGAAATAACCTAAATTATAAAGTGATAGAGGTCCCTATTGAGAGTAGATAATTTATGGTGTTTATACAGGGAGAGACATTAGCCAACCACAATTCATGCTAAAGAGGATTTTGAACAAAGTCCAGATGGTGTTTCAGCAGTAAAATGCAGTTATCCTGGGACTATCTGGTGAACAACAAAATCACTGAAGTCAAGCTCACCGTCTTTATAAGAATCAAGTTCAACAGAAGCAGAACCAGAAAAAATGGAAAACAGTTGCGTAATATTTTTATATTAGGAATGGCGCTGTTATCTTTATTGCCTAATTTTTATTTAATGCACAAATCATTTTTTTTTACTGCAATAAAGGAAATAAAAGGGGAAATTCCACATTCCCATCATCCAAATACACATAATTACAAACCCACGTAATTCAACACAACTGAAATCAAAACACAGCTTCGATTTGCATTCTGGTTTTTTCCATTACTAAATATTATTTAATATCATTATGTTTCATCCTTTTTTGGTAGCTCAATAACATTGTCTCATTTGTGTACCATAATATACTATTCAAATCCCCTCTAAACTTGCCAGTTAGGATGCCTTCAATTTTTTTTTTTTTTTTTAATTCTTATAGATAAAACTACAAAGAACATCTCAAGCAAACAACTCTTGTCCCTTTTTGAATTTTTTTCTTAGGCCGCATAGTCCTTTTATTTAGACTGTGACAATAAAACTCCAATATTTCCTTCAAATGAATTTTAGAACTTTGAAAGAAAGACAAATTATTGTTTTATGTTTAGTTCCTTCACATCTGTGCTATTATCTCCACCTTAAAATTTTCCATTTCATAAAGCTGTCGCCAGATTCTACTGAGCTCAGATGACCGCTCACAGTCAGTTCCATTTTACTTGGCTCCAATCAATTACAGGAATATAGATGATTTACAAACCAAATCATCTGAGCGCATACATTTCACATAGGGTAAAATGGAGTTGACAACCTCACTTGAAAATGTTAAAAGGGTGGTCCATGTTTTCATGCGTGAGTAAGTGATTTCTCAGTTAAATCTGAATGAATTTGAATACGTAATCGAGCCCAAATAGCACACAAGTCTGGATTTTGTGGAATGCACAGCATGGGATCATTTCTATACTGAGATTAAACATTTCATTAATTAACTAAAAGTCTCAAATCTATTTTTCCTTTTTTATTCTTGATTCAGTAACTCCCTTCATGCTACTGCTTCTTTTTTTTTTTAGAAATAGAAAGAGATGGGCATATTTTTCTTAGAAAAACTGCAAAAGTTTTGTTTTAAAACTGCTTACAGAAATCTGCTTGTGACCATATTGGATGGTTTCTAAATTATCTAAAAGTTTATTACATCCTTAAATTGCTTTTCCCTCTGTCCTCCCCTTCAGGCTTGTTTCCTGAAGGAGGGTGTTAGCAGGCAGAGCACACCTTGTCACACAGGGTGAGAGCAGTGAGTGGGGCCGCTTTAGGAAAGATCTGGACACCAGAGAACAAGCTTTGAGTTGGCCGCTTCTACAGAAATTGCCAAGCTTACACAATTCATATGAGTATTGAAGAGGTATTGGTACTGATAACCTTATCAAAAAAATTATGTTTGAATTATTATAGAGTCCTCAATTGCCCTAGCAAAGCATGGTGTGGAGATTATAAAAATGAGTTGTTACATTTTAAAAACATCATGTAAGTCATACTTTCAGGTGGTGGGGTGTTAGGAGAGAGGCTCTAGGTTTTAATTTGGAGCTAGAAATAGCAAAGGAATTCAACTCAATTCTCACAGATAATAAATTTATAGTTCAAAATCAGTGATTAGAATAAAACTCACTAAAATGAGAGGAAGAAAAAAAAGGTAAACATAGTATTCCACACATCCCACAGCTAGATGTGAATTATCAATTTACTTATGTGTCTGACGTTAGTCTGATCTTTATACCTTTATTCTTTATAACACTGTCTCACATGAAACAGAAGATTGAACAGAATCAGATCTAGGAAAGAAATTTGCCTGACAGACCAATCACTTTAGGAAAGAAATATCATTTCGCATTTGAAAACATCATTCTGGCAGATTCCACACCCAAATAAAACAGAAACGATTGGCTTCACTTAGAAGTATTGGTCTGGTGAGGAGTAGGGAAGGAGGAAGAAAACTTCAGGTAGAGATGAGAGATATGAATGAGAGGGCTTGGGAAGATTTGCCAACTCAAACTAGTCCAGCAGGGCTGAAGAAAAAGGAACATTTGAGGAGATACTAGAGATATTCTGGGGAAGATAAAGAAGCATCAGATTATTACAGACTGTATTTCACATTCTAAAGAGTCTGAACTTTGTCATGAAGGTATTAGGAATCCCAATAAAGGATTTTAGACAAGGACGTGACACAGTTTGATGAATGTTTTAGAACAAACCCTCTAAAAACAGGATAAGGATGAGGAAGTGGGGGATAAAAAGAGAGGAAAGGAGCCTAATTTGAGGAATTTAGTTTACTAAATCTTTAGGAAGACCCAAATTAAGATGCTGGGAATGAGAATAGAGAGGAGGGAATAGATTAGAGAGTCATGTAGGAGGTAGAAAGGACAGGATTTGGAAATGGGGGTGATGAAGGATGTCTAGGATGATTTTTAGGTTTAACCTTTCAATGATTCCAAGATTTCTGGTGCCATTAACCAAAGTGAGTAGGAGCTGGTTTGAGGGAAGAAGATAATATGCTTTGCATATGCTAAGATTGAAGTCCTGTGGCATATCCACTTGGAAATATGGACCTGAAGCAAAGGCAAGTGTCCTAAGGTAGAAATCTGTTTTGGAGTCCTGGGCTCATGAGTGGTAGTTAAAAGCCCTGGAAGAGGATGAAAAACGAAAAGACCCAGAACTCAGCTTTAGGGAATCCTGCATTCAAAGGGCAAGTTAAGGAAGGTCAGTAAAAGTCAAGAGAAGGATATCAGAGAAGTTAATGAAAGAGAGAAAAAAGGAGTGGTCAATATTTCAAATGTCACAGAGATGTCAAGAAAGAAAGTGTATGACTGTGCATGCATATATACAGAGATAAGTAGATATTATTAACATAGAGATATATGTACACACAGTTATGGACTGAATGTTTGTGTCCCTCCACAAATACCTATGTTGAAAGCATACCTACTCTGATGGTATTAGGAGGTAGAGCTTTAAGAAGGTAATTAGGATTAGATGAGGTCATGAGGGTGGAGCCATCATGAATGGGATTAGTGCCCATATAAGAGTCACAAGAGAGCTTGCTTCCTCTCCCTGCTCTCTGTCATGTGAGGACTCAGTGAAAAGACAGCCACCTAGGAAGTAGGAAGTGGGCCCTCACCAGACACTGAATTTTCCGGCATCTTGATCTTGGACTTCTCAGCCTCCAGAAGTGAGAAATAAATTTCTGTTGCTTATAAGCCACCAAGTCTGTGGTATTTTGTTATAGTAGCCTGAATGGACTAAGACACAAACACACACACACACACACACACACACACACACACGCATGTCTCCATTGTTCCATTAAAATGTCTTGGAACCAAATGACCTTCCAGATGTTAGAAAATAAACTGAGAAGATGAGCACAGAAAATTTCATTCATGGACAAAGGAAAATAAAGATACTGCTTGGGAGTCAGCTTCTTGTACTGTTGTCATTTAATCTTTATGAGTGTGGAAGTTTTAAAATATGTGATATGAATATTGTATTATGTATAGTACCAGGAAACACCAAGCATTGATGCCTATAAAAGTGCTGAATAAATAATAAATAAAAATCCAAGAGGCTATGGAGTACACATTTGTTGTGATCTGCTAACCACCTCATCTATAAAACAAAATTATTTTGAGTAATAATTATGTAATAATCAGTAATCATTATTTATGTAATCATTTATTATTATGTAATCATTATTTTTTGAGTTGTTCTCTGATTTTAAAGCAAACAAATACTTTTAAAAGAATAAATTTACATTTTAAATATATTTTAAAATTTGGTAAAATATTGCATGTATGAGCTAAAATTTTCACACAACATTGTACTCTTTTAAGTTTTAAACTCAAATAAAAACTCCAAGTGATCATTTAGCATGACAGAATAGAAGTAACAAGTTCTGTCTTACAATCACTGTCTAATTTTGACTCTTCCATTTAAATGCAAGAATATGTGGAATATGTAGCAGCACAGGGATTGGTGACAAGAACTGTTCCTGAGATGAGCTCAAAAGAATCGGAACAATTTTGAACTTATTCTTGAAAGGAACATGTATAGTAGCTGAGTTCCCATGTGTTGGGTTGACTGTATAAAAGGGATGTTCTTCAAATCAGCTTTCATGTAGACTACAATGTTTATTAAAGGACAAGTAATTAAAATGTCCTAATTTAAAGATTGTATATATAGTTACATAGCAACGGTAATCACAGCAGTTGTTTAGAATGGAGATTAACAAAGGAAATTTTTGGAGGAGGAGGAATTTCTCACTGACTTTTTAGAATTGCTGGCACATGGTGATAATAAAAGGCAGATCAACTTCTAGTCAGTTTTATTGTTTTTAAATTCTACGTGGAAAACGCACGCCCTTACTGCCTGCCTGTCCCCAGGGCAAACCACTCCCACCCACTCTGCACTTGGTCAGCCCCTGGGGATAGGATCTGGCCAACAAAATTCGGTAAAGCTCCCTGCTCACCACCACCACCAGGCTTCACCCTACCTCAAGTAAATCCTACTGGGAACCAATATGTGATATGGCTTCAGAGAGTAAAATATCCAAATGAGGGACCTTGAGAAATCATAGGTTATTTCCTAGTTTCTGTGCCTGGAGTGAGTTGGCATAGGACATTGGGGCAAAGAGTAAGGGCTAGAATGTAAAAAGGTGATCACTGTGGAGATCGTATTTTCAAAAATTGGTATTTCTTCAAGGGAGAAAGTATAAGGAGACAAAGGCATAAGCCTGGCTCTGGGGTTTGGGTGATGCCCCCAGGTAAGGAAAGGGAAAATAAGAGGAGAGCCAGTGAGTAGTTTGAGGTTTAAGTTAAAAAAAAAAAAAAAAAGACAAGTAAAACCAGGAAACAACGGTATTCATGAAAACCAAGGGAGATGGGCATTTAGAAAGAGGAGTGTCAACACTGACAGACACTACAGAGAACCCCAGGAGAATGGGGACTGAAAGAGAGACTCTATGTTTGTCCAGGAGCTCACTGGTGATCTTTGAGAAACTAGTTTTAAAAGAATAACGGAGGGAGAAACTTGCTTCTACATGGAATTAGGGAGTGGATGAAATGGTACCAAAGTGGAAGGCAGAGGGTTTGGATCACTCACTAGAGAGCTTGACACAAAATTGAAAAAGTCAATTGGATACTGATTAAACATATAACGGTGCACAGGAACTCTTTTTTGTTTTGTTTTGTTTATTGGCTTTGATTTTTTTAAAAGATGTGAAGACACATGTATACTATAAAGAAAGGGGAAGGAGCTATGCATAAAGCATGCCAGTAATGACCTAGGTTAGTGCTACGCTGCGCCAGCAGGTCAGTGGATGAGAAAGTCAAGGAAGGAGAAGGCAAAAGCATTGAAGTCCCTGACTATGGCTTGTAGACAAAAGTGGGCTCCAAGGGAGACAGTGGTGACTGGTTGAGTAAAGTTGGAGGAATCAAATAACTGGAGGCTTGTTGCAGATGGAGAGAAGGTTTAATAGCTATGAAAGTTGAGAACATGCAGGTTGTGGTCATGGAAACATTCATTCAAGATTATGGAGTTGGAGCCATCATCAGCTGATGATCTGGCCAGTTGGGATTCCAAACCCTAGGAAACACCTG
The DNA here is from genome assembly GCF_028564815.1 of Eubalaena glacialis. Classification (NCBI taxonomy): domain Eukaryota; kingdom Metazoa; phylum Chordata; class Mammalia; order Artiodactyla; family Balaenidae; genus Eubalaena; species Eubalaena glacialis. The sequence continues at coordinate 58,990,254 of NC_083727.1, read as the reverse complement.
CATTTGAAGGCTGTGATTAAGGAAGTGAATAATAAACAAGTGCTCTAGAGAGACCCTGATGAATCAGAATAGCAGACATAGCCTAAGGTTACATCCGAGACCACTCTTACAAAGAGTGTGCTGTGCGGTGAAGTACTTTTCAGACACACGCTAGACGATGTACGGGATTTTGAATCTGGGTATCTTTGTACCTTAAGTAAGGGATCTGTAGGGTTCAAGATAGTTTTCATTGAGATTCAGGTGGCAAAGCCCTTAACACTTTTTTCTTATTATCTCTGGCATTAACCACTTCTTCTGCTAGAGATGAGACTTACAGATTTTTCAGGATGAAATAACACCCAGAGGCTGACCAGAATTTATGAAACCTAGTAGGAAGGCATTTAACCATAATTAACTTTATCAAGAAGTTTTTCCTTAACTTTTTCTAATTGTAAAAATAAGGTACTCTCGATGAATAAATTTTGGAAAAAAATACAGAAATGCATTAAGAAGAAAAAAAACTTTCCTTTAAATCCATCACAAAAAGCCCACTCAACATTACTCATATTTTGCTGTATATGTATGTGTGTATGTGTGTTTATATATTTTAAAGAGATGACAGTTTTGGAAAATTGTGGCAGTTTCCTGGGTAGACATGAGAACCTCCTCTAAATACAAAGATATGAAAGAAATTGGAAAGGGAAACAAGAATTTCAGCCCTTGTTCTCTCTTTTTTTAAAATTTTTGTTGAAATATAGTTGATTTGCAATGTTGTGTCAGTTTCAGGTGTACAGTAAAGTGATTTAGTTATACATATATATATATTCTTTTTTTACATTCTCTTCCATTATAGTTATTACAAGATATTTCTCTTGGTTTGTCAATTTCTGGGTTTTAATTTAATTAAATCCTTTGCATAAATACTAGACATCCCGAATGGAAATCAAAAGGCTCGGTATCCCAGTATTGCTTTTGATTCCTAGGCATTAAGACTTTTAATAATATTTACTGTTTAAACTGTTGGAAGATGGATAAACTGTTTAAAATCCTTAGAAAATTATCTAAATTTATGGAATAGATGGCTAGTGACCAGAAAGAATTAAAGTAGATTGTCAAGAGTCCAGCTTAATGCTAATATTTTATTGTTGTTCATGAGAAGAAAAGGAAGATGCCATTAAAACAAAAGTAAATAGATGAGTTCACATGGAAATCAGAAAGACCCCACAAGGCAACTGGAACAGATAGGAAGTAAAGCCAGAGACCCTCAACAGATCAAGGACTTGGAATTAAGCATTAAGCAGTATGTAAAACAATAATATTTTATTTTTAAAATTTATTTTTATTTTTATTTATTTATTTATCTTTGGCTGTGTTGGGTCTTTGTTGCTGTGTGCAGGCTTTCTCTAGTTGTGGCGAGCAGGGGCTACTCTTCATTGCAGTGCGGTGCGTGGGCTTCTCATTGTGGTGGCTACTCCTGTTGCAGAGCACAGGCTCTAGGCGCACAGACTTCCGTAGTTGTGGCACACGGGCTCAGTAGTTGTGGCTCGTGGGCTCTAGAGCGCAGGCTCAGTAGTTGTGGCGCATGGACTTAGTTGCTCCGCGGCATGTGGGATCTTCCCGGACCAGGGCTCAAACCCATGTCCCCTGCATTGGCAGGCGGATTCATAACCACTGCGCCACCAGGGAAGTCCCTACTTATTTTTGGTTAATGATGCACAGTGGGTAAATTTGCAGTAAAGAAAACCCGTAACTTCTTAATTCCTCCCATTTCATGTTAACAATTATGATTATGTCACATAAAGCAAAATGGAGAAGCAGTGCAGTATCTGAATGATTCAGGAAAGGAATATTCGATAGAAAAATTTGCACCTTAGAGCTCCCAAAATAGAGACAAAGCAGAGGATTTAGTCTAGTGGCTGTCTAAATGGTTATCTGATCAGAATTAATTTTTATTTTTAATTGATTGCTGTAAATCATACATCCAAATAACATCAGACATTTACTTTTGCTATTTTGATGAAGTGCTAAAACCTGAGTACATGGGAAATTTTCTCTAAATAAAACCTTTTAACTCAAATTGGAAGAAGTCGACTGACCTTCATTTTACGTCATGTTAACAGTGCTGGCTAGTAAAATTTATAGCTAGAGAAATTGGCTTGTTCCTTCAGGCAGTATCTCACCATCGCTGGAATAAAGCTAATAACTGATGTGTTGTCAGGGCTACCTGACTTCAGCTGTTTATTTCACAAGTAGTTAGTAGAGATCTTTTATATTCTGCTGAAAGGGTCATTCCAAGAAGAAATAGAAAACATCGGACAAAGAAAATATGAGTTGATCTTGTCAGCATCAAGGATTTCTCTGCAGGCGATCTTGCTGTGGCTTTCATTATCACAACAACCAATAGGTGTTGCTATAGAAACTATACCGTTAACAAGCTAACCGAACAAGGCAGAGGCAGAAAAATGATGAAACTGAAAAAAAAAAAAAAAAAGGAAAAAGAAAAAGCTCTAAGGTTTGGTTCTTATAAATGAGTCTTTTGCTTTAAAACCTTACCTTATCTCTCCTGGTTTTTCCATTAATACTGCGTGGATAATGTATGACCAGTAATAAGAAAAGTATAATAGATTCATACAGCCCTCTTCGGTGAGGTCTCAGAGAGCTTTATAATTCAAAATGAAATTAAAAGCAACAACAAACCAATACCTTTAAAAATTAGGACTTTAAAGTCCTAAGTGATCCAGACAAGTAAAGAGGTGTCTCCTAGCCCTCAAGGGTAGAAATACTGAACATTCATTACCTATACATGCCAAATGTATTTGAGAAACTTAGTCAAAAGTAAAATGTACCATCTCAGTCCAATTAATAATTAGGTATCAGAGAAGAAAATTATCCCAGGAATTCTTTTATAGAATATACGTAGATTAAAATGTCATAAAAATCAGTGTGAAACCTCAGTCTCAGATGGTGGAAAGGTTGTTTGAATTTGACCATTTTTTCCCCCTAACTCTTAACATTCAGGTTAGACAAAAAGGTAGGGAATTAAATCCAAAATATATAGGAAGTACATTTATAAGTCAAATTGTCAGGGATTGCTAGCTAAAAATCTTTTCACTTTTCCATTCTGTAATTGCCTCCTTTTCAAGCCTAATATACTCCCTGCAAAATTTGCCGCTTTCCAAAGGATTTCTGTGCATATAGACAGAAAGAAACACAGCCATTCCTTCTTAGCACTGCTCCTCCAAAAGAAAAGGAAAACAACTGTACAGCCTCCATCCTTCACCAGCATGAGTTCTTCAGCAGCCTGTGAATATCAATAAGGTTGTATTCATGCTCAATTGTTCAAATTCCTATGTCTCTTCACCTGATTGATTTCTGTGCCCGCATAAAATGTCTCCCAGTTTTTTTCTGGAAGTCCCCAAAGAGGTGATCATATGAGCTACCCAAAGGTTCCCCTCTGCCCTCTTTTTCTGTTTTTCTGGGTCCCCCTGTTCTCCTGCTCACAAGCCACAAGGACTCCTTACTATTGCTCCTGTTAATGGATCTCTCCACAGGACCCCAGAGTCCATGAGGAGGTGGAAAGAATGTCCTGCATCCCAACTCCTAGCCTGCTTTCATTTATTCAACAAATAATTTTTTGGCAACCATGCCCCAAAGTAGCCCTGCACTGGCCAGGGTTCAGTGTCTATACCTAAACTCCAGCAGTACCCGTTTTTGTTTGTTTAATTATCCATTTCCACAAGTAATAACCACAGTATTCAGGGACAAAATAGTCTCAGTCCTCCTTAGAAAATAAAATATGCCCCAGAAACAATATTCGCAGAGATGCGACTTTGCTTACCTCATAGACAATAGGCTATATTTTTATCTGGAGCTCCTTGGTGCCACTGATGCAAACATCAGGTCTGGTTGTAGCCTCTACTTTAAGTTTGCAAAACTAAAGATCTCATTCAAAATCCTGTCCCAGATAAAGAGTGAGTCCACTCCCACCTCTATTCAAGTCTCCATTTCACTCCTGGGAAGAGAGAAAACTGAAGCTTTTAAATAATATTTTCTTCTCTTTTTACCTTTGTCATCAAGATTTCAAAGATCTTCAGGCTAAATTTCAGTCTGGACTCAAACTCAAGGACATCATTTCCTTCTGAACAATCTTTCTGCAAAATGGAAGAATCATAGGGAGGGTGGGAGGGAGACGCAAGAGGGAGGAGATATGGGATATATGTATATGTATAGTTGATTCACTTTGTTACACAGCAGAAACTAAACACCACTGTAAAGCTGTAAAGCAATTATAATCCATTAAAGATGTTAAAAAAAAAAAAGATTCAAAGCATTTTAGGACCTTGATGGCAGAGAGAGAGCAAGTGGGGAGGGCGATGAGGAGAAGGGGGGGTGGGCGGCGGCAGAAAGTTTCTAAGAATGGGTTTTTTTTTTCTGCTTGCACCAACTTTGACAACAGGGACCTAATATGCATGTTCACCCCAAGAATGCTGGGGTTACAGGGCAGTCCATCAGTAGTTCTCTTTGCACAAGGGAAGTAACAGAATGGGCGGGATCTGTGCAGGCTTCTAAGAACGTGCACACAGGAACTGCATTGTTTTCAGTGCAAACATCCCACCCGTCCTTCAATAGCAAGACAGTTAAGGAAATAATGGTATAGTCACACAAGGGAATACTATAGAGCAGTTAAAATGATAGCGCTAGATCGGTATATGATAAGATGAGAATAGCTCAAAAATATAATATTGAATGCAAAAAGCAAGTTTCAACGGGATTCTCTCTATTGCCTCTCTCTCTCTTTCTTTGTGTATATATATATATATATATATGTATTTATATAATTATATATAATATTTATTATTTATTTAATATATATTATATTTAATTATTTTTCAAATATGCCCAATGATGACTATATGTTATTTACATATGCAAGCAAATGTGGTAAAAGTATAAACACAGGAAAGATAAATATCAACTTCAGCATGCAGCTTACTTCTAGGGAGGTAGGAAAAGGAATGAGAAGTAGCCAAAGTGGATTTTAACTGTGCCTGGAGCATTAGCAAGAACATATCTGCAATTACTGTATCTGAAGAAAATAAGGCAACAATATGTTGATCCATGTTCAATCGTGGTGCTATGCATAGGGTCTGTTATATTATTATTTATATTGATTTATGTTTTTAACTATTTCACAATTTATTTAAAATCTTAAGTCCTCGGGCTTCCCTGATGGCTCAGTGGTTAAGAATCTGCCTGCCAATGCAGGGGACACGGGTTCAAGCCCTGGTCTGCGAAGATCCCCCATGTCGCGGAGCAACTAAGCCCGTGTGCCACAACTACTGAGCCTGCGCTCTAGAGCCCGTGAGCCACAACCACTGAGTCCGCGTGCCACAACTACTGAAGCCCGTGCACCTAGAGCCTGTGCTCTGCAACAAAGAGAAGCCACTGCAATGAGAAGCCCACGCACCACAACGGAGAGTAGGCCCCGCTCGCCACAACTAGAGAGAGGCTGCGCGCAGCAACGAAGACCCAACAGAGCCAAAAATAAATAAATTAAATTAATAAAATTTTAAAAAAATCTTAAGTCCTTTTTAAAAAAACTTATTAAACTTATGAAGGGGACACAATTTCCAGGTTTACTTATATATTTTTTAAAAACCTCTTTTCCTCTCCCATACATTGCCTTTCCCAGAGAGTGTCTGAATAGTTTGGTGCACAAAGGCCACGGGAAGCAGAATCTAGCCTACACTCACACGTCTAGAGATGGCTCTGATGGGACTCCACTTGTTGGAAGAAGGGGCTCTGTATCTTCAAACAAAGGTGCCAGCCACGGAGCAGGTGGGCTTCATCCACCGAGAGTGGCCCTTTTTTCTCAACCATGCAAAGACTCTGGATAGGCTAGTGCTGGCCCTGATTTTCCCATGCCAGTTTCTTTCTTTCCTCTTTCTTCTCTCTCCAGAAACCCTCGAGAAGCAACTCCATCCTTCATCTCTTAGGCCCCTTGTTGCCTTACTCACCTCCCCTCTTCCTTCTGATTCTTCAGGGAAAAATCCCAAGATCCAAGGCTACCCTCCCTCTTGGGAGGGTAAGAGAATGGGAAGAGACTGAGCCCGGGACCAAGGAGAGGAAGGTCTGAGCACTCCAATGTCATACATTGTACCCCATCCCTGCTTAAAAGAAGGAAATGTCATCCTGAATTTTTAAAATTGTGGATAAAAACAGATAACAAAAAATTTACCATCTTAACCATCTTTAAAGCGTAGCACAATAGTGTGAACGCTATGCACATTATTGTGCAACGATGTCTAGACCTTTTCCATTTTGCAGAGCTAAAACCCTATACCCTTTAAACAACGATTCCCCTTTACCTCAGCCCCTGGCAACTACCATTCTCCTTTCTGTCTCCATGGCTCTGACCACTCTAGATACCTCACATAGGTGGAATAGTGCAGCATCTGTCTTTTCGTGTCTGGCTTATTTCACTTAACATAATGTCCTCAAGGTTCAGCCATGAACCTTGGCTGAACCTTCAGCCAAGGTTCAGCCATGCTGTAGCATGTCACAGGATTGCCTTCTTTGTAAAGGCTGAATAATAGTCCATTGTATGTATATAGCACATTTTCTCTATCCATTCATCCACTGATAGGCTTCCACATTTTGGCAGTCATGAATACTATTGCGATGAACATGGGAATGCAGATACCTTTTCCATGTCCTGTTTTCATCTCCTTTAGATACATACCCGGAAGTAGGATTGCTGGACCATATGGTAGTCCTATTTTTACTTGTTTTTTGAAAACTTTCCACACTCTTTTCCATAGTGGCTGCACCATTTTACATTCCTACCCGAAAGCTATGTTTTAAGCTGTCCCTGCATTATAGTTAAAAGAATGTGGGCTAAAAAGTAGAACAGCAGAATTCTAGTTCTGGTTTGTGCAGACCACTCTACCTCCCTCAACGCTGTATTAATGTATAGAAAAGATGGAAAAGCAACATTTAAGTCCCTTTCGACTTTTTATTTAGTAATTCTACTGAGTAGGGGACCAAAGTGTATGATTAGTATCTACACATGGCGTCAGGCTTCTCAGTCTCAAGACAACATCAATACTAGCATCAGATTTCAGTCTTTGCTGAGACCTTATGGCACTCATATATAACACCGCGTCTCCCCGGGGCTGTGGAGCAGCGGTTAGCAGATAGATGTTGGATGGGAGAACCAAGCAGAAGCAGGAGGTCCGAAATATTCAATTGCAACATAAATAAATTCACCTTAGGATTCAAAGGACACATTTATCAAAAACAGTTTTTAAAGTGACTTGGAAAGTCAGAAGCGTAGCCTGGCTAACCCGTGGGATCTTTGAGATGGCCTAACTCTTATGGGACTTCATTTGCTCACTCTTTAATTATGACTGAATTTTCTCCTTGTCCTTGGAGGCTCTTCACCCTCACCTCCATCACTCTCCACCTCCCCAAGTTTTCCCATTTTGCTTTCTGAAAGTCAAAAATACAGTATAGAAACAATCATTTGACCAGTTTGTTTACTTCCACAGAATAAACCAAATATGATTTAAACGCAAAAGATACAACGCAAAACAGTGAAACCAGTGAATCATTTATTCATTCAACAAATTTTTACGTGCCATATACTTTTCTCACGCTGGGGAGACACTCACAGCAAAAGAGTCCTCACATTGGAAATTTATATCCCAGTGAGGTGACTTAAACAACAAACAGTAAACAAGTCAATAGACAATATTACAATTATATAATATGTAACAAGTACTGTGGAGAAACTTAAGAAGGGCAAGGAAAATTAGGAGAGCCACGGGTAGTAGGGGAGAGGTCAGTAGCTTTGAAAGGGGTGATCATCGAGCTGGATTTACTGTGAAGCCAATGTTGCTGAAGTGTCAGGGCCCCCCACTCTATGCCCCCTTCCAAATATACTTTTGTAAAATTTGCAAATGTATGAGGCTTTAGCTGAAACCGGTTATGCTGCTATTTTTTCCCATTCCAACTTCCCCTCCATCATACTTTTCCTTGTGTAGTGGTGCTGGGGAGGCCTTGGGCATGCTTAGGACACAGTTAAGGGGAAGCTGAGCTAGAGATGCATTGGGTTTGGGTTTAGCGAGATCTAGTTATGCAGTTCACTGTCTCTTCTGCTTGCTGTGCTACTAGGTAGGAAGAGTTCTCACAGACCAGTAAGCACCAGAGCTAGGATTTGAATTGAGGATTTGTCCAACCCTAATACCAAATTCAGCATAATGCTTTATCACTTTTCATATGCTTAATTTTCTATTAAGAAGCCTTCCATTTCTTCACTTAAAGGAATCATAACTTAAAATATTCCCCAGTCACATACCAGTGTTTGACGATTGTCCCACTGGTTCCAATACACGTTCCCAGTCTTATTACCTGTGTGGCTCTGCCTGTACACTGCACTCCCCCAAACTGGACTTCCTGCCTTTACTGGACCCCACCTCTTCCCATGATTTTCTCTCAATCTAAAATGGTCTTGCCATTATTAACTACTTGATCATTGGACACAAAAAACTGATATCAGCAAAGACAATATAAACTATACATAGTATGCCAGTACAGAGGGGACATCAATGACAAGCGAGTTAATGAATGTTGCAATCAAAAGATATTTAAGATTAGTCAATGCATAAGAAAATGTAATATTCCCTAAAATCTTAAAGTTCGTATACCAAAAAACTTGATAGAGGTTTTCCCAAATTTGACGATAATCCTAAAATTTTACATGATATTACCAATCACAGGTTTTTAGAAGCTGAAAGGAACTTTCCTAAACTCTCAATGATAACAACAAAAAAATGTTTTTATAAACCATACTAGAGGATATTTTTCTATTCTCTTTACAGAAAATATTATAAAATTGTTATCACATGTAGAGAGGATCAAAGGATATATAATCAAAAAATGGTGGAGAGTGAGGAAGCATTAAAGAGTTGTGTCTACCCAGTTAATAAAACTTATATTATTCTTCTAGATTTTGTGATATTTGTAGTAGTTTGAAGTTTCTTAATTGTATAACTTGTGGTTTCTCATTCTAAATCAATACTTACTTTCATATGCAAGTATCCAATTTGATATTATCGTTTTTTTTCTGTTTCTTAAAGGGGCCTCCCAAATTGTGTAAGCTTCAGACCCTGAAAAACCTGCATTAATTTCCAGGCATCAGGGAAGACTTCATTGAGGAGATAAAATTTAAGCAGAGACCTGAATAAAGCATAAAGCTCTGCAAATCCCTCGGAAAAATTTTCTAGGCAAAGGGAACAGAAAGAGCAGTGGTCTCTGGGAAGGTGTGGATTGGGTAGTCATTATGTTTCCTAGTGCATCCTCATGAGAAGTTTAAATTACCTTAAAGACACCTCTATTTGCATAATACATTGCCCTATGGGTTTGGCACTATACCTGTCATTTCTGCCTTGCAAACCACATCTGTGGCAAATAGTACTACTTGCTTATTCAATATATATTTCCCTTCTGCATTGATATTATTTGGGGCTTCAATGTGTCCAGCTCAAAATCTATTTTTCCCAGTCTCCTCTGCAGAAGGTCCTATCACAAAGTTCTTGTCAATGAGATCTAAGTGGATGTCTCTGGGTGAGGCTGCTGGGAAAGCACTTTAAAGGGGCTGACTCAGTGGGAAAGCTCCTTTTCTTGACCTCTATATTCACGCCTGAAACTCAACTGTGAGGCTGGAGCACTGGCAGCCATTCTGAGCATATGGGGAAAGGGTCACACTCCCTACCCTAAGGATGGCAGAACAGAAAGCTAGAAGGATTCTGGATCATTGGTGACACCGTGGGGCCATCATGCTAGCCTTGAACTTCCAACCTCAGGAATTCTTTTACATGACAGAAAAAGAAAGTCCAAATTTGCTTAAGCCACTGTTTTGTTCAGATCTCTGTACAAGTGGCTGGATGCAATGCCTAACTGAAATGCTAGGTAACAATGACAACAATATATATTTAATAAAAGCAAACATAAAATGCAGTGAAAACTTGGAATTCCAAGTCACATATTACAGTAAATGAAAAACATTTTCTTCCATACCTACTTGTTTAGAATCATCCACATATATAGAATCTACATAAGCCTTTGTTTTGAACATTTTAGTTGACAAATTTTTTTAAATTTATTTATTCATTTATTTATTTTTGGCTGCGTTGGGTCTTTGTTGCTGAGCGTGGGCTTCCTCTAGTTGTGGCGAGCGGGGGCTACTCTTCGTTGTGGTGAGTGGGCTTCTCATTGCGGTGGCTTCTCTTGTTGCGGAGCACGGGCTCTAGGCGCGTGGGCTTCAGTAGTTGTGGCACACGGGATCAGTAGTTGTGGCTCGCGGGCTCTAGAGCGCCGGCTCAGTAGTTGTGGCGCATGGGCTTAGTTGCTCCGCGGCATGTGGGATCTTCCCAGACCAGGGCTCAAACACGTGTCCCCTGCATTGTCAGGCAGATTCTTAACCACTGCACCACCAGGGAAATCCTAGTTGACAATTTTTTAATGCAGGCAGAGAAGTAAGATGTTGTCATTAAAGTGTGCTAAATGGAAAAATGTTGGTACTCAAGAAACATAAACATCAGTCCTCTTTTTCAAAAAATGCAAAAGTATTTATCTATTATATCACCTTAGACAACAGCATTATCCAAAAAGAAATGACCTGCATTTTATTCACTTAATCGTTATATTACTTTATATAACGTTATATTATATGTTCTCACTGTTTGTAATTTAGTTACTAATGCTTTAAAAATTTAACTACCAAAAAATGTCCTTTTTACCCATAGGCAGAACTACCATTAAATACATTTCTAGTCTGTAACCTTAAATCGGGAAGGCACAGAGAGAGAGGAAACTCCGTGTATGCGTCCACATTTCTGGCTGTGGACGTCAAGTAAAGATGAACAGGTCTCACCAAACACAAAAGAAGAGAGCAAGACAGTAACCAAAATCAGATTGTTTTAATCCATCACTGATGAGTAGCGTTACCGTGAAGAGTCAGTGGTAGTAAGTAGCACGATGGATGGCTTCTAGAATACCAAAGACCAAAACACCTGTATGGCAGAAAATGCCCCTCGGGCTTGAGTTTTAAAGGTAACTCAATACCATTTCTTGTCAGAGCCAAGGAGCTGGCCAACAACCTGTCCCTGGCTACCTCGAAGGGTACCCCTCTCACTGCCAAGCTGTGCCTTCTGCACCAGCAATTCCTGGGCTGCTGGGCCTCTCCCATATGGTGTTCTGAAATGGTTAAGGAAAATGAGAAGCGCTGTGAAAGTAAATTTTTGGCTCTGCATAAACCATTCATTGATTTGTGGGCCGCGAGTCCTCCAGGGGGTGTTATGAATCCATATGATAGCTAGATTTTTACATTTGGATCTCTTCTTTAGCTGATGGATGTGTAAAATTTCATGTTAGCCTGGCTACCCCCTATTGGCTACACATCTGAGGAGGTTCAAGTGTATGAGTTATTTCTTCCAAAGTCAATTGTAATTTACACTCACTAAATTGCCTCCAGATCCACCTTTTAAAGATAGTAGACTCACAATTGCATTCATTCTGGCCCACACTGCCCATTTGTGTTTAAACCACAGCCCTACTTTGGAGAGCCGCCATCGCTAATGGAAAGACATTATGTGACTGAAGATCCACATTTTCCACAGGAGAGCAGAATGCTGGCAAGTCAAATGGCCAACGTACAAGCAGTTTTCAGCCCAGTGAAAACTCAATAGTGAGCAGGCAGGCTAGGGGGAGGCAGGGGTGGAGGTACAGGATATCACTTCTTCAGAAAATCAAAAGCACCACAGTTGCACACTAGGGAAAATTTGCCTTTGGCCTGGAAGTATTCTAACAATGAAGGAGTGTTTTACTTCTTTCTTTTTGCCCTTTCCCATTGTTTGGTGTACGCTTCTCTGTGCGAAACCCACTTGAGCTTTATTTTACTGCTCAGTTTAATTCATCTTACTGACTGGCTTTTAAAATTAACATCATGAATGGTTCTGTGTGTCTTTCCAGTTGCAACCCAAAAATAACCCAAGCAGCACACCTTCCATCCCTTAAAAGCCCCAATGCCAAACAACCACTGTGAGGAACATTTATAATTCTCAATTCCTCTCACTAATTGCTTCAGTGTGGTTTTTGTGCAATCTTAAGTAGAAGTTTAGAGGGCTTGTTAGAAAAGACTGTTCGTTTCAAGACCAAAAAAATAAAATTATGAAAACAGTCGTGGATTAATAAGCCATCAGTCTAAAACAACCACATTAAGCTCAGATGTAAGCCAGTGTGTACTTGAGGAGATTAATTCATTCCATGGCATTGACCTCGAGGCCCACATACCGCTAAAATGTGATGAGTCTGTGAAAGGATTGTTTTTCAAAAGTTCTGATTCTGTCAATGGGTTTTTAAGTAGGTTTTCTCATTTTAAAACCAGCTCTTGCTGACTGATGCACAAATGCACATTTGGAATGATAAGCAGAGTGAATGAGATAAACAATGAGCTTCATCAAACCCAACACCTGATGACTCTTTCTACCAGCCTTCCCCCTTCTCTCCCGGCAGAGGCTCTATTATGAGTCCTCTTTAACCCAATTAGGTGGCATCAATTTTCTACTTCAGTCTCTCCATAACCTCCTTCTCCTCCCCAACCGATTTTTAAAACCACAACTAGAATACTCCCTGTGTGTTCATCAGTCAGAGGTCAGTGTAAAAATTCATGTGACCCGATTACAGCATCAAATCAGGACAGCTGTCTTTCAACTTAGGCTATGTTTTCTAAATGGACTTATATTTCTGACTGGTGTCGCTAGTGGTGCAAGTTGACGCTCTGGGTCTGTGAGACCTTCCTGCTCTGAGGGACCCAAGTTTAAATTTTTGGCAATGCCACGAGGTTAACATTTGTTCCCAACCTGAAGGGGACAGGGTCTCCCACTCAGCCATGCTGACATTTGCTCCTGGGAGGTCCAATAGTCTTAAACAAAAAGAAGTAGAAACATCTGGAATCTCATGGTCAGCTTGTTTGTTATGTTCAACAGCAGGGGAGCCTAGAGTTCACATCCAGCCCCACTGTTAAGGGAGCCAGCATCCACCGATTACTCTTGGATATAGGATTGGACGAGGGGAGACATTCCATGTTAGATTTAAAACATTGTATGAAAAATGGAAGAATTATAGCCCAAACCATCATGTTATTTCAGCGAAATTCAGAAATCAAAACTCCAATAAAAATAAAAAAGGAAAAAAAAAGAAATCAAAACTCCACTTTAACTTTGGAAATAAAATGAAAAATTATTTTCTTCTAACGTTTCATTATAAAATTTAATTAAATTTAATTTTAATTAGTATTCAGCATTCCAAGGTTTTAATTCATATTCGATGTTCAATGATGTAGTTCACTTAAAATACCTATATTTAGACACATACCCATTCTATGTCACATGAAATCCTGTTTTGAAGGGTCAGTTGGACTAACATTACGAATGGAAGCACTTTGGAAATTTTAAAGTGCATTACAAATATAATTATTTATTATTATTGTTATTATTATTATTATTATCAAGAAAGCTGACAGTATTACAATGTGCAATTTAATTCTTGTTCTCCACGAACATATCACTGATTTTAACCTGGCCAAATGATCATATAGTTATACTAAGCAATTCTTTTAAATAGTGAAAATGAATGGAGCAGCTGTCAGATTATAAATTTTCTTTGTTTTCAGCATAGACTGAGAATTTGACATGTCCAAGTGGGTAAATAGAAATGGGATAATTTGGGAGAATGAGGTTGGAGGAGCCTGGGAGTTGTTTTACCTTTTGGCCAAATGAGCTGGAAATTATCAAATTACCCAAATTTGTCCTTCAAAATCTACCTCACTTGGCATGTAAAGATGCAGTTTAAAATCTTCTGAATCTTAATCACAACACTGCTCTTCCCAAACGGGGGTCTAGCCTCAACGGAGGAGGAAAATGGCTGTAGTACATAAGAATGCAAAGTATGAGATCCTGAAGAGCCAAGATAAACACAGAAATCAGTGCAGCCATAGCAAACCGGAGAGGCTGCAGTTAGGTTGGAAAAGGGCAATGTAAGAAGAAAGAAAAATAAAAATATTCAAAAATTTTTTTCTTCTGAACTTGCTCTACTTGGTATCAAAATATACTATAAAATTACTGTAATTAGAAGTGTGATACTGGCACAGAAAGACAAATATATCAATGGACCAGTATTGGGAGCCCAGAAAAAGACTCTTGAATATATGTGAACTTATAAATATAAAAGTGGCATTTTAAAATATGGGAATATATTAATTTATTTAATTATTTGAGTTAGAATTATGGTTGTTTACTGAAAAGAAATAGATAAATGTAAATTCCTCCTTCAAAAATGTACACAAAATAAATTCTAGTTAAATTGTCAAAAAAAATATATCTAAGAATGTTCTAAAAGATAAAACTTTAACAGATTTTGATACTGTTTGGAGTTAGAAAAGACCCAAGTCCTAGAAGTCATTAAGGAAAAGACTGACAGATTTAATAACATAACTATTTTAAGCCACTGTATAGTGAAAAGTACTATAAACAAGCTAAAAGACAAATGATAGAAAAATTTTGCAACCCATTTAACCAGCAAAGGAACGCTATCCAATACATAAAAACGCAAGAAAAAGAAAAAAACCCATTAGAAAAAATGGGAAAATTCTCAAATAAACATTTTGTAGAATAAATATATATAGCTGTAATCATGTGTAAAAGTACTCAATTTAACTACCAATCAGGGAATGCTAAGTAAAGAGAAAAACTATTTTTCCCCATAAAATTGGCAAAGAGTGAACCATCTAGTACTTGCAAAGGTGTGGAGAAACAGGCAGGGTCTGAATGTTAGAAGTAGTGGAAATGGGTACAACTTTTTGGAGGACATATTGGCAGATGATTTAAAAAATTTAAATGTACATATCTTTAAAGAGCTCTAATGTATCTATAGAAATACTAGCGTGAATACCCACATTCCTACATACAAGGTATTCATTGCATCACAGTAGGAGAAAATTTTGAAATATCATAAGTGCCCGTCAACAGACGATAGCACACAGAATCAAAAATATGCATTTATTAAGAAGAAAAACCAATATGCTGACTTGGAAAGATGAACAAGCTATGTTAAGTGATATTCATATACCTATACAGATACTCAAATATATATCTGAGTAATCAAATAGAAACATCAGGAGGAAGGCATATCAAAGTATTTCCAGTGACTATCTCCAGGGATGTGTGAGGGGGAGAGACAGACGTTCTCTTCTTATTTTATACACTTCTGTTTTGTTTGATCTTGCTACTATAAGCATATGTTACTTTTATAATAAGAAATACCAATCAAAAAAATTTTAAAGCTTTTAATGTGAAGGTACTACTTTAGTCAGGCATAAGGATGCATGCTCACAGTCATTCATCCAATCAACAAACTGTATTGAAGCATCAAGGAGCAAAATGGACACAAGCCCTCATGAAGTTTACATTCTAGTGCAAAAGCAAAAATAAAAAATGAACACGGCTTCCCTGGTGGCACAGTGGTTGAGAATCCGCCTGCCAATGCAGGGGACACGGGTACGAGCCCTGGTCTGGGAAGATCCCACATGCCACGGAGCACCTGGGCCCGTGAGCCACAACTACTGAGCCTGCGCGTCTGGAGCCTGTGCTCCGCCACAAGAGAGGCCGCGATAGTGAGAGGCCCGCGCACCGCGATGAAGAGTGGCCCCCGCTTGCCGCAACTAGAGAAAGCCCTCGCACAGAAACGACGACCCAATACAGCCAAAAATGAATAAATTTAAAAAATAAATAAATAAAAAAATAAATAAACACAATACGAAAAGCAAATTATAGATATGTGAGAAAGTAATAAGGTCTATGGAAAAAAAAAAAAAAAAAAAGAACAGGACAAGGAGATCCGGAATGCAGGACATGGTGGATGGGGGTTAGTTGGTGCTGCTGAAATTTGAAGTAAGATGGTCAGCGTAGGCTCATTGAGGAGGTATCTGAACAAAGACTTGAGGATGTTGACGGAGTTGGCTTTGTGGATGTGGATACCTGGGGCAAGACAATACAGGGTTCAAAAAAAACAGAGAAGACAAAGGCCATCGTGAAAGCGCTCCTTGTGTTCTTTGAAGGAACCACAGGGAGGCAAAGATGAATAAGCCAGGACCGGGCCAGGATGTGGTCTGGGCGGGGCTGGGTCAGACAGAGACACAGAGGGAGCACCGTAAGGACTTTGTAAGGGCATGATATCATCCTAGAGTACATTTCAATGTAGACTTTCTATCTGATCTCTGACTTAGCACTTATAACTGTGATTCACCACCACCATTATTCCTGCTCATCCTCCCCAAAGTGTGCTATTGGAAGGGACCGTGTAATTTTCAAATTCCTTTTCCTGTAAAGATTTCTCTATATTTTCTGGGAAGTTTTAAGAGCATTTATCTCTACTTTTAATAGTCTCTTCTGCGAGGTTAAAGCATTGGAACTTGGACTATTTGCAAGAAAGCTCTTAGCTATCGAACGCATGATCCATTGCAAAGACAGAGCCTGCTACTGTCTGTAGTGCCTTCTCAGAACGGAGGAGAGAGATCATGACCCACGGGCCCACCAGTCACCCTGACATGCAAGCTTGTATGACTCTAATACAATGAATTTGAAATGAGCTTTTAAGAATGAAAAAAATGCTCACTTTATTAATAATCTACGTGAATCTTGAAGACAGAATTTTAAGTGGCCTAGATATGCAAGAATAATAGTTTGGAACAAAGGGAGTATAGCTGAGCAAGAGGCAGTTAAGAAGAAGTGGTAAGACTGGAGATCAGGAGCCCTGGGCCATAAATAAGCTGTGGAATTTGGGGCAAGTTACTCCCCATCTCTGGGCCTTAGTTCCCTTGTCTGTAAACTACAGGCTAACTGATGTCGGTAGTTGTTTTTAGTTTTATAGATCTCCAAACTGGTATAGTATAATTTACTTAAGCGTATATCACAAAAGGGATAAAAACTACAAAAAGAATTGCAAAAAATCAAGGACAAGTTACTCAAGAATAAAGAGGAGATGACAATCTTAGAACACAGTTTTCCCAAACAAGAGTTTCCTTGGAAGAATGAGATGTCATACAGAGGCAGTTGGTTATTATAGCAATTCATGATGATGGGAAATATCACAAACATGGTGGAGGAAGGTATGAATCAGTGCAGGGTTTGGGGGAGCAGCACTGAGCACACCCTGAGAGGCCCCATTGAAATTCACCTCTCATGTCCTATTCTAACCAGATTCTTAGAGGTGAACTTGACTCAAAAGCTAACTGGCAAAATGTCTGTACATTAGAGTTATTCAAAGTATTGAATAATTCCATAACAATTCCTAGAGTAAGCAAATAATGATCGTAGATATATCAGATACCCGCCTCATATCAATGCGATGTTTCATATGACAGTTTTACTTTAAAGAAAAATAAAGCATGGGCCCTGGCATTTATAGGGTGCCTGACTTTATTTCAGGCACTCTCACATGTTACTCTATTTCATCCTCACAGCCTTGAGAGGTGGGTACTATGCAGTCATGAAGAAAGAGAAAATGAAGAAAGACTTCATACTTATCAAAACTAATGAAGCAGAGACTCTACATCCCTACTAAGGAAACATGGTAAAAAAAAAAAAAAAAAAAGTCTTCAGTTGTGATCCAGAGGGGGTTGGTCCTATCATAGATATAAACAAATTTCTGTTTATATCTATTTCATAGATATAAACAAATTTCTAATCCCACAGAAATTACCCAATCTTGGGTACTGGAAAATGCCTCTGCAGAGGCTGCAGGATCCCTCCTTGAGGGCTTCACAGGCTAGCAAAAGTCAAACAGCAATAAGGGAGGCGGTGGTTGGAGAGAATATGCTCCTGGACTGAGTCCAGAGACCTGGGTCCTCCTTGTGGCTCTCCCGCCTACTAGCTGTGGGACCCGGAGCACGACAGGTGGCCTCACTGAGCCTGTTTCCTCATTCCTATGGGACTGAGTTAGGCCTCATGGCCTTAATCTCCCTTCCCATTCTAATTGATTCCAGCACCTCTTGGGCTTGGGTCCATACTGAGCCATTTATGAACCATTGGTAGTTCATTTTTGTTTTCATAATTTTTACTACATGTAGGTTTTGCAAGTATAAATAGGTAAGATAAAGTAAGATTGGCAATTATTTTTTCTTAAAAGGAATTTAAAATTTCAATCCCAGAGGAAGGAGAAAGCCATATGGGAAAGAGTGGTTTTGAGGAACCACTCCAAATCATTGAAATCAAGACCTGAGCTCCCACCCCCCAAACATTCATTCCCCACATTTACCTCCATTCTCTCTCCAGAGACGTTTCTTCAATGATCTAAAGGGACAAGGACAGTATAAACTCTTAAGGACAAAGAGAACTTCTGTACACAAGGAGTCTTCTGTACACAAGGGATTTCACACATATTTGGAGCAGAGGGGATACTAATAAGAAGTGAGCTAATTCACCCGGGCACCTCAGGATGTTCAGGGGGTGGAGGTGGGATGAGAGACGTCAATTGAAAGTCTGACGTACACCGACGGTTGGACCCCCGGTGCCCTCCCACGCCCTACAAAGCTTCAGCCAAACAGGGAAATCAACTGAGAAAGAGAATGGCACGGGATTCAGGAAATAGGGGTTCTGACACAGGGGTACACTGAAGGAATGTTCCAGTAAAAAAGCTATGCTGTAGATTTGAGAGTAACCATCCAGATTAGAGCAGGGGGAAAGAAAGCTCAGAAGGGAGTTTTCCTGAAGAAAGGGGAAAAACTTTATCTGATATATTAGTGCACTGGAGAAAAAAATCCCTAATAGTGTGTATTGGATCTGAAGGAACAGATAGGAAAAAAAATTACTAAGGATGGTCAAAGAGCAAACTATACAAATAAAAATAAATGGAGGATGCATGAATGTTCATAGCAGCATTATTTATAATAGCCAAAACGTCGAGATAATCTAAATGTCTATCAGCTGATGAATGGATATCTATGTCTATCCATACAATGAAATATTACTGGACAATAGAAAGGAATGAGGTACTGATACATGCTACAACCTGAATGAACCTTGAAAATATCAAGTGAAAGCAGTCAGACACAAAAGGCCACATATTGTATGATTCCATTTTTATGATATGTCCAGAATAGGCAAATCTGTAGAGATAGATACAGATTAGTGTTAGCCTAGGGCTGGAGGGGGTGAGAAAGGAGAATGATGAGTGACTGCTAGTGAGTTCTAGGTCTCTTTTTGGGGGTAATGAAAATATTCTAACATTAGATTAGGGACATGATTGCAAAATGCTGTAAATATACTAAAAACCATTAAATTCCATTAAATTATACACTTTGTGGACTTTGTGTTGCATTTCAATAACCCTATTAAAAACAAATAAATAAATGGGAAAATCAGGCAAATCCTGATGCCAAGGAAAGAAAGGTGTTCATGAGAGCAAAAATAATTGTATCACATGACATGGATGAATTTGCATAGCTGCCATAATGTATATTATTGATTTAACCAAAAATGTTGATATACTAGTAGAATGGAGGGTTGGGATGGGGAAGTTAGGAGAGGTAGAAGATAGTTCCTCATCTTCTGTAACAAGAAATTAATAATAGATTGGACCTAAAGTGGACAAATCAAGAAATATTAGAGAAAGAAGCATATTAGTTAGAAATTGAAGGTAACTATGCTGAGGAAGCTCTAAGAATAGCAAGTGGTTTCTTCTGGAAAGCAGGAATTATGAGAGGATGGGATGGGGTAGAAGTTGTAACTGTTAGTACAAGATTTTTAGTGCTATCTTCTGCTCTTTTAACCATGTGCATTTATTACTTTAATAAAAATAAAATCTATATCTAAGATAAGTTTGTTTTTTACTGCCGGTTCAGCCTGTAAGGAATCACCCTGGCTGGAGCCTTCACCTGGGAGAGAAGCAGATATCACTCAATGCTGGCCCAAGACTCTCAGCGTGCAGGTGTCACAGTGCTGATTCCAAAACTGACTCAGCCCAGGGAGGCGAATTCCAAACCAAGATTATTTGCTACATCTGCCTTGAGTGGGGAATTGAGGAAGATCTGATCTCTTTTGGATTTTGAATAAGAATGTTACAACGATTCAAGGTACAAAATCAAGCAGGTCCAGCCAATAAAGAGATTAAATATGTGAAAAAACTGTTTCCTCCTTTTCATTAAGCATCTCAGGATGTTGCTGCTGGTGGATCGTCCTTGGTCTGCTGTCTTTGAAGATGAAAAACTGGGGCCTAGGGAAGGTGAACAGTTTACCTAAGGTCACAAAGTAAAGCAGAGGCAGAGCTCAGATGAACAACTCTAAAGATGTTAAAATACAGCTCCCTGAATGCAACTACCCTCCTCAAGCTTGGGCACCATAAAATGTACACCACGTGCTCCCAGGCTGAAAAGTAGCTGATGCTGAGCATATTTCACTCACTTCCTGCATATCTTAAAATATGTAGTGGAATGTTTTCTGGATCCTCTCCATACCTAAAATAAAATATCTAAATAAAATTGAGCCAGTCCTAAATCTTTGTATGTATCTTCTTCTCACTTCTTTATCCTTCCCCCTAATTATTTTTCAATCACCATGTCATGTAAAACCACTTTTGTGTAAATTAGATACATATGTGGAGAATTTGACACCAAAAAACAAGTTAAGTCATAATTTTTAAGCAGTGCTTTGGTTTAGAAAAACTCACATCAGATCAGTTCCCGTAGTTCCAAGATGCTGTCTGATACATGACTATATCAATTTCTCAATTAAATAGTCTTTAATATTGCTGTATAGATTGTTATTTTCCATAAAATATTTTATTCTGGGTCACGTAAGGAATATCAGATATATAGATATGGATGTGGATATGGATATATCAGCTATATAGATAAAGATAGGGATACAGATATGGATATAGATACAGATATAGATATCACATCTCTTCTTATATGATCACCCTTTAACAGAGGGAGAACCAAGGCACAGGTGATGGACGTGCCTTGGTGGATGGATAAAGTGGTGGATGAATACACAGTGACTCCATCTGCGGCACCTCTAGTTTCCTCCTCCTTCTCCACACAGCCTGAATTTGCATGTCTTTATTTCGGGCAGCCTTCAGAGTGATGCAGAAAAATGCTGTCCGGACCAAGTGTTTTGAAATGTCCTTTGCTAGCAACATACGCACATTTACACTCCGAAGAGGAACAAAATTTTAGATCGCAACTCGGTGAGCATCTGCAAAGATAGCTACCTTTTTTATGTTGACAGGTGGCTGATTAAAGAGTAGGGATGTATCTTTAAGTTTGCTATCATGAAAAATATATATACCACCCTCTCCAATGGTTCGGCACCTCGTGATTCCTCGTGGTCCTTTTCCTTCTGAGCAGTTCAATTAGCGGGAAATCTCTCTCTGATGGACTGAAGCAGCTTGAGTGAACGCCCGAGCGCTCAGCCAATTAGGCTCATTTGAAGTTGCAGAATTGCCTTCTTTGGTGTTAAAACCCCATGTCAAACACTGGGTCTAAGATCATTTGTGCTTCAAAATGAGATTGACAGAGCAGCTGCAACAGGGGGCATGCCTGCTGGACGACTTAATTGTGGAGCCTGAAGGGCCATCATGAACCGGCGTGCGGAGACCGCCTCGCCGCTGCTGCATTACAAATGCTCTTTATTAACAGCGATCTGTAATCAATGGGCTCAGGCTTTTTGCCAGAGCCCCCAAATCAGACAGGCGGGCCTCTGCGTCAGGGTGGGCGGAGCCACAGGCCCCGGCGATCGAACGGGGGAGAGAAAGCGATGTTGTCCTTGTCTGACACTTGGGTGCGATGCTAAATCTGAAAGGGACCCTCGTAATCATTCCAAGGGCGCCCTTCGCTCACTACTGGTTGAATATTCATTAGCCCGGGTGAGCGCGGCTCACTATACATACAATTACATGTTATTGATGTGAATGAAAGGAACTGCTTTTGTTTCAACAAAGGCAAGTATTCTAAATCGGTTCAGCATAATGTGTTAGGGTAACTTTTGATCCGAAATATAAGGGCTTAGAAATATATGTGCATATGTAGATACATAGAGACACAACTCAGTAGGTGTTAGGACACAGTAGGAGTTGGGAGGGCTTTTGTTAAATAGACAGTGGGTTAATTTCAGAAATTTTAAATCTATTTATTTGGAAAGTCTGCAAATTCCAATTGGGATTTCCTTTCCTTTAAAACAAATCATTACATGACATTCTTTCTGAAAGTGTGTAATGGGAGAAGCACTGAACTGGGAGTCAGAGACCAAGGAGCTAGACCTGGCTCCACTGCCAGAGACCTGTGTAACCTTGGGCAAGTCATTTAACCTCTCTGGCCTGCCTAGCCTTATCCATAATATGTGAGCGACAGGCACGCTGTAACATCCATGAAGTCCATTTTCTAATTTACCTTCTTGTAAATGTGTTTAGTGATATTTCTTTCACTTTGTGGTGCAAGAAAGCCATTAATTCTACTATTAAGAGCAGAAGAAAAGAAGAGTACAGATGGGGTGGCCGAATCACCTTGCCCTAATCCCCTGTCCTATTCTCAAATAACTACCGTTTGCACATATTTTTTCTGCAAAGCCTCGTGTTAGGTGGTATGGAAGACAGGGAAGGAACAGAGTCACCTGGGCCCTGCTTGCCAAGAGCTCGGAATCTGCCAGAGGGAAACAGACCAATAGGAAAGTAATTCATCAGTTTTTGTGTAAGGTTGTTTTCCAGTTCAATAATATATCCAGCTGCGCCTATCCAGGGCCAATGCGTATGGACAACTTATCTGTGCACCGCACAGCTGCAGGGGGCGCCATTCACACTGACCACCAGTTGAATAGATACCCTTGAGTTGTGCAACACGGCGGTCCTAATCCTATTAGATCAAATCAACATACAACTAAGTTCTGAAAGAGATAACATGAGCTCCCTGCTCTCTGGTTGTTATACTCTAGGAATAAGCTCATGGAAAATATATGAATAAAAAATGCAAAATTTGTTACATAAATAAGATATAAACTATAAAAGAAATGATGGAAGATGGCAAAAAAAATCATAAGCAATAAGTGATTACTTGTAAGACTATACTATGGTCTGAATTAAATGAAATTATGAATGCAAAGTGCTTAAATTGTGCCTGGTACATTGCAAGCTTTAAATAAATCTTAGTTTTTGTCCCATTCACTGTTGCAACATTTTGCTCAATGATAATATTTGCTAGAAGGGAGAGATCATGTTAGTTTGGGATCTCCAAGGAAGGATTTATAGAGGAAGTGGGGTTTGAACTGACTCTTGAAGGGTAGGTGAAATTCAAATAAATAAAATATTAAATCATGACTTTAATTCAGATTCCCACAGAATGTGCCTAGAATGGTGGGTCATCAAGGTGGAACACCCTGGGGACACTCAAAGTTCTGGCCATTTCTCACCAAAGGACTCTAAAGGCTCTAAAGCACAAGCTGAGTTACCATTCACTCAGCTTCCGATAGCCTCTGCTGGAACTGTCACAAGTCTCTGTGTCACCCGCATCTCCCCCATTTTCTTTTCAGCCAATTCTGTAGGGAAACTCCGGTCCTTCCAATCAGAAGGGCTCCACCAAGCTGATTCTACATTCCCAAAGGCACCTACAAGTTTCCCTCAAGCTGACCTGGCTGCTAGCCCATGTTTTCAAAGAAAATGAAAGAGTTTTGAGTTGAAGACTAGAGTATTCCATTTTTCTACTGGGACCTCCATCACCATGGCTAACCATTTCTTATCAGACCCCTCAGGTCCAACCAGAATAAAATTGAACCACCACATTCTAACCCAGTAGACCACAGAGCCATTCCAGCATGAAAGCTCGTGAGAGGAATAATAAAGATAATTAATAATAACAATAATAATATCACTTATATGTCCCATATACTTTACATATAAATAAAACATGAAAGTTTTGGAAACTTATTTAATCCTCACAATAATCCTATTCTTACATTTCACAGTTGAAGAAACTGAGGCACAGAAACTAATCTGCCAAGGTCATGGAGCTGCTTTAGGTCGTAGAGCTGTTAAATAGGAGAGCTAGGATCCAAATCCAGACAGCCTGGCTCCAGAGTCTCAACACACACACTTTGCTGCCTCTCTCCTCACGGTCCAACTCCCTGCTCAGAATGACTGAGATGTCATGGTGGCCTACAGCTTCTCCAGTCATGGTGAGCTTCATGACTCACCCATTTATATTCATTAGCATTTCAGTCTAGCTCCATACTGAGTACTGACCACTACATATAATTGCCTACTAGAAACCTGACCTTTCTAACTCCTGTCAGTCTCAGCACATTCAAATTGACCTCACTGTCTCCTTCAGTCTTCCCCATCCCCACTCTTTGACCCTGCTCCCTTCCTAAACTCAGGGAATGGCACCAGAATCAACCTGATCCAGAACCCAAGAGTTATCCAAGATGTTTTCCTCCCATGCATTCCCCAAACAGGTGCCCTAATGAAACATTCAAATCTGAGAATGTTACTCCCCTGCTCAAAATCCAGTGCTCTCACTTACCTGTAAGATTTAATCTAATCTCCTTGCAAAGCATACAAGATTCTGCATGATTTGATCCCAGCTTCAACCATAGTCTCCCCTCACATCAAACTCTGTGCTCCAGCCATAATGCCCCTTGTGCAGTGCCCAGCATGCCACCTTTGCTCACAGCTCTGCCTTTGTCTTCCCTTAGATTCCCTGTCTAACCTGCCATCCCCTTGCCTGCCTGCTAATCAATGCTTCCAAGTCCTTTGGGTCTCTGCTCACCATCAGTCTCCTCCTTGAAGCCTCCCTGCATACACCAAACTCCCCCCTCTCTGATAAAACACCTTCATAATGAATGCATATTAGAAATATAAATAATATAGGTGATAGTACTCTGTCAACTATGAGAGCACTAAAATAAAGTAAGATATTATTAGTGTATCCCTCCACCGAATATAGTATAGCTTTTCCACAACTACTTGGAGAAGAGACCTGTGGTTCTATTCCAAAATTCAGGATAAGAAAGGCAAATCCAAGAGAAAACCAGTTGCAGGGAATTTTCTTCTATTCAAACTGAATTTTCTCTGTGAAGTTTTAATTTAACATAGCTTCTAAAGATAAGCAATGCAAATCAGGATATTTTTATTTTAAATAATTTTCATTTTTAACAGAAGAATTCAACACTAATTTCTTAGAAGTCCCCAAAATTAATATTGAAAAATTTTTTTGCTCATCTTGCAAGGTATCACCATTTGTGCTAAAATATATGGTTCTGCTAAAGAATGAAGGTAACTATGCTTCTTTGGAAATAAATGTCCTTAGCCTGTGATCACCAAAGTGACCAAATTTGGTGACATACATGCAACAATACTAAAATGTTACATTCTAATTTTATTCACTGGTGTTAACAGCTGCATCCTCTGTAATCTTATACAAGAAGGAGAAATCTATGATTGGATATATATGTCTTCCTAGCACTTTCTAGAACTTTCTCCTCTCCAAGGACATGTCTTAGCTGATCACATAGCTATTTTTCAAGCTTCGATATCTATCATTTAAAATGGTTGAATGATTGTTGTCCTTAAATAATGTCACAGTAATAAAAGAATTAGCATCGACACTTGACACTGTTCATGCTAATATTTTACGCTCTGGATTTTTCCACAGTATGAAATCAAATTGCACATCCTGAGAGAAATGCACATGCCATATTGTCATGCACAGTAGATCAAACTAATGTAGTAAAAACCCTAAATGGAAACCTTCTAAGGAATTTTAAATACACAAGCTACATCTGCAAGATATTTAACTATTGTTCTTTCACTAAAAATTAATGAGATTTAAATTTAGCTTGGAAGATAGAACAACCAAAGTTTAAAGTGCATGCTAAATTTGTGTCCTAGGTTGGTCCCTCAGGACTCTACACAGCCTGCTTTGGATAAAATATTTCAAGTTCAGAACAATGGTGGGTGGGGCTACAGATTCTAACTCCACTCTTTTATTTGTCCATGATCTCAACACAATTCTGTATGCCTTTTAATCAATGTATTAAGTATCTTAGCTTATTTGTAAGGCATACATAAAAGAGGAATTTAGAGAGCACAGCTACAGTATGCTGGTCTGTTTTCAGATGGATGATTCACACTTGGAATTTGTCAGATATAAGAAAGCACTGGCAAGATAAGTGTAATTGGCAAACTGACGATTGCTTCAGTCAAGTACATGACCACTTAGGTCAGAAACTCTGCCACTGTGGTTTTATTCCATATGGCACCAAAACCACTTAATTATATACTCCCAGAATCCTTTTAAATTAAAGGAACAATTTCTAAATATACCTACTAAATTGTATTTGTGTCTATTTTTAGAAATGAGAGTCAAATGTTATTTATTCCCCTTGCTACACAGCATCTTCTCTATTCTTGGAGGCAGCAATTAAAAACTGCAGTCATCCCTCTTGGAGAAGTCCTATAATTACAACTAAACACTAAAGAACACACAGGCTCACCAACAAATCCACAAAAATATTCAGCTGCACTGTTATTTCTTTGGCAGCTTGTGTTTAATAATTTAATTCAATTCCAGTAGCATAGTGCATAGCAACAGTTTTTTTTTTTTTTTTGAACTGGTAAACTATGACATGGAAGTCTAATGGAGTATGAGTTTGCATGCTGAGGTGTCATTTTCATAAAACAGCATTTTCACTAGGGGCATACGATGAAAAAGCAGAGTCTTCAGATCTGATATTGAACAGTCATCAGCCATTAATTCATTATAATGCTATTTTTCTATCTAGGTAATTTATCATTTGTCAGAAATACAGACAAGTGGTTTACATTTTCTTAGAGACTATTAAACAGGAGCATGAGAATATAAAAGCTACTAAATTATCAAATAAATACCATTTTCAGGCAAAGCACCCTTTGAAATATCCACAGGGGCAAGCCTTTTCAGTTATTGATGTTTTCAAGGTAAGATAATGAAGCCACAGATAATGAAAATGTAATTTATTTTTAAATTATGTTTTGGCCCATTTCTATTCAAAATAAAAAATATCTATACATAAAGTCAAAAAGACCATACTTCATTTACTTATTAATTTGTTAAATCTGGGTCTTACTTATTATAACAAATAGAGTAAAACATATAATAATCACTTAATAGAAAAATCTTCTAAAATTCCTTTACATGTGATGTAGGCAAAACAGCACACTGAATGATTGTTCTTTTCAAACCATTTGTAACCCTCAGCATCTGAATGAAATATCCACATGGTGATGACTTCAGCATTACTGTCCAGAGAAGACCCCTGCTCCGCATTCAGCCATGTCTATCGCTATTTCTACAGCCTTTACTCACTGTGTTCCCCATTGTCAATATCACCTGGCAGTAGAAGGTAGCTGGTCTCCTTTCTGGTCCCAACTCGCAGGCTTGTGAAGGCATCAAAGGCAGATGTGTCCATACTGGGGAAGCCTCTGGCGGGGGCGGGGGGGTGGTGGCAGGAGAAAAATGAGGCTGTCCCTCCAGATGATTCAAATGTATGCCACGACATTTGCTGCCAAAAGGCAGTATCTTTTAAAGCAACTAGTGGCCATTCATTCTTGTTTTGCTTTATTTTAATGATTTACATATGCTTCACATCTGAATATACCACCTCTGATTTGCCGATAGCCCAGGTCTTTTAAAAATGCTAAGCTTGTATCTGGGAGAATTACCCATTTGTTGAGATGGTAATTGTTTTAACTTTGATGTCTCT
This sequence comes from Eubalaena glacialis, assembly GCF_028564815.1. Lineage (NCBI taxonomy): Eukaryota > Metazoa > Chordata > Mammalia > Artiodactyla > Balaenidae > Eubalaena > Eubalaena glacialis. Next base: position 58,962,427 of record NC_083727.1, on the reverse strand, counting down.
CACTCTGCACATCTGTTTCAGCTCTTCTACCAGACGCACTCACGAATTTATCATCTCTGCATATGTTCCTGGGTTAGGACAGCCTTAGTGGCAGAGTACATCAGTAAATTCCACTGCTGTATTGTTTGTTATTATTGGGTTTGTCCATAAAGTACAGTGTTTATGACCTGACCAGTTCACACTTGCAGAAGGAAGAGGCACTAATATAGCCACGTTTTGTTACCTGATCTCCTAACCCACAACATCCTAGGTGATACTTCCTTAGTTTCATAGTCTATTGTGTTATCATCAGGCAGAATTTTCATTGCTTTTTACCTGAAAGTCTAGGCCCTTTCTGCTGTACCACATTGCCTCACTAAAATATTAGATTCAAATCCTGACTCTATTCATTACTGCTTGCATAGCCTTAAATAGCATACAGTTTTCTCATTTGTAAATGAACAAAAAGTAATACCAATCCCTCAAACTTTTGTTGAAACCAGGGAAGTCCTAACACAATAGTGTTTATTGTCCTTTATAAAATATTTCAGTGCTAAAATGCATGACAGAGCTCATCTAGGCTTTATTGTACATAGTGAGATTTGAAGAGTAATAATTGAATCCTTAGTGGAGATAAATTCATGCAACAATGGACCATATTCTAAAATGCTTCAGCCATATCCTCCATAAGCAAACTAACACATAAGTCTCAGACACAGGGCACTGACCACATCTTGGGCCAGAGGCCTCTACCTATATCAAGTGGGGATAATGTATTGTACTAAGGTGGGCACTAAGATATTATCATATGTTCTATATTAATTCCATTAAAGCAGATCATTTCAGATGAGGTATCTATTGAACAAATTATACCTATATTGAGCTCTTAAATCTTTGACACCTTTAATTAAAAAAAAAAAAACCTCGATGTCTGTGACATGAAAGTCATAATGGAAAGTGAGTTTACATGCTAAGGATTTGTTTCATAAAGCAGCAGTTTTACTAGGCGCATACAATGAAAAAGCAGAGTATTTGTTGTCAAAAATAATAAAAATTATGGAAGAGTATAAAATAAAAAATTTCTCCTCTCTATCTCATTTTCCAGAGTTCACCACTATTAGGATATTTCTCTTTCTGAATGTTTCCTATGCTTTTAAAATCTTTTAAATGTTAATGTACATAAAACATACATTATAACTTTACAAAATTTGAACATTTTTTTTCCTGTACCTTACATGTCTTCATTCACCATGTTGTAGATGTCTCTTCAGATTGGTGCATGTAGAGAGGTAGATAGATCTCCATTATTTGTAGGATACAGAATCAGAGTGTACCTAAACAGCCTGCCACTGACAGACATGTAGGTACTTTTAATGTCTTCCTGCTACAAAGAATGCTGCATCCATGTGTGGACATCTCTGAACACTTACAAGCATCATTTTGTATGACAAATTTCTATATTTACAACTGCATATCAAAGGGTGTATATGTTTTTATTTTTACCGGTACCCTCAAATTGCCACGTAAAAAGTTTTGTACCAATTTATATTCCTTGAAACAATGTATGAATTCTTGTTTGCCTAAATATAAGCCAATACTCAGTATCATCAAGATTTTTAACTTTTGTTAATTTGATAAATAAAACTGCATTATCATTTTAATTTGCATGATCACTATTGAGATTAAACATCTTTTTAATTGTTTGAAGCTTATTTAGTATTATTCGGTGAATTGCCAACTCATCTCCTTTCCCATTTTCTTTTAAATATTTTTATTTATTTTGGCCGCGCCCTGTGGCATGAGGGATCTTAGTTCCCCAACCAGGGATTGAAACCGCACCCTCGGCAGTGAAAGCGGGGAGTCCTAACCACTGAACCGCCAGGGAATTCTCTCCCATTTTCTGAGTGGCTTAATTCTTTCTTATTGACTGCTAGCACCTCTTAGCTTATTATTGTTGCTAACACTCTGAAATATAGATTAGATAGATAAATAGACATAGAGAAATGCATAGATAGACATAGAGGCATAGATACATAGATATATGGATGATATAGGTAGAAAAAAAGAGAGAACATTTTCTCACGATCACTTTTATAAGATGTATTTATTTGTCCCTTTCCCATACAGATGTTTTTAATTTTTAAATTATCAAAACCACCACTCTTTTCTTTTGTGATTTCTGGGTCTCATGTCTTGCTGAGAAATATCCTCCCCACTAAGATTCTTCTTTTGGATTCTAAATATTCTACTCTGCTTTTTCTAATAGTATTCAGAGGGTAGTTTTTAACCTTTTGCTCCTTAATTGATTTGCTAAGAATTTTACTAAGTACCTGATTGTATAATCTAATCAACTACGTGCAATATAGAACCTAATGTTGTAAATAAAAATTATTTTTTGCAAATAATCTCAGTAGCTTTATATCACACGATACCTCTAGCAAATGAGATACTGCAGGTGAAAATTTATAAATGGCAAACACAGGCAGAGGCTCCACAGCCCTACTCTTTAGGCCTTTATATTATCAAAGTATAACCATACTTTAAGTAACAGTAGTAGAAAACCAGTTCTGATTTCCAGGTTTAAATCAGAGTAAGAGTGTTTTATTAAAAAGCCCTTTGGCTTAATCAAATAACTCTCCCACAGAGACTAATTTTTACACTTAATTTGCTTCATTTTTACCATAATATTGTAACCCAAAATGCTTAAAACAGGACCAGTGGATGACAATCCTGTGGTATTTATTGTTCTTTTCATTGAACAAACATGTATCTGTGCCTCACACGTGTAAAGCTTTGGGATAGGTACTTGAGGGATACAGAGATCAAGACAACCCAATTCTTCTCTTCAAAGGCATTTGTTCTCTAGGGGGGCAAACATATACGCACAAATTTCTCAAGGAAGTGGTGATATTTATGCGCAGGGTTGTATAAAAAGTAGATAGCTCAGGTTCCAAACTGTAATTGTGTGAAGATGTGAGCGTCTTTAAATCTCCTATCAACGTCAGAAGCCTAAATGGGAAACTTCCCAGCTGACTATGAACTACAGATGTGGTTTGCTTGTCACGCACGGTGTTTTTGTTTAATTTGACTTGCTTACCAACGTTCTAAAACTCAGAGATTTGACACTAAAATACATTAAAATTTCAGGCTTATCCAGATAAAAAATGGGAAGATCTGGCAACAACGGCCCACCGTTACAACAACCGGGTAACAAATCTGATGATGCTGAGTATTGGGTTTCCCTTTTACTTATTTTTTTCCTCCCAGTTTTATTGAGATGTAATTGACAGACACCACTCTATAAGTTTAAGGTGTACAGCACAGTGATTTCACTTACATACATCATGAAATGATTACCACAGTAAGCTTAGTGATCATTCATCATCTCGTATAGACACAAATAAAAGAAAAAGAAAAAATTATTTTTCCTTGTTATGAGAACCCTTAGGATTTACTCTCTCAACAACTGTCATATAGAACATACAGCCATGTTCATTCTGTTTATCACGTTGTCATGACATCCCTAGGGATTATTTATCTTTTATTATTATCATTATTATTATTTTAATTGTTTTTATTTTTGGCTGTGTTGGGTTTTCATTGCGGTGCGCGGGCTTCTCATTGTGGTGGCTTCCCTTGTTGCGGAGCACAGACTCTAGGCACACGGGCTTCAGTAGTTGTGACACGTGGGCTCAGTAGTTGTGGCTTGCAGGCTCTAGAAAGCAGGCTCAGTAGTTGTGGCGCACGGGCTTAGCTGCTCCGTGGCATGTGGGATCTTCCCGGACCAGGGCTCGAACCTGTATTCCCTGCATTGGCAGGCAGATTCTTAACCACTATGCCACTAGGGAAGTCCCTTAGTGCTGATTTATCTTATAACTAGAAGTTTGTACCTTTTGACCACCTTCAAGCCATTCCCCCTCCCCCCACCCCTTGCCTCTCATAACCACAAATCTGATCTCTTTTCTTATGAATTTGTTTGTTTGTTTTTTAAAGTATAATTGACTTACAACCCTGTGATAGTTCTTGGTGCACAACATAGTGATTCAGTATTTCTATACATTACAAAATGACCACCACAGTAAGTCTACTTACCATTGCCACCATACAAAGATATTACACTATTACTGTCTATATTCCCCACTCCTGTACACTTCATCGCTGTGAATTATTTATCTTGTAACTGGAAATTGTACCTCTTAATTTCCCTCACCTATTTCACTCATATTCCCACCCACTTCCTCTCTGGCAACCACCTGTTGGTTCTCTGTATCTATGACTCTTTTTTGTTTTGTTCTATTTGTTCATTTGCTTTGTTTTCTCGATGCTAGATATAAGTGAAATCATACGGTGTTTCTCTTTCTGTGAATTATTTCACTTAGCATAATGCCCTTGGGTCCATCCATGTTGTCACAAATGGCAAGCTTTCATTCTTTTTTTATGGCTGAGTAATATATATCTATAGATGGGCACTTAGTTTGCTTCCATATATTGGCTATTGTGAATAATACTTCAGTGAACTTAGGGGTGCATATATCTTTTCAAATTAGTGTTTTTGTTTTCTTTCGAAAAATACCCAACAGTGAAATTGCTGGATCGTATGGTAGTTCTATTTTAAATTTGTGAGGAACGTCCATACTGTTTCCCACAGTTACTGCACCATTTTACATTTCTACCAAGAATGCACAAGTGTTCCTTTTCTCCACGTCCTCACCAACACTTGTTATTTGTTGTCATTTTTATAATAGCTACTCTGACAGATGTGAGGTAATACCTCATTGTGGTTTTGATTTGCATTTTCCTGATGATTAGTGATGTTGAGCATCTTTTCATGTGTCTGTTGGTCATCTGTATGTCTTTTTTTTTTTTATTTATATTGAGTCGTATGAGTTCTTTGTATATTTTGGATATTAACCCCATGTCAGATATACCCTTTGCAGATATATTCTCCCATTCAGTAAGAGACCTTTTTGTTTTGTTGATGGTTTCTTTTGCTATGCAAAAATATTTTAGTTTGATGTAATTTCATTTGTTTATTTTTGCTTTTGTCTGCTTTGCCTCAGGAGACATATTATAAAATATTACTAAGGCCAGTGTTAAAGATTGTACTGCCTGTGTTTTCTTCCAGGGGTTTTATGGTTTCAGGTCTTACATTTAAGACTAATCCATTTTGGTTTTATTTTTGCATATGGTATGGGTAAGTAGTTCAGTTTGATTCTTTTGCATGTAGCTGTCCAGTTTTCCCAGTACCATTTATTGAAGAGGCTGTTTTTTCCCTCATTGTAAATTCTTGCCTGTTTTGTCATAGATTAATTGACCATATAAGTGATGTCATTTCTGGGCTGTCTAATCTGTTCCATTGATCTGTTGGTTTTTGTGTCAGTATTATACTGTTTTGATGACTGTAACTTTGTAGTATAGTTTGAAATCAGGGAGCATTATATTTCCAGTTTTGTTCTGCTTTCTCAAGATTATTTTGGCTATTCAAGGTCTTTTGGGGGCCCATACAAATTTTAGAATTATTTGTTTTATTTCTGTGAAAAATACCATTGGAATTTTTATAGGGATTTCATTGAATCTGTAGATTGCCTTGGATAGTATGGTCTTTTTACCAATGTTAATTCTTCCAGTACATGAGTATAGTGTATCTTTCCATTTATTTCTGTTGTCTTCAATTTCTTTCAACAATGTCTTACAGTTTTTCAAATACAGGTCTTTTACCTCCTTATTTAGATACATTCCTAGATATTTTATTCTTTTTCATCCAATTGTAAATGGGATTGTTTTCTAAATTTCTCTTTCTGATAGTTCATTGTTAGTGTACAGGTTTCCGTGTATTAATTTTGTATCCTGCAAATTTACTAAATTCATTTATTAGTTCCAATAGTTTTTTGGTGGTGTCATTAGGATTTTCTGTATATAGTATCATGTCATCTGCAGTTACAGTTTTTATTCCAATTCGGATTCCTTTTATTTCTTTACTGTTTTATTGCTGTGGCTAGGACTTCCAATACTGTGTTGAATAAAAGTGGCAAGAGTAGACATCCTTGTCTTGTTCTTGATCTTAGAGGAAATGTTTTCAGGTTTTCACCATTGAGTATGATGTTAGCTGTAGGTTTGTCATATATAGCCCTTATTATGTTGAGGTATGTTCTCTATGTATCCACTTTGTTGAGAGTTTTATAAATGAAATGATGATTTTATTGTTACATAGAGAATGCAAAACATTTAGTCTGCCCCCATGACACAGTCTTCTATTTTGTTTATGCTGCTTCCATCTCCAAGCACTGCCTCTGTCTTGGGATCCTCACCTTAGAGCAGCTCCACAAGGGACCTGTGTAGGGGTCCTTCTCCCATTTCACAAGTGAAGCAGAGTGGTCTGACTTGCCATGGTCATGTTTTTTAGCCTCCACATATTTGTGTTTTTTGCAATATTTCTTTATAGTAGATTTCTAGTCTCATAGCATTGTGATCAGAAAAGATTTTTGACATGATTTCAATCTTAAATTTACTGAGACTTGTTTTGTGGTCTAGCATGTGATCTATTCTGGGGAATGCTCCATGTGCACTTAAAAAGAACGTGTATTCAGCTGCTTTGGGATAAAATGTTCTATATATAGAACATATATAAGTAGGGTGTTAAAATCCCTTACTATTATTTTGTTACAGTCTAGTTATGTTTATTGATATTTGCTTTAGGTATTAGGTGCTTCTATTTTGGATGCATTTATATTTACAATTATTATATCTTCTTGTTGGATCAATCCCTTTATCATTATGTAATGTCCTTCTTTGTCTCTCATTACAGTCTTTGTTTTAAAGTCTAATTTGTCTGATAAAAGTGTTACTACTCCAGCTTTCTTTTTCTTTTTGTTTCTATTTGCATGTAATACCTTTTTTCAGGTAACTTCAGAGAGAATTCCCTTGTTCTGAAGGAAAGCCACATTGATGAAGGGTATAACACAGGTCCTCTCAATTTAAAAGCACATTGTATTCTGATCATCTAATAATCATAAATGAAGGGGCTGATGAACTACCTAGACAATTAGGAGTTATTGTAAGTGGCTTTGTGTTTCGAATATCTGAATGAGTGCTTAGTAATTTATTCCTCTAACAAAAGAAGCATTAAAATGAAGGCACATGAGACCCAAATAATACATTTGCAGTCACCATATCCTAAACCTACAGGGAGAAATACCCTCATGGAAATCAGATAGGATCTTTCAATAATGCAGAGGCAAGAAATCTGAGGAGGGAGGGCACTGGCAGGTGTCTTCACAGCTGTACAGCTAAAATCTGTAAGTTACACATCGTCTGCAAGTATTAGATAACATTACATCTTGGGCCAAATTCTTAATTGGGTCTCAATCTTGCTTTTCAGATTTGTGAAAGTCTGGGTGGAAGCAAATATATTCTCAGGTTTTTATCCTTGATGCACCCAAATTTTAAAATATTTTCTTGTCTTGTCTTTTCTTCTTCTTCCCCTTCCCTCCCAAGACCTAGGCTGTTTGAATGTGAATACCCTGATTGGCATGAAAGAATGCAAACCACTTGAGGAATTTTCTTTCTCCCATCTCAGATAAATAAACAACTTTTCTTAGTTTTTACATGTCATAATTTTTTTTATTGTCAAAACATCTTAGAATTCACATCTGTGTTTAAACTGGAGAGATATGAGCATTCATAATGAAGCCTCCCCTTTAACTGAAATATTTTCTTCATTAAACAAATTGATTTATCTTAGCAATTTCAATGCAGGCTTAATAGTATCTTTTGTAATCTGTTTAGGCACTCCTAATATTCCAACACATTTCACATTTTAATGAAGAATTTAAAAATACAATGGATGTTAAATAATTTTCAAGCCCTCTTACCCACTTTATAAATACAAGAAAACATTGAGTTTGGTGTTCTTATATTCTGATACTACTGTTACTATATTTTGAGACCATAACCAAAGAAATTATTTGGTTTAATTTGGTTGCTCTTTCTCTATGACCCTTCCCTCTCTCTCTCTTTCCCTCCCTCTCTTTCACTTTCTCTCTCTATTTTTTTTCTTGCATGTATTATATAGACTAGTTTGAATGTTTTGAAGTAAAAGAAGCAAGGAGGCAATGAGGGAGACCACTAATTAATATACGAGCACAGTTCTTAGCTGAATGGAGAAGCTTGAATCTTCCAAAAGAGTGGTTAGAAGAGATAAGGAGAATTGGATGAGGCCAATGCAAAAGTTGAGATGAGAGCAAGTATTTTATGAATGACGAGGCTTAACAGAACCAAGCAAGCAGGTATTGACTAAGTGAATAAGTTAAATTACTTGTATAGGTCTTTAGTAAATACTTCTAAGTGACCTTACGTATTGCTCCACTATGAATTCCACATTCAGTTAAAACAGCTTATTTCTTGAAGATTTATTACTTGATAGGTATAATAACCAAATGAGCTTTACTGGTTTAGAATAAAGTTTCCAAAAATGTCCAATCCTGAGTGATACAACAAGAAAAATGGGTTCTAAATTCCAGTAGGCTTAAGAAATGCTTTGTAATGAACTGACTTCCCAGGTCACTCCCTCACCCAATACCACTGTGGTGATCCACAACTCACTGTAGATGTTTTTAGGGGAGGTGAGCAATATTTTGTTTGAAAACTACTAAGGAAAACAGGAGGGAAAAAAACCATAAGAAAGTAAAACTCACTTATACCTTCACTATTTTTAAAAGTATACAAGGTGAAAACTTGAAGCTCTCTTCTCTACTCATATGATCTCTCTCTCTCTCTCATACACACACACACACACACACACACACACACACACACACACACACATATTCTGGCTATTTTATAGCAATCCACTGTTCCTTTAATTTTAATTCTTTGTTCTCTTGAACTAATTGTTGAATACTCAAACATATCCTCATTAAGTAGCTTCTCATGTCTACAGAGCCACTATTCCCTCAGAACTCCATACCCAGACAAAGCAACCCAGGATATACACTCTTCCTGGTGAGATCATTAGCGACACTGTTTTCAAACTAGAAGAATCCTCCGTGTCAGTGGCAAATCATCAAAACTACACTGTAGTAATACCAAGGAGCCTGCCTTGTCAGTGAGGTGTTTGGCACTTGGTCACAGGTGGTGTGACCATGTGGGATTTGAGTCGTTGGAGTACAGTTCTCTGTCATGTAGGTGTCTCCTGAGTGTTTTCCAGCTTCTCAGGTAGAGGACTCCAAGTTTTCTTTTTCTTGATTTCTAGATTACTTTTAATGCGCATCAATTCCTCTCTTTCTCTGGGAATGACTCTTCCAGTTAAGCTCCAGACTCTTCCAGATTAAGCATCCAGACTGATGTTCAACAGTTTTTGGACCATTAGAACAGGAGCAGGAGCAGGGAAGATTTGCCCCACCTCTCCAGAGTCACTGACATATAGAAATATTTTTAAAAATTAATTTTTCTTAGAAAAATATAAAAGATTCAGCTCGTCTGCTTTTTAAATTAAGGACAGAGAAACAAGATTTATTCAACAAGTAAAACAAATATTTTTAAAAAATCTCTCAGGTCCATTTTATGTCGTTTGGATCAAAGAGTAAGGGGGGAAGTGATAGTAGAGAATAACGTTAGAAGGGGGAAGAAGCTACATAAAGAGGAAAGTAAAATGCAGATGGAGGAAGAAAGACAAAGGGAAAAGGAGAGGCAAAAAGCAAAATAGTCACTAGGGGAGAGAGAAGACAGATAGTTTCAGTAGGTTGTGAAGTATAAATTACATGCTTCAATCCGCTAGGACCATAGATTCCAGAATGTTATCATCATGCATTCAATCACTCACTCAATGAACACCTACTATGTATCAGGCCCTCTTCCAGGCATGAGTTACACAGTATCAAACAAAATAAAGTATCTTTCTTTTGAAACTTGTGAATACACAAGAAAATATCTGTTACATTCTATTAAGATGAAACAAAACATAAACAACAAGGACCTACAGTACAACACAGGGAACTATACTCAATATCTTGTAATAACCTGTAATGGAAAAAGAGTCAGAAAAAGAATATATGTATATAATTGAATCACTTTGCTGAATACCTGAAACAAACACAACATTGTAAATCAACTATACTTCAATTAAAAAAGAGAGAGAGAAAGATAAAACAAAACAGAATGTTTAGTGACCAAACCAGCTATTTTAGATTGGGTGGTTGAGGATGTGAAATTTGAGCTGAGATCTAAATAGCAAGAAGGAGTCAACTATGTGATGATATGACAATCATCCAAGTCAAGGAAACAGTGGTACAAAGTCCTTAAGGCAAGAAGGGGCTTATCAAATTCCAGGAACAGACCGAAGGTGAATGTGGCTAGGGTACGAGGAAGAAGGAGTCATACAATGGAAAGTCAGAGGGGAAAGTCAGAGTCTAGATCATGAAATAGTACAGAAAATTGTCCACTGCCTTGCTAATGGATTGGATATGAATGAGGAGAGAAAGAGAGGAATCAGAGATGTTTACTGGGACTTGGGATTGAGAATTAGGTGGCCAAAGATGCCGTTTACGCTCAGGAAGCATAGGGAGAGTAGAAATGTTCAGTTTTTGACGAGTGTCAAAACATTTGTTGCAGGTGGTACTGGGGTCGGCGAAGAATCAGGTCTCTTTTGGGTATGTTAAATCTACGATGCCTATTAGACTTCCAAGTGGCAGTGTTGAGTATATAGTTGGATATAAAACTCTAGAGTTCTTATTAAAATTCTTAAACACTGGAATTGCCTTCTCTACAGATTTTCTACTACTCAGATACATTAACCTGAGCAAAATAAACATGAAAATTGGTGGAAAAGATTTTCTGCATTATCATATCAGCAATCAAAAAATACTAGCCATGAGATCCAGATGAAATCATACTTAGGATAAAACCAATCACTGAGTCCTGAGGTCCCTTGTCCCAGCAGAAAGGAAATACATTTTCCATCTGGAAAGTTGAGACATTGGGCCCCTGGTAATGCCCCTGATATCTTGTCTGTAAACAGAAATTCAGCCAAGTCAAGGAAATTAGGAAAAGGGGTTACTTTAATCTGAATAAATTAACTTGGTGGGAAATACTCTTCTCAGGGATAAATATTTTCTGTATTGCCTCAGGATTTGGAATACTAATTATAAGTTACAAAATGTGTAGATGTCAAGCATATTTGTCATTTTGCCTTTGCTGATATATGAAGCCAATGTATGTTTCTGGTAAACTATTTTATTAATATAAAATATTAAAAGTGTGAGAGACAATGCAAGGCCATAGTATTTTGTTGTGAAAGCATTAGCTATGTCACATTCATAGAATATTTCACATCCATAGCATCTGACCTCTACAAAGTCACAGATATAGCCTGTGCTCAATATACAATGTTCAACTTAAGATAAAATGTTATTTTACTTGTCATATCATCTTAGTAGTCAAAATACAATAAACAAATATTAACATGGCGATAGCAGGTTAAAACAGGTCTATCGTATTTCTATGATGGAACCACTGCTCCATGTGAGTGTATTTAAAATAATTTTTCAATACTTTAATTTTTCAAAATATCCCCCCCGCAACACGCCACTTCATTGAGAAGCTCCACAAAAACATTTGGCAACCTTAGTGCATTGTTTAAAATCTGTATTAAAACAAAACAAAACCTGCATGCGTACGGTCAAAAATAATTACCTTAAACGCAGGGAGAAATTTGTTTCAGGGTGTTTGAAATGACGTTTTTAAAAATTGAGTTTAAAAAGAGTTAATTCAATAAATTTATTTCATTGCATTTAAATCTCTTCCATTTGATTGTTCCTGAGTGCATCCTCTAAAATAAACCAGTAAATGTAAGTAAAATGTTTTTCTGGGTCCTGTGAGTTGTTCTAGGGAATTATCCAAGGAGTGGATTGTGGGGTCAGATTTATAGTCAGCTGGGGGGTAGTGTGGGTAACTTGGGCATCCCATTGGCAGCTGGCAACTGAAGTGGAGCTGGTCACATGGGACTGGGACCCTAACCTGTGGAGTCTGTGCTAACTCCAGTTAGTTAATGTCAGAATTGAATTGAATTGTTGGACACTCAGTTGGTCTTAGAGAATTGGTTATTCTTGGTGTGGAAAAACAGCATGCGTTTGGTGTCAAACACACACACACACACACGCACACACCATTCTTCTTCTAGTTTTCTAATGTTGCTACCTAGTCTTTCATTCAATTATACATTCATTCCTATTCTGTTTTCATGTCTTTTATATTTACTATCCTTTATATGAATTTGGTGCAGGCAGAGGAGATTATACCATGTGTTTTTGACCCACCTTAAATCCAGAACTGATTTTTTCCCTCCATATGCTTTGATATAATTTGACTTTTTAATGAAAGTATGTTTGAAGTTACTTATATAAATGAATGATTGAACAATACAATGTATTTTCAAGACTTTTTATTGCAGCATTGATTTGTAATAGCCAAAATTAGAAATCAACCCAATACATACATATATATATGAATACAAACAGTACATATATATGTACATAACTAACTAAATGCCACCCCTATCTAAAATCTGCATTTGAAAACAAAAGAAAAAAGCAGAAATCTGCCTTTGCCTTCACCCAACCCCCATTCTCTTCTCCTATGAAGTCTATTATCATTGCTATGGTATCTGTCATTCTACACTTTTTCCCTGTATACTTACATGCTTTTTAACTGATTGATGATAGATAGGTAGATAGATAGATAGATAGATAGATAGATAGATAGATAGATAGGTGATAGATGATAGGTAGAATCCAGAACCATAGAGCACTGTATTGTGACTAGAGTGTAGATGTGAATGAGTTTATACTGTGTAGCTAATCCACAACTTTCTTACTTAACAATGTCTTGACATTCTCTCCATGCCAGGATGCCATTATCTCATTCTTTCTAACTGCTGAGTGGTATTTCATAAGATAGTCTCATCACACTTGTTTAGCTACTTCCTCATTGATGGAAATTTAGGTTGCAACTAAATAGTTCAGAGTTATAAATAAATATTTAAACATCCTTTAAAAGATATTTAAAATGTCTCTTTGGTTACATATCTAAGTAGTTTTACAATCTAAAAATCTAGAAATAAAATAAAATTGTTAGTGTGAAATATATATTAATTTTTGATTCACATAGAAGGATTACAAAAAGTGCTTTCCAAAAATAACTGTCCAAATTCACAGTTAAAAAAATTTTTAATCCTTGTTAAACTGATGAAGGTAAAATATATTTCTGTCTTAAATTGCATTTCCTTAATTATTTATAACTGAGCATATTTCATTTTTTCATTAGTCATTTTCATTTTTTCTTCTATGAATTGCCTATTCCTAACTTTTGCCTATTTTCTTGTTTGACTATTTGTCTTTTTTATTGATTCATAAAAGTACTTCCTATATTCTGGATATTAAATCTTTGTATTACACGTCATTATATTTTCTTTCAATCTTGTCTTTTTAACTTTGGCATTTTCCTTATACCAAAGTGTTTTTTTTTTTTTTTCTTTTAAGAGTGTCATTTCTTTTTCTTTTTTAATTGAAGGATAGTTGATTTATGATATTGTGTTAGTTTCAGGTGTACAGCAAAGTGATTCAGTTATTTTTTTTCTGATTATATTCCATTATAGGTTATTACAAGATATTGAATATAATTCCCTGTGCTATACAGTAAATCCCTGTTGCTTATCTATTTTATATATAGTAGTTTGTAGCTTTTTAATTTTAATATTAAAACTTGTTTAAAAAATTTTTGCAAGGCCTCCACTAATATTCCAAGATGTACTCTCATATGCTAATCAGCAGTCAGTAAAACACCAAAATTAATTTGTTCATGTTTTAGGAGGGCTAAGTCACATATTTTTAAAAACTTATGAAGACATTTAAATCATTTTAACTTCAATAATAACAATAGTTAAATTTGTATATGTTGCTTCAAAAATGTTTCAAGATAAAGAAGCACCAACTGATTCATGGAGAAGGCAGTGTAAAGGCCCTGAGTTCCAGGAAGGAACTTGAATAATTGAAAAAAAAAAAGAAAAAAGAAAGACAAACAGGGAGGAAGAAAGGGAGGAGAGAGAAAGAAAGAAAAGAAAATAGTCCATGTGACCCATCCATGTTAAGGTGATTCCACAGTAGGAGAATGACTGAATAATACACGCCTGCTGTAACACATTGTTTAGCATTAGAAATGATGTACATTTGCAAAGTGTTTTTAGTAATATGGGAAATGCTTATGATACAATGTTAGGCAAAACAGAAGGCACAGAGTTGTATACATTCTATTGTCACAACTATGACAAAAATGCATAGAAGACCCATTGGAAAGAAAACAACAGAATTAAAAATAATTGCCCCTGGGGCTTCCCTGGTGGCGCAGTGGTTGAGAATCTGCCTGCCGATGCAGGGAACACGGGTTCGAGCCCTGGTCTGGGAGGATCCCACATGCCGCGGAGCAAGTGGGCCCGTGAGCCACAACTACTGAGCCTGTGCGTCTGGAGCCTGTGCTCCGCAACAAGAGAGGCCACGATGGTGAGAGGCCTGCGCACCGCGATGAAGAGTGGCCCCCGCTTTCCGCAACTGGAGAAAGCCCTTGCACAGAAACAAAGACCCAACACAGCCAAAAATAAGTAAATAAATAAATAATTAAAAAAAAAAAAAAAAAAAGAATCCTGATGGGTATAGAACTAACATCATTTGGGAAAGGGTAGAAACTGGGAATAAAACTGTATATTGTTAAAAAAAAAAAAAAAAAAAAATTGCCCCTAAGAGAGAGTGGCAGGATTTTTTCCTCTGTTTTTTGTTATTGTATTTTATTCTTTTCAAATTCTCTATAAGGAGGATATATTAGTTGAATAAGCCGGGAATACTTACTAATAATTAGAGAATAAAGAAAATATATCCAGTGAGTATTCACTCAACTCACCAAAAAAAATCAGCTTAAAGCTACTTATCTTAGCATTCCTTCACGTAGACCACAGAGATTTTTCATTACCTTTTGCTAGTAGAGCACCATTTTACTGTTTCTAACACGTCTTTTTATTTTGCTGTCCTACTGATACATTTTACTAAAGTCAGACTTACAGAGGTCCTGGAGCAAGACATTTAAGCCAGTTTCACACCACTGTGTCCCATCTCACTCCCATCCATCCTATTCCCACCCCACTAAATTTAATACGCTGAAATATGAGAGAATTTGAGGGCCAGCTTTGCTCAGATGATGGAAGATCTTGACAGCAACTCCATCCCCTTGTAAAAACTCTCAGTCAGCATGAAACCTACTTAGTATAATAAACACCACAGCAGGAACTATTTTTGCAGGTGAGTTGTCCTGTGGGAAGCCCACCCATCAATTAAGAGGACAGGCTAGAACAAGAAAAATTGGCTCCAGCAAGAAGAGGGGGAAGTGGAGTTTAGCTCCAACCCCACCACCGACTGAAGGTCACAGGCCTGTTGAGACTGACAATTCATTATAATTTATTAGTGAGAGCATTTTTCCTTAAACCAGCAGGAACATTAGAACCTGACACATCACTTTAAAAAACTCAATAGAAACTAAAAAGGTTTTCAGAGGACATGAAATATATGAAGGACCAGAAAGGGAGGGAAGGTTTATGGCCTGTCAACCAAACGTATTTTCTTATAAGCAAAAGGATGTTTAAAATGTTATTATTAGTAGATGCTATCACAGTGAAATTATAAGCCACCAGGAGAGTCCCTCAGACTTACGGTTGACACTCAGAGTTTTTAACATCATTTATAAAATATTCAGCAAGGATTGACAGCTTATGTCATTATTAAAGTGAGTGGGTCCTAATCCTATTTTCAACTCCCAATTTGAACTTACTTCACTATAATTTGATTTTAATATTGCAACTATCCAACAAGTCTTCAGTAGAGCAATACTAATATCTGAGTGGCATTCTGTGGAAAAAAAAATTCCACGTCAAATAAGTTTGGGGAACTGCTGACGACTATACCTCTGCCCCCTCTTCCCCTGCAAATTTTCAGTGCACATTGGCATAGAAAGGCTTTGAGAAATTCCAAAGTAAAGAAAACTGCTTAATTTTGTTTAAACCAGGATTGCCTTCTGAATGCTTCTGTACAAGGTATCTTTCAACACTAATGCCACAGAGACATTGGAAAGAAGCTTCCTTAGAACAATTTTTCCTGCCTATCAGAATTACAGTGAAGAAAAAATTTTTCTAAGCCGTGAATAGTCCAAACATCAGGTGCTGATAAGAAAACTAAGAGTATCCGCATTATTTTATTTGTTGGTGTTTATTTCCCTTCCAGAGGTTCTAAAGTCTTATTGGTTCTAAACATGATTGGGACCTCAATGTAAGATGGAGGAGGAGTGGCCCATCCAACAGCCCTCCTCTCTTCCCATACCTCTCTTTCTCTTTCTCCTTCCCTTATGCAATGAGTCACGTGATATAAAAGGGCATTGCAACTTCATACAGCAGGTGCCATAATATCCAACATGTATTTCCTTGCCTAGGGTACACCTGGAATCTAATCAGTGAGACCAACAACCAAATCATTATTTTATTTCTGAATTCTAGAGTTCCTACAAAATGCAAAATCCGATGTGAATATAGTAAAAATAGAATATTTTAGTTCCACTGGCTAATTTCAACCTCATTTGGTCCACACGACATTTGAACTTTTACCAGCATTGACTAATGCTTCCTTTATCTCTGTGAATTGAAATGGAAATCTAGTTACAGTGATGTAGAGCAGAAGCAGAGATTTAAGCCAAGAATGAATATCACACATAATGTGAGAATAGTCAGCTTATGAGTCAAATCAGATGTGCTTTCCCTAGTTCCACTTTTGATGAAATAGTCTTAATAATCCTAGTTTCACTTTTGATGAAATGGTCTTAATATGTGTATCCAGTACACTGCCTATGAGTTTACAATATAAATGGAATGGAGAAAAAAAACCCATGAAAGCATTCAAATGTACCATTATTATTCCAGTTATTAAAGCTGCTTAGAATAATTATTCATTTTCTGGAGTTTGCAGTTGGTTGTCCTTTCTAGGTTTAACACATCATAACAATTCCTAGGATGTTTCCCTCCTTAAAGCCCTTAACAGACCCAAGGGCTTTCTCTCAAAGCATGTATGCTAAAACGTGTGTGATAGATTAGGGGAAATAGTATCTAGAACTTGTTCTAAAATGTAATCTACTTTCCCTGATTACAGAGGGAGAAGAAAGCTATACCTCTGAATCAGCAGAGCATTTGACAAAGGCGTGCTCAGTGAGGGAGATAGAGAGGGGAGCGTCCAAAAAGGCTAACTCGTGGCTTTTTTATGTTGTGCACAGCAGCAGGAGGCATAGGCTTGACTTTGTCCTGCTCACCGCATTCATCCACAACCTGTGTCACCAATGTGACCAACATGGAGGGGAAGGGCTTCAAGCCAGACAAACAACAATGACCATAGATGACAGAGAAGAGCTGTGAAGAAGTGATGAAAGCTCTGTTATGGGGTAATCACTGGCAGGAGGGGATATTGGACTGAGAGGGGAAAAAAAAGAAAAAGAGTAAAGTAAGAGAAGTGGTTACAGTTTAGGCTCTCTCCTGGAACTGCCTGAGTTCAAACCCTGACTCAGCCTCCTACTAGCTGTGTGGCCATGGGCAAGTCACCCAATTATTCTAAGACGCAATTACTGAGGGCACTAATAGGACTTGTCTAATAAGGTTACAGTGATTGGATGCGGCCATAGACGTAAGTAAAGAATGGAGCCTGGCATGTAGTTGGTCTTCAATTAATATTCCTTATTATTAAGAGAACACACTCTTTCTTCATGTATTCTGTGGAAGGGGGTGTGGAATCTGCTATGTCCCTACAAAAGGCAAAACTAGGACCAATAAAGGGGTTTACAAAGAGACAGAGGTAAATTCAAGAGAAGGAAGAACTCAATAAAGTTTGAAAGTAAATTTGTGAATAAAAGAATAGGATGTGTCTTTACATTTCCAACTATAATTCATGTTGTCCACCTATGGAATGGAATGTCTCCCAAGCAGTGTGATGGAAGTCTCTCAGCAGCAGTTGGCACTTACATCAACGGTTGTAAAAGAAATTTCTCCATTTGTCGGTAGATCAGTTCTATGTTCTATTCTAAGGTTTTATGACCAATCAGCATCTCTGCATATCTATACCACAAAACACTCCAGATATCAGTAAGTGCAGGTTCCTCATAAGGGAAAGAGAGCACAAAAATGAATTAGCATGCAGGTTTGATGTGACTTCTCTAACAAACACAGCACACACACACACACACACACACACACACACACGTGCGCACCTAGACCTGCTTTGCTCGCTCCTTCTCTCCTGTTGCTCTGACATCCACAAAGCAACTTCCAGCTTCTGGTCCCAGATGGTTACTGGAGCTCCTGCACAAGTTTGCAACAAAAGTTGTAACAATATTTTTCAAGTGTTCAAACTCTATTAGTAGCCCTAAAATACTGCTCCTTCATCAGAAAGGACACCCTGAAAGACCATCCTGTGTCTTTCCCCCATATCGATATTTCTATCCATTTTTAAGGATTCAGAGGTGGACGCAGGATGACCAAAAGCAATGTGAAAAGGAAAAATACAGTTCAGAAGAGGATGAATAGTCCACAAAACACAGTATTTGGGGTGAGGATTGGAACCTAAGGCTTCAGAATCCCCCTGCATCAGAGGGGTCCTCTCTAAGCCCCAAAGCTGCTCAGGCTCTCTCATCAGCGTCATTGTGGGGACACCTACCACACATGATCTACGTTTTGAGAAGCACCAGCCTTCACCAAAAGACTCTAATGGATAAAACCATCTCCAGGCAGCTGTAACCAGCTGCCTATTTGACATAAAATATGTGGCAGCTGGGAAGACTGAATAGCCAAAATAATACACTTGACTTTCATTGCAAGAGGTACCCCTCCATCAAAAGGGATTATGCAACAGGGGCTCATGTCATGGCCGGAGCCAAGGCAAAGCCTAATATGGAAGTCCTGTTGGTCCATAAACTATAGCATAGGTTTCCCAGGTTCTTCTCAGAACACCCAGGGTGTCGTATAAATGAGATTCTGCAGTAATCTGTATTGACTGTCCTTGAAATCCCAGCTCGAAGTGTTACACACATTCTGGCAAAGGATGCAAAGGGAAGCAGGTGTGTTCTCAGTTCAAAAGCAGGCCAGTGGTCCCGATGGTTATTACCCAGGATTAAGCTTAACTACTTTACCTCTTTTTATTCTGACATACTTAAATATTTACTATCCCTTATTGATTCAACCAGACTCTATTGCTATCTCCAAACCATAGTTCTAAATGCCTAAGATAATAACAAAGGCACTCTCTCAAACTGCTTTAATATCCTGTCTACCTTAAATCCACTTCTGGAAATCAAATCATTAATTATCCATGAGACTGTCCTAGATCTTCATAGGGGCAGGTTTCTGCTGTGATGCAATTTTATCATTTAATTTTACACAGGTATGACATGAGAGACCAACACCTATACATGATTTGAATAATTTCATTCCAATTTAATCCAAGGGATACTAGTATTGGTCAATATGATTTAGATCTTCTTTTATTCCCTAAGAAGATGACAGAAAAAAATCAGATATTTAACTGTTCCTTACAGAAAAATTATATTGGAAAAAAATTAAAGCCATTTTCCAGAGTTTTCCATTGAGACTAGACATTTGTAAAAAATTGTCCTGATATCTTTGAGGGAAAAAGGATTGAGAATTTCTTAGCTAGGCATTTTGGGGAGAAGAAAGACATAAAATTTCAGATATTTTTTATGAATATATTTCTTCTTACGTTATGTACACAAAGATTTTTAATATATAAAATGAGACCTCTAGAAGTTGGATTTGCTAAAATTTTTAAAGTCACTAAGAACAACCTAACAGTAAATCTTTTAAACAGAAGCTACTGCTCATCAGCAACATTGGCTACTTTTACTGATGTCTAACGTTTCCAAATGATGTTTTTCATGGCATTGCCCCTAGTCAGTCCCTTTATCCCACATGGTCACAAAGCATTTTCTTCCAGCTCAGAGAAGATCAAGTTAGCTACCTAGGGACTGAAAACACTCACAATTTTGAGACTGTAGTTTGAAATACAAAATTAGCATGCAACTTTTAAAATACTTGAAAAACTGAGTCGGTGCTTTCTAAGAAGTCACACAGTTGCATTTTGGGACTGAGCTTGCAAGTCTATTCCAGGATGAAAAGTTGGTAGTTCTGACTTGTACAGTTACCATACTGAGCTTGCAAGTCTATTCCAGGATGAAAAGTTGGTAGTTCTGACTTGTACAGTTACCATATTTGGGCAGATCTGTTGTAATGTACCTCAACTTAAACGATGGCAATTGGGAGCTACAGGGTGCCTGCTGCATAAGCATCAAAACACTGTGATGATAAAGGTAAGTATACAAAACTTATTCTATTAGAATCATTAAAAGTTAAATATGGAAGGCAAATGTTTCAAATTTTTAGAAGGAAACAAAAAAGGAGAATACATTTATGACCTGGGGAGAGAAAAGATTTCTTTTTTTTTTTTTTAATAGTTTCTTCCTTATTTATTTATTTATTTATTTATTTGTTTGTTTGTTTGTTTGTTTGTTTATTTATTTATTTATTTATTTATTTTTGGCTGTGTTCGGTCTTCGTTTCTGTGCGAGGGCTTTCTCCAGTTGCAGCGAGCGGGGGCCACTCTTCATCGCGGTGCGCGGGCCTCTCACTATCGCGGCCTCTCTTCTTGCGGAGCACAGGCTCCAGACACGCAGCCTCAGCAATTGTGGCTCACGGGCCTAGTTGCTCCTTGGCATGTGGGATCTTTCCAGACCAGGGCTCGAACCCGTGTCCCCTGCATTGGCAGGCAGATTCTCAACCACTGCGCCACCAGGGAAGCCCGAGAAAAGATTTCTTAACACTCAAAATATGTAGAGGAAAAGTTTGATGAATTGGGCCAAGGAAAAATTAACAACCTTTTTTCATCAAAAGACACCACAAATAGAGTGGAAAAAAAAAAAAAACAGCAGCAAATTGAGAAAAGTTTTCTCAATGTGTTGTACAACACGTACAACCAAGCAGAAGAGAGAAAGATATATGCCAAAAATATTTTCAAACGCATAAAAATCAGTAAGAAATAAATAACTCAGTTGAAAATAGGCCCAAGTCACAAACAGGCATTTCACAGGTGAGAAAATCTAGATGTCTAATAAATATACAAAATATATAAAAATACATAATGAAATATATTACAAATTCATTAGAATTAAAGCCACAGTAAGATACCATTTTGCACACACAGATTTAGCAAAAATTTTAAAAGACTGAACAGATGAGGAACAAGGGGAACTCTCATTCACTGCTGGGGGAGGTAAACAGGTGCAACCACTTTGGAGAATAATTTGGCATTTTCTCATAAAGCTGAATTTTAAATAACTGCCCAAAGTCACACAGTCAAAATTCACCCTAAGTGGTACGATGCAGTGCCTGGGCCAGTCTTTTAAAATACCTCTTGATTGAGAAGATATTTTACATGTGTTTTAATTTATTAACCACAACATCTGTTAATGGGTACATATTATTGAATGCATATGGTGTGCAGACAATCCTGAGGGTGTTTGCGGGTCGCAGCCTCTTTCAATAGCTCCATAGTTCCTCAGAGTCTTCTGCCCACCGGTGAAGAACTCTTCTTTGTCCCAACCTTGGCAAGAACTGATACTGAGCAATGTCATGGTTTCCCTACTCTCTTTGAAGGGCGGGGAAGGAAAAAGAGTGAGAGATCATTCACTCACTAGAAGAATTTCATTTGACTCAATAAAATAACAATCTATATGCAGTGAGGTCGAACGGGAGCAGATGCCAGAAAAAAATATTTTGGTCAACACTCTCATGAACATGAAACACTCTTCTTCATGTTCCCTCTCTAGTTATCTGGCAATACCCACCTGATTCCCCCTGTTGTATGAAACGTTCAGTAAGCTGCAAATGTTTCCTTGGTTAGTATGACCACACCTACTTAGTATTCATTTATTCTACTCTGTGCTAGCATAAGATATGTTTTGAGCATATATTGGTGATACTTTTAAAAATAATTAATTAAAGAATAATTAAAGTTCTTGCTCTAAAGCATTCAGTAGAAAGTTAGATAATAAGCATATAACTATATATACATATAATACAAAGCATGACAAGTTCCATAAAAGAAGTTACAGGTGCAGGAATGAAGCTACACCTCAAGAACAGTCAGATCCACTTGGATGAGGCAGTCTCCGAGGACGAGCCCTTTGAACTGAGATCTAAAGGATGGAGGGGAGCCAGCTGGTTCAGGGAGGGGACCCAAAAAAAATGGCATTCTGCTTGATTTCTAGGTGTCTCATAAATAAACATATCATGACGTCACCCACAGTGCTTATTGTGGAACTCTAATTTGGCACTTCCTTCTGTAAGTGAAACATTAGAAATGTAATGTTATCCTATCTCTTTTTTAATCATAATAAAAATTTATATTTTCCTAAAAAAAATAAAATCCAATTATTTTATTAACCAAAACTGAAATCACGTACCCTATAGATACACTTCTTTTATTGACCACCCTCAACTCCTTCAGTCTTCTTCCTCAATCCCCTCAGGTGCCAAGTCCTGTGGATCTCTTTTCCCAGATCTCTCTTTTTTTAAAACTATAGTTGATTTACAATATTGTGTTAGTTTCACGTGTAGAGCAAATAATTCAGTTATATATATATGTATATATACATATATATATTCTTTTTCAGATTCTTTTTCATTGTAGATTATAACAAGAGATTGAATATAGTTCCCTGTGCTATGTAGTAGGTCCTTGTTTGTTGTCTATTTTATATATAGAAGTGTGTATATGTTAATCCCAAACTCCTAATTTATCCCTCCCCCCTCTTCTCCCCCTTTGGTAAACTTAAATTTGTTTTCTGCGGCTGTGAGTCTGTTTCTGTTTTGCAAATAAGTTCATTTGTATTGCATCCACTCTCTCCATCATTGCTGTCACCATGTCAACTCTCTCCCTGACTCTGGTAGTTGCCTCCTAACTGCCCTCCTATCCCCACGTTTCTTCCCTGCTCCTGTCATCAATGTGGCTTCCACGATCACGTTTCTCAGTCACAGCTTTTGCCCTACCATTCCTCTGATGACCTGCGTTGAATCTGTACAGTGTAGCAAACAAAACCCAACCTCTGTACCCTGGCATTCAAGGAGGTCTTCAGTGACCTGGCCTCAGCCTCTCATGGAAGCTTGGAATATTCTCTTTTCCCCAAAGAGGTCCACACTCACGTTCTCCATGACTGCTGGTAGGCTCTCTGCATACACATCTCTGCCTATTCACTATTCAAGTCCAGGCTCAGATGCTTCCTCTGTTCAGACACTAAAAGTAGAAGGAAGTTCTCTTTTGTTGGGACTTCCAGCACTCAATTTGTACCTTTCTTGTAGCGTTTATCATATTCTGCCTTGCAGTTTACTTTTCCATACGTCAGTCCCATCAGCTCTAGTGAATTGTGACTTCCAAGGGAGCACAAATGGTGCCTTCTCACCCTACCCACCACAGAGTGTGTGTCTGTGACTTTCTTGTTGCAAAGCATATAAATACTGGTTGACTGAATCTAGGTTATAGATTTTAAAAATTCTATTGTGTTTCTCAGATCCAAGGTTCCAATGAACTTTAAAAGGGAGCACCTTGAAATATATCACTTTCTACCTCTAACATTTCCACAGTTATATGTATCATTTGAATTAAAAAATAGACTACTTTTCCTCTAAGAATTTTCTTCTAAAAAGATTTTGAAACTTATAGTAATTGACTTTACTTACGAGAAAGGTACCTATCACCTTTCACACAGTAAATATTCAATAAACTTGAATTCCTCTGTATTAAATGTGTTTCTGTGTACTAAACATTGATGTTGTGCTCTTTTCCAGTGGCATAGAAATACAAGTTGGACAAATAGTTCAAACATAAACAGTATGGGATAGAGAATGAATTATGTGTAGGGTAATTATTTCACTTTTACTTCTTATGTATTCTTTTAAAAGCATGTCAAAAAAGTGTCTGATGATGCATCTTCAGAATTTCCCACACTTTTTACACACCAAAGAGCCTTGGATTCAGTAGGTTAGTTGTTCAATTACCCACTAACTTCAGTTTGTGAACAGACTATCCCAAAGGTATTAAAAGGGGAAGTAAGGAACAAAAAAGAACAAAAACATATAGAGATATAATGAAGGCATTTGTGAGAGAGTGGGAATGGAAATGAAAAGATGTTAAAAGAAAATAAAAAATATGAAGAGAAATATGGGACATGTCAGACCCTCATCCTCTCAATAATTTTCTTACACATCTTGGCCTCCGTAGATAAGCTATAGATACTATTTTCATTTCCCTTCTTCTTCTCATCATCACTGTGCCCCAAGCTCTGGCCGTTGTCAGATTCCTTTACTCTTTTCAAAACAGATTTCAGACATCATTAACCAATGAGCAACCTAGCCTGCCCCCAAGAACATTTCCTTCCAATAGAACTGGGCTCATGTCGATACCAAAGGGGTTGCTGCTCACTCTCTTACATAGAGCTATCAAGTTAGCTCCCATTTTCTCCTGCTCCCTGTAACAGATAAAGCATGTTTTCATTGCTAATATTTCTGAAATGCTCAGAAAGTAGATGCAAGCGTTCTAGAAAGAAAAATAGTCTCTTTTTAAGTACCCACTAATCATGAAGTCATTGCAATATATGTGTATCTTTCCAAAAGTAGGTCTCTTTGGAGCAAGAGTAGGTATCTCTTGGCCAAGAGATGTTAGAATATCAATGTTGCAGACAAGACTAACCTCAAAAATACACTAACCCCGGCTGGTTTGTGGCTAGATTTCCTGGGATTGTTTGATTAATGTCCCTATTCCTTACTAGGTGGTAAACAAAACAAGAACAAAGTCTGTTTTGCCACCATTATGTGTTTCAAGCATCTAATATATTGATTGACATGTAGAAATTACTCAATAAAATATGCATCAGATGATTGAATGAATGAATTAGAGAAAGCTTAAAGTGCGAATTGTCCTGAGAAATATAAACATTGACTTAAAGACCTGGATGACTGATACCAGAAAACATTATCAGAGCTGAGTTTGGTGGGAAGGGAAAGGAGAATGTAAAAAGGCTTTCAAAGGTTGATTAAAATAAAGTAGAATACAGAAAGCTGACTCCAAGGGAACCAAAGTCAAACTCAACAGATTTTAAAATGTAATCAGCAGTCACCTGTGCTCCATGGATACCCATGAAATACTCTGTGGTTAGAAGAGTAAGAAGGTGATTTGTGAAAGAAAAATAGTCCTCATCACTGAGAACCATCATGTACTGGGTGTTAGTATATTTAATTGGGCTTATAACTTCCCCCACATAGAGTATATATTGATTTTCCAAAAATGTTTTAACTTTCCAAATCTTAATTTCTCAGGCAAATGACTTCTAGCATTTATCCCAAACTTCATTACCTAAAGTCAATATACCTTAGTTATTTCACAGCTTCTTAAGGAATTTCTCTTATTAAATGTCTGTTCCACTTTCAAGAAAATCCTGCTAACAGTATTACTTCTATTTGTGGCAAGCTAATTTGCTGAGTTATTCATTTCTCTTTTGCTACCTCTCTATTTTTTGCACCTTTCCAAGGAGGTGGTGAGATCATCTGGGACCATTAAGGGAGAGAGAGTAGAACAGCCTACCCTGGGAAGGAGTAGCTAGAGCAAGTCAACTGCGATATTAGTTTTCTATCCTCCATAACAAATTTCCATCAACATAGTGGCTTTGAACAACAGACACTTATATCACAGTTGCTGTGGGCAGGATTCCAAGCACAGCTTCACTGGCTCCACGGCTCAGCATCTCACAAGGCTCCAATTCAATGTTGGGCTGTGTTCTCATCTGGAGGCTCAACTTGGGAAGATTCCACCTTCAAGCTCACTCAGATTGTTGGCATAATTCATTTTCTTGCACTGTGACTAAAGGCCTCAGCTTCTTACAAGTTGCTGACAGGAGGTTTCCCTCAGATCCTAGAGGCCACTCACATTCTCTCCCATGTGGCCCTCTTACATCTCCTCAGACAACATGACATCTTACTTCTTCAAGCCCAGCAGGAGAATCTCACTTACTCAGGCTGCTGAGACAGAGTCTTATCCAACTAAACATATTATGGGAGTGACATCAATTACCTTTGTCACTGGTTGCAAGCAAATAACAAGTTCCCTCTGCATTCAGTGGGAGGGGATTATGTTATACAAGGAGGTCATTGTGACCTCAATGGGGGTCACCTTAGGGTATGTCTGCTACAGCTACCTAATTTCACCTGATGCCCAAATTTTCAAGCTGAATATACAAAATCCTCCGGTGAAGAATGTGCTTATAGTCATTGACAATTGATCATTATAGTTAATTTAAATTTCAGTTTTAAAATTCCCAAGTTCATGGGGACCTTCAAGCTGGTGGAGGAGTGAGATGTGGAAATCACCTTCCTTTCCACAAATACATCAGAAATACATCTACATGTGGAACAGCTCCTACAGAACACCTACTGAACGCTGGCAGAAGACCTCAGACTTCCCAAAAGGCAAGAAAACCCCCATGTACCTGGGTAGGGCAAAAGAAAAAAGGAAAAACAGACAAAAGAATAGGGACAGGACCTGCACCTCTGGGAAGGAGCTGTGAAGGAGGAAAAGTTTCCACACACTAGGAAGCCCCTTCACTGGTGGAGAGAGGGGATGGGCGGGGGGGAAGCTTCGGAGCCACGGAGTAGAGCGCAGCAACAAGGGTGCAGAGGGCAAAGCAGAGAGATTCCTGCAGAGAGGATTGGTGCCAACCAGCACTCACCAGCCTGAGAGGCTTGTCTGCTCACCTGCCAGGGCAGGTGGGGGCTGGGAGCTGAGGCTCAGACTTCGGAGGTCAGATCCCAGGGAGAGGACTAGGGTTGGCTGCGTGAACACAGCCTGAAGGGGGCTAGTGTGCCACAGCTAGCCGGGAGGGAGTCCGGGAAAAAGTCTGGACCTGCCTAGGAGGCAAGAAGCCATTGTTTTGGGGTGCGTGAAGAGAGGGGATTCAGAACAGCGCCTAAATGAGCTCCAGTAATGGGTGCGAGCCACGGCTATCAGCGCAGACACAAGAGACGGACATGAAACGCTAACGCTGCTGCTGCAGCCACCAAGAAGCCTGTGTGCAAGCACAGGTCACTATCCACACCTCCCCTCCTGGGAGCCTGTGCAACCCGCCACTGCCAGGGTCCCGTGATCCAGGGACAACTTTCCTGGGAGAACACATGGTGTACCTCAGGCTGTTGCACCGTCATGCCAGCCTCTGCCGCCACAGGCTCGCACCACATTCTGTACCCCTCCCTCTCCCCGGACTGAGTGAGCCAGAGCCCCCTAATCAGCTGCTACTTTAACCCTGTCCTGTCTGGGTGAAGAACAGATGCAAGAGGGTGAGCTACATGCAGAGGCATGGCCAAATCCAAAGCTGAACCCCAGGAGCTATGCGAACAAAGAAAAGAAAGGGAAATTTCTCCATGCAGCCTCAGGACCAGTGGATTAAATCTCCACAATCAACTTGATGTACCCTGCGTCTCTGGAATACCTGAATAGACAACAAATCATCCCAAAATTGAGGTGGTGGACTTTGGGAGCAACTGTAGACTTGGGGTTTGCTTCCTGCATCTAATTTGTTTCTGGTTTTATGTTTATCTTAGTTTAGTATTTAGAGCTTATTACCATTGGTAGATTTGTTTATTGATTTGGTTGCTCTCTTCCTTTTTATTTTTATTTATATATATATTTTCCTTTTTCTTTTTTTGTGAGTGTGTATGTGTATGCGTCTTTGTGTGATCTTGTCTGTATAGCTTTGCTTTTACCATTTGTCCTAGGGTTTTGTCTGTCTGTTTTTTTTTGTTGTTGTTGTTTTTAGTATAGTTTTTAGCACTTGTTATCATTGATGGATTTGTTTTTTGGTTTGGTTTTTCTCTTCTTTCTTTCTTTCTTTTATTTTATTATTTTATTATTTTTAATAATATTTTAAAATTTTTTATTTTAATAACTACTTCTTTTCTTTCCTTTCTTTCTTCCTTTCTTTCTTTTCTTTCTTTCTTCCTTCCTTCCTTCCTTTCTCTTTCTTTCTTTCTTTCTTTCTTTCTTTCTTTCTTTCTTTCTTTCTTTCTTTCTTTCTTTCTTTCTTTCTTTCTTTCTTTCTTTCTTTCTTTCTTTCTTTCTTTCTTTCTTTCTTTCTTTTTTCTTCTGAGCCATGTGGCAGACAGGGTCTTGGTGCTCCGGCTGGGTGTCAGGCTCTCCCTCTGAGGGAGAGCCGAGTTCAGGACATTGGTCCAACAGAGACCTCCTTGCCCCATGTAATATCAAACAGCGAAATCTCTCCCAGAGATCCCCATCTCAACGCTAAGACCCAGCTCCTTCAACAACCAGCAAGCTACAGTGCTGGATACCCTATGCCAAACAACTAGCAAGACAGGAACACAACCCCACCCATTAGCAGAGAGGCTGCCTAAAATCATAATAAGTTCACAGACACCCCAAAACACACCACTGTACGTGGTCCTGCCCACCAGAAAGACAAGATCCAGCCTCATTCAACAGAACACAGGCACCAGTCCCCTCCACCAGGAAGCCTACACAACCCACTGAACCAACCTTACCCACAGGGAGCAGACACCAAAAAAAACAGGAATCATGAACCTGCAGCCTGCGAAAAGGAGACCCCAAACACAATAAATTAAGCAAAATGAGAGGACAGAGAAATACACAGCAGATGAAGGAACAAGGTAAAAACCCACCAGACCAAACAAATGAAAAGGAAATAGGCAGTCTACCTGAAAAAGAATTCAGAGTAATGATAGTCAAGATGATCCAAAATCTTGGAAATAGAATGAAGAAAATACAAGAAACATTTAACAAGGACCTAAAAGAACTAAAGAGCAAACAAACAATGATGAACAACACAATAAATGAAATTAAAAATTCTCTAGAAGGAATCAATAGCAGAATAACTGGGGCAGAAGAACGGATAAGTGACCTGGAAGATAAAATAGTGGAAATAACTAAAATAGTGGAAATAAAATAGTGGAAATAACAGATCAGAATAAAGAAAAAAAATGGAGTCTCAGAGACTTCTGGGACAACATTAAACTCACCAATATTCAAATTATAGGGGTCCCAGAAGTAGAAGAGAAAAAAAAAGGGGCTGAGAAAATATTTGAAGAGATTATACTGGAAAACTTCTCTAATATGGGAAAGGAAATAGTCAATCAAGTCCAGGAAGCACAGAGAGTCCCATACAGGAGAAATCCAAGGAGAAACATGCCAAGGCACATATTAATCAAACTATCAAAAATTAAATACAAGAAAAAATATTAAAAACAGCAAGGGAAAAGCAACACATAACTTTCAAGGGAAACCCCATAAGGTTAAAAGCTGATCTTTCAGCAGAAACTCTGCAAGCCAGAAGGGAGTGGCAAGACATATTTAAAGTGATGAAAGGGAAAAACCTACAACCAAGATTACTCTACCCAGCAAGGATCTCATTCAGATTCTATGGAGAAAATAAAACCTTTACAGACAAGCTAAAGCTAAGAGAATTCAGCACCACCCAACCAGCTTTACAACAAATGCTAAAAGGAACTTCTCTAGGCAGGAAAAACAAGAGAAGGAAAAGACCTACAATAACAAACCCAAAACAATTAAGAAAATTATAATAGGAACATACATATTGATAATTACCTTAAATGTAAATGGATTAAATGCTCCCACCAAAAGACATAGACTGGCTGAACGGATAGAAAAACAAGACCTGTATATATACTGTGTACAAGAGACCCACTTCAGACCTAGGGATACATACAGACTGAAAGTGAGGGGATGGAAAAAGTTACTACATGCAAATGGAAATCGAAAGAAAGCTGGAGTAGCAATTCTCATATCAGCCAAAATAGACTTTAAAATAAAGACTATTACAAGAGACAAAGAAGGACACTACATCATGATCAAGGGATCAATCCCAGAAGAAGATATAACAATTGTAAATATTTATGCACCCAACACAGGAGCACCTCAATACATAAGGCAAATGCTAACAGCCATAAAAGGGGAAATCGACAGTAACACAATAATAGTAGGGAACTTTAACACCTCATTTTCACCAATGAACAGATCATCCAAAATGAAAATAAATAAGGAAACACAAGCTTTGAATGATACATTAAACAGGATGGATTTAATTGATATTTATAGGACATTCCATCCAAAAATAACAGAATACACTTTCTTTTCAAGTGCTCATGGAACATTCTCCAGGATAGCTCATATCTTGGGTCACAAATCAAGCTTTGGTAAATTTAAGAAAATTGAAATCGTATCAAGTATCTCTTCTGACCACAACGCTATGAGACTAGATATCAGTTACAGGGAAAAAGTCTGTAAAAAATAAAAACAAATGAAGGCTAAACAATACACTACTAAATAACCAAGAGATCACTGAATAAATCAAAGAGGAAATAAAAAAATACCTAGAAACAAATGACAATGAAAGCAAGACGACTCAAAACCTATGGGATGCAGCAAAAGCAGTTCTAAAAGGGAAGTTTACAGCAATACAATCCTACCTCAAGAAACAAGAAACATCTCAAATAAACAACCTAAACTTACACCTAAAGCAATTAGAGAAAGAAGAACAAAAAAACCCCAAAGTGAGCAGAAGGAAAGAAATCATAAAGATCAGATCAGAAATAAATGAAAAAGAAATGAAGCAAACAATAGCAAAGATCAATAAAACTAAAAGCTGGTTCTTTGAGAAGATAAACAAAATTGATAAACCATTAGCCAGACTCATCAAGAGAAAAAGGGAGAAGACTCAAATCATAGAATTAGAAATGAAAAAAGGAGAAGTAACCACTGACACTGCAGAAATACAAAGGATCATGAGAGATAACTACAAGCAACTCTATGCCAATAAAATGGACAAATTCTTAGAAAAGCACAACCTTCTGAGAGTGAACCAGGAAGAAATAGAAAATATATACAGACCAATCACAAGCACTGAAATTGAAACTGTGATTAAAAATCTTCCAACAAACAAAAGTCCAGGACTAGATGTCTTCACAGGTGAATTCTATCAAACATTTAGAGAAGAGCTAACAGCTATCCTTCTTAAACTCTTCCAAAATATAGCAGAGGGAGGAACATTTGCATACTCATTCTACGAGGCCACCATCACCCTGATACTAAATACAGACAAAGATGTCACAAAAAAAGAAAACTACAGGCCAATATCTCTCATGAACATAGATGAAAAAATCCTCAACAAAATACTAGCAAACAGAATCCAACAGCACATTAAAAGGATCATACACCATGACCAAGATGGGGTTTATCCCAGGAATGCAAGGATTCTTCAATATATGCAAATCAATCAGTGTGATAAACCATATTAACAAATTGAAGGATAAAAACCATATGATCATCCCAATAGATGCAGAAAAAGCTTTTGACAAAATTCAACACCGATTTATGATAAAAACCTTCCAGAAAGTAAGCATAGAGGGAACTTACCTCAACATAATAAAGGCCATATATGACAAACCCACAGCCCACATCGTTCTCAATGGTGAAAAACTGAAACCATTTCCACTAAGATCAGGAACAAGACAAGGTTGCCCACTCTCACCACTCTTATTCAACATAGCTTTGGAAGTTTTAGCCACAGCAATCAGAGAAGAAAAAGAAATAAAAGGAATTGAAATCGGAAAAGAAGAAGTAAAACTGTCACTGTTTGCAGATGACATGATACTATACATAGAGAAGCCTAAAGATGCTACCAGAAAACTACTAGAGCTAATCAATGAATTTGGTAAAGTAGCAGGATACAAAATTAATGCACAGAAATCTCTTGCATTCTTATACACTAATGATGAAAAATCTGAAAGAGAATTTAAGGAAACACTCCCATTTACCACTGCAATGAAAAGAATAAAATACCTAGGAATAAACCTACCTAAGGAGACAAACGACCTGTATGCAGAAAACTATAAGACACTGATGAAAGACACAAAAGATGATACAAACAGATGGAGAGAGATACCATGTTCTTGGATGGGAAGAATGAACATTGTGAAAATGACTATACTACCCAAAGCAATCTACAGATGCAATGCAATCCCTATCAAACTACCAATGGCATTTTTCACAGAACTAGAGCAAAAAATTTCACAATTTGTATGGAAACAAAAAAGACCCCAAATAGCCAAAGCAATCTTGAGAAAGAAAAACGGAGCTGGAGGAATCAGGCTCCCTGACTTCAGACTATACTACAAAGTTACGGTAATCAAGACAGTATGGTATTGGCACAAAAACAGAAATATATGGAACAGGATAGAAAGCCAGAGATAAACCCACACACATATGGTCAGCTTATCTTTGATAAAGGAGGCAAAAATATACAATGCAGAAAAGACAACCTCTTCATTAATTGGTGCTGGGAAAACTGGACAGCTACATGTAAAAGAATGAAATTAGAACACTCCTTAATACCATACACAAAAATAAACTCAAAATGGATTCAAGACCTTAATGTAAGGCCAGACACTATAAAACTCTTAGAGGGAAACATAGGCAGAACACTATATGTCATAAATCACAGCAAGATCCTTTTTGACCCACCTCCTAGAGAAATGGAAATAGAAACAAAAATAAACAAATGGGACCTAATGAAACTTAAAAGCTTTTGCACAGCAAAGGAAACCTAAACAAGATGAAAAGACAACCCTCAGAATGGGAGAAAATATTTGCAAATGAAGCAACTGACAAAGGATTAATCTCCAAAATATACAAGCAGCTCATGCAGCTCAATATCAATAAAACAAACAATCCAAAAATGGGCAGAAAACCTAAATAGACATTTCTCCAAAGAAGATATACAGATTGCCAACAAACGCATGAAAGGATGCTCAACATCACTAATCATCAGGGAAATGCAAATCAAAACTACAGTGAGGTATCACCTCACACCAGTCTGAATGGCCATCATCAAAAAATCTACAAACAATAAATGCTGGAGAGGGTGTGGAGAAAAGGGAACCCTCTTGCACTGTTGGTGGGAATGTAAATTGATACAGCCACTATGGAGAACAGTATGGAGGTTCCTTAAAAAACTAAAAATAGAACTACCATATGCCCTAGCAATCCCACTACTGGGCATATACTCTGGAAAACCATAATTCAAAAAGAGTCAGGTACCACAATGTTCATTGCAGCACTATTTACAATAGCCAGGACCTGGAACCAACCTAAGTGTCCATCGATAGATGAATGGATAAAGAAGATGTGACACACATATAGAATGGAATATTACTCAGCCATAAAAAGAAATGAAATTGAGTTATTTGTAGTGATGTGGATGGACCTAGAGACTGTCATACAGAGTGAAGTAAGTCAGAAAGAGAAAAACAAATACTGTATGCTAACACATATATATATGGAATCTAAAAAATAAAATGGTTATAAAGAAACTAGGGGCAGGACAGGAATAAAGACACAGATGTAGAGAATGGACTTGAGGACACAGGGAGGGGGAAAGGTAAGCTGGGATGAAATGAGAGAGTGTCATGGACATATATACACTACCAAATGTAAAATAGCTAGCTAGTGGGAAGCAGCCACATAGCACAGGGAGATCAGCTCGGTGCTTTGTGTCCACCTAGAGGGGTGGGATAGGGATTGTTAGAGGGAGATGCAAGAGGGAGGAGATATGGGGATATATGTATATGTATAGGTGATTCACCTTGTTATACAGCAGAAACTAATACACCATTGTAAAGCAATTATACTCCAATAAAGATGTTAAAAAATAATAATAAATAAATAAATAATTTCCCAAGTTGTTATCAGAATTTGCGGCTAACTGTAGTATTTCTTCACATCTTACATCAAATAAGAAAACATCTAGGAAAGAGGAGAAATTATAAAGACAATTTGGTAAATTGACTAGGAGCAGCAATTGTGGCAGATGGGGATAATCAATGACAATATTTTAGAAAGTAGTAAGGAGTACAGCCTGTTATATTCTATAAAGAAGCTTACCATTAATAAGGGTTTTTTATTGTTTTAAAATTTCTTGGGTTATGGTTCCCATCTTTAAAGCTTCTATTACTATTTTCTCTGAAGTCAAACAACAGGGAAAGCCAAAAAGTCCTTTGGCTTCCATGAAACAAAGAGAAGTTAAGCAGCAGACTCAGAACCCAAGAAACAGACAAGCACTTAGAAATCCCATCCCAGTACTAAACCACCACCACCAGCTTCTTTAATTTGTTTTATCTCTTTAAAATGCCAGAAAAGCTTTTACAAATTTCTCACTAGTTTCATCCCATTGCTTAGATACTATGTTGACACAGTCTTGCCCCATCATATTGTCCATTCTTTCCTTTGAAATTTGGGCAATAGACAAGAAGGGTGAGAGAAGGCATACTCGGTATAATCAAAAGTAGGAAAGTGATTCTAGTTCAGGAAACATCTTGTACTTGCTCCCAGCCATTTTAAACCTGTTGAAATCTAGGATGTATTTTTTCAAATACTCCGCTCTTAATTTAGAATCAAGGTCTATTTTCTTGAAAATTAATTCCACATGTTTCCATTCACTTATACTTATCTTATTAAAGACACCGTAAAGATTATTTGAGGTCAAGTCTTGCTTGAGTCTTTTAAATGTATTCAACTTTTAGACCATGGGTTAAAAAGAGGTGTGGGAGGGAGGAAAACCTCTTTCTTCCTTAACTAACCCTGAACGCTACTGTCCATCTACTCTGTACAGAACTATTTTATTCTTCACAAAACTAAACAAACTGGTTTGCTAGCCAGAATAATCATCAAGGCAAAAAGTATCTCAATAAAACTGATTGACTTAATCTAATATTATAATTTAAAAATAGTACAGAAATTGGGGCTTCCCTGGTGGCGCAGTGGTTGAGAATCTGCCTGCCAATGCAGGGGACACGGGTTCGAGCCCTGGTCTGGGAAGATCCCACATGTCGCGGAGCGACTAGGCCCATGAGCCACAATTGCTGAGCCTGCGCGTCTGGAGCCTGTACTACGCAACAAGAGAGGCCGCGATAGTGAGAGGCCCGCGCACCGCGATGAAGAGTGGCCCCCACTTGCCGCAACTAGAGAAAGCCCTCGCACAGAAACGAAGACCCAACACAGCCATAAATAAATAAAATTTAAGATTTCCAAAAAAAAAAAAAAATAGTACAGAAATAGAATTAGGAAAATTTTGTGTTTAAGGCTTCTCCATAAACACAGAGCAAGAAGCACATTGTTTCAATATGATGCTTTCATGAAAGACTTCATGATTAGTCGGAATCTTCCAGAAACACACTTTCCCTGCTCTTACTCCTCAAAGTTCTGAGGCAGATTTAGAGAAATTTAGTGATTATTAGAATCAATCATGCTTGATTCTGATAATATATGTTTGGGACCCCAGCTCTTGAAGAAGTGCATTGCTATCACATCACCCTACAGTGGGGGAAATTTTGGTATGTACATCCATGAGACACACCTTCTTTACCTCCATTTCACATAAGTGTTCTGGAAATGTGGCTAACTAAGGGGGCCCTAGGGGAAAGAGGAGATGGCCAGCCAGCTGTGCTGTTATTCACACTTTCTTGGAGAACCCCTTTCTTAGACTCCTCATGGCTTTATCAGCATCCAAGACTTCGATGTGAGGCAGATGTGAGCCAAATTAAGCGAAATAAATCTCCTAGTAGCAAATATTCTGAAAGCAAAGGGGAGGTGATCTCAACAGAGGTTAATCCACCATAAATGAACTCAGCTTTGCTTCTGGTAATTAGAACTATATAGCTTTATAATTTCTCAAGTTCCAGTGTAGGAAGAGATCATATGAAAGAATTTAACTCTCAGCTTTTCTCAAATGTCTACCATGGGTTTAACAAAGATAATTGTGGGGAACAAATTATCTGTTCTAATTTTAATTTAATTTCAGAGTGAAAACTATCACTTCTTATTGTTTATTTACATATACCTCACTTGTGCTTGAAGGGTATTTGAGTTAAGTTTACCAAAGTAGAGGATAAAATCTTTAAAAGAACTCAGATAATTTGGCTCTTTACCTTCCTAGAAATCCAGTAAATAAGAAAAGTGTGATTAGTTATAAAATGTGGAATATCCATAAGTAAAAGTGAACTACTGTAACTCTCAACAGAAGTTCAGGTCTTTTGGGTACCAGAACCTTGGGGTGCTCATTTGTTAGACAGATATGCTTTTGACAAAAATAGTAATAATAATAATAATAATAAAGGAGAAAACTTAGTGAATTTTATTCTAAATTTTAGCCAAATACTTCAGATTTTTAAGGTTTAATTTGGGTTATTATTCATTCAACAAATATTTTTGTGCCCCCTTTTGCCAGGCACGGTGCTAAGCACTGGCAATGAACAATAAATGACATAGTTACGTTCCTGTCCTCATGGAACTTGAAAACAGTCAGGGAGACAAAAAGTTAAGTAAATGTTAGTGGAAAATTAACTAACGAGACTTACAGTAAGTGCACAAAAACAAAGCACTGAGGGCTGCGTTTAAAAGAGGCACTAGCCTGTTTGCTAGGTCAACTTTCCTGAAAAAGTGACACAAAGGATGAATGAACATCAACCAGCTTATAGCGGGAGGTCAACATAGAAGGGACATTACAGGCTGGGGAAAGAGCATATGTGAAGGGCTCGGGGGTCTTTAAAACTATTTTAAGGACACACACACACACACACACAAAACTGTACTTATTATATTGTGTTAGAATATAATACCATATGGGAACATTCCAGAAAGTAAAGGCACTATTGCTGTGAACATCTGTTGTTTTTTGCCCTGCCTTGTCATAATAGGACCTTATTTTTCCTTTAAGGTACCTCCCCTACTTCAGTCCCCATAGCTTGGTGGGTCTGAATGTACCACACCCTCCTTCACTGGGTCAAGATCTGGCCCATCAGAGTGTCCATCCCTCCAGAATGCTCAGTGATAGGGCTGTGACTCAAACAAGTGAACCTGAGTCACCCAGGGCTGCTGAGAGGCTCATGGGGTTAGTATGGGGTTTCTGGGGCCACGTCCCCACCTTCTAGACAGAGTCTGCCTAAACAAGCCCATACAAAGACAAGCAGAGTGCGCGATGGAGAGAGACCAAGTCATCTGAGCTCCTAACTCTAGATACGCCAAACTTCAGTTAAGTGAATCAATAAATTCCTCTTTCCCTCCCCACTTTTTTTTCTGATTTATTTAAGCCATTTTGAATTAAGTTATCACTTGCTACCAAAATAATTCTTATGTTAAAACTATACCCTAAAAAAAGCATTTATTTTTCTTTTAATAGATTCCACATGTAACTCTAAAAGAACCATTGGCTCATGCACCACTGCTCTTTTTCCTTCCTAATTTGATATTATTTGTTCTGTTAGGTCAATATTCAGTATACCTTTTCCCATCTCCATTGGGTCCCAGAATAACAAAATTAGGTTTGGTTCTGCCAAGTCACAATTAATCCCTGCTTTAAATTGGCACTCAAGGCTTACTCCTCCAGGAAATGCTCTCTGATTCCTCTTGGTACCCATGTCCATCATGTCCTCTGCACTCCCACACCAGTCCCATGAAGGGCTGGCCTTGTCTCCTATTCTCGTCCTACCAGAATGGCAGCCCCTCAGTGCCAGGACTTTATTTCATCTTTACTTTTTAGTCTCCAGCAAGTAGCATGTACTCTGTGCCTGAAGGCTACATATAAATGTCTATTAATTAACTCAAAATCTTTAGAAGAATTCAAATTGTTGGTTGCATTGTGGGAAAGAGAAAATAAAAGGAATTCAGAAACCCTATGGTTTTTCATTTGCTTGTTTTTTGAGCTTGCAGGAGGAGGGGTGCTTTCATCAGAAACTTTTCAAATTTACCATTTGAATCAATAACAAATTATTTAACTTTTCCTGCTTATTGTTTCAAATTTTAGCCACACTTCCAATCATCCTCATAAGGATCATAAAAATTATCTCAAGTATGTAGTTGACAGAGCTATGAATAAAAGCGAAGAAATGATTCCCGTAGGTGCCAGGAGAGTAGCTTCCTAGGGAGTGTTTCCAAGGAGTGTTTATCAGGAAGGTGAATGCAAGTTCTTCTGGGGGTTGGCAGTGTTCTACGGTGTTACCTACATAGGCATGGTGACTACATAGCAGTTTTACTTTTCTGTAAGTGTGTTGTTACATTTCACAATAAAAATGTTTTTAAAAATTAAAAATAAATAGATAATAAAATTATCTCAAGTATGCACCTCCATTGGGAGAAACCCTAGGTTTTCTGGCTATACTTAGAACTCTAAGGACAATCCTAGAGACAGCATTTCCTCTGCCCCCAGCAACAGTTTCCTCTTTTATCAAAGCATTTAAAATTAATTCAACAAATCTCACAGTAGTTAGGCATATGGTCTCTGGAGGGAGACTTCCAGGTTTGAACTCCAGCCCTGCCATTTACTAACTCAGGTAAGTAAGTTATTGCCTCTAGGCCTCAGCTTTTCATCTGTAAAATGGAGAGAAGAAGCGTACCTACGTCACAGGGAGTTTATGGAGGCTCAGTGAATGTCATCAGTGAGGTACAGGGTCGTGTGCTCTGTTCTTTATAAAGCAATTCAGTGAGGGTTGTGTTTGCATTCCTGTCCTTAGGAACTTTACCCTCTAGCTCACCCAACAGCAAACTCTCCTAAAGCCGAAGATAAGCAGAATGAGACTGCCCCACTACAAAGTCCCAGAGCTATGGAGAGCATGTAGGATGTGTCTGTGGTTTCTAATTAAATGCCCTCTTCACAGTAAAGCCTAAAGAAGTGGTCATAGCAATGAGAAGAGCCCAGGAGGTCATGTGATACATGCCCTTGGCCCCAAAGCCTTAACCACTGCCTTTAACCAGCAAGGAACCTCTACAACCACCTTAGACCCCTAGAGAGAGGGATCTTGTCAGAAAAAGCACCGCTAAAGTGTTCTCCACGCTTTTGAACTCGCGTTCCTCCAATCACTTCTTCCACTGCCCAGCCCACCTTCCTCAGCCAAGTCTTGAGTGTTCAGACTGGGATCAAACCCTTCTTACCATGGAATACTTTATCTTCCATTGACTTCATTTAGCTACCTTCCAAAGATGGAAGAAATCTGGAACTTACCTGGTTATTACCCAGTGCAAACCCTTTCTGCACATGTTTTACTTGCAGCCACATGACTTATTCACTTAAACAATTCACAAATCCTTCCTCATGAAAGTACCCATTAGTGCATGGTACCAGCCACTCATAGCGTTTCCTAGCTTTTAGTTAAAGGCATGCCAAAAAACAAGTAAAAGAGGAAGATACATTAAGTAGAGAACTGGGTAGGAAATTCTAACTTCCTAGACGCTCCTCCACACACAGATACACACTTTTTCTTTAGCCACACGACTTGGTATGACTATGTACCTGATAGATTTGCTGTGGAAATGTTTTAATGAGTATGGATTGCTGTAGGTGAAGTTTATAAATAAAAGATTATTTGTCAAATTAGATATATTCATATATATTACAATTTAACCTCTAGATACTACTTATAATGTTGATAAAGACATTAACTAAAAAATTATTTTCCTTTTTTTAATTTAATTTAATTTATTTTTTTATACAGCAGGTTCTTATTAGTTATCTATTTTATACATATTAGTGTATACATGTCAATCCCAATATCCCAATTCATCCCACCCTCCCTTCCCCCCACCACTTTCCCCCCTTGGTGTCCATACGTTTGTTCTCTACATCTGTGTCTCTATTTCTGCCTTGCAAACCGACATTAACTAAAAACATTAAGTACAAATTAAGGATTAAGATAATGTCCAGAGAGAAAATTATCTACTGTGCTACGTTAAAAACTGCTTGTGAAGACAGAAGCCTGGTTCTTTGAGGAAGATGGGTGGGGGTCACCACAGTCAGATGCGTTGACAGAGCAGTGAGGGGAGGAAAAAAACAATCTTCTAAAGACGATTTTGGCTTTTTGTCTCTAAGGGATGTTGGGGGAAATCTTATGTGTTAAGAAGGAAAATATTAAGAGGTTTAACTGTGCTTTTGGAAATTCCATCCCAATGCATTTTTACAAGGATGTTTCTAGCAAAGAAGTACAAGGCACAGCCACCCCAAAAAGTGTGACAAAGATGTACTGGTTGCATAAAAAAAAATCACACCTATAATCTAAGACAGTAGTAAGACTAAATATACATGTAATCCTCTATCTATTATGGTAGCAAAACTTCAGATTTCTTTTCTTGAAAAGAGAGATACCCAGAGACAAAGATTATTTCAAAGAGTTTAAGCAAAACAGCTTTCCACCAAACTATAAAGTTTAAATTCTAGCCAAGCAACCAAATGAGAAATGGCTCTGTTCACTGGGAAAATGAATTAATAGAACATGTCCAAATTCTCTAAATGGGGGCACACAACTGTTTTTATTTTGCTTTATTTTCAGTCAGGAAGAAATCATGGATTCATTGGTGTATAGTCAAGAAAATTGCCACTGTAGAGATATAAAATATCCAACTTGTAGTGTAACTTGCCTGAACTGAGAGAAGGAAGATTCAAGGGCAACATAAAACCGGCAGGAGTGAAAGAGCTGTAACTCTGTGGGATTCCACGGTATCTGCCTGGAATAAACCTTCTTCAGGATTGCCGGCCCTGTTGTTCCTATGTTGCTTTGTAATCATAATGACAAACTTGAGCTGTTTGGTTTGCCAACCTGCATGGTAAATTCAATTTTCAAATACCAAGGTACACTGTATGGCATGGTGCCTTTACCACTACCCCAGGCTGGGAAGTAACTTTATGTGTGGATTACTCAATGGAATAAAGCAGATTTGGGATCCTATCCTCACAAAGTTGTCCACTTCCCATCTTCTTCTGCTTCTTTCTCTACTAGTAGCATCAGCAGCTTCCAGGTGGGATGCTTTTACAAGTATAGAGATGTGTCATGGAGATCCCA
Source organism: Eubalaena glacialis (assembly GCF_028564815.1). Classification (NCBI taxonomy): domain Eukaryota; kingdom Metazoa; phylum Chordata; class Mammalia; order Artiodactyla; family Balaenidae; genus Eubalaena; species Eubalaena glacialis. The sequence continues at coordinate 58,921,341 of NC_083727.1, read as the reverse complement.
GCAGAGCAACTGATCCCAACTGATCCCAAGACATCAAATTCTAGAGAAAAGTGTGACATGAATTGTTATTTGCAGTCCCTTTTTCCTTGCCATCTGCTCCAGCTCAGCGCTGACCAGCATCAGACTGAGCATATGCAATAACCATTGCATCTTTAACACCTTCGTCTTAATTCCAAGCACTCCTGATTCCCAAGCCTTCTCTCTGCCAAAAAAAAAAAAAAAAAAAAAAAAAGACTGCTCCCAACTTCTCTCAGCAAAGATCGCATGCTGCTGTACTGAGCTTTCAAAGTCTGCATCCCATCTGCCACCTGGCAGAAAAAGACCCTTCAAAATGTGTGATATCATCTGGGGTGAAGCCCCACTATTATCCTGGATGAATATAATGGCAATTGTAGATGAATATAATGGCAATTTAGATGATATGTTGAAGACCCAGTCTTCCCAGTTCTGTTAATGTTCTGGTTCTTCCTTCATCTCCACTTTATTTCTGCTATACAAACTTATCTTGAATTTATAAGATTAACTTATGTTAATCTTATAATTAACATAACTGACCTTATGCAAAAAAAGAGAAAAAAGTAACAGAGGAGACAAATGGAAAATGTATATAAAAATGGAACATTTAAACCAATATATGCTAGTAATTACATTAACTGTAAATCAAATAAATACCCTAATTAAAAGGCAATAATTGTGTGTGTGTTTACACGCACACAAATATATATAATATATATATTATACTCACAAGAGTCATACTTTAAATACAATGACACAAAAACTTTCAGTGTATAGATTAAAAATGACATACCATGCAAGTATCAATCAAAATAAAGCTTCCATACTATAATAATATCAAACAAATGAGCTCTAGGGCAACAAGTATTATTAAGTATTACTAGAGATAAAGAAGGATATTTTATAATGACAAAAGGGTCAATTTAACAAGAAGACATAGCAATCCAAAATTTATATATGCCTAATGACATCAAAACATGTAAAGTAAAAATTAACACTAAAGGAAAAAATAAACCCATGATCAACATGAGATATTTAACATGGCTTTCAGTGATTTATAGAAGAAACAGAAAAAAAAAAAATCACTAAAGCTGTAGAAGATTTGAACAATATGATTAACCAAATAGACCTCATTGACTTGTAAAGTGCACAGGAAGTATTTACCAGAATAGAGCATATACTAGGCCATAAAGTCCAGTGAATTTCCAAGCACTGAAATACAACCAAAGCAGTCTTGAGAAAAAAGAACAAAGCTGGAGGTATCATGCTCCTTGACTTCAGACTATACTACAAAGCTACAGTAATCAAAACCATAATGGCACAAAAAACAGACACATAGTTCAATGGAACAGAATAGAGAGTCCAGAAATAAACCCATGCACATATACTCAATTAATCTATGACAAAGGAGGCAAGAAAATACAATGTGGAAAAGACAGTCTCTTCAGTAAATGTACTGGAAAAACTGGACAGCTACATGTATAAGAATGAAATTAAAACATTTTCTCACTTATGCGTGGAATCTAAAAAATAAAACAAACAAATGAATATAACAAAACAGAAACAAAACTCGATACAAAGAACAAACTAGTGATTACCAGTGGGGAGAAGGGTGGAGGAAGGGGCAAGATAGGGGAAGGGGATTAAGAGGTACAAACTACCAGGTATAAAATAAATAAGATGCAAAGACGTAATGTGCAGCACAGGGAATATAGCCAATATTTTATAATAACTGTAAATGAAGTATAATCTATAAAAAATTGTATCACTATATTGTACACTTGAAACTAATATAATATTGTAAATCAACTATACCTCAATAAGTAAATAAATAAATAGTATTGAAATACACAGAGTATGCTATCAGACTAACAATAATACGTGTTTAGAATTTAAACAGTATTCTTCTAAATAATAATGAGTAAAGGAGAAATCACAATAAAAGTTAGAAAATACTTTAACCTGAATATAATGAAAATGCATTCTATTATAAGAAACCTGAAGAAAGCAGCTAAAGCTGTGCCTTTAGATATAAGGCATTCTTAATCAAGGACTAAAATTCAGGAGATCCAAAAAATTGAAAGGGAAAACATACAACTTTATTTCTATTAATCCCAAACTGAAAAAGAATAGTTATTTCCATTATGAATAGGCAACATACTATATTAGTAATAGTAGGTTTGGGAAAACTTACAAATGATGACAAATTTTATATGGAAATGCAAATACAGAGATAACAATCAAGAAGAAGAAAATTTGGAGGACATACACAATTAAATATAAAGACATCATAAGTCTACAATAATAAAATAGTGTGGTATTAGAACAAAGATATATGAATAGACTAGTGGAACAAAATGGTCAAGAAAACAGACCTACACATGTACGGTTATTTGATCTATTATAAAAGTGCCACTGCAGTGCGATGGGGAAGGGATAGTATTTTCAGTAAATGCTGCTGGGTCCACTGGTTAGACATATGTGAATTTTTAAAATGCAGTTTGACCCCTACCTTACAATATAGAGAAAAATCAATTCCAGATTATCATAGATGAAGTTTATAAAAGAAAGATGGAAAAACGTCTTCTTGCTTGAGAGAGGCAAGTATTTTTTAAACAGAACACGAAAAGCACTAACCACAAAGGAAAAGATTAATAAAGTAGATTTTACTAAATTTAAAACTTCTGTTATTCAAAAGACATTAAGAGAATGAAAGGCAAGCCACAGATCAGGAGAAGATATTCCCAAATAGGTCAAAAAAAGTATTTTGGGGACTTCCCTGGTGGTGCAGTGGTTAAGAATCTGCCTGCCAATGCAGGGGACAGGGGTTCGAGCCCTGGTCCGGGAAGATCCCACATGCCGCTGAGCAACTAAGCCCATGCTCCGCAACTACCAAGCCTGCGCTCTAGAGCCCGCGAGCCACAACTACCGAGCCCACGCACCACAACTACTGAAGCCCACGTGCTCTAGTGCCCGTGCTCCGCAACAAGAGAAGCCACTGCAATGAGAAGCCCGCGCTCAGCAACAAAGAGTAGCCACCGCTCGCCGCAACTAGAGAAAGCACGCGCACAGCAACGAAGACCCAACACAGCCAAAGAATTAATTAATCAATTAAAAAAAAAAGTATTTTCCAACAAGGGACTTATATCTAGCATATAAAATCAATTCTCAGCAATCAATAAGCAAAAGACAGATAACACATTTTTTTAATGGGCAAGAGATATAACAGGTATTTTACAAATGGCCGGTAAGGTTTGATATCCAAATGACCAGCAAGCATATGAAAAGGTGGTGAGCATCATTAGTCATCAGAAAATGTGAAATAGAACTACAACATCCCACAACACAACCCTCAGATTGTGAAATTTTTTAATCTGAAAATGCCAACTACTGATGAGAGTATAGCATACCTGAATCCCTTGATTAGTGTTGAAGAGAGTGAACTTGGTACAATCACTTTGGGAAACTATCAATATTTGATATATCTACTAAGGCTGAACATACAACCCATGAACCAGCATTTCTTTTTTGTGTTTTTTTATTGAAGTGTAGTTGACTTACAATATTATACTAGTTGTTAGTTTCAGGTATAAAATTTAGTGATTCGATATTTTTATACATTACACACCATACAAAGTTATTACAATATTATTGACTATTTTCCCTGTGTTGTACATTCCATCTCAGTGACTTATTTTTTTTATAACTAATTATTTGTATCTCTTAATCTCCTTCACTTATTTCGCCCATCCCCCATCCTCTTCCCTCTTGCAATAACTAGTTTGTTCTCTGTATCTATACAATTTTAATAGAAATGTATATATATATGTGCACCAAAAAAACATGTAGAAGAATATTTATGCATCACTAATTAAATTAACACAAAAATAAACACAACCCAGGGGTCACTCAACAATAGATAGGCGAAATACATTGTGATATATTCACACAAAGGAATACAATTATAACAGTGAATAAAGAATAATCTACTGCTATGTGCAATAACATAAATGTTGAGGAAAAGAACCCAGACCAAAAAAAGAATACTGTATGATTTTATATAAAATTCAAAAACAACCAAAACTAACCTCTAGTAACAGAAATCAGAATAGTTGTTACCTTGGGAAGATATCTAACTGATCATTTAGTCATCTCCTAAGTAGCTTTTAAACTTATCCTCTCTTCTCCGTTTCCATTTCCATTGCTTTAATTCAAGTTCTAATTATATCTCACCAGGATTACTAGAATCATTTACAATCATCTCCTAACTTTGGTCTTGCCCCACTGCATTAAAACCTTCATTATGTGTCTGAAGCAATCTTTCTAAAACACAAATCTAATTATGTTTCCTCCCCTACTTAAATCTTTAAATGGTTCTCCATGACCTTCAAGATAAAATCCTAGGTCCTTAGAACAGTATACAAAGCAGTTTATTTTACAGACTTTATTTCTCCAGCTTCATTTCCTATGCTCCATGCTCTAGCCATGAAGTTTCCAAATCAAGCCCTGCTATGTTTCTGTACCTTTAAGTTTGGTGTTTCTCTGCTTTCAAGGCCCTCCAACTCCACTCCTTCTCTGCCTCAAAAACTTTTACACATCCTTCTAACGTATGCAGCTCAAGGATCACATCCTCCAGGAAGCCTTCTCACTCTCCCTCAAACTAAGGAAGGTAGGTGGTCCTTTTCTGTGAACTTAGATTTGTCTCTGATCTAGCCCTGCTCATACTGCATCTATCTATTTACTCAACTGATTCCCCAACCAAACTGTAAGGAATTGAGAGCAGGAGTCGTGCCCTTACTTCTAGATATCAATAGACAACATAAAGCCAGCAATTAAAAAAAAAAATTATTCTTCTCCATTTGCTCAGTCATGCCCCAATTAGTTATCTGCAGCTTCTTTCTTGAATCTGAAGAGGCCACACAATTTATTTTTTCTGTAAATCTAAAGCCTACACATAGACACACAAAAAATTTAACAACAAACCATTTTTCATTTTTTTGTTCATACAATTGTGTTATTATATTATATATATTTTTGAAGGGGTGATACAGAGTTTATTGAATTAGATTTTTCTATTTACAACTGAGATCACATCTACATACTATTTTGCTAGTCTACGTTATTTCTAACGAGTTTAGACTTACGATGAATGGGCTCAATCGTACAAAAAAACACATGCACACACTCACACTAATTGTTTTAAAACAGTAGTGCATACATTATACTCCTCCTAAAAAGCCAGCTTTGATTAAAACCCGCTAGTTTCAAAGATCAGTCTGATTTTGAAGATGAACCAAGATACACACGGTATGATTCTAAAATCTATTTTAGCCATTTTGTACAGTTGCTATCTTACTGAACTATAGTATATATTTTTTAAAAGGACACTGATGAGGGGCACCATCTGGTATTAACTTTAAGCAGACAGCTGACTGCCTCCCCCTCCCCCCAAAAACCTTTGGTCAAGAGTTCTCCATTGTGAAGACTGAAAGGACCTGGTGATACTTCAGCAGCAGTCCTGTTACTGCTTGGAGGTAACAGAAGCGGGCTCACGTTCGCCTTTAATTCTACCACACTACGCAACTCGCAAATGGTTCTGAGATTAGAACATTTACCACCGTACTTAAACACTTATGGACATGGAGAGTCAGCTAGAACAGGGGAAAAGAAAGCCACAGGTGGGTAGGTAAGAAGGTGGACACATGAAGAGCCAAGCTGCTCTGTCCAACACCCATAGACAGAAAAAATATTTAACAACAACAAACCATTTTACATTTTTTTGCTCATAAAATTGTGTTATTATATGAACGAAACATAAAATGGAAATTCAAACTTTTGAATTGATTCGAATCCCATGTCTATGGAATTTAAGGCATGGACTCTGGCATCAGACTGCCGGGGTTCCAAATCCCAGGGCTGTCATTAGCTAGTTATGAAACAATGACCAAGTTACTTAACCTCTCTGTGCCTCAGTTTCTCCATCTGTAAAATAAGTGTCTCTGTCTCATGCAGTGTTTTAAGGATTAAATGGGGTGATACATGTAATGCATTAAGCATAGTGCCTGGAAAAATTTAAGTGTTTGATACTATCTATTGGAAGTAATAATAGCAACAGCAGTGGCAGTAATTTAGGCAAATGTCTTTTTATAAAATGGAAATATTCTAAAAAATTATATGACAGAAATTTGTGGCTATAAGGCAAAAAAAAAAAAATCATTCTGTTGATGCACTATTCCCTGAAAAAATCTTCAACCAAACCATAACTTAGATATTTGTGTAAAAAAGTATTGAATCACTGTCATAGAAATTACACAAAGCAAACTACACATATCTCAAAAATACTAACTTCTGTTTTTTAAAAAGATGAAGATAAATTGACACCACAGATCTTTGAATAACATATTTTAAGTCACTAAGTTGCTTTCTCAATATTATCAAAGTCTTAGAAAGTATGAAATCCATATTGATTTAAAAGTAAGATGATGATGAAAATGCTGCTTCAAGAGTATGACTCCTTTTTAAGAATAAACTATTATTTTATTTTAAAAATTAATTTATATGGTGCTTAATTAAAATGATCTACAAATAAAATAACTTAGTACTAGTACTTAGTACTAAACATTGTGTCTCTACACTGAATAAAAATTTCAAAGGCCAATAATCTCATTACCATTTCCAGCAGGTCCTTTTATGACAATACAAAAAATTGAGTACAAGATATATATTTAATCTTGGAAGTCCACGTGATATCTATAAACTTAAAAACAAATCTTCTGCCTTTAAATCCAGGTAACAATTTTTACCACATCCTCGTTATCCATATGATGTGAAATTTTTTCACTAATTATTTTCTGCATTTTGAGACAGAAATAATATTATTTTTATTTATTTTGTAGTATAGATTTAATATAGAAACACGTCATTATTTTTCGTTTTATTTTTGCTTCGATGTGATATCAGAAACACTCCTTAAAAACTGAAATATTCAACTGGCCAGTTGTTTTTGCTAAAAATTTTCTGACACTTGTTTCAAATGATTTTGCTACTAAACTTACTGTTTTGACATCTTTTAGACATAAGCTAGAACTACATAATTCTGTCCTTTTTTTGCCAACAGCAGAATATATCTTGGAACTGAATGAATTATTACCTCACATGTATATAGTTCTAATTATAGGAGTAGATGAGTATTATCTTTGAAAGTTGACATTGCTTTTAATCTTAAAAATCCTATTTCAGGGACTTCCCTGGTGGTGCAGTGGTTAAGAATCCGCCTGCCAATGCAGGGGACACGGGTTCGATCCCTGGTCTGGGAAGATCCCACATGCCCCAGAGCAACTAAGCCCATGTGCCACAACTACTGAACCTGCGCTCTAGAGCCTGCAAGCCACAACTATGGAGCCCACGTGCACAACTACTGAAGCCAGCGTGCCTAGAGCCCATGCTCCACAGCAAGAGAAGCCACCACAATGAGAAGCCCGCGCACTGCAACGAAGAGTAGCCCCCGCTTGCTGCAACTAGAGAAAGCCTGCACGCAGCAATGAAGACCCAATGCAGCCAAAAATAAATAAAATATTTATTTAAAAAATCCTATTTCCGTGTAGGGCAAAATTAATTATTTCTTCCAGATACTAAAACTATAACTATGAAATGGAGAAGACAAGGAATAATAGTAGACATTAATTACACCCAAATGGATGTTTAGAATTGAAAGACACTCTACTGTCCACTGAAGACCTATCATATTGCATGCAAAGTCAGACCAGAATGATATGCCAAGCAAACATAAAATTCCAAATGTTGATAGAGAAAATCCTATCACTTTAAAGAACACCGATTACAGGCAATCCCTACAGACTTATACAGGACATTCCACTTCCGCCTGGCAATGGTTCCCAAACCTGTGAGTGGCAAGTAGGCAATGTCACAGAAAGATCTCAGTATTGATTTTTTTGCTATAAAAAATCAACAGAAAAGCAGCTAACTCTAAATCAAGCAAAGCTATGATCATCGAAATATTCAGATGTGAAACTTTGTAGCAAGAAGTGGAACAAAAGCAAACAAAATTAATTTAAAAGATATTTTTGACCATGTGTTTTTTTTTCCATCAAAATAACCTATTAGGATTTATTAGAAAACACACTAGGTGAGGCAGGGTTCCTTCAGAACAACCACAGGAGGAATTATGATAATTTGAAAAGAAATCCTTCCAACACTGAACTGACAACATTGCCAACCCGCCTGAGTGGAGACAGAGCCCAACCCGGGGGGTGAGCCTATTTAGCCTATTCCTAAAAGCAAAGTAATAAAGCTGCTTAATCTTTTAAAAAAATATACTTAAATCCTGCTTGTTTAAAAAAAATTATTAGCCAAAAAATTTTTACACAGGAAAATATAAAGAAAAAAGAAATAGCACGTAATTCCATTTAGCATATTTATTGTAATCATTGACTTTAAAAAATAAAAGTAAAACACACAGAGTTAGAAAATTCCAACTGTTCAGAAGGGCGTAAAACGGAAAGTAAAAATCTCCCCACTTCTCTCACAACCACCTACCCCTGTCTCTGTCTAAAATTGTTTAAAACTTTTTAATATATCCATCCAGAAATGTATGTTTATATTTGTACCCACATTTACATATACTCACCTACCATTGTACAAATATTTTTATAATGTTCTTCCATTTTAAAACACAAATGGGAAAAATATTCTGCCTTAATCATTAAAATACTGGTGTAGAAAATCATAAACACTATCTTTTTACATACTCCACTATATTTTGTAAGAAACATGATTTTAACATAAATTCATCAATTGTATGTGGTTTGTTTCATGTTCTTTCTAGTCCCTGTAACTAGTTCTAATGACTCATCATATACAATACATCCAAACCTACACTACAAGTGATAGGGAGAATTATCCACACAATTCTATGTAGTCCCAAAAGAAAATGAAATCAAAAAACAAATAAACAGAAAACTTTCAAATACTCACATTTTAAAAAATCAAAAACCCTAAAAGAGAAACAAGTCAGGAAAAAACCTAAGCTAATTTGTAGGATATAAAATTTCTTTTGTAAACTGCTACTTAAAGCAATCTAAAAAAGCCTAACTTCATCTGCCATTGCTTAGATTGAACATAAAAAAATACAGAAATTTAGGTAAGAGATGCAGATATTTTTTAAAATGTATATTCTGACATTCACATCTATTTTATATCATAAGTGTATGAAAATAAGTAAAACACTCCAAAAAGTTACATTTAGATCTTTTAAAAGGCAGCTAAAATTAGAAAAATGTCTCAATTTTACAATTTGTTTTGAAATCTCATCAAATTGTAACTTTAACGCTTGTCTACTATATCTGAACGTATTTTGAATATTTTAATTAAAGTAATTCAGTTCAGTTCTTTATTTTTAAGTCCTCAAAAAAATCCCAATTTTGAGAAAGACAAATATCATATGATATCGCGTATATGTGGAATCTTAAAAAAAATTATAAATGAGCTTATTTACAAAACAGAAACAGACTCACAGACTTAGAGAATGAATTTATGGTTAGCAAGGGGGGAGGGGGAGGGGGAGGGGAGCTTGGGATTGACATGTACACACTGCTATATTTAAAATAGATAATCAACAAGGACGTACTGTAAAAAATAAAAATAAATTAAAAATTAAAAAAAATTTTTTTAAATCCCAATTTTGTTCATTGACACGAATAAGGAACTATTTCTTCACCTCAGCATATTCTGACCTGAAATAGAACTATCTATTAAAAACTTCCTTTTTAATTAGAGATATAAAAAATAAAATTCCCTTCTAGTTCTTCTACAACATAATTTATCTCATATGAGAAAAACACTCTCCAAGTAAAGCTGTAATTTTTTATTAACTCAGAATTATTGATCAAGCCATCTGATAACCCTGTTGCAAATCTTGTCAATATCAGTAACGACTCACGATGGAGTGAAAATCCAGCTTCTAAATTGGCTCTCATATTAAGAAACTCTTGGGGAGGAAGTTATCATTCAAACTGATCATCTGACGAATGAGACAACTTCTCTCAGAGGAAGATACAACTCTTCAGTTGGAAGAGATACTGTGAAATTCATAATAAACAGACAATTAAAAATAAAAGCACAGTGTTGCAGAATAGTTTTAGGAAGCAGATTATGTGCATTTGGTCTGCATAGTTCAGAAAAAGATTTTGAAATCTCTCTCAGGATTAGTAATGGTTTGCCTTCTGTCAAAATGCCCTTGAGGTTTGAATACAAGCCCGGTTGAAAGTCAGAACACTTGTTTTTCAAACTGATAACTTTTCCTCTCCGTTGCCTTGTCTCTCTGGCAGTCAGATCCAGCAGCTTCCTCCAAGTGCTGCCATGGAGGACCACATTGAAGAAGGGAAATGCAAGAGGCCAAGGTAGTCTACCGGTCCGACCCTTCTAGACACATTCACCGTTATGAGTCCCGGCAGCCTCTTTTGATTAATATTGTCATTTGTAGTCAATGAAATCGATTCTTTCACCACCTTCAAAGCCCTACAAAAAAAGAAGACCATAGGATGTGTGGGAAGCAAGGGGTGATTTGTCTTTTATGATTTACAGAAGTGATAAAGAAATTGAGCAGAAGAAAGGAAATATTTATCAGTAAGTTAGGGGGCTTCTGTCACAGGGCAAATTGAACCACCAGGTGTTAAGTCCCACACTAATTCTGCCTAATTACATGACATAGTATTTCCAATTTTGACCCAGTCTTGTACAGATTCCCTGCTGCACCTTAGCTGGTTGCATTCCTGAGCAACTTAGAGACTATTTGCTTTGTATTTGCCATGAACCATGTTATGGGTAATTTGTCATCATAGTTTAAAACATCAATCTCCTTGGTTTCTCTCAAGAAGTATCGTGAGTTGAGAGGAAATCTCTAACCCCATAAACCAACACTGTTTACTGATAATCTGAATGCCTTTGTTAATTAATAGTAATAAAGCACAGTGATTTAAAAAAAAAAAACTTTCCCACTTTTCCATTTACTTCCCCTCTCACCTCTGTTTCTTCTCTGGGGATGTAAAAATCTTCTCTCCAGGGGGCTTCCCTGGTGGCGCAGTGGTGGAGAATCCACTTGCCAATGCAAGGGACACGGGATCGATCCCTGGTCCAGGAAGATCCCACATGCCGCGGAGCAACTAAGCCCGTGCACCACAACTACTGAGCCTGCGCTCCAGAGCCTGTGAGCCACAACTACTGAACCCGCGTGCCACAACTACTGAAGCCCGCGTGCCTAGAGCCCGTGCTCCACAACAAGAGAAACCACCACAATGAGAAACCCGCGCACTGCAATGAAGAGTAGCCTCCGCTCGCCACAACTAGAGAAAGCCCATGTGCAGCAACGAAGACCCAACACAGCCATAAATAAATAAATAAATAAATAAATTTATTTTAAAAAATAATCTTCTCTCGGGTTTAGAGCCATTCTCAAAAATCAGCCCTTAGCTTCATTCCTTTGCCTTTTCTCCTTTTTTGTCCTGAGTGAAAAATTCCTCTGGAAAACAACATTTTCTGCCTGAATTGATAGCCCAAGCTTTCAATTCTAACATTTCAATACATGGACTAAGGGAGATTATATATGTGTCTTGTGTTTCATGGACTTAGGGTTGTGATAATTTAGGTCTAGATTGCTGATAATATTGGGGCATTGTACAATATATAGTCTGACAGTGGCCATAAAATGGACGTTTGTTACTGCACTAGGTTTCGTGTTTCTTAATGGTGTCCACAAATATTTGCAAAACATAAAAAATACTGATATTTTAATGATGCTGTAGGATTACATCAAATAAAAAGCTCTTTAGCTATAGCTGTGTGACAACGAAATTTACTGCACAACAATGGCTACAGAATTTAAATGGAAAGTTCTATGGAAAAAAAATAGCCTGCTTTTTCGAGGTTTATACGTGTGTGTTTTTTTATTGGTGTGCTAAATTGATTCTATACAGTAAATGGCATCATTGCCTTTACACAGCATTTTGATAATTTCCAGATGGTCTGTGTTTTCATTTTACATTGGAAATTATGAACATAGAATTATTTTTCCAAAGTTTTAAAATGTGACACGGTTGCAAATCTCAAACCTAGGTAAACACCATGACTATGTGAAAACACTTTTTCCACATAAATGTAACACTTATAGACATATCCTGGATTAACTGTACAAAATCCCTTGTGCTTAAAACTAATAACACTGTTATGACCATACTGAAGACAGCCATTGGTAGGCAGACTATTTTATATTCCACCCGTCCACTAATAATATCCCTTCCGTCGAAGCTAAAACTTCAAAAAATTTTTCTTTCATTCTTTATTCTCTTCCCCTTCCCCAGCGGGCCTCTTGGCCTGAAAGGACTTTTTCCGTTGCATATGATTTCCCAGAAGTCCACCTCCGCAGCCTATCATTTGATATTTGCGGTGTTTCTTCTGCCCACCCTGCTCGTGGCAATCCCGTTTCAGCCCCGTGCAGAGCCCGCACTGCCATCCATTCTCCACATATGTCCTTCCCAAAGATCTTGCGTTGCAGATAGCTTCACCACAGGGTAGGCAGCCTGGCTGACATCCAGGAGCATGCTGTGGGTGATCCTGCTTCTTGTTTCATGTTATATACTGCTGGTGGATGCTGCTGAAGGAATGGCTCAAGAAGCCAGATGTGACATCTAGGGAAGGCTGGACATTACCATCATCTGGAGAACTTCCATCTGGTATGGAGCTGGATGCCATGTTGGTTTCTTGCAGTCTTCTGTTTTCACAAAACACTAGCAGCTAATGTTCTTGATGTGACGGTCTTTGCTAAGGAAACTGAATTAATCCAGGTAGTAAAATTCATACTGTCTCTAATATGCTAAATAATATCATTTGTTTCATATTTGCATTTTAAGTCATAAAAATATATGCTTCCAACAGACTGAAAACACTCATCCAACTAATATTTACTGCACCCTTTGCTTTATGCTGGGATCCGTGTTAGGTATGAGGGATAGAATGGAGAACAAGAACGTCTATAGACCTTTACCACTTATCCCTGGATTGTGTCTGTATTTATTTCCATCTTCAATTAATTGTTTTGGCATTATAGAACCAATTCCAGAACTGTCTTCAATTGTGCTGTCAGTAGGAATAGCTGTCAATAGCTTGGTATGCATGTCATGCCTTTATATACATGTGTGTTCATATCTCAATCATACTTCATTTCTTTTTTGTATAAATGGGATTATACAATATTATCGTTCTTGCATTTTTCACTTAAAAATATGTTTTAGAGATCTTGCCAAGTCAATATGTGTAAACCTACCTCTTTCTTTTCAATAGCTGAGTAGTATTCTTTACTAAGGATGGACCATATTGGATTTAACCCAGGTCCCTATTGATGCATCATGGCACCATTTCTCAGCTTGAAGGAATAGTACTTTATTGCCAATTTTTTTTCTGTTTTAAGGAATTCCTGAGAAAGGCTACACCATACATATGATCTCCATTTTCAATATGCTATTCCTTTTCATTAGTAGCGTTTGAAATGTATCAAAGCTCCATAAGAGAATTCTGGGTCTAATTCTCTCTGGAGTCTTCTCTGAAGTACTCATCGCTTGGAGGCATAAGTTTCAAGTTATATGTTTGGTGGCAACAGTAACCTCACAATGACTTCACACTTTGCATATTTTTAAGACAATTAATTAGTTTATAGTATTACATGCCCAGCATTGAAATTTAAAAACCATACTTTGGGCAAAAAAAGATAAAGTGGCCTTGTAAGTCTTTATTTACATGACTTGGAAAAGGACATGTCTCAAAAAATGGAAAATAATAGTACAGTGCATTATTCATTGGATTGAATTTTGAAAATCTGGTCCCAATAGCAACAGAGGATGGATCAGTGTTAAATCTGTGTGCTTTGATTATAACCCTCACATAGACCAAGACCCCTCAAGTTTGTCCCCCCCCAAATTCCTTTTTGGTAAATATATAAACAAATGTCAATGAAAAAAATATATTAGTGGGTAGTGATGACAATGTTGTTCCAAATAATTCTGAGCAGCAATTTCATCCACTCTGGCTGTCACTGGTTCCCCATCACAAATGATGAATTGCTCAAAATCACTCTTCTTTGAGAATCTCTCTCAGATTGTGAGCTTTCTGATATCCCATTAGGACAAAATGTGTCAGTACACACATAAGCATCAGTGGTATTTCAGAGAATGGGAGTATTACTGGCTTTGTGAGAATTTCTAAATTGAATGTTGTCATTTTTATCATCTTGTGCTTATCTTTTAAAAGATCACTGGATTGAAATTATATCCCCCATATGTCTCTACACATTTTACCAAGTTCTGCATAAGCAATAAGTTTAATTTCTAGGGTATCGGAGATTAACTTCACAAAGCCTTTAGACTGGGGAAAAAGCCTCTGACGTCCATGAAACAAACACACTGGAGACTGAGGGCTTTGGGCATGATCACTGCTGACTCAGGAGTATTGACTTTTTCCTTAAGGTTTGTTAAGCCTGCTCAGGTTAACCAATAGACTGGCTTTGTCCCTTCTACTCCCACAGACTGAGTCCAAATGGTTTCCCAGTACACCAAAGCCTGGGCATAAATTGAAGGGGAGATCATTGCCCAACAATGGCAAATATTCAACTTCATCCTCATTTTTCTTCGGTTTAGGAGGTGAAAGAGTGGGTCAACTGGAAAGTGGCATTTTACACTTCTTATTAACGCAACTTCTATGAGGACCATGAGAAAAGGACTCATTCAGCCTCAGGGCACTTTCTCAGGAATGTTTGCCTGTTTCTACAGGCAAACTGCAGGCACTCTTCCTGTCTCAAGCCTTCTCCAACAGCTCACAATGCTGTCTCTGCCTCCATTGCCCCTTCTGATGATGTACTGGGGGTCTGTTCACTTTAAACAAATCCAAATATCCATACTTTGTGAAATCATCTTACGTGATAAAATCTATTTAATGTCTTTTTATTTCCTCTACAAATTATGTTTTTTTTCCAGCTTCTTTCATTTCCCCTTATTTTCATTACAATTCCAGAAATTAAACTTTTATTATACCTTTATTCCATTTCCCTTATTTTCAATATAATAGTAGAAATTAAACATTATGACCTCATTTTTACCCAAAAACTGTAGGTAAAGATCATATGAAAATTAAATGACCAATGACAATGAGATACCAGTTCACACCTACTAGTATAGTTAATATTAAAAAGACTGACCATATCAAGTGTTGTCAGAGATATGGAGCAATTGGAACTCCCATCATGTCTAGTGAGAATGTAAACTGGTAAAACCATTTTGAAAAATAATTTGGTAGTTTTCTACAAAGTTAAATATGTGCTTTTCGTTATGACCCAACAATCCTACTCCTAGGTGTTTACCCAAGAGAAATGGAAACGTATGTCCACACAAAGACTGTATGCAAATGTTTAAATCAGCTTAATTCATAACACCCCAACACTAGAATTAACCCACACATTCAACAACAGGTAAGTCAATTATTAAACAAATTGTGGTATATTCATACAATGAAATCCTACTCAGTAATAAAAAAATCAAGCTACTGATATATACAACATGGGTAAATCTCAAAAATATTATGCTGAACAAAATCAGGCAGACATAAAAAAGTATAGACTGCATGATTCCATTTATACAAAATTCTAGTAAGCCTAGCAAAACTAATTTCCTGAAAGTAGATCAATGGTTGCATGGAGCCAGGATAGGGGGTGGGTTGACTGCTAAGGGGTACAGGAAAATTCTGAGAAGCAATGTAAATGTTTTATAGCTTGATTGTAGTGGTGGTTACATAGATGTATACAATTACCAAGATCTATTGAATTTACATGGTTGCATTTCACCAGATGTAACTATACCTTCATAAAGCTGATTCTTAAAAAAATAAATATTTAAATATTTTAAAAGAATTTTTAAATCTGGCAAGAGGACTCTGAAATAAATACATCAACTCACACTGCTGGAGGGGATGTACATTGGCAAAATTTGAGGGAAGCAATTAGACCCAAAGAAATGTTTATATCTTTGAGGCAATTATTCTACTTCTGGAAACACATCCTAAGAACATCATGCGATCATTCAAAAAATTCATATGTAGGAAAATGTTAAATTTGTTAGCAAAAATGTTATTTTTAGCAGCAGAAGTAAAAACTTTGAAAAAGAATCACCTAAATGCCCAACCAATAGGAAAAATGATTATGGAAATTTTAACACAGCTCAATAAGATATTATTCAATGATTAAAAATAACTGTGAAGACCATGTAGTTACATGAAAAACGTGTTTATCATGTAATGTTAAAGAATACAAAATTGTGTTTGTGCAATACATATCTAAACTATTTTGTTCATAGTGTGGATAAGAATCAAAGGGAAACATGGGAAAATAAATAGTTGTATTTGTAGAGGTACTAATATCATGGGAGGCTGTTTACTTATTTCTGTTCATGTTACCATGATGTTTTTAGAACAAGTTACAAATAAATGCTAGATGACCCAGGAGTGCCTGCCATGTGTCCTAAAAGCATCATAAGCTACTCCATAGGCTCCATATTTGAGAAACAGCAACAGGAAGACAGCTTTTTAATTTCTTATCCTTTACCTCTTCACCAGTTCCGAATTTCCAAAATAAGTTTATGAGCATGGCCTTAATAAATTCTTAAACTAATGCTGTAATATAGACATTATTATAATCTTCCCTTTAAATTGGGAAAATCAAGGTCATATAGGTGACCACACCTCTTGCCCAAGATGAGAGTGTTAGCAGCAGATATCAGTCAGTTCATTCTAGTTAAAACCACATTTACTATCTCCCAAGAAAGATGTGGATCAAGAAGGACTCAGACACGAGAAAGCACTTTAACAGAATCATTCAGGCTGCAAGTAACAGCAAACATAAACTGACTTTAAATAATAAAGTTCCTCACATAGAAGTCCAGGATGTTAGATCAGCTATGTTATGTCAGTTATGTTATCGAGGACTCAGTTTCTTTCTATCCATCTGCTCTTCTGCCCTCAGTGACAACTTCTTCCTAAAACTGGTTTCCCTTTGTGGTCAAAAGATGGCTGCCAGTGATAGTCAGGGCTATGCCTCCCTGTTCACAAGAGAGATTAAATTCTTCTCCATGTGTAGAGTGAAGCTTTGTTTCAGGCCTGTTGGGCTTGTAGGGTCATGTGTCCATCTCTGGACAGATAACAGTCATCAGGAAATGCCATGTGCTGAATGGCTTAGTAACCAGTACTAAGATGAGAGATGTACTAAAATGGAACTTGTAGATGGGGTCAGTTTCCCCAGGAGAACATCACTGAGCGGGGGTAGGAGGAATCAGAATAAAATAAAGTTTCTGTTTAGGTGGGGAAAAGAGAAAACAGAAATCAGATTGGTAACCAAAGCTGTCTGCTTTGGTTGTACCTTCTGACCACACCCAAACCTAACCTCCCTCCCCAAGGCTTCTAGGACCTCCCCTTTAGTTGGGCCTGGCTGGATCTTGGACCCACCAATCACAGGCACGGTGAACCGCACAACATGGAATAGCAGCACCCAGCAGATTTGATAAAGGACCCAGACACCCTGGCTGTTCTTCCTATATTTCAACAATGGCTCCTCCTGGAGCCTGAGATGCCTGTCTGTCATGGGGCCCCTCCATGAGCCATGTATTAGTTTCCTATTGATGCCATAACAAATTACCACAAGCTTAGTGGCTCAAAACAACACAAATTTATTAACTTACAGTTCTGGAGATAAGTCTATAATGCGTTGACAGAGGCTTCATGAGAGAATCCAGTCCCTTGCTTTTTCTACAGGTTCCCCGCATTCCTTGACTTATGGTCCCTCCTCCATCTTCAAAGCACAACTTGTGATTCCATCTTTACATTGTCTTCTTTGTCTTTCATCCTCCTGCCTCTCTCTTATAAGGACCTTTGGGCCCACTCAGCTAATCCAGGGTAATCTTCCCATCTCGAGATCTTTAACTTAATCACATTAAAAAAAAAGTTTCTTTTGCCATGTAAGGTAACATATTCACAGGTTCCAGTGACTGCAATGTAGACATCTTTGGGGGACCATTATTCAGCCTATTACACCCCAACTCCACCAGCACCAGAGTCTGTCCCTGGGCCTGGCACAGGGATTCTGAAAAGGCTCTTCTCTGTCCAGGAGGTCTTTTCCCCCTTAATTCTTCTGTTGAAAGTCTATATTTGAGATGAAACCACATGCTGGATTGCAAAATGAGTCCTCTGGGGATGGGTGTGATTCAAACCTACTTTACCCCAGGGCCCCTCCATTCCCCCTCAGTGGGCTACAAGCCTGGAATGGGAAAAGTGTGATGCTGGCCAGGTTCAAGATAGGTGCCACCGGTACCCTCATCACCACCACCAGAGATGAGACTGAGAAGCTGGAGAGCAGTATGAGAGCTGGGATGAAAAACAACATGTAGGGGTATAACAGATATATATACTGCTGGTGATGCTGGGAACTTTGACTTCTGAAATTATGCAGTCTGTGGAAAACAATCTATCAGATACCTTACACTCCATGGTTCAAGATGCCTTTTTCAAAACTCAGAATACCACAGACAACACAAGTTATTGTTTTTCATAATAGTATGAAACTCACTATCTAAAAGTTAAATATACTTGTTTTAAAGAAAACTTGATACATTTTCAAAGAAACTATTTATTTAAAAATAAATAAATATTTTAACAAAATCTTATGTAACACTGTAAAAATAAAAATCAGTACAATAAAGAGAAAGTATTCATAAAAGTGTTTCATGTCATTGAATTCTAGCTAGATAACATGATCTGTCAAGGCTCTGAGCCTAAGGCCCCATCTTCATTTTATTGAAAAGGATTATTAGCAAAGGAGACTTAAACACACATTATACTAGAGGACTTAATAGATATATTCATCCATCCAAAAGAATACCCATTCTTCTCAAGTGTACATGGAACATTCTCTAGGATAGATCTCATGTTAGACCACAAAGCAAGTCGCAACAAATTCAAGAAGATTAAAATCATACCAAGCATCTTCTGCAACCACAATGATATGAAACTAGAAATCAATCAGTCACAAGAAAAAATGGGAAAAACCACAAAAATGTGGAGATTAAACAACATGCTACTGAACAACCAATGGGCCATCAAGGAAATCAAAGTAGAAATTAAAAAGTACCTAGAGACAAATGAAAACAGAAATATGACATACCAAAATCTGTGGGTGGAAGCAAAAGCAATTCTAAGAGGTAAGCTCACAGCACTATTGGCCTACCTCAAGAAACCAGGACAATTCCAAATAAACAACCTAAATTTACACGTGAAGGGACTAGAAAAAGAAGAACAAATGAAACCCAAAATTAGTAGAAGGAAGGAAATAATTAAGATCAGAGTGGAAATAAATGAAAAATAGAAAAGATCAGAAACTAAACTGGTTCTTTGAAAAAAATAAACAAAATCAAAAAACCTTTAGCTAGACTAACCACAAAAAAAAGAGAGAAGACTCAAATAAAATCATAGATGAAAAAGAAGTTACAACTGATACCACAGAAATGTGAAGGATCATAAGAGACTACTATCAACAATACACCAACAAATTGGACAACCTAGAATAAATAGATAAATTCAACAGTCTTCCAAGACTGACTCATGAAGATGTAGAATATCTGATTAGACCAATTACTAGTAAGGGGATCGAAAGAGTTATCAAAAATCTCCCAACAAACAAAAGCCCAGGACCAGAGGGCTTCACTGACAAATTCAATAAAACATTCAAAGAAGATTTAATACCTATCCTTCTCAAACTCTTCCAAAAAACTGAAGAGGAGGGAAGCCTTCCAAACACATTTTACAAAGCCAGCATTACCCTGACACAGAAACCAGACAATGACACCACAAAAAAGAAACTTACAGGCCAATATCTTTGATAAACATAGATGCAAAAATCCTCAACAAAATATTAGCAAACAAAATCCAACCATACATTAAAAGATCATACACCACAATCAAGTGGGATTTATTCCAGGGATTCAAGGATGGTTCAACATCTGTAAGTCAATCCATGTGATATATCACATTAACAAAATGAAGGATAAAAATCCTATGATCATCTCAATAGATGCAAAAAAAGCATTTGACAAAATTCAACATCCATTTATGATAAAATCTCAACAAAGTGGGTATAGAGGGAATGTATCTCAACGTAATAAAGACCATATATGACAAACTCACTGCTAACATCATATTTAGTGGTGTATGTTGCCAACGGGCACATGAAAAGATGTTCAACATCACTAATTATTAGGGAAATGCAAATCAAAACCACAATGAGATACCACCTTACACCTGTTAGAATGGTTATTATCAAAAAGACAAAAAATAACAAATGTTGGAGAAGATGTAGAGGAAAGGGAACCCTCATACATTGTTGGTGGGAATGTAAATTGGTGCAGCCACTATGGAAAACAGTACAGAGATTCCTCAAAAAATTAAGAATAGAACTACCATGTGATCCAGCTATTCCGCATCTGGGTATATATTCGAAGGACATGAAAACACTAATTCAAAAAGATGTATGCACCCCTATGTTCATTGTAGCACTATTTACAATAGCCAAGATATGGTAACATCCTAAGCATCCAATGATGGATGAATTGATAAAGAAGATGTGGTATGTGAAGATGTGGTATATAAATCTATTGGAATGCTACTCAGCCATGAAAAAGGATGAAATACTGCCATTTGCAACAACATGGATGGACCTTGGAGGTATTATGCAAAGTGAAATAAGTCAGATGGAGAAAGACAAATACCATATGATTTCACTCACATGTGGAATTGAAAAAAAAAGCAAAACAAATGTAGAAACAAAATAAAACAAAAACAAATTCATAGATTCAGAGAACAAATTAGTGGTTACCAGAGGGCAAGGGGATGTGGGGGTGGGCAAAATGGGTGAAGAGCATCAACCATATGGTGATGGATGTCAACTAGACTTGTGGTGGTGATTACTTTATAGTGTATACAAATGTCAAATGATGATGCCATACACCTGAAACTTCTATATAACTTATAAACATATATATGAAACTCATATACATATGGATTACTAGGAAGCAAGTTTTGAGGCGCTGTAAAGGCATGTTAGCACAGCACTGAAACTTTCCTTTGGTATAATCAGAAGAATTGAAAAAATTTGAAAAGGAAAAAAATCATCTCATAACATGATTCAGTTTTATTTCATCCATGTTGGGGCACAAACAACATCTCCTGGGCCACCAGCAGTAAGACTCCCACACTTTGGGAAATGCTGGTTTTAGATATAAAGCTGCCAAACCAAGGGACTTCCCTGGTGGTCCAGTGGTAAAGAATACGCCTTCCAATGCAGGGGACGTGGGTTCGATCCCTGGTCGGGGAACTAAGATCCCACATGCTGCGGGGCAACTAAGCCCACGCGCCACAACTACAGAGCCCACGTGTCCTGGAGCCCATGTGCCACAACTAGAGAGAGAAAACCCACACGCCACAACTAGAGAGAAGCCCGCGCATCACAACGGAGACCTGATGCCGTCAAATAAATAAAGAAAATAAATAAATTAAAAAAAAAAAACGTAGTGGCTTAAAACAATAATAAAATAAATAAATAAAGCCACGAAACCAATCTCTCTCTAATGGGACACATAAGGGAAGGGGGTCCTCCCTGCTTATATTTTATGGACTATATCACATTCATTCCACATAAACAACATATCAGCACCAATAAAAGAACTTGCCTTGGATTACACAGCTACAAAGCAGCCTAAAGAGGATTTAACCCCAGGTGGTCAGGTTCCAATGCCTGTGCTTATTCCATGTTTGGATCACTGGAGAAAATGCAAATAAGGTAAGGACATAACTTCTTCAGGCTTTGGTTCTCTAGAGAGGATGCATGTAGATCCTCACATGCATGTGTAAACACACACGTGCACACAAGCGCACGTGCGTGTGTACACATATGCACACACACACAGACACCCAGACACACAGAGGCTCTGGGACCCCAGGAACATTTAAGCCGTATTCCACGCTTTCTTACCTTATAACAGTGAGTATTATCCTTAGCAGCCCATTGGAAATACCTGAGAGGTTTTACTCCTGAGCTGTGGCCTGGGCATCCCAACGTGCTTCTAACTCACAGTTGAGGTTGAGAGTTACCACCTTAGCCTCGAGAGGCATGGGCGTTGAAGGGGAGGAAACCAGTTCTGTGGTCAAACTTGTTCAAATCCTGGCTGCTGTGCTTTAAAAAGAAATGATCTTAAGTCAATGATTGTTAAGGTATGGTAGCCCAGCATCCCCTGGGAACATATTAGAATTGCAAATTCTTCAGCTCCACCCTAGACCTACTGAATCAGAAACTTCTGGGGTCAGGGCCCAGCAATCTGAGTTTTAACGAGTCCTCCAGGTGATTTTGAAGGGCTGAAGTTTGAGAACACCAAGTGTGGGCAGTTTTTCTTTCTGAGCCTCAGTTTCCTCATTTATAAAATGGAGATAATACCCACTTCTGCTGTGTTGCTGTTTGGATCCTGCAAGATAACGTGAAAGGATCAAACATAGTTCCTAGAATACAGTAGGTGCTCAATAAATATTTTTTATTCAGAGAGTAATAGTTTTAAAGGTACAGTTCAAATAATATGGGTGGCCCTGGAGCCCATCCTCTGATGTGTTGATTTTTTTAAAATATAATTTTCATTTAATATCTACAGAAGATATATGGATCAGGTGGGAGGTGGGGAAGGGATAATATTACACAATAGAACATCTTAGAAATCCTCTCTCCCCATTTCTGCTACTCTCCATGGACTCCACACAGGAAGCCACCTGCTCCCCCCAAACCCTCTCTGATTCCTTCAAAACTGCTATCTGTGTCCCCGCCCTCTTTTTATTCCTCTCCATCTTGCCCACCCTTTTATCTTTATGAAGTCCTCACTCTTTCCAGTGGACACAGGATTTAGTCTTTTTCTATTCTGGCCTGGATAAAGGATTTCACTCTAAAGGAACCAATACATTAGTTATTCTGAGCTATTGACTTAAAATTACCAAGTCTGAGATATATGCTTATATATTGGAATACATTGAGAAGATGGTGCCACTCATACTGTCCAGGCACCTACAAAACACAAGTTTTCCAAAACATACACACAAATGTCCAATAACACGGACACACATTTCCCAAAGTATGATTTTTCCTCTTTTACAATTTTCCTAAATCTGGCTTTGAACATATAGCTAATAATAATTCCTTAGATGTGTGTAGTGCTAATTCTCGCTTTCACATACAATAACTGATCTGAGCCTTATGACAATTCTACAGAGCTGGGAAAGTGTGTATTATCACCCCAATTACTGTGAGGTATTCTTTGCTCTTACAGAGCCATGAGCATGATAAACTCGTAGACTTACTATAGACTCCTCTGCAAATTTCAGCAACATGTATTGAAAGCTTTTATGTGCCAGGCACAATTAAATGATTACATTCAAGAACATATAAGATATATTATATAAGATGTAGTTATATAGGATGTATATTATATAGTATATAACAAGTAGGTATATAGTACATAATACACTTATAGAGATTTATACGTTAGGACGCACTTTCACATCCACTCTTCCTGGTGGATGCTGCCATGCTTGCTTTATCCCCTGTGACCGTGCCACCCTGGGCAGCCCTGGTTAGATCCAGAGTCCTGGAGCCCACCAAATCCTCTGGCAGAGGGAAAAACACCCCCAGATGTGCACCACACTGGATGGTACCTCGCCAACTGATGAAGATCCCAAAAGATATATTGTGAGAGGAGTTATTGGTGAAGCAGGAAAGAGAGCAGCTAGAAAAGTAAAGGGCAAAGGTGGAGTCACAGGCAAGTTCAACTGACAGAGTTGCCATCTTATCCTAGAAAATGCCCCAGTCCTCGCTGAGGTCAGGCTCTTCAATCCTGGACAGCTTCCTGGCCTCTTCACTTTCCCATGGACCCTTAGAGTCGATTCCACGACCTGAGGTCCAGAACACACTCCTGTTTCTCCCCTCCTGAGAGAGCCAACACACTGATTCCATGAAGTGAAATGTTATTAAACTCTCTCTGGATTAATCAGAAAAATCCAATCTCTTATCACTGAGAAAGAGACAGCAAAAAATAATCAATATCAAATGCTTCAGTACTGGGAAGAAAAGGTTTTATTGTCCTGAACAGAATTCTGTTTTCAACTATGGAAGGAAAGAAAAGCCTTCAAACTTGGAAAGAGAAAGTGTTTTCTGCCTCCTCTCTCCTCCCCACCCTCGTTAAATCAAAATACTCGCAGCCAACAGAGCAACACGGCGTTGGCCATAAATGAACCAAGTACACGAGGTCTGTGCGTTTAACAGATTGTTCAGGTCCATTTAGGTCACTTTAGATTTTCATTTAAAACATATCACATTTTATTTACTATTTATATGTATACTACAGTGCTGCTAAAATTACTAAGTCTAGAGGGTGCTTGTAGCATGCTGGGGCCAGTCACAAGGTTCCAGCAGACCTGGAACGTGGGGCTTGATATCCAGTGGTTTACAGGGTGAATGTTTCTTTCCCAACACAACCCACTCTCTGGAATTGTGTTAGGATGAGAGCATCAGCTCCTATTTTGTGAATCCATGTTTCACCTTAAAGTCACCCTCAATGCTCTGCTGCCACTGCAGGGAAATATATTAAAAATATATAAACAAACAAATATAAAGAGAATAGACCCCTTCTTGTTGCTAAAAGTTCTATGATCCTTGTGTATGTTTTTCTTCTGTTCCGGCTGGTTGCACGTGTATTTGGACTGTGTGAATAACAAATTGGGAAGCAATGGTTCTTGCTTTAAAGGAAGAAAAAACATCTCTCCTGATTAATCTATAAATGTTGTTGCCACTTAGTTTTCTGTCTGATCCCACAACAGCAGGCAGAGTATCTCTTTTCCTCACCCCCCATGCTCACACCTGCGTGTAGTAAGCTCTTAAGTGCCATTAGTTGAAAACACAATCTCTGTTTAAAAGATGATAACCCAGTTATTCCAAGATAGGAGGCTCTCCATTACCCTCAACACCTGCATAAATGCCAGGGTTTTTTAAAACAAGTGGGCTGGTATTTATTTCCAAATACCAATAGTATTACTACTGCAGCTAGATAAATATCACATGACGTGAGGGATAACAAACATTCTGCCGTGGCCTCCAGTAGATATGAGTTTACAGAGATTAAGGTAGACAACACTGAGAAACTCGGGCAAGCAATGAACTTAAGATGTGACTTCCTCCCAGCAGTGTGAAAAACAGTGGGAAATTAAAAAAAAAAAAAAAGCAAATGTCAAAAGTTTTGCAAAAATAACTTGTAGAGAATACTAGTACAACTATCAGTGTTAAATTAGACATCTCTGGAAGTGGATTTTGACTCAGACAATGAGATGTGTATTTTGACACTGTACCACTGACATCAGTCTTTAAAAGGATGTGAAATTGGCAGGAGCATGTAAGATTAACAGTAAAGACTGGTAAGATTTCAGGGACATTGCTGCCTAAAAGGACCTCCCTTGTTGATAAGTTCCTCCATTGCAGCTTTATTTCTGTGGGTTATAGTTTGTCTCTCATCAAAAGGCCTATGTCCCCGAGGAAAACATTATTTACACTTTGGTGAAAATTATATTGTTATTTCCTCAGGATAGCTTTCAACTGGAATATGGAAGAGAACAGGAGATCTTAAGAGCTATTCTTTAAGTAAAAATACATCTATTTTTATGTTGGAATCCCCAAAGTAACCATCAAAGTATAACTATGGAAACCCATTTTCACCAAAATTTCCTTTTATACCAGATGTACATCCACAATTTCTGTTACCACATGTATAATATTTAATGGAATGTAAATGCATAATGAAGTGAAAAAAAGGTGAGAAGAATACTTTTGCTGGAGCCCGAAGACTGAGTATGGCATAAGGGGGAAAAATCCAATGTTGGGAGTCAGGGCCCCTGGGTTTCAGCTCCAGCTTTGCCTCAACTGACTGTGTGACTACAATCAAGGTTTCTGACATCTCTGGAACAGAATCCTCTCCTCTGTCTAAAAAAAAAGGAGCGGGGAGGTGCTCATATGTCAAATCTGCCCTATCTCCCTCGCAGGTTGCTGTGAGAATAGAAGTTAACACAGGGTCACAAACTTTGGAAAGTTAAAAATGCTATCCACATGCAAAATAATTTTTATTAAAGTCTGAAAAGCATTACCTGGGGTCCCACACATATACACAGTGTTCCAGAGGATGCTCCCCAGCTTTCACTTTCCTTCTCGCCCAAAGACAAGGTGATATAACTGTATTTCTATGCATTTTCACCTCCTCTTATAAGAACAACATTTTCAGAACATTTAGAGATGATTCTCTTCTTGAATCTGTATTGACCAAGAAGTCTAAAATATTAATTTGACTCAAAATCTTGCAATGTTTTAATTTACACCAAAAACATACACAAAATATGGCTTTCATTCTTTCAACACATGTTTTCTGAGTGTGTACCATATGCCAGGCTCGATGCTGGGCACTGGCCCCTCAGAGATGGTAGAGGAGGCATTCATGATGTATTTGTTGCCAGTTATTTGAACCAAAACGGGAATGAAATGGGGTAAGAGATGTTGTGAGTTAGTAAACGTCTTCATTGCAGACAAAAAAAAAGGTTGCATTATTTTCGAATGTGATAGTAACTCAAACTGAGCTTACAAAATGAACTGTTAACAAAATTAAAAAGATATTGCACATGATTAGGGACTCTGCTTTTACAGGTACATAAATGCTTCTAATATATTCAAGAAGCATTTTTTTTCTCAACCATTTTACTCCTCCCCCATTTTTTCCACACTATTAACTTTTACTGTCTTATAGGTGACTGAGTAAAGGAAATTTTCAACTGTTTCTAGCTAAGTAATCAAAATTTCTACCTGGGTGGAGACCAAATTCAAAAGTTTTATTGGGTTTCTGCGGCTCTTCTACATTCTGCTGTTCAACTGGGCTCACATCACATTTAGAACTTTCTTCTTAGGTGTCTTCATGATTCATTGTGAAGCTCACTGGACACATGAGAAGTGTACAGACATCCAGGGCTCCCATCGCAAGATCTCCTCACTGTCCAAAATATAAACATCAGCATTCTCACTTTGAAAAATAAAAAAGTGAGGAATGCAATTGAAAATAAATTAATGCCTTCAGAAGTTTTAAAACGTTTAGTGGTTTTAATCATTATGTTAACAGAGATCTGTAACATATTTATTAATACAAAGGAAAAATCCTGTCCTATAACATCATTGTCTTATTATTAATAAACTTTTGTTTGTTGGAACTGTTTTGTATAAAAGTGATTGAGACACAGCAGGCCATTTGTGATTTTAACAGAAATTATTTTGCTGATCGAGGCTTCTGCCAGGATGTTACCCACACATAAACCACACATGCATGTTTATCTACCAGAGGAAGTAGAATAGATACCGTGTTAGGATTTACATTCTTTTACAGCCCAAAGAAAGAGAAAAAATTTCTACTGCCTTAGCAGTTTGAAAGCAAGTGAAGCAAGCTTTTTACTTCCCAAAGCATTCTTCTTGTTTAGAACACGATGCAATTCAAATTCACTTGCCAGAATATAAAATCAGATCATTTAAGAGGTAGGGGGTGTAGGGAACAATTCAAGGAAAAAAGACCGAAGGAAGCCATGTGTCATTAATTCAGTTATAAATTATTAGCCAAAAGCAGCCTCTCAGCATTTGTATTTGATGAACAAAAATTGATTGCTTCAAGGGCATTTCAGTCCTTTTGATGTTCCCATCTTTTAGCCCACCACAAATCTGAATCCTTAACAGAATGATTATAGCATTATAGTAATCCTGAGAGCCAATACTAAAGGATTTGCAAGAGCAACGGAGATCAATAGTTTGAAAAAAGAATGTCTTTTTGAATTGACAGCGCTGTCTCGCCTGATCGTGAACCTGAACAAAATAAGTGGGGGCTAAGTACACAAGCAATCACACAGGCCGCACCGAAGGGCTGGAGGAGCCCAGACTCGCTGGCTTGAATAGGCCTGCGTGCTGAATATTTCTAAAGGATTAAACGCTAACTAATGGCAACCCAAAGATATTTTGCAAACAATCAGCTTCTCCCCAAAATAGTTACGATAATACATTATGGGTCTTGGTTTGGTATTCAAAAGACTGGGTTCAGCGACAGGTTCAACATTTGCTTTTGCATAGCGTTTGAGATTATGGGAAATTGGATTAGAGGTAACGTTGTCTTAATGGCTATCTCCTTTGGGCCACTTTGAAATAGAGAATCTCCCGCAGCATTTCAGGATGGACTGGAGAGAACCATGCCCTTAACACATAATATATTAGAAAACCCAATGGGCCAGAATTGTTTAAAGACACAATTGCCCACGTCTATGGGATTTCCAAGTTGTAACATCATTTGATACCTCAAAAGACAGCGAAAGGCAGCTGACTGTTAAAGGCTCCTTGAACAATTCAGGGATTAGCATAAAATTATACATAAAGGAGAGTAAGTACAGCCGTGGCACTTGCCCACCACAGTAGGGGCATTGTTAGGAAACGCAAATGGACTCAGTGAAAGTGTGAAGGCATCTTAACATTGTCTGAGGACCTGCATGTTTTAACATTGATGTATATATTTTCCAGTTCTTTGTTTCCTCGACAAGAGGCCAGCTTAGTCCACTGGAGTGAGGCGTCAGGAGACTTCAGATGGCACACATCTGGAGAACATCCCATGGAAAATTGTGAATGGCTAAGTAATCTCTTTCAGTACCAAGACAAGGAGTGGTAATTTATGGTTTAACAGACTACAAAACCTGCCACTAATTCTAACATAACAAACTTTAAACCAAATGATTTGGAAGAGTGAAATATACAGCAGCAATTAACAGAAGGAAAGCAACTCTTCCGGATGACACGAGTTTCACAGTCTTTCAAAGACAAAAAAACTTTTCTCCGACAGAGCTTATGTTTTCGGCCACTACATGGAATAGCTTTGCTGGCATTACACTGCTAGGATGG
The DNA here is from genome assembly GCF_028564815.1 of Eubalaena glacialis. NCBI lineage: Eukaryota > Metazoa > Chordata > Mammalia > Artiodactyla > Balaenidae > Eubalaena > Eubalaena glacialis. Next base: position 58,892,186 of record NC_083727.1, on the reverse strand, counting down.
CGTTGATCCCCACATTTCTGGCGTCTAAAAGAGTGGCTCAAATTAAAAACATGTTAAAGTCACAATCCCTGAGAGTTGTGCTGGAGCAGATTAAACATTTTATTTGCAGGCTATGCATGATAACATGTGATCCCTAAAGTTAACCTTTTTCTCAAGCTGTTTAAAATGTTTTGTAGCTGTTCTTGTCTAAACGAATCAAAAGAAGGATAAGCAGGAACTGGCATAAATAATAAAAGGGGGCAGCCTTAAAAGGGGCCTTAAAAGGGGGCAGCAAAATTGATAGCTCTACAAATGGCAGCCACCTGTACCAGGAAAACTCAAAGAAAGAGAATAAGTATTTGAAGAGAAAGAATAATTGGAGATGTGACAGCAAAGAATAGAAATCACTCCCCAGGAGGTGTTTAAAAAGCTCTTCTCTCTCCTACTTAATCACTGTTCCCTTAAGCTCATAAATTAAAATGCAGTGCGTATGTTATATGCATTATAAGTATGAATAGTCATGTAATCTAAAGCATCTTAACTTTGCCCAGCTTGTTTTCATACTGCCAGAGTCAATTCCATTAATGATATAAGAACAACAGAATCTTACAGTGAACTGTTCTCCATCACATTCTCTTATACTTTTATTAAATTATCATACTGATGATCTGTTACTTAAGGCCTGAACAAAATTTTGATTTCCCCAACTAATAAAGATTTACCATTCTTTCCTTTAGCAAAAGTACAACAGATATTTCACTAAATTTGAAAGAAACTTGTAAAAGAGGAAAGCACTTGCTGGCAATTTATCCCCAAGAGTTAAAATGGTGCCACGTGAGGTAGCCAGTTCAGTTATAGCATTGATACATTAAAATAAATGTTTTAAAGGAGGCTATTGTGGAAAAAGAGATGTGCAGTTTCCTAACTGTTGAAAAAATAACATTTAATTCTATCTCTTCAGCAAATTAATAATTCAATTCAACCAATATGATTGGCATGAACTGGCCCTGTCAGAGAGATCCCAAGATGAATAAGACACTTCACTTCAAGGGTTTTGTAATCTAGTCGGGATAGTCTATGTGCCATTCGTACTATTTTTTCATTTGTGCCAATGTCACCTAAAATCTGGTATTGTTAAAAAAAAAAAAAACCCTATATTTCCAAAGGGATTTGGGCATCGTTTATAAATGAAAGAACTGTATGTAAGCAATAAGAAAGCAGGGCAAGCCACACCATGCCAGGCAACACCAACTTTCCCCAAATACTTCCCTTAGGACAATACATCCAAAATATGTTCCATGGAACACTTGTCTCAAAAGATGTTCTCTACAGAAGAAGGATTCCATGGCCAAATACTTTAAGAATGACTGCAACTATACACCAATTGGAGAATCACAATGGGTAGCATTGTATAAAATCTTTTCATAAACCTTTAATAAGGAACTGAACTGTGTTTAAATTTCAGTATTTCACAGCGTATGTGTACATGGAACCCCTTAATTCATTACTCTCGTTAACATAACTGAAAACAAGGAATACACTTTGGGAAGCTCTGCTGAGGGCCACCCTCCGGCACCAAGTCCTGGGCTGGACCAAAATGGGGATGTTTCTGCTCTGAGACTCAACTTCCACTGGTACCGGAAGCATTACACAGTTTCTTTCTTAAACACGAGTTAGCACTAACTATTACAAATATTCTTTAGGCACCTTTAAAATTAAAACTGGGTTAGAAATAAATGGATTTAATTAACAATCATGTCAAACTTTCAGCACAATTATAAAATTAGACTGTTCCAAATTTACATAACTAAACCAGAAATGTTCTGTGTTCCAAGAGCTTAAAAAAAATTAACTGTTTGAAAAACACATGGATACCAAGTTCTGCTGCACAAAAAACAAATAGCAATAGAATGACAGAGGTCATAGGTGAGTGATGGGGGCCCGCGGGTGCATGGCAATGGACTTATGAACTTCATGTCAAATCATCACGGAACCAAGAGTCTTTAAGGTTGCTACTCAGGTACCTTAAGTAAAAACAGAGAATTATGTAGGCAGAGAATTCTTCATGAAATTGAAGGGCAAGAATGCAGCTGGGTCTGCCAAGCCCCCAGGAATCCTATAGGTCAGCTCCCTTTAAATCTCTCTGAATCATATCTTGGCTTCTCTCATCTGCTCCATTCTTTTCTCTGGCTGCAGACAGGCTTTCTGTACTTCTCTGCACCAATGGCCCAACATGACAGCCCTACAGCTTCCAGATTTCCATATGAGAGTACCAGCCACATGCAGCAACTAGAGGTCTCAGTCCCAAAGCCAAATTATTGGGAGAAAGAATGTGATTGGTTCATTTCAGGACAGGTATCCTGACAGCCGTGACTAAAGAGACAGGTAACAGCATATAAATATGGGACTGCCAAGCACCCACCTTGTGGAGCTGAGAGGCAGTTCCCAGGGAGCCATAGATAGCACAGGGGTTAAGAGGACTCTTCAAAAGTATCCACTGCTGATACTGTGACTATGGTTTAGCAATTTGTGTCCTGAGAAAACAGACAGGCTTTACAGTCCCACAGATACAGGAAGATTGGAAAATGCCAAAACTAACACTAATAATGGAAAGGCCCAAGGAGCAAATTAATAGAGCAGAACTGCAGTGGTTTATAGAATATCAGAATCTCACTTCAGAGGAGGCGATGTAATGAGAGTCCTTTTCCCCTCTTGTCTGACTACAAGAACTAATTTTTTAATAAGGACAACACCTTGAAGACGATCTTTTAGATATGGTCCCACTTAATAATTGTTAACATTTTCTGAGACACTGTTCTAGGTTTTTTAAGTGAAATAATTCAATTAATAGTCTGGACAACCCTACAATTAGGTACTAGTTTCATCCCCACTTTACAAACTATGATATGAAACTGAGGCTCAGAAAGGTTAAGTAAATTTTCAAAGGTCACAGAGCTAGTAAACGGCAGAGCCAGCTTTTCAACCAAAGGCGTCACGGTGGACCCTCAGAGTAGTCAGTCTGTCCAATCCAGAGTCCAAGAGAGAGGGAAACTGGTGTGCCCGGACCCAAGTGACCCAGCACCACCTCGATGGTAGTCTAGATACGACCCACCTTTCTCATGAGATAAAATAAATATATTCCAATTTAAAAATGCAATTTAAATCAGTGTGCTAACAAAGGCTAGGGATCACATAAAATTTACTAGCAACCAAGACTAAAAATTATTGCCTCAGAAGGCAGTCAGGCACACATCCTGTATACCATATGTAGAGAGACACTCAATCCACAGGTCCCGGGAATTAAATTATTTCCTTAGTTCATAAGAATTGAGGAAGAAATTAAAAGAGTTCGTGTTGGGGTAAAAAAGCTTTCTAACCAGGTTTGTTCGCTGGAGTTAAAGGACAGTTAATTTTTAAATATGTGCACTTAAGAACAGCGTTTGATCTGCCAACAAGTAAACCAAGAATTTTCAATAAAATGGAAAAAGTTTTAAAGTCTGGAAGTGATATAAAATTGTCATGAAAAATAAAATGTTTCAGTTGTGTGATAGCAGCTTGGTGCCAAGTCTGATAGACACTGTAGGAGCCAGAGATTTTCCAAACCAGGGGCATATGGTTGAGAATTGTTCTGTACACCAGTCAGGTCTGGTATGGTACCCGCCTTTTAGGAATCAGCAGTTAGGAGATACTCGATTGTCAGTTTTCGTCTAGCTTCAGTTGGAAAGGAGAGAGGCGTACGAGGAAAGTTCTCCCTGTTTTTCGTAGTCATGGTTGCAACCTCTGGACACACTGCCAGGTGACCTGGGTGTGCTCGCTTACGGTTGGCCTTACGTTGTTCTCAAGCAGTGCCGATGCTGTCAATCAATACAATAATTTTCAAAGAGGTGAGTTTGCTCTTAACTCGACAGTCCTGTTGATGGAACCATGAAGGCAACGAAAGTTTCAACGGCTGGGGCGGGGAAAAAAAAGTTGCAAGATTAAGAGAAACTTAAAGTTGGAAACAAATTCAAGGCGAGTTCTGTAGGACTGAACAGGAGCACATCAGATAAGAGCAGAAACCTGAATACGATTACCACAGGCTTCCTAAGGAAAGAGCCTGACTGGAATATGAGAATGCACAATGCACCGTGGGAAGCCTTAAATGCAATTTTCCTCTCTGGTCCTCAGCAAATGAGCCTCAGCTTCAACCCCAGAGACCACAGCTAAGTACCCTGAAAAGCTCCACTTCAAGACGAGAAGGAATATGAATTAGAGAAACTCAGAGTTCATTGAATATAAACTATTCACATCCTTATTAGAAATGAAATGTCCTGGTTAATAAAATTAAGTCCAGTTACCATATAGACATTATACATATGGGTCATTAGTTTCCAAAGATAGGAACGCAAAACGTTACGCTCACTGTGTTACATGGAATAAACTTATCTGTCCCTCAGTGGTGTGGGAGGCCCTGGAGGATCTCATTCTGCTTCAGGCACAACATCATTTACCACCATTTATCATTCAGCTAAAGATGTGTGAAATTGCTAGTTAACACAATTCCCTTCGATGGTCTGTCAGATTAAAAACCAGCTCTCCATTCTCCAGTAGGTCTGTCTTTATTCCCGTCTTACCACTAGGTTCTTCATGACCTTTTTTTTTTTTCCCTTAGATTCCATATATATGTGTTAGCATACTGTATTTGTTTTTCTCTTTCTGACAGACTCTAAGGAATTATACTCCAATAAAGATGTTAAAAAAAAAAAGCTAAAAAAAAAAAAAAACAAACTAGCTCTCCCTGTTTGCGATATGTGTCCTCTCTATAAATTAATATATTATAACTGGAGTCAAAACCACATCTAATATTGACATTGCCATATGATTAGGCAAAGGTCCATTACGTGTTCAGGAGCTCCGGGTTTCAGCCTTGCACAGACAACGTGCACAGTAACTAGGTCCACATTCCCTCCCCCGCTCACCCCTCTCTCCCCCTTCCTCTTCTCCAAGAACCCTTTGAGGACCTTCCCATTTTACCCCTTTTTCACTTGGCCTGCTTTCCTTATTCCGCCTTTCTTATGTCCCTCTGGATTGCGGCGTATCTTCTCCAAAGTTGAATGTAAAAATCAGTTCAGAGAGAGTTGTTTGATAGAATTTGATAGCACTACTACTGGAAAGACCTGGGGGTGGGGAATGATTTAATGCTTTGCAGAAAAAATCATCCTTCTCTACCAGCAGAAAGCACAACCCATTAGCATTCCAAACAGACTGTTCAAAGCTTTCAAACGACGAGGCTGAGCTGGTCTTGCTCTCTCCCCAGGCACACACATCCCAGGGGTGCCTCCGACCTGGAGCCTCCACACGCGGCTGGCACAGCATCTGGGATTTTATCACCACTGCAGAGAGTGAGTCTCGACGGACCCACTGCTGGTTACTCCAAATTTTTTTCGTGACTGAATGGCTTGATATGCATTAACTCGCATGGTATTCTTTGTAGTTGATTTTTGCAGATATTTGCTCTTTCGACACATTTGTATTACAAAGAGGAACATATGGACCCCAAAAAACTATTTCTATATGTATAGGTTCCAGAGTTTTCAGATCTTTTTGTTTCTAATTTAGGTTTAAAATAAACCTTTTTTTTTTTTTTTTTTTTTTTTTTTACACTTTAAAAGTGGTTTTTCTACAAGGAACCCACATAGTCATACTTAAAATTCCTTAAGGTAAATGAAGTTTGAGTGTCTACATTTTACTTACGAGATAGAAAAATAATGTTCTTCAGGAGGCTCCAACAAACAAGAAATACAAAGAATGGATTCCCATGGAACAAAAATGTAGTGGGTTACCAGACCCATCTTGCCACTTATCTGGCATTTCTCCTAGCCCCCGCCCACCCAAACTCACACAGACCACCTCCACCATCACCACTAGGATTGTGGCCATTGGGACTCAGAGGCCATACTCCTTTGACCATTGGAATGCACAGAGTAACATGGGTGATGTGGAACTAATGGGAATAAAAAGTAATCCTGCCAAATCAAAAACAGAAAAGTGGGTGGACCTGTTGTGTTATGTCTCAGTTGAAGTATCCTGGTCCAGCTGGGGAAGAAAACCGTAAAGATGATACCTATCTATTTACATTGTTTCAAGTGCTGAAATGAGTACCCGATGACCTAAGGACAGAGATTTTCAGCTATGAAAATTATAGTTACTTATAGCTACTTATCACAAGATTATTTTATGATGATTAGAGCAAAAACAGTTGAAGCAAACTTCACCCCATGATTTACTTCTATAATACAAAAACAGTTATAATAAATGTTATATTTCGTAGGAAAATATCAAAACAAAATGGTTAAGTGCATGACTTCAAGGTCATTCTGCCCTGCTTTCAATGCTGGTTCTGTCACTCATTAGCTCATGACCTTGGTCTAGTAACTTATCCTCTCTAAGCTTCAGTCCTTGCATTTAGTTAATATTGAACAGATGTTAGCTACTCTTACTATTTTGAGTCATTTCTATGTTAGTAAAGAAGCATTCATACTGTTTTAGTCAGGGTAAGCAATGTTAGCTTGTATAACAAACAACTCCAAAATTTCAGTGAGCTTAGTTCAACAAGAGTGTTTTCTGTTCACGTTACAGGATGAGGTGTAAGGGTAGTACTTTTATTCTTTCAAATCATTTTAATAACCTGGCAGTGATTCAAAGTATGAAAAGAAGATTTAAACTTCTTCCCTTTAAAAAGGATGCTACTACGATTGCCTCACGACAAGCATGATCAAAGGCAATGATGAGACCGGATTCCAAAGAGCAAGGGTCATAGGAAGGCTTCAGGGCTCACAGATTGAAGAGCTTGGTTTCAGAAAGTCTCTTCAGGGCTAGCAGGCAGCAGAAGAGACATGAAATTTTAAGACATCCTCAGAGAATGGGGCGCGGTTGCTGGGTCATGAGCACCTTGAAGCGTTTATTGATGGTGATTTGGTGTTGAGAATATTTGTCATCTGGGGAGAAGTGAACGGGATGGGTGGAGCAGGTCTGTTGTCCCATAGGGTCAAGTTTCTTCACCGTATAGACCCGGTCCCCCTGCTCTTTGAGGTAATACTGGAAAAACATGACCACACCGAAGTCAGAGGTTCCAATTCCGTCCACAGCTGCCTCTAACTGACCAATGTAAGGGTAGTTCTGCTCACCAGTGTGGGACCCAGACTCCTCCTGTCTAGTACCTTCTCCATATTCTATGGCCTTGGAATCCATCACTGGATCATCTCCATCCAGCCTACAGAAAGGAAGCTCAAGAGAGTGCAGAAGTAGCCTGCATCACTTCCACCACTTTTTCTTGGCCAGCATTTAATCATATGGCCCCACCTAGATGCAAAGAGACTGGAGGATATAATCTAGCAGCATGCCCAGAAGAGAGGGGAACAAGGTTCTGAGAAGACATCCTCATTCTTACCAGTCATCCTTGGCACAAAGATCATTCATAGGCAGGTTACTTGAGATGTAAAGATGAAAAGAGAAAGCAATGTCTTCACAGTCTATCAAAACAATGGCATATTTATGATGTGATATTTTATGAGCACTAAATGGCTTGGCCCATAGTAGGTGCTCAAAAATTTTTAGCTATTTCATTAATTGTTGTATATGAATTTACAAATCTTAGGCACATTGTACACCAAATACCCTGTGTGAGACCGTACAACATCCTTTCCACAGACCTTTCAAAACCTATGTATATGTTTCGTACTGTCCCTTTACTTGACTAAGAGAAAACCAGAATATCCTTTGCAATAAAAGGATAAAACCAAAGCCCTAAAGCAACATTAAATTCCATATTTTGTAATAATCCTGCTCCTTATTTCTCCTAGTCCTCATCTCAGCTTCTCTTAGTTATTTTTCTGAGAGTCCTCAGAGTGGAAAAGAGTAATAGTGCGAAGGTATTTTATGTGACCTGATAACACGGTTGTATTATCCATCAAGAACATGGTCTTCCTCAGTTTCTCTGTCTCATAGCTCTCATTTTAAAATGATCTAGAATTCCACTTTCTTTTGCAGAAGGTCCTAGAAAACCAATTAAATAGAGAGTATCATTTCAAAGAGTAATATACCAACCAACCTTCGCAAACATAGACCTGTTAAATAGAAAGAAAATATTACGTGATTCAAATCTAAAGGTGACTTGTATCTGTCAGGCCATTGAAATACACCAGCATATTTATTTCTTCCATGATGATACCCTATACGAGTTAACTCAGAAATGTGTCAGGAATTTTGTTTATTTTATAGATGCTATCGTTATCAATGGGGGAAAAAATCCCTTCAAAAAGCACTAGTTGGTTTTTGTAAAAATTTTACCTTTTGAGTCTAGGATAGTTTGTTTCAATCACTTTCCAGCAAGAAGAATAAGCTACCTATATAATGTTGACAAAATGGAATCACAAAATAAAATTGAATTACCTTCCTAATACCTGTGATAAGACAACACCAACTAACATATTCTGAGTATTTACCAGATGGTGTTCTGGATACTTTGATGTAGGTTCTATTACTAACCCCATTTTACAGATGGGAAAATGGAGACCCGGAGAAGTTAAGTAACTTGTCTAAGGTGATGGTGCTGCTTTGGGGCAAAGCTAGAATTTGAATAGAGAATCTTGTTCCAGTGTCCAAGTTCTTAACCACAACCAGTCATTAAAAACTAAGGGATGATAAACTCTCTAAAACTGATACTCGATGCAATGTGTTAAATATTCCTCATGCCATTTCTGTGTAGAAAAATAACTACTTGGTATTCCAAGCCAATGGCTGATCCCTAGTCCTGAATATAGGTGGAAAAGTGATGCAACTAAGGAAACTGTTTACTAGTTTCCTCCTGTCCCCAGTCTCCACCAAAAACACCTCTCCCTGAAAGTGACTGTGTGCTCCAAGCATCAGACTGACTCTGGACAGTATGGAAATTTGATGAGGGCAAAGAGAAACCAAGAACTCCATGGTGTTATCTCCCAATGGGGTTTAGGTGGGCCAGGATGACAGAGCCACAGGCTCTTCAGTAGTTCATGTTCCTGTGCATCTTGAAGACCGAATTTCCTTGCCCAGATCCCTGGTCCCAATTCCAATTGAGGAAGGTGGCTTTGATGTGAAGTCGCACAGCCAACACCTAGGAGCAGGAGCCCCACACAGCCAGCCTCCTGGAGAGGGCTGGGGGCTATTCCACGGAGGATGCTGTCCCTCTCCCTTCCCCATGAATAAGCAAAGCTCAAGCTTACAGCGAGCCACAGAGAGGATGTATTTTCTCCAATTTTTACAATATGGGATAATGGATAACGGATGGATTGCAAAAGAAGATACTCAAATGTTCTTGGTCCTGTTTGCTTTTTTCAGTTGGTGTTTGCCATGCAAAGGGTGAAAGCCTGTTGGGTTTTTTGTTTTGTTTTGTTTGGGGAGTTTTTTTGGTACATTGAAGGGTATTAGCGTTTTATGGAGAGGAGATGGATGGGCCTTTTTGAAGTGCTCGCTATGCTATTACTGCTCAAAGAATGAAATCAGTTCCGCATTAAGCTGAGGCTCTCATGGTAGCCTGGGAGGCAGAGGCACATCATGTTTCCACTTTCTGAGCTCAAGGCACACAGCTCAGAGAAAGTTGTGGGATCGCTCAGATCTGCTTAGAACAACTTGCAAATTAGTAGCTATAACTGGATCAAAACTACCCAGCTGTTGTTTGTTGCTAAATGGGTGCCACACAGAGAAGCCCCTCTTATCCCCAGTGGGAAAAACGCCTCAGTCAGACTGCAGGTTAGACAAGACTGAGGAGCCCTCTCAGAGAGTCTGCCGCTTTTACACAAACTTTCCAAATTATTGTCTAATGAGAAAACTTGAGAACCCTTCAAAAATGCACCCAGCCATAATTCAAAAAGATACACGCACCCCAATGTTCATTGCAGCACTATTTACAATAGCCAGGACATGGAAGCAACCTAAATGTCCATCAACAGGTGAATGGATAAAGAAGATGTGGCACATATATACAATGGAATATTACTCAGCCATAAAAAGTAACGAAATTGTGCCATTTGCAGGTACGTGGATGGACTTAGAGACTGTCACACAGAGTGAAGTAAGTCAGAAAGAGAAAAACAACTATTGTATGATATTGCTTATATGTGGAATCCAGAAAAACGATACAGATGAACTTATTTGCAAAGCAGAAATAGAGACACAGAGGTAGAGAACAAATATATGGATGCCAAGGTGGGGAAGGGAAGGTGGGATGAATTGGGAGATTGGGATTGACATATATACACTACTATGTATAAAACAGATAACTAATGAGAACCTACTGTATAGCACAGGGAACTCTACTCCGTGCTCTGTGGTGACCTAAATGGGAAGGAAACCCAAAAAAGAGGGGATATATGTATACATATAGCTGGTTCACTTTGCTGTACAGCAGAAACTAACACAACATTGTAAAGCAACTATACTCCAATAAAAATTAATTTTAAAAAAATGCACCCAGCCATTCAGAGTGAATGAAGGACACACTATCTTCCCTTGCTTTTCCTCATTGTCATGCCCGAAAGCTGGGCAGAGTTAAGTGCCACGATGAGACACAACCCCTTCTTGTTCTCTCTCCTGCCTATACTCTCTCCCTCAAAACTCTCTGGCCACCTGTGTCCTCATCATGGCAGTTTCACAGCTAAGATTTGCTCCCAGGCTCACAGCAGTCTCGGATTTCCCAGTGCATTCAAGGGGCCGAGGCCCACTACTCTGCTATATGTCCACAGCTTTACCCTCAACCAAATTATGATATTTTATTTTTTACAAAACGAAAGCTTTGTAAAGTCTGACTTGCTACCCAAGTGACCTAGAGTAAATCATAGAGAAATCTCAGAGCCTCAGGTTCCTCATCTGTTAAATGAGGATAATAAGGTTTGGGGGAAGAGCAAACATGAAAATCCCATGATGAGGTCCCAGCTTGTGGCAGGCCCTCTGCCCTTTGTCTATTGCCCTCGTGATTAATTTCATGCCCTGAACACCATGGAGTTCTTCATACATGCTGGGAAAGTTATCCAACCAGAAATATTTAGAGCCATTAAGGCCACCCCCAAATTTGCACATGTTTATATGAACTTAAATGTTCAATAGCTCATTTACATTTCTTAAATCTTATAACTTTACCAATAGAATAAATAACATTGAGATGGAAAATGGGTTAAAGACATTGTTACCCCAAACTTCACCCCCTCAAAGGGTTTTATTCATCAATAATATTTTGACCAAAGAGCAAAATTTCTTTAAAACACTAAAGAGAGAAGAGGAGGAAATAATGATAAGCGATCCACTGCCATTTCCCTACCTTTTCTTCAGGATGGCTCCCTGTTCATCACTGGTAGGAGGCTACCTGTGGGACCCAAAACCAAATCATCATATCAGTAGAGTAAGAAAACAGTAAATTTCTGTTTCTACTCTAGGCATCGGAACAGCATATTTTATAGTGGGCTACAGATGCTAAGTTATTTGAATCTTCGTTCAGATGTTCCTAATTTACATTGTCTGTGGCAAATAAAAAGATAAGTACAATCCATATTGCAAATGCATCATACCATGATAAATCTGTAGCCTTCTTTCTTGGGTCTTCTCCACCTCATGGAATTTATATTGAAGTCATAATAATGTCAGACCTACACTATGAATATCTTCCTGCTAATTATGCCTAGTTTTTAAAACAGTGCCCATGTATGAAGACAGTATTATGGTATTCTTGATTATACCCTAAATAATTCTGTAAGCATAAAACATGCTGAATAATATTGGAATTCCACTAAATAACTGCAATAAACATAAAACTATCACATACATTCCAACAGTTTTTTTTTTCTTTTTATGAAGAATGCTTTTGATGAGATGCAACATCCTTTGGAAAAGAATCCCTGAATAAAAAAATCCATAAATATTAATTCTGATTTCCGTTTAATCCTAGAAACAAAAATTACAGAATTTAGCTCAAAGAACAATATCAAAACAATAATGATTATAATAATCATAGTACTAATCATAACAAATAATATTTGAGTTCTGAGCTAGTTATGTCCTAGGTATGATGCTTCTATGCTTTGAAGACATTACTCTGTTAATCCTTCCATCAATCCTATAAAGTAGGGACTCTTCTTATCCCCATTTTATGGTCAAAGATACTGAGACTTAGAGAGATCAAGTTCTTTGCTCAAGATCATATTGCTGGTATAATAGAATGCAGATTAGCAAGATTTTGGCTTTGAGGTCACATTTAAAACGTTTGGTTTTATGAGTTCTTAAAACGCTTGGTTTTATGAGTTTTCTGCCAGAAATGGCAGAAAATTTCTCCAGTTAGGCTTAACCTATCTCATCAACTCTTTTTTTTTTTTTTTTTCTTTAAAAGGACCTAGTAGACAAACTTACATTGGTGGGTCTTGTAGGCAGAGTTTCAGTAGCTATAGTAACCATGTAATGTAAATGTCCAAGAATCAGGCTCTGATTCCAGGTCAGATGTGTTAGTCCCCAGGACACAGTTGGACACCTACAACCTCTGAGGCTGGTTTTCCTCCTAATGCTCCCAGCCAGCCAGCCCCGCCTTACCTCACATCCTGCCACGGTGTTCAGAGCTTGTCCACTGGGAGAGTTTCTCAGAACAGGGACGGCCACAATAGACTCCCCCTTTTAAACATGTTCTTACAAAACCAAGGCAGTGTGGCATTCCAAACTGTTCTTCTGACATTTTAAAACATTGATTCAGATTCCAAAACTTAATTTACATCCAGTTTGGCCATGTTTATGGTTCTGAAGAGTGTGTCCAGCTCTGCAGCTGTGTGACAGAGTCTGACTGGGGGGTGAGGATTGTTACTCCCATGCCTGTGATGGTCACCTGCACCTGTGATGCGCACATGAATCTGGGACAGTCCCGTGGGTTGATGGGAAAGTGGAGAGCAGGGTTCAGAGTACTTGAAATGTTCAGTTTCATTCAAACGAACAATCTCCAATTTAGTGAACAAAATTAATAATTAAGATACACCCCATGTGCTAGAGACACTAAAATGCGATTTACTCACTTTGAGATACAAAAAAAGGCAAACCAGATTTCCCTGTAATTTAAATTTTAAAAGCTAATGCTATTAAAAAAAATAAAAATAAAAAAACCTAAAAGGCTAATAGCTTCATTAAACTACATTTCTCCCCACACCGTCATCTCAAATCTTAGTGTAATTAAGCAATCTGGTAACTTCTATATAAAGCAATTTGAATTGTGTGAACAGCCTCTGTGTTACTCCACACCCCAGGCCATCACCACACACACACAAATCTCACACTTAACAAAAAGGAAATGACTCTTAGTAGAGATCTGTACAAATGATTTTTTCTGATCAATTATAATTTATTAAATAGGATTTGGTCTGAAATAAATATTACAATGTTTGGGGTGCACTGATTTTTTTTAATATTTAAAAGGTTTATATTCTTCATATCCTTCACAGAATCTTCTTTCCAGGGGATAAATGAAAAGGAAAATGCAGTTCGATTCATTTCTTCCAATATAGCACACTAGGACTTACCCATTTAGACCCCAGACAATGTCCTCTCTAGTCTCCTAGTCCCCTGAGCCTGAATGGAGGGAGACTCTCTCAATGTATGCTCAGCCACCAGCCACCACAAGTCACTTAAGTAAACACAGAGGCACCTTGGTGAAAGCAATTGCATGGTCTGAATACCATCAACTGACACTTCTATTCAGTGACCCTCTCAGGTCTCAGAAATGGTCTTTTCAAATTCCAGGTCTTGAGGTATCGATTTCAATCAGCAGCTTTTCCTAAGAGCATCATTTCAAAAATAGCCCTGTCACAATTTCTACCATCTCATCTTCGTTTCATTTGGGCTTTGTATTCCTATTTGAAACCATTCAGCGAAATGACACCAGAGGCATTGATTCAACTTCATGCATAGGCAATAGAATTTATTCTCCTGTATATGAGAAAACATTGATATTTCAGTTTGGGGGAGGGAGGTTTCAGGTTTATACAGTCTAGTTACTTTTTTTTCTCTTTTTGAAGAAATAAAAACCTCAAATTAGACCAATCTCATCACAAAATTCTCATGCTTACTGCTGAACTGGTGACTTAAATCAGTCAGCATCAATTCTATCCTTTCAGGTTCTAACAGGGATAGACTAAAAAAAAAAATTTTAAAGATGTGTGGCAAAAAGGAACGAAATTGAGTTATTTGTAGTGTGGTGGATGGACCTAGAATCTGTCATACAGAGTGAAGTAAGTCAGAAAGAGAAAAACAAATACCATATGCTAACGCATATATATGGAATCTAGAAAAATGGTACTGATAGACCTAATGGCAGGGCAGGAATAAAGACACAGACGTAGAGAACAGACTTGAGGACACGGGGGGCGGGGGGAAGGGGAGGCTGGGATGAAGTGAGGGAGTAGCACTGACATATATACACTACCAAATGTAAAATAGATAGCTAGTGGGAAGCTGCTGCATAGCACAGGGAGATCAGCTCGGTGCTTTGTGGCCACCTAGAGGGGTGGGATAGGGAGGGTGGGAGGGAGGCTCAAGAGGGAGGGGATATGGGGATATATGTATACATAAAGCTGATTCACTTTGTTATACAGCAGAAACTAACACAACATTGTAAAGCAATTATACTCCAATAAAGGTGTAAAAAAAAAGATGTGTGGCAAGTGTGCACACATGTTGTTAAAGTAGAAAACATGAAATGATGAACTATAATTCCAATGTAAATTTTTTACTAATTGGCTCCTGCCATCTATATGATATTCAGTTTTTCTCAAGCTGTAATTATGAGCTGCCTAACGAGTGTTTATTTGATGACAGTGATCAAAAAAAGGCTGACACCCATCCGTTCATTTTGCAGTGAGAATGTGGAGGTTCAGAGTCACCCGTAATCTTATCGGTTAAAAATTCTTGGATTGCCCTGATAACTCTCCCATGACAAATAAATTCAGATTGTTTTTCTATAGCAGGGGGAAAACAAAAGGAGAGAAACCTAATTACTTTTTATTCTCTAAACACTGTAATATATACTTTACACATGTTCTTTCGTTTAATCTTTACATAGACCCTTTAAGGAAGTAATACCACATTTTACAAATGGTGAAACAGACTGATATTAAGTAACCGGTCCACATCATTAGTAAGAGGCAGAATTGGGATTTGAATCCAGGACTTCAGAACACAAATACAGGCATAGTTTTAGCATCTACGATGTATCAGGTGTTATGTGAGATGAGGGGCATTTACAGTTGAACAATATATGGTTCCTGTCCTCAAAGAGCCCATATTCAAATAGAGGCAAATACAAGAAAATGACTACAACTGAAAAAATAGAGGAAAAGGTCTAAGGTTAAACATTAGCATACTGAAAACAGAAGTATATTAAAAGAATAATTTGCTAAAGCAGGTTTTGGCCAGGAATGCGAAGATGTTTCAACATTTGGAAAGAATATTTCAAATTAGGAAATCAGAAAGAAATGTACTATCATCTTGAGTGCCAAAAAGGCACTTGATAAAATTAAATATCTGTTATTGATGTTTAAAAATGTATTAATATAGAAATAAAAAGAAAGAATTGCAAATATTAGAAAAGAAATATTATTGTTTATACAGAAAATCCAAAGGGGTCAACTAAATACTATTAGACATATGAGTAAATAAAAGATAAGTGGTACAAGATATATGCACAAAAATTAGCACTTTCCTATACACTATCAATTCCAAATTAGAAAAAAAAAGTTATAGAAAAAGGTCCACATGTTAATAGTTCACAAAATTATTGAGTACCTGGGAATAAAGTCAAGAAATATACAAGACTACATGAAACAAGGTAGGAAACTGTTAAAGGACAAGGATATAGTCTCATATACTATTGGGGGAAGAGTCCACTTTTACAGTGTCTTTGGAAGGCAACTGGGTAGTCCTTCTCAAAACTGAAGATACTCTTCGACCCAGCAATTTTACTTCTAGGAAACTATTCTACTGAAATTCAGTCACAGATGCAAAAGGATCTATTTGCAAAGATGTTTATTGTATGTATGTAATGTAAAATAATAAATAAAAATTGGAAAGAAATAGATATCTATCAAAAGGGGAATAGCTAAGTAAACCATGGCACATCCATACTATAAAATATAGTATACATTAAAGAGAACAAGAGATATATAGAAACTGACGTAGAAGGATGCCCATGATACATTGTTAAATGAAAAAGAAAGATCGAAAAATTGTGTGCATTCTCTTTCTTACTGTACACATTTCTGTATTGTGTCCATTTTTTTAACTCACCTATTGCTTTTGTAATTAAAAAAACATGACTACAACTCACTGAACACTTGATAAATATGATAAGAGAAGTATGAACCAAGTACAGTGAGAGCCCAGAAAGGAAGTGTAAAACGTTCCCAAAGGGAGTTGGACTTCAGGCATCACTTGAGAACTCTGTGCCGTGAAGGATGAAGAGGAACTTTCTTAATAAAGAATGGCTGTGGAGCATTCCACACAGAGAACAGCCCATGCCAAGACTAGGAGAGCGAAAGGCATGGTGCATTCCAGGAAGACTGAAAAACCCAGTGCAGCAGAAACCTAGGGTATCTGGGGGGACAAATGGAGAAAAGACCGAGAAGGTAGTTTGGGGCTCAGTTGTGAAGCAGCTAATGTAACAAGCTCAGGAATTTACATTTCCCTCAACCTCAATAAGACACAAAGGGCCTTTTTAAGTACATGAACAGCATAAATTCTGGAAGAAGACCCTGTCAAGAGCGGGGGAGATGTATAGAATGATGGAGGAAAGTTTGAGGGGAAAGAGGGGGATTTGGGGAAGAAAAGACAAAAGTTGAATTTGTGGTAGTATCTCACACAATGACAGGATAAGATTTGGGAAAAGTATTCTTAAAATGCATCTAAGTCATGTAATATAACTTAGAAATATGGAATATACATCAGAAGTGCAGAAAGAGGCCCTGGGCAAATTAGGAGGCAAGGTGGATTTGAGAGGGGAGCAGAGGTGGGAGGCACGGTGCTCATACCCACAGAAGCCAGAAACTGCCCCCAGGGTGTCACATACACATCATCTCCTTCAGTATTCAAGCAACAGGGGAACATCATTTACACGGATGGGACTTCAGGTCTCAAAATCAGAAGATTGAAAGCAAGTTGCAACACTTCCCCCATAAAGAAAACATGAAGCGGGACTTCCTTGGTGGTCCAGTGGGTTAGACTCCAGACTCCCAATGCAGGGGCCCTGGGTTCGATCCCTGGTTGGGGAACTAGATCCTGCATGCCACAACTAATAAGCCTGCATGCCGCAAGGAAGATCCCACCTGCCGCAACTAAAACCCGGCACAGCCAAAATGATAAATATAGATAGATAAATAAATAAATAAAATATTTAAAAAAATAAATCATGAAGCAACTATAACGTTTATAGAATCCAGAATGTTATTATGGGTAGCACAAGCCACAGGAAGTTTTATAATATTGACTGTAGAACAAGATGAAATAACCTGAAATACATCACCATCATTGGTGAGGGAGTGTGTAGTCACTCCTCCAACAGAAACTCATCTTGTTTCTATCATGTGCAGGTACTGTGCTGGGGGCGGGGCTGCAGGGCACAGAAGGATAGGGAACGGTCCCTGCGATGAGGGTCTTTGCTGCTAATGAAAGAGCCCAGATAAACACACTAGAGAACGTGAGGGAGCAGCTGCCAAGCTGGCTGAGAACATCAACACGGGGAGTTCAGGAGAAAAGCGAGTCCCGATCCATCGGGGGATGGGTCAGTCAAGGGGAGGCCACGAGAGGTGGGCATCCGAGGAGGGGCAGCACAGGGGGAAGTGGAGGAGGAGTAGAAGGGCATCTGGGCTGTCCCTCACCTCTTCCCCTGACTGCGGACCTCTTGACTCTGCGGCCACACTGGCTACTGTATTGCCAGTAGCGAGTTAATATCATCCATGGAGGCACTGAGCACATGTTAGTTGGAAGCTGACTGGATGACAAATGAAGGAGATGTGGAAAACTGCATGATCGTATTCTCAGAGGCCCATAACAGTATACGCCGACCTCTATCGTGCACTTGCTGTCCATGGAGGGCTCCACGGTCATTGCTTCATTGAATGTCCACCACAGCTTTTTGAGATACGGAGCCCCAGCATTCTCATTTGACACAGGAAAGTCACCTGGTTCATGAGATAAGCAGGCAAAGACACAGATCTATTTTGAGATACTGGGAAGAGATACTGAGATGTTTCAGGAAAGCAAGGACTACAGAGCACCTAGTCTTCAACTCAGAGTGGGATTTAAGCCACTCTCAGGATTTAAAGCAGCAGCTGTGAGGGTTAAGAGTAGCTGAGCAGTAAAGAGGCCTGATGAACTGAAGGCTGGCCTCATCTGGGAGACCGTGTGTGCATGTGTGTGTAGATATGTACCTAAGTATGTGTCAGATGAACACTAGCACACTTAAACATCCCCAGGAGGTGCTGAGAGGAGTCAAAAGAGAGAGGAAAAAGATGAGGGCAAGGCGATGAAGAGAGCTATGGAAGGGCTGAAGGCTGGGAGTGTCCAAAGAGAGGCCTCAGGACTTTGAGACACAAGGACAAATTTTCATGCCTGATCTCAATCTCTTCCTTTTACAAAATGCCACATACTGAGTGGCAAGAAGTTACTGTTAATTGTTGTAGGTGCGAGAGTTATATATACATATTTTTTAAGTCCTCATTTAGTCATGGTCACTGAAGTAAAATGACATGACATCTGCAGGATGAGGGGAACTTGAGAAAAGAATAAAAATTTGGAGCAATACAGTATGACATACAGTCTCTAAAAAAGGAGACCTGGCCGTAAACCAACCAAAGGGGATACGAAAAAGTGACAGAATTCTCTGTCTTATTTCCTTTTGGGGACTTTAAATGGAGTAACAGCAGTGTCCATGAAAGAAAAATGAATTTCAAAAATAAAACATTCTATCTCTTACATTAAAAGACACTTTCTACATATTTTACCTTTATGCAGAAAAAACATCAGGAGTAATTACATAGCAGATGTGGGTGTTAACAAGGTACACAGGTAACTGGAAGACATATTTAAGTAGTATGAAGATTGCTAACCTTCCCACCACATCTCCTCTCCACCCTGCGGAAAAAAAAATTTCTTAGCTATTGATAACCTTTAATTTTGTAACAGAATTGTAAATGTTTATTAAAAAGGTGTCTCTGAACTTTTAAATTTAAAAATAGGTTTAGCATGGCACCATGGACAAACCCCATCTTGCCAAATTAACAGGGCATGTGACTAACACAAGGGCTGAAATTTGAAATTAGAAATGTAGAAATTCACTGAATAATGAACCTCAGTTATTTTCTGGATGATTCTTCTCACATTAGATCTCAATTCCCCATTCCTAAGTGAACTCTGGAGATCTTAACCATAGAAAGAGTCTTCAGGTTCAATTTTTAAAAAAATACATATATATATATATATATATATATACATATATATATATATATATATATATATATATATATACACACATACATATATAAAATACAAAGCTATCAGAAAATCCTCACCAGTTACTGAGAATGATTTCCTTATGGCTTGGGAGATGCTGCCAAGATTCCCTTTAAGGTTTACTTAGATGGCACTCAAGTCAGATTCCCATATGGAATTACTCCCCACACAGGAGCCTGACCTGGGGGAAGCTGAACAAAGAGGAGATTATTTACAAACCCCCAAAGCAGGGGCTGTTTTACATTTCTCCCACCCTGGATCTAATTCCATTGGTAAATACAGCACATATTAAGTTATAAAGCATAATTATGAAAAGGCCAAAAAGTGCTACAGAGGACCGACCCTCCTGATACTGTGAGGCGGAGGCCAGGGACCAGGGATGCCTGGACAGGCTGCCTGGGTTGCTGGCACCCAGGAGTTACAACCATCACAGAGGGAGCCAGAGACAGACCGATGCCTGCAAGCTCATACCATTGCTTAAGGACACCTTACAGGAATCGTCTGTGTTCTGAGGGGCAGTCTTTCTGTCAGATAACTTTTGGGCGGTTTCCCTTCATGTGAAGAAAATATATAAGGTGGTAGTTGTAACAGCCCTCTAAAGCTCTCCCTGCAGAGTACCCTTGAAACCAGGCCCTGAAATAATACAGGTAATACTGACACACATTGGTTCTTGGTAGAGTGGGCTTTGGTTGGTCTTTATCCAAAGAGGATGGAAAATTTTCCGTGAAACAAAACAGTATTTAATGACAATCATGAAAAAGTACTACTTTTTTTTTGGCTCACATCCTGAAAATATTGGATGAAAAAAATGTATAGTTTTTACTTACTATTTAACCCACTTGTATTTTGTTAATTGAGAAAGACTCAAAAATTTTTTTTCAAATATCACGGGGCTCCTGTGAGGATAATTTGCCTGTAGCTTATTTAAGCCCTAGACTTTTCTTGGGATCACATTTAAGAGAAACATCAGAACACTCATTCAGCAGGAAGGCAAGCTATCGTGCAAGGAAGCAGCAGTCTCGGCCTCTGTCTTCTTTGGACCGGTCATCATGTGTCAGTGTGATAATGGAGAATGAGCTAGCCCAGCCCAAAGACCACGCATCGGGCTACTGGAACCACCACTGACTGGATTGAGGGATTTGTTTTCTGCAACCATTTAGACAATATTTTCTTTCACTTCCTTGATTTATTTGTTGTTTGTTTGTTTATTTATTTATTTATATAAAGAAAGCAGAATTAGGTAAGGTAGTGTTTTGGAGTAAACCTGCCTGGGTTCATCTTTCATCTCCACCACTTAGCTGTGTCGCTAAGTTACTTAATCACTCCGTCTCCCTTTCCTCATCAATGAAATAGAGCATATTGGTATTTCCCTCTGTGATGGTCTCTATCCAGATTTCAATGATAATCTGAGCTTGGTTCAATGCCTGGCACATGATGATTCAATAAATGCTTGTCATTTTTATGATTATCTAAAGAATTTGCACTTTCAAAGCACATCAGGAAAATCAAAGACCCTCTGTATGTGCTTTCCTATAATGTCCTACAATGAGAAAGATTCTGGTGTCTATCCCATGTGGGGCATATAATATGAATTCCATAAATGTTGTGAATTAATTTGGAAGTGCAGTTATTTTGAAGTGTAAAGTAGGTGAAAACAATTTTATTTTCAGAAATGAAAGCACTAAAACAAGTATTTAAAGAATCATGTAGGAAAATATCTGATAAATGCTGTAATATTAATGACAATATTTTGTGCAGCTTTGTCAAAAAGCTTAATGAAATACAAATAACATTTCCAATGAATTAAAACTATATCGTGTAGGCTTGTTGAATTGGCTAATGGTTGACAATTTCTGGAATACATCGAGGTAAATCAGAAATTCCTGGAGGCAGAAAAAACCATGTTGGGGGCTATGAAAATGAAAAAAGAGAGAACCACCTGGCAATCTATTTTTTGTTTGACCTTAATTCCTAATTTCTAAATTTTAAAAATACCTTGGATTCCAAAATAAAAATTATTCAAGCTATGTTTTTAATATGTTTTTAGATATTCAAAACTAGATAATCAATAGACTATCTAATTTAGATAGTCTAAATTAGACAATTTATATGGATTTGACCCTATCCATATAAATGAGACAATTTAGACTATCTAAAACTAGTTTTAGATATTCAAATTAGATAATCTCAATATTATAGCTTTTATTTTCCCCCCTTGGACATTAAACATGTAACCTATACTTTCAAGTTTCTCACTTTATTTTAGCAAAGTGGAGACCAAAGAAGTTCTGCTTAAGATGTTCTAATAAAAAAGTGAGAAACCATTCTCCAGTGTCTAATGAAAATCAGATCCGTTACCTCTTACTGTGCATATGTGTAAGCCTTTATTACTAGGTCTCTTAAAATGTGTGTGTGTGTGTGTGTGTGTGTGCGTGTTACCCATTTCAAGAGAATCTAGAGCTAAAACAACCCTTATTTCTTTACATTGCTAGTCTTCTAGTTGACAGTCTTTGTCCTATAGAAATTTTCCTTTCAATGAATAATTCAGACTCAAACTGCATATTGGTAACTATATTTTAAACCAAAAAATTCCTCACATAATAAATACATTTTATGCACATTAACTTCAAATTTACTTCAGAAAGCTATTTACAATATAAATAATTATAAATGGGAACACTTTGCAAGATATCATTGACATAGCTAATATTTTCTACTTTACATTCCAAAGTAAAAGTTCAAATTACAGATTTATACTATGATATCACTAAAAACTATACATTGCAAGATGGTATTTGAAATATTGGCAATCAGTATCTTCTTTCACAAATATAATCCTTTTATAGCATGTCAGTCAAAAAACAAACATAAAATATTTTATCTTTTTTTGAAGCGCCTACTCATATGTTTCATTTTTTGAAATATTTCCCTTTGGGGAAAAATAGTGGAAAAAAGTTACAGTACTTCTAAAATTTTTTCCATGCCAATTTCATTTCTTTTGAAATGTAAACACACCAGGGCTGTTGGGTGCAAATTCAACTGTGATTAAATGTGCTCCGGATCAGCAAATTAGGACAAACTATATAGGCTTATGAAAGCAAATTCCCATGCAGCAAAACTGTAATAAATAAAATGATAAATGTTTGGTTTAAATTATCAATTAGGATTTCTTATGTGAACCATCAGTTTTTAAGGAGCACAGCAGAATAGAACTTTGTTACTTGTTTTACAATTGCTTGTGTGTGTGTGCATGTGTGTGTGCATGCGTGTGTGTGTGTGTGTGTGTGTACTATACATACACACAGCCTTTCTGCATACCGCCCTAGAAAAGGAACTCTGAGCAAACCCTATTTGGATATGAGCACAATCTCACTTTTTGAGTTCAGCATTACCCGTACAACTCTTGTGCACAAGAAATGAGCCCCACACAGAAATTTCTCCCAAGAATATTTTCTAGGCATGTGTCCATAGCTGTTTTGTCATTCATTTGAGGTTTAGAATGAAAATGAATGTTTTATCCACAATGCATTTCCCAGGAAGGACTAACCAATTGATTTTGCTGTCTTAGAGTCAAATTCCTATTCACAAAAGCTGACACTGACATGAAAGTTGAATCACTTATTTGGAGAACCAGAGGATTCACATTCATTATTAAGTCATTCAGAAAACAAGCTGTGTCTTTCTGTCCTGTAATTTGAGTGAATGAAGGAACCAAGTCTGGGCACTCAAACTTTTTAAATCAGAGTACATTGAAGCATAAGCTATTCTGCTGGGCAAGGTAAGTGACCCCAAAATGGCCAAATCCTCAGTTTTCCAAACATCAGCATTGACTCTATCATTTCCAAATACTACTAGTACTAATTAGAATTGCACTGAATAGTTTAGGATCAACCAGCTCTTAAAAGAAAGCAAGAGAGCTATAAAATATTATATCTGTATTCAGAAGGTCTCTTTAGCTGTGGAGTCTTCTATCAAACTTATTTGGTCTAGGTCTTGGGAAAAAAATCTTTTCATTTTAAAATGTCTATGCATATTTTCCAAATGATCTTTTATTGAATTGATCCTCATCTGCCATTAAAAAGACAAGAAAATGAAGCATATTATCCTTTTCTAGAAGAGCCCATTAAAGCCTAGTTTAAGTGGGATTCTCTGCCCAGAAGTAGCATGTGGCAGCAGGGTGTAGAGAGAATTAAGAATAGCACCCCATGGAAATATTCTAGTCCTATAAAATATAATCAAAAAAGAATAAATGAGTTTTCTGTATAATACTGAAGGCAAATCATTTATTGCATCCTGTCTCATATTGAATGTCACTCCAGCCCTGTGTTGTATTATCCTAAATCAGGCAATTACAGTTTAGAAAAAGCTAGCCCATTATATTCAGCACAGTATGTCAAAAAACCTGTGTGACACACCTAAATGTCTGACCTGTAGTGATTGTGACATTAATATTATGCATCCAAAAATAATACATCAAATCTGTATATTCTCAATAATAGTTTTAACTAAATTTTCCCAAGGAAGATGGGGAAATATTCATTTATTTCTTTGGTCATCCAAATTTTTAAATTAGGTAGGGCAGACCGGTAAAATGGGAAACAAAAATACTCCTACTATTACTAGAAAGCATGAGGTTTGCATCATCTAATGAATGGTTACATATTGTTCTAATAATTGGATATAACACATTTTTATGAATCCCCAAAGTGATATAAAAATCATACTTCTCTATTTCAGTCAATTCTCAGCATTTAGCAAAGTTATGGAAATCAAGTATTAAAACTAAAGCCAATTTAAGTTTAATTTTAAATGGGAACATACATATACATATATAGGCATTATATGTAATGTAATAAAGCTGCTACCATAAAATTATTGACACATGAATTAAATAAATAGGTTGTGTTTGAAACTGGATCAATCTACCAAAAATTTAATCAAGATGAATCAATTAATTCAGTTAATTGTCTTCACTTAAAAATATTGGTCATACCATTTTAAAGAGCATTATTCCTTCTGACTACCCCCTAATTGTAGACTTCATAATTTATTTCTTTCATCAGTTAACTATCTTCCATAGAAAAATCCCACTGAAATTACTTTGACAGTGTTTTCTTTCATATCAATTCATTTTCTTGATTCTTAAGATTCCATTTCTTTTATACCATCTGTCCTTGACATTTTTGGTAGAATGTGTATCCATTAGTAAAACCCATCTGTGTAGATTTCCTTTCCAAAATGCACCATATTCTTGAGATATCTGTGCCTTTGGACCATTTGTCCATCTACAGAATTCTGAAAAAACTTTAGCATTCCTAAAATCTTACTTCATGTTGCAAATTGATCAAAAATCCATTTTAAGTGTTCCAAGGTTTTCCATAAATACTTTTGCTTGTATAGTTCAAATTTTAGTTTTTGTTGTTCTTTTAACATTTTTGAAAGTATATATGATAACCACTAACTTTCTCACTCACGTGCACCTTTTTCATTTACAGCACAAATGTTGCTGTCATACCCAAGAGCTATTTATTTAATTTTATGTAGCCTCCTTTCTCACGTACAAACAACCAAGTATTCATCTCTCAGATTACCATCATTCAGATTGTCACCTGCCTCTGGACTGCCAAATAACTGTGTTAAATGACGAAAATATAGTACCAATCCCTGAGTGTTCAATGTCATGTTCTGTCTTCAAAATGTAAGTTCTAATACCTCCCTCCCCCCTTCCATATGGCAAGAGTTTCCAGCATGGGACTCCTAGGAAATATTTTCTATAAAATTTCTCTAATCACTTATGTCACTTTGCTTTGATTACTGGAGAATGATGCGTTAAATAAATCTTACTTATTTTTCTTCTCCCTCATCAGTTTCTACCATCTATATCTCGGCTGAACTAGAAAGCTGATTGTAACTATAATATGCCTAAAAGAGCCCAAGCACCTGCTCAAGTTTCAAAGCATCTAGACCTCTGTATGAGTGCAGGTAAGCCAGAATGATGAGCCTTGACAACTCACAGCAGAGAGATAACTGGTTAACAAGTTCAGTACTGCTGCATGAACGAACCACAGAACCTTGGAACTTTAGAGCTGCCATACGGATAAAGAAATTGGGGCCCAGGTGTGGTCAGTGATACATCTGTGCTCCCAAAATAAGTTACAGGCAGGGTCAAAATGGAACTCAGAGATCTCGGCATCTAGTCTGCTGGTCTTTCTACTGTATCACATGAACTTAAGACCAAGTTTGTTTTTGCTGTTTACAAACGATATGGAAAAATGAATGCTTTGCCTGTTCCTTCAGTCAGAGTACTACTCATACCCTTCTAACCACTTGTCTGTCAGCCTAGGCTTTTATCTTAGACTCTCTCCTGAGGCTTTCCACATGTCACATTTGCACATCTGTGCTTTGAAATGTATTCAAACACTTACACTGCTGTCATGTAGCACTTCACTGGTTTCCCTTAGTTTTTTTTTTTTTGTGGTTGTTTTTTTTTTGCACTTATCAGCCTTTTTTTCT
The DNA here is from genome assembly GCF_028564815.1 of Eubalaena glacialis. Lineage (NCBI taxonomy): Eukaryota > Metazoa > Chordata > Mammalia > Artiodactyla > Balaenidae > Eubalaena > Eubalaena glacialis. Next base: position 58,866,155 of record NC_083727.1, on the reverse strand, counting down.
TGGTGAATTAGTTTGAATTTTTATTTGGTTAGTTTTACAAGCCCCAAATATGTTGATTACATATGTTGACCCTGAAATTGTTTGTTTTGAGATATCATTTCATTTTTCTCTGCCTCTGGCCTTTCCATCTCTACTAATCTATTTCCAGTTGGGCACACCAGGCTTTTGATGTGTGTCCCAATATCTCAGTGTTTTTACTTAGAAAAACCCTTACTGCTATGTCAGCGTGATCCTGTTCTTTGTCTAACTCAAAAGTAAGGTGAAAAATCACCACTTCCTGATTGCTTATAATGGATGCCAGGTGAAAACTCATTCTTGTATCATATCCAGAACCATTTCCCTAATTTATGCCTGAACCAAATGAGCTGGATGGTTGAAACCACAAAGAAGAAACCAGTTTACAAGATATATCTCTTTCTTAGTTATTTTGGGAATGGAAATTTCTTTAAGATGCATAATGTGCTAGGGTTAAGGAAACTTACCCACTTGGGGTATATTTACGGTATATAGTCTATATTTCCATATGTAAAGTATATATAGCAGTTTGTGGATAGTGGTCTGTGTGTATGAAGTTCACTGGATCATCATAATGATTGTTGTCATCCATCGGTCCTTTCATGTGATATATATGCTCACGTAATCTACACAAGTATTTTTCAATTCAAAATTTATCTATTCTGGTTCCCATATAAATAGAGGGGCAATTTGTGTATTCACTTTAGCTCCATTATCTGTATATAACCCTGAATGCCAGTGCTGTTATCTTTGATTTCACAAGAACACATGTCAAATACCCAGTAACTTAAATTATCCACTCTAACAATCTGTGGCATTGTAAATGCTGGTAATGGGGCATTAAATGATAAATATGTTTCAGAGATCCTTAAAGAACAAAGTATTTTAGAAAAAACATCAGCTTCCATTGGTTATTATAACAGATGTTCCCTTGTGTCCTTGTGCTGGATCCGGCTGCATCCTTAGATGGGAAGTTACATCAAAGTGCGAGCCATTACAGCCCAAGGAATAGTTTCTAATGGTTTCGCTATCATATAAGTGCTCCAGGGCGTATCCAGTTAATGTGTAAGCATGCTTATCAAAATACTGCCGGTGAGAGCCAAAGCAGTTTGGAGAGATGGCAGGATGGTCTCCTGCCGTCTGATGAGGAGACATATCCGAATGTAGATAGTCTTTAGCTAGGATCAAACTGGATTTGGAAATGCGATCCGAATTAGGACTACTTATCCGCGACAGTGCTGTGGGACTGTTGTCGTAGTCATTTTCTCGGGGGCTCAGCATCTTTCCCTCTCTCTGCTGGATGTGGTCACATGGTGAAGTGTTGGCAAGAGCAGAGCTGTGGCAGACTTCGCCTGTCGTTGGGGGCTGCTGGTAGTTTGCAAAACAGAGGGAGTGTTTTTTCCCAGCTCCATTAATGGAAGCCAGTTGGTCTGGGGGGGCTTTCCTCAGCTGCAACCTGTTCTCTTCTTCTTTAATCATTTGCTGGGTGGCTCTGATCAGAGTTTCGATTTTGCTAGGTTCATGTGGGCTACTTTGATACTGCTCAGTGCGATATCGGTCACCTGATTCGCTGGCAGACCCAGGGTCTGGAGAACTGACCACACTATCTTCATCCCAATGACCTCGTCCTAGAAATTAGAAAAAGTAAAAAGTAAGTGGTCTCAAAAATCACCACCAGTATTGTAAGTGTATTTCTTTTTCCTATTAAAAGAAACCTTATATTTTTCAATTTTAATATACGCACCGATATTTGAAACAGACACAGGCTAACATGACAGAGTGTCAACATATTGTCCTGGAATTCATAGTTCTCAGTGGCTTTTAAGTGCAGATGAAGTTTATAACAAGTTTTCTAGAAGGTAAACCTTGTTCGTGGGTTGTGAATGCCAATTAGCAAGACAGTAAAGTATGTTTATACTTGTCCATGGATGCACATCCCTGGACGTGTCTGACTGTAAATAATAAAAGAAAAATACATAGGATTTGGTTTATGTTATTGTCTAGAGAAGTGTTATGTTGAAGTGATGCTTAGATAATGCTTTCAATTGGGTTTGAGGAAGATGATGATATAGGCTGGACTAGTTTCTCAATTCCAACTAAATCACCTAAAATGTTAAAATTGCTACATGTTTCTTAAGTAGAGTTACAATAAAGCTCTAACATTAATTATTAAACTATCTGAAGTTATTAAACTATTTGAAGGTTTAAAATATGTATACATATTCATATATGTGTGTGTGTGTATATGTGTGCATATATATATATATAGTTCCAATTAAAAATATTGCCTTCTCAAATCCAGTGGTAAAAAAAATCTGTTTCACACATAATCATACAGTAACCCTGATATTGCTTCTGAAATAAGAATAAATATTTTAAATGTTAATAACAACTTATTCTGAACCAAGGAGAGAGATCTAATATGGAGGAAAAGTGCATCTAAAATATTATTCCATAAATTACATTATTCTCAAAACAGTCTGAAGTCAATATAAAAAGAGAGAAGAGAAACAGAAAGGGACATATGAAAGCTGTAAACTGCTTAATGCAACAGAGAAGCCTGGGATCACACTAGTCATTGCTTTCCTTTTCCCTTTTCTTCTCATTTTATTTCTAATATCTTCCTCCTGACCATGTGGGTTAAGGCAGGATTTTCACTTCACTCCATTCTTGGGTAAGCAATTGCCCTTTGCCCTGGGTTTTCATTCCCAGGCTACCAAACTAGAGAAATTCAAAATAAAAGCAGAAAAATAGAAAGCAAAAATGGAAACAAAGCAAAACCATTCACAGAAAACAGTAAGTGCCTAGGTGGTATGTGCAGGAGACTTCTATGTGTGAGAACAACAGTGTCTAGCACATTTCTTATCCTAGAGACACAGCAAGAAGAGTAATAGCACAGCCATTGGATCAATCTTAGTGTCACTGACTTTTAAGAAAATGGGAAGGGTTTTCAAGACCTGCCTGGACCTAAGCTTGGAATGGACAGAATGAGCGCTCCTTGACCAGTTTACATTGAAATGGACAAAGAAGAGCATTAATAACACTAAAGGCTTTAACTGCAGCGCCCATTTCTGTGTGTTTGTAGAGCCGTGTAATAATCCCAAGGTGAAAATCCCCATGGGTCCCACACCTCACTCCATCCTCAACACGCAGAGGATACTGTGGGTTGCCATATGATGGGGGAAGGGGACAGTTCCTGGCATTTAATGCCCAGAGGACCAGGGAGGTTAAAACACCTGTGACATGAGTGATCGGCCATGAAACAAAGGCAGGCCTCCCCAACACGCCAATAGTGCCCTCATTGAGAAACCCTGCTAGATGAGCCCCAAACTACTCCAGTCCACATTTGAAGGGTGAGAATACAGAAGAAAATAATACACAAGAAATTTAAATGCATACATACTACAAGTTCAATAGACTTAACAGTTCACTTTAATTTCTTTACTTTTTTTTTTCTTGATGTTAAAATGTGAATCATGTTTACTCGCCTGTCCAAAACAAATGTATTTAGCAACATTAATACACTTCAAAAGAGTGGATTTGGTTTTTAAAATCCCATTGGTTAGCGTTTCTGATTTGTAAATTCAAGAAGAAAACCATTGGGTGGGGATCACTCCAGGGTCAAAGCTAGACTATGATAAACCTGCCCAGAGGCGCAACGCTGGAGTCGCTGGAGCCGCCCTTACCGTGGATCCTGTGGACCGAGGCGATGTGAGGCATGCTGCTCTCATAGGCTTCTCTGCTTTCCGGGGAGGCCTTGGTCAGGGGCAAGGCTGCGCGAGAGCCCCACCAGGGCTCCCTCCCCGCCTGCGGCGCTCCCAGGAAGTACCTGCCTGCCTCACACCGGCCGCCCTCGCAGGCCTGGGTGTGGAAATGCCTCTCCTCCACCAGCCTGGAGGGGTCGAGCGCGAAGCCGTAGCAGAGAGAGCCGCGTTCCGAGAACTGCCTGTAGGCGCACGACGCGTCGTGCTGAGAGCCCGGCCGGTCCGCGGGGTCCAGCAGCTGCGGGGAGGCCGCGTCTGTCAGCGGACTGCCGCCCCACTGGCTGTCGTGATCAGATTCAGATCTTTCCGCGGGAAATCCCGAGTACTGAAACCAAGAGGGTGAGAAAAGTACATTTCAAAAGAAAGAAAGAAAGAAAAAAAAAAAAGGCCCCAAGGTCTGAAAGCACCCTTAAGGTCATATTGGGCTTAAGGCACCAAAATAAGACCCTAGCACCACGCTGGACACCCCTGACTTGGATCACCTAGTCAGTCATGGTACTGCAAAAGACAATCCTTGTGGCTGCTGGAAGGAGGAGATAAAACTAATAATAACAAACATGGACTGAACTAAATGCCAGGCACTGTTGGAGGTACTTCCCGTGAATTACTCCGCATAATTCTTACAAGCGCTTAAGTGGGGATATTAGTAACCCATTATATGGGTAGGCAAGCTAAGGCCCTAAGAGCAGAGATGATTTGCCCAAGACCACAGGGTGAGCAGGTGGCAGAGCAACGATTCAAACCCAAGTTCTCCATCACTACACAAATGGTACTGCCAAAGGGAGAGTCCAAGAGAGCACCATATTTTATTCCTATTGACTTTTCACATTTTTTCTTACTTAAAAAGCAATACAAAAATAAGTTTTAAGGCTTCACACTGGACCGTTAGCTCTCTGAGGGCCATGCTGGATACATGGCAAGGTAGTGAATAAATGCTTAACTTAATTCAGTCTCAATGTGACTTTGGAAAAGTCTTGCCCCATATAAGCTAGGCCTGTTCACTAGGATGTGTTTCTTGCTTTCTAAAGTGAAACTTCAAATATGCACAGGCTTGTCAGGACAACACAGCTGCAGGCTGTTGTTGGAATCACGCTGCTCACCTGTTGCCAGAGTATTTGGTCAGGTGCTTGAAAGAAAACATAAAAGGCTCTGAGGACCTCCCTAGGAGGTACGCTCAGTTTGAAGTTCCTCAAGAGCCACTAAAATCAGTAATATAATCATTTCTACCAGTTTTTGGTTACCCAATGCCAAACACAATTCTAGGTACCATAGAGAGTTTACCTGCTATAATAATAATAGATGTCATTTATTGGGAACTTACTGTGTGCCCAGCAATATGCTAACTACTCACTGTATATTATATCAATGAATCCTCATAACCATCTGGACAGTAACACAGCTCCATTTTATAGATGAGGACACAGCATCACTGAGTTTTAATAAGATGCCACAGCCATCCCACAGTCTATCTGGTCTCAAAGCCTGCACTCTAAACCATGGTTTTACATTTGAGAGAAAATACTGGTAAGGAAGAGAGGAGAAAAAAAAGTTTCAACGTTAGAGACATTTCCAGAAAAGTGGCAGGAACTGCTTTACAGTCTCAGGAACCAAAATATAAATCCAAGTCCATTCTACATTCTCCTTCTTACCCCCAAGAAGAAAGAGGGACAGGCACATGTGGTGGTGAGAAAGGGAGGAGGGAGAGGAGAAATTCCCAGGCTCCATTGTTCTTCACCTGTCACACACTAGTTGAGCAAATTTGACCCATGATGAGACCTTCACAGGACAAGGCAAACTCTCCCCTTCCTACTAGCCCCACCCTGAACAGGAGGAAGAATCCCCAGCTCTGCCCAACTCAGTGCAAACAGGCAGCTCCTCCGAGGGTCCCTTGCAACCAGGGAGGTGAGGTACAGAGGCTCCTCTGGGGCAACTCCAAAGTACACTGATAAATACAGCATGCTCAGGACAAAGTTCCAGCCAATTCCAGGTTCAAGACTTTTCCACGACCATTTCTGATATTACTTTAATTATTTTCCAAATGTACGTATGGACTATCAGCATATTGCATCAAGAAAAAAAAAACAGAAAATATAACTTCTTTCCCGCAGGCCTGTAGGATGGACACATCGAGGCACCCCGAGCTCCATTTCTCCACCTCACGCCTCCACCTGCCATCTGCCTTTTCTCTCCGTCAACACCAGCCTCTCTTTTCATAAGATGCCACCTTCACTTTCACCAAGTGGGGATGCCACCCTCTCTCCTTATTGAGTGGGGACCAAAGTGCTATCCATTTGCCCTTTTGGTAGCACCATCCATGTGCTTGCCTAGGAAAAATTCAGATCATCAGTGCTATTCCACGCTAGGAATTGCCCAGACTCTGCTTGTTTTTATAAAAGTATAAACCAGACCTATTTCTGAAGTACTCCAGTCAAGACTTTTGAGCCCTGTTGAGAGGGGGAAAAGCCTTCCCTGAGTATACATGGGAAAGTGCTATTGGCGCAGCAGAGAAGAACATTCTGTCCTTTGCTGACAAAGAAAATTCAACATGAGGCAACCCTGGCGTACCTGAGGTACACATTTCAAGAGCACCCAAAGAAGAATTTGACAGATAAGCCTCTTGTCGATAATCAGGAAACCACAGCAGCAAGGGCACTGCCCTTCAAGCAGGCAGAAGTTGGGTGGTTCAGTTAGACCAAGCCCTCCCACTGCTTTAGAGGTACGGAGGAAAAGCCTAGCCGTAAACCTTTGTTTTTTAAGAAAAGGCCTGTAAACTTGAACCTGTGTGCACCATCAAAATTGTGAGTTGCGGACTTCCCTGGCGGACCAGTGGTTAAGACTCCGTGTTTCCATTGCAGGGGGCATGGGTTTGATCCTTGGTCAGGGAACTAAGATCCTACATGCCACACAGCACAGCCGAAACAAAAAACAAAAAAAACCCTATGATCCACGTCCACCCTTTAAAACAGACCACACTCTGTTAACACTACCACCCCATAATTTGATCTGAAATAGTTCAGGTGTTCATTAAGTATTTGAGAAATGAGAGAGGGCAGAAAGGGAGGAAGGCAGCCAGGCAATATATGCAGCGTGTGAATGAATGCTGCATGCGAAGCCTCCCGGTCTCCCTTGCACCTGCGTTTGCTACTTAACGACATGTACAGTCGTGGGCAAGTGATTTAATTTCTTTTGTCCCAACAGGAAAATGGTCATGATGATACTTAACCGACCAAAGCCTGAACCAGAGTTGGGACCATTTAATGGAAGAGGCACAAGGGATAGGGAGCCAAGAGGACTTGGTTCCAGGGCCATCCTTGCTAGTAACTCTCAGGGAAACCTCAGGAAAATTGCTTTACCTTTCTTAGCCTCAGCTGTAGAATGACATAGAGGGTTAGATTAGTCTTTCTTGAACTTTTTTTTCAGCTCTAATATTCTATATGATATAATTGTTATCCTTTCTAATGTTGAAACTTATGATCCCTATGCCTGTCCCTATATTGCACTTATTTAAAGTAGATAATTAGTTAGAACTATAATCCAAGACCAAGAATTTTTATTGTCATGATTATAAGAGAAAGGTTATGATGTCAGTTATAATTTTACTATAATGTCAATTTTCCCCCAAGTATCCCATTATGGCACAAGTTTTATAGGGATTATGAGGTCTTTTGGTCAATAAATCATTCCATTCTAGAGGCTTCTGAGCAGGAAGGATAATGGCATCCATTTGAATCTGAATCTCTTCACACATCTTCCCCCAAGAAACTATAAGTTCATCACGGAGCACTGATTAAATCACACGTGACCCATGTTATCAGCATTACTAGGAGGCAGGGAATATGCCAAAGTTCAAATTACTTATAAGTTAAAAAAAAAAAAAAGAAAGTCCAACAGCAGCTGCTATGAGCCTGTGGGTACAGAGAGTAGGGTACCGAGATGTTTAAGAGACTATGTTGAAAAGAGAGAAAGAGAGAGAGAGAGACAGAGATTAGGACATAGCCAAAATGAAGACAGTCATCCTCTGAAAGAAAAGCACAAGTAAATGCCAAAATATGAAGACAAGTCAATATTTACTGGCTCGCAGTACTGGCCACAGGAAAGGGACTCAAAATCAAGCAAATTCCAAAGTGGCAGCCTCAGACAAGTGTCATTTCCATAAAAGAAGACTAGCATCTAGAATGTACAAAGAACTCACAAAACTCAACAATAAAAAACTAAAATGTGCCCAAGACATGAAGACACATTTCACCCAATAGGTAAAGAGATGACAAATAACCACATGAAAAGATGCTCAACATCATTAGCAATTAGGGAAATGGAAAATTCAAACCACCTATTAAACACCGCATACCTATTAAATATCACCACATACCTATTAAACTGGCTAAAATTAAAAATAGTGACAATACCAAGTGCTGACAATGATGAAGGAAAACTGGCTCACTCATGCGTTGCTGGTAGGAACGTAAAATGGTAGTCCCTCTGGAAAACAGCTTAGCACTTTCTAAAAAACCTAAATGTGCAACTACTGTATGCAATCCTGGACACTTTTTCCAGAGAAATGAAAATTATATTCATATAAAAACCTATAGGGACTTCCCTGGTGGTGCAGTGGTTAAGAATCCGCCTGCCAATGCAGGGGACACGGGTTCGAGCCCTGGTCTGGGAACATCCCACATGCCGCGGAGCAACAAAGCCCGTGCGCCACAATTACTAAGCCTGCGCTCTAGAGCCCGCGAGCCACAACTACTGAAGCCTGCGCACCTAGAGCCTGTGCTCTGCAACAAGAGAAGCCACCGCAGCGAGGAGCTCACGCACGGCAATGAAGAGTAGCCCCCGCTCGCCACAACTAGAGAAAACCCACGTGCAGCAATGAAGACCCAACACAGCCAAAAATAAATAAATAAATAAATAAATTTATTAAAAAAAAAAAAAACCTATACATGAATGTCTATAACAACATGTTTTCCCACTTCCAGGTTCTCTTTAACTGTTCCCTTTCTTTTTAAAATTATTTTTAATTGTGGTAAAATACACATAACATAAAACTTTCAGTCTTACCCATTTTTGTGGCATTAAGTATATCCACATTCCTGTGCAACCATCACCACCACCCATCTCCAAAACTCTTTATCTTGCAAAACTCTCTACTTGTTAAACAATAACTCCCCATTTTCTCCAGCACCTAGAAACCACCAAGCTGCTTTCTGTCCTTCTGATGCTGATGTCTTCCTGACAGAGGAAAAACAAATGAGCCCCAAGAACCTCCAACCTGGCTTGGTGTTGGGGTTCCCAGAACCTAACCACCTCAGAGATCTTTCTGAAACTCTCATCTAATCATGTCATTCTCTTGCTTAAAAACTTTCTTCTTTTTTTCTGTCTTTCTGTCTATGCATCAAATAGCATGGTGATACCACCTACATAAAGCTGAAACTATAGGAGATACAAGGAGAAATATCCTAATAATAAGAGACTAAGACACCACTGTCAGTATAAGACAAATAAAGTAGGTTAAAAACAAAAAACAAAAAAACAAGAAAAGCTACAGAAGACTTAAAAAACAAAATCATAAATGTTATGGCTATATATCAAACTTTACATATAATAAAGAATAAACCTCAGCATACATGACTAATCATCAAAATTGATCAAATATTAGGTTACAAAGAAAATTTCAGTAAATTTCACCAAGTAGAAATATTATAAACAATACTCTCTGACCACAATGAATAACAAATAGAAATTAAGAACAATTAAATAAACAAAAAAAACCAAAAAACCCTTCCACCTGAAAAAAACAAAACTATTAACTTCTGGGGAAAATAGGCAAATAAACCATGAACTACAGAATTTCCAGGAAAAGGATAATGAAAATACTATATATCTGGATTTATGGGATATATAGCTTTAGATACCTAAATCAATAAAAATGAAAGAATAAAAACTAAATTCAATTCTCAATTCAAAAGCTAGAAAAATAGCAAAAGAAACTAAAAGAAAGCACAAGGAAAAATGGTCAAAAGACATAAACAGACTATTCACAAAAAATATTAAAATAGCCTTAAACATATGAAAAGATGTTTAACTTTTGAATAAGATAAATGCAAATTAAAACACTGAGATACTATTTCTTAACCATCAGATTAGCACACGTTCAAAAGCTCGACAACATGTTGTTTGGCAGAGTGTGGAGAACGAGGTACTCCCTCCCATGCATCGGTGGTGGAAATGAAAACTGATACAGCCGCTATGGAAGGGGAATTTGGCAACAGCTAACAAAAACGGCAGTTTCCCGCTTCTAAGAAACCATTACACCAGGCAATATACATGGAAGTAGTAAGGTGTCGTTAAAGAGGCATCATATATGGAACCTCTTATAAGATGGTTCAGAAGAAATAAATAATGAGGGCAGATGGGAAAAGACAGAGAATATGATAAAGCAAATATGGCAAAATGTTAAGCCCTGATGAACCTAGGTTTAGTAGGCAAAAATACTTTATTGTTCTTGCAACTTTTCTTTATGTATAAAATCTTTTTTTTTTTTTTGGCCATGCCACACGGCTTGCAGGATCTTAGTTCCACAACCAGGGATGGAATCCAGGCCCTGGCAGTGAAAGCACCAAGTCCCAACCACTGGAATACCAGGGAATTCCCTCAAAGTATGTGTTTTAAAATAAAAAATCCTACATAGCAAACCTATCTTATTTTTATAGAATGATTAGGGAAAAGGCTACTTTTTTAAAAACTTTTTTTTCTGAAGAAATAGAGACATGCTCTGATAAAGCTACAATTTAATTAAATATCTTTGTTTTCATTACTGATGATTAATAGTTTGTGCATAAAAAATGTAATTTTAAGTTATCAACTAGGGATTCCAGTAGAAACAGCACTGAACTCAAATATGGGAGGACCCTGATCTATTATCATCCAACATGACTTGTACAAAAGATTACCTCCTGTGGGCTTTGATTTTTCCATCTGCAGAATAGGAACAGACTACCTGCATTATATGATTACAGGGAAGATCAAATAAATAATATGTATCAAAGTACTCTTAAAAATGCAAATGTTACAGATATGTATGTATCATGTAAAGGTCCTTGACTAACGACTTTCACTTTGGTAGACAGGAATAGTTATATCACCATCTTGTAAAAATGATTTTTTTCCCTAGACTGTATTATCTAGAGCAGGGGTCCCCAACCCCCAGGCCGCGGACCGGTACCAGTCCAAGGCCTGTTAGGAACCAGCCGCACAGCAGGAGGTGAGCTGCGGGCGAGCGAGTGAAGCTTCACCTGCTGCTCTCCACAGCTCGCATTACCGCCTGAACCATCCCCCGCCCCCAGGCACCCTCCGTCCGCAGAAAAACTGTCTTCCATGAAACCGGTCCCTGGTGCCAAAGAGGTTGGGGACCGCTGATCTAGAGGCCATATTTTCAGTCCCATCCTACAGGCATGCCAGAGATAAAACATATATGTTAAAGGATAAAGAAATCCACATCTCTTCTGAAGAAAAGGGATCCCTTGTACACTGTTGGTGGGAATGTAAATTGGTGCAGCTACTATGGAAAACAGTATGGAGGTCCCTTAAAAAACGAAAAATAGAACTACCATATGATCCAGCAATTCCACTCCTGAGTATACATCTGGGAAAAATAGAAACTCTAATTTGAAAAGATACTTGCACCCCAATGTTCACGGCAGCATTATTTACAATAGGCCAAGACATGGAAACAACCCAAGTGCCCATCAACAGATGATCTGTTTAAGAAGACGTGGTGTATATTTACAATGGAATATTACTCAGTCATAAGAAAGAATGAAATATTGCCATTTACAGCAACATGGATGGACCGAGAAAATATCATACTAAGTGAAGTAACTCAGACAAAGACAAATATTATATGATATCACCTATATGTGGAATCTAAAAAATAACGCTAATGAATCTATATACAAAACAGAAACAGACTCACAGACATAAAAAACAAACTTATGGTTATCAAAGGGAAAAGGCGGGGGGGAGAGGGGATAAATTAGGAGTATGGGATTAACAGATACAAACTACTATACATAAAATAGATAAGCAACAAGGATTTACTGTATAGCGCAGGGAACTATATTCAAAATCTTTATAATAAACTATAATGGAAATAATCTGAAATATATTATATACACATATAACTGAATCACAATTGCTGTACACCTGAAACCAACACGATATTGTGAATCAACTATACTTCAATATAAAAATTTTAAAAAAGAAATCAACATCCCAGCTGCAAAAAGAAATCAGGCCACTGGCCAATCACTTAAACATTAGGGCCTTTTCTTCCAAATGCTCTGATTTTCAAAGTTGAACTGCTCTTTGGTACCAACGATTCTTATCACTTAAACTTTGACTAAAAGCCCACAGATCTGTTTTAAGGGTGGAGAGAGAGTGACACTCATGATCGATTAGCTAGCTGGAACCTGTGGTTGGTTCTCCTAGAAATTGTTGATATCTAGACTATTTTCAGGTAAAACAAAATCACATTTTCGGAGCTATAGAATATCTGCTCTTCTTCTTTTGAAAAGGTAACAACACTTCCTCCTCTGTTTAAAGCTAAGAAACTGAATGATTCGATTCCCTATTTTAATTAGGTTACATCAGCAAAGAAAGTTCACTGAAACTAATTTTTGGTTAATTTTGCGGAAACCTCTATTTCTCTTTCTTAGAAAAGTTGTTACTATTATAAATACTCTGCACCTTAATTTACCTCTATTTCTTATTTAAAATTTAATTTTCAAAACAGGCTTTCATGTTGGTCAATTTAAAAATGAGTCAGGGGACTTCCCTGGCAGTCCAGTGGTTAAGACTCCGCACTTCCACTGTGGGGGGGCGCGGGTTCCATCCCTGGTCAGGGAACTAAGATCCCACATGACACACGGCCAGAAAAAAAAAAAAAAGAGTTAGATGAAGGATGCCCTGGTTCTAATAACTATGAAACCAAATGCCACCCACCAAAGGTGGGCTAACGCTGACTGGCAAAGAGCTTGGATGCCTGCCAGAAATGGATGTCAGATGCCAGCCACATCCCCCAGCTCCTCTCTGAGATTCAGTGCTCATGAAAGAATCATTCTTTCTAGAAGAGACTGATACCTCATCCGGTTAAAGGTCTGAGCCATCAGCTGGGGTTTTATATGCATTCAATGGGAACTATTTATAATAATTCATTCTATGATTCATTCTAGTATTTATTGAGTACCTAGTATTTGCAAGGCAGTGTGCCAAGTGATGTGAGAAGTACAGCCCCACCTTCAAGGTGTTCATATTAGGAGGGGTACAAATAACCCACAGAACATAACATTAATACAAGTTAAAAAATGGCAAGGGCCTGAATGAAGAAAAAAACAGTACCGTTTAGGAGTTCAAAGAAGGGAGTTATTACTCTCTTTTAACACTGTAGCTGCTTGGGAAGGCAAAATGAACTATGACTAAGAGGTAATTTACCATATGATTTGCCTATGCTAACTAATGCCCATGACAATAACAATAGCCACCCTTATCAAATACTTGCTATGCTCTGCTCACTATACTGAGATCCCACAGACATTATCTCATTAAATGCTCACAACATTTTAAAAGTATCATTAATCCCTTTACTGATGCAGCAAATGAAGCTCAAAAAAAAACACACCAAAAAACAGAACTGCCCAAGTTCACATGATTAGGAAGTTTAAGAGGAGAGATGCAATTCCAGAGCCCTTACTCCCTCCAGAATCCTGGACTCATCTAGACTTAGGTACCTAGATACCAAAGACAGCAGTGTCCTACCCTCTATGCAGGAATGGATCCCAGGTCCCCAAGCATGTTCTTACGAAGGGGGTTCTCTCCAACCTCTACACTCCAGTAGACCAACACCACACAGCCTCGGTTACGTCCTCATAGCACTGAAGCGTTCTTCCACCACAATTACAGCACAGATATTCCCCTTTTGAAAACAGTCATGAGACTCATTCCTGCCTCAAGAGCATGCTCCAGACAGGTGCTCTGCATTCATCTGGATGTGGCAGCAGCAAGCCAACTCAGGAAAAATGCCAGATGTTCCAACAATAGATGCTACAGTTATCTATTTTTATTCTGGCAGCTCACTGAGGTTTTTATTTTTATCATTTTTAGCTGTAAAATATAGAGAGAGACCCTCTTATGGTAAAGTCCTGTTTTCCATGAAAAACTTTCACGCTATCAGGCATGAGCAGCTTCCCTCTTGATTTGTATCTGAACCATGAGAAAAAACATCACAGATGCAGACTGCATTGTACTAAGAACATATGCATGCTTTTAAATCACTTTTATCTTACTTTTTACTAATGTAACCCTGAAACATAAAATATGTCCTTTTTTTTTTTTTTTCATTCACTGTTATGGGAAGAACAGATGGTAAAAGGGTTAGATTAAAGTAATACAGCATGCCCATTAAAATAACCCCCACTGCTGGGGATGCTTCCCTTGAACAGGAGTCGTGTTTACTGTAAAGAACAGCTTTGGCTTACACACATTGGAAATTGCCGGGGGTCTTCTCAACAATAAACATAAGGGTAAGAGAAAGACTAATGTCAAAATCAAATGCAGTTTAAAATGACAATTATGCAAGTTATTTTGCTAATCTGGGAGGCTGACTGAAAACATTTGCCTGTGATACTGTAACTCAGCAGCAGTCAGATAATAGATTCCATTTCTAACTTGAAAAATTTTACTACCTAGAAATTGTGAGGAAGGAAACCTTCAAGAAAAATTAGAGAATGCATTTTAAAAGAAAAAAATATCAATCTTGAGTCACATTCCAGAGTCAAGGATGGCTTCACTAGAGGAACTGAGCAATAAATATTTCCATTTACACTATAAGTAATTAGAAAGCAAATACTGATTCAAAATTCAATTATTAAAAATTTTAAATATTTTGGCCATTTCTTCCCTCATTTTAGAAAATGGTATAAATTGTCATCTTCTCAAAATCAATTTTTAAGGATGGTTCACAAGATTTTCACTCATTATTGTTATGATCTGCTCCACTTATAGTATAATCTGTTTTTTATTGTGATGTTGTTTTTACCTTTAATCCACATTTTAGTTATTTTTAGCTCAAAGAATATTCTGGCGAGAAATCTTTCATACCTGTAAGTTCCTGATATATTTCATGAAGTAGAAACATGAGAAGTTTTTTAATATGCCTCAAGTGTGGTTTGAAATGTCTTAGGGCTTCTCTTAATCCACCCCCCCACAGTTACAAAAATGTTCCTGGGATTTGGTTCACTAATTTTTCTCACAGAAAAGTAAGCATAGTCGACATCTCATTGGCTGTCAGGGTGACATGCAGCTGGAAGGGAATCAGCACTCGGAACCAGAGGCCAGTTTTCCTCCAGTGTAACTCTATAAGGACTCTCCTATAGGGTTCCATATGGAGAGAGCTGTTCTCAACCATGAAATCCACAATCCACATCCTCTTATAAATCCGAAGGTAAAGTCCTAAAGGCTGGCAGGCATCTTCATTGCCCTGAAGATTTTAAACAGGTAATAAACATTTAATTAGGCCCTTTATGTCCTGGCACACACAGCTGTAAATGATCAAGAATATCCCAACTTGCATAGGTAATACAGAAATGGCTCTAGCCCATTGGATAAATCCTGGGTTTTCAGGACCAGTAGCACTAGTTTTAATGGTAATCTTCTTCCATGATGGGCTTTGAGCATAAGCCAGAACCACATCCATCTTTTCACTGATACTCTGACTCACTCTCTGATTTTTCACATATAAGTGGCAGATTAGATGGGCTTGAATTAGATGGATGCAGGTGGTGCCACCTGCTCCAACCCCTTACTGCTGCTTTATTTGGCCTTCCATTGGTTTATTCTGAGTTTGGACAAAGGACGGCTGCCCAAGCTGCTCTTGGCAGTGTCCTAGAACTGGGCCAACAGATTGGCATGCGTATTACCGGCCTTCTGCATACTGAAAGAGGAGATCTATCAGATTTGTAATTTTGTAAAAAGAAATTGAAGCTCAAAGGCCCTCTACCGAGTTAATCAATTTCAAACTGGTGTCTGTAAATGGAAGGATGGATCTACCTTCTCATCTTCTAAGCCAAGCACAGTAAAATAATAAGGAAAACTAAAAGAGCATAAACTATCTATTAAATAATATACATCCAGACCTTGACCTTCCAGGAAAACACTGCAATTCAGTGCGCTACAATATGCTTAAAGAAGTTTCCTAAAAATCTGTGAAAGATGGAAGAATTAAAGAAATCTCAATTTCTTAGACGAAGATATCCAAATCCAACTTCCTTAACTCTACAAAGTTCCCATTATGAGTGGGTCAGATCCCACCAAGCACTGTCAAATAAGGCATTGCTCTCTTTAATTTCACTATTTAGTTTTAATAAAATTTGATTTTATAGGTTTTGTTAAAATAAATTTCCCCAGGCACATTTTGATGGTGGATTCAGCCATTCCCCCCTTCTCCTCTGTTCAGCTGCGGAGCAGAATCACAAATTCCAGCCTTCATTTCCATTAAGCCAGAAGCAGAGGCGTTCCATTTGATTTAGCACAGCTGCTTCGTCCACTGCTCAATGTCATTTTGGACACTAACTCTCCCCTAGATCCAAACCATCCTACATTATGAAACAGAGATGTGTTTAACATGAATTACGCCTTATAGCCAGGGATCTGGGGGGATGAGAGGTGGGCTGCAGCTGTGCTTTGGTGGGTGGGTAGGATTTAAGAAGGTCAACAGGAAAGGTGTCCTTAGGGCGAGTACACAGCTAGAATGGAGAATTGATGTGGTGGGGCTAGAGGTGGCTGGAAGAGGCAAAGACGTAGCCTGGGCCGATTGTGGAGATCAGACTTCATACTATAACCAACACTGAGCCTCTGTAGGTTTTTAAGTAGGGCTTGGGGTTGGGGGTGGGAGGAACACGATGGAAATGATATTTCAGGAAGCTTACTCTGGCAGGAATGCTCAGAGACTGAAAGGACAATAAGGAGGGATGAAGTAGTCTAAATGTGATGTCCTGTTCGGAAGAGCCTGGAACGGGACAAAGACAGTGGGGATCGGGTAGAGGAGGAGCTAAGGGTCAAGACACACCATGAAGGAACATGACCCTCACAAGGCCTTTTGTGTTCAAAGGTTAAAAACCAAACCAACTAAACAAAGAAACCAAAAATGTGAGACTTTTCCCTTTCTTATGGAAGAAATCTATCCCTCCTAGATATAAAGGTGTAGCACCGAAAATGCACATAGATTATTAAAAGAATAAGAGAGTGATCTAGAAAGTGTCTACTGATCATGGAAGTGGGCCCTGGAACTAGGGCTGAGCCCATAAACAAAGACAGGTTCCTGAGATGGAAGACAGAGCCAAATGGCATTTCCTGTACTCACGTCAGGGCAATTATTTTGTAACCAAAACACACACACACACACACAGAGCTAATATCAGTTGTCACCTCTCTCCATTGTTGCAATGGAGATCACAGTGGAGACATGGAGACTAGAAAGCCCACTTCAGGACAGGATGTGGACGGTTCTCTTCCCTAGAATGTGAGCCAAAGAGTGCTCATTCAAAGTTTTACTCTTGAAAGAGCCTCTAGATTCTACCACATGTAATTCCCCCTCAGCTGGTAGGTGTTTGATTTGTACTGCAAGATTTTGCATTTGTGAAACCATTCTTAGGTTTCCTCTAACCTCAACCTCTAAAGGTTGCCTCTTTACATAGGTTATAAATTCCATAGTAGCAGAATATTTTCCCTACTTGGGGTTTTTATGTCTCTATAGGCAACCAACTAAGTATCTGCATAATTTTTTAATGTATTTACTTATCCATTCATTCATTTCATTAACATTCAGCGAGTGAATATGTGGAGGACACTGTACTAGATGCTGGGGCAAGGTTGGGGGTGGGTATGAAGTAGACATGGTTAACTACTTTCAAAGATATTATAGTCCAAGAGAGGAGATCTGACATATCTAGAAGGCAGTAGAAGATAGATTATTATAAATGGAGGCACAAAGGAGAAATATAACTCAGTTATATTTCATGAAAGAGGCAGCATTCAATCCAGGCCTTAGAAGATAGTCAGAATTTTGAAAATATATAGGCCATGCAGGCAGAAATAAATGCATAAGCACAAGCATGGAAGCAGGAAAGGAAAAGGTGTTCAGCAAATAGTGAGCAGAGAAGTCTGGCCAGATCCGAGGGTGCAGGTAATTTAGGATCCAGCTACAGGTGACCTTGAGTGACAGCCAGGACTGTGGCAAGTCTCCAAACACTGATCAGTGGTCTTTTAAGGTCAATCTGAGAAGTAGGGAAGACTGGAGAGGAAAATTTCCCAAAGTGGAGAGAAAATTAAGATGTGCTGCACTCCTCCAGAGTGAGGGAGCTCCTGGGACACAGGCAATGGGAGAAGAAGGGTAAATGGGTGAGGGGGGGAAAGCACAGCTAGAGATGAAGCATGAGTCTGGTCCTTGAGGGGGCACCCAAGGGGTTCAGGGCTTTATTAACTGTCAACCTGCAGCTCACTGCAAACCTTGCAAATAGGAATAAATTTGAACCTGCTGGAAACTCCCCATGGCATGAAGGTCTCTAAGCTTAGAGGCTATTGGTTCTCTCACTGTCAGCCCCCAACTCCCTCCTCCAGTTCACTGCTGGAAGGACAGGTGAGCCCCCAACACACACCACCATAGCTACGCCACTGCCATCACACGCCTTTATCACATACATACTACGCTGTGTTTAAATTATCCATTTACATTGTTATCTCCCCCACTGAATCTTTAAGCCTCTGGGGAAAGGGCTGTATACCCAGGTCATCTCATCTCTCCTCTGTTTCTTTATCCACCTATCTTATCAACTTCACCTTGGTGGGCTCATCCATCAATTCATTTACCCACTCACTCAATATGTCCTAAGGGCTTTTGGGTGCCCAAGGCAATCTTGTTATCAAGGGCAACATCTCCTGTCCTCAAGGATCTTAAAGTCCCCATTTACTGCCTCCAAATTTTCTTCCTTTCATCTTCTAATTTTTGCAAAGTCTAACTCATGCCACTTTTTTTCATTTTTTTCTTCTCATTGGTCTTTTCTTATTCAATGAAGTCCTGCTGCCTAACATATAAATCTAATGTGACTAAATACAGCCATCTGTTTATTTAAATTTGTGTGAGATTTGTCATCATTGGATTCTCACTATTGGAAATGCATTTTACACAACACACATCATTATATATTGTATGTTTTAGTAAACACCAATGAAACTGTTTGCGATATCTGCCTCCTTGAGTAAACTATTTAGCAAGAAAGTGTATCATCTTTTGGTCCTATTTCAAATCCCATATACCTAGTTATCTACCATAAATAGTTACCTTACCTTTACCAATATTTATACTATCGTGCTCCCAAGCAAGGTGAAGGACAAAGAAGTTCCCTGTAATGGCAGGTAGGCTGTCCTAGAAACAACCACTTTTGCCCGGCCCCATTGTTATTTCCTTCCATCTCATCACCCATTCTATCCATCACACCTCCTACAATGTCACCTTTCTCTGCAGACTCCCTTAATCAGACCATTCCTTTACCTTGCACATCCCCTCAGCAAATTTGTGTGTGCTTTTTAGCAGACTTCACTGGCCTATTTCAAACAAGGCCCCAGGTTCCTCCTGAAACCCATGTGGCTGAGTGAAGAGAGAGAAGCAGGGTAGTGGAAGGTAAATTTGGGGGTATAAGGCGGCTGATTAATGGGGAGTCTGCCCCTCCCCCAACCATGTGCCAAGGGAATGAAAAGGCAGACGCAGGGGCCTGGAGGTCCCATGACCAACCACATCTTACAATTCCTCTCTAAAATGTTGGTCTTGCCTCCCCAGTGAGACCATGGACATGGTTCCTTAAGGGCCCACCTTTAGCATTTTAGTGCACATAATAAATATTTAACTAAATGCAAGAGTTGGTAAAAATCAAAGTACAAATCTGTAACACAGTGGTCTCACCTTACTGAGTGAAATGCTTTCTAAAATAATACTTAGAGGTTTATTTATGAAGACAATCTAAAAAGACCATAAGGGTCCACTTTAATAATCTCCTGATATTTCTATAGAAGACAAGATATCTCAAGTTTAGACATGGCCAGAAAATATAAACAAGCCTGTAGTGTAAGAATTTCAGAGAAGATAACCTCTTTTTTTTTTTTTTTGCATGACGCATTAAAGTTTTTCTTGTTGTTAATGGTCAAGGATTACATGTTTTCATGTAACATATAAAACATGAAATGAAGGGACATCTATCCTGGTAGAGATAAAATTACTATGTGTAAGGGAAAACTACACTTAAGAAATTCTTGGTTCTTCTTTTCTCTGTAGCCTAAAAAGTCAGCATAGCAGTCACTGATGTATTTTTTTGAGGCCAGAAAGACCCTTTGCAGGGAGAGAGTTTCTACCTTCACCAAAAGGAAACCAGATTGCTGGCAGTGAAAATTAAGAGGGTTCTGTGGGATTATTTAAGGTAACAGATGTGAAGTTAAACCTGTAAGTGTTACAATGTATCTGTAACAAGAGATTAAATATTTTCAGATTTCAGAAGTATACACGGTTTTATGCATGCACTGTTATTACAGAATTATATAGTGTATTGCTTATTACTGACTAGGGAAAAAGCAAGAGGAGGGCAGAATGATGCAATAAAACCGGAGGGCACGCACTGTCTCTAATAAACGTAACAACTATAAACATGCCAAGAGGAGAAGTTTAAAAGGAAACTGGAATCAGGAGGCAATTTATTCATGATTGACATGGCTAAACTATGGCAAGATAACTTCCAACTGTATTAGAGTAGCCATGACTAGTTCCATAAAAATAGGTGAAAAAGACTCTAGCAATTGCTGCTAACAATCGCTAGAGATGAGATCTGAAAAATAAATTCTGTAAGCTCAATATTTCTAATTCAACAGAACTGTGAAAAAAATAAGTTGCTATTTTCATGAATATAAACCCAATAACAATAAAATACAACTGTCATAGTGGTAAGATAGCTCTACAGCAGCACAGCGGCTAGCTGCAGAATCTTTGGAAGTTATCTATAATATTTCTTACAACAGTTTTTCCAAAACCATTCAAAACAATTCTATTTTGACCTCTCTTGTCCTGAGTAATACATAGAGGTACAAAGGTGATTCAGTCTTTCATTAAGTGACTATAATATAATCAAGTTATTCCCAAGGGCATCTCATACCAGGAGGGGACCTGAAAGTTCATCTACTACTGCAGACAAACTTGGTGGTGACAGTGCATTACAATCTGTGCACGTCTCACGTCTTCAAATAAGGGTGCCTAGATAATTCCAAAAAGCAATGTTGCTGTTTGCCATGCTTTGAACGTCTGTTAGAAATTTCTAGATATGCCTAATACATAATAGAGCAAAGAGCCTAATAAATAATATTGATAGAATCATTAAATCACCATTTCATAACTAATAAAAGGCACAAGATGTTACCCTACAAGCTCAATTTTGCTCTGGAAATGGCCTCTTGAAAAATCTGAGGAGAACTTGCGTGCTAAAAACATGTAAACATGGAAATAACAAAAAATAAAAGATTTTCTCTTTTATTTTTGAGAAGAGGCAAAAGCATTTAAAATTAAATACCATGCAAAGCTTGACCATTCAGTGAATAGAAATGTATTTATTATGGGTCTGTTAAAATATAAAGGGAAATTCAGTGTAAGTGTGTCATTAACTAAAAAATGTAAGCTTTAAAATATAATTTCAAAATAAATCTATAACGATCAAAATACATCTACGATGAGAAGAACAAGCAACCAAGGATAAAAATAATTTTATTCATCCTTCCTTTACAATGCTTTTTACTTCAGCTGAGAACTTCAGCTCAGACCTTCCTAGACTCACATCAAGACTACTAAAATGAGTATCCCGCGTAGTCTGCCTTACTTCCGCGACCTTAATGCTCTCATTTCCTGTTCAAAACCTTTACTGGTTTTCCACACAGCAAAATCTCAACTCCTTGGCCTAGTAGATATTGGCACTAATCAATGAATGCTTCCAAACATATAACCCCTTGGCCTTATCCACAGGGACCTACCCTACCCCACTTCACCCGCAGGCCCAGTCACACTAACAGTGTGTTCCTGCATCTCTTCAGAATCTTGGTCTTTCTGAAGTGTCCTCTCCTTTCCCTTATGTGCATATACCTGAATTCTACCCTCAAAGCCAGGTCAACACCCTCTCCAGTCATCCAGGCTGACACCACTCCTAAAGCCTTTTGTATACATCATCTTCTATACACTCCTTATCCTAGTATATAACTTATCATTCCAACTGTACCGCAACACTTAAGGGCATTTCTTATACCACTTCTTTATATTCTATCACCTTCTACCCAACACCTACCCTCTACCCTCATTCATCACAATGGCCAGTGTAGCATCTTTCTGATGTGGGCACTCAGCTAGCATTTACTGAGTCTAAGACACGTAAGAGCAATGATGCAAGAAAACTGACGAATAAGTACTCCTTAATAATATAAGGGCAATTTGGACCAAATAAGACTTTTGAGAAGCTAAATTATTTTTTTTCTTTAAAATTTCTGAGGATTTAGAATCCAAGATGGTGGTACTGAGTTGTTTTCTTCCAGCAGAAACAGATGAGTTTGCCTTGGATGTCACGCTTTTCCACTGTGTCCCCAGAGGACCCTCTGCTCACCCCATGACAATTCACTGCAAAGACTGTTCCTTTTTCTGTCTACACAAGTGGCTCCTCGAAAGCAAAGACTGTGTTCCATTTCTGATTTCTACATATTAGTAGCTCATGTACTAGAAACTCAGTCAATGATTGACCTAGCACCATGATTATCTAAAGCAAACATAATTAAAGAATAACCTTTACTAAGCACATAAATGTTAAGTGAACTTAATTCATGACTGAGATTTCAAATGAGACATAGGGCCAAAATTCTAAGGATTACATTTATATAAGTATTAATCACAAAAATGAACACAAAAAAGTCAAGAGAAACCCTATGTTGATATATGTGTGTGCATGTGACTGATTTTTATAGATACATCATAGAATATTTCTAGAAGAAACCACCATTTCGGAGAGGGAAAAGGAGGAAACAGTGGGTGGTTTTCTACTTTCCACTCTTCTGTATTGCTTTTTTTAAAAACTATGAAACATGTACAACTTTCAAATTAACTCCTCCCCACATAAACCCAAGGAGCAGTCTAATGGCAGTTAAAACATTTTTTTAAAAATGTGTAGGTAGTCTACAATTAGAGTAAACTAAAGAAATTTTAGACTTAAGAGCTGAGCATGAAAGAAAACATAGGCAATGAGGTTTTCGAAGTCCCGTGGGGAGATTTTGCTTTTGTGGCTTAATTTCTATATAACAATGGACAAACTCCTTCTTAACTTAGTATTTCCTAATTTAAATTCTCCTTTCATCTAAGTGTCCAGCACTCCTATCCATATAAGGATAGAATTACCCAAAGGAGTAATTCATCCTTCCAAGTACTAAAAAGAGACAGTAAAACTCTTTTCCCAAGTTACAAGATAGTAATAAGAAAAGCTGCTCAGATACTCAATAAAAAGAAGCAACTCCTCCTCCACAGTGACTTGAACTAAAATGCACTTTATAAGTAACGGGCTCAGTCCTCATAACAGAAGGTGTACATTGAAAAATGTCCAGGCATCACACATCTACTCCCCTCCCTTTTGTCAGGGTAAAGAAATCTGGTCTCTGTGGCACCAGACATCAGTCCCTTGGGGCCCATGATCTTCTCACCTTTGCACACCAAGCTGCTAAACTAATCTAGCAAATAGTAGCTTCTTAGTGACCATTAGTTCAATGAATGACATTTCCTCAAGCAGTACCCACTTGTAGAAGTCAACAGAATAATACAGCTCTAATAAGTAAGAAAATAATAGTTTCTGGAGCCACTGGTTTGCCATTTTTACCTTAAAAAATATATTTAGAAACATAAATGATAAAGACCACCCTGATGCAATGCCTCTGAATTCAGTTTGGTTTTATACTAGCCCAGGAATCATCTCCTGAGTTACTCTAATGAACTGCAGGAATTTGGATGTGGCACCCTTAAAGGTGGAGGTGGTCACGGGGTATGGAGAGTGGGAAATCCTCAGTTCTGTCCCACTTCCTTCAGGCCAGGAGACAGTTGTCCCTACACCTTGACACAGACAAGTTTCTATATCTCAGTGGCTAATGAAGAAAGACATTCTTTTTTTCCTTCTGAGCATCAGGACCCATCTTTGTACCTTGCAGTGTTTCTGGAATACCTCCTCTGGGTCTCATCAGCCCACCACCTTGCAAAGATGAGAAGAGGGTTGTTTTTCTACCATTCCTGCCATCTGGAAGACCCTCTTTGTTTCATTCCTCCCCATAAATAGTCCATCTGTGCTCAAATCTCATGGTGAAATGTATCCTTGATCTTTTGCCTCCACCTCTTAATTTATCCTTTGACTTCAGTTCCTGTCCTAAGATTCAATTTTTCTACATCAAGCTCTTGTTTTCCATATTTTTCTATGCTGGCTACTTCTTTCTGGTTAATCAGTGTAGAGGAAAAAATTTAGGACCAATCTCCTTGAAATAAAGTTATGGTTCTGACTGCCACTAAGCCTCTCACAACCTTCATATAAAAGCAGTAAACCACAAGATCACTTCAAATTTTTACTAGCACAGTTATTTTAAAGGAAGAAGATATTTTTAGAAAGCTTTCCAGATTTATAGAAGTTTTAAATGTACTAAAGCCAGATAATTAATTCCAAACAGCTTTAATACCTCCTCTACTGTGAGACCAAACCAAGTCACAAAAACAGGAAGTTGCCAAATGGCCGTGCACCTACCTGAGGGTATGGGGAAGTCCTGGACTTTGACTTTGAGCTGGAAAGCCTGGACTTGGCCCCCTTTCTGCTGTCAGTCATGGCAGGAGTGGAGCTGCCTGCATAGGAGAAGGCTGGTTTGGAGGCTGAGATCTGATCCAGGGAGAGCTGCAGCCCTTTGTATTCCGTGTCTCTGCAGGGTGGGAAGACACAGCCCTTAATCGGCCACCACAGGAAATGGATACACATGTTCTCTTACCAGAAATGACAGCCATTCATATTCAAAAAGGAGGCAAGAAAAAGTTAGCCATGTAACTGGTTTCCACAAACACCTTGATTATTTTAGAAGTGCCTAACATATAACTAATGCCTGTGAATGTAGCTGCCCCAGGTACCACAGCTAAATTATATGATATGCTCATGAAGATGTCTTGATTAAACAATACATTTTTCATTATTTTTATATAAGTAGAAAATAAATCTATAATTCAAATTCTCTGAGCTTTTGTGTCCTCACTGCTAAGATACGGATTATAAAATCTACTCTAAAAATTTTCTCTGTGGGGTGAGCGCCATAGACAACTGACCATCTGATGCTATCTGATCACTGGCAAGAAGAACGTCTTCTATCAGCTGCTCCTAGATCAATCATTCTGGGTAAACATTCCAAATATTCGTATGGCTAGCAAACTAGTGTATCTAGCTTATTAGTTAAAAATCCCTTTCGGGACTTCCCTGGTGGCGCAGTGGTTAAGAATCCGCCTGCCAATGCAGGGGACACGGGTTCGAGCCCTGGTCCAGGAAGATCCCACATGCCACAGAGCAACTAAGCCTGTGTGCCCCAACTACTGAGCCTGCGCTCTAGAGCCCGCAAACCACAACTACTGAGCCCACGTGCCACAACTACTGAAGCCCGTGCTCCGCAACAAGAGAAGCCACCACAATAAGAAGCCTGTGCACCGCAACGAAGAGTAGCCCCCGCTCGCTGCAACTAGAGAAAGCCCGCACGCAGCAATGAAGACCCAAAGCAGCCAAAAATAAATAAACAAATTAATTAATTAAATTATATTTTTTTAAAAATCCCTTTCAACAGGCTAACTAATTCAGTTACCTTAGGGTACACTTTCCCACCAGTTCTTTTTACTCCTTCATTCAGTAAATATTTATTAGGCTCCTAATATATACCAGACTTTGTGCTATATGGAGATGAAAGGATAAATAAGGCATTTAGAGTCCCTGCCCTTGTGCAGATTACAATCTACTGGGGAGAAGAAATAATAAACAAATAAACATAATAACTGCAGACTGTGATATGACCGGGATAAAGAGTGTATCTCAGAAAGTTCGTTACAAAGGTATTGCTGAGGAATTGAGGGACTACAGATGACAACCTGGCCCTGCTCCCAGCTACCACCTTAGCCTGCTCCCAGGCAGCGGGGAGTCTCAGCTCACTCCTCACCCCTTCCCACTGGCAGCCAGACTAAAATGTTTCAGAGTCTTCTTTATGAGGACTCGTGGGAGCATTTTCTCTCAGGTTCCAGAACTAGCTGAGCTGCTCCTGAGTAATTGATTTCTTTTTATCTCACAAGCACTGTGAATCATATCATTCATCATGTTTCCCTCTTTGCAATGAAGTCAAAAAGCCCTGAGCCCAAGTCTGATGTGTCACCACCTCTAGCAAGTATACAAGTCCTCAGGTCAGGCATTTTGTGCAACAAACTCCACGGCTTCCTTTATTTTTTTCTTATCTTATTTTTCCTTTCTCTAATGGGTTCACCTTTTTAAACATTTTCCATGCATTTTCAATGCTCTTCAGATTAAGATAGCTATATTCAGTGTAACAAATTGATAAAATTATATATGTAAAAGTGACTGGCAGATGTCCATGGTTCAGCGGATATTCATTAACCTTCTTTTCCTTTTCCCTACCTATTCTTCTACAGAGAGATCCGGCAAATGCAAAAGTATAATTCAGGCAAGGAGTTCCTCCTCAGGTGACCAGGAATAGAAACCAGTTAAAACAGGTCCAATAATATCACTGCAACTAACTGGAGTGTAGTGATAGATGTCATCAAATTGCAATGGCTTCTTATCAAACAGTCCATCTACTCAGTGAAAGTTAAAAAAAAAAAAAATTCTCCTATGTGAGTAACAAAAATTTAGAAAGTAGGGACTTCCCTGGCGGTCCAGTGGTTAAGACTCTGCGCTCTATGGCAGGGGGCATGGGTTTGATCCGTGGTTGGGGAACTAAGATCCCACGTGCCACGTGGCCAAAAAAAAAAAAATTTAGAAGGTAGGCATGGGATTTGTCTCCTGGGCTTGGGGAGTCTGATCATATCACTGGTTTGCTATACACTCTAAGCTCTAATCGACTCCCAAGGACAACACATGGCACAGGCTCTGAGCATTCCCTGGTCAGAACCTCAATGCCCGCCAAAATGTGGTGCCCACCTATTTTTCTGACAATATCTCAGAATTTTCCTTCATTAGCCCCTCACTTCATCCAAAATAGTTCTCCCCAAACTGACCTTATACTTTCCTGATTTTCTCTCTGCTCCAACACATACTTATAAAACCCCTCTTATAAAGAACTATTAGATCCCACTCGCCTCTAGGAAGCCCTTCCCAGCTGCTAAGCCCATCCATTCGTTCAGTATGTATTTACTAAGCGTCTTTGTGGTGGCCGTGGTGACACAGCAATGAACAGGAGGACTAAGTCACTACCCTCATGACCAAGGCACCAGGGCCAGTTCCTGAGGGGAGTGGGGACGGAACCAGAAGCTTATCTCTTTCCTCCTCTAATCTTATTTTTCAAGAGATTATGTCTTATCTTTCCCAGTGGATTCTAAGTTCCTAGAAGATTAGAGTCAAGACCTATTCTGTCTATTCCAATGGCATTTTGCACAATAGTTCACACAGATGGAAGAGGAAGAAGGTAAGGATGCAACTAAAATAGGACTGTTTTCTTCAATGACTACTAATACCTTGGAACCCAACAGCCTTTCTCTGTGGAAAAAGACACCTGTGGGCTGTGAGTCCCCAGACCCACCTGGCCCTGAGGTCACATGGATGTGACAGTGAGCAAGCTAGGCTCTGACAGGAGGTAGAGCCCCCATCCTTGACCATCTTCTGTGTCAAATGTACTTCTGTCTGCTGGGCAGCAGAGTATCCATTCAGTCCCTAAGACTGACAGCAAAAATCATGCACCCCTGAAAACTGGCCAAATCATTTTTGTCAACTCATTCTTAATGCAACATTTCAGCACAGAGACTTCATGGCTACAAGCAGAGAGTAAACAAGGATTCACTTTTCTCTTGCACACTATCAGACCCCAGAGTATGCATCTCAACTACTGAAAAAGTCTCTCCAAAATTTTTGCGTAGTTTCCAATGAAGAAAATATTCCAAATTAAATAGGCTTAAATAAAATTTGAAAGCCAGTAAATGCTTTTAAATTCTACATATACACATGAAAAAGCTAATAAATACAAAAAAGAGTTATACTTTGGATACACCAGTTAAAATATTAATGTTCTGGTGCACCAAAAAATACAAAGACGAATCCGCCAAAATTAAGCAGAAGATCACGAAGTCAGGTAGATCACAGTTTGAGCCTCTTACTGTGTGACAACCTGTCTAGACTTTAATTTCCTCTTTAAAATTCACAGGGATGTGCTGAGGTTCAGATGAAATATTATGTGGAAAGCTTATAGCACAGTACCTAGAACATAGTAAATGCTCAATAAATAGTATTATTTCTTCACTTCCACCCTCGATGGCACTTTTTGGCAGCTGATTTCCCCAAAGCGATAGTTTCACTTTGGTAGCAACTGTAATACATTTCATTACAAACACTTCCCTATGCTGTATTTCTTTCCTTTCTATCCCAAACTCATTTTCGTTTGCTCTGTTCCTTTTTAGCTTCTAAACTCTATTGTAGTGTGGCCAACATATTTATTAAGTTCATTAAGTTCTTTATTGCTAAGTCAGCAAATGAAGACCATAGAGCAAGACAGACCTGGCATTCGGAGAGGAGCTCGGACTTCCTGTTTCTCTGTTTGAGACTCTAACAGCTCAAAAGATGTGTTAGGATGAAAAGCACAATAAAAAAATACCCACTTAAAGACATTTCAAGTACGGTTGATGTACTGCCAAGAGCAACTCTGCATGGCAGATTCACTGAGAACAAAGCATTTGTTTTACTTTTAGAATTCTATTAAAGAGTATTTCATTTGTATAGATTAAAGGTCTAGATGCTGATGGGAATCACATTACTGAGTTCCATTTCCCTCCTCCAAACTCAGACACAAAGAAGAGTCTGGCTCTACCTCTCCCCCTTCCCCTAGTGAGGTGTATTCTGGTATACACACACATCCTCTAAGTTAGGTGTATGCCTAGTAAAGCCAGCCGTTTAGTGCTTCCCTGTGGAGTGGGACAAAATAAAATACGTGGGTGCACAGAACTTAGACTCTGAAATGAGTATGGTGAGGAGCTTGACTTAGCTGACTTTAGTAAAGGAAGGACTCAGCCCTGCTCAAGCTTTCTTGAGAAGTGCCTCATAGACCATGTTAAGGACCCCATAGGTAACCCTCTCAAGGGCAGCTCATGCTGTTCTCTCAGATATGATTGGCATACTGAAAGAGGAACTGTGACATATGCCATTTGGCGTATTTTTCAATTTACTTTTTTTTTGTTCTCTTTTTAATGACTTGTACCAGCGCCATAGACATCCTCAGGTACCTAGCCTCTGAAAGCAATGTGAAACGGGTAATTTGCAATCACTAGGACTTGCAGCTTGTCAATCTCACCCATATTTACACAGACCAAAGTAATCCTCTTATTCCATTATGGACAGTCAGAAATCATTCAATTTGCAGAATTAACCATCTGAGTCTACTCTAAACTTTATAATAGTCATGTACATATTTGGAATTACTCAAATTCCAATAGAATAAAAGGGGCTATTTTTGCATCATTGGCCTTCTCAGCCTTTCCTTAAGCAATATTCCACGACCACTCACAAGGTAAATGCCAAATTGCCATATGGGAAGCTCACTGTGATGCCCTTGCAAAGCAAATGAAAGGTGTCTTCGCTGCTGAAAGGTACTGTCAGCTTCAGAGAAATGCATCAATATTATGTCTATCATTTTGACTGGGAGACTGGCATCCATGATGCCAACAGCAGCACCAACATATGTACGACCTTCAAGCGAGTGGGAATGAATATACAGAGAAGTAATCAACAGTATTTGATCAGTTCATGCTGAGTCAAGATTCTTTGCAAGAATTTCCCTCTTCAACTCTGCCTTACCCTTTTCTGCTTTTGTTTCCACTGAATTTTTGTTTCTGTCATGTCAGTTTTGGAGCTGGCGGTTCTGGAGTTTGTTGACTTTATGTTAAGTGGCAATTCGTAAAAGATATTGCCAGATTTCCCAATTGAGCTTTTTTTTTTTTTTTTTTTTAACGGCTGAAGGTGATCAAATTACCTATGAGAACATGGAAACAAAGACATACAATTGATTTGGCTCCAAAGGCGCTGACTGAAATAAGAAAAGGATTGCATTAAACCGTGATCGGATTAAGTAGGAATGACTGTGCCTTATCCTAAACTTTTTAATTGGATTCTAGAGTCACTGTTACACGAAGTGCATGACCTTCTTTATATTCTGGCAGAGTTACTGCCTGGCCACTGGGTAAACCTCTGCAGCAGAGAGACCTACTTTCTGTTTCATTTTCAGGCTCCCACGGAGCCCAGCAGAGATAGCTGATAAGGAGGATTCCATACTGTGAGGGGCTCACAGACTTAGACCATCTGCTGGGAAATTAGGCTAAGGCACCCTTGGAAATGTAATAGTCTCATACTAATAAGTGGATCTGTGTTTGCTCCTTGTGGTTTTCTCCATTTGATTTGGTGATTTTAGTAGTTCCCCAAAAGTCTTGGGTTTTCCATAAACATTGCCTAGAAACCTCTTTCTCCTCCATTTTGTAGGTTTCATCCAACATGCTATGGAGTGGATGGCCTCACAAGGGTAAGGGATGACTTACCCTTCTCGTATGTGAGAGTAAGTATTATATGAGAGTGAATGAGGTTTACTATCACATTGTGATTTCAAGAAGGAAAGACAGGGATGTAAACAAACAACAACAACCAAAACATAAGTCAAAAACTATAATGTAAGATATGGCAAGACCAACCATCCTAACAGGGATAGTGTAACACCTTCATACAAACCCACGACACAAGTTGAAATATAGTTAAATCCAGACCTGTCACCATACTGCGTGTGACTTTGTTTCCTTCTCTCCATTGGCCACAGTGATCTCTCCCTGCTCCCTCCTCTGAGCTCCTCTACCACTGTCCCACCGCTCATTTGGCACTTGTAAATCTGTCTCACAGTGAATGGCATATCTTAAATTCCTTCTCTTCTAATAGTCTCTGTTTACTGTCTAGCACAAATATCTTACAGAGAACAGACGCTCACTTGCAAGTGATTAACAAAATAATTCTCATTGCAATAAACTGTTATTCTTCTCCAATCCGAATGACCAAAAATTCAAAAAACTGGCAAACTTTTCTACATAAATAAGAAAGAAATATCTGCTAAGTAAGCAAGTTTATGTGAGGGATTCTTAAATTCCCATATTATAATTAATAATGATCATTCTGAAATTCTGTGAGATCTTAAGTCAAAGAAACAAATCATAGGCTACTGTTTTAGTGGTATGTATATTAATTAAATGCACTTATTTTTTATCAAGTTATAATTCAGGCATGGCATATGTGATATTTAGGCAAACTAGAATACTAAATTAATTTCATCCTTAACCATGTCTTTGGCACCATTACAGTTGTAATGAAGGGGTGAGTAGGAATAGTGCTTTAAACATCCAGAGAAACACTTCTAAAAATCACTAATGAATACAGTATCTCTGCAATAGAAAAATATGAAAAGGATGTAAGCAGTGCACAAATTGCTGAGAAATAATTTTTTAAAGGTTTTGCCTCACTACTACTAACCTGTGTGAATTAAGGCAGCTACCAGATGTCATTCTTGCCTTTCAAATTGGCAAAGATTTTTTAAATGACAATAAATCTCAATGAAGGCAAGGTGAAATAAATGGGTATTTCTATATACTACTGGTAAGACAGTGAACTAGCAATGTTTATCAAGAGTCTTAGGAGTGTTCATACCTTAAATCCAGTAATTCCACCTCTAGGAATATATCTTATGAAAATAATCAGAGATGAGTATCAAAAGTCTATATACAAGGGTGTTTATCAGCATAATTTCTTGTATTTAATTATAAATAAATAGGAAGAACCAACAATAGAAGCATTACTTAATTATGGCCTACCAATGTGATAAAATATTATGCAGTCATTCATTTTTTTTTACTCTAACAATGTGAAAAATACTATTGGTAATGTGAAAAATTTTCTCTTTTTAAATCAACATGTACTGTATAGGCATGTATATGCATGTACCATAGTGGGAGGCAAAAAACTAAAATGTTAACAGAGGAGATCTGGAAAATAGATTAATGATGTTCTTTACGTTCTCTTTATACCATTCCACATTATCTTAGTTTTTTCTATAATAAACATGTATGACTTTTATAATCAGAAAAAAATTTATTGAAAAAGAAACACTAATTGAGGCAAATTTCAGGCACTCCTACCTCACGGTGAAATGGTTCCCCAATTTCTTTTCCCTATATATCCAGGGTTTCTTCTTTGTGAATGTTAAATTACAAAAGAGAGAAAGCACTACTAAACTTCTTTTCCCACAGGTTCAACTTCTCATGCACACCTTTAATAATTATTAAATGTCCAAATGACCTATGCTCTCTTGGTGCCTATACATTTCACTTACTTTCTGATCTATTTTCCACCCTTCCTACCTTACAGAATTATCTGTCTCTGAAGGCTTTCAAGTGTACTATAGGACTTTATGTTTCCTTCTTTGGAGACTATAACTTAAAATATTACTTATAACTGAAAAAAAGAAAGTCTTGTCACAGAGTTTCTTAAAACAATTTAGTTTCATATGAGTTATAGATGACATATTTGTCATTGTTTAAATGGCATAAACCCTACTTTGGGGCCACATTTCTTGTTCTGAGGAACTTAATTTTTTACGTTCAGAATTCATTCTATATCTAGCTACTAAAGTTTTAGGTATGTTTGTGAATCTTCCTGGTCTAAGTTCCAAATCCTATTGATCTTATAGCTGTGCTGTTTCTTATTTTCTTGAGGTGGACTTTAAAAGTTAGATTCGAATAAATTAAATGCAAAATGTGCTGCCTCTTTCATCAAAGGCGTAAATTAAAAATGGTCGGTCTCCTTTCCCAGGAGAATCCCTAATTTTAGCCCACTTCTGGAGGGAAAAAAAAGCCAAATATAAAGAAAGAAAAAAATGATATTAATATCAACCAAGTTTTTCTTACATTAAAAAATTTTCACAAATAGAAAATAAAATGCACACATATTATTCTGGTCCCCTCTTTTCCATCTCTTTGCATTCTGTCTCACCTCCCCACCCTCTCTGTCCTTCCCTCTCACCTTCGCTGTCAATTATTAAGCTGATGTTTTTCAAATATATGTTCTCTTTAGAACTCTTCCAATATCTAAGATAGATATGTAATGGGGGAACCCATCACCTAACACCTTATATTTGGCTGAGGTTCTATTCTCACAGGAATAGCTTTCTCACCTAGTTCTTCTGACCCTTACAAAGCTGATTCCTAAACCCTAAAATCCTCTGGCAGAGAGGGTGAAAGAGCACACCTCCTGTTTTCAACTCCACACAAACTCCAGGAACAGAAAAGATACCTGTAATCGCGAAGAAATAATCTTTCCCCAACACTGGGAAATTTGAATCCTATCCTCAAGATCTCAGGGTCCCCCAGTTCCCCCAGTGTATGAGGAGGCCCCACAGGCCAAACCTCATGGCACTGTTGGAAGCTCTGCCCTTTTCTACACAACATAAGGCCCTGGCATGTCTGCAGATCACAGAAAAGTTGAACCTCAGTCTTCGAACTCCCTGGGAAAAGATGCAGCAAAAAATGATGGCATGATGCGATGTTTTCAAATGCACAAAGTCTTCATCTGTTTAACTTAAATATTTTAAAATATGTCCTATAGCATTTATTCTTGATTAAACCTCTTCTAGATAGTTAATCATTTAACGGTTTCTTTACAGTTGCTGTGCAAACAGTTCATTCATACCTAGGACATATCAAATCTCACAGACGTGTTCTTTAATTGGATTCATTTATTTCTAATCTCCTTAAGTCCTTACTACTGTAATGCTTAACTAAATATACATTAAACTCTATTATTTAAACAGCTAAAATAAATTTGAGATGTATTTTATGAATAAGAACTCACAATTCAACAAATGTTTTATTATCATTATCATTATTATTATTATGTGCCTTGGGATTCAGATATTTTAAATTGCCTGGTAAATAAGTTGTGTTTTAACAAAATAAGTTCTGAATTGTTGCTAGAGATTTTGAATTGCCCACTGAAATGCCAAATTTTTCATTGTTGCCATATTTGGAGTCAGAGAGCTTGTATAATACTATACAGAATATACAGTTATAAATAGAGCCCACCACTAAAGACAGGATAGGCAGCTGCCTGCTTTTATTATCTTTAGGGCTGGAGATGTTTCCTTGGCTCCCACGAAGATGTCTCAAGAATGGTCTAGTGGTTGATACTCAATATCTGTTGTTAGACATTTATTTCTTTGGCTTTAGACAGATGGCTCAGAAAAGGATAATAGGGTAAGCCTCATCTATTATCTTTCATTGATTCAGTTTATCAGCTTCTTTCTCTAGA
The DNA here is from genome assembly GCF_028564815.1 of Eubalaena glacialis. NCBI lineage: Eukaryota > Metazoa > Chordata > Mammalia > Artiodactyla > Balaenidae > Eubalaena > Eubalaena glacialis. Next base: position 58,831,663 of record NC_083727.1, on the reverse strand, counting down.
GCAGTGATTCTCAAATTTCAGCATGCATCAGAAGCACATGAAAAATGTATTAAAACACAGCTTGCTGGGCTCCACTCTTCAGAGTTTCTCATTTGTAGGTCTAGGGTAGAGCCCACAATTTGCATTTTTTTTTTTAAAAGCTTTCCCCCCCTTTTTTTTTTTTTTTTAATATTCCATTGGCTGGATAGACCACACGTTTCTATTTTTTCCTCTTTTTAAATTTTATTTATTTATTTATGGCTGTGCTGGATCCTCGCCTCCGTGCGAGGGCCCTCTCTAGCTGTGGCAAGCGGGGGCCACTCTTCATCACCGTGCACGGGCCTCTCACTATCGCGGCCTCTCTTGTTGCGGAGCACAGGCTCCAGATGCGCAGGCTCAGCAATTGTGGCTCACGGGCCCATTTGCTCCGCGGCATGTGGGATCTTCCCAGACCAGGGCTTGAACCCATGTCCCCTGCATTGGCAGGCGGACTCTCAACCACCGGGCCACCAGGGAAGCCCCACAATTTGCATTTTTAACAAGCTCCTGGATGGTGCTGATGCTGCCAGTCAGGGGACCACACTTTGAGAACTAGAGCAGTTGTTATCAGGGATGAGAAAAACTAAAAGAATCAGTTGAAAGAAAGGGCACCACAGAGAAGATGGAAAACCACTGAAAAGGGAGGGAACATTCCAAAGACAAAATTCACACTTTCCCCAGGGCCTGCCCTGACTGCATATATTTCACCAAACTACGCCCATCCCTGACTGTTTGCTTCCTTTCAGCCTCCTCTTGGGCACTTCCTATTCCTGCAGACCCTAAACCACTCAGAGCTGTAGGGCTTGGTCTTCAGGCTGCTTCTCTAGTAACACCCACTCCCTAGTGATCTCAGCCCCTCCACTGGCTTTAAATTCCATATGCTGATGACTCTCATCTTCAGCTCAGACCTCCCCACTCCAAGACACCCAGATCCAACTGCCTACCTGGTGTTTCTACTCTGATGAACGACAGGCATCTCAAACTAAACATGTCCACACACAACCCTTGACTGCTGCCCTTTCCTACAAATCTGCTTCTTCCCATGATTCACTCAAGTTGCTCAGACTAAAAACCTACGTGCTGCTCTTGACTCCTATTTTTTTCACAACTCATATCCGGTCCATCTGCAAACCCCATTGGTCTACCTTCAGAACATCCTGAATCTGATCCTTCACCACAACCTCCCTCTTTCAAGCCATCATCTTCCCTCATCTAGGCAATTACGATCATTTCCTAACTGGTCTCCCTGTCTCTTCCCATCACCCACCCCAAAGCCTATTCTCCACATCAGCCAGACGATCCTTTCAAAGCTTAAATTACTTCATGCCATGCCTTTGGCTCAAAACTCTCCAATGGCTTCCCAAAGCCTTTGAGACCCAACATGATCTGACTCTGCCTATTCTAGCATCCTCTTTTTCTGCTCTTCCCCTCTCTCTCTCTCTGCTCCAGCCATAGTGTCCTCCTCCATTTGTCAACTTGTCAAGCTGACTGCCACCTCAGGACCTTTGCACTTGCTTCCCCCTGCTGGAAATGTTCTCCCTGCAGGTCTTGGTATGGCTGCCTCCCTCCCTTCATTTAAGAGTCCTCAGAGAGGACTTCCCTGACCACTTCCATCTCTTTGTCCCTTAATTTTTTTTCCCCCTCATTTCCTGACATTATACAACATATTTACTTGTTTATAAGTACTATCTATTTCTTCCCACTAAAATTTATGCTCCATGAGGGTAGGAACCTTGTCTGTCTTGGTCATACCAGAGTCCTACCACAGAGCTTGGCATGTGGTAGACACTGGGGAAATACTTGCGGAGTGAATGCAAGAAACATGCCTAGTTTTCAGTAGAGAGGACTATGCTCTACAACATTTCTTACCATCCTCTTAATTACAGTCACAGAAATTAAGCTGATTCTAAGAATAGAAATTTGTTTATAATGAAGTCAACAAGATGAGACACAAATAGAAAAGAGATTACAATGTGAAATGCCATGTAGCATCTCTAAATATTTTCCCCTGGTTTTCAATTAACCTTCACAATAAATACCACCCTGCACTTTGCTATTTCTTTAACTGCTTTAATTGCAGGAATGAGATTGACACCCACTCTGCCCTCCCTTTTGTGGGCTTCTTCCTTCCAGCATTTCTGAGCTGTATCCCTGCAGGGGTCCATTACCCAAATCCAGCACAACAAATACTTCACTTTGCCAGGACTGTAGCAAGATTTCAACAGCTAATAGAAATGCTGTGACCTTACTAGTCTCTTAACGGCTTTTAAAAAATTAAAATGAAAACTCTTGTGTTGCATTTGGTTAGTTCTGGAGGAAAAAAAATGCTGCTCTTTTCCTGTCATATAGTTGGACACCGATATCAATTAATGGGAGTGTTGAAAGAAGTAAATCTCGTGGGTCCTTACCTTCAGCCACCAGAACACATTACAGTCATCACAAGCGCAGAGAGTGAAATGAATGGCCGAGGAGCAGAAGCAAGCCACAAATCCCTAAAAATGCTCTGAAACCAGGATTCTATTTTTATCGTGGTTTTCAGTAGGAGAAGGAGAGAGCCAGCACATTCTCAGATTGCATTACTAGAGAATGTTGCTATTCTCAGAGAGATGTAAAAAGTGGCAAGGGACTTGGATTTAAAAGTACAAACACAGAGAGAATCCCACTTTAATGGGTACCATTATGACATCCAGTTCAACATAATGAGGCTATTTCCACGATCTGGCCAGCAGCCCACATTAGCACGGCTTTACTGATGTGGATACAACAAATTCTGTTTGAACAAGAAATCCCAGGGAAAAAAAAAAAGAGATCCTTTCACAAGCTCTATCTATTTAGCAATCAATCAAAGGAAAGATATCCTTCTAGTAAAGACAGCAGCTTGCATTTGAATCCTGGTAAAATATTAGATGTTCTAAATAAAATAATGGTCTACAGGTGATGCTTCTGGACTGCTGTTTTGTGAACATGTCATGACTGTTGGTGCTTAAACTGGTGGAGGGGAGATGGGCTGGGGCCTGGAAGTCAGCATACTGCATGGCAGCTGGCTGGTTCTGGTAAGCAGTGGAGACCCCGTATTGAACAAGAGAGTGAACTATCCATAGACCTTGGTAAAATCTCTGCAAAACATCCTATTACCTCCTGAGCAATAGGTGGAATCATATAAAATTGCCAATTTTGGACTATTTCAATATACAGAAATGGCAATTTCATATGGTTCACCCTAGTACAATGTTACCAGCTTAAAAACAGCATATCAAAGAGGAAATTGGATGGGCTCTGGAGTCTGGACCCTGGGTTGGTATGCTCACTCTTGAGCTGTGTTATATTGGCTAAGTCACTTGGCCTCTCTGAGCCTCTGGCACAAAATAACCACCCCTCAAATGCGAGTCCTTCTTATTCCCCAACCTTTCTAAGCTTGGCAACAAACAAGAGCACCTTCCCACCCCTCCTTCAGCTTGGAGCTGACAATCATCTTCCAGTCTCTCCAGGGCAAGGCAGCAGCAATGCCTGGGAATTTCCCTTTACAAAAGAAAAGTTTAATTATATTAACCTAAAATAATTAGCAACACTTCCTAAAAATGTAATAAATTGGCAAAGACTATTTTGACTCTAGAGAGATTCTTCAATTTAAAATTTGCTGAGATGCATAATCCTATTAGAAGTCAGCCCCACAAAATATTCAAAAATCACATTCAAAGCAGAACAAAAATCTACTCAACATCATTCCAACAGGACAAAAGTCAACCTGGGCACAACTGCTCTCTCTCTCTGGCTCAGGTAATGAGATACACAGGACCTGCCCTGGGTAATGTCCTTGTGAGAATTAAAATTGGACTTCTTAGCCTGCAATCAGTTACCTTGCTGCCAATCATGATCTCCATACACATACACACACACACACACCTCTCCAGGGGCGCCCTAACAGTCCCAAGGTACTTTGGGCCCTCTTCCTTCTAATTGTGGATGGAAGCACTTCCCTCCAGGAAGGAATCTCAGTCATCAGCAAACCTATGGAGAAATCAAGGTAGGCTATAGCTTGGACTTGCGCTTATTTCTTTTTCCTGCAGATATTGTCTTGTTCATTTTGATGTCCTCAGAACCTAGCACTGTGCCTGACACATAATAGGTGCTCAATAAATCATTTATAAATGCTTAAAGACCTATTAGCACTAACCAACTGAAGGATGGTCTCACAGTCCTTTCCAGATGCATCAGAATGTTTGGTGACTTCTCATTCTTGGGCAACCCTCGGCCTTCTGAAGACTTGTGCTTTCCCTCCTTCAGCCCAAAGACTCACAGACGTTTATTCTGCATTTACTGGCAGGCCAAAAATTATTCTATTTAATTTCACTGAAATAATCACCCTAATAATTCACACTTATCCCATGTTACTTTGTAATCAGGCACAGTGCCAAGAACTTCACACATTATCCATTTAATGTTCACAACGACTCTATGAGGTAGATATAATTATTACCTGCATTTTACAGATGAAAAAAGAGACAGTGAAGTTAGGCAATTTGCCCACAATCACAGACTTAGTGGCAGCGCTGGGATTTAAATAGGCAACAGACCCAGAGCCCAAACCCTTAACTAATATGCTATATTGCATAATAAAATGTAGTGATATCTCATTTCATAACACATTTTTCAAATATCTTGTAAAACATCCCTATGGTTATCAGAGTTTGAAACATCTCAGTAAGAAGCCTAGGGGTTAGGCTGCATCATATTCTAATAGTAGGATTACAATGTCAAACGCAGCACTGGGGAGGCCACATAGCTTCTTTGCACCTCCCTCTCCTCCATTCTGCTTCTGTTTGTCGTCCTAATGTATATTTCACATTTACTTCCTACAAATAATTTTTAAAATACAACCATTATACCACTGTGGTGCCACTGTGTATTCATTTCAATAAGATTTTAAGTTCAATTCAGAATACTGACATCCCTTAAAACTTTAAAAACTATGTCCTATGCCTGGATGCTAAAAATATATATATTTATTATTAAAGTCAGAGGAACATGTTGAAGATATACTAGTACTCATTAGGGAAAGGTAAGAGCTTTGGGGAAAATAGTTTCCAATCCTGATGGAACACGCTCAGTTCCAACAAAAAACGTTCAGGTAAAAAGGTAGAGACAGAAAGAAACCCAGCTTAGACAAGAGCAGTGAGACAAGCACAGCTGAATCGAATTTGAAGAGTGACTAACTGTCACAGAAATACTTATGGAAAAAGAACAATGGGACAAATGTGTGGAAGTCATTGTTTCATCTCAAAAGATCCCACTTCTGTCCAACCCTTAAAATTCTACTCCTTCCCTGACACCTCCACCTTCATTTCAAGCTCCTTTGAATTCTGTGCCCTTAGCAAATAGTGCAAGTGTACCATATCATTTCAAACTAGACTAATCTAAGTTCTTAAATATTTAAATGAAACTCTTTTATTTTGTCAACTAAATTGTAAACTACTCAAGAGAAGCCAAGACTTCTGCTTCATGTATACATGCAATAAATCATTGCAATCTGCCATCCTCTGTAAAACACTGGTGAGATAGCCATACCCAGTCCATGTAGAGAGATAGGGAACATACAAAAGCCTCCACTGATCATCAAAAATGCCACTGTCGCAGGTTTTATTCACTTTAAATTATAATTACTGACTTGGTAAAATTGACAAAACACTGGTTCCAACTAAATTAACCTCAGAAATTTGATAAAAGCTTAGTTTCTTAGAACCCTCTTTTTCCTTGTAAACACCATTTCACCATGTAAGGCACCTTCTACCTTGCCTGGCACAAATAAGGCACTGGGTAAATGCTGGCTTACCTCCATCCAAGCAGAAATCTCAGCTCCCTCTAGAGCATACAGTGACACCAGTGAAAAACAGGGTGAGCTTAATCAAACTATAGAAGCCACCACACACAAAGAGCACAATGCTTGGAGGGGTGTGAATGGAAGGACCGGGGTGGGGGGAAAGAAAATAAACACTTAAATTTGTGGATACGAGGATTTTGAAATCCAAATTAAAGAGGGAATTATTCATCTCCTTCCAAAGTATTTCAGTTGATGTCACATAATTGGCAAGAGCTAATAACAACAGTTAAGATATTTTGAGCATCTGCTTTCTGCCAGGTACTGTGCTATACGTACATTAGCTCATTTAATCCCCCTTGGTCCTTAAAAAGTGTGTGCAAATGTCTCCATTTCACAGATGGGAAAACAGAGGGTCAAAGGAGTAGAGCTGTGCTCAAAGTCTCACAGCTATTATGCAGCAACGCATATTCGAACCTGGATCCATCTGACACCAAAGCCCACGCCTTTCCCTTGCAGGTTGCTTCGAATGATACTGTGCTTTTAAAAAAACAAAATCACGATCCTAGTGCAATATAACTTCCCAGAGTAAAAGTCACAGACGGTAGACAGATGGCCCAGACTCAGCCAGACCCCAAACGTTGTCAGTGCCCAACAAAAGCAAGTTCCTCTCTCACGGCCCTTAGCCCTGCCCTCACCATGGACCACCTCTCCCCACTGCCAGCTCTCTGGACCTTGGGATGCCTGCAGCAGGGGGAAAGGAGATGGGAAGTTACTCCTTCAGACAAGGCAGAATGTTAAATCCCTCCACTCATAGGCACTCGGGCATTTCCAGGTTCCATCTAAACTCCAACCAATCCTTTTGGCATGATGGCTTAAACACAGACACCAGCACTTCAACCCAAATGAGTTTTCTATCACCGCCTGTTCATCTGGAAAGATGTCACAAGCCAATGAGAACAGAAAATAGGAAAGCACTGGATAAGGGGAAGGAAGTAGCAGCCTTTTACTAAATTATCAAGATACGCATAATCCAAAAAAAGTAAATCAACTATCCTTCAATTAAAAAAAAAAAAGGTATGCATAATCCACCCACCTCCGCACACACACATCTTGTACCAAACATAACAGCGTTTGCCTCATGACTACACTAAGTCAAAAGACAAAAACATGTTTCTCTGGAGTTCCAGTCAAGCCTTATTTGAATTTGTCCATCCATTCATAATAACATGGATGAATCCCTGCCTTCAAATGTAATGATCCATGTTTTTCCACGATGTGACTCAAAGATCAGAACCCTTCTCCTCCCAACAGCCAGAGAAGAGTGGTCAGGCTGGTCATTTAGTAAGCACCAAGCGGCCTCCACCCAGGAAGTAAAGGGGAGGTCCTGTGAGTCAGTGCCATCCAGGTCAGGGTAACAGCAAAGGAAGGAGTGGAAGCCAGAGGGGCCTGCGGAAGGGGAAGCGGCCAGGCAGCGGCACTGCCAAAGGGCCAGAGGATGACACACCTGCCCAGAGCATGCTGGGAAGCTCTCCATCCCCAGCCCCTGAACAGAGTCCCCAGGGGATGACCTTTTCTGCCATTATCCTTCAAAAACAGAAAAGGGCCAGTGCTGACCCCCGGAAACACTCTCTCTCTCTCTCTCTGTCTCTCTCTCGGAAATAGCCTGCCACCACAGGAGGTAATTTGGTGTCTCATGTGATAAAAAAAGGATGACTTGGTTTGCCAATTCACTGACTTTTGTTTAACAAGAACATAAAATGTTAAATCTGGTTGCAGAAAAGAAATAATTAGTAATAGCAATATTGTATCTGTGTAATCTAAAGGCAAGCAATTCAATAAAAAACTAAAATGTTTGCAGGCCACATTTTTTCTTACACAGTGAAAATGCCCTTAAAGGAGAAAAAAAGGATACATTCTTAATTGGATGTCGTTGAGAAGGTAGCACTGCTAATTTAACCCCCTCAATTGTCAATACCTGTACATACTTGTGAAGCAGCAACACAGAGGCAGCATTTTCATGTTCCATCATGAGACCAGATGAAAGCCCATCCAGAAGTTGGGTGGCCTAACACTACAGGCCTTACTCATTTAAAGCCATTCCTCTCTCCCAGACATTTTCTCCCCCACCATCACCATACAGAGAACTGGGGGATACAGTTGACATTCCAGGCTTTAACTCTGGCTTCACTACTTACTCAGCAGATCTGACCTCAGCTTCCTCACCTAGAAAATGGGGAGTGTTATCCTGGCCCCAACCACTGTACAGAGGTGTCAAAAGAGCAAATTAAGTAATGAATGTGGCAGCACTTTAAAAGAAATATGTATTCAGCATGGGGGGAAAATGTTGAGTATAAATGAGAAATTCAAAACTAAATACAGATCATTTTGATTAAAAAAATTACAATTAGTGAAAAGTGTATGAAAGATAAGGTTATTTAAGTGAGTACTGGTATTAGGTACTGTAAAACAGACTAAATGTCCCAGCCCTTTCCTTTAATAAAGTGTTTTGGTAGTTATAAAATTATTATTAATTACTATTAATAGCTTTGGTTGTTATAAATTACTATCTATACAAATGTGTTTTCAATTTGTTTCTATGACCATTCAGTTACATAAAAGATCATTTGAAAAGGACAAAAGGGGCTTTGATGTTCAATATTATCCTAATAATAATTCAACACAATTAGGGATCAAACCTAATTTATGGGTATACATTGGTACATGATTATTATTTTGCATGATCAAAAACATTAAACCTATGCAATGAGTGCTCCATCGATCTGAGGCACAAGAATAAATTATTTCATATTTTGGTGTAGATTGCTAAGTCAAAAGGTGCTTCATTTGACACTACTTGTAATAGAAAAGGGTGGTTTTGCTACAAAAGCCAGTAAAATAAAGTCCATTTTTATAACTACTCAAATTATTGGTCAAGTTTTTAAAAAGCATTTTCTAAAAGTTCCTACTAGTAATAGCAATAATATCACTGGGCCTTTAAATTAATTAAAAAATTTTTTAAATTTAAGTGCTCAAATTAGCTCAGCACTATTAACACACTTGAAAGGCAAACTAATATGAGCATATTTTAATGTCTGCTGCTTTATGGTAAGGATACGTAAGGGTTTATAGTCACAGAATATGTTAACACTTAAAAACCCTTTTTAATTGTGAGAACTACAGTGGTTTTATGCAAAGAAGAACAAAAATTATGGGACCTGCAATAATTACAGTGTAGATACCATCTTTTTTTTTTCTTTTCTATGAAGAAAGTATGTCTCCTTTGGCATTTGCCCTAACTTTTCTACAAATTCAAAGGATTATTCGGTAGATAGCAAGTGTTATATAGACCACTAATGTAAATTGTCTCTATTTGTTCTGCTTTCTGTAACACTGAGATAGAAACTGTAAGACAGAAAATTACTTTCTTCTATATGTTCAGTGAATCACTCTAAAACAGCATGTGAGATTTTCCACTGAAACACTGTTCTATTCTAAACTTAGGAAATAAACAGAGAAGGCTTCTTTACCAACAACAATAACAACAAAAAAATGGTTGAAGATATTAAATGTATCTGATTCCAAAATTACCAAATTACGCTGAAAATCTTCTCTTACTTTCCAAGCGAAATATCAGAATTGTATTAGCTTACAATTCTCATTAGAAGTCTAGTTTAAAATACACTAACATTTACTACTATATCCTACAGAAGTCGCCTCACAAAATATTGTCTATCAGTCAACCTAAATGAGGTCACGCATCAGTGAGTACTTGATGAATTTCAGTGGTGGATTGTCTTTAATGGCATTGGTAAACTAGATCTCATGGATATTTTTGCAACCTTCTACACACAGTAATTTGAACACTTCAAATGTGCCATAATAAATGTACAGTGGCTATGTAGGAGAATGTTATTTAAGGATGATGCATCATGATGTCTGTAGCTTACTTTAAGATGATTCAGTGGAGAAAAAAATGTATATACAAATAGACATACATATAGGAAGAGAGAGACAGAAAGCAAATATGGCTTGTATTATAGATGATGTGTATATGGATATTCATTGTACTATTCTTTCAACTTTTTTGTATGTTTGAAAAATTTACATTTTAAAATATTTTAAAATGAGATGGTCACACCTCACTGGTTGATCCTTAAAAGTAGATTTAAAAAGTTTAATTTTTAAAACATAAAGAGAATCAAGACTGTTCATTTTTCTAGAAATTACTTTTCACAGTTTATTGGGTGTTCCACATTTTCAATTTTCTTCACATTAAGTACTAATGTTTTCCATCTGAACTGGCTATGAATAACTAACACTACTAATTAAACAAACTCGAGGAAATACAAATTCAAGAAAATTACTTTGGTTTTACACAGTATGCTCTTTTTCACTCTCCATACTTTCTGTCTGGACTTTCCCCACATTCACTGTTACTAGACACTAGCTGCATTCACCTCTCCTCTTGAAAATAATCAGGGAGCAGGGCCTGTCGTACTTAACACTTATTTCAAACCCCGTGGGCACTCAAAGTTTATAAGAAAGATTTTTTTTTTTAAGCTAACAGGGTATGTGTGTCTTATAGAAAGTCACGAGCTGGTCAGCTTTTTTTTTTTCCTGTTTTGGGGTTTCTTTGGGGGGGGCGAGTTTTAATGAAGAGCTATACAAGCTTCAGGGAACCTCAAGGACCCAGAGAAAAACTAAGAAAAAATTTTAAATTTAATCATAATGTCTTCTCCCTTTCTTCTCCAGATTTCCAGAACACCAACATTTTGTACACTGGTCAGACAAAAGCCAGTAAAAACACCACCTGCCTCTAAAATTCCTACAGTCACTGTCGCAGCCGCTTATTAAAACAAGGTTACTGAACATTTCTAGTCATCATTGCTTTTGTTAGATAATAATGACTAATTTTTCTAGGCATATTTTAACTTCAACAATAAATTTACCACCAGGAAATTAGACAAATGAGTTTCTGGGACTGTGTATAGAATAGTGGGCCTGTGCCCTTTAAAATGGTCACTTTCATGAAAAACAAAAATGGCATGAGGAAATGTTCTAGCTAAAAGAGACTTCGAGAAACAGAAAGCTGAATGCAATGTGTGATCCTGGATTGGATCCTGGACCTTAAAAAAATAATAGAAGTTTTTCTACAAAGGACATTATGAGACAACTGGAGAAATTTGAATAAGGTCTGTATATTGGATAATAGTATTGTATTTGTGTTAAAGTTCTTGCTTTTCATAATTCTACTGTGGTTATATGAGTGAATGTCCTTGCTCTTAGGAAGCACACACTTCAGCTTTTAGGGGTAAAAGAGCATGATGGCTGTACTTACTCTCAAATAGTTCATAAAAAGATAGTAATATTTGTGCATATATATGTACATGTGTATATATTTGGAGGGGGAAAGGGAAGGAAGGGAGAGATTGGGAATGACAAAGCATAGTGACAGAATGCTAACCACTGGTGAAAATCTGGGTGAAGGCTATACAGGGGTGCTTTATACTTTCTTACATCTTTTCCAAAAGTATAAAATTATTTCAAAATGAATTTTTAAAAAAATACTTCAAATAAATTCCCAGATTTGCCCACTTAAAAAAGTTTCTGATGAATGTAGCTTCCACCAAAATGCCACACCTTCATTTGACCAATGACTACTTAAAATTCTCTCTACTTTCATGACATGAAAACCCCTTCACAAAGTATGCTATTAAACTGTCTAAATTTGGAAAACATCTGGCCTGTCAAGTTATTTGGGGGGCTTGTGGTTTTAAGTATATTGTTTGAGATGGTGTATTTGGAAAGAATTCACTTATCATTCTCAGGCTTCATAGAGAACTAGCCCTGAAAACAAATGTATGTGGTAGTTCACTGCTACCATAGAGAATCAATAGCCATCTATTTAATTTGCTAAGACAATGTAAATTAGTAACTTCCAGCCAGATGTGTGATATACACATCAAACAAACTGCAACCTGTTCATTATGAAAATCTTGTCAACACACACAGAGCCACTTGATGACATTCCATCTAAGGCAGTTTCCACATTTGCAGCTATAAAAATTGTCCTAAGAATTTTTATACAAAGAATTGGAGCTGAGCCTCATAAAAGGGTAATCAATTTCAGCTTTTCATCTTGTGTGCTTCTGTGTGTTTATTTCTACTTTCATTCAGAGGTATAAAACATTCAGAAAAATGTGTGCAATGTTATTTTTCCCTCTGTAAATCATTTATCCTCATTACATCTTTTTAATCTGATGTAGAGTTGGGAGCCTAATCCTGCAGCTCTGAAGAAGTGTGTAGAGTGAAGAATGACAGAGTCAACAGAAGAAAGAAAGTACACTTATCCCCTGGAAAACAAAACAGAATATTTCAAAATGACTCTAAACATAAATTAAGTTTACCCATTGGGAGGTCTAACTTGCATTCTGATCATTTATATGGGGCTGTGTGACTATATACCCGCTGTTTGATAAAAAATGATTATAACCACAGGCACCCACCACAGAACAGAGTGTATGTATAATGCTCGCGGTGTCTCAGACATACAAAGCACCTTCTTAAAGAATGTCCGTTTCCTTTCCATGGTGAGCAGACATAATTTTTCACTCTCTAATACTTCTACTCCACAAAGTGGCGTATTTTATGAATTATGTTTTGCCATTTTCTCTTACGTTTATTTTAACAATATGAAAAACTGCGTTCATAAAATAGATGGTTTTGTTTCATGGTACCCCAAATACTGGTATGTTTTCTGCTCTCTGTTAAAATCCACAGCTCTCTTGCTATTACAAGAACCTAACAGTATTTGTTTTAATACCATTTACTAAAAGGAAAGAAATAAAAAGGTTCTTCTTAATAACCAGCTATTATTCTTGAATACTGAATCCTCATTTAAACCAAATTCATTTTCCAAGCCTACTGAATTAAATTTTCTTATTAAACAGGGCACAGAGTAAATAATCTTATTGCCAAGCATAATATTTCCAACTACTACATTTTTAATTTGTTAATTTAAAAGAACGTGAAATGAATCTACTCCTCATGGCCAATAGTACAGTCTGATTCCAAATAACACCCTTTAACCAACTTCCTAATGCCAAAATAGCATTTCTACTAAGTGCCCTGGTGTGTCAACGCTTCCAAAGTAAATAACTGCTGAGGTAACCTAAAATCACAAGAATTTCAACCTCTACCAAAAAGAAAAAAGAAAAAAGAAAGGTAACTCTGCACACAAAAGGGTTCTTCATAAAGGCTTCAACCCCAAGCAATTCTATTTTCACAAACATTATGCAGAACGTGCTTTCTTCACGAGAGGCACACCAGGACACGTGATCAGCCTGCAGGGCCACACCGCTAACCAGAAATGATTACTGTTTCTGGAAAGAGTAAGGCTCCAATGCAGCCACCGAGGCCGCCCAGCCAGCCGCGCCCGCAGGTGGCCCCGCGAGGCCGGCTCCTCACGCAGCGAGGATGCTGCACAACAAGCCGGGCCTGGGCGCCCGCCAAGACTTGCAGTCTTAGCTCAGGTCGGGTCCCTTTGCTTTCTGGAGGTTCAAGTTAGACCCTCCTGGTCACTTAAACCCCCTTTGTGGTTCAGGGAAGGAATCACTCTCTCAGAACTCTTAACTTTGATTGGAGACTCTGGTTAAAATTAAGAACTTCAAACCCAGCTTTGAAAAAGTGAAACAGATGTCCTGTTTATTAACTATAAACGGCTCCGTACGTGGGACCCTCCTCTCTCTCTCTCTTTCCTGCCGCATTGTTTTATTTAATGCAGAGTTAGATTAAAAGGTTAAAAGAGAGTAGAAAGCAAATATGGACTGTGGATGGGAAAAGTCCTAAATCTTTCTCTAGAACGTAAGAGAGTCTCTTCATAACGGCGAAAGTGCTGGAGCTGCCCCTCAGCCAGCGCTCAGGGTCAAAACCGGCGTCCCCCGCGGACCCCAGTCTCGCCTAACCCGGCCGTGCCCACCACCTGAACCCTCGTGGAAACCAGGGTCGCCTGCAGTGGGCAAAGGGGTCCCAGACGTGCACTCACGTGAGGACATAGTTGACGCTGACGATACAGTGCGGCCTGGACGAGCGGCTGTTGTGCACGATGGTCGCATAGCTCTGCACCCACACCCAGCCGCCGTGCTTCGCCAGGAACCGGTAGTATTTGGTGGTCACCTGCCCCTTTACCAGCACTGATGGAGAGACACAAGGCAGCTGATGGGGAAAGGACCCGCTCCTGAACCGGTCCAAATGTAATCCCTGGCTGTGGGAGGGCGGGTCCCCCGTGAGCCCTAATAACTGCTCCCAGGGCAGGAGGGAGAGACAACCAGAACGTTCCCAAATGAACCGACTGTCCTGTTCATTTGCAGCGAGTGCTCCGGTCCCTCACGGTTAGCAAAGAGGGCAACACTTAAAGTTGGAGGATTCCCGGCACTCGATGTTCTACCTACGGAAGGGAGGGTCTGGGCCGCTCAACTCCGATGCTCACGTTCCCTGTCTCGGAGATTAAACTCAAAGCAAAGCTGTATCCAAAGCTGAAGCGAGTCAACGCGCGTGAGCCTAGTGGCCGAGCCTCGGTTTCCGTTTCCATCTTGGTGGGGGAGGGGAGCGGCTATCAATAGGAGAACAAGACCCCTCCTGGGAGAACTTCACCCAGAAACTCAGAGGCTCTCCCTCGGCCTGTGTGAGGGCCCGCGGATGAGGAGGGAAATGAGGTGGGGCCGGTGCTGGGACAGGCGCCCGCAGGGCCTCTCCTACCATCCCCCCACCCCTCCCCCCACCGTCCTCCGCCCCGGGCCGGGCAGCGTGGCGCCTTACGCAGGTGGTGGGCGCAGCGCAGGTGGAAGGTGTCGCAGCCGTGCACGTGGTGGTACAGGGTCTTCTCAATCAGGTCCTGAGGCTCGTACCCCGTCAGCTCCGCCACTCTGTGGAGAGCAACCCCGGCGGGATGAGCGCGGGCTGCTGGGCCGTCCCCACCCTCGACAGCCGCCTCAGCGCTGGGTGCCCACCCTCACTTCGCAGGGCCCCGTCAGTTCGCCTCATCTGCAAAATGGGCTCATAAGGTAGACGAGGAGCTCTCAGTGACTGAGCGGGGGCCGCCCTCCCGCTAGGGGTGACCCCTTCCCGCCCTGACCGCCCACCTGGAGTCCAGGAAGATGAGCTTCATGTCCAGGCTGGCGCGGAACATGAACATGTTGCTGTGCAGCTTGATCTCCGTGACGGCGCTGGGAGGCAGCGAGTGGCCCACGGCCACCAGGCCCACGTTCTGGTAGCAGCCGTCGAAGGGGGACATGTCCAGGCTGTACTGGCGGATCTTCAGGTATCCGCTGCAGTGAATGACCTGAGGCGGACGGTGAGGGCAGGAGACTCAGCCACAGCCAGGAAACATCCAAAAAGGGGGCGAAGGGACTGAAACATTTGGAGACTCTCCTCGGCCACAAACACCTGTGGGTCACGCCCGCGCATTGAAGTGTCCAAAGTTATTGGGGCTCCAACGTGTCTCAAGTTGTACGACTGTACTGCCCCAGTGAGCTCACTTGGGAGCTGAGGAAAATACAGAGGCCTGAGCCCGGCCAACCCTAATGCATCCGGATCGCGAAGTGGGGCCCTGGAACCCGCATTCTGATCATGTTTCGTGCTGTTAAACAAGAAAAACTTGGATGCCAGCTAAAGCGCTGGTTCTTAACCTCTGGCAGGGGAGGGGGCAGAATCTGACGCTGTGAGTAAACTCTACGAATCTACCGAAGTTACCGACCGTTTCAGACGCTTTACACACCCCTAAGGCCCATTGCGTGCCCCAGGTTAAGACCCCCAGCGGCCAGGCAGTACCCGGACCCAGTGAGACGTACGCAATCTTAAAACGTAGTCCCCAGGTGTTCGCGAAGTTTAATGGCCCTGGTGGTGCGCCAGGCGCTGTGACGCGTGCGGGGCACTGTGGTCCCGGTGGCCGGAACCTCCCTCCCAGGCCGCCGCACGCGCCTCTGGTCCTGCCCCGTTCACCTGCACCAGGCTCGGTGGCCGCGGCCGCCACGGGGCGTGGATCTCCCCTCTCAGCCACGCACCTTGTAGCCGCCGCAGGTGAGGCCCGCGTTCCTCTTGGCCAAGACGCACTTCATCCTCAGGAAGAAGGAGCGCTCGATCTCGTACTCTGGAGAGAGGAGCAGAGGGAGGCGCAGGGCGTGAGGCCGGCGGCGCGCCGCCATGTCCCTGCCACGGCTAACGGAGGAAGAGCTACCAGGGACTGCGATGGGCCGGAGTGTCGCCGGCGCGCGTCCGCCTTACCCTGGACGAAGTGAGAGTGGTAGGGCTGGTGGGCCGTGAGCACCGCCGTCATCTCGTCGTGGTCCGCAGGGTGGATGTATTCGTAAATGCTGTTCCCGGTCAGCTCTACCTGTAAAGAGGAGGGTATCACCGTCTCCGAGGAGGTGGGATGCCCCACGGAGGGGCTGGAAGATTGAGCCGGGGGTCCGCAGGGCTATGAGGACAGGAGCCACAGCTCTAGAGTCGGTCCTGAGTTCTAATTCCGGTTCTGCTGCCTGCTACTTATTGCAACCCATCTAAGCCTCAGTTTCCTTATCTATGAGAGGAAAGAATACTAATAGTAATTGAAGTAGTAATAGTAGTAGCTTCCTGGCAATGTTCTGGTGAAGACATCATGACATGAGTATGTAACCACCTCCCATGGTCTTTGGCTTATGGTAGCAGCTCAAAAACGTAGCCATTGTTTGGGCTTGGGGTGGATGCTAAAGGATAAGTAGAGGAAGAGGGAGATCCAGACCTCCTGCCAGCTGAGATGTTTCCAGTCCCAGAAACAGGTATAAAGCTTTGGGAAAGCCCCACCCCGACCCTACCTCCAGCCTCCAGCCCTGGCTGTAAACATTGAAGGCTGGAGGTGTGGACCACTCACCTACCTGAGAAAGACCCAGGTGGACTGAGGCTGTCTCCGAGATGTACATGATCTTCCCATCTGGGGCCACCACAAAGATGAAGCCATCCAAGGTCTGGGGAGACAGAAACCGTTGAATGGAGAGCCCTCTGGGCCATCGAGAGAAACTGGGGGCGGGGGGGGGGGGCGTACAGAGGTTAATGATGTTCTGCCAGAAGTGCAGAGTGATGGAGTAGACAGGGCCTGGCAGGAAATAGGGCAAAGAAAACCGCCACAAGAGTCTCTCTTTTGTTCATTCCAAATTTGTAAGCATGGGACATGCGGCACCCTAGGAGAGACTCTAGGAAGTGTTGGACAAGGCTACTGCCCTCCAAGACTGAGGATTCACCAAAATGGACAAAGCAGACATATCTGGACCATACACAAACATTCTGGGGGGAAAAACATCACAGCCTGTGATAAGAGGTGGGTTAGGTTCTTGGGGTGATGGTCACTGAGCAAACCAGAAGTTTTCTGTGTCAGTCTTGGAGAGTTTCATAGTGGAACATTCTATAATGGAAAGAGTGCTAGTGGGGTTTGGGAAATAGTAGGCACTGGGAGATGTGGAAGGGCTGGCAGTTTGAAAAGTTTGTAGATAGAAGGCAGCTGGCCAGTGGCTCTGGAAAGAGTCCAGGAGAGGGGAATTTAGGAGATGGGAGGCTTTCCCGGCAGCAAGCCCATAGAGTGGTGCTACAGTGTGTATGTGTTTACATTGATGCATCAAACTGGCAGGCTCTCCATGAAGAAAAGTCTTAGATTTTCACTGTTCCTTTATCTCTGTGAATGAGGCTTCAGTCCAGGCAGTGAAGCATACGGATGAGTCAGATCCTGCTCTCAAGGATCTGGAAGTCCAAAAGGGACAACTGGCCTAAAGACAGATATAATGAACATACAGCTGAATAGACAGTGCTGTGAGGGCCTGGAGACTGAGTGGCCAGAGGCCTGGGGGAGAACCACAGTGGCTTTAGGAGAGCTGTTTGAGCAGAGCCTTGAAAAGGAAGCTTGAACATGAGAAGGGAGGAAGGGCACCCTAGGCAGAAGGAATGGCGTATGGAAAGCAGGGCCTGGGGGTGGAGGGTGGATCTGGTGTATTCAGGTTTGATGAGTTTGGTGTACCAGAGATGAGGCTGAGGAACTACACTGGTGCTGGATTTTTGGAGAGTTTGAGATGTCAGTCTGTGGAATTTGGAGATGCTCCTGCAGGCATCAGATTCCAACAGACGTTTTTAAGCAGGGAAGTAGCATGCTTAGATGTGTTTTTTTTAAATTTTTGTTTTTGTTTTCTCCTGGCAGAATGTGAACAGTGATCTATAGGAGGACAGAGTGGAAATGAGGAGATCAGAGATGGTCAAAGCTGAACTTGGGTGGTCACAAGGAAGACGAGGTGGGTGAAGAGTCTAAGTCAAAGGTGGTTCTGGCTATTGTGGAATTTGTGGTGGCAGATAGAGAAGCTGAGACTGACTTCAAGATCATGGAAAATTTAGGGAGGCCTGGTGGGTTTTTGTATGAGTGGAAGTCTGGAAGAAGGAGATAATGAATTCTTGTCTTAGGTATGCTAAACTTCAGGTATACGCAGATTTCCATTTGGATGTGTCCAGTTGGCAGTAGGAAATAAAGGTCTGGCTCTCAGGAGGGGTGTCTAGACAAGAAACCAGTGGGGCCATGCAAATGTGAGGAAAGGAGTTGAAGTGGTGGTGTTGGTTGAGATACCCAGGAAGCCTTGAAGCTGTGAGAGGAGAAACAGAGCTGGAACCTTGGGGGGAATGCCAGCATTTACAACCAGACAGTAGTGGGAAAACCTAGAAAAGCAGGCAGAGAGGGAGAAGAATCCGGGAAATTGTGCTACATTAGAGACCCAGAGAGAGGCAGAATGTCAAGTAAGCAGTGTCACCTCCATCTAGTCTTTGCCCAAATGTCACCTTCCCAGTGAGGTCCTCTGCAACCGTCCCCATTTAAAATGGCACCACTCAAACACAGCTCGCCTCCTTCACCTTCTTCTTCTTCTCCATGGCACCTACACCACCTGTCATACCATGCTGTGCACCTGTGTGGGTTTGCAAGGCTGCTCTCCTTAGAATGTCAGCTCCATGAGGGCAGGGCTTTCTGTCTGGCATACAGTTGGGCCTCCTATGTTTGTGGAATGAACAAGGTCAGGTGTGATAAGAGTTGAGCATCTTATGCTGGATATCAAAATATAGTGAAGCCTGTGCAGAGTACACCAGCTGTGAGAGATGCCAGAGTGCAAGCGGTGTGGGAGTGAGGGGGGCAGAGTAAGCAATGGAAATTGGGAGGATCATTAAGTCCTACAAGGAGTTTGGGATGAACACTAGGAAAAAGACTGGGCAAGAACTAGAAGGGGTGAGGGACTGTTTGGGTTTTGCTCTCTTGTTTACGTTGATGAGGAAAGTTAGCTGGGAATATGGAGAGCTTTGGGTGGGGGTCAGTTGTTGAGAGATAACTGATGAAAGACAACTTTCTCTCACCTGAGAAAGGGGAGAGACAGAATCTTTTTAGTTAAATTCGGAGGCGTGGAGGCCAGGCCTGGGAGGGAATGCTCACACAGGGCCTCTCTTTGCTCTATGAAACTGAAATCTCTTTTGGCCTCTGGGATTGAAGGAGGCACAGGGTAGTGATGGGACAGGAAAGGCCACGGCACTCCTGCCATGAGATGCTGCTCATGTCTGGTCCAGGAGGGAGAACCGGCACAGAGTCCCCAACCCGATGCTGCTCGGGTTGGAGGCTCCCACGGGAGGAGCCCGTGGTGGACTTGAATAATAAGAATAAGGGGGTGCAGGGTGGGATAAAAGTGTCAAGCCTAAAAATGCCCCCGGGAGTTTTACTATTTTAAATATTTGCTAGGCGACTTACGCGGGCAACGGGCAATTTAAAACGGTGTACACTGCAAACAGCGCGGTAATGGGCGCCTCCACACTGGATAAACTCATTACTCAGGGAGGTGTATGTGTGTACGCGCGAGGGTCCGCACACGGCCCGGGCAGGCCTGGGGTGAGGGCGCGTGGAGAGACAGAAGGGATCCCGGGGGCTACAGGGAGGAGGTGAAACGAGTTGCGGACGCAGCTGGATCCGGGACGTGTGGACTTAAAGCCCTGACGGGCATTTCTACCAGATTCCCGTTATTTCCTGGCTAAATTCTTCATTTGGGACGGTTTTGCAGCCCGGCCTCGGCAGCTTGGCCTCTGGTTCCCTCCGCTGAATGGCGTCAGATGGCGCCCCCTCCCTCCGTTCAGCCGTCCTGATTCGGGCCTTACCGGGCTCCCTTCCAAACCCAACGCGCCGATCGTCACCTCGAGAGGCGCCTTCCACACCCAGCGAGGTTAAGAGCTAAACATTTTAACTCTACAAGGAGTCGTAGGGGCTGCGAAACGGCCACCTCCGGACGGGATCCCATTTTCCGGGAAACAAGAATCCTGGCTCGGGGACCGGCACCCGGGCCCTCGAAGCACGTGCGCCGCCGGGAGGCCCAAGTCAGTACCTGGAGCAAGTGGGAGCCCAGTTCGCGGCCTACGTTGTCCAGGGGGCTGGTCCTGCTCGAGTGGCCCCACGCTTCGCCGAGCCCTGTGGAGACACAGAGACACCCTTAAAAGACGCACTCCGACCCGGCTGGCGGTTTGAGACTAGCTTCGCGGTTTTGTCACCCAGGCAAGCTTGCACACACGACCTGATACCACCCGGGCTCCCTCCCCACCTAGACCGCAGGGACGCGAGAGGGTAAATGACGGCTCTGCCCGCTCAGCTTCTAACGGGTTTAACAGAAGTGAGACTCCCTCTCCCTCTGCTCGACCAGCCCGGGCTTCTCAGGAAGGGCAGGGTCCTGGCTGAGCGCCCCTACCCCCCCCCCCGCCCCGGGGAGGACCACAGGTGGCCGAGTTTGGGGACAGTCTGTGCCCAGAAGGGGCCCGGACACCGCACCAGAGCGATAACTTTGGCGTAGGTTCACTGGTGTGCTTAGAAGGGCGAGGGACACTATTTCCCACCCCAAGTTTCATCACCCTTATCAAGAGGCCGAGGGTGTCCACACATCCAGCGAATACCATACCGCTGCCCGCCGGGAACGACCTGAGACTGCGGAGCCAAGTCCAGCTCGTCCTGGTGGGCTTTCTGATTGGCTGCGGGGCTCTCCAGCCATTTTCCTTCCCTGGCCTCTGACTTTAATCCCCTTCGGAAAAATCCGTTTGCTTGCGGATGGCTTCCAGTACCAGCTACCCTCCGCAGTCCTGCCTCTGCCTTTCCTTTCCACGTCCTAACCTCAGCTCCCTCCCCACTCCAAGAAAAAGCTCTCTGAAAGTCACTTATTTTCAGGTGCTAACACCGTCTTACAATATTTTCGTTCCCTTTTGGACGTAGAGAATCATTCCTCTTCTCTACTTCCCAGGTATCATCTATTAACAAAGACTGCCCCTTCCTCTCCTTGATGCTACCACGTTAAGATCTTTCCAGGCTTTGCCACAAATCATTTCTCCGGTGATGCCTAAAAAAGAAAACTCCCTGTATGCCCGTGGCTGATTTTTAAAAAATTAATATGGAGTCTGCTATAGTACCTGTTTTCAGGAAGAAAATGAAAAATAAGGCAGAAGAAACTTGCCAAGACCGAGGTTACACTACTTATGGGAAATATCTTTTAACAATGTTGCTGCTGAAATCAGTGTAACTAGGTAGTTAAATTTTTTTGTGCTTACACGATTAAACAAGGTTAAACATGACAAAAATGGGGGGGGGGATGATTTACTGATTTACTGCATTACGGGACAAATCACTATGAAGTACCCAATGACAAACACTCGCATTGTAATATGGGGGTGGAGGCGGATCTTTCAGAATAAAACACGGAGTTGGACTCCTGAAATGTGTTGGCCAGGAGCTGCTTCCGAAGCTAGCGATCAAAACCCTGGTAACGAGTAACCGTGAGCGCCCCTTAAGCTCGAATCGGGTCTTTCTGGGTGTTTGCACATTTAAATAAATCTAACGATCTCCCCACCGCTCTGCAAACACTGAGGTTCCCCGCCCCCCTCGCCCGGACTCCTCTCCCTCCCTCGCGTCGCGGCAGCCCCTCCTGATTCTTTAGCCCGCCCCAGTTTTCCTCCCCAGAGTGACTCCACTGCCCTGATCCCTGTGGCCCTCCTGGACCGTGCGGGAGGTCCTCCGCCACAGCCGCCTGTACACACCCCTTCGCCTTGTCACCTTCCCTTCGCTCCTCCCGTCTCAGTCAAGCTATCCTCCTTGGTTTCTGGCACGACCTGTTCATGTTTTCATCCCGGATCACACCTACACACCCAGAAGAAGTGGGGGGGGGGGGGGTTAGCTGGGGAGGCCGCACGGGGAAAGGGGAAAATCTTGCCGGGAGAGCCCGGAACCAGCATGGCGCTGACCCTTGGACACCGCGGGCCCAGCCGAGGCCTGAAAGCCCAACGCTTCGCTGGGGCGAGGGGTCGGACGCTTGGGCGTGCAGGGAGCTGGTCGCGGCCGCCTTGCCTCTGGAATCCCGTCTTCCTCCGCTCCCGGAAGAGTGCGAAGCCTGCGCCTGCAGCCAACACAGGTCTTTATTCTAAAATTATGAAGGTCCCCCCCAAAGCGGCTGGGGACGCCGGGGAGCCGCCTCCCGACCCGAATCATCTGAAAATCCCCCGAGCTGGGCTCAGGGTTAAGTACTGGTTCCGAACTCCCGGCGCCAGCCTTGGCTGCTTGCGGTCTCGGGCTGCGGCCTCATTAGTATGCGCCTACGAGGGAAAAATAAGACTTACCGACAGGTTAATAAGCAGCCGGGCCGGGCGCAGGGTGACAGGGGCCTCCGTCGCCCTTTCCTGTACCCCGCCCTCACACCCCCCCCCACCACCTTTTAAGGAAACTTTTGCTTTCACCGAGCATCGCCTTCTCTTCTGTTCCCGGTTGAAAGCTCCGTCACACGGTTGGTTATGCCTGGGTTAATGTTTTATAAGGGACTGGCTGCCCTCGTCTACCTGCCGAGCTTTCCTGACCTAATATCAGGGCTGAGCTCTCCCGTCAGCCTGCCCAGGACACCTTCGAAGCCCTGCTCATGGGTTTCACCTCCCGAAAAGCCCGGAGTGGGCCAGAGACCCCTCTCCCTGGACCCCTTCACCTTCTGCCTGCAATGACGCGCTCCCGCACCCCATTTCAGTTGGCGAGGGGGGTAAGCTGAGATTTCGTTTCTGCACTTGACCTACCGCAGAAAACTCGCAAATCCTTTGATTGTCTGTTTAAAATGAGGAGGAAACCAACTCCCTTTGCGGCAGGATTACAGTGGGAACAAGATCTAAAGATTCTCTTGTAATTCGGTGAGGCCGAGAGAACGGGGTTTTGCAAAGGAGAAAAGGAGCTCTGGGAGGGAGGCGATAACTAAATCGGGTTTTAGACGAAAGGATTTTCCCCAGCTAAAGTGGCCAAAGACAAAAGAAAACATAATCTATTTTGGAAGATTTCCAAGATATGCCACATTAACCTTAGCAGATAAATTTTGCTTCTCCCCGCCCCCCTCGTCCCTTAAAGTCTGGTTTATCATATTTACATAAATAGTATCAGAAGGGATGTATCTATCATGGATCTAAAGGGCTAGCTCACATTTCACGTGAAACCCCGGGCGAAGTTTCACTGTTGCTTTACCCTCAGTGCTCGGTTGAGCCATTTCCATTTAAATACCCCCTGACCCAAGGATTACCTCAATGGACTGACTGCACGGGTTTTGTAATTTCCTGAAAATGAGATTTCGATTTATAAAACAAGAAACCAATTAGTAACCAAATGAGGCGAAGTAGATCCACTAAAATTGACCTAATCCCACAGGCACAATTTAGGCCCGTTCTTAGCGAATGAATGATGAGCCCCAGTCTAGCGTGAGCTCAAAGCATCATCCAGCTGTGTTATTGCAAGCAGCAAAAATAAATTGATCGAGCTTTTCCTTCGGAATGAATTTCACACCCTTGACAAAATGTAGATTACAGACCTGGCATCATCGCCTCCTTCACTCAGACAGGAAGAGGAGGAGGAGGAGAGCTTGTTCTACTGTTCTTTTTTTTTCTTTCTTTCTTTAATAAATAAACACTATACGTGAATAGAAAGGTGTCCTCCTTGTCGTCGTTCCTGGGAACCTTCTCCTGGATGGATTGCGATGTGCCCTTTAGCCAGTATGAGGTTGCTGGGGGAGCTGTCCCATGACCTGGCCACAACTTGGTGACTGAGACGGGCAAAGCCCTCCGAGACCGCGCTCCTAACTTCTGGTCCCGGGGGGCGGGGGGACTTGTCTCAGCCGCCTGGTTTTTCCACAGGGCCTGCGCGTCCTCACTGAGAGTGCACTGTCCAAACCTCCCAGCCCACAAGCAAGCGGCCTTCGTGGTAGGGGTCCGGGAGCCTCGGCGGCTGGGCTCCTTGGGGAAGGTCGGGCGCGCTTAGCCGAGGCCGAGCGCCTGGAGCGGTCCCTGGGCAGGAGGCCGCTTCGCGCACCGAGGCGCACCCACCCCTACCTCGGACGCTCGGCGTGGCCTTCTGGGCCACCTGGCGGGTGTGGCCGACCTTCCGAGGGCGTCGGTGGCCGCGCGGAGCCGGGCTTTATCCCGTGCGGCGGCCTGGCCCCCACCATGCGTGTGTACCCTGCCCTCCCCTGCCTGCCTCTGAGACCCCCAGCCGCGCCGGGGCGGGGGTGGCGGGGGATCCGCTGAAGTTAGTGTGAATTTGGGGTGGAGACCGACGGTCGCAGCGCTGACTCTCTCTCTGCGCCCTCGTCGTGCTCCAGCCCCGAAGCTAGGGCTTCCCGGGCAGGGCCTAGCCCCGAGAGAACACGAACTGCAGGAACGAGGGACAGGCAAGGTTCGGCCAGGTCCCAACTAACCCGTGGGACGAACACGCCTGAGGGGTTGACGGTAGTGCTGCGAGGCGGCTGAGAGCGTCCGGCGGTGTCTACTAAAGACTCCGGGCCTTCGAGGGTAGCCTGGCGGGGCGTGCGAAGGCCGGCGCGGGCGAGGCCGACGGGTCTGCCCCGCGGCGCGGGCCTATCCCGCTTTTGTTCCACTCGGCGGTCGGGACTCGACAGACGCACAGCGGCCCCTCGGGCGGCATCTTGGCTTAAGTTTTAGACGAGGACCGGGCCTCGGGGCAGTGGCCCGCGCAGCACGAGGGACGGCGGGCGCACGGGCGCAGAAGCCCTCGCGCCCGGGGAGGGCAGAGACCTGGGCGCGCGCGGGGAGTGACGAGACACCGTGAGGAGGCCGCGAGCAGGCTTACCCTCGGCTGCGGCCACGCGGGGGAAGGCGGGCGGGTCGCGGGCCACCACCGCGGGGAGAGAATGGGCCGCACGGTGCTGACCTGGCCGGCCGGCCGCGGCCTGCATGCTTCTCCCCTCTGCGTGCTGCGGGCCCTGCGGGAGGCGCGGCGGGGGCTTCGACGAGGTCGCTGTCACTGGGCTGGTCCGAGCCACCGAGGCCGAGGGACTCCGCGCAGGAGCCGCCTGCCCGATGGCGCTACCCTAGGAAGAAGCTTTGCTCCTCAATTCTCAGACACTGTTTTAGTGTTTTCTGATTTCCAGGCCCACTGCGAAATAATTGAGGATTCCCCGTCCGCACGAAAAATTTAAAATTCGTGGATCAGAGACTGGCACTGGGTGAACAGCTAAAATCATAAGGTTTTAGTTGGGTCTAAACCTCATTCTCTTGAGAAATACCCGAGTCGACAGATAGAGAAATGAGGCGAGAATCCATAGGTTCGAATTCTGTGTCCACGTTTGTATCTGCAAAAGCTGGAAGCTGCCAAGATTTCCCGAGAATTGAAAAATAACTCCCCTAGAAATCGGATTTGTCCTCTGGAAATTTAACCTGATTTTAGCTTCAGACGGGTGACTGTACCCTGCCATATCTTATCATACCCTGTTTTTGTAGTTTCGTTGCTGTTGTTGTTGTTTTGGGTTTTATTAGTGATCACTCCCTTTTCAAAAAAAAGTACTTTTTTCATTGATCTGATCTATAATTTCTAGCACATAAATCTGCCTTGCAAATGCTCTGCACGGAGTTCAGTTCTGCACTCTACATTTTAAGTCAACATCAAAACTGGAATTAAAGAGAGAAAACCAGCGTGGAGTGTAAACTGTGCTTGAAGGCGTTTAAATGAGAAAAACTTCTGTAAGAAAATAAACATGGAAACCTAATGCTCAATCATTTCCCCAAGCAGCAAGAAAAACAGCTTTAAATCACCCATCCACGTGGGAAATGGGACCTCTTTTTCTCTTTCAGTTCTTGGCCTCAAAAAAATATAAGGCAATTAAGGATTTCAATCTTGAGGTGACTATTACAGAAAGTGTCTGTGGAGGTTTGTTTAACCATCCTTGTCCTTCCAGCCTCTGTAGAAACTCTCTTTCCTACACAGCTACTAATTTCAACTCTGTCATTATTTTTATCTTCCCAAGACACCTTGACAATGAAATAGTAGTGATGTTACCAAGATTCTGAATGGCCATAGATTTGAAAACATCTGATCGTTTCAAAGGTTATTCTGCAAGCCACTACACCCCCAGTCAAAACTATATTATATCTAAACAACAAATATATATTTTTAGTTGAATTTATCCTTTTTTGCACACAAATAAAGTCACATCATCTCTTTTTTTATCCTGCCTTTTTGGTTTTGATAACACCAAAGACATACATATCTAGATGTGCCAATTTTTTCCTTGCAAGGCTATTTTAGAATAGAATATGTTACCACTTGGGAGATATGCAGTTCCAATGATTTCTAATGACAGTAATTGTACCAGAGTTTTTGTTTTTGTTTTTACTATGAAATCTCCAATCTAATGCTTTATTCTTAATTATTCCGAGCACCCATAGCCCATTCATCTGTTCCCTCTCTCTCTCTCTCTCATTTTTCCCTCAACAGCTCAATTTTATCTACTCAGATAAATAAAAGCTGAAGTTTGCTCCCAGACAAGGAATCTGCTATCTTGGGGGGGAAAAACTGTATTCAGCAAATGAGGGGGGAGAGAATTAAGGATTTTTAATATTTTTCACATATAAGTATGGAAAGATTTCTGTTTTAAGTCTTTTAGAATTACAGGGTATTAAAAATAAAATGTAATATGAGCAAAAACAGTGGAGTTTTACAGTCATTTTTATGCCTATAACTAAGATGTCACCAGATTTAGAAGTATTTTAGATTATATACCTTGCATAGTCCATGTTACATGTGATAGCAGGCTTACCATGATGAAATAGCTACTTTCATCCCACCCTTAAAATTTTACTGAAGACCTACTATGTGCTAAGATGGTGTTAAGACAGATATGAAAATGAACTTCATTTCAAACAACTTCTTTCCCATTTCTCAGCACTAAAAAAGTTTACCCCCATATAAAGTGCTCAGTTTCCCCCACTGCCATGGACCCACTCTTGTCCCCACTTCTGCTGGCAGTCAACAGCTGAACCCAAATTTCGTACCCTCTGCAGGTTGTGCTTGGTTCTTCGGGCTTGTGATTATTTCACTCCTTTTGCAAGCTGTTGGTTTTACTGTTTGTTGCTGTCCTTTAATATTTTAAAGGGCTGTGTCTGGGGTTTTGGACTTTTGAAGCCAATCTGTCCTCAAAATTAAAACCTCATCCCTAGGAACCAGCTGTCCGGATGACCCTGTCTAACTCACCCGGTGGAGGCTACGGGTGAGTTATGAGCTCAACAGTAGCTGGGGAAATAAATGATGTGCCCAGAGTTCACACATCGTCCATCCCCTCCTCCCCATAAACCCACACGCATCCACAGAAGAAGGGAGAGGAAGGAGGGGCCCCGGGCCCAGAGCTCCGAAGGAAGGTGAGTGGGGCTGCAGAAAGCACAGTCGCCTTTAAAGTAGCCACAGGGGACCGGCCTGGCCACCGAGGGGACTCCAGCCGGAGTCTTCACCGGCGCTCTTTTTAAAAATAACGAGAAGTTGGCTAAGAGAGTTTACTATTCCTATTTATTTATCACGCAATTTATAATTTGTGGGGTTAGCACTTAATTAAACAAGAAATCTTGCTCTCTTTAAAACAAAACCAAAACAACAAGAACCAGCCCTATTCCCTCCGGCCGCGCCTGCCCGGGGTCTGCACGACACAAACGAGCCCCTGGCCTGGCGACTCCCCGGGCGCTCTGTCCCTCTCTGCGCCCGCCGGGGAAGCCGACCCTCTATTCTTTTCCTCCGCGATTACTCGCAGCCTCACAAGCAGCACCATATGCTTCTTCTGATCAAACAGCGAGCGACATCGGCACCGATAATTGACGAGACCCGCTAGAAATCACGCAGAAAGGGAGCCCACTGAGACCGCAGGGGCTGACAAATCACTGCTAATAATCCTGTTAGGAACAGAGCGGCCAGCGGAGTTCGCAATAGCTTTATTTTTATAAAGTAGGCGCTGACAGTATAAAGACAACGAGATCTCTTTTTTAAACAGAAGGCAATGTAGCATAATAGTAATTTTCCCACCAGTAATTCTCAGCACAGTTTGAATGGGAAATACGGTTTTTAATATATGTTCCCCCTCCTTTTTTTCTTTCTCTTTTTTAAAACTTTTCAGGTATGTTAGGTTTTGATTCCTCTCTTCCTGTGGTTTCAAGGCTCAGATGAGATTGTTCAAGGAACTGCTTTAAGACAAAATGACCATACTACTATTTATAGTTTTGGGGTAAAACCAAACTATAATTTGAAAGTTTTCCTTTAGTGCCCCTGACTAATTTGGGGGCATGTTTTGCAAGATTTTGATTCAGATAATAACTTTTAGTCAAGATGAAGCAAAGTGAAACTCAAAGCCCAATAATGATGATTCCCCCCCCCCACCATTTCCTTCAAAGAAAACAACAAACTCCAAACATCCAAAATCAACAATAACATAAACCTCTCTTTGTCACATAAGAAGTTCTGGTTTGTAAGTACACAGGGTTCCTTCTCTTGAATTTTTGTTTGTTTAGTATTCTCTACATTTCCAAATCCTCCTCTCCCAGCAAAGACATATCTCAAATATTTTTAAAAATCTGTTTATGTGTTATTTGAATGTGGGTAAAGGAAAGGATGGGGAAATAGAAGAGAAATATACTTCCCCTAGGGAGTATAAATGGTTTTATACAGGACAGTGTTCTATCAAGGCTACTCTGTCCTCACACAATGAATCTTGATCATCTAAATACACATTTTAAACCATGTCAAAAGCTCAGCTATTCTAACTTCTAGGCCTTATGAGACAATTTTCCCAGGGATCCATTTGCCAACCTACCACCTAGAAGATATTTTCTAAGCGGACTAGCGATCTTAATTCAATCTTATATCTTAGAGAAAATATCAAGCCCAGAGTTGCAAATCACCAAGTCCCAGAGTTAGTTTCAGACTCTGTGAACATCTCAACAACTCAGAATAAATTTGCTAGAAGCAGTCAAGAGACTGGGTAAATTCAGGACATATTTGTTCATGAATATGTCTGCTCCTCATTTGCAGGATTACTGACATAGAGAAGTTATTATCTGCCTTAGCTAGCTCCATGTACATGGGTCTATCTAGACATAACAAAATTACAGGAAGTTAGAGATGTTCCTGCTCTCTGCTAGATACAATTCTAACAAGAGGAATAAAAAAAGAAAGTCATATTTGGATTAGAAGTACTTTCAACTGAGCTCAGTATCTAAGTGTTGACAAAAGCACTGTTGAGCTGCTTCCCAACCAAACATATCTGATGGACTGAAGAGAAAGTATTAATGGGGAAGTAGAAAGAGCCACGGAAAGGCAACAGAAATTCTAAATGCAGAGAGATCCTTAGTTAAGCAGCCATGCTAAACTTCCCTTCGCAGAGAGTATGTGTGTAAGTATGAATGTACTTCTCTGCCCAGTGGCGTAGGCTCATTCACTGGCAGATCCCGTGCCCCTTCTGCCTTTGAAATTCCATCTGGGCAAAGTCACTTACCTTCTGGGAACACTACTCTCATTTTGAGATAGCTGGTGGTGAGCCTGATTATGGATGCTTTGTCCAGCTGCGAGGTGATAGCTGAGGGCAAAGGCAGTAATTTAGCCAGTTCATAAAATTCACTGTTTTCCTTCTCCCTCCTAGTCCGGGCAGCATTTTTGGACTTCTCTTTCATCGTGTCTCGTTCCCCCTTTCTTCTTACAACATAAGTTCCACAGATTCATCCAAAACCAAAAATAAACTTTCAATTAGAGATCATATTTGGCAAAAATATAAAGCATACTTTGACGAGACTGAAGTCTTTGCTTCAGTGTTTTGATGGCAGTAAAAGACCAACGCGGCGAACAGAAAATTTTTTCTTTAAAAATATGGGATGCGAGTAGAGGAAAGTTGCTGATCCACCGCAGGCGATCTGGGCAATCCTAGGCGTCGCTGGGTATCAAATGCCGGCGGGACCTCCGAGGAGCTAGCCTTTCCTTCGGTTCCGCGCTGCGAACCCCGGTTCTCGGGAAATCGACATAATCCCCGACGTTTGCTTTCAGTCCCGCGGCCCTTGGGGTGGCTCCGAGCCGCTTTGGGAAGAACAGGAATGCCGGGCAACTCTTTCAGGCCACTGTGAAGACAACAGCATCAGAGCGTAAGAGATCTGCGGCTCCACAATCACTCGCGCGCTCGCCCCAATTCTGAAAAATGGCCGGGAAGGGCCTCAGCGCGCCTCAGCTTTCCTCGCCGGGCTCAGTGTTTTGGTTGGTTGGTTGGTTGGTTGGTTAAGATTTGGAGAAATCAGCAGCGAGACTGAGTCCCCTGCAAATAACGCTCCCATTCTCTCACCCCCGTCAGACACATTCTCCAGCCCCCTGGGAAGTTGCCCAAACAACGAAAGGCAGATATTGCAAGACCCTTAGGAGCCCCTCAGCCGCCGGTCCCCGTGCCCCCGCCCAGGCCAGGCGCAAGTCCCAGGAAGGCAGGTTTCCGCAAATCAGAATTCCTCCACAGCGCTCGGGCACCTTTCCGTCCCCCCACTTTGGCAGGTCCGCAACTTGGCTCTCTAACTTGGGTCTCAAGTCTCGGGGATTCCTCAAAATATAGCACTTACACATCAAGTCCCTCAGGACTGCCGAGGAGGCGACCCAGCGCTCTCCCTGCCCAGCAGGGGCGGCAACACGCCGGGCACGGCTGCGCCAGGTTAACAGGTGGCACATTCGCGACAGCCCCTCGCAGGCACCGGGGGGCGGGAGGCGCCCGGCCTCTCCCCCTCCGCCGTAGAGCTCCGGGCGCCGATGGGCGGGCGCAGGGCGTGTTCCGCTTCACCTACCTTCAGTCCCCGCTGGCAGCAAAGCGTGCGGAGGCGCCCACCTCTTAATTGTACTCATGCCTACCGTCCAACTAAGCCTCTCCGCGGGCCTCTCTGCTTCCCACCCGCAGAGAGGAGCAGAGCGTGCCCTGGCTCTCTCTTCTTTTCTTGGTCATGAATTGGGGGAGGGGTGCGTGGCAGAAGGAGGGGGATGCGGGCTTTGGGACGGGTGAGGTGGTTTTAGAATCCTCCTCCTCGGTAGTTGCTACGAAGCCAGTATTATTCCTGACTGGAAGCCGAAAACGCCCCCCTAACTTCTTAATGGCTTACGGGGTTTAGCTTCAACTTCACTCCCGGGTTCCCTCTCTCCCGCCCTCCCCTAATGCCACTCACAAACCTCCTCGCTTCTGATTGGCCCGGCGCGTCCCGGGCCGCGGCGCTCATTGGCCAACCGAGCTGAATGACGCGTGCACGCCCCGCGCCTCCCCCCGGCGCGCACCCCGGCTCCCGGCTCGCTGCCTTGCTACCCGCGCGGCCGCAGCGCTCCTCACGAGCCGGGGGCACCGGTGTCTGCGCTGCCCGGCTAGCAGCTCCTGCTTTCGGCCTCCCGGGCCTTGAGGGCGACGTGCAGGACCCGCGCTCCCCGCGATCCCGGGGGTTGAGTGTCTGTGCACTCAGCCCCGAGCGCCGACCCCGCAGTGCTAGGGGCGCCCCAAAGCGGTGGGCAGCGGCCCCTGGCCGCAAAGGTCGGGCCCGGGGGCTGGGTCGCCCGGCAGGCGAGGCAGGAGTAGCCCAGGCTGCGGGCAATGTTCGCCCAAAGGCCGACCAGGAGGCCACTCCCTTCCCGCGGGCACGTCGCGGGGCCCACAGCGTGCACGGGGCCGGTGGGTTATATTTTCTTTTTCGCATTTCTCTGAAACCACGGCGACACCGAATTCATCGCCAGAGAGGATAAATACACCCGTCTTTAAATTAATCCCAAAGAGGAGCGTCTTTTTCGAAATGAGTCGAATCTAGGGGCTGATTTGTTCACGGTAGAAAGCTCAGTCATGGAGTTTTCCTATGGGGAGCAGATAGGGGACACTAGGGGAAAAGAGGTTACATTTCAGGCCAAAATAGAGTTACTGTCGTTGATATGAAGTATCTCACAATAATCCGTTATCTTAAACGTGAGCGAAGAGTTTTTGTTGGGTTTTGTTTCAGGAAACAAAAGTCCAACATGAATATTCCTTACAGAAGGGATACGTCTGCACGAATGAATCTACAGCATTTACGATCCCTTACAGGAGCCGTTTAAACAAACGCTTGTAAGTACTATTGCTGACAAGTTATATTTAAGAGAACCTCTCATTTGAATCGCCTTCCCTGTCATCTGAGGATAGAAAACAGATAGCGACGGGAAGAAGTTCACTCGTCCCGGAAGACAATTATTGCTGCTTGCGAATCATTCCCTACAGATGCGATTCCCTGCTTGGTTTTGGTGCTGTTGGTGACTACGATTCTGCTCTTGGAGGTCGACTCGGAGGCAGTTGTTTCATCAGCGGTAAAAGAGTGAGAACACCAGTCACGTTGCCCTCGTCTTCTCGTTTGGTGGCGCTGACTGCCTCCAAGAAAACATATACTCTGAAGAGGGGTGTGTGCCATCTTGCTGATATTCGGAACAACTTTAAGAGTGTTTGTTCAAAAATACACACATCTGCCACCTCCTTGCCTCCCGATGGCAGTACGCTCGAAGAACGACAATGGGAGCGTCCTCGGGGTATTTACACATCTGGGAAACACCTGGCAGGAGGAGGTGGTGAACATTCTGGACAGAAAAAAAAAACTTTTTTGAAAAAGAACTAAACATAGAGATGTGATAGGTGTTCCAAAACTGGAATCCAGCAAATGGGCTCTAATCTAGGAGGAGGAGTCATTTCCCCAGAGGCTGTAGCCACTTAGAGACCTGGCTCTGGGCGGTTCCACCACCAAGTAACTCACCCTTAACAAGAGATGAGTAGGAATAGAGAGAGAGATGTACTGTGGCTCCCTTATACACAAGATTGCAGAAAGACCAGATAAGATTAAGCTGACCCCTACAAGAAAAGAGTGGGGTCGGTTGTTTGGAAAGGTTGAAAGAACCTTCCTTGAGATCCTTCTTTCTCCCCACTTTCCCCGCCCCCCACCTGGACAGAACTTAGGGGTAATATGGAGCGGCCAGGCGAAGCAATGACACTTCAGGGGTAAGAAGCAGTTTTCTATTCCGACTGTTCTAGAAAGGATGTCACTTAAGTCGGCGGTTACTGTAAACCCTATCTCTACTTCAAACAACGTGCAGGTGTGTTGGCGCTTTGCTGCGGGCTGAAACCCTTGGCCGTCGCAGGGACTCTGGGGGATCAGGCAGTGCACGCCTCCCATTACAGGGTACCTTTTGCGCCGAAGAAATGTAGTATTTTGCCTTCAGCAGCAAGATGAGTATGGAAGTCTTCACACCAAAGACGACGTCCTGGGGGTGGGGGCCAGGAGGGCTGCTCCAGTGTCCCAGTGAAGCTCAGTAGTCGATGAACTGGGAATGTGTCCTTTAATAAACAAAGTGAATGCACGGCCAAGTGGTGACGGCCCCCTCACTAAGTCCTCCGCACACAACTGTCTGAGCCGCGTTTACCGAGAGAGTGAATTAGCATGGCGACGTAACACCTGTTTTTCTAATCTTTGAACCCCGGCTGGAGCGGGAACGCGGCTCCGGCACTCCCCCGCCCGGTGCCGGCCCCGGCCTCGCACCCTCCCGGCGACCCCGCCCGCGGCCCGCGCGCACCACGCCTGCAGGGGCTGGACCCGGTACCTCGGGAGCCTCCCACGTGCTCCAAGAATCGCCTTTTGCCTCTAGCAGGAGAAATTTTAAACCAGTTTCTTGAGGCTTATTAGGCTAATCCTTCCCACCTCTTTGCCAATGTAAGGGGAAAAGCCCCAGAAAGGAAAAAGACGGGCACACGCGACCCACCAACACCAAACAGGAACCCTAGGAGAAGCTAGGCCGTCGCCTCCTTGCGCGGGTGCCTCAAACTGCAGCCCTCTGGCGATCGGGCACTGTCTACGCGGTCCTAACGCGGGAAGAAGCCGGAGCCAATCTATAAACAAACATCTTCTTCCTTCCTCCGCCACACACCCTCTTCCCCAGGAGAGTAAACAGCCCAGAGAGGCCGCGACATCGCGCACTTGGGAGTCTCTTCCTCCTCCGAGACGACCCTGGGTGCTGCCCGCATGGATCCCGCCCTCCGCGGGCCTGGGCACCAAGACGTGCAGAGGTCCAGGGCTCAAGCTCGCGGGGGGGGCAAGGTGTGCCCACCGTGGCGGAGCCGAGAACCTACACGCCTGTGCGTGCGGAGTCCCGCGCGCTGTGAGCGCCCAGAACGAAAAGGAGGGTCCTCTGAGGGCCGCCCGTCCGCTCCCAACGTCGCAGTCTAGAGAAGCTGAGTTGGGTTGTAAAAGAACGAGTGAACGCCCAGCGGAATTCCGGTGCAAACCAGCGAGCCGGTTTCAGCACAGAGGCCCCGACCCCTGCTTCGGGCACAGACCTCTATCCTGCCTCTGGTAACTCCTCCCTGAGCCCTGCTGCTTTAAAACTAGAGTGATCTGTCTCCCACGTCGCCCCCGACCCGTAACACTTAAAAAAACAAAAACAAAAACAGACTGCTAGGGACGCACACATGCACTTTTACACTCTTGCATATCACATATACACAATTGTACAAAGCACACAGGCACAGATTTTATTCAATGGCCAATGTCAGGATGACGGATGTATTTATATTCAAGATGCAAAATCTGAAGGTGGTCACTTAAATATCTCTGTGTGTTATATCCAGATGTTCACTCTCTACCAGTGGAAAGGAGAATTTACCTAGGGAAACATTAATGTCTAGGGAAATACTAACATTTTTCTTCTTCCATGTAAGTGAATCCTGTTCTAGCCCCATTTTATTACCACATTTAGACGTTGTGATGTTGAGGCAGAAACAAGGGTCCCTTATAACTTTAACCCGGGCGAGTCTGCTAGAAAACAAAGGCTAGGGGTGTATTTAATATTTTTTAAATTACTGTAAATATTACTTGTTTGATTAGGAGGTTTGGGAAAGTATACATTATTTTATGACAAAACAAAACAGCTCTCTTCTGAGGTACTACTTCTCAGGTGCCTGTCTGAATTGACCATTAACATGTCCAAAAAATTAGCTTCAGTGGTTACACTGAAAAAAGAAAGGGAGGGAGGCAGAAAGGAAGAAAGAGAGAGAGAGAGAGAAGGAAGAAGGAAGAAAGGAAAGGAAAATGTACCAACTTGAAAAATGAGAGTGGCAAAGAAAGGCAAGTAAAGATTTTATATAGTTTCTCTAAATATTCTGGATAATATTTTCCACCCAGATTTTGAAATTGTAGTCTAATATAACCTTGAATTGGTCGCTGAAAAACAACAGTGCTTCTTAAACTGTGCACACTTTTAAAGAACTGAATGATTCAAACATTAACAGTAGCTGAAAAACTCTGACCCTGCCCATTCTGAGGACAGGAGCGGGTGGGTGCCTGCGGCTCAGACCGCCGGCACATTTTACACTTTTCCTTTCTAGAAATAGAGCTGTGGATGGTGTGTGTGTATAATTCAGCAAAGCAGGGCCCAGGAGCACAAATCGGGGTGTGCAAACAACTGAAGATGAACGTTGGTTTGCGACTTGGGGTTGAAAGACACTTTGATTCCGAAATCGGTTTCCGATCTTCAGGCCAAATCATGCTCTCGGTGCGCTGCTGGAGCGCACGCCAGGCCCGGGCGCGCGAGTGGGTGGCCGGGACGTGCGGGGGGCGGGGGTGAGGAGGAGAGGTGGCCGGAAGGGGGCGGAGAGGCGTCCGCGGCCTCGAAACGGGTGAGGGGCGTCGGAACTGGGTGGATCCAGAGGGCTTGTGCTTCACTGTCCTGCTTTGAGAGCCTTTGGATTAGGTTTCTGGAGAGTTTCCCCTTCCCTGAGCCCCAACTTTGAGTCTAGCTTCTGGGATCAGTGTGCCCCGGGACTGTGCCGCGAGTGCCTGAAAAGGACCCCCTAGCCCTGCACTCTCTAGGCGGAGTGGGTAAGGCATTCTCGGGAGGCGGATGCCTCTAATCCGTAAACAGATGACGGGGCTTCCAGACCTGGCTGAGCCCCGGGGTCCCTTAGGGTGCAGTTTTCAGCGGAGCGCAGCTTTTAAATATGGACCTCGGGCTCCATTCTGATTTAGGAATCGGAAATCCCTGTTGAACTCTGGAGTTGGCATTCGTAAGGTATGGGAGGGGCGGGGGTGGTCCGAGCGCCAGGCAGCTCCGCGAGCCGCAGAAGCAGGGGTGAGGACAAGCTCTGAGAGAGGGGTGCGGGCGCCGCCTC
Organism: Eubalaena glacialis; assembly: GCF_028564815.1. Lineage (NCBI taxonomy): Eukaryota > Metazoa > Chordata > Mammalia > Artiodactyla > Balaenidae > Eubalaena > Eubalaena glacialis. The sequence goes on along the minus strand of NC_083727.1, from coordinate 58,795,294 downwards.
CCATTGCGCGGTGAAGGCAGCCCGGACCTCCCTCCCCGCCCTCCCCCTCCCCCGACTCTGCGGCCTAACTCGGCTGGGGCGCCGCCAGACTGAAATTTGGAAGAGCTGCCGCCCGTTCCTGCCCTCCGGCGTCACCGCAGGATCCCGGCGAAGTATTGTACCTCTGTGTTCTGGGACGGGGACCAAGTGCCTCTGGCGTCTGGGGCACACTGGAGTCCCACTCTAGCTAGCCTCATCACCTCTGCGTCCTAGGACTTGGGAATCTGCCCTTGAAAGTCTGGGCATCCTTGCTCCTAGCTGGTGGTTTTGGAAATTGAGCCTGAATGGGAATTGCCTGGAGAGGCCTGTGAAAACACAGATTGCTGGTCCTTACTCCCTCAGAGTTTATGATTCAGCAGATCTGGAATGGGACCCAATAATTTGCCTTTCTGCCAAGTTCCCAGAAGATACTGATGCTGCCAGTGAGGGAACCACACTTTGAGAACCGTTGCTTCAGCCTGCCTTTTCTCAGCTTGTCTTTGGAGAAGACAGTCAGGAGGGAAAAGATTTAAAGTGAGAGTCCTACTGTAGGAGCTTGGGCATATGGCATAAAATAATATGACTGTCTAGTTGAGGTCCAGGGGTGAGGCTCATGGCTGTGAAGATGGGTCCTTCCTACCTCCTTAAGAAAGAGGATGGTGGCCTCACAATGAGGGAGAGGAGGCGGGGGAACCCAGCCAGGCCAGCCTTTGGGGGGGGTTTGGCCTCCAAAGGGCAGGGAAGTGCTCAGAGCACCCCCAGAAGGTTCCAGAGTTCCATGGTTCTCGCTGGAGAAGAAGTCCAGAGGGCTTGGACCAATCCACCTCGGGTAGGACACGTTGGAAAAATAGCAGATAAGCTATTGGTTCTCCTTTTGGCCTTGAAATCATTCCCTAATTTTGTCAGAGTCCTTGAGCATGAAGGACCCAAGATGCGTGTGGTGCTGGTGCAGGGGAACTGTCCCTGGAGGAAGAGGCCCTGGCCGGGCCCCATAGCCTCCTCTTCAGTGGCGCGTGCTCCCTCTTGTACAGGGCCACGTTGGGACAGTATGACTTTGTCAGTCTTTGGATGCTTTTGTCATGTTTTTATGGGCCCCTTCCTCCATAAAAAATACTAAAGATTATATTTTACATTTGGGTTGGTGCAAAGACTAGTGTAATTCTGGCTGAATTCATCATCATATATTCATTAATCTTATATTTATTTTTTTTCTTCTCTTTTGTAAAATAGATTAAAATGAAAACATTCTGTGGGGTCCTGAAACCATCATGGGCCCTAGGCCCTGTACCTGTTGTGACAAATGCTGCTCCTGGCACACCTGGGAGGATGGGGATGCTAGGTGTGTCTTCTCCTGGCTGCGGCTCCTAAGCCTGGAAACCTGGAGAGAGGTTTGGGACCAGGATATTTATCCGTGAGTCACAGCGCCACTCCTGGTGTAAAACGGGTCAACTCCTCTGTGCTCTCACTGCGGAGTCCCACCACCCTGCTTTAGTTGTGTCTGAGGTATGACCCTAAAGCTGGGTGGAAAATCCAAACAGATTAGGTTACCAGCACCCTTTCTTATCTTAACACCTGGCCTGCTTCACGTTTTTTCCTCACCTGGATATCAGATTATTAAGTGAAATCCAATTTTAAAATGCTTTGCAAACCAAGCAAATGCATCGTTTGGTTGCCAATCGGTGTCCACTACTATGCAACAATATTTAATTTCTTATTATATTTCTAGAGTTGCTTTATGTGTATTCAAGCAAACGTTAGGATTGATACTTTTACACACTGTCCTGCACCTTGATTTTTTTCCATGACAACTTCCTCATCCTTTCTTTCCTAAACATCTGTAAGCATTCTATTTTAAGACTATATCAGTATAATTTATTTAACCTGTCACCCACTGAGGGCATTTAGGTTGTTCCCCATCGTTGCTATTACAAGCAGCGCAGCAATGAACGCTGTATACATGTCGGTTACCTGTGTACCCGTGTAACCACCGGACAGACTCCCCTAGACTTCCCTTGCTAGATCAAGGGTATGTGCATTTGTCCTCCTAATAGATATTGCCACCTTGCCCTCCACAGAAGTTGTGCCCATTGACACTCCCACCAGCAGTGCACGAGGGGGGCTGTTTCTCCACAGCTTTGCAATGAAGCGCATTATAACTTTTTTTTTGGCCAATCTGATAGGTGAGAAAAAAATCAGTCTACTTTTCATTTCCTTTTCTTTAATTATAGAGGTTGAATATCTTTTCATATGCCTAAGGGCTTTTCAAGTTTCTCTCCTCTTGAATTGTTTTTCCAGAAACATGTGAGGATGGGGCCCTCTTGGCTCTGGACAGGGTTAAGGGCCCTGGGCTGGAGGAAGAGTTGGGACCTGGCTTTTAATGGAGGTGAGGGTTTCTTGAACCCCTGGGAGAGAGCTCACCAGAACTCTGGGAAGTGGAGACAGTCAGAAATACAGATTCAAGGTTCTGGAGTCATCTACCGACACTTCCCCCCATCCCCATATGAAATATTCTTTAGTGCAAAACACAGAAGATAAATATGCAAATATAATGTTAATGTATCTTTATCCAACTGATCTCCTGACTAGTTACCTTCATTTGTGTTGTACATATGTTAAAATAGTGGTTAATTTATGGATTCTGTATGTTTTGAAATTCAGTGGTCCCAAGTTGATATTTGAACCAACTGTTTTTGTATTTTACCTACAAACACATGGAGACTTTACCACAAAAACAACTCAAGCATGAACATATGCCAGCCAATCACATCTCAAGATGCAAGCAAATAACTTGGAGGAACAAGGGGATAGACGGATCCTGGCAGTAGTTTCAGAGGAAAAACTTGTAATGATCTGGTTAAGAATCTAAATAAAAATGATACATAGGAGAAACAGGAAAAACCAGTGTGCTGCAAGTGTGCAGCCTACCGTAGTTTAGATCTGCTTGGATGTTTATTTTCACTCCCAGAGATCAGATAACTTGTTTGTGAAGATAAATGTCATATGATAAGCCACTGTATATTCTCCCTGAATAATCAGAAGTCACGTGATGGCAATGTGACTGTTTTCCTCCAAACCAGACAGCAATATGAATGTGTGTTAAAGCTGATATTAACCCTCTTTCAATTTGTAAATTTCTGATTAATTTTAGGGCTTGAGTATATAAGAATTATAACATAGTTTTATATCAAATTACACCCCCCATCCATCTGTCTGTGTGTCTGTCTGTCTCTCTCTGCCCCTCTTCCCCCCTCCCCCCGTAAACAAGACATGATGATGAAAAACTATTCCAGCAGGAAGAGCTGGTTTAGAAACAAATGGATTCCATGGCAACTCCTGACTCCACACGACTTCTAATAACCGGCATTTCAGTTGGAAACTGTCTATGTGATATTGTGTCCAACGCTGGTGTTTTATGTGGGGTTTTCCCTACTCTACATCTCAGAAATGGGGTCTTAACCTCCAGTTTCATGAATAAGCAGCAGCAGCAGCAGCAATAGGTCACCACCTGTAACCATAATGTGGCCAGTGATTTGTCAAGTGTTTCTGGTTCCAATTTTCAGACTAGCTGACAGAGATGAACACTGAATGAGAAATGTCCAGAGCTGGTATCCCATAGTGTGGAGAATCTGCGAGGTGTGTTCTACTGCAAATTGACAGAGAGAGTCAAATGTTCTCATTCAGCTTGAGAGAATGTATGCCTCAGGCCCCCGACAGCAAGTCATGAATGTTGGACTGTGCGTCACAGACGACTGCACTGAAAAAGGAAAACTAAACAAGGACAAAAATAGCCAGAGTTTCCCCCTCCTCGTTAAAGGAAACCAAAATGGTCTGAGCTTGTCCTAGAGCTGAGTGACCCGCTGATCTCCCAATGAGTACTGGCACCACTGTCACAGTGACAAAAGAAAGAAACTTGTAACAGGATGGGTTTGTAATACCTTGTGCCTAAATGTTTTATCATTTTTACTGTGACCCAGGAAAAAAATTGTGTCACAAATGGGTCAGGTGATTGCTCTTAGAAACACTGCAAGTCAATGATGGAGTCAGTGCAAAGGTCAGAAGGAGCTGAGCTTGGTCCAGAGCTTCTGAGTCCAGTCGCGGAGCTTGTGCCCCACCTGGGCAGGTCAAGATTGAAACTCAGCCAGGACTCAGTCCTATGTCCTACCCAGGGAGGATACCTTTTTCTAAGTTGCACAAAGGCGCTATGTGGAGTAGCTCTCGCTTGGGCTAACACTGCCCTCCTTGGTGATTCTAGACTGTGTGACACATGTCAAGGAATGTTTATTACGACCCTTGCAAATCATCATGCAGGGGTTTCAGTGGTTAACCCCAGTTGCCAGTGCTGGTCAGAGCAACCAGCAAATAATGGTTTACTCCAGGGGAGTATAAGAATAGAAGTGACACAGCAAATTTGTTTAGTGAGGGCATGTTCCAGGCAAAGTAGGGGAGTGAAAAAGAAAGGTTACTGTGATGAAGAGAAAGAGGGGAACATGTGCAGGTGGGAAGCATTGTGGGGAGAGTTTGTCAAAAGCGTTGACATCGACATGCACGAAAAGTTTTGAAAATCTATTGGCCAAATTCAGCGGGAAAATGCTTTAAAGTAGCTGAATGTGTTTATTTTAAAAACTCTATTTACTCAACAATACGTTTATACATTTTAAGGTAACTTTTGAAAAATCACACTCGTTTTGAGTAATTTGAAATTTGAGGAAGGGTATAAATCACCATAGGCCCAGAATGTTTAATAGTGTTATTAACCACCAGTTATCCAATGGCCAGCAATGCCATAGCTCATACGGAACCTTCACATCTTTCTAGAATGAGCTGACACCTGACCGAGGAGACAGTGCAAAGGAAGCACCTGTGCAGTGAGGAGAATGTGAAGGGCACTCGGTGGAGGGGATTCTCATTCACTCCATGATTTCAGGACTTCACTGGAACTTCTGTGAATTTGTAATCCTCAGCATTCCTGTGAGGAAGGGGACAGATGACATCTCTCCAAGTTTCCAAAGGGAAGGCTGAAGAACAGAAATCTGAGTAACTTCCCCAGAACCCCACAGGAATAATGTTCACCGGAGTAAGTATTTCCAGATCTTCTTTTGAAAAGTGATTGAAACTTTTAGAACACGATCATGTAAAAAGGGGTGATGTGTATTAAAGATAAAGAGAGTAACCCAAGGGGCAAATATCCCCACGAAGTCAAGGAAGCAGAAGCATCTCTGGGCTGAAAGAAGAGGAGCTTACTAGCTGGCCTGGATTTCTTCTTGAAATTTTTCTTAACTGTTCATTTTGAACTAATTATAGACTTATAGGAAGTTTCAAAGAAATGTACGGGGAAGTTCAGCGCACCCCGCTCACTCTCACCCAGCCTGCCCCAATGTTAACAGAGCTTATTCAAGTTTCTCCAGTTATGTATGCACTGGCGTGTGTGTGTGTGTGTGTGTGTGTGTGTGTCTGTAGTCATATGCAGTTTTGTCACATGTGTAGCTTAGTATAACATCAAGACACAGAGCTATAACATCGCTACAAGGTTCCCTCACACTGCCCTTTACAGCCACACCTGTCCCTTTCCCCTGCTCCCATTCTTAAACCCTGGCAACCAATAATCTGTTTTCTATCGCTATAATTTTGTTATTTCAAGAATGTTATAAAAATGGAACCCTATAATATGTAAATTTTGAGATTGGCGCTTTTACGCAGCATAACTCCCTTGAGGTTGATCCAAGTGGTCACATGCACCGATAGTTCATTCCTTTTTATTGCTGAATAATAGTCCATGCTATGAAGCTACCATAGATTGTTTAACCATTCACCCACTGAAGGGCATTCCAGTGGTTTCCAGTTTTTGGATGTTATGTACAAAGCCACTATGAACATTTGGATACAAATTTTTATGTAAACATATGTTTTCATTTCTCTGGGATAGATGCCCAAGAGTACAACTTCTGGGTTGTGTGGGAAGTCCATTTTTAAGTTTTAAAAGAAACTGCCAAACTAATTTCCAGAGAGAGTGTACCATTTTACATTCCCACCAACAATGTATGAGTGATCCAGTTTCTCCATCTCCTTGCCATCATTTGGTGTTATCATTATTTTTTATTTTAGCCATTGTGATAGGTCTGATATCATTATGCTGTTAATTTGCATCTCCCTAATGGTTAATGATGTTGAGCATTTTATCATGTGCTTGTTTGCTATCTTTATCTCCCTTCTAATGAAATGTCTGTTGATGTCCTTTGTGCATTTTCTACTTGGATTCTATGCTGTCTTACTGTTAGTTTTGAGAGTTTCTGTATGTATCCTATGTATATAAACCCTTTGTTGGATATGTGATTTGCAAATATTTTCTCCCCAAATTGTCTTTTCATCCCCTTTCTAGGGTCTTTCACATAGCAAAAGTTTTAGATTTTGATGATGTCCAATGTTTCCACCTTTTCTTTTTGAAACTTATTTTTAAATCCACAGCACAACATCATCCATTAGGGAATGCCTCAGTGTCAAAACCACACCTCTGTGAAGCTGTTTCATAATTGCAACAGGGGGATGAATGGCAATTCCAATTCCACAGATATTTATTAAGCATCTCTTGTGTAGCAGCTACTGCTCTGTGTACTCGGGATTTTTCAGTGAACAAAATAGCAAAGATACCCACCTATGGGGCAGTTCCATTCAGATGGGGGGAGATAGACAATGAACATGATAAAAAGTCACATCGCAGATAAGAGGTTTTAAGTGCTAAGGGAAAAGAAAAAGGAGCAAAGAGGACAGGGATCCAGAGGGGGCGTTTGCAGGATCAAGTAAGAGTGTCAGGGGGGCTCTGCTGAGAGGGCGCAACCTGAGCTGACTTGAAGGGGGTGAAGGAGTAAGTCCAGCGATGTCTGGAGGGAGGGGACTGCTGGAGCGAAGACCCAAAGTGGGGGGCATGCTCGTGGAATAGCAGGAGGTCGGTGTCTGGAGCAGAATGGGGTGCGGAGGGGAGAATAGGGGATAAGCAGCAAGAGGGGCAGATCGCGGGGGCCGCGGAGGCCATCGTGAGGACGTCACTGAGTGATGGCGGGAGCCACACCATCTGATTTGGTGTTAGCAGGGTCACTCTGGCTGCTGTGTTGACGATAGTTTGAAGGAGGCCAAGAGCAGAAGCAGGGAGATGTGTAGGAGGCCACGCTGGATCCAGGGCAGAGATGACGGTGGCTTCCACCAGGTGCTAGCAGTGGAGATGGTGAGAAGGGCTTGGATTTGGGACATATTTGACGGTATATACAAAGGGCTTTCTGATGAACTGGATGTGGAAGAAGGAGGGAGAAGGAAGACTTGGAGGTTAAAGTTAGAACATGGGATAAAAGTGACCCAGAGAATTGGATGAGAATAGAAAGTCAGTAAGAGAGAAAGGAAAAAAAAAAAAGATGGAAGGAGTCAACAGAAACGTGAGTTCAGCCTTCTTGGGGGGCAATTTAACAGTATTTATTAAAATATATATGTGCTTTGTTCCAACAATTTTTCCTGTTTAGGATTTATCCTTCAGGGCTACTTGCCCATGTGCACAGTTATGTGTAAAAGGATTTCACTACAGAACTGTTTGTAATAGTGAAAAGCAGAAACAACCTAAATAGCCACCAGTAGGGGAATGTTTTATATACTATGGTACATCCAAACTATAAATCACCATGCCACATTAAACCGAGTGACATATATCTACAGGAAGCTCTCCAAGATACACCGTTAAATGAAAAAAGCAAGTGGCAGAATGATGCATGAAGTGGGTAAAGAAAACTCTATCTGCACACTTACGTACCCCCATCTCTGTAAATACACAGCCATAGGTCTGGGATAATACGTAGGAAACTCATGAAAGGAGCAAGGAGTGAGTTTACTCTCTGTGTTTAAACAGTCATTTAATATTGTTCTAATTAAAGACATTAAAAAAAAACTGAATTATATCCAAAGATTTTTTTTAAGTAGTGTGGAAGGATTTTTTTCTTGTTGATAAATTAGATTCTTCATTACCTTCCTTAGAGGTCCCAGGAGGTCCAGACCTGTACTCTGGGAAACAGCCCTACCCCTCATGGTTAGGGAGCGAGTCTGGGTTAGCTGGGGCAGCTGAGGACACTCTATTCAGAAAAACTCTGGAAGAACCAGCTGGGGCTCCTTTGTGAGTGATAAACCCCAACGGAATTAGTCCTATTCCCAATCCTGGATCATTTTGTCCCTTTCTGCCTTGTGTTGGAGGCAGCAGACAGTGGCAGACAGAGACAGGACTTGCAATCCAAAGGGCTGGGCTCTAGTCTCCGCTGCTACTGCCCTCGGTGTCTCTGAGCTTCTGTTTCCTCGTCTGGGAAATCGGGAACAATGGCTGTGACCAAATGAGAGCTGTTGCTGGAAGTGCTTTGTGTGTGGAAGGCCACCCACTGGACTGTCAGGGCTCGGAAGGCAGTGAAATATGTCTTTTTCACTGCAAGCCAGGGAGTGCTATGTTGTAGGGCCTCTGGAAATATATTTCAAATAAATGCATTTGGTGCAATTCCACGAGGTGTTTTTGCTGACGAATCAGACTAAGTATTTTGTGAAATTATGTGGGTGTTTTTTCATTGTACATTTGTGTGAGAATGTTATTTCTGGATGCGTTTAGGTTTCTTGTTTTCTTTCTTTAAATTTCACTTTCATCTCCATCCCCAGTGGCATTTGTTTGCAAGGGCACCCAAGGACAGAACGCCAGCAGTGTAAGTTTGCCACCTATAGGTGGACATTTTCATTACAAGTGTTTGCCCGTGACTGAGATACTAGTCTAAAACAAAACCAAAAAAGTGTCATGCACAAAACACCCCCATGACTTCTACTCCAGCTATACTCTCCACGTTTGCTTTCAGTGTTCCTATAAGGATCACCAGCAATCTTCAGGGAAAATTAAAAACAAAAAGCAGATCCAGATCACTCTGCCCCACTGCTTGTAATATGAGTGAAAGCATGGACCCGTACAGGTATGAACCATCATGCATTCCCTTGAATAATGCTGGTCAGTAAGGAAAGAACACAGGCCTTGTTTTATGATAGCTGAGCTCTGCCTGATCATGGCCTGAGGTGTGAGCATCCATTTCCACATCTGTGAATGAAGTGATTGGACTAGAATTTCTGTGTGGCTCCTTCTAGCTTTAATGAGCTAGACTCTAGGGGCTAAAAGTAATTATAACAGTGATCTCAAACATTTAAGGCCTTACTACCTGTCAGGCCCTGGGCCAAGCACGCTCTTATTTGATCTGCCTGACAAACCTATGAAATAAGTACCACTATTACAAATAAGAAAACAGAAGGATTAAGTAACTTGCCCCAGATTGCAAGGAATTGAGTGCTAGGGGCAGATCTGATTCCTGAGCCTACCATGCCTTTAGCCACTGTAATATATTTCCAAATAAGTACTGTCCTTTTTGCATAGTCCGTTTGGAAGTCTACCCATATAGTCCAGTGATACTATCACTACTATTTTTGGAGTGCTGTTTTAGGAATAACAAATTAGTCTACACTGTTGGGCTAATGTGACACAAACAAGAAAGTTGGCCTTTGGCCGCAAAGATGTTTGGCTACCTCCAAAATAAGCAAGTGATTGAATCAACTGTTTTTGGATCCATCTACATCCAACACACATGGAGTGCCTAATTCTCCATATGGGGTGGAGACAAAAGACCCAGGCCCTATAAGACAGCATGTGCTGTGTGGTGGAGATGTGGGAACTACCGAGGGTCGAGAAAGGGAGCCATCGGCCAGGCCAAAGCATTTGTGAAGGAGGAGCAGGGCGTGAACAAGACAAGGCACAGAGCATGGGAAAGGAGGAAGGGGTGGAAAAGTGGAGGCAGGTTGGACCAGAGATGAGGGTTTGTCTCTGGAATCAGCGAGAAGGAATGTTGAAGTGTGTGGAGCCCAGGGGAGGAGGGCCTTGTGTGCCGTGCGAGGCAATACGAAATTCTCTTCAAGTCAGGAGGAACTGCTCAGTGCAGGGGTCTTGGAAGGCCCTGCCTCGCTCCTTGTCTCATCTTCGCCCAGCCAGCTCCCCAGGTGTTCTTTACCCGGAGGTGTCAGCCATCACCCTATTCCCATGGCTATCAGTGTTTCTTCTTGGCTTTGAGACCTCCAGATGCTTTCCAGATTTGCATCCACATTGTGTGCTGACACACCCACCCAGCAGCTGCTTACTTTAGAGGCTTGTCTGTCCCATTGCAGCTCATGGCTTGAAGCCCACAGGGTTCAGGGGTCTGGTGTGAATCAGAAGTAATATCATGGCAATGTGTATCCTTGGGAGTCAATAAATGTCCATTAGATTGAAGGTTTCTGAACAATCTCATAGTAGCTGTGTGCTGGTTATTTTCTATTTGCCCCTCCCCCGACAGATCCATTCTCTGCCCTTTTGACCCTGCTCTCTGCTCCCCAGCACTGAACCTCTTCAGAGGATCCCAAGGGGAAGCTGGGCTCCCTTCAGCTTCTGATTGAATTCCACCAGTGGGCAGCCATTGGAGAATGGGAGAGGGAAAGTTTGGACTGTTTACTGTTCTGTCCTCTTCCTGCCATAACCTTGGTGGTGGTCATATTCCTCTAGGCTCCAGCCCTGGTGGACAGCCCCTGCTGTACAGCTGTAGCTCTCTCTCTCCTAGCCCTCTTAGACCTGGAGGTGGTAAGGGCTTCTTACTCTTGCTAGTTTCTAGGTGCTCCATCATCCTTTGGTGGCACCCAAAACACTGTACCACTCTGCATAGTCCCTTCATTAAACTTTTCTCACTTCAACCCTGTCAGTGTGCCTGTCTGTTTCTATTAGAATCTGCCAGGACAAGGTGCACATGGCCTTTGGGGAAGAACAGGCTGGCAGTGGCCCTCAAGGTGGATAGACAGATGGGATTCATCTGGAGAGAAGGGGTAGGCGAGGGCCTGGGATAGAAGGGGCAGTGACGCAAGGGTGGGAAGGAGTGCAGTTGGAAACACCCTTTCTTTTGCTGTGCAGAGTGCCTACCTCTGCTCCTGGCTACACTGTGGAGATGACACGCGTGTTCATTGCATGCTTTGAAAGCCAAATGACGCTTTTAGATGCCTGTCTGGGGAATCGAAAGATAAATCCGGGGAACTGAGCATCTGATGAGCAACCATAGCGCCATAGAAGCCCTAATCCTGCTTTGCCTGCTTGAGCCCTGCCTCAGGTCTGGTTGCAGTTGATGCTGGATTTAATCGGGACTACAGAAGCCTTTGTTTCTCTCTTGGCAAAATCCAATGCAGACCGTCTAGGTTCCCATAGCACTTCACAGACACCCCAATTTAGGACTGATGGTGTTGACTTTGAGGGCAGGGACAAACCATCTGGGTTCAGCCTTGGTTCCCCAGTGCCCAGCCGAGAATCTGCATACCCTGCTGCTGCTCTGAGTTGAGGGGCTGGCTGGTGTCGGTATGGATGAGAGTGAAGGGCCATGAATTCTAGGCTGTGGCAGAGCCCGTGTCTGTGGCAGGTGGGGGAAGAAGTGGCTTTGAAGTGAGTGGCTTGTGGGAGGGAAAGGGGAGCCATAGGAGGAAGCTGGTGGAGCTAGGTGCACCCGTGTCAAGACGTCACAGCCCTCACAGGAGGAGGGCAAGGCTGGCTTTCTTATCCCAGCTGCCTCTACAGCTCTTTGTCCTTCTCATAATTCTGGATCTGCGGTGTACACAATAAATGGCATGTTGGTAAATAAAGGCCCCCATCCGCTGTTCATGCTGTTGAATTGGCCAAGGAATTGTTTCCAAAATGAGACTTTGGAATATTTTATTCAGCAAAAACAGACCTATGGTTCTGAGTTTTGTCTTCTTATCTCTTTTAGGGGTTGTTAAGGGTAATTGACAACATACATTTTCATCTGGGCAGGATCCATGGTGGGTTCACCGTTGAGTTGCCATAAGGCCTAGGGTATAGGAAACGTTCACAGAACACTTGTGAAGTGGCTTGATCAAGGCAGGCTGGAGAATTAGGCATCTCTGTCAGTGCCTAGAACTGTCTGCGCCTTGCCAAAGATGCCATCCTATGGTGGTCGACTTACCCATCACAAATTTGAGATTTGGTTTAAATGAGACTTTCTTAGCTGAAGCACACTTTGCACTGTGTTCCCTTTCCTCTGGCTTTACTTTGCCTTCATCTTCCCCTCTTTCTTCGTGGCAGGAGCAGAACTTGCCCTGGAAAATGCTCAGGGAGAGCAGGAGCCATGGGGAAGGCCCTGCCGTTGTGGACTTTCTCCCTTGTCTTTTCCCTGGCTCTCGCCCACCGCATTTCAGGACTGGGAAACACGTTGTAAAGACTGCCCTGATCGATTCCCGGATTTAAAAGGATGGCCTGCGGATGCCGTGATAATCACAAGAGGAAAGTGAGACCCTGCCCCAAGTAAACTCTTTCCTTTTTGTTTTTCATGTTTTGATCTTATGAGCCTTGACTAGGCTCCACTGAAAACAATGGCAAGGTCTTCAAAGGGGAGCATCAAGCCCTCTGAATGGACTAATTCTGCTGCAGGTTCCCGCCATCTATCCGCCCTTGACAAGCGCCAGTAGAAGTCAACAGGTGGTTGTCCAAATATAAATGAAAAGGCTTAACTCTTAAAACATCGATGTCTGAGGGGATTTTTGGAAGACTTTACTCTGTGGTTTTGGCAGTGACTGTGGGTTCCTTTGCCAGCGTACAGAGAAATTTGACCTGTGTCACTCAGGGGCTAGAGATTTTCATCACTACTGTCTCCGCATAGCACTTACCCACCCCTTCTCTTCCCCAACAAACAAGCAAATTCAAAAATAAAAAGTGAAGAGAGAGAGAGAGACAGAGAGACAGAGACATAGAGACAGAGGCTGAGGAAACAAAGGAGAGGGAATGCTTGGTGAGTCTGTATTTTATTCCCTTATTAAAGTCACATTCATATGTGTCAAAACCAGGGGGTAGTTTGACCTGTGGGCAGAGTGGGAGGAAAAGTATTTTGCAAGCAGATTTCTCTCAATAAAACTTGCTCTGTGCTGACAATACCGTGACAAATTATTAGAGTTATCTATACAAACAACATATATTTAAGTTACTGCCAGCTTCTCAAGTGACGATTGAGAAATAAAGCAACAGGGGGGCAGAGGAGGGAAGGACCATAGGGTATAACCTTTCTAGTTTATCCCTAATTTTCTCTGGTCCTTTCTCTTTCTTTACCTCTTAGGCAGCCAGCCACCTGAGACTGGCCATGTGATCCTACAGGAAAACATTGACTCTAGGCAAAACCCAGTTTCCAAAGCAGATTCTGTGTATTTTAAAGTGGCAGCAAATTTGTCAGTAGAATGTACCCTAGAGAAACATTGTTGCAAACTTAGGGATTCGATTCAGAATCTAACTTTACATTCTTCATCTTCCTGAGCAAATAATTCACCTGATACTAGTTTAGAAGAATCACCTGTCTTCACTTTCCATTTTGGGAAGCTATCCTGGGTGTTTAGTAATTCTAAACAACCACTTAAAAGGAATAAATATGGCACCTTTCTCTAATCTAGAGTCACAAAGTTTTGATTATTTAAATAAAAGAATATATACATCAGAGCTCAGCTTACATATATGACATTACGTTATATTAATCAAATAAAAATCCCCAGGTAAACATCAGTGACAAAGGTAAACACTCACATTAATAATAGACCGGCATGAAGTCCTTCATCCTCCTTCTTATCCAGGGGAGGGAAAACCCGGACCCCCCAGCCCCAAAATATCAGGGTGGGTCAGTAGGCGGAACACCTGCTTTTAGGAGCTGCCATCTGAAAGGCTCTTTGCAGGCAGGTCCCTGTGCCGCTTGACTTGGAGTTTTCTAAGATGCCTGAGGCTCCTCCTCTGAGCACTTGCCTCTGATATGGCCCAAGGGAACACACACCCTGTTTTAGCCTGATGCCAATTTCAGATGGGCTCATGACAGCTGACCTCTGTGGAACAGGCACCCCTGGTAGCCTGGGTGACTCCACTGTTTTCCCAAACACCAGGATTCCATCTCAGCCCCTGTGGCCGAGCCTCAGCATTTAATGGAAAAGGGAAGATGCTCAGGTGCTTTATTTTTGGTTGGATGAAAGAAGCAGACTTGGACCACAAGGAAGTACACAGACGCCTCAAGTGGGTGCAGAGAGCATCATTTAGAAACGACTTTATCCTTTTTCTTCCCATAGGTGCTACCCTTGATCTTTCCCCAGAATATGGAGAAGTTGCCACAGGAACTGGGCAAAAGGCCTTTATAAACATTGTGGGTGTAGAAAGATTTTGTCCCTCAGTCCTTTGATGAGACGGCAGAGATTAGCACTTGATAACCTTGATGGTCACGCACTTTTGAAGTAAATAAATGTCTCCTAATGAGCTTCTAAATTAGAGAGGAGAGGAGGCCCAGCTCACCTCCACATGCTATTGGCATCAGAAACATGGTAAAGCTACAACTTAGCACTGATCTTAATAGCTTATGAATGCCAGAAAATGTTGTAAACTGAAGAATAAATCAATTGAGCAAATCCACAGTGGCCCCTCCACTAGCTAATTAGTTCTGTGGGTTCTAAGAGAACTAATTTTCTACATCAGAAATGAAAAAAAAAAAATCACTGATCGCAGGTGAAAGGAGAAATAGTATCATCAAGTTGTAAATGTCTAATTAAAACTTTGAGAAAAACAGCTAGAAAAAAACTCATTACTGGGATTTAGGTTCAAGAAAAATAGAGAATGACTTTTGATACAGCTGAGTGAACATCCATCTTGGGAGGACAAACTCCTACTTCCAACAGGCTGCCATTGGGGAAAACACTTTTTCAAACTCCTCTTGGGGAACTGGTTTCAAAGTCAATTACTCCAGAATCATAGTCTCATTTTGCTTTCGACCCAAGCTGTTTTTACCTAGATTGATTGTGTTCATTTTTGGTCATATCCAAAAATCAAAGTATCTCTCAGAGAACCAATGTTTGCCAACACTGAGGAGAAATGTACCTTGGGTTCTGAAGAGAGTTCAGAAAGGGAGTTTCAAACACGTGTGGGATATAATTGCATTGTTGAAATAAGCACTATCTGCAGAGATGATGACTTTGAAGTAAATAATACCCATTCAGGGGCCATTTGGGGGATTTGCTAAAAGTCAGACTGCTTTCCAAATTTCCAATTGCTGTAATTTTGAGTATTTATATAACCAAATTCATAAAAGTCATTTTTAACCAAAGGAAGATGGTTGAAATTTGTACAATTCCTTTTAAGACACAAGAGGAAAAGACAAATCTTTTCTCTTCCCCTTTAAAACACACGGGCCTGTTAAGAACTCTGCTTTTAGGTTCTTGTGTTTATGAAAAGACCTTGTATCACCTGCCATAAGTACTGGCTAAGAAGAATTATTTTCCCATTCTTATTTTTCATTCTTTCTACCTCTCCGTCTTCCACAACCTATGGCAATCTTTAATCTCTAAAGTTCGGAGATTTTAACTGATTTTGTTTTTCTTGAAATTCCTTTCTTGATGATAGTTCTCAGGCAGCTCAAGGTGGGGAC
Organism: Eubalaena glacialis; assembly: GCF_028564815.1. Lineage (NCBI taxonomy): Eukaryota > Metazoa > Chordata > Mammalia > Artiodactyla > Balaenidae > Eubalaena > Eubalaena glacialis. The sequence continues at coordinate 58,779,767 of NC_083727.1, read as the reverse complement.
CGTTTAGGGCAAACAGAGATAACAAACCCTAAAAGGAATCAAGGAAAGTCTGAAGTCCGAGGAGATTCTATTAATTCTATTTTCAAGGTCTTTTCTGGTAAGATTTCCCAGGTACCTATTCATTGTAGTAATATGAGAGCACAATTCACCTGAACTCAAAATCATTCTCTCCTCCCTCCCCTCCCGCCATTGTCCTGCCTCTGAAGGTCACGCTAACATCTCTGGAACCGTTGGAAATTTTTCAAAACCCCAAAGTTTTCCAAAGTGCTGACCTAGGGAGCTGGATTGCTTGCTGTGCATTTATAGAACTTTTCCACAGGTCTCCTATGCATGTGGTAAAGCAATCAATATGGATGAAATGACTGTATACAGCTCTGATCCTTGCCTCATTATGAAATCACCACCTCAGCTACACACAGATCCAGCACACCTGGGGCCTCACAGGGTATTTGCAGGGAGGAGGTGAGGCGGGGTGAGAGGGGAGGTAGTGAGGGTTTCTTGGAAATAAAGAGCACCCACCTCTCAAGGCTTTTACACAATCTCTTTAGAAGCCACTGGGGTAGCAAGGTGAGCAGGCGCTCCCCTGTGACAGGCTGGCGAGGGGACGGGGCTGGGGGAAAGGAGGAGATCCACGCCCAGGGCCGCCTTGGCCATCCCAGACTCACGTTCTGAGCCCCAAAGGGTGGAAAGACATGAACAGCCACTGTGCTTAGTGCCTATATTTTTTGGGGCCCGCACCCCATGTATGAGCTTGAGCAGCCAATCTTCAAGGTCACTGTGTCTGGGTAGACAAAGCGGCTGAGTTGGACCCTTTGGGGTCAGAGGTTCAAATCTTGCCCTCACCGTATCTGGGCTGCGTGTCCGTGAGAGACTGACTTGGCCTCTCCGGGTGTCTTAGCTGCGGAACGAGGAGGAATGCCAGGCTCACAGAGCTACTGACAGGACTTGAAACAGAAGGAAAATAACATGTGTGAGCACTTGCCTTATACCTTCACACCACCCTTAAGCCCTGCAACAACTCTGAAAGCAGGTGTCATCATTTCAACATTCAGCTGGGAACCCAGGTTCAGGGAAGCTACAGAGTGGAGACGTGATTCAGCACCGGGACTGTCTGACTCCAAGTCCTGTGTTTTTTCTGCTACCCCGCAGGTACTCAGTAAATGGTAATTTCTCTTCAAAAAGATCCCTTAAAGCTGGAGGGAGGGAGGGAGGCCAACTGGGGAGCCGGAGGCTGGGGGGTGGAGACAGACTCAGTAATGGTCTGTGGAAGGCACTAGGGCTTTGTGGGGACGTGCTGGCAAAGGAAAGATGTGTTTTCAAACCCATGTCCTTAATACCAGCCAAGGTCAACCCGAGAACAATTTGCAGTGGAAAATTACACCCGGCAAATTCTACAGCCTGATCCTAATTAGGGGCTAACCTCTCTTATTAGGTGAACTTTTTCTTTATTCCTCCGCTGTGGAGAAGGGACTGTAATTTGTTAATGAAATAGCATGCTGATGTATGTCGTCTTATAATTTGTGGATGATCAAGAGAAAAATGTTCTTTCCTTAGAAAAATATGGCTTTCATTTCCCACCTTTTTTTTTTTTCCTTCTAAATCATTAGTCCTTCAAACATGTTCCTTTGGTCTTATAATAAACAAGTGGGGGGAATGAGACCATCCACTTCTTCCAGAGCCTTCGTTCAGATCCACCCATTTGTTCAGTCTCCCGGTTTTGCAGTTTCCATCCAGCCATCATTTCTTCAGTTCCCAGAGGCCCCTCTCGGAAGAGGAGGTTACAGCCCCAAATGCAATCAAGGCAGATGCGCGAGTAGACAAGTGAGAGATAATGGGGGAAAAATACCCCAGACGGTGCAGATTTATAACCCAGGCTGGATGCCTCTCCTGGGACCCCATTTGTTGCTCTGGGCTCTTGTCTCACGGGGCCTCTGAGTGAGGACAAGTGTTAGTTACAGAAGTGCTAGAAACAGACCAGATGCCCTATTTCTCCTTGTCATGATGTGTCTCCTCTCTAGGCCGCCACAGGCTGCTTAGATTCTGGGCATTGGCTCTTACTTGGAGGTGGTTGGAATGACAGAGCATCTCCTGACAGGGTTCCACCAACGGTAGGTACTCAGAGGGCAGTTCATCTCAGGAACGATTCACTGAGCATCTGTGCATCGGACACACTGTGGCAGGCTTGGGAGTAAAAGCTGAAGACGGCACGGTCCCTGCCCTGGAAAGAGTTATTCTCACAGGCCAGACAGACCCACAGACAGACACTTTCAGCATCGTGGGCAGGTGCAGCAATGAAGGAGGGGCAAGGAACGGTAGGGCTGGGAATGGGAGCTTCACCACCTTGAGGAGATGCCTCCAGGCTGAGACTCAAGGATGAGTGAGAGGTGGACAGCCACGAAGGCCCCCAAGCACCCGAAGCCCTTCCAAGCTTGGAGACCACCTGGGCTAAGGCCTGGAGGTGCCGGCAGCACGAAAGAACTGAAAACAATGAGGCAAAACACAAGGCTTCGGATTTGAGGCAAAAGGCCACAGGGACTGAGACCTGGCAGAGGTCACTGAGGACCTGTATGCCCGGAAGTTACAGGAAAGGTTTGTATTAGTGTCCTAGGGCTGCCATAACAAAGTACCCAATACTAGCCGGCTTAGGAAAAACAGGAATCCATTGTCCCACAGTTGCAACGGCTAGAAGTCTGAAAGCCAGGCATCTGCAGGGCTGCGCTCCCTCTGAAACCTGTAGGGGAAGGATCTGTCCTTGCCTCGTCCAGCTTCTGGCCGTCCCACACGGTCCTTGACTCCCACATCTGCCCCCTTCTTTCCCTGTGTCACTTCACATCCTCTTCCCATTCATGTCTGTCTCTGTGTTCAAATTTCCCTTTTAATAAGGACACCAGTCAGAGTGGATGAGGGCCCACCCCAAGGCCCTAATTTTAACTTGATGACCTCTATAAAGACCCTGTGTGCAAACTCAGTCACATTCTGAGGTACTGGGGGCTAGGACTTGAACATATCTTTTTTGGGCAGGGGACACAATTCAACCCATAATAGGGATGAAAGGAGAGAAAGCACCTTGAGATTTTTTGAAGGACAAAAAGCACAAAACTAAAACCCCTTCCCCAGAAAATCTTCAGTCTTCTTCCCTAAATAAAACACCAAATCTTCCCTTGTTTTAATTGTCCTTGAATGGAGAACCTAGTGACAATCCACTCAGGTTCACAGTGCCTCGTGGAGGAGCTGAGGGCTTCCGCACAGGCCATTCCATTTTCACACACAGCAAACACATCAGAGAACCCATGCCGACTCTCAGGGGGGTCCCTTCCCCGGCGTAAACCAGCAATCACCCTCTTTCTCCCAAAGTTGTCCTCGACAGGAAATTAAAGGGTTTTTGTTTTTTTGTTTTTTTTTCTTAACCTGACATGGAACCCCTATCCCCTCCGGGGCACAACTAGTCAATCAGTTTGTAAAGGAAATACCAAGCACAATCTTTTGGTTTGGTTCAGTTTTTTTGAAGCAGGTTATACTTTTGAGAGATTTTTTTTCTTTTATCAAACATTTTAAGCCCACTATTTTCAGTGGAAAAATACTGTGTGAGCACAAGGTAAAAAAAAATCAAATAGTGCAAAACATTACATATTAAGCCTCTCCTTCCAGGGCCCCCCTCAGAAGCCACTGCTCATAAATTCCTCGTATATCCTTCCAGAATTATTCTATGGCGAGCGCTGAGTTCTCAAGGCATTGCACATTTGGTTGGGAACATGTTAAGTGAATAGCAGTCTGCAGTGGAGGCTGTAAGATATTCTCCACTGGGGGTTAGACATCAGGGACATTTACTACTGGACCCACTGCCTGAAAAATACCTTTAATTTCCTAAATTCCGCGCTTACTTGGTTCTCTTTCAGATCATCTTTCCCAGCACAGGAAGGCATTTGTCTGCCTAATTGACCTGCAAGCAGGAAGGATATTCCGTAACCTCACTTTGTTCTGTTGACCCTCACTGGAGACACCTCACCCCATCCCTTTGAGAGAGGACAGTGGGCGTCGTGGGTGCTGCAGAAGCTTTATTACCTTCAGTTTCCTCTGTTAGCTTCATGGTCTATATGAGACAGTCCTCCAATCTATTATTTGAAAACTGTATTTGTGCCACAGGTATTTCTCAAGCGCTTCCTCTATATGAGGCGGTGGGCTCTGCAGGTGAGGGTTTAAGGTGAACCGGTTAGTGCCCAGGAGAGAGGCTGCGGCTCTGGGGTCAGGAAAGGAGGACAGGCTCAGGACCAGAAGGCTGGGGAGACCAGCAGTGGCCGATGTTTGTTGCTTCTTGTGTTCTGAAGCATCTGCATAGCTCAGTTTTGGTTGAAGGTTGTGCTTAGTATGTATTTCTTCAGTGGATGCTCAGGAGATAAAATATATATACTCTGAGAGAGATACAGATCGCTTCTGAAAATGATTCAAATAATGAAAGAATTTTTTTTTAAAGATTTTTTTGATGTGGACCATTTTTAAAGTCTTTATTGAATTTGTTACAGCATTGCTTCTGTTTTATATTTTGGATTTTTGGAGGCATGTAGGATCTTAGTTCCCCGACCGGGGATCAAACCCACAACCCCTACATTGGAAGGCGAAGTCTTAACCACTGGACGGCCAGGGAAGTCCCCATGAAGGAATCTTTTTAATGTGATCTTTTTTTTCTTCTTGAATAAATCTTAGGTTGTGGTGAAATGGTAACTCAAGTTCTTTGAAATGTCTGACATCCCTTTAAATAGATCACCCCTTCAGCGTGCATTAGGACAACAGCCATTCAAGGCAATGCACGGAGGGCTGTTACTATATTTGCATCTCACCATCAAAGCCGGCTTTTCTCTATTTAGTACTTTTATGTCTTCATGAGCGTGGTGGTGTTGGGGGTAGCTTGCTGCTCTAGCTTTGGCTAAAACTGGGAGGCAAGTATCTGCAGGATTCTCCTTTCCTATCACATGTGATAGGAAATGTGATGAAATAGATTTAATACGAATAACCAAGCTTATCCAAAAATGCGATAGCATCTGACCAAATACGCTGTATGGAAGGAATATTTTTAATGCCAGCTTTAAAAGTCTGCAAATCAAAAACAGAAGAGAGTCTTTTAAGACCTTTGTCACACCATGAAGCACGTAGGCATGCTTGTTAATTCATGATGACATTTTAACCAGTCTTATTTTGCCAGGAGAGATGATGACAGGGCATGTTCCCATTTCTTAGGAGGTTGACAACTTCAGTTTAGCTCCTGCGGTACGGGAAGGGTAAGGGCCTGCAGCCCCCAGGCGGAGCCTGCTGAATCCCCACTCAGCAGAGCGCTGAAAACTGGGGCTCTGCTCCCTGAATCTTTTCTTCAGGTGACGCCTAGAGAATCCACCTGAGGACATTGCCCACTGAGGCACAAAAGAAGCATCCATTGGGAAATTCTGCAGTTCAGTCTAAGCTTAAAAGAACAGCAGAAAAGGAAAATGCATGCTAACCAGTTCAGTTTGTACGTAATCAGGGAATCATGAGACCATGGCTGCCTGTGTTGCATCAGCCTTGGCCTGGAATATGGTTCCATGGCTGCCTTTATTGTATTCTACAATTTCAATATCACCTACTTAGATATGTTTCTGTGGAGAAATACACGGCAGATTACATTTTGCCCGAAAAATATAAACACGTCATACTAGTCTAGTCAAATCATAAATTGTCTAGTCTCCTCTGATTCCTAAACTAAAATCTTAACTTGAATATTATTGAGCTATGTGCATTTTTATGAAATGAAAGATAATTCAATAAGAAAGGGGAAAACTAGGGAATTTCTTGGTGGTCCAGTGGTTAGGATTCCGTACTCTCACTGCCAAGGGGCCGGGTTCAATCCCTGGTCAGGGAAATAAGATCCCACAAGCCTTGTGGCGCAACAACAACAACAAAAGAAGTGGGAAAAGTATTGGTTGCAGCAATTATTTTTGGTAGCACATATTGGGAACAAATATAAAAGCCCATCAACTTAAAAATGAACTGTGATTAAATAAATAAATAAATAAAATAAATAAACTGTGATATATTGATATCCCTGACCGGGGATAGAACCTTCGTCCCCTAGCATTGGAAGGTGTATTCTTAACCACTAGACCACCAAGGAAGTCCCTCAAAAACAGTGTATTTTTATAATCTAATCTTGGAAGTGATATCCCATCACTTCTACCATATTCTGTTCATTAGAAGTTAATCTTTAAGTCCAAGCAATGTTCAAGGGGAGGGAATTGCCCAGGGTGTGAATACCAGGAGGTAGGGTCATGGGGGGCCATCTTGGAGGCTGCTGACCGCATCTGCTATATATCTTTTTTGCGTGTATGTGAAAATAGTGTAAAAACAGGTGGTAAAAGTATGTAGTTATATCAGTAAGAGTATAAAAACATGTACATGAAAGATAATAATTCAAGGTAGGGATTAGCTCTGGACTGGAAGGAGCGAAAGGGTGTACAGGACACCAACTATACATTTAACGTTGTATTTCTCTTTTAAAAAGTAAATATGAAAAATGTTATCATTCAATAAATTTGGGGGACAGTGCAGGGATATTCATTATATTAGTTTCTACATTTTTTATGTTTGGAATATTTCATAATAAAAAGGAATGGGTAAAATACAGATAATTAAAAACTTTTCATTCTATTCTCTGTGGGCTCAAAGAGTGGGATTCAAAACCCTCACAGGCATAGGTGTGGGAGATGAGGGAGAGGGAACAAGGCCTGACTTCTTGGTTACCAGGTTCACATTACTGGAGGTGTGGGTGTCACTAAGGGACCACCCTTCAACCGACCGATAAGTTTTTAGTGTGTCATAGGTACAAAGTCTGGGGCTAAGTGCTGGGGATGCTGACATACGCGCTTGGTCTGAGAAGACCTGACTCTGACCTAATTCAAGGGTATGGATTCTGGCAGGGAAAGGAGTAGGGAAGGATGCATGAATGGAAATTAGTTGCTTCACTCTTGTTCTTTTTTTTTTTTTTTTAATATCTGGAAACAACGGTTTGACAGGTTTCTGAAATATGTTTTCAGTGGAATAACCTGGCAAAGTGGTCTGGTAAGTTTTCCATGTGGAATGTTTACTTTTGCCTGTATAAGTATTCTGACTACATAAGTGCATTGTCCTGAACTTTTAATAAACATTTTGAATGTCATTTGGTTTTCTTATTATTCTTCACATTCGATCCAAGACATCTGACTTTTAAAAAAATAACACATTTTTTTGGGAGTTCCCTGGTGGCCTAGTGGTTAGGATTCTGGGCTTTCTCTGCCATGGCCTGGGTTCAATCCCTGGTCAGGGAACTGAGCTCCCACAAGCCACACAGCGTGGCCAAAAAAAAAAAATAATAATAATAACATATTTTTTATTATTGTGAAATACACGTATAGAATTTACCATCTTAACCATTTTTAAGTATACAGTTCAGTGGTATTAAGTATATTCATATTGTTACGCAGTTGTTACCACCATCTATCTCCTAAATTTTATTTTGCAAAACTGAAACTACCTATTAACTCCCCATGCTCCCTTCCCCCAGCCCCTGGTAACCACCGTTTTACTTTCTGTCTCTATGAATTTGACTATTCTGGGTACCTCATATAGTATTTGTCTTTTTGTTACTGTCTTATTTAACTTTACATTATGTCCTCAAAGTTCATCCATGTTGCAGCATATGTCAGAATTTCTTTCCTTTTGAAGGCTGCATAACATTGCATTACATGTATATACCACATTTTGCTTATCCGTTCATCTGTTGATGGACACTTGTTTTAGCCACTGTGAATAATGCTGCTATGAACATGGGTGTACAAATATTTCTTCAAGACCCTGCTTTCAGTTCTTTTGGATATATACCCAGAAATGAAATTGCTTGATCATATGGTGTGTGGTCAGGCCAGTCAAGATGGCTGTTCTCTTGCTCTCTGTACATCGGCTGCCTGACCAGGGCCTGCTTCACCTACACCCTGCTCATATGACTGACCTTCCTATGTACTTGCCCCTGGCCCCAGCTAGTGATAGCTTATCAAAGGGGTGGTGAGGGGGGTGTGCTCCTCTTCTGGTTTCCCTGGTAACTACTGAGCCCACCTGACATCAATTCTCTTATAACTGGTAATCTCCCATTCCCCCCTGGGAGGGAGCGAAGACTGACACTGTGTCCTGTCTGCCGTCCGCAGCACACAGTGGGGCGTTGCTCCAGGACCTTGCTTCAGACATGTAAGCTCCCCCATCCATTAAGCCACTGATGTCTATGTTGCTGACTCTGGGCTCTTTCTTCAGTCTTGAAGCTGGGCAAGTACAGGACTTGTAGGCCTGTGGGGGGCAGCCCAACATATGGTAATTCGATTTTTAATTTTTTGAGGATCTGCCATACTCTTTTCCCACAGTGGTTGTATCATTTTACGTTTCCAGCAACAGTGCAAAAGGGTTCCAATTTCTCCACTTCCTCATCAACACTTGTTATTTTCTGTTTTTTTTTTTTCATCTAATTGGTGTGAGGTGGTATCTCATTGTGGTTTTGATTTGCATTTCTCTAGTGATTAGTGATGTTGAGCATCTTTTCATGTGACCATTGGCTACTTGTATATCTTTTTTTGAGACTTATCTATTTCTTGGGGGGGGGCTTATCTATTCCCCATTGTATGGTCAGGCCACTCAAGAGGGCTGTTCTCTTGCTCTCTGTACATCCCCTGCCCGACCAGTGCTTGCTTCACCTATATCTTATGCACATGACTGACCTTCCTATGTACTTGCTCCAGGCCCCAGCTGGTGATTGTTCTTATCAAAGGGGTGGTGAGGGGCACGCCCCTCTACTGGTTTCCCTGGTAACTAATGAGCCCACCTGATGTCAATTCCCTTATAAGTGGTAATCTCCCCTTCCCCCTGGGAGCAAAGACTGCCGCCAAGTCCTGTCCGCCATCCAGAGCCTTGCATCAGACCTGTGAGCTCGCCCAGCCATTAAGCCACTGATGTTTCTGTTGCTGACTCCAGGCTCTTTGGTCTTGAAGCTGGGCAAGTACAGGGCTTGTAAGCCTGTGGGGTGCAGCCCAACACCCGTTTTTGAATCAGGTTGGTTTTTTTGTTGTTTTAGAGTTTTATGAGTTTTCCATATATTGTGAATATTAATCCTTTATCAGGCATATAATTCGAAAGTATCTTCTCTCCATATTCTGTGGGTTGCCTTTTTATTGCTAATACGTAGTGTCTTTTGCTGCACTACTTTTATGAAGCTCAATTTGTCTATTTTTTCTTTTGTTGCCTGTGCCCTTGCTGTCATACCCAAGAAATCATTGCCAAACCCAATGCAACACATTTGATTTTTTTAAAAAAAAATTTATTTATTTGGCTGTACCGGGTCTTTGTTGCGGTGTGTGGGATCTTTAGTTGCGTTATGCAGGCTCTTAAGTTGCAGCATGCAGGATCTAGTTCCCTGACCAGGGATCAAACCCTGGCCCCTTGCATTGGAAGCACAGAGTCTTAACCGCTGGACCAGCAGGGAAATCCCAAGACATTTGACTTTTAATTACAGTTGCCACTTCTCTTTCCCTCACCGTTCACCAGGGTGGAACAGATCTCATTTTTCTGTCTACTGAACCTATAAAACATATATGTAATTACAGCTTGGGTGTAAGTTACATTTCCCCTTTTTATTTTAACACCTCACCACTGTTAAATTATCTTTATCTGATTTTATTAAAGCATTTTTGTTCCGAAGAATATTCCCAGCTATTTTATTACTGTAATTGGTATCACTTTTTAGCTGTTTTCCGGCATCTCAAAGGCATGTATTTCTGTTTTGATTGCTGATTCATGGATTTATTGGAATGCATATGCAGATTGCATCTCTGTGAACAGTTAGGTATTTTAAATATGTCGGAATTGTCCCTAGAAGATTTCCTAAATAAAAACTGATTCCAATCAGTTTACTTAAATTCATTCTGAATTACCTCAGACTCTGTCTTTAACACATTCAATATTTATGCAATGCATCCTCATGAGTGTTTCAAATATATTGTCTGGAGATAGGATTGAAGCATCCAAAAATAATTAACACAGTGGGCAAAGACAACGAAATGACAAAACTGAAATAGAAGATGCAGATGTACAATCATTTTCAGCATGAAATGTAACAATCAGCTGAGAGTAAATCTTTCTGGGTTGGAGAGTTGCAGCTAGCAGCAGGACCCATGTTTGTGAGTTGCAGCATTTTATAAGATGGACAGAAGCCAGGATCATCACTGGTGTATTATATGATCTGGGTACAGTTATGTTTCTATAATTGATTAGAATTGTCCATGGAGAATGTTCTTTACTGCAATCCGAGGATTTCTTCAATGTTTCAGTTTCTCCAAAGGCCACTTGAAGGGTAATGTGTTTTTAGAGGAATGCATTTACTAAAGTATCAGAAAATAAGACTGAGGTTTTTATTGAGATGTCTGTATGATTCTCACTGCTTCTAATATACTGTATTAGAAGCCAGCTGCATTTTTCTCCTCCTTATTTTTTGGGTAGAGTTAGGTTTCAGAAGTTGGACAAAATGGTATAAAAACAGTTACTTCTGAAAGAAAAATCAAATATTTGCTTTTAAAAGGAAAGGGTTTAGGTTTTTACTGAATATACTTACATTGATTTTCGCCCTTATACAAGCATGGGAGCAACGCGACTCCCAGGGAAATTGGACAGAGTGGGTATTGCTTGCAATATTAAGGAAAGTACATAAATGCAGTTAAGGAAATTTTAGAACTTACTTGAAAATATCATATCACTCTGGGTGCAATATGTCTTGCAACCCAAACTCTTGGTCAAAGTGTGAGGTGCCCACGGCTCTTGCTCTCAAAAGCTGTTCTGCTTCCAGAATGGTCCCTGTTTCTGCTAATTAGGACATCAGAAATGGCCCTGGCAAGGTTGTGAAGTGGTGAAGTTTGTCCTCAGAAGCTAGAAGGGGCAGAAATGAGGCAGTCAGACTTCTCCTCCACTGTCTGAGGCTTCTGTCTCCCCTTCACTATCTTTCAAAACATGTTCCCACGAAGCACCCTCAGAAAAGTTCCACTGAAGTAATTAATACCCATTCCCCTAAGTGTGCTGAGCTACAACTGAAAGCGTGCATGCATTTGCGTTTGGAGAGGTGGAAATACTGTAGCACAAAGGAATGGAACACAAGCACCTCCTTCTCTGGGCACAAAGATTTTATTGTTTCTGGTGGGAGTAGCAATGATGAGGTGGGCTCTTAGCCTATTGTTCATTGACATATAAAATCAATCCTGCAGACGAGGTGATTTATAATTTATCACCTTAGACTTTCATTTACATCTCATTTCCTCTTTACAGTGCCTTATCATTTTCTAAGCATTTTCACATAAATGATTAGTTCAACAAAATTGGTAAAACACTTGCTGTGCCACAGCCATGAAGATGGCTGTCTTTCTTATGATGGAGCCAAGTACTCTGAGAGGAAGCACGGGCAGGTATTACCTCTGTTCTGTAGGTGAGGAAATGGGAACAGAAGAGAGCTGATCAGATATATTGTCCTAAAATCTTCCAATATGGGGTTGGATCACCAAATACAATACAGGGGTAAGAGGTAATGAAAGGAAAATAACAACAAAAACCCCCAAACCCAAACTGCTTCTCTTGATACAGCAAATGCAGTTTTCTTTCTAACCCATATCTATTCCTTCCAGATCTCTGGTAAAACTGTGCTGTGATAGGAAATAGAGCATATTTTCTGACGATACCCAGCTAAATAACAGAGGTAAAGATGCATGTTCCTGGTATACTGCCCACAATTAGGCCATTTCTGTATTGTAATTAGATGAGCTTATTTGAAATCTCAGTTGAAGGTATTGGCATTCTTTGTCAGAATGACTATCAGACATTTTCATGTGGATTCAATTTCAGATACTTAAAGAAGTATGCAGTGACCTGTCTCTAGTGTGGGGTTGGGTGGAGAGACAGCTATGATGTTGAGGCAGATAATGTTTGGTTAATGAAGCTCTCCGATGGTAGCCTGGCTATACATTGTTTCATAAACGCGCTGTGAAGTTCTGTTGTTGTTGTTCCAATTCAAACTTTCCCTTCTGTAATTTAAGTCGATTTTATGTTTTGCTGGTCCACTTTGGTTAGAACTGACACATCCAAATGATTTTTTTCCCTGTAGATGGTTACTTTTAGAGAATATGCACCAATTCTGGTGTATTGCCATGAAAAACTTTTGCAGAATTTCCCTTTTCTAATTGTCTTTGGTGTTTCACTTTTATGGCAGTCAGCATTACTCAGTGTTACAAGCCATCTCACTTGCAGGGATTATTTGGTTATTTCAGAAGCTCCATTCTCCCCTGAAATGTTGGCACCTTCAAGGCTATTTGGGAAAATGGGCCATTGGCTGTAGGGAGTTCCAGAACTGGCGAGAGCAATCCACATCCTGCAAGGTGCAGTATTTTGATGTCAAGAGCCAGCTGCACTTGGATGAAAGTTCAGAAATAAAATTCATCTTAGATCAGCCCTGTGATCTTCAAATCATTAAAAACTGCTTCCAATATAACTGGAATCAAAGGGTACAATCATTCAAGTTGATTATACTTGCTTTCAGTGGACGGGCATGGCATCTATGGGATTTATTTAACAAGTGCAAATAAAATCAAGAACAGACAAATAATAAACTTAATAAGTAAGGAAACATGGGTTTGGGGATTCAAAGAACTTTGAATTAGAAGGAGGTGCTCTAATTCTTCTTAACCAAACGTGGATTGATTTACAGTCCATTATGTTCTCCAGGAAGTCTCCATAAGGAACTGCTTAATATTAGAGACACAGTATTACCCGTGAAAATTCAATCAAGTGCATTTAAAAAATATTCTCTGAATTGCAGGCCAGTTGAAGAGTAACAATAAAAATTTAAGTATCTATTCAGATGTGGCTGTCAGGGCCCAAAGCTTGACCTTGGGTGGGACTAGACCCAACATCTGACTAGCACCCCAAGATCTTTCTCAAATTGGCATGCAAAAGACTTGGGAAAGCAACTCATGCAGCTCAATATCAAAAAAACAAACAACCCAATCCAAAAATGGGCAGAAGACCTAAATAGACATTTCTCCAAAGAAGATATACAGATTGCCAACAAACACATGAAAGAATGCTCAACATCATTAATCATTAGAGAAATGCAAATCAAAACTACAATGAGATATCATCTCACACCGGTCTGAATGGCCATCATTAAAAAATCTACAAACAATAAATGCTGGAGAGGGTGTGGAGAAAAGGGAACCCTCTTGCACTGTTGGTGGGAATGTAAATTGATACAGCCACTATGGAGAACAGTATGGAGGTTCCTTAAAAAACTACAAATAGAACTACCATACGACCCAGCAATCCCACTACTGGGCATATACCCTGAGAAAACCATAATTCAAAAAGAGGCATGTACCAAAATATTTATTGCAGCTCTATTTACAATAGCCAGGACATGGAAGCAACCTAAGTGTCCATAAACAGATGAATGGATAAAGAAGACGTGACACATATATACAATGGAATATTACTCAGCCATAAAAAGGAATGAAACTGAGTTATTTGTAGTGAGGTGGATGGACCTAGGGTCTGTCATACAGGGTGAAGTAAGTCAGAAAGAGAAAAACAAATACCGTATGCTAACACATATATATGGAATCTAAAAAAAAAAAAAAAAAAGGTCAGAACAACCTAGGGGCAAGATGGGAATAAAGATGCAGACCTACTAGAGAATGGACTTGAGGACACGGGGAGGGGGAAGGGGAAGCTGGAACGAAGTGAGAGTGGCGTGGACATATATACACTACTAAATGTAAAATAGATAGCTAGTGGGAAGCAGCCGCATAGCACAGGGAGATCAGCTCGGTGCTTTGTGACCACCTAGAGGGGTGGGATAGGGAGGGTGGGAGGGAGACGCAAGAGGGAAGAGATATGGGGACATATGTATATGTATAACTGATTCACTTTGTTATAAAGCAGAAACTGACACACCATTGTAAAGCAATTATACTCTAATAAAGATGTTAAAAAAAAATAAAAAAAGAAGGGGGAAGAGGTTCAGGAAGAGGGGTGTGAGTGGGGGAGACATTCTGCAATGTATAAAGATAAGTGTTGATGCTTTACTTTTTACCAAAATATATATATTCCACCAAAAAAAAAAAAAAAAGACTTCAGAAGAAGGTTCAAAGAAGAATCTTTGAAATCTCATTTAAAGTCCTCAAATTTGAAGAACTTTATTTTTCAGAAATAGGATGGAATGCTCCATAAGGAAAAGTGAAAGAACTGAGCTTGAAACTGTGGAAATAACTCTTTCCAGAAGTCTCTGTAGCCATCCTCCATTACCAAAACAACAGGCTTTCAGGACAACCTGGAATCAGCTACCATTCTGAGCATTTTTGAGGATCTTAAAATAATATGATTAGAACTCATTAAATTCAAAAATTTTATCTTCTTGTGTCTCATATTTAGAAATGAGATTTCTGAAAGCAGAGAAAGAAAGCTAATCTAGAGGCTCAATATATATCTTTGAAGCCAAGTTCTATTTTGGTAATACTCAGTTGAAAGATTTAAAACTTAATGCAGGTTTTTCTTTGTAAGAAGCTAGTTCATGAAATACTGTTTGCCTACTCATTTGGAATTATTTCTGAAAGAGAGAAGTTATCAGTTCATATTCTTTAAATGTATGGAGTTCCTGTTTGGGGATCCTTTCACTGTGAATAGTTAGCAGCAGTGATGGAGGAAAGAAAGGGGTCTGGTGAGAGAAGGGAGAGCTAAAACTTCAGGCTAAAAAGGTTTTATGATAATTTGAAGTTTTAAAATACCTGTAATACCCAAGATCCACTGCTATATAAAAATATTCCATAGTCATCGTCATCATAAAGCTACCAATTAGCTTAAGTATACCTCTCCTCTGTTGACAGGTGACATGAGGACCAGGCAAGTACTTGCTCTTGGTGAGTCTGAGAGTAGAAGCCACCTCCAGAAGAGGAGGTGTCAACTGAAGTAGGTGTGTGGTATTTTAGAATCCATGGGTGTCTCTGTGTTCAAACAGTCATTCCGCAAGGATTTATCAAGCAGCTACCATGTGCCAGGCTATGTTGTAGGTCTTGGTAATGTAGCCCTGAACACAAGTGATAAAAAACCCTTCCTGAAGCTTAATCAGGAAGCTTAGTTAGGAGAGACTAATAATAAACAAGTGTATATATATATATTTTTTGGCTGCGCTTTGTGGCTTACGGGATCTCAGTTCCCTGACCAGGGATTGAACCCGGGCCATGGCAGTGAAAATGCCGAGTCCTAACTAACTATTGGACTGCTAGGGAATTCCCATAAATGAATATTTTTATAGTGGTGATAAGAACAATGGAGAAAATACAGGAAAGGGGGATGGGGGAATAGGTGAGCTTGGGTGGGTTGACATTTAAACTAAGATGGCTAGACCTGTGGGCGTCTGGAGAAAAAGCCAGGCTGATGGAGCAGCACGAGCCAAGGACCATGGGATGTTCACCAAGCAGCATGGTGACCACTGTGGCTGGCGGGGAGACGGGAGTCAAGGATGACTTCAAGGTCTTTCCTCTGAGCAACTGGAGGAAACTGTCAAGTGTGTGTTTGGGAAGTATGTGTAGTTTTCTAAGGCTACTGGATTACTTCATTAGAAGGGAAGGTCAAAA
This sequence comes from Eubalaena glacialis, assembly GCF_028564815.1. Taxonomy (NCBI): domain Eukaryota; kingdom Metazoa; phylum Chordata; class Mammalia; order Artiodactyla; family Balaenidae; genus Eubalaena; species Eubalaena glacialis. The sequence goes on along the minus strand of NC_083727.1, from coordinate 58,764,063 downwards.
ATCCAAGGGAGAGTCTCAGTCTTGTTGGTATTTAGTACCTGTTCCCCACCACAGGCATGGTTGCAAACCCTCCCATCTCCACTGGTTCTCTGTTCTAATCTCAGAATTCCTTCTCATCTCCTCTGGTGCCTTCCCAAGGAATTCCACTGCATTCGCTTAAGATTTGCAGTTCTTACCCTGTAATTCAAGGTAAGAATTTACATACCTTTCCATCCTTCTTGTCTGTTTGTTCAGTCCCTTTCATGTCTCTGAAAATGCAGACCAACTGGACACCCTAGGTTATCTCAGAACCTTCGTTAATGCTGTTCTACCCGGAAGGCTCTTCTTTCATCTCTGACCATCTTCATAACCATCTTCAAAACTCAGCCTAAATGTCCCTTCATGATTTTTCCAAATATTTCATTGCTGCAATGACTTCCTTTTATTATAGTTATCTACATCTTCTTTTCGTTACCAGGCCACCTTGTCTAAGAGGAAGGACCATGTTTCTGATTCATGTGGATATCAGAGTACTCCACATCATACCTAGAATGAATATCTGACTGGCACTTCCATTATTTGGAGTTGATAAAATCCAGGGGACTATGAAATGGAATATGGAATTACAAATGAAATATGGAATTGATCTGATTGTGTTGGCACATGCCCTATATTACAGTGCACACTTAACACTAACATTTTGGTCAGGTAATGAGTGAGGATAACATCGTAGACAAACAGCATTGGTTACTCATCGGAGTAAGATGAACTTTTCCATCCAAGCACACCTTGCCTTACTAGTGTCTTCTGCAGCTTATTGTGAACTGATCACTTTCAATTTTAAAATTAATTTTAATTAGTCATGGTTTTTCTCTCAACGGATGTAACAGAAATCCTTTCTTATTGCTCCTATGTCCTCTGCTCCATGTCCAGTGAAGTAGATCTCTCCCGCCTCCCCAAAGTTGCCTGTTATCTTTAAAAAAAAAAAAAAAGAAAAAAGAACGATGCTGATAAACATGAAGACAATGAGTTGTTTCTCTTCAGGTTCATGTATGGACTGGTAATTGTCTGTCTATATATCATCTTCATTTTCTTTTAATTTCACTCAAACAGTGCTTAGGTATGAACTGCAATTAGGAAATAAACTGCCAAAGGAAAGGCAGAAAGACCTCTTTATATGAAGTAAACTTCTGAGACTACAGCCCTTTGGACACCTCATGCCCACTGCACTCGGTGCGTTCACCTTAGTTATTTAGATTTAATTTTGGGAAGTGAACGCCTGGTTCTCCCCATCCTACTTTTATTCCTCCTTCTCCCACCTTTTTCTTTGGTATGGAAAAGGAGGTACACACAAGCAATATGTTCCAGTTTCAGAAAAAGTTTTAAATTCCAGTACTTGCGGTGGTTACACTGGAAAGTATTTTGAAATAATTGATCACAGGACCAGGAATAACTGAAATTTCTTTGCAAAGAACAGAATTTCATTTCACTAGAAAATGTATGTTATATGGACATGGACACCAACAACATTTTAGTTGGAAAAAAAGTATTTTTCAAGATGGAAATTGTTTGGACATAGGGAAACTTCCTGAATCATAGGTGAAAACCCACCTGCAGGGGCTGAAAATTTTCTAGGTTTGCCTCAGGCCCACCCTGAAGAGCACAGAGACAAAGACTTGTACTACGTGGCCTGTATGAATTAGACTATACTTCTTCTCTCCTTGTGTAAATAAGTATTATTAAGAGAATGGAAGTGAAGTCTGGACAGAGAAGGAAAAGAAAAAAAGAACAGAAGAGTAAGAGGGGCTATAACGGAAAGGAGGCAGAGGGAGTAAGTGAGTCAGGCTGTGTTGAAGTGGCACTCTAAATATTTTATTTCCACCAGTTACAGTATCTACATTTTCTAAGATCAGTATATTCTGTTTTCTTTTAAATCATCATTGGGCTCTGTAAGGTAATTTTACATCATATATTATTAACATTTGTGACAATAAGAAATTCTTGAAATTACTTCCATATGTGATCAAAGTATAAATTTTGTGAACAAAACACAGTGTGTCACTGTACAGATTTATCTTATATATTTTATGCTGCAGGGTTAGAAATGTGTTATAACAAATCTTAACACTGTCACGCCCCTGTGCAGTTAGTTTTCCTTAAAAAAAGAGAAGCCCATGTTCTTGTAAACAGTACACTGTGAAATGTAAGATTTGATAATTCCTAGATATCATCTCAATATACACAAATTGAAAGATTCTCCTACAGGCGTAGTCATTTTACACATCAAGAGACCCAAGAAGACAACGTTATAAAAGGCGACATTTGTTAAAAGGCCCCCGCGGCTGACTCTGCATTGCTCGAGTCAGAGCTGCAGCCACCGCCAATTTCCGCAGTGCCTTGAGGTTGGAAGTTGATTCCTCCAAGGCAAACGTCAAGTAATTCGACTTTGTCCAGATGACTGAACAGTCAGGCTTCTCAACCACTTCTCTCAGATGGATTGTTCGGGTCGGGTTACTTCACTTCGAGGTCAGTCAGGGCATCAGAGATCTCGTCGGCCTGCGTGGAAACACTGGCCGGTGTGACGTGCAGGTGGATGTCGTACTGCTGGTCCAGGCCAAGGTAGCAGTCGCTCATGAAATACAGTGTGTAGATATACCTAGAATATAAAAAAGCAACGAAAAGGTAAAACCACCGTTCTCATCACCGTTGCGGTTAATTCTTTCGCAACTCTGGTGGGGTAAGACTCTGCTTACCTTCCAGGTACTTCAGGAGTATAAAAAGAGATGGAGACAACATGATGATTTCGGACGTATCCCACTCTTTTCAAAGCGATAAGTTCTCTCTTATCCACTTCTCCTAATATCAAAAACCATCCTTCATCTTTTGATTTGGGAAATCGAGGGGTGATTGCATGCCTGTCTTGCTTTCCCTGTAAACCAGAAAAAAAGGAAAGACAGAGCGTTACTAATGGCTAGATTTTCTATACCACTTGGCTGTGCTTAAAAGGCCACGCTGTCTTTCTTGGAGGCCATAAATCTAAGTATCTGGGATGTGTTTAATTTTCAGGTTTGGTGTGTTTGATATGCTATCATCTACCTTTTTTCAAGATTCTCGAAGCACACTATAGCCACACTACTTTGTGGCTCCATGAGAACAGAAAGCCCTCGAATCTTGACATCAAAATAAATTCTCACACCATATTCTTATAAATGAAATTAATTCCCCGCTTGCAGATGAACAAACTGAGATACAACCATATTACCCAAGTCTTCCAAAGTCTTATTTGCAAGAAGTTGATACTTAGGGAAGAAAGTCAATCCAGGCTAGACTCTGGATCTTAAGAGAACAAGCACTCTGTCACATAGACATCTTCCCCCATCACCCAAGAATAAAGCTCACATGAAGAAGCACATATTCTAATACGGTGTTATAAAAAGTCCTTTCTCTGAGGAATGGGAAATTGTAAGCCAAGCAATTGATAAAATATATTAATCACCACCATCCAAGATTAACTATCACCATAATGACAACACTTGAAGTCTTTATTTTAGATTGATTTTTACAAAATCCAAGATTATTCGAGAGATTCCTTAAGACAACGATTTATGGTGTAAAACGTACTAATAATGACATGCTCTCAATCAGACTTCACTCAATATTCTAGAGAGAGATGTTTCATTTAAGGCATTTTAAAAGAGAGGTCAGAGAGCAATGTATTTTTACAGCACTTAGAAACAAAATTTTAGTTTTTCTAGCACAGTTAAATCCAGTGTTTAAGTACTAATGCTACAGTAAAAAAAAAGCTTATACTACAATATCGTCAGAAATGTTTGCAAAGGCCTCAAAATAAAGTTCTCTCTAATTGGCGCTCTCAACGTACCTTAGATACACCTCAGTACACTGTTTATGCAGGCACTATGATAAGCTGCTTGAGCATCTCTCTGTCGAGGCTGCGAGCCCCTGAGGCTGGGGTACGCTGTTCACCTATTTGGGACAGGCCTCGCTTCTGTCAGCGTGTCTGCACATGGCAGGCACGAAGAGAACAGGGATTGGAATCAGAGAACTCTGTGCTCCCAGCCTGCTCTCGTATTTTCTGACTCTAGGACCTTGGCAAATTCCTATACTCCCCAAGTTCCATTATTCTGTAAAATGGGGAATTTTACGCCTCACACGCCAGCTATAAAAAAAAAAAAATCTTAGTTTTTTTTCCTCATGATTTTATTGGTATGATTACTACTGCCTTTTCTTTTGTAAGTGGGGATATATTGTCATCTAAAAATGCTCGTATTAAAGCCTCTGAAATGCCAGAGGCCAATCAGTTCATACTTACACTGACTGATTTTTAGAATTAGAAATCAAATGAGATGGGACTTCGAGGCACAGTATTGAAAAGACATTGTACCAAGAGAAAGTTACTGACCATTCCGTGTGTGAAAACAGAGGGGACAGTATTAATGAGCTACAACCTCGCTCCTGAGGGCTAGTTCTGGATATGGGAAAGCCCCTGACTCCACTGAGCTAACGAAAAGGCACATTCTTATTTCGATTATTATGGGCTAAAAACCAATCTGCCCACATGCTGTGTACTAATATTCTTAGAGGGCCCAATAATTATTTTTGGTGTCACAGGCAACAGAAAAGAGCACAGTAATTTAAAATAAAAATACTGTAAATTTTTGGCCTGTACGAACGTTGACAAAGCTCCCTCATATGCATTCTAATGAAGGAAGCAGGCAGATGGGGCAAGTGAGCCACAGAAAAGCTTGGCTAGCGTCTTCTTCATTTGGGGTGCTGGGTAAAAGTCTAGATTTTGAGATCCCTTCAGAGTCCTGAGTTTCTGGTGCAGGTGGCCTGGTGTAGGGCCAAAGAATCTGCATTCTTAAAGGTACTCCAGAAAATTCTGCTGAGCCTTTGAGACCAGGACTCTAGGCATTATATTGTTACGTCACGTGGGTATTCTGGGGTTGAAAAATGGCACATGAGGAGAACTGACTAATTGCAGAAGACTGACTCTTGCTGCTTAAGGCCAGTTGAGGAAGCGGGATTGGTGAAGGGCACGGACGCATTAGTAATATAAAAGACATGTGTGCTGGTGCGTGCTGGGATCTGGTGTGAAGCATTTGAGAATGGAAACCAAACACTATACCTTGTGGAACCCAAGGCTGACTCTCTGCAAGCTGACTTGAAGCACATACTCTCGATCAGCATGCAACCTGACCCATCTGTTGTCGTTGCGTTTGTCTGAAGTCACGGTTGAGATAGAGAGCTCATCGTGTCCTTCCGCTGAGTCATCCCACCAGCCTTTAACACTTAAGCCAACATCTATCACAGGCAAATGAGATAAGAAACTCCACGCCTGAATAAAATAAGAAAAGATAAGGAGTGGTTAATGCAAAATGTAGTCAGCAACTAAGAAACAGTGAGCTTTTAAAAAATCAACCTCTTTGTTTTGAGATTAATTCTGGATTCAATGCAGTTGTAAGAAATAAAGCAGAGAGATCCTGTGCACCATTTCTCCAGTTTCCCCCAAGGGTAGCATTTTTCAAAACTAAAGTACAATATTGATCCCAGTGATACAAGCCACAGCTCTTGTTCAGATTTCCTAGTTTTTCTTGTACTCATTTATTTGTGTGTAAAAATAGTGTGCTTTTAATCTTTGTAAAGTCCCTTTAAAAACACCTAAAGAAGTATTAATCATTACCTAAACTTGTGACCTCTTTCTTGTAAATCCCTTCTGGACATTGAGTGACTACTGACTACACTAAAAAATAAGTTTTAAAATAGCTGTTGTTGAACTGGTTAGTTTTAGAGAAGCATCTAGTATAGCATTTATGTGACTTCTAAGGCAGAGAGCATTACTTGGGGATATAAAAGCAACTTGAAAAATGTTGTGATGCAATTGTTGATGTCAGTCAGCGTCATTCATTGATCATTTATTGTACAAAATGGGTTTTTCTTTTGCTCAGAGTCCAAATTATTCTGAAAGGAAAACATTTCTATATGTTTGTATATCATAAGGAACCCTTTAAGTCTAGGGTTCTTTCTAGAAAGAAATATGGTTTTTTTTGGCATTATCATATTGAGAATACCAATTTAAATGACACATATTAAAGGGGTAGAAAATATTTCACCAATTTCATTCCTGCTCTTTTAATTGAAAATATTTGTGAGAAATCAAAATGCAGATGGTAAGTGCTTATCATTGTTTTTTTTTGTTTTTTTGTTTTTTCCTTATTTTTTTGGCTGCGTCGGGTCTTAGTTGTGGCACACAGGATCTTCGTTGACGCATGTGGCTTCTCTCTAGTTGCGGCTTCCGGGTTTTCTCTCTCTTTCTTGTTGAGGCACGTGAGCTCAGTAGCTGTGGTGTGTGGGCTTAGTTGCCCCGGGGCATGTGGGATCCTAGTTCCCCGACCAGGGATCCCCTCCATTGGAAGGTGGATTCTTTACCACTGGACCACTGGGGAAGTCCCTATCATTGTTGAATGAATGAATAAATGAATGAATTCCTAAGTCTATGGAAAAGATGTAAAAAAATAAACCTAATGTCCTCAGATAATTACTTGTCATCTTTTTCTAACATTTATAAATATGTGGCAAATATCACTATCAGTCAATAAAACTTCTCTATATATTGGCTGTTTTATCCGTTGTTACCTTCTAAGTTAGTTTTTAAAAGTACATGAATACTTTAGTTTTGGTTTTCCTTGTATTTCTTTAATATATACTACAGGTTTCCTGATAGGCTTTGATTTCCTGTTTGCTAAGACTTTATTGCTGTTGAGTATACCACCTAATTGAAATGAAGAAGCCCTGATGAATCAAACTATCCCTTAGGAATTCAAAAAATGTAAATCCAATGCAAATTTTCAATTCAACTCCAATCCTATAACTTGTCTTGTGAATCTGAAATTACGTTTGGAATAGATCTTGAAATAGTCAAGCCACAGAATGGTCTACTCTGTGCTTCAAGGTACAAATGATGGCTTATCCCCTGCTAGAACCAACAGTCACCGAGTCTAGAAGCTGTACCACTGGATGTTCTCTTAAGACTGGCCAGAGTGAAGACACAAATACACCATTTCTGTAAAGCATTTAACTTCGTGAGACAACACAGGTAACATTTACCACATGAAGCAAGACTTCGTATGTTTCGTCACTTGTACCTTTAAATGAGTTACCAATATAATATTTTAAGTATTAGCAACTCGTTGGAATTTTATTTCACAAAGCTCCCCAAAGTCAGATCTGACTTTTATATATTTGTAATCTTTTGCAGCACTTGATATTATTATTTTCAATCTTCAATGTATATACATATATTTGTTGTATGTGTATATATTTGTACATATATATATATATATACACAAACATACATACATACACACACACTCACATATACGTATATAAAACATGAGCTGTTTTTAAAGAAATTGCTAAGACATTTCAACACCAGCCAAACATATTTATCTGAGGATTAATCTTCATCTATTGAATCAGGCAAGAGCACTGCCATGCATACAATTATTTAATTAGCAGCCAAATCCTCTGCCAGTCAGCAGCCGTTCCAGGCATACTGATGGGGTAGAAGATGCAAATCTCACAGTCGTACTGCTTTTTCTCATTACTACTGCAATTAGCACTTAAATGGATGCTTTAAACATACTAATTTCTGGAATAATTCAGGATTTGTATGTTACCTGGGATCGCCTCACTGCAGAGCCGACACCAGATTGCTCTGCAAATTGAAGCACTTTTGAGCCAAATAACCATCATCATATCAGACTGAGCCAATTTGCATTTGGTTTTAAAGATAACAGAATGGCAATTTATGCAAATAAATTAAGTAAGTTTACTTCTGAGTTCTCCCTGAACTAATTACAACAATGTTCTAATTTTTTATCACATCTAAAACTTGGCTTGAAATCACTGTATGTTATGTTAGAAATCTGTTGTTGCTAACAGAAGCCTTGTTTTCATTTTAAATATATTGTTTTTATTCATAATTTTGATGATAATTTAGTTAGAAAGGTAGGCACTTATTATGAATATTTAAGTAGCTTTTGGTGCCAATTTTGGGTTCAACAGAAATTGAACAATCAGACTTTGATGCCTGTAATACTTTTTCCAAGTCCTGCTCGAAAATAAGTTCCACTGGAAAAAAAAAAAATGACATGGTTTAGAAGTTTCTTTATTTTAATATCTGCATATGCAAGTCAATATGTTAATTATGTTATAAATCGTGAACATTTACTTTGACATGTTTAGGGTGAAGTTGCTTAAGACTTAAAAGTCTATATATGCCAAATATTTCTGGCATTGTTCATTCATGTTTTTGGTCTTTCCAAAGATAGTTTGGAGCAATGACCTATGTTGTCTTTCACAACATAGATTTAGATTTATATCTAAACTATAGGGTATACAAATAAGGAGTTTCTTTGAAGGACTACTTTAGAATCTAGAAACAATAAAGTGATTAAAATGGGGTGGGGACATAAAAAAGTAATTGAGGGAACTGCACGAAAATATACCCAAGCATAAAAACAAAACAAAACCCACTCTGAAGAAGGGATTAGAAGGGCTCTTGAGCAATGCAGCCTAGTGATGGGCAAGTCATAGTAGGCCTTTCTCAGCCGGCTTAACAGCATTATACTGAAACAACCTTCTAATGATGCAGACGCTACTTCTAATTATTGTTACTGTCATTATTTAATACCATCTGTTGAGCTCTTATTCTGTACCAGGAACTACACAGAGCAGTTTACATAATAACATCCTGCTTGATCTTCCCAAATACTTCATGAGACGGGTATAATGTTTTCACGTTCATAATCAGGGTTAGTAAATGGTGGGTGGAACTTAAACCCAGGAGAGTCTGACTCTGAAAGCAGCACTCTAAGTTAGAAAACTCTTGGTACAACTTCCCAGAGTGAGGGAGCGTCGAAACATGGAAGTGATGGCCTTACCTGCTTCATTTTTGGGGCCGGTAGCTCTTTTTCTATCATGAAGCTGAATCCGTGGTCCTTCCCTCCACAGGCATGGATCAGTTCAGGGAGGCACTCGATGGGGCCAGGGTGCCCGGCACGTGGGCCCTTTATACCTGGGCTCCATTTCCTGAGAAAGAATAACACCAACCAAATGATCCTTTCATAGCACAAATGAGATTTTCTGACAATGATGGTTTATATGATTAGAACAGTTTAGAAATTAAAGTTACTATATAACTTTTAAATTTTTTTAACATCTTTATTGGAGTATAATTGCTTTACAATGGTGTGTTAGTTTCTGCTGTATAACAAAGTGAATCAGCTATATGTATACATATATCCCCATATCCCCTCCCTCTTGAGTCTCCCTCCCACCCTCCTTATCCCACCCCTCTAGGTGGTCACAAAGCACCGAGCTGATCTCCCTGTGCTATGCAGCTGCTTCCCACTAGCTATCTATTTTACATTTGGTAGTGTATATATGTCCATGCCAAGGCCACTGTTGTTAAGCTTCAAAATCAGACAGCATTCTCATCAATCCAAGGCAGTTTGGCTATCACAACATAAAATGTGTAAATCATATGTGAGCTCAGTAGATAATTAGGGTTGACAGACAGTTGGTGATTTCTATAGGAAGGCACTAAAGTGTGATAATGCTTCCACGTGGATAAAGTATGGAACTGGCGGAGCCCTGACATGTTTTTTTTTTTAAATTTTATTTATTTATTTATTTATGGCTGTGTTGGGTCTTCGTTTCTGTGCGAGGGCTTTCTCTAGTTGCGGCGAGTGGGGGCCACTCTTCATCGCGGTGCGCGGGCCTCTCACTGTCGCGACCTCTCTCGTTGCGGAGCACAGGCTCCAGACGTGCAGGCTCAGTAATTGTGGCTCACGGGCCCAGTTGCTCCGCGGCATGTGGGATCTTCCCAAACCAGGACTCGAACCCGTGTCCCCTGCATTGGCAGGCGGATTCTTAACCACTGCGCCACCAGGGAAGCCCCCTGACATGTTTTTAATGGATGCAGGCAAATGTCTCTAATATAAGTACTTGAATAAAGTTTTCATTGTAAGTTGTTGAGATCATACAATTAAAAGTGCATTTTGGGAATATTTGAGATTTATAGCATAAATAGCGCTGGATCACCAGGAATGGAATCTACCTAAATCTTTCTATTTCCTGTTTATATAGCAAGATGAACAATATCACTGAAATTAGACAAATACAGCACTTTTCTGGGTAACAATAAAGAATTGGATCAAATCTCCTAGGCCCCAACCAGCTTCCCTAACAGACCCGTATACTGTTGGGTTAGTACCCTCATGTGTCTCCTTTTCCGCTGAAATCCAACTCCCGTAAGTTTTAGTACCATATTGGAAGGGTTCCTGAAACTGAGCTGCAGACACATGAGGTATCTGCTCTTCCCCCCCGGCCACCTGCTGCTGGTGTGGCCCACTCTCTGAATGTGCCTTTTAGTTACCAGGGACATCCCGTGGTGGTGACTCAAGCACTGTGGAAATACCTGCCCTGGAATCCAGCATACTTCAGTCAAATGGAGGGACTTCCCTGAGGAGACCCCATGTGTGCCTGAGGTTCTGGCTGGCGTATGTCTCTAGATGCCTCAAATGGCTGCCACTCCTTGTCCAGCTGACGAGAGGGAGAGGGTGCATGATGGCAAGCACAGCCAGACTGCTTTGCTTGTTTACATGACTGTGAACCAATATTTTGGCTGCAAAGTATCTCTCAACTGGTGTGAAAGAAACATTTTCATTTGAACACTGCCAACCTTGCTTGTAATATGTACTGTTCTTTCCTTTGCTAAAATATATGTAGCCATGTACATAGGACCTAAGAATTGAAAAATTTTATCAGGAATATAAACTCTTCTTTTAAATGCAGGTTATATCTTGAGCTGCTAGTATATATAGCTGCTCAGTTTTGGACATTTTGCAGATGCACAGTTTACTTTTGACAACAGATTTCTGATCCCTCAAATCTATTCTGCAATAACAGAAATTGGTAATTTATTTTGCTCTAGGTCACAAAGCACTTTAATAACATATTTTAAAATGAAGGCTGATATTGTAAAGGAATAAACACAGTTAAAATGAAAATGTATTTGATGTTGCAAATGGAAAACAACTTAATAGAAGGTTAAAATGAATTGTGGTTCAGCTTGGGACCAATGGTCAAATTCCAAGTGGGAACGCTATGTCACTAGGCCATGTCTCCCTCTGGGAAACACGGGCATTTTCACTGTAAAGAATCAGTATTCTAGGCACCACATGAAATTCAAGTGACCATACGTGTAAAGGAAATAATTTTTTGAAATAATAAAACCCTATTACATCGAAAATTAAAATACTTACCTGAAAATGTGAAGATGGTGGTTTTCTATGTGTGGTATCGTAAGAAGAGAAGAGTCTTTCAACCACCGCCCCTGGATCACCATCTGCACCAGGTTGGTGATGTTCAGGACAGTCACCAGCCAGCCCTGGTGTGCAGCCACGTCCAGCATTGCCTGAACAGGGAGAACGCATATGTTACATCATGGCACCTGCCCCCTCTGTGGGGGGTCTGATGATGACAGCCTTAACAAAAAACAAACAAAAACCCCCAAGCATTATACCTCTAAATTACTATTAATTAAAATAGAAACCAAAAAATAAACTACAGTTGGATTGGAGGGAACACACTGAACCTCTCACAGCATTTTTTGCACACTACTTCGTACAAAGTGCCAAATATTTAACTTTTTTAGGTCAGCAAAGATAGATAAGCAGATAATATTGGCACCTAGTAATAAAACAAAGAGAAAAACTCAGTGTACTTTGAGAGCAAATACCTTTATAATTCACTGTATCAAGAGCACTAGTTGCCGCGTTTAAAGCATAAATCTCAGGTAGTCTTTTCCAAATTTAAAAGCAATAATGGCAAGGTGACAGGAAGTCTTCTTGCCAAAAATTAATTTTCCCCAGAGAGCAGGCTAAAGGCAGAGCCCTGGTTTTCAATGAAAATACTATACCACACACCGAAAGCGGGAAGGACCAGTGGTACATGTGGAAGGATGAGAAGCTATTCATATTAGTCTATACATTTAATCCAATGTTTTATGGACAAACAAACGGCTGCATTTGCTTAAGGCAAAACTAAACAGTGAAATCTTATTTAAACAAAGGAGAAGTTTACACAGGCAAAGCTATTTCAATTAAATTAGATTCTGGTGAATGCTGACTTAAAGACACATAAGTTAATATCATGATCTGAGGCAGCTACTTTATACAGTTTTAGGAGTGTACTCTCTTGTTTTGGGAAATGAAGAGATGGGGGTAAGAGAAATCAGATGTACCTCGTAAATGCCTAAAATGATACTTTACCGTTTCACTGATGGTAAAATATTTATAAAATGTTGTACAAAATCTATTAGTACATTTTTAGAAATGGTTCTTAAAGGTCTATTATGTTAGTAAAATTGATTTGCCATACTACTTAGTACTACTGAATCAGACATATTTTCCTTCTAAGTTTTGAATTTCCTATTCTGGGTTCTCTAATTTACGAAAAGTAAAATAGTTTAAAAAACATCTGGCTAAACCAATCTGTGGTCTTTTTACACACATTACAGGGAAATGGATCCACGTCTCTGGATGCCATGGTTAGTGTGACGGAATGGTCAAATTGGTCTTTAGCACCCATGAGCCTACTAATTGTACATCATAAAGCCTAATGGTTGGTTATAATAGATATACTTATATGTATGTATATGTGTATGTGTGCATATGAAAGTGTGTACATGTACAAAGGTATATGTTTATAAATCTAGGGAAAGTCCACTTCTGTTCTTCCTATTTCTCTGCACAACTGATTTAAACACTTTGTCTTTGAAGTATACGAGACAAGCTGGTCATGAGGAACACTACTCAGACAAAAATTAAAGTATTAGTTCACAAGTCACAACTCGCGAACTCCGTAAGGGAAGAGAAATGAGTAATTATACCTCATGAGTAATGCAGTATCATGATGATGTCAGAAGTTGTAATGTGGAGTAACTATGGTGATTTTACTTGTGATTTTTACATTGCAACTTGACTGGAAATAAATTCCAGACCACAAGCTCACATACTAGAAGAGCTGGATGGACGGACCATATGTTTTTAACTTTGAAGTTTTCATGATGAAGTTGAAAGATTTCATAAAATTTATGAGAGTTCCCCACAATCTTTCTTTGTATGATCCAGATGTGAAACATAAAAAATCATGCAAAGTGATTGCTTACATGAAGTAAATGTAAAGGCTGTGTATCATGAATTGAAAACTATTATTTATCTTGTTTTAATTTCAAGAAAAGGCAGGTAGGGAGACCAAGAATCCAGGATGAGAGAAGGTTGTGACTACCCAAATGTGCTGAACAAAATGTTGCCACACAGCTCTGCCCAACCACTCCCTTGTGGGTCCTGTTTTCTCTGCCCCCTCCTGCCACTGCCATAGCACAGACCCTCAACAACTCTTACCTGCAATATTATAAATATCCCTTTATCCTCATTCTCATCTAATTTTTCTTCAATCCATATTTTATATTGTTACCACAGTACATTTTTACTGGTAAAACTGATCATGTCATTCCTCTGCTTAAATTTCTTCAATGGCTCCACGCTGTGTAGAGGACAAAAGCTAACGCTTCTCTGCAGGTTCTCGTTTTACAAATCTTGCTCCCTCTACCATGTCTACCTGGGAAATTCCTATTCATCCTTTAAGTTGAGCTCAAATGTTACTTCTTCCTGTGAAGGCTACTTGATGGACTGTAGGCACTTCTTTTCCTATGCATCTGCTAATCTTGACACATGCCACCACTACCCTATTGTGAATCTTTGTTTACACATGTGCCCGTTAAATATAGACTCTTTGATAGCAAGGTTCTGGAAGTAGTCTTTGGAACTGTAGCCCTAGCACAGAGCACTCAAGAAATATTCAGTTAAAAAAAAAAAAAAAGAAATATTCAGTTTATTAAAGAATATTGGTAAACATCCAATTACAATAATTATAACAAACATTCTACCTAAGTTACTGCACATCTGCCAAAGGCAGCACAGCCTAGGAAAACATTACAAGCTTTGATGTCAGACATAGGTTTCAACCCTAATTTTGTCCCACTTACTATGTGCAAATTTTGGGAAATCACTTAGCCCTATGACCGCTAGATTGCTCACTGATAGAAGGGTGTTATATGTCCATATAGGGGTGTGATGAGGGTAAAATGAGATGATGTACGATGTAAGATATCTACTATACTGCCTGGAACAGTATAGATCTATTAGGCCTCAATATTAGATCTCAGTAAACAGGTACCTATTTTAATGTTCCTCTAGGATGAGATGAAAAGAACACCCTAAAACAACTCATTCTTTCTCAGAGGGACTTCCTTTGGACCTTTGGGGGTTGATTTCTGCACTGAGTAGTACAGGGATTCGAGGAGCAGGGCATGTAAGGTGGGGAGCAAATGCATGGAATGGGCAGAACTGTTCATCAGCAGAGGTGAGCAACTGCAAGAAAGTCAGGGGACACATAAGGCCAAAGACAGACCCTGCAGCCCAGGCCAAACCGGAGGACATGGGCCTCGTTCTCAGTTTGAGTGGACAAGTCCGTGTCACCATGCAGGTAGGTACCTGAAGGGGCTAAGGCTAAGGGATGGTCCAGGTAAATGTGTTTGAGGGTCTGGCAGGTCACCCTGACATACCTCTGCATGACTGAGCCTAGGATGGACTCCCTGTGTCTCACTATCTTTTACAGAAGTCTTCCTGGTAGACGAGAACTAACAGGTGGGACAGTATGGTACTGGCACAATACCAGACATAGATCACTGGAACAGGATAGAGAACCCAGAAATAAACCCACGAATTTATGGTCAATTTATCTACGACAAAGGGGGGAAGAATATACAATGGAGAAAAGACAGTCTCTTCAATAAGTGGTGCTGGGAAAACTGGACAGCTACATGTAAAAGAATGAAATTTGAACATTCCCTAACACCATATACAAAAATAAACTCAAAATGTATTAAAGACCTAAATGTAAGACTGGATGCTATAAAACTCCTAGAAAAAAAACACTGGCAGAACACTTTGACATAAATCGCAGCAATATTTTTTTGGATCCACCTCCTGAAGGAAATAAAAGCAAAAATAAACAAATGGGAGCTAATTAAACTTAAAAGCTTTTGCACAGCAAAGGAAACCACTGACAAAACGAAAAGACAAGCTACTGAATGGGAGGAGATATTTGGAAATGATGTGACCAATAAGGGGTTAACATCCAACATACAGAAAGAGCTCATACAACTCATCATCAAAAAAAGAAACAACCAATTAAAAAATGGTCAGAAGAACTGAATGGATATTTTTCCAAAAAGGAAATGCAGAGGGCCAAGCGGCACATGAGAGGATGCTCAACATCTCTAATCATCAGGGAAGTGCAAATCAAAACCACAATGAGGTATCACCTCACACCTGTCAAAATGGCTATCATCAAAAAGACCACAAATCGATGTTGGCGAGAATGTGGAGAAAAGGGAACCCTCGTGCACTGTTGGTGAGAATGTAAATTGGTGCAGCCCCTGTGGAAAACAGTATGGAGGTTCCTCAAAAAACTGAAAATAGAACTAATATATGATCCTGCAATCCCACTCCTGGGTATATATCCAAAGAAAATGAAAACACTAATTCGGAAGATACATACACCCCAATGTTCATAGCAGCATTATTTACAACTGCCAAGATATAGAAGTGACCTAAGTGTCCATTGACAGATGAACAGATAAGGAAGATGTGGTGTATATATACACAATGGAATACTACTCAGCCATAAAAAAGAATGAAATTTTGCCATTTGCAGTGAGATGGATGCACTTGGAGGGCATTATGCTAATGAAAATAAGTCAGAGAAAGACAAATACTGTATGATATCACTTATATGTGCAATCTAAAAAATATAACAATCTAGTGAATATAACCAAAAGGAAGCAGACTCACCCATATAGAGAACAAACTAGTGGTTACCAGTGGGGGCGGGCGATACAGGGGTGGGAGAGTGGGAGGTACAAACTACTGGGTGTGAGACAGGCTGCCAGGATATATTGTACAACACGGGGAATACAGACAATATTTTGCAACAACTGTAAATGCAGTGTAACCTTTAAAAATTGTATTAAAAAAAAAAAGAACTAATAGGTATATGCTCCTCCTTAGAATGGGGCTGGCTTTGGTAACAGCTGGAGATCATGGCTCAGTTCCCCAAGACACCTCAAAGTTCCTTACAGAGATTTAATACTCAAACAACAAAAGGTTGCTTTAGTACACCGAGGAGAAAAAACCCTGCACATTCTTCCACCTTAGCGTTAACGTTAGGCAAATGTTGAATCCCCCTTTACCTCTTACCCATCTTCTACTGGGCATGCTACCTATCAGACACAGCTAGGATGATTCTAAGTCTATGGGAAAAAATGGGTGGAGGCCGACTCCATGCATGAGAATTTCTCCTACTAAGTTAAAATCAACTTCAATTGATTGCTGACTCAGAATTCTTTGTCATTTCCAGCTGTGAGAGTGGAAATATGATTCCTAGCATTGCACTGATCTATAAAGTTACACCACAAATAAAACCTTACCATAATTAACAGAAACTGTGGGGTTGTCATTTATTTATAGGAAAGCAGGCAATGAGTGTGGTTTTGAACGCATTTTAACCAAGGTGCCACTATGAAGCCAGGTGAGAAGCCCAGGTATAAATGAGCTCTGGAGAGAGAGTATGGGTTAGGGATGTGGACTCAGAAATCCTGGGCACAAAGTGGGCAGCCAGAATAGTTAAAATGAGCATCTTTGGGGCAGAGGTGAGGATAGCAGAGCGGCAGTTACCTGGAGATAAGATGAGGAAACGCAGGAAAGAACAAAGGGGTAAGAGCATGCAAGGGACTCTTAAGGGCACTACTGAAGTAACTGCTTACAGTGGTCATTTGTTAAGCATGTACTATTTGTCAGATACTCTGATAACCATCTTATGAAAGTTACTGAACGAAAACCCATTGTACAGATGAAGACATTGTGGCTCAGAGAGGGAAAGAAATATACCTAAAGCTGCATAGCTCTGGTTAATTGGTACAGCTGGGATTCAAATTCTGGGGAGCTTGACTCCAAAGTGCTTGCTTTTAACCAGTATAGGACGCTGCCTATAAAGTTCAGGATGAGAGGAAAGTGTGTGGAATTCCATCGGGTCCTAGATTAGAACAGAAGATTCCTTGATGAATGTGCTACGAGATAAAATGAGACTTTGAGAAGGTTTCCCGACAAGACAATGTTTAAAGCAAACAATAAGTTTGGATGAAGTATAAACAGATGTATAATTCATGAACACTTGATACTGGTTTGAAGATGGTGTGGTATACTAGAAAGAGGCTTGGCCTCAGAGGTTAGAGGCTTGTGCCTTTAAATTAACCATAAGACCTGAGGCAAATGACTTAATGGTATTTGTTTTTCTCATCTAAAAAATTTTAAAAACCAAGGAGTTTGATTAGGCTTGTGTCTACCTTCTGTACGCTTTAATCTTTCATCAATAAAATGCCAATATACTCACACTAGTGTTGCGTGTTTTTATAAAGTTCACTTTCTATCTTTCCAGATGGACTGGAACACCCTTGGAGTTAGGGGCAGAAAAGCCTAAGTCAAAAAAGAAGGCAGTCTACACTAGGCACAGAATAAGATGCAGAGAGAAAAGACCCTCTTGGGATCAGAAGAGGGTTCCACTGCCGGGGCGTGTGAGCAAGGGCCTCACAGAGAAGAGAGGCTTCAGCAGGTCACTGAGACCTCACACAAAGTCACTGGAGAGAGGGAAGCTCTGAAGGAAGAGAATGGAAATTGATAGCACTCGCATCACAGGGTCTCAGTCACCTCTGCGAGTTGGAGGTGATGCCTCCTCCTGGGAAAAAGCACTGTAAAGGAGCATGAAAAGGTTTGGAGTAAGTACTGGGGGAATTAACGATGTGAATAAAAACCAGAGCAGTGTTGAGTCTCAAAAGCATGACTTTGAAATAATAATTATAGAAATTATTAGAAACAAGTAGAAATTGTAGAAATAATTAGAAATGTTTTGTGACTGTTTCTGACAATAATGAATAGGATTAATTTGGGTGTGAAAGCAGAGAATTCGGATGTTGAGATTTTAGGTTACTGGTGACATCACTGTTGAAATGGACAACTCTAGGGCCAGTGACAAGTGAAGTCATAGGGGACTGAGGACTGGACCGAGGGATCAGGAAGGGGAGGAGAGATGCCCGGCTGGTGAGTAACAGAAACGTTCAGTCAAGCTGATGGGTAAAGAAGTGAGGTGAGAGAGGAGAGTCAGAGGGTGATACCATGGAGGTGATGGCAAAAGTGGTGTGGATAGAGTAATTATTAGAGCAGAGGAGTTTGGGATGCATGCGATTATAGTGTTGAAAAGGTCATCTGCTGAAGCCACTCTGGTGACCGCAGGAGCTGGAATGGAGCTGAAGGCTGTGAACTGGGGTTTGAGGAAGGTGGGGAAAGAGATCCAGACTTAGGAACACGGTTGAAAAAGGAATCTTACAGACACAAAGTAAAATATACACGGGTAAAAGAAGGAGGAATATGAGAAGAAAGATTGGAGAGCTCTGAGGAGGTAGACTTTGATTATTGGAAAAACAGGAAGAATGAGTCAGCTCAGGAGTTTCACAGGGAATGTAGAAATGAGGTGGTGTTTGTGTCTGCCTATGTCTGACTGAGAGCAACAGAGGGAGGGAGAGAGAAAGAAAGGAGAGACGAGATGCGTGAGGAAAAAACAAAGAGGGGTACACATACTGTACACAGCCCAGACCTCATCCTCATGTGGAAGTCACAGGTTAAACTCAAGAACCTGGCTTTGTGCAAAGGTAAAACCACCACCACTACCCCCACCAGAAACAACCTGCCCCTCATCCCCACAATCAAAATGAACTAGAGTTCAGAGAATGGACACTCTCTGGAAGAGAATTTTTTAGGCTGTAAGGGTCCTGAAGCCAACGGCATGCTTTTTGACTTGAATACACCTCATGTTCTCAATACTTATTCTGAATCGATTTCAAGAATTCCCTAAGCATATCAAGCTTGGTCTTGGCACTTAAATTCAACCACATTTCATAGTGATGTTAACTATTCCTGCAAAGGATAGATTTATCCAAATCTACAGATATTGTCCCTCATTTTCTGCTACTATAGATTATACTTAAAAATGCAAGCTTGACAACATATCTGTGTTTTGTATCAAATACATTTCATTCAATTATTGTGAAAAGTAGCAGTGAAATATATACAAACTGTACAGACAGTATGCACATGTAGTGTGATGAAAATATTTGTACAGTAGTGTGTAGGCTATAAAATACTTTTGTAAATAGCTCTTAATACCAAGTATGAGGCAGACATTAGTACTGTCTCATTTTCACAGATGGGAAAACTGAAACTCACATAAGTCCAGTGACTGTAATTGCAATGGTGAAAAGTGGTAAGTTAAGACTTGATCTTGGTTTTCTAATTTCATTTTCTGTGCTCATCACACCATATTCCACAACCTCTGAATGATTTACATATACCCTGTCTTATTTCAAGGAGGATTTAAAGTGGTTTACATCTATCCTTTTTTTCCCTACCTAACAGAAAAATGCAGACTCCACACAAAATTATTATGCATTTAACTGATTATTGTCTCTGAACAAATTTTGTCAACAGGATTTTTGAAAACCTAAAATTTCAAAATAAATTTTAATCCACCACTTGGTTATAAAACTACATCTTAATATTTGATATGCAGGCATTAAATATCTTTTGAAACATGATTGAATTCTGGGTTTAAATAATCCAAGTTACTGTGACTGAATTAAGTCAACTTCATTGCAAGGAAATAGCAACACTGACTTAGGTCACTAAAAGAAAAACTATCATTTTCAATGTACATCAAGAGGCATGTTAACAGATGCATAATGAGATGTAGCTTTAAGATCCATTGTTAAAAACTTTCTAAACTTCAGTTTGCAAAGTCTGTGAATTTAGTCCTCAGTGTCTTCCAGCTGTGGCTGTAGGGTGAACATATGGAGTGGACAGAGATGCTCCAGCCTCTCTACTCCCTCTCAGCATTCTGACGACCTGCATTCTCTCTTCTTCCGCCCTTTATCCTTTCTCCTCTTCAAGGAAACTTTCTCCTTTTCCTCACATCTCCTGATAGTCATCCTAACGTATCTAGTGATAGTGTAGGGATTGCAAAAACCACATGAAAATAAGGTCATGAGGAAGGTTGAAATGGCTAGAAAATTGTTGCTACATTTGTTCAAATGAAATGACATAAACATAATACGTGGTCAGAGTTGAAGTGAAAGACTTATTTAGTCCAGAATGAGAAAAAAATTTCATTAATTTATAGAAACCAAGTTGTTACTTATGGAACATCATGAAAGTGCAAAATACTATGGAAAGGTCATCAAAAACAGTGAAAGTGTGAGAAACTCACAGCCAAGAGGAGCCTAAGGAGACAATGACAACTAAATGTAATGTGGTGTCCTGAATGGAATCCTAGAATAGAAAAAGGACATTAAGTAAACTAAAGAATTCTGAATAAGTATGGACTTTAGTTAATCATAATATATCAATAAAGGTTCATTAATTGTGACAAATGTACCATACTGATGTGAGATGTTAATTACAGAGGAAAACTGAGTGTGGGATATACAGGAAATCTCTGTACTATCTTTGCAACTTTTCTGTAAGTCCAGAACTATTCTAAAATACAAAGTTTACTTGAAAAAGAAACTATGGAAATTCATCCTAGGCAGTCTGTTAAAACATTAGTTGTTAGACATCTGCTAGAAACTGCACTATTTAGTTCAAGAGCTCCCAGAAGTTTTACAATGATGGGAAAACCTGAAGAAAAGCTTTCTTGACAGAAAGGCACACTCCTTTAAAGGTTCAGGTCAGCTGCAAGGAATGATACAATATTTTGTCAATAATTAAAATGCTATAAGTACATTTACAAGAATCTTTTTCAATAGCAACAGTTGTTCACAGTAACTTTCTCCTGAACTTTTACCCCCAGAAGGTTAGCATTCAGGAAGCTCAGCTGCTGTCTAACAAACTTAATTAATCAAAAAGTCATTTCCGAGCTGTAACTATGAGTAAAAGCGCTTCAAGTGTGCTAGCAAGCCTACAAGTTAATCAAAATGCTAATGCAGTACAAATTAAAGTTGTGATTAACATTTCACAGTAGCTGCTTAAGTGAATTGATCACACAAATGGGTTAAGCATTACTCATTTCCTACAGCCCCAACCGGGAAAAGGGTTGTTATGTGGGTATGAGGAGAAGAGCTGGAGGTAGAAGGATCCTTCATAATAGCATCATATCATCAATAAACCAGCACCAAATTGTCATTCAAAGGCTTACAGGTAGAGCCATCCAGGGGGAAATAGCCTTCCAAATTATATTATAGTCCTTGAAGGGAGATCACCTGTAAATCCACAAGTGTAAGTGAAGGTGTTTTACACCTCAAAATCCACACATTTGTGTTAGTTTTGGAAATGCTAAATGCATTAGCTCTGTGTTGCGTCTGTAGTGGGGAATGGTGCTTTGTTTTAGGTGGTGTTTTGGGTGTTCTATTGTGGAATTAAAATGTAACTTTGATACAGGATAAAATAAGCACTAGCTGGATGATGATTCTGCACCATAGTGCGGATCTTTGCATCTGGAAGAATAATCACTCAGGATTAAGTTCATTTAAAATTATTTGTTTTGAAATAGACATCCATTAATGAAACCACACTAGGCTTCTATGGCAAGATATGAGCTCCTGGCAGTCTTGCCAGGAAAGCAGCCTGAATTAGACTTCCCTGTCTCTATGAATTTGATAAGGTCACATGAATGTTCACAACAAACAGACTACATTTGTTAGTAAACAATTCAGATTTGGCAGATAATTTTAAAAACACTGTGAGAATCCACACACAGTAAATCTCCCTTTTCAATCCTCTCTTAAGAAAGAACTAAAAAGGAAAAAGTGAAATATTTATTCATTCCATTCACCCATGATATATTGAGAACTATTATGTGCCAAGAATTATGCCCAAGTCACCTTAACAGTCAGTGACACTATAAATAGTTATTGATAAGGTTCCAGCATATTTTGAATATGAATCAGAATCCTCCAAATGTATGCTCATAGTATTAATATTCCTTGAAACATACCCATAAAAATATAAAAGATATATTTAAAACTTAATAGTGTAATTTTCATCTTAGGATCCTTTAAAGACTTCAGTTGCAGAAATGAACTCTTTGTAGATTACTAAGTATGTATAATCCAATTTTGGAAGTCTAAAAATTATTTATTTATCATCCATCCATCTTTTTCTCAAAATGATTTGAAGAAGCTTTCTGAAGCCTATTGTGCTGTACTGTCCACTTAAAGATAAGCTTTTCATTTGATCTAATCATAATAATTATAAGCACTTTAAAAATGTGAAAGGATTCTACTAAGAATATACAGGAGATTTTATCTACCATTGCTACATCAAAACATTTCTTACAAGTACTGGATTAAGGATTTGACCAAGTACTTCTTTTGTTAAGCTCGGCACCACCTGGACTATTTTCACTGCTAACTGTATTTGACTCTATGATTCTAGAACTTGTTCATTTAATTGACACTGACATTCTTCAGTACATTTATAGCCCACTGAGCCTGTGCTTAGTGCATCCATAGGTAAATACTCCTCAAAGGTTATGTTAGCCTTGCTCCATGGCAGTTCTATCTCCTGGTATCATCAAATATTTCTAGCTTTTTAATCTACTAAAAATGGGGATCATTTGTTAATAGATATATAGACCCAGCTATAGTCAAAGTATCTCTCAGTTAAAATAACCAGATCAATAAAAAATATTCATATCATTGTATCTTCTTATGCTTCCCTTATCCTATTCTTTTCTATTCTCAGACTCTAATATATGCATACATTCATATCTTAAGTTTATTGATTAAAATACTTCAAAAAATAGTTTGAAGACACAGTGTGTTTTCAGAACAGCTGTGGGTTATAGAAAATATATGATACTAGTTATTTGAAATGTAATGCACTTTAAGTTTATCAGAAACTGTTAGAGAGATAAAGAGGTCAAATTATTGTTTTGAAGTTTGGGCTAAACAACAACCCTACCAATAAACTTTTAGGGATTTGGTTTTGCAAATTTAAGAGGGTTTTCAGAATAGAGGAAAGCATACCAGTTCGTACATTTCCCCCCTTTCTCTATTTATGCAGCTTATTAAAGTTATTTTTTGACAAGCACGTTTTGTGACAATTGATAAGTCCTATTGGAACATGATAACATTAATTTGAGTGGTATATGAGTTACATATTATCTTGTGTGAAAGAGGAGAAAGGCTGGAAACTTAGTTGTTCGAAAAAACTTGGGCCTTAAAGAAAATGATGTCAAATGACAGCTCCTATATTAAAGTCAGATGCAAGAATTTATGAAACAATGGAAACTTACCCACCAGAACATTGCTCCTTAAAGGTCTTCCTTTCAGGCATTGAATCACCTAAATTATTTTCAAAGCCAGTCTCCTGGTTTACCTTTTACCTACTTCCATTAGTGCAATGGAACATGAATTCAATCTATATAAACATGTGCCTTGGTATACAGAATACAGAACTTCACACTCCCTCAATAGTAAAGAGGAGATGTCTGTTATCTTTTGGGGGAATTGGTAGTTCTGTATCTTGGGACAGGGAATCTCTGAGATTGCCTATTGTTACTAGACGTTTGAAGTTTTTCAAAAAGGACCAGGGGGATGGACAAAAGCTGCCTCCAGGGGAGCCCCGCTAGTGGTGGTGGTGGTGGTTACCCAGTGAAAGAAGCCAAGAACCTAACCTAAGCAGAGAAGGCAAACGGTGAAGAATGAAAGAGGAACATAAAATGTGTGTATGTGTGTTGTAATAGTAAACCTAAGCACAGTCATTATAGTGTGCATCACTACTTATTGTTAGGAGTATCTTATAATTATTATGGCATTCCTCTTCCTTCCTGTGGTTGTATCAGCAATCTGATCTTTCCCCCATTATTTCCAATTATTGTAGTTTTAGGGGAGACTCTGAGGAAGTAAATGGCTAATTCACTTCATTACCTAGCATGATATAAAAACCTCGAGAAGGATCATAAGCAGCTGAAACAAAAAACATATCAACTGGACACTGTAGAGTGATATAATAAAGCAATTACAAATATCAGTCATATTAACAAGTCCCTCTTGGAAACTGGTTAAAGTAATTATAGGCAGACTGTTGAAAGGGAACTAGAGTAATTAAAGGGAGGTGACTTGAGTATACATTGAAAAGAAGGGATTAATTAAAAAATATTATTCATGTTCTAGTGGGAATTCTTGGTCTAAAAAAATGTAGAAATTCCTGTGAAGTTCTCATATTTTAAAATAAATCCTGACTAGGCCATGAGTACAATTTTTAGATCCATCTTTACAGGGCAAAGGGAACCCAGTAAGATAAAGTTTTATTATATATCCAACCTATGCTGAAAACTGTTTTTCTTTCTGCTATGATCTTGGGAAAGTTACTTAGTCTTCATCTGTAAAATAAGGATAATAATTATACTACTTCCTTGGATTATTAGGGCAAATGAGTCTATGCAATGCGAAGCAAGTAGAACAGAGCCTGGTACAAAGAAAATCCTCAATAAATGTTCACCAGCATCACTCTTAATGATGGCCTGCCTTATGGACCATCATTAAATAGCAATTTTTTGGTGTGGGGTACAGGGATGGTATGCAGTTCTCCAAATATTCTGGTTGAATTTGGTATTTAATATACATTAATTCCAATTTCAATTTGGAAGCATAGGTTTCCAGAGATCTTTCTAATCAATCTACACTGTCATATTTCTGTGTGTGTGTGTGTGTGTGTGTGTTCTCCTTTCATGAGGTGTGTCTTGTAGTCGTTAAGAGTATTACTGTGCACACAGATGTTTTGATCTATTAAACTTAGGCTGCAGAGTAGATAGCATTAGCTGAAGGGTAAATATGGCCTCTACTATATCTGAAAGCAACTTTCCAGAATTAACCCAGCAAACTGACAGCACAATTACACTTGGAATCACACAGCCCTTTGGTCCTCAGCTCACTGAGTCAGCTCCTTGAACCGTGGTTTCCCGTTTTTCCTTAAACATCTGAAAGTGTCCAGTTACTGGGCAGTTTTGCTGTAGATACCACAGAGGAGGTAGTGGGCGTGGCTAAGATATAAACCTGTACTCTTATACTATTTGGCTTGGTATTTAGTTATTTTTCACTTAAATGAAGATGATTTTAACGTAAAGACTTAGGGCACTTCTTAGAAAAGATCAGAGCTACTAGAGCAGGATTTAAAGTCCTGCTATCTCCATTTGGTTTCAGCATGGACTGCCTCAACAGATCACTTTTTAACTAAGTTATTTGACTTCTTTGAAAACCAATTTCTTTGTCCTTTGATAAAAAAAAAAAACAGTGTGGGGCTAATCAAAACACCAGACACTTTTCATCAGTTCTGACTTTGCCATCAACTTTGAAAAATTTAGGCAAGTCACTTTAATTTTTGGTATTTCTTATTTATCATCTTCCCATAAAAGCTAACATAAAGTTTTTCTTGGGTACATCTGGCACACAAAATATGTCACATCATTTACTACATATTATAAATATATTTTAGAGTTAACATAATCAAGAAGAGGATCTCAAAGACTAATGGCAAGAATAATCAATTCCATAATTGCTCAATTTATAAACTAGTGTATTTTAAGCAGGTTTAAAAAATTTGAGATACGTACAGAAATTTTTACTCTTATTTTTGTTGGGTGGGATGGAGATGGAAATGCTAGTAACAGTAAAATATTAAGAACCATGACAAAAACACCTTAAACCCAAAAATGACACAAATGACCTTGATACATAATTTCAAATGGGTACAAGAAGAGAAGGCAGGCTATACTGTGCATTCTGACCTCAAGCCAGAGTGAATACAACTACAACAACTATGTTTTTCTTTTGTAAAAGATACCCCAGGACACGGGTAGTCATACAGAGTTTTCATAATCTAAATGGTAGCTCATGTAAAAGGTATATTTCTATAAATTAAAGGGAATAAAAAATTTAGAGTTAAATGACTATGAAAAAGCAAGGAAGTAAAATAATTACTAAGAATGAGGAGACCAACATAGACTTAGTTCCTCGAGTCCTCAAATCATTGTTTACCTTATAAATATTAACTAATGTCCCACTCTTGTAAGCTGTTATTTTTACTCAGACAGCAGGGGTTCAGTGACTTGCCTAAGGCCTTATACTAAGGCTCTAAGGAGCAGAGCTGAATTTATAGTAAGAGCTGGTGGCACCGAGTCCCATACACAGAACACAAGGTCATGCTGATGTCCCATGAGGGCAGTAGTATAATTTTCAATCAGCCAGCAGGACTGCAGCTTGGAAAACTGCTTGAACCAATGCTTTCTAGGCCAACGGTATCCATGTATCAAATGAGAACAACAGGGTACAATAATGAAAACTGTCACTCAGTCATGGAAAATTTTATCAAGTCATGACTTCCCCCCGAATTTTCCATTAGCAACCCTAATATTCTTTCCTCTTCCTGACTTGTTACTTTTATCACAATCTTACAAAGAAACTGCAGGAATGAGAGGATTTAGGATATGAAGCTGGTTGCCATCTCTTTACAACTAAGTTTCTTTCCAGGTGGCTTCTGAAAAGCCAAATCCATATTTATAAGCATAACTAATGTTATAATTTACACTAAAGGAAAACTGCACACACAGTGTCTGACAACAGGGAACTAATTAAGTAAACTATGACCTTCTTATGAAGAAATATAGTGCAGCCATTAGAAATTATGCTTGAGAAGAATATTTAATGTTGTAAATTATTAAGTTAAAAAAGGTTATAAAATAACATGATAAAAATGTGCAAAGGAAGAAAGTGAGAGAGCAAGTGTGTATTTGTGTAAATGCAAAAAGAAAAAGAAACTCTGAGCCTCCAAAGACAAAAAAGAACTATACACAACTACTGTACTCTAGTTAGTAAACTTGTTTTTTTGGAGGAGTAAGCGTTAGTCATTCTAAAACTACATCAGGAGTATGCTAGAATGGAGGAATTAAGTAAACATATTTTGATTAATGAGAGCCAAGTTTCTCACGGGTGGAGAAAAGAGTTACAATTTAAAAAAGGGGAAGGCTAAAATGAACCCTTGGTGTTAAACTGGAATTGGAGGTATTAGAATGAACTCATGGTTTTATGAATACAAATGTTTTTCACACACACACACACACACACACACACAGAGCTAAGTACAAATAGATATAGATGTCTATGTATACATACTTATATTTCCT
Organism: Eubalaena glacialis; assembly: GCF_028564815.1. NCBI lineage: Eukaryota > Metazoa > Chordata > Mammalia > Artiodactyla > Balaenidae > Eubalaena > Eubalaena glacialis. Next base: position 58,736,646 of record NC_083727.1, on the reverse strand, counting down.
AGCTTTGCCCACTGAGGGGGCCAGAGGCAATAATACCCAGGTAGTGATGGAGTCAACAAGCACCCAGATTTTAGTCTCTAAAACCACTCTCTAATAAAAACAAACACTTGTGAGCCTATACTTTAAATAAATAAATAAATAAAGTAAATAAATAAATGGAGGAAAATGGAAATTCTGGGAATGATGGAAATAGAAAATCACAGTAGTAATAATTGTTTCAGGCAAAAGTCACCAATGGATGATGAAAATAATGTAGGAAAATATGATGAGAAACAGGATAACTGCATAATCTCAAAGTATATCACCAGAACATATTAGTTACAAAAGGGAAAAAAGTAATTTTACAGTGGAGAAACCTGGCAGACACCACCTCAGGTGTACAAAGTTAACAGCCCTGGTAATAACACACATCCATGCCACAAGTCTCCTGATATGATACACCGAGAGGACAAAACATCACTTCTATGGTATTCTTGCTAGTAATATATAACTTCAGTGTAATTATGAGGGGATATCAGGCAAACCCAAACTGAGGGTTAGCTCTATAAGATACCTGGCCAATACTCCTCACAAATGTCAACGTCCTGAAAGTCAAGGAGACTAAAGCGGACATGACAACTAAATGCAATGTGGGACCCTGGAGTGGATCCTGGAACAGAGAAAGGCATTAGTGGGATAAAATCCAAACGGACAAAACTGGAATGAGGTCTGTAGATTAGTTAACAGGATTGGATCAGTACTGAGGCAAGATGTTAACATTAGGGGAAGCTGGGTGAAAGACATATGGAAATTTCATTGTACTATTTTTACAAACTTTTTATAAGTCTGAAGTTATTTCAAAATGAAAAAATTAAAAAAAAATTTTTGAATTAAAATAAATTAATTCATTAACAAAAAAAGAGCCTCATATTGATGGGGTGAAGATATAATTACTATGAATGACTTTAATTTTAGTACATTGTTTTTCCAAATTTCTACAACGAAGTGTATTACTTTTATAATTAAAGAGAAAACTATTTCTCTTTAGATGTTATTTAGAAGGAGTAAAAAAATCAAGAAATATAAATATCCACGAAACTGTACATAATATCGAAATAGAGGCTAAAAGTACCTGATTGAATCCTTTTCCCTTACAGTAAATTTAGAAATAGACTTCTTGTGAAACCGCTAATTTCTATTATTATATAGCCTTTGAATCATTATTAACTGAGTGGTGAAAAGGTATCAATGAGTTGATATACATTGTAACTTTTATATATGATATAAATATGTACACCTATTAAGTATACATGTAAGTATAAAAATTTAATTCCTCCTGCAACATCTCTCCAACCCTTCCTGACCCCTGAGTTCATTAACAGGTCAGTGTTTGAGGGGGAAAAAATAGCTAGAGGAAACACAAATGAGTATCCAGGGCCACAGCTAAAACTTTAGGAACTTTAACCTTCGTTTATAAAGTGTGACTAATAAAGAGTGGCAAACCATCTTCCTAGAGAGATAAACCAAATGTTAGTTACAAAAAAGGTGTAAAAATAATTTACTTGTTTATTATAGCCTTATTTCCCTTCTAATTCCTGATAGTTTGTGCATACTCTATTTTATGAAACAGGCCTATTCTTTTAAATAATAAAATTAAGGTTTTTTTTTCCTGATCATAAAATTGTTAGCAGCTCATTTGAAAACATTCAAACATTTCAGAAAAGCATAAAGAAGAAATTAAAAATCACCCCAAATGCTGCTACACAGAGACAGCTACTTAATCTTCTGGTCAATACTATTCTGGATCTTCTCTCTAGATATATTTTCATATATTTATGTAGATATTCTACACAGATACAGAATTAATAAATGGAATTATAATATTTGGCAGTGTTCTATAACTTGAAAGATGCTTGGGTTATTTCTAAGTCTTTAATTTTGCAAATGCCTATACACAAATCTTCACAGACTCATTTATTCTACCTTTAAAAACACCAGTCTTTTGAAAATCTTAAAAATTGTTTTTTATATATAAATGTCCAAAAAGCCATAATGTAGAAAATCAAAATCTCTTATAAGCTCAATCCTTTAGGTGTGCTTCTCCCACCCTGCTCCTCTCACAGTCATCTCCCAGCAAATGGCAGCTCCAGCTTTCCACTTGCTCTGGAGAAAAGCTTTGGAATCATCTTTGGCTCCTTGCTCTCCCTAAAAACCCTTGTCCAATCCATTAGCAGATTCTCCTTAAAAAAATATACAGGACCCAACCAATTTTCATCAGTTTCACCCATACCAACCTGGTCCAGCCACCATCATTTCTTGCCTAGCCTTACAGCATTCAAGGTATAAAGTTCATTGATACGGTTTCAGATCCCACATTGCAACTAACCAAGGAATATAACATGTCAAGGTTTTGTATAGTATCAGAGAATATCTACAATTTTCTGAAAAGGCTATAAAAATACTCTTCCTTCTTTAAACTACGTATCTCAGTGAGGCTGGATTTCCTTCATATACTTCAATTAAAACACCATATTGTAACAGACTGCTTGCAAAAGGTGTTAAACGAATTTAGCTGACTTCTATTAAGCTAGACATGAAAGATACTTGCAAAAATGTAAAATGCTATTACAGTTCTCACTAATTGTTTTGGAAAATAGTTATTTTTCATGAAAAATCATTACATAATAATGGGTATATTAGTGTTATTTTAAAATGAAGTAATAAATATTTGAGAATGTTTCCATTTTCATTAATATGGTAAATACTCATAGATATAGCCACCATAACCATTAGTGAACCACTGCTCTACAGCTTCCCTCTCATTCAGAGTAAAATCCAAAATCCTTACCATGGTTTTACAAACTCCCTACGTGACCTGACCCCATTTTATCTATAATTTCCACTCCCACCCCTCTCTGACCTCATTTCTACCCACCCCTTTTCATCTTTTTTACAATGGCCGCCTTGGCTTTTCTTGAATATACCTAGTAAGTTCCTACATGAATCCTGGCACTAGCTCTTCTCAGTGTTTGGAATAACCCCACAGCTCACTCCCTTCCTTTGTTTCTTAAATGTCACCTCATAAGAAAGACAGTCCCAGAATACCACATTAAAAAATAATACAAAATGGCACCCTCCATCTTTCTCCATATATCCTTTATTATGCTTTATTATTATTTTAAAATAGCAGTGATCACCACTTGACTTATATTTTTAATTGTCTGTCTTCGCCATCTCTAGTGAAAGCCCATTACAGCAGGTTCTCTTCTGTCTTGTTCACTGCTGTATGCTCAGAACCTAGCAAAGTACCTGGCACTTAGTTTACCTTCAGTAAATTTCGATTGAATGGATGACTAAAATTGTTATCTTATTGCATTTATATTTGCTTTTCCTTCAAAAATCCTTAATTCGAGTCACCAGATTTTTTCTCGACAATGCTACAATAAAAATCTTTAAATGCAAGTGTATTTTATTCTAAAAAGAAAAAAACCAGAAAGAATGGGAGAAAACGTAGGTAATTAGAAATGACTTTCGTACCTGACATACTCTGAGAGCTTGGTCCAACACTGTTTTGGTATCAGTGTCATAATCTGGGCAGGGCAGCATGGTTCGGCTGAGATGCGCCTGCAGTAGGAGATGAGCTTTGGTGTGAGGGCTGTCAAATGAATGAGGATTTGATTCCAACGGAAGACATTTTGCCAGTTCGCTATTCATATGATCTTCATTGTGTCTTACTGGCAAATCTGTGTATTCTTCTGCATCCTGAAAAAACAAACAAACCCATATATATATAATATACATATAAATGTACTGTATCAAAAGTATAATATTTAATGTACTTCTTAGCTTTAACTACTGACATTTAAAACATGCTTTAGAAAAACTGTAAGATAACCATATCCCTTAAAATTCTGCTTTGGTCAGTACTACTATTAATATTAAGCAAAAGCTAGTAATGTATCATACATCTGAAATTCATGAATGCTCTTCTTATTTATACAGTCAACAAAAACAATACAGATCCTAGTAAGCATCAAATGTTCTGCTTGACGGTGGACCCAGCAATGAACCAGAAACAGAGTTCATCAGGGAAAAACCAGTCCTAAAAGTGGAAATGAATGTTATGATATGGTAAGCACAGAGTGCTGAAGGGATATTCAGTTTGGGGACTTAGTTATTTTAGAAGGTCAGGGAAAGTGTCTCGGAAAAAGAGATATTTAAGTGAGGATCTATAGAATGAGTGGAAGAAATAAGGCAGGGCTGGGAGAAAGGGGGATGAGGATAGGGTTGGTGAGATAAGAAAAGGGTGAAGACCAGGATCATTAACTTAAGACTTACTGTAATAAATTAGATTAAAATAAAATTGTTCAAAATTGGGGGTTTCCGGTTCCACATGCAAGGAGCTTAGAAGCCACCACTCCATCCTAACAAGTAAAAAGCTGAACAGGTTGAAAAAACCAACAACTCGTCTTGAATCCATGAGAAGGCAGAACACAGGGCAAACCGCTGCCTCCAAGACTGGAAACGCAGGCAAATGCAGGGAGTCACGGCTAAGAGGAACAGAGGCTCACAAGCAGAAAATGCCTCGGGAATCAGTGTCGAGGTAAGAAAACCTGAACTGTAACTGATGAATTGTGGGAGGTTCAGTGCAGACAACTCCGAGAGCTGAAAACTCGAGGGGGACCCAGTCATAGGGGGCCCCCACAATACTGTGAGATTTACCTTTAGGAGCTCGACCAGATTCCCACAGTAAATATCAGAGAAAAATCGCCCTGGGCTTCTAGCAAGGGGAGGGGAAAAGAACCATCCTGAAATACGCTAGAGCACTCTGTCCTTCTTAACAAGGCCTGCTCTCAGGAGAAACTAGTTAACTGGAGCCTAACCCTGCTGGGATATATTACGAGAACCTAACTGACCTGGGGAATGGAAGTACCTAACTGTAACCAGCTCAAGCTTTGCGTGTGGGAGAAGGGAAATACCCCACTCCAGCTCACTCTAGCCATCCTGTCTCACCTAAGGGGTGAGGGTAGAAATGGCTGTGAAGTTCACAGCGCAGAGGCACAGACTCACTGAAGACTTGGGACCTAATCATTGGACCAGAGAATATTTCCCCTACACCGCCATGCCCCACCTCACCACATTACTAAAGGCCTATTTATAGCAGTTCTTTTTACCCAGTACATTATGTCCAGCTACCAAGAAAATTACAAGGTATACCAAAAGGCTAAAAACACAATTTGAAGAAATAGAGCTATCATCAGAACCAGACATGGCAGGGATGTTAGAATTATCAGATCAGGAATTTAAAACTATGATTTATATGCTAACGGCTCTGACAGATAAAATAGACAGCATGTAAGAACAGATGAACAATGGAAGCAGACAGATGGAAATCCTAAAAAAGAATCAAAAGGAAATGGTGAAGACAAAAACACTAACAGAAATGAAGAATGCCTTTGGTGAGCTTATTGGTAGACTGGACATGGTTGAGGAAAGAATTTCTGAGCTAGAGGATATATCAATGAAATCTCTGAAAACTGAAAAGCAAAGAGAACAAAGACTGAAAAAAACACAAGAGAATATCCAAGGACTGTGGGACAATGACAAAAGATGTAACATATGTATGATGGGAATACCAGAAGGAGTAGAGAGAAAGTAAGAGAAGAAATATTTGAAACAATAATGATTGAGAATTCCCCTCCTCTCCAATTAATGTCAGACACCAAACCACAGATCCAGGAAGCTCAGAGAGCACTGAACAGAATAAACAGCAAAAAAAAAAAAAAAAAATTTACACCTAAGCATATTATCTTCAAACTACTAAAAATCAAAGATAAAGAAGAATCCCTGAAAGAAGCCAGAGGGAAAAAAAACACCTTACCTGTACAGGAACAAAGGTAAGTATTACTTCTGAATTACTCTCTTCAGAAACCATGCAAGCAAAAGGAGAGTGGCATGAAATGTTTAAAGTGTTGAGGAAAAAACCCCACCAACCTAGAATTCTATATCTTGTGAAATTATCCTTCAAAAGTGAAAGAGAAATACAACTTTCTCAGACAAATAAAAATTGAGTTAATTTGTTGTCAGCAGACCAGTAGACCTGCCTTGCAAGAAATATAAGAAGTTCTCTGGAGAGAAGGAAAATAATATAGGTCAGAAATTTGGATCTATATAAAGAAAGGAAGAACCCTGAAGAAAGAATAAGTGAAGGTAAAATAAAAACTTTTTTTTTTTATTGTTAATTGATCTAACAGACAACACTTTGTTCAAAATAATATTTTTGAACAATTACGTATGCTTACATATGTTATATGCTTATGTATATGACTTGTCTTATATATAAATGATATGAATGACAGCAATGATACAAGAGATGGAAGGAAGGAATTATGATTATTTTATTATTATAAGATTCCATACCCATTAGGTAGTATAGTATTATTTGAAAGTGGAATTTGATTACTTGTAAATGTACATTGTAAACTCTAGGGCAGCCACTAAGAAAAGCAAAAAAAGAAGTATAGCTGATATGCTAAGAAAGGAGAAAATGGAATCATATAAACAGCTCAATGAAGACCACAAAAGACAGAGAAAGTAGAAGACAAAAACAGGAACACAGAACAAGGGCAACAAATAGGAAACAGTAAGAAATATTTGTTGAGTATCCACCGTATGAGGGAGACAGACATTATTCAGTCACATAAATAAATGTGAATTTGATATGGTGACAAATTCTATGAAGAAGAAATACATAAAAGCATGAGAGTTTAGCAAAGAAATCTGACCAAGTTAGGAAGGTCATAAAAATTTCCTGAAGGAAAAGGCAGATATGCTATGGTACAGAGGATGAGCAGCTGGTAACTAGATGAACAGAGACGTGAAGAGTGTTCTAGGAACGGTGTGTAGTATATGCAAAGGCCCTATAATGGGAGGGAAAATGGTAAGTCCAAGAGACTGAAAAATGTTGTCTAAAAATAATTTCAACTGATGTAACATCTGAAAAAATATCCTAAGTGAATATTTGGAACATTCTGTTTAACTGAACTGAATAAATAAACAAATAAAATTTTATAATATTCAGTTAAACATATTTAATAGGAATATTAAAATAATCATTACATTTTCTCTCATTCATGAATTGTCTCGTCTTTGTTTTGCAATAGTCAAAAATATCACAGCACTTTACACTATTTTGAACACTGTCTTTACCACTTTGTGCTGTTTTATGTAAGAAGTATATGCTGACACATTAGCAGTTAATAATGTTTTGCCCCTGTGTGTCATTTTGGTTTTCTTTTCATATGCCATTTATGTTCTTTCCTGCTCTCTCTGAAGTCATCTGCTAAAGAGGGACCAGTTATATATGGCAGTGCTATTATTTTTGATTTCAGGTGAATTTCAGGACTGAAGCATTGTCACCCGGCAACTAACACATCTCAACCTAATATCTGGGCTCCATCCAAAACCCCATCAACACCTGTCCATCCTAGCCTTGCCAAATGGCTTAAGAAAAATGTAACAGCAGATAAGGAAAAAGATGGTTCAGAAATCTAAAACATGACCTTTTATTTAAAGGAAATTAAAATGATATCGGAGAAAACAATTTATATAATTATTCTAAGTGCAGAATAAAATACTGTTATTCAGAGAAGAGCACTGAAGTGAATTGGATGTGTTGGAAAGTTTCCTAAAAGAGATACTGTTTGTTTGTTCTAGGCTTAGAACAATTTGTAGAAGAGGAGAGAGGGAGAAAGATTCCTTGCATTCCAGGCACAGAAAATAGTACGAGCAGATCCATAAAAACAGATAAGGAGGGGTCTAAGCTTTAAGCCTCAGGGATGAGGAGAATGATGATGCTATTAATAGAAGAGAGGTTGGGAACACTCAGTGAGCAGGAGCTTTCTGTTAAGCGTGCAAAGTACACTTAAAGAGAGGACCACAATCCAGATAGTTGGGTGGAGGCGGAGGGAGAAGAAATCAGCTTTAAATATGTTTCACAGTTTAAAATTTATTCATACTTAGATTTCTTTCTACTGTTCATAAAATACAACTTCCTCTGATCTTTTTCCAGAAGAAAATCGAATAGCTATTTTAATACTGTAAACTGTATTGGTCCTCCAGGTTTTAGCTATGTAGGAAATAGGTTAAGACTTACAAATTATATGAAAAGTTAAATTAAAATCAAATTATATGGAAAGTAAGAATTTGGCTGAAAGCACTAATTAATAGTGTGATCTAAGTAATCCACTTCCCTCTGTACAATCCTGTTCAAATCTGATTATATACCTTACACACCCCTCTTCCCCACACTGTGTGTGTGTGTGTGTGTGTATGTGTGTGTGTGAGTGAGAGAGAGAGAGAGAGAGAGAGAGAGAGAGATTGATTAGATATTGATTGACTGATTGGGAGGCAAGAATATAAACTAGGTATTTCCCAGTCTTAGTTCCCAAATACCTCTGAAAGTGTGAACATCCTTCTGTGACGTATGATTCTAGTATCCAAAGATGCACGTTTTTTCATAAAGTATGACTTATGACTTCTAAATGCAAGCCAACTACTTCATTTGGTGCTAAACTAAAGAAACAATGATCTGCTCCAACACTAGAGGGAAAACTAGTAGTGTTGAACTCACTGAGAACCAGTGTATTTGAACAAGAGTGACTACTCAAAATTATGCTTATTCTACTTTTGGGGTTATTTTCAGGTAAATTTTATCATTAGCGATTTTTATTGTATTTGCTTGCTTTAGAATCTAAACTCCATGTAAGATGTGACTCCACTGTTCTCCAAACCATGCCAATTCTGCTTGAATTACCCCTGATTTATTGCTTGTATCCCCTGCTTCACCAGGACTGTGAATTTGCTCACTGCCAGCAGTATCAATATCAGATGAGTCTGCTAAGAGCTGAGTACATTTTAGGTCAGAAAAAATGCTCTGCAGTAGAGAGATCCTTCTAGGTTGACTAGGGGAGCAATCAGATCTTTAATGTAGATTACCCAAAGACAGTGATCTTAGTGAAAAGCTTAATTTAGTGATGCCTTTTCTTGGTGCATAAAAGCAATCAAAGGGTTCCTTTATTAATTAAGCTAAGGGTTCCTTAATTTCTTGGCAAAATCTATACACTTTAATAATAATAATGAAAAGCATTTTAATAACCACAATGGACAAGGTCTTGGTGTGCTGAGTCACTTGTTTACCAAATATTCATTCAGCATATACTACTGCTGGGTACACAGTGATGCACAAAAACAAACGATCGATCCCCTACTCTCATGAAGCCTTACAGTCGAGTGGGGGAGCCAGACCTCAATCAAAATTGACCATGAATAAATGTAAAATGACAAGTGGATAAGTATAAGGAAGGAGGAGTACAAATAATAACAGTGGGTCAGGGAAGGTATCTTTGGGGAGGTTTCAACTGAGCTGAAAGACAGTAAAACATATTTTTTTTAGGTAAAAAAGGGAAAAGTGATAGGATAAGGTTCCAACTTGAGGTGGAAAAGAGGGACATGGAATCTTATTATAGGAAAACACTCTTTAGAATGCTTACGTAGATTTTATTATTTAATATACTCTTTTGAGAAGTAATGTCTTTTTCGTTATTAAATTTGACCCAGGCAATGTTTTTGAGATCTTCAAAGAGTTGACATTAGATTTATGTTTATAAAATATCAAATCAATAATAGTATCTGTAGTTAAAAATTATCCATAATTAAATGAGGTCTCACCAAAAGCTACTACTTCCTTTGAGGATCCCTCCTTTTCTGTTTCCAGTGTTTGAATTAAAGGGGAATCCAAAGAATGTAGTAAGTAATTCATCCCCTTAGAGACGTTACAGATCACGAGGGTGGCATGCATGGTGTGAGGTGGTAGAGAGAACACTGGGTCTGGGAACTGATACAACAGGTTTGTTTGCAGCTCTGCCATTTACAAGCTATGTGATCTTCTGAGACTAACTGAACTTCCCTAAGTCCCAAATTCCTTGTCTTAAATTGGGATTTGGTGTGAGGATTCAATGTGATAGTGTTTATGAAACACTTGAAAGCTGTAAGACTTGGTATAATGTCAGGCATTATTACTATAATAATCAGCCCCACAACTGATCACATTCAGAATGTTAACTGAGGCTTAAGATTCAATTACTTGAGTTTTGTTCTACAGTTTTCAGTTGTAAACCTTTGTTTACAATTATGTAAAAATACTTCCCTATCTAAAATGACATTTCATTAACTCACTTGTAAAAATATCATGATTCTTAAATATTATTCAAAGAAACAAGATTACTATTACTTTTTACCAATGCTTTACTAGTAGTGGCACATACATTTTATCCAAATAATCATACAAATTTTATGTAACTGTGTTACAGAAAATATTCGTTCTTTGAAAGACAATATTCTCAATACAAGAGACAGCCAAATTAAAGATAAAATATTGAGAAATTATATCCTTTTGAACTATAGGTTTGATACTGCAGGCTTTAGTTTCCAATCTCCAATTAGGTTTCTCTTAAATTCATATTAATTAAATGTTCACAAAAGCACATCAGTGTGTGATGAGGAAAGATGCTCTTCTCAGTGTTCTTCAGTGACCTAACTCAAAATAGTATGAAGAGACAGGGAAGAGGAAGAATCATTTATATTAGACACTTGCTCCAACTTTTCTGAAGACAAAGTATTATGTATAGTTATAGTACCCTGAAACCCTACAGTGTTTTCTAATTAAAATTTAAGTGCTGTGAACCACAAGAATGAAACCGAAAATATTGATTTTTAGATCAATTAGAATACATAAAAATATTATCAGCATTTTCAATTTAATTTTTCGTGGTTTGATTACGGACTCGGGAAGCAATTTAAAATGAAGACTCACTGAAGACACTTCAGTGCTATTTAACCCTCAACTACTCCGCCAGACCCTCCTGTGAAAACCATGATCATTTATTCCTGGGATTCCAGTTCACAATTTTTCTAAGCTCTTTAGAATGTGGTGTGTTTGCTTCACTACTTTACTTAGCTCTTACCTCCTTCAAGGTATTTTATACTGGGTGTTTCAGAATACTTGCAATGGAGATTTTTTTAGTTAGATAGATTAGGAAAGCTGCAAACCCAGGATCAGCAGAGAGAGCTAGTAAAATAATAAAATCCCTGCTTAAAAACAAACAAGCAAACAAAAACCCTTTCTAGCTACTTCTTCCTCAGTAGGACACCCTATTTACCTCCAAATTACTCCTCTCATTTTAAACAACTTGTCTAGTTAATTTCCTGTGTGTGATCACTGAGACTATAAGTGAGGTTCATTTTCTTATCTACATCATGTAGGTAATTAAAGGAAATTGAAAGTGGGCAGTGAAGCTTTTATGCAACTGGGATTGAAGCTGAATGGAGGGCAGCGAGGTCAGTGGAGTCCATTATATTTTTATGTGAGAGGCTGGTTTGTCTACCCTGTCCTTGTTTATTTAGTGTTGGCTGGACAGGCTACTAACTGCAAATCTATGTCTCTGATTTGCTCAGCTGTCCTTGAATAAAGACATTTTCCCTGCAAATGCTGAATGACAGTGATTGACAACCTATGATAAACTCTGCTTGCAACCCCTGCTACTGTCTTCAGATTGCAAAAGAGAAATCAGAATAAAGAAACATCTTTCATAATCACATCAAATGGGCCCTGCTGTTCACTCAATAGTTTTCCTTTTGTTTCCCTTTTCATCACAAACCTCAATCTGTTCTACAAATGCCATAAACTCAGCTACTCCACATAAAGTAAAAAATTAAAAAACCCCCTCAAACATATGTATGTATGCCACTACATTTTGCTTGTATATTCACACTGATTTTAGTTTACTGAGGATACACACTCTTACGTAATGGTTTGTTCACACCACTGTATCACTAACTTATTTGCTTGTTCTCTGAAGGACAATCTGGCAAATCTACACTGCTGAGGTATGTCTTTTAGTGATTAGCTGGCACTTGGGTTTAGTGAGGACTCTCGTAGCATTATTCAATATGTAACTCTTACATGTCCTTGTGGCCCTTAAATCCACTGATTGTACAGCTTACTTTTTAGATTCGTTAATAAGAAGCTTATCAAATACTTAAAATCTACTTTGCTTTTTCTCTTTAGTGAGCGTGTGTAAACAAGTGAATTCTGTTTGACTGTGTATGTGTGAGTGTGTTTATTCTAGGTGCAGTAACTATATGAGTCTGCTTTACTTAAGCAAATTACTGAGGTAAGAAACAGCCAGAATGGATTCATGTGTGGTTTCGTGTAAGCATTACGTAACAGTAAACTAGTACTTTTATGTCCCTGGACTCAGCACTGCCTACGCTGAACTCACTAAGTAGCTGGTAAGAGGGCACTTGAACAGTGGGGATGGTAACCTGATCAAGTGAGGGACTAAAGAAGCTTTATGCTATAACTTAATCTCTGTCATGGGAAAAGCAAAACTTATAAAGTTAATGAGTTCTAGACTTTAAGTAGCACTCGATTAATTTGTAACATTCTGAGGCGTTAAAACAAACCAAAATTATTTTCTCACATTCCAGTGCTGTCTTTTGGCCACTGAAGCTGTAGAAAATGCATTTCAGTAAATTTCCCTGATAGGAAACCTGTTTAATTTCTGTGCCTCTCTGAAGTATTAAATTAATTGTATATTATATATTTTATAATAATATTTGAAAAATAATCTGGCATTTACCAAGCCAGGTCCAGATATATTAAGGGATAAAAAAAATGCCTCATATTTTTATCTTTATTATTTCAGATTACCTTTTATTCAATCATTAATCTATGAAAAAACTGATATAACTTGTTTTTAAAATCAAATCTATATATATAATTAGTATGGTTTCTAGCACTTATGATTCTTACTTTTATTCAAATTATCTATTCAAAGTAAATAAATCATATGAATAAAGTATATCTCTAAAATAAAAGACTGCTATAAACTAGACTTACATGGAACTTACAATAACCTCAAAATGCAGTGAAAGGTATACTAGGAATGAACTTAATAAGATTACAAGTTTAAAAAAAAAGTAAAAAAAGAGCCCTTGGTTATAAAACATTTATTGGAAAATGATAAAACTAAGATCTAGTTAAGCAATAAAATATTTGTCCAATATGCATACAATTTGCTTCACTAAAATGAAATATCAAAATAATTTTATTATATGCAGATGGCAAACATGAAAACACTGACAGATGTAATTGTAATTACTCATAGATCTATGTGTGTTTCCTGTCAGGGCTTATTTGAGAATATGTGTCTGATTTGTATCAATGTCTTAAACTTATGGACATATGTTTGGCCTTCAACCAGTTAGGGCAAGCACAGAATCATTTGCCAAAAATAAATATGCACAAGAAATAATACCTTACTCTTTCCAGTGTAAGAATGACCACCTGGTTGACAGCTGGATTTTAAGGGATCTTACAATAGTGAGTACCAGCAGGTCTGTTGTGGTTAAAATAATTTCAGTGGTAAGAATTCCATCAGAAACTTCTATTTCCCAGGATTTATAGCTAAGTCCTTAAAAAATTGTTCTTTGATGAAACTTAAAAAAAAATTCCTCAGTTTTCAAGGATATAATAAAAATGCCTTACAGCTTAACAATGTTTAGATATTTTCCTCTTAAGGCTATCAGGTTTGAATCCTAAAAGGGAGTAACTGGGATTAGCAGTAATATATAATAATTATGTATGGTTAAATGTCACACTTTGCAATCTATCTTTAAAAGCTAAATGACTTTTTTTTCTTTTTTTAACCACCTTGCTTCTGTCTTTAAAACTTCATATTTTTATTAGGGTGACTTTCTTTATAATTTGCATTTCTATAGGCTACGAGACAATATCAAATAAAAAACAAGCAGAAAACTAAAAGATAAAAACCAAAGTGGAAACATTAAAACACTTCTAATCTACTTATTATCTACTGAGTATCTTTCTTCCAGGAGTTAAGATATACATATACAAAAAGTAAAATAAATCTAAAAGTGAAATATCAAAATAGGCCAATATACAAGAAATATCACAAGATAATACAGGAGTGATTGATGAATGAATGAAACAGACACTGGTGTCATGAATTTAGAAAAAGTAGCAACCACTGCATCCGAATAAGGGAATATTTTAAGAGGGAGCTGAGCCAAGATGCATGGATGAATGTTAGATACATTGTCCAGGTGGGAATCATAGGCAAAGGTGTGAAGTTGAGCATATATATAGCATGTTTAAAGGTGAGAGAAGGTTCAGGTAAAAAAGGATGGTTGTGGAGAGCCTTGATACCCAGGTTAAGGAAGTAATGCTGTATTATATGCATAATTTTAGATTTTTGAGGGGAGAAATGATGCAAATGATGTTTTTTTCTTTTTTTAAAAATAAATTTATTTATCTTATTTTTGGCTGCGTTGAGTCTTTGTTGCTGCGCACGGGCTTTTTCTAGTTGCAGCAAGCAGGGCTACTCTTTGTTGTGGTGCGCGGGCTTCTCATTGCGGTGGCTTCTCTTGTTGCAGCGCCTGGGCTCTAGGCGTGCGAGCTTCAGCAGTTGTGGCACGTGGGCTCAGTAGTTGTGGCTCATGGGCTCTAGGGTGCAGGCTCAGTAGTTGTGGTGCACGGGCTTAGTTGCTCCATGGCATGTGGGATCTTCCCGGACCAGGGCTCGAACCCGTGTCCTCTGCATTGGCAGGCAGATTCTCCACCACTGCGCCACCAGGGAAGCCCACAAATGACGTTTTAAAACATCATTGTAAATTGGCAGGGATGAGTTGGGTGGATTAGAGAGAGAGAGAAACTGAAGTAGGAAGATCATTTAGGAGACTGGTTAGCACAATTGTTTAGAAATGGGGTGATGGGAACCCAGACAGGAGCTGAACAGTGAACGTTCTTTAAAAAAGGGAGAAACAAAAAAATTATGAAGGAACCGTCTTGGTAACTGGTTTAATACGTGGAACTGGGGAGGAGAAAAGTAGGAGTCATGGATTACTTGAAGGAATTCATCTTGGGGGTATGAAAGAATGTAAATACAACTGACAGACAAAACAAGGACAGGAATTCTGGGAATAATGAAGAGCAAGATTGAGACGTTCTGGTTTGGGTTACAGAGGGACAATGAAATGGGAATGTCCACTGAACAAGCAGAAGTTGGAACTGTTGTTCATAAGAGAGGTCGAGACTGGTGACTATGCTATGAGATTCACCTGTTTAAAGGTAACACTTAAAACTGTAATTGTGGTGTGGCCTGAGAAAGTGAGCACATGGGAAAGCAAGAAAAAAAAAATTGAGAACAACTAGAGTTAGACACAGGAAGAGGAGCCAGTGTCAAATCATAAGAAAAAGAACTGGATAAGATGTGAAAGTGCATTTTTAAGGATGAAGAGAGTATCAAGAAGTAACTCACGTCAAATGCTATAAAAAGATCAAAGAGAATGAGCACTACGAAAAGACAATAGCACTGAATAATTACGAGGGCACTGGGGCCTCTGAAAAATTTGAATAATAGCAATCCATATTATAGGAAGCTATGAATAAATGGATTGAAAAGAAATGGAAAGTTGAAATTTCATTTTTTATTTTGCACCGAATGGGAGAAAGAAAATAAGATGGTAATTCGAGGAGGATGTTAAAACCAAATAAAGAGGTTTCTTCTTCTCCCCAGACTAAGGGTGACCTATACATGTTTAGAAGCACACCTTGTTAAGTTAAAAAAGTTGTTTTAAAGTTTATAAGAAACAACATCAAGAGACCTACTGAGAAAATTATACAACAAAAAAGTTATGAGGGGGAGAACCAGTGGAGTACTAGAGCCAGCTTGTGAGAATCAACTGTTATCTATTTTAAGAATATACCGCATTTTGTTTATTCATAGTTTGGGTTGTTCCCACTTTTTGGCTACTATGAATAGTGCTCCTATGAACATTTGTGTACAAGTTTTTGTCTGAACATGTTTTAATCCCTTTGGGTATATACCTAGGAGTGAAACTGATACACCATATGGTAATTCTGCTCAACGTTTTGAGGAACAGCCAAACTCTTTTCCAAAGTGGCCGCACCATTTTACATTCCCACCAGCAATGTATGAGAGTTCCAGTTTCTCCATATCCTCGCCAACATTTGTTATTGTCTGTCTCTTTGATTATAACCATCCTAGTGAGTATGAAGTGGTATCTCATTGTGGTTTTAATTTGCATTTTTCTAATAATTACTGATACTAAGCATCTTTTTATGTGCTTTTTAGCCATTTGTATATCTGCTTTGGAGAAATGTCTACTCAGATCCTTTTTAATTGAGCCATTTATCTTTTTATTATTGAAATTTAAAAGTTCTTTATATATTCTGGATGCAAGTCTTTTATCAGCTATATGATTTGCAAATACTTTCTTCCATTTGGTGAAAGTGAAATACTTTCTTTCCACTTCCTTGTTGGTAACACTTGCAGCACAGGAACTTTTTTGATGAAGTCCAATTTATCCACTTTTTTTCTTTTGTTACTTGCACTTTTGGTGTTTTATCTAAAAAGCCATTATGTAACCCAAGGTGAGGAAAATTTACACCTATGTTTTCTTCTAAGAGTATTACAGTTTTAGCTACTATATTTAGGTCTATGATCAATTTAGAGTTAATTTTTGTGTATGGTGTGAGGGAGGGATCCAATTTTATTCTTTTGTATGTATATATCTAGTTATCTCAGTAGCATTTGCTGAAAAGACCATTCTTTCTCCATTTTATTGACTTGGCACCCTGGTAGAAAATCAACTGACCATAACTGTAACAGTTTATTTCTGGACTCTCGCTTCTATCTCATTGATCTATATGACTATGCTTTTGCCATACTATTTTGATCAGACTAGCTTTGTAGTAAGTTTTCAATCAAGAAGTGTGAGTCTTCCAACTTTGCTCTTCTTTTTCAAGATTGTTTGGCTATTTGCCTTGCATTTCCATGTGAACTATAGTATCAGCTTCTCAATTTCTGAAAAAAGCTGGGATTTTGATAGGAATTGTGTTGAACCTGTAGATGAATATGAAGAGTATTGCCATCTTAACAACATTAAGTCTTCTGATTCATGAACATGGGATATCTCTTCATTTATTTAGATCTTTAATTACTTTCAACAGTGTTTTATAGTTTTCAGTGTACAGGACTTACACTTCCTTGGTTAAACTTAATCCTAAATATTTTACTCTTTTTGATGCTGTTATAAATGAAATTGTTTTCTTGATTTTACTTCATATTGTTCATTTCTAGCGTAGAGCAATATAATTGATTTCTGTATATTGATCTTGTATCCTAAAATCTTGCTAAACATTTTTATTAACTCTATTAGTATTTTGGTGAATTCCTTAAGGCTTTTCTATATACAAGATCATGTCTTCTGGAATTGGAAATAGTTTTACTTCTTCTTTTCCAATTTGGATGCCTTTAATATCTTTTTCTTCTCTCATTGCCCTAGCTAGAGTCTCCAATACAATGTTAAATAAAATGGTGAGAATGGACATCTTCATCTTGTTCCTGATCTTAGGAAGAAAGCATCTAGTTTTTCATCATTCAGCATGATGTTAGCTGAGGATTTTTTGTTGATGCCCTTTGTCAGATTGAGGAAGTTCAATTCTATTCCTTTTTGTTGAGTGTTTTCATCGTGAAAGGGTGTTAGATTTTGTCAAATGTTTTTTTCTCTGTCTATTGACATGATCATGTGGTTTTTTCCCTTTCTATTAAAATGTGAATTACATTAATTGCCTTTTGGATGTTAAATCAATCTTGTATTCCTGGAATAGATCCCATTTGGTCATGGTGTATAATCTTCTTTTTACTCAGCTGCTGGATTTGGTTTGCTAGTATTTTGTTGAGGATTTTTTATCTATAGTCACAAGGGACATTAGTCTGAAGTCTTCTTGTGATACCCTTGTCTGGTTTTGGTGTCAGGGTAACACTGGCTTCCTAAAATGAGTTGGGAGGTGTACTCTCATATTTTTGAAAGAATTTATATAGAATTGATATTAACTCTTACAATGTTTGGTGGAATTCATCAATAAAGTCATCTGAGCTTGGACTTTTCTTAGTGGGAAGTTTTGAAGTTACTAATTCAATCTCTTTCTTGTTATAGGTCAAATTTAGATGTTCTATTTCTTCTTGAGTAAATTTTGGAAGCTTGTGTCTTTTTAGGAATTTGTCCATTTCATCTACATTATACAAATTTTTGGCATATAGTTGTTTATAGTATTCCCTTATAATCCTTTTTACTTTTGTGAAGTCACTAGTAATGACCTCTGTTTCATTACTGGTTATAGTGACTTGAATGTTCTGTTTTTCTTGATGAGTTTAGGTAGAGATTTGTCATTTTTGTTGATCTTTTAAAAGAACAAACTTTTGGTTTTATTGACTTTCTCTACTGATTTTTTATTCTCTATTTCATTTATTTCAATGCTAATCTTTATTCTATGCTTCCTTTAGCTTGTTCTTCCTTTTCCAGCTCCTTAAATTAGGTTAGGTTATTGATTTCAGATATTCTTTAATACAGGCATTTTCAAGTATAAATTTCCAAAGTCATGTTCTTTCTATTATGTACGGGTTTTTGTCATCTGAGTATTCATTATCTAAGTCTGCTACAAAGTTCTGCAAGCAAGCAAGAGTCATAACTATTCTTTTTTTTTTTTTCGTCACACCACGCGGCATGCAGGATCTTAGTTCTCTGACCAGGGATCGAACCTGTGCACCCTGTAGTGGAAGTGTGGATTCTTAACCACTGGACTGCTAGGGAAGTCCCCAACTATTCTTAAATATTTCAACCAATTAAAAATTAGTCATTTTAGCACTCTTCCTGATTGAACATTATCATTTATCCCTAGCCATCAGTCAACAATTTTGTCAGTCTCTGTCTAAAATCAATTCAACAATACAATGCAAAACAAATTAAAAAAATGACTGCAAAGTAAAACTAAACATCTTGGTAAAGATGCATTATTTCATTAAGTCAATGAAAGTGATGCTAGAGAAACTGTCTGAATAACATGCAATCCATTGGCAAATGAGAATCAGGAAGAGTTAGGCTGATTAACAACTGAAGAAGAAAAATACCTATGAATGATGATACCATAAGTGCTCAAAAGCAAATGATTTCAATATCAAAGTACTGAGATAGGTTATTGGGAAAATTGATGATGTCCTTAAGTGTATTTTTGGAAAAAATTGTTTTCTTTAAGATTGTATATTAGGGGACTTCCCTGGCGGTCCAGTGGTTAAGACTTCACCTTCCAATTCAGGGGATGAGGGTTCGATCCCTGGTCGGGGAGCTAAGATCCCACATGACTCGCGGCCAAAAAACCAAAACATAAAACAGAAGAAATATTGTAACCAATTCAGTAAAGACTTAAAAAAAAGGTTCACATCAAAAACTTAAAAAAAAATATTGTATGCTAAAAGTTAAACCCAAAGTAAAAAGCATTATACCCTGATACATAATTATGTTAGAAAAATTATGTCTTTCGAAAATTGTGTCATTTTGAAAGTGTGCCTCAAAAAATCACCACAAGCAAAATAAATTTGATTCAACCTTTAAGAGTTAGCAAAGATATGTTAGTTGAGATATAAGTTCAAATTCTGTTGAATATAAAAGAAAATGAACTTTTCTCCACAGCTTTTAGTTTCATTTTTTAAGATAAAATTTGTTTTCTTCAATTAAATGGTCTTCTTTCTCCCCACTTACTATAAAATATTAGGCTTTCTTTTAAGTAGATTAAATTTTAGTGGCTTTTTCTACAGACTAGTATCCTCAGTTTTCTAGTACTGCCTCTTCTTTGACTCTTTCCGTCTTAGTGCAATGGTGTAACAAGGCTCCCAATTAATTAGATTTTGAATGTGGTATAAATTCTGTGCTTTAATAAAAATACGATTATGTACAAATCTCCCAGTTCACAATCAAGTGAGTAATTCTATATATCTGTATAAAAATGTTACGCTAAATCTCTGTTTCAATGGCCTGAAAGTCTTAACACAGTTTACCAAGAGGGAGAACATGACACCACTGGTAAAAATCTGAATTTCAAGCTACAACGGGGTATGTAGATCTGCATATTTGAACATATGGTGAATATATTAAATGCATCATAGAATTCTATCTAGACAGTATTATCATTATTAATACAAATATAAAATTTAATTTTTATAAATGGTTGCTCCTCAGGATAGTTTACCAATATCAAGAAACTAAAAGCTACAAAGAACACATGTAACAGTAATAGTAAAACTTGTGAAATAGGTCAGTGCACAAATACAGCCTTGTAAGTTTCAAAAAAAAAAAAAAAAAAAATTTCTCTTCCTAGATGTCTAATCAACAAACTCATTGATGATGTCCAGAGTTTGGAAGAAGAGAGACCTGTGCCATAGCACCTAGAGTGATAGAAAGTCAGCCACACTGACTGGATGGCTCCTACTGGTACTGGAGAAAGAGCTTAGGGTATTTCTCCAAATGTATTAGATTTTATTGTTTTTTATTCACTAAGTAGAAAGTTCCTTTTCTAAAATCTATTTAAATAGTCTAAGGGAACTTCGGATTTATTTGAAATGCAAAAATCTAGATTCTCAGAGGATACTTACTGAAATGATAGCTTGCATACATTAGTGTATATATGAACTATTCCATCAAGAAGCAAAGTCTGCATTGATTAGGAAGAAAAATGTAGATATCCCTAAAATTTCCAAAAAATTTTGATAAGTATTCTAATTTTCTACTTGGATTCAAAAATGTACTGCTTACAATTAAGGAATGATTCAACAAACAATTTCTATTCTCTCTTGAAACAATGTTCCTTATGGAGAGAGTCAAATGACGCTACAGAATTAATCACATGATTCGCAAGGCCTGTCTGAAAAGGACAAATGAAGAAATTACAGATTTGTGGGATTTTGAGTTTCTTGTTTAGGCTAGGTATAGTATTTAAATTATATTTTCTTCTGAGTGGGACAGGTAGCCGACAACAAGAGCTGGCTTATTTGGTACAGTTTGGGGAACAATTACTTAAATTTATTAGCAGTCATTACTACTTCAAAAATTATTAACAAATGGCTCTGGGCTTCATCCTAACTCCTCAGTTAGTTCTCTAGTCCCTCTGAGACTTGCTTAACTTTCATTCCATGTTATGTCCTCTGGCTATTTCTTCATGACTGGAAAGCCTTCCTGACCTGCACAAATCCTGCATTTTGTAGGAGCCTCTTCCATGAAGTACTGGTTTTTGCATTCTACTTAGTGCTTTTTAAAATGTATATCTCCTCTTGGACTACAAAATGCTCTTGGTAAAACAACAAGATTGGGACTCATTATTAACAAAAATCCAAAAGTTAACCAAAAGAAAGGTGTGTAAGGTGTGACTAGAGTCACAGGAGGGACTGATTTTAAATAAATATCCCAGAACATAGGTATGTCATGCTACACAAAATAAATATCCTGACAGGGTATAAATTCCTTTCAATAAGGCTTTTGTCACTCAAAACATTTTGAAACTTCTTTTTTGGCACTGCAGTCAGAATGACTTTAGGAACTACACATTATCTTGTAGTCACAACCAATTTTACAACCAAAAATTATACTCTCTGACTTCATCAATCAAATTTAGTCTTCTGACTAGGCTTCCAATAACTGCCTGTCATTTTCTCAAAACAAAAGCAAGCATCCAAACAAAAAAGTACCGTTACTGAATGTCTACTTGTACCCAACATAATCAACAGAACGTGCCATGGGCCTGGAAGAAGTACATATTTTTTTTGTAATAAATGTAGTAAATATCTTTTATAGATAAATAATCTTAAGAAGACAATAGCTACTGGATGTATAAGTTCTGTTTTAAAAAAAGTCACCTAACTTTATTTTGAAGCCTATATTAATTGCTCAAAACTATGAACATACTGATGGATCATATAATAAGATACAGGGAACAGGTGTCACATAGAAATCATACATTGAGAGAATAAAAATAAAACCATTAAAAAATAGACTGGATATACATTAAAAAAAACAAAAAAGCAAAAAACCAATCCTGACAATCAGACAGCTAGTGTCATAACTTTCTGGTAATATACTTAAGTGGGTACTTTAGGCATCTAACTTTGAGTCTGTTTAGGCAGAAAGATTTTGCTTTTGTTCACGTTTGTAAAAATCAAATATTTTGTTATTAACTCATAAAAGTAATTACTTCCTCATATTTAGAGTTACCAATATTTTGGCTCCAGGGCAAACTTCTAAGAAGTTATATTTAAAGACAACAAAGAAAAACAGAGATTTTCAGTACCAGATGTCTGGGAAGATCCCATTTGGATTTGAGCTACTTAAATTTGCAATCATGTATTTATACATCTAACAGAGCTTCTGTTTCTCCCAGAATCAGAAAATTAACTAGCTTTGTAGCATCTTCCTTGATCTGCCACCCGTGCCCTGAGGATTAGAGACTCCACCTGAGCTTGTTTTACAAGCATAACAGAAAAAATTAATCTCTGCTGGCAGCGCTCCCACTGGGATACTGATGAATAATGATATCC
The DNA here is from genome assembly GCF_028564815.1 of Eubalaena glacialis. Classification (NCBI taxonomy): domain Eukaryota; kingdom Metazoa; phylum Chordata; class Mammalia; order Artiodactyla; family Balaenidae; genus Eubalaena; species Eubalaena glacialis. The sequence goes on along the minus strand of NC_083727.1, from coordinate 58,714,138 downwards.
CTCTTTCGCTGCCCTCTCAGTCCACTAGAAAAGCCACTCTAACCCGGCAACGTGGAAACTGCTGAAACCATTCCAGCTGTGGATTAGCAGGCAGTCAAGCACCCATCTGCTCTGTGTGAATCCAAAGAAAGCAAACATGCATTCTTATGGCTAAAGTCATATTCAAATCCCATAACATCCTGTAGGAATATCTGTATTTATATCTACCTGCCTACCTACCTACTCGATCACAGGCAATCACATACTGTAAGCTAAATTAACCCAATTCCTCAATTTAGTTTGCATTTCCTTGGTGCTTGAAATGTTGGAAAATAGAGTACAGGTTCAGAGTTTATAAAGTATAGGTCTTAAGTTCGGTATTCATATGGGGCTGATTAACTCAAAATTAAACTTTTAGAGTGCAATATGAGAATACATTAGGCATACACACTTTTCCAGATTCTCAGATGTAGCAACCAACTACTTGTTTCAAAAAGAAAAATAAGGCTGTAAAATCAGTTTCTGACAAAGTGTTACACGGAGAAACCTTTGATTTCACTTGGCTTTATTGTACTGACACACTGATGTAGTGGGTATCTGTGGACATTTGCCTGCTCTAAAACTGAAAGAACCATTGCTTTTGGTCTGTAAATAGCAAAATTCAGTTTATCAGGACTCTGTCAGCTCTTTTTTTAATGAGGCCTCTAGCATTTTAATATACCCATAATGTAATGATAATTGATGTTTATAATGATAGCTTCAAGACTCTGCAAGATCTTTATGGGTCTTCTGAATGATCAAAGAAAAATTTGTTCAGCACAGTTCTAAGAGTATTCTATAGCATTAAAGTTCTTTGAATTCTGAAATCCATGTAAGACATATATTCAGAAATTTTATTAACAAAAATATTTTAAATAATTATCACAGCTTATTTCCATTCTATAATAAAAAAAAAAGAAAAGAAAAAAGCCCACGCTGCTTTTAAGCTAGTCTGGTATTACCCACATGACTTTGGTGTGGGTCCCAAGTGACAATTAATTAATCTTTCCTTTTTCTCTGGTTTTACTTGCAATTCACTGGTTATTTCGATGTCTTACTGATTCTTTCCTTTCCCACTTCTCATCCTCCTTCACTGACAAAAAAAGTAAAAGTAGTTCAACGTTACAACCCTTTCTGTGCTCTCAGCCTCGCTGAGCAATACACTACCAGCTCAGTCACCGGTTCTACAAGACAGTTTATTTGTTCATCTGTCAGTAGAAGATGACACCTGTCTGGCATTTGTCTTACCAATTTGCTGACACTGTTTAATAAATCACAGAAAATACCTACAGAGATGGAATGGAGGACCTACGTTTTAGTAAGTTGAAGCGAGTGTATACAGAAGAATTCTCTGTTGCCAATGGAAATCTTTAAAATCCTTAAAACAGATTATAGTGCTTCTTCCAAACTGTATTATCCTTCCGAACTACATACAAAATAATGACTAGAGCATAAGAATGTGTAGAATTTATGCATCTGAGGAGAATGACATTTGTAAATCCTTCTTACCTTCCAGATTTTTTTGTTTCGTGTTTTTTTTTGTTTTTAAAGCAAGGTAAGTTCTAACTTTCTGACATAATCAAACCTCTAAGACATGCTTAAATTCTATTGGATTGTCAGCTGGAAAACATTGTAAAATAAGTGAAGTTCTTTTTTAGGAGAACGTAAAAATAAAATGCAGATGGTGTGAATAATACTACTGTAATAAAGACCATCTCGATGTATTTTATTTGGTAGTAACAACACGAATTTTTAGAATACATGTACACATGAGAATGGGGCACATCCATTTCTTTGGGTTGAGAAATCAAAAGATATTCAGCTTTTAATGTATCTCTGGAGAGGAAATTCCTCTAGGTTTCTGCCATATGTATACGGCTCGGCATAAGAGTATTCATTTTAGTCCTTCTCACAGTGGGAAGACTATAGTTTGCTAAGAATTATTAATCACTATTTAAATCTTTTTCTTGAATGAGCTTTTCAAAACTATTCAGTTAATTAGTAAGTTATCCTCTATTGTCTAACAAGGCAAGCTTTATAAATATCTCAATAGTAGAATTCACATATAGGGCTATATGAAAACATATCAAAACAAAAACCACTTTCCCCACTGATTCACTTTCAAAAACTTAAGTTTAACTGATTATAAATTATACTTAAAGAGATATTGGTCTTGTAAGAAAAGTTTTCCAGTGTTTTTTTTTTTCTATTATAAGTAATGCTGTGATGAACATCCGTGTACATATATCTTGACTTGTTTCCTCAGGACAGATTCCTAGAAATGGAATTACAATGCCATGGAGCAGAAATTTTTTAAAGCTTTCTTTCTTTTTTTTTTTAAACTTTGACAGATATTGTCGAATTTCTTCCTAGAACGTTTGGGTCAATAAAGACTCTATTTAGCAGCGTCTGGGAATGTTGCAACTCACAGCACACGCACCATCAATGGATATTATCCTTTTTGAATTTCCAACAATTTAACAGGCTAAAATGATTGCTACTTTTTTGTTTCAGTTAATATTTCCTTGATTACTGAGAAGTCTGAGGGTTTATTTTTTATGTTTGTTAAAAATGAATTTGTTTTTCTGTAAGTTGTTATTCAATGCTTTCTTTTCATGTTATCATTGGAGTCATAGTGGTTGTTTTTTCAATATTTTGATTTAAAAAATTAAAATATATTACCCTTTTGATATAATTAAAAATAATAATGACAAATATTAATGCTTTAAAAATTTTATATATAGAGACATGCATGTATTTTATATTTTTATGTAGGCAAATTCATTCATTTCCTTTTATAATTTCTTCAATTCCTTTATGCTTTTTGTTTCTTCCCCTCTCCCTTGAAATTTAAACATTCTTCTTGGCTTTGATCCTTAATCTGACTGAATTTTATTCTGGTATATGCTATGAAATTAGACTCTAACGAATATTTTTCCAAAATGTTACACAATTTACCCAACAATATCCGTTGAATAAACTACCCCTTAACCAATGATTTTATGATGTTTTCCTTTTATTTGGTTAGTGCTTCACACAGATTAAGTGAGATAGGTCTTGACCAATGTGTGAAAACAATCCTGGCTGAGGTGGGAAAGGAGGCATTCCTGGCCTATGGAGTAGAAGGAGCTCCACAGAGATGCAAAAGGGGAAGAGCAGTGCAAGAGGGAGGCTGCTTTTACCCTAGCCCATCCTGGAGCTGGCTCAGAACAGTCTCATATGGCATGCCAAGGAGTCAGAATTTATGTTATGAGGTGTTTTTCAATAGAAGAGGATAATGATATTTGTCCTATGTTGGTATGATTTATATAAATTATAATAAATCAACTACTAGAAGTTTTTATCAATGTTAAAATATTACTATTAATAAAAACTAGTAAGAACAGAGATGAATGATTATCATATGGTAATGTATTGAGGCTTTACACACATTCTTTTATTTAATCTTCCCCTTTATTTTATAGAGGAGCATGGAGCTTGGAGAGATTAAGTGACTAACCCAAGGTCACATAGCTAGAAAATGACAGAGTCAGGTCTGTGTGACTCTAAAGCCCATGTTCTTAATAACTAGACCTTCAGCATACTCTAGACATGCTGGTACAACTTACACTTTTGAAATAGTTAATATCAAACTATAATTACTTCTTAGACATAGGCCTTTTCCCTCCTTGAAGGCAGGGACCGTATCTTAATTATCTTTGTCCTCTTGCACCTAACACAGTAGGTGCTAAATAAGTACTTGCTGGCCTGTTGAAGATGTGTGTTTAAGAATGTCTGTAGGATAGTGATATAGGTATAGAACAGATGATAAGCTTCCAAATAAGAGAAAATGACGGACAAGCAAGACAAAGTGTAACTCGTAAGGGACGCCAAGAAGAAACTGAAGTAGAGGAAGGAAGCGATTAGAGAAGTGTGGGAAAAAAAGGTACGGTCATTTACTTCCCCGTTAAAAATTAAAATGAAGCAATGCATTATTTGTGTATCAAAAATGCTAATTTTTGAAAAGCTATATTTAGCAAGTACCTAGACTTTAAATATGGCCCCCTCCCCTAAGTTTCATATTAAGCAATGTAATGTTTACCTAATTGTTCAGGAAGAGAAACTATTATATCACAGCCCAACTTAGAGCTGGCATTACTAATGAACTATATTAAATTGACCAACGCTTTAACTGCAATTGAATGAAGAGAATTTTTCCAGATGAATATATGCCTAATAAAATGGCCAATTTGATTTGCCTGATTTTTCTGTCAGCCAGGTTCCAATGGCTTCCTGGCTGTTTTACAGCTTTCTACTTAGTCCCAAAAGAAAGAACATTTTTCTAACTAATATAGCTTCCTCATAGATTTCAAGCCCAAGTTCCTAATTCAAAGAAGTGCTAATCTATTTGCAAAGCATCTTAGTGAAGGAGTAATCACCCAGCCATAATCACTATCACAAATCATAATTACTTTATGATTTCTTCTAATTACTAAGTGGTTTTTAACAACTATAAATAGATGAGCACTCTTAGGAGCACAGACATTGGTCTGGAAGTCAGGGTAATGTCTCATTAAAGAGTTGTAGTGCTTTTTTATTTGGAGGTAGGATAATGTGGCAGTGGGGAATCATTACTTTAACAGACTTTGTCACTCCCCTGTGGTATGCTAAAACCCAGAGCCATGGTCTCCAGTAAAATATTAACCTGGGGAGAAAGGCAGAGGCAATAAGGGAATAAGAGCAGAAAAACCTAAGAGAGAAAACTCAGAAAAATGACAGTGTGATCAAGAATACCAAGATCTCTCTGGAGAGATATACCATGTTCTTGGATTGGAAGAATCAATTTTGTGAAAATGACTATACTACCCAAAGCAATCTAAATCTAAATCAATGCAATCCCTATCAAATTACCAATGGCATTTTTTTTTACAGAACTAGAACAAAAAATCTTAAAATTTGTATGGAGACACAAAAGACCCCAAAGAGCTAAAGCGGTCTTGAGGGAAAAAAACGGAGCTGGAGGAATCAGACTCCGTGACTTCAGACTATAGTACAAAGCTACAGTAATCAAGACAATATGGTACTGGCACCAAAACAGAAATATACATCAATGGAACAGGATAGAAAGCCCAGAGATAAACCCACACACCTATGGTCAACTAATCTATGACAAAGGAGGCAAGGATATACAATGGAGAAAAGACAGTCCCTTCAATAAATGGTGCTGGGAAAACTGGACAGCTACATGTAAAAGAATGAAATTAGAACACTCCCTAACACCATACACAAAAATAAACTCAAAATGGATTAGAGACCTAAATGTACGACCAGACACTATAAAACTCCTAGAGGAAAACATGGGAAGAACACACTTTGACATAAATCATAGCAAGATCTTTTTTGATCCACCTCCTAGAGTAATGGAAATAAAAACAAAAATAAACAAATGGGATCTAATGAAACTTAAAAGCTTTTGCAAAGCAAAGGAAACTACAAACAAGACAAAAAGACAACCCTCAGAATGGGAGAAAATACTGCAAATGAATCAACGGACAAAGGATTAATCTCCAAAATATATAAACAGCTCATGCAGCTCAATATTATAAAAACAAACAACCCAATCCAAAAATGGGCAGAAGACCTAAATAGACATTTCTCCAAAGAAGACATACAGATGGCCAAGAAGCACATGAAAAGCTGCTCAGCATCACTAATTATTAGAGAAATGCAAATCAAAACTACAATGAGGTATCACCTCACACCAGTTAGAATGGGCATCATCAGAAAATGTACAAACAACAAATGCTGGAGAGGGTGTGGAGAAAAGGGAACCCTCTTGCAGTGTTGGTGGGAATGTAAATTGATACAGCCACTATGGAGAACAGTATGGAGGTTCCCTAAAAAACTAAAAATAGAATTACCATATGACCCAGCAATCCCACTACTGGGCATATACCCAGAGAAAACCATAATTCAAAAAGACACATGCACCCCAATATTTATTGCAGCACTATTTACAATAGCCAGGTCATGGAAGCACCCTAAATGCCCATCGACAGATGACTGGATAAAGACGATGTAGTACATATATACAATGGAATATTACTCAGCCATAAAAAGGAACTAAATTGGGTCATTTGTAGAGATGTGGATGGATCTAGAGACTGTCATACAGAGTGAAGTAAGTCAGAAAGAGAAAAACAAATATTGTATATTAACGCATATATGTGGAACCTAGAAAAACGGTACAGATGAACTGGTTGGTAGAGCAGAAACTGAGACACAGATGTAGAGAACAAACGTATGGACACCAAGGGGGGAAACTGGCGGGGTGGGGGTGGTGGTGGGATGAATTGGGAGATTGGGATTGACATGTATACACTAATATGTATAAAATGGGTAACTAAGAAGAACCTGCTGTATAAAAAAATAAAATAAAATTCTAAAATTCAAAAAAAAAAAAAAAAAGAATACCAAGATCTCTCAAATGAAGTTACCATATGTTCTTTAGGGGGAAAAAAAAAAGCAATACTAAAATAAAACTCACTAAAGGATACATCCTAGGGTGAGGGCAAAGTTTTCTTAGAGATCATAAGGAAACCCAGACTGTACTCTTCTTTATCCCTCCAAATATTAATAATGAAATAAAAAGTTTCTGAGTAAGTCCAATAAGGCCAGCCTTTCTGACAGTGACTAAGTGTTCTGAACCCCTACGAAATGTAAAGGTATTTAGTGTAAGGCAGTTTTGAATGTAAAACAAAAGTAAAACACAAAAAATAAACCCAAACTAAAATGTAACACAAAACAAAACATCTATCTAGATCAAGATATGTTCCAATACGTATCTTATACCTTAGCTGTTCACACTAATCCTGTGATTATAAGTAGGGCAGGTCTGATTGCACATCTTTTAATGAATGGGGAAACTGAGGTTTAGAGGGATGAAATGACTTGCCACTTATACAAAGACTTAAACTGGCCATTGTGAGATTTGAACCCCTGTTTCCTAAATGCAAATACCATATTCATTCCCCCACACTACAGCCACCTCAGTCTATTAATGGCCATCACCCACATTTATAGGTCCTTCTCAACCTCCTCAGTTTCAGCTGATAATCATGAAAAAAATCAAAGCAAAAACAAGGGAATTTCCTCAGTATCTTACCATCTCTTACCAACCTCCTGACACCTATGCCCTAACACTGTCTAGTCTCCTGTTACAATGGATTGTCTCTTCTTCTACCAGAGGCCAATTCTTTCACTTATGCAGTGATTCCTATTTCCCCTTCATTTTCTTAAGGATTTTTTCTCTTTCTTATATCATTTTTTCCCTTTCTGTAGGATCATTTCTATCAGCATATAAATATGCTATAAAATCTTTAAAAAAAAAAAAGGAAACTGATTTCATATCATCTCCCCCTCCCGAGCTCCAAGCAAGAATTAGCTGTATTTGCTGTCTCTGCTTTCTTAAAACCCATTCTCTCGAGTCCTCTCACATAAGGCTTTCATCTCCTGTGACGCGACTGAAATTACTCATTAAAGACATCTAGGAGGGGACCTTCAAGATGGCAGAGGAGTATAAGAAGTGGAGGTCACCTTCCTCCCCACAAATACATCACAAATACATCTACATGTGGAACAACTTCTACAGAACACCTACTGAATGCTAGCAGAAGACCTCAGACTTCCCAAAAGGCAAGAAACTCCCCATGTACCTGGGTAGGGCAAAAGAAAAAAGAAAAAACAGAGACAAAAGAATAGGGATGGGACCTGTACCTCTGGGAAGGAGCTGTGAAGGAGGAAAAGTTTCCACACACTAGGAAGGCCCTTCACTGGCGGAGATGGTGGGTGGTGGGGGGAAGCTTCGGAGCCACGGAGGAGAGCGCAGCAACAGGGGTGTGGAGGGCAAAGCGGAGAGATTCCTGCACAGAGGATCGGTGCCGACCAGCACTCACCAGCCCGAGAGGCTTGTCTGCTCACCCGCTGGGGCGGGTGGGGGCTGGGAGCTGAGGCTCGGGCTTTGGAGGTCAGATCCCAGGGAGAGGACTGGAGTTGGCTGTGTGAACACAGCCTGAAGGGGGCTAGTGCGCCACAGCTAGCCGGGAGGGAGTCTGGGAAAAAGTCTGGAGCTGCCAAAGAGGCAAGAGACCATTGTTTCGGGGTGCACGAGGAGAGGGGATTCAGAGCACCGCCTAAACGAGCTCCAGAGATGGGCGCGAGCTGTGGCTATCAGCGTGGACTCCAGAGACGGGCATGAGACGCTAAGACTGCTGCTGCAGCCACCAAGAAGCCTGTGTGCAAGCACAGGTCACCACCCACACCTCCCCTCCCGGGAGCCTGTGCAGCTCACCACTGCCAGGGTCCTGTGATCCAGGTACAACTTCCCCAGGAGAACACACGGCGCGCCTCAGGCTGCTGCAACGTCACGCTGGCCTCTCCCGCCGCAGGCTCACCCCGCATCCGTACCCCTCCCTCCCCCTGGTCTGAGTGAGCCAGAGCCCCCTAATCAACTGCTCCTTTAACCCCGTCCTGTCTGAGCAAAGAACAGGCGCCCTCAGGTGACCTACACGCAGAGGCAGGACCAAATCCAAAGCTGAACAACAGCAGCTGTGCAAACAAAGAGAAAGGAAAATTTCTCCGAGCAGCCTCAGGAGCAGCGGATTAAATCTCCACAATCAACTTGATGTACCCTGCATCTCTGGAATACCTGAATAGACAACGAATCATCCCAAAACTGAGGTGGTGGACTTTGGGAGCAACTGTAGATTTGGGGTTAGCTTCTTGCATCTAATTTGTTTCTGGTTGTATGTTTATCGTAATTTAGTATTCAGAGTTTATTATCATTGGTAGATTTGTTTATTGATTTGGTTGCTCTCTTTCATATATATGTATATATGGATGTATATATTGTTCCTGTTTCTCTTTTTGTGAGTGTGTATGTGTATGCTTCTTTGTGTGATTTTGCCTGTATAGGTTTGCTTTTACCATTTGTCCTAGGGTTCTGTCTGTCCGTTTTTCTTTCTTTTTTTAGTATAGTTTTTAGCGCTTGTTATCATTGGTGGATTTGTTTATTGGTTTGGTTGCTCTCTTCTTTCTTTCTTTTTTTTAATTACTTCTTAATTTTTTTATAATATTTTAATTTATTTTTTATTTTAATAACTTTATTTTATTATTCTTTCTTTCTTTTTTTCCTCCCTTTTCTTCTGAGCCGTGTGGCTGACAGGGTCTTGGTGCTCCGGCTGGGTGTCTGGACTGAGCCTCTGAGGAGGGAGAGCCAAGTTCAGGACATTGGTCCAACAGAGACCTCCCAGCCCCACATAATATCAATTGGTGAGAGCTCTTCCAGAGATCTCCATCTCAACGCTAAGTCCCAGCTCCACTCAACGACCAGCAAGCTCCAGTGCTGGGCACCCCATGCCAAACAACTAGCAAGACAGGAACACCACCCCACCCATTAGCAGAGCGGCTGCCTAAAATCATAATAAGTTCACAGACACCCCAAAACACACCACCGGATGCGGTCCTGCCCACCAGAAAGACAAGATCCAGCCTCATCCACCAGAACACAGGCACCAGTCTCCTCCACCAGGAAGCCTACACAAGCCACTGAACCAACCTTGCCCACTGGGGACAGACACCAAAAACAATGGGAACTACGAACCAGCAGCCTGCGAAAAGGAGACCCCAAACACAGTAAGTTAAGCAAAATGAGAAGACAGAGAAATACACAGCAGATGAAGGAGCAGGTAAAAATCCACCAGACCAAACAAATGAAGAGGAAATAGGCAGTCTACCTGAAAAAGAATGCAGAGTAATGATAGTAAAGATGATCCAAAATCTTGGAAATAGAATGGAGAAAATACAAGAAACATTTATCAAGGATCTAGAAGAACTAAAGGGCAAACAAACAATGATGAACAACACAATAAATGAAATTAAAAATTCTCTACAAGTAAACAATAGCAGAATAGCTGAGGCAGAAGAATGGAAAAGTGACCTGGAAGACAAAATAGTGGAAATAACTATCGCACATCAGAATAAAGAAAAACGAATGAAAAGAATTGAGGACAGTCTCAGAGACCACTGGGTCAATATTAAATGCACCAACATTCAAATTATAGGGGTCCAAGAAGATGAAGAGAAAAAGAAAGGGACTGAGAAAATATTTGAAGAGATTATAGTTGAAAACTTCCCTAATATGGGAAAGGAAATAGTCAATCAAGTCCAGGAAGCACAGAGAGACTCCCATACAGGAGAAATCCAAGGAGAAACACGCCAAGACACATATTAATCAAACTATCAAAAATTAAATACAAAGAAAAAATATTAAGAGCAGCAAGGGAAAAGCAACACATAACATACAAGGGAACCCCCATAAGGTTAACAGGTGATCTTTCAGCAGAAAGTCTGCAAGCCAGAAGGGTGAGGCAGGACATATTTAAAGTGATGAAAGGGAAAAACCTACAACCAAGATTACTCTACCCAGCAAGGATCTCATTCAAATTTGACCGAGAAATTAAAACCTTTACATACAAGCAAAAGCTAAGAGAATTCAGCACCACCAAACCAGCTTTACAACAAATGCTGAAGGAACTTCTCTAGGCAGGAAACATAAGAGAAGGAAAAGACCCACAATAACAAACCCAAAACAATTAAGAAAATGGTAATAGGAACATACATATCGATAATCTCAAATAAACAACCTAACCTTATACCTAAAGCAATTAGAGAAAGAAGAACAAAAAAACCCCAGTTAGCAGAAGGAAAGAAATCATAAAGATCAGATCAGAAATAAATGAAAAAGAAATGAAGGAAACAATAGCAAAGAGCAATAAAACTAAAAGATGGTTCTTTGAGAAGATAAACAAAATTGATAAACCGTTAGCCAGACTCATCAAGAAAAAAAGGAAGAAGACTCAAATCAATAGAATTAGAAATGAAAAAGGAGAAGTAACAACTGACACTGCAGAAATACAAAGGATCATGAGAGATTACTACAAGAAGCTATATGCCAATAAAATGGACAACCTGGAAGAAATGGAGAAATTCTTAGAAAAGCACAACCTTCTGAGACTGAACCAGGAAGAAACAGAAAATGTGAACAGACCAATCACAAGCACTGAAATTGAAACTGTGATTTAAAATCTTCCAACAAACAAAAGCCCAGGACCAGATGGCTTCACAGGTGAATTCTATCAAACATTTAGAGAAGAGCTAACACCTATCCTTCTCAAACTCTTTCAATATATAGCAGAGGGAGGAACACCCCCAAACTCATTCTATGAGGCCAACATCACTCTGATTCCAAAACCAGACAAGGATGTCACCAAAAAAGAAAACTATAGGGAATATCACTGATGAACATAGATGCAAAAATCCTCAACAAAATACTGGCAAACAGAATCCAACAGCACATTAAAAGGATCATACACCATGATCAAGTGGGGTTTATACCAGGAATGCAAAGATTCTTCAATATACACAAATCAATCAACGTGATAAACCATTTTAACAAATTGAAGGAGAAAAACCATATGATCATCTCAATAGATGCAGAAAAAGCTTTCGACAAAATTCAACACTCATTTATGATAAAAAAACTTCCAGAAAGTAGGCACAGAGGGAACTTTCCTCAACATAATAAAGGCCATATATGACAAACCCACAGCCAACATCCTCCTCAATGGTGAAAAACTGAAACCGTTTCCACTAATATCAGGAACAAGACAAGGTTGCCGACTCTCACCACTGTTATTCAACACAGTTTTGGAAGTTTTAGCCACAGAAATAAGAGAAGATAAAGAAATAAAAGGAATCCAAATCAGAAAAGAAGAAGTAAAACTGTCACTGTTTGTAGATGACATGATACTACACATAGAGAATCCTAAAGATGCTACCAGAAAACTACTAGAGCTAATCAATGAATTTGGTAAAGTAGCAGGATACAAAATTAATGCACAGAAATCCCTTGCATTCCTATACACTAATGATGAAAAATCTTAAAGAGAAATTAAGGAAACACTCCCATTTACCACTGCAACAAAAAGAATAAAATACCTAGGAATAAACCTACCTAAGGAGACAAAAGACCTATATGCAGAAAAGAATAAGACACTCATGAACGAAATTAAAGATGATACAAACAGATGGAGAGATATACCACGTTCTTGGATTGGAAGAATCAACATTGTGAAAATGACTATACTACCCAAAGCAATCTACAGATTCAAGGCAATCCCTATCATACTACCAATGGCATTTTTCACAGAAGTAGAACAAAAATTTCACAATTTGTATGGAAGCACAAAAGTTCACGACTAGGCAAAGCAATCTTGAGAAAGAAAAACGGAGCTGGAGGAATGAGGCTCCCTGACTTCAGACTATACTACAAAGCTACAGTAATCAAGACAGTATGGTACTGGCACACAAAAACAGAAATATAGATCAATGGAACAGGATAGAAAGCCCAGAGATAAACCCACACACATATGGTCACCTAACCTTTGATAAAGGAGGCAAGAATATACAATGGAGAAAAGACAGCCTCTTCAGTAAGTGGTGCTGGGAAAACTGGACAGCTACATGTAAAAGAATGAAATTAGAACACTCCCTAACACCATTCACAAAAATAAACTCAAATGGATTAAAGACTTAAATGTAAGGCCAGACACTATAAAACTCTTAGTGGAAAACATAGGCAGAACACTCTGTGACATAAATCACAGCAAGATCCTTTTTGACCCACCTCCTAGAGAAATGGAAATAAAAGCAAAAATAAACAAATGGGACCTAATGAAACTTAAAAGCTTTTGCACAGCAATGGAAACCATAAAGAACATGAAAAGACAACCCCCAGAATGGGAGAAAATATTTGCAAATGAAGCAACTGACAAAGGATTAATCTCCAAAATATACAAGCAGCTCATGCAGCTCAATATCAAAAAAACAAACAACCCAATCCAAAAATGGGCAGAAGACCTAAATAGACATTTCTCCAAAGAAGATATACAGATTGCCAACAAACACATGAAAGGATGCTCAATTTCACTAATCATTAGAGAAATGCAAATCAAAACTACAATGAGGTATTACCTCACACCGGTCAGCATGGCCATCATCAAAAAATCTACAAACAATAAATGCTGGAGAGGGTGTGGCGAAAAGGGAACCCTCTTGCACTGTGGTGGGAATGTAAATTGATACAGCCACTAAGGAGAACGGTATGGAGGTTCCTTAAAAAACTAAAAATAGAACTACCATACGACCCAGCAATCCCACTACTGCTCATATACCCTGAGAAAACCATAATTCAAAAAGAGTGATGTACCACAATGTTCATTGCAGCGCTATTTACAATAGCTAGGACATGGAAGCAACCTAAGTGTCCATCGACAGATGAATGGATAAAGAAGATGTGACACATATATACAATGGAATATTACTCAGACATAAAAAGAAACGAAATTGAGTTATTTGTAGTGAGGTGGATGGACCTAGAATCTGTCATACAGGGTGAAGTAAGTCAGAAAGAGAAAAACGAATACTGTACGCTAACACATATATATGGAATCTAGGAAAAATAAAAAAAAAGGTCATGAAGAACCTAGGGGCAGGACGGGAATAAAGACGTAGACCTACTACAGAATGGACTTGAAGACATGGGGAGGGGGAAGGGTGAGCTGGGACGAAGTGAGAGAGTGGCAGTGAGATACATACACTACCAAATGTAAAATAGATAGCTAGTGGGAAGCAACCGCATAGCACAGGGAGATCAGCTCGGTGCTTTGTGACCACCTAGAGGGGTGGGATAGGGAGGGTGGGAGGGAGATGCAAGAGGGAGGGGATATGGGGATATATGTATACGTATAGCTGATTCACTTTGTTTTACAGCAGCAACTAACACACCATTGTAAAACAATTATACTCCAATAATGGTGTTTAAAAAAAAAAAGACATCTAGGAGCTCTATCGTATCAAGTCGAGTGATTAATCTCAGCTCTCAACCATTCCGTAACAACAGTTTTAACTCAGTTGATCACCACCCCCTTGTTGAGATTCCTTTTTCCCTTAGCTCAGATCAGTGCACTCTCCTGCAAGTTTTCCTTCTTGTTTATCATCCTTCACTCTCAGTTTTCTGCTGACCCACCTCCTCCGCCAACCTCAATAAGCTAGAGTTCCCAGAGTGCAATCTGCAGACCTCTGCTCAATACTCACTGCCCAGATGATCTCAACCCAACTCTGGACTCTGAAATTTTGAATACTATCCATGTGGCCTGTCACCAGCGGCCCCCAAAACAAACAAGAGACTTTGCTCTTAACTCAGCCTTCTTCACTGCAATAAATGGTTTTCTCTCTTATTGAATTGTTCCAGCCCCAAACCTAGGCATCACCTTTATTTCTTCTGTTTACTCTGTTTACTTATAATCAATCAATCAACTAATTACTGTTGGTTCAACCGTCAAAGCATCCCGAATGATAAATGATTTCTGCAATAATCATTTCTCTACTAAGGAGGCAGTCTTTTTGGAATTAAGAATACCACATTGCTCTTTTGATCAAAATTCCTCCAATGGCTTCTCTAAACACTTTGGATAAAATCCAAACTCCTCAGCCAGGCCAAAGACGACCTTGGCCCTGCCCACCATGCCCGCTAAGTGCTTATTCCACTCTAGCCACACAGGCTTTCTTGTCGTTCCTTGAACCTCTGACAAGTAGCTCCTGCTCCATGGCCTTTGCATTTGCTGTTCCCTCTGCCTAGAATTTCTTCCCTGAGGCTTCCTCATGAGTTGCTCTTTCATGTCACTCAGTTCTCTGTTCAAATATCATGTCCTCAGAAAAGCTCTCCTTAACTGTTCTGTGAAGAACAGGTTTCTCTAGTTACCTTCAGACTCCTGCCTTATTTAAAAAAAAAAAAAAATCTTATATACATTTGAACTTATATTACATGTTTATTTGTTAACTTGTTTGTTTGCCAACCCCATTATGAAGATAAGATCCATGAGTACTGGAACTTCATCAGCCTAGCGTGCTGCAGTGTATTCCATGCCTGGAACATAGTGTGTGCTCAATAAATATTACTAAATATAAGAAGAGCTAACATTAACTAAGTACTACAAATGAGCAAATGACCACTGCTCTGTGATTTGCCTCTATTAACTAATTTAATCTCCCAATAAGTCCATGAGATACTTATGGTGGTAATATCACAAAAGCCATAGTTATGGAATCATGCTTTACTTGGACTATAGGCTCTTTTCTTTAAAACACAATGACTATGAAAAGAACAACTCAGAAGGATTAATGGACGAGAAACTGTCTTGTGAGAAACTGACCAGGAGATATAAATTCCTACACAATCGAAATAATGGCTAATATATGAGGACTAGTGGTGGTTTGGTAACAACCAATGAGGTGAGAGAACAATCCAGTATTTATTAAGTATAAGGAAATATAGCCAGGAATAACAAACAAATTAAAAAAGGGTAATTGTACTGCTTTCATTAAACCCCCTCCAAACTTATAAAAGCAGTATTATCTGTAAAACAAGATTCAATAAAACAAGAAGATGGCTAACTATAATATCTTGTCCTTAAACACATATTAGGATACACGTTAACACAGTTCATGATAGAGAATTTATAAAAATTTTACCTGAAACTGTGTCAATACAGTTAAAAAAGTTTTTTTTAGAGCACATAGTGTTTCTATACATTATTACATAGAGAAAAAGTCTGGCATGTTAGTTAACCTAAAGGGCTATATATCTCTCAGCACCAAGGAGTATTTCTATGGTTATTTTTTTTTAATTACATGTTTCCAAAACAATGTAATACTGAAGGACTCTGCTTATACCAATAGGGGGTTGGGAAGGATATTTCTTTTAGGATGTTTAATTTTTCTTTTGCTTTATTACACAGAAAATTATATTGAAGTAGATTTAGTTGGCTTTAAGTATTGGGAATGGTCACACTTATTTACCTACTTGGCTGCTTTGTTAAAATACAAGGCAATGTTTTGGCATTATTTCTATTGGGAAGGTATTTAGGACAGGAACCATGAACCTTTTGGAATACTTCTAATCACCGTTATTAATTGAGGAGTGAGCTAGCATTGATTTCTGAACTGCTCCACCTGCTGGACCAATGAAACCCTAACAATAATTTTAGAGTACTTAAATTTTATTGGGATGAAATTAGAAACATTCTGAGCAGAAACCAATTTCTAGCATATGAAAATTATATTTTAAAATGTTTTATCCACTATTAACGTTTTTATTTTCCACTTATTTTTATAGTCTAAACAATGCTCTGCTTATTCAAAGTAGAATGAAGTGACAAATGGTTAGAATTTAGGGAAGAGATTTTATTCCCACAAAGATAATAATCTTCAATCTTATTTTCATTACATTTTTATTTCCCCAATGTGATTGCATGTGTACTGACAATTCTAAATAGTTATGATATCATTAAGTTAAGCAGAGAGTTACTACCAATGATAAACAAAAATATATCCAAAACCAAATTAACAATGATTTACTTTGCCAAGTGATTCATGATAGGGTTCCCTGAAAAGCAGACTACCCTGGAGTTTTACAAATATGACTTAATTTATATGAAACCACTCAAGATTTTATTTGTAATTTTAAAATGTCTAAATGGAGTCTCCTTTTGCAAATGCTTTTAACGTGACCCCCAGGAGTCTGGTGATCCAATCCTGCCCGTAGTCCAGGCTGGTGACTCTGACTTTTGAGGACAGCATCAGCAACACTTCTGCCTTGAATGCCGTCAGCAGGACTGAACACTTCCCGTGCAGAGGCAGAACTATATGAAGCAGCAACAGCAGAAGAGACAGATAGACTCGACACAAGCCTACTCCTTTGTTTTTATTAGGTTCTTTGGCCTCTAGGACAAATCTCCTTAAAAGATACAGGTCTATCTATTATTTCCTTGGTATTCCCCCAGGAGCACTGAGTATTGGATAGAACACTTAGCAAATCTTACAACTTAGGCTGAGAAGGTTAATGGTATATCCCTTTTATATACCATGTTTTGTAAGTTTTATTTAAATAAAAGGGCAAAATAAGATGCAAGAAGAGGAAAAAGAAAAGTACAAAATAGCAAAGGGGAAAAAAAAGAGAAGAGCATTTAAAAGTTTGCTGGGGGATATGAATTCTAATTTCAACTCTGCCCTTTGGGAGCTGAGTTTTTGTATTATTTTTCCATACCAGTTTGTGTCATCTTGGGCAAAACTGGGTCTTTGTTTTTTGAAAAAATGAGAAAGTTAAACTAGGTAGTAATGAAAGAAATACTAAGGATAGTCACACTTTGGTATCTAAACTTATTTCTTAATTAACAACCCTATTTAATCACCAACATTTAGAATCTCAGTAATTGACAGTTATTCTGTGGGACAGTTTAGGAAGCCAAAAGTAATTTTTAAAAAAGTATCAAAAATTTAAAACAGGACAAATTTCAGGTAATATTAAAAATACATTTTATGCTCATGAGAACACAGTTAGCTTAAAAATCTTTAGAGGAATCTACTAAATCACAACAGATCTGAGAATGAAGGTTTTCACCAGGAAAATATTTCACTTTTCTCTGTGCTAAGAAAAGCTTGTAAGTGCAGAAAGCTAGGAAGAAACTAGGAAATAATGGAGAATAGGGAAGGTCTCAAGGGAAAGAGACCAAGAGAAGTAGAAAGATACTTTTTTTCCGAGACATTTGCCATCTGTGCCTCTCCAAAAGATGCCAAGCAGCTCCCCAGACTGAGGGTTAGGAAGCTCTTTCTCATGAACCCTGGAAGATATCCCATTAGGTTTCCTCACTAGGATGATAAAGAGTAGCAGATGGGATCCTGCAATTTTCACGAGGTTATTTGGAAATGGAAGGCCATGAGGCTGGTGATGTTCACCGTTACTCGGTTAACCTTTCCTTCCTTTCATTTTTCCTTTAATGAACTCTTTAATTTTACATGTGGGGTCCCCTACCAATGGTATTCGTATCTGGCTTGTCCTTTTTATTTATTCCATTTAAAATTTCTCTCTTAAAAAAAATTCTTGCTTATTTTTCCAAGCCTATGTTTAAGAAAGATACGTTTGTAATTTTCAACCAAGAGATTTGTGGTTGTGTCCCAAAGAGGATAAAATTCAAGCATTAAAAATGCTATATCACTGAAAATGTCGTCTATATGGGCAGAGCAAAGAAAGAACCAGTATGCTTTTAAATAAAGCAGTGCAGAGAACTGTCAAACCTGGAAATAAATAAATAAATAAATAAACAAATTTATTTATTTATTTATTTATTTATTTATTTATTGGCTGCGTTGGGTCCTTGTTACTGCGCGTGGGCTTTCTCTAGTTGCGGCGAGCGGGGGCTACTCTTCGTTGCAGTGCACAGGCTTTTCGTTTGCCGTGGCTTCTCTTGTTGCTTCTCACGGGCTCTAGGCGTGCGGGTGAGCTCAGTAGTTGTGGCTCGCGATCTCTAGAGCGCAGGCTCATTAGTTGTGGTGCACGGGCTTAGTTGCTCTGCGGCATGTGGGATCTTCCTGGACCAGGGATTGAACCTGTGTCCCCTGCATTGGCAGGCGGATTCTTAACCACTGTGTCACCAGGGAAGTCCCCAGAAATTTATTAATATATAAAAATCTAAATTTTTATGGTACTTTTCTAAATTTGGAATGGTTCTATTTTATGTTAACACACAAAACCCATACTTTTAGTCAATATCTAAGGTTTTGTGGAAAAATAAGTATTTCACAACTTTTCAAATTGGATATTTGATATATAGACTCATGTTTCTGCATAGTCACAAGAACCTTATCAACTGAGTATATCTTCTTAAAAAATCTATTGAAAATTTACAATGTTGTGTTAGTTTCAGGTGCACAGCAAAGTGATTCAGTTATAGATATACAGATATTCATTCTTTTTTAGATTCTTTTCTCATATAGGTTATCCCAGAATACTGAGTGGAGTTCCCTGTGTTCCTTGTTGGTTATCTATCTCATATATAGTAGTGTGTGTATGTTCATCCCAAGCTCCTGATTTATCCCCACCCCGCCACCATGTCTCCCCTGTGGTATCCATAAGCTTGTTTTTGATATCTGTAAGTCTGTTTCTGTTTTGTAAATAAGTTCACTTGTTTCATTTAGAGACAAAATACATTTGGGGCATATTTTGCTTTCTTTCAAAGCTATTAATACTATGGTAAGCATATTATGAAAAATTCATTCATATAAATTTCCCCAACTTTGAAATCTTTTTATTTCTATTACTCTTAGGCTACCTTCTAAAAGTCCACTGAACATATCAAATCATAATCCTTGTTTGTCACGATGACCGGCACCTTCTACTCTAGACTTGGCTTTCAGTGCCAACATCATTAAGAGATTCTTCAAATTACTTTTTAAATATCCTTTTCCCTCAGGATTTTCACTTATATCTAATTAGACTACTTACTCCATGCCATGTAATCCCTGTTGCCAAAACTGCTAAATGCTTCAATAAGTAGGAGGAGGGCATCAATGGAGCAAGACAGATGTAATGTCACTGGTTAACAATAGAAGTGTAAAGCAGCTGCCTTAATTATGAAGCTTATTAATTCATGGTGTTGAAAAAAAAACTTGGCAAGAGTTCTTATAAAATATCTAACCTTTTCAAATAGCATGATATTGCTTAAAACTTAAAATCTATGTTTTCCATAAGGAAGGTTGAAATAACTATTTTGCCAGTAATTAACATATGTATTTAAAACCTGTAATTCTAAGTCACAAGGTCACACATAATTTTAAAAGCAACTCTGCTTCTTAACTGACTTTTAAAAAGTATATACCATTACATTTCAATACTTAAAAAATTTTTTCCATTTGGAATTAAATCATAGGATAAGGATAAATATGTCTAGGAGAGGAAGTAAGGAATAGGGAAGAGAGTTCTAAAGAGCTACTTCGTATGGAACCTGGGAAAACTTAAACAACCTCATCAAACCTCAGTTTCATTTTCTATATATTAACATTTACCATGAAGTGTTATCTGAGGATTATAAATAATGTATATTAAGTGCCTGGCATGTAGTAGGTGCTCCATAAAAGGTAGTTATTGTTATTTTTTAACGAATATATTGAAAAGACTACATTTAAATAAACGGGTTGCTGTCATAGAGTAAGTGAAGAGAAATAGTTTTAATACAATCTTCAGTCTTACACCTAGAATAGAGTAATTTACTATCATTTAAAGACAATGACATCTAAAAATGTAAGCTAGAAACAGCTCAGTTTCTTAAGAAGATGAGTAAGTGAAAACGGAAATCTCAAAAGAGGTGTTAGCAGAGAAAAAAAAAAAATTAGTGGAAGTGTGTTTTCTTTTTTGGTGTTGACTGAAATAAAGATTTACATATAATGGAGTAATAATCAACAGGAATTAGTTCCTGGAAGTATAACAGACTGTCACATTTAGAAAATCAAATAACATCCCTCCACTCCCTATATTCTAAAGGATAAAAAATATTCCAAGTATCATCTGAAAAAAAAAAAAAATGGTTCTGATGAACCTAGGGGCAGGACAGGAATAAAGACGCAGACGTAGAGAATGGACTTGAGGACACGGGGAGGGGGACGAAGTGAGAGAGTGGCACGGACATATACACACTACCAAATGTAAAACAGATAGCTAGTGGGAAGCAGCCGCATAGCACAGGGAGATCAGCTCGGTGCTTTGTGACCACCTAGAGGCGTGGGATAGGGAGGGTAGGAGGGAGGGAGACGCAAGAGGGAGGGGATATGGGGATATTTGTATACATACAGCTGATTCACTTTGTTATACAGCAGAAACTAACACAACGTTGTAAAGCAATTATACTCCAATAGAGATGTTTAAAAAAAAATATTCCAAGTATCTAGTGGACCAAGAGAAAAATACCATACAGATGACACACTTTCATCTAATCCTCATTCCTGTCTCCATGGTCTGTAACAGAATGATCAGCATCTACCACACCAAATATGACACGCACAATTCATTAGTAGTTTTATCATTCATAAATTCTTTCTAGCCCTTTTTGAATCTATATATTTTTGGCCTACATTATATTCATCAAGTGAAGTAATAAATTCTCTGAGTTTATTACTTGCAGGATCAGATGGAACTTCCTATTAATTAAAAAGGTTACTTGTGTTCATGACGTAAAGAGGGCCTCCATTCATAAGGTTCATGATTTTAATATCTGTTACCTGATTCATATCCTCTGCCTCTGCAGACTGCAATGCCCCAATCACATACCTCCCATCATTTGAGCGGCTCCCTTGGGTCCATTCAAACTTTCTCCATGATGTTCTTTTGATGTGGGGTCAGCAGAAATGCATATAGCAAACCTCGTGCACAGGGAAGATTAACATGAAGGAAGAATACTATATCCTGTTTTGTTTTTAGAGACTCTTTTTGATGGTGGGCAACATTCTGCTATGATTCTTAGAGCGTCACACTGTGCTGATGACCTCAGTCAGGAGCAACACCCAAGTCTTTCATAGTTTATTACCATGGCCCATAGATTATCTGTGCATTAACACAGACACAGACACAGACACACACACACACACACAGTTTGCCACTAATGTTCACTATTCTATCTCATGCCCCTAGAATGAGCCTTACACATTGTAGGCACAAAGTAAATATTTTTTGGATGAATCAATATATGGTCTGTGGGTAGAAATGTGACCGATGGAATTTAATATGGACACATGTAGAATAACATATCAAGGATAAAACATCTAAATTATACATACTTCATCATATGCTTAAGATATTTCTTAAGACAACTCCATTTAGCTTAGCTCCTTACTATTTGGAAGAGTTTAGTTTTCATCTTTATATTAAACTCAGAAATTTCCTGTTGCCTCCATCCTTTGTCAAAAGGGTGATACTGTCAATATAATAAATACTATTCTGCAAAATACCAGGCTGACCCCAACAAGCCTACTGACAGAGGAAAAGAACAAAAAGGATAGAATTCAAAAGTTAGGGTATACATGTACCTAATGTATGGAATTTTTTTTTTAACCAAACCTGACAACCTTCTGCTACGGAACACGGTGGAAGAGGGAAGCCTGAAGGGCCAAAAACACTGTGAAAGGATGCATACCATGAAATGACCTGATTATATGGCTTTCTCTTTTTAGTTTTGAAAGAAAAACTAAAGGCAATAAAATTGTATCCCTACTTAAAAGTTTATGTATTTTTAAGTGCTTGATGAAAGTCAATGAATGTTTTAATATTCCTTTTTTCATTCTATGGTTACCTTCTAGTTTGTTTTCTCTGTGCCAACAATAATCACATTGCAACATATTCAGAACACCTACAATAAAAATCTTAATGAACATAATTTCTACACTATCATTAATACCAAAGACAACAAATACCAAAAGTTAAATACAATATGTAGCCTAAGAAATAATGAGAAAACTTTATTCACTGCCAAAATTAAGTTGATGAAATATTATAGTGAATTCAAAATAATACTCAAGAGATTAGAAGCTTTTCAGTTGTGATCTTTTCGGGAATACTAAAAATTCCTCTTAAAAATAATTAATAAATTATAAAAATAAAAAAGTTTGAAAATGACTTCAGAAACATCAGTCACTGTATCTTAGTAAAAGGAGATGCTGATAGTAAATAAGTTATAATACTGCATTGTTCGAAAACATAATGTGACATTATTAAACATTATAAAAACAAAAGCAATGGGAGTGGAACGAGGTGTTTCACACACACTGCTTTTCTTTGCCCTGTTGTGCTAGTCATCCTCTTCTCTATAGCTCCTGCTTGACCAGTTGTATCTCCTTGTTTCAAAACCACAAGGAGATTAATATGCAGTTTTGGAGGTAAGAGCAGAGAAGATAACGAAGCTATGTGAGTCATTTAGTACTCTCTGGTGTGATCACAAAATAATATTTAAAAACACTTTTCAGTGAAAGAATGATTTCTAGAAATTGTACTATAATTACTTCAAACACAATCCTGCTTTATTATTTAATGTTTCTCTGTTAGTTACACATATGTTCCCTAGTACATAGAGAATAATTTCTACATAAGAAATTAGCAAAACCGTGGTACCTGCAGATCTCCTCATCCATATGAGTCCTATACTTCTAATGTCCCAGTGTCCTCCCTCAAAAAGAGGTCTCACTTAGATATTACAGACTTAGACACTACCTAGCAAAAGCTGAGAGTCTCATGGACTAGACACCGTAGGATGAAGAGATTATATCATTGTTGCTGTAGAAATCATTAAGGGAGTATGCAGAACAGTATCTATGTGAATATACTGTAGTTTACCTTCTGTGTATCTGCAGACGAGTCGTTCTGTTTATTATTCACAAAAGAGTTGACTTTATTTTAATAAAGATATACCACGAGATCAGTATTAACTGGTTTTAGGCAGTGTGATGCTGGAAAGAAACAGGCTGCTGAAAGGATGTGAACAGACCTCTTGCTCTATCAGTGCCTTCTTATGGAAAAGACTGAAGAGAAAAATGATTGAATTCCCTTGGTACTATATACATTTGGGGTTTTTTTTTAGTCGGGTGGAATAGGCATATGGTTTTCACAAACTTTTACGAACAATGTGCATCTAGTCTAGACATACTTTGAACCTCCCAACTCAGTATTTTCCAGCTCACTCTGTGTGTGTGTGTGTGTGTGTGTGTGTGTGTGAGAGAGAGAGAGAGAGAGAGAGAGAGAGAGAGAGGGGCATGAGAGGCAGCACAGTGCAGTGGTTAAGAACGTATACTAAGGTGCTAGGCTGCAAACTACTCACTTGATGTGCAACCTTGGACAAGTTGGTTACTCTTTAAAATAGGAATAATAATGGGATGTTATCAATGTCAAATGAGTGGCTTTGTTAGGATTAAATGAGTTTATCAATGTAACGTTCCTAGAATAGTGCCTGTCACATGAAAAGTGCTCAAAGGTATTAGCTGTTATTATGTGTTCCCAAGTACTTTAAAATACTAAATTAGGTAAATATATCAAGGTAGGTAAATATGAAAGAAACATTATATTCTTAAATCTAACAGATACTAGTTTAAGATGCTTGCTGAAATTAACTAACCATTATTTTACTGTCTTCCCCCCAGAAAAATCCTGTTTTTATGAATATCTGTCTAGGAAATGATAAAAACCTCATTCTTAGAAATCTAAAAGAGATTCTTAATTTTTAAAAAATATCCTTACCTCAGAAATGAATTGTTAATTTGACAGCAAAATCATTTTCTTGAAAGCTGCCTCATATACTTTAATCCTCTACTCATTTCCATAGAGCAAACAATAGAAAACTGATTTATACAGGATCCATCCACCCATCCATCAATTCATGAACAAATATTTTCTGACTCATTACAATGTATTTGGCCCTATGCCACACACAAAATCTCTACACTAGTTTCTCAAAGGGAAAACACTGAAAAATTGGAAAACTGTGAATGGGATACTGATGTCTATTGAGAATGATAAAGCAATAGGAGAGGTAGGAAAAAAGCTAATAAGTAAGTGAACTACAGCAGAATCAGTGAATTTATAAGAGAAGGACCTTAAAGACATTATAGCCCAATGGGTCTTAACTTTTTAAAAAAGTACCAACACACCTGAGGGGTAAAATAAAATACAGTATTTACTTATAACATATATCCTGATTAATGTGCCCACAAAGTTTTATGGTAAATTATTACACTTAAAGTCAACAACAACAAAATAATGCATACATAATATGCAGGAAGGAAGTAGAGAAGATACTCCTAATAGTAATGTCAACTTCAATATTAAATTTAGCTCTTAGCTTCTCGGCAAAAAAGCAAAATGAACATAGTATAGTTTTTTACCATGTGATAAATCTGATTGTATATTTTTTTTGGAAGGGGGGGAATGGGAGGAGTTAACTTTTCTGGCATTAATTCTAAGAGAACTTAATCAAGTGGATCCTTATGTTAAGAAACATCAGCAACATCATAGTTCCAACAAGAATTACCCAAAAAGAGCAATAAGAAAAGCTTTCAACTATAATTCAGAGAGGTTATTACACTGAAGGCTAGGGAGATCACCTGGCTGCTGAGGAGAGCCCAGTTTATACCTATTATCCTGGCTTAAATATCAATAGTGCCCCATTCCATTCTCAGACTGACCCAAGTTTGGATGATAAATTACTCGGTCATCTTATCTATGGGGAATTTAGTCCAGATTTGCTTTGTAGTGATCGTGTTTGACAGAAGAAAGAACTTCATAAAACAGTTTCTGCCAAATTTCAAGAGGAACTAGATGGCAACAAATTAAGACCCAAATTAAAAGTGAAGGTATGAAATATATAAAATATAATCTCTTTGTATTAAAAATGGTGCAATAATATTGTGAAACTCACACTCAGAATTGAAAGCAATTCTTCAGTACCACATTCAGGTTTCAAACGCTCCTTGAACATTTTAACTGTTTGGTGCTTTAAATAGTAATAAGAGGCAATCCGGCCATATGTCAGTGGTTCAATGCTCCGATTATCCTGTTTCAAAAGAAATATAAAATAACATAAATAAAAAGTACAATAGCAGTGTATATATTCATAAAATTAATAATTCATACTGTAGGTTGCTGTTCCAACTGTTTCATTACAATTTTTGGTTATCGTTAGAAGCAAAAGCCCTATTATTAAAAAGCTGGGCCATCTTTTAAATTGGAATGTGTATGACCGAGTCGTACCTCTCCCACCTCAATACAGTAGGAATGTTCCAATTCAACCAGGGACTTCTCAACCAGATTGGACAGAAACTTGTTCACAGAATCATGGCTCACATCACTCAAATTGTAGTAGCTAGAAAACAAGCAAGGTCATTATTTGTTTCAAAATATTTCCTATTAAAACTATCACTTCAATTTCACCTCGTTCTTTTCAGAATTTCAAAAAAAAAATTCCATTTATAGCAAATCAAAGGAATAAAGCAATTGCAATTACCATTTCCATTTTACAGATCAAAATCCCCATACTAAGGTTTATTGACACTGATGAACAATGGCAATATGTTAAAAATATGTAAGATAAGCAGATAAAATTCAGCAGCACATTAAAAAGATACTAATTTTCCAGTGTTAAAACTGACATTACTTCAGTTTACACATCTACAGCAAACTAAACTTATATACTAGATTTAGAAAAGGTGAGAAGCATATTATATATAAATATATAATTCCCTTTTTTATGTAAAAACTCATCCTCAGTAACATTAAAAAACTCAAAGAACAATTGATTTGGGTGGCAGATGAGTTCTTTTAGGAAATTTAGTCAATTGTTCCCCTAATGCTTAAGGAGTAAATATTCTAAAGATTAGAAGGAACATCATCAGGCTAACAAAATAAGCATTGTAAGTAAGCTTACCTATACAGAAAACACATAGGTTCAGCTCTATATATCTTCTGAGTAAAAAACCTAAGGACATGCAATTCACCTGAATGCTCCTCCCTGTAACTCCAAGAGATTTTTGGCAAATCCCTAAGATCACCAGGAATCCGTGTCTGGGAAAAGATCCAAGAGGTGAGGGACTGCCTCCACAGTCATGGCAGATTGCTAATTCCTGTTGTGTGAACCCTGCCCACTAGTCAGCATGGAGAATTTACATGCCCTACCTCTACCCAAGTCAAGGAACAGGAGTGGAAAGTGGCCTCGGAGAACAGACTCTCATCACCGAAACCCAGCACGAGGGTTTTATAGCTATACAGGACTAGGAAGGGGGTGGTCACAGCCTGAGGAAGAAAGTGTTAACAATCTCAAATGGGAGAGGTCTAAAGGCCTCCCAAGCATGGTGATTTTTTTTTTTTTCTTCTTTCTTCCAAGGGAAAGATTTGGGGTCAATACTATAAAAATTTATTTAAAAACAGAAAAAGCAGGACTTAAATCATGGCAGGATATATTTTCACTAGAAAGAGAAGTTAGCCCAAAAGTCTAGGTACAACCAAATATATGAGTTTCCACTGAGTATGGATTAATAATAGGTTATTTATTTGGGAAAATAACTGTAAATCATAGTTATATGCTGAGGATTTAATTCTCATAAAAGAGAATTAGTTACTTAAATTTTAGTCTGTAGAGAAATTATTGCCCTTCCTGGAAAAGTTCTTTTCATAAACCAAAATAAAGCAATATTTATCAATGAACAGACAAATACTAGACAGATCAGTGCTGTTGTTACTTTAAACAAAATGCACAGACTTCTATCTAACCAGGCATATGTGAAGGTGAAAAACCAGCATTAGAAACCATTAGAAAATATTTCCTTTATCCTGAATTGTGACTGAGAAGGAGTATATAGTTAGAATAATTTATTCTGCATTAGAGGTGAAAATAAAAATTCTGAACATTCAAGGCTCCATAAAAGAGACAGATCCCCAAAGCTGTTTCAAATTATTAACAATATTTTTTTGTCTTTCATTTTTTTCCCCCAACAAATGAAATTTATCAGCCAAACTTTCTGCAACGTAAGTGCTTACTTTATATTTCACATTCTTTTGGCTTGCTAAGCCTATAAATTTTCCAACACGATTTTCAGCTGTCTGGACTAATATATGGTTGATAAAGTTATATCTAAATGGAAAAAAAAAAGTGAAAATGTGCCCAGGACACTGAATAAGTAGTACTATTTGCAGAGCAAGAATCAAGCTATTCTTTAAGCAATTAAAATTACAGAAGGAAGACATTATGAAAATAATATTACCGTGAAAAACAAAAAGTTATGATTCCATTTTTATCTATAAATTTCTTAGGCCATTTGAAAACAACAAATCTCATGGTCGCTGCTATGGATCACCACAAGCCATTCCCATATAAATATAACTGGAATGCCAACATTACCATATTATGTTTAAATGAATAATTTGGTACACTTACAAATAATACTTAAAACCATTAATGATAAAAACTTTTCTCCAAAAATTATAGGTTCTTTTTTTTAATAATTATTTTACTCACTGTTTTATGTATTTACAAGATATATTTTGATGGGCTAATATCCCTTCTGAAGTTTGTTCATTTACATCTATTGGAAAAATTTTTAGACTACTTTGTGGCTTTTATCCAGGGAAAGTACAGTCAGGGTAAATATTTTTTAAACATTTACAGTGAGTTGTAAAAAAGAAAAAAAAATCAAGTAAAATCATGGCTCTGAGACTGCAACAAATTATCTGATGACTATAGTAAAATATCATAATCTAACTTGCTAAAAATTAATGCATTTTTTGAGCAGATAACTTTAAAAACTTCCATTGATTATTTCTTAATATAGTTGTTCTTTTCCAATATGCTCACCAACATTCTTACTGACTTGCATATGAGAAATGAAAAACTCAATTTAAGTAATCGAATTGACATTCAATTTATTCAATATCAAAACTTTTATCCTTATTACATCTGGGGGGGGGGTAATCTAGAATTTTAAAAATCCCTAAAATTGTTTTCTTCAGATATTCTGGCATATGTGATAACTTTATTTATTTTTTAAAAGCGACAACTTTAAAAATAGAGAGGGCTAGTTAAAATATTACATTCTTGAATACAATAGTAAAATCTCAATCATTAAAGAACTTTTCTCCTATGCAGCCAACACAAATACTAAAATGCATCTATTTTTGTTAGTGGTATGACTTCACTGATTTATACCAAATATTATTCTTTGTTAATATTTGAACTGAGATTCTAAGGTTACATAAATATTTTCAAATCCTTAAGAAAGTATACTGCTACATCTTAATTAGATGTATAATTTACAAGACACTATAAAGTAACAAAACTAAGTATAAATGGAATTATTTTTTAGGTCCCATAAAATTTTGAGAGAGAATATATTCTAACACTTTGTGAATAAAGGATGGAGTTTATATTACATGATCTTCATTAGTAGCATTATATGGTCTTCGCTTCTAACATGTAAACTTTTCAGTCACTGTGCAATTTCTAGCCTAAATAATTATAAGCATTTAGCTTAAAAAAATTACATATCATTAATTTCAATAATCACTTTACCAACTTGAAAAAAGCATGCAACTGCTAAGTAAAAAGGTCTGTTTTCATGTTGCACTCTCCACAGTAGAAAATTTATAATTTACTGGTTATTAAAACAGAAATATTATACAACTGTTTAATTATGGATAAAGGATACGATGTAGTTTCACGCTCACTGCATTGAATCGTCAAGTCATTATCTTCTCTTTGCCATAAACAGACAGCCTACCTTTTTGTCAGCATGCTATTTCATTTATTTCACAGAGAAACCCAGTTTCACAATAATTGACTTGTCAGAGGCTCTAATTTATGAGGCTGAGCTCTGTAAGATTTCTCTATATTGGATTCAACCTGCACACAAACAGGGTTGAATATTTACAATGCTGTTAACAGGTGCTGAGTTGTTTAATGATTCTAATAGCCAGAAGCATACTGAGAAAGCCAGCGGGATCACAATTACAGGCTGTTTGAACACAACAATTACTAGTCCCCTGAGAGGTGTGAAAGTCAAAGGCAGTTTGATACTGACAGCATCTAGCACATGGGCTAGACAAGCTAACTTCTATTAGCAGTCCATTGGGAAGAAATTATAAACAAACCTCTCCCCATCATAAAATTTTACAAAGTCCATTAAATTTAAACAGTCAAAAAGTAAAACAACTTTTAAAAAATTATCTTTAAAAGATCTTATCAAAGGACAAACAAGAATACCACACATGAAACTTCAAGTTATCTTTTTCCAATGTTAATAAGGAGGCAATTTCACCAGCTGAAAATGAAAGAGATTTTATTGTAATGTAAAACATAGATAAAGTTACACCAAACAGTTTGGATTTAATGTGAATAGTGGCAGCTATTTCCTGTTTGGTTTATGTAAACCTGGCCAGAGACCTCGCTGGGAAATTTTTCATCAGTATTGAAATGCTGCTGCTATAACTGTCAGTACTGGGAAGTCATTTGTTACAGCACCATGTTTTTTTATGTTCAGATTATGCAGCAGTAATAATGACACAAATAATGAAAGTGGTTGCAGGGACAGCTGAAACTACCACAACATTTTTTTGCCCTAGAATTATTTAGAAGCTTTCTCAGGGGAAAACAGAGAGTAAAATTGAACATACAAATTGAATCCAGAACTCAATTTGAAATATATTAGATTTCATGATGCACCAATACATGTGTTTATATATATTTGAATGAACTAATGTATATATGTATGTGTGTCTACATATATATTTACACATATAAATATGTATCTTTATAGGCATACATATATCTGCATATACATGCATATCAAAAACTTAAGGATATACACAGACATACAGAGAACAACCAGGAACTGAAATCTTTCTCAACATAAATTTTAGTTTTGGTGGTGGCGTTGGTGGGACACTTTACAGTAATATGATTAAATGAAGGGGGTTGGAGAATTGGGTCATATTTATTTACCCATATGTGACTGTATTTTGAGAGTGGTCTTTGCCCTTTCTATTTTAAATAAACTTCAGTTTTTCCTTGTTACACATACATGCATGCACATATGTGTGTATACAAGCCCTTCTTCCCACCCAAAGAAAAGTCAAATCTCAATTTATGGCACTGAATGACAGGAAGCATGAAGTATATATTAAAACTACATATAACACAAGCTCTTCATTTGAGAAAATGATTTTAGGTTTCTTAAAACTTTTACTACATCTACAAATAAGTAGAAAAAGTGTACCAATTTCCTGTGCCTTTCTTTGCTTCTAGCTTTGTGTATAGGTGATTTTAACACAGACAATAATAAAAAGATATAAGGGCCAATCAGAAAGAAAACTGCAGGGCATGCTATAGCAGACTAAGTAAAATATGTAACTTGTTAAACTTTATTTAGGCACGTTTTCCCATTTTTATCCAGATGTAAAAGTATAGATATTAAAAATGACAGTTTTTTTTTTTTTTTTGCATCAAACGAACAAAAGTATTATACATTCAGAATTAGTATGGTATGGTTTCCAAAGAGAACACATTTTCCATCACAGCGCTGAAAAGAGATCTGGATAGAAAGTATGGATATTTGAATTCTGGACCTGATAATGGGCCCAGGGATGAAGAATGTGGCCTCTGGAACCAGAATGCCTGGATTCTATCAGTAGTTCTGCCTCTGTCACTCAGACCTGCCTGATTGTGGGCAAGTTGCTTAATCTCCCTGTGCTTCAGTTTCTTCATTTATAAAATGGGGGTCATAACAGTACTAAATGAGTTAGGCTCTTGAAACAGCATCTCAAATACAGCAGACACAATAATAAATAATATTAGTGTAGTTTTTGTTTCCCATTTTATTAACTTCAGTTTTTATTTTTATATATTCTTCTTGTATTTGTTTTTGCTAATGTGCTTCTAGTTTCTCGAGATGGATATTTAATTATTTTCAAGCATTCACGCTTTCCTGTAGGTGCCCTAAAGATATGAATGTTCCTTGGAACTGTGCGTTGATTAAAATTCATAGGTTTTGTTCTAAAACATTTTTATTTTTGTATAGTTCTAGCTTATACCTATTTAAAAAAAATTTTCATCTTTCACTAGAATAAAAGTGGTTAAATGCCAAGCAGTTAGATTTTTTTTGCCATCCTTTCTCTTGTTTATTTCTGGTTTTATTGCATTGCACTGTGAGAATGTAGCCTTATGATCTCTACATTCTGAAATACAGTGAGTTGCTCTTTGTAGTCTAGTACATGGTATATTTTTATAACTAAAATTCCATTAGTGTTTTTAAGTACGGCATATTCTTTTTTGGGGGTACTACGAACACATACACATATTCAAGGATATTGTTATTCAAATCTTTTATTTTATGAAATACTTTATATCTCTTTGACATGCTGATTTTTGAGGGATATGTGTTAAAGTCTCTCAACATGACTATAATTTAGTTAACATCTTAGATTTCTATTGGTTTTGCTTTATATAATTTGATGCTATATTTCTAGTTATCTTAAAATTTATAATCTACTATAACTTTTAGTGATTGTACTTGTTATCAATATAACCATTCTTCATTGTCCTTTTTAATCTTTATTGCCTTGAATTTCATTTTGTCTGATTTTAATTCTGTAGCTATTGGTTTCTCTTTCGTACTCTACTTCAGGTCTTCTTTCAATATCCAGTTTTCTACTTTTCTATATCATTTTGATTTGATATGTTGCTTATAAATCATTTTTAGTGGGATTTAAAAAAATAAATCTGAGAATTTCTGTCTTTCAATAGGGAAGTTTAAATTATTTATAACATTTATGATTATAATTGGCCTTTTTAACGGTATGAATAGATCCTGTCAGCCCTCTGACTGAAAACCTACAATGGTTCTCATTTCACCCAGAATAAAAATCAAAGTCCCTACCATGGTGTCTAAGCTCCACATGACCAGTATGACCACTGACCGCCCACATCCCTAGCTTTATCTCCTACTACTCTCCTCCCCACGCTTATTCCACTTCAGCTACACCTTCTTCTTGTTGCGCCTTCAACACACCAGACGTGCCTGCTTTAGAACTTCTCCCGTTCCCTTGGCCTGAAATGTTGCTTGCTAGATATTCATGTGGTCAACCTTCTTACTTCTTTCAAGTCTTTGTTCAGGTGTCAACACTTATTCTATGTCTACTAAGCACAACTTATCTAGTTCCCGTCTCCAATACATTTACTTTCTGATCAATATTCTCGGACAGTTTGCAAATTAGGCTAGATTGAGGATAGACTAAAAGAAGATTAAGCGGGTAAAGAACTAAGGAAATTAAGGGAGGAGAAAAATTAAAAAGCAAATTTGAGATTTGAAGTCACCATAAGTAGATGCAGAGTGATAACATTAACAAAGGTAAGAAAGTGATATTAGAGCAAAATTTTGATATCTGATTAATTCAGTTTTGGACATGCTGAATTTGAAATGATGGTGGGAAGTCCATGTGGCAACATTCAGAAGGCAGGTGGAGAAATGAGACTGTAACTTGGGATGGGGAACAGCTGGAGTAACTTATTTTGGGTCTTTCACAGACAAGTGATATTTTAAATACAGAAGGGATCTCTAGAGAAGAACTTCCTAATACTATGCACTGAAAAGAGCACAGCATCACTTCTACAGTCTTCTTGCCCCAAAAGGCAGAACTTGAATTCAGGGATGAGAAAACTTCAAACAAACCCAAATTGAAGGATGTTCTCCAAAATAATTGGCCAGGGTTCCTCTAAAGTGTCAAGGTTATGATAGACAAAGAAAGACTGAGGAAATGTCACAGATTGAAATGAATTAAGGAGGCAGAACAACTAAATGGAATGCAGGATACTATTAAACTGGGTCTTCAGCAGAAAAGGGACATTAGTGGAAATACTGATGAAATGTGAATGAAGCCTGTAGATTACTTAACAGTATTGCATAAATGTAAATTTCCTGGTTTGGATAACTGTACTATAGTCATGTAAGATGTTAACACTTGAGGAAGCTGGATGAAGGGTACGCAGTGCCTGTTTGTACTATTCTTGCAATTAAAAAAAATCTCAAATTGTTTGAAAATGAAAAGTTAAAAAAATTTTTAATTAAGAAAAGAAGATGCACATACAAAATTCAGTGTATCTGTGGATTCAATAAAGAACTATAATTTGCTAAAGAACTCAATTTGCCTTAGAGAATCATTCCCTTGTTTGCTGATCAGACAAGCTGACAGAAATGATTAGGTTCTAAGTCTCTAAACTAGAGTCTTTTTTTTTTTTTTGGCTGGGCCATGCAGCTTGTGGGATCTTAGTTCCCTGACCAAGGATTGAATTCGCACTCTTGGCAGTGAAAGCGTGCAGTCCTAACCACTGGACCGCCAGAAAATGCCCTAGACTAGAGTTTTTAGGATGGTATAGACCAGTGAAGCAACTGGAAAGGAGTACAAGAATAACAGCTCACTAATCAACATTAATTAAGTTTTTCATAATTAATACAAAACTTAGAGAGGCTTTAATTTGTGTACTTGATTCCCAACATGACCCTGTGAAGGAGGTAGGCTATTACTCACTTTCCAGATGAAGAAAGTGAAGCCAAGAGAGGTGAAGCGATAAAGGTCACACAGTTTCTAAAAAGCAGTGCTGATACAAGAATCAGTGTTCTGATTGAAGTCAAAGCTCTTTCTATCACATTAATTGCCTCCATTCTTGTGATATAAGAAAAATGAATATATCTACAGTTATACACCATGATTCTTCTCCCTCCAAAAACATAAAGAGTAGTAATTCACAAAACTTACGTTTTTAAGTTCTGGCTTTATCACAAAGTAGTTATGGGATCCAGGACAAGTCACTTTAAGTTTCCAGCCTCCATTTCTTCAATACCAAACAAGAAGGTTGGACTAGAGTACATGTAAAGTCTATCCCATTGTACGATTCCACAATGCTAATTTGTGATCTGTTTACTATGGAAAATTTGTGGTACTGTAAGACTATCTCATTAATTTTGTAGTCATTTTCCCAAATGAAATTTTGCACCTAATACAGAGGCCTAATACAGTTGCGGAGCTGAGCAAAACATCACCATATTCTCAAACTCCTACCTATGTAAGTGGAAATGTTGGCTGAAGAGAAACAAATTTCTTAAAGTACCAACTGGTAAGATTTAGTAAATTCATTTCATCATTTTCATCATGATCTCTCTGTTCAAGATCTTAACAATGGTTTAATATTTCTTCTTACTCATATCAGGAATGTCCCTCACCTTTGGCCTCCTTTCATTCCCCCTGCATCTGTTAAGGTCCTACGTGTCTTTGCCCTATTGTTAAAAAGCATCCTAACTGGTCTCCCTGCTATAAATATTTCCCCATTCTAGCTCATTCCCTACCACAGTGCTGCAAGTACTGAAACAAAGCCAGTATTTATTAGAAGAAAACAAAAACACTAATTTGAAAAGATACATGCACCCCCATGTTCATTGCAGCATTGTTTACAATAGCCAGAATATGGAAACAACCTAAGTGTCCATGAATGGATGAATGAATAACGAAATTGTGGTATAGACAAAGAATGGAATATTACTCAGCCATAAAAAATGTAGGGACTTCCCTGGTGGCACAGTGGTTAAGAATCCGCCTGCCAATGCAGGGGACACGGGTTTGAGCCCTGGTCCGGGAAGATCCCACATGCCGCTGAGCAACTAAGCCCGTACACCTCAACTACTGAGCCTGTGCTCTAGAGCCTGTGAGCCACAACTGCTGAGCCCGTGTGCTGCAACTACTGAAGCCTGCACGCCTAAAGCCCATGCTCCACAACAAGAGAAGCCACCACAATGAGAAGCCCACGCACCGCAATGAAGAGTAACCCCTGCTCGCCGCAACTAGAGAAAGCCCGCGTGCAGCAACGGAGACCCAACGCGGCCAAAAATAAATAAATAAATAAATAAATTTAAAAAATGTAATCATGCCTTGGAAACAACATGGATGGACCGCTAGGATATTATGCTAAGTGAAATAAGTCAAACAGAGAAAGACAAATAGCATATGATTTCTCTTATGCGTGGAATCTAGAAACAAAACAAAACAAAATACCAAAGAACAGACTGGTAGTTGCCAGAGGTGGGGGTGGGGGTGGGAGAAATGGGGGAAGGGCTCAAAAGGTACAAAGAAAACAACAACAATAACAAAAACCTAATTTAGTGATGCTAAACTATATTTAAAAACTTCCAACCACAGCCAATAGGATCAGACGCAAACCCCTTAGCATGGCATACAGGTCCTTTACTCTCTGGTGCTTGGTCCACTTTCTAGGCAAGAAAATCTTCTTGCCTCACGCTCTAAGCTTTACATCTAACTTTTGGCATTCTCTAGAGACTCTTTCAAGCACTGAGGGCCTCCGCCCATCTAGTATTTTTGTGCCTTCCACCTTTTCCACTTCTGTTCCAGATTCGAGTTCTGGGTGAAGTATCACTTCGTCTGTGAAGCTTTCACTCTCACAGGCTTAAATACAGTCTGTTAGAGCACTTATGATTTACACTGTAATCATTTATGTCCATCTCCACATTACAAGATCAGCCCTTGAAGATAAGGGATGATATACACTCATCCTCATGCTTCAATGTCTAGTATAATATTTGATAAACAGGTGCTGAATGAAGATACAATCTATCCTGCCTGGAGTAAAAAGATACTCCATCACAACTCCCCCAATTTTATTTCATCTTGCAGGGTTCTTATTAACCTTTACAAATGCCTCACAAATTCTTCCCCCTACAATTTCACAGGCCTTATTCTTCTCTGAATTCCAACTGCACCCAAGTCAGCCACTACCATGTAATTTAATTGAGCACATTTCTTAATGACGTCAGGTGTCTTGTCTCCCTAACTACAGAGGGAGCTCCTTGAGAACATTCTAAGTTAATTAAAATAAGCTAATAAAATGCACACAATTATTTTCTAATATATCACAATACATTGTGAACATATCAGAGGTATTATCTGATTCTCTGGGCAAATTCCTATACCTAGGATGTCCAATGTTCTGGCATTTTTGTTATGTACCTGAATTTAGAGATGATTACCTTCAAACATATTTTCTTTTAGTGCGAAACAGAAAAATACTTGCCCCGCACTTACCTGGGGTTCATGATAAGACGTCGGAAAAAGTAAGTCCAGGTGATATAATCCATTGCATCTTGCTTAGATGTTATTGTACCACCAGCAATCTCTGCATTTAGATGGTCAGAGAGCACTCCTAATAAGCTACAGAGTGAACAAGACATGGGAAACATACATGAACATTAAATGAAAAACAATTTATCTCACATAGTCAAGACTCAGATTTGATGTTCCAGGATACAGAACAAATGTTTTGTGTAATTTGTATCTTTTGTATATAATTTTGGGGAAATAAATTGCTAGGTGGAAATAAACACAGGCTGACAGGAAGGGAGCTAATAACTTTCAGGAGGAGACGATGAGAGCCGAGGTAAGAGCAGACAAGGGACGATACACCTTGGAGAGCAGAGAAGAGTTACTGAGGCAGATGAAAGGAGAGTTGGTAAGAAAGGGGGGATGGTTAGGATAGAGCAAGGATATTCCTTTCATTCATTCAGTGAATATTAAGTTCAGTCATATAAGACATAAATGTGCTAGGTGTTGTGGAATATACAGAGATGATCGGATGTGTTGAAAGACTGGCATGACAAAATGTTCATTTCAGTTTCTTACATAAATTACAAAAAAGGGAAGCAATGCCCAACAAAAGAAAAGGCCATGTAAATTATGATACATGGAACAATATGCAGGTATTAAAAAACTGTTTTTGCAAAGGATGTTTTTTTTTTTTTTTTTTTTAGAAATTTATTTATTTATTTATTTATTTTTGGCTGTGTTGGGTCTTCGTTTCTGTGCGAGGGCTTTCTCTAGTTGCGGCGAGCGGGGGCAACTCCTCATCGCGGTGCGCGGGCCTCTCACTATCGCAGCCTCTCTTGTTGCAGAGCACAGGCTGCAAACGCGCAGGCTCAGGAGTTGTGGTTCACGGGCCCAGTTGCTCTGCAGCATGTGGGATCTTCCCAGACCAGGGCTCGAACCCGTGTCCCCTGCATTGGCAGGCAGACTCTCAACCACTGTGCCACCAGGGAAGCCCGCAAAGGATGTTTTTAAGGATTTGAGAAAATGGCCATAATAAATTGAACGAAAAAAAAAGTTGCGATATTACTCTCCAGTCACCAGTGGCAGAGTATAAATCCGTATAGTTAATTTGGAGGGCAATTTGACAATATCTATTTGAACAATCACCGTGACCCAGCAATTTCACTTTTTCATTATCACCTGATAGGGAAACATTTATAGGTCAGGATAGGGAAGCAAAATACTTCACTGCAGCAATATATGTACGAGTTAAAAACTAGAAACTCTCTAAATGCCCATTAACAGAGAAGTTAACATATAACTTCTGTATATGTACTCTGTAGAAATAAAATATTAATAGTAGTCATATCAAGGTACACATTTAAATTTTTAATTAACTTTTTACCGAAGTACACATAGAAAAAAAATACATAAATTAAACATGTACAACTCAAGTAATACAATGTGAACACATCTGTGTAACCATCACCAAGATCAAGCATTACCAGTGCCCCAGAATTCTTCCTTTTATGCTTTTTAGTCACTCCTCTTGCTCAAAAGGATATTTTGACTTTTGTTTCTTTTCTTTACCTTAATGCAGTGGCTTGGATCTCTAGCACAATGCTTACTGGCAGTGGTGAAAACAACATTCCTGTATCATTTCCTATCTCAAAGGGAAAGCTTTCAATATTGAATCATTAATCATGATGTTTGCAGTAGATTTTTAGTAGAGACTCTTTATCAGATTAAGAACATTCCCTTATATTCCTGTTGGCTAAGAGTTTTTATTATTAATGGGTATGGAATTTCACCAAACGCTTTTTTTTATATCTATGAGATAATCATATAATTTTTCTCATTTTTTCCTGCTAACGTGGTGAATTATATTCATTTATTTTCAAGTAATAAGTCATCTTTGCACTGATTTTGTAATTAGTTGTAATATGTTATCTTTTTATACATTGTTAGATTTGATTTACTCATGCTTTATTTAGGATTTCTACATCTATATTCATGAGAGACACAGCTCTGTTACATTCCTTTCTTGTAAATTTATCAGGTTTTGGTATCAAGGTTATTCTACTCTCATAAAATAAGTTGGCAAATAGTCCTATCTTTCCGACTATTACAGGAAGAGTTCGTGTTCAATTTCATGAGTTCAATTTCTTCCTTAAATGTTATAAAGAATTCACTAGTGGAATGTCTGGGTCAGAAAATTTCTTTGTGGAAAGATTTTAAATTTCAGATACAATTGCTTTGATAGATAAGAGGCTATTTAAATTTTCCATTTCTTTTTGTGTCAGTTTTAGTAATTTTTTTAAAAAAGCATTCTACCATTTGATCTAAAATTTAAAAATTATTTGTATAAATTTTTTCATAATATCTTATTACCTTTTAGATTTCTTTTGTATCCTGATATTGTGCTGTTCCTTCTCTCTTTTCTCTTGACCAGACTTAAAGGTTTATCAATATTATTCTTCTTTTCAAAGAACCAACTTTTGGTTTTGTTGATTTTTTTCTAATGTATGTTTGGTTTCAATTCATTAATTCTTTCTCTTATCTTTCTATCTTCTCCTTTCTTTGAGTTCAATTTGCTAATTTTTTTTCAAATTCTTGAGATGCATATTCAGATAATTCATTTTTCACTCTTTCTTTTATTTTATTTTTTAAAAATTATTTATTTATTTATTTGTTTTTATTTTTGGCTGTGTTGGGTCTTTGTTGCTGTGCGCATAGGCTTTCTCTAGTTGTGGCAAGCAGGGGCTACTCTCTGTTGCGGTGCACGGGCTTCTCTTTGTCGTGGCTTCTCTTGTTGCGGAGCACAGGCTCTTGGCATGTGGGATCAGTAGTTGTGGCTCGTGGGCTCTAGAGCGCAGGCTCAGTAGTTGTGGCGCACAGGCTTAGTTGCTCTGCGGTATGTGGGATCTTCCTGGGCTAGGGATCGAACCCGTGTCCCCTGCACTGGCAGGTGGATTCTTAACCACTGCGCCACCAGGGAAGCCCTTCACTCTTTCTTTTAAAATACGTATATTTATGGTCATAAATTTTCTCTCAGCACAATGTTAGCTATCTCCCACAATATTAAATGTTTTTATATTTTCCAAATTAAAAAAAAAAGTAACATTAGAACTTCTAACACAGTAAAAAACTCAATAACTATTTACAGTATAAATTAGAAATATATTTTGTCCTTTTCAGTTAGAATATGGTAAAGGCGATTCAGTATATTAAAGAAGACTATGATAAAAGGTAGCAAGTGATAAATGTTAGGAATGAAAAATACATAAATCTGACAGACAAAAGATTATTTTCAGCTGAGAAAATGAGGAAAGACTTGGTCAAAGGGGTGGTAGTTACTGGATCCACAAAGAAGTATGTGATAATTCTGAAACTGGCCACTAGCCTAAATTATTCATTACCAATCCCTTTATTTTGGATATTTATTTATAGACTATTCTACAAAAACACACACCAAACTAACTTTATTAAATGCTTACTATGTGCCAGACACAGTTCCAAGCACGATACATTTGATCAGTACAAGTACCCTACGAGATGGCCAGTATTGCTGCTATCTCCATCTTACAGACAGTGCACTAAGGCATTGAGGATTTAAATAACTTGTTCAAGATCAAGCAAGTAAGTGGTGGAGAGCTCAAATATGAACCCAGGTTGTCTTGCTCCGGAGTCAATGTGACTAAACTATGTACTTCACTTCTTTTTTTTAAAATAAATAAATAAATAAATTAATTAATTTATTTTTGGCTGCGTTGGATCTTTGTTGCTGCGTGCGGGCTTTCTCTAGTTGCGGCGAGTGGGGGCTACTCTTTGTTGCGGTGTGCTGGCTTCTCATTGCAGTGGCTTCTCTTGTTGCAGAGCATGGGCTCTAGGCATGTGGGCTTCAGTAGTTGTGTCACAAGGGCTCCATAGTTGTGGCTCGCGGGCTCTAGAGTGCAGGCTCAGTAGTTGTGGCGCACTGGGCTTAGTTGCCCCGTGGCACGTGGGATCTTCCTGGACCAGGGCTCAAACCCGTGCCCTCTGCATTGGCAGGTGGATTCTTAACCACCGCGCCACCAGGGAAGTCCCTTCACTGCTTCTTTTGAACAGTGTGTTTTTCTTTTATAGTGAAAATTATAATTTAATGTTGTCTTATTGTGATAAGCATATTGTTTCACTTCAAATAATTCTTTTGAACTAGAAGTTTTACTGATTTTCATCTAATACAATGTCAGCACAAAAATATCAACCTGCTATGACATAATCCATTAAAATTAATTTACAGCAAAATTTACCTTGACTCTACAGGGAAAGGTTCATAAAGAAATTTTTTGTAAAAGTCTTTCTTTATGTCATGAACCAGAATTACAGCTTTGCCTTGGTCATCAAACTGAGGCCTCCCAGCACGCCCCATCATCTGGAGTACATCTATAAGAAAGAGAACAAGAGGTATTCTGCAGTGTGGCATGTAGCACAAGAAATACTGACGGATTATGGCATGTTTCTACAACACAACAAAATAAAAGGGAGTAGAGTATTTTAAGACCAGGGATGCTCTCTCTGATGCCTACTACTGAGTTCCCTAATAATTAAATAATTAATTCACTATGATAGAAAATTCAGTCCCCAAAAGAGTCTTACAGTGTGTAAAAGTAAGAAAGATCAAAGATTCCTTTAGGTAAATGTTTAAAAATGCTATTTAAGAGTTATAACTATATAACTCTTATATAGGAAAACCTCTTCAGCAGAGTCATTTGCTTATTTTTCCCCATGAATAATGGATCCACTTAGGCCTCCTCTTCTTCCCATCCACTGTATAAAATTTTTCTTTTATACTGCAGGAGTCTCTGAGGTAAGTAATGATTGAGAAATGATACAGATTTTACATGCATTCATGTAAGTAATGATTGAGAAATGATACAGATTTTATATGCATTCATTGAGTTGAAATACACATTTGGCATATTTTCCTGTTCAAAACTCACTGAAAATGCTTTTATCAAGTTTTAAAATATGTTAATAGACTGTTCATGTACAAGTTATGGCAACAAGTGCTTTGGTTCTAGAAGTCCTATAGGAAATATCATGTCTAGTGAGGGAGATTTAAAATTAAACATAATGTTTAATTATAACTTATTAAGTCACTAATTCCTACTAATCAGTACTTTTATCTATTTATAAATTTAAAACAATTACTTGTGCCTTTGACATTCATTGACACATTGGATAAGTAAAAGTAAATAAAATGGCTTAATACTTTGGAGTAATATTTTTACTGGAAACAAAAAATTTACAATTTGTTCATCACTGACATGTGACCAATTCTCTAAAATTTAATTCATGCAAATTCAAATTATTAAGGTTAAAATAGACATTTAATGTATTTGTAAATTTAAAAATATTACCTGTAATGGGAAAATCCACATATCGTCTTGTTTTTCCATCATAATATTCTGTTCCTTTAATAATTACTAAATGAGCTGGAAAGTTTACACCCCAGGCTAATGTACTTGTAGCAATAAGAACCTAAAAAATAAAAGATAATATCTTATATCTAACTAAAATACAACTTTTAAGTTACTTTTAAATATCTGTTCATGGAAAAAAATTACCTGAACTTTACAATTTACAAATAGTTCCTCTACTGTTTTTCGGTCCCTCTCATGTAGTCCGGCATGATGCATTCCTATTCCGAAAGCAAGTGTCAGCTTCAGGTTGGAATCTCTTACTGTTCCAATGATATTCTCCATCTGCAAATAAAAACACAATTACAAGATGTAGGTGCATTAGCTTTACATTTTTCATTTTGTTTTTTTAATTCTTATGCTATATGGGCATAAAAATATAGGTCCCATCTGCAGTTATGATTAAAGTTAAATTAGTTGAAAAGAATATCTACTTAGTGAGAATGTATACTCTAAATTAATTAAAATGTAAATGTTATCCCTTTTATTTTTATGCATCAAGGAAAAAAATCTGTACTCATTACCCCTTAATGAGTAACAACTACTACAAGGCTGTAATATTGCCTAAAATGTTTCGGTGTCTGTGTTCGTCTTGTTATAGAAAAGACCTCTATTTTTTGGCTCAGTGATAAAAATTTAGAAAGTATGGACAAAAAATTAATGGAAAAAATCAGTCATAATCCTACCAAAGAGTAATCATTCAAATTTAGGCTTTCTCATTTAACTTAGTGACTTGGGGGCAAGTCACACACCCTCTCTGAGCCTCAGTTTCTTCATTTAAAAAATCAAACTGGTATATTTTTTTGCTTACTTCTCATTTCTTTAATCAACAGTTCAGTTAAATACTTTTCATATTTACTGTTTGATTTTTTGGTAAATTATCTTTCCGTTTATTGAGTAGCCTTTTTTCGTATTGGTTTGTGATAGCTCTTTATGTATTAAGGGTATCAACCCCTTGCCCATCACATGGTATAAACTTTCATCCAGTTTTATAAGTACCTCATTTTATTTATTTAATTTTTTTACTTTATGGACTTAAAATTTTAAATTGGTCCCTTATATTTTTTTGCTTAGAAAACTTTTCCTCATCTTGAGATCAAATACATATTAACCTACTATTCCTTTAACTTCTGTTATAGTTTTATTTTTTACATTTAAATAATTAACTTGTAATTTATTTTGTAATAGAAAGTATGGTAGAAATCTAAGTTTATTTTTCCTAAATAGTTAATTATTCTAGCAATATTGGTTAAGTAATTCCTTACCTTAACTTATTTTAAATGCTAACTTTACTATATTCAGAATTCTTATACATTCCAGTTTTTTGCAATTTAAAACAGATTGCATTTCCAGCCTCAGTTTAGCTCATTGAATTTTATATGTGTGAACAGTTTCTGAAACTCATATTTTATATATACTCTCAGAATATTCTATCACTTTCCATTCTACATGGAAAATTCTTAATGCAACACAGATTTTATGGCAACAAGCAGCAAATCTTATTTTCTTACAAAACTTACTTCCTGTAAAGAACTAAACAGAAAACCCAATCTCTTTCTGTTTAATGATAGACCTCTACTTGTCCCTAAAGAAGAAGATGACACTAGGTGCAGCCTGGGCACCTTTTTGGGCAACTCCCTGAGGGCAGTAATGCAGAGCCCAAGTGGTTTGAGAATATATAAGCATTCAGAAGAAGGACATGTTTTAGTTATGTCTACAGCTTCATGACCACATCAGTAAACAACAGTGGAGAAGGAACTTGGAAGTAGGCATCAATACATGTATAACTATTATATGCCTGAAGACTGAGATAGAAGTTGGAAGACTGACATTACTTTCAGACTTCATTTCCTTTTTGCCTTCTACTATTAATCACCTCGAATATACACAAGTGTACCTGCAATACACTTATGCTCCTGGCTCTGCATAACCAGTAAACACTCACAAAATCTCCATCTAGAGAAACTTCAGGTGGCTGCTGCCATTTGGTAAAAATGCATAAGACAAACGTATTCGGGGGGAGGGGTAAATTGGAAGATTGGGATTGACACATACACACTACTATATATAAAATAGATAACTAACAAGGGCCTACTGTATAGCACAGGGAACTCTACTCAATACTCTGTAATGGCCTATATGGGAGAAGGATCTAAAAAAAAGAGTAGATATATGTATTTGTATAACAGATTCACTTTGCTGTACATCTGAAACTAACACAACATTGTAAATCAATTATACCCCAATTTAAAAAAAAAAGACAAACATATTCATATAATGAAGCATTCCAACTGTTTTCATTCTTACTAATTTTATTTTCAATGGTTGGAAAAGTTTTCCAAGTTTTTTATGTGGGAAAAAGTTGTTTTACTCCAATAATCCAAAAAAAAAAGAAAAAAAAAAAGATGGAGTTTGGCTTTATAATAATTATTAGTGTATAAAAAGCATTGCATAGACTAGGTAATATTTTAATAACATACACATCAGAAATCTTATTTACCCACTTTCCTGAATTGAATGCAATGTATAAAGAATTCATTCTGTTTCATAGTCACAGTACAGTCACCTGATATTCCTGCATTATTTTTTTTACAATCTGTTTAGCAAGAATATGGAAATATATTAATATAAATGCTGACTACAAATGCATGCTATAAAGAAAGGTACTGTCCTGTCTCATAAATTACGTTAGCTGTTCTCAAGTGACAGCCTATCATCCTT
Source organism: Eubalaena glacialis (assembly GCF_028564815.1). Classification (NCBI taxonomy): domain Eukaryota; kingdom Metazoa; phylum Chordata; class Mammalia; order Artiodactyla; family Balaenidae; genus Eubalaena; species Eubalaena glacialis. The sequence continues at coordinate 58,669,342 of NC_083727.1, read as the reverse complement.
TTTTCGTTCAATAGTTCACTGCATAAAATATCTTCAATTTACACTATCAAGAATAATTCATTATTCTTACTCTGACAATTAGTTTCGGGATTTTTCAGTTTCACAACTTAAATAGCAGTGTGTATGTATAACTTGTATAATTTGCAGTGTTCCATGGCAATGACAATCATATCCAAAAATGCCAATCATATCCATGAATGGCAATGCCAATCATATCCATACCATTTACCATAGGAAAGCTGAGGAATCCTGTGGCAGGAGGTTTGGTGAGGCAGTAATATCTCGTCCCTTCACATCAGGGAAGGCTGGCTGTTTCTCATTCCCTTCCCCCACTTTCACATAAATCAATGCATTAAAAAGAACTATTTGCCTATCTAAACTGGTAATGACCTAAAATCCTCATGAGGACAATCACAGAAAACAACTTCATTTATTACACAGCTACTGGGGATGAATTCTGAGTTATTTGTACATCATAAAAAAAGCAAAATTTATAGTAATGTTAGTCAATCATTAAGCATAAAATATTACTAGGACAGTCTGTTTAAATTTGAAAATATAATTTTTGATTAGATTATATGCATCTTCATCCCTACACTTAAAATAGGTTTCATCTGGATCAAAACAACATAACACAAGCAAAATTTTTCAGGAATTTAGGATAATGAAAGCTTAAAGCATGATAATAGATATTATTTGTTGAGTACTTATTATGTGTCAGGCATTGTGCTTATCACTTTACAAAGATTATCACACTGAATCCTTTACATAAATATAGCCCTCAAGTAACACCTAATTCTTTTATACAACACACTATGCTTCAAGTTAAAAGACTCAGTGGCCTTGAGTACTATATAGTAGTCCTTCTCAATTCTGGTTCCCTGAGAGAATTGAGCCTCACAAAAAAATATCTGAATTACCATCTTCTTAATTTTTCCAAGGATAGTTAGTACCATTCTAGATGGTTAGGCGAAAAGTTCATTTATTACATTCATTGGATGTCTTAGGACATGAAGGCTTAATTCTTGTTAAGAAAGGCTGCTACAGAATTTTAAAAAGAATAATCATGTAACTAAAACACTTTGATAGAGGAAGTTTTAATTCCATAGTTCATTTCTGTTCAAGGAACAACTGCTGTAATGTGCAGGTATCTTTCCGATAAACCGTCCTTGAAATACGTCTGACTGTATGTTAGTTAAACCAAAAAATTTTTTCCGTGTTATAAATAAAAACAGACCTATGCTCCTCCAAGCAGTGGTCTTTCTTTAGGGTGTGGGGGAGAAGGCACATATGTAAACTGTTGAACCAATTACTTTAACTTAATAGAAATTTTTTTTATATTTTAAATTTATTATACTCAAAAAGCTTTTGTAGAAAGATAGGATTCCATTTAAGTAGATACATTACTCTGTGCCTGAAATACATTCCAGTCAGAATATAATTCAGTGAGTTGATGACAATGCTGGCTCCAAAAGAAAGGAGGAGACCAGATTGGACAAGAATGAGCTAACAGATTGTGCAGCCCAGTTCTGTCCGTTTGAGTGTGATATATTGTTTCAAGATGCTAAAAACCCATACTTTCTCAAAGCGTATCTGTTGTGCTGGTTTTCCCATTTTCACAGAATCCTCATTATCAGAACTCTGTACTCTTTTCAAAGCACATCAGACTCAGACCATATGCCACTGAATAATGCTTATCAATTGTATAAAACACTCAATAAAAGATGTACCATACAGAAGAATAATGAAAGTTACAAAGACTTTCTTTTTTAAAAAAATAATTAAATATATCACATCTGGTACAGATGTTAAATGAAGTTAAAACATTTCCTCATAATTACTTTTATTCTTAAAATACACTTTTTATGATAAACCCTACAGACTGAAGGCGAAAAACTAAAATGAAAGAAACACTTTAGAACATTCTTTTGATCTACTAATAGGAAAAAAATAAAATTAATTAAAGGTACTAAGTTTCCAAACTTTACCAATACACCTCAGAACATATTCTCTTGCTGCCCCCTCTGAAACCCAAAACAAGCACACCTCAAAGTAATTTACGATACTGTTAATATATAAATACATTTATAAATGATTAAAAATACAATTATATGAGAAGTAAATATATAAATGAAATCTAAACAATAACATGTAAATCTTTGCTATTGTCTGCTAAATAAACACAATACTATTTTCAATGTCTGCTTTTAGTTTAGCCTGATTCTTAATAATAGCAATATCAAAACTGGGCTATATAGGGCTGAGATATTAAAATTTTTTCCTTATTAATGTTTCCAACTTAATTCACTATGCGATTGGTAATTTTTGAGTATACATTTTATGCTTATTTCAATTTCTGGTGAGTTCAAATTCCAAAACATTCTTGGAGAACATTTTCATACACCTCTGCTTTTAAAATGCAGAGAAAGCTAATAAAAGGGACATTATAGAATTGATTTTCTAAAGTAGCACAATTTTAAATGAACAAATACTATATTAATATGAATTAAATTTGTGAAGGACCACAAGCAAAAGATTATAAATATATGACCAAATTTTACCAGAGCTTTCAGCAAAAAGAATCTGTTTAGAAGATGTTATTCAATGTAATAACATTTATTGAATATTTAACTCTGTTCCAGGCCGGTTCTATGTACATTAAATGTACTAATACATTTCATCCTCGCAAGATTCTTGTGGGGATAGATTATCATCCTTTCACAGATTAAAGGATGAGGCTCAGAAGCGAAACATCCCACTTGCAGTGGGCAGTCAGTACTGAACCCAGGAAGCCTGGCTCTAGTCCATGCTCTCAACCACAATGCCACCCTCTAATCATCACATGAATGAGGGATATTTCAAATAACTACTTGAAGTAATGACATCATCCACTTGACTTAGGGCTGGACCACGTTGTTTTAAACGGTATACAAAAAACAGATAAGATTTGAAATAATGAGTAATGTCCTAGACTCACACAGCTGGGGAATGCTACGCAGATGATTTGCAAATCTATTTCTCCTTTATCATTTGAGTATTTCTACTCCTATGCCTCAAAATGAAGAATACCTAAAATAACATTCTTTTCTAAACTAAGATATCACCTCTCATGATTGAGAACGGCACAGCTCTTGTTGGTTGCTTGCATTTGATATTTTAGCTACTGACTTCCGTACCCGTCAAATGACACACACCCTTACTTTGACTTTTCCATCTTCTCTAGACAGTATGTTGTCCATGATTCCATTACTGTGCGGGACAGTAAAAGAACATGACTCTGAGACAGCCTCTCTGGTTTTGAGCTCCCACGCTCCGCTTACTTGCTTTGTGCTATTGGGCAAGTCACTTAATTCTTCTAAGTTTCAGTTTCTGCATCTGTAAAATTGGGATAACAGGAACAACCCTCCCAGAGTTCATGATTAAATGGGATAAGTCTTTAGTGAACTATAAAGTACTTGATAAATATAGCAATAATTACTAAGCATAATAAGAGCTTTGCCTCTTTAGTCAATAGGACATATATGATATCAACTAAGACAAAATAAAAAAGAACAGTCTCCTATCTTGAAGCTGCTCTTAATTACACAAATATTCCATGAGACCCAACTCAGTTCAATGTCCAATGTTCAGCAAATCTGTAGATAATGTCTGTTTTGACATCTAATATTCTGAGCCTAATAGTTTTCTTTATTGGGTAGTCAGTAAGAGGTCTGAAGCTTGATCAAAATAGAAAGCACTTGGGGTGGGAGTTTTGTATCATGAGCTAAATCTATTTTAGTTTGATAAAACAGATTGTTCAAGTTGAAAATGTGGTTACCCTACATTAAACTCAACTTAATTTCTGATTTTTAACAATCTCCAAGTCCATTTTAAAAGCCTGGTACTAACTTCTTACCTACAGGAAGAGGTCAATATATATATATGTTGAATGAAAAAGCAAATGAATCAAAGAAAGCTATAGTAAAATGTCAGTAGTAGAAACTCCACCAAATCTGAACTTGTGATCATTTTGTGTAAAGCTAGGCTATAGTTCATCTTTGTACGTCTGTGAAGGTTTTACTTGTAATGAGGTTGAGTGAGTTATGTTTAGCTTAAAATGAAAAAATTTTCAAGCATCAAAAAATTCCTTCAGTATTAAGCATGTGGAAATAACACCAATTCTACTTTTCATGAATGTGCTCCTCCTGTGCACCTATGCTACAGTTTTTCACGAATTCACTTCGAAGCATTGTGTAAATTTATAATTAGCACATTTCCTTAATTATATTCAGTGTCATCTGTGTGAGTCTTCTAGCCAATTAATTTGAATTAACAAGGTTTAACAATACTATGTTCCAAGGAATTCTTGTCTTCCATACTCCTCCGATTTTCATGTTATCCACATCTGGATTCTTTTCGTATCGTGCTTCAGTCAGTAAGCTATCCCCTTTCCTGCTTCAGATTATTTCCCAGCATCTACCTTCTGGTGGTACCGCAGACTTTGGAACACAACTCAAACATTGTGGTCCAGGACCTTCAGGGCAAAAAGCCTTGTAGGATTCTGTTTAATTCATTCCTACTTGTAAGGATGTAAGGGAAAAAAAAAAAAAAGCTAGTTGCCTTTGATGTGCTTTTCTTTTAGCTACCTGGACCTTATTTAACAGTGTGGAAGCAGAAGGGGTTAGCCCTGCTGCTAATTGGACAGACACACAGAGGAGTTGAGGAGGAGAATATAAGCAAGACTGAAGAATAAAGTCTAATCTTCAGCCAGGGTTCTGCTTTCCCATCCCAGATATGCATCTCATCCAAGGTGTGAGTGATGAAATAAGCACAGTGTTCTGAGCCTTCAGTCAGCAAACCCGCTCAGAAGAAAGGGTGTTTCCTCTGCTCTTTTATCTTTCCAAGCAGGCTGGCAACTATCCAGATCCCAGCACCATTCACCCTTGCACGTCAAACCAGATTGCAGAGTATATGGCAGAAGCCAACGAACCACACTTGTTAGGCACTAAATTATAACTAATTAAATTACATAGAAAAGCTTCTAGAAGGAGTTGTATACGCAATTTGCTTCCATTTCCTTTCCCTCCCACCCATTTATTCCTCAACTCCTTCCAAACTGGCTTATGTTCACAACATGTCACTGACCCTACTTGCCAAGTTCGTCCAAGATGTCCAAGTGCTAAATCCCACAGGTGTTTCTCTGCTCTCATCTCACTCCGCTCCCATGAACATCTGATGTAGTCAAGCACTCCTTCCTTCACGAACCCCTCCTGTCTACAGTGTTCTAGGACACTGTGTTTCCTCACTGGCACTGCTTTCTCAGGGTTCGTAGCCAGCTCCTCATTTTCTACCTAAGCTCACAACGAGAGAGTCCCTTAGGCCTGCCTTCTGATCTCCACACTCTCTATCCGAGGGTCTCAGGTGCTCACCTGGGTTTAAAGGCTGCTTCTATGCAGATGCTCCCAAGTTCATATATCTCACATCCTCTGTGGGTTTTACAGACCTCCTACATTTAACTGCCTTGAAATCTCCACTTGAAAGTCTTGGAGATACAAATTAACATGTCCAAAATATAACTTTTTTTTTTCCTTTTTTTTTTTTTAAGCTCAGATCTGTCTTCTCTGTCTTTCTCTCTCCATCCTAAATCTGTCTCCTCCTTCCTCTCTATCCTACAGTCTCGGCTCTCCCCATTTCAATAAATGACACTATTATTTACTCAGATGTTTAGGGTTAATAACTGGGGCACCATTCTTGATTCTTTTCAGTTTTTGAATCTCCATTTCTCATCTATTAGAAAGTCCTATTGCATCTAGCCCCAAATATATTTTTTCATTCCCACTGTTACCACTCTACGTGGCCCCTAGGTCACCACCATCGTTAATTCCATGCTCACTTCCACTTCAATCCATTTTCCACTAAGCAGCAAAAGTGATCTTAAAATGTAAATTGGGGTATGTAATTTGTTTAGCTTAAAACCCTTTAATGCCCTGGAACACTCCTCCCTCAGACATGTGCTTAGTTTGCTTCCTTGCTTCCTTCAGTTCTTTGTTCAAAGGTACCTTCATCAGGGAGGCCTTCTCAACTTGTATTAATGTACAACATTCCACTACCATCTTTGGCATTCCCTATTCCCTTTAACTTGCTTATTTTTTTCCCCCACGTGAGTTATTACAACCTGACATACTTGCTTATTAGCTATCACTCCCACTAGAATGTTAATTCCATAGGGCAGGAACTTTACCTGACACACAGAAGGAGCTCAATAAATGTTGGTCTAATAAATGAAAAAATGATTGTCTTCCCATAGTACTTAGAATAACAATCCAAGCTCCTTAACCATGGGTCTATGGCCTTGCATGAGCTGGCTCCTGCCCGTCTCTCAAATGTAACTTGTACCACCCTCCTCTGCTTATTCGGCTCCAGCTGAACTGATCTTCTCACTGTTCCTTTAACATGCTGTCCCTTCACCTGAAACGCTGTTATCTTCTCTCTTTGTGTAGCCAGCTTGTTCTTATGCTTTGGTACTCAGCTTAAGTGTCATCTCTTTAGAGAAGTCTTCTCTGACTAATCTATTTAAAGAAGCCTCCCATTCCCCTATTCTATTTCATTTCTTATTGGTTTCTTCCATACGATTTTCATAATTTGATATCAACTTATTTATTTAATCATGCATATATTTTTAAATTTCTATTTTCTTCACTTAAGCTCTTTGAGATTTGGGATCAGTAAGGCTAACACACAGTGCTTGGTAAGTTGTAGACATTCAATAAATATATGTTAAATAAACGAATACTTTACAAATTCTCTTAAGAGCTACCTATTGATTTAAGTTAGAGGATTATCTAATGGATGTTTTTGAGGGGGGAGAGAAAGAATTCCTGACTATGTAATACCAGGTAACCTTGCAACTGAAGCTGCTGATCACGAACTGGATGTTGTCTGAGCTATCTAGCTATATATTTGGGTGCGCCTAGCAGCATTCATCATTATTAGAAATAAAAGGAGCTGATGGAAGAATATCATGAAAGGTGATCCATGAACCCTCCATGTGTGTGCCTATTCCTGCCATACTATCCCTACTTCAACCTATGTACCTAGGCCCCATGGGGTATTTCTTATGTCAAATTGACTGAGGGGGAAAAAATTCCAAATTCCAAATGGCTTTGAACAAGATTGTGGCACCATAAGAAGTACACTGATGTGGTATTATGGTCCTTTCACGGATGACTCTAAGGAAAGGAGTGAAAGTTGAGTGCTATGTATTTCCCGGTCACTTTCCTACAAAGTAGAGATGACGCAAATTGATGATCCATCCTTTGCTCTGTAGTTACTGGATTAGCCAAATGGTCAGGAGCTTGGCAAGAGTGCTATTGGAGGACAAGTGGCAAGAAAGGCAGAAGTTTTACGTAGATGAACTTTTAGAATGGTGCTAGAATAAACAGCTACCTATATCCCATGAAGATGTTTACCAAAAAGTTAACAGCAGTGTGGAAAATGCTGTTAACAGTCAAGTGGGCATCTGAGGGTACCCAGCAGCTTCCCTCCCAGGCCCCAGGTCTTTGTGCAATGGTTTCAGGTACTAAGTGGCTCCACGGTGGAAGCGATGAAACTCTGCCTGGGCTAAACACGGACTTCCACTTCCTCAGGCCGACCCACTACTGCCACTGCTCAGTGCCCCATATGCCGCCAACGCAGACAACCCTGGGCCCATTATAAGTACCTTCGCCATGGGAACAGACAGCTATCTGGTGGTAAGGGAATTATACTGGACCCTTTCTATCACAGAGGGGACATCTATTTGAGATGATGTCTAGAATGGACACTATAGATTTTGATTCTCCTATCCTGCCCATCATGTCCTGCTAGTGGCTTCAATGGTAGGATTACTGAATGCTTTATACATCTTCATGATATCCTGTATGATAATGTTTCTGACTGAAGAGCTCACATCATAGAGAAAGATTAAGACAATGGATGCCATGGGATCCACTGTTCCTATTATGTCTCTCATTACCCAGGAAGAGCAGGTTTTATAGATTAATGACTCAGAGTGGCAGCTGAGAGACATTACTTTGGCAAGGTTGGGGTGCTATTTTGTAGGATAAGGTGTATGCTCTGAACTAAGTAATCATTAAGTGATACTACTTCTCTCACTGCCAGAACATACAGTTCCAGGAACCAAGTAGTCAGTGTGTGCCGATGTCTCCTGCAAACGTAGCTAATAAACCACTTGGAAATTTTTTGTTTCCTTTCCCTATACCTCTAGTTCTTCTAGTTTACAGACTTAATATCCAAGGGATGTAACAATTTACTTGGAAGCTGAAACAGCCACAGGGCCATTTGAGGCCCTTATGCTACAGGGTGAGCAAGCAAAATATGGTCCTGGTGTAGTTTAGGTGACTGACCCTGATGGAAAAACTGGGCTACTGCTACACAATAAGGGGAGGGAAAACTCTGAATGGACGTCAGAGAAATCTTCTCACATTTGGAAAATAAATCAAAGTTCTAAAAAAACCCTATATATTAAGCATATATGAACATCCATTTTCCAGTGTCTCAGTAATGTGGGTTTTGGTAACTCCACTGGATAAAGAATCTTAATTAGCTTAGGGGCTGGTTGAAGAAGTGTACAGGTGATGGATAGCAGAGAAAATAAATCACAAATATCTTTTTAGCTCCCCAATCAGTTGCAGAAACAAATACTGTGGTCTTTACCCGTGCTATCTCATATATGTACTAACATATTTTATTTATTTCTTTATTTATTTTAAAATTTATTTATTTTATTTTTTTGGCTGCATTGGGTCTTCATTGCTCTGCGTAGGCTTTCTCTAGTTGTGGCGAGCGGGGGCTACCCTTTGTTGCGGTGCACGGACTTCTCATTGCGGTGGCTTCTCTTGTTGAGGAGCACGGGCTCTAGGCGCGTGGGCTTCAGTAGTTGTGGCAAGTGGGCTCAGTAGTTGTGGCTCATGGGCTCTAGAGTGCAGGCTCAGTAGTTGTGGCGCATGGGCTTAGCTGCTCCGCGGCATGTGGGATCTTCCTGGACCAGGGCTCGAACCCGTGTCCCCTGCACGGGCAGGCGGATTCTTAACCACTGTGCCACCAGGGAAGCCCTGAACTAACATATTTTAACTAACAATATGTTATATATTTTAACTAATTTCATTTCTCTTTCCTCTCTCTATCCTCCACTGTTGAATATATAGCATGTGTTAATTGTGGGTAACTTTATCACTTAGTCCATTGGCTAGAGAATATTGAGAGAGGATTGCCAAAGAACCAGAGGGTGACTGGATATAATCAAGAGATCTAGGATTAATGGATTTAATGATGAAATTTTCAGTTGCCCCCCTTGGGGAGGGATGAGTGGATTGTGGTTATATGAGGGAGAATTGCAGTGTTAGAAGAAATTTTTTTTTTAAAGTGTAGGTTTGGAGAGACTGTGTATCAATGAGTTTGGACAGATAACAGACTATAGTGAACGTTTACTGCTTGTACCTATACTGTTTATAGACAGCCGGTATCTGAAAAGCCCTCAGTAGAGGCCAAAGAGAAGAAGATATTCCCTATTCCTGCTGCATGCTAGAGACTGAAGTTCAGGCATTCAGATGTTTCTGTCTTGAAATTGAAGCTTGAGAGAGTGAGGAAAAAGCCCAACAATAGTTTGAGGTTAATGGTGGAAGTGGTGGCTGTCCAACTGAGAATTCAAGAGACAGGGCAGCACATGCCCACAAACTTCTGAAATCAGTGCAAGAAGTCTTCATAATGGCAAATATGAAAGGGCATTACTTTTGGGGTTTTCTCATTCTGCAGTATGATTTCATATCAGTGATCCACTTGAAGAGGATCTGCTTCCTAATACTTTACTTTAGGTAAAGTAAAGAGACTACTGGGTTAAAAAGTTAGATGGACAACTCCTTTTGTCTTTGCTGAGAAACAAAACACAACACATATATTCTTCCTTGGTCACATTCTCTCTCTCCAGCCTCTCCAGATTTGCCCTAGCTTTCTTTCCTCCCTCCACTGAACCTCTCCCCTCCCACCTCCATATCTAGGGACACTTTCTGACTTCCCACCATTCAGTTTCAGAATGACTTTGATGCTACCCTCTTCCACAAGCACCCTGCGTCACAGCTGCCAGGATAACTGCTTCCGTGCTTACTCTGCCTCCTTGAATGCTCAAGTTGTCAACACTAGAGTCCTAACCAGAGTACTCATGACCTACCACAGAACACCGACCTGACACTGTCCAAGGAGCAGCAATAGGAATCGTCACCAAGTGTCTAGCCCCGGATATTACAGAAAATAACTCTTACAAAATTAAAGTGTTAAAAAGTCCTCCTAATTTAATTATTTAGGGGATTCAACAACGCACGGAAACACCTGCTTTAGAGGAGGTTTTGGTATAATCAGAATGAATTTGCATAATAATTGGTAATAAATCCTCAGAAATTTTGAGTTTAAAGGTGATTGCTTTTAGGGGCAGGAATAAAAACAAAGTCTGGGTTGTCTTATTCTTGAGATGGGCTTAGTGAAACAAAATGTGCAGAAATGACAATTTCTAACTGTCTTATCTTAGCAATGAAAGTCTATGAAACAGGAGAAACCATGCAAGTAAATTCTACGGTTTCTAACGAGCCTTGGTGATAGATTTTTGGGTTAAATAAAAACAAAACAAAACAAAACAGAGGGGTAGTTCCACACAATGGCTGAGCTGTCCAGAATTCCTTAGGTCTCATACCTTAAAATAAAGAAATAAAGAATAGTAGAGTCGTACTATAGTTGGGGAGAGCACATGAGGCTCACATTTGAGGTTCATGCGAGTCACGTATGTGCTAAAGGCACAGCTCTTATATATGTGAGCAAACATCCCAAAATGGGTCCAGTAAGTAGGTACCTTGCACCTTGACTTCTAAGAAAAGTCTCCATTAGGAACACTGTTAGGGATAAGACACAAGAAGAAAACAAAAACAAAAAACAAAACTAAGCCTAGATAGATGCTGCACATAAACTAAACTGTCAATATTCCATACAACTATTTTTCAGCATTTGCCGTCTAGGTCAAGATACTGTTTAGACAAAACAGGGTGATTATGTGGGCACAATAATTAAATAACACAGGACAAGGAACCTTTGACAAAATTATTTTGATTTTAAATGATCTTGAATTATACACCTTGTATATGCCTACAAGTCACATTAAGGAAGTAATGATGAAACTTAAAAGATAAAATGATAACCTTCACTCTACTTCATGGAGTCATGTGATACCTTTTATATGAAGCTAATTTTGCGGTCATCTGTGGTCCTATGCAAGAACACTTTGAAATATTAACTATTATTAGTTAACTAATATTAGTTAATGTATGACCATAATATACACGGTACCATCCAACAGGGGTACTAACCCTAAATGAGTCGTGAGATGTGGAAGGGGAGAAATATGTGACTGTTGACACTGACACTAGCGGGCTAGGAGCAGCATGTTTACTGTTCTTCAGGCTGCGTGAGATGAGAAAGGGGAGATGTGCAGGGAGAAGGAGGACAATGCAACAGTTTTATTACCGATATCATCTATTGTTTCATCATAACTCCAACTAGGAACATATTTTAAAGAACTGGAAAAGTATTAGAAAAGAAAAATCTCTGTCTACAAATCTATGGCGGGGAGGAGGTATACCTACGTTTAGAAGTATTAGAAGGAATCACAAAGCCCATATAAACAGATTGTATCACATAAAATGCAAAAACTGCTATTCGAAAAAACAACTAAGATAAATGACATTCAGTGAACTACCAAAATTTACTAATAAAGTAGATGAAAGATTAATACGTATATATAATCAATACATATACATGGAAAAAAGTGACATCATAAGGCATACCTCATTTTATTGTGTTTTGCAGATACTGTGTTTTTTTTACAAATTGAAGGTTTCTGGCAACTCTACATTGAGCAAGTCTATGAACACCGTTTTTTCAACAACATTTGCTCACTTCATGTCCCTGTGTCACGTTTTGGAAGTTCTCTCAATGTTTCAAACTTTTTCATCATTATTATATTTGTTACAATGAGCTGTGATCAGTGATGTTTGATGTCACTACTACGACTACTGAAGGCTCAGATGATGGTTAGTGTTTTTTAGCAATACAGTCTTTTTACATTAAGGTATGTACATTCTTTTAAGACATAATGCTATTGCACACTTAACTGACTATAGTATAGTGCAAATATAACTTTTGTCATGATCTAGGAAACCAAAAATTTCGTGTGATTTGCTTTATTGCAAGGTTTGCTTTATTGCAATGGTTTGGAGCCCAATCTACAATATCTCCAAGGTATGCTTGTATAGTTTTAGGGGAGTGTGTGTGTGTGTGTGTGTGTCTGTGTGTGTGTGTGGTATTTTAATTTGGTAAGGCTCCCACACAAATCTATAAGAAAAATTGTTGTACTGCAACAGATAAAAGCCCAAAGGAATGAAGGGACAAAAAAGAAAAAAATTAAACAAATATATATTAAAAAATGTTCAACCACAAAAAAATTAAGGAACACATAAACACTAAAACGACAAGAAACATTTTAGGTATAATATAACAATAAATTACGACAAACGAGGATGTAGTGAAACTGTTACTCTCATATACTGCTGACAATTCATACATCAATAGTGATAACCACAATTACTATTGCCCTTTTGGAAAGTAATTATCAGTGTATACGAAAAGCTATAAGAATGTCCACATTATCCGACCCATTGATTTTCAATTTAGAACTTTATACTGAGGAAATAATTCTAACAAAGAAAAACCTATAATAATAAAGATGCATAATTATTTAATTATAGGAGAAAAATACAATGGAATAGCCACATAATAGAATATTATTATGTAGACATAAAAGAATTTAATGACGGTTATTACTTAGTTAAAGGATAACAACAGGTTTTTAATTTTCACATACTTATCAGTGTTTTCTAAATTTTCAAAAATGGTCATGTTATATAGTTTATAAAAAGTTAATTTTGCAAAATTGATTATAAATTCCATGAGGGCAGTGAACGCTCAAATATTAGAGAAATCTTAGCTGAATATTAAAATATGCATAAGTGATGATGTTAAAGGGAAAAATACAAGAATAAATATGATGTAAAAAAATAAATATTTAGTGGAAAAATACTGGAAGAAAATCCATCCAAATATTAATAGTTTTAAGGTGGCAGTATTTATGCATTTTCTCCATCTTTTCCCCAAATTTCTGTAATGTTATACGAAACTTTTAATATAGATTAAAACTAAACATAATTATATAGGCAATTTCCATTATACTACGATACAAACTAATTTGACATGTATAAGAAGTAGAAATAAAATATGTTGCTTACCTCTCTTTCATCCATATTCAACCACTGCTTTGGATCTTCTTCAGAGGCCAGAAAGGCTATCAATTCCAAAGCAGTAAGACGGGTTTGACGTCTTGATGAGACAAATATCAGAACAGGTTTGGCTGGAGAATGGCTTCTAATTGCTGTTGAAAAGTTGTGGAAAATAAAATGGTAAGCCACTTATACCAGAATCCGAATTTCATTAGGATATCAAATGGACACATGAAAACTAATGGTGTAAATGATTTAATTGAATTCATAATTTGGTCATGAAGTATAGCATTATTTGAGCTACTACCTGGATCTGACAGCATATTGGAGAAATGATAGGAAAGGAAAGGTAGCTGGCTCTGCTCAGGGGAGTATTCTGCCTAGGACAGGGAAGACTGAACTATCTCGACTCCCGGTTCTGTTCTGAACTGCCAAGGAAGGAGACTTAAAAGCAGAGACTCTCCATTCATAGCTGTATATGGATACTAAATCTTAGGTGGGGTTTTCTATTTCTGAGTTGTGCTTCTGCTTGCCTGAGCAGTGATATTCCACAGTTAATTGGTCCTGGGGTCTGGAGAGAGAGTCAAGTCCTGGGGGGGCGGGTGGTGGTGAAGAAAAGCCACAAAAAATTCCTTTTATTTTTGTCCTGTTGCCAGTAGATAGAAAAATTAAGAGAGTTTGTATCAATAGATTAGTCAGAAATAAGTCAGAAGAATGTTTTCCTTCTGTTTCTCTAAAAACATATGTGTAAGATTTCAAGAGGGAAGATAAAAGAATGTAGAAGAGAGCTGAAAAGAATACCACGCTTGAATCTATATCTGAGTGACGGCACATAGGGAGTAGACACACAGAAGATGAGTAGTTTGAAAACTGGGTAATAAGACTGAAAAAAAATTACTTAAAGAGCCACATAAATCATTTGACCTAATTGGAGTTGAGGTTTCTTTGCTATGCATAGGCTCCAAAATGCTGATAAGATGGCACAAGTAGAATTTATACTTATGTGTACACAGGTCTCTTAAAACAGAGTTATTAAAAACTTTTATTTTATATAAAAAGTTCAACCTCCTTGTAATTTCTTGTTTGAAATGTGAGCTGCAGAATTTCTTTTTATGGGCTAAAAAACAAGGTTCATAAATGGAAATGTTGACATGACTCTGACTATATTTATACCCTAAGAGTGAGAAATAAAGCTATCACAAAATCATAAATCTAAACTGAAAGAAATATAGTGATCCACTACAGGTATAATAAATAGTTTACAAGGACAGCTACTGTACTTATGCCATATCTAGAGAAGTGCAGGTATAGGTTATTTACTATTGATTTACATAACACAAAATGCTTCATTTCAATCACTGGTTTGCAATCAGCCATTCCTTAAATAAATATAAGCAATCTACAATACATACTATGAAAAATGAACACACTCACAGTTTATCAGAATTTATAGAATGCAAATGGTAATGCTCTGATAAATCATATTAGAGATACAACGTTTAAAATACACATAATAGTACAATATTGGTATCATTTGTACACATAACCGTGAATGAATTTGCCTCTTTTTTAAACCTCAACATTTAATGGATTTTTGCTGCTGCAAGAACAGGTGTGGCTGAACAGCTCACGACAGATTTATTGTTCATTAGTGATTTTGTACAATGCTTCTGTGGAGGTGTAAATAATCTGAACTGCCAAGATTGGTCTCTAGTTCACAATCAATACTTTGCTTCTGTCATAAGGCTAATTACAGCAGCTAAAAAGTCACCTCACAACTGTCACCTCACAATCAACAGCGGTTCACGTTAGAGAATTTATTTTGGAGGTTATTTTTAATTGATATAATAAATATTCCTTATGCAGCCTAAACATGAAAACATGTTTTAGTAAGATAGGAGTGTTATTCTCAAATCTCTCTTGCTTGCCTAATTTGTTAGAAAGGGAAAAACAAAAAACAAAGCAAAACATATAAACAGATGCATTGCCAAAAAAAGTACTGAAATTTTTAAGATGATTTCTGATAAAAATCAATATTATGTGAGTTTTTAAAACTTGTACCCTCTATCATTTACTCAAGCTACTACCATAGTACCTTAATAAATTATTTTTAAGACTAATTTGATTACTTTTAAAAGTTACATACATTTATTCTACTACAAAGACATTATCACTTATGAAATCTAATTGTCAATAGTTAATTCAACATATATTTATATTCCTTAACAGTTAAGGTAAATAGTTTTAGATATTTGTAGAAGTTGGAGCAGTACCACCCTTTCAAAGAAACCCATATCATTTAGAATGCATTTAAAGGCTACCACACAAAATGGTTGGTATTTCATTCCAAGAATCTGAAGCTTACCCTGAAATGTAGGCTTATTCATACTAGCCATACGAGGACAGTAATGTTGACCTGGGAAACCCTGAACGTGAACTTCCAGTGGAACTGGACGCACTGATGGTCGGAAGTTGAACAAGCCCACCTAGAGTAAAAATGAGAGAGAAACCATTTCCAGTTTTTATACTTTAGTTTATAGTGTTATAGCACCTCTTTAATATGGCCTTGAGCCATATTATTAAATGCCTGATTTATCAATCTTCCACATACCTGACGAATGTTGAGCCAGTCAGCAAGGTCTCTGGCATTAGCCAATGCAGTAGATAGTCCAACTATTCTAACAGGCTTTTCTGTGTGAGATGAGATGAAATTCGTTCGAGATACAATGACTTCTAGAACAGGGCCTCTTTCCTCCCCTAAGAAATAGGAATAATGTATGTTAACCATTTAACACAAGTCCTGATGCTGGCTGCTGCAAGTATGAAGAGTTGAAGTTTGTAAACGGGATTCAGATATAGTGGCACCCACCAAGCAGATGGATCTCATCTATGATGAGAATAGTGACTTGCTTTACGTAGTTCCTATTTTGCCAGCTTCTGCTGACTCCATCCCACTTCTCTGGTGTGGTGACGATAAGGTCAGCCTTGGCAATGGATTTCATATCAGGAGTTACATCCCCTGTTAGTTCAATAACTCTGGAGAAGAATAAAAATGATCCCTTTAACTTTGCAGGTAACACATGAGCTTGGAAAAGCAAAAATATGTCTTTCAAAATAAAATTTTATTATGCTTAAAACTACTTTATCTCCCTTTGATTTCTGACATTTTCTGACTTGAGTCCAAAACAGATGTTTCTTAATAATTCTAAGATGATTTCCTTCCATAAAATGAAGAAGGTATAAAAGCAAATCATTGAAATCTAACTTTTATGCAGACATGCAAGGGTGTCAAACTTTGTTTTGATTATGTTTACAAAGTCTCTGCCCTATGTGATTTTATAGAGTTGAACTCACACCTCCTCCATATGTTGGAATAAACACCTTTCTGATGAGGGAAAGTGTTAACTTATTAAGACAAAAGGAGACATTCACTAAGAATATGATTATGTCTATCAAACATTTAGAGAAGAGCTAACACCTATCCTTCTCAAACTCTTCCAAAATATAGCAGAGGGAGGAACACTCCCAAACTCATTCTATGAGGCCACCATCACCCTGATACCAAAACCAGACAAAGAAGTCACAATGAAAGAACACTACAGGCCAATATCACTGATGAACATAGATGCAAAAATCCTCAACAAAATACTAGCAAACGGAATCCAACAGCACATTAAAAGGATCATACACCATGATCAAGTGGGGTTTATCCCAGGAATGCAAGGATTCTTCAATATACGCAAGTCAATCAATGTGAAACACCATATTAACAAATTGAAGGAGAAAAACCATATGATCATCTCAATAGATGCAGAGAAAGCTTTCGACAAAATTCAACACCCATTTATGATAAAAACCCTCCAGAAAGTAGGCATAGAGGGAACTTACCTCAACATAATAAAGGCCATATATGACAAACCCACAGCCAACATCATTCTCAATGGTGAAAAACTGAAACCATTTCCTCTAAGATCAGGAACAAGACAAGGTTGTCCACTCTCACCACTATTATTCAACATAGTTTTGGAAGTTTTAGCCACAGCAATCAGAGAAGAAAAAGAAATAAAAGGAATCCAAATCGGAAAAGAAGTAAAGTTGTC
Organism: Eubalaena glacialis; assembly: GCF_028564815.1. NCBI lineage: Eukaryota > Metazoa > Chordata > Mammalia > Artiodactyla > Balaenidae > Eubalaena > Eubalaena glacialis. Next base: position 58,651,890 of record NC_083727.1, on the reverse strand, counting down.
ACTGTTTGCAGATGACATGATACTATACATAGAGAATCCTAAAGATGCTACCAGAAAACTACTAGAGCTAATCAATGAATTTGGTAAAGTTGCAGGATACAAAATTAATGCACAGAAATCTCTTGCATTCCTATACACTAATGATGAAAAACCTGAAAGTGAAATTAAGAAAACACTCCCATTTACCACTGCAACAAAAAGAATAAAATATCTAGGAATAAACCTACCTAAGGAGACAAAAGACCTGTATGCAGAAAACTATAAGACACTGATGAAAGAAATTAAAGATGATACAAATGGAGAGATGATACAGATGGAGAGATATACCATGTTCTTGGATTGGAAGAATCAACATTGTGAAAATGACTCTACTACCCAAAGCAATCTACAGATTCAATGCAATCCCTATCAAACTACCACTGGCATTTTTCACAGAACTAGAACAAAAAATTTCACAATTTGTATGGAAACACAAAAGACCCCAAAAAGCCAAAGCAATCTTGAGAAAGAAAAACGGAGCTGGAGGAATCAGACTCCCTGACTTCAGACTATACTACAAAGCTACAGTAATCAAGACAGTATGCTACTGGCACAAAAACAGAAATATAGGTCAATGGAACAGGATAGAAAGCCCAGAGATAAACCCACGCACATATGATCACCTTATCTTTGATAAAGGAGGCAAGAATATACAGTGTAGAAAAGACAGCCTCTTCAGTAAGTGGTGCTGGGAAAACTGGACAGCTACATGTAAAATAATGAAATTAGAACACTCCCTAACACCATTCACAAAAATAAACTCAAAATGGATTCAAGACCTAAATGTAAGGCCAGACACTATTAAACTCTTAGAGGAAAACAGAGGCAGAACACTCCATGACACAAATCACAGCAAGATCCTTTTTGACCCACCTCCTAGAGAAATGGAAATTAAAAACAAAAATAAACAAATGGGACCTAATGAAACTTAAAAGCTTTTGCACAGCAAAGGAAACCATAAAGAACATGAAAAGACGACCCTCAGAATGGGAGAAAATATTTGCAAATGAAGCAACTGACAAAGGATTAATCTCCAAAATTTACAAGCAGCTCATGCAGCTCAATATCAAAAAAACAAACAACCCAATCCAAAAATGGGCAGAAGACCTAAATAGACATTTCTTCAAAGAAGATATACAGATTGCCAACAAACACATGAAAGAATTCTTGACCTCATTAATCATTAGAGAAATGCAAATCAAAACTACAATGTGATATCATCTTACATCGGTCAGAATGGCCATCATCAAAAAATCTACAAACAATAAATGCTGGAGAGGATGTGGAGAAAATGGGACCCTCATACACTGTTGGTGGGAATGTAAATTCATACAGCCACTATGGAGAACAGTATGGAGGTTCCTTAAAAAACTAAAAATAGAACTACCATACGATACAGCAATCCCACTACTGCTCATATACCCTGAGAAAACCATAATTCAAAAAGAGTCATGTACCACAATGTTCATTGCAGCTCTAGTTACAATAGCCAGGACATGGAAGCAACCTGAGTGTCCGTTGACAGATGAATGGATAAAGAAGATGTGGCACATATATACAATGGAATATTACTCAGCCATAAAAAGGAATGAAATTGAGTTATTTGTAGTGAGGTGGATGGACCTAGAGTTTGTCATACAGAGTGAAGTAAGTCAGAAAGAGAAAAACAAATACAGTATGCTAACATATATATATGGAATCTAAAAAGAAAAAAAAAGGTCATGAAGAACCTAGGGGCAAGACGGGAATAAAGTCGCAGACCTACTAGAGAATGGACTTGAGGATATGGGGAGGGGGAAGGGTAAGCTGGGACAAAGTGAGAGAGTGGCTTGGACATATATACACTACCAAATGTAAAATAGATAGTTAGTGGGAAGCAGCCTGCAGAGCACAGGGAGATCAGCTCGGTGCTTTATGACCACCTAGAGGGGTGGGATAGGGAGGGTGGGAGGGAGGGTGGGAGGGAGGGAGACGCAAGAGGGAAGAGATATGGGGTTATATGTATATGTATAACTGATTCACTATGTTATAAAGCAGAAAGTAACACACCACTGTAAAGCAATTATACTCCAATAAAGATGTTTAAAAAAAAAAAAACAAGAATATGGTTATGTGTGAACTTCATTTCTTTTCTTAGGTTGAAATTTTGTAGATATTATAGGCAAATTCAAACATATTAGGACACAAACAAGATAACCTGGGGCAAATATGTGCCACCCCATTCTGAGAGGATCTCAGATTTAGAATGAGAAAGACGGAAATCAGAAGACTAACTCCAAATTTTAGGAAATCATTAAGTCATTTTTATATCTGTTTTGATTCGAAAAACAGAAAAAAGTCAAGATTAGTTCCTCCAAGTATAGCATTCCCAAAGCTTTTACTTAGTTTTATTCATTTTTTTTACATTCTAGGTAATACATTCATATGGTTCAAAGAATATATAGTAAATAGTCTCCGTAACACGGATATTCTCCAGTCACCCAGTTCTCATTCTAAAACAACCACATATTTATATTCTTTACCATATTTTAAAAACAAAAGAGGGGTACTTAACTGAAAAACATTTTTTTAACTATCTCTGAAGATCATTTCTTCAGTATATAGAGTTCATTTTTTAATAGAGTAATACAATATTTTGCATTGTGTGAATGTGCCATAATTTATTTAGTGATGCTCTATTGGTCACTCAGGTTACAATGCAATCTTGCTATTAAAAACAGTACTATAATAAATAACCTTGTCAACAGTAAAAATTTTTTAAGTCATGTTCTTCAATGATTTTTAAATTTTTGGTAAATTATTTACACGCAAAATGCCTTCTAAGCGGTTTTTGGAAGTTACCCTGAAAGATATGAAAGAAAAATAGAGATGTATCTTATTTTTCTTTTGCTTTTGAATCTAGAAATTTTGAGAAAATTATCTTGCCAAATAAAAGTGAAAAATGAAAGCCCTTAATTTACTTGCAATCTTAAAACAAATGAGAATATTGATAATATTTTAACTACCATACCTTTAAATAAAAAGACTATGAAAATCACTGTAAAAGCATTCAACAGTTTTATGCAAATCTTTTATTGGTTGATCCTTTTAGATTATTCAACGCATATCATCTGAAAAAGTAAGAACTTACTTTTTACCAAGTTTTTCTTCTATTCTAACTTTCCAATCATCCATTCTTTCACGTACTAGGGCTTTTAAGGGTGCAATATATACTGCCTAAAATGGGGGTGCAAAAAGATCTCATGAAAATAGTGACATCATTTTCAAATAAAGCTAAACTCGATAAAATTTATCAAAATATAACTGTGGTTTAAAAAGTGTATCTTTTAATAATGAAGGACTTAAAATTTTAAATTAACAGAAAAAAGTCATTAACTTAAACACTTATCCAAAGTAAGATATGAATACAGCACATCATAAAAATACCAACATAGAACATTTTAAGTATTTTTTTAAAAGCACCATTTGTATTTTATTTAGGTAGTTTATAATGAAATTATCTTTTAACATAATGTGAAAAATTAAAAAAACTATGAGATAATACATTACCTAGAGAAAATTAAGGTTCTACTGAAAATAAAAGTTTTTATGATCAAGAGTTACCTGAGTTATAATTCTTTCATGAAAAAAGTTACTAATTTTGAAATTCTAAAGATAAATAATCTGGTTGGTTAAAGTTTAATGCATATTTTATGGAAGACACCAATGCCAGTCATACATTTTAGGTGTTCTACCTTTTAAATAACAAAAATAAACAACCCCCCCTCCTGATCTTTAATAATCCAAACTTACATACAGGTTATTCACTGAAAAAAAATTCTTTCCTTTATAAAATGTTTCAAACTTAGAACAGAGCTCTACTGTTGTGTTAGCATGCCTCCTAATGAATCACTCGCCACATAATAAACTGAGGAGTAGGAAAATGTAAAGCTAAGTAGGGAAGAACAGCTACTAACTGGAAATCACTGAAAAAGGAAGTTAAAACATTTCTAAAATTATAAATGATGAGGAAAAAAAATCACATAATTCTAATCACAACATATGAATTAGCTTTCTTGGAAAATAATGTTTCTAAAGTGAGAGTACTTCACATTTCAAGAAAGCTTAAAATCAACACTTATTTGACTTGCCACATTATTTTACATTAATGATATCATGGCCATTTGGAGAAATGGGGAATAAAAGCTGCCTCTGTATTTCCTTGTGTAATCAAGCTGTATTTGTTAAAGTATTAGCATTTCCTTCATAGCCAAAGGATTTGATTATGATTAATGATTATGAATCATTATATTTCTTACAAATATGGCTATGAATTAGGTATCTTACAATGAGGAAAGGATATGTGAGCACCGATATGTACATTGGAAATCTAACTAAAGGACTCCAAAGTGTTTTTGTTTTTTTATTTTTTTATTATTTTTTATAAATTGATTCATTTTATTTATTTATTTTTGGCTGTGTTGGGTGTGCGTTGCTGCGCGCAGGCTTTCTCTAGTTGCAGAGAGCGGGGGCTACTCTTCGTTGCAGTGCGCGGGCTTCTCATTGCAGTGGCTTCTCTCATTGTGAAGCACAGGCTGTAGGCGTGTGGGCTTCCGTAGTTGAGGCACATGGGCTCAGTAGTTGTGGCTCACGGGCTCTAGAGCGCAGGCTCAGTAGTTGTGGCACACGGGCTTAGTTGCTCTGTGGCATGTGGGATCTTCCCAGGCCAGGGCTTGAACCCGTGTCCCCTGCATTGGCAGGCGGATTCTCAACCACTGCGCCACCAGGGAAGCCCCAACTCCAAAGTTTAATATAAATTTTCTTGTGGCCAGTTATTCTAATACTGATCTGGGCTCCCCTGGAAAATTCACCATGAGTGACAAATCTATTCATCGAGTTCTGCCAGTATATTTAGAACTGGCTAGTTTACAGATTATAAACTATGCTTTCTAATTGAATGTAAGCATGTGATTGTTTCCAACTGACCTTTGAAGTAGGGTACCTGTTGAAGACTCTGAAAATGGCTAATTCAGCTGCAACAGTCTTTCCTGATCCAGTGGGCGCTCCAAGTAGGACATTACAGTCTGTGTGATACAGCGTATGAAATATTTGTGTCTGCACAGGGTTAAAGTGGCTAAAATTGTATAGTGCTTCATATGCTTCACATCCCAAAGCTGTGATTGGTAAAGGCTGAAGATCCAGTAATTCTGAAAAGATTCAACAGGTACATACAATAACTAGAAAATATGCACAATATTGAATACTGTCTCTTAGAAATAAATTATAATAATCCTTAATTCTTTAGAGGGAAAAAAGGATTAACAAATTCTTACATACTAGTTATCAATCTTTTTTTCTGTTAGGACATTTATAATATTGACATGTTGGAAACTTTTCTGGGGTAGCTACCTCTAAGACAGTGCTAATGATACATCTTTCTCTTCCAATCAGGAAAGTGATTTGAATGACAGGTAAATGAAAATATGCATGTTTTAGAAGAAAACTAAATCTATACCAATCTGTAGAAGAAGGAAAACCATTTGCAAACTTCAGTAGTAGAATGGTTACTAATAACAAGTTACTGTTCATCTGTTAGACAATTGACAAAACAGAGTGGTCGCGTGAACTGCTGTTCTAGCCAACGCAAACTAACAAGAACTTAAAATAATTCCAAGAAGAAACTTGGGCGGGAGTTTTAAATCATAGCATGACTGGGTAAATAAGAACTGTGCTGGGAAAACACTGAAAGAAACTAGATTTAATTGTAAATCATCATGTAGACTAGAGGTCTAGGAGATTAGAAAATAAAAATGATTTCAAGAAATAAACTTATACCTAGATACCCTTGAACTTGATAGTCATTTCATTTTCGTATAATCCAGAAAGGTAACAGTTGGCTACTCTCAGGATTACTTCCTGGAAGATGACTCTACTCATTTGAAGTTTGAGTAAGAAGGGAAAAAAAATCAGTAAGGGGACATGGTGGTTTGTATCTTGAGTTAGATCTTCATCGTACAGTTTCAGATGGGAAAGTATGCAGAATTCTCTCCTCAGAAAATGTATTTAAAAGTAAAAAAGCTAATTTAAAAAATATTACCATTGCTCCACTGCTCTACTCTATTACACAGGTAATTGAGAACTAACTGTATGTTTCTTATACCAGATTACAATATCCTATATTTTTTGTAGCCCTGAAAATCAAGAAGGGAGGAAGTCTTAACTTGCAATGCTAATCAAAGCATAGACATATTCTTAATAAAGACTAAAAAAATAAATATTTTGGCATTTATTGACAATGCTAAATTAAGATGCTTTACTTCTGTGAAAGATGAAGATTTTTTCCTGACTGATTTGAGCTCAGTGGGATGCCTATATGTATACTTGGAGCCAAACAGAACTAGCCATCATTGAGGTGATATCATGCATTTTTAAAAAATTTAATTAATTAATTTATTTATGGCTGCGTTGGGTTTTCGTTGCTGTGCGTGGGCTTTCTCTAGTTGCGGCGAGCAGGGGCTACTCTTCGTTGCGGTGCGCGGGCTTCTCACTGCAGTGGCTTCCCTTGTTGTGGAGCACGGGCTCCAGGCGTGCAGGCTTCAGTAGTTGTGGTGCATGGGCTTAGTTGCTACGCGGCATGTGGGATCTTCCCGGACCAGGGCTCGAACCCGTGTCCCCTGCATTGGCAGGAGGATTTTTAACCACTGCGCCACCAGGGAAGTCCCACATCACGCATTTTTAATATCAATTGGTATGTCATGGTGGTACATTTATTTCTTTTAAAAATGTAGTCAGAAAAGCAGCCAATTATATAAATAAGGTGACGTGCTTGGCCACTCAACAAAGAAGCGATTAAATGAGCATTAAAATATAATGTTAATACATGTTAAAATCAGGTACTGCAGCCAGAGAGACCCAGTAGTGATGTTGGTAGCATACGTTTTAAATGAAAGCACCAAACATTTTTATGTATTTTATTTTGAGATTCCAGATATCACAAAGCATATTTGATAAAAGAAAACCAGAAAGGTTCTCTTCAATGAGTAGATTAGTAGATACTGCAATCTCATTATTTTTCTAGGTTGACAATTTTTTAGTTTTGCTCTGTCAAGATATCAAAGTGGTATTAAGCTGTAGTTTAAAGTATCTCTCTTTAAGATATGCTAAGATAATGAACAAAGTACAAAAATGACAAAGATTAAAGTCACATTAATGCCTACTTTACTTTCCCAAAAGATTGTCAAATAATGTGTTCACTGAAAGCAGTAAAAACTACTATTTTTATTTTGAAAAAACAAAGAGTTTGTCTTCGGAAGACTTATATGGGAAAGAGAAATTGACTTTCATTTTGCTATAAATTAAGGGCCTCTTGAAATCTTTACTCATCCATTATGAATTCTGAATGAGAAGAAATAAACTTAATATACTAATTAGTTAATAGATTAGCCTCAAGATATTTTTGAAATAGAATATTTTATAGGCTACTTAAAAGTATCATTATAAATATTTATTCATGAAAATTTGCTTCTTTAACAAGTCAAAATAGAAAGGCAGTCAATCATGTTATAAAAATTTAAAATGGATTTTTGTCAACGATCAAACACTGAAAACAATGAAAAACACTGTTACATGATACTGCAGATCACCGCATACCCTTTTATAATGTTAGTGTGGAAGAAAAGAACCAATATAAAGAGTATATGTTGTTTGTAAGACACAAACTGACTCGAAGTATACGTGAATCCATTCTGTAGTAATACCATAACCTGACTCCTTAGTACTAGCACTTTTTGGTGTAGAAGCACACTATATGGAGGAAAAAACCCTACAATTCACTTTAATTAAATTAACATACTAGAAGTAAGTTTAACAGTAATAAATGCAAGGAAAAAAGGCTATCTCAAAAGTTTCACAGAGAGCACAGATAAAATGACAACACTTGCAATGAAAAAGGAAGGAGATGTGGAGAAATTATAATGTAAAAATAGAGATCAAGGCATAGTAATACAGAAACAGTGAGTCTCATGCTTGTTAGATTACAAAAATTGAACTAGTCTTAATGTTTTTGGATCTCAAATAAAAAAAAAATTAAGGCCTGCCATTTGATCTGATTTTGAAAAGTCTCTTTTCAAACTGTATTGACAAATAAGTTGGATTTTTATTCATATTCAGGCAACTTTAAAGCACAGACACTTTTCAACATGAGCTAAAACAACAATTTTGGAAAAATCAATGATTCAAGTTACTATTCCATACTATTCCATACCTGTATGGGGAGGATGTCTCTCTGGTAGAATCAGATGTTGAAAGTTAATAATACATACAGCCTCAGCTCCTAACCATCGATCAGACACTGCTCGGATGTAATACTGAGAAGGCAAAGGCTCAAAAATAGGGATTGTAAACACCAGCAGTTGAGCTTCTTTACTAATGACCTAATGTGAAATAAAGTCTAAAATGAATATGGCTATTCTAGTAGCATAAAGGCTTTATTAGTCTCTTGTAAAAACAATCGTATCTATAGCAGTATGTACTAAAGATAAAAAAAATATCTTGGATTTCTAAATAGCTGAGATATTCAGATACTTCAGAAACTTGTAGGTGGTTCCCTTCTGAGGATACGTGATATTACAGAAGGAAAAACATACACTCAGTTTATATTATTTACATATGCATATCATCATGTATTAACAGGTTATCAATTTGACTCATTATCAGAATTTTCCAAAATTCATTCACTCAAGTACTTTGCTTCATTAATTTTTACCAAATTATTTACTTAATAGTTTTCTTTAAATTCTTTGACTACCATAAGTGGAATAACAGAACACTTGACATAAATAGAAGATAATCATGAACACAAATGCAATGAAAATAAAATATTGCTATAAAATTCTATGGGTGTCCACTCAAGCCTAAAGCTAGCTTGCTTTCTCTTTGATAAAAAGAGAAATTAGGAATGAAGCATCACAGTTAAAGACAGCTTTCATCAAATTGAGTCTTTCTCTTGAAATTTATAGAGAATTTAAAAAACAATATCTTTTATACAATGTGATTCAATATTCTTTAGTACTGTGCTTATGTAACACCTAAAGTTATTATTTTTTATTTATTTAATTTTTAAAAATATTATTTATCCCACCCACCCCTCTGGAAGACATGCCTTAAACCATCAGAAAGATTATAATTAAATTTCTCAAATGAAAATCACTTTGAATATATGAATACTACAACATTTAATTACTATTTTCTTTTAAAACCAAACAGAAACATAAAAAATAATACATAAAGCTTTAATGGCACTATGAAATTATAGAGAAATAGGTAAAAATAGAAATTATTTAGTTTACATTTTCTTCCTAATGACAGCAACATAATAAGGATAGAGCCATATATACATATTTACCTGTTTTTTTAGAACTAGGAAATACTCTGAATGATAAATATGATCATTTGTAGGATCTTCTACCCAAATCCACCAGGGTTCTCCTACTGTCCCATGGACCTAGAAGAAAAATAGTATCCTAATACTATATACTGTAACTCAAGTAAGGGATACTGTGGTTTGTATTTCCAGCACCCATTCCTCTCTCTCTTTTTAACAGATTTATTGACATGTAATTTACATAACAAAGTTTACTCATTTAAAGTATACAGTTCAATAGTTTTAATACATTTACAAAGTTTTGTGACCATCTTCATAATCTAATTTTAGGACATTTTTATCATCCCCAAAAGAAACCTTGTACCCTACCTATCTTCCCCCCATCCTCCCAACCTCCAACCCTGGACAACCACAATCTACTTTCTTTCTCTACAGATTTGCCTATTTGGAACACTTCGTATAAATGGAATCATATATATGAAACGATTTTGCGACTGGCTTCTTTCACTTACCATAATGTTTTCGTTCATGTCATAGCGTGCATCAGTCCTTCATTCCTTCTTATTAACAAATGATATTCCATTGGATAGATATACTGTATTTTGTATACTCATTGCTCTTTCTTTTTTTATTCCTAACAAAGCCTAGTCTTGTTTACTATTCACACCTCTCTCATGTAATTCAGAAGGTTACCCCACCTCCCAGGATAATTTTGGTTAGCATACACTAATCAGCTTATGGTATCCCCCTTACAACAGGTTGTGGTGAGGGATAGGCATGTGCCCAATACCGGCCCAGTTAGGCTGAAGAAAAGGTGTTCTGGCCCATGCTCTGGGCTGCTGCAGGTGGGGTATTTTTCCCTCTCTCTGTTAAATGTGAACAAGGAAGCATGAAAACATTTGGGAAGTAGCCAACAATATCAGCAGAGCAAAAAGATGGAAAGATCCTGGGTCCGGAAGAGTATCATTAAACAGAAGACTCAATCATCTTCAGGGCCTATTCTACCTGTGGACCTATCATTATGTAAGATGATATATCTTCTTCTGCTTAAGTCAGTTTGAGACAAGTCATATTTGCTATTCTTGCAGCCAACAGCATTCTAACTTATAGAAGCAACTATGAACAATTAAGTACTCCATTCTAACAATGAATTAAACCAAATTGTGGGAGATTTATTATGGATCCTTTTTATTTTATTTTATTTTTGGCCGCACTGGGTGGCTTGTGGGATCTTAGTTCCCCGACCAGGGATTAAACCTGGGCACCCAACAGTGGAAGCGCGGAGCCCTAACCACTGGACCGCCAGGGAATTCCTATTATGGATCTTGATACAAGAAAACAGGGTGAAAAAACATAAAACTTTTATGCATTTGAAAATATAAAAACTTGAAATGAGTTTATGGCTACTTGTAATTTTATACTTTATGTAAAATTCTATATTTATTAAAATATTAAATAAAATTTTATATCATCTTGTCCTCACAGAAATTCTATGAGAAAGATAATTATTATTATTATACATGTTTACAGATGAGGAAACTGAAGGAATGAATGGTTAGGACACTTTAAGGACACTTTAAGACCAACGGTAGATTTGGGTTAGGACTATGGTTGCGTAACATCGCAGAATAAAATGCATTCACTTTAAAGATGTACTAATGTCAGGTAATGCAGAAGATATTTACTTACACTTAACTAGAACCTTACAATTACCATGTAAAGTAAGCATTGCTATACTACATTTACTGATTTACCTGTCTTCCCCCACTGGCTTCTTGAATGAAAGGACTGACACGTACTTGCCTGTATGTACAATCTCTTTTCTACTGTACTCTTTGCTCAGTAACTGGTGCAAAGACAGACCTTAAGAATTATTGACTGAATAAGAAGAGGATCCAGAGTATACAGTAACAGCTAAGGTCTGGAAGAAAGAACAGAAGTAGGGGTAAAAACAGAAACAGAAAAGTGATGGGAGCCAAAGAAGGACATTTTCAAGGACAATGTATAGGACTGAATGTTCAGAGAAGTAAACAAAATAACTAAGAAAAAGCCATTTATTATGGCAATCAGTCAGTCTTTGGTGATCACTGAAGAAGTAGTCTCAGCAGGAAACAGGTGACCAGGAGGAAAATGCAGATTACTCTTTCTACAAGTCTAATGGTAAAGAAGAGAATGATAGTTTGAGAAACCTCAGGATTTTAAAAGGGCCCTTTTAGCATGAAGAATCTTGAATTTTGAGTAGGTTAAAATGACAGAGTAAGAAGAGCTGGAAAAAATGAAGATCACATAGAGAAAAATGAAAGAAGGTAGAATAAAGCAAAGTCCCTATGCAGCTGAATCCACTAAACCATTATACAATGTGAAATTTTAGGTTTCCTAAAATGTTCTGAAGGGGGTCTCACTGGTTGACATATTATTAATATATTATACCACATGCTTATCTTGAGGATGAGAGTAAATAATACTATTGATACAATGTTTTAAATGATTCTTTGATATATATTCTTTTTAAAGGTTTTTCTATATGCCTTGAGGACAGACGTAAGGAGGTGTAGTTGAACCTGCAGTACAGACATTTTTCCTTAATGTAGATATAGGTGTTTTCCATTTCTACCTGATCATTCCAAGTGAAATCAGGACAGACGCTGAGCGTCACTCGGAGGACAGTCCGTGTGATGGGCTGAATGGACGCTTCCATTGTAACAGAAGGAATCTGATGAACACATTGTTTGACCTTGAGCCCAATATTCACATGATGCAGAATGTGACCTGCAGGGAAAATGTCACTTAGAAGAAATGTGTCCAGACAGAAAAAAAGCAATATAATCTGACTTGTAAATGGGATTTCAGAGAAGGTGCTTTTATTGCTTGTTTTATGATTTGCTATGTAGAATAGCTGACATTCTTGACCTGGCATGTTTGAATATTTTGTAATAGTTAACTTGAATTAGCAATTCATAGCTCTGTAAACCAGTATCAAGGTTTTTTCAGCTATTAATAGGGTTCTTAAAATTACTGAGACTTGATAGTGTTTAAACTACTATAAACAGTTCCACTTTTCTCCTAGCCAGTTTAAGACTCATTATAGAAATATTCAGTATTTTGTGAAAACAGTCATTAATTTATTCAAGGCCTATTTCAGAACTCTATAACCATGATGGAAAATGCTTTACTAATCAAACACAACTAACCTATCCATACCCATTTCCAGAAAACAAAGATAAAAATATAAAATATGGCCAGTCCAGCACAAAATTAACCACTTATACATATTTTCGTAAATGATCAGATTCTGAAATACAGATACAAATGGAGGCACCAGGGTGGGGGTGAGGGTCACAAATAGATGTGACTAACTTTAAACATTTTCCTACTCCAGGCCAAGCGACTAAGCGGAAATAGATTCCATCTTATAGTATCAATATTTCTTGTATGTCTTGGTGCTTCATAATATAATTTTTTTAAAGCATATTTACAAGTAAATCAAAATGTTTTACGTTCACCAAAGTTTGAAAATCTGAAGTGATTTTCCTTATTTTAATAAAATATTTATGTTACCCAGGGTGAGTAATCTCAACTTCCTAGTTTGTATTCTCAATTTCTATTTTTATTGATACCTCCCCTTTTCCATTCCATCTGAGAAGTATTCTTCTTATTATACAAGGGAAATAACTATCTCAGCCTCTCTCCACATCTATGGACCTTTTGCCAGGTCCCTCTATTTCTCCTCAGCCTGACTCCCTTCATGTGTAATGTCTATTCTATTCAGAATCTGAAATATTACCTAATCAATGTTTGTCCAACAGAATGTTAAGGTACATGGCAATGTATGTAGGGATAATTTTTCAATATTATGTGAAAAACATAGAAGACCAAATGCTATTTACACACCGATACCAACTGTGTTTAAAGATCTATACACGTGTAATGACGAAGCTCATTTAGAAACTGAAGAAATGTAGGGTTTAACGTTGACATAATTTTTTGCTGTAATACTGCTGATATACATAACAAAAGACGATGAAATGAAATGGACAAAAGAAATAAATTGAGAATAAGCCTCATTGACTAATTCTCATCATTTGTAGCTAAGATTCTATCTGTAAAATACTCAAGGGTGTGACAATCTAAACTCCATTTTAACTGCTAATTCTATTGAGTAACTTAATAAAATTTAGAGAGACTTTTGCCTGAGTTTAGATCAATGTAAAAGAAATTTCATAAAAATGGTAAAAGTTTATCTTTAGTAATGTGGAAATTCACAATACTTTTTTTTTTTACATCAAGTGAAATATTTTAACTGCATGAAACAGTACATTAAAACATTTTTGCTTCCTTCTTACCTATTTCATCTTTCCTCATGTCTTTCAGCTTATCCACAGTAAGTTTTTTTTCTTCTAATCTTGTTAGAATGTGTGGTGGTAACACTGAAAATTGTCTCAAAGGGCTAGCCCAACCCCAGAGCCTCTTGTCGATGACTTTACTAAGATTCAGGAGCCTATAGGTCATGGCAGGCCAACGTTTCCTCAGAGCAATTTCAAAAAGAGCACGGACAATTCTAGCTGCGTTCTGAAGAATGAAAAGGGGGATTGGTGGTTAGGTCCAACGTAATTTTAAATTTGTCAATAAAGTTATTATTCAGACTCAGTTTCAAAAGTATGTCTAGCTGCATCCTTTAATTGTGGGCAACATCTATCCTCATATAACCCTAATTATCTTTATTACTTCTACACAAGAATAATCACATCCTTTATATGTGGATGTTATCCTGTTTAACTCTCCAAGAGTAGCTTTATTTCCCAGTCCTTAGGAAGCTCCACCTCACACCCCCTAAACAGGAATGAAGTAGGAAGAGACAAAAAAAAAATACAAAGTATTTGGGAGGGTGCTGAGGCCATTTTAGAATCTAAGAGACAGCCAAGGATGCCCTTGGGTATATAGTGGAATGATTAAATTTATAAAGCTATTTAGAGAAATAAGGAAGACTTTGGGATCCAGTCAGAGAGAACAATTAGTGAGAGAAGAGCAACAAAGAAATACTGATGAGTGCAACTAACCCATATTAATGGCTCCTGTATAAACCAAGCAGTGTGCTTACCGCTTTGCATATATTATCTCATTTAATTTTTATGACAACTGGTCGTTTGACTGGTCTTGATATTATGATTTTATAGATGAAGATACTAAAGTTTGGTGAGGTTAATAATTTGACCAGGAGAGTTGGTGTCAGAGTAGCTATTGAAAGCCAGATCTAAACAATGCCAAACTTAACTCCAAGATTCTAAATTCAGTGATCTGAGGATAACTGCATTAGTAGACATACAGAAAGTGACAATGATTGAAGCCTTTATTCACATCTCTGTAGTTTGTTTTTCTTCCTTCCCTCTATCATTAACTTTGCAGACTGTTTTATGGAAGATTATTTTTAAAATCATGAGCTTAGAGACACCTTACAATATCTAATGACATCTGTATTTGAAAACGAAGAATGTTAAATCTGATCAAAATCATAAAAAGAGATGGAAAAGAGTAAGATTTTAAATAGCAAACAGATGATCTGGCTTGAAATTATGAGGTGAAAAATGATCATAAGAATTAAGAATTTTGGTTTTATATTTTATATAAAAAGTGTTATTCATCTTTTGATAAATTCAACTACTTTGTTTCAGTATTAGAAATTTAAGAACAAATGGTATTTAGAAGTATGAGGATAGCTGTAACACCCATTAAAAATTGACAGGCTATCTCTTATTAGGCCCAGAAAATGATAAGTAAAATGAATATTTTGATTTTTATAGCTATCAAATAGGTCTTCCTACAGCATGCTCAGTTGCTCTTCTAAAAAAATTGCCAGGCTAATTTTCTCAACTGTGTTTGAAAGTATGTTTTTATATTTCAGAACCTATAGTTGTTCCCTAAAAGCTAAAAGAAATGGAAAGAGAAATCCCATGTGAGAAGATACCAACAGGACATTTTAATCTGAAATGATATAAATTGCATGGGAATAATGATCAAAATCTCTAACATGTAGAAGATAAATATAGGCCCCTTTATAAAATCATAGAATATCTGAGCTAAGGATTTATCTTAAGGGCTGAGAGAATAAAGTTTCAGAAATATACAAGGAAGTACCAATTTTACAGAGCTGAGAGAGTGCTTGTGGAACTACTGATGGCTTAAACTAAAAAAAAAAAATACACACAAAAACAAAACAAAACCAAAAAACCCCCCCAAAAACCCCAAAAAATCAACAATAATTTATCTAACATATTCAAGAATGATAAACCCATAATAGTTTGTTTTTTTTTTTTAAAAGGGATTCTTAGAGATATATCCTCAATCTTTTGAGACTGACTTTCTGGGTACCAATCATGAAGAAACCGTAAGTTTTATATTGTAAAGCAATTCGTAAATCAGTCTCTGATGATATCTTCATAATCTTGAATCAAGCAGAAATATGGCCAGATTATTCATCCAGAACCCAGTAAAGCTTTACTTTTCAGTTAAATCATTAACTATTACAATATAAAATCATTAGATAAAATAAAATGACAATATTATATTATTTTTCAGAAAAACAGATAAAACAAAAGACTTTAAAAAACAATGGTTCCGTATAGAGGCTTTAGGTTTTTGAGACTATATGTATTTTTCTATGGCAGAAACATATGTGTTCCAAAATGAAAAATAAAAAGAATATGTTTTCACCACATCCACATTTACTTTATATAATATATGAAATCATCACCTGGTCTCTTGGTTACTTTGATTAAATTACTGCATTCATTCAAACTGTTTACCAATATATCTTGGTTTATGTTTGTAAATATTTCATGTTTACAGTTATTTCAAAGCACTCTGGGGTATTCATAGCTGTTAATAATAATTCATTTAACACAAACATACTCTTTCTATATTAAGTCTTTGAGCAAAATTACAAACACAAAATACATAGTGGAATATTTTCTATATTTAAAATAAGATTAACCTTATATTTCTCCTTAACCTAGAGGAGGCATTACTCAATAAAAATAATTTAAAAAGTATTCTTGAGAAATAAAAAATATCTTTTAAAAAAGTATGCCTAGAAGGGAAACCTCTCATTTGAAAGGTAAATACTGCAAACAAAATCTACTTTATATCATATGAGGGCTTGAATATTAAAAACATAAATATTACAACATTTTATACTACGGTAATTTTAAAAACTTAAACATTTAATGAGCTGTAATTTATGGATTAATTTTCCTTCAGTACTCAATTTGTTAAGTATCGACAGTAGGAAAGAAAGATTACCTTTTCTATAAAAGATATATCATACTTAATATATGGTATGGGGTATATTTATTAAGCCTTGTTTAATGGTTAAAAACAATTGTTTATATTTCTAACATCTGGGGAATGCTACAAAGGTTCCACAATCTTTTCTTTTCACTTGAAATATTATTGTACTATTGCCCTTCCTAAGTAAAAGAAGTGAACTTTATCATGTAGAACAGAAAAAAATCAGATATTGATCATTTTAAACTCTAAAATGTAAGTAATAGCAACATCAAAAAAAGCCAAGCCAACCACCAAATCCCACCCCTGTTCCTGATCTAACAGCATAGATGGCATAAAAGACGTACAAATTAAACAGAACCAGTTCTAAGATAAAATGGTAATTTGACAGCATGTCACAATGCAATACATTCATAGTATAGCATGAATTAATTCCTTGAATCTCCAAAAGTAACCGAGGAAGAGAAAACAGGAAGGGAGTAATATTCTTACCTGTGCAACGTATGCAGAATCTGATATAAGGGAGAAACTGTCCACCTCCCCTCGGCTGATATAAGTTTGTAGTAGGATGTTTATTTTCCCATAACTGTTCTCTACACCTCCAGGAGCTGAGAGTTCACAGCAGTTGTTTAATAAGGCATCTAACTCCTCTATTTCCTCTTCTCTGACCTGGAAGAATCAATGTTTTTATAGGATTATTTGGGCCGATTTATTTAAATTTTTTATATTGAAATTAAACCACATTGCATGTTTTCTAAAAGTTTCCATCTGTGATAACTCAAGAGTTTCCTTTTGTATACTAAAATAATAGCAATTTTTTCATAGGTAGCTAATAAAATACAATGAAAAACTATCTTGATGCTGATAAGATTACATTTTATTATTCATCACCAATATTAAAATTGCCATTGACATATACAAATTTGATATGTCACAAAAATTAAGTCTTCTGACCTCACCATCTTTCAACTGATGAGATTTCATTTTTTATTTGACCAGAGTAAAACCTCTGCCCAAATGGATTAGGGCAAACTTGAATTATCTTCAAACGCATTCATTACAGTCATATATTTTTATATGGTATAACGCATTCATAGCTTAAAGCTGTGAAGTACTATGATTCAAAGTATTAAAGTTTTCACTGTTAATAAGATTAAATTATAATATGGGTACAGAAATATTCATATCTAAGTTTGAATCATGCATGTCCTTTATATTTTCTTCAGCGAACCTTATATTGCAAATAAACCAAAATCTACACACTATATTCTCTGACAGTTTCACTACTGCAAAACCTATTTAAATTATGTTTGATTTGCAGTAGAGAGCAAAGAATGAGGTCAGGTATGACATACTACCAAAATCTAGGATAGTGGACATTGTTGATAAATGGAAGAACATTGCTGATACTCAAAATTTGAAGTGTCATACAGCTTATATTGTATCAGGAATAACAATAAATTATGAACTTTTATAAATGAATCAACACATATGCGTTATATGCATTTGATTCAAGCTTCAAGTAATCTTACCTTGATTTGATCAAATTCTTCAGCTTTGGAGACTATAGCAAAAATATCACTTTCTGTTTTGTGAGCATCAAAGAGTTCATTGAAGGTCTACCAAAGTAAGTGTTATATTTGATTAAAATAGAAGGTCCAGTAAAATATTTTAAATTAAAAATGTGACTATAAATCACACATTCTAAGAGAACATCTGAGCCCTAGAATATGCAGAGTTATAATGTCTGTAGCATACTGTTCCAAAATCATCATTTTAAACATTGTCAAATTTATCAAAGACTAAAAAACATTCCCCAAACAAAATTAGCTAGAGAAGACCTTTAGAAGGAGAAAGATCTATAAAATCAGTTAATGAAACGTACAACAGATATCTAAAACAATGTTCAGCATAACATTCTTGTCTTGGCTCATTTTCAGCATGGGCATATGTAAATCTGCACCATTCATCAACTTAAAGCTGATCATATATCACATAAAATTCAGAGAGGAATAACTAAAAATATGTAACTTAAGATTCCGGCAAATATATCACAACATTGCTAGTTAGGGCATACAGAAATTCAGGAAACTGGAAAGAAAAAAAATCAAAATAAAAACAAAGCTGAAGAAAGGCTACGGTCCCTGAAAGAGAGCTGCAAACAGGCTTAAGATGTAGTTTGGCAGCAACACACTACCAAGTGGACAAATGAGAAAGGTAACTTAATGGACAAAATGAGTGAACATGAGTAGGTGATAGCAGCAACAGAGGGTGAGGGAAAATGTTTTGGGTTGAGGAACTACCAGACCACGGTTGTGAGTAATATATGTTAAAAGACTTTGAAGAAACCTAAAGTGCTATACAAACACAAGATTTATGTGCGGCAAGATGAGGAAAAGCTATTATGCACGTGAAAATGTTTTCTGAAACATGTTATCTGCATAATAAGCACATGTTAAATAAATACAAAACTTAGATTTCATATAGGCCTTGGTGTTCATATTTCTGAAGAAATTTCACCTTAGTGATTTCTATTACTTTTTCATTTAAAAAACAATTTTAAGAACAAAAATAAAAATGAACATAAAAAAAAAATCAAACTTTCTCTCTATAAAAAGAGTAAAGAGTAAAAATTCACTTTAATCCGACTCCCTTCAAATTTAAGTCCTCTCCTCACAGGTAATCACTATTAAGTTTTCCCATGTATCAACATGTGAAGGTACATACGTAGGTACAGAAATACACACGAAGACAAGTATGTATTCTTTAAAATGTAGATATTATAGTGGCACCTTACCTTACATAAGATTACATTAAAAGGTAACAGGCAAGGATACAACTGTGTAGTAAAAATTACCTTTGAAAAATCTCTTCAATTATCCAAATAGTACAGCTCAGTGCCCTGATATTTTCATTAGTTTTTATAATTCTTTTTAGTCAGTGTTTCTCAATAACTTGCAATTAATTTTTCAACTTTTTATTCATGGATATCATTAAGCCATCAGCCCCCACTTTAAATCATTCAGGCACTCATTCCATAGGTCTCACCAATATGCTCAGTGGTTTTAGGCTTGGGTGCGTCTACTTCTTGGGATATACTCATTGAACGGGATGGCAAGAGGGTCCTGAATATTTATAGTTCTATTTTTTTTCTTATCTTTACTGAGTGTATGTTGTTGAATTCATAAAAGTCAAGTACGTTTTGTTCTATTAGTAGCTTTTGTTATTTTGCATGAATACTCTATTTTGAAGTCTAGAAAGTATTTGCATCTAAAGACAAACATATTATTCTGTTTGTTTCACTCAGTATAATACCTCAATAGTGTTGTATTTAATATAGTAGTGGCTGGCAGTTCTACCCAAATCAGTTGAGGAAAAATATCCAGTTCGTTCCTCAAAACGAATCATCCGAGCTTTGTCTAGTTTCCGTCCAACTTCAATGACCAACTGTTCTCGATGCTTTGCTAATGTTGGGTCAATCTATAGGAAAAAAAAAACACTTGAATAATTCTTCAGAGAGTCATCATTTGCAAATGCATACCTGTTATGGAAATTAAATTTTTCTGTTGATGCTTTAGTTAGTATAAATTTTTTATTATAATTTTAAAAGAATGCATTTTTTAAAAGCTAGGACATAATTAGAAAATACTTTATTCCATTAAATAAAGATTTAAAATTAATTAAAATTATCAATCTGTATATTATCTTCAGATAGTAATATTTTAGAATCTAAAATTCCTGTATAGTCTTATAATCCTTAAGATTAATAAGGATTAGGAATTAGATACATGAAAAAAAATCACTGCTTTCTCCCTCCTACACTAAAATAAATAAGAATTTTAAAATATCAAACCACAGTCCTATTTAAAGAAATGATAGTGAGAATGCTCTTCTCTGTTCAAATAAAGGTATACAAAAATAAATTAAAAGTTTTCCTTTCAAAAGCATGGTTTTAGTGTTCTAGCAGTTTTTATAACTGTTGATGGGAAAACCCATTCTGCCTATAATGATAATAGAAGCAAAGAGTAAAATCAATTTGACAATGAATTTCTGAATAGTTTAGAAATTATTACAGTATTTTTCTAAGCAGAAAGGACATTTAACACAAGATATTAACAAACATTCCTGTCACTATGATGTGTGTGTGTGTATAAATACATGTATATATACACACATACATTCACACACACCAAGTCCTTAAGATAGTGGTCTGGTCACAAGCTATAAAGTGAAGTATGACCTTTAAAGGGGGGAGGGGGAAGTATAAAATACTTTAGAAATCAATTAATGAGTTAATACTCCTACCACTTGTTCTAACTTAGATTTTTATGGCAGCTTATTCATGTATCAAATATAGCTAAAATAAATGAACAAATCATAATGAGGCAAAGGAAAATCAACTGTAGGGAAGTAAGCTGGAATCCAGTCACATTAGCAAATACAAAAAGTCTTACATATTTTCTGTAGGTAACATACTGTGTATTTCAGGCTCACCTTATGACAGCATTTTATTAATCACATATTACTAAACCATTAAAAAGAATTAAACTACATGATCTGTGTTAGTTCACATGAGTTTTGTGGCTACACATTCTTACTGAGTAATAAAATAAAAACACTTAGGTCAAAAAAATAAAAAGGTAAGATTCTCTGAACTGTGAAGGTTGTAAAATTTTGTATCTCAGAAAGGAAAAAAACCCACTTTTTATACTAGAAAATTATACAAAAAAGAGTTCTGATATTAACCTGGTACGTAAACAAAAATCAATTGATGTGTTTATCTTGTCCCAAGATTTGAGATGCCTTAGCCCATGAAAAAATACATGTTGTGTTTGGTCTTCCTTTACCCCTTTAGAATATTTTCATAGTACCATTGACTCTTTTCACAAAGCCCACATTTGTAATAAGAATAGCTAGTGCCTTATTCTTTAAAATTTATAAAGGTACAGGTTACAATACACCTACATTTTATAACTGAGAGCGATCTGGTTGTAAAAGATATCCATTTGAAGATTAGCACAGATTTCAACTGAGAAGAAGAATAAAGGTAGTTGAATCCCCCATCTACAGTAAACCTAAGTATAAAAATCAAATGATTTCAGATAACAGCTTCATAACTAGTTGCTGCTGCTATTTTTCTTCTTTTTTTTTCCCTCCTAAATCTTAAGTTTCAATTTTCCCGTGGTCAAAGTTACTGTATATGAAAAGGAAAGATAAAAAAAAGATAGGCAACTGCTTTGATACAAAATGGAACACACACATACACACACACACAAAATTATCATTATTAGTAAATAGAGGAAAACTATAGTTCCGAGTTAAATTCAACTTCTTTGCTAATTTTGATTTAACACTAATGAATATGGATATGATGGTGGTGAAATCGTACTTTCATTAGACAACAACTGGATTTTATCTGTAATTAGGAAGCATTTACAGGGTATAAAGCAGAGTTCTAAAGAAAAGACAAGATCTCACAGAATCTGTAAGCTATGTGGACCACACAACTGTGAAGTTTATAGGAAGAGCTGTGACCACATGCATCTGATTCTCAGTCTATGTGCACAGCAGAACTGATCCAGCCTCCAAACTGTTAAGATAGTAACTCATTAATGCTATCTTTTAATTTAGGAACAAAGGCCTAGAAGGACTTGATAAGAAGAATATACTGTATATAACATAAGCCTATCATTAAAAGTGGTTTGTAAGTTTCCTCATGTCTGGTTTATTCTAAAAACTAAATTTAAAAAATATAGTTAAAAAAACATAGCAAAATACTAATATCAAATGGAAAGTTATCTGAGCAGTAAATTGATAATAACATAAAGATCAGTGGAAAAGATATATAAAGAAAGTGAAATAATTACCAGGGACAAATTTAATTTTCCTTAGTATTTTCTAAAAAAGATTAAAGCTCTTTGTTTTTCTTCCAGGTACCTAAATCTTTTCAGATGAACACAAGTAGCAAATATTTATCCT
Source organism: Eubalaena glacialis (assembly GCF_028564815.1). Taxonomy (NCBI): domain Eukaryota; kingdom Metazoa; phylum Chordata; class Mammalia; order Artiodactyla; family Balaenidae; genus Eubalaena; species Eubalaena glacialis. The sequence goes on along the minus strand of NC_083727.1, from coordinate 58,629,230 downwards.
CATATCATGAAAGGATTACAGAACTAAAAAGGAGGTCTGACTTTTTTTTTAGTAAATGAGTTTTCTACCTGATAAGCCTTGTGACTGATGCCATACACTAATGGATTTGCTCTCATCCGTACATAAAGATAAGTGTAACTTATCCACTTCACTGCTTCTTCCACATTAGTAACTGTTCCCAGAGCAATCTGCAAATCAAAAATATAACAAAAGTTAAACTAATGCATTAAAGTTGAATATAAACATTACATCAAAGACCATTTTGTTGAAAGTTAAGTTTTTAAAATACATCATTATGCTGTATTTAAAAGACGGTAAGCACCATTATTGGACATGATGTTTCTCCAATTAATTAAAAATCAGTCCTGCCTCATTTAATTGAGAACAGTACATTAGAAATGCTATCTTCCAAAATTTTACTTATTATTATGGCATTTGATTAGCTTTCCCATTTGAATTTAATTCCATATAGTATTATAAACATTTTGGTATTCATTAATTTTTCTTCTTCTTTTTGCTTCTTTTAAATTTTGGTTTCATTTTATGTGACAACATTACTGACAGTTTTAAATGTGACTGCACCACAATCAAAACAACATAATATTGCTGATTCTATCCCTCTTTGTTGTGATTTTGTATACTGTCATTACCAAAATCACAAAGGGCAACACATTAGTATTTTTTTCCTCTAAAGATACCCATTTGCAGCATAGCTAGTATAAATATATAATATAAATACAATGGTAAATGCAGTAACTTTTGCATAAAACAAAATCATATTTTATTGGGATTTATACATATTAATAATATATACACTTTAAAAAGATCATACAAGAACAGGGAGTGGTTTTAATTTTTTATTGGTAAACTTAAAACAACCTATGGAAAAAACAGATATTTGTACTTTTGAATTATAATAAACACTGGGTAATCCTTTAGATTATATTCTGAAAGAAAATATAATTTTTAACATAGCATTTTAATGTAGCTTTATAACATGTTAATTTAATGAAACCAAAGGTTAATAATTTTAAAACACAACAATAACATATAAAATCTGTGTAATAAAGGGAATTGTTAGAAAATGACCTTAAGCCACAATTGCAGTGAAAAGTTTTCTTAAAAATACATTTCTTTAGCCACTGGATCTATATGTAGTCATTGTGCTTTTATACTTAGAGTGTTCATTTTAATTAACAAATTTATCCAAGTTGTGAAACTTCACAGTTGAATAATTTTTCCTGAATCTGTAACTGAAAAATTTTTTTTTAACCTCTTAATACTTTAATCAAAGGAGAAGTGATGATCCCTACGTAAATAACCAAATTTTAGGAGAAAAGAAGGAAAAACGAATCCTCTTATTTTAGTACTAAATAGTAAAGAAACTATAAACCTTAATGTTTGCTTTATTCCCATGTTATAATTTAAATTCTGTATAACTAATTTTGTAAAATAGGTATGCGAATGCTTAGATATCTTTAGTTAGTTGAAGATGACATATAGCAATATTACACCATACTATTTATCCTTAAAAAAAAAAGGCCAAAAGTAAATAAATGGTAAGGCAGATTCTATCTATTTTAAAAATTACACTATCTTGAAATACATCAGACAGAGAAAGACAAATACTGTATGATCTCCCTTATACAAATAATCTAAAAACATCAAACTCAAAGAAACAAAGAACAGAATGGAGGTAGCCAGGAGTTGAGGGGTAGGGGACATGAGGAGATGTTGGTTAAAGGGTACAAACTTTTAGGCATAAGATGAGTAAGTTTTGGGGATCTGATGTACAGCATGGTGACCGCAGTTAATCATACTGTACTGTGTACTTGAAAGTTGACATAAGAGTAGAGCTTTAGTGCTCTCATCATAACAACAAAACAAAAGGGTTATTATGTGAGGTGAAGGATGTGTTTACTAACTTTACTGTGGTAAACATTTCACAAATACATATGTGTGTCAAATTATTGCATTGTACAACTTAAACTTACAATGTCATATGTCAATTATATCTTCATAAACCACAATATAAGTAAATACATTAATGTATTTACAAATGATTAAACCACCCACAACATAAGTAAACATACACTTCCTAAAATGTGAACTGTAAGAGTTTCCACAAAATAAAGAGTAACAAGAACTAAAATTTAACTAAGGAGTTAGTTCTACAGCACTTCCTAAATATTTGCAAGTAACACAGTTAAACATTTTCTAGTCTTCTTAGGCAAAGGAAACTAGTTTGATGATACGGCTAAAAATCCGACAGCGTCCTCCATTTGTGATTCTATTATTTGACAGCCAAATTGTGTTAATCCCCTTATGACTTATAGATATTTTAAAATAACATCACACAACTCCTAAGAGTAGAAAATTTTATAAAGGATAAAATAAGCTTGCTATTTTTATACTTTCAAAATCAGACTCAGTAAATCAACAATAATAAATAATTACCTATTGCTAGGTAGTGAGAAGAATAAAGGAAAAGATGAAGTAGGCACCAAAAACTGGATCAAGTAATGCAAGTCTCCCAAATGTTCACCAAGAAGGAAAAGACTACTCAGAAAAATGAACGTAAATTTATAATGGTACATTATATTGTGAGATTAATCTTTGAATGCCACCTAGTGACAAAAACAAAAATTTACTTGCAAATATTTGTGGTCTAGTAGCTACTTAGTACAGGAGCCTTTTATAAAACAAGTATTTTTCACAGTATCTCTCTGAAATTTATTCCTTCATCTCAATAATCATATAGGAAGTCAGTAACAAGACTGCACTATGTAAAGTATAAAGTACAATGGATATGGCAATAAATAGAGCATGGTTCCTGGTCTCAAGAAGTCTGTAGTCTTACAGGTGAGATACATGTAACTAATTAAGATGACATCTATGAAACCATTATCCACAGTGCCTAGGACATAATACATATTCAAAAATGCTTTGAAATAAAAACACCTAACATGTGAAACTTGTAAAAGTGCCATTAGTATATAGTGTAATACAGCTTTATGCTCTAAGTAAAAGAGGGGGAAAAAAAAACTACCCCAAATCTGGTAATTTAGAAGTAAGGCTCAAAGTATCACTTTGTATCTAATTTACCTATTTAAACTTTAGTCATTAAGGTTATCTTAATTGTTTATTTGCATGTGTTTTTTAAAAAGTTAGTTGAAATCATATAAAACTAAAAAAGCAAATATAATAATCATATGTATATAAATACATAATGTATACACAAACCCCTTTAGTACATGTATGAAAACACCATTTATGCCACCATTCATTTACTCATTCCACTAAAATTTGAGTGCGGGTAGTAAGTATGATTGGGGCTGAGGATAAGGGACTATGAGATAATGTAACTGCTACAATTCTGTACCGAATAACAACTTGGCACAGGTGTTTGTTAAATTTTCACAACTATCTAGTGACATTATTCCTATTTTATACATGGGAAGATTGGCACTTTATAGGTGACATGAGTAGAGTAAGGGACTGTCTAGAGCAGAAGACCTGTGCTGGAAAGTAACCAGAGCCAGAACTGGGAAGGTGTCAGACTGCTGAGGCCTTAAATCCAAGGACCAAGTGTTTGTACTATGCCCTGCGGAGATGGGAGGAACTCTGAATAAAGAATGTACGTAAGATTATAGAAAGATTAATACATTTTAAAGTATGGACCATAGGGGACTGGCACAGAATAGATAAGAAATTAATGTCACCTATGAGAGAACAGTTTCACAGGTGAAACTGTGAAACAATACCCAGTAATGTCTGCTGAATAAATTTTAATAAGCCTCAAACATGCTTCAGTGTTTCTCTCAGTGCAAAATTAAGAGGCTTTATACAGGGCTGGGACTTGTGAGATTTGGCATTAATTAGCATTCGGGAGTCAGCCCCATTAGGCGTCAATCAGCAAAGATGTCTCATAAAATGTCTGCATTAAAATGATAGCTTAATATGATACTTTCTCCAGTTCTTCTAAACTAGTGTTATCAAAGATATTAGTATGGGCAACATTCCTAATCTAACGTGACCTTGATGTTGATCACCGCCGCTGTACAGTCTTGCAAAGATTTTCGGAGTCTAAAGACTTAAAAATCCATTACCTTAAGAGCACAGCACACATTCATTTTATAAACTAATTTCACACTTGGCTTCCACAGATTACCAAATTTAATTTCACACTCAACTATAATTTAAGGGAGTTTGTTTCCTTAAGAAGAAAATTTACTTTAAATGGGAGCTAGTCTAGTAGACAAAATATGATAAATAAATTTTAGCAATGGCTATACTTCACCATATTACCTAAAAATTTCAAGGTATATGTTTCATTATTTGAACGCCATTTATGGCATTAAATGGAATTATCGTTATAGTTAGTTGACATTTCTGAAAATGACAAACCCTAATAAGTATTTTATGAATATGAGGTGAATCTATGGGCTACAATTGATTTTTAATTTCTCAGGGCTTGACCAAATAGTTTCATTTATTTTATTATAGTCCCTACGAAAAAGAATTTCTTGAAGACCAGAGAAGTATTTTACTCACCTGTGTCTTCTGCATAAAAAACATCACCATTTTGTGTTTAATTTACCACTTACAAAAAGCTATCAAGGAAAATAATTCTAAGTTTACAAATATGTAGTCTTTCGTGATATGCTTTTCTAGAAAAATTGTATAAAACAGCCTTGCTTTTTATTGTAAGTCAGAGAAATTATTACTACCATTTTGGAAAATATTTAGTCCTGGTCTTAGAAGAAGGCAAATATGGTAGGTTGATTAATATAGAGAAATGTATTCACCTTTAAGTTACTATATTTTATACATCAGAAATCTAGGCTATAATAAGAAGACTAAGTTTGTAGTTAAAAAGACCTGCGTTTGAATACTAGCTCCAAAAGTTAGTACTTGAATGACCTTTGGTCAGTTACCTATCTCTCTGAGGACAATAATATCTCCTTAGTAGCAGTACTGAGAGAATATACAAAAAGCACCCAGCAGGTTTACATGTCCTCAGTCCACTGCTACTATTACTATCTTCGTACATTAGACTATTCCATCATAGATACTGGTGACCCATGACCAAGACCTAATTATTTAAACCATGCCATCATAGTAGGTAATGAGGATTGAAACTGAGATATATTTCCTTTGGAGATATTCCTAATATCATAATTCATTTCCTAATCTTTTTCACTTTCTTGTAATTATGCTACTAGAAACCAGCATCTTTCATGATTTTTTTCTAACTTCCAACTAGATCTTTTAAACCTTACCTAACCTTCTGAACCCAGATTTACCACCTTCATGAACAAAGCCCTTCCTGATAAGCTGGGGCCAAAAGGATTTTCTCCTTCTACTGAATCCTTCTTTAGAACTTATTACTCACCAACATTATTGCACTGTGTTTTTGTGTCTTTTTCTCCCCTTTTGGACTATATACTCCTTAACAGAGGAAACTGCATACTGCGTGTGTTTTTCATCCTCTAAAAAGACTTCTAAATAACATGAGTAGAATATAAGTGAAATTTCTGTAATATTTCAGTTCAAATATTTCACTTATTCATTTATGTAATAGTTATATCCCACCTACTTTCAAAAATTGTTTGAGTCAACTTTAATGGTAAGAAGGGATATAGAAGTAAGAAAGTATTGGATGACAGAGCAACAATTAAAAATGCGGTGAAAACAGCAAAGCCTCATTTGATTTTTTGACACACAGAATCTTAAGAATGTTCATCCTCTTTACCAGTTAAGATGTTATCTAGGCTTCCAGGGTCTGCTATTTAAATCTTAACACAATAATGGTGACTATACAAGTCACCTGTGAAACTGTTCTCTCATAGGTGACATTAATTTCTTATCTACGGAGTCTTATTAGTGAAAGTGTTATGTTTGTACCTCCAAGAAAAGGAAATAATTTTCTTTTTTAGCAGTCTATTAAAATGTCAAGGTTTATCTTGACTGCGGCTTTTTAATGTAAATGTTTGAGCCTAACTGAATTCCTAACATGTGATGTCACTCAGAATTCTGATAGGGTCCAGTAAAATTTGGCCTGTAAAGACATACTTCTCCTGAAAATGAAAGGTGTAACAAAAATATTATTTTACACAATGGCAGAAAGATGGTCAACATAAGTTATTGTGATAATTTTATTTTAAGATCTTAAAGTATAGGGACTAAACTCATATGTGCTTGCTCTTCTCCAGAGTATTTACTGGAAGGTTTTATATGTAAAGCTAACCTATAACTATTTGTGAATTGTTGTTATGGTTGAAAATTCTAGAATAAAAGCAATAAAAGTAATCTTGAGTAAAAAAAAAAAAATCTTAACACAAACACACATCACACATGAAATAAACTATAATATTGTAGCTCAATTTAAGCAATCATATTTTGTATAACAAAGTTAATAAAATGATCTAAGACAGAAGAGCATTATTAACCTTATAAAAACTTTATAAAATACATCATAATAAACTTTATAAAAGTGCAGTACAAATATAGTTGTTGTTATTGCTATTTCTGTTTCCCTAGTTTATATAGCTTTGGTTAGATTTCTGTCCTATAATTTATAATGATTTAAACGTATTGTCTTTAAGCAATGAGTTCTTATCAGTTATCATTTGCATTCTATATTGCTCTGAACTAATCAATAATATTGCCATTCCACCTCTTGTGTCTTATGACTGCATATGAAATAAAATGTATTATTAAATATCATGAAATAGTAATCAACTCAAACTTTATTTTTCTTGGTCATTCTTGAAGCTGGTGATTCTATTCCAACCTTTAACTCATTAGATCTTACCTCTGCATTTAGGTTATCTGCAAGGCTTTCCAGAAACTGACTCTCAATTGGGTTTTGTTGAGTGAGTAAAGAGAGGTAATGGCTGAGTTTATCATGGGTTGTTATGATGATTCCTTCCCCAAATTTGTCAAATTGTGGTCTTCCAGCTCGACCAAATATCTGCATGACATCTAAAATTCCAAGGTCAACAAAGGAGCCTCTTTTTGCAGCATATATTTGTGTTCCCTAGATGAGGAAAAGTTAATAAAAATTTACATAAACACACACAAATATAATCCTGATGAGCTGAATACTGAAATTAGGCAAATATGGCAAGATTTCAAAAGTGTACTTTAACTAATCCTTTCATCATCTGTGATAGCATTAAATTTTCATAATATAAACTAGATTCTTTTGGAGAATGTAATTCTGACCTTATATAAATAACATTCAAAGTCACTGAAGCAGCCAAATCACAGTATTTTCAAATAAATCAATCCACAGGTTTGTTTTAAGATACCACAAATCCATGCGCAAAGGAAGGTAAGCTCTCACCTTAATAATAACAGCATGAGCAGGAAGATTGACACCCCAGGCTAATGTAGCTGTACAGACTAGGACTTTGATATGCCCATTAAAAAACAAGCTTTCAACCAAATTTCTGTCCTGCCGAAGCATTCCTGCATGATGAATACTAAAACCATCTGGAAATAATTCTCGTACTTGTTTATTTCTTGACTTTTGCACCTAGAGTAGATATCAACAAAACAAAAAAGTGTTATTTAGCATTTAAAAGCAATTGTTATTTATCGTCTCTTGAATGAGTTTATCAAAGAGCACAGAATTATTTTTAAGCATCTTAAGGTCTTACTAAGTCTTAGTATATAATGCTTTATACAAAATCATTAAAAATTATATTTTCTCTATCTTAAAAAATAGGTAACCCTGAACATGGCACAAAACCCAAAAGGAAAGAAGTTAAAAGCAAGTGTCTCTTTCACTCAGGTGTCCTCTTCTTGCAATCAATCAGTATTACCTGTTTCCTATCCTTCCAAAAAAACTCTATTAAAAATAAGCATAAATCTCAGTGGCTTTCAACTCATTCAGAGTAAAGGCCAGAGTCCTTAGGATGCAAGCCCTACAGAAATTATTCCCATTCCTGAACCTCACTTACTTACTCAGGCCAGACACAAGAGCTGGCTTTTTCTCTAAGTGCCCCCCAACTTTTTTTTTTTTTTGACAAATCCACACCTGTCTCAGGGTCTTTACACTTTCTGTTCCAGACCCACTGCCTTGGGAGCCTTTCCCCCTTACTGAGATGCCCCTGGTTCCGCGGGACATGCGCTCCTTCTCATAGTAATGAGCCAATAAACCCAACTGTGCTTCCCCGACACCTGTGTTCCTGCTGATCTCTGACAGGAGGGCACCGGCCACCTGTCTTAGCTCCTCAACTTTACATCTGCCCTGAATACTCTAACTTCGCTTCTGAGGTCTGTTCTTTGGCTTGGTCTGACCTCAGATGTGGGATATGGTCCACTTATCTGCAATCTGTATAAGTGCCACAGCAGATCTTACAAAATTCACTGACGACTCACTGTACAACGGGGAAATTTTTTCTGCAAAATTAAAGACTACGGATTAACAAAAGTGTTCATATAGTCAAAGCTTCTGTTTGGGCATCACATCCTGTGCTTATTTGCTACTGCTCTGAAAATTTCATGATCAACATCTTGATAGCTTCTTTTGAAACAGCGTTTTCCATAGTTTTCATGTAAGGGGCACTACACTGGCAGGGAATGGGGTTCTAGTACAGTCACACTGATTATCTCTAAGGTCACTCAAAATTTTAAACTTCTAAATTAATAATAATTACTAAGAAAATGATCTAAGAAAACTGCACTCCATGAAATCTGCTACAGATATAAACTGGAAGGGAAAACATTAACAAACCCCACCATCTAGTGGCCAGCCAAGTAAATAACAACTTAGAATTTTGAGCCTTGTTGAGTCCCAAGCAAAATACACATATACACAAAAACATTATCTTCATTAAGTTTCAAGGGGAGGGTATTATTTCATTTTTGTGCCGTGTGGTCAGCCTCTTCGAAATAATTGTATAAATACACTTTATTATTAACTACATTTGGATCATATTGCCTTAACTTCCATCTTTTCAGACGTGTGTTATTGTCAGTCTCACAAATACGGGCTCCACGTTATGGAGTATTTGCTAGTATATAACAGAGCTCCCTCGTGGGATCAAGGTAGAAGAAGGAAAAACACTTCACCTACTTCATTTCTTCGCTAATATTCATGAGTGAACATTCAGAGCTAACAGAGGAAACTAAAAAATACTGCTTGGAGACAGTCACAAAAAAATCATACTGCTGGATGGCTCTTTGTTTTGGGTGAATCTGCTGTCCGTGGACCCCTGGCACTGGAATATCCTGATGTGCTTGTTATAAATGCAGATTCTCAGTCAACATCCAGTTGAGGTAAGACTTGGCTTGTGACACCAATGACACAGTAAGAAGCTGAACGCAGGAAATATGTAACTGCGGTGAAAAATATTCTTATAAGGTAGCAGGTAGATCATGGGGTGCTGACACATCACCTCCAACTCTGACCAGGTGGGTTCAACCAGCTTGTTCTCTGTAAGCAACCAAGAAGTACCAGGGGTCACTTCGCCTTTGTCTCTATTCCTGCTCATATTCTGTGCATTGCTTTTTTATTGATTCATTAGAGACATGAAGTGACAACAATCTTAAAATAAGACTGGGTTGTTCATTCTCAACTGTCTTTGAATCTGAATCTGCCATTTGTGATCTAGCCTAGTTCACAGGACAAATAAACAAGAAATCCTGGGGAGGAGGCCCAGGAATGAGTACGTTTTAAAATCTTATTTAAAAAATTATCATATAGTAAAATTCTCTTTCCACTTTGGTGTACAGTCCTACGAATTTTGGCATATGTTCGAATTGTGTAACCACCATAATAATCAGGATACAAAACAGTTCCTTTACCCTCCTTAAATTCTCTTGTTATTCCTTTATAGTTAAACCCTCCCCACTTACAACTCTTGGCACCCCCTGATCTGTTCCCCATCCCTAACTTATAGGATGGAGTAAAGTTGTGCTCTCAGAAAACATCATACCTGAAATACTTATATAACTAAATAAGAATATAATAAATAAGTAAATCAAGCATCTAATTCAGAAATCTATAAAAATAAAAAATATAACAAAGCCAAGGAAAAACGGAGAAATGCCCTAATAAAGTTAAAATAGAATCTGATTTTTAATATGTGAAATTGATAAGTAAACATAAAAACTCTAATTTTAAAAGAAAAAAATAAAAATAGACAATGTCTATTACTGGGCAGCAGGAGTTGGCAAATTATGTGCCAACCGCCTGTTTTGTAAATAAAGTTTTATTGAAACACAGCCATATCAGTTTGTTTACATATTGTCTATGGCTGATTTTGAGCTACAATAGGGGAGTTGAGGAGTGTGACAGACACCATATGTTCGCAGGCTTAAAATATTTACTGTCTAGCCTTTAAGTAAAGGGAGATCACAGTGGAAAACAAGCACAACAGCACAAGCACAAAGACACAAAATTAGTAATGTGAAAAAGAAGTGTTCAGAAATACATCACAATTTTAAAGAATCAGAAGAGTATTCTGAAAACTTCAATACATTCCATTATTAAAAATGTTTGGAACAGATGATTTTCTAGGAAAATGTTACTAACATTTATATTAAAAGTGATAGAAAATTATAATAAAAGCAATGGAAGAAAATGTAAAGGCTATCTAACATCTAGGTTTTCATACTTTTTAAAGACAAATTAATTCTAATGTTACTAAGAGGCCCTAGAGCACAGAAATAGAAGTCTAAAAATTAATCTTACAGAGGCAGTATAATAGCACTGATATTAAAACCTGATAAAGCAGCAGAAAACAGAATACAATAGATAAATCTCTCTTAAGAATATTAATCCAAATAGTAAAGAGTTTTAGAAAACAGAATTCACCAGTGCATTAAAACAATATACCACAACTAAGTAAATTAAACCCCAGAATGCAAGGGCACTATACCTATAAATATGTTAACATATTTATTAATAAGTCAAAGGAGAAAAAACATATGATCATCTCCAGGCACTGAAATCTCACAAAAGACCACATTCAATCTTGATGTGCAGAGGTGACAAAACATCGATTTCAAACCACACTGAATCATAAAACGTTAGGCGTATATCAATTAAAGTTAGGAACAAGGCAAAGATGTTTACAATCAGCTTACCAATGTCCTAGACAATGGAATTAGACATTAGAAGATAATAAAAAGTAGAAATACTGGAACAGAAGAGGTCAAAGCAATTATTAGTTGCAGATGGAATAAACATTTATTTAGAAAACTGAGGATTAATTAAAAACTACTAAAATAATGATTGAATTCAGAAAGGTGACAGTCCCCCAAATCAATATTTTTAAAAAGGCTTTCTGTATATATACAATAACTTGTTAGAAAATAAAAGGGAAGAAAATAGCACATTTATAAAAGCGGTCAAAAACAGAAAAAACAAGAAATAGGTAGCACCTACATGAAGAAAAAGCATTATTATACTGCCGAAGGACATTCAAGAAATGAAATGATATGCTTTGCTTTTGAGATGGGAAAACTTGATTTGGTAAAAATACCAATTCTCACTAACTTAATCTGTAAATCAATGTACTAACTCAACTAAGAGATAAACATTATTTCTTGGAAGTGATACTAAAGTTCATCCTTCAAAGTAAACCTGTAAATCCAGGAAAAATTCTAAAATTGAAGAATAATCAGGATGCTTATCCCAATCACATATTAAAAATATTAAAAAAACAAATGAGTATTGTAAAGCAATTACACTCCAATAAAGATGTTAAAAAAAACAAAAACAAATAAGTAGAATAGTTTGATACCAGAGAAGAGACAATAAGATCAAGGAAATAGAAGACAAAGTTCAGAAACTGACTCAGGCAAATGTGAGAATTTTGTGTGTTATATTAAACTTTAAAAACAACAGAATAAACAGGAAGTATTCAGAAATGCATTTGCTGGGGGAGGTCATCAAGAAGATGTGACCACCAGTTTGACCCACAGGCTGGGCCCAGGCAATCAGAGGCTCCTCATCCCTTCTCCTGTCCTTGGAATGTGCACCCTGCTTGCCTTCACTTAGAGGCTGCCCAAGGACACAGCCCTTAGACAGAAATGCGGTGCTGTCTGTGTACATGACTAAACCCCGTTAAAGCCTCTATATAAACTTTTAAGATTGTGGCAGGTGGGTGCGGAGATCTACTTGTATATAAGTTCCCTCAATTATTAAACCTGCCACCCACCAATCTGGAGTGGTCTGCCTCTTTCTTAAGTCTTTCCTTGTCCTCTGTGTTTTGGGGCCGGTTTCACATTACACCCAGAAAGGTCCCGAGGAGACTGCAAACCAACACCATTACTATATGCAGTAAGTTCTAGACGGATCAAAGATTTAATAATGAAAATTAAAAACTTAACTTAAAAAGGGCTGGAGGAAATCATGATGAAGTGAGTGTGATCTTTATAAGCAAGACAAAGCCCAAATACTGTAAATAAACTGAAAAAAATCTCATTATGGTAAAAATATTCATAAATTAATAAAAATAAAAATCAAAGATTAAGTAGGAAAAATGTTTGTAACACATATAACAGTACATGCAATTTATAGAAAAAGAAATTCAAATGGCAAATATGAAAAACGCTCAGCTTCACTCATAAAGAAATGCCAGTCAAAATAATAATGAAGTTACCATTTTTGGCCTATTAATCTGTCATAATCTCAAAAACTCTAACGCTGTTCAGTGCTGGCAAAGTTAGGCGGGGGGAAGTTACTGTTCCAGGAAATGTAAGTTGGAACAATCTCTTCAGTGGGCAGCTCAGGACCACTCATTCACCAAAATTTTAAATGCGTGTACCGTGTTGATAACTAAATTCCACTGCCAGGAATTTTCCCAGTGGACATCACTGCAATGCCAAGAGTGTGAGCGAGAATGTGTACTGCAGCACTGTTTACAATACGACATAATTAGAAACAACAAAAGTATCCATCGAGACAGACTGGGTAAATGAATTAAGATAATGTCCACACTGGGGCCTACTACGCAGTTGTTAAAAGAATGAATCAGATCTTTCAGTGTTGATCTGGAAAGATTTCCATGATGTATTACTAAGTGAAAAAAGTATGAGACATAAAAGTGTGCCTAACACGATCCAATTTTTTCATACTGAAACTCACATGCAGACACACACAATGGCAGTTTGTACAAAACCTTCCCTTGAAGGAAACATAAATGGAAGAAGGTTTTTAATAGGAGTTTTATTTGGAGAAATCAATGGAGAAAGATGGTTAAGACCATGAGTTACGGAGCTAAACTTATTACAAGATGCCTGCTGCTTCCTCAAGTATCAGAACAGTTGTTGTTTTCCACCTGTTTTTTCAGGGTGAGCTCTACCTGGAGTCCGGGCTTTGCTAGCCTCTGCAGGACTGGAGGGGTATAATTCACCCTGTTCACATTGTCTGAACAGAGCATCGGATTCTCCGAAAAAGCCATTTGAGATCCAATACTATACTCACTGGATAAAGTATCTCTATACATGGAAATTCAGCACAAAAGAACGCCAGCTGCGAAAGGTAAAGGGAGTCAGGTGTGTAGTAGAAGAATTGTGTAAACTTGTTTTCCTCAGTCTTTATATTTCCACTTGTCACAAGTGAACTTCCCATACAGGGCTTTATTGTCAGTAAAATTAGAATAGAATGGACAACTGCTAAGAATCCATTAGCACACAGAGGATACTAAATTTTTTTCCCCTAGTGAAAGCATGCCCCAAGCTTCCTTCCATGACTTTACATATCTTTTTCCTACCTATGATACAGAAAATCAGTATGAGTACTTTTTAAAATGAATAAGGTTAAAATGTAACCACTTCCCAAAGCTGACTTCCAAACCAACACAAATACATGATTAAAGAACGAAGACTGACAGCAAGTAACTGAAGATATTAAAAGAAAACAAATTAGGTTTTTTTCCTCCATAAGACAAAAAAATATACAGAAGTAACACAAGACCTTCAGCTCAGTTACAAACCTTGCATGAAACAACAATAAGAAATGGCATAAATAATTTAGTGACCTTTGTAAGCCTTCTGAGGTAATTTATCTTGGTAAGGTATGCTTTAATGTGGATTATTTCAAATCCATTAGGAAGAAATAACTTAACAGTCATTATAAAAACTAAAATTTAACCAGAAGGAGGCAAATAGTTTCTCCCAAATGATACCATTCTTTTTTCACAATTACTAGTGAGTATGCCTTATCAATATTGGAAAAAATATTATAGACTCATCTTTGGTATGTGCAAATTTTATCATTCAATAAAGTTATAAAGTTAATCAGTGGACCTGCTTACATTGTTAGGAGCATAAACCAATACCTGGCTTACCTTTTGACAAGGGAGTTTAGAGATCTAAGGAATATCATCTTTCCCCACCCTTTCTCTTTCTCTCTTTCAAAGCTCTTATTCCACTTTAAACCCTTATCACCGAGACATCTGAAATCGCTCCTCTGGCGTCCACACCAAGAGAGCCAAGAACGGCAATGCTCTGTCTTCCACGAGTCTTTCAGAAGGAAACACATCATACCTCCCACCCTGTTCTCAGGATTAGGCCTATTAGCCGTCTGTTCACACGATCAACAAAATCTAGCTATGATCAGAACTTCTGAGGATCATGTTAAAATTTTAGGGTCTTAGTTCCAGATACTCTGATTCTGACAGCTGGCATGGAAACAGGTAATGGGGAACCAATGCCCTATTATACTATTTTTCCCATAATACTTGGTATTTCTTCGCTCTTGAGTCAGTTCCCTACTTCCTCTACTATTTCTCCACCTTAGGGTATGAAATTCTTCACTCTATTCTCCGGAATTGCCACTCAGTAATAAGCAAACTATATCAACCTCATCTCCCACCCTGCCTTAACTGAAACTTGACTCTTTTCCATGGACTCTTGTTTTCCATGCATATCTTTCAAGTGGTGGGGGATGATCTCTCTCTTCCCTCTCACCATTTCCAGGTCAGCCTGTACTAACTTTTAACAAAAACCTCTGTTCCTTTAAGGTTCAGTATATCTGCTATGTCACCTGTTACCCTACCTTATCCAATGAAGACTCCTTACGTATGGCTCCTAGTCTTTCTGTCTATCCCATTTCCTATCATGATCCTTGGTGACAGTATTTTCCATGTGGACATCTAAAACCCTCGCTCTTCAATTCCTTGACACCCTCATTTCCACTGACATCTCCTCTGTCCCATCTTAGCCATACCAACGACTGTATTCTAGGCCTGTCATCAACCCACAACTGTACTACTTCCAAAACCAAAATCGCTAGTACAAACACCTCAATTTCTGACCAAAGATTCCTGTATGTCAAGCATGCCCAACTAATTTTTTCTAAGCTCTTTCTTTATCATTAATGATACTTCCAGATCACAATTCCTCTACTTTCTTAATATTCATCAGCAGCACGCCCTCTCCATCCCTGCCCCAGTCTTTATTCTGGTTCTTTCTCCAGTGCAGATAACACAGTCCAAGATTTTAATCACATTCCTGCCAATTTCTTAAACTCATCTGCCCTTTTGCCATATAAGACTGGCAGAATGTCAAACTCAGATGACCCAAGGTAGCTAATGCTTAAGAAAAATTATATACAAGGGCAACTGGAGACCACTCTAAATCCATGATCACAATCTCAACAAGCCCTTAACATTGGACAGCAATTCTGTGATGTCTTTATGGTCAGTTTGTTGTTGCATGTCTCACAATGTCTACATTACACATTGATTGGCTCTCCATAAACTTCTCACCACCTTGTTATCCTTGACTCTTAGAGAATGACCTTAACAACTACTTCACAAGGAAAATACAATACATCAGAGGAAGCTCCCTTATCTTCCTGCCATACACCTGAAACCTATTTGCATCAGAACCCATCTTTCTAACTTTCTCTTCTGTTTTAACAGTAGTGCCCTAACTCCTATCTAAGGAAAATCTCTACTTCTTCTTTGGATCCCATGCCTCTTGAAAATTCTCAGGACTCTTATAGGTTATCTGTGGTCTCTTTCCTTTCCTATATGAATAATCAATCAATTTCAATCCTTTTTCACTCTCTCTTGAATAGTTTCCACAGAATATAAGCATATCACTTCCACCTTGAAAAGAAAAATAGTACGTCTACCTTTCTGAGTACTATTTCATATTTTCTAGATACTATCCATTTTCCTTTTGTATATAAATTAAGTTCTCAAAATTGATGTTTACACTTTAATCTACATTCATCAGCCAGCTTAATCTAATTTTTGCTCTCCACTCTGGGAGTGAAAAGGCCCTGAATAAGGGCACCAATATCCTCCACGTGGCTAAGTACAGTGTATTTTGCAGCCCTCACATTACTTGACCACTCACTGCAGCAGTCAGTATAGATGATCTCTTTCTTCTCTTTGAAATGCTCTTTTCCTCGGCCTCTATGACATTTACTCCGGGGTATACTCCAGTGTTTGGAGGCTCCTCTGCTGGCTCATTCTCCTCTAATCATTAAATATCAGAATTCCTCAAGACTTGGTCTTAGGCTCTTTTACCACTCATATCCACTCCCATGGTTTTCCCACTCCAAAAACAGACTGAGCTTCTGATACGTTAGACTTACATATCTATCCAGATGCTTACTCTACATCTCTAAGTATCCCAGGCACCTCATCTCAGCACGTCCAAATGGAATTCATGATCTGTACCCTTCCCTCCAAAGTAATCCTTCTCTACTACTCTTTTTCCTCATAAATGACCCAACTAACCACTCAACAATATTAAGCCAGACATCTTTTAGAAGCCAGAAAACTTCCAGATCTCTCTTCCTCAACCCTTCATACCCCATTAACTACCAAGTTAATCAATTCTATTTCCTAAATATGCCCCAATGAATCCACATCTCTAACTGGTATTCCCATTCTCTCCTGCCCTGCCTGTGTATAGTGATCTTTCTTAAAAGCACAACCCTGTTAGGAAAATTACTTGTTTTGTGTGCTCAAATTGTCATTTTATTTTTATATTATTAGTTGAGGGGAATATAGTTAATGACATGCCACTCCCTTCCTCAAACTTCTCTAATCATAACCCATTTCTTTTAAGATAAAATACCTAATCTGTAACATGATAAACAAGGCCCTCACAATCTGGTCCTTGCCTACAACATTAGACTCATGCTATAAACGTGGCATCTACCACTCCCCATCATTCTCTACGTTTCTTAGTCACTCTGATTTTATCCACATCCTTCAATGTGCTATTGCTTTTCTGGTGTCAGAGACTTTTCCTAGAACATTCTTCTGCTGTCCTTTGTTTTGTGTACATATCTCACCTTAAATGTCACTGTGTTAGCTAAGCATCCTCCCAATTTTACTTTCTTTTAGCACTTAATCCGTCTTTATTATTTAATACAACGTAATTAAAATCAATTATTTAATTAGTTGTTAATCTTTCTGTTCAGCCAGAACATAAGCTCCATAAAAATAAATGGGCAGCTACTTTTTTTCTTCCAAAATATATTTCCATTCCCAATTAATGCAAAGAATGTTAATCAGCATGCAAGCCCCACCTCCGTCAATGAGGCCTTCTTGTATTGCATGAGCCAGAAGGTAAAATCTGTACTTCCCAGATCTCTTGTAGTCAGGGTATTGGATACAAAAATCCATTCTGCTTATTAAATGCACTCATGCAAGATCTAGGCAATGGAAGTGAAGAGGAAACCATTTTCTGCTGTTTTCTTTTGCTGGCAAGCAAAATCTTGGAGAAATGAGGCTTAAAAGTTATAATGGATGTACTATATATTCAAAATTTGGTTTTCCAGCATGTTCGTGAATGATGAAAGGTATCTAGTAGCAGGTGTAGCTTCTGCATGCTGGATCACCACCATGGTATGGCTGCTGGTTCTTAAACTCAACAGTTCCAGTGGTAGTTGCCTGACATCTGCTCCTCCAATCTCACCAACATTCTAGGAATTACCTAACTTCTTTTCACAAAATTATTTTCTATTTAAAATATACGTACAATGGTTTGTTTCCTTTAATGAATCCTGATTGATACAACACAACTTTCTCAATCCACTTTAAACAGGTTGACAGCAGAGTTTATCTATCTTGATACCTATTGATCTACCATAGTGACTGGTAGGTAGCTTACACTCAGTAAATATTCACTGAGTGACTACCACTGAAAACAGTTTGAGGTTCATGTGTATACAGTCAATTCACAATGACACAGACCAGCCTAATTCCCATAACCAGTTTCCATATGTCATTCTAGCTGTGCGAATTATGTACTTTAACTGGGGAGAAAGAACTACCGTGTCCCCTGTTCCATGTTATAACCCTTGAAAGATGGTCTTGGTTCCCATATGAGCTACCCTGGTATTAACTACAACCCAATTATACAGACACAAGTTAGCATTCTAGAGAGAGCACCCTAATCAGTAGAAGAGAAATCTCCTCTAAAATTGTATTCTTCATACCCATTTGGCCATTTTAAAATAAATGCTGAAATAAAAAATTTAAAAAAAAATCACTGTGAAATGTGATTTTGATCTTTAAATTTTATCAATACAAATCTCTGTACCATTAGGGATTAGAAATCTTTACTTATATAATCTATATGTTTTTAAAATGGTTTTCCTACTAAAGTATTTTCAAATGAGAGAGCAACAATATTCTAATATACATACTTTTCCAAAACAGCAAGGTTCTTTAACAAGATGTATAAACTTGTTTTAAGAAATTTATTGCATGTTTCTAAAATACATCTTAAAGCATAGGAAGAAAAATTGCTGCAATCAAGGCTACTTAAATAAAGATAAAATTCCAATGCTACTTTCTGTGTTTCTTAAAAAGGGTCTCACTAAAGAAGCTCCTTGACATGGGTCATGGTAATAATTTTTTGAAAATCACACCTAAAGCACAAGCAACAAAATAAAAAATAAACAAGGGGGACTACATCAAACTAAAAAGCTTTCACCCAGCAAAAGAAATCGACAAAGTGAAAAGACAACCTATAGAATGGGAAAAAAATATTTGCAAACCATGTATCTGATAAGGGGTTAATAACCAAAGTATATAAAGAACTCATTAAACTCAATAGCAAATAACCAAATAATCTAATTAAAAATGGGCAAAGGGCCTAAAGAGACATTTTTCCAAAGAAGATGGCCATGGCCAACAGGCACATAAAAAGAAGCTCAACATCACTAGTCAGTCTTTGGGGAAATGCAAATTAAAAGCACGATGACATATCATCTCACACTCGTCAGAATGTCAGAATGGCTGTCATCAAAAAGAGAAGAGATAACAAATGCCAGTGAAGATGTGGAGAAAAGGGAACTCTTGTGAACTCACTGTTGGTGGGAATGTAAATTGGTACAGTCACTATGAAAAACAGTATGGAGGTTCATAAAAAATTAAAAATAGAACTACCATATGATCCAGCAATTCCACTTCTGGGAAGATATCCAAAGGAAACAAAAACAGTTGGAAAGATACCTAAACTCCCATGTTCATAGCAGCATTATTTACAATAGCCAAGACATGGAAACGACCTAAGTATCCAGCAATGAATGAATGAATAACAAATTTGTGATACAAACACACACACACACACACACACACACTGGATTATTATTCAGCCATCCATAAAAAAATGCGGAAATCCTACCATTTGCTACAATACGCATGGGCCTTCAAGGTTTGCCTGGGTTCAAAATCTTTATTCTAAAGAGCCTATTTCCCTTTGAAAACGAAAAAATCTAATTAAACACTCAAATCTATTTTTTTATTAATTTTCTTTCATTTTACTTAAAAAAAAATATACTTATAACATTCTTTCTATGTGGTTATAAACAGACAGTAGAATTAATATATTAGCCTCCTAAAGGAAAGGAGGTTGATATGCCTGAGGAAAGAATAAACTCTGAGACAACAGTTTACACTTATTTAAAGTAAAAAAACAAGAGAAAGGGGGCTCTTAGGTACCTGCCACTCTCTTCAGCTAACAGATATCATCTGTTCCAGGAAGAGGAAATTCTAATTTTATTTGGTTATACTGATGCTGGAAAGCTGCTAAACCAGAAATAATTAAAGCTATCAATATGAAGTATCAGATTACTTACATCAAAGCCAAATTCCTATAATTTAGGCAAAGGCTAAAGCTAACCTATGAAAGCAGGCGATGGTTGGTAGATCTAGATAATAATAAAAAGTCATAAAATGATACTTTAAGGTAGCTTGAGGGTACATATTATTACTCGATTTTTCCTAGTGTTCTGATTTGTTTAACAGATATTCCTAATCACTACATTCATGAGGCTTGCTGCACGATAGACCGTATCTACCTATAAGGAAAACTTTTAAAATCACTAATATATGTAAAAAATCAAACAACATCAGTGCCTATTAATCAGAGAAATACTGTACAGGGTTGGTGGGAATATCCATCCTAGTACTAGAATATTTAAAGCCTGTTAAAAGTTTTGTCCCTAAAGGAAAGAATTTATTTGACTGAGATGGAGAATGAAACAGAATCTGAAGATTCTAATTGGAATAATTCATTCAACTTAAAATTAAAATTATAATTAAAAACAACGGGGACTTCCCTGGTGGTCCAGTGGTAAAGAATCCGCCTTCCAATGCAGGGAACGCGGGTTCGATCCCTGATTGGGGAACTAAGATCCCACATGCCACAGGGCAACTAAGCCCACACGCCATAACTACTGAGCTCATATGTCTCAACTAGAGCCCACATGCCGCAAACTACAGAGCCCATGCGCTCTGGAACATGGGCGCCACAACTACAGAGCCCACCTGCCCAGGAACCTGCGTGCCACAACTAGAGAGAAGCCCGCATGCCGCAACGAAAGATCCCGCATGCCTCAACAAAGATCCTGCGTGGCGCAACTAAGACCCAACGCAGCCAAAAATAAAATAAATAAATCTTAAAACAAACAAACAAATAATGGCTTAATAATGAAAATGTCTGTATCCCTAATGATATATTTCTATGTATAAATGCAAGCTGCTACTATTCCCTAAGGTATGTTCTATCTTACAGAAAACAGTGGTTTCTTAAGAGAGTTTCTTTGTCAGAGAAGGCAAAAAGTAATATGCAAAGTAAACTTCTAGAAGTAGATTTCCAGAATATGATATGCAATGTTTTATCACTCTTCAGCTAGTTTCCAAAATAATTTCATATATCATTTCATTTGTTTCTCATAGTAAACTACTAGAATAGGTGTTATTTACCCCATTATTACTCCATTTGATAGAAGAAAAAGTACCTTTAAGAAATGTTTAGGTGTTTAAGGCCACAGGGCTTCTAGAGGTGACGTCACAGCCAGAGCTTTTTGCTAATGTGTCCTCTTACTTTGGGCCTCGTTTGTAATTCCTCAGACACTCCCTTCCCCAGGGAGAACTGCAAGCTCCATCTCTGTAGCTTAATCTACCCTTGGGGTATTTCACTTTCCTTGCCCTATTTTCCTGTTTCAGTGGACAGTTTGGAAATATAGTTGCTTTTTCAGCTGGGAGTAAATTTGATATCAAAGATAGGAATGGTATGAGGGGTCGTGAAATATAACCATTACTTACTGGAAAGAAATGACTCATCTTCAGCTGTGGCTAAGGCACAGATACAGCCTCAGTATGTATGCACACTGCCCTCCCCCCCACCCCACACACACAGAGAAAAAGAATCCTTAATGGAGTTTTATTTATTATTTACACAAATAAAGTTACAGTGTGTTGAATAAAACTGTGAAGAAATGCTTTTAAAAACCATACTTGCTGAGTCAGGAATTGAGATGGTTACTTTAAACACTTAGGGATAAAGGATCACTGAGGCACCGTAGGGATTTAGTTGTATTTCCATTAACAGGAGTCAGGAGGCTAAATTTCTATGTACTACCATAGCAAACTTACCTTCTAATTTTATTTTTAATGTTCTGAGTACTTAATTTCCTATTTTTCAAAAACATCAGAAGAAATATCTCCTGCCATCATCGTAATAGCATCCTTAGAATTACTAGTAAGTTAATACCATTCAAGTTTAAAAGGCACTTCAAGAAATAGGAACAAACATTCAACTTTAGATTTAGAAGAATAACCTAAAATTCTGGAGCTTCGAGAAAACATCCAGAAAGATTGCCTTATCTTTTGTTATAAATAATTTTCACTGTGGAGGGGCCAACTGTTTTGAATCTCTCTTTTGGAGAAATGAGGGATATAGCTGAGCTGAAGAAGTGTTCTTCCATTTTATTAAAGGAAAAAAAAAAGACTCAAAGCTCTAAAGGCTTTAGAAAGTCACAGGTTGGATATGTTCTGTTTGCTTTTGAACAAACAGGATGCACTGTAGTGAAAAGGGTAGACTTTGGAGTCAGTCTGGTTCAAATCATAGCTCCACTTATTACATGGGAGTCTCTGGGAAAATTATTCTCTTTTCTCAGTTTCCTTATCTGTAAAATGGGGATAAGAATCTTTAAAGGACAGAATAGTGGTAGAGATCAAATGAGAAAACTCAAGTGAGAACATCTCTTAATAATGTCTGCCTCCAAGAAACAAAGGCAAA
Source organism: Eubalaena glacialis (assembly GCF_028564815.1). Lineage (NCBI taxonomy): Eukaryota > Metazoa > Chordata > Mammalia > Artiodactyla > Balaenidae > Eubalaena > Eubalaena glacialis. Next base: position 58,606,706 of record NC_083727.1, on the reverse strand, counting down.
AAAAAAAAGTAATTTTGGGATACCTACTATCAGCCAAATGCTATATTAAAGAGTATAATGGTGAATAGGACAGCGTTCCTTGAAAACATGTACTTATTAATAATGTCTGTGGAATCCATTCTTGTTAAAAAAAAAAACAATAATAACAGGTGGGTCAGGATAAAAATCAAGTATAATGAAAATATCAAAAAAAAAGGTATAATAAAATGACTAGGGACTTTCAAGTCTCCACGTTTTTTTTCAGCATAGTTATCTGTCATTATACATTTGGTGGCATGGTCTTAAATAAATATCATTTGAAAATTCCTCTACATAAATTATTTCTATATGCTTTAGAGTATTTCATGCTATATTTGAATTACTTATACACAAATGCCATATCAAGAGATAATAATAGTACAAACCTACATCATAGGTTGTTGTGAACACTGAATGAGTTATAGAAAGCAATGAAAACAATGCCTGGCCCAAGTAAACTCTGATAAATATTGAATATTATTATTATAACAATGAAACAATAAACCTGCATGATTTAGAATAGCAATAACTCTCAGAACTGAGAGGTATAAAATAACCAGAAATCCACAAGGTGGCTCTCAAGGCTTGGCTTTTAAACACAATAGAGCTGCTTTGTATTTCCAAAGAAATGAAACAAGACCTTTCATAATTCACCATTATGAATGCCGACCTGACTTTTCAAAGACTCTCATAAATTCATAATTAATAAATAACTGGAAGAATACAAAGCTGCATAATAAGTGGTATGTAATAGAAAACTTCATAAAGCAAAAAGAAGAAAAAAATGAATAAATGTTGTAGTTACACTGAAAGAGAATCTGACATTCAAAACAACCTGCATCAGATTATCATAGTCAGAATTTAAAATATCAATATAAAATGGTGAAATTTAGAGCACAATCCTAATAACTAAATACATTTTACCAAGATGGTAAATGTGAAGGTGCAGAGCACAATGCCTGGCAGCTGTTCAGCAAATATCAGTTAAATCTTAAGTTATGCATATAAAATACTCTGAAGATACTATCATTTTATGCCTATAGTTTTTTGATTTAAAAATTTATTTTTATAGCTTTAAATCAGGGCAAAATTTTCTGCAAAGGGACAGAGTACTGTAGGCTTTGTGAGCCATATAATCCCAGCAGCAAGTACTCAATTCTTCCCTTGTGTGTAAAGAAGCAGCCATAGAAGGCAAAGGAAGGGCTCTGACTGTTTTCTAATAAAACTAATTACAAAAACAGGTTGTCACCTTTGGCCCTCGGGCTGTAGTTTGCCCACTCTTGATCTAAATCATTACTTGATACAATTAAATAAAACCTTTTATAAATCTTAGAATACTATCGATACTCAAATTACCTACAGATGTACCTCTCAAACTGTAATGTGCATAAATCATTTGGGGATCAAGTAGAAATGCAGATTATGATGTGGTAAGTCTCAGGTGAGGCCTGAGGTTCTGCGTTTCTAATGAGGACCCAGACTTTTTAGGTCCTTTGAGCATATAGTGAGTGGCAAGGCAGCTGTTCTGAACCTTTTTGGTCTCAAACTTTCATTCTCAAAAAGAGCTTCTGTTTATGTAAATTACATCTGTCCATGTTAACCTTAGAAATTAAAAAAAAATTTATCTATTATATCTTTAAAAGAACAATAATCCATTAGATATTAATGTATTTTATAAAATGTAACTGTATTTTCTGCTTTAACTATGGGACTAAACACTACAATTATAATCATATAGAAAAAAGTGATTATTGGACACAACATGCATTCGGATCCTTTGAAAGTCAAGAAAAAAGTCAAAATTATAACATGATAAATCTGTAAAATTAACTTATTGGAAACTGGAAACCATGGATCTTTCATATATAAAATATCTGGTATATCTGGCACATTATGTGCTTTAGTTCTTGTATTGTGCTGTCATTTGTTCCCTACCTGTTTTTCTGCATGTCCATATTCAGGTCCTTGAGTAGGTAAAAAGTAGGAAATCTGGCCATTATTCTTGGCTCTTTCTATTAGAGACATAGCCGTTCTTACAGTGGCATTTCGAGCATGTACAAACACCATCACCTAAAATAAAGGAAAGCAGTTTATTTAATACTCAAATTCATTAAAAGATGGCTTAATACTAGTCTGGAAGTCACCCTATATAAATGACTATTAATTTTTCAAAATAAACCCCCAGTTTATGAATACTTCAACATTTGCTTATCTTAGAACAAAGTATATATAGGATAAAGGCAAGTTAAGTAAAATTCAATAACATAGCTTTGTTTATTATTAGCCTATAATTGGCAGAAGTCAGAATGAAATCAATGGATTATATAAAATGTGGAACTTAATTTGTGCATTTCTCTTCTGAAGACATGATTCGTTAGCACAATCATATCTTACAAGGACAGAGTATAAAAATATACTAGAGCCTTATTTCGCCACAGTCAATGAAATTGCCAGTATCATAAAGATGTTTAAAGAAACTGGAAACAATAAAGACTACTCTTCCTTGGACAAAATCATGTCTAAGAACAACCATTCAGAATAGAGTTTAGGGGACTGCTGGAGATGCAAAAGCTTCTAGAGAGGTACTTGGAATTTTCTGTTGTGGCAGACCTTCCTGTGGAATTATTCACAAAGCGACTGTGGAAATCTGAATTAGGGGGAAGGTGAGTGTCTGGATGCTTTGTCAAGAAGAAGTGGAAAAAAAGTCCTTCCAGGGACAGCAGTCAGGAAGAATGTGAAGGCAAATGAAGAGAATAAAATCAGGAAGTGACTAGCAGTCTGCATTTGCTGCCTCTCAGGGCCTGCCTTCTCTCCTCTGTGATGTTTCTTCTTTGGCTTCCACCTCCCTGTCCCCTCCCTCCATAGCTCAGCCCCAGCCTTCCCAAAGAGCCATAACTAATTCCTAATTCTTGCCTGTCTTCCCAGTGTCTCTCCATGTTCTTCTGTCAATTGTTTTCCCAGAAGCTGGAACTTTGGTGTTATTTGCAGGTTACACACTTAGAAGGACACACAACATTGTTTTTAGTCAGGGAATTAATAGGTTCATGAGAGTTGACCTGAGTAAGAGAAGATCATTTTGAGGACAAACAAAAGTGAAAAAGGGAAGGAGGCCTGGGCTTTGACCAGAAAGGAGACAGAATGACAAAGATCTAGAGCACATGCTGTATAATTAACCCATAGTAATCTTATAATTAGCCCATAGTAAACTTGTCAAAGGCAATGTTCCACATATAGGATCTGATAAAATTCATAGTAGAGTAAAACCTCAGATAACCATCATTCAAGAAACTGGAATACTTAACTAATATTCTTTTAGGGTGTATTCAAAGTAAAGGAGAGAAAATAATCTGGAGAAGACCAGAAGTTCCTCAATGAAAATCTCCCAAAGTGTTTAGAGAAAGTAAAACAAGCACTGCAAGTCATCCGGAGAAATTTAACATAAGTTAATCACAGCCTTCAAGGACATAAAGCTTGAGACTTCACACTTTATCAGAGCTCTAACTTATTTTCTGATACTAATGTGATTTGAAAAGAAATATGATCAAAAGAATATTTCTAAAGAGTACGCTACTAAAATTTATTTCAGAAAGTTTCGTGGATACTTAGAAAATTTTTTGTTTTCCTTATTTTCAACCTCCCACCCCTGCCAAAAACCAAATCTGCTTTTCACAGGTTCTCTAGCTTTCTGGGGAATCATCTTTACCTCACAGGATGTCAAGAGACTGCCATTTAAGTTCACTGTGATGATATTTTCATAATTCCTGATATCAGCTATTTAATACTAAGTTAGATGGAAGATTCTATTAACCATAATGCCTTGCTGAAGCTTCACCAATTCAGAATCTGTCAAATTCTACCATCCTGTCTTCCTACAAGGTAGGGACATTTCAACTACGAGTTTCTTTTTAAAGGGGAAGGCAGATTATTTTCTTTTATATAAAAATAAATTTGATCACACACAAAACCTCATTTACCCCCAACATTAAATTTTAAGAAAAATCTCAATTAAAATGAAGTTACTTATTATTTTATTAATTTATTCATTCATTCAAACGTTTCTGAGCATGCAGTCACTACCAAGCCCTGAGAAAACTGCTGTGAAAAAGAGAGACAAGGTCCCTGCCCTCATGGAGATGGGAATCTTGTATGATGGATTAAATACGCACAAAATAACTTTTACTTAAAATATATTTATTGGACATGTGTGTGTGTAAAATACTGTTAGCAGGAGAGATATGAAATGGATAAGACATGGTCCCTTCTATACAATTTAAGGAGGGAGATAAAACTAGACATAATTTAGGGAGCTGATCCAAAAGACGGATGGAGTGCGGATAACACAGGAATGCTAAACATGGAGACGGCTGGTCTCCTTCATTCATCCATGCCACGACATTTACACATACCTCCTGCATGCCTAACAGTGGTCAAAGCACCGGGGATACCATGATGAACATGTTCCAAGGCACCAAATTGGAACTCTACTGTTACGGCAAGAGAGAATCACTAGGAATCAGCCCTAGCTGGCTGTAGAAGCAGGATGCAGTCTGCATGGAGGAGGCTACATACACTAGTCTAGAGTATTTATCCTTGGTAATTTAGTGTGTTAGCTTGAAGAAGTACGTTTTCGTTCAAAGTTTCTTACACTGAGGCCCAGGGACCACTTCATCAGAATTACTGCTGGGGCTTGTTGAAATAGATTTCTGAGTCCTCCCCTAAAACCAACGGAGTAAAAATATCTAGCAGTGGGGTCTAAAAATTGAATTATTAACGACTATTGAGATCTCCACTGTACTACTGTGTAAAATTAGTTAATGGTTACCACCAGCTTAGTTTTCTTCTTCTAAGTTAACAGAAGTTCAAAAGGAAACATAAATAAAACATATATAATACCACCACTACAAAGATTCCCTAATAACCCATCTTTATTTACCTATACATATGAAACATCAGGGATTATTAAGATATTTTATATAACCACTATAGCCCCAAGATCATTCTCCAGATGGGCTAGGGTTTTATAATACAACCAGATTTCTATTCTCCATAATTCAAATGCCACATTATGTAAATCCCGTTAAAATAACAGATATGGAGAACATAAGGGAAAATAAAATATGACCCTAAATCTTCAGTAATTATTTAAGTCTGACTTGTCAACTTATCACTTTGCAAATTATTTTCTACTGCAGCCAAGAGAAATATTAGTTACAACTAAAGTAGCAATTTCTTTTTATTAAAGAATCCATCACGTCTTGTTCAGTAAAATAAACTCTTTTTCGTATTAAGAATTTTCTGTCTAGAGGCTCCAACAGAGGCCATTACAAGGTTTTGGGTCTCTATAAACATACTTGATTTTATGGTTTGTTAATTTGGTTAATTAATTTAAATAGACTCATATAAAAATTATAACAGAGAGGACAGCACTGTTTCATATGGCAGAAATAACTCCAAATTAATCTTAGAAACGCTGTTGGTAACCAAACAGCAGTTAAATGGGCGTGTGTCTAAAATAAGATTAGAACAGTAGATTCAACTCAATAATGTTGGTAAATTTTGACTGTTTTGTAAAACTGTTTATATTTTTACTCGAGGTTTGTTAGGTTAATGCAATTAAAAATATTTTATACACTTATTTTTGGTTTAAAAAGCCATTTAGTTAAAAAATGTATGATGGATCAGTCCTGGACTGGGAAAGAAAGTATGCGAATCTGAGTTCTGGTCCTGTTATTTGACTTATCAAAGAAAGTGTCCTTCAAATGAGATGCTGATTAAAATTAATGAAAAGTAAAAGCTCAGATAATGATCATTCAGAAAACCAAAATGCCAAAGTAACTGATATTGTTTCAGTGTATTCAAAGGAGAGAAGGACACATTATTTTAAAAAGACCAAAAATTCTACTTTGAAATATTGTTAAATAGCAGTGTGATTTAGAACAAATTATTCAACCTCTTTGATCTTTATTTCCTCTAGTACATAGATAGTTACTACAGTCATAGGATTACGATAAGGATTAAAGGGTATCGTGTAAGTGAAACACTGCATTTAGTAAAACAGCAGCTCTCAAATTTTAGAATGCATCAAAATCACCTGGCAGGCTTGTTACAAACTGCTGCTCCTTCCCTCTACCCCCTTTCTAATTAAGTACGTCTGAGGCAAGACAAGAATTTGCATTTCTAACAAGTTCAAAGGAGATGCTAAAACTCTTTGTACAGGAACTTGGAGACTTCCAGAGCTGGTAAGTATTAACACCACGATAAGGGTAATAAACATTAAGAAAATTAACTTGACCTAAAAGACTAAGTGGTTAGATCAGTGAATGAATATTTATAAATTGACACCTATATAAACATTTATTCCTCGCTTATGCAAGTGTGTGTGCATATCTAACACCACAAAAAACAATTTAAAAGAACACTTATCCTTTAACAACCTTTGTAAGGGTGTTGTGCCAGATGAACTAGGGATAAAACAATTAGTAGAAATATTTAAGCTTGGGATTATTTTAGAACTGGAGGGAGGAGGCTGAAGATTGTGAAATCTTGAATCAAATTCTCTTCCCTAGAAATTTCCACTAAGAAGGAAGAATAGAAATACCTGGAAAAAATATAACATGGCAGATAGATGTCCCACAGGAAATGCTGCTGAGAACTAATGTTTTATAATTTATGGTATTGTCTATTGCAATGGTTAAAGAATGAGGCTTGAGGATGAGGAAGTTTATGTCATGGTGTTTATGTTTTCACTCTAACCAGCACAGCCATTTATTTGTTTTGTTCTCAATTCTTCCCAACCTTCTTAACCCAGGATCCTCAAGAGAATTAAGCCCCAATGACCTAAACAAATAGTGATTCTAAAGTGTGTCCCCAGACCAAGAGCATCCTCTGGAAACTTGTTACAACTACAAATTAATAGTGTCACCCCACATCTGAGCCAAAAACTCTGAGGCTGGGACCCAGCAATCTGGTTTAATAAGCTATTAATACGATGAATGTTAAAATTTGAGAGCCCAGTGAAATGGCATCCATTGTATGTAAAAAAAAAAACAAAAACAAAACCCCCCAAACCTGTCCTCTGTGCATTTAAAATGGTTCTTTAAGTACTATCTTTGGGAGACTGGAGAAAATAGCCAAATCATTTTCCATGTTCTATAGTCTGAATGAGGAGTGCCGCTGCAGGTATATTTCAGATTTATATACCACAAGGGCGTGTAGGCAACAAAATAGTTTTTATTGCTGTGATTATATTACCCTATCTGTGATATTAAGTAAATGCAATTTTAAAAGGCTTCATTCTGATTGCTGTGAATCAGTTCTCATTTTAGGCCTGCCAATACTGACCAGCTAAAGACACTTAGGTCATCTGAAGATCTTTTCACACCAGTACCCAGTTTCCTCATTTATTTTTTCATTTGCATAGTATTCCTTTACTTAGAAATACCACAATTTACTTAACCAGTCCTTGTTTAATGGACATTTATGTTGTTCCTAATCCTTTCTTACTTAAAGCAATGCTGTAATAAATAACTCTGTATACAAGTCATTTCACAATTTTGTGGATATCTTCATAGAAGTGAAATTGTTGGGTCAAAGTATATATGACCATTGAACTATGTCCCTATTCTGAATATTGTGTTTTATTATTGGGCATTTTTTTCTTATAAATTTGTAGGTGTTCTTACAATACAGAAGACAGTATGTTTTGTCTTTTTCTATATTGCAAATATTTTGTTCTAGTCTATGCTTTATCTTTTGACTTTATTTACGATATCTTATTCAGTATGGAAATAGTTAATTTTTCTTCAAGTCTGCCAGGATTTTTCTCTCTGACTTCTGGGAAATTCATAGGCAAGAAAGTGAAAATAGTCATAAACATACGAAAAGGTGTTAAACTTCAGTAGCACTCTGTGGCTCTGGAAATCCAATGGTGGGCACAAGCGGAGCTGGATTTTGCTCTTGTACACGCACACACACACATATCTATCTGCACGCACACACACACATATCTATCTGCAAAGATATCTACAAAGATATCCATAATATAGTGCCATGTAAAAAAATATCAAGTTGAAGAACAATTTCCATAGTATTATTCTGAGTATATTATAAAGGGTGTGTGTGTGTGTGTTTAAAAATAGGGAGATATGGATGGAAACCCACCAAAGTAATTACCTCACAGATGAAAATGGGATGGGGAGTATAAAAAGATAGCGTTCTCTGTATATCTTATATTGCTTATCTTACCCATTGAAACAAGCCTTAATAGTTTTATGAATATATAAATTATATTGAACAGGAGAAATGATCAATGATGAGGTTGTAATAGTATATTTATAACATACTATTGTACTACCATATTTGATGTGATTATTTTATTGCTAAGGGATTTACGGTGTCAAAGGAAAAACTTAAAGAACACGTATTTAACAATGAACTTAGAAGGGTGGTAGTGGTACTTTTGATCGAAGGAGACACACTTATCTTGTTTTAGTTCACCTGGAAATGCTTTAAGAAGAAAAAAGAGACATGGTCTAGCAGAAGAAAATAAATAGTACTTCCTGGAAAAGTATACAGAGGTCAAAGGCACAGAGAAGACAGCCAATCCATATGGATTTGGTGAACACTGGCTCTAGGCAGAAATGGACATGTAGACAGAGGAGCAGTAATAGCTGGAAAGGCAAAATACAACCTCATTATAAAATGTATACTTAGCGAAAATTCACTCAAGACTCAGAAAAAAATGATACCACTAAAAGCAATACTTGAAAAATTATTTTTATGTTAGACAAAGATTTTAAACTGAGCAGTTAAAGAGAATGCCATCATCATAAAAAAACATGAATTCTTGTAAAGGAATATACATTACATGATGATAAAAAAAATTATGACTCAAGGAAGTGTAAAAGAAAAAGGTGGATAAAACACAGGAAAAACCTAAAGACGATTTTGGAATGTAAACTGATAGAACAATGGACAGGACAATTTTAAAAGGCTGGGGTTATTAAAAGAAAAAAGGTGGCCCTGTTTTTTATGAAGAGTGAAGATGAGTGAGAAGGCACTTAGGGAGGTCTCCCTGAGAAATAGTTAGTGTGATTGTTTGAGACAGATCTTATAAAAAGAACTCTGATTTAAACATTTTAAAATATAGCTTTGTAGCCAATAAACTACCTGAAACATTGGTACAAATTTATAAAAGTCATTTAAAAAAAGAAAAAAGAAAGAAAGAAAAGAAGAAACCCTTATACCTACATGGGGGGAGATGATGCTACTATTATGGTTAAATTAAAATAATAAAAATTTCCCTGACGATTCCAGGTACAAGTGATACTTTATTCTTTTGAGCATCCAAAGAATTCACAGGCCCCTCTCTTAAGCATTTATCACTGACTATATTTTATTTTGAACTATTTTTGTGCTTGATTTAGCTCCTCTGTGAGTCTGTGATCATCCAACAATTACATGACAGGTATTGGGGATATAACGGTGGGCAAGGCCGGCACGTGTCCCTGTGCTTATGGAGCTTACATCTAGTTACTATGATGCACGATTGGAGTCTGGGAAGTGGTGAACACAGAAGCTGCCATTCATTACATGAACAACTACCGGAAGAAGATGCAGGTTAAAAAAAAGAAGAAGAAGAAGAAATAAAAGCATAATCTAGAAGTTAATTGGGGTCCTCTCTCAAAATTAGCAAATTCCTTGATTTAAAGGTGATGACATTCCAGGTTTCTTCATTATTGGCCTTAGGGTGTCATCACTCTAAATCCTTCCTGTTGTTCAAAGCCTCCGTGCATTTGTATATTTCTAGGCCTTTACCCATGTTTTACTTTACTTAGTTCTCCTGCCAACTTCCTCTGGGGAAATTCTACAAACCTTTAAGGCCCAGTTCTAATGACTCTTCTCCAATCTCTCCAGGGAAAGCTATCACTCCCACAGCACTTTGTTCATACTTGTGCCTTGTGTAATCTTGAGATGTATATAGGTCTCTCCGCTGTTGTCACAATTACTAGGACTAATAATAAAAGATATGATTTACTAAGTGCTTACTATGTGCTAGGCCCAGTACTAGGTGCCAGGCATAGTTATTTAATTTACTATTAACAACACAATTAGGTAGGTAATTCTATTAGAATTTTACAGATGAGAAAACTGAAGCTCAGAGTTTTAATAACTTTCTACTCATTCAAGAGCAGAACTGGGAATTATCCTCAGATTTGATAGTCCAAAGCCTATTTTCTTTCCACCAAGTTATATTCCCTCTTTGGGTGTTGCCTGAGGGCACGTTTACACCTTATTAATTTTGAGGTCTCCTTGTCATCCCCCATACCACTCTCCCTGCTATCACCAAATCAGTGGGCACTCATAAATGCTGAAATTCCAATGTTAAAAATGGTCAACTTTCACAAAAAACATTTATTTTTAGCACATTTTTGAGCAGAGATATGAATTTAAAAGTTTATAAATAATAATAGGATGTAGGCTGAGTTAATACTTTCACTGATACCTTTTATTAGAATATGGGGTATAAAGCTAACTTCCAATTATTCAACTAGATAATTAATTTTCCTGGATAGTTTTATTTAAATTTATTAGCAAACGTTCCACTGATAATGAATAACTAAAATAGTTACTATTAGTCTTTTGATACTGTTGTAAAGCTATGTGTATACAGTTGACCACTGAACAACATGAGTTTGAAATGGGCAGGTCCACTTATTTTTAGATTTTTTTTCAATAGTAAATCCTACAGAACTACACGACCCACTGTTGGTTGAATCCCATGCAGAATCGCTGATCTGGAGGAACCACGTGTATGAAGGGACCGCGTATACTAAGGGCTGATGATAAGGTATAGGTGGTATAGGTGTATTTTTGACTGTATGGAGGGTTGGCGTGCCCCCAACACCCACGTTGTTCAAGGGTCAACTGTACATTTTAATGCCATTGCAAAGTTAAAAATTTGGATTTTAAAAAGAAACAATTTATAAAATGAGCTAGTCTAAGAGCATCTTAAAAAAAAAATTCTCGACTTTGAAGTCAAAGACAGTTCCTAAATCAAAGCTACTTACATTTACAATGAATCAAATCATTCAGATCCATTAACCAAAATAATGTCTTACTGACGGACATGAATAAAGAAAGCATTTTTATGTTTTATAATGGTAGAAAATTTAACACTACTATATTTGGATTACATCAACAAAACTACTATTACTAAAAATAGGGCTAAAATAATAAGTTTTAAACTTCTCTTAATAAAATTTAAATTTATTAATCACGAGTGTAACAACTAGCATTTATTATCAGATATTCCTGCCAATGAACTGCATTACTAAAGCATAATTTTTAGTTTAAAAAGACCTGGTGAAAGGCTTATCACATATACAAACTACATCAAATAGGGTTAATTTATCTTGTCTTAGCTGTCTCAGAAAACTGTATAATTCACTGACTAGTTTTCATGCATTAAATTATGCAAATAAACCAACGAAAGTAATCTGGAGGTAGAGAGAGAAGTGGTTCCACAGCTCCAAGCTGTGTAATTAGATCTACACTCAGCAGTTCAGAGCCACCTCTGGGCTCTCATGCTGAGAATATGCAGTTCTTCTCAAGAAACCTAAGCTTTTTAAGTGATAAACAGATTCAGGTTATCATTACTGAATTACATTTTAGGGCATTACCCTGAATGTGAAATATATTCTTCATTAATTTCTCTAAAGGAATCATTTTAATATTTATCAGCTTTTATATTTCAGTTGTATAGAGCTTTAACTGCTAAAGTTGGTTAAAAGAAATCCACAATACTTTACATCTTCTAAACCCTAAAAGATACTCGTTATTAAAATGTATAATAATTAAATAAAAACAAAGTTGGACGACTTAAGTGTCCGTATGTACCATTACAGCAAAAATATATAACATCAGAGCTAAGCCCACTGTAAAAAGTATTATCTTACAATCAAGTTGCATATATCAGGACATAGTACAATACACTTGAAGCATAAGATAGTTATATTTCAGCATGGTCCCTAAAATATTAAGACCACAAAAAATAGAGAAAGAAAGTAGAGCTTTTAAAACATAATTTTAAAATAGTAAGTATTTTGAATGCATTTTCCCTTTGCTATAAACTTTTTAACATAATTAAAAACATTTTCTTAAGCATTAAGGGGCTGTGGAAAACTATACTTTCTGGCTCAGCCCTAGTTTGTAGGGGTGGTACAGCATTTTCAGCTACAGGTCTGTCTTACCATATATGCAAATACATTACTTTGTACCTGATTTGAGCAACAGAGGAGTCACAGTTGCCTGTGACTACTGACACTACACATAAAAACTTCCAGGCTACTGCATTCAGCCAGTATGTACCATTCGTATTCCACCTGGTTTTCAAGGCCCAGAAGGGAAAAACTACTCGTTTGCTTAGTCCAGTGTATACATGACAAAGTGGAAGACGAAATTCCACCTCTACTGAAAAGCTAAATTGATACTGCAGATGGAAAAGATCAGTCCACTGGTTATCACCACAAGTATCAGTCCACTTGGTATCACCACCACAAGAACAGAAACTGTTCATCCTATGGAAATTATGAAAAGTTAATGCCACAGAACAGTGGTTTAAAAACTCATTTTGGCTGTGTAATTCTTTCTTTCACTAAACTCTTTTGCAGGAGCTCACTCTCTCTCTCTCTCTCTCTCTCTCTCTCTCTCTCTCTATATATATATATATATAAAAAAAAAGATTAAGCTACCTGAGTGGTCCTGAGAGATCCAAATCTCGTATCTCACTTCTTCCTCCCAAACAGCACACCTCTCCCACCCTCACGCCAGCAATGCCCGTGGCCCCTCGGAGCACGCTGGAGCAGTCTGAAAATAACAGCTGTGAGAGGAACTCTACTAGGGGAAAGGAACAACTCAACATTGTATTTCCTTGAAAATTCTGAAAACCCCAAATCTCTTTCATTCTTCTGGATAATATTTTGGGGAAAGAAATAAGTGGAAATATTCATTTAAGAAATAAAATACTTTCACTGGTTTCTAAATACCATTCTCTTACCAGGTTTGCTTGTAGAAACGATTAATCAGAAATGATTAATTCCAATTCTGGGATGTGGGCATGTCAAAAGGATAAAGAAGGCAACTTGAAGGGGTTCCCGATTGCCAGATTTGGGCTAATATGGTCATCTTGTAATAATGTAATAATGGATTATAACCTTTTGAATACAATAAGAATTTGAGTTGACAGAGAAATAAATGAATAAATGGGAAGGGGGAAAGCTCTTTCTTACATACAATGGAATGAAAGGAAGGATGGGAGTTAGAAAATCACCAGTAAATGCTAAAACGAGTGGGTGAAAGTTTATTGTGAAATCTGTACATTTACATTTTATGCATAATTATTTGATTAACCTTTGGTTCTCATCAGATTATAAGCAACACTAATGCAGAGTGTTATCTTTCTGTTTTCTGTCTTTAGCACAATCTCTGGCACACACTGGCTATTCAATAAATACTTGCTGAATATTAACAGTATTGCCTTGGTTTAGTCTTAAACACCATCTATCTCCATCCTGTTCAATACCTAGAATTAAGGTTGATGACTCAGATATAGTTCATACGCTACAAGAAAAGTGTAGCAGTTTCTATATTTGGCACTCTACCCACTGTAACTCTTACCTTAACATGGCAAATAGACTACAGAAAAAGATCCCAAATTATAAACCATTCTCAGTAATTTACAAGCTTCAAAAGTCTAGAATTCTCTTTCCATTTTAAATTTCAGCCTACATTATAAGTATTAAAAGATTATAAGCATTACTAATTATAAAATGTTCATATAGACACACATAAGCAAAACTTTTAAGAAACATTATGTTGAAGCTGACCTACTTGTAATGATTAGTTTAATAATGAAGGAATTTAATGAAGTTCTAAAAATCCAACCACTCTGAATTCGTGCTTCATCGAAGATGTTTTCAAATATGACTAAAATCTGACCCAAATTTCACTGTTCTTAGTTAGTCCCCATAGTACAACTGTGGGTCAACTTAATTCATTGGTAAACCTAGGTTAATCCGCTAAAGACTGATAAGACAGAATAAAGAATACTTTAATACATTGTAGCATCACACACAGAAAAATACTTTACTGACCTCCATGATAATCCAAATTGCATTGACATTTGTTATTGACAGCCCCAAAATAGCAACATCTATTCTGTAGAGCAAATTAAGCAAGACCAGCTAGTCTATTACTATGCAAATAAAATTCATTAGTGAGCTAACAATTTCATTTCTAAAGATGCTGCTGGACTTGAAGTTCTATTATTATTCAACATTATAAGATGTTCTGGACTGAATCTAATTTCAGTAAAATAACAACATAAAAATGTATTTTTAAGATTTCTATCAGTATTTTTCATTTATTTCCTTAGACAATAATCACTACTTATAATTCTAAACATCCAACTGTGCATTTAATATTCTCAAGTGACACACTTGAATAGATTCTCCCTAAAAAGAATACGCTTTTTTTTTTAAACTTACTTGAGCCGAAGAAATCCCACTAAGGCAAAATACTCTCAATAAAATTTGCTAGCTAGACTAATTAAAACTGTACTGCTATAAAGGGAAAAATCACAAAGTTGTAATTCCTCTTAGATTGGCTCTTAACTGTCTCCATTTTTTTGAGGCTGTTCTCATGTTTGTGCTTACAAAATGAAGAACACCTCGGTTTTCCATAAATCTGTATTGTACTCTTCAATTGACCCTCTTTAATAAGAAAAAAAAGTAAGAGAAAGGAAAAAACAAGGAAAAAAAAAAAAGATTTATCTACAAACCCAAGTTGAGATACTTACACTGCACTTAAAAAAAGGTACACTGCCATCTGACCATCCATTAAGCCATGCATTTGGCCTTTCTCCATATGATTTCAAAAAACACAGCTACAAGACAGAGCAAATAAAATACCATAGTAAAAAAAAAAAATGAGACTAAAGTCCATGGAGAACATAACAAAGGACCACCGGAGAGACTATGCAATCTAGGTAAGGTTAGAAAGATTTTTATAAAGCAGACAGTGGTAGCAAACTATCTTACTGGGATAGTTTAGTAGAGTACATGTCCTTTCAAGACACCTTTAGGTCTTGTTGGAAAACAATCCTCCCTGAAATTCCTGGTGATCCTACATGGTCAGGGCCTTCAGAGCAGTGGAAACTGAAGGGCTTTAATGGTAGAGAATGCCTCCACTTCCCCAGAGCCATTTCTTCCCATTCTATAGGTAATAAAGCCTAGAGGCTCCTTTCTTATCACTCAGAGACAACTGCTTATATTCCAGGGTACAGGCCGCCCCTTCCCTCCTCAAGAGAGAATCTGTTTATATTCCAGAGTGAAAGAGAAAGGTCCTTGGGCAGGTCAGTTGGTCTACTTCTTTGTCTCCTTTCTTCCTCCCTTCTTTCTCCCTCTCCCTCCCCTTTCTCCTTACACCCTCTCTTCCCCCCACCAGAAGGGAGGATGTGCCAGCAACAACTATATACGCTTCAAGTTTCATAATTTTGGAGCACCCCTATGGGGCCACCCATGTGCGCAGAGGTAGCTGGCTCTTACCATGTTACCCTGTAAAGCTAGAGAGGGGCAACCAACACCATGCTCTGTGAATAAATATAAGGTCGGTTCCCTACCCAGGTGTCTCTTGTTTTCGCCTACGCGCGTGTGCATGTGTGTGTGTGTGTGTGGTATACGATGAAGTTAGCCTGTGGCAAGCTAGCATGAATATCTTAGACCCTTCACAAGACTTAAGTCTCTGACCATATTTCGAGAGCAGCCACTAACTTGATGAATGCTGTACAGGTTGGAAATGCCCACTTTATTTGCCATAATATAGTTAGAGCTGCATTTCCCATCTACTCATTCATAAAACCAAGAAAAAAGTAAGATAAGATCTGAGACTATTATACTACTCTCTTAAAAACAGAATCATGTTTTACAATATTAACTACAGAGACATAGTTCCTTCCTTTCCACCCCTTCTCACTTAAATATGCTACTATGACAACAAGAAAAATTGATAAAAACCCTAGTTACAGAAAAGACAGTAAACGTTTGCAATGGTTCATTGAGTTTGAATATTCAACTCCCTTTTTTGCACTTTGAGCAAGTACAGGAATAGTTGTATCAGATTTCCTTGGGACACAAAATATTATACTTAGCTTTAATAAAAATACTGTTTGTTCAATTTTATCAAAATATGGCTACAAAAATGTAATCAACAAATGCTTGTGGTGGTAACTAAACTTATTAAATATACCTACCAACTGCTTCTAAGTCCAAATATCAGCTGGAAACCAGCTAATAGAGATTCAATATATCATTTTCTAAAGTGAAATAAACAGCTGTCAAATTAACTTCTGACAATTTAACGTCAAATATTCTGAATAGCTGTCCAGAGAATTTTCTATGGTGTTTGCCTTCCAGGTCTGAATCATTATATATGTTCCTTGGGTTCAACAATGTATATAATATAAAGAGAACCAGTTTCAGGAAAATAAAACCACTTGTATTGCTTGCAATTTTATTCCAAGATTAGGCACAGCATTTTTTTTTTCTTTTGATCTTTTGGCTGAAGATCTGGAAACTGTACAAGGACAGATCAAAATTTAGTTTACACCTGAAAGTTTCTAAACATCATTCTGAGAGGAACGGTTCCACGTGCTCAATTTGGGCTGTAATTCCAGAAACCACCGATAACCAACTTTAAAAAGCTCAAACGCCTAAAAACATGGACATACTTGTATATGGTTATACATGCCAGGAGAAAACTGAATACGCTCAGGGGCAAGGGTACTGGGCGTGAGGTGAAGTGAGGAGAAAGTAATTCATTAGTCTTTTCTTTACACGTTTGTGTTGATTCACTTGTTATAAGAATGTGTTATTTCAGTAATAAAAATCCTCGAAGACTTAGGAAAAAAGTAATGTTAAGAACAATGAAGGAAAAACCCAATAATAATATTCCTCATCAAAAAGTATTCCCTTTGCAAATGAAGAGAACATTACAAGGTTAACAAAGAAACTGCTATATATAAAATCTCAAGAATATAATTGAGTACTCTTATGGTAAGCTATAGTTCAGAAAGATGGAACTTTTCTCTGTTCCCTTAAAAATGTGAAATGTTAAAAGGGTTCAAAGGTTACCCCTCTAGGGCTTAATGAATAGAAATGAAAGAAAGAATATATTAACTTAAAATAACTGGTGGCATGAATGATATCTATATCATTGAAAATAGCTAAGTCAGATGGATATTTTATTTTAGGAGAAAATGAGATAATTTAATACTTCTAACAGAAAAGACTATAACTAGATGAAATAATATTAAGAGTAACTGTATGGGATGAAACATTTTTAAGGAGAATACCAACATTCTTTCATTGATCTTTACAGACTACAGGGGGAAAAAAATTCCTTAAGAAAGTAATCAAAGTGATCTTTGATGTCGTTCCACTTCTCCAGGTTGTTCTCCCCTCAGCCTGGATGTTCAGCTTACTGTGGAACTAATGATTATTTTCTTGATTTTCTTTGAAGTTCGTTGCTCCCTAATCTAAGTTCAGACTTACGAAGACTACCACATCTTCCGTTCACTTATTCATCACACACTATGTGAGCACCAACTGTATGCCAGGTACTGGTGAGGCCATGATAATACAATGATGAGCAAAACCAGAGATAGCCCCTTTCCTATGGGACTTATGATCTTCTACTGAAAAGTGGTATTAATCAAAAACAGCCAGGAAAAATGTAAAACTACAGCAAGAAATAGGAGGAAGACATATGCCGTGTTATTATATAGTTCATAATAGGGAGGTGAGAGAGGGAGGTAAAAAAAGGCTTCTCTAAGAAAGATGAAATCTAAAGGATTTAGTAGAGGACAACTAAGCAGAGAATACAGAAGAAGGTGTGAGGCAGAGGGAACAAGTTATGCAAAAGCTCAGAGGTAAGTGAAAGAGCATCTCTATGATGAGGGTCTGAAAGAAGGCCAGGAAGCAGGGAGGTAGGAAATGAGGGAGAGACATGTATGTGATGAAGAAGAAAGGAGGGAGGTAATGGCCCAATACTATAGGAACCCCTGGGCCCTTTTAAAGGAGCTTTAAGTATTCATGTGTCACTCTGGAGCTTTATTTTGAAAGGATCATTCTAGCTAGCTGCAGTATACAGAACAGCTACAGCAAGGCCAGAATGGACACAGGACAGTTAAGAGAGATAGAGCAGCTAAGAGGTGTCCTGGATGACATGATGGGTACCTGGATTAGGTGGTGGAGATGACGGTGCAGAAGGAGGAGGGAATGGAAAGAAACAGGCAGATCTGAGAGACACTTAGGTGAAATGGACAGGCCCTCATGAGGGATCAGAAATGAGAACATAGGAGAGAGAGTTGAAAAGGGTGACTTTTAGGCTTCTGTTTTACAGAACTAAATCTATAGTCATGCCATTCACTGAACCAAGGAATAATGGATGAAATACCACTGGTTTAGAGGGGAAATTATGTATTTGGTTTGGACATACTGCATTTGTGATACCCAAGAGGAGAGGCCAGCCACGATCACATGGGTCGACAGCTTAGGGAAGAGGTCTGGGTTAGGAATATAAATATATGAGTTATGTCTATAAAGGTTATAACTGGGATGGAATGATACAACAGAGAGTGCTAAATTAAAAAAGGGTCTAAGAAAGAGCCAGGTAGAGAAGGAAAAGGCCACAAAGAAAGAAAAAGGATGGCTCAAAAGGTTAGAAGACAGAGAAAAGCAAGGAGAGCTTTGTATCACAAGAGCCAGAAAAGAAAGGTACAAAGAAAAATTGGCATTTTGCAACTACTTCCACTTCTACAACCTCTCTGTAAGCTTTTGATTATTTTATTCTCAACTATGAGCTACTGTCATAAGGGAATTTTGCCTTAAAAAAAAAAGTAAACTTTTATTAAGGATACGTCAAGCTTTGCTTTGACTTAATATTTAGTTGAAACCCTCTTTGGCTTTGGCCTTTGGCAGGGGAAACAGCAGAATGCCTAGACTGACATCGTTTTCCATGTTCCTGAATTAGGCATGACCAAAGTATGCAGTACAGTGATCACAGGATCAAGCTTGCAGCTGACAGTGATAAGAAATTATTGCCCCTGAACTATACTAATTTAAAAATTTTGACTGCTAAATATATAATTAAATTTTCTTTAATGAATTTTCATTATGTCATACCAGAAATTCCTTCTCTGATGATGATATTCTGTTTTGGCCTTCACTTTAACCAAATGTTGTACACAGATATACTATAGAAATCATACAGAGAGAAGAAAAAAATTCTAAGTAAACACTAGTAATACTAATTAAAAACTAAAATACAGAACTCAAGAGTACCAAAAACTAGTTTTTGCCTGTAAAATAAGGAGGGATAGGAAATCTCAATTTGATAGAAGACTCATGAGAGCTTTTTTCTGGTAGGTGGGGAGGATTTTCTGTTTCCAAAGGTAGAGGTTTAGTGAATGCTTCCTTTAGATTTTCTTACAGTAAAAAACACCTGAAATACTTCTTTAGTAGTACCATCTTTAGCAGCAAAGACGAAGGAGAAATGTCTTTAATTCTTGTTCTCATAATTGTTCAAATGTCTCCTTCTTAAGAATTTTGCTCTTATATTCCTTTGGGATTATGTCTCAGTTTGGGGGAGGAGGGAAGCAAAGAAGGCAGAAAAGAAAGAAGCTCTCAAATAATTTACCAATAAAGTTCATGTTAGACAAATTTGATACGACAGAAACATTAGTACCAAGAATTAGAGATGCTTTTTAAGGAACCTCCATACTGTTCTCCATAGTGGCTGTATCAATTTACATTCCCACCAACAGTGCAAGAGTGTTCCCTTTTCTCCACACCCTCTCCAGCATTTATTGTTTCTAGATTTTTTGATGATGGCCATTCTGACCGGTGTGAGATGATACCTCATTGTAGTTTTGATTTGCATTTCTCTGATGATTAATGATGTTGAGCATTCTTTCATGTGTCTGTTGCTTGTACCCGGAGGAAGAAAACTTTTTAGGCAAAAGGGCCAAAGGAAAAGTTCCATTATTAAAGTTAGCATAGTAAAATTTCTCTCAATTGTATATAATTACTTTTATATAAGCTAAAAAGCAACACTAGGAAACAAAAAGAATTCCCTTTAGATAGTAATAAATTAAATTAATCCATAATTATCGGCCAGTTTTTAAAGGTGGTTTCTTATTAGAGACAGCAACATCTACGAAAAACTTAGAAACAAGGAGGAAAGAGAAGACACACATGTGAATCAGGAAAAGCTGATGTGTAGCCTTAATCCAAGGCTGAAGATGATTTTTTTCCATTTAACACTGCAAAACCTTTTATTCTTGAAACTGGAGGTAGATTTTGAGTAAGAAGTTACTGATTAAGGATCTTAACATTTTGATAATGTGAAAAAAGAACAAGTTAACTTACAAAATATGCCGTAATCTCTGAGGCAGTTTCTAATTTCTTTTCCTATCACTGTAACAAAATTTGTATAACAAGAAAAATCCCAGTAGGGTTAAGCCATCAACTATTTTCCCATTCTGCGAGTTACACCGGAGGAGGGGAATTATTAACAGGAATGATAAAGCTGCGCTTGCATTTGGTAACCCAAAGAGAAGCTTACAAATGAGACGTCTCATTAGTTTGAGCAGATGTATCAAAATTAAAGGCTGAATCGCCAACTTTTAATTTCCCGATAGCCAAGAAGAGCTTCAAGTCTTGCGGAGTACGACTGTTGAAAAGTCAACCTGAAAAGATCTCCTCCATCTGTCATCACACATGCTTGAGCGGAACACAACTGCCTCCTACTGCTTTTAATACTTTTAAGACAAAGCTGCACATGAAATCTATTAAGTAGGCGAACACACGAGTGTAGGTGACTGGTATACTGAAACCCATGGAATACTATAATCAGAGAACATCAGCATGGCTTTTGAACATGAAATTTGCTCTATTCTAATTTAATCTAAGCGGAGAGAAACAAAATTAATTCGTCTATATGTTTAAGAGGAAACTGTTAATTTTTAGCATGAAAAGTATTTATTTGCCTTAGAGTTATAGCTCTTTTTTTAATGGACACATATTTTTAGTCTTCTTAATAATGGTCTGAAAAGTAGTTGCACTAATAAAATTATTTAGGGAAACCACAACTAGAGAGAAAATCCAAAACACTAAACAACCTGAAGGCAAACAAATAGAATCAAGAAGTATTCACTGAAAGAATTTTTAACAAGCTGGCAAAAAGAGAGGGGGACATGAGGAAGTCGCAAGGAAAATTCAATTTGTTTTCCTGGATTAGAATAGACTGACTTACAATTTCTTACTCCTATATACTAACTGCTAAGATACATTTAAAAGACAACAAAATAAAGCTAAAGTTTGTTAGGTACACAGCGCTACAAGAAATAACTTATGTTCCCTTATTACTAAGGAAAAGCACATTGATCAAATACATAGCTGGATGCTTAATAACAATGCACTAATGTCCAGTTAGTTACAACTATAAGTGAATTCCAGAGCAAAGCTCTGTTTCTCTCTGTCTCCTGTTTCTCTGTCTCTGTTTTTGTATCTGTCTCTCTGTGTATACACACACACACACACACACAATTTACTGTACTTTTATATGTACAACAAAACATTTATACAGAAGAGTCTCTTAGAATGAAGCACATACAGTTAGACCTTTTAGTCATTAGAGTCAGGCAGAATAATGTAACGGAAGAGTTAAATTGGCTGTCAGTTTTTTAGATAATAAGGTAAAAGATTGCTGAATTACCTATTTTTCATTTTCTGACAGATGGATACATACAAATTCGTTTGTTGAAATTTATCACTTGGAACCTTATACAAAGACAACTAGTGACTAGTATAACATTATATTCAACCTCAATTACAAGGGAAAAAACAAAACTCAGAAACTCTGTTCTATTGTGGAGTTCTTTGTTAACCTTCTAATAAAAGCAGAGGACCACAGCTTAGAGTAGGTATTTCTTCAAGGTGATAAAAAGAGAAAAATAATCCAGTGAGGGGTTCTAAGCCCCTGAAAACAAACTTCCACATGAGCCTCAGTAATCAAAGACTACTGTGAAGTAGCAATTCTTGTGTGATGGATTAAATCAAAGATTGCTAGCCTTGTTGAAACAGGTATCTACCTCAGCTTCCAAAATCAAAATGTATAACAGTCCTCTTTTCCAAGTATGCACACTGCAATTCCAGTTCTGGACATATTACAAAGACAATCAGAAGCTGCCACTTATCAAGCTAACTGAACTTATAAGCCAAATACTACTTGGCAGAGCAACTTGCTAACAGAAGATTTACACAGACAGAGCGATCCCTTTGAAAAGACTAAAACAGAAAAAGATTTTAGTTTTGGGCAACTTTCCCAAAGTTACATACATAATACAGATAATTTAAAGAAATGAAAAAGAGAGAGGTTTATTCTCAAATTATGTTGTAAAAGAGTTTTTTACTTGAGATGATTACATGAATGTAAAAGACTAAGATGCTGCCTTAACCTAGTACTTATAATCTGCAGGCACTGGCCTGGGCATTTGTAGTACTAGCAATACTAGAGGCAAATACCAACTAATGGGCCATGGTCCTGATGCATTTCATATTTTCCAACAGCCCCGACTCACTAAGGATCTCTGAAGATGAGGCAATTCTTCACAGTGAGATTCTATTTACCAGAGTCCCCACGTACATGACACTATACTAGGAACTTAACCAGCAGTATTTCCTTATAACCCAATCTTACGTAGTACGAACTGTTCTACTGGTACACAAAGCCTAAAAAAACAACACTGCGTAGAACACAAATTTTTAAATTATAACATCTTTAAGCTAAGATGTTAATTTACATGTTATTCCTTCTATGTATGGTTCTGTCATATTTTGAGGTAGGGGAAATAGAGAAACTATAGGGATAACGGAGAAAAAAGGATAGAAAATTAAGGGAGTAAAATGCATTTTAAGAAATGGAAGGACATACACCAACAGAAACTCTCTCTGAGTGATAGAATTCACAGTGATTTTTTTCCCCTCATTTTTGTTTTTTTTTCCCCCTCATTTTCGTTTTTTGGTGTACCCAAGTGTTAAATTTGTTTACACTCTTTTATTGGTCACCCTCTTTTATACTAATCGTATTTTATATTAAACATTTTAAAGATACAATTACAGAGGCTAAAGATCACAGGATCACATATGAAGCAAAAGCACTGGGAAGAACGGGTTTTTCTAATTGAAAGTTAAGTGCATACCCAAAGCAAAGCATGAACAATATGGTATGTAAAACATGAGTTTTTGTAATCATGATTTAGAGGTAATTGTTGCTACCTAAGAAAAAAATTTCACTGGTAAAACACCACTGTGTCTTATATAACTTAAAATTGTAAAACAAATTCAAAATGGCAAACACACATCAGATCATAACCTTACATCACACTACTTGATGCTATTCAGAAGAACATGGCATACATTTAATAAAATCCATTGTAGGTCTGCTATGACAACGAGATGTTATAACTCATTCGGAATGCATTATTGAATCATGTGGTAAGACCACAAAATATGGCCATTTGAGCCATAATCCTATTTTAGGGAATTTACCCTAAGTAAATGTTTCAACAGAAAAAATAATAGGCAGAAAGATGATCATTATAGCAGCACTATTTTTAATAACAGAAAGTTGCAAACATTTAAAGCACTCAATAACGGAGGAATAACCAATAATAAAAGGAACAGCAAATGTCAACTTAATGGCAAAGTGGCAGTGTAAAGTTCTGAAGATGCTGTGGGCTTTTATCAACATGGACTTGTATTGCAATCCTGGTGCGACCTTTTACTAGCTGTATGACCTTGAGAAGCTGCTTAACATGTCGTAGGTTCATTTTCTCTTTTAACAAAAGGAGATTTAATGCTTATGTCAGAAGATTGTGAAGATTAAAAGTCCGAAGTGACTTACATGGCATCTGAAACTTAGAACCTAAATAAAAACTCCTTTCTCTCTATTACAGACATTAAAATTGTGAAGACCAGGTAGAAACAATGAAAAATCTTTAGTATTCATTAAGGAAAACAGTGAATATAAAACTGTATACACAGTGTAATTATAATTTAGCAATGGACTGTAGCTAGTAATTAAAATTAAGTTTGAATGAGCAAAATTAAAAGCTACATGTGCAAATGGATAAAAAAAAAAAAAAGACCAGCAGGACATGTATAAAAATTAAAATAATAATGTTGAAATGGTAAAATAATAGTGGAACTATGAAAATTTTCCCTATTGTTATTTTATTTTTACAATTAAAAAAAGTAAATAGATATGTAGGTATGTCTAGAGAACTGAAGAAAGTCCTACTTTTATGGAAAACAAACATCATCACTAATCACTGAAAGAGAAACTGGGAGACCTGCCACCTAAACCCTACTTCTTATGGCAGAGAACCTGAAAACGACCATGCTTATCCTGCTCCATTCTTGTTTCGGGAGAGGGATGTAAGCCCGGATCTGGACAGGAATTCTGATACCGAAGTGTTTCAGTGGGTTCTTAAACTGTAACCACACTTTACAGAGTCACCCACAGTGCATTTTTAGCCAGACAAAAGTGTAGGGGAAGGAGACAGCATGGTGGTCCTTAAAAGGCTGGCACTGGTGGATGCCATGACATGCATACAAAAGGTGGGAGGTAATGCCTGTGTGCAACTTCTGCCTCATCTTTGCACACTCTTCATTTCCGGGTTCCTCCTGCCCTACAGCAGCCGGCCCCTGACCGCCTGAAGCCTCCCCTGGCGTCTCCCAACCTAGTCTGTCCTTTCTAAACAGGAACCAGCACTGTGAACCTAGCTCTCCATCTCAACTTTGGTCTGAATTTACTACTACAAGTGCCTGCCCTATGGCAGTTTTCATTTCGAAAAGTAATGCAATGGATGGATTCACACTAAGAATGAAAGGGCTGGCAGTGAGATCTAATCTCTACTGACCAAACACCCCCAGCCAGCATCTGAACTTTGCAAATCATGATTTCTAGCAGGACATGTTAGCCCCTGTAACAGTGAGAGAATGAACTATGCCAGAAGAGGAAGAGGATATAATCTTCCTAGGATTCTTTAAATTACATTTACTTGGACTTTTACCTACCTACATTACAAGATACAACTGCTACATTTCCCAACATTCAGGAATAAGGATGCATTCCATTTTTTAAAGACATATTTTATAACATAAGATTATATGGAGAAAGGCTGAGTAGTTTAATAAATACTGATATTGTAATTACACTCCTTGGTATTTACCCAAAGGAACAGAAAACGTATGTCCACATAAAACCTGTCCACAGCTGTTATGTACACATAAACTGTGGTACATTCAGACAATGGAATATTATTCAGTGCTAAAAAGAATAAGCTATCAAGCCATGAAAAGACAGGGATGTACCTCAAATACACATTGTGAAAAAAACCAATCTGAAAAGGCTACACACATCATTCCACTTTTTTTTTTTTTTTAACAATCTTGATTGGAGCATCTTGAACTTTGAAGTTTAAAAGTGCTTACTATCCAAACAATATGAAAATTTATTATATATATTTCAACTGCTACTACTTCAAGAAAACAGTAAGAATAATATAACATTTAAATGTTTTACATTATGTAAGTAAATTAAAATTTTTGATGTGTGAGAGAAGGTTGGTGCTTTAAAATAAATAAAGAAGTAACCTGAAATGTAAAGGATGAAATTCTTCTTTCTCTTATCTATTTAATAAAAGTGGCAAACAAAACAGCATGATCTATCAATACTGGAATGATAATATTACCTATGAATATTTTATGACTTATATGGCTACCCAGTGGGCTAAAAAATTACTAAGAAATAAAACCTGTGAATCGTTATCTCAGAATTGAAGAACATTTTTTTTTTTTGAAGAACATTTTTAAGAGCATAAAAATTAATAATTTTAATCATTAAGCGTTCTCTAAAAACAGGATAAAATAAAGTGTACCTGGTGTCCAGCCTTTACTTGCTTCAAAACACTTTCATAACATACTTCATCCATGTTATTCAACTGTTGCACCTTAAAGTTTTTAAAACATGAAAAATAATAAATGAAGCAATTATAAACTTCTTAACCACAAAGGAAACTTTGATACATCTCCTTTTACTTTCAGACTAGCCAGAATGCAGAAACAACAAATGCAATATCAACACCTGATATATAATAACCCAATCGGAAATAGACACAATATAATTAAAAACTACAAATAAAATACCTCATGCAATACTTTCAGCGTACTAGCTTTATAAGAATGCAAGTTTTTTAAAGACAATAAGTTTAAGAATAATATTCTAGTTAGAGATATTTTAAAATAATTTTAAAGTTCTTTTCACTTTCCCCAGAGAAGCCCATTCTTCAGACTGTTTTTCTTCTATTTCAGTCTATAAAACTATACATAGAGCTTTCCTGTGTAATTCTCAAAATCACCGGAATATTACCAGTAGAATATCATGGCATATAAAGCTAAAACGTAAGGAAACATACTATTTCTGTAATGTATATGGAGTTCGGTAGATATTTTTCTACAGAAACACTTTCCAGATTAATTGGAAATTTAATATCAAATTAATGAATTTTAAAAAGGTCTCATTTTCCCTATTAATGATGAGACAGCTTCCAACCAAAAAGGTAAGGTAGTTACCTCAAAGAGTAGGCATGTGACACAGCCTGCATCTCTCTATTTAACATTTATTAAGAGTCTGGAGGGGATGAAAATGTTACACATCTGAAATGACTATAATTTAGAGTTTTTGTTTTAATAAAGGAAACACTTTAACATTCTGGAACTCTTATGACTTATAGTGATTAAGTAAGATGAGATAATCACAAGACAATTTACTCTCTATTAATGATTGGAAAACAAAAAACAAAAAACAAAAACTCCTCCGAACAAAACTCTCAGTAATTTTTTTGGTGAATTTTGGATTGAGCTCTGGTCAAAGCCATTATTTCAAATTAGATGTGTCATGGACACCATTTTCCTATTTTGTGTTCTTCCACAACAACTGAATCACATCATGAGCTTCTGAATGAAACTCTCAGAAATCTACAAGGATTTCTTACTATAAGAAATGACAAATTAACAATGGTTAGAATATATTAAACAACATCCTGGGGAAATTCTTGTTACCAACTGTGTATGTCAGCTGAGTGTAAAACTAATACATTTTAGTAAGACAAAAATGCATATTTATAACTAATATATATAATTAATTTACTATTTACACTGTGTAAGATTTATAAAAATATTTTTAAAATTTTGCCAAATTTTTAAACCTTCAAAATAATTAGGACAGTTCAACATCTCGCACCATTCCTTTTGCGATTACAATGCTAACATATTGTGGTGAAAAATACATTGAAGTTAATTAGCTTTAAGTGATTTACCAACTTCTATGATGAAATTAAAAGAAAATAAGTTTTAAGACCCCTGACAAGCATCTGAAAACACTTTCTTCTCTATATCTTTCTGTGAGAACCATCTGCTATCATTTAAATTATAAGTTGAAAGAACAATCTAATGTTATAAACAGCTCTACATCTGTTCTAATGATACATTAAAATAAACTAAATAATCAAATATATATTAAAATATGGCTGAAAAAAACAAGCAGCAAGTAACACTGAAAAGCCCTTGAAACAATGAAGGTAAAAGATGCATATCATAACTATTACCATATCATGAGCTGTCCTTCTATGTATACATATGAAATGGCTCCCCACAATTCTAAACATACCTTACTTTTATGCAATGCAGATGGAGCATATTAACTGTTGCAGTGACATTGGCTTCTAGTATTTTCTAAGCTGAGTATTTTATTTATAATACTGTAGGCTAAAAATGACCCTGTTTTACTAATAAAATTGTTTTTAGACAAAAGTAATGTAATACACTAAAGACCAAGGTTGACATAGTAACACACGATTCTATCCTGTTTTCTTTCATAAAGAGGTCATATGGCCCATGAATCTTCTCCTAAAACTATTTCTTCCACAGGGGGGAAAAAGTGTCATTAAACAGAAAGATAAACATATAAATTTTAAGCAAAATATTCCTTCATGACATTATAAAAGCCTAAAATAAGCACCCTGATAATGCAAATGGTACATGGTAATACTATTTAAGGAATTAGATAAACAGACTTTTTAGAACATTGCAAAGAATTTCAGAAATGCCACTTATGTATATAATTAATATGATAGTTATACAATATTATAAGTTAAATAGAGCCCCTCCTTTAATAGTTGCTATCATGAAATTATTTTTCTAATGCATATAAGGTATTACTTAGTTTAGATGAATAATATTATATCATGATATATATTACTGACTTAACTAAAGTCTTTTATTATTTCACATTGGCCTTCAACCCTATCAAATTAACTTTTTGAAACATATTCTTATATATAACTTGTGTTCTTAGCTGAGAATACAAAATATACACTGATAATAGCAATGCAAACTACTACAAGCAGCTTTTTAGAGCAGGAGACATTCTACTACATATAGCTGAGGAAGTGTGCTTGATTTTTTTTTCTAGGCTGTGATATTTGTAATGTGACTGAAATGGTCTTCTGGAGTCTCTAACCTCAAACAAGTATTAAACAATACATCAACAAAAATATTTCTGGAAAAGAAAAGTATAAGTTTTAAAACAAATGTTTACCTTATTTGCACTTTTAACCCCCAGAAATGTCTGTCCAAGAGGAACAGGTCGAAAGCGGCCATCGAAGTAGAAAAGTCCAATGCAGGGATTAACGTGTAAAAACGTAGCAACGTCGAGGTAGTTGGGTAAGGTTGCAGAGAGTCCAAGAATTCTTATCATACTCTGTGTGGATTCAACCTATAGGGGTTATTTTAATTAACCTATGAGATAGATTCAACCCATCTGGATTTGTACTAAGTTTAAAATATAAGTTTTACTAGTATAAAGGATGAAATAGTCACAATGAAATAAGATCACTGAAGAAATTGAGAATAACAACACATAGTCTAAAAGACAGATAATGTGAAAAAAATAACTGGCTTAAATCTGGCATGTGGAATGATATAAAGTGATTAAAAGTGTAATTTTCGTATATTTTCTGAACTGGAAAATTCTATTAGTTAAATGGTTTCTTCTGTTTTGTTTTTTTTCCCCCCTAAAAATTTAACAAAGCAAATGACATGTGTTATCAAATGACTTGATAATTTCAGGTGTTAAAAGTATATGCTCTTTATTCTCAAGTTCAATAATTTCAAATTCATTTTAAACACAAAAACACAGAAGTCTGAAATAATTAAGGCAGATTCTTCTAGTGTTTCACAAATTTAAATTTAAAATGATATACTGCATAAGGGAGAGTTTGTGTGGAACAACAGCCAAAACTTGGGGGAAGAAAATCACAAACTACTCAAAGAATGTCCTAAGCTGCATTATTTGTGTTTACTGGTGGGGTGCAATATTCTAATTTTGTTGCTGAACTCTGCTGAAAACATCAATTAATTTGTTCGCCAATCATTTATTAAGCTTTTAATGACGGGCACAAAGCCAGGAGAGCAGGGGTTTAAGAGTCTGTAAAAATTACAAAAAAACACTGTAATGTGTCCCATTAATAGTAGCACCTTCTAAAAACTGTGAGAACAATGAAGAGAGATCACTAATCAAGCTCGGGTAAGTCAGGGAAGGCACGCAGAGTGACAGTTGTCGGTGCTCTAAGAGAGCGGCTAGGACCTGCCAGGTAGGCCAGGAAGAATGGTGTTTAAGGTACTGTACTTAGCAACACTAACGGCAAGAGCTAGAAATGCAGAAGTGTAGAAATGATCATGAGAAATCTCGTACGCCAAGGAGTTTCTCCATTTTACTGCTGATGAGCACAGGACACTATACAATTCTTTTTCAATTACGTTTTTATGATGATAGCTGATAGTATTCTCATCTTTTTCCATTTCTAAACGTTTTTAAAATATCTTTATCCTTTTTAATTTTGTTTACTCATAGGTTTTCTACTTATTTGTGATTGGATTTATGTTTCTTTATTTTACTTTTTTAAAACCTAGCTTTTACTTTTTTAAAATATAGAAGGACTCTAGCTAATAAATCTAATTCTATTGGTTTCCTAGTTTGTATTTAATTTTTTTTCAACTGTATTATTTTTCCATTTTTTTAGAACATTCTGTTTAAAATTACCCAACATTTAAAATTTAATAATTAACTTACTATAGTCCCAACATTCCTGTTTCATTTGAGTATAATTCAAACTCTGAATTATAAACTCTGTCTGTACTTAATAAACTTTCATTATTTTCTAATAATAGTGTTGTCACTCTCTCTTTCCCTTCCTTCCTTTCATGATCACTTACTGAGCTCTCAGTGTCAGAAGACTATTCTTTCAAGTGGTTGGGTTTTATATCTTCAATTTATCAAATACAAAAGTGTAGAATGTATGTACATATATATGTGTTTGTATATACATATGCATATATAGATGTGTATGTGTGTGTGTATATAGTTTTGTTTTACCATATAGAATTTATTTCTAAATTTCTATTGTATTTTGTAAAGACTATGATCTTTTCAATTTCTGCTTTGAGAAAATGTCCCATGGAGACCTAAGATGAACATAATTTATCTATTTTTAGGGTATACAATTCTATGTGCTTGACCACTTTACGACATTAATTATATTATTCAAATTCTCTATATTTTATATTTACAATACAGGAAGTTAAGCATTTGCCAAGAGAAAGTATTACTTTCATCACATAAAAACTTCCCATTTTAAATTAAGATGCCAAATGTTGCTAAAGGGAACAGTCCAGGACCATTCACAGCTAAGCCCTAGGGGTTCTGCAGAAGTATGGGAGGCATTCTGAGCCCCATGCGCCTATAATATCCCTTCTATCTGGGTTTTCAAATCCCACATGCTTTCATATTTTTCTATACTAGGCTTCCATGTAAAAGTTTAATTTAAAAAAGCGTTTCTTACCTGGGAAAAAGTTTGAAAACCTCTGATGTGATTTTTAAAAGTACACAAGACTTGGAATGAATTTGGTAAGTTAATTAACCTTCGACCAAATTCCTTTATGAGAGAATACATATAAAAAGATTCTCAATCTTTAACAAAAGACTATACAATATTATTTTTTTTAAATCTAGGAACTTTTAAGTCATTCTCACCTTCTTGCTATCATAAGTAAAATAAGGGTATTCACGGGATATATTTACTTGGGCAAATATTTAAACTATTTTTTCAGTTTTTATGTCTCTCTTATTTACATCTAATTTTAGTCAAAACTTGCTTGTATCATGCTGGTATCTTCAAGTTATTATACCTAAGTGAGCAGCTCCCGATGTCGGATTTCTCCTTGGATATTTCTATACAGTGCATATATGGGCTGGGAAAGTCCAAGGGCCTGAGTTCACTCCCTCACACAAATATTATTTACAGGCACTTAGAGACGCCCTGTGCCTTCCAAACTCATTCTGTAAGTAGGACAAAAATGAATCTGCTTACTCACTGTTATGGGTTCTATCTGGGCTTCTTTGAGGACTAAATAAAACACTACCTATGAGATATACATATGGCTCCCAAACCAAACCCAACCCAAACAAGAAAACCCTAAATAAGGGGAACTGATGACCCTACCTATTATTTAAGAAATCTCCTTTACATGCTATGATTAAAATCCTTTACAGTAATTAGAATAATTTTAATTATACCATAGTTCTATTTCCTATTGGTGGTGATGTGAAAAGATATGAAGGTGATTTTTAGTTTTAAAATCATTCAACACAAAAGTCATTGAGTATATTTTTAAGGACTTTTGATGTTAAATACATGATACCTTGCAAACACTAGAGATATTTTTCTGCTAAAACCCCATTTTAAAACAACTGTATTTTTTAATCTAAAAAAAATCATATCATTATCAACACAGATAAGCCTGTATGAGAAATATATTCTTTTAAATATGGATAATTTGGAAGTTTATGTCTTAAACCACATCTCGAAACTCTATACACTATACAGAGTTATCTGAAAATATTAATAGTTGAAAGCTATAAAAAATTAACATTTTACAGTTTCTTCTTTATCATTAGCCCAAAAACTAGGCAGTAAATTTTTATAGCATTTTCCCTCACATAAAATCTAAGTTTGGACAAAGTCTATTCACTGAAAGTAAATTTAGTTACGACAACTAATGTTAGTTCAATGTTGTTAAATATAACAGATTAGGGCTTCATTATACTTTTTTATTTTCCAAATTTCTTTCACTCATGCCAAGTATGTTGTGAATTTAGTCCCTAACACCACCATGCAACTTCAGAACCTGAACAGAATCTACACTGCATTAGAATAGCTACCTATGGTGTGTCTATGTTAGTTACAAATTGTTGAAGTGCCGTGTAAAGCACTGCCATCTACTGGGAATGTCTGGTAATCACAAGGAACAAACAAAAAGGAACTGATTTTTCTAAAAATATTTATGAGCACTGCACTAATACACTGGAAATATGAGAAGAATCATATAGATCATTCTGTTAAGGAGATTAAAATCTAGTGAGAGACACAGATAAAGACAGAATTACCTACAGTTAAGTTGTGAAATTATAAGGAAGACTGTGACGGGTGCTAAAATTGTGCAAAGAAAGGGAGTACAGAGGGAACTCAGAAAAGATGTAATTCATTCTGAGTGGTAAACTAGGAAACACTTCATAGAAGAAGTGATATTTGGCAGACTCAAAAGAATAGTAAGTTTTCAACAGATGGATGTGTGGAGCAATAATATATAATTTTGCATTTACAACCCTTCATCTCATAACTAACAATACACTCTGACGTAAGTAAGATTAGTTTTACCTCTGAAAAAGGGCCAATGGCATTGGAAAAAAAGTGGGGAAGGAATAAATGGTTTTGTGTGGCTGGAACCTACATCAGCTAAGGAATATGATGGAGAAGTTGAAATTGGATAAATAGGTCAGGGCTTCAATAGTGTTTAACGTCCAGCTAAAGTATTTAAACATTTTTCTTAAGATAACAAACAGCAAGTCATCAAAGGTTTATAAGCATAGTAAGTGATAAACTATACAATTGGAATTTGGCTATATTATGAAGAAGCCAATGTGCAGGATGAATTAATATATATTTACATATTATATATCCATATTACATACAATGTATTACATATCCTGTATCATATGTTAACATATGATATGTTTATAATTATACTACATATGTAATAAACAAACCTATAATATATAATTTTTATATATTTTACTTCACATAGTTTATAAACTATATATAGAAAATTATACTATTATACATTCATAAGTTACAAAATATTTATAAATTTATAACGAATGCTTCAAAGTACATATGGTACATAATGTGTGTGTGTCTGTGTACATATGTACAGAAAGCATCAGCAGCAGGCCTGCAATCTATTTTCTCTCTCAACTGGGACTGCTCAAGAAATAAAGATTTGCCCTGGTCAAATCCCCTTGTAAACATGCTAATGACAGACCTCCTGGCAAATGTACTAATGGTATTTACTTGACCTCTAATGTTCTATAGTTGCAGGAAAGCTTTATCTTTGTAATGCTTTTAGCTGATGGACATGGTCTCTCTAGGTGGCTCAATGCAAACAAACCAGGAATGTATGGACTTATGTGGCCTGGCTCCCTGAAAAGATCACTAAGCTATGTACGTATCAAGGTATCAAATCAAAACATCTCATGATCGGGAAGTATCACCTTGGGAAACAGTACCTTTTGTTAACCACTAATCTCACTTTACCCAATACACTAATCATATGCACTGATTTGTATATCAATTCTACCTCGATAAAGCTGTTAAAAATTTTTTTTAAAAATCCCATGATCAAAATAGGTCTCTTTTGTGTAAATGATGACCTGCATGCTTCTTTCTGAGACCTCACAAGTAAAATCTGTGCCAGAGCAGATCCACCGTGGCAAGAAAGGAGAACAGTGATGGCAGTGGCAGACTTCTCCATGCTTCACCTTTGTCTCACAACTACATGTATTATTGACATTATTCTTAAGTTGGGTATTAGCTAAAACCTCTGATTTTTGTGTGTCTACTTTGAATATTTCAATGCTTTGTGTTTTATGTATGTGCATCTGTGCATGTGCATGCACATATTTTTATATGGTAAAAAGTGAACATGTCCTAAAGAGTCCTCTAATTCCATCCCTACTATAAAACCACTTTTACAGCTTGTTGCATATGCTTCCACATCTATGCACCCTACTCTACCCCAGCTTAAAAATCTAAATGTAAGCAAGAACTTTATTTGTTAACTATATCCACTGCACCTAGAACTGTGTAGCTGGCACATAGCAGGTAGCTAATAAATGTTCACTAAATGAGTGAATGAGAATATAAATATATTGCATTTTTTTTCTTTACACAAATGGGATTGTGCTGTATATTGTGTCTTTTCAATGAGAATATAACATGGATATCTTTTAAACCCGGTTCATATAGCTCTACCTCGTTCTTTTTAAAGACTGCAAAGTGGCATTTTATTTTATGAATTAATGGAATTTATTAAACCATTTCTTCTTTTGTTGGACAGTTGGGTTGTTTCCAACATATTTTGCACTAACAAGAAAGCGTCAGTGAATACTGGTGTTACTATATCTATGTGTCTGTGCTATTATTTCCATAGGTTTGATTTCTAGAAGTAAAAACACAGTTTAGTGAGCATTTTCAAATTACATTCTTTTTCACTTTTGCCAATCTATGTAAGAGAAATGTCTCATGTTGATTTGGATTCCTTTTAAGCATCTTTTCTATGATTTTCAGAATTTTTATTTCTACTGTAAAGTGCTTTTCCCAAATTTTTAGAAAACATATTTCTTACTAGTTTACAATAACCTTTTAATTATAAAGGACATTTAAGCTTTATTTTATGTGCTACAAATAATTTCTATTATTCTGTCTTACATTTGAACTTTTTGGAGGTATCTTTACTGGTCAGAAGTTTTTAATAGTTACATATCCAAATGCGCCACATGTTTCCTTTGTAACCTTTGGAGTTTTGCATATTGCTTAGAGCTTCTCCACCTCAAGGTTATTTTTTAAATGCTCTTTTATATTTTCTTGAATGCACTGAGTTTTGTTTGGTATAGCTAAATCATTAATTCATCTAGAATTTTATGTTGGATTTACCAGATGAAAGCACATTATTTTAAAACATTTGAAAATGCAATATAAACTTCCTCAAATTTTGTACTCCCTTCATATTAAATTCCCATACCTAGTTCTAGATGAGAGCTATTCAGGATACGAAATATAAAAGAACTGACACCTAACTAGTCATTGGGGTGAAGGTGAGTGTTAAGGAAGAAGGAACAATTAAGTGTGACTCCCACACACTCAATTTGGGCTTGAGAATCAAATGGACTGTGACGCCATATATAAATAGGGAGGGAAGATGGCAGAGTTTCTGACGTGTTTAAGCAAGAGATGTCCATGGGATATCAAAGTAGAAACATACGACTGTGTTTGGATAGGAGTAGAAGTCAGCGGGGAGATTTGGACTACATGCAGAGATTTAAGTGACACAGGCATAGAAGTGTTATTTTCCCAGGGTAAATATTTAGAATAAAAAAAAGAAGATGGCAAGTGACCAGAGTCCTGTGTTGGAAGAGGTCACTGAGAGGATGTGACCGCCAATTAATCCGCAAGCTGGACCTTGTCAATCAGAGGATCCTCACCACCTTTGCTGTCCTAGAAATATGCATTCCGCTTGCCTTCCCTGAGCTAGAAGCTTCCCCTAGGACGCAGCCTTGAGACAGCAATGTGGTGTTGAGACCATCTGGACAGTATATGTGACTGAAGTCAGTTAAGGCCTCTATATACAGTTAAGGCAGGTGTAGAGGTCGACTGATCTTGCAGCTGCCCAAGACAAGCCTCAAAAGTAAGTTCCCTTGCTTATTAAAACTGTCATCTACCAATCTGGAGTGGTTTGCCTCTTTTTTCAGTTCTCTCCTTGCTCTCTGTGTACAAAGCCAGTTTGCAAACCAACATCGTGGAGAATGTAAACATTTCAAGGGTGAGAAAAGGAGAGAGCAAGGGAACCTGAGAAAGAGCAGCTAAGTAGGTGACAAAAAAATCAAGTAAAGAAAATCAAGGCAGGGTGGCATCATGGAGTCCAAGAGAAAAGAGTTTCAATTCTGAAGAAATAATGAGTTATATACTGGTTAAAAAACAAAAAACAAAAAACAAAAAAACTTTTTATGACCTATGCTGGAGCAATAACCAGACCACAGTTGCTTGGAAATCAAAAGGGAAACTGAATACAGATTAATATTTCCAGAAGCTGAGTGGTAAAAACAGCTTTACTAAGCAGAAGTTATTGGAGCAGGATAGTTTGAGGGAGGCGTTTTGGTAAAGATGGGTGGGACTTTGCAATTCTTTAAAGCTGAAGGCACAGTGCTCACATAGAAGGAGAAGTTAAAGACCCAGGAAAAAGAGAAGGCATAACTTACAGAGTGAAAGGAATGGAGTCCAAGACAAGGGGACAGGGGGCCTCTAACTAAAGGATGAGGGATGGAATGATGAGGATAGATTTGGGAAGGGGTTTGAGGCTTTTGCTGGGTGGTGGGCAGGTTTTTTCTGGATGCAAACTGAGGGAGTTCAACCACGAAGGCCTGTGTTTCCACTCAGTAAAAAGTATTGTCTTCTAAGAATGAGGCACGACAGGGTGGGGAAGAAGGAGGGAGGAGTCTGGTGAAGCTTGGAAAAAAGAAGGAAAGCTGCTCCGAAGTTACAGGATAAATCCCAACGATTCAGGTGAATTCAGAGTCTACGAATGTGTAGTGACCTTAGTCTCCACCACCCCTGTGTGATCTCAGCTAGTGTTTAGCAATCTGACTGGAGGGAAACATACTGTTCAATTGACTCATGATTGGAATTTTGCCAGGGGATAAATAAGTTAAGGCTATTGACAAAAGAAAAAACTGGTCATGGAGTCTTGGCTATTTCAGAACGAAAATAAAGCCAGGAGAAGATGGATCAGAGACAATAACAGATGGGAAGTCACGGAATTAGAGTTCTTGATTATGTTAAAAAACTAGTGTTCATCTACTGTCTTTACATGTACAATCTACCAACAAACATCATTTTAATAGTCATGGGTACTTTAAGATATCTTTTCACTTAATGAAAAGAGGGGTGACAGAAAACAATCACAGATCATTGATGAATTTACCAATTTTGATTTGGACAATTTATGAGTAACCACAAAGGTCCAAAACTAGAGACAACAAGTACACGTCCCTTTTTAAAAATAACAATTAAGATTATGCACATTAGGAGATATTTTATCTAGTATATTAACGAAAATATAAATCATTTTCAGATTTTTTTCAATGGGGGGAGAGGTCAGGCATGGAGAGAAATGGATGAATAATTAATATTCTCCTATGTTCTACCACATTTTAATACTGCTTAGTCAAAGTTACATTTAGTTTTAAAACACAGGTTTAGAATAGAAGTTTTCTTGTATTTATTTTGGTTAATTTAAAGAGACTTCAATAACATAAGACCTGGGAGGAAGAAAGATAGGGTACTTTTAACATAAAAATGAAATAGCTGAAGGTTTCTCCCTACGAAAATTATCTTTATCCCCATGAACAATACATACTAATATTTCTTTGAATGTTACATTTAAGTTTAAAAACTTATCCCTCAAAATAAGCTTACAAATAACTTCCCCTTACCTGACGTAAAGTACGTGCCACTATGCTTTCTAATACTGGTCCTCTATCTTCATGAAGTAAATGAACTTCATCAAGAATAAGAAGCTTTACAATTTGGGAAAGAGCTACGTCCCCAACACTCTTTCTTGTCACTACATCCCATTTTTCTGGTGTGGTCACAAGCATCTATAAGACAAGAAAAGATAAATTAAAAAGGGGAAAGAGGTCACATATTATTTAAACTTCCACCGTGTTATTCAAAAAGAAATATGATTGACCACCTATACACAGATCAAATAAAGTGTTACAAATATCCCAGAATGATATCTGATTCACTGTAGACAACAGTCACTTCTCTTTAAGTTGTGATATTAAGCAGTTACTCATTAAAACTCAGTAAAGGTAGTCTGTCAGTAAATTGTAGTGTGAAGTGTACAAAATACACAAGCTTACTTAAAATGTGTCTTACAATGTAAGAAACCAAATGACACTATCTTTTAAACAAGTGTGTACTGATAATGGCTTTTACTTGAAAAGGGACAAAAATAAGTGAATTAAGCACTAAAAGGGAATGAAAAGGAAACCAAGGATCCACTCTAGGAATGGTTACCTGTTTATACTTTTCCAAATTTGGAGGAAGCTTTACTATTGACACACAGTTTTTAAAAACTACCCTTTAATATCAACTAGTATATGCAGAACTTTATACTAAAAAACAACACATATACTACAGGATAACTGGCACAAAATAGCAACACAAACAATGAGTCACCGGAGATCCAAGGTACTAAGAGCAGGAGGTAAGCCCAGGGTACTTACGTAAAGTTCTTAGAAGAGACCATTTGACATGAGCTGTGATTATAAATCTATTTGCTTTCTACATATTGAATTGTTTGTGTCCCCTAAAAGCATACTATCGCAGAGAAAAAGAAAAGCTTAATAAACTTCTACTACAGTAATATTGAACTAGGAAATACGCCCTTATATAACTCAAAGAACACATGAGGTAACAAATCAAAACCAAAGCTTTTCTTATCCAGTATATCAGCTTATAGAGACTGATGACAATCAAAACTCACTATGCTTTGAAGAGTGAAGAGGTTAAGGGGGTCAGATTGTTCTCAACATTTTTGTTACCTCAGGTCTGTTTTTGAAGTCGCTTACGGGAATGATGATAATCTTATTTTTTTAGATTGCAAATGATGTATAATTCTTAACAAATGCATAATCCAAGTTTGTCAATATAACCTGTTGCATAATTAGAGATATCACTGCTATCATTTTGAAATGAACTATATCAACCACAAAATTTAGCAGTTGTACTTTGACGTAACATTAATTAGTGAACTATAATGAAATAGATTAAGGCATTCATATCTAAGGTGTGAAATACTACAAATCCAAAGCTACTTAGTTAATTTGCTAAAGCCAAATGGCAATGTTGAGATCACATCAAATTTTACATTTAAAAAAATGCTTTGGAATTAAGTATAAACAGATGTATAATGAATTTTAAGATCTAAAATGGGTTGAAACATTCAGTATGCATTAATTAACATCTCTTTTATATTCCAATAACTTAAACAGAACTTCTACTTTGAAAAATGACAAATTTAAAATAACCCAAGATATATCATTATAAATATACCCAGGGATCACTTACTAACAACCCTTTCACTAAAAGTCCTAAAAAACATGCCCATGTGATTTCAAAAACAGCAATTCTCCTAAACTGTAAATTCATGTCACATTAAAATATAAAATAAGAAAGCTTACTATTAATAAATGTTAAGAAAGCTACAAAGTACACTACAAAGATAATAATGTGCTAATGATTAAATTGTAAAGTAAAATTTTTCAGATATCAGAAAACTATACTACCAAACCTTAAAAATCCATTTTAGCATTTGGTTTTCTATACCTTACTTTCAGCACAGTGAGAAGTGGCTTCATTTATATTACCATTTCATTACTCTAATCCCCTGAACGAAAATGGCTAGAAAATAAAGTGTCACATTTGCTTAATGAATTGTAACTCATGCAAGACATTTCCATCTGCTCTTGTATTAGGGCATGGGTTAACTGTCAATATTTTTACTGTCAACTCAAATTTCTCTCAATACATGTACTTATTCCCTCAGGAGTATGAAAATCATTATTCCAAACTTTTCCAATTTTAGCCTGACCACTGGGAAAATGGCAGAGTTGAGATGCTATACACCACTACTGTGCCAACAATTTGGTGTATTCAATTTTAAAATGCTTCATCCATTTGACAGCAAAACCAAAGGACCTACAACTTGCTAGAACCACCTCATCTGGTAATTAACTTAAACATTAATATTATTATCTTTTGCCTTATAAAACACTGTGACCTAGGGGAAATCACTTTATCTCTCCTTCCTTTTTGTCCAGCTCTATTGAGTTATTATTGACATGTAACATATATAAACTTAAGGTGCATAATGTGACGATTTGATACACATATATTGCAAAATGATTACCACAATGAGGTTAGTTAACACTTCCATTCCCTCACATAATATTACTGTGTGTGTGTGTGTGTGTGTGTGTGTGTGGTGATAACATTTAAGGTCTACTCTCTTAACAAGTTTCAAGTTCATAACACAGGAATGTTAATTATACTCGCCGCGCTGTACATCAGATCCCCAGAACACATCGATCTTATAGCTGGAAGTTTGTACACTTTGACCAACATTTCCCCATTTCCCCCGCCCCTAAGTGCCTGGCAACCACCATTCTACTCTGTTTCTTTGAGGTTTTTTTTTTTTTTTTTTTAATATTCCATACATAAGTGAGAACATACAGTATTTGTCTTTCTCTGTCTGACTTATTTCACTTAGCATAATGACCTCAAGGTCCATCCATATTGTGGGAGAAGGCTGAATTTCCACCGCTTTATGGCTGAATAACATTCCATTCTATGTATATATCACATTTTCTTTATCCATTCATTTCTTGGTGAACACTGAGGTTGTTTCCATGTCTTAGCTATTGTGAATAATGCTGCAAAGAACATGGAAGAGCAAATATCTCTTCAAGATAGCGATTTCACTTCCTTCTGATATATACCCTGAAGTAGAATGGCTGCATCATATGGTAGTTCTATTTTTAACTTTTTGGGAAACCTTCAAACTGTTTTCCATAGTGGCAGTACCAATTTACATTCCCACCAACAGTGCACAAGGGTTCTCTTTTCTCCACAACCTCGCAAATATTTGCCATCTTTTGTCTTTCTGGTAACAAGTCATTCTAACAGCTGTAAGGTGATATCTCATTGTGGTTATGACTTGCATTTCCCTGATGATTAGTGATGTTGAGCACCTTTTCATGTACTTGGTGGCCCTTTGTATGTCTTCTTTGGAAAAATGTCTATTCAAGTCCTCTGTCCATTTTTTAATTTTTTCTTTTTTTGCTATTGAGTTGTATGGATATTAACCCCTTATCAGATAGATGGTTTGCAAAATAGTTTCTCCCCTTCTATAGGTTGCCTTTTTATTTCGCTGTTTCTTTTGCTGTGCAGAAGCTTATTTTTGCTTTTGTTTCATGTGCTTTTGGTGTCATATCCAAAAATCATTCCCAAGACCAATGTCAAGGAGCTTTTTCTCTATGTTTTCTTCAAGTATTTTTATAGTTTCAGGTCTTACATTTAAGCCTTTAATCCATTTCAAGTTAATTTTTTGTAAGCAGTATAAAATAGGTGGCCATTTTCATTCTTTTGCATATGGTTATCCACTTTTCCCCATACATTTATCAAAGAGAATATCCTTTCCCAATTGAGTGCTTTGGGCTCAATTGTCAAATATTAGTTGATGGTATATGTGTGGGTTAATTTCTGGGCTCTCTATACTGTTCCATTGGTCTATGTGTCTGTTTTTATGCCAGTACCATACTTTTTGATTACCATAGTTTTATAATATAGTTTAAAATTAGGAAGTGTGATGCCTTCAAGCTTTGTTCATTCTCAGGATTGCTTTGGCTATTTGGGGTCTTTTGTGGTTCCAATTCTAAAAACAATTTTAGAATCGTTTTTTTCTATTTCTGTGAAAAATGATAATGGAATTTTGATAGGGATGCACTGAATCCATAGATCGCTTTGATATTATGGACATTTTCATAATATTAACTCTTCCAATGCATGAACATGAGCTATCTTTCCATTTATCTGTGTCTTTTTCAGTTTCTTTCCTCAGCATTTTACAGTTTTTGGTGTATAGATCTTTCATTTCCTTGGTTAAATTTATTCCTAAGTATTTCATTGTTTTTGATGCTATTGTATATGGGATTATTTTCTTTATTTCTTTTTCAGATAGTTCACTGTTAGTGTATAGACATGCAACTGACTTCTGCATGCTGATTTTGTATCCTGAAACTTTACCGAAGTTGTTTGTTAGTTGTAAAAGTTTTTTGCTGGAGTCTCTAGGGTTTCCTATATATAAGATCATATCATCTGCAAACGGAGACCATATTACATCTTCCTTTCTGATTTAGAAGACCTTTATTTCTTTTCCTTGCTTAATTACTCTGGCTAGGACTTCCAGTACTATGTTGAATAGGAGTAGTGAGAGT
Source organism: Eubalaena glacialis (assembly GCF_028564815.1). Taxonomy (NCBI): domain Eukaryota; kingdom Metazoa; phylum Chordata; class Mammalia; order Artiodactyla; family Balaenidae; genus Eubalaena; species Eubalaena glacialis. Next base: position 58,564,271 of record NC_083727.1, on the reverse strand, counting down.
GGGCACCCTTGTCTTGTTCCTGATCTTAGCGGGAAAGCTTTCAGCCTTTCACTGTTGAGTGTGATGTTAGTTGTAGGTTTGTCATATATGGCCCTCATTGTGTTGAAGAACATTCTTTCTACACCCAATTTGTTGAGAGTTTTTATGATGAAAGGATGTTGAATACCGTCAACTGATTTTTCTGCATCTATTAAGAGGATCATGTGATTTTCATCTTTCATTCTATTAATGTATTAGTGATGTATTAAGCCTGTTCAGATTTTCTATTTCTTCATCATTCAGTCTTGGTAGGTTGTATGTTTCTAAAAATTTATCCATTTCCTCTAGGTTATCCAATTTGTTGCTATATAATTATTCACAGTAATCTCTTATGATCCTTTGTATTTTTTGTAATGTCTCCCCTTTCATTTCTGATTTTATTTATTTCAATCTTCTCTTTCTTTTCCTTAGTCAATCTAGCTAAGGGTTTGCTAATACTTTTTGTCTTTAAAAAAACCACCTCTTAGTTTCATTGATCTTTTCTTCTGTTTTCTAGTTTCTATTTCATTTGTTTCTGCTCTGATCTTTGTTATTTCTGTCCTGCTAATTTTGGGCTTAATTTGTTTTCTTTTTCTAGTTCCTTGAGCTGTAGAGTAAGGTTGTTTATTTGTGAATTTTCTTTTTTCTTAATGTATAACTATAAACTTCCAGCTTAAAACTGCTTTTGCTACATCCCATAAGCACTTAAACCTTATTATTAAAAACTTCTCTTACATCTGTAAACAGTAAATTTACAATGTTTAGTTTTCTGTGATTGTTTCATGACTACTCAAATACTTTTTTCTCTAAGTGAAATATATTCCTCCTTGGGGAGGGTAAGAGGGGAGAAAAACAGTAAAATTTTTAAGCTGAATTTTTTATAATCATTTGCATAATCCACTAATTGGACACTACAGCAACCCTTTATCAAAACACACCAGAGAGGTGGTGTTTCACAGAAGGAAGAATGTCATGCTTGAATCCAAGTTTTAACAGACTTGTCCCAAATAGAATTCTTTGAATTTCAAGGTAAGAATTACTAAAGAGATCACAAAGCCTCTTGTCAACATACCTGTAAGAGTGCAAGAGGAACATGTTCAATTGTGCATTTTACATTTTTAAAAACAATTTATTTACTTATTTATTTTAACATCTTTATTGGAGTATAATTGCTTTACAATGGTGTGTTAGTTTCTGCTTTATAACAAAGTGAGTCAGCTATACATATACATATATCCCCAGATCTCTTCCCTCTTATGTCTCCCTCCCTCCCACCCTCCCTATCCCACCCCTCTAGGTGGTCAAAAAGCACCGAGCTGATCTCCCTGTGCTATGCGGCTGCTTCCCACTAGCTATCAATTTTACATTTGGTAGTGTGTGTATATATATATATATATATATATATATATATATATATATATATATACACACATATATACACATTTTACCTTTTTTTCCCCATATAATTACTAGATTAAACTAGTAGAGTGCGAGAGGAAGAGAGTGAGAAATACTATTTACTACACAACTATCAGAAAATTTAAAATGAAAGACATAAAATGCCATGTGTTTAGAGAGGATGTAGAGAATCTAGAACTCTCATGAAATAATGGTGGAAATACAAACTCACACAACCATTTTGAAAAGCTGCTTGGTATTACCTACTAAAGTTGAACATATGCAAGCCTTGTGACCCAGCAATTCCATTCTTAGTATATTATGTACTGAACAGAAATGCACACCTATTTGAAACTAAAGATGTATATTAGAATTTTAATAGCTGTACTATTTATAATACTTCAAAATTGGAAGTAAGCCAAATTTCCATCAACAATAATATGGACAAATAACTTGTAACACAGTTATACGATGGAACAATTATACAGGAATGAAAATGAATTTCATTTACCATATGCAGTAACATGGTAAAAACCTGAAAATCTTGTTAATGAAAGAATCCAGTTACATACTATATAATTTCATATATGTAAAGTTTTAAAACAGGTGAAACTAATGTAAGTGTTAGAAGCTAGGATAGGAGTCACCTCTGGGAAGGAAGAAGGACACAGCAAATGGGAGAGGAATGAGGACAGATTCCGAGGTGTGGTAATATTTTTATCTTGATCAGGGTGGTGCTTATATCAGTGTATTCACTTTACAAAAATTTTATCAAGCTGTTCACTTACAATTTCTGTACTATTCTGACTGTGTATTTTACTCAGTAACAGTAAGCTATGCACATACATGCTCTTATAATTACATATAACTTACAATTAAAAACGAAAGTTAAATGGCAAGAAGGGATACCTGAACTGAACAGGTAAAAGGTGAATAAGAGTTTGCCAGACAAAGAAAGAAAGAAGGATATTCCTGGCTAAGAAGAAAAAATAAGCAAAATTTGTTCTTTGTGCTTCTAATATGCACGGACCACATATCATCTCTTGTGTGATCTTTTTATGTATGCTGCAAGCATCTTGAGGAAGGTACCAAATATGAAATTTTTACATGGAAGTCCAAGTTCCTCAACCTACTGATTGGATTTTTTTTTTTTAAATACAGATGACAACTTCTAAATTTAGGCCAATTTCCTTCCCACTTATCAATCTTCTTCTCAACCAGAGACCTCTATAAGTACCCAAAGCAAAAAGATAAGAAAGTTCAACATATTTATGGAAAGTCTTTGAACCAAGAAGAGAAATTAGACATCTAATTTAGAAATCATAATACCCGTATTTCCTTAATGTTATTGTTGTTGCTGTCTATTAAAAAAAATCTATTCTTGTCTTTCCATATTCATATTTTTCAAAGATAGGCCAGTCCATAAAACCTTCTAATTCCAATAAATTAATTCATTATACAGAAAAACATAGTCTTGAAATTATATTACTAACAGCAATACATATCCAGCCTAAGACACAGAGAATTTTTTTTTTTTAACATCTTTACTGGAGTATAACTGCTTTACAATGGTGTGTTAGTTTCTGCTTTATAACCAAGTGAATCAGCTATCTATTTTACATTTGGTAGTATATATAAGTCCATGCTATTCTCTCACTTCGTCCCAGCTTACCCTTCCCCCTCCCCGTGTCCTCAAGTCCATTCTCTACGTCTGCGTCTTTATTCTTGTCCTGCCCCTAGGTTCTTCAGAACCATTTTTTTTTTTTTAGATTCCATATATATGTGTTAGCATACAGTATTTGTTTTTCTCTTTCTGACTTACTTCACTCTGTATGACAGACTCTAGGTCCATCCACCTCACTACAAATAACTCAATTTCATTTCTCTTTATGGCTGAGTAATATTCCATTGTATATATGTGCCACATCTTCTTTATCCATTCATCTGTCGATGGACACTTAGGTTGCTTCCATGTCCTGGCTATTGTAAATAGAGCTGCAATGAACATTGAGACACAGAGAATGTTTGTGATGTCTAAAAGCAGTCTGTTTTATGTTTAACAAATCCTGTTATATCTAGTTAAAGTTATAAAAGTCACACTGATATCCTACTGAATTTTAAACATTTGTTTTTAAAACATTTTGACTGTTGCAGCAGTATTCTTCTTTGAGGCAGACAGCTATAAATTAAAACTAGATTTAAAATGTTAAAGGAATACAAGAAATTAAGAAAATGAAAGTAGACTTTCTTACCTGTATAATATTTAAAATTGATTTTGAAATTTTTGGTATTCAGACTATAGAAAACTTTTTTAATTGTTTAAACCCACTACATAAATGCCTTTTTTTAAAAGCCAGAAAGGTAAAATACCAAAATATAGTCATTAAAATCCAAGAGTATATTACTATAATTCATCAAATATCAAGAGCTATTAATTTTAAGCCACACCTTCATTTTATGTGTCACTAGGAAGTTAAAAAAAGACTACCAAATAAAGTTTTTAAATGTCTTACAATTGATGAAATATTGTACATTTAGTTGAAAATGTTAGGGATCTATTAACTAAGCTAAAGGACAATATTCAAGAATGCTTGCTTAATACATTTTCTGTGTTGAAGACAGTCAGCCGGGAGTTGTTACAAATCACATTAGAATGCTATAGATGTAGACCGGGCAACAGTTTGCAGGATTTAGGAAGTCTATCTTCCTTTTTAAAATACATAATCCCATACTTACTCAACCAACAAGCTTATAAATTATATGAATGTTTTAATTTAAGGATAAAATCTAAAATGTCACATGGTTTAAATTCCATAAACACACATATAATTACAGTTATACTAACCTCTGCTATACAAATGTCAGCTCTGATTGATGGCAACAGCCCCTGTAATAGAACCTGACAGCTTGCAGATTATACCTGCCCCTTGGGACACTACAACAAATCAGTTAGTTCCAACTACTCCTTTTCTACCTTTTTTATGTTCCCTCCTCTCCCACCAATTCACACGCATGAGCGCACACTCACACATATAAAGCACAAAGTCTTCTGAAGTATCTAGCTATACTTATTTAATGTCAAGGACCACAGCTTTCAATTATAAAATGAAAATATAAAAGTTAATCAGAAAATCTTCAAGTACAAAGGTATTCTTATGCATATTCTTGTCGAAAGTACAGATACGGTCAAGCAAAATCATAAAGAATGTAATCTGACATGTATCTTGGCATTTTGATGTTAGGGAAAAAAAATCTGTATGATACTACTTTTAGTTAAAAGTTCAAAGGTAAAGATTTACTAAATAAAGAAACAAAGTATAATTCAATATGAAAACCTAATACTTTTGAAGGAACAGAGCATGGAGTGCTGGGGGTAAGGGAGAAAAAGCTCTTGTAATATATAATTCAAAATTGAACATTTAAGAAAATACTTTGTTCTGTGTTTATAACTGTAGTAGAATTGTGTTTATAACTGTAGTAAATTTATCTTTGCAGTTCTTTTTGTTGATTTAAAACACTTTCCAACAATCTCAGAACATTATATACTGAACTGTAGCCTCATCAACATAAGTGTATAAAGAATACAGTGCTTGGTTACCCTAAAACTTAAGTAATTACACATAATAGAGAAAAACACAAAAATTGTTTATATTGCAGTGTGTATAAGCCATAAAGATCTTGCTTTCATCATTCTAACTGCTTGTCCATAATACCCCAGGATTTCGTTCCATTAAAGTCTCATAGAGCAAGGGTCTGATACAACTTAACAATGATTCCTATTCTGCTCACTCATAAAAGATAGTTCTTGAGTATGACTAATTTGTGGTAGAAACCTGCCCTGTTGTAAATTCTATCCTGTACAATTGGGATAGGGCTCATAGTGAATGGGTTTCCTTGGTTTATTATAAAGCAGTTTTTTTTTCCCCAAATCAAATTGGTGTATGTGCCCTTTAAAAGTGGGGGAAAAAAATCCTCTCTCCTATGACTTTGAACATTTGATAGTCACCACCTCTTTCCTGCTGCATGTGAAGAGCTCAGTTTGAGGACCGATTTCTTACTAAAATGAAACACTTTTAAATATCACATTGTAATATCAAACTTAAAACCTCCCATGTGATGAGCTAAAACAAATGTATTCTGCAGCTCTTCACAAACATGATAATACCAAGATAATACCAGTTTCATCTCTTCAAACTAATTCGAGACATTCAATACTAAGAGGTTTTACTAATTCAAGAACAATTAATCAAAAGTTTGTTTGGGGTCTATTATCAGAAAGAAGAGATGGATGAAGGGAGGATTCTAAAATCTTATGAAGAAATTATGGCAGGACATAAACTGCCGAAAATGACTGCAATTAAGGAAATTAGTTGTCTTTATTGTCAAGCTACTTCCATTTTTTGGATCCTTCCTATTTTATTTTTTTTAAAAAGGCAGGACATGTGTACTATTTAATCATAATTTATGGGAATCGAAAGAATTTCTCAATAAAAGTTTGTGATTAACTCACTCAACTCAATGTCTTCAGGCATTTGTCTAGGGTTAAGAACACAAAGATAAAGGCAAGAAATTTAGAAGCTTATACTTCAAGGTGAAAACACAGCAAAGAAGTGAAATGTGGTCTAAGCTCTCTCATACAATGTTATGAAATGCAAAGGTCACCTCTGAGGGGGCAGTTAACCTTGTTCAAGCAACTGTCACTGAATCTGCCCACAACTACACGTATAAGCTACACATATAGCACCAAAATCACTACAGTGCAGAACCGAGTGAAATTATACATTTTTATGCATTTTTTTCCTCCATTCCTTTCCATTTCCTACAATCCAAGAAACTTACAGCACAGAAAAAGAGCAAACAACAATTATTTGTTATTGGTGCTGAAGTGGTTTAACAGAAACTCATATTCAATAAAAACAAGGCTTAGAAAAGTGATAAAGAAGGAGAAAAGCAAATATGCCCAAAGAATTAGCTAATATAATATCCGTGATTAAGTAAAAAGCCCAGCTCTAAACTTTCTTAACACCTAATTGAAAAAGAAAAACTGGGAGCTACGTCAGCAAAATGGCGGCATGGGAATTTCTAGTGTTCATCCCCTCCAATTAGAAACATTAATTTGAAGAACTATCTGCACACAAAGATTGCTTCGCAAGAGCTAAGGATTCCAGGTGAGAGATTACGGCATGTAGGTAAAGCACAGAAATAAGAAAAGACACAGTAAGAAGGTAGGAAAGATAGATTCACATTACCCCCGTCGCTCCTCCTCTAAACCCAGGCAACACGGCCCAGAGAGAGATACCTTCCCCATTGGAGAACGAAAGTAAAGCGAGTGCCCAACTACACCTCAGTCCCAGAGCTGGCTGGTCCCAGCATCAGGCCAACCCAAAGGTCCTAGGTGTCCCCTTGCAGGCTCTCTCAAACCCAGGCCCCCGGCTTACCCCCAGCACCTACTAGCTCCAGCAGCCCAAGGCAGGGCGGCTCACACAGCCTCAGGCAGCATCCACGGCACCTACCAGCAGGCTCCCGTGAACCCGCGCCTGATACCTGAAAAGGTGCTCAAATCACTAATAATCAGGCAATGCAAATCAAAACCACAATGAGCTTTCACCTCACACCTGTTAGGATGTCTACTACCAAAAAAGAATACTGGTGTGTGTAGTAGGAAAATGCTAAATCTGTCAAATTTCCAGGACCCCAGGACTCCAATATCCATTCTCTATTCAGTTAAGTAAACTGTTTTTCACTATACTGTATAGATTTCTTTTAAGCAAATCAGTCACCAAAAAGATTTTACCACACTATCTGCAATGGCGGAGAGCTGAAATTACAGTGTAGTTTTGTCTGTGTGGGGCATTTTCATTACCTTTACTAATTTATCATGGAGAAACAGCTTTGTATTTTAATTTAGCATTTATTTGATTGTTAGTGATGTTTAACATCTTACTTTATGAAACTTTGCATTTTTCCCTTATAGTAAGAGTCCATTTTTGTATTCAGTGTTTGGGTTTACATCATCAATTTGCATAAACTCACCCTTTAATAGCGATATTAAGTATAACTAGTGGATCCATTTTGGATGGCAAACTGGCAAAATCTATCAAAATTTTAAATGCACAAACCCTAGGTCCAGCAATCTCACTTCCAAAGTTCTACCCAAGAATAAACACATACAGACAGACAGACATGCATGAAGTTCTTTAGAAGGCAATAATGTAGATCTATACGCACTGATGTTAAGGGCGAAAAGGCAAAATATTATGCATTTTATACAAACACATACACATATGTACATAAATATGATCCCATTATTATTAAACTAAAACAAAAACCACATATCCATATTTTTCTCTACATTCTCAGCTCCTGAGAATACTCTATTTCCTTCACATAGGCTTCTGCAGCATCTCACGCACAGAAAATATGTGCTCATATTTTCTCTGTTAGCATCTATTACACTGTATTGCTTGCTTAAATATTTGTCTCCCTTAATAAACCACAGGCACAGACAAGGCAGGGGCAGTGACTCTCTTGACAGCTATTGTATCTACAATGTCTTCAAGTGGTCTGCTGCATGGTACATACTCAAGAACTGTTGATGGATTATATATTTTAGCAGATAGTAATTATTAACTCCACAATATTGGTGGTAACTATCCTTGCCTAATAAGAAAGTAGTAAAGCAATTATATTCCAATAAAGATGTTAAAAAAAAAAGTAGAACAAATACTTCTACATTTAATAGCAGGATTTACACTTGTGTTCTACCACATAGATATTTAGGTTTAGAAAGTTATGCTTAAGATACTGTCACATAATGGATTTTGTGAATTAGCCAGGGAAATGCTCTCTTCCCTACTCTGTTCACGTAAATTTACCAAACTGGAAAATCTGAAAGCTTATACAAGAAAGAGGCCCATTTACTGAGTCCTGGACAAAGAAGGCACTGGTACCCCCACTGCCCGCCCTGTGGCCTCGGGGGTGATACTCCAGGTTTCTGGTATCTAGATGTTACTTCACTTAGGGTGAATGTTGTTGAGGAAAGGTGGGATCTTGATGGCTCCTTATGAAGTACGCTAAGGAAGCTAAGTGGCCTGCATCCTCATCTTTTCAGGAAGAGCACAATTGTATCTCAGAGTATCATTCAAAGAGGAATGAATATAACTTGAACATTCTGCAATCAGGACTTACAGATTTTTATAATGTTCCTCTCCTGCCTCTCTCCCTCCACCTCCCAGGCCTTTCCCATCAGAACACGCCAGCTTTTCACTTCCTTATGTCTCACAGGCAATAGCTGAGGACTCCTACCTTAATTTCCTCCAAAGCAAAGCAGAGAGGGTAGTCCTATAACCATGGACTGAAACCTACATTTCTATAAGCAAATTTATCAACACTTCTAAGTATTCTTATAGCCATGTCTCATGTATCAATACATTATCTCTAATATATCGTGAATGCTCAATAAAAATACATTCAGTATCTTTCATTCATGCATTTATCAGATATTTATTATCTCTACTACTACTACAAATCTTAGTTTCCTCCATAAATTAAAATAAAAACCAAAACACAGTACATACATATCATAGGGTTATAATGAAAATGAAACAGATTAATACAATAAAATGTTTAGAAAAATGCCTGACATAAAATAGGGATCAATTAGGTTTTCTAAGATCATCAGCATCATTCTCGTCCTCCTCATCGCAATGAGCCAGGCATGATGCCATGCACTATGCAATGGTGAGGAAAGATAAAGGCAGACAGCCCTTGATCTCACAGGGCTTACATCGTAGTGAAGGCTGAGTGGCAATACGCATTAATCAAAAAGCCATAAAATACAAAATTTTACTTGTGATAAGCTACTGAGAATAAGCTATGCAGTGTTACAACAATTTATAATAGGAAAATTGGACCTAACCAGAGAAATAAGAAAAGCCTTTAATAAGAAAGTGACATGTGACTTAACATCTATAGGATGAAAGGGAATTAATTAGGTGAAGGAAAAAAAAAGAGAGAGTAATAGGCAGAAGCAGTTACAGGCATAGAGCATGCATGTGGGAGAAAAATGGATGGGAGAGACTGAAGAGAGGCAGTGTGTAGCTGGAGCAAAGAGGATGAGGAGACTGGAGACTAGTGGAAATAAGACGGGCAGGCGCAGACTACTCAGCCTTTTAGCCACCTCCAGAAGTTGAATTCTTATCACTCCTTACAGTAGCCTGGAAAACTAAGAGTGGCTTTTTTTTGATTGCTGTTGTTTTTCATAGGACAGAGTTATGGGAGTAGGAAGGGAAGGAGTGAAACTGACCAGGTTGCTTTTCTGATTATCTGTGGAGAAAGAATTGGAGGGGGCAGACTGGTTGCTGGTACCCCAGTTAGAATACTATAAAAGTAATCAAGGTGAAAGATGATTGGAGGCTCAGACTAGGCAGATGTCCTGGTGAAGATGGAGAGGACATGGATAAATGTAAGAAATATTCAGGAGATAAAATCAATAATCAATAGAAATTGGTGCTGGATTGACTATATTTACCTTATATTTAAATATTTAAGCTAAATATAGTCAATGACTTTTTCTAAAATATATATATAATATAATATAAAAACATATGCTGCAGAAAATTCCCCATGTGCCAGATATTTTACTTCTCCTTACTAATCTCCTTGCTCAGGATGAGATAATCACAAATAAAACATTAAGAAATACTCAACACAGCTACAAGTTACCCTCTGAGAAAAATTTTCTGACTTGATTTGATAATATAGTAGAAGAAAATTAAAGTTGGCTAGCCTCTTCATCTATCTTTTCTAGGTCATTAGCTGCCAACACTTTTACTTATGTGTCAAACTCCTTTTTACAGATTCAACCCCAATAGCTGTAAGATAAGTTAAGAGCTTAAAAGAAAAACAAACAAACAAACAAAAAACAAGATATAAAGGAATTCTAGAAACTGAGGCCTATTATTTATTGACAATAATTAACCTTCCAAAAATTTTAAATATTTTTCAGATTTCATTAGATAGCCTTTGAGAACTAAAGAAAAATACTTATGTTAAGGAATTTGCCATTATGAAAGACCACATAGATAATCTACCCTTTAATATTTAATACACGTATGTCATATTCCTGAGAAAGAGAAGTAATTTTTTCAAAATGATACTAATATTTGTGGTTAGTGAGTTCCCATCTTACCACTTAATGGTGGCAGGATTTTTCTGAAATTTAATAAGTAATTAGAATACTTGGGATGAGCATCATAGTTATCTTGACTTTTCCTTTTATTTTTAGGTCCTTGTTTATAGGGAAACCAGATTGCTTCTAAGGATGCTATGTATTGTAGTATAATTTTGCAATAGAAGAAATTCTGATTTTTCACTTTGGTAAGAAGAAAATAATAAACTTTCTATTGGCTTTTGATCTGTATTTCAGTAAGTTAGCATGATATACTTTGCAAGCAGGGGTCTTGAACTAATTTAAAAATAAATTTTCTAATTACTTTGCTACTTTTATTTAGTTAATGTCTATAAGAATATGAAATAATCACATGATAAAAAAGTAACTAAATGTTGATGTAAAACAAATACAACAGAAGAAAAAAGACATTAATAGAATATAACTCTCACTCCTCTCTTCATTTCTCTAATACTATGAAACAAGCTATTTTTCTGCAAAAGAATACCTTTGCAGAAAATATTAGGCAAAGTTACGGAATAGGCAAAGTTGTTCTAAAAGTTTTCAGTGAAAGCAAAGGTAGTTTGATTCCTGAGTGCTTTTAAATTATTCTCTAAGAAAAGGATCTCACGTAATAATTTGCATTCGCTAGACAGATTTTTATGCATCAAAAATTATAGCACTCTCACTACCCCCTCCAACCCAAGTATATTAAGAAGAACAAAAGAGTTGAAAACAGTAGTTTATATATAGAAATGGGCATTTTTACTCAAAGAATTTTAATGTATTTTATGAGTAGCTATTAAACCTTGCAAAAGTAAAAATAATAACTAACACTAAGAACTCCATGAAGCTTCCAAGTAATCTATAGCTTACTTACTAATAAAAGTAACGAGACATTCTTCAAAATAGAACTCTCATTACTTCTTAATGGCATGCCTTTAATGCAGGAAAGTTATCCTGGCAAATAATATTTACATTTCATCAAGAGATTTTGAAAGTGGTAGCCTTCTAATTCCATTATGTATAAACATATGGTTAAGCCTTTTAAAACTATCTGTTCTCTTAGAGATCAAAGCTTTCACATTTCAGGTTCTATTCCCATTTTTTGATATGTCTCTTAATGAAAGGAGGTTTAAAAATTCATTTTGGTTATTAGTTGCTTAATTCGATAAAATTTGAAATACAAATTAAAAAAACTAGAAAAAGCAAAACGTTTAGATTTATGAAGGACTGAAAAATCATTACTGCCATCAAAAACACACTAATTACGCTTGTGCAGTCACTTGAAAAATTAAGCTTAAACAGTCAAGAATCGCCTTCAAAATACAAAAGAATATTGTTGTTGTCTTTTAAACCAGTAATATTAAAAAACCAATAATATTAAAAAAACCAATCCCAAAACCAAACAAAGAAGACAACTAGAGAAATAAGAAGCAACACTATAACAAATATAAATACCACACTAATTTCTAAACTAAATCAATACCTATAATATTTAGATTTCACCATTAAGACTCTGGGTTTTTCAACTGGTTTAAAATTATGCTTAAGTAGCTTAGTAAATAGTGATTTTAAATGATTAGATTTCTTCACTGATTAAAAAGATACACAGTGTTTTAATGAGCTAGATCAATGATTTTTATCCTGAATGTCCTTAGTTATACATGGCAGAAGTTCAGATCTGTACAACATCCAGAAGTTGAAACAAATTCTTTTGTGCTGATAATATTTTCATTGTGTCTCATTTTCACTTCCTCTTAGTTTTTTATTCCATATTTTATCAAGCGGTTTAAATGTATGTTATTTTCTTTTTAGCTCCTCATACAAAATATAGCACTGGGTGGGAGAGGAAGGTGGGGGAGGGATGGTGATTATTATAAGTAAGCTGTAAAACTGTGCTGTTGTATTTTCCAGAGCAAAATATAATCAACATAGCAATATGGAAATTCAATGCCTAGATATGTAATATAAAAAGACATGGACTGGAAATTAAGCTGGTTTCTAATATGACTATAGATAATAATAAAAAAGGATAGCTTCAAGAATAATTTTGTAATGACAATGTTTGAAATGACAAATTGATGAAAAAGCTATTTCCAATTACTAATTCGAATGTGTTAAAATGTTGGTGCTCTACAGGGTTGTTCGCAACCTTCAACCAATCATGCACGCTTTCTGATTTCTCTAACAGGAAAAGTTTGAAAACACTGTAAACAAACATCCAAGCAAGAATTAAATAAAACATAAAATACCCATACAATGCTGTGTACTACTATGAGGAGAGGGCTCTGCAGGACCCTGGGAATCTAGAAGCAGGGAATTCTCAACTGTACAATTGAGAATTGAATCAAAATTGGTTCAGAACCGGAAAAGGCTGATGTTTGTAAACATTCCGTTAAACTGAGGCCCAGAGACTGTAAGTCTGAATTCTACAAAAGGGGAGTGGCTGAGTGACACTTGGCTTCTTTCTCAACTGTCCCAGGACCCTTTTGTATACTGGAACACTGCATGCCCCATAACAAAAGAAACTGCATGTGCATGCATGTACACTGCCTCAGCTTCTGCTCTCTATACTACCACAACGCTTCCTTAAGCACTATACTGTCATTATCCAGTAGAATTTTCTGTGATGGTAGTAATGTTCTATAACTGCATTATCTAATTTGGTAACCACTGATGACTACTAAGCGGCTGAAATGAGCTTAGTACAAATGAGGAAAAAAACTTTTAATTTTATTAAATTTTAATTTAAATAGTACATGTGGCTAGTTGCTACTGTACTGAACAGCACTGCTCTATGTTCCCAATTTAATTAATGAGGAATACATGGCAGGTGTGTGTTGGGTGGTCCTTTTGCAACAATCAGTAATCTGCTTGTTCAATTAGTTAACATTAAAATTGTCGTACACATATACCTATTGACATGGATGGTTAGCTGTTCATGGTACCTTGTTAAATAATAAAAAAGGCAGAATACAGAGCAGCTTGTTTGTATGGTTTTATTAAATGATAGCTATTGCTTATTAAGAATTTATTATTGCCAAGCACCATTCTAAACACTTCACATGTATAAAATGAATTAACTTCCACATATCACTATGCCATACTACCATTCATTAAATACATGTATATATGTTGGCACAAAAATGAGAAGTAGAAAGTATACACTTACAATAACTTACAATTGGACATGTTGTTTTTGTTTGCCTATTTTAAATTTTTCTACAATGAAAGAATGTGCTTTGAAAAGAGAAGAGAAACAATTAAAACTTAAAAGTATTAAAAATAATTAAATACTTTTAAAAGATCTATAATCCTAGGGTGTTGTAGATATCTTTCCCTACTTTTCAAAATATTTCTAATCTCTTTTAGTCACTTCGGCTTCCATTGCCATTAAAGCAATGTTTTCAGGAGGTTCAAGTTTTGCAAAATAATTAAAAATAAACAGCTACAATCCCCCAATTCACACTTTTATAACATGTTCTCTCTCTATGGTTACCAGGTAAAATTGCATAGTAATAGATGGAAAAAAGTTATCAAAAATCAACCACAATATATAGAATTTATATGGAAAAGAGAAGACCTGGAATAATCAAAACAACTCTGAAAAAGAACAAACTTGGAGGACTTATACTACCTGATTTCAAGACATATTATATAGTTATAGTAATCAAGATAGTGTGGTACAGGCATAAAGATAAACATACAAATCAATGAAACAGAATAGAATTCAGAAATAGTCACATATACGGTCAATTCGTTTTCAGTATTGGTGCCAAGGTAATTCAATGGAAAAAAGATAACCTTTTCAACAAATGATGTCAGAACAACAGATATTCATATTCAAAAAAAAAAAAATGAACCTCAACCCCTACCTCTTACACAAAAATTAACTCAAAATAGATCACAGCCTAAAACTAAGAACTAAAGCTATAAAATTTCTAGAAGAAAACATAAGGAAAAAATCTTACTTCTCTTGGGTTTGGTAAATATTTTTAAAACAGGACACAAAAAGTATGCACTATGAAAGAGAAAGTCAATAATTAGGACTCTATTAAAATTTAAAGTGTTTACTTTTCAAAAGACACTATTACAAACATGAAAAGGCAAGCCTACTAATGGTAAGAGAATACTTGCAAAGCACATATCCAACACAGGACTTGTATTTAGAGTCATACAAAAGTCTTATGACTCAATAGTAAGACAAACCACCCACTTAAAATACTTTAAACAAGGCAAACGACTTGAAAAGATGCATCACCAAAGAAGATATACAGATGCCAAAGAGACACATGAAAAGATGCTCAACCATCATTAGTCATTAGGGAAATGCAAATTAAAATCACAATGAGATGTTACTACACACCCACTAGAATAGATAAAATTAAAGAGTTGAAGTATTAAAGAGGATGTGAAAGAACTGGAATTTTCATACACGGCTGGTGGGAATGTAAAGCATTTCAGCCACTTTGGAAACAGTTTGGTAGTTTCTTAAGAAGTTTAGTATGCATCTACCATATTCCCAGCAACTCTACTCCTAGGTACTTACCCAGAAATGAAAGCCCTATGTCCACAAAAATGATTGCAAAAGAATGTTCATAGCAGTGTTATTTGTAATAGCCAAAAACTGGAACCAAGGCACATATCCATCAAAATTGAATGGATAAGCAATTCATGGCATACCCATGCGACACAATATTACTTAGCAGTACAAAGGAATAAACCATTAATACATGCAACAACATGGATAAATATCAAAATAATTATAGAGTGAAAAAAGCCAGATTTTAAAAAAGCATACACTGTATTATTCTACTTACATAATTTTTTTTTATTGTAAACAAACTTTTATTTTAATGACAGAAAGCATTTCAGTGGTTGCCTGGGGATGAGAGTGGCAGATGGTGAGAGATGGATTACAAAGGGATGTGAGGAAACTTTTAGGGCTGATGAATATGTTCATTATTTTGATTGTGGTGATGGTTTCACTGGTATGCGCATATGTCAAAACTCATTAAATTGTGTTCTTTAAATATTTATGTTTTTTGCACATTAGTTATACCGCAATAAACCTGAAATAAAATATTTAGAGATCAACTAGCACGCCTGCATTAAATATAACATGTAGTAGTATCTAGTGCTTTCCTTAGAATATAATTGATTATTATTTTCCTTTCTAGTAAGAAAAGTCCAAAATGTAGGAATGAATCAATAGCTTTAATTCTCTTACAAAAAAGAAGATCAAATTTAACATAAAAGCCTTCTTTTAACAAGCCTTCTCAAAAGGTTTTCTCCTTAATCAATTCCACAGATTATTGTTCTGCCAAAGGGATAAGTCAAAAGGATACTCTACTTAGTACCAAATAAGTGCCACTCACACTTAACTACACTGTTGCTTGTAAAACTGAGGGGAAGCCATCAATTTTTTCTTTTCTCCTGGACTGAAACAGCCAGGTATAGTTCAAAGTGTCAGTGTAGCATAAATCAAGTATATACCTTGGGGTTACTTCTCATGAAGTACAGTGGGTTAGGAGAAGAATAAAGAACCCAATGAAGATGCAGAAAGAAACTAACAGTTGTTGAAGGACAACTACGTGCAAAGTTCTAATTTCAAAAGACCTTTTTATATGTTATATCAAGTAACAACAGTAAGACACTTAAAATATTTTAGTCTTCTATAACTTGAGGGAAGAAAGCACTATACAATGAAAATGTTTTTAAGGCAAACAGGAAAGACCACAGATATTATTCTTTTAGACTATTGGCTTTTGAGGCGTGGCCCTGCCTTAAACACGATTGACTCCCCAACACAAGTACTATGCCTTACACGCTATAGATAAGGTGCCTAATATTTCTTTAAGATAAAAGAAATATTTACAACATATAAATTAGACAGCAGTGAGAATTAAGGTACCATTCTAAAGTACCAAAGAAAATAATTTTTGTTTATTTTTTAAATATAACAGATCCAAAATTAGCTTGCATTCAGAGGCGCTCTGAATAATGGAGAAAAAAAGTATTATAACTGGGGCTTCCCTGGTGGTGCAGTGGTTAAGAATCCACCTGCCAATGCAGGGGACACGGGTTCGAGCCCTGGTCTGGGAGGATTCCACATGCCGCGGAGCAACTAAGCCCGTGCGCCACAACTACTGAAGCCTGCGCACCGCAATGAAAGAGTAGCCCCCACTCGCCGCAACTAGAGAAAGCCCGCGCACAGCAACGAAGACCCAATGCAGCCATAAATAAATAAATAAATAAATTTGTTAAAAAAAAAAAAAAAAAAGAATTATAACTGGAACACCAGGAAGTAGATAACCCATGGCCCATCCTATGAGTAAGCCTAGGGGAGTGCATCATATATATAACTATCACCCATCAACAGAAAAGACAAAGAACCCTTTCTAGTTCCCTTTCAAGGGAACTAGACCCAATGAATCCCTAGACTTAAAGAAACTGAAGTCTATGCTTATGGTAATGTGATTGATAAATGGGAATGTAAAGGAAACCCCTTAACCGGCAGTTCATGAAGAATCAACTTAAAAACTAGAAAAGAAAATTTTTTTCTCCACTATATCAAATTAGTTTCTGAAATATCCTATTTAGCTCTTTTCCTTCAATATTTAATCTGCTATGAATGAGTAAGTAAATAAATGTTATTTTTAAGTAAAAGTCATCAGAAGTGCACAGTAAACATATTATATCCAGTAAAGGGAATACTCTGCAGCCATCAAATGTCATGCAATACAAACTAATCCTTAATAATATGCAAAAATATTTACTGGAAAAATTTAATAATGAACAATCAACTTTCATTTTTTAATGTTATACATCCTTGCCTCAAAAAAAGATTAAGAGGATATATGCTAAGCTCTGTAATTTTCTGTATTTTTAAAACTTTCCTACAATGAGCAAGTTATCCTTTGGAATAAAAAAAAATGTGGAGTACAGAAATTCTCAAGATAAAATTAACTTTTAATTCACACTGAGTTTTAAAAGTGCCACAAACTCCAGTTAGAAATGTAAAACTACACAACAAAATACACAGAAAATGACCTGTAGGATACAAAATGGTTTAAAATATGTGATCTAACATAAAATTTATCATAATATGAATAGGCGTGCCCTCTAACGTTGTGATGACTTTGATTATCCAAGAACAATAGGCAGTAAATACTTCTATGTAATGAACTTAGCAAAAGTTCAAATCAATGATGAATCCAAGTACAATTAGTATCCTTGAGGAAAATTATTTACGGCTGTAGGGGCACAAAGCTTTGCAAAAATAAGATTTCATATATTTCTAGTTTTGATACATGAAAAATATTTTTTTACAATAATGTGAAAATGAAAACTATACATCTAAGAGAAGCTATTTAGATCAGTCATAGAAATTACAGAAAGCACAGCTCCCTACAAATCCTAAAATTAGCCAGCTCTGGACTTGCATTTTAGGTTTATAGCAACTTTGTAGTTCTGCTGCAGTGTTTATGAGACGAGCCTTTTTGACAACAATTTCCTTGAAGAGTGACCAAAGCACACCCAACAACAGAAAACTTGCTTTCAAATCAAGAACTAAAAAAATTGTCCCGACCTATCAAGCTCTCAGGATATTATAAGACTGTATTTTCTCACTGACATCACACCATATCAAACTAGAAATTTCTGAAGAAAGCATAAGCATTTGGTATCGTTCAAGAAAGTGCAAGAATTCAGATTAACATAGAATGTTTTCATTCATCAGAGCCTTTAAGCAGAGATTTTTTTTTTTTAATTCCAGAGGTAAGTTATAAGAATAAATTCAAAATTTCAAAAAATATCTCAGATACTAATGAGTATATAGAATGCTCTTATGTTTCTGTGGATGCCTTGGGGGAAGAAACTTGAAGATATGCTTGAATTATAAAGTCCCTGCCCTACCCAAGTCAGCTCAGTTTTAGAGGAACTGACTGTTCAAAGAGTAAATTATGCCTGCCAAGACAGTACAGCTTCCCTGGAACTATCATATGTTACTGGCTATATACCAATATCTGAAAAATGCATGCTGTATCATTAAGACTCATGAAGTGTATTTGCCCTAGAGTCTTCAAGAATCAATCTTTTTAAAAAAAATTTTTATTGGATTGTAGTTGATTTACAATGTTGTGTTACTTTCTGCTGTACAGCAAAGTGAATCAGTTATACATACACATATATGCGGTCTTTTCTTAGATTTTTTTCCCATATAGGTCATTACAGAGTATTGAGTAGAGTTCCCCGTGCTATACAGTAGGTCCTTATTAGTTATCTATTTTATATACAGTAGTGTGAATATGTCAATCCCAATCTCCCAATTTATCCCTCCCACCTTTCTCCCCTGGTAACCATAAGATTGTTTTCTACATCTGTAACTCTATTACTGTTTTGTAAATAAGTTCATTTGTACCGCTTTTTTAGATTCCACATATAAGTGATATCATACAATATTTGTCCTTCTCTGACTTAACTTCACTCACTATGACAATCTCTAGGTAAATCCATGTTGCAGCAAATGGCACTATTTCATTCTTTTTTACGGCTGAGTAATATTCCATTGCATATATGTATCACATCTAACTTTCATAAAATAGGAAGCTCACTAACCAAATCTATGTTTTTTTTATAACTGCACACTTTTTATAGAATAAGGTTTACAAAACTTTTCAGGTGCTTTTATGTCATGGCTAACACAATAATGGTATTATTGTAGTACCTAACAATATATATATATATGCCACCACTCTTATATAAAACATTTGATCCCCAATACAGGAAAACAACCAATACAGCACAGCTAAAATCTGTAGTGTCCTACTAAAACTAAGGGCCATGCAAGTCTGTATAGATTCCAGTGAATGCTGTGCCCAACCAAGGTACTCTAGGATTATAATTCCCAAGTCATGGCACCCTCTGCTTTACGAAAGAATGGTTACAAGGGTTGCCTTGCCTGAAATGAGTGAACCGTTAGAATATACTGTGCAGAACTGCATATATTTGTGCATATTTGCTCCCCCAATCCAAACTCCAGGGGACAGGGTCCACTGCTTTCATCATTCACTGGTCTATGATCCAAACATGTCTGAGAACAGTGCCCTTAGGTCATTCCCTCATGCTCATTTCCAATATAAATCTAGGTTTACACATTAAAATTTGCCTCAAGATGGAGAGACTCATTTGTACGACCAATAAAAATATTAATACCCCAGTTTTCCATTTAAATTACATAAAATGAAGCAAAGCAGATTTTTTCAATTATAATTATATGAAATATTTTAAAAACTGAAAATCATCTTTAATAGTAAAATTGATCCACTTTATTGCTCTATAGCTGGGCATTAATTCAGTTATAGAAAATAAAAGTTAAATGCCTATCATAAGTTTGGTTCAAATCTTAGGATGCAACGCAATTATACTATTTCCTGCCTTACACCTAAATCTTATCCTATAGGAGTTCCTTATCCAGGTTTCTGAATTTCTGATACAGGATAAAATGAAGGTCACAAACTAGGAAAGGGGCCCCAGGCCCTTACCAATGCTTCAAAACTAACCAAAGGCAGTGCTACATATTTCTGGCCAAATTTGTTAATGTGAATGCATTTTCCCACAGACACCTAATGCAGGTCCATAACTGTACCTCCAATTCTAAGATTTAAAAAAAAAAAAAAACCCAACTCTGAGAGACAAAGTATTTTTTTAATCTTTCCTGGCAAAACCTGACCTGTACTGATACGTAAATTTACACTTGGTGTGGAAAGTTTTGCAGTAAAACCATGAATGTGTTTGACTACAGTTGCTGCCCAAAACCCCTCTGGAAACATTTTTCCATTATGAAGATCATGTTGCATGGTTTCAGTTTGCATGGTGATTTTCACCGTCCTGCACTATCAAGCAAAGCAAGCAGTGAGAACCCCAGCAAATATATGGCAGTCATCGATACTGAACACTTGAACATGGGGACATATGGCATATTTGTAATTCCCTAAATGAAAAGGAAACACAGATTACCCTTCCACTTTATAGAGACCCATAGATTCCTACATGCCAGACCTATTGTTTTTTTTAAAGGTCCATAAAACCTATCATTGAATCTACTGGAGAGATGTTGTTGACATTTTGTTTCATCAGGTCACTTATCGTTCTCTTTTTAAGAGCCCTTGGGAAATATTTTTGTTTCTTACCTCAAGAATAGCTTTTCCTGGGCAAAGGGTCACTGTGATTTATAAACCAGGTCAGGCATCTCTCCATAATGTTATATGCATTAGTGCATCAGTATTGTTCTGGGCTCCTCCTCTTTTTAACCTGGCCCATATTTTCCTTTGCCTTTCTCAACTACCTTTAGTCTATATTATCTTGCTGTTTTGTGTTTGTTTGTTTAAATATGCCCATGTAAAAGAGATTAAATCTTTTATGGAACTGGAAGGGCAAAGTTAACAAGATTCAGGAAATCCTAACCCCCAAGTACAGAGCATTGAGCACGTTTCACCAGATCTATTAGGAATTACATGTGAAAACCCAAGTGGCATTATATTTCTAACTTATTCCAGAAATGTTACCAGAGTCTTTTTGGACTTGTTTGCCCTTCCAACTCAGTTTTGTTTATAACTCCAGACATCTTTTCATGATCTACATATTTAAAACCAAACTTACTATTCTTATAAGAAGTTATTTTGTCCTACCATGTATTCAGGTTCAAAACTGTCTGCTAGGAAAATGTTATTTTGGTATATTACATCCATTTAACCTCCAACCTGTCAGAACTATGTCCTGTCAGAACTATGTCCAGAATGTTAAATGGACCAAATTCTATTTACATGAGCCAACCAAAAGTTATATGATGACCACTGCATAGATTTTGACCAAACTGTATGACTTATGCAACAAACAGTTCAAGGTTCTGTACATAAGATGTTCAGAATATGCTTAAGTGTAGTATTTTTTTTTTTACATTATTGTTTCTTTTGAAATCCAGAATACCAGTTTAAGTGCAAAACTCTCAAATGTGGGAAAATGTGAAGTTAAGTAAGAGAAAAATGAAAGTAAACAATCTAATAAGCACAAAATTAAAAATATACCCATCAAGCTATTTTTCCTGCTTGTTCTCCTTCTATGTAATAGGAAATACATAAGAAATGAAAGGGCCTTCTTCAGAACACAGACGTGGGAGGGTCTCTAAAGCTTGGATCTGGGCTTTACCAATCAATCATTCTGATCTAAGGTTTTTGATCAAAGACTTTTTAGCAATCTAACATTTTGAAGGTGACATCCTATTCAGTTTGTACCCTAATATACACATAAGTGCCAAGTAACATAAACAAAATAAAGTTGGTGATATTTAAATTTCTTGTAAGTTGAAATTGAAAATTAGAGAAAGAAGTAAAAATTTTAATTAATATCTTAAATTTGACAGAAATTGACCAAGATCTCTGATAAGTAGTTTGTTGCTAAAATATTCAACAGCAAAAAACTGTATTTTCTCACAATAAAAATGGCTATCGGCTGTCCTAAAATACCAGAATCAGAATTAAATCGATATGATGTGGAAGGAGGTTGCATTAAATGCCATAAAAGAGCATGGAAAAATGGACAAATAAAAAAATGCCTTCTACCTAGAGGAGAAAGTTTCATTACTCTAAGAATATCTTGACATTTCTAAAAGAGAAATCTGACATCAATGAAGAAGACACTATGTTAAAAAAGACAACATTTTTTTGAGATCTTATTTTGGCACAGAACAACACTGTCTAGAAAAATATAATCTTTAATCTGTACACTATTTGATATTGCAATTTCTGAGTATTCTCGGGAAGACCTGAAGAGTTAGTTTATCATTAGTTTTAGACCATGATTAAAGTGCAAATATTCAACCATTCAGTAACTGTGCTGAAAATTCACACTCCTTTTATAGTTAATGTATTTGAGTTATTTGTTTTAAGAAAAAAATGCTTTGCAAGCCACTACTAACAACAAATAGAATTTTCTTGAATACATATATCAACACTACAAAATTTTAAAAGCATAATTATCCATAAAATATTTTAAGGAGTTGTAAGCGTTGAAAAGAAAGTTTGGTTTAAAACAAAGTACTTTTAATATATTCAGATTTGGTCAGAACCAAATACATTATATCAAAGACCACAGCAACATAGAACACTTACCTGAGGTTGATTTCTTAAAACTATCAAAAGTAAGACTAACTAGTCCCCCTGGAACATGACTTCACTAAATCCGTGAAAATGTTCCAGGGTAGCATTTCTCAGAGCAAGTTCTAGTAATCATTTTTCTGTGAAAGAAACGATCTACATTCAATTAAGTTTGGAAAATGCTAAGTTAAAGTTAAATAAATTAAGTTCACTGCAAGGCATCTTAGTTTTTCTTATACTCATAGGATTATCAGTCTCTCACACGGATCAGACTACCTATCTGACCATAGAACTCTGTCATTCACTCAGCAGCTCCCCAAAATATTGTACTGCCACACATATACTGGGACAATCTGTTCTTGAGTATAATAAAAGTTAAAATTATTAATTATTTCTGTAATTTTCATTTTTGCTCCCTAAGCAATAATAAATAAAACAAAGAACTAATGAAATCACAAAGTTAATAAGTTCCTAATTTTAGCTTTAACATAAAACCCTCGTACTGAATATTGAAAAAGTGTGCAGCAAAATTTTTCTTCGGCACACACAAAACTTCAGGGTAGCTCTCTCCACAATTAGCGTCTGTCTCCCCACTGAACATCTTCTTGACACCTCATGCCCACAGGCGCAATCCACCAAGAGCTATTTATTCTCTCTCATCTTCTACACAGACCAGTCAGACCCATTTAAAATCAGCTAAGACAAACTAATACTCTGATACTTTCCAAGCTACTAATGAGGCACAACAAATTAGCCCTTTAGAAGCATATAGGATTAAGACACTTATAGAGATACAAGTTCATAATTCAGCAAATAGCTACTTAATGATGGTTTTTCATATACCTCAAATGTGTCCCTTAAAACATCAACCTTGTTACAACTCAGCTCTAGGATTCTTTTGCAAAACATTTTACATTTCCTATCTAAAAGTACTAGGTCGAGTGATAATTTTATAAAGTGATCTAGTTAATTCAGTCAGAAGAGTCAATTTATCTTTATTATAAATCGAACACATATGAATTTTTTAGATGTGAAGTTACTAAAAGGAGTCTCTACTTTTTTCAGTTATGTGTCTACCTGGAAAGGAATACAAAATAAAATATTTTAGGGTTACAGACGTCATTAGGAGGTTTAAGATTCACACATTTAAAGAATTTTTTTTTTTTTTTTTTTTTTTTTTTGTAAGAATAGGACACAAAAGTAATTTATCAGGATTTTCCCCTTAAAATGAGGTCTGGAACTGCTATTAATCAAAGAAGCACTAGTACTTTAAAACTTGCTTTGAGTGGATATTTCTATTCAATTAGCCAAACTTAAAATGACAAATGATGTTTTCAAATATAGTTAAGCCTCTTTTTCACAAGTAAAAAATATAAGCTGAATGCTTTTGCACTTCTGAACTTTATACTACTTTTACATTTCTGTTTATGAAATTTCTTCTTCTCAGAGCTAACTATATGGTTCTCTGCTTTCAACTTTTAATTCAATACAATAGTAATTCTAAATAGTAAAATATTTAGAAGTTCCAGACTTCCAAAACAAAAAAACTTTCTTAGTAATCCCACACATATAGCTTAGTCGTTATTCTGTGATCATTTTAATTGTTTGCTGTCCATTAGCATGAGAACAGTGAATTTTGTAACTTTCACTCAATAAAGCAGAATGAGCTGATGTAAACTCCCCTCTCTAGTTCAAAAACATATAAGAGGAAATATTTAAAACAACACAAACACACATACACTAAGATAGAAAAGCCAAAGACATCAGAGTCTAAGGCTGGGCTACTCTCAAAGTTATTGAGACCAAACTGCTGTAATTTGTAGATTATATCACCATGTATATAGACAACCAAAGATATTTATAGATAAGCTATTAGTATTAATAAGAGCATTTAGCAGGATTGTGGGATAAAATATAAACACACAAAAATTAATAGTGTTCTTAAACTCCAATGATAACCATTACATAAGAGAAATTTTAAAAGACAGCAACAAATAATATAAGATCCCCAGAAACAAATCTTAAAAAAGATATATAAGACCCATGACGAAAATTATAACACATTTTTGAAGGTCAAAAAGGACCTAAAAAGTGGAAAATATACAATGGTCACGGATGGAGAGATGACATGATACAAGTGTCAATTCTCCCCTGAAGTATTCCATAAACTCATTGCAATTCTAATAAAATCTCAACAGGTCCTCTGATGTAATGAAATTAGAGTCTGATTTCAAAATGAAAATGCTCAAGTAAAGGCTGAAGAATAGCTAAGGTTATTCTGAAAAATGAGAATAAAATAAGGAGGTGGAATTTGCTCTACGTTCAAGACTTATTCTGAAATAATAGTAATTAAAACAGCATAGTCCCAAGGCCAGGCCAGACATATACAACAATGTAACAACAAAAAGCTCCATAATACCCATAAGACAACAGTAGAATTTAGAATATCATAAAGATGGCATTTCAAATTTACCAGGAAAGTATAGAGAGAAAATGATTATGAAATAGTTGGCTTTCCTTAGGTAAAAAAATAAAATTAGAACCCTGCCCTCACCAAAATAACAACTAAAATTCAGAGAGATTCAAGACTTAAATGTGAAAAACAAAACTTTAAATCTATTAGAAGAAAAATATAGGAAAAGGATCTCATAAACTTGGGTCATAGTATAGGCATTCCTCGTTTTATTGCACTTCACCTTGTTGTGCTTTGCAGATAGTGTGTTTTTCACAAACTGAAGGTTGTGGCAACCCTTCACTATCAGATGATGGTGAGCATTTTTTAGCAATAAAGTATTTTTAAATTAAGGTATTACATTATTTTTTAAGACACAGTGCTACTGCACACTTAATATACTACTGTATGGTATAAATATAGCTTTCATATGAATTGGGAAACCAAAAAATTCATGTGACTCGCTTTACTGCAATATACGCTTTACTGTGGTCGTCTGGAACCAAACCAGCAATATCTCCAAATCATGCTTAGTATTTCCAAGAAAATATAACAAACAGAAAAGGCACAAACCATAGAGGATGTAGATAAATTTGACCGTATTATAATTTTAAGTCTGTATGGCTGGGCAAAACAGAGTAGACACATTTCATCTTACCCTATTTATTACATCTAAAAAACCTAGACAAAATACATGAAACAGACATCAGAAGGCTCTAAAAATTGGAAATAAGAAGTGAGACTGCATAGGGATCTCAGGATTCAAGGAATAACCTGGCAGTGAGTTCCTTTCTTTCTTTCTTTGACTCCTATATCCCAATCAGGTGCTGAAGAAGCTCAAAACTAGGAAAGTGAAAGGGTACAGAACCCACCCACGAAACAAAATAAAACAAAACACCCAAGATACATGAAGTTTCTCTAAACAAAGGACTGATGGAGGGCAGCCCTGATGAACAGAAACTTTTTTTTTTTTTTTTTTTTTTTATTGGCTGCATTGGGTCTCTGTTGCTGTACACGGGCTTTCTCTAGTTGCGGCGAGTGGGGGCTACTCTTCGTTGTGGTGCACGGGCTTCTCATTGCGGTGGCTTTTCTTGTTATGGTGGAGAACGGGCTCTAGGCACGCGGGCTTCAGTAGTTGCAACATGCAGGCTCAGTAGTTGCGGCACGCGGCCCTAGGGCACACGGGCTTCAGTAGTTGTGGCATGTGGGCTCAGTAGTTGTGGCTTGCGGGCTCTAGAGTGCAGGCTCAGTAGTTGCGGCACATGGGCTTAGGTGCTCCGCGGCATGTGGGATCTTCCCGGACCAGGGCTCGAACCCGTGTCCCCTGCATTGGCAGGCGGATTCTTAACCACTGCACCACCAGGGAAGTCCCGTGAACAGAAACTTTTTGACTACACCAGCCAAACAGCATGAAAAAAAAAATTGTTCCTCCCCAGCCTCATTGTGTAATGAGACTGGCACTGAGGGTTTGGGGACACGTGTGGAAAAAGTCCTGACAACTATCCCAGCCAGACAGTAACAGGTAACAAGATTTAAGTAGGAACCAGAGTCTCATAACACCATACCTAAAATGTACAGGATATGACTGAAAATAACATAAAAACCAGGAAAATCTCAACTCAAATGAGAAAAGACATGCAACAGATTCTAACACTGAGATGACAAAGATGATGGAATTATCTGACAAGACTTCTAAAGCAACTATCATAAAAATCCTTTAAAGAACAGTTTCAAACACACTCAAAACGAATGAAACAAAGTCTCAGCAAAGAAACATAAAGCAAAACCAAAAAAAAAGTTTAGAACTAAAAAATACAAGCTAAATTAAAAACTCACTGGTAGGGCTCAATAGCAAGAATTCAGACAACAGATGAAAGAATCAGTGGACTCAAAGATGGATCATAATTATCCAATCTGAACAACAGAGAAAACATATTGAAGAAAAGAAAAAGAAAACAAGATCTCAGGGTCCTGTGGGACAATAACAAAAGAACTAACATTCCCATCAGTGCAGTCCAACAAAGAAAGGAGAAAGAGTAAAGGGCTGAAGAAATAAAGGATAAAAATTTCCCAAACCTGACAAAAGACATAAATCTATAGACACGAACCAAAGAATCTTGAAAGGTGATCAAGAGAAAGAAAAAACAAATTACCTGTAGGGGAACGGTAATTTGAATGGCAGTGAATATTTCTTTGGAGACCTTGGAGGTCAGAAAAAGTGACACATTTTTCAAGTGGTGGAAGAAAAGAACTTACAACCTACAAATCTATATCCAGCAAAAATACCCTTTAAACTGGAGATGCAATAAAGATATCTTCCGATTTTATACAGAAAGGTAGCAACATTAAATGAAACATATACACAGATATCCAGATAAAACTGTAACCTGAGCATGTGTAATTTCTAACCATTCTTCCTCCCCTTTTTTCCTCCCCTCCACCCTTAAGTATATACACATTTTCAGTGAAATAACCAATAAAATATATGCCAGAGGAAGAATCCCCTTGAGAGAAGAGTAAATTGGGGCAGGAACATAAGCACGTGCATATATGCACACCACACACACCCTCCCAACTAAGGTTGCTGGATGAGCTCTGAGCTGGCAGAATAATACAACAGAAATTCAGGGTTCCCTTTGCTGTTGCCTGGGCCTAACAGATTTGACAAAGCTCCCTTCATCCCCAGCCAAAATGGAAACAAAAACAAAACCTGAAATAACCCATCTCAACTTCCAAAGCTGCACAGATAAACTCCGCCCAGGATAAGCATGAGCAAACAAAATTTTTTAAAAGGATAATGATTTCAGAACTCAGAGCAAATGCCTTGCTTTGATACAGTTACTGCCAGGAGAGGAGAAACCTTTTCTAAAATTTCTGACCAGTATTTTCACTGAGATTTAAAAGAATACTGCATCTATGATACTAGGAAAGAATGTAGAAGGGATAATCTGAGTTGAGGAAAGAGTCTAAGAAAAAGCTCAACTGCTCAATGGAACCACTGAAAAGCAAAATGAATATTTTAAAGTAGCAATTCTTGATAAAGAGTACATTTAGGGGGAGACGTTTGAAATTAACAGTAGATGTAGAATAGTGAAAAATAAGGTTGGAAAAGTAGATTGATGTTTTCACTGATGACAAACTTACTAAATTGTTCAAAGTTGCTTTTCAGTTGAACACCAAAGAGGTATCTGTTGCCTACACAGACTATTTCTTCTGAGAATAAATCTTAGAATTATATAATTCTCTCTTGTAAAAGGAAATTTGATATTAAACCTCAATAAAATCATAACTGCCACTAGACCTGACAATCCCTAGCGAACCACAAAACAGATCACATCCCGCATTATACTTAATTTATACAAGATTCTTAACAAGCTAGGTAGTTGTACTTAATTCAGTAAGCAGTAAAGAGCCAATGAAAATTTATGAGCAAGGAAATAATATGATCAGAAGAGCATGACAGAGAATTTGCAAATGAGATTAATTTGGCTTCCCATACTAAAAAAAAAAAAAAAAAAAAGATAAACAAACAACACTGAAAACATATTTAAAAATGACAGGGAATGACACCTTCCAGTAACAGCCCTGCAGAGAACACGTTTTATCTACTAGTTTTTAGAACATTTTTGTAAAATGATTTTGTATGTGTAGGATATGACGTAGCAGTTTACAAATTACATACTAACTAATAATACATCAGAAGTACCTCTGTAGTAAAATATGAAAAAGCAAAAAAAAAAAAAAAAAAGACAGGGAAAATTTAAGATTATATTTAATTGTGTTAATTATTAGGAAACTTACTTACCAAAGGAAATATACAATGGGAATCATTAAAAAGCTATTAAAAATTATAAAAGTGGAAAAAGTAGGGAAAGCAGGAAATTAAAAATTCAAAAATAAAAGTTGAGTATGTCTGTACTCCCACATGCCCTGCAATATCCCTGCTTTGCTCTCTCTACAGCCCAATCTCAAAGGCAGTGATAGCAGCACAGTCTATTAATCTGCGAGCATGTGAGACTAGGTAGAAGGATAGTGTGAAGAGGTTGATAACTATATAGTTTCAGGTCTACAGAAATGACCATCATGGACAGTAGGGGTACATGGGAGGAGAATAAAGAGCAAGCACAAAGTACGAGGTTCCACTTATGAACCATTACAGAAGCCAAGCACATGGTCCCCGCCCAGACCTAGGGAAGTACAGAGACGAGCAAACGAGAGACAAGGAGATGCTCATCAACCTTCTGAAAATACAATATATAAATCCAGATAGATTTTAATGAGTTTTGCTTCCTGTAGGTGTGAAATGGAGACACTACTCAATAAGGTTTTTGTAATGACTTATTGAGGATGTATATATGCACTTAGCATAGTGACTGGCCCATAATTTGAATTCAAATGTTACCTGTCTTTTCTTTCCATAAATACTCTTTCACTAGCATCAGTTCATTAACACAACTGAATATGTTATAAGAGCAATCAAAATTTTATTTGAGATTGCCCAGATTTCTAAGACCACACCAGATCCAAAAGCATGTTCTTTGTGGACAAGGTATTATTTCATGAATATAAATGAATGGTGCTGTTGGACTCAGGCAAGAGGAAATAAAGTACTTACAGAGTTCAAACTGAGTTTAGTAGAATGGGTAAGACTTAGAGAAATGTCAATGAATAAAGGAAGACATCATGAAAAAGATGATCAAGTTGAAAGGTGATCAAGAGAAAGAAAAAACAAATTAACCTGTAGGGGAACAGTAATTTGAATGGCAGTGAATATTTCTTTGGAGACCTTGGAGGTCAGAAAAAGTGACACATAGTAAGTAAGTAAACTTACTAATTAGCAAAGTTCATTGGCGAAAATGTTGAGTCATGTTATTTTAGAAAAAGCATAAATGGCCTGGCTGAAGTTTATATTGGAAAGCAGCTGGGAACATTAGGCTAAAAATCAGGCTGGATGTAGATTATGAAGAGAATCCAATGTCATATATAAGGAGCTTTCCCCTATAATAGTAGTTCTCAAAACGTTTTGCCTTTGGGACTCCTTTGCACTCTTAAAAATTACTGAGGCCCCAAACAGCTTTTCTTTTTCTGGGTTATATCTATCAATACTTCTTACATGAGAAATTGAAACTAAGAAATTTTTACAACACAAAAATACAAAGTACTCGTTCCATTAGTTGTCAGTGATGATGACATCACACATTATGTAGCCTCTGGAAAACTCAACTCTATTCTTGTGAGAAAATGAGAGTAAAAGAAAATAACACCATAATATTATCACAAAAACTGGTTTTAACTTCGCTGATCCCCTGAAGAGTCTTAGCAAACTCTGGGTGTCCCCATATCAATTTTGAGAGTTGCCTCTCTATAGCAATGCAAAAGACCAAATCAATGCAGGGGTTTTTTGTTTTTGTTTTTTTTAAATTTTTTAACATCTTTATTAGAGTAAAATTGCTTTACAATGGTGTGTCAGTTTCTGCTTTATAACAAAGTGAATCAGTTATACATATACATATGTCCCCATATCTCTTCTCTCTTGCAGCTCCCTCCCTCCCACCCTCCCTATCCCTCCCCTCTAGGTGGTCACAAAGCACCGAGCTGATCTCCCTGTGCTATGCGGCTGCTTCCCACTAGCTATCTATTTTACGTTTGGTAGTGTATATATGTCCATGCCACCCTCTCACTTTGTCCCAGCTTACCCTTCCCCCTCCCCGTATCCTCAAGTCCATTCTCTAGTAGGTCAGTGCAGGGGGTTTTTGGTCTGTTCTGTTTTTTCATTTTCTTAACCAGTCCGTTAATGGTATGCAGAAAGACTAAAACAGAAAGATACAGAAGAAGAACCCTGGATACGGCATAGCAGTGAGGTAAGATTACCAAAGCCAAACTTAACATTTACAGAAAATTTCATAAGTCTGGACTTGCAAGTAATAAAAGAGGAACAAACTGACTTAATTTCTTCCCTTAATTTCATTGTACCCACCAGGATACAAAACTCATTTCTTTAGGTAGGCTATATCATAGGTATGGTCTCAGATGCTCTAGAATGGTTCCAGTTTCAGGAAATTTTATTTTTAATAAAGACAGTTGGTTATGTGTCAGATTTTCATCTAATTTGTATGACTTCATAAGACATTATGAAAGTAAAAATCACACACTAAAAAAATATCTATCAGTCTATGTGTCTTGATGTGGTTTTAAGATAATGATCTCTGCAATTATATGTTCAGCTAGCCCTGAAAGCTATCATACATAACACTATTTCTATAAATGTGTCCATAAATATAGAAACTGTACGTAACATTGTACTGTTACACAAATCTGTAAAAATCCTTTCTCTTTATTGTATAAACTTAATATTTTAAACATGATTCAGTTCATTGTGCTAAGTATACAAATTATATAAAAAGAATAAAAATTTATTAGCTAAAGTGACTATATATAAATATAATTGTTATTCTTGTTTTTAGGTGATAATTCTCTAGATTTTTTAACAAAATCAAATTTAAAATGTTTCAAGGAAAAGTCTGGATGAATAGAATCTAGAGTTGCTAAAACTTTTTATTTTCAACCCAAAATTACTAGATATGCAACAGGGTGATGTGACTCATTCACAGAAAAAAAAGGCAGTCAATAAAACCTGACTCGTAATGGGCCACATGCGGTGTTCAGCAATGACTTTAAAGAGGCTACTATAAATATAGTAAAAGAATTTTTTTTAATTGAAAGAAACTGTCATTAATAACCAGAGCTACATCCTTGATCATTGCTCTTATCTACTAACCTTTACTGAAATAGATACTGGTCTTCACTCTAGTAGTATTAATTAAAAATCAGGTATAATATTTAAAATAT
The DNA here is from genome assembly GCF_028564815.1 of Eubalaena glacialis. Lineage (NCBI taxonomy): Eukaryota > Metazoa > Chordata > Mammalia > Artiodactyla > Balaenidae > Eubalaena > Eubalaena glacialis. Next base: position 58,532,227 of record NC_083727.1, on the reverse strand, counting down.
TTAACAACCAGTATGAATGGACAACTGTCCACCAGAAAGGCGGGGTGGTAAGGATGCCAGGCTGACAGGCAAAGGTATTCTTTCATTCCCACCCCAGACCAGCACTGAGGCCTGGGGAAGTCAGCATTGGTACAGGAAAGGAGGAAATAGGGTGATTAACTGCAAGAAAATCAACTAATAGGAACAGCTGCCCTAGGGCTAAAACTACATCCTAGAGGCCTCCTGCTGGTCCAGGTACTAACCCTTTAATTGCTGGATTATGAGTTGTTAGGAGCTGCACTTGGAGGGCTCTTAGCAGTATCCATTTCCCAAAGAGCTAAAAAATATTTCAATATTTTAACAACTGGTACTGTCATATACCCTGAGAGCAGTTGAATATCAGTCCTTCACAAACTAAAAGAATAGTAACAAATACTGTCACCACTGATATGACAAAATTCTATTTTACAATTTAGAGATGAGTTTAAAATTTTTTTTAATTTTGGCATTCCAAAAGCTAAAGCTATTAATACAAAAACAAATACTTCAGTGAACTAAAGCCTTCACTATCTCTACATTTTGGGAAATTTTCCAAACTTCTAAAAGTACTCTTAACTAGAGCCTTCATTATTAATCACTAAGTCCTAAAATGGTGGCATTTTGGAATTTCTTTAAAAAATTAAGTTAACACACCTTTACTTTCCCAACTTTTGATCTCTAAATAAGGTAATTTTGTTATCTTCAGTAACTTTACAAATTAATTATTTCATTTATTTGCTATACATATTATATTGAACTGACTTGAAAACTAAACATCTATAGATATGCATTTTTTCCCTCACATGACAAACCCTCATTTTACTGATTTTCTTTCAAATACTACCAAGCTCCTTCAGTATCTTGGTGGTTTAAACCACCACCATCACCACCTAAAACAACAAACTGCAGATATAAAAGATGGGCAAAAGTGACATATTTTAGTAGAAATTTATCACAAACTTTGAAATTTGAAGACTTGGAATCCAATCCTATCTACATGATTTATTGGAAATGGGAGCCCAGGCAAGACCTGTTACCTCAATAAGCCTTACTCTCCTCAACAGAACTGCATTGTTATGTCTGTAGGGCAACTAGCATAGTGACAAGAGCATCATGCTAGCTGGTGTCCCATAAATTTTAGTTTCCTTTCCCTAGCCTTTACCAAAAAATTAGGTAATTGGGTGATAGGTTATGAAACAACTATATAGAAGAAAAATAATTATGCTGAATAAAACAATGATACCTAAACTAGAGTAAAATAAAAAATAAAAATTATGCTTATTTTTTAGATTATAACATTAACACATTCTTAAGTGGGGAAAAAGTCTTCCATAATCCTACCACCAGACATAACTACTATAATTATTCCTCCCGATAGTATTTTGGTTATTGCATAGACTACATAACTGTATTAACATAAAGAGTTGTTCCTGTATTTTTTTCTAAACTTTACTTTCTAAGGCCATTAAAAATTCTCAGAAAACATCACTTTAAGGAATATTTTATTTTATCAAGTGAAATATCATATTGTTTACTAGTCTTCTATTCATAGATATTTAATTTCTTCTTACTCTTTCTGTTATATATTTTTTTAAAATACTACAATGAACATGCCTGTATATAAATATTAAGATTTGATTTTTTCAAGAGTATCTAGGAAAAAAAAAAAGAGTGTCTATGAAAGGCAAACTTAAGAATACCTGGTAAAACTGACTGAAATGTTTATTATAATGCACTCTATCCTTATCAAGTCCAAAATACATTTAACTGGAACCTGATTTTTTTTCTTTGCTATGTGGTTCAGTATACCTGGCATACCCATTGTCATGGGTTGAATAGTGGCATCCCAAAACATATGTCTACCCAGAAATTGTGACTGTAACCTTATTTGGAAAAAGGATCTTTACAGACATAATTAAGGTAAGGACCTTCAGATAAGATCACATATATTAGGGTGGATCCTAAATCTAAAAATAGTGTTCTTAGGAAAAGTAGGGGAAAGGACAATGCAGGGAAAAAGTCCATGTGAGGACTGAGGCAGAGACTGGGGTGATGTGTGTACAGGCCACAGAATGCCACAGACTGCCAGCAGCCACCAAAAACTAGGAGAGAGACGCGAAAAGGATACTCTATCAGAGCCTCCAGAAGCAACTAAATCCTACCGCCACCCTGATTTCAGACTTCTGACCTCCAGAACTGTGAGAGAATTAAGTGTCTGTTATTTTAAACCACAAAGCTTGTGATAATTTGTTATGGCAGCCCTAGGAAATGAAGATACCCTCAAATCACATTTTAAATCAATGTCTATTCACTGTTTCAAAAGCTACATCATCTATTTCCCATTAAACTCCCCTGAATTGTCCCATTACTATTTGGTTATACATTATTTTATTTTTTACAAGCACTATGAACATCACCTACTTACATGTTGCATCCATTAATGATAATCTAGTTGTAGTTCTAATGTAGTTTTTGTCTACTCAGTCATAATATAAGATCCTTGAAGGCAGGAACGGTATCTTAAATGCCCTGCTTGTCATACATTTCACCTAATATAGTGCTATATACAGTGCAAGATTTAGTAGCTTCCTATTTGCTAAAATACAGAATGACTAAAAACTTTTTTATGTACGTTAAACCATCCTTATGGAATACTTTAGAATGCTAGTGGGATCCTTTAAAGATCTATAACATATAAAATATAAAGATACATTTTCCTGCTCTTAAAACTGAAGTCTGGTCTTATGAAAATCCTCATTGCCTATTGTTTTGAAAGATCAACATTTACTGTCAATGACTGAAAATCTACACCAGGAATCTAACAACATTCAAGATACGGCAAGAATCACGGAAGTTAGAAGGGCTATAATAGAACAAAGCACCAGCAGAAACCTCTTCTGTAGAGGATAGGCTGTGGTTACAAATAAAGAAGTTCACCATGTTACATTCGTATTATGTTTTATAGTTACTTAAGGTATAGTTGTTTAACAATTGCTTGGAAAAAAAAAAAAAGAATGGTATTAAACAACAACAACAAAAATCTAAGTATACAACATACCTGAGTTCGTAAAATTTCATTTTTTGACAACTGCATATCACCAGTCAATTCTTTCACAATGATGCCCAGTGGCTCTAGACGTCTGCTGAAGTAATTTGTCATTTCAGCTGCCAACGCTTTCATTGGAGCAACATATACAATCTGCGCCAAAGAAACACTAGCTTGATGAATGAGCAAAAACTACAACGTCAATACACGTCACTATTTATTGTGAAATATGATTCTAGCCACTTAGGGTGAAAAATCTTAATAGTGATATATGAAAAGTACTTATCTTTATTGCATAAGCGTGCAGCTGTTTACAGGACAATGGAATTTGTTTATATAGCCTTATCACTTTGAAAACTGGTGCTTCAAAGCTAAGTGCATTTTCATAGCTTTCACAGGGGTAGTGGGATTTTCATAACACAAATAGGGATTGCCTAAAAGTAATGAAGTAAATCATGCAGCATTCTTTACATGACTTCATGTATAATATCCTTAAAAACTTCCAGATTTCATGTAACATGTACAACTGCAAAATGATTTTAAATTTTACAATTTAAAAAGCTGTTGTCGGACTTGTTAATTTCCTACCTTAAATTCATTCTTTCTGATAACACCTTGTTGAAAATGCTGGCGAATTTCATGCAAAACTGTAAGCATTGCAATGTTGGTCTTTCCAGCTCCAGTAGGGGCACAAATCAGCATGTTCTCATTGGTGCTGTAGGCAGTCTCAAACACAATTGACTGGATTCTATTAAGTCTTCTCATTCCTTTAAAAGCCAGCTGTCCAATCTAAAAATGACATGACCCACTATAAATGATAATAATGTGAAGGTCTCATACAAAACATTAAATGCAAATCTTTTGTGATAAAAAAACAAACGACTAACTTGTTTAGTCTCTCAATGTGTCCTGTATTTAAACTAAGTGTGTACAGTTGACAACTCACAACTATTGTACAATTCTAATGCACTTGGGAATTGTAACCCACTAAATTTGAAAAATATGATGAGACTATACCTGTATCTTTGTACACAATCCTAAGTACAAAACAATGATAATAATGTAATGAAACAAAATTAAACAGGTATCTTTTGATTTCATATGATGATAGCCTAGTTTATTTAGATTGAGGATGACTAATGAAAGTGCAAACAAGAAAATTCCTGGGGATATACATCAATAAGAAATTCTGTTTCAATATGTTATGGATTTTTAAAGATACTTTTTTGAAAAGGCAGCCTTAATAGTAGGAATAACAGCTGCAGATTATGTTTGTTCAGAACTTACACTGTGACACATGCAATTGTAAGCACTTTCATATATTTATTTATTTAATCCTCAAAACAATTCTATAGTATAGGTACCTTTAATATGTCCTTTTAATAGAGAAGAAATTAAAGACACAGAGTGGTTAATTAATTTTTCCTAAAATCTTCTATACGAAAAGTCTTTAGAGATGGAAACTACAATGTCTGAGAGTAAACAAAACACTGGATGGAATTAATGGCAGGAAACTGGAATAGCTATATTAATGCCAGAAAAAAATTGATTTAAAAGCCAAGAATATTACCAGGAATAGAGACCCAGTCATTTCATGAAGAGGATGATTAATCATTAGGGCATAACAATCCTAAATGTTTATATACCCAATAACAGATCTTCAAAACACATGAAGGAAAAACTGATAGACATGCAAAGGGAAATAGGCAAATCTGCAATTTCAGTCAGAGATTTCAACATCCCTCTCCAAGAACTGATAAGTCAAGTAGGCATGAAAATCAGCAAGGCTACAATAGATTTGAACAGCACTATCAACCAATTTGACCTGACTGACATTTATTCATCTAACGATAATTCTCCTCAATTGTTCATGGAACATTTAACAAGATATATATATATACCATATTCTGGGCCATAAAACAAGTCTCAATAAATTGAAAAGGAAGCAATTCATACAAAATATATTCCCTGATCACAATGGAATTAAATTAGAAATCCTTACTAGAAATATCCTTAGAAAATATACAAATATTTGGAACTAAATAACATTCTTCCTAAATAACGCATGGATGAAAGAAGAACTCAAAAGGGAAGCTAACTATTCTTAACTGAAGAAAATGAAAACTCAACATATGAGAATTTGTGGATGTTGCTAAAGCACTATTCAAGGAAAAATATATAGCACTAGCCACCTATATGAAAAAAGAGGAAAGGTTTGAAATGAATGACTTCATCTTTCAAAATAAGATAGTAGAAAAAGGAAAAATTAAAACCGAAGTAAAACAGAATAAAAGAAATAATAAAGATCAAAGTAGATATCAATGAAATGAAAACAGAAAAGCTTATTCTTTGAGATCAATAAAATTGATTAATCTCTAGCCAGACTGATCAGAAAAAAAAGAGAGAAGACAGGGAATTCCCTAGCAGTCCAGTGGGTAGGACTCTACACTCTCACTGCTGAGGTCCTGGGTTCAATCCCTGGTTGGGGAACTAAGATCCCACAAGCTACGTGGAGTGGCCAAAAAAAAAAAAAAAAACAAACAAAAGAGAGAGAAGACACAAATTACTAATGTCAAGAATGAGAAGGATGGCATCACTACAGATGCTGTGGATATTAAAATAATATAAGGGAATATTATAAACGACTTTATGCCAATAAATTTGACCATTTAGATCAAATGGACAACTTTCTTAAAAGACACAAATTACCAAAGCTCATTCATGAAGAAATATACAACTTAAATAACTCTGTATCTGTTACAGAAATTAAGGCTGAAGTTAAAATCCTTCCCACAAAGAAAACTCTAGGCCCAAACAGTTCCACTGGTAAATTCTACCCAACATTTAATGAGGAAATAATACCAATTTTTCATGGAGTTTTAGACTGTTCAGAAAAACTGCAGAGGAGAGGATACTTTCCAAATCATTCTATGAGGCAAGCTTTCCCCTAATACCAAAACCAGACAAAATAAAATTGCAGACCAATATCCTTTATGAACATAGAAAAAAATTATAAACAAAACTTTAGTATATCAAATTCTACAACATAATACTATATCATTACCAAGTGGGGATTATCAAAGGAATGCAGGGTTAGTTTAACATTCAAACTCAATGTAATTCACCATAATAATACACTATAATGGAAAAACCATATGATCATCTCAATAGATATAGAAAAATAATTTGACAAAATCCTACATCCATTCCCAACCAAAAAGAAAAAAAATGTCTCAGCAAACTAGAAATAGAAGGGAATTCCTCAAACTGTCAAAGGATATCTACAAAAACCCTACAGCTCATACTATACTTAATGGTGAAAGACTAAATGCTTTCCCCTAAAATCAAGAACAAGATATTACACTCACCACTTAATGCCATACTATATGTTATACTCACCACTTATCATAGTACTATAGGTTCCAGTCAGTGCAATCCAGGAAAAAAAATTATTTTTAATTTAAAAATAAAGGCATTCATATAGGAAAGGAAGAAGAAAAACTGTCTTTGTTTAGAGATGACATGATTTCCTAGGCAAAAATCTGATGGAATCTACAAAAAATCTCCTAACACTAATAAGTGACTTTAAGAAGGTTGGAGGATACATGACCAGCATTTTTAAAAAATTATATTTCTGTATACTATCAATGAAAAATCTGAAAGTAAAAAATTTTTAAAAATCAATTACAATAGCATTGAAATTATAAAAATTTTAAGAGATAGGAAACACTTATGTACTAAAACCTATGTAATTTTGCTAACAGAATGAAGAAAAATCTATGAAAGACGTCAGTTCTTCCCAAATTGATATATAGATTCAATGCAAATCCAACTCAATATCTCAGCAGGCTTTTCCATAGAAATTAACAAGCTGGTTCTAAAATCCATATGGAAACACACAGGATCTAGAAGAGACAAAACAACTGTGAAACAAAAGAACAATGTAAGAGAGCTAAAACTACCTGATTTCAAGGATTATTAGAAAACTAGAGAAATCAAAACAGCATGGTATTGGCATAAAGATAAATAGATCGAGGAACAGAATAAGGAATCCACAAAGAAACCCTCACATATACCGACGGCAGATTTTTGACAAAGGCTCAAAGGCAATGCAAATGACAAAGGATAGCATTTTCAATAAATGATGCTGGAATAAATGGATAGCCACACGCAAAAAATAAACTTGGATCCATACTGCCTACCATATACAAAAGTTAACTCAAAATGGATCATTGACCTAAAATGAAACTTAAAACTATAAAACGTGTTCAAGAAAATAAAAGATAAATTTTTTGTGGTCCTGAGTTAGGCCAAGATTTCTTAAACACAGCATAATCTATAAACAAACAAATTGATAAACTGGACTTAAGCAAAACAAAAAACTTAGTCTTCAAGATAATGTTAAGAAAATGAAAGAAGAAGCCACAGCATGGGAGAATATCTCTGTGAAGCTTACAGGTGATAAAGGACTTGCATCCAGAATATATAAAGAATTCTCCAAACACAATGATAAGAAAAAAAAATCTAATTTTTTAAATGGTCAAAAGGTTTGAACAGTCACTTCACCAAAGAAAGTATGCGGATGGCAATAAGCACACAAAAAAGATGCTCAACACCGTGAGTCATTAGGGAATTGAAAGTTAAAACCACAATGAAATAACACTATACACCTATTAAAATGCCTCAAAAATTTTTAAATGCCCATTGCAAGTGTTGGTGGGGATGTGGAGGAAATGGCACTTAATTTTTAAAAAGTTAAACATACACTTAACGTGATCCAGCCATACCACTTCTAAGTTTTATCCAAGAGAAAAAAAAAATGTATATGTACATACAAAAACTTGTAAACAAGTGTTCATAGCAGCTTTATCTGTAATAGGCTAAGATCAGAAACAACTCATATGTCCATCAAAAGATGAATGGATAAATACAATGTAGCACATTCATACAATGGGATACTACTCAGTGATAAAAAGGAATGAATCATTGAAACATGTAAAATAAGGATGAATCTCAAAATGATTGTTGAATGAAAGAAGCCAAATAAAAAAAGGAATACATAATGCATGGTTACATTTATACAGAAATCTAGAAAATACAAACTAATCTATAGTGACAGAAAGCAGATTAGTTGATGCTTGGGGGTAGGGAGGTGGGTGGAGGGAGAGATAGGAGGGCTTGCAGGGGGCACGAAACACCTTTTGAAAGTGACCATTATGTTCACTATCTTGATTGTGGTGATGGTTTCACATGTGTTTACATACGCTAACTTATCAAATTTTCACTTTAAATATATATGGTTTATTGTATGTCAAGTATACCTCAATAAAGCTGTCTTTTTAAAATGAAAAATAATTTTATAGACTTATCTATTATATCCACTTATGCTTTCATTTGGACACACACACTTTGAAGATATCAGAGTAGTATCTCTAGGGCCTAGAAACTCTTGGGCAGACCGATTAAACACCTGAGAGTACCAGCGATACTTTCTCATCGATCTCTGCTGGTGACTCAGCCTGGCACTGACAGTGCAGCACATTTTTCAGAACATGAGGCTTAGGGTCAGAAGCCCAGGTTAAAAGATTGGCTTTGTATTTGCAATGTAACTTTGAACATAATTAACACCTCTGAGTTCTATTTCCTCATCTGTAAAATAAGGTTAGTTATACTATCACCCAAGGAAATTATAAAAATAATAAAAATAGCCAACAATTACAGAGTTCTTACTATGAGCCAATCACAGGGTAAATCCTTCATATGAATATCCTAATTATTTGTAATAACCATACCAGATTATTTTACAGATGGGGAAACAGAGACTTCAAAAGACTTAAGTTCACACAGCTATAAATGGTGGAGTTAGGATTCGAAGATAGTGTAACTTCAGAATCACAGTCTTTAATTGCTAATGTTTATAAACCATATAGTATAAACCATACACAGTGTAGGTACTTGCAACTGTGTTGAAATAAATTAATAGCATCTATTATCATCACTGTCATATATCATCTTTGTTTTTTATATGAAGCTTCTAAAATACTATGGTAAGTGAATGCTACAATTTCCAGTCTTTATAGACTCATGACAAAAGTCCACTATTCCTAAACTACAAATCTGATCATGTCACATTCCAGCTTGAAGATTGTCTGAGACTTCTCACTGTCCATTTTAACTATACAGGGTATGTAGCATACAAGATATTTCAAGGCACAGAAGGTATAGCAAATAGAACCCTTCAAAATGTGAACCCTTGTTATTATCTTCCACTACTGCTATCTATACATACTATTTTCTGGACATTCTTTGTGCCTTTGCACCACCTAATACCTTTCCCAACATTGAGAAACTATTCATTATCATTCAAGTTCAAGTTCAAATGTAATCTCTGGTCCCCTTCAATTCCATACGCAATTATTATATTTATGCATTTATACTCTGCCGTATTTCAAAAGATTTAAGGAACTCCCATTTCTCTCAGCAGCTGGACATTCACACCACCCCCTTTATATATATATTGTCATTATGGCCCTTAACCACAAACACTGAAATGATTTGTTTATATGTATATCCGGCCCACTGGATTTAAACTAAGGATTCAGTTTTACTACTCTCTGCATTACCATAGTACCTAACCAATTGCCAGGAACATAATAGACCTCTAAATAACTTTTTACTGATTGATAAATCAGTTGAATAAATTAGGGAAAAAGTCTTAAAAAATCTTAAAAAGATACACACTTCATTCACAATATCTTCCAAAGGAAGAGTAAACTGGATCTAAGCAAAATATATAGCAGTTCCAGAAAAAACCTATATTCAATCTTGAATAAGAAACATTTCTTTTGTTCTTAAAGGTTACAGTTCAATCAAGAAGTAAACTAAGGCATTAGAAGAATATACTCACAAACAGACCTATTACACATGGAGGTTTATAACGTTCTATTCAACAATCATTTACTGATCACTTGTATAAATATTACTATACTAAGGACTTATGTCAGTATAAATACTTCTTCTCTTAACAAAAGTAAGAGAGTGTCTAAAATGATCCTTAGAATATTCAGCTTGTGGTTTAAAGGGAAAAAAAGGTGATAAAACTATATTACGCCATTTCAGTTGTCTACAATAAAGATATGGACTAGGTGCTGAGGTATCTGAGGGGAGAGAGAGTCACTAAGAAGAATGCTCTTTCAGGTAGAAGGAACTGAGTATTAGAAAAACACCTGGAACTAGTTAAAAGTTAGTAGTTGTGTGACAGAGATGGGAGGAAGGGGAAGCAGAGATAATGAAGATGGAAAAGTAGGTTATGACCAGACTCTGAAGACCGGACTACATTAGAGACTCACCTACCTCTAAAGATTTTCCTGAAAGAATATAGGGGTAGTGGAGGAAACTAAGGCCTAAAGAAGTTAAACAACTCACCCAAGTCCACACTGCTAATAAATTGTGGAAGAGATGAGACCTGAACTGAGTTTGTCTTAGCTCCAAACACAAATTACCACCAAATATACCGTCTAAAATACTATCATACAATGATTCAGTTTGCCAATTAATAAGTCTCGACATTCATTTAAAAACCATTGCAAAAGATTCCTTAAATTACTGTTGCATATATACAGTCTTTACTAGCAACAGAACATGCTGATGAGAAACAAGTTACCAAAAAAAAAAGCAAACCCCTACAAAAATTTATAAATTACTTCCACAGCCCACGTTCTGCCCCCTCCCCCCAAAGTTTTTGTTTTTCATCTTAAATTTAGAAAAATGGATGAAATAATTTTCAAAATAAACTTGTTGGTAAAAAAAATAATAGGAATGTGTACAGGCAGCAACTGTAACAGTATTAAAAAATATCACTAGAGGATTCAGTATGTTTCAAGTTATGTTTGTGAGCTACTAGAACATGAGATAATTAAGTTAAAGTTCACTGAGCATAAGGAATTTCTTGTATTGAAATAATATTCAAATTATATTCACAAATATCTTAAGAAAACAAAAGATTAAAGAGGAAGAAATAAATTTATTTTAAAAATGTACACTACACATACTGCACTAACTGTTTATAGTAATCAAATGTAGGTATGTATACTGCCAGTCAGTTAAAATGCATTAACTGGGTATCTAAGATGAAGCCAGGATCATGTCATCCCTTCCAAGTTAGTGTATGTATCATAAGCTTAAGTTTTAAATACTCTAACAGCAAACATCAATTTCAGCATGTACTTAGGAAAAATCATATAGATACCAAAGATGTACATTATATAATTTTCACAGTTTAAGTTTCCTCTAGCTCTAGATAGCATGTGCCTTAGGTTCAAAATTTCAGAATCAGAGATGATCACAACTCAGTACAGGCAGCCCAAGCTCTATATGCTGGAATCCACCACTCTAATGTTTCCCACAAACCACGTTCCACACCATAAACTACTTAACAGCATGGAAGGTATTCTATTTACTAAGATGGAAAAATCTTGTTATTTGAAAAAAGCAAGATGCATACCCATATTATAATATGCTACTTTTCTCAAAGATGGTGGGGGTGGGGAGTAGGGAATAAGAATCTGCTGTTTATATATATTTAACAGTTAACACTAAAATATGTTTATATTTGCTTGTAGACATTCTGGGAGAATACATAAAATCTAATACTGTGATTTTTAATAGACTGAAATAAGGATCTGGGCAGACGGGGACAAGGATAAATTACGAGACTTTTCACTATTTAAAGATTTCTAGTTTTTAAAATGTGATAATACCTATGCAAAAAGAAAAAGATAAAACACACACACAAAGATATACAACTGACTTCCTTAAAAAAACAGAAAAACTAAAGATGTGTCTGATTAAGTGGAGATGCCTAAATGATCTCTCAAGTATTGCAAAAATATTTCATATTAAAAAGTTCTTCTTATTATTCCTAGAGTTTTACCCTCCAGAGACAAAAAGGTAATTTAAAAAACCTTCAGAAGAGTAATTCAATTTAAGTCATATGTCCCTCCACTCGCTGTCCTCCTCAACATTCTCTGTTTTGGTCTTAATAGGCCAAGTTCCTCAAAGGTTTCTCTCAATTAAAAGTTTAGGAATAGAAGAAAGAGCAGGTTCTCTTCCTACATCCAATACCTGTAGCATTAGAGCTGGGACCTCACCTAGGACTCTATGGTTTCAACAAAAGTACAGACCTGTTATTAAATGCAAAGCCTAAACTACAGCTGGCCATTATCTAAAATGTACCCTCCCATTCGTTCATCGTACACTGAACTCTGCCTACCAAGTGCCAAGCTGTGAGGACTTACTCTCTGTCCTCAAGAGCTAAAGGCGAAGCAAGTGAATCTGGACCACCAGGAGTCTGTTGCCTGTGCCCCAACTATACCTCCGCTACCACACACCTCCACACCCTAACCTTTAAAGGAACGGAACCAGGGAAGACCTGGCACGCTACTTCACTGACGGCCAACCCCAAACTGATGATCTGTGACCAGATCAGTAGACTAATACATTATAAAAACAAAAACTAAAATGTTAAGTTATCTTTAATGCTCTTAATTGTAGATAAACACATAAGATAATATATTCCTTATTATTTAAGTTGGCAGGTAAGTTGTTCACTAATCCATTTAATGATAATAGTACCAGTTAGCTCCCATTTCTAATTGAGCACATACTACACAGTAGGCTTTGCTTTAAATGCTTTAAGGGGATTATTTCTCTCAACATCGAAAGAAAACCCATGAAGTAGGTCTTTTTTATTACCTTTATTTTAAAGATGGGGAAACTTGGCATGGAGAGATTAGACAGTTTGCCCTAGGATAAATGGCCAATAAGTAGTCAAGCAAGGACTGGAACAAAAGTTCAAATTTTAAAGTCCAAGTTAAAAACTTGTAAAGCTTACTGATTTCATTATTTTACACTTTTATTCCTTAAGCTGATTTTTTAACAAAGTAACTTAATTTTATAAAAATAAAAATAAATATAAAAATATAAAGTCAATGAAAATACTGACCATACTAATAATCAAATAAATGCAAAATAGAGTCAGAGTGCTTTTTAATCTGGGTGTTTAAGATTTTTTAAAAACTGATTATTCTTGGTAACGTTTACATCTTTATATGCATCATACACATTGCTTTCAAATGATGAACATTAATAAATTTGCATATCATTTAACCTAAAAATTCCACTTCCAAAAATGTATCCAAGTTAAACTAACTGAACAAGAATGCCAGATAAATAAGCAAAAAGATGTCTGCTAAAATATCATTTATAATAAAAAAACTAATACAAGTTGAATGTCCATAAATAGGAGACTGAGATCAGTAATTCATGATGCATTCTTTATGAATTACAGTAGTTAAACAGGATGAGGAAGATATATATGCTTATAACATGCCACAGAACAGTAACATAATTAAATATAAACTGTTAACACAAAAAAATTATGGAAAGATATACATCAAACTGTTCCATTGGATCTGGGATTATAAAGGAAGTTTTACCTTCTGTTTTATAAGTTTAGATATTACATTTTAGATATTACTTTTTTTATAGAACAGATTTTATAATCAGCTTCACAAAAACGCTTTACTCTTTACATAAAAAAATATTTATCTTAAGGAAAAACAAAAGGGGAAGACCTACTGTATGCTGTCTTAATGTATTAAAAATAATAATAATTTCTTTCTTGACAGATATAAATACCTAATGTTTTTATGTCAATGTAAAGTAACTGATTCACCCTGTTTTTCATTATGTCATATAAAGAGTTCTACATCTTTACCAAACCCCAAATTTCCAATCTGTACTCCCACTTGAAAACACACTGAAATATTACTGAATTCTGTTAATTAAGAGATTAAAAAAAGAAAAAATGAGATAAGAAAGACAGTGTATGGCCACTATTAGTTCCTCTTTACTGAAGAGTTGTGTGTTTTAATGTTTCATGATATTAATTCATTTTGAACCAGACAATCTGGGTAGAGGAAATTAAGTCTTAGCAACAAAAGACCTCAGGAGAGTAACCTACTATTAAGTCTTTGAAGGAAATGAGATTGTAAGATTTTGTGAAAAACAGGTAAGTTAGTTACTGTCTAAAATGAAACTGAGCCAATTTTCATTACATACAAAAAAGCAGTAAGAAATCACAATGCATAACTCATAATCCTTTCATATTATTTAAAGGAATGCATTTATATCATTTAAAAGAGTAACCAAAAACACTCCATTTGCCCTTAAATGCCAATTCCTAAAAATTCTCTCATCCTGAAAATAGTCCATTTCACAACAACCAAATGGGACTTCTAAATATATTGTACTCCCTGATGACAAAATGATAAATAAGTAGGTATTACTGGCCTTGAAGAGAAAAAAACAAGGAGAGAAAAACGAATAATAGCAACACTGCTAGATTTAATTGAGGACTTAAGGCATAATGGGTGTTAGAAAGGAGCACCAACCTCTCCTTGGAAGGGTAAGGTATGCTCCTCATTCCCAGGTTTGAGCTAGGGCTTAACTGCTGAGAAAACTGAAGAAAAAAATCTCAAGAGGGAATTTTAAAAGACAAACAAGATTCTGGCTGCACAATAACAAAGTCCACTGATGAACCATGGAGATCGCACATGTGGGTTTCTACCAGCACACTCTTAACAAGTCAGCAGGTCAGATGTCCTTCTGAAACACCTTCACCAACGTGCTATGCCGAGAGTCACATTCCCAATGCACAAGAAGACAGTAAAAGACATGACTGAACCTCATTTATGAGTTTGATTTGGCTAGGTTTGGTTTGCTTGTGTTTAGACAGAACCATCAGAATAAGTGAGGGCTGGATTCACAAAACCAGTATTACAATTACATATACAAACTTCAGATGCTTAAAGCAGAAGTAAAATTAGAGATAAAGAATCTGGCATTTTCTACTAAGTTAATAAATTATTTTCATAAGGGAGATAAACTTATCCTGACATGTATATATTATAAATATCCTTCCAGGATGTCACTTTAAGTGTTAGATCTTAAAAATGTAAGACACTATTATTTAATTGGTATTATAGTCTTTTTGACCCAAATTGTGGGACCTGCCTTCTAATAAACAGCCGCACTTCTAACCACGGCAATAAAATAGAAGCAAAAGAGTCTCTGTCAAATTCTGTTAAGTCCCACAAAGAAAATGCTGTTTTCAGTTTCTTGGCTGATATTTATAGTAATAACCGGTTTCAGCTCTGACCTTAACTTGTAAATTACTTTCACTAGCTTGCTTGAAATCTTTAAAGAGGGTAAAGTATCTAGGCACTCATGCGGTCAAGTTCACAAAATGTTACAGTTGTTAAATTATAGGTAATTTCTTAATTTAAAATGTTTTTACAGGACAAATGACTTTAAACTTTCCAAAAAATTAAATAAAGCAAGGATGTCATTTTAAATATATATCTCCTTAAACAAGAAAATTTCATATTAACAGAATCCTCATCAAATGAATTGTTTTGAAGGATAAGAGACTATTTTCACTAATCTAACAGATTAGATTTTAAGCCAAGAATCCATTTAATATAATAATAATATAGCAAAAATGTGTTATATAAGTGAAAGTATTAATGACTTATTTAGAAGTCAGTTCAATATACAAATGTGCACACACGTGTGTATTCAAATATTCCAATGCTTAATAACATACTTGGTATTGACTTCTGAAGAACAAAAATTTATAAATGCCTATTTAAATTGGTACCTTTTAAATTTTCCAATATTTTAAAAACACAATTTAATGTCATTAACTCATTTCCATAAAAGAGATGATCTCAGAATTTTCTTTACTGGGGAAACAAGCAGTAAACTGGACTTATAAATGGCTTCCTTAAATTGAAATTTACTGCTCATTCCCCTCATGAGATCTGAAGCTCACATAGAAGGGTTCCAGGGACTTCCCTGGTGGTCCAGTGGCTAAAGCTCCAGGCTCCCAATGCACGGGGCCTGGGTTCGATCCCTGGTCAGGGAACTAGATCCCACATGCCACAACTAAAGATCCCGCATGCCTCAACTAAAAGATCCCTCATGCGGCAATGAAGATCCCACGTGCTGCAACTAAGACCCGGCACGGCCAAATAAATAAATGAGTATTTAAAAAAAAAAAAAAGAAAAAAAGAGGCGTTACAAATACACTGAACCCACCATTCAAAAGAGTGGGGGAAGGACCTAGTCAAAGACTGCTAGGGAGGAGCTCGGCTCAGCTGTGCTGAGGCGGCTGATGCTTTGAGAACAGGTTCTTCATACTTGGGGTAGGGAGTGTTGGTGCTTTGAAAAATGACAGATTTTTCAGGACTCAACCTTTGAGATCTTCAGTTATTTGCTAATGTGGGGAACAGTAACCTGGACATTTCTTAACAGTCACCCAGGTGATTATCAACTACAAACAAGATTGAGAACTGTTAGCTTAACCTTCCCTACCCACTCCCAACACAGTGATTAAGGTTTTCTTAGTCACCTGATTTTTTCATAATTTAACACAACCTACTCTGGAAAGAACAAAGTACATCTTATTCAGAAAAACTTCTGTTTAAACATGTATCAAATTAGAAGGGAGAAGTTAGGTAAGGGGACCCCCTGTAAGATAAATGCTTTACTTGAACTTCTTGTGTAATATGTAAAGATTTAAAGGATAAACAAAATATTTAAAGAAAGAAATCATGAAAGATATGCAATAAAACATGATATTGTACAGACTGCTTAAGAATTCATTAAGATTTCTTTATATATTGATTTCCTCTGATACATTTAAAATTACCCAAAATTACATAATTATTATTTTCATACAACTCTGAAATTTATCAAGAATGTAAGAGCTTGCTGAGAGTACAAAAAGCAAGGTGACCTACCTATGTTTATTTAGTCACTCTTTGATATTTGCACCATTGGATCAAATTTAAACTTGTCCTCTCCAAAACCTCTTGTTTTCAGTGTTTATACAAGGGGATTAAGTTAAATAATGTGATATAAGGTACCTAAAGAAATGCACAGTATTAACTAAAAAAATGCAAGTTCCTTTGCTTTATGTTTATTAATTTAAAGCTGTCTTCTATGTTACCTTCAGTATTCATCTTTGAGGAATTTTAAAGTTATTTATACCAAAATAATTCCACCTATCAATTTCTCTTAACAGAAAGATCCAAAGTACGCCCTGAACTTTTTCAGGATTGCAATATCATACTGCAATCTGGGTGGCTAATCTCCCAAAATATATCACAGATAGTGCTACACATATTCTGTGTGCTGACTCGTAATCTTTTCAGAATAAATAGTCTGATGAGGAAACAAACTTAGAGGTGCTATGTAACTTGATCCATACCACAAAATGTGCGAATGGTGAAGCTGAGAATTCAACATCAGTTCTACTTGCCTAACCGGATAGTAAGTTCCTCAAAGGCACGATCATAATTCTAAATCTTTTGGTACCCACCATAGCACAGTGCCTTGCATCAATCAAGAGTTCAAGAAATGACTGCTGATGACTGATAACCAATCCATACATATTTTCAGAGACAAATAATGAAAACCTGTGAGTAGCAATACAATCATACCCAATATTTCTGTTTATTTATGATAGGCCTGTGTAACCACAATACACAGATATGTTGGAAGATATGGACTAAGTCCATTTCTAAAGCAACTTGAAATTCCCACATTAGAAGCTAAATTCATCTACTTTTCAGACTTCTGAATTCATCTGAGTTCTAAAATTATCATTCTGGGGTAGCTCAATATGCCATTATGCTTTTAATGTTCTCTCTTCTAATTTCCCTCCCCATAAAATCAATAAAGTATAGGTTGTAAAGAAAGTTATTTTGTTTGATTACTCCTAGCTAGAGGCAGATGCTAGTTATAAGTCTCCTTAGTTTAGCAGGTATTCTTCAAGCAGCTGGTGCCCTTTTCCTAGTTAGCTGTTTGCAAGTGTTCCCAGTAGACTTTATGGTACTGCAATCCTGAAAAAGTTCAGGGCATACAGACAGAATTAATTCTTTTTTAGAAAAGAAAATATAAATAGCACTTCCCTTCAAATGAGACCTAGCTATTTCATATATTTGAACTATAGTGAACTTTCATAGCAAGTAAAAATTACTTTTTAATCATATAATTTAAATACTTGCTGAGAGTCAAAAATATATAAAAATCTCTTATTTATAGGAAAGCTTATCTAATGGAACAAATTTTTACATATTGAACATTTATTGACCCCTAAAACAGAAGACAGTATATTATCAAAAGCATAGTTTCACACAAAGCAGACTGAGTGCATCAAAATCCAATCCCAATTACTTTTCAGAGTAAGCTGAGAAATTTTAAAGATTTTCCTTACAGTTTCCATAGTAATACTTTAAATAATACTTGAATACATAACATAATGGCCCTCCTGACAATGACCAAGTTTTTATAATAAAAATACCATTTTAAAGTTTCTATATACAAAGTAATATGGACAAGACATAATCTCCAATATTCTATACAAGGTCTACACAAAGTTTTCAACACAAAATCAGGAACTGTTCCTTTCTCTATACACCCCGCATCAGCTGTGTTATGAAAAACATTGTTAAGTTCATTGTCACTCTTCAGAAAAAGCCCAATCCCCCAGATCACAGCAGTCGAGAAACAACTCAAGTCTCAAGTTCTCCAAAAAATCTTCATTAACAGCTATAACCTGCACTGATCCCTCTGCCTTCTATTTAAGATTACATTAAATCCAAACTACTGATTTCATACTTAGTACATTCCACAGTATACTGTTGGTAAATACTCAACAGAGACGCCATCGTATGCCCCCAACTATGCTGCAAGCTCACTGAAGACAGGGGAAACATCTTGCTGATTTTTTTAAAATACTATCTACCGATGTTTGCCATGTTTTAGGTGCATAAAAAATGTAAAGTCCTTTTTCCTTCCGCTTTGTCTGCTGATGTTAAGCAGACAAAAGAATGAGAAAATGGGTAAGAAGTTAAAAAGAAAGCTTTATCTAGAAACATGATGGTAAAACTAGAAAATTCCAAGGGCATAGGGAAGATCTGAAAAGCAACCAGAGAGAAATCTTACCTTAAAACAAATCACAGGTAGGTTGATCGCAGACTTTGCAAAAGCAAAAATGAAAAGCAGATGATACAGTAATATCTTTAATATGCTAAGAGAAAACAACTGTGAACTTAGAATTCAATTACCAGCTAAAATATCTTTTGAGAATAATGGTAAAATAAAGGTATTTTAGATTAACAAAAATTAAAAGAAACTTAATCTGCCCCCACCAGATTCCCACTAAAGAAAATTTAGGCAATGAAAAGTCACAGAACATGAAAGCACTAGATAAAATTAAAAAACGATGAGCAAAATATATAGGAAATCCAAATAACTATTGACTATAAAATAATAATAACGATAATAGTATCTGGTGTAAAAACTAAAACAAGATAGAACTAAAGTACATGACAACAACATCAAAGAAGTTAGGAAGGAAGTGAATGAAGTTTAAAAGTTTTAACAAACTTATTTTGTAATAGTTTTAGATCTGCTCAATGCTTAGAAGAGACAAAAAAAAAAAAAAAACCAGAAGAAGAAGAGGAGGAGGAGAAGAAGAAGAAGAGAAAAGAACCAAGTTTCCAGATATCCAACTATGGACAGCATAAAGTTCTGACGGACAGCTCTGTTCTTTAGGGGCGTCCCAATCTTGGCATTATTGACATTTTGGTAACTCTTTGTTGTGAGAGGCTATCATATGCACTGTATAATGTTTAGCAGCATCCTGGCTTTTATTTACTAGACGCCAGTAGCATCCTCCTAGATGTGACAGACAAGTGTCTCCAGACATTGCCAAACGTCTCCTGAGGAGGATGTGGGAGGTGGCAAAATGCCGAATGAGAACCGCTATTGTAGGTAAAGAATGGAAAAGGTGGGGTGGGGTCAACTCCTTTTTCCTTTCTCATTTAACTTAAAACCTTACTTGAAAGTACAGACCTTACTTTTCATAATTTAACCACGAGAAGAAGACTTTTTCCTTCCTTTGATAACAACTTATCTTGGAACGCATTAGCCATTAGCCTCCTTCAGAGAGAGGTGGGAAAACATACCTTTTGTCTTGCTATACAGTCATCCCTCAGTGTCTGAGAAGGTTGTTCCAGGACTCCAGCAGATAAAAAAAATATGCAGATGCTCGAGTCCCTTATATAAAATGGTGTAGTATTTACATATAACCTGCACACAGCTCCTGTATATTTTAAGTAATCTCCAGATTACTGTAAAACCTAATGCAAGGTAAATGCTATATAAATAGTTGGTGGCAAATTCAAGTTTTACTTTCTGGAATTTTTTTTCTGACTATTTTCGATCCACAGTTGGTTGAATCCACGAATTCAGAACCCCCAGATACGAAGGGCCGACTGTAATTCCCAGTTTCCAGATTTACCTGCTGCTTTTGGTTCAGAAAGAAAAATAAAATCCACAGATAAACACTGAAGATTCTGTTAAAACATAGCTTCACGTTCTATTCCATCAGCTTTATGTCCTAATTTATTCCCTTAGAGCCGAGTTTCTCCTTTTGGGGAAGATATTTTTATTATAAAAAAATAATCAGAGAGAATTGATAGCTACAGAGATCTACAGAGAGTCTCCCTCAAGTCTTTACGTGAGTACTAAACAGCACACATATATGAGAAAACTACCCAAGGTACAGGGAAAGAACCATCTGAATGAATTAGAGGAAGCAAATTCAAACCTGACCACACAGTGTCTGGAATAGTTCTTGTTCTCACCAGCCACAGCAGCAAATCTCCTAATTAACTGAGAATTAGGTAGAGTACTCAGAAGACTTTGTCTCAGCTGTGGGGCAAAATTAGCCCTGGACTAAAATGCTGTTCTGGTCCACCTAAGAAATTTTAAAAGCAAGACCAGAAATAATCAAACTGATCCAAAGTAACTTAACTATGTCGCAGGGAAAAAACTCAAGAATATTTATAAGGAAAATATTCAGTACTCAACAAGGTAAAATCACAATCTCTGGGATTCAGTCAAAAAGGATCAAACAAACTAAAAAGCAGAAAAAAAATTATAAGAAATAAGAAAAACTGATTAAAATCAATCCAGAAATAACATAAATGACAGACTGTTCAAGAAACTAGAGCAAGATTCAGCAAATTATGGCCTGTGGACCAAATCTGCCTGAGGCCTCTTTTCATTTGTTTTGTTTTGTTTTGTATGGTCTATAACCTAAGAATAGTTATTATATTTTGAAAGGGTATCTTAATAAAAAAACAATAGTAAATATGGAACAGAGACCCTACATGGTCCACAAAGCCTAAAATAATTACTGTCTGTTTCTTTATAGAAAAAGTTTGATGACCCCCTAAGCTCTAGAAATGATTATGTAAGTAGAGACATTAAAGATATTAAAAGAACTCAAATGAAACTTTTAGAGATAAAACTACAATGACTGAAATGAAAAACACAATGGATGGGATTAACAGCACTTTAGACACTGCAGAAGGAAAGAATACTAAATTTGAAGATAAGGCAGTAAAAACTACCCAAAATAAAACATAAAGAAAGAAAAATACAAAACAAAACAAAATTAAAGTTAATAGAACATCATTAAGCTGTGTGACAACTTCAGGAACCCTAACATACCTATGATAAGAGTTCCTGAAAGGAGGGAAGGGGGCAGACAATTTTTGAAAAAATAATGGCTGAAAATTTCCCACATTTGATGAAAACTTTTATAAACCCACAGATCCAAGATGCTTAACCAATGCCAAGCACAAAAAACAAAAACAAAAAAAACCTGAAGAAAACCACACCATGGTAGTGACAGGCAGAGAGTTTTTTCAGTTGCCAGGAGAAGTCAGATATTTGAAGCACACAAGAGATTTGAGCTAGCCTTTGCTGACTTTGAAGACGGAGTTAGCCACATGCCAAAGAATGTGGGCAGCCTTTAGGAGCTAAGAATAACAGACAGCAAGGAAATGGGGACCTCAGTTCTACAACTGCAAGGAAATAGATTTGGCCAACAACCCGAATGAATCTGAAAGGGAATCCTTCCCCAGAGCTTCCAGGTAAGAGTTCAGTCTAGCCACTACCATGATTTGGGCCTTGTGAAATCCTGAACAGAGAACCCAGTCAAACCCACCCAAATTGGACCTCTAGAACTCTGAGATAATAAATGGATATTTTAAGTCCCTAGTATTCTGGTAATTTCTTATACAATAACAGAAAACTAATACAAAGTCATATCATAATCAAACTGCCTAAAACCAGTGATACAAAGAAAATCTTAAAAATCAACCTGGAAAAAAAAAGACATTACATAGAGAGGAAGATTAAGAATGAGGGCATGCTTATCAGACACAATGTAAACAAGAAGACAATGCAGCTACATCTGTAAGTACTAGAAAAATTGTCAACCTAGAATTCCATAACAAATGAAATATCTTTCAAGAACAAAGACAGAAAAAAAAAAGGTTTTTTTCAGACATACAAAGCTGAAAAAATTTATCACCAGCAGACCTGCACTACAAGAAATGAATACCTGAATGAAATCTGAATCTACCTACACAAAGGCATAAAGGTGCCAGATAAGTGCACAAGTATAAAAACTTTTCCTGGTTATTATTTAGATATCTTAAATGATACCTTTAAAAGACTGTTAAGGCAAAAAGAATAACAATGTATTGTGGAGTTTACAATAGATGTAGAAGGAGTCTACATCTACATGTTTTGTTTGTTCATTTATTTGTTTTGGTGGTAATAAGTGGTGAAAAATCTGACAAACAAATATGGCAGCAAATATTATCAGAATACTCATGGCTTTAATTGCCAGGTGAGGCTATGCATGTATCAAGGGAAATTCAAATTTGTTAAAGTGATTAGAAATTTAATTTTTGCCACACTGTTTCCTTCATCATGAAATTTATGAAATCTTCTTTGCTAAGATCCCTATCAGTGTGAAAAACATTGCAAACTCACTTTTCAGTTTTAAACTTTATATTTTGTTATTATTTCTTGATACCACCTCTTAAAAAGGCAGCAAGTGATTCAAGGTCATGTTCTGATGAAACGGATGATATGCTTGACAGTATAATACGCGGGCTGTGGGATGCTTCAGGGAAAGGCTTTTTATTTGGGCCTATGTCCAGATTTTAGTGACATTTTATCTTGTTCAAATTGATCTCATAAAAAAGATTCACATTCTGAAGTGTTTTTCTGGATGCTTCTTTAGCTTTCTTGCCTTTGTAATTTGATTGAATCAAACTGTGTCATTAAACTCTTTAGCTTTAGGATGTACTCAGGCTCAGAGAACAAAGTAAAACCAAAGGAAAAGTAACATTTTTTATACTTCTTCTATTTCCCTTTTCCCAAACTTTAAGTCTTGAGATAACCACAAATGTTAGTAATTATAATGACTGGTTTCTTTAGTTTCTATTAACTGAAAACTACCCTATGTCTTCATAGAGTGACATGTATTTGGAATGACAGAATAGCTGAGGAGCATAAATGAACACAGAAGTAATTTATTTAATAAATATAATTTCCAAAGAAACAATAAGTCTTTTCATTTTATCCATACTATGATTGATCTCGCAGTGTCAGTTTACATTTATCATTTTAAGCAACATTTTACCTAAAATGTCTTAAGTACTCAACACACTTAAAAGTGTTTTACATATATTAACTCATTTAATCATCACAATAAAACTACGAGGTAGGTACTATCATCCCAATTTTACAAGTGAAACACTGGGTCTCAGAGAGTAACTTGCCCCAAGTCTCGCAGCTAGAATGTGGGGAGCCAAGATTCAAGCTCGGTCAGCTTGGATTCACAGGCCCTGCTCTTCACCAACATCATGCCTCCCGGACTGAACATGCGCAAACCTTTTCCTTTTCTCCTATTCCTCATCTTAATAAATGATACTGGCACTCGCCCATGTTACCCTGGATGTCACTCCAGTTTCTTCTCTCTGCTTCATCTCCTGTCACTTAAACCAGTCATCAGACGTTACATGTACTAACAACTAAACTATTCTCCACTGTCCCACTTTCTATATAGGCTCCACTTTCTTCATTCAGGCACATAACATTTCTCCCTTGAACTACTGCAGCAGCTCTACTCTCAATCATCAGCTTTTTACTGCAACCAGAGTAATTCTGGAAGTGAAAAAACTTGATCATTTACTTTTATTTTTAAGAAGTAGCATTTCCCACAATATTGAGTCTAAACCTACTATGGTTTTCAAAGCCCTTCATGTGCACTATTAAGTCTCTTTTTAGACTAATTTGCTGCCACTCTCCACGTGTAGCTTACATGCTAATAATACTGAAATACTTGTTTACAAAAGGTCACAAACTGTTTCATGGAGCATCCTTCATCTACACCCCCCACCCTTTTTGTCTATCTGGCAAAATCCTGTGCCCTCATTCACCTTCATGACAGCTTCTTCTGTGAACTTAGTCTGCCTTCTCTGTGCCGCCATAGAAATTTGTACAACATACCCTACTGTATTAGTTATTTCCATGGAAATGGTGTGGGGCAGATACACTACACAGAGTAACTTAAGATCAGGGATAATACCCTATTCATCATTTCCCCCAGAACCTAGCCTGTAAGCATGGAATTCAATAACCTGGGGTAACAAAGTCTCAAATTCTCTACATTCATACTTCCTAGGACTCAACTTTCTTAACTTTTCAAATGAAACATTATATGCATCTTTTATATTACCTTTCCAAACTAAACAGTATATTTGGATCAGTATTTCAATTCTGCTGAATAACACTCTATTGGTTATTTAAAAAATATAACTCCCAACTGTGGAAATAGATAGCAGTCAACTTACTTAACACCAACAAAAAAGCAAACCTCACTCTTTCACCAAAATATCAAAGACATAGTTCTGTCTGCTTAGCATCTTTCTCCTTCTCCTTTTTAAGGTAATAACAGCACTCATCTTTCTTTGGTAAGTTCCTCCTTGACTCTTGATGGCATCCCAGGGGTTTTCTGTGGGGAAAACCCTCTTGCTTTTAGAATTAGGGGAGGGGGAAGCAGATATGCTTGGAGTTGCCGTCCTATGTTCTTCCCTGATTATATGGAGAAAGCATATCTGGGAGTCGGGAATGAAAAGAACCAGAGAAATAAAAGGAGGGGGAGAAGGGGTAAAAGAGAGGGAGGAGGAGATAAGGGGGAAAGGAAAGAGAAGAGAAGGAAATAAAGAGATGGAGAAAGAGAAAGAGACGAAGACAGAGGAAAAGATCTGATGACATCATGTGAACCTATATATCCATCTGGACACATAGGCAGCTTTACTCCTGCACATTCTGGTTAGAAAAGCCAACATTCTGCCTTCATTGCTAAAACCTGATTTCAGTTTCGTTTCTCTAACTTCCAACTGAGTGAGTCCTAATACAGAAACCCATCAATTTTTTTTTTTTTAGATTATTCCCTCTCCAAGAAAGTATAAAACCCATTTAGCAGCACTAACAGAAATTTTGCACATCATTTTAGAATTTTAAAATTCTCCTTACCTTTTTAATCAAATTATAGAAGTAATTTAAGAAGAGAGGACAAATTTATCTGATGCGACATTCAGTCAGTGAGAGGACATAAAATCGTTTTATCTATAGTTCCATAGGACTGTCAGGAATGGCATGCAATTATGATCTTAGTGAAAAGAGAAAGATACCATATTCAAGAGCACTTTTCCTGATACAGAAAGATCCTGCCTTGCATAAAAAAGATCCAAACCAACAGAAGCATCTAACTAAACTCACATTCTGTTAACATCTATATTTTTCTCCTGAGCTCTATATTAATATCCATGGTTAACGACATCTAGTGGGATCATTATCTACATTGCTAACACAGCAAAGAGTTTACTTATGTACTTATAATGACACATTGCATTTGAATGTATTATTCCCCAATTATTGCCCCTTATGAATGTGCAAATTTAAACCACAATGAGAACTCTCTACACACTATCAGAATGGTTAAAATAAAAATATAAATAATATATAAAAATATGAGTTAAAATAAAAATTAAAAATAGTGATATCACCAAATGCTGGCAAATACGTAGAGAAACTAGATCACACTGGATTGCTGATGGGCATAGAAAATGCTACTCTAGAAAAAAACTGTGCTAGTTTCTTAGAAAACTAAACACGCAACTACAATATGACCGAGTAATTGCACTCTTGGGCATTTATCCCAGAGAAATGAAAACTTATGTTCACACAAAAACCTGTACCACAATGTCTAGAGCAGCTTTAACCATGTTATAGATGCAATTATGTCCCCCCCAAGTTTCATAAATTAAAGCCCTAACTCCCAAAGTGACCATATTTGGAGACAGGACCTTCAGGGAAGTAATTAAGGTTATATGAGGTCATCTGAATGGGGCCCTAATTCGAAAGGGCTGGTGTCCTTATAAGAAGCGGAAAAGACACCAGAGATCTCTCTGTGTACACACACAGAGAAGAGGCCACGGGGACACAGAGAGAAAACACCTGGCTGCAATCCAGGAAAAGAGTCCTCACCAGAAAACGTATCTGTCGGCACCTTGATCTGGGACTTCTAGCCTCCAGGACTACGAAACAATAAATGTCTGTTGTTTCAGCCACCTAGGCTGTGGTTACAGCAGCCCAAACAGATTCATAAAATTCATAACAGCCAAAAACTGTAAATTACACAGATGTCCTTCAACAGGTTAATAGCTAAACTGTGGTCATCCGTATCATGTGTGGCAGGGAGAATAATGATGCCCAATGATGTTCACATCCTAATCCACGGAACCTATAAGTGTATTAGGTTACATGGCAAAGAGACATTAAGGCTGCAGATGGAATTAACCCATTCAGAAATCTCTTTTACTCCTATAATCTAAATTAAAATGAACAAAGTATTTATTTGAAATAAGTATGAAAAAAACTAAGAAGCCTGGTTCATTCATTACATAGACAATGTATGTCAATGATGCTTTTATATGAAAAAATGTAAATATTTAATATATAAAATTAAATAAATCTTCATGATGATAATCCTTATAATGATTGGTAAGGTTTAACAAGAATTATATATATAATTATTTAATCCTATAGGCTCTCAGCCCTGGCTGCATTTCAGAATCAACTATAGAGCTCTGAAAATCATATTCAAAATATAGATATGTGGGCCCCTCCCAAGAGATTATGATGTAACAGGGACCAAGGCATTTGGATTTTGAAAAAGTTCTACAGGTAATTCTGATGCACAGGATGAAACCCATTAATATAAGATTTAATTACAACTTTAGTCTATTATAAAAACTTATTGCAGGAAACAACTTAAAATTGTAATAATAACAAATTGGTTTAAAACTAATAAAGACACAAAATGGAATACTGTATAGTGATTTAAAATGATGCTGTCAGTAGAAATATGTCTACTGACATAGAAAGATGTATATAAGTATATATACAAACATAGAACAAAATGTGTGATATAATTCTATTATTGTAAAAACAAAACAAACATGCACACACATGTATAGAATGGAGTCAATTTTGGTTGGCTGTAGTTATTCTTTTTGCTGCTCCTTTTGCTTGCCTATATTATTTGATATTTCTAAATGACTTCATATGCCTTATATGAAAATAAAGCAACTTCATTTTGGTGATGAAAAGGTTAACCTTAAATAATGTACATACTTTAAACTAAATGAAGAAATATTTTACTTTGAGATAAAGCAAATATGGCAAAATTTTAACAAATGGTGAATCAAGACAAAAGGGTATAAGAATAGTACTATTCATGCATCTTTTCCATAGGACTGAAATTATTCAAAATTTAAAAGCTGAGGGAAAGTTAATTAAATAGTTTGGAATTTGGTCCTGGCCCCAAATAATATTCTATTTTATTATAGGTTGAACATTTGACCTACCAATACATGAATCCTTTAAAACAGTTTACTTAAGTCAGCTTACGTAGGTTAAACCAAATATTACCTAAAATAACCAAAATAAACATATAATTATAGAAATACATACACAAAATATACATAAATATGTTCAGTGTGTAAAGAAATATATGTATATATGTTTTTTTAAATTTAAACTACCCTACTTCATTAGTAACCAACTGCATGTATCTCTTTACTGTATCAACCAACTAACTTTTAAAAATAATTTTTCCAATACAAATGCATTCAAAAACATACCAAGCATCAAAAATATCAACTTTATAAAATGATAATCTTACCTCATCTAAGTCTTGGATATAAACTGGTTTTTCCTCAAACCCAACTGGCATTGGTTCACTATAAGGAATCTTTACTTCTTCATATATCTTGTTGTTCTCTCTTTGGAGTCCTTCTGGTAAAATCATCTATAAACATCAAAAATTAAAATCCAATAATAATACAAAACAGAACAATTACTTTGGTAAAGATTCGTTAAGTAAAGAGAGAAAAAAAAACACTATTGGTTTTATGACATAGCACTGGTAAATAAATTTAGCTAATTTAAAGGAAAACAAGAAAAAACAAAACAAAAACAAACAAAAAACCACACATACACACAAAGCATTCATGAATCAGATATCTCCTATAACACACGAACCATATTATGTTGATGAATTTTAAGTGTACATTAATTAGATGGTATTCCTGAAGACAAATGTAGTCATGTAGCCAGGGAAAATGTGCAATACACAGTGTAAAGTTTAGGCAAAAAGTGATGCAACTGCTAAAACGCAAAAACATAAGCTGCATAAATAATGAAAGGGAGGAGAACAAATATGTTTTGAATACCTACCATGCGCTAAGAATTTTACATAAACTGCACTATCCCATTTTCCTCAATATTTAAAAATACAATTTAGCATAGAAGAGTCAACTAGTACTAGAATCAAAAAAGAAACAGGGAAAATCAATGTGTCATTTCCTCAGAACAGACATGTTATCCAAAAGTGGTCATATACCAATGCATACCTTTGCACCAGCAATGAATGCAGATGTTCTCATGGCTTCAGCCTGGGAATCATAAACATGTGGATAACGTATTTTTTCAACATCCATGTCTCTCTGCCTGCTCAGAATTGGAACGTTTCTAGCGTTCATAAGTGCCTGCTCTCTGTAAATACAAAAATAATAGGCTAAATCTGTAATTTTTATCTTGCAAAGGAAAGCATATACTAAAACAAAGTCATTATAATAACTATTTCATGCAGCCTTCCACTATAAAAGAGAAGAAATTAAACTACACAAAGGAAGTTATTAGCAATCCTGAAATTTTCTGTGTAACCATATAAGCATCAACACATTTTCAGGTACTATTTTTAGATAACATCATCTGATAAGTTTGACTTAATGTTTTTTTATTTATAATTTTCTTCGTCACAATCCAAAGATATTTAACAAAGTGTAAATTCCTTTTTTTAAATGGGTTTCAATATTTAAACACCATGTATAATAATGCCTTTATTTCATTTTTCTCCTTTCTACTTCTTGATAACAATATGGGAAAAAGTATTCATTAAGGTAGGAAAGAAAAAACTCTCAAAATAAATTTGTGTACACTTCATAAAGTTGAACCTAGTGGTGTGTGCACAGCACCAAAATCTCTCACCTATGCTGATGCAACCAAGAATATTCTAATTAAGCGGATCACTGCTTTTTTATCCCAGAAAATTAGGTTTTCGTACAACAAAATTCTATTCTTGTAAGAAAACGTGACTAGAAATAAGAATCATCTAAGTTGTTAAAACTAAACTAAATAATGATAATGATACGTTAAAGTAGCAATTACAACACAAGCATTTTTCAGCTTCTGGCTTTTATTACCTGTGTATCCGCAGTTCCTTAGGATCAAAGCACAGGAGTCCTTCTGCAATTTCTCCATCTTCTCCAGCCTTTTTTTCTCGTCTGGCAATTCTTTTTTCTTCCCGGCGATACTGTTTCATTAACTGCTTCTCTTGTTCAGACTGAATAGTGACTTGACAACCGTAATTAGGTTTAGCATTTTCTCCTAAAATTTTTTTGCAATTGTCTGCAAAGCAAATTTAAGATCATATTTTACAAGCTTAACCTTTATGAAAACCATTGTTTTCCTTCTCACCAAAACATAAGAAAGCACAATGCTCTAAGAATTCATTTTTTTTTTAACTGACACATTCAATTATATGTTTTAAGGAGAGTTTTTCTAAATCACAATTTCTAAATGGTATACTGGTTTTGGAAAAGTCAGCAGATATTTTCTTCTTACAGACTAAATAGTTTAATGTTATAAATTCTTGGATATAACATCAGGAACCTAAAACTTCTATTTCACAATTTTGAAATAATCTGTTTACATAATTTCAATAAATATAATAATCATCAATACTAATTAGCATTTACTGTTAACATAATAATAAAATAAAGATATTCTTTACATATAAGATACTTTTCCCTATGTAATAGGCCTTACTCTGTTAAATTGTCTATATGTCACTGCTAATTTATACATGAAATAAAATAAAACTAAAATACAGCTCAGGATATATTTACAAGATGACTAAGGCAAATAAAGAAACAGTATGATTCACCTTTTCATGGAAATGCAGGTTTTTTAACCATTTTTTTAATTGAAGTATAGTTAATTTATAATGTGTTAATTTCAGACGTACAGCAAAGTGATTCAGCTACATATATATATATTCTTTTTCAGATTCTTTTCCATTTTAGGTTATTACAAGATATTGAATATGGTTCCCTGTGCTATACAGTAGGTCCTTGTTGTTTATCTATTTTATATATAGTAGTGTGTATATGTTAATCCCAAACTCCTAATTTATCTCCCCTCCCCATCCCCTTTGGTAAACATAAGTTTGTTTCTATGTGAGCTTATTTACTTCTGTTTTGTAAATAAGTTCATTTGTATCTTTTTTTTAGATTTCACATATAAGTGATATAATATGATATTTGTCTTTCTCTGTCTGACTTACTTCACGTAATATAATAATCTCTAGGTCCATCCATGTTGAGGCACATGGGATTATATCATTCTTTTCTACGGCAGAGCAATATTCCATTGCATACATATACCACATCTTCTTTATCCATTCATCTGTCAATGGACACTTAGGTTGCTTCCATGTCTTGGCTGTTGTAAATAGGGCTGCTATGAACACTGGGGTGCATGTGTCCTTTCAAATTAGAGTTTTCTCCAGATATATGCCCAGGAGTGGGATTGCAGGATCATATGGTGAATCTATTTTCAGTTTGGTTTTTCTTTTTTTTTTTTTTTGGTCGTGCCACATGGCTTGTGGGATCTTAGTTCCCTGACCAGGGATCGAACACAGGCCCCTGCAGTGGAAGCGCAGAGTCCTAACCAGCGGACTGCCAGGGAATACCCTATTTTTAGTTTATTAAGGAACCTCCATATTGGTACATGACTCTTTGAATTATGGTTTTCTCAGGGTATATGCCCAGTAGTGGGATCGCTGGGTCAGATGGTAGTTCTATTTTTAGTTTTTTAAGGAACCTCCATACTGTTCTTCATAGTGGCTCTATCAATTTCCATTCCCACCAAAGGTGCAAGAGGGTTCCCTTTTCTCCACATCCTCTCCAGAATTTATTATGTGTAGACTTTTTAACGATGGTCATTCTGACTGGTGTGAGGTGATACCTCATTGTAGTTTTGATTTGGGAAATGCAGTTTTTTTAAAAATGGAAGAAGTCTAGAACCACTAAGAGGAATCAGGTCAATCAAAGCTCAGTGTTTACAAGGTACAATTTAAACCTGTGGTTGGTCAACTCAATATACAGAAAAAATTTTCTTCCAACAGGATTACTTTCTGTGTTTAATTCAATCTTTCCAAGTAGTAGTATCTTGGCTCACTGCAGCCCTAAAAGAACTGATAGGAATGTCACTGAAAGCAAACCAAGTCAATACTGTTAATGTGTTAAGGACCTACTAGGTGCCAGGCACTGCTGCTAGGCTAGGAAGAAAATGAAGAATGGAATTTGTCCATACTCTGAAGGAGCACAGTGTGAGTTATTTTATCAACTTCCAAGATCCAATACAGAACAAGGAAGGAATTAAGCATAGCATCAAGAGGGGGAAATTAGCTTTCTAATACTAAGTCAAATCTTCGCAATTCTCAGACATTTGTCACTATCTCATTACATGATTTTGAATAAGTCATTTTAACTCTCAATCACATGAAATAACCCCTCCGTATAATGGCTCTGTAAGTCGCAAAAAGGACTGAGAAATAAAGATTTATTACATCTCAAAATTATGAAATAAGATATAATCCCATCTATATTAGAACTACATTTTATAGCTCAGAAGTATTTTTCTAAGTAAGTCTTATATGTTTTACTTTGTAAGTAAATCTTATATACTATTATAATGATTGAATTTATAACCAACTAACTCTCAGTGTTAGAGAAAGAAAGCAACATACTGGCATTTTTCAAATGTACTCTGAACTATGAAAAAAATTAACCTGTTTGCAAAGTCACACATTCAACGACAGAGATATTAAGCAGGATTTTTTTAAATGTGAATAATGCCATGTACTTATTACTATAAATGAATGTTAAAGATTTTGTATGTGAAACTAAATACTTTGGGTGACATACTATATTTTATGCTAATGACATTAACATTTTAAACAAATGTGACAGTAACAAAATACTACTGGACACATTTGTGATCATCAAAATAAGGAAATTAAAATTATAAGAAGAAAATATGTCTACCTCATTGATAGCTTTATAAGGCTTCAATCAGAATATACTGAAATCCCATAAGACTGAACATAATAGGTGATTTTAAAAGTCAAGTTATAAAGCACAAATGCTTAAGTGCATGATTCTCCTTGTTGGGTTCAGTTAACTGTAGAGACTGACAAGCAGAAATGAAATGATTAAGCTTAACAGCAATTCTAACACAAAATTTTACTGAAGAACACGTAGAGCTTGTATCCTTTTAAAATGTTATCATGACAGAAAAAGTCTTGTATAACTACTCAAAACACTGTCATTTGACAGCACGAGCTAACTTAATTTTTATTTTATGATACACCTCGTACTAAACATT
Organism: Eubalaena glacialis; assembly: GCF_028564815.1. Classification (NCBI taxonomy): domain Eukaryota; kingdom Metazoa; phylum Chordata; class Mammalia; order Artiodactyla; family Balaenidae; genus Eubalaena; species Eubalaena glacialis. The sequence goes on along the minus strand of NC_083727.1, from coordinate 58,499,082 downwards.
CTCTACAACCATCCCCAAAACAGAATTTAATTCACAACTATCCTCAATTTAGCAGTGAGTACACTATACCCACCCACTTCTCACCTACCTTACATTTCCTGGTTATAAGAATAGAGATGAAGTAGGGTGGATGTATATATATCTGGATAAAAGGATTCAAAGAAAATCAGTATGAAAGATAGAAGATGCTAAATGGCAGGAAGCTATTGCTCTCTAAGACCATGATTTTGTGGAACAGAGAAAAGAGTAGGATGCAGCTGTCTTACTAAGGTAGCTTAATATTTGTATTCTCTAAGAGAATTTTGAAGGATCGTTAACATAAAATTTATATCCAAAGATATAAATGGGTGAGAACAGTGACAAAGTAACAGAGTCTAATGATTCTTTTCTTCAAGAATATTTCTTTCTCCCTCCCCCCAAAAATAAGGAAAATTATCTTTAATGCATATACACAAAAAACCTAATATGCTCATTGTCAGCTTCTTTTACCACAGTCCTTAGAAGAAGTTTATTTAAATGCCCCCAATTATCTATGGTATAACTATTATTCTTAAATAGTAGCAACATTAGTAACAATCTAGCATAGACTAAAAGAGTAAAAGCCGATTGAGAAGAGTAGAAAATATTTCAGGGCAGACTGATGGTTCAAAAATTTTTTAATAATTCAAATTTAATATTTGGTTTTAGGTTAAAAAGTATGTTGCTTCTTAAAGTTATCCTAGTAGAATAAAGTTTGTGTATAAATGTTAAACAAAAATGGACATAAACTACAAAACATTAACTCATCATCCACAGCTTTCTTAAAAAAATATGTGAAGCTGAACTCATTTTGAACTTTTCGTTAATAAATTAGCACTAATAAAGGGTGGAATCAGTACGTATCAGCACTTAAAAGGCTGACAAAATGAACATCAAATTCTCAGAAATTACATCGCAAGACCAGATATTTAAATTCATTCCTTTTCTTCTGGCAGATACCCATTTTAAACGCTCCTAAGTTCTGCTGGCTTATTGCAATGTCTGATAAAGCACTGTTTAACAGGTGAAAGTCCTCTTACAGCAAGGTAGTTTATAAGTGTTCAATATACTTAAAGAACCAAGAGACTTGCAGAAAGACAAAGTGGCTAAACTCCAATCTTCATAGTTTGTAGAAATCTCAAAGTAACTCCAAGGCAACTATCAGTAATCAAAGTGTAGAATAAAGAAAACCCATAAGAAATTTTGGATTTAAATCAAGCTTATTTTTGTAATTTCCTTTCAGTGTCACACTCATAAATATAAAGAAAAGGTGACGTCACTTACATAAAAGAAGGGTGAATGTTCACTAGTTTGAAGAAGGGGGTCTAATTTCTTATGCCCACGCACTTTTTAAAAATTCCAAACTATTTATAAAGCTGGCAAAGACATTTGGGTAAAGGTAAGAAACTCAGGTTTCCTACTTACCACCTAAAACCTGAGTTTGGCATCAGTTGTCTCATAGTAAGTCAGGCTTTTTTAAAAAAAAAAAATTTTTAGCTTCCTTGACAACTCTTTCTAATTCTTCTGGGGTTTTTAAACATATGTAATACATAGCTATATGTATGTTCAACTTGCTGGCTGTGATAACTGTATTGCAGGTAAGCAAGAGACTCTTATTGTATGTTGAAATTTTATATCTGAAGTATTATAACGTCTGCAACTTCTAGTCATTGTTCGGCAAAAATTTTAAATGTGTATATGTGTGTGTCCATGTGTGCATACGCCTGTGTGTGTGTGTGTGTGTGTGTGTGTGTGTAGAGAATGATAATGGGGGGGTGGAAGCAAAATGTTAATGATGGTGAATCTACATGAAGTATATGTGAGTGTTCATTACACTATCCTTGCACCACTACTAAGGTTTGAAAGTTTTCAAAATAAAAGTGGTTATAAATTATAACTCTACTTGACCCACTGTAAGCACTATATGTATTTCCTTAAATTTTTTTTTTGCCTTTCCAAATCTTCTGCTATACCTAAATATAAATAGAATCTCTGACGTAATACCCTATTTAGGGCATTGACACTTGTTTTATAGTCTGCCACACCTAAAATCTACTTAAGAGAATGGTATCAGTAAGCTATATAATCAACCAAAGAATATTAAAAGTATAATTGTATTAAATAGACTGCTAAACAATGAATTTTTCCTTTAAAGTAGAATTACCACTGAACACTTTCTTACCTTGAAGAGCTTGCAACTTATGGTCATTTGAAGAATTAAGAAATCTGTCCACAATTGTAATTCTGTTCTGGAGGAGTTTCTCAATAAGTTCAAGTCCATCAGGTCCCAGCAGTTCAAACAGCTTATAAGAGGAAAATCAAAACAAGCTGTTACCTCAAAATTAATTATTTTTTCAAGTTATTAACACCCTATTCAACACAGCTATGAAGCTAAACTAACACAGAAGAAACTAAAAAGTACTTAGAAAAGAATCGTAAAAAGATAATAACTTAGGAAAGTTACATTGCTTCACATTGCTAAGGAGCTTTCGGCTTCATAAGGCTATCTGCAATTATATAAGTAAAGAGCATGATCCAACTGTTAAAATAATAATGATTTATATATAAAACTCTAAATCACAGAATAAAAAATTCTGACACTTGGTTTTTTCTTGGTATAACCAAGTGAAATTCTAAAATTAATTTGCTTTTTTAATTTTTTTTTATTATTATTATTTTTTTAATTTGCTTTTTAACATACCATTCTGGTTTTCCCAAATAGAGTACAGAGTACCATTTTTCTTACAACTTACTAATAAGAGCTATCATTTTAGAGTTAAAAAATCATTAGAATGTTTTAATAAATCATGACATGCCAAATTTTTAGTGCTTAAAAAACAATTAATTGCATTTTTTTGTTAAAGTGTATTCTTATTATTTTATTAATGCTTAATTAATAAGTATCAATAATTTTCAATGCTTAATATATGTGAAATCTGAAACACAGTACTGCAAGTGCTTTCTGTAACTTTATTAAAAGTTTTTATGCATATCCTACTCTCCTATGCAGAGTGACTGCCAAAGATTAAGTTGATTCCAGAGTCAGAGAACCAGTTTTAGGATTCAGAGACTTTCAATTATATAACTGTATGAAATAACTGTGCCAGAAAGCCTTTAGATTTTCTCATATGTGGTTTGGGGGTATATATATTTTTCCTGTCCAGAAATGTTATACTTTAATTCTACATGTGAAGATTTTATATTAAACAAATTCTAACTGTTCTTAGAGGATCCACACAAATAAAAATATCATTAAAAGTAGGAATTCATGTTGAGTATATATAAGGCATTCAATATTTAGTAACTATTTTCCTTTTGCTGTTCATTTGACTGACACTATCTAAACACAAGGTCACCTGTCTTCCACCCTGTCCCCAAATGTGGACAGGCCTTATCTTTGGGCAAAACATCCAGGAAAATACTGGTGATCCAATCACTCTCACTCTGGCTGATAGGGCAGTGATTCCACACAAGGAGAGGCAAGCCTAGAATTTAGGCTACAGCCTACCCCTTCCATCAAGTACTCTGCTTCTAAAGCAGGGGTGTCACTCAGAAAGAAGCCTTCCATTGTCCCCACTCCTAGCTCCAGAGTTCTGCCTCAGAAATCTTGCCTGAGGGTAGAACCAAGCCATAAAACAGAAAGATCCCAATCTCTTCCAAAGAAACAGACCACATCTGCAACCAGGCCATGAAGTTGAAGCCAAAGGGCTATCTCAGAAACAGCAGAGGTTGTGGTGAACCACAATTAGGAGAAGATTCACAGATTCAACAACTAAGTTACAAGAGAGAACTGAGGGGAGAGACAACTGGGACGACCCTCTTGGGGTGAGACTATATATCAACACTGACCTTTGGAATTATTCCTTCAAAGGGGTCACAAATTTATTGGATTAGTTTATGGAGCAATTTATGTCCCAGGGGCATTTTTGTAAACATCAGAATGGTCAGCTGGGAATTAGTAAAGATCACATATGGGTTCAAGTCCCGATCTGAACAGCTGAATGGAGTCAGGGGAAGCATAGAAAAGGGTTGTTTGTGCTAACACTACCTTCATCCCAAAGTGACTATGGGTATACTCACAGGGGCGGCTCCCTGGGGAATGACATCAGAATCTCAACACTGTGGAGTGAGGGTAGGAGGAACTGTTTGCACTAAAATAATCCAGCAGGTCACTAAACAAATAAACAAGCAAATGACAGTAACAAGCCCTGGAGGTGGTAGACTAGATGAAATGGACAAATTCCTAGAAAGACACAAGCTACCAAAACTAACTCAAGACAGACAACCTGAATAGACGTAAAACAAGTGAAAGATTAAATTAATAATCAAAAACCACCCACAAAGAAAAGCCCAGGTCCAGATGGCTTCAATGGTAAATTCTACAAAGCATTTTAAGTTAAAACCAATTCCTTACAAACACTTCCAAAAAACAAGAGGAAAGAATATTTCACAACTCATTTTATGAGGTCAATATTACTCTGACCCCACAACCAGACAAATAAATATGTCATAAGAAAACTATAGACCAGTATTTCTTAGGAATATGGACACAAAAATCCTCAGTGAAATACAAGCAAACCAGATCAAATCCAGCAATTTATAAAAAGAATTATATACCATGACAATGTGAGATTTATGTCAGGAATATCAGGTTAGTTCAACATAAGACAATCAATTTATATATTATAGCAATAGAATAAAAAGCAAAAATCACAAGATCAGCTCAACAGATGCAGAAGAACCATTTGATGAAACCCAACATCCTCTCATGGTAAAAACATTCAACAAGTTAGGACTAGAAAGGAACTTCTAATACCTGATAAAGGGCATCTATGAAAATCCCACAGTTAACATCATACTTAATGGTGAAACACTGGATTAGTTTCCCACTAAGAACAGAAACAAGATAAAAAAGTGTGCATTTGTGACTTCTACTGAACATTGTACTGGAGGTTCAAGTCAGGGCAATTAGGTAAGAAAAAAGAAATGAAAAGCATCCAGATTGAAAATGAAGAGGTAAAACGATTTCTATTTATAGATCACTATGATCTTCTATGTGGAAAATACTAAAGAATGTACTAAAATACTATTAGAACTAATAAGTAAAGTTTTCAAAAAGTGCACCAAGACCACTCAGTTAGGAAAGATCAGTCTTTTCAATAAATGATGGGACAACTGGCTAGCCACATGAAATAAATTGAAGTTGGACCATTATACCATATACAAAAATTAAATCAAAATGGATCAGTGATCTACATTTAACATATAAACTTATAAAACTCTTTACAGAAGTAAGTTTAATGGGCTCAGATTTGGTAAGGGATTCTTAAATATGACACCAGCAGCATGAGCAACAAAAGAAAACACAGATAATTTGGACTTCATCAAAATAAGAAACATCTGCTTCAAAGGACACCATCAAGAAAGTGAATAAAACAACTCACAGAATGGGAGAAAATATTTGCAAATCATATATCTGTTAAAGGACTTGTATCCAGAATATATAAAGAATTCTTACTAATAATAAAAAGACAACCAATGAAAAAAATGAGCAAAGGATCTGAATTTATCCAAGGAAAATATATAAATGGCCAATAAGCACGTGAAAAGATGCTCAACATCATTAGTCATCAAAGAAATTCAAAGAAGAACCACTGGAACAACTATTTTTTTAATGGAAAATATAAGTGTTGGCAAGGATGTGGAGAAAACTGGAATTCTCATACAGTGCAGGAATACAAAGTTGTGTAGCCATTGTGAAAAACAGTTTTCTGGTTCCTCAGTAAGTTAAACACAGAATTACAACATGACCCAGCAATTCCATTCCTAGGTATATACCCAGAAGAATTTAAAACATGTGTCCAAACAAAAACTTGCAGAAATAGGGCTATTAACACAGCCAAATGGTAGAAACAACCCAAATGTCCATCAACTCATGCATGGATAAACAAAATGTGGTATACATCCACACCACAGAATATTACTAAGCCATAAAAAGGAATGAAGTAGGGCTTCCCTGGTGGCGCAGTGGTTGAGAATCCGCCTGCCAATGCAGGGGACACGGGTTCGAACCCTGGTCAGGGAAGATCCCACATGCCACGGAGCAACTAAGCCTGTGCGCCACAACTACTGAGCCTGTGCTCTAGAGCCTGTGGGTCACAACTACTGAGCCTGTGTGCTGCAACTACTGAAGCCCGTGCACCTAGAGCCCATGCTCCGCAGGAAGAGAAGCCAGGGCAATGAGAAGCCCACGCACTGCAACGAAGAGTAGCCCCTGCTCACCGCAACTAGAGAAAGCCCACACGCAGCAATGAAGACCCAACACAGACAAAAATAAATAAAATAAATAAATTTATTAAAAAAAAAAAGGAATGAAGTAGTGTACAACATGGATGAACCTTCAAAACATTTTGCTAAGTGAAAGAAGCTAGTCACAGAAGGCCACGTATTATGATTCCATTTATATGAAATGTCCTAAATAAGGAAATTTCTAGAGACAGAAAGTAGGCTAGTGGTGGTTTAGGGTTTGGGGGTTGGGAGAAGGGGGAGGGGGGAGTAGGGGAATAATAGCTAAAGGCTTAGGATTTCTTTTTGAGGTTTTGTAAAATGCTCTAAAATTGACTGTGGTGATGGTTGCACATATCTATGAATATACTAAAAAACACTGATTTATAACATTTTAAGTGGGTGAACTGTGCGGTATGTGAACTATATATCAATGAAGCTATTTTTTAAAACTATGAACCAAAATGACTTAAGATATTAAAAGTAACCAATAAACTGTTGAGGGTTGAAAGATAAAGATTAAATACAATTTTCCTGATAAGCATTTTAAGTGAGTGTTTTGAATTGCTGTTAGACACAAGCCCCATGCTTAAGGTAACGGTGATATTAAAGAACAAGCAAATTCATAAAAGATAAATGTAATACATACCTACAAAGCTACTTTCTCCCCCCATACTCCAAACAAATTGTAGTAGGAAATGCTCTCTACATACAGCATGAAATGTCTTTTATATCCTATCAACTTTCAAAGAACATGTTAATTCTTAAATTGAGACCATTTCCTCCATAAGAATGTGATTTATTGTGGCAGTTACCCTTGCATATTTGAAATATAATGTTGACATATGATAAATTAGAGATTCAGAAATTTTTAGTCCAACATAATTTTAGGAAACCACCAATGTATTTGGAAGATAACTTCTAGATAAAACATCTCAGATATAGAATCACAGCACAAAGAGCATATTATTTCTTAAAAATAATACACCTAAGACCTAGCAAAAGAGACAAGAAGGCTGTTTTGCTCTGAATAGCAGGACTTCCCATAACCCAAAATGAAGAATCCCCAGCAGAATTCTGATATCAGCTGCCATCAGATTTAAAGCAATCCCAAATTACGCTTTCCCTAACATTTGCCATTTTCATCTACACTGAGAGCAGGTGCCGTTCTCATTCAAGATTTGCACTACAAACTAATTTGGCACTGAGAGTGACTGTCTGTAAAGGTACAACCGTCTGGATCATTGCTCTCTATACACTGACACAAGTTCCAGAAGCTATCAAATTGAAAAAAAAGGAGGGAAAAGTTAGCTATGGGTAGAGAAACAGGCATCAACTACAGAGTTTAAAAAAACAAAAATGCAGCTCTCAAAACAATAAAAAGGCAAGTTTTACTACTCTGCCTATAAATTAAGGATATGAGATTTAAAGGAAACACAATAGGAATAGACAGGTAATATCCTTTTCCTGGTAGATTTTGCTAAAGCCATTATTATCTATTAAGGACCTTCTCAATAGACAAAGGTGCTCAGGGTTCTCATTGTTATTATAATTCCTTTTTCATTAAATTAAATTATCAAATTAAAGTAGTTCTTCATTAAAGTAAAATAATTAACCAACAGACTATGTTCCTGAGATGCCAAAAAAAAAAAAAAAATATCGCAGAACATGCACAGACCTTTTAAACTTTTTTTTTTTTTTTTAATTTTTTTGGCCACACTGCACAGCATGTGGGATATTAGTTCCTCCACCAAGGATCGAACCCAGTCTCTCTGCCGTGAAAGCACAGAGTCTTAACCACTGGACCACCAGGGAAATCCCTGAACAGACTAACTTTAAAGCAGCATTACTTTCTTATTTCTTACACTTGTAACAGATGAATGTCGTTTGTGAATCTCTCAGGAAAGGTAATCCCCACTTTCCACTGTATTCTGTGTTATATCATTTTTATTCCAATAGGAACGATGCTCTAGTGGATGCTATATCCCCAACACAGTATCAAAATGAATCACAGACATTACATCATCATAAAAGCAAAATATAAAGTAATGAAAACCTTTAAATAATATACCACAGAAAATTATACTATAAATCTTAGGAAAATTGGTAACAAAAAGTTATAATGGGCCTAAATAAGAACTATAAATCTGTTCAAGAGCTGGGGTATGCAGATATGCTGAGGGTTTGTGAAACCACAGAATAAACATGGCAAACATACTTGCATTACAGGTTTACTCAAAGATTTAGAGGCAAAACATTATTTCCAAGTAAAAGGCAATTCTGGTCATGTTAATGTCCTGTTTGAACCCTATTTCTCAGGTTAGTCAAAACATGTTGAACAAAGTATTTAATCACTAAAACAGGCTTTAAAGATAACAAAATTCATATTTATAAAAGGTTTGTCAGTTCCATTCTGTTTCCATCGAGTCAATATTAAAGAATTCATTAAAAGTCAAAAATAAGTCTATCTGAAGTTCCGAAAAGACCTCTTTCAAAAGAGAGACCAACCATTCTCCCTATCAAATAGTCAACGGGAATTCTGAAAAACAGCTAGTGATGCACAGTAAGCATAATATCTTGATGTGAATTAGGTATCCTTTTGGGCAATACAGTTAAGTGGATTATGGGATTATTCTCAATATGGAGATCACCCACTAAAGTTGTTCTTTAAAGATTGGCCATGGCTCTGTCCTGTTCAAAATTGTATCAATTATATATATATAAACTAGAAGATATTAAATTAAATTTGTTAAAGGTGTTAATTTAGTTCATGATAGAATCAAAATTTTAAATTTTCTAAATAGTCTGATATAATCTGGCCAGACCTAAGGAGAAGCAATAGAGGTAAATATAAAACCCCACAATTAGGTTTAAAAAACTCATGTGTACTTGTACAAGATGGGGAAACCTTATCCCACAAATAAATTCCTAAGAAAAATCCTGAAAGGGTAGGGGGTTGGTTATTTACAGGTTCAATATGAATAAATAATGTAATAAAGGCTAGGGAAAAATTTAATGTAGTAATAGCAATACTGTATCTCCAAAACCCCATTTAGCATCTCAAAGGATACTACACTGATGGAACCATATTTAGAGGGCTGAGTTCAATTCTAATCTATACTTTTTAAGAAGGTTACAATAAAAAACTAAAGAAAAGAACATGAAAAAGAAAGTAAAAATAAGATATATCTATGCAAACTGTTATTATTATCCATTCTGTCTGAAGGATAGCAGATCTGTTACTATTATCCATTCTGTTTGAAGGATACTCATTCATAGATTTGATAAAGATAATGAATATTATTCTGGTCCCATCTTCCTGGATCATCCTCCATGCATCACTCCACATTGCTAAATACCCCTTACCCTTCTTGAAACATACTTTTCCTCTGATATCCTTGACACACCATTCTTTTTTTTTAAGTAATTTTATTTTATTTTATTGAAGTAGAGTTGATTTACAATGCTGTGCCAATCTCTGCTGTGCAGCAAAGTGACTCAGTTATATACATAGAGACATTCTTTTTTTATATTCTTTTCCACTATGGTTTATCACAGGATATTGAGTATAGTTCCCTGTGCTAGACAGTAGGACCTTGTTTATCCATTCTAAATGTAATAGTTTGCATCTACCAACCCCAAACTCGCAGTCTATCCCTCTCCCTCCCCTTCTCCCCCTTGGCAACCACAAGTCTGTTCTCTAGACACGCCATTCTTTTGATATGTATCCTACCACTCTGGCTGGTACATTCCTATCTCTTCTTTAGGCTCCCTTTGACTATTAAATGTTGGAGTTCCTTAAGGTTTAATCCCAGGCTTTCTCTTACTTCCACTCCATGTTCTCTCCTTAGCTGTTCACATGCAAGCCCTCAGCCCCCATTAGCAAGCATATACTGAAAAACTCATAAAATCACACATCCTTCCCAGATCTCTACTCTGAGCTTCATTTATCAAATTGTCCAGTTATCATCTTCACTTGGAGGTCTTAAGCCCTCTCACAATTCCACATACGCCCAAAACCATCTCTTGGTTTTCCACCCACTTCACTCTTTTATAAGTATTCTTTATTTCCATGAATGGCATTGCCATCCTTCTAGTTACACAAAAGCCTAAAATGCACCCTTACCACCTCTTTATGCATCGCACCCAATCCTACCCCGTCATCCAATTCACTCTTAAGTTCTCTCGATCTCAACTACTGAACAGATTTCAAGCCTTTCTCCTTGTCTGTTTTAAGCTCCCAAACAGTTATTGCCTGTACCATGCAAAGGGCTTCCTAAATGGTTTCTGCATATCTATCCAAAACACATTCCAATCCATTCTACACATAGCAATGACAGAAGATTTCAGGAAATGTAGGTCTGATCAACGTATGCTACCTTCCCTCCAACCCTTGCCAACAAACTTCCAATTGCTCTCCATTGTTCTCAAGATGAAGTACTGGATTGAACTGAACACAGAACCAGAACCTCAAAACATCACAAAGTGCTAAACTAAGAGTCAAAAATACTGATGTATGTTCAATTACATTGCTCTGACTAGAAAGAATTTTAATATCATTAATAAAGTTAAATACTTTTTAAAACAGCATCCTTTTATTCTCCGTTTCTATGTATGTTTTATAATGAGCGTAAGGTATCATAGCATAATTTAAAATTATACTGTATATCATATACAGTTTAAAATTAAATAACTACATTTATATCAGGGATACATTATCAAACGTGGTTAGAAAGTATAATCAAAAAAGTTTGGAGACCAATGCTTTAAAGTATCATTCTGTTATGAAAGTTTTTCACAATGTAAGTTTTCTTATTTGGATATGTCTTATAACCAATATTTACAGTTAATATAATATTTTTTCTGAAAATGTTCTTACGTGAATGGTGTTTCTGAAAATGGTCAGTGCTTTACAGAATGTAAGGAAATACAGATTAGGTACAACTCACTGATACCACTGCTGCTCATATTTTCAAAACTTCTGTGTAAGTGCATTCTAAGTCAGCAACTCGATTTTTACTTTATATTACCCGCTGCCAGTCAACTTAATTTAATAATTTACCAAGCTTATGAACACTAGTAACACACAGCAGTTCAGGTTAGGAGAAAGTCAGTCAGGGCTCAAATCATAAGCCTGTTGCTCATTGGCTTTAGGAGCTTAGACATCTGCTCTGAGCCTCCTTTTCTCATTTGAAGAGTGGGAATAAGAGTACATACATGCCCTTCACAGGGTTGTGATGTGAACTAAATAATGTACGTAAATGTCTATGACACAGTGCCTTGCATATAGTAAGTAATTAACATCAGGTATTTAGTATTACCAAAATAAACAAATCATAATCAAATAAGGGAGTAAGAAAAGTACACAAAATAATTTGTATCACGGTGAAAATGATAACAAAACCTAACACTTGTACACTAGTTATGTCCCAGGCAAGTAATTAAGTGCTTTACGTCTACAGCAAATATTTTCACAGTCTTCATCTGAAGAAATATTCAGTGAATCTTTGCTAAATATACATAATACTAATGCATTTATCATTTAAAAGCAATCATGATAGAATAATAATTCAAAGAAAATACTACAAAAGTATGTAATAATCAACTATCACTTGTTAGGAAATAAATGAACATACAACAAATATTAACACAAATATCTGACATGCATATTTACTTCAGCTTTTTTTCTCAAGAAAGTGTGCTCATGATTGTAAATATGTGCATGCATATATTCTAACTCCAACTTCTGCTAGTAAAATTATTCTTGGTTCAATGGTGAAACTAAATACAATATATCCTAGTGTTCTGTAAAAAGCAGCGATAGATTTGAAACCATTGCTTCAACTAAAACTTTAATCACTGGTTAGATCACAGCTTCCTTAACCTTCCTGACAACCACCAGTTATGTCTCCTCCATTTCAGTCTGTTAAATACAAGAACCAGATCAATCTCCCTCACAGTCAGCTTTCACATACACCCATACATTGTAGAAACTACAATGGGGTCATCTCATCTAAGCTCAGCTTGGAAGGGACCTTGGAGGACATCTAAACAAAGCTCTCAAAAAACAATAATTACTGCCAAAGGAGGCAGAAAAACAGGACAGCTGAGAACACGGGCTTGGACTCAGAACTAAATTTATCAATTTTGTCAATGCCTACTTATATGACTATGGGCAACTTTCTTAAGCTCTCTGCGCCTCAGCTTTCCTGTCTGTTAAAAGAAATTAGCATGGTATCTGATAACAGGTGCTCTATACATACTTACTGCTGTTATTGACAAATTTTTTTTCTGGCTAATGAACACCCAGCATACTTCCACCAGCAGTAGACTACCTCATAAGGAAGCTCATGCCACTGCTAGAGGATGCTTAATGTCAAAAAATCCTTCTGTACATTGAGCCCAATCAGACTCACTATAGCTTTCACCTAACACTGGCTGTGCCCTCTGGGGTTACAGAGAATGATCTTAATAATATTTCTACAAGACAGCCCTTCAAAAATTTAAAGATAAGGCCAAGTAAAGTATTAGGCACACTTCACTTGTAAGTTCTTTCCTTCCCAGGTAAACATACATCAATTCCTTACTGTTAGTCATATAACTTGGTTTCTTGATGATTCTTTATCCAGGTTCGTTTAGAAATCTACCTTTTACTGAGCCTTTTACTTTTAATGGCATCCAAAACTGAGCATAACATTTCGAATATAATTTGATTGGGGCAGATCACAGAGATTAAAACAACTCTAGACTAGATGTTAAACTTTTCTAAACACAGCTTAAATTGGTAACAATATCACACTATTGGCTCAAGTTGAATGTGTAGCCAAGTAAAAGTATTTGGTTTTAGTTTTTTTCCCACATAAATTCCTAGTAGGCAGATTCCCATATCCTGTACTTTATATAATAATTTTTAAGCACAAAATTTCAAATAGATCCCTTATAAATTTCATTTTCTTCTTTTTTTTTTGTTTTGTTTTTTTAGTCTTTAGAGAGCTTTTTAAATCTAGATTCTGGCAATCTATTATATTAGTAAACACTATCAGTGTTGAACCAGTCCGGAACACAAGTTCAATAACCGTGCCTTTATACAAATTATTGATTACAGTACTGAGGACAGGACAAAAGTAAAAAACTACAGGATAAAGAATGGAGACCTGATTCCAAACTGGCAATGAACCAATATTTACAATAAGGTTTTTCAATCAACTATTAACTCCATTTAACTGTATTAATCACTGCTGACATTTCTCGATATATCTTGTCTAATTTAAATTCTTCACTATCTAGTATTGTAGCCACTAGTCACACGAGGCTATTTGTATGCCAAGTAATTACAATTAAACAAAATTTGACATACAATTCCTCACTTACATTTAACCACGTTTCAAGAGATCAACAGCCACATGTGGCTAGTGACTACTGTGTTGAAGAGCAAACAAAATATTTCAATCATCACCAAAAAACAGCACTGGTCTAGGAGATATTTTGATTGTACTGTAAAACACTGCTTAGCTCTAGATAGAATATGTTTACACAGCAAAATCTATCCGTCAAGTTTATCACACTGACCACCAAATTAGGGTTTTTCTAAAAAGCTCATAGTTTACATTAGAGTTTATTTACTCTTTGTGTTGTACATTCTACAAGTTTTGGCAAATGTGTGATGACCACAATGACATGTATCTATCATTACAATATCATACAGAAGAGATTCACTGCCCTAAAAATCCCCTATGCTCCACCAATTCACCCCTTTCTCCCTTCTCCCCAGCCCCTGGTAACCACTTATCTTTTGACTATCTCCAAAGTTTTGCCTTTTACAGAATGTCACATAGTTGGAATCATATAGTGTGTACCCTTTTCAGATTGACTTCTTTCACTTAGCAATAATCATTTAAGGTTCTTCTAAGTTTTTTCATGGCTTGCTGGCTCATTTTCTTTTATCACTGAATAATATTCCATCATACGGATATACCACAGTTTATCCATTTCCCTACTGAAGAATATCTTGTTTGCTTTTGACAGTTGTCTTTATTTTTTATTTCATTAAATTCTGTTGTTTACTCAAATTATCTCATCCATAAAAATATGCAAGCAAGTCCTATACAGAGAAATGCTGAAAGAATATCACTAAATTTCACACTTTTCATTTTTTTTCTTTTCCAAATTTTCTACAATGAACACATACTGTTTAATCAGAAGAGGTTCTATTTTTTAAAAAAATAATACAAATCAGGGCTTCCCTGGTGGCACAGTGGTTAAGAATCCACCTTCCAATGAAGGGGACACGGGTTCGAGCCCTGGTCCGGGAAGATCCCATATGCCACGGAGTTAACTAAGCCCATGCACCACAACTACTGAGCCTGCGCTCTAGAGCCTGCGAGCCACAACTACTGAGCCCATGAGCCACAACTACTGAAGCCTGTGCACCTAGAGCCCATGCTCCGCAACAAAAGCCACAGCAATGAGAAGCCTGTGCACCGCAACGAAACAGTAGCCCCCACTCGCCGCAACTAGAGAAAGCCCGCGCACAGCAACGAAGACCCAATGCAGCCAAAAATAAATAAATAATTTATTTTTTAAATAAATAAATAAATAAAAATAATACAAACCAGATTCTGATTTACCAATTTTTTTAACTTTTTGTCCACTAAGGACACAAAGCATCACTAACTTAATAAAATAGGTTTTCACAAATTGCCATATTTGGAATGAACACAAATTATATAAACCAAAAAAATCCCTTATCATGTAGACAAATCAGCTGATAACTAATAGTACAAGGACCAATGAATAATTTAAACTTTATTTCCTCTACCAAATCTTATTTTTCAAATGAAAAACCTTTTTTTTTATCAAGCACAATGTAACCACATAGGAATCACGCTAACATACACCATTTTCTAAAAAGTCTGATCACTGAAAAACTATTTCAGTAATTTTAATAATATAATTATTATTAGTTCATAATAGCAATAAAATAGATGTTTTAACAATTTAATCATTTGAGGTAATAAGCAAATCCCTTATCCTAATATCTAACTGAACTACTTAAGAGATGCAATAAGTGCAGAATGTCCACTGTATTCTTTCCAAGAAGAAGAGCCATGGATGGCACTTTGAACTAAGCTGGTTAGGGAAACGAAGAGCAGCTTACAAACAGAAATGAAAAATTTGCTTGAGCATCTATATGGCCAGATTTACGAAATGGAGCAAGTGGGTAAAGTATTACTCTCCAAGTAAGCTTATTTAATTGTATATCAAAAGAAAATTAACATTTTTCACAGAAAGCAATACCTGTAACTCTTCAAATACACATTTACTATTGTTATGAGATTTATTATGTTTCATGGTAGACTGACAATATGCAAGGAATAATGTTTAGCCTCTTTCCTTATTGGCATAGACAATAAAAATCACATATATTAGGGGATCTTTCTATTTGGGGGATTTGCAAGACACTTAACTCTCTACACAGAAATTGAATCTCCAGGAATATTATACCACACATCACTTTTTCTGGGTATCAGTTGATACATAAAATGCATAAGCAATGAAGTTATGATAACCAGGTACTCATATAAAACAAGAGACAGGGTTAAAAATACCAAAATAAAGCAAAAAATATATTAGGCTTAATAATAATATAAGTAACAATGAGCTCCTGGTTTGGGTTTTTTTTGTTGTTGAAGTTATCAAAATACCTGTAAAGTCTATAGTTAAGTTATTCTTATTAAAACAACATAACCGTCATGATTAATTTTCCATTGCCTTGAGCAAACTTAAGATTTCAATTTTAACCCTAAGTAGAAAGAATAGCTGAATAAGTGTTTATTGGTCACTGATTCTGACAGTACAATCGACATTCTATATACTGAATTTAGTTATTCTACTATTTTCAAGTTTTAGAGTATTTCTAAATAACAAAACCCTTAAGCAGTTTGTCACAATAAAAAATATGATGATCCTATAAGGATAATCACAGTCATTTCTCTTAAAAAAAAAAAACTAAACTAAAATATATTTTACTTTTAAATTTCTTCTTAAAACTATCTTGATAAAACTCCCTTCCCTTTTATGCTTAACATGTGAAGGAGGCTGACTTCTGAAAACAAGTATTAGCGATTAAGATGAAAAAGAAGGTATGGCACAAAATTCACACTTGAATGCACCTCTTCTGGTAAAACTGAAAAAGAGAAAAACCTAAAAGACATTTCAAACTTAAAAAGAAGAAAAATATCTCCCTGGACCAGAAATTGAGCCAAAAAAAGTAAAACACTGAGTAGGGCTAAAGTAACAAGCTGAGCTCCAGTTCTAGACAGCAAGGCCAGGAGTCTGGCTCCTGTGAGATATAACCTAGATGAAAAGTGCTCTTTGGGAACTTCCCTGGCAGTCCAATGGTTAAGACTTCACGATTCCACCACAGGGGGCGCGGGTTCAATCCTTGGTAGGGGAACTAAGATCCCACATGCTGCGGCATGGCCAAAATGTAAAAAAAAAAAAAAAAAAAAAAAAAAGTGCTCCTTGTAAACAATGTGCAAAGCAGAACAAGGCTTAGCTGAGGCCAGAGCCTGGGCATGGGGTTCCCCTGTTTATGAGAAGGGGCTGAAAAGAACTACTACCAAAATGAGACTTGGGGCCACAACTCTATAGCAATCTAAGATGGGGAGGAGGGGGAATGTGGAGGGAAGAAGCTACAAATCAACATCACATCAGCATAATTAAAATTCTAAAACATATGAAGAAATCTTAAACTAAAAATGACAGTCAACAAAATCAACAATGGAACTTAAGTTCACTCCAGAAGAAGGTAATATGGAACAATGTGATAAAGACTTTCAAATAAATACTATTTATTTATTTGTGATAAAGACTTTCAAATAAATACTATTTGAAATACTATTACAAAGCTCCAAGAGGTAACAAAGCAGTTGCCTTCATTAAAAGAATTTATGAAACAAAACAAAAGAGGGTATATTGGAACATTCTATCCTTTTTGCACAATTTTTCTGTAAACTTAAGGCTGCTATTTAAAAAGTTTATTAATTAAAAAAAAGATGATAAATCATTCAAGGAAAAAAGAATTTTAAATCATTATCAATCAAGGTGATTATTCTCCTACTGCTGATAAATATTTCTAAAGTTAAATGATCATATACTTGTGGTTTAAACAAAAACTACCTAGTAAAATATAAAAAAGATGCCTAACAAATCTTTGTGAAGAAAATGAGTAAGTAATGAAAAGAGGTAATTAATGATCAATATGAGGTCATTTTCTATCAGCATTAGTTATCAGGTCATAAAATATACATCTCTTTTAACATTCTCATTGGAATCTACTTTATTTTTCAGATACAATAAATGTCCTTGATGTCACTTTATATTTTTAGAGTATTTCAAATGTTATCATCATTATTACTGACTGCGTAAGAAAACAAGTAGTTATAAACAGATGAAAATTTTTAAAGAAGAAACCCATTTCCACCGTGAAACAAATACATCTGCTATAACTGGATGTAACTACAAGGACATCAGGCTTGTCCCAACTCCTTTGTATCTAAAGATTGGGAAACTGCCAGATGTCTTATTATTTAAAACTAATACCTGCGATATGAATAAAAGCTAAAACATATGTGGGGAAAAAAAAATAAAGAGAAGAGCAACAAAATTAAAAGCTGGTTCTCTGAAAACCAACACTCCTCTATCAAAAATTAGAAAGTAGAGAACAGACAGAAATACAGGGACAACATAACCAAAAGCTAGTTAAAAAAAATTATTTTTTAAATAAGAAGACATTATGAATAACTTTAGAGCAAAAAGCTTGAATACCTGGCTAGTGAAATGGCTAATTTCATAGAAAAATATAATTATCAAATTTGATTTAAGAAGAAATAGAAAATTTGAATAAACCAACAACGACTGGAAAATCTGAATTGCTAATTAATGTCTGCCCTACAAAAAGACACCAGGCAACATAGTTTTAGAAGCATACTTGCTTCAACTTTCATGAAAGAAATAATCGCTTTCTTATAGAAACCTTTCAAAAAACAGATAAAGAAAGCTCCAGAAGTTTATTTTATGAAGTCAGAATAACCTTAGGTATTAGTATTAAAACAGGGTAATTTACAAATTCTCTACTCAGGCTGGGATTCTAAGAATAGTAGAAGGATTGGAAAACCATGTGATGCACCAGTGACTATCCAATAAAGCCCCAAGAAAAAGAGGAGGCATTCTGAATCTCATAAGTTAAACTAAGGCAAATCCATGTATTTCCTTTCTTAATTATAAAGGGAGGCATTTTAAAACTTAGAGTTGTATCTACACCTCTACTGTATAAACAGCATACATTATACACTGTAGTAAACATGGTATCCAAAGAAAAACTATATTCAATTTAGGGAATGTCTTCCTTTGAGATAACAAGCAATTTTAGATTAGCACATGAAATGGTGTGCATATTGAAAACAAAGAATAATGAAGTATGATAAAAGAAAATGTTAACTGAGTAATTCTGAAAAAAGTTTTGAATTAACAGTCCATATGGAACTCAGTGTCAGAATAATTACATAAAGCAGAGTATGTTATTTATAACACTGTAAATTATTCTTAGTTTGGTTTGTGGCATAAAAAATTATTAAGTATTCATACATTCCAAAATAACGTCTTAAACAACAAAAGAAAATGACCGTGAAAATTAGGACAGCATTTATATAGCATTTATTTATCTCTCAAGAAAAATGTGCTATGCAAATTGTTGTTGCACTGCAGAGAATGAGATAAATTATATTTTCAGAAAAACTAATGTTCATTATTTACAGGTAATTAATCTAACACAACAACTTAACAAAGCTAAAACCAAGGTCACTTACGACTTAGTTAAAACTACTTGGAATGTAAATACTATTTATTCCTCACATACTATAATTAATTAGATGTATAGTAAGTAAGGTTAAAGCTAGGTACCATTGTATATTTAAGAGCTTACTTTACATTTTC
This sequence comes from Eubalaena glacialis, assembly GCF_028564815.1. Taxonomy (NCBI): domain Eukaryota; kingdom Metazoa; phylum Chordata; class Mammalia; order Artiodactyla; family Balaenidae; genus Eubalaena; species Eubalaena glacialis. The sequence continues at coordinate 58,479,783 of NC_083727.1, read as the reverse complement.
ATGCACACGGCAAATTGATAGCTTCCTTGATTCTTAAAAACAAAATATGCTGATTTTTAATTGCCTTAGTGAAAACAAATTTACAGCCATCATATGTATGTATGTGCACATGTACATATAAAGCTGAACAAATAATGTATTAAATTTTAAATATTTTTAAAATGCTTACAGCAATTTCTAAACCTAATAGGCATACTTATATATGTTTACCAACTGGATAAACATTATCCAGAATGTTTTTTACTCATATCAAACACTATTAAAACACAGAAATTTATTCTTTATTCTACTAATAAACTGTATTTATCTTATTTCTTTCCCATATCGAAACATTACAGATATTTCTCAACTTATAAAATCCATATGCTCTTCCAAATTAGTCATAACATTCATTATGTCAAACATAATTTTCATGCCCATTCTCCTTTTAAATATACGTATGAAAATTCCAAGAGGAGACTTAAGAAAGCAAGATAATGGGAGTGGGTTGATTGAACTTTGTTACCTTTCCTTTTTGTCTCCCAAAACCTAAGAGTACTTGACACACAGCTGAGAATGAATGAATAAACGAGTGAATGAACAGTGCCAAACAGAGAAGAATAAGACTAAATGTATGAAATTTGGTAAAAGGTCTTACTCCTTGAACAACCATTCCAACTATAAGCAAAATCGTTTGGAATCTGTTACTGCCACAAATTGGAAACAAGCAAGTATTTTTAAGTCCTCATTGTGAGTTTAAGTTAACATATTAATAATACCTTTTCAGGACTTCCCAGGTGGTGCAGTGGTTAAGAATCCGCCTGCCAAGGCAGGGGACACGGGTTCGAGCCCTGGTCCGCGAAGGTCCCACATGCCTCGGAGCAACTAAGCCCGTGCACCGCAACTACTGAGCCTGCTCTCTAGAGCCCGCGAGCTGCAACTACTGAGCCCGCGTGCCACAACTACTGAAGCCTGCACGCCTAGAGCCCTGCTCTGCAACAAGAGAAGCCACCGCAATGAGAAGCCCTCACACTGCAACGAAGAGTAGCCCCCGCTCACCGCAACTAGAGAAAGCTGCTGAACTAGATCTTCTTTCTATAATTAACAGTGTTCCTGGTTACAAGTATATGAACTTATACTTATCTATTTTATCATGTAATATTCAGCCCATCATTCTAACAATTTGAGCCACAAAGAAGGAGATAAAAGCGACATTCAACCAAGATAAATAAAAAAATACAGCCAGTGCTTTCCCAATATAGACCATAAAACTTAAGAGACCTGTTACAGCAGGTAACACTTCAACCATCTTGACCTTTCCTAAATTTTACATTCAGCTAAAAGTAGAACATGAATTTTCCTCATGAAAATTTCATCCCTTAAAAAGTAAAAGTAGGAATGAATAACCTAAAATGGCAGACAATGTGGAAGTAATAAGAACCTTGGGAGAAAATGGCTAGATCACTTTAGAGTATGCAATATGGACATATTCAGATATGTACCTACAAATTAAATACAAAGATACATCTGATCCAAATAACATTCTGACTAAAACCAGTGAGACTAAAAAGAAAAAAGTTCAAAAAAGATGGGAGGTTCAATCATGTCTTTGGAACCGCCTTTCTAAGCATAATACCAAAAAAAGATTCCTAAATGAAAAGATGAATAGACTTGCCTATTTGTACACTCAAAACATCACAAAAAAATCTTTTAATCTCATTATAAATTCTCTTATAAATTATAAAGAGTAATTGAACTTCATCAAATGAAAAATTGGCAATTCTCACTAGAAAGCAGTAAGTGGCCTATAAATATATGGGGAAAAAAATCTTTAACCTCAGTAGTAATAAGAAATGTAATTAAAACAGTGAGATATAATTATCTCCCTGATAAACAGGGTTGGCAAGGATGTAAGTACAAGGATACTCTTATACACTATAGGCAGAAATGTACACTGGTAGATTCTTTCAGGAAAGAATTTTGTCAGTACTTTTGGATGCAAAATTTTCAGTACTAGTAATATATTCAAGGGAAAAATATGTATTAGCAAATATTTAGCATAAGAGTTTTTATTGCAATGTTATTTATAATAGGGAAAGGCTAGATTTAACTTAAATCTTCAATAGCAGAGTATTAATTTAATAAACTAGGATATGATGATAAATGTATACTATGCAGCCATTAAAAGTTATTATACATTAACCAATTCACCATGTTATATATCTGAAACTAATCACATTGTAAATCAACTATACTTCAACTAAAAAAAAATACAATAGATAATATATTGCATGTTTTATTGTCATAAAAACATGCATAGAAGTGTTAAGTAACAAAAAAGCATTACATAAACTACAAGACCCATTTTCTTAAGTATTCATATTTTTAAAAATATATACTCTAAAATATTTGCAGTGGCCATCACTAGATAATAGTCAGAGTCTTACAGATGATTTCGTTCCTACATTTTATGTTCTAAATTTTCTACAATGATACTTTGTTTTAAATTAGAAAAAAAAAGTTGTGTAAAGAACAGTTGGCATTAAAAAATGAAATGGCATAAAAGACTAGAATTTCCACCACAATCCTGAAAAAAACAAGAGAAAAAAATTGGATTTTAATAAAACACTATGGCTAGGCAGTAACTATAAACTGAAAAATATTAGAGGGACATGAGAGACAATATGGTAGCAAAATCACAATAAAAACTAACATAATTACATATATGTTTTTAAAACCTATTATAGTAGTGTCTATAAGGTTAAACCTCTAAAAATATCTAGGCACTTAAAAACGAGAGAAATAACAAAGAGAGTTCTTTTACCAAGCTTGAAGCAAGGAAATAAAACCAGGACATATGTTCTTCCCTGGGGAAGATGGGAGAAGCAAGTCCATTCTCACTTTGCATGCATCTTCTCCTACAGAGAATATTAGCTTAAGAAAGGAAAGAGCAGAACAAATACCATAAATATAGAATGCTACCCATGGAGAAATATTGAGTTCTACCTTATGGAGAAAGTAGTAAGGAATCACCTAACTTCTTCAAATAAATAAGTTCAGGTGTTCAGACCTTGATGAATCATATGCCAAGGTTCAAGAACTGCTTACAGAGTTGAGGTCAGAGTCATTGCTATCTCTGAGAAATAACAAAGGAAAACAGAAGTGCCAGATGAAGGCAAAATTCCCCAATTTAAAAAAGAAATGATAAAAATGATGGGTTGTGAAAATTATTTAACCTAAATATCAACACATGGAAATGTAACAGAAGAACAGAATTCACAAGTAAAATCATGGCAAAATAGTCTTAATTCTTTTTCTTATGAGATTATTAGGTTACTTGTTCTTAGATTGGATAAGCAACTGAAAGTTTGATATCTTTGAAGACGAGATGATGAAAGCATTCTACAGGTCAATACTGTTAGATCTATGGAGCACTGAACAACTGTACACAGATTGTGTTGATATAATGGATTAATGTTAATGTAGAGGAAAACTGAAGGAGTTTCACACTTAAAAAAAAAAAGGCTAAGGAAGGGAAAAATTTAACTGCCATCACATGTCTAAAACACAGTCATATAAGAGTAGACATCTACAACTTTACTGCCCCTGTAGATACAAGATTAAATGGCAGATGTAATAAGAGCAGTTATCAGTCAGCAAAACAAGTAAGTTACACGAGGACTACTCAAGCAAGGGATAAGACGCCTTTTGAAAAAAAGAAACTCTTCATTAGAGTAAGTAGCCCTTATTATATGGGCACCAACTTGGATAGAATGCTAGACACACAAATAATACATTGGGTGGGGGAATTCTATGATTCTAAATATTCTCTAAGTATAATTTTACCCAATGGTAGCTCTCTATTCAGACTCTGGGCAGGGGGAGGGCTCTTCTGATTATCTGGTGGAAAGACGACAGAAAAAGCAGCACATATTTTGTCTTCACAGTTGAAGAGACATTATTTTAATGTCAACCTGGTTAATGTTGGTGTCCTTATATTCTAGCAGGGCTAAGACTACCAGAAAGAATGTACAATACCTAATAGATATAAACCCTTTTCATGAAACATTAATGTTAATCATTCAGCATGATAATATTAGATTTCCTACTCTGGGTACCAAAAACATCACGACAGCCTCCTTACCAAACTGTAGTATATACATTAAATCAGTGATTCTCAAAGTCTGGTCTAGAATCTCCAGGATCCTTTCAGGAGGTCCATGAAGCCAAAACTATTTTCATAATAACACTAAAATAGTATTTGCCTCGTTCATCCTCATCCTCCCACGAGTATAAAGTGAGTGGAGATTTCCAGAGGCTACATAATGTAGAGAACTATGAAGAATGCAGAACAGACTGCATGCAGAAGCACATATGGGAATCTAGCTGTCTTATATTAAGCTAGACATTGAACTGATTTGAAAAAATGTCATACAATGCCATTCTTCATACTATATTTTTTATTTTAGAAAAGTTACTTTTCATAAAAATGGTACTTATATTAATGTAACAGATTTAGTGTTATTAGTATTAATGTAATAGATTTAGTTACTTATATTAATGCAATAGATTTAGTATTATTTTATATATTTAGTATTACTTTAATAAATACAATATTTAATAATATATTAAAATTTTTGTTTTAATTTTTAATACAGTAAATATCAATAGAACATATTGATAAACAACATAAGGAAAACTCTATGAGATTCTCTGTAATTTTTAAGAGCATAAAGGAGTTTTGAGAACAAAGTTTGGGAACTACTGTATTAAACCATGCTAATTACTCTACATCAAAATTTCAAAGGATGCTGGAATCATCTATAATGCAAATAAGTACTAAAAAAATAGTCTTCCCTCAGAAGACATTCTAACCAAGTAAGTCTTAATTTTTAGGATCAGGCACATATCTGGAACAGGGCTAGGTTCAGGACTGAACTCACATGGGTCAATAACACCATCTGCATAGAGTCAAGAAATAATGCTAATAGCAAATGTAAAATTAGAAATGCTATAAAGAATGAACCCCAGCTGTACAACCACGAACTATGATAATATCAATAACTCATTCACTTTTCCAAAGAACTTGTTACACAACTCTATCAATATTTACATCAATATTAATAACTGCTAATAGCATTTAATATTGAAATAATACCAAGAGATATGTATATTCCATCTCCAATATTCCCAAGTATTTTTCTATTAACACCTTTTCTATTTTAGCAAAGACTTTTAAAATCAGAACTCACTTCAAAATCTAATTCAAAAGATTTTCCTTAGAATAGTGAGACTTAAAAAAGCAAAACAGAAAAAAAAAAGCAGTAAAAATAATAATTCTCTGAATTAAGACCCAGCCTCCAAGCATCATTTTATTAATTACTTGAAACATCTATATATAACAAGGCATAGATAAAAATTTATTTACTGATCTATCAGGTATACACTCTAATAAAACTTTGATATATGGAAATAGCTAATTCCCTAAATTAATTCTCCTCTGATTGGGGGGGGGGAACCTAGATTTTTTTCTACATTCCTGATACTCCATGTGATTTTAAAATTCTTAATTTCAGTAATAACAATAACAAAAATAATCACAGCTACCATGTAACGAGTACTTATTAAATGCCACTTATCATCTCACACATGGTATCTCATTTAAGGCTTATAGCAATTCTACAATCTACACATTCTTTTTATCCTGAGAGAACCCAGCAAAAAAAGTCTCTAGGGGATTCAATTACCTGAGCTCTCACTACCAAAATGTGGGAAAGACTTCTGATTTCAGTCTCTGCCCTTTCTACAACAATATGCCACCTCTCTTAATCCTTCATCAAATATGTTACTCATCCAGTATTAAAACTGGGTTGACATTATTTTACATTTATATCAGATAGTGAATATAATGCCAGTAATTGAGAGCAAAACTGAACTTTTCATGTGACGGTAAGAGTAATTCATCATTTTGAATAACATAACCAAATGGTGGCATAGAAAGGAATTAAAATAATGTTTCCTTTGTGTGATATAAAAAACTTATAAAGACACAATTCTTTATTGAACAAGTAGTATAAAACAGTCCAATTACTTCTAGATCAGTCCGTTTTTCAAAGCTTACTCTTTCAATCATAGAAACTAGTCAAAAATATTTTTCTAAATCAGTAAGTCATTCAGTATATAGATAAAATTTCTAATGTTTTGAAGTTTATTATATTTTCATCAAAGAACTCATAGAAATATATAATGCTATACAAATGTAAACAGTTATTACTAGATTAACCATATAATTTATCATTCAAACCTATATACTTTTTGAAGAAGAGACACTACTAATTATTACAATGTAACAATAGGTTTAACCAGAACTGTCCCAGTAACCGGGACTTGTGGACACCCTAACTATTGCCCTAGACTCTTCTGCTATTCCTTACACCCACAGTCCTCCTACAACTACGTAGTGGAAAGATACGCATGCCTACTATGTAAAACCATTTGGCTATATATTTGACCACTGTAGCACAACATTAAAGAAATACTTTCTTTGCCAGCCACCCATATTTTAAAAGGCTATTTCATTAAGATAATTCACATTAAGATAAAACTGCAGTAACTTCAACTATACCTCATCCTGAAGTTCATCACCACTTTTAACAGAAGCAAGCATATCATATAAAGTACAGCAAAGATCTTCTATTCTTGTTGATTCGGCCATTTCATTTAAAGTTGCATTTAAGTACTTCTCAACTTCACACCACAAAAAGGAGTCGTTTGCTTTTTCCGCAGGCTTGAGGTCCGGGGTGGAATGCTCCTGAAAATGGTCAGTCAGAAACTTCTTGTAATCCAAACTTATAGTTTTCTGGGATTCACCATTTACTGGCAGCTCGTCAAGGTGGTCCAAATCATGCATGTCAAATGAAAATGCTAAATTTTTACCAAATAAAACTCTATCACCATATTCATCTGTTGTCATCTGGACGAGAGCAGTAAGACTGTCTTTACAAAAACGAGAAGTAATTCGATTAGTAGCATTACAAGCTGCAGTGGCAGATGATGAGGGAAAGGGACCAAACATCTGTTTGATAGCCTTTGTCTCCTTGTGACCAACAGAGTCCTTCAAGTGAAATGTCTTGAAGAGAAATGCAGCCGCACTTTCAACTGCTTCTTTCCCATTATCCGTTCCAACTATTCAGACAAAGGAAACAGCATTAGCTCAAATGGATCATGGCTGAAGTTTCCATTTTCAAAGAAACTACTACAAATCTTCCTCTGAGTAAATCCAACAGTGAAAACAGACTGACATTCTGCTATAGATAGATAAAGATAACCAATTCAGGAACAGGAAAATCCCTTTAAGTCCATTCCCAAATTCCCAAAGAATTGTATTAGGTAAATAACCCATTATCAGTGTTATATCAAAGTAATTACCTACAACAACCCCTTACCTCTTTCTAAAAACAATTTGAAGCATTAGCTAAATCTTATTTAAAATCAAATTTTAAAAACTGATTTGATGAGCTAGTTAAATAAGTAAGGTGCAAAAAAGTCTGAATTATAGACTTTTGGGGCTGGAAGGAAGCCTCACAAATCCATAACTTCCTTTCCACGTACTATACATCTGAGATGGCAAGAAATAAATTTACATAGTTTTCATTCAAAAATATTTAATACGTAAATCAACTACACTTCAATAAAAAATAAAGTTTTAAAAACATTTAATACCTTTTCTACAAGGGTAGAAAGGTCAAGAATGAACATAAAAAGAATCTTTTAAAATAAAGTCAGCCATATTACACATTTTCTTTTAAATTCTGCTCTTGAGAAGAGGCCAGAAGTAAATTCTTACTAAAGTAAGAGGAAGTAAAAAGGAGCAGCCCCTAATTTCTTTAAGGCATTAATATCTCATATCTGATTCTCTCAAATAAAAGAAGAACCTGTATCTGTGTCAGAGAATTCAAAGAAATTCTAAGAGCAGAAAAAAGGAACTTCAATCTTGAAAAGGCCCCAAAAGTCAATGGGACTTACCTAAAGTAATATTGGTAAAGTTAGTAATAATATAATTAACACACCATCATCTTCCTGAAACCATGGCTCCAATCACATTAATCACAAACCATGAGCAGCTTATGATATAGCTCAGAAATTCAACCCAAACTCCTATACTTTGTTTTCAAGTCATGCCAGGAACTGACCCCATTCTTTTTTTCCAGCTTTACTGGCTATTATACATTTCCTGCTCCAGCCAACAAGAATTTCTTAACATCCAAAACCCAGGTCCTGTTCTATTCTATGCCTATTTCCTATGCCTTTATTTTAATCTTCCCCAAGGCCTCTAATTATTCAAATACTACCCATGTTTCAGAATCCGGCTCAATTGCCTCTTTCAAAGTGAGGATAATACTGTGTACATTGCTGTATTCCCTCACTGTTACCTAACCAAAAATAGGTGTTTCAGCAGAGATTTAAACTGTTGAATTGAAGTGAATCCAGGCCTCAATGACACCAAACTAGTGTTACTACATTATACCACATTGCCTGAGTAACTTTTTATTGTTTTATTTTATTTGATGTTTACAAATGTGTGTAGAAGACTAACAGTTTATGTAAGCGAAGATAAGCAATTTTACAATGTATGTCCGTTATTTAATTCTTTAAGTATGAAGTCTACTCTTATGATTATAAAGAATTTATAAAACACCATCTGACATGTAATTATTCTTTTAGTATTTAGGAGAATACATGACAAAAATCTTCTAGAAATTAAATAATGCTTTTGAATTAATTAATTGAATAGGATTTTTATATATTTTACTTATTCAGTCTATATATGAGGTTTGGAGAACTTAGGTTTTGGATAACTTAGGGATTGTGATAACTCAACAGATAATTCAACAGGTTTGGGACTACCGAAGTCTGACCGAAACTGGAATTCACATTTACAAATTCGTTCTTTATCTAACATTGTAAATGTTACTCTTTGGTAAAGATAGTATCATTCTGCATCTTGGGATTTTCCTTAAACAACTTACTAAGAACTTTTACATTAAATTATCTCAATTCTTCCTAACAAAATTATCTCCATCTTTTAGACGCTAAAATAGACTCAGAATTAAATTTGGGAGAGATCAAACAGCTATTTAGTTATTAAACAAGATTCAAAGAAATCTTCTAACTCCTAAAAAAAGTTCTTTCTACTACACTACACTTCTAGAAAGTAGATTTATCTCTATCATTTAATAAACAAACAAATAAATAATCACCACCATAGGAAATAAATAAATTTGAGAATAGTATATTTATTACCAAAAGTGGAATTAACTTAAATACCTATCATTAGGTCACTGGTTAAATTATGTTACAGCCATACATTACATTCACTAAACATAATGCAGTGGATCCATATATCTTGCCGTAAAATAACCTTCACAATACATTAAGTGAGAAAAAAAAAGTAAGTTATGAGTTCACTTTTAAAGAAAAAAAATAACTGCAGATTCATAAAACATCTACAAAGATCAAAACCAATTTTCTCAAGGCTCCAAATTTTTAATTTGAGCCCTTTTGTAATCTACAAAATTTCAAAAATAACAAATACTTTAAACTCTCAAGCCTAGTTCGGTAAGGGTGGTTCATACATGTTAATATCCTTGCCTAACTACTAATTCTTCTGCACAACCTACTCCACCCCATCTCTGAGTTGGGCTGCTAAGAACGGACACGAGTCCACACCACAAAGGGGTTTCTCAAAACTGAATCTCTGCAGCGCGCTACTTGAGAGTCTGGGAGTTCCAGTTTTTGAGAAGCATTAGCAAACAGCATTTGTTGCCACTGCTGGCTCTCCAACAAAGAACGAGACGATCACATTTTGAAACTAACGGCAAAGTGACGACTTCGATGGCGCCGCATAATGGCGATCGCACACGCGTCTTCCAGCCCGCAGCCGAGACACGGTTGCGGCGCGCCGTCCGCACGCGATGACGTATCACCATAGGGGAGCGGCTGTCAGAGGACCCCCGATGAGAAGGCAGCTCAGGATGGAGCAGAGAACTGTGGGCCCAAGGAGGGCAGCGACAAAGGCACCCCCCCCCAATTTGCTAGTACAGCTCCCCCATCAAGCGGTCTTTTGGTAACTGAAATATGCGAGGGGTGTCTGTAAAACAGAGAAAAGATCTGAAGGGAATGAATGCAATCACATGTCTGACTTGTCAAAGGTCTGGCAGGCCCCACCCTCCTCTCAACAAAATGGAATCAAAAGGGAAATCTACAGGAACCTAAACGCTTCTCTGCTGCTCCGCTTCTCCACAAGCCGGCTGAACCAGCACACAAATTACTGACCACATTGAAAGGGGGGAGGGGGGGGCGCTGGGAAAATGTGCGTGGTACACTTCCAGGGTAGAAATTTAGAATAAGTAGCCGTGTTCTTGCTTTCTCACACACTATATCCAAAAATGGAATTTGTTAGATTAACCATGATCTTGTTCACAAATAACCTCTTTCCCCCCGCCCATTTCCCTTTACATTTTAAGTACAATTTAGTAACAAGTAATCTTTTAAATGATTATTAGGCTGAAACTCTTCAGTCAATTACACCACTGACTGTGCTAATCTTTCTGAGAGGAATAGGGATTTTAGGAAATTAGTTTTGTCCTCAAAATAAAGTCTCAGTAAAGAATAAAATATACACTAAATAATCAATTGACTAAAGTTTGAATGAAACTTAAGATCTCCAAACCTTTATGGAAGCTAGTCTAGTTACCTACCACTTGAACATCTACTTTTCTATACATAAAACACTGGTGCTGTAGCCCAGAAAACTGGCTCTATGCACCTAGCACTTCAACTGCAATACATTTAAAGAGATATGCTTAAAAGGTCACTAGAATACTTTTTATTAATAATAAATTATTATTGCCCTGCCTGCTTTACAGTTATATTTAGAGCAAATGAGATGTATGTGAAATGTAAAAGTGTAAAGATATAATTAGTAACTGATTACTGTAACATAAAACAAATTTGTAAAATTAGAGTTGAGTGATGACAATCAAATCATCCTCAACACACAATTTACTTATATATTTTTCTTTTGATTGCAAAATATTAAGAATTAAAAGGTTGTAAATTATAACTTTTTAGTTGCCTACCTGTATAGTTGAGGAATTCTTTAAAAAGGATGAGTAGGAAATTTTAATTGAAAAATGAATAAAAATATCCATCAACTGGTTACATCCTTAATTGCTAAATATTCAATTAAGAAGTTGTCAACAAATGAGTTCCTTGACTAATTAATTCTTCAATGTGTAGGAGAACGTATTTTACAAATTTATTTTTTCATGTTATGGCCAAACTTTAAATGTCCATTTTACCCCTGACATTTGATCTGTAACTGTAAATACCAATATATTATAACCCTGCATCACATTATTAATGTAAGCTCATTCCATTTGTTAAAAATACCAGCAAGGCAGAACAGCTATAAAAGAGGAAATTGACAGTAGCACAATAATAGAGGGGGACTTTAACACCTCACTTACACCAATGGACAGATCATCCAAAATGAAAATAAATAAGGAAACAGAAGCTTTAAATGACACAATAGACCAGATAGATTTAATTGATATTTACAGGACATTCCATCCCAAAACAGCAGTTTACACTTTCTTCTCAAGTGCGCATGGAACATTCTCCAGGATAGATCACATCTTGGGTCACAAATCAAGCCTCAGTAAATTTAAGAAAATTGAAATCATATCAAGCATCTTTTCTGACCACAACACTATGAGATTAGAAATGAATTACAGGGAAAAAAACGTGAAAAGCACAAACACGTGGAGGCTAAACAATACGTTACTAAATAACCAAGAGATCACTGAAGAAATCAAAGAGGAAATCAAAAAATACCTAGAGACAAATGACAATGAAAACACGACGATCCAAAACCTATGGGATGCAGCAAAAGCAGTTCTAAGAGGGAAGTTTATAGCTATACAAGCCTACCTAAAGAAACAAGAAAAGTCTCAAGTAAACAATCTAACCTTACACCTAAAGGAACTAGAGAAAGAACAAACAAAACCCAAAGTTAGCAGAAGGAAAGAAATCATAAAGATCAGAGCAGAAATAAATGAAATAGAAACAAAGAAAACAACAGCAAAGATCAATAAAACTAAAAGCTGGTTCTTTGAGAAGATAAACAAAATTGATAAGCCATTAGCCAGACTCATCAAGAAAAAGAGGGAGAGGACTCAAATCAATAAAATTAGAAATGAAAACGGAGAAGTTACAACAGACACCACAGAAATACAAAGCATCCTAAGAGACTACTACAAGCAACTCTATGCCAACAAAATGGACAACCTGGAAGAAATGGACAAATTCTTAGAAAGGTATAACCTTCCAAGACTGAACCAGGAAGAAGCAGAAAATATGAACAGACCAATCACAAGTAATGAAATTGAAACTGTGATTAAAAATCTTCCAACAAACAAAAGTCCAGGACCGGATGGCTTCACAGGTGAATTCTATCAAACATTTAGAGAAGAGCTAACATCTATCCTTCTCAAACTCTTACAAAAAGTTGCGGAGGAAGGAACACTCCCAAACTCATTCTATGAGGCCACCATCACCCTGATACCAAAACCAGACAAAGATACTACAAAAAAAGAAAATTACAGACCAATATCACTGATGAATACAGATGCAAAAATCCTCAACAAAATACTAGCACACAGAATCCAACAACACATTAAAAGGATCATACACCACGATCAAGTGGGATTTATCCCAGGGATGCAAGGATTCTTCAATATACGCAAATCAATCAACGTGATACACCATATTAACAAATTGAAGAATAAAAACCATATGATCATCTCAATAGATGCAGAAAAAGCTTTTGACAAAATTCAGCACCCATTTATGATAAAAACTCTCCAGAAAGTGGGCATAGAGGGAACCTACCTCAACATAATAAAGGCCATATACGACAAACCCACAGCAAACATCATTCTCAACGGTGAAAAACTGAAAGCATTTCCTCTGAGATCAGGAATGAGACAAGGATGTCCACTCTCACCACCATTATTCAACATAGTTTTGGAAGTCCTAGCCACGGCAATCAGAGAAGAAAAAGAAATAAAAGGAATACAAATTGGAAAAGAAGAAGTTAAACTGTCACTGTTTGCAGATGACATGATACTATACATAGAGAATCCTAAAAATGCCACCAGAAAACTACTAGAGCTAATCAATGATTTGGTAAAGTTGCAGGATACAAAATTAATGCACAGAAATCTCTTGCATTCCTATACACTAATGATGAAAAATCTGAAAGAGAAATTAAGGAAACACTCCCATTTACCATTGCAACAAAAAGAATAAAATACCTAGGAATAAACCTACCTAGGGAGACAAAAGACCTGTATGCAGAAAACTAAAAGACACTGATGAAAGAAATTAAAGATGATACCAACAGATGGAGAGATATACCATGTTCTTGGATTGGAAGAATCAATATTGTGAAAATGACTATACTACCCAAAGCAATCTACAGATTCAATGCAATCCCTATCAAATTGCCAATGGCATTTTTTGTGGAACTAGAACGAATCATCTTAAAATTTGTATGGAGACACAAAAGACCCCGAATAGCCAAAGCAGTCTTGAGGGAAAAAAACGGAGCTGGAGGAATCAGACTCCCTGACTTCAGACTATACTACAAAGCTACAGTAATCAAGACAATATGGTACTGGCACAAAAACAGAAACATAGATCAATGGAACAAGATAGAAAGCCCAGAGATAAACCCACGCACCTATGGTCAACTAATCTATGACAAAGGAGGCAAAGATATACAATGGAGAAAAGACAGTCTCTTCAGTAAGTGGTGCTGGGAAAACTGGACAGCTACATGTAAAAGAATGAAATTAGAATACTCCCTAACACCATACACAAAAATAAACTCAAAATGGATTAGAGACCTAAATGTAAGACCGGACACTATAAAACTCTTAGAGGAAAACATAGGAAGAACACTCTTTGACATAAATCACAGCAAGATCTTTTTTGATCCACCTCCTAGAGTAATGGAAATAAAAACAAAAATAAACAAATGGGACCTAATGAAACTTCAAAGCTTTTGCACAGCAAAGGAAACCATAAACAAGACGAAAAGACAACCCTCAGAATGGGAGAAAATATTTGCAAACGAATCAACGGACAAAGGATTAATCTCCAAAATATATAAACAGCTCATGCAGCTCAATATTAAAGAAACAAACAACCCAATCCAAAAATGGGCAGAAGACCTAAATAGACATTTCTCCAAAGAAGACATACAGATGGCCAAGAAGCACATGAAAAGATGCTCAACATCACTAATTATTAGAGAAATGCAAATCAAAACTACAATGAGGTATCACCTCACACCAGTTAGAATGGGCATCATCAGAAAATCTACAAACAACAAATGCTGGAGAGGGTGTGGAGAAAAGGGAACCCTCTTGCACTGTTGGTGGGAATGTAAATTGATACAGCCAGTATGGAGAACAATATGGAGGTTCCTTAAAAAACTAAAAATAGAATTACCATACGACCCAGCAATCCCACTACTGGGCATATACCCAGAGAAAACCGTAATTCAAAAAGACACATGCACCCCAATGTTCATTGCAGCACTATTTACAATAGCCAGGTCATGGAAGCAACCTAAATGCCCATTGACAGACGAATGGATAAAGAAGATGTGGTACATATATACAATGGAATATTACTCAGCCATAAAAAGGAACGAAATTGAGTTATTTTTTGAGACGTGGATGGATCTAGAGACTGTCATACAGAGTGAAGTAAGTCAGAAAGAGAAAAACAAATATCGTATATTAACGCATGTATGTGGAACCTAGAAAAATGGTACAGATGAACCGGTTTGCAGGGCAGAAGTTGAGACACAGATGTAGAGAACAAACATATGGACACCAAAGGGGGAAAACCGCGGTGGGGTGGGGATGGTGGTGTGCTGAATTGGGCGACTGGGATTGACATGTATACACTGATGTGTATAAAATTGATGACCGATTAAAAAAAAAATAGTTGTGTTAAAAAAAAAAAAAAACCCCAGCAAGGCAGGCAAGTGGCTATAAACATTTTATATTTGAATAGAGATTAGCTAACTGATTGTTGACAATTTATTTTACAAATATGTAAAATACTTGTACCAGCAACTTTCCTAGGACAGCATTACATATAAAAAAGTATAAAAATGATTCAACTTAAACATAACTATCCCATACTCTCATCATTTTTTCCCTCTTACATATTTGTGTCTGCTGCCTGTTAATGTACTTTTTTTCTAACAAGTATATCATCTAAAGTTGTCACATGAACCTTACAAGCATTCTCCTCATTTTACAGAGAAACACAGATATAGAAAGGTTAAATAACTGAAGTTTATTCCCCCAAAAGGACTTCAAGTAGTGAGACATTCAGCCATGTCTCACTACTTGAAGTCCTTCATGATAAATCAAGTATCCTTAATATCTGTGGGCCAGTTTTTGGACTCTCTTCCATCTGGTTTATTCGTCTATCCTTGGATCAATACTTCACTGTCTAAATTACTGATCTTTATAATAAGTCAATATCCAGAGAGTAAGCTCTCCCTCTTTGTTTCTCAAGGTTGACTTGGCTGTCCTTCACCTTTGAATTTCCATATAACTTTCAGATTATCTTGTCAATTTCTACATTCAAACACATACCCACAAACACAAACCTGCTGAGATTTTGACTGGGATCACATTGAATCTGTAGATCAATTTGGGTAAAAATGATATCTTTATAGTAGTGAGTGTTTCAATCCTTTGTATATCCCTCCATTTATTTAGGGCATCTTTAATTTCTCTCTATAATATTTTAGTTTTCCAAGAGGAAACCCCGCTCATCTTTTGTTAAATTTACTTCTAGGTATCTGATGATTTTTAATACTTTTGAAAATGGCATTTTTGAAAATTTGCTGCTCGTAAGTAGAAATAAAATTATTTTTATACTGACCTTGCTAAATTCATTTTCTAACAATACAGTCATATGACTAATGGCAGTGTTTTTCAATCTTTATACTCTTTCTTTCATTTTCTTGCTTTATTACTTAGCAAGGACCTTTAGTACAGTGAGAAACAGAAATGATGATAGGCATTCTTCTCTAATTCGCTATCTCAAAAGAGAATATTTTTCAACACTGTAACATTAAATATAACGTTTGATCTAGGGTTTTTTATAGATACCCGTTAGCAAATTAAGGAAGTTCCTTTCCATTCCTAGTTAGCTAAGTATTTTTTTAAATCGCAATTGGATTTTAGATATTCATAAAATGCTTTTTCTTCATCTACTAAATAATCATATGACTTTTAAACCTTTATTGCTTTACATGAATCACACTATTTTTCCCATTTAATAATTTAATAATTAACATTTTGTGCAGTCACATGCACTTGCGCCCTCTCTCTCACGTGTATTTCTTTAACTGATCCATTTGACGGTATGTTGCAGTCTTCATGACACTGAGATTTAGGATATCTTACACAGCCACACCACCTATCTCACCTAAGATCTTACCTAATATTACCTAATGATACCCAACACATATTCAAATTTCTACAATGGCCCCAAATATATCTTTATACTTTTTTTCTGGTTCAGGATTAAATCAAGGATAGTACATTACATTTGATTATTATATGCCTGTAACCTCCTTTAATCAACAATACCCTCCTTTTTAAATGACATTAAATGACCTTGCCCAGTAAAGCCAAAAAGGCACATAGATTTCTTTGTCTGAAGGTTTTTAATTACAGATTCAATTTCTTTAATAGTCATATATTCATATTTTCTATTTCTTCTTTTGTCCATTTTAGTCATTTTTGTCATCTTGGTCCTTTGAATCTGTCAAAAGCTTTGCTCATTGTCTCATCTTCTTCTTCTCCATCTGGCCTCCTCTTCCAGAATGGACAGTCACCTTTAGGAAAAAGTGGCCCAAACCAGGGTCATGCTTTCGGGGTTTATTTCTGCTTCTAGATCTTGGCCCCATAATTCTTCAATGCTTTGGTAGTATGCTGATGCAGTCAAACAAATTTTATGTTTTATAGTTTTTCTAGTTATTCTCAGCAGAAGAGTTGTTCCAAATTACCTTGTCTGCCAATCTATGAGAAGTAGAACTCAACATTTTTGGAATCCACAATTTTCAAGATAGCTATTTTTCACAAATACTTCTGCAAAACCTCCTGCCATATCCCATACACAACAGGCCTTTATTATTCTAAATGCCTACCCTTGCTTCCATAGACAGAATTGCCAGATCCTGCTAATACCTTCTTATACTTCCTTTTTCCAGTCATTACTTTATAAACTGCTTTCCACTCTCAGTTTTGATTCCTCACTTTTTTATAGTAAAATCTTATTTCCTTGACAACTCAAAAAACATAATGAATTCCCAAATTCCCTAAACCACACTTTGTAAGTTACTCCTGTCCTACCTTTTGGTTCATGCTTTTCTCAAAGATAAAGTTATTAAAAGTAAAATGCATAAAAACACCAAAATCCAAATAAAGCAGGGGTTATAAATTAAAGAAGGCAAAACAAACGTGTCTGTGTATGGCAAAATAACTTGAACACTGAAAAAAAACAAAACTAGTTCAGTTCTGAGTCCTGATCTGTATGCAGGATTCAGAGTAAAATTACTAGATCATTCTGTTTGGCCTTAGGAGAGAGATTCACTTACAAAGCTGATTAGGGAACTGCTGGGTCTTTCTACTGATCTTTCCACCATTCTTGACCCCCATCCTACTTTCTGTGTACTCTGTGAAAACCTTAGCCTCCTGAAATGATCATTTAAAACTCTAAATAACAGAAATACATGCCTAATACATAATGCATTTTACTGACTGTCATTCTCAATCTTGACCTCTTTATTTTCAAAAATGTTTTTACTTAGAGCACATAAAATATATTGACAAAGTTTCATTATGAGCAGAATATAGGTTAATACGACTATGCTTATCCTTCAAAATCCATGGAGGAGATAGCTATATCTACAATGAGTAATTAAATAAACTAAGATTAAGTGCCAAGAATACTATTTTTAAATAATTTATAGTATTTTCTCCCTCAAGCTAAGTTTTATTATTAAAATACTCTTTGTGGGGAGAATGAAATTGTAAAAAGGTATAAGAATATATCAAATATAAATCTGAGAGGAAAATAAGTACTTTAAAATTACAAAAATTTTTAAAAAGCTACCACTTGTAAGACATTGTCAGCATCAGAGGTAGTAGAGACCATGGTTGACTTTTAGTCGGATTCTCAATACTTCATTTACTTATTGAACATCTGTGTATCCCTTGCACCACATTAGGCACTGGAGTACGAAGACACTGTGATTCCTAGAATCCCTGTATCATCAAGGCATTCACAGTCCATGAGGGAGAGGGCAGAGGTAAATATCAAATAATGAGAAAGTATTCTAAAAAATATAGAATAGATGCCATTCTAATGGAACACTATCTACTAACACTGGAAAGGAATAACAAAGGACATGGATGAAGCCTAAGCCATTTCTTCAGAGATGAGAAGCATTTTACCAGATGATCACAATGGGGAAAGTTATGCTAACACATAATGACAGAGAGACTGCTTAGGAAAGTAAGATAGTAAACATTATATATGTTAGGAACAAAGGTTGCATGTGACAGAATGGCAAGGAGATGAAAAGGTAAATTATTTCAATTCATAAAGGAACTTTTCCTTTCCCATTCTAAGGAATTTGGTCTAAAGAGCAAGCTGGGAATAAAAATGAGCCTTGGGGCTTCCCTGGTGGCGCAGTGGTTGAGAATCTGCCTACCAATGCAGGGGACACGGGTTCGAGCCCTGGTCTGGGAAGATCCCACATGCCGCGGAGCAACTAGGCCCGTTAGCCACAACTACTGAGCCTGCGCGTCTGGAGCCTGTGCTCCACAACAAGAGATGCCGCGATAGTGAGAGGCCCGCGCACCGCGATGAAGAGTGGCCCCCGCTTGCCGCAACTAGAGAAAGCCCTCGCACAGAAACGAAGACCCAACACAGTCAAAAATAAATAAATTAATTAATTAAAAAAAAAAATCAAAACATTTAAAAAAATAAATGAGCCTTGCTTCTTATAACAATCAGTCTAAAAAAAAGATAAGTCTAGTGACTGTGAAGAAGTTGAATAAGAAAGGAAGGGTGAGGCAATAAGCTACTGCAGTAGTTCAGACATGCTATGGTAAAAGCCTAAACTAGGGCAAATATGTAGAGGGAGTCAATTTGAGAATAGCTGAAAAGTAGACTTTGACAGAACATGATCTCTAACTACAAGGAAAGGAAAGAATTTAGGATTTCTATCATGTTTCCATTTCAGAATTTTGGTCTAGGCCTACCTGTGCCACAAATCAACCACGGGGTTCACTTAACCTTCAAGGACCCTGTTTCTTCACATACAACATGAAGGTATTGGACAAGATGTTCCCTGATGTCCCCTCCAGCTTAAAATACCTATTACTCTGACTGGTCAATACACATGTACCTCATACTACTATGCTCAACTGAAATATAAGTGATTGTTCTTTTTACTTTATTCTCTTGCTCCACGTTTTTAACACAATTACACCAAAATTACCTGTGCTAAAAGAATGATATAAGAGAAAACACAAAGACATTTTTTCCATAAGACTAATCATTTCAATGCTGCTAGTTTTAATTACATTTCCAGTACCAGCAGTATTTTCATTCAAACAGAGTGGATGACTACTAGTCAACTACTAGTTTCACTAATAGTTTTTCAACTTAAACACACCATTAAAAAGTAGATATAACAGAGCATTTTCCTAAATACAACCCTAAGATTTTATCTGTCATGAAAATATTCTTTTGACACATTACATCTCAAAATAATCAATTCCTTAAACACATCAGTCAATAGATTAGCTCCTGAGTATGAATCAGATGCTTTGCTAACAGGCAAAACTCCTAGAATTATGTTTAATGATCGGCTATTTAAAACAATAAGTTTAGACTTTTCAGAGATATTTGGGGAAAGTAGTCTAAAGAATAACTTATTTTTTAATAACCTTAATTTCCACATCATTTAATAAAGAAATATTTAGTCATGGTACTGAATAAGCTCAATATTTTATACTGTTTTTGCTAAGTATTCTGAGGTATTTTCATAATAAAATTAAAGGAAGGATATTACAGTTTTTGAAAACTGCTTAGGTCAGACCACCCTCCCGAACAAATAATTCTAACATCTTAGAAATGAAGACAGTGAAGCCCAGAAGGGTTAAGATCCTACTCAAGGTAATCTAGGTAGATTGGAGACTTTGCATTTTTGCTACTATTTTCTAATGAACCTAACTGCCTCAATATTCTTTTTTTTAATTAATTAATTAATTTATTTATTTATTTATGGCTGTGTTGGGTCTTCGTTTCTGTGCGAGGGCTTTCTCTAGTTGCGGCAAGTGGGGGCCACTCTTCATCGTGGTGCGCGGGCCTCTCACTATCGCGGCCTCTCTTGTTGCGGAGCACAGGCTCCAGACGCGCAGGCTCAGTAATTGTGGCTCACAGGCCTAGTTGCTCCGCGGCATGTGGGATCTTCCCAGACCAGGGCTCGAACCCGTGTCCCCTGCATTGGCAGGCGGATTCTCAACCACTGCGCCACCAGGGAAGCCCTCCTCAATATTCTTAAAACATAAAGTCTGAGTCAAATGCTGTCACAAATCACATCAGTGTGCTCTATTTTCCCTAGGCTTAGTAAGTAATCTCAATTCTTACCAAAGCCCTTGAACTTCAAAAGATCATCTAACTGCAAAAACGTACATGACATTCATTTTGTACTTTTACAACTTAAATTATGAGGGCATTAAATTCAATATTATACTATACTACAAACCAATGATAATTAAATAATACATCAAAGTCAAAATATTTGAATAATAATTTCAAAGATTTGATGATCATAAATAAAAAGTCTTCAAGTATACAAGATATAATAGAAACACCTTCCAAAGTTGGTGAAGGGAAGAAAACTGCCAACCAGCATATGGTGAAGTTAGGATCTAAATTTTCCTTCTACTAAGAAATTACCTGAGAAAACTTTTTCATTTATTTATCAAGTGAAATTTTATTAAGACCCTAAAATATACCAAGCACTATTCTAAGCACTGGGGATGGAGTGTGTTGAACAAGAAAAATAAGATCCTATTCTCATGAAACTTACATCTTAGTAGCAAAACACAGGCAATAAACAAACAAGCAAAATATCAGATAATAAATGTTATGGAGAAAATGTTACTCAGGGTTACAAGATAAAGAATGACTAGGTAAACACTTGAGATTAGATGATCAGCGAAGGCCTCATTAAGGAAATAATTTTTAGGTGAGCTCAGAATAACAAGAAAGGGTCTACCCACTCTAAGATTAGGACAGAAGAACATTCTCAGCACAGGAAACAGCATGTACAACGATCCCCAAATAGGCACCAACCTGGTGAGCTTGCAGAAGTAAGAAAAGGCCATGTGTCTGAAGCACAGTTAGTGAAAACAAGGATGACTCAAGGTCAGAGAGAAAGGTGAAGGCCAGATCATACAGAGCCAAAGTTATCAGTCTGAACTTTTTATAGGTAGAAACCTGAATTTGAAGTTAGAACTACAGTAGTGTTAACTATGCTTCTTAATTATCGGAGTCTGGAACGGGACAATGAATTTCCATGAACAAACTCAGATGTTTTACCAAAGAGTCACTTGATTTGTTTTACTCTGTCTTCAATCTTGGGAAAGTAACCTGTGTTAAGCCCAGAGTGTTACAATCTCTAACTACAGTCTCCTTCAAATGTAATCAAATGATGTAAATATTAGTGTGCAACAGGAAGTGAAGAAAAGTTCAGCTTCAGTACTGGCCCTCACTGTGTGTTAGGTGGGCATCTTAAGGTTCCTTCCAACTACATAAAATTTTTAATTTACCCTAATCCTTATTTCAATAAAGACAGTGGTTTAAACTCTAAATTCCTATAAATCCCTCAAGTTGACTGTATTATAATTACTAGTTTATTTCTGCCTCCCTGAATCCTAAGCTCCTTGATAGATAAGACTGTCTCATAATTATGAATACTTCCCTGGAAATTTTAACCTTTCACTCTATAGTATATAGTTTAAAAGGAATCTATTTTTGAACTTTAGTGGTTTAAAAAAAAATAACAAAACTATACCTATTTGTTTTGCAGCCTGCAATATATCTTTTAAGTCTTCATTTACACTTTGCATTTCACTCTTCTCCAGCTTTTCATTCAAAAATTTTACAATCTTCATCCATGTCAGGTCCAAACCTACAATTTGTTCATGAAGTTTAGACCGCTTCAACTGAAACAGACAGAATAATACAGAAACATACTGATTAAAGGTTTTCTCAAATCTATCATTTATTACATATATTTTGCATTACATTATACAACTTGGCACTACCCACAAGAATTCAAAATTGTATCTACTCACATCCAAATTTACAGCTCCCAGAAGGAGCTTTATTTAAATGTGATTTAAAAGAATCTCATTTGTTTAAAGATATGTTTTAAAAAAGCTTCTTTTTTTTACAGTTTAATCACAATGAATACTCATTATGAAATAATTTTCATACGGCAAAGTAAAAAGCAAAAAGTCCAACACCCAGATAACAATCGGTAACACCCCACATACCTCTTTTCCATTTTCCTGCTCGTTTTTAACATAGCTTAAACCATACTGTATATAAGAACTTTATGTCATGCTTTTTGATGAAAGGCATTTAAAGAAAATAAGACTCCTACGACAGGTTCAATATATTCAAATCAGTATTGCTTTCCTAAGTCTGATCCTAGAACAAGTTAGGCATCCAGGAGATTCTTATCTATACACACACTTTCCTTGAGACTATAAATCTTTCCATTCTCAAGAAGTGACACAGAAAGCAATAAAAATTTTACTTCATATCATTGGACTTGATCCATGGATTAAACTTCATGACGTCTTGTGACCAAATGAAAAGTAGCGGGTCTGATAGAAAACTGTAATTTTCCTCTTGGTTCTATTGACAATATTCCTATTACTTTCATAATTCACTATTACTTCCCTGCCTCAGTTTTCTAAACTGAAATGGAGCTAATTAATCTGGGTTTAGGGGGAGGAAAACAGGCAAATGTAGAGATGAAATAAGACTGGCCCTAAATTGAATTAAGCTGTTATAATGGGTCATAGGTACACAAAGTTTCACGTTACTTTTCTCTCTCTTTTGTATATGTTGGATATTTCCCAAGATAAAAAATTACATTAAAATGAGGCTCATTATATCTGCCACTTTCTTTCCTCAGAGGGGGAAAAAGTGTTTAAAAGCCTACAAGAATAAATTAAATGACATGGGATGAGCATGTAGTCCTTATAACTTTCAAATTTTAAAATCTCCTGTTGCATCTCTTATATAAAATAACTTGTAAAGGGCCTTGGTTAGGCGATGAGAGGAAATAATTCAAGTTTAAGATAGCAATATTAATGAACTGTATAGAATATATCCTTATTTTAATTGCTGTGAAAATGCAAAATAGCCCCCATCATAAAGAAGGTTAACTGTTTTGCGTGTAGCAAAATTCTGTATCATCATTAGAGGAAAAATCTACCTAAAGACTGTTACAAATCTTTTTTTTTCCTAGTATCAATCTTTCAGTGAAGCTATTAATTGTAAAACTGCATAAGGGCTTTAAGCAATAAAATTCCAACCTACTAGGAAACAATGTTAATATTCTACAAGAGTCAAATAAGGAGTCAGAAAAGTGACTGCTGTTTTTTAAAAAACAGCATAGGGCCAGTTCCTTCATATACTATATTAAATGGCTCATTCCTTCACATGCACAGTTCATGGACCTTTAGGCCTATTACATCCACAACCAATTATAAGGACAAGACAGAAGTGAATTATGCGACCAGCTACAGAGTTTAAGAGATTAATATTCACATTTGATAAGAATTTGACCAGAGATCTGAAAACTTACTCAGATGATCTAGAGGTAAATTACTGGAATAAATTACAAAATTAATTGAGGCAGGTAACTTAGGAACAGAAAAGTTAACAAAGGATTCAATATCATAGTTCTGTTTGTCCTCTTTGACAATACACTTATAAGTGCTTAAGATAAGTATTCCCATAGCAAACATCAATATGCCCATTCCCCTTCTTGGTATAACACCAAAAAAGATAAAACTTGCCATTTTTAAAAATGCACACAAGGACTTCGCTGGTGGTCCAGTGGTTAAGAATCAGCCTTCCAATGCAGGGGACGCGGGTTAGATCCCTAGTCGGGGAACTAAGATCCCGCACGCTGCGGGGCAACTAAGCCTGCGCAACACAACTAGAGAGCCCACGCACCAAACTACTGAGCCTGCGCGCCACGAGAGAAGCCCGCGCGCCACAACAAAGACCCAATGCAGCCAAAAACAAACAAAAAAAAGCACACAGAATTGAGAAAAAGAATGCCAGGGCTTCCCTGGTGGCGCAGTGGTTGAGAATCTGCCTGCTAATGCAGGGGACACGGGTTCGAGCCCTGGTCTGGGAAGATCCCACATGCCATGGAGCGGCTAGGCCCGTGAGCCACAACTACTGAGCCTGCGCGTCTGGAGCCTGTGCTCCGCAACAAGAGAGGCCACAATGGTGAGAGGCCCGCGCGCCGCGATGAAGAGTGGCCCCCACTTGCCACAACCAGAGAAAGCCCTCGCACGGAAACAAAGACCCAACATAGCAATCAATCAATCAATCAATAAAATAAATAAATCTTTAAAAAAAAAAAAAAGAATGCCAAATATTTGCCCGTATCTTATGTTTATAATGGTTTTCATCTAAAAAGTTTACCTGTAAGTCAGTCACTTCTTCATTATAATTATCTTGCTTGGTGACATTTGAAAAGGAGCGCAAGGCTCCTGTGAGACGAGGTAAAGCCATCTATTATTCAATCAGTGATCCATACAACAAGAAACCTGAAACTGAAACAAAACAAGATGATATTTATCTGTAGAGAGAGGTGGGAGAGGTAATCAAATTCAACAAATTAGCCTGTATAAGAAAAAAAGAAACCAATTAGTTAAAAAGCAATTGCTACCAATGTTGAAAAGTTCTCCTGACACATTTTCTACCCAAGTAGTTTATTTAATAATGCATTGGCTTATAGGTGAGAAAGAAACAGACAAAAAAAACCCCACTTGTTTGTGGGTACTACCATAACATTCCTTCAAATGAATTCTACCGATTCCTAAGTACAGGCGTCAAATACTGTATTACTACAGCCAATAATATTGAGAGAGATAAAAGCACCTGCCCATCTTTTCTCCAATTTCATTTTACACTCACTGACTTCATTTCACATTATCCCTTACTTTCAGTCTCACTGGCTTTTTCTCTTCTTAAAGTATCAAGCATGTTTCCACCTACTTGCATTTGCATTACTTGGAATGCTCTTCTGATCCTCATACAACTGACTCCTTGACACAAAAGTCTTGGCTTAAAAGACACCTCCTGAGATGGGGCCTTTCTTGACCACTCAATCTTAGACAGGGCAGCTACCTAGTTACTGTCTATCACAGTACAAAATTTCAATTATTTTTATAGGCACTAATTAATATTTGACATTCTCTTATTTACTTATTTATATATTGTCTTACCCCACAAAGAGTAAGCTTCATGACAAAAAAGACCTTCATTTCACTGATCTCCCCTAGCAAACAGAACAGTACTAAAATATTTTTGGCACTCAGTAATTATTTGGTTAATAATAAAAGGAAGAAAAATGGAGAAAAGGAGACCATGGTAACAGGGAGACTGAAGAATGAGAAAAGAATTAGAGCAGCTGAGGAAGGGGAGAATTCCCAGGGAAAGAAAGAAGTCAGGTAATCTGATCTAATCTCCTTGTTTATATGCTAACAACTAAACAACTAATCTTTTGGCAAATAGACTAATTATATTTATTATGAGGGGAGTCCTCATCTATGGAATACTCTTAGAGGGTTATCCTGGTTTAAGATAGCTTATTACAACAAAACTACAATGTTTATAAGGCATGGCTCCCTGGAGAATGTCACATAAGCTATGTAAGTCCCTAGGACAGTTCTCAAATAGGGATGATTTTGCCCCCGTTGGGATATTTGGCAATATCTGGTGACACTCTGGGACATCACATCTGGGGAGTTGGGAGGGTACTACTGTTTTCTGGTGGGTAGAGGCCAGTGATGCTGCTAAACATACTACAAGGCACAGGACAGCCTCCTCACAGCAAAGAATTATCTAGCCCCAAATGTCAATAGTGCAGAGCATATAAAAACCTACTCTAGAGTCTAAAATAGAGATGTTTTATAACCCAAACACTTCTCACAGTGTGAAAAGACCAACAAAACTCAATTAAGAGACCTCACTAATTGTTTGGGCCAAAGAGCATGTGTCCATTGCGAGACTGAAAGAACAACTAGGGGAACATATAGGATGTCTCAGACCACTCCCTGTTTCTGCTCTTCTTGATTGCATATACCCTTTGAAGTTATTACAAAGCTTAATACTTGGAAAAATCTCTGGCTCCTATATTAGTGTAATTAGATATAAAATAACTGTATGAAATGTTTAACAAAATAAGAGAGAATTTTAAAATAATGAAGAATAATAAAATGACTAGGCAAATTTGAAAATATAACTTTTAAAAATAAAAATACATACTTGTTAAATTAAAAACAATCAATATATGAGTTAAACAATAGATTAAATACAGTGAGAAGTGGTGACCTGAAAGAGAGATCTGAAGAAATAACCCAGTATGCTGTTACAACTAGACAAAGTATACATTAAGTAGATCAAAGAGAAACAAGTCCAAATATATCGATACTCACAATAAATGTAAATGAATTAATCTTAACACCCAAAAGATTGACAGACTGAATTACTAAACAGCAATCAAGTAAACACTAGAGCTGTACCTAAAATAGGACAGAGAAAGGTTGAAAGTTAAGAGATAGAATAAGATCCTCCTGTAAATAATAACCAAAAGTATCTGGTGGCTATATCAATAGTATCAGATCAGACAAAATAGACTCTAAAAACGAAAGGTATTATTAGGGATGGGGGAAAAAAAACACAAAACACATCTCTACATAATAATAAAAGATACAGCTCACTAAGAAGGTATAAAACTTTTGAATTTGCATGCCCTGATGGAATAGCCTCAAAATAATTAAAACAAATAGACCTCCAAAAGAAAGTAACAAGTCCAACATCAAAGTGAAAGTTCAATAATTGATCAACTATTGATAGGTCAAATCAACAAAAATTCAACAAAAAATAGGGAACTTGAGCCGTGAAATTAGTAAATTTAACCTAACATATATGAAAATATATACTCTCTTCAAGTACACTTGTAACAATTTTAAATGGTCTATGTATGCAAGGCCATAAAGTAAATCTGAACAAATTTCAAAAAATAAGTATCATATAGATCAGGGGTCAACAAACTTTGCAGAAAGAGAGTAAATACTTAGGTTTGGCAGGCCACACGCAGTCTCTGCTGTATAATGTTTGCTTTTTTTTTTTTCTTTAAAAAAACAAAACAAACAAAAAACACCATTCTTGGGCTCAGTGTGACCAAATTAGTCTGCTAACCCCTGATATAGCTCATATTTTCTGAGCAAAATACAATTAGATTAGAAATCAGAAACACAAAAGATAAAAAAACACAGATGATTGCATTACAAATCTGTAAGGAAATGGTATGAGAATGGCTGGGGCAAAAAACGGATGGATTATCCACACCACACTGAAGAACTTTAATCAGAAAAGTAAAATGATCCAATTTGCAAATAAACTCCCTAGCTAGCTGACTTTAAATTTCAAGTACCCATTGGGAATGAATTTAGGAGAGCATTTCTGGAAACGAGATGATTCAGAGAACCACATCTGGATCTTTCTAACACTAGATAACATACTTTCTGGAGCATTTGGAAGAAGAAATGAAAGCAGGAGTCAGTGGACAGCAAAGAGACTCTCAAAGTTTAGTGTGCATCAAAGTCACCAGAGGGCTTCTCAAATTGCTAAGCCCCACCACCCTATTCTTCACCTCCAAGTTTCTGATTCAGCAGATCAGATGGCACTGAGATGGGGCACAAAAATTTTATATTTCCAACAAATTCTGCAGTGATGCAGCAGGTCAAGGACCATACTTTGAGAACCAGTTTTAGAGATAGTATCTTTTATTTTGAAGTCACCATTCAATTTTGTCTCAAATCAATAGTAACCAAGGAGTTTCCATCTATATTAAGAATTTGGTGGCTTGAGTTAGGTTGCACTATCTGCTTCCCAGCAGTCTTTCTCAACAAGGTCTTACTGAAAGTGAACTGAACGACTTTTTTCTCAATTCTCCTACAGATGGAACATAGTTAATATCATCCATTGAGAAGTAAAGCATACAACGTATGCCTTAGGGCACTGGAGTTTAAATTCTCTACCTAGATTGAGAGAATTCTATTCAAAGACAAGAACGCTATTCATGATGACTGACATTAAGTCAGAAGTCTTTAAAGAAAGGTCTTGACACTAAACTGAACAGTATTCTGCCTCGGAACCTACTTTTTAACCACACACGTTAGTGCTTTCAAAATGTAGAATCAGAACAAGAGACATGGGATATATGGACTATTCTGCCTCAGGCAAGGTCTTATGAATTAACGAGCATTTGCGACCACTACTTTCATCATTTTGACATATCTCACAATAATCTGAATGTCCTGTCCCTCTCTTTAAAAAGCAGGCAGTAAGATTTCATTGATTTTTACTCTAATTCACAAACCTAACAAACCCTAACAAAACAAGATACTGCTCACACTGAAACTCTAAGAGATCTAACAATGGGGCCTGGTAATGAGGTCACACTGTTATAGACTGCACTAACAGGAAATTCTAAAGCTTCCTGAGGGCTCATCAAAATAATCAGTATGAATTATACTTGTCAAAAAAATGATGTAAAGCACATTACTTGGTTTTCTAATTTGGTTTTATCTATTTTCTTCCTCCAGTTAAATGACCAACACTGTAAAATGTAACAGCTCATTTCCTCATAGTCACCTATAAATCATTTATTCACAAATACTTGAGTATCTCCTATCTAGTAGGAACTGTGCTAGGCACTGAGTATAAATAAGGCTTACAGAACTCTATTCTTCAAAACTCATTGTATTCTGTACCAGTAAAAAGATCACCAACATTTAAGGGTATCTGAAATGTATAAAGGTCAAAATGAGAAAGCCAATTTTAAATCTTTGGTTATTCATTTAATCAGCAAATATCTATAGATCACCCACAATATATTAGATACACTGCAAGGATCTAGAGATTAAAAGAAAAAAATTTTTGGTATGACTGCGGCTGCCCTAAATAACAAGTTTACAGTATGGTTGAAAAGAAAGAAATATAGTTGCAATAACTGTGCAGATATAACTGCAGGAAGACAAGGGAGAAAACACCTAAGAGGGTAAGAAGGAAGGTAGACAAGAAGGAAGGAAATTGAAATTTAAAGGACTTGAATGAGCTGGCCTGGTGGGGAAGAAAAGGTTATTCCAAGGTAGAGATATAAAGAAGAAAACTAACATAACAGATTATTGCTTTAAAAATCCCTATATAATAGTGCATTTGGAGACTCATGAAATAAGACTAAAGATGTAAGCAGAGATCCAACAACATGTCTCAATTTAAGCATTTTTTATCCTGATAAAAAAATTTAACATATTGTACAAAAATGACTCAAATTTAAGTGTAGTGAACAGATGAAAAGTGGGGTCAAATTGAAGACAAGCAAACTAGTTGGAAAGTTTTGTCAAGAAACCAGGTGAGAGACAGAAGATACAACTGAGGCAGGGAAAGGCAGAAAAGGATGGATCTGAGAGATACTTATATTTGGGAGATAGAATAAATTCACGGTACAGGATGTGAAGATCAAGGGGAAAGGGGCAGGACACCCATATTTCTGGTTCGGGAGAAGCAGAACAGCAGAGTGTATGGGTATAGAGGGCATACTGGAAGACGAAAGATGATTAATTCTGCTTTGGAAAGTTTTGATCATGGGCCATCAAGTGGGATATACAGTTTGGGGTTTCCTATCACAGGTCTGGGCTGGAAGTACAGAATTTAGTGTTATCACTTCAACGCAGTTAAAAGCATGGATGAACATATTCCTTTAAGTCAAATTATTTATATATATAAACCTGTGGACCCTCTCCCTAAGAAAATAGACATACACACATATAAACATTTTGTAATTCATTTCAGAGGCTGCATGAATGCCATGAAACCTATCCATGTACCCCGAAAAACCTCTTGAGAGTAGACAGTACAGGGTCAAGGACAGAGTCCTAAGAGATCAGCAAAGAGCTGTCATATGAAGAAAGTGGTATCACATGAAAAAAGAAAGTTTCAAATGTTATGCTACAGAGTCCAGTGTACTTAGCCATTCTCAAGTCTTAAATGACTTTAGTACACATAGTTTCAAAAAAAATGGTCAGAGAAAGAAAATTTCAGTGGGTGAAAGATAAATGGAGGGCTTCCCTGGTGGCACAGTGGTTAAGAATCCGCCTGCCAACGCAGGGGACATGGGTTCGAGCCCTGGTCCGGAAAGATCCCCCATGCTGCAGAGCAACTAAGCCCGTGCGCCACAACTACTGAGCCTGCACTCTAGAGCCCGCGAGCCACAACTACTGAAGCCCGCGCACCTAGAGCTCGTGCTCCACAACAAGAGAAGCCACCGCAATGAGAAGCCCGTGCACCACAAAAAGAGTAGCCCCTGCTCGCCACAACTAGAGAAAGCCCGCGCGCAGCAACAAAGACCCAACGCAGCCAAAAATAAAAATAAAAATAAATTTATTTAAAGAAAAGATAAACAGAAAGGGAGGAAATGGGGAAATAAAATGGGTACTAGCTACTCTTTCAAGGAACTTGGTTGAAAAGAAAAGGAGAAGAGGCAAGAAATAGCGAAATGCATGCGGTTGAGAGTTTTTAGAAATACAGGAGAGAGTTGAGCACAATTTTATAATCAGAGGAGAGCCAACAGAGAAAGAGAGAGAGGTTGAATAACCAGAAGAAAGACTGATTTAGGGGAGTAGGCTCCCTGAGAATGCAGGAGAGAGAATCATGGTTCTAGAGATAAGACTTGGATGGAAGGATGAGCATGGAGGGATGGATGAGTCAAAGTGCAGATACGTTTGTAATATGGGAAGCAGAAGGTGAATGGGGGAGAAAAAATATGGTAAAAGAGAGTTCCACCAAAATGACTCCTATTTTCTTTGAGATCTGCCAAGACTATTCAAAAGAAGATGAGATGGAATTTTTAAAGACAGAGGCAAAAGTTCGACCTTACCACCAAAAATGAGAGGAAATTGATTAATAAACCATAAAAGGATTTTTCAGGTGGCAAATGAATGCTCATCTCATACCGGAAACCATAAATTTAGAATGGCAACAATCTGGCAAAGGAATGAAGGTTGGTATTATAGAGGGTTAAGGCTTTATAACACAGGGACAGTAGGAGGACAGTGGAGCCTAAATAATGCGAATGATTAAGTGCTGGATTTGAGATCCAAAGGAAAGGAAAAAACATTCACCTAGGAGGTCTTAAAGATACAACGTCATAATGTTTATGGTTAAAATTTCTTATATATGAGACACAGTGAATGCTCATCAAGATAAACTGGCCTGCAAAGCAATTGTTACCACAGTAATTTTTATCCCACATTTAGTATGGCCTACTAAATGACAAATGTACACATAAAAAATCCCTCAGAACAAATATAATTGCTAAAAGACTGAAACCCTAAAAGTCAATTTTTTCCTGTTGGCCTGAAGTACCCCCCACTATGGTTATCTGAATGAATCTTTACAGTGTTGATTAGATATATGTACAGATAAAAAGGAACTGTCTCGAAGAACTTAACTGCCCTTTTTAACATTCAAATAGGGAAGATAAAAATTTGACAGTAATACATTTCCCTTTGTGAAGTGATATTAACCAATAATGAATAAGCTAGAATTCTAGTACACATTATTTTGAAGTATCACATAAAAAATTGTAAGATTTATTCTTCATATTCCAAACCTGTGTTTCTCAACTCTAAAAAGGGTCTAAGAGACTGATAGCAACTTTAGGAAAATATAATTACAGTATTTTTAATTATAAAAAATTAACAAAAACTCCAGAAGAGACAAACCGTATTTCCTAATGAGTATAAAGCCAAGCAATTACTTGTTGGTGATCATGGATACCAGGTAATTATTAGGAAGAAAAAAAAAAAGTAAAAGGGATATAATGTAGGTAAGGAATAAAAACACTGAAAAGACGGAGTAGCCTATGAATGGAGTAAAAATTAGAATTTAAAATTTCAATACTTAAAATAGAATTATATGCCCATAAACCATATCGTTAAAAAAAGTAAGCTAAAATATTTATATTTTAATTCACCAGTTTAAAAAATCGAGTCGTGGGCTTCACTGGTGGCGCAGTGGTTGGGAATCTGCCTGCCAGTGCAGGCGACACGGGTTCGAGCCCTGGTCCGGGAAGATCCCACATGCCACGGGGCAACTAAGCCCGTGCACCGCAACTACTGAGCCTGTGCTCTAGAGCCCGCGAGCCACAACTACTGAAGCCCACGTGCCTACAGCCTGTGCTCCGCAACAAGAGAAGCCATCACAATGAGAAGCCTGTGCACCGCAACGAAGAGTGGCCCCCGCTCGCCACAACTAGAGAAAGCCCGCGTGCAGCAACGAAGACCCAACACAGCCAAAAATAAATAAATAAAATAAATTTATTTTTTAAAAGTTTAAAAAATCAAGTTGTGATATAGTTTACACTGTTTAGATCAGAATTCAGAAAACATCAGCCTTAATAGCCTTAATATATGTAAAACATTATATATATATAATCCTCTATTATGCCATTTCAAAATGGGGTGGGTTTTTTCATAGTAAATCCTAAAGAAAATTTTAACTTAATTGTATTGAACTTGTATTCCTTACTTTTATTGTACCTTATTGCCACCAATTGGTTAATGTAGTGGAGTCACATTACAGGTGCATTTAATTATTTGAATCAATCAAACACAAGAGGCCAAATATAAGGCATAGACAGACATAAACAGTAATATTAGAGATTCTGCCCACTATTTCATGTACTCAGTACATGCTCTAGAGTGAATGGGGGTGAGCAACAAGAATATGATGCTCTCTTAATCTGTTTCAATCACTACATGCATATCAAACTGAGAATCTTGCTGCACTGCATGACTCCAATGTTTAAAACTAAGTTCCCTTTTAAAAAAATATACAACATGGCCATTAAACACAAGCCAACTTTTTCATCTGGTGCACCCTCAGAAACTGTGATATGTTCCAAGTTTGGAGGAAAAACATGGCTGCATACAACATATTGAGAGACAGTATGTTGTGACAACCTGGTGTCCTCCTAAAGAATTTTCAAGGGAAATTTTAACTATTTATAGTTTCCAGCCAACAAGTTCACTTTAGATCCTAACTCATTCTTAAGCAAGAAGCAACTGCTCTTGAATAGTTTCCCATCAAATTAGAAAACACACTCAGAGCATGGAGAACAGAGAAAGCAAGGGAAAGATGATTAAGTATATACATATATACTTTTTATATAAATCAAAATCTATAATGCCTTGTTAAGAATAAAATTTATATAAATGAGATTGTTGTTCTCTAACTTTTCCCTCCAATTACTTACTTACTTATATTAACTCCAGGTTTCCCACCCAAAGGTGGGGGAGAAAACCTAGCCAGGCTCATGACTATAAACCAGAGTCTACAGAAGACCCCCATGGTTATATTAATTTTACTTTTAACAAAGGATAAGAAAAGTTTTCTTTTAAATGTTCTTGGGAAAATAAGTGGCTAGAATAACGTATCAGCACACATGAGAACAAGAATAGTCAGAAAGAACACCCCACAAGGAACAAACAAGCACACAATATGGTAGAGAACACATGGAAAAGACCCACAACATACGAGGCAGTACATATTTTCATTCCAGTGAAAAACGTCTGGGGCCAGATTAGCTGAGAAAGGCAACATTCTCATTCCATCCCAATCTATGGGCCTCTTAAAGACAGACCCAAGGAATTTGTGCCTGTCCCCTAATAAGCCCTGAAAAGATTAATTTGAATTGAAACCTCTCAGGAGGTACCCTCATACACCAAACCAAAACTCAAGTGATGCTCTGGAGCAAGCCTTAGCTGTTTAGAGAAAGAATTATCATGACCTTGTACACTTACTTGTTCCTCTGTACCACAATTATACGGAACACCACTACATTCCCGAATATGAGCTCTGGTGATCTTTTAGAAATCTGATGCAAGTTTTTATACTCAAAACAACTAGGATTATACACTCCAAATTCAAAAAAGTATTTATCAAAGGATATGATGGCTTTGATCTTTACTTACTGTTTTATGCAGAGTAAATTTTTTTTTTAACATCTTTATTGGAGTATAATAGCTTTACAATGGTTAGTTTCTGCAGTATAAGAAAGTGAATCAGCTATACATATACATATATCCCCATATCCCCTCCCTGTTGCGACTCCCTCCCACACTCCCTATCCCACCTCTCTAGGTGGTCACAAAACACCGAGCTGATCTCCCTGTGCTATGTGGCTGCTTCCCACTAGCTATCTATTTTACATTTGGTAGTGTATATATGTCCATGCAACTCTCTCATTTCAACCCAGTTTACCCTTCCCCCTCCCCGTGTCCTCAAGTCCATTCTCTGTCTCTGTCTTTATTCCTGTCCTGCCCCTAGGTTCTTCAGAACTACTTTGTTTTTTTTTGGATTCTATATATATGTATTAGCATACAGTAAATGTTTTTCTCTGTCTGACTTACTTCACTCTGTATGACAGACTCTAGGTTCATCCACCTCACTACAAATAACTCAATTTCATTTCTATTTATGGCTGAGTAATATTCCATTGTATATATGTGCCACATCTTCTTTATCCATTCATCACTCGATGGACACTTAGGTTGCTTCCATGTCTGGGTATTGTAAATAGTGCTGCAATGAACATTGTGGTACATGACTCTTTTTGAATTATGGTTTTCTCCGGGTATATGCCCAGTGCTGGGATTGCTGGGTCGTATGGTAGTTCTATTTTTAGTTTTTTAAGGAACCTCCATACTGTTCTCCATAGTGACTGTATCAATTTACATTCCCACCAACTGTGCGAGAGGGTTTCCTTTTCTCCACACTCTCTCCAGCATTTACTGTTTGTAGACTTTTTGATGATGGCCATTCTGACCAGTGTGAGGTGATACCTCATTGTAGTTTTGATTTGCACTTCTCTAATGATTAGTGATGTTGAGTATCCTTTCATGTGTTTGATGGCAATCTGTATATCTTCTTTGGAGAAATGTCTATTTAGTCTTCTGCCCATTTTTGGATTGGTTTTTTTTTTTTTTTTGATATTGAGCTCCATGAGCTGCTTGTATATTTTGGAGATTAATCCTTTGTCAGCTGCTTCATTTGCAAATATTTTCTCCCATTCTGAGGGTTGTCTTTTCGTCTTGTTTAAGGTTTCCTTTGCTGTGCAAAAGCTTTTAAATTTCATTAGGTTCCATTTGTTTTTGTTTTTATTTCCCTCTCTCTAGGAGGTGGGTGAAAAAGGATCCTGCTGTGATTTATATCATGAGTATTCTGCCTATGTTTTCCTCTAAGAGTTTTATAGTGTCTGGCCTTACATTTAGGTCTTTAATCCATTTTGAGTTTATTTTTGTGTATGGTGTTAGGGAGTGTTCTAATTTCATTCTTTTACATGTAGCTGTCCAGTTTTCCCAGCACAACTTATTAAAGAGGCTTTCTTTTCTCCATTGTTTATTCTTGACTCCTTTATCAAAGATGAGGTAACCATAGGTGCATGGGTTTATCTCTGGGCTTTCTATCCTGTTCCATTGATCTATATTTCTGTTTTTGTGCCAGTACCATACTGTCTTGATTACCGTACCTTTGTAGTATAGTCTGAAGTCAGGGAGCCTGATTCCTCCAGCTCCGTTTTTCTTTCTCAAGGTTGCTTTGGCTATTGGGGGTCTTTTGTTTCTCCATACAAATTGTGAAATTTTTTTTTCTACTTCTGTGAAAAATGCCATTGGTAGTTTGATAGGGATTGCACTGAATCTGTCAATTGCTTTGGGTAGTACAGTCATTTTCACAATGTTGATTTTTCCAATCCAAGAACATGGTATATCTCTCCATCTGTTTGTATCGTCTTTAATTTCTTTCATCAGTGTCTTATAGTTTTCTGCATACAGGTCTTTTGTCTCCTTAGGTATGTTTATTCCTAGGTATTTTATTCTTTTTGTTGCAATGGTAAATGGGAGTGTTTCCTTAATTTCTCTTTCAGATTTTTTATCATTAGTATTTGGGAATGCAAGAGTTTTCTGTGCATTACTTTTGTATCCTGCTACTTTACCAAATTCATTGATTAGCTCTAGCAGTTTTCTGGTAGCATCTTTAGGATTCTCTATGTATAGTATCATGTGATCTGCAAACAGTGACAGTTTTATTTCTTCTTTTCCGATTTGGATTTCTTTTATTTCTTTTTCATCTCTGATTGCTGTGGCTAAAACTTCCAAAACGATGTTGAATAATAGTGGTGAGAGTGGGCAACCTTGTCTTGCTCCTGATCTTAGTGAAAATGGTGTCAGTTTTTCACCACTGACAAGGATGTTGGCTGTGGGTTTGTCATATATGGCCTTTGTTATGTTGAGGTAAGTTCCCTCTATGACTACTTTCTGGAGGGTTTTTATCATAAACGGGTGTTGAATTTTGTTGAAAGCTTTGGTAACTTACTGTGTTTGGGGTCTCCTTTTCACAGGCTGTAGGTTCGTAATTCCCGTTGTTTTTGGTGTCTGCCCCCAGTGGCTAAGGTTGGTTCAGTGTGTTGTTTAGGCTTCCTGGTGGAGGAGACTGGTGCCTGTGTTCTGGTGGATGAGGCTGGATCTTGCCTTTCTGGTGGGCAGGGCTGTATCTGGTGGTGTGTTTTGGGGTGTCTGTGACCGTATTACGATTTTAGGCAACCTCTCTGCTAATGGGTGGGGTTGTGTTCTTGACTTGCTAGTTGTTTGCAATGGGGTGTCCAGCACTGGAGTTTGCTGGTCATTGAGTGGAGCTGGGTCTTAGTGTTGAGAGGGAGATCTCTGGGAGAGCTCTCGCTGATTGATATTACGAGGGGCCGGGAGATGTCTGGTGGACCAATGTCCTGAACTCGGCTCTCCCACTTCAGAGGCTCAGGGCTGACACCCAGCCGGAGCACCAAGACCCAGTCAGCCACACGGCTCAGAAGAAGAGGGAGAAAAGAAAAAAAAAAGAAAAAATTTTTTATAAAAATAAAGTTATTAAAATTAAAAAATATATTATTAAAATAAAATAATAAAGTAATTAATTAAAAGAAAGAAGAGAGCAACCAAACCAATACACAAATCCACCAATGATAACAAGCACTAAAAACTATACTAAAAAAAAAAGACAGACAGAACCCTAGGACAAATGGTAAAAGCAAACCTATACAGACAAAATCACACAAAGAAGCATACACATACACACTCACAAAAAGAGAAAAAGGAAAAAAAATATATATATATATATACATATAAAAGGAAGAGAGCAACCAAATCAATAAACAAATCCACCAATGATAATGAGCTCTAAATAGTAAACTAAGATAAACATAAAACTAGAAACAAATTAGACACAGAAAGCAAACCCCAAGTCTACAGTTGCTCTCGAAGTCCACCACCTCAGTTTTGGGATGATTCACTGTCTATTGAGATATTCC
The DNA here is from genome assembly GCF_028564815.1 of Eubalaena glacialis. Classification (NCBI taxonomy): domain Eukaryota; kingdom Metazoa; phylum Chordata; class Mammalia; order Artiodactyla; family Balaenidae; genus Eubalaena; species Eubalaena glacialis. The sequence goes on along the minus strand of NC_083727.1, from coordinate 58,441,874 downwards.
ACAGGTGAAGGGTACATCAAGTTGATTGTGGAGATTTAATCCGCTGCTCCTGAGGCTGCACAGATAGATTTCCCTTTTCTCTTCTTTGTTCGCACAGCTCCTGGGGTTCAGCTTTGGATGTGGCCCCATCTCTGCATGTGGGTCGCCCTCTGGCTTCTATTTTTCACCCAGACAGGCGGGGGTTAAAAAGCGGCTGATACGGGGGCTCTGGCTCACTCAGGCCGGGAGGAGGGAGGGGTATGGAATGTGGGTGAGCCTGCGGGAGCAGAGGCCGGCGTGACGTTGCAGCAGCCTGAGGCATGCTGTGTGTTCTCCTGGGGAAGCTGTCCCTGGATCACAGGACCCTGGCAGTGGTGAGCTGAACAGGCTCCTGGGAGGGGAGGTGTGGATAGTGACCTGCGCTTGCACACAGGATTCTTGGTGGCTGCAGCAGCAGCCTTAGTGTTTCATGCGCGTCTCTGAGGTCCGTGCTGATAGCCGCTTCTCACGCCCGTCTCTGGAGCTCCTTTAGGTGGTGCTCTGAATCCCCTCTCCTTGTGCACCCTAAAACAATGGCCTCTTGACTCTTATGCAGGTCCAGACTTTTTCCTGGACTCCCTCCCGGCTAGCTGTGGTGCACTAGTCCCCTTCCAGCTGTGTTCACACAGCCAACCCCAGTCCTCTCGCTGGGATCCGACCTCCAAAGCCCGAGCCTCAGCTCCCAGCCCCCGCCCACCCCGGTGGGTGAGCAGACAAGCCTCTCAGGCTGGTGGGTGCTGGTCAGCACCAATCATCTGTGCAGGAATCTCTCCGCTTTGCCCTCTGCACCCCTGTTGCTGTGCTCTCCTCCGTGGCTCCGAAGCTTCCCCCCCCCCGCCACTCCCCATCTCTGCCAGTGAAGGGGCGTCCTCGTGTGTGGAAACTTTTCCTCCTTCACAGCTCCCTCCCAGATGTGCGGGTCCCGTCCCTATTCTTTTGTCTGTTTCTTCTTTTTTCTTTTGCCCTACCCAGGTACATGGGGAGTTTCTTGTCTTTTGGGAAGTCTGAGGTCTTCTGCCAGCATTTAGTAGGTGTTCTGCAGGAGTTGTTCCACATGTTGATGTATTTTTGATGTATTTGTGGGGAGGAAGGTGATCTCCACATCTTACTCCTCCGCCATCTTGAAGGTCGGTGTAGAGGAAATTCTTAAATCACCCTAACACTGACACTGTGTAAAAGAAGTTGGCACATACCTCGTAATAGCAGAATGAAATCTCTACCCCTCTCTCTCAAGTAGAGAAAAAATAGACACTAAAATCAGGACTCAGATGAATTTATGTGGTAAACAAGAAATATAAAAACAGAAAAGTAAATTACTAACTCATTGGGCATTATGAATTAGAACAAACACATGGTAAGAATTTTATTGTGCTACTATATTACATGTCATGTATGCTTTATTAATCTTTCTGAAAGAATGTATTACCATGACCATTATTTAACATTCTGGTCTGAACTGTTTGTTTCAATCTTTATGAATAAAAACTTAATTACTTACAAAAACAGGGTACTTTCTTTCACTTTGTATTAGTCAGAAATGTGCCCTGGCAAATATAGTCCATAAGAATGTTTTCTCTGTGCCTTGTTCTGAGCTGGATTCTCACTTCCCTATCGACTCCATCCTCTGCTATTCACAGTTTCCTAAACTGAAAGAAGTCTGAAAGGGTCAGACCCATATCTCTCATTCTTTCTTACATTCTAACTTCTAAGCCATTTTTCTTACCAACATATTATATATACTACAGTTCAGAGAAAAAACAGGTTTTGTCAATGATACCTCCCACCTTTTTTAGAATGTAATTACTGAAAGAAACACCATACTTCAAAAAGCATCAAAACATGATGAATATTTTTTAAAAATTCACTTTCTCTGATGTCTTAAATATTTCAGGATGTGTGCCCTTAACAAATTTTTAAATAGTAATATAGTCATTTCTCTAAAGATTGCTGGTTAACCATTTTTACAGTAAAGACATTAGGAAAATCATGATTGTTGTTGATTTTTTTAAAAAAATGACATCTGTATAGGTTGAACATTGATTTTTTCAATGTTTTATAAAAATTTCCATATAAGTATAGACCATAAAATAATTAGGTCACTAAGTACTACATGTTGCTTTCTGATCTTAAAAGTACTTTTAAAAAAATTATCTGTACTGCCTAATGTCAGTAAGTTATCAAAGTTAAGTACTCTTTTCACATGAGTGACTTCTAGATAGTTGAAGGAACCTGTAATCCTACTTTAAATTTTCTCTTCACCAAGCTAATCAATCCCATTTCTTTCCATCAATCTCCCTCATTAAGCCTTGGTTTATATCCTGTCACACAGAAATATGTAGAAACATGCATGAGAACTATATACACCACCAGCTTCAAGGTAATGGATTGAGAGGCAGCAGAGAAGTGACAAAAGAGGGAAAAAAAATTAGCGATACCTTTCAAAAGAGAAGAACTGAAGCAAATAAGGCAAAAATTACTACTTGTTAAATCTGCATGGCAAGTATAGGAGTGTATTACATTATTTTCCAATAATTTTCCATATTCTTGAAATACTCCACAATTAAAAGTTTTAATTAAGTTTTAAATAAACACAGAAGCTTAATAAGAGAGATAAGAGTTGTGAAAGCATCAAACTGAATGTCTGCCAAATCACAGGTTCTGAAAGCACTACTGAAAATGCTCAGGCTTATGAGAGACTGAACGTTGAACATCTGGGTGCTCTTTTAATATTGCTACCCATAATGTGCTTCAATTCCATTTAACCCAAATCAATTCTGCCATTTTCAATCCAGAGTCCATTCTCCATTCTCCTTAGCGTAAAAGAAAGAAGAGATCAAGTAGTTAATGAAATCTGTATTCTCTTTTAACATCCTAGTAACTGCCCCAAGAAACACATTGTTGAATGTAGCTTAAAAACTGTTTTTGCTAACCTTACTGTTTCTTCAAGGATACGCATCACAGGTCCCACAAACTCTCTTTTCTTTAATTCATTCTTAGTTTGTGTACTCCTTCTCCATGTTCAATTTATATTTTTAAAAAAATATTCAGGCACAGCAACATCAGTTTCTTGAGATACCTCTCTCTTCTTGATCATCAGAGTTATGTATGAATACACCATCAGGATTACATTTTCCAGAGACCCAGACTCTGAAGATCTACCTTTGTGTTTATACTCTCAGACTAAGAATCATACAAACCTTTTTTCTAAATTACAGTTGCCAGATTAGCAGATAAAAATATAAAGTCAGAGTTAAATTTGAATTTCAATTAATTTTTTAGTATAATATGTCCCATGCAATATTTGGGACATACTTACATGGGATATACTTATACTAAAAAAATTACTTGTTGTTACCTGAAATTCGAATTTAACTCTGCATCTTGTATTTTATTTGGCAACCCTACTCTGAACATTCAAAAATCTGTATTCCTTCACTCTTCTGGCAAATACTGTATCTTCTCAAGTCAAGAATAATAGTTAACAAGAGGTCTCAAAATTTTTGAAATAGGTACCAACTCTTTAAAAGTTCAAATGAGAAAAATGAACAAAAAGTAAAAGATTAGACAAGTCTGTAGTGGTGACACACTTTAATAGATCATTTGTGAGGGCAGCTGCAAAGACCTGAGAAACACCAGGTTCACCAGGGTGAAAAAGTAAACTTCAAGGTGGTAATCTAACCAAAGAAGACTGAAACCTAAAAATTCCCACAACAATCTGGAAAAGGAGGTGTTAACTGAAGTGTTCTTTATTCCACTTTTTATTCAGCATTGATTAAAAAAAAATTATACTGCATCTGGTGAAAATACTTCTACCCATCCATTAATTCATTCATTCAAGAAAAACATTCAGTGGGGACACAGTGATAAAGTTTCTGAAGTGAAAGTCCCCTCTCTCCTTGTTAGTAATATTTTCTTCTCTATTGGATGATTTAAAAACCCCAAAATATGCTGTAGCTGCTCCCATATTTAAAACCTCCACAGCCCTTTTCAATTAACACCCCACTTTTTTGATCGCTATCTACAGCAGACACTCCAGTCCTACCAGGCTTTTACCTCTACTATTCCACCAAAAGAGCTATAAAGGTCACAAATAAGCTCAACATTGCCAAATTCAATGTTACTTCTCAGTCCTTGTTTGATCCTTGTCAGGAGATTTTGACCCAGCCCTCTGGATAGTTGCTTCACTTGGCATCTAGGACACCAATATGTCTTGTTTTTTCTCCTACATTATCTCTTGGCTCTTTCCACTCTTGTTGGTTCCTCCTCATCCTCCTATCCTTTAACACTGCTATGCCCCTAAGCTCAGAGTTCAGACCTCTTCTTTAGCTACAGTCATTCCCCAGGTGATCCCACTCAGTCTCAAGGCTTTAAGTATCATTTATATTCTAACACCAAATTCTTATCTCTATCCTGCGCCTCTCACCTATACTCCAGATTTGTCTACCCATGCCTCTTCCACATCTCCACTTAGATGTCTAATGGCTAGCTCAAACTTAAAAATGTCAAAATTGATCTCCCATGCAAACCTCCTCTTGTGGTCTACCTCACTTTAATAAATCACAACTCCACTCTGCCTGCTGCTCAGGCCAAAAAACTTGGAGTTATGCTTTACTCCATCCACTTTATCAGTAAAGTCTCCCAACTCTACCTTCAAAATATATCCAGAATCTGACCACTTCTCATCATTACCATCTCTTCCCCAGTTTACTGCAATGGCCTATCTAGTCTCCCTGTTTTCACCCTTACTCCCTAACAATCTAATTTCCACATATAAATAAGAATGATTCTTTTCTAAAACAAATAACATTGTGGCTCTCCTCTGCTCAAAACCCCCCAAAGGTTTCCCATATCTCTAAGTAAACTTCAAAACTCCCAAGGCATCTGGCTTTCTCCTACTTTTTGATTCGATCCCCTGTAACTCTCCTCCTTGCTCATTTTGGGGCATCCACACTGGCCTTGGTGCAGTGATATAACCATACCAAGCAGATCGCTCTGGATGAGCACTCTTCCCCCAGATGCCACAAAGGTAGGTCCCTCATTTCCTTCAGGTTGCTGCTCAATCATCTCTTTACCAGAGAGCCTTCCCGGACCACCCTATCTAAAACAGCACCCTTTCCTTCATCCTTCTCGTGCACCCAACCCACTTTACTTCAAGGCACTTATCACTGTGCTTGTTGTCAGCTTCATCAAATACAGTAAGATCCCCACAAGGGTGGGGACTTTGCTTTGTTCACTGCAGTATCCAAAGCACCTAAACAGTGCCTGGGGCCTCGTGCAGTCTTGGTAAATATTTGTATAATGGCTGGCTGGATGGACTGACAGGAAGAATAAAGGGAGGCCAAAGCTGCCACAAAAAAAGAGGCAGAATTTACAGGTCTGGATTCCTATACATTTATTTTTTGAAGCTTATATCATCTTTATTTCAAGACCTCAAAAATATAGTTTCACAGAAATTAGCTTAATTATTTGATTAATTTATTTCAGTCCCTAAGAAAAGAGGTCTTACAAACAAGGAAGTTTACTCAAACACAAAAGAAATCAAAAGCTAATGTGATTTATTCAACTCATGATGCCATTCTTTTCAAAGAACTTATATATGCAGAAATTTAATTCTAATTTTTGGGGTAAGTTTTTTTCAAAATCTCAAGCCAATAAAGTAGAAAAGCAAAAGCAAGGGTAAAAGGATAGTCAACAGTTGCTAGAACTCTAGTGTAGGAGTGGGCTCAGCAGGAAAATCTTGGTAGAAGAATGCAGGAACAACTTTCACTCAATTGATATTTCTTAACTAGTATTTCCACTACATGCTGGACACCAGGCTGGGGGAACCACAGTGAGCAAAACCAATCTGCTACCTGCCCTTGCAAAGCTCACAGCCTGGGGGGAAGACAACCCAATTAAATAAGCTATCTCAATACAAACTAAGACTGCTATCTATAAAAGGGGGCAGTAATGAATGTTATCGGAACACAAAGCAGGTGCATCTAGCCTAGCAAGAAAGGAGGTTGGGAAGGAAAAGCAGCTTTCTTACTTGAGACTTCAAGGATGAAGAGTTAGGTTAAAAGGGCAACATATTCCAGATGAGGGGTGAGAACATTTCACACTCAAGGAACTGAAAAGATGACCGGAGCATAGTGGTCAAAGAGTATGTAATGTGGCAAGAGATGGAGCTGGAGACATAGGTAGGAACGAGGTCATGAAGGGCCTCATAAGTTATGTTGTTTAGAAATTGTTCTAATAGTAAAAGAAATCTTCAGAAGAGTTTTTGACTTGAGCTGTGTTTAATAGACATTACTATGACTGCAGTGAAGGAAATGGACCACAGGAAGGCAAGACCTGAAGCAGAAAGATACTAGGAGGTTGCTGCAGTAATCCAGATGAAGAGATGAAGATGAGGAGATGATGGGTTCCTGAAACGAAGTAGTGGTAGTGATTTAGAGAAAAGTGGAGGAATCAGGTAATTCAATTAAATTTATTTGGCTTACTCTGATTATTTATATCTGTGGTGGGGAAGGAGGCGAGGACCTCAGCTGACCTCCACATTTATAGATCAGGTTGATGACAGAATTCACTGAATTAGGGCTCAGAGTTTTTCTTGGGTGGGGGGGGCAGTTAGGAATATCATGAGTTCAATCTCAGATGAGTTGAGTCTGAGATGTCTGTATGACATTCAAGTAGAAACGGTCAGTAGGGACTGAATATTCAGGTGTGAAGTTTAGGAGAGAGGTCTGGATACAAACATGAGAATCATAAGGAGTATCATGGGAATAGATAAAAATCACCCAAGGATTTGTGTGAAGACTAAGAAGACAAGACAGCAGAAGCTGGAGAAACACGAGACTTTACAGAATAAATGGGTAGAAAGGTCTATAAAGGAGATTCTGAACAACAGGAGGCCAAATAAGGCCAGGGTGGTGTCTCTGAAACCAAGGAAAGGATAAGTTTTAAGGAAGAGGTATGGTCAACCATGTCAAACGCTGTCAAGACATGTGGTAAAATGTCCACTGGATATAGAATTTTAGCTATGTTCTTCCAGTGTTCTGTTTCTAATAAATACAAACAGAGGAATTTTCAAAACTTGGTGTTAAGCCAAGCCACCCTTCAAACTCTCTAAAACACACTCATTTTTTTCCAAGCTGATGGCCAAAATCAGTGACTTAGGATACAAGCTTTTTCACTTTTTTAATCAGTGACAAAGCCTCTACTTTGCTAACTTCAGGTTGGCTAAAAGGGCATTCAATGGCCATGCATTAGTATCTTTCCTTGCCTTAAGGAATTTCATTGAACAGTCTCCCAAAGCCAACATCTTGACTATAATCTCCAAGAGTGCAAAAGTGATGTCTTCTTTTCCCTGGTACCCTGTATGGTTCTTGGTCTGTGCCAAGGAACTCAATAAATATTTGTTCAATGATGTGTACTCAGAGTATTACTGTGAAGCTTTCCAGAATTGATTTTTAGGGTATTCCTTACCACACCAATCTCCAAAGTAAAAGCATTGCTAATATTTTTGCAAAGCTTCCTTCATTCCTTAAAGAATGCTCAAAAAGAACGTTTAGTGAGCCTCCCTGGTATTAGAGGTACTACTTAAAGCAGGTCTCATTTTAGAAAATATAGTGCACTGGGAAAAGATGCACTGAAAATATTTTTGCAGACTGTGTACTGTCATTAATTTACTCTTATAAATCATTTATGTAGACTTTTATAATTAAGTTTCTTAAATCAAGATTAAGACATATAGCTATCAATATTTATAAATAAGAGTAGAATTTATCATTTTTACGTTGTTCTATTTGATTGGCTTGTTGGACATTTTATTCACTTTCAAGAATTTTTCTACAAGGACAAGTTGTCTCATCGGTAAGCAAGGATTTCCTCACTTGGAATGGAATATAAGTTTTCCTTTATCAAATTCATATGCCATGTTTCTTAGCTATACACAACTGAGTAACTTGCTAGTTACTGACTTCGTTTGAAAATGATCTAGCAAGTCTTTGAAAATGCTGGAAAACATTAGCAACTGCCTCCCTGACTACTCCATAATCCTGAGATAAACTACCTTCCTTCTTTTGAAGTTCTGGTGTAATAGAATAGATATTATCCAAAATTAAGAGGCTCTTGAATTCATATGCTTTAATGTAGAAGTTCTTCAACAATATGAATTGGTGGCACTGGAATCACTGGGGAGTTGATTGAAAATAGACATTTCTAGACAGCCCCCCCCCCCAAGATTATGATTCAGCAGTTTGACAATCTTTGGTTTAGTCATTAAATAACTAGGTATGAACTTTCTTTTCTTCAACTATTATTTCTTGCCAATTATCTTATTAAAACATATCCTGAGAATGCTTACTGTTACCGGTAAATGTCTTACATATTATATCTTTAAATCATGTACCTCTCAAAACTGCACCCTAATTTTCCACGTCAGTTCAAACCTTTGATAATGAATGCAATTCCTAAGAATTCTCTTTAAAGAGGGAATCACAGAAGTGGAGGAAAACTAGCCAAAAACTCCAAAACCAGGAAGATAAAATGGGAATCTATCTTAATTTACAAAGGTCTCCAAGAGTTATTCTATTCAAATAACAATGAGGAAAGACAGACTGTAGTAGGAAGAAGTAGAATAAAAATAAAAAGACATTAGTTCAGATGCCAATTTTTGTTTGATGGTAGAAAATCAGCTAACTTCTCAGGATATCAATTTTCTGATCAATAAAATGAAAAGGAATTACAAAATGATTTTTTATGCCGCTTTCAGGCTGAATGATCTGATTAAAATCAGAATACTCCAACATGAGTTGAATTGCATTAACTTTGAATCACAGAGACAGTTTCAGAAATAAATTAGGACAACCTATAAGACATTATCACAGGGCTTCCCTGGTGGCGCAGTGGTTGAGAGTCTGCCTGCTTATGCAGGGCACACGGGTTCGAGCCCTGGTCTGGGAAAATCCCACATGCCGCGGAGCAACTGGGCCCATGAGCCACAGCTACTGAGCCTGCGCGTCTGGAGCCTGTGCTCCGCAACAAGAGAGGCCGCGATAGTGAGAGGCCCGCGCACCGCGATGAAGAGTGGCCCCCGCTTGCCACAACTGGAGAAAGCCCTCGCACAGAAACGAAGACCCAACACAGCCAAAAATAAATAAATAAAATATTAAAAAAAAAAAAATGAAAATCATTAAAATATAAACACATGGTGTTAAAAAAAAAAAAAAAAGACTATCACAGCCAATGCAGAGCTGGAAAATGAACAAACAATAGACAAACTCACTCAAGCATACTCACTTGCTCATCTACATGCAAAATACTCAAATGAGATGGTACATACTGATTTAATGAACATCTATATGGGTCTGTCAACTATGTGCTAAGTATACCAGGCAAAAGAAATGAGAAATAAGATCCAGTCCCTACTTTAAGTAACTTTAGAGTATAACACATAATGCCTCCCTTTGGATGATTACTAAACACATATTAGATACCTTACTCTCTCCTCCTTGGTAATTATGCACTTTTTCTTTCCATAAATGTCTTTGCTGTAATTTCAGTTTCAGGTAGATATCTGCTCAAAGTTGAAAACTGTGCCACGTTACATCAAGATTATTCTGTACTAAAAGGGCTCATGTTAACTACCTCCCCATGGAAGGTACTATGGGGCAATAAATTTACTTCATTCAACAAGTACTATACATTTTCCTGATGAATATGCTTTGTGCATAGAATGCTTATGAATTACAAGTTATTAACACATAGATCACTCAGACCAATGTAAAAACTGGAAAAATAAAGTATTATTTTTCAGGTAGAAACTGATTTCCAATTGTGAATTTTACAACTAAGCCAACTTTGCAAAAAGAAAACTTACTCCTCTTAACTGGCAAAACACTAGCATGCATACCATCTTTTTGATCAAAGGCAAAATCAAGTCATGCTGTGCAAGTAAAATAATCTGCTCCTCTTTCAATGCCACTTACATATAAACACTGACAATAACTTATTCTTGCAAAAAGCCTTGCTTAGGTCAACTAGAGATCCATGACACGAGGAGGAGCCCTAGTCCAGATTCTCTACTAAAAGGGCGCTGGACTACAGAAAGTTCCATAAGTACCGACATCCTATGTCTCTTGATTTCCTAGGCCTAGCATAGTGTCTGGTACATATGAAGACATAAATAAGTGAATGACGAATGAACAAAAACTAAAACTATTCAGCAGGGATCACAACTTAAGCCATGAAAAATTAATTCACTTAAATAATATTATTTAGCTTACACTTAACTGGTATCTCTAAGGAGCATTTTTCTTATGCAAGAATATTATTATAATTATCATTAAAAATGAAAGATACATGAAGAGAAGCACAATCCAGAGTGGAATCAAAAGCTGAATTCTCAACTTCTGAGAACACTTTGAAAATCAGAAAAGTGATTTCAATCTATGAAACATGAAATCTGGTGATGGTGACCGCTCTTCAATCTAATCTTACTTAGGGAAAGAAAGACAGAAAATACGATTACTAGTTTGAACTACACATGTGATACCGTTCATACAAAATTTTTAGCTACCGCTAAAATGTTTCTTTTAAACTAAAGAGCAAAATACACGAACACACTGCAGTCAATTAATGAGTTAATGTGTGATAAGAAGCCTATTTAAAAGAACTGCCCACGTACCCACAACACCTCAGCACGCTCCCACATACAACACTTATTTCGAAGTAACATTCTAGACTCCTCGATTGCTAAATTCACCATGGTCCACTCCCCACCCACTTTATTTACTTTTCAGTGTGGAGGTAAAAAATACAAGGAAGCTGATTTCTCTCCCAAGTCCACGTGAAGAAAACGAAAAAGTTACTACATTTTTGTAACGGGAAAACAAACAAAAAAAAACCTAATGAAAACAAATTACCCAAGCACAGGAAAAATGAAACAAAAATTACCCACGTTAATTGGGTTGTAGCCTAACACCTTGGCAACATGTGACTGTTTCATTTTTTGATTCCCACCCCCACCCTACAAATTCCAAGAGCAGGACGAGACTACCCGAGACCACAGACAAGTCTCCGGCCCCGAGAGGGATGACAGGTCCGGGCTTGCCTCCGGGGCCGAACGGGAATCGTCCAAGGGGCACCCTGGCCCCGCCTCCTACCGGCTTCTCAGGGCCGCAGCACCCCTTCTCCTCCTCCCACTTCCTTCTCCTCACCTCTCGGCCCCGGTTCATGCGCTTCCCATCACTCCACCAGCTCCTGCCTCCGCGCCTCCCTCCATTTCGGTTTGATCTTTGCTTCCCACGCCGGGTGAGGGGCGGAGGGCAGTGCAGAGGATGCCAGCGGGCAGCTGCCCCGCCGCGTCCTCGTCCGCACCCCACGCCGGGCTTGCCGGGTCCCTCCCAGCCACGGGGCAGGGTACGCGAAGACAGCCCGACAGCCGGACAGACCCACAGACCCGGAGAGGAGGGAGGGGGCGGAGCAAGCGCGGGCCTACACGTCACCAGCCCGCAGCGGCGCCAACGTCTGCACGTCGGCTCCCCCAGCCCCACCCCCCCGCGTGCGCGCGCCGCCGCCCCGCCTGCGGCCCGCCCAGCGCTGAGTGGGACCAGGCCTGCGGCGAGGGCGCGCCGCCGGGCGGGCGTGGGCGCGCGTTCCCGGGACTCAGGGACTGTGGGGTGCCCTCGCGAGGCCGGGCCTGCCACTTCCAGATCGCTACCTGAGCATCTTTCCCTGCAGTTAGTTGAGTCGGCTCCATCTTCTCCCCGCCCTTCTCTGTAAGGTGAAGACCTGGAGGAGGTAATTCCTATTACAGGTAAAGGAGAGAGGAGCCCTGAGTATGAGTGAAGAACCAAGTAATTGCCATTGTCATCGCCAGCCAGAAATCCTGGCTGCTGGTCACTTTATATACGGTTCCTTCCTCTCAAGTCCCGCCTTTCTTAAGCTTTCTGGATTCTCAGTTCAATTCTCTTAAAGTTACCTCTTTTAGTCGGTCCTTTTGTCGGACGAACCCCACCAAAAACAAAATGCCTGAAGATTCCCTGGCTCAGTTGAATCAGGAAGATGACATTAAGAAAAATTAACCTCAAGAATGTGCTGTATGTGTGTACAGTTGTAGGCTAAAAGCCGGGCATGCAAAGGCGGTATGAGTTAATAATGTGTTGTGGCTCCTTTTTTCGCTTCCATACCATTCGTAAGGAATGTGTCTTGACACCTCATAGAACCGTGTTTTATAGAGAGGCAGCCTATAGTGATCCAATTATACACTTCATTGCCCAAACTACTTCTGTAGTTCTGCGTTCAGTTCTAGATCAAGCACTTTAAGAAGACCTCAAAGAAGTTGGAATTATTTCAGAGAAGAGCAAAATGATGAAGAGTGCTCAAAAGCATGACAAATGAAGTACTCTTTGAACTTGGGAAGATTCTCACAGAAGAGAGAAAGCTACTGGGACTATCTCCAAATATGTAAAAACTCATCATGTGACATAGATTTGTTTCATGTGGTCTCAAGAGATGCAGACTTGAGAGAAACAGATTTCAGATCCTGAAAAGAAGATCCCCTTCTAGCACTCGCCAGAGGAGGTGTCTGCTTTAGGTTACATGGATGCCTTGACCCCTAGATTTGACTTTAAGTAGATTCTGAAGGCTTACTTAGTAGGAACTAGGTGCAGGGGAGCCAGGCATCAAGAGAAGAATTAGTTGATGGTTTTGTTAAAGGTGTTTACAACCTTGAGAGTCAATCAGTTCATGGTTCCAGCCTTAGAATTTACAGGTTAGCTATGAGACAAGTCAAATGCATCAAAAGGTAAAAAATGCAAGGAGGCTATATGATAATGAGAGGTACTAACAATAAGTTCTAGGAGTTTACATGACAGATTGTTCTCATCACAGTATCAGAGACTTAGGGGACAAGAAGGAAATCGAAAATAGACTGCTTAGAACTGCCCTGTCCAGTAGGGTAGCCACTAGCCAAATATGAATATTTATACTTGAAATGTGGCTGGTCCAAATTGAGACATGCAGTAAGTGTGAAATACACACCAGATTTCAAAGACTTAGTACAAAGAAAAAATGTAAAATAGCTTAATTCTTATATTGATGACATGTTGAAATATTTGGTAGATATTGGGTTAGTATATTAAAATTAATTTCACTTATTTTCACTATTTTAATTTGGCTACTAGAAAAATTTTAAATTACATAGGTCGCTTGTATCTTGTTCTATTAGATAGTCCTGACCTAGAAGGAAATATACTTCACTGAACTCTAAGAACTATCTTTGTACCCTTTGTAGTCCTTGGGGGATTTTCCAAAACGTTAATGGAAGGAGAGTCTGATGACAAGATTCCTCATGAAGAGAAGGAAGACTGTCCATAAAATATGCCATGAGCAAAGACAAGGAAACAAGACTGCAGATGCATTCTGTGGTGAGTAACCTGTTTGTCCATAGTGGAAGGTTCTTATTAGAAGGTAGTGACAAAGTCAAAATTGGCTAGAAACTGGTCTGTAAGGAGAGACTCAATTTTGAATTTAGTTCTATAGGCAGTTGGGATTTGGCAGTTACCAACTGGGATTGTAAGATTATCTTGGCAATACTGAGTATAGTGGGTTGAAATTAATGGGTGGTTGGGCAACCAATTAAAACTCATTGTACTTAAAAATGTATTATACCAAAAAATGTTCAATAGAAGGTTGATTTAAATAAATTATAGCACATCTGTAAAGTGGAATCAATTGATATGGAAACATATCAAGATGTACAATTGAGTAGATAGTTTACAAAACAATATATATACAATATAACCCCATATATGAAAAATTATATATGTGTATGTAACTAGATCATTTGACTAAAATTACCTTAATTATTCCAAAATTGTTTCAAAAACAAAATCTCAGGGTGGGGTATTTTCAGTGGCTCAACAAAGTCATCCATGTTTTTGGCTCTTTCATGTCTATGTTCCATCATATTAGCAAATTAGCCTTTCAGTCTCAGCCTTTGTCACCTCATGGGTTGTTGGGATGGGTTAATAAACTCCAGACTCATTTCCAGCCCATCAATCTCTTAGTATCTCAGTATGTAAGACCACTAGGTCTGCCCAGCTCATTAGTGTCCCACAGCCTTAGCTTATAGGCCTTTTTTGGTTTTACCTATTCTCAGTCCAATGTCCTGCCGTCTTCCCTACCCCAGCTTGCAACATTGGGTCTTAAAAGTCCATCTTTGATGGACCCCAGTGCAGTTCCTTACCTGGAGCTGACACTTAACTGCTGGGGGACACTGAATAATAAAAGACTCAATTCTAAAATAAGCCTCCCTAAACTTTTTAATGAACTGAGTTGGGAAGGAAAAATGGATCACTACCATGGCAGACTGTTCGTTGCCTACCCAACCATCATTTTTGTCCTCTTCCTCACTTAATAAAATGAATTTGTCAGAGTTCCAAAGAACTAAAGAAATGTGAGCTCCTCCCATGACCCTGGTAGTAATTCTATTTCCATTTGAATAAGAATGTTGTAGAGGTGGTCACATGTCCCAGGGATAGTCAGCTAGGGAGGATTCTGCAATATGTTTTATTCAAATGGCAAAATATATGCTTATAAAATATAGAGAGTTGTTCTTGGGTTTCTGTTCAAGATGGTGAACTTGGCATATCATCTGCCAACTATTCTTTCCTAGACACTACTGAAATAAAAATGTAGAAGTAGAAAAACCAAAGAGTAAATAAAAGAATAAAGATATGTGTGTTTTTATGTATGTGCTTATGTTAAGGAGAGGACAGTAGGTAGAGAAGGGGAGAAAAGTAAATGAAATTTCAACAATTTCCTGGATAACAAAGCTAATAGTAGTGATTTGACTAGTAATAACACCCAAAACCAATGCCTAAAAAAATATAGTGAAGACGCTACCAAAGAGTTGGTTGGGAGCATGGCAGAGGGCAGAAGTGAGGATAAGGGCTGAAAATGGAGATGACATTCTAAATATGGTACAAGTGAATCAGTCACAATACACATTTCCTTCTCTCATCTATGCACACTGAGAGCAGACAAAGACACATCAGCCACCAGACAAAAACAGAAACCAAAAAGACCCCAAAGTCTCCTCCAAGTTAATTGCACAAATAGTAGAGAAGAAGTGAAAACTTTTATGTTGACAACACAGAGCAAAACCACTATTGTTCTGGCATTCAGAGCCAGCATTCAGAGAGCCCGCTAGCTACTTGCCTACCCATCCTAAAGTGAAACCTGATATTTGGCATTTCTGGCCCTGCCCTGGCCATTTATTCACAATTTCCACACAGGAGAAAGAACTGGAAGACATCCTACTTACTAAAAGCAAAGGAAAACCACATCAATGACCAGCTCTTTTTATGTAGGAACATACAATGAAGAATCAACAGGCAAATCAGGAAAATTACCATTCTGAAAGAGAAAGACAAAGAAAAACAGAGTAACTAACTCCAAAGGAAGCCATTAAAATTCAGGAAATAAAAAAGGACATTTTTTAAAAGCACTCCAATTTATATACTCCAGTATTCAGAATATATTGGATTTATAAGATACAAACCAAATATTCTGAAAAAAGAGCAACCAAAGAATAAAATAGAGTTCCGAGACACTAAAAACATGATTACTTAAATAAAAAATTCATTGGAAGTATTGGAGATAAAAATCAAGGAAATCTAGAACATAAGATATAAAGACATGAACAGAAAATATGAAAAAAGATAAAAGTCATGGCGAGCCAATCCAACCAGCCAATTCAATCAGTAGAAGAGAAAGAGATTTTTTTTAAGTGAGAAAAAAAAAATCAAGAATAAAAACTATGAATAATAATAATAATAAACCTGCAAATTTTCCAAACATAAAAAAACATTTTACCAACAAAGGAATAAAAATAAGACCTACTCAGCAGCACTGGATCTAGAAGACAATTACAGAATATTTTCAAAGTTTTAATGGTAGATATTTTCAGTCTAGAGTTCTGTATTCATTCAAATTATCAATTAACTACAAGAGCAAAGTAAAGATATTTTCAGATCAGCAAGGATGGAGAACCACAGAACACTTTCATCCAGTATGATCTTTTAGAAAGTTACTTGACCATATACTCCAGCAAAATAAGGGCAAAAACCAAGAGGAAACCATGGAATTCTGGAAAAGGTGTATCAATCCTAGAAAAAGGCAAAGAAAAAAATCATGGAAGAGGGCTGTGCATCGTCTAGAGAGGAAGCAGTGTAGATGGGAACACAAAGCTGAAGGGTTCAAGGAGCAAGTCTTAGAGGAGGGCAGGGGTGGGTAGAGGGGGCATTCAGTAGAATAGATGGTAAGGCAGGGGATTTGAAAAAAATGAAGTTGTAGTAAATCAAACAGTGCAAGGATAAAATGTAGACAGGGGTAGTTCCTTAAAAGAAATTCAGAAAAGGTATTATCAGGAAAAGGATCAAAACAAAATGTATCCATTATACCTAGGATTGGGAGGAAGAAAGAGAGCTAGCAAAGGAGAAGAGTGGTCAAAGAGATAAGTGATAAGCAAAGATATATAGAATTTTTTTTTTTTTTAAAGTCATCAACAAGGTTAATTCCTGCTCAAAGTCAAGGAGAGTAGAGACTGAATAAATGTCCTTGGAGATTTAGGTGACTGATGAATTGGAATCACTTTTAGTAACCTGATAAAGATGGAATCATATGGAAATGTAAGCGAGTAAATGAGAAGTGGGAAAATGAAAACACTGATGATAATCATTTTTGTCTAAAAAAGCAAGGCAATACATGAAGAAATATTAGGGTCCGAGAGAGACTTTTGTCTGTGTGTGTTTTTAAGATAGAAGAGGAGGGGCAAGGATTGATAAAGGGAAAGAACCTATAAGAAAGAGATTAGCTAAGTAAGGAAATAAGGAGGTAAAGGCAGACAAGGATGCACTGAAGACCATGGGTGAGGTTTTTCTTTATTTTGGTAGAAGGATGTTTTTCTGTGAGATAGGACAGAAGAAGTAGAAGATGCTTGAATATACAGGAGTAAGTTCAAGGTATTGAGGTATGTATAGCTATAATAATTTTCAAGTTGAACATATGAAATGGAAGTTATGCATCTTTTAACAGCCTTGAAATTATGAATTGTTCAGTGGATGAATATTTTTAACTATTTCTTATAAGATAATAAGATACATTAAATTTTCATAAAATATTACAAAGTACAGACAAAAGCCAATTTCAAGGATGCAGTCAAGGTTAGGTATTAAAAAGCAACACCACTCAAAGTCAATATAAAATATGCAATGAAAACTACTATTCACCCAGTTCTTATTGGCTGTTTTAACTTGATATCCAATTGGTTGCCCAAATGCCAGGTGATACCCCGTGGTCAGTGTGAGAATGCATTTGAGTATATGTTTGTGTGTGTGAATGGGACTTTGGGGAAAAAAGATTAGAGGCAGTTAGCTTCAAAACTAATTTTTAACTAGTCTTTTGATGGCAGAAGCTAGGTCTGGTTGTCTTATACAAGCAAATGATCCACCCAAAGTTTGGGGCTGAAACATGTTTATTCCTTAAAGTACTGTGTGGGAAGGGAAGAATCATTCTGTGCTAACTGTTGCCATTCTATGATTACCTCCATGGATAAGGTGGGAAATTGGTTAAGCTATATATAATGAGACCCAGAAAAACAGTAGCTTAAACAATAGACATCTCATATACAGGATGCATGGGTGATCCTAGAATGTTGTACTTTCTTTCTCGATTTATTCATCCAGGGACACATGTACCTTCTCATTGCTCTGCCATTTCTAGGGTGTTGTCCTCATTTAATAGTCCAAGATGACTCACAGTCATGACCATATTCCAAGTAGCAGTCCTAAGGAAGAGGAGGAACCAAAGGACATCCCTTGGGAAACTGAAAGTATACCTATCACTCACAGTCACATGGCCATACTGAGTTGCAAGGGAAGCTGGGAAATGTATTTATTTCAGGTAACCCTATACTAAGTTAAATAATCAGGAGGTAGGAAATATTTGGAGACAAATGTTTCACCCAGAATACTTTTCCTTCTTAATTAAAGCAAATATACTGGTATTAAACAAGAATAGCCTCTCTTCCCTTCTTATCACAACTGAGCCAAAGGGAACAGAAGAGAATGTCAAGAATAACTTTTATCTCTTTCTAGCACATAAAAAGTGAGCTAGTATAAAATGGCAAAATGAAATCCTGAGCAGTAATTACTTTAAGGATTAATTTTTCCTGAAGTTTAACCTATTCTTAAGCATGTTCAATGTGGTCAAAGTGAAGTTTTCATTCATTCTACCCACAAGAAATTAAGCATATATCACAAAATCCACACTTTGCTAAGCAGTGTGAAACATTCCAAAGAAAATCATGATATGATTTCTAGTCTTAAGGAACTTAGAGGAATTTACAGTTTGGGTAGAAGACAAATTTAACACTCAAGACTCTTCAAGAACAATTAAGTGCTGAGTTGCATGATACTTACTTTATGAGTGCAAAAGGAATTCAAAGTAAAGATAGGCCACCTCTGGATACAAGACATTGAAAACCTTTGTGGAAATAGTGAAAACTGAACTGGGCATATAAGAATAGGTAGAACAAAATGTTCCATATGCAAAATTATGAAAGGTTTATTTGTAGGATTAATCCTAGAGAATAAACACATACTGAATTTTAAAGTGCAAGCTGTTGCTGATGGTAGCCTAAAGGCTAAGAATGACTGATTTGGTCATCTATTAACAAGTGCCATTTCTGTTTTTTGCTTTATGTTGTATCCACAAGTACTAACATAATGCCTGACACGTATTAGACACCAAGTATCTGTTAAATAAATACAATTTTTCTTTTACCCTCAGTGTTTCTTTTATTATGTGACAAAGGACTTAACATTTTTCTATTGAGGTATAGCTTTTTTAAAAAACTGAAATGTACCAAAGTGTACAAATCTTAATTGTACAGTGCCATATACCACCTCATGTAACTACTACCCAAATCAAGTTATAGAACATTTCTAACTCTACCAGATATTCTTATGACCCTCCCAGTCAGCACTCAAATCCCCTCACCCCACCACAGCCACCCCAAAGAAGCCACTATTCTGATTTCTATCAACATAGATTATATTCCTAGTTTTAAAATTCATATAAATAAAATAATATATCACGCAACATTTTTTCAGGTTTTTGCTACCTTGGTCTTAATTTGAGAGGCTTGTTGGTACTTGAAAGAGAGATTTCCACCCTCCATTTTAAAGTCTTTTCTTATGGGAAAACCCTAGAAAAGTATGGAAAAGGTGTTTATTAGGTAGTAATATACATTAGAGTTGTCATTGGTCTTTGAACTTCAAAGACAGGTTGTGCTTACTTTAAGTGTAAGCAAGGCCAGCCTAACTCCATCCTGCACTATTATAGTACAGCTTGGTAGTTCCAAAATGACAGTCAAGTTAACTTGCTGTGACTTTTTTACTCAGACAAATCTGGAAATCCCCTATGAGAAGTTTAGGTTAACTACAAAGTTAGAGGCACCGTCCTTATACAATACCACCCTCACTTCTGACACCAACTGCAAGTTTGCAGGGGTATGGGCGGCGGCGGCCCCAAACTACCGCAGTTTCAATAATTTGCTAGAAAGACTCATAAAACTCACTGAAAGCTGTTATACTCATGGTTATGCTTTATTAAAGGGAAAGGATACAGATTAAGATTAGTCAAAAGCAGACACGCATAGAGCAGAGTCCAGGAGGGTTTCAAATGCAGAGTTTCAGTTGTCTTCTAGCCATGGAGTCAGGACATGGTACTGTTCCAACACTGATGTGTGACAACGTGCACAGTGTACTGCCAATCAGGGAGGCTCACCTGAGGTTGGTGTCCAGAGGTTTTGGGGGGGCCTTATTATGTAGGCTTGATTGATCGCCCAGTTATTTAATCCCAGTTTCCAGGTCTATGGATACTTTGTGACTCAAAGCCCCCACCCTAACTCACACAGTTGGACCTTTGGAAGGGCCAGCCCCCAACCTAAGACTGTATGGGTGTGGCCAGTCCCCACCCTAGATCATATTGTTAGACAACCCAGTAGGACCCAAGGCCCTCAGGCAAACGGCAGATACTGTAAGGCTGAGGGCAAAGGCCAGGCCTTCTCTTTGGGCGAGCCCCAGTTCTTTACTACGTAACCCCTAAATCTTCACTTCTTTCACTGGGGAATTTGTTGTTTCTGAAACCTGAAGTTAAATTGTTTCTTCAAAATATTTTTTCTCAATGATTAATTTCATGAGTTTGTATTTTTAAGGATTCTGAATTATTATGAAGCATCTCAGCATATTTGACAAGAGAGTTAAGATTGAAGCAGGGGCAGTAAGATTTTCTTCCTCCCTAATTGTCCAATATGTATAAATACGAGGGTTCTACCAAGATTACGGACTTGTACTTTTGAAAGTTGGGCAACAGCTACACAATAAAACTGTGAGTTTTCCAGGAGCAATAATACCAGAACTGACAATACTAAAAAACAAGGCTGAGTTAGCAACATTTCAGTGATTTTGAGGCTTGGGGATTGGGTAACACTCCCCTAGAAAGAGTGTAAACTCCCAAAAACCTCCATAAAGAAGGGTGAAATTGCCTAAAATCGTCCCTATATTTTGAACATTTTTTCTTTACATGAATGTGTTGAGGAATTGTCTCTGAGGAACTAATGCCATTATGGCTTAAAATGAAATTAAAAGATTTAAAGAGTTAAGGTGCCACTTATTGTTTATGTCAAATTTCTGTTTAAAATAATTTTTATTACTATTTTGATAGGTTTAGCTCTCTTCCTAGTTTAAAATGAGTTGTGATTTTTTTGTTCTTGTTAAGATATAGTAAGATACAAAACAAACTGAAACAGGCTGAAAACTGAAACACCACCTTAGCAGGACCAGAACAGTTAAAGTCAATCAAATCACAGGTCGGGCAGGCAGATATTATAGAGTCATTGGTCAGGAAGGGCAAGATTCAAGTCATGCATAAGATTCCGATTTCAAAGGCTCAAGAGGCTCAGACTAAAAGCTATGTTTAGCTAACTCTATAGGTTGATTCAAAGTTTCATTCAGCCTTTCATTCAAGTGATATATTGTGTATTGAATACCTACTATGGGTCAGCAGACACAATAGCAGAGAAGACAAACACTGTAGCCTTTTAGGGATGACAGCTAACATTCATTGCCCACCTATCTGCTCTTTTGCCAGGCATTGTGCTAATAAGCACTTCTTCCAGAACTCTATTATTCTCACTTTTGTTTTTTTTTAGTAATCTTTTATTTATTTATTTATTTTTATATTTTTATTTTTGGCTGTGTTGGGTCTTCGTTTCTGTGCGAGGGCTTTCTCTAGTTGCGGCAAGTGGGGGCCACTCTTCATCACGGTGCGCGGGCCTCTCACTATCGCGGCCTCTCTTGTTGCGGAGCACAGGCTCCAGACGCGCAGGCTCAGTAGTTGTGGCTCACGGGCCTAGCTGCTCCGCGGCACGTGGGATCTTCCCAGACCAGGGCTCGAACCCATGTCCCCTGCATTGGCAGGCAGATTCTCAACCACTGCGCCACCAGGGAAGCCCTATTCTCACTTTTATTATCTAGATTTCACAGGTAAGGAAATTTGAGTCTCTAAGAGGTTGACAGTCTGACTGAAAGAATGCGTCTAAAGGCCTCTTGGCACATCCTCCAAAGCTGAACTTTCTTGCTAGCAAAAGGCCCTCGCGGGTTGCGTAGCCTTCTCTTCTCTAGCACTTTCAGTTTCTGTGCTGGATACAAGAGCCCCATCTTTTGGCAAGATGTGGAATTTCATAAAGGAGGACTTGACCTGGGGACTGATGACAAAGGTGTCAGGGGTTACCTCATTCCCTTCTTTATTGAATGGTTTATCATCTAGAATCCTAGTATTTTCTAGACCAGAAGAAGGGACTCATTTTGGTTACAGCTCTGTCTGTTGGTGTTTATGTTGCTATTACGCAGAAGAAAGATAGAAAAATAGGGACAGATAATTAATTTTAGTGTTAGTACTTAAAATATGTATCGAAGGTTGCTTAAAAATAAGTTCTTCGTTTAAAATGTGATATGGATTTCATCAATTGCGTCATTTGAAAATTTAAAATCTAGGCACAATCAATGTACAATGATAAAAATTGTCTGCTTGAACATAAAGCCTCAGATTTACACATCTCTGAACAGACCTGGTTATTTAACAACCTCTAAAGTGAATTTTACAAATTAAATTCTGACATATATGCTCTATGGGAGAATTTCTCTTTTTAAGCTTTCACAGAGACACAGCAAGAAATTATAAATACATATATAAGCAAAACAAGTATAAACAACAATTTTTTATTAAGTGTGTAGCACCAATTATAGTGTTTCCTTTTATAAAAGCAGAAAGAGTAAAATATCCTCTCATAGTTTGAAACTCTGGAAATAGACAACCATATCCTAAGTGTGTTGAGACCACGTCCTACAGACATGAATGGGGGTTACTAATGCCCACAACTGACACAAGTGCCAGAAGCCGCCTTTTTCTGTTTAGCCATCTTTCAACCTAAATGAACCAGTTCAACTTCCCACACTCCTCTGAGGAAGCCAACATCTAAGGTATTATTTTTATTTATTTAGTTATGTTTTTAAAGTGTTAACGCAGAAATTTATTGAAACCCATTTATATAAAATTCCTTTATGTGTTTTAAAGACAAAAAAATGTACATAGTCCTCAATATTCAGGCAATCAAATCCATTCTCAGAAATGCTTTGCAAGAAGATGGACTTCGTTGCCCAGTCCCGCAAAAGATCCTTTTGTTTATACTCCTGAAGATGAGATCTCAAAACCTCTGCAAAGAGTGAAGAGATAATTAGCAAAGAACTCCTCCAGAATGTGATGCCTCATCATAGAGGTGCAGCGCAAGTGAAGCTTCAGAGGCGTGTGCGTGGAGGGCGGTGAGAAGAGCCAGGGGTCCAACGGGATGGCCCCACCTGCAATGCACAGCCAGCATGGCCTCCAGGGCCCCTTCCTCCTCTTTGCCTTCTGAGGCCGGCATCGCTCCTGGAGGTTCAGGCTCTGGAAGGGCATCTGTCACTTTACTAGATTCTTGACCTGAGGGTTGACGAGCAATATTTACTAAAATTCTAATTTAATCTGCATACTAGAGCAAGCATAGCTTTTGACATAGCCAAAATGAAACCTTTTTTTCTCTCACAGTTCGTTTAAATTTTATTGGAATGGATTACTTGTTCCCGGAGGAAAACTCCCATGAGATTATAGTTTTATTGTTGTTGTTTACTTTTAGATAATGTAACTTTCCACTGTCATTTTAGATCACAAATGCTATTGTGATTCAGTAGACTATTTAATACTAGACTATTCACTAGAGTATAAAAATGAAAGTGAAGAATTGGATTTAGTGTAAATTCTTCTCCCTTCCACCAGCTTATTTAAGCCTACTTGGAGCCGAAGGCCTGAACTGAAGAAGTGGGGTGGGCCTTCTCTCTCCTTTCTCCGTATGGCAACATCCTCCCACCCCGCTTAGCGCTGTCATTTCCAAGGACACACACATTCCTTACAAGTTGGGGGTTGAAAGGAGGTCAGGAGATGGAGGAAATTTCTTGCTTGGCTACAGAGCCTGGTGGTTTCCCTCTCTGATTCTAAAAGCGGGGACCCTGGCAGGTCCTGATTAAAGGCAAATGATTAAAGCAGGCTCTTTCTGTTGGGGGGCACTTTTGAGGACTCTGAAGGTTTTCAACTAGATGCTTCCAACTCCTGCAGTCCCCTGACTGATGCATCTTTCCTTCCTCAGGCCCTGGGAAGCCCGCTGTGCACCTATACTTTCTTTTTGAGGGGAACCTCTTTCTCCTCCAGATGGCTTTATTGGACAGACCCCAAGATGACCCACTCTAGCTCTCTTCTCCCTGGCTTACGCCCCTTGCCCTGACAAGTTTTGGGACAGTCCTAAAGCAGCGGCACTCTTCTGGCTCCACCATCAAGTAGTCAGTCATGCTCTTAGCCTCTGAATTTCCTGGGGTGGAAGTGGAATCACATCTCAGTGTACAGTACACTTAAGCATTTTGGGACATCAGTACACTAGTTCTTTGCGTTTTCCAAGTGCAGAAAACACATTTCAAAGCTCTCCTCTGGTCCCCTGTCAGTAACCCCACTAGATGTGAGATTGGAAGGTCATACTCTATTCCCTGCAGGGGGGTAGGTGCCTACAACATAGTTGGCAGTTCTCTGAAGAAGCTTCTTTACTTTCTGTGACACTTCTTTATATCCTAAATCTGGTGAAGGCTCAGAGAATCATGTAATAGTTTCTTTTTTTGTTTTTTTAACAAGTATTTATTAGGAGAAAAAAGTACAGTACATGTGGATAGATACACGGGCAGACTCAGAGAGAGAGTCCCATGTAATAGTTTCTTGGACACATTTCCTTTGTAAACCTGCCTATGGAGAGGAGAAGGTATCTCACACTCACTTGGGTATCCTGTCATCTGTTGGTGCTTCAGTAGAAACTATGCCAGAAAGAATCCCATTTTGAGATCCTCTTAGAAATAGAAGCACAAAGAATAAGGACACGTTATAGAACCTAGGTGTGAGCAGCATTAGTACACATCAGACCAGGGTCTGAATATTTCTTAAATTTGTGTTGTTTTTTCCTCATCTCTATTACCACCATCTCTGTTCAAAACTTCATAATCTCTTACTAGTGCTGTTGCAGTCACTTGTCTCTGCCTTGGGTTTTACCCATGTCAAATCTCTTCTTCATAATACCACCAGATTGTTTGACCTAAAATGCAAATATTACCTTGTCACTGATCTGCATTAAATCTTTCAAAATCTTCCAGTAGCCTTGCCTTAGAAGCATGCTCCTCAAATATTAGAGTGCATACAAATGATCCGTGAATCTTGTTAAAATGCAGCTTCTAATTGAGTAGGTTTGGAATGTGGCCCCCACTTCTATATTTTTAAAAAGCTCTGAGGTAATGCTGCTGCTACTCCAAAAACCACACTTTGAGTACCAAGGCCTTAGAGTTTTGGCTTCTTAGTTGTGCCATTCAAAGACCTAACTGAGTGGGAAGCAACCGCATAGCACAGGGAGATCAGCTCTGTGCTTTGTGACCACCTAGAGGGGTGGGATAGGGAGGGCAGGAGGAAGGGAGATGCAAGAGGGAAGAG
This sequence comes from Eubalaena glacialis, assembly GCF_028564815.1. Classification (NCBI taxonomy): domain Eukaryota; kingdom Metazoa; phylum Chordata; class Mammalia; order Artiodactyla; family Balaenidae; genus Eubalaena; species Eubalaena glacialis. Next base: position 58,416,692 of record NC_083727.1, on the reverse strand, counting down.
ATATGGGAACATATGTATATGTATAACTGATTCACTTTGTTATAAAGCAGAAACTAACACACCATTGTAAAGCAATTATACGCCAATAAAGATGTTAAAAAAAAAAAAAGGTGGAAATGTCAGATGGTGCTAATAGAGTACGGTGTTTTTCCTATTTATGGTCACAAACAATTTAGTTTGGAAAGTGATTTTTGTGAGAAATATGAACTGAACTAGCTTATCTCTTTTTTAAAAATTTGAATGGAAAATACATAAAAAAATTAAAATGTTCTTTTGTCCTATTTATTGGTTGAGAGGTGGAAGAAAAGGTTAAGACTCTCAGGTTCATAGTGTATATATAAAAAAAAAAAAAGACCTAAGTGAACGTACCTGATTTTATTTCTTATCTCTCCATATGGCCACCATTTATATTTCTCAGAAAAAATTGTTGTTTCCTGTCTGATGGCTGCTGTAACAAATTACCACAAACTGGGTGACTTAAAACAACAGATATTTTTTTCTCTCACAGTTCTGGGGGCCAGAAATCTGAAATCAAGCTGTCAACAGGGCTCTGCTCCCTCCAATGGCTTTGAGGCAAAATCAGTTCCTTGTCTCTTCCACCTGCTGGTGGCTCCAGGAGTTCCTTGGCTTGCAGCCTCATGGCTCCAATCTCATTGCCTCTCCCTCTTAGGTCTCAAAACCCTCTCTGCCTCATATCTATAGGAATGCATGTGATTGCATTTAGGGCCCATGCAGATATTTTATGCATGAGTCCTAAATCCTTAAATTAATCACATCTTTTGCCATATAAGACAATATTCCCAGGATCTGAGGGTTAGGATGTGGACATGTCTTTTTGGGGAGTCTCTATTCAACCTACTACATGCCTCTTTTTAGAGCACATGGCATCCTGTGAATCATAGCTGTATTGGAGGTTTGTTATGTGTCAGCCTAGTAGCATTTTACTTATGTAATAAAAATATGACTATACACTTTGAGCAGCCTTTTCTCTTGCACCCAGCCCACTCTGAGAACAGACTCAACTTCTTCTGGCATTCCCTGCAAAAGCAAGTCCAACTTCAAAAACATTGGCTAGTAATGTAAATGTTATGAAGTTTTCTTTGGGAAATGTACCTTTCACACAACAGAGCAAACTTTAAGCAACCTTCTTAATTAGATATCTCTGTTCATCTCTCATTTCAAAATCTCATTCTTCATCCATACAGACTCTAGATCTTGTCTTCATCTCTCCCTTTGCCTACACTGATTTCCAAGTCCCTTTATTGTAATGGGACATTTTGTTACAGTACCCCTCAGTAAAACAGAATTATTAAAGCTATAAGATTTAATTCATTTCTTTAGACTTAAATTCCTTCATTTATTATAATCATCAACAACAACCCTAGGAGGTAAGATTTTATAGAGATATAATAATAACTTACCTAATGTCATATAGTAGTAAGTAGTAATACTAGATTCAAATCCAGATTTTCTGGTGCCAAAGTCTATGATTTTAACCATTATTAAAATAATGGTTAATTTTGACATCGTATTGAGATATCTATTCTGTGCTTGGCTTCTAGACAAATGTTTCCAAAAATAAATCTCTCAGTCCGGATCGCCTAGAAGAACTAATGAATCAGAACCTCCGGGAACTGGGCCAGGTCCTACATTTTTAACAACCTCTCGGGCAGTTCTTATGCAGTCACTTAAAGAATAAAGCCTGTGGTTGATTTCTCTTTGTGGTTATTTATCTTGTCATAAGTAACTTACATAGTGCCAAGTTCAGGGCAAGTATAAAAGTAAGTGTGTTGAGTTAAACCAAATTGACTTAGGGTTCTTCCTAACACTCATCAGTGAAGACTGCTTTCAGTATCTGAGGTGGAAATGAACTTCCAAGTGAAGGTTAAGTGCATTAGCTGTACGATTTTGAAGGAATCAAGACAGAAAACTTACAGGTTATGAGGTACTTGGAAATCTTGAAATGTGTTGTGCTTGTATGGTATTAAATCTAAGTGAAACTTCAGTTAATCTCAGAGTTTGGACCTCTGTGCTAGTTGCATTTTTGAATGACCTTCACTCCAGAAGAGGCTATATCCAAAGGGCACTCACTCTCTTTTCCCATATCTTTTCTCATTAGCAAATTACCGTCAGGGAGGTAGGTCTGCAGAAGAACTCTGCTCACATGGTCTGGATAAGGAAATGATATTTTTCAATAAATTACTCCCTCCACAGGAGAAAAATAGCACTAAATTGACAGTGTGAGGCCTCCTAAATTGTGGACTATAGGTCATAATTCAAGAAATAACACATTTCATTAAGAAAGAACCTGATGAAACAGCTGAGTGAAGCATCACAGGTTCAAACTCTTCCCACCTCCACATTCCTTCCTCCACCAACCTGAAAACCAGATCTAATTATATTTCCTCCTTTGGGGTTCAGAAAGAGTATGGGCAGACCATCACACCTTCCCATACAGTAATATACCAGTAAGGTACATGGATGTCATATTTTCATTGAATTTGACAATGAAATTTTCATTGAATTTGAACGCTTGAATTTCTTTTTTTTTGACCCTTTAAAAAATATTTTATTTTTTAAGAGCAGTTTTAGGTTTACAGCAAAATTAAGAGGAAGCTATGGAGATTTCCCATAGACCTCCTGACCCCACGCATTCGTAGCCTTCCCCATGATCAATATCACTCATGAGAAAGTAAAATTTTTTTACCAAGAATGAACCTCCACTGACACATCACAATCACCCAAAGTCCGTAGTTTACCTTAGAGTTCACTCTTGGTGTTGTACATTCTACAGGTTTGGACAATAGTATAATGATATATATCTATCATTATAATATCATAGAGTATTTTCATGGCCCTAACAATCCTCTGTGCTCTACCTATTCATCTCTCTCCCTGCTATGCCCTTACAACCACTGATCTTTTTTACTGTCTCCATAGTTTTGCCTTTTCCAGAGTGTCACGTGGTCGGAATCATAGTATATAGGCTTTCCAGATTGGCTTATTTAATAATATGCATTCAAGTTTCTTTCATGTCTTTTCATGAGCTTGATAGCTCATTTCTTTTTAATGCTGAATAATATTCTATTGTCTGGATGTACCATAGTTTATTTATTCATTTACCTACTGAAGGACATCTTGGTTGCTTCCAAATTTTGGCAATTATGAATGAAGCTGCTATAAAAAAACCTGCATATCAGGTTTTTGTGTGGACATAAATTTTCAATTCCTTTGGGTAAATATCAAGGAGCGAGATTGTCAGGTCGTGTGGTAAGAGTATGTTTAGTTTTGTAAGAAACCACCAAACTGTCTTCCAAAGTGGCTGCACCACTTTGCATTCCCACCAGTAATGCTACCAGAGTTCCTGTTGCTCCACATCCTCACCAGGCTTTGTTGTCAATGTTCAGGATTTTGGCCATTCTAATAGGTGTGTAATGGTATCCCATTGTTGTTTTAATTTGCATTTCCCTGATGACATGCTGTGGAGCAACTTTTCACACGCTTATTTACCATCTGTGTATCTTCTTTGGTGAGATGTCTATTAAGATTTTCGGCCCATTTTTTAATCAAGTTTGTTTTTTACTGTTGAGTTTTAACAGTTCTTTGTATATTTTGAGTAACAGTCCTTTACCAGATGTGTCTTTTGCAAATATTTTCTCCCAGTCTGTGACTTCTCATTCTCTTGACATTGTCTTTCACAGAACAGAGTCTTTAATTTTAGTGAAGTCCAGCTTGTTAATTATTTCTTTCATGAGTTGTCTTTGGTGTTGTATCTAAAAAGGCATCACCACACCCAGCATCATGTAGGTTTCCTCCTTTGTTATCTTCTAGGAGTTTTATAGTTTTGCGTTTTACATTTAGGTCTGTGATCCATTTTGAGCTAACTTTTGTGATGGTGTAAGGTCTGAGTCTAGGTTCATTTTTTCACGTGTGGATGTCCAGTTGTTCCAGCTCCATCTGTTGAAACACTATCTTTGTCCCATTGTATTGCCTTTGCTCCTTTGTCAAAGATCAGTTGACTGCATTTATGGGGGTCTATTTCTGGGCTATTTGACCATGGTTTTTGTGAAAGAAACAGAATTACAGTCTTAACTGCTCAGCCTCCCGTAGCTTCCATTGTCCATTGCCTTGGACAGTTGCTGAACAGAGTCAAACCTGAAAGTGGGTACCAATTCACTTTTCATGTCTGCAAGATTCTGTAAAACTCATCATTCCAGCCAAGTTTAACGGAAGCCTGGCTAGCTTCTTCAGCGTCTAATTAGGCACAAGAGAATCAAAGGGCAACAACCAGTCATTGTTTAGGAGGAAGGAAAGGGAAAAAGAATTGTTGCTGCTGCTTTCTGAACTTGCAAAACTTCTATCTTTAGTTGACTCAAGACTGGTGGGCCCAGCTGTGGGTGCCTAATACTACGGGCTTTTGGTCCAACTCAGAGAATGAGTTTAGTTGCAGACTGAAATTAGGAATACTGTACTGAGCCCCCAGGTTGCCAGTTCAGTGCCTCTTCTCCCTGTGCACTCTGCATCCCCCTGCTACATTCATGGACTGCCTTTGCTGACTCGCCTGCTTCTCGTGCTAGACTGTGGGGAGCTCTTTGTTGCTGAGTCTGTCTTTTTCTCTGTATCCCCATGACTAGCACTACGACTAGTACATAATACACAATTCAGGTTTTGAAAAGTTGAATACTTTCTTTTAACCTCTAAACAACTTCTAGCGCCTTTCACTGATATTAGGAGCTGTGAATATAGAAAAATATAGTACCATCTGTAGTGGAGGAAGCCTATCTTGGTGGTTAAGAGCATGACCTCCAGTGCCGTACTGCCTGGGTTCATACCCAGGTCTGCCTCCTGTTAATCATGTCACCTTGAGCAAGTTCCTTGAGTGCTCTGTGCCTCAGTTTCTCACCTGTAAAATGGGGATAACAACAGTATCCATCTCATAGAGTTGTTGTGAGAATTAAATGAGTTAATAATACATATATATGTAAAGTGCTTGGAACAATGCCTGGCACATTAATAAGTGTTATCTGTTATTATCGTGATTATTTTTATTATTATTGTTATTATTATTCAAATGAATTGGTAGAGAGCAAACCCTTGAATTTCTAAGATTTTTTTAGTTGCTTTCAAATGAAAGACAACATTCCCAGGTTTTAAAGTCTTTGGTTTAAAAAAAAAAAGGTTTGTTTACTCAAAACTTAAAATGTTTCCCCTGTCTTCTAACATTTATTGTTTAGTAGAGGAAACTGGAGCAATCCAATTGCCCCTCTCATGCAAGGAAAGCATTTTTCCCCATACATTTTTGCCCATTTTAATTAGATTATAAAGGAATTTTCCTGTAATACATTTTTTCTATAGTAAATCTATGTGGAGATTTCTTTTGGATTTTTTTCTAGGGAAGCTCTGAGCATTTCTCGTCCATATACTCACATCTTTACTTAAGGGATTCTTTCTTCAGCTATGTCTTTAATTATTATTCAAATTATTCTAATTTCTTAATTGAAAAACATCTAAAGTTCTTATATTGCATTTTTATTCTGTCTGTCATATTATCAACTTCTGCTTTACAGTTTTTAAAGAAATCTATCCATCTATTTATATGTGCATATATATGTATATAACTGGAAGAGGTTAGACATTCAGTAGTTCCTTTTCTGCTCTGTACTGTGCATGTTAATGCTTCTGTTATATTATTTATTCCTTTGCATTATTTCTTTATTTTACCCATTTCATCTTATTCTCTTCTTGTTTTAATGTCACACTGTTTTCTCCTAATGGTCTACTCTTCTTTGATATAGGTCAGGGACTTGTCAGACTGAGTGTATCTACTGCTTTTCTAAAATCATTCGGTTTTCTTGATGAAGGTGCCAAGAAAATTCAATAGGAAAGAGTCTTTTCAGCAAATAATGCTAGGACAATTGAATATCCACATGCAAAAAATGACACAACTCCTATGTCACACTATACACAAAAATGAACTTAAAATGATCACAGACCTCACCTAAATGTAAAAACTAATATGAAACTCTTAGAAGAAAGCATAGGGGAAAATCTTTGTGATTCTTGGATGTGACAGAAAAATACAAGGGGTAAAAGAAAAATTGATAAATTGGACTTAAAACTAAAAACTTCTACATTTCAAAAGATACCATCAAGAAAGTAAACAAGCAATTCATAGAATGGGAGAAAATATTTGCAAATCATATATCTAATAAGAGATTTATATCCAGAATAGATAAAGAACTCTTACAAATCAATACTAAAAAGATAGATAATCTAATTAAAATGGGCAAAGGATCAGAATAGATATTTCTCCAAAGAAGGTACACAAATGGCCAATAAACACATGAAAAAAGTCATTAGCTATCAGGGAAATGCAAATCAAAATGACAGTGAGATGTCATTTCTCGTCCACTAGAATGGCCACAACGAAAAAGTAAGATAATAACAAGTATTGGAAGATGTGGAGAAATTGGAACCTTCATACACTGCTAGTGGGAATGTAAAATGGTGCAGCTGCTTTGGAAACAGTTTGGCAGTTCCTCAAAAAGTTAAGCATTGCGTTAACATATGATCCAAGAATTCCACTCCTAGATATCTACCTAAGAGAAATGAAAAGTAAAAATGTCCACATAAAGACTTGTACATGAACGTTCATAACAGCATTATTCACAATAGCCAAAAAATGGAAGCAACTCAAATGTTCATCAACTGGTAAATGTGTAAACAAAATACAATGGAATACTCTTCAGTAGTAACAGGCAATAAAAAGAACAAAGATGTGCTGATACATGATGCAACATGCTTGCCCAGGGCTGGGGGTAGAGGGATGGGCTTAGGAAATGACTGTATATGGGCATGTGATTTTTTTAATAATGATGGAAATGTTCTAAAATTAGATTGTAGCGATGGTTGTATATGTAAACGTAAAACATTTATTCATTCAATTATTTCAATCAATTAATTTTATGATATATAAATTGTATTTTAACAAAACTATTAAAATCACCCAATTCTTTTGTATATAATAAATAATTTTCAGTGACCCGCTTTTTTGTTTTTTTAATATATTTTTAAAAATTAACTCATGTATTTATTTATTTTTGGTGTGTTGGGTTTTTGTTGCTGCGCGCGGGCTTTCTCTAGTTGCGGTGAGCCGGGGCTATTCTTCGTTGCGGTGCGCGGGCTTCTCGTTGCGGTGGCTTCTCTTGTTGCGGAGCATGGGCTCTAGGTGCGTGGGCTCCAGTAGTTGTGGCTCACGGGCTGTAGAGCGCAGGCTCAGTAGTTGTGGCACACGGGCTTAGTTGCCCCACGGCATGTGGGATCTTCCCAGACCAGGGCTCAAACCCGTGTCGCCTGCACTCGCAGGCGGATTCTTAACCACTGCGCCACCAGGGAAGTCCTAGTGATCCACTTTTGTTGAATTTAATGTTTTTTTTTTTTAATTTCTTGAAGTCCCTCTCATAGATACTATGTTGATTTTTTTACCTTCATCTTCAAACAAGGAGAGTTCTACTCAACAGACAATGGTAAGACTTGCTATTCACTCTGTATCTAGTTAAGGGCTAGTCAAATTTTCTTTTCAGTTTATGCCTAGATATCAGGTTGATATATACAACTTCTAGTAAAACATTCAAGAAGATGTGTAGCGAACATGCTGTTGCCCTGCTCAGAACTTCTTTCTTGGGTGGGTATATCCATCCCAGCTACTGTGAGTTTTGGATGCTAAGCACTCACAACTGCAGCCTTTGGAGAATAGCCCCCACTTAAGTGGAGTTGCCATACCTGGGAGGTTACACCTACTCACCCCCCCCCTCAACCCCAGGCATGGCCAGTGGTCACTTTGTACTAAAATATTCTTGCTCAGGTCTTCCAGCTGACACCATGTGGAGCAGAGATGAGCCTCCCCCACAGAGCCCTGCCCAAATTGCAGATTGATTGTCACTTTAAACCACTGAGTGTTGGAGTGGTTTCTTATGCATCAATAGATAACTGGAATAGGATCTTAAATGGGGAAGGGATAGGAAGTAAATGATGACTTTCACTTAGAGCTCTGTGTAGAAACAGGAGAAGCCAATCATGACTTTTTTTTTTAAACATCTTTATTGAAGTATAATTGCTTTACAATGGTGTGTTAGCTTCTGCTTTATAACAAAGTGAATCAGTTATACATATACATATGTTCCCATATCTCTTCCCTGTTGCATCTCCCTCCCTCCCACCCTCCCTATCCCACCCCTCTAGGTGGTCACAAAGCACCGAGCTGATCTCCCTGTGCTATGCGGCTGCTTCCCACTAGCTATCTATTTTACATTTGGTAGTGTATATATGTCCATGACACTCTCTCACCCTGTCACATCTCACCCCTCCCCCTCCCCATATCCTCAAGTCCATTCTCTAGTAGGTCTGTGTCTTTATTCCCATCTTGCCACTAGGTTCTTCATGACCTTTTTTTTTTTTTTTCCTTAGATTCCATATATATGTGTTAGCATACTGTATTTCTTTTTCTCTTTCTGACTTACTTCACTCTGTATGACAGACTCTAACTCCATCCACCTCATTACAAATACCTCCATTTCATTTCTTTTTATGGCTGAGTAATATTCCATTGTATATATGTGCCACATCTTCTTTATCCATTCATCCGATGATGGACACCTAGGTTGCGTCCATGTCCTGGCTATTGTAAACAGAGCTGCAATGAATATTTTGGTACATGACTCTTTCTGAATTATGGTTTTCTCAGAGTATATGCCCAGTAGTGGGATTGCTGGGTCGTATGGTAGTTCTATTTTTAGTTTTTTAAGGAACCTCCATACTGTTCTCCATAGTGGCTGTATCAATTTACATTCCCACCAACAGTGCAAGAGTGTTCCCTTTTCTCCACACCCTCTCCAGCATTTATTGTTTCTAGATTTTTTGATGATGGCCATTCTGACCGGTGTGAGATGATACCTCATTGTAGTTTTGATTTGCATTTCTCTAATGATTAATGATGTTGAGCATTCTTTCATGTGTCTGTTGGCAATCTGTATCTCTTCTTTGGAGAAATGTCTATTTAGGTCTTCTGCCCATTTTTGGATTGGGTTGTTTGTTTTTTTGTTATTGAGCCGCATGAGCTGCTTGTAAATCTTGGAGATTAATCCTCCGTTGCTTCATTTGCAAATATTTTCTCCCATTCTGAGGGTTGTCTTTTGGTCTTGTTTATGGTTTCCTTTGCTGTGCAAAAGCTTTTCAGTTTCATTAGGTCCCATTTGTTTATTTGTGTTTTTATTTCCATTTCTCTAGGACCTGGGTCAAAAAGGATCTTGCTGTGATTTATGTCATAGAGTGTTCTGCCTATGTTTTCCTCTAAGAGTTTGATAGTGTCTGGCCTTACATTTAGGTCTTTAATCCATTTTGAGTTTATTTTTGTGTATGGTGTTAGGGAGTGTTCTAATTTCATACTTTTACATGTACCTGTCCAATTTTCCCAGCACCACTTATTGAAGAGGCTGTCTTTTCTCCACTGTATATGCTTGCCTCCTTTATCAAAGATAAGATGACCATATGTGCGTGGGCTTATCTCTGGGCTTTCTATCCTGTTCCATTGATCTATAGTTCTGTTTTTGTGCCAGTACCAAACTGTCTTGATGACTGTAGCTTTGTAATATAGTCTGAAGTCAGGGAGCCTGATTCCTCCAGCTCCATTTTTCGTTCTCAAGATTGCTTTGGCTATTCGGGGTCTTTTGTGTTTCCATACAAATTGTGAAATTTTTTGTTCTAGTTCTGTGAAAAATGCCAGTGGTAGTTTGATAGGGATTGCATTGAATCTGTAGATTGCTTTGGGTAGCAGAGTCATTTTCACAATGTTGATTCTTCCAATCCAAGAACATGGTATATCTCTCCATCTATTTGTATCATCTTTAATTTCTTTCATCAGTGTCCTATAATTTTCTGCATACAGGTCTTTTGTCTCCTTAGGTAGGTTTATTCCTAGATATTTTATTCTTTTTGTTGCAATGGTAAATGGGAGTGTTTTCTTAATTTCACTTTCAGATTTTTCATCATTAGTATATAGGAATGCAATAGATTTCTGTGCATTAATTTTGTATCCTGCTACTTTACCAAATTCATTGATTAGCTCTAGTAGTTTTCTGGTAGCATCTTTTGGATTCTCTATGTATACTATCATGTCATCTGCAAACAGTGACAGCTTTACTTCTTCTTTTCCGATTTGGATTCCTTTTATTTCTTTTTCTTCTCTGATTGCTGTGGCTTACACTTCCAAAACTATGTTGAATAATAGTGGTGAGAGTGGGCAACCTTGTCTTGTTCCTGATCTTAGTGGAAATGGTTTCAGTTTTTCACCATTGAGGACAATGTTGGCTGTGGGTTTGTCATATACGGCCTTTATTATGTTGAGGAAACTTCCCTCTATGCCTACTTTCTGCAGGACTTTTATCATAAATGGGTGTTGAATTTTGTCGAAAGCTTTCTCTGCATCTATTGAGATGATCATATGGTTTTTCTCCTTCAATTTGTTAATATGATGTATCACGTTGATTGATTTGCGTATATTGAAGAATCCTTGCATTCCTGGAATAAACCCCACTTGATCATGGTGTATAATCCTTTTAATGTGCTGTTGGATTCTGTTTGCTAGTATTTTGTTAAGGATTTTTGCATCTATGTTCATCAGTGATATTGGCCTGTAGTTTTCTTTCTTTGTGACATCTTTGTCTGGTTTTGGTATCAGGGTGATCGTGGCCTCATAGAATGAGCTTGGGAGTGTTCCTCCCTCTGCAATGTTTTGGAAGAGTTTGAGAAGGATAGGTGTTAGCTCTTCTCTAAATGTTTGATAGAATTCGCCTGTGGAGCCATCCGGTCCTGGGCTTTTGTGTGTTGGAAGATTTTTAATCACAGTTTCAATTTCAGTGCTTGTGATTGGTCTGTTCATATTTTCTATTTCTTCCTGGTTCAGTCTTGGCAGGTTGTGCATTTCTAAGAATCTGTCCATTTCTTCCAGGTTGTCCATTTTATTGGCATAGAGTTGCTTGTAGTAATCTCTCATGATCGTTTGTATTTCTGCAGTGTCAGTGGTTACTTCTCCTTTTTCATTTCTAATTCTATTAATTTGAGTCTTCTCCCTTTTTCTCTTGATGAGTCTGGCTAATGGTTTATCAATTTTGTTTATCTTCTCAAAGAACCAGCTTTTAGTTTCATTGATTTTTGCTATTGTTTCCTTCATTTCTTTTTCATTTATTTCTGATCTGATCTTTATGATTTCTTTCCTTCTGCTAGCTTTGGGGTTTTTTTGTTCTTCTTTCTCTAATTGCTTTAGGTGCAAGGTTAGGTTGTTTATTCGAGATGTTTCCTGTTTCTTGATGTAGGCTTGTATTGCTATAAACTTCCCTCTTAGAACTGCTTTTGCTGCATCCCATAGCTTTTGGATCGTCGTGTCTCCATTGTCATTTGTTTCTAGGTATTTTTTGATTTCCCCTTTGATTTCTTCAGTGATCACTTCGTTATTAAGTAGTGTATTGTGTAGCCTCCATGTGTTTGTATTTTTTACAGATCTTTTCCTGTAATTGATATCTAGTCTCATAGCGTTGTGGTCGGAAAATATACTTGATACGATTTCAATTTTTTTAAATTTACCAAGGCTTGATTTGTGACCCAAGATATGATCTATCCTGGAGAATGTTCCATGAGCACTTGAGAAAAACGTGTATTCTGTTGTTTTGGGGTGGAATGTCCTATAAATATCAATTAAGTCCATCTTGTTTAATGTATCATTTAAAGCTTGTGTTTCCTTATTTATTTTCATTTTGGATGATCTGTCCATTGGTGAAAGTGGGGTGTTAAAGTCCCCTACTATGATTGTGTTACTGTCGATTTCCCCTTTTATGGCTGTTAGTATTTGCCTTATGTATTGAGGTGCTCCTATGTTGGGTGCATAAATATTTACAATTGTTATACCTTCCTCTTGGATCGATCCCTTGATCATTATATAGTGCCCTTCTTTGTCTCTTGTAATAGTCTTTATTTTAAAGTCTATTTTGTCTGATATGAGAATTGCTACTCCAGCTTTCTTTTGATTTCCATTTGCATGGAATATCTTTTTCCATCCCCTCACTTTCAGTCTGTATGTGTCTCTAGGTCTGAAGTGGGTCTCTTGTAGACAGCATATATATGGGTCTTGTTTTTGTATCCATTCAGCCAGTCTGTGTCTTTTGGTGGGAGCATTTAATCCATTTACATTTAAGGTAATTATCGATATGTATGTTCCTATTCCCATGTTCTGAAATGTTTTGGGTTTGTTATTGTAGGTGTTTTCCTTCTCTTGTGTTTCTTGCCTAGAGACGTTCCTTTAGCATTTGTTGTAAAGCTGGTTTGGTGGTGCTGAACTCTCTCAGCTTTTGCTTGTCTGTAAAGGTTTTAATTTCTCCATCAAATCTGAATGAGATCCTTGCTGGGTAGAGTAATCTTGGTTGTAGGTTTTTCTCCTTCATCACTTTAAGTATATCCTGCCACTCCCTTCTGGCTTGCAGAGTTTCTGCTGAAAGATCAGCTGTTAACCTTATGGGGATGCCCTTGTGTGTTATTTGTTGTTTTTCCCTTGTTGCTTTTAATATGTTTTCTTTATATTTAATTTTTGATAGTTTGATTAATATGTATCTTGGTGTGTTTCTCCTTGGATTTATCCTGTATGGGACTCTCTGTGCTTCCAGGACTTGATTAACTATTTCCTTTCCCATATTAGGGAAGTTTTCAACTATAATCTCTTCAAATATTTTCTCAGTCCCTTTCTTTTTCTCTTCTTCTTCTGGGACCCCTATAATTCGAATGTTGGTGCGTTTAATGTTGTCCCAGAGGTCTCTGAGACTGTCCTCAGTTCTTTTCATTCTTTTTTCTTTATTCTGCTCTGCAGTAGTTATTTCCACCATTTTATCTTCCAGGTCACTTATCCGTTCTTCTGCCTCAGTTATTCTGCTATTGATCCCATCTAGAGTAGTTTTAATTTCATTTATTGTGCTTTTCATCATTGCTTGGTTCCTCTTTAGTTCTTCTACGTCCTTGTTAAATGTTTCTTGCATTTTGTCTATTCTATTTCCAAGATTTTGGATCATCCTTACTATCATTATTCTGAATTCTTTTTCAGGTAGACTACCTATTTCCTCTTCATTTGTTAGGTCTGGTGTGTTTTGACCCTGCTCCTTCATCTGCTGTGTGTTTTTCTGTCTTCTCATTTTGCTTATCTTACTGTGTTTGGAGTCTCCTTTTCACAGGCTGCAGGTTCGTAGTTCCCGTTGTTTTTGGTATCTGTCCCCAGTGGCTAAGGTTGGTTCAGTGGGTTGTGTAGGTTTCCTGGTGGAGGGAACTAGTGCCTGTGTTCTGGTGGATGAGGCTGGATGTTGTCTTTCTGGTGGGCTCGTCCACGTCTGGTGGGGTGTTTTGGGGTGTTTGTGGCCTTATTATGATTTTAGGCAGCCTCTCTGTTAATGGATGGGGCTGTGTTCCTGTCTTGCTAGTTGTTTGGCATAGGGTGTCCAGCACTGTAGCTTGCTGGTCGTTGAGTGAAGCTGGGTCTTGATGTTGAGATGGAGATCTCTGAGAGATTTTCGCCGTTTGGTATTACATGGAGCTGGGAGTTCTCTTGTGGACCAGTGTCCTGAAGTTGGCTCTCCCACCTCAGAGGCACAGCCCTGATGCCTGGCTGGAGCACCAAGAGCCTTTCATCCACACGGCTCAGAGTAAAAGGGAGAAAAAATGGAAAGAAAGAAAGAAAGAGGATAAAATAAAATAAAATAAAATAAAGCAATTATAATAAAAAATAAGAAAAAAATTATTAAGAATAAATTTATTAAGAAAAAAATTTTTTTTAATTTTAAAAAATAGATTTATTAATTTTTTATACTAAAAATAAGAAAAAAATTATTAAGAAAAAATTTATTAAGAAAAAAATTTTAATTTTTTAAAATAAAAAATATGAAAAAACTTAAAAAAATTTAAAAAAAATTTTTAAAAATAGAAAATAAGGAAAAAATTATTAAGAAAACATTTATTAGGGAAAAAAAATTTTTTTAAGTAAAAAAAAAAAAAAAAAAAAAACGGGCAAACCTAACCCTAGGACTAACGGTGAGAGCAAAGCTATCAAGACAAAATCTCACCCAGAAGCATACACATATACACTCACAAAAAAGGGAAAAGGGGAAAAGTTAATATATCCTGCTCCCAAAGTCCACCTCCTAAATTTGGGATGATTCGTTGTCTATTCAGGTATTCAACAGATGCAGGCACATCAAGTTGTTTGTGGAGCTTTAATCCGCTGCTTCTGAGGCTGCTGGGAGAGATTTCCCTTTCTCTTCTTTGTTCGTACAGCTCCCGGGGTTCAGCTTTGGATTTGGACCCGCCTCTACATGTAGGTCGACTGAGGGCGTCTGTTCCCCGCCCAGACAGAACGGGGTTAAAGGAGCAGCTGATTCGGGGGCTCTGGCTCAGTCAGGCCGGGGGGAGGGAGCGGTACGGAGGAGGCGGGGCGAGCCTGCGGCGGCAGAAGCCGGCGTGAAGTTGCAGCAGCCTGAGGCGCGCCGTGCGCTCTCCCGGGGAAGTTGTCCCCAGATTACGGGAGCCTGGCCGTGGCGGGCTGCACAGGCTCCCGGGAGGGGCGGTGTGGAGAATGACCTGTGCTCGCCCACAGGCTTTTTGGTGGCGGCAGCAGCAGCCTTAGCGTCTCATGCCCGTCCCTGGGGTCCGCGCTGATAGCCGCGGCTCGCGCCCGTCTCTGGAGTTCGTTTAAGCAGCGCTCTGAATCCCCTCTCCTTGCGCGCCGTGAAACAAAGAGGCAAGAAAAAGTCTCTTGCCTCTTCGGCAGCTGCAGACTTTTTCTCGGGCTCCCTCCTGGCTAGCTGTGGTGCGCTAGCCCCTTCAGGCTGTGTTCACGCAGCCAACCCCAGTCCTCTCCCTAGGATCCGACCGAAGCCCGCGCCTCAGCTCCCAGCCCCCGCCCGCCCCGGCGGGTGAGCAGACAAGCCTCTCGGGCTGGTGAGTGCTGCTCGGCGCCGAGCCTCTGTGAGGGAATCTCTCCGTTTTTCCCTCTGCGTCCCTGTTGCTGTGGGATCCGCGCTGATAGCCGCGGCTCGCGCCCGTCTCTGGAGTTCGTTTAAGCGGCGCTCTGAATCCCCTCTCCTTGCGCGCCGTGAAACAAAGAGGCAAGAAGAAGTCTCTTGCCTCTTCGGCAGCTGCAGTCTTTTTCCCGGACTCCCTCCCGGCTAGCACCGAAGCCCGAGCCCCAGCTCCCAGGCCCCGCCCGCCCCGGCGGCTGAGCAGACAAGCCTCTCGGGCTGGTGAGTGCTGGTCGGCACCGCTCCTCTGTGCGGGAATCTCTCCGCTTTGCCCTCCGCACCCCTGTGGCTGCGCTCTCCTCCGTGGCTCTGAAGCTTCCCCCCTCTGCTACCCGCAGTCTCCGCCCGCGAAGGGGCTCCTAGTGTGTGGGAACCTTTCCTCCTTCACAGCTCCCTCCCACTGGTGCAGGTCTCGTCCCTATTCTTTTGTCTCTGTTATTTCTTTTTTATTTTGCCCTACCCAAGTACGTGGGGATTTTCTTGCCTTTTGGGAGGTCTGACATCTTCTGCCAGCGTTCAGTGGGTGTTCTGTAGGAGCAGTTCCACGTGTAGATGTATTTCTCATGTATCTGTGGGAAGGTGATCTCCGCGTCTTACTCTTCCGCCATCTTGCCCCTCCTCCAATCATGACTTTTTTAAGTTAGAAGTTTATATTTTATTAACTTGGTAACGTTCATTTACTATCCAGCATTCTTGGGCTTTAGGTCATGGAAATCTAATTCAAACTATATTAGGAGAATATGGGAATTACTGGTTCTTGTAATTAATGGTTTTGTTGAATGACCAAACCATCCAATAGACATGAAGGAAATGGCCTCAAGAACAATGAGAACTAGGGAACTGAATGGTATTGGGACTCCCTCTTACTTCTTTTCTCTCTGCTTCTACTTTCCTCTCACCCACTGTTTCTAGTTTCATACACACGGCTTGAAGCATAACTTCTTGACCCTTATAGACTGTGATCTCTGACTCCCACCACATAAGAGAGACTGATTCTCTTAGTTCTAGTTTGAAAAATCCTTCAAAAAGACTTTGAGTGGCTGACTTTGGTCAGATGCTCTTTCCTGGAATGATCATTTATGGCAGGTGGTAGAGGGCTAGGCCATCATGTCTGTATGTATGTGTCAATCAGTCAATCACCTATTAATCAATTTTCCATGCCTACACTCTCTAGATGGGGGAATCTCATGCCTCTAACCATCATTTTCATGTTGGTGGTTCCCAAACTTTCCTAGACCTGACCCGATCCCAACTCCAAAATCTTATATCCAAATGTCTATTTAACATTTTCACTTGCATATCTAATAGTGACTTAGTCATGACAGGCGAGGTAGCAGTCAACCCCCAAATTTCAGTGGATTAACATAACAAATGTTTATTTGCTCATACAAAGTCTGCTGTGTGTCTGGGCAATTCTCCAGGGCAAATGTTCTTCATGTGACAACTCAATAATCCAGAATGATGGAGCCTCCACCATCCTGCAGCTGCACCACTTGAAACATGCAGCCTCCTTGAGCAGTGAGACAGGAGAACAGAATGCTTCACGTGGGGTGTGATAATATCACTTCAGTTTACAACTGTTGACCCAGAACAAATAGGCTGCCAGATATTTCTCCAGCAAAAATGGGTTTATTCGGGATTAGCAGAGAATTGCAATTCAAGGTCTGCAACCACAGAGAGCCATGCTCAAGTTCCCGGATACACGGCAAGGGAAGGAGGACACTTTTATATAGAGGAAAAGGAAGTTGGGAGGGCTACAGTAAACTGAGTAAACAGTAAACCTTTCATTGGCTAAATCCTTGCTAGAAAAGGAGAGAGGTCTTTCTTCTTCCTGTTGGGCTCTGCTATCATCACAGGGCATGAGAGTCCCAACTCTAATTGAGGTTTCTGTTTATTAATTTTTTACACAACCTATTAGAACTGATCATGTAGCCCCAGGTAGGTGTAAGGTGGTAGGGAAGTAAAATCCTGCAGTGTGTCCAGGAGAGGAGAATAAGACATGAGTGAGAACTATAAGTCTCTTTCACAAAGAGGCACCTCCTTAGTGGTTTCTATTCCTACCACCTGCCCCCCTCCATCTTTGTTGTATTGGTTATCACAATAAATGACATTTATTCAGTTTCTCAAGCTAAAAATTTGGGGGTCATCCTCAGCTTCCTCAAAGCCCACATCAAATCCATCTGTATAAATGTTCAGCCCTGTCAGTTGACTCTACGTTAAAGATATATTCATAAGAGACAGAGTTTGCTGAAATGTTCCATATTAAAGGAGCCTAAAGAGACATGACAACTAAAGGTAATACTGGATCCTGTACTGGAAGGGAACAGTGCTATAAAGGACATTACTAAGTCAACTTACAAGATTGGAATACAAATGGTAAATTAGATAAAATTAGATACTGTGTCAATGTTAAATTTACTGAAGTTGAATTTGTGAAATGCACATGGAAGAATTTAGAAGTAAAGGACCATGATATATGATGAGTATAACTTAGTTCAGAGGAACTATGTGAATGAGGCCTGGGAGAAAGAGAGAGAGACTGAGAGAGACACACACAGAGAGAGAGAGAGAGAGAAATGATAAAGCACATGGGATATAATATTAGCAACAGGTGAACCTGGTAATGGGTATATCTGTAGGTTTCTGTATCTCCAAAATCTAACCACACCTTACCACACAGTACAAAAACAAGCTACCTCAAAGCCACCGTCCTCATTACCCTAATTCTATTCTTGCTCATTCCACAGTCTACTCACCACACAGCAGCCTGAGTGAGCCTTTGACTTTTCAAAGTCAAAGTCATTCAAAGTTAAAGAAGGTCATGTCACTATGCTGTTCAATGCAATGGCTTCCCACTGCATGTATAATAATATCTAAAGACCTCGATGGCCCAATGTCTTGCTCTTTAGTTACCTTTTTGATGTTACCGTCTACATTCACCCTCTTCTTCCCTCTCTTTGCTTCAGTCATCCTGCCTCCTTGCTATTGTTGAATATTCTAAGCAAGTTCCTGCCTCAGAATCACCACTCCAAATTTATATTCATTAATACTCAGATTGTTTTGTAGTATGGTTGATATAAAAATCTTCGATGTTATTTAAAAGAAACTTTCAGTATTTTTTATTTTGCCGTAAGATTTTAAAAATAAAGCAAATGAAAAATATAAGCAAATGAAAACTAGGTCACAGCTAGCAGCCAAAACAATATAGTGGCAATAAATCTGAAGATATAAACAATAAAAAATAACCATTTTCATATTAGAATCTTCTTTCATTTAAGCTGCCACAAATTTTAATACTATTATAAAAATTCATTTTACTTCATCTTTTTAGCACTGATATTTAAGAAGTTCTTTTGGGAAAAGACCATATTTTTAATATTTCATCACAATGAAAAAGGTCTATCCATGTATTCAGTCTTATGTTATTGTATTTTATTGAAGTTATTTGTTGGAAGAATAAACGATTTCTCAAAGGAAACAAATTATGTATTATGAATAGTAAAATAATCATATCTGAATGTTTCCACTGAATGTGTATTAAATTAATAAAATTGCCCATGTAAGCAGGCCTTTATCAACCTGCCACTATGAACTCAGGGGAAGGAAAACTACATTTAAGGAATAAAAGGTAAGTGAATGCATAATCAGAGTTTAATTTTGTGCAGGATTTAAGTGCTTCAAATTAGAAACCAAAAATGGCATATCAAAAAGCAGAAGGGCAAAGTCTTTTAGCATTCTGTGTGAGAACACTGAGGATTAGAGAAAAATTTCAAATCACAAATGAAAACTGCAGGAGGCTGGGGAGGGATAGAGTTAGGGGATGGAGGTGATTAGGAGGTCACAGATAGAGATTTCCCTGGAACACACTCTATTCTAAGCTGTGTTGAATGACACCTTCCTTTATCATGTCTAGCATGGAAAGACTTTTTTTTTTTTTTTAGATACATGAAGTTACAGCTCCATTTCCCAAAGATACTAGATTCTTTGAATTGCTTTGTTTTAGATGTATCACAATGGAACAGCTGAGCATTTTTAAGGCAGTGGTTCTGTGAAACTATATGTTATGTAAGCTCATGAACTCATCTCAATTAATTAAAAGTTAAATATAAAAAAAAATAGGTGAGGGATATACATTTCATTTTAAGAAATATGATTAATTGCCCAAACAACATTATAACACCAAAAAATAAAATATAATTCATTATTAGTCTTTCTTTCTGCCTCTCTATAAAACCACATTTTTGTTTTTTCAGTATTCTCTTACCATTTTTGCCCACGTATAAAACTTTTATCTAGTTGTAGTTATGGATTCAGATTTTAATTTTTTAAATATAAGCATTTGTGTATTTGGTTTCTTGGCATTCTAAAATATCATTTCAGTCAGTGCATAATATTTCATCAAGAGAAAGCACAATAATTAACCCTTTCATCATTTGTGAATATTTAAGAGGCATGTATACCCTTAATTTTTTTGTAGTGTAATGATTTTTAATTTAATTTAATTTTATTTTATTGGCTGCGCCACACGGCATGTGGGATCTTAGTTCCCTGACCAGGGATAGAACCTGCACCCCCGGCAGTGGAAGCGCGGCGTCCTAACCACTGGACCACCAGGGAATTCCCAGTGTGGAGAATTTTTAAAAACATAAATCTAATCTGTGAGTTTGAATTAATTGCAATTTTCAGTTTGGTGAATAAAGAGTTGGTTAAAGCAAGGTTAGGGATTCTACAGAGGGCTGTTGACACAAAGGGGGAAAAAATCAATTGGATATTATATTTTTTTCATAGTGAAATACAAAATATTCAATTATTTTAAAAATTCAGAACAAGAAAAATAAACATTACTTAATAATTAAGGCAAATACTCCAAAGTATACTTTGGTTACTTAAAACCTTTGAACATTGAGGAGAAAGGAATAAAGGGAGGCAGACAAGAGTGAAGTAGAGATGGGTGCACTGTTATCTCTGCTTGTTTTTCCTGTCTCTTCTTAGCTGGAAGACCCATAGAATTCAACCTATATAACTGCTTGGTACATTTCTGCCTTTTGGGAAGAGAGAATGGGAAGGCCCTAAGTCAAAAGTGTGCAGCTGCTGTCAGTTTAACTTTGCAGCCTCCTTCTTGCCCCTGATGTGTTGTCTGGTTCCCCTGTGCATGAGTCTCAGCCTTGTGTCCTGAGACAGGTATGCTAGCTCCTATGGGGCTGGGCTTCTTCCCGGTTTTTTTGTTGATTCAGTTCTACCCATAAGAGTAGATTTCTATTATTAGCTTCAGGATCTTTTGGATGATGGGTAGATCTCTGGATCTTTTGTTATTATATTCTGTGCATGTACTGGAGTTCCCATCTACTGTTGAATTTTCCAGTACTATAACTGACATTAACCTTTCCTGACCATTTCGGGCTGCTCAGGTCTAGCAGCTCACCTGCCTTGCCTGTGGATGGATATTTATTGAGTCTTCAGATGTGGGTCATCTCAGTCTAGTCCATCTCACTGCCCGCCAAAACCTAGGGACAGCTCAACAAAGCTCAGTATAGAGTGGTGCTTAAAACCATGTTAATTATCTGTTTTAAACATTTAAAAACTATTCAACAGGCAAACTTTTGGAACCCCTTTTAACAACAGTTTGCATAATTAACCATATTATTAAGCAGAAAGTCAGCTGCAAAAGCTCTAGTACTGGACAGGATAGTTTAATAACTCATTTTAAATGATATGCAAAAGGTTATCATCCAAGTGTTAAGAGTCAAGGCAAGATGAGAGTAAGTCACGTATGAGAAAAGGACACAGGATTTAAAATCTGAAGGACTCCCTCCTTGTTCACTATGACAGTGGGCTAGATAATTAACAACCACGAGCCTCAGTTTCCTCATCAGCAAATTGGTGATAATAGCCATTTGAAGGGCTGAGGGAGGATTAAGCTAAATAATGTAATGGGCTTTTTGATAGTTTATTGCATATAAGTAATATTTTTCCTATGTACAAGCCCTGTGAAAAGGTCCTAAGCATACCTGGGGCACATTCTGAAATTGGCAGGCTGTGACCTAGGGAGCCATTCATTTATGCCCTAAATATTTTTCAGCTTTTCAAAAATATACTCCCCATAGTCAAGTGGCTCACCATCTGGTGAACCTGGGTTGGGGGAAAATCCTTATAAATCGGACTGGAAGGCAAATACGAACCATCCCCCTGAATGATATAACTTGTAAATGCTTGGTGTATTGTTTTGGATCAGATGACAAATTAGATTCAAAAAGTTGATATTGGGGCTTCCCTGGTGGTGCAGTGGTTGAGAATCTGCCTGCCAATGCAGGGGACACGGGTTCGAGCCCTGGTCTGGGAACATCCCATATGCCGCGGAGCAACTAGGCCCGTGAACCACAACTACAGAGCCTGCGCGTCTGGAGCCTGTGCTCCGCAAAAAGAGAGGCCGCGACAGTGAGAGGCCTGCACACCGCGATGAAGAGTGGCCCCCACTCACCGCAACTAGAGAAAGCCCTCGCATAGAAACGAAGACCCAACACAGCAAAAATAAATAAATAAATAAATTTGGGGAAAAAAAAAAAGTTGATATTATCTATATGGTTTTATTTGCTCTGGGCATTAAAGCATGCAGAGATATAAAAAGGAAGGAAAGAAGAAAGATCCAAGCTGACAGGTATTGATTGCTCTGATTGTGGAGGGAAAAAGGACTGCTGGAAGGAGGAATTTTCTGCACCTAATTTGAAAGTCTAAAAGGCCAAAGAGATACCTCTCTCTGTGTCTTTATTCACTCAGCAAACATTTCTGAATCTCTGTTCTCTGCTCTGTCTTCTGTTAGGTTCCAGGAATTCAGAAGCGTAGTCTCAGCCCTCCTGTGTCTGACTGAGAGGCACATAAGGAAATCATCACAATACAAGGTGTCAGTCAAGGTATGTACAAAGACTGTGGAAGCACAGAAGGAAAACAGTCAACTTTATTTACCGGGGTCATGAAGGCACTTTGGGTCTTAAAAAATGATCTAGATATCACCAGAAATCTAAGAATTTTCCAGACAGATGAGACTTAAGTAAAAACATGGGATGTGAAGAAATTATGTGACATATGTAGGAACAGTGTAAGATATGGGAGAAGGAGGAGGGGAGGATTAGAGTCAGAGATATAATTTGAAGTAGTCTAAGTGAGTGGTCAGCAAACTATGGCCCATGGGCTAGCTCACCAATTGTTTTAGTAAATAAAGTTTTATTGGAACACAGCCACACTCACTAGTTTAGGTATCATTTTCAGCTGCTTTTAAGCTATTACAACAGAACTGAGTAGATGTGAATGAGAACATATAGTCTGCATGCCAAAGTATTTACTATATGGCCCATAACAGGAAATGTTTGCTGAATCCTGGTTTAGTTAATAAACCGTAAAGACTAAACTAAGGAAGTAGCATGCAATGGAGAGAAAAAGATTTGTGAAGCATTTTAGAGAGAAAGATTTTTTTTTTCCCCAAAGAGTATATTTATTTTTATTGTTCTTTTTGCTTTTTATTACTACATATCCCTATAAAAGTAATAGATATTTATTGTAAACAATTTAAATAATGCAGTGTGTATAAAATAGTAGAAGAATTCAAACAATAGCAAACAGTAAAAAGAAAGTGAATGTCCTTAGGGGCAACAATTGCTAACAGTTTGAGTTACATTTTTTTTCCAAGGCTGTTTCATGCATATATATTTATTCGTATTCGTTTGTTTGCTTTTATAAGTGGGGTCATTTAGACAGACTATTCTATAATCTGCTTTTATCACTTAACAGTATACCACAGAGCTCTTTCCATGTCATGATATATACGTCTATCTCATGCCCATTAACAGTCTTATATTTTAAACATTCTTTTGTAGAAAAGTCCAATTTAATTAATTCATTCTAAAGATATTTATTGAGAAATGTAGTGTGTATCTATGCAATTGTCTTCCTAGTGCTCCCGTCCATGGATCTTCTGAGAACTACTCCCTTTGTCTCCAGTTGTATACCATGACAGCTGTCATATTAGTAGCTGTTAATCCAGTTTCTTGGCCTCCATTCTTTGGTTCAAGTGCATGCATTTAACACAAGTCAGCTATGGCAGAAATAGCTAATTGTCACTAAAATTTGGGTTTCTATTTTCACAATATAGTTGGAGAAACTGAAGCACAGGTTAAATAATGTCCAGATACTAGAATGTGTTTTGCAGAGAATGCCAGCTCTCCACCAAAAGCTGTTCTCCCTTTCTTACTGGGTATATAGATAGACTATATTTCCTAGACTCTTTTGGTTATATGTGGTCGAAGTAACTAAATGAAATGTGAGTGAAAGGAATGCACTCCATTATATTAGTTATGTCTTGCTGTGTAACAAGTTATAGCCTAAAAGAACAATAAACATTTCATAAGGGAAAACATGCATAAGGGAAAACACTCTGCCATGTGAACACTGCTGTCACTGGTGGCTTATTAGCACCAAGACCTGGCCCTACCCAGCAGCCTAGAGGTGCCAGTGCTGGGATGTCTCAGGCCAGACAACTAACTGGGGGGCGGGGGTTGGGGGACATAGCCCCACCCATCAGCAGACTGGCTGCCTAAAGACTAAAGAGCCCACAGCCACCTCTGGACACACCCCTAGACACAGCCCTGCCCACCAGAGGGCCAAGACCCAGCTCCACCTACCAGTGGGCAGGCACTGGCCCCTCACACCAGGAAGCCTCCACAAGCCTCCAGACCAGCCTCACCACCAGAGGGCAGACACCAGACACAGGCCAGACCCTACCCTGGGGCCAGCAGGGCCCTGGCCCTGCCCACTAGACCAATGCAACCTTCGGGACACTCCCGACCCTATACCCAACTGTGTCAGGAACCGGCCCCTTCCCACTAAGGATCTGAAATGAGCTCTGGGATCCCTGGGCCCTGCAGCTAGACTCCAGGAACCAGCTCTGCTGCCAGTAGTCCAGCACTAACCCCAGGATCTGTCTTCACCCGCCAGTGAGTAGGCAACAGCCCCAGAGTCTTCAGGACCCTGATTCTGTCCACCAGTGAGCCAGCGACCAGCCGCCTCGTGACCAGGCCCCAGTAAACAGCAGTCAGCAGCATCCGTACAAGGCGGGGCCTGGCAAACCAACCAGACTGGGGGCCAACCAAGCCTACCAGACTGCCCACCTTTTGGTGAAGGTGTTTAGAAAATGGAATTCTCATACACTGTTCCCGGGTATATAAAAATGGTACAACCACTTTTAACGACAGCTTGCCAGTTCTGAAGAAAGTAAATAGACACTTTCTGTATGATCCAGTAATTTCATTTCTAGGAATTTACCAAAAGAAATCAAAACAGGTTTCCACACAAAGACATGTACACAAGTGTTCATAGCAATATTATTCGCAATAGCTCAAACTTGGATACTGCTCAAATGCCTATCAAAAGGTGAATGAATAAATAAATTATGGAATATCTTACAGTAGAATACTCCTCAGCAATACACTTGGAATTACACTGGGTGATATCTGCTTCTCCAGCAGGGGTAAACAAAGAAGACAGTAGTGTAGAAGACAGTTCAAAACAAAACAAAACAAAAAACAACAACAAAACCTTTTGAAAGCAGCTTATGCCAAAGAAGGTTGTTAGCAGTCACAGGAGAATGATTACTTCAGCAGAGAGTGCGAGGGGAGGGCCGTGTAACTGAGGCTGGGACATGCTGTCTAGCATATTTTCACACAAAACAATGTGTGACACTGAGATGTGCTCATTTGCAAGCGTTTGATATACTGTCATATGTCTGTTGAATATTATCTGTGTTATTGGCTTTCCTTTTATTTTAATAATAATCTCATGTTTCTATATTGTGTCCATTGAACTTAGATGTGAGGAATTAGTGGGGAGTTGAGACTTTAGTTTTTCAAGGAAGAGCTTTAAAAGACTGATGCCCCTTATAAGTAATTTGAGTCTCCCATGGTGGAAGTGAATTGGAAATAAATTTCTGTCACATTCTACTATTTACCTGAACTATAGGATTTTAAGTAAATGATCAAATATCTCTGCCCTTTGAAATTGTGAGTATCTAATTAACCACTATTAGTCATGCTTCAACTGTTCTGATCTTTAAATCTCAAAAATACAACTCCATTCTGAATGGGGTATGCTAGCATCAAATACCAGAAAACCTTCTTTGGATATAATATGTTCCGACTCAGGTAATATAAAATCAAATGCAGACTTTGGCTTATGTGCTGTAGTTTCCTTACCTTGAGTTGGAGAATGCTGTTTATAAAATAAACTCCTTTATAGAGTAGTACATATAACATTTTTTGACTCCTTCCTGTCAAACCAATTAGACACTTTTCTTGTAAATACAAAAGATAAAAACTCCAGGCAGCCTAGACTTGCCTCATATTGACCACATTCAATGATTTTGCTATTAACTTTCTACAAAGTTAGGAAATAAAGATAAGAAATTGGCTCAATAATAGTATCCTATAGTATTCCTTGTACTTCTTTGTCAATATTTGTGCTTGACTTTTGACCACCTGCCTTGTTGCTGGCTTTCTAACCGTCTGTGTTCCTAGACCTATTTGTTAGTATAGTCTAATATAAATCTCTTGGTCTCAGGTTTATCTCTTTCTCTGAAAAAAACCCTAAGTCATGGTCGTAATTCTAATTCAGAGACCTCTGTTTGTTTCAGCTTATGAGGAAAACAGAGCAGAGAAAAAAAAATTATGGGCAAACATTTCAAAAATATATACCATTAGTCACAGAGAGTATTTGGAGAGGTTGCATGTAATTCTATGTAAACTGTCAGCACTAAAGGAAAGCAAATAAAAGTAATGTCCTGCTAAGTTTAGGTCCATTGACCTCTTCCTGACAGGAAATTCAAAGGCAATTCCAGGAGCTTTCAGCAGAAGGTTATCTAACTATGTATGTGGATAAAACTTAAATGCTGGATTCAGATAATAGCACTTCTGATCAAGTAAATTTAAAGAAAAATGTGCTGAACATCTACCATAAGAAAGGACCTGGAGAGGTAAAAATAATATATATAAGATTTCTGTCTCATGTAGTTTGTACAGTTATAGTAACAGCTGGTATCAGAGTTCCTTTTGAATTTACTGAGGAAATGCTTAGATAAAAATCACTTGACCTGGAAAATGAGATCCTAAGGGCATGGATTATCAGGAGTCAAACAAAGGGGAAAGCTTAACTTCTATTTATGATATACAATAATTTGAGAAAAGGGGGAAGAGTACAACAGAGAGGGAGAGAAAAAATTATAGGTGAGTATTTTAAAAGCAGAGATGTCTAATATTCCTTATTCTGAAATGTGAACTCCCTGCTCAAGCTCCCCAAATCTGCAGTAAAGTTTTGGGAGTCCTGTTTTACAAATTGAGAGAAGAGACTGATTTCCTCAACTGGGTTTGTATTAGTTTCTTATTGCTGCTATGACAGATTAATGTAAGTTTAGTGGCTTAAAATAACACTAATTTATTATCTTATAGTTCTGGAGGTCAGAAGTCCAAAAATGGGCCCCATAGGGCTAAAACAAAGGTATCAGTAGGGCTGGTTTCTTCTGGAGGCTCTAGGGGAAAATCTGTTCCATCTTTTCCAGGTTGTAGAGGCTTCCCATATTCTTTGGCTCGTGGCCCTTTCCTCCCCCTTCCAAGATAACAGCATCACATCTTCAAATTTCTCCCTCTGATCTTGGCTTGTGTTGTCACCTCTTCTCTGACTCTGACTCTCTTGTCCTCTTTCCATTATAAGGACCCTTGTGACCACATTGGCCCCACCTACATAATTCAGGTTTACCTCTCCATCTCAAGATTCTCTCTTTTTAAAAAAATTTCTTATATGATGTTTTGGTTTTCTTTTCTTTCCTTTCTTCTTTTTTTTTTTTTTTGGCCGCACCATGTGGCATGTGGGATCTTAGTTCCCTGACCAGGGATCAAACCCTTGCCTGGGAGCATGCATAGGGAGCATGGAGATGGAGTCTTAAGCACTGGACCGCCAGGGAAGTCCCCATCTCAAGATTCTTAATCTCACACACACACACACACACACACACACACACACACACACTCTCACAAAGATCCTTAATCACAATTGCAAAGTCCCTTTTGCCACGCAAGCTAATATATTCACAGGTTCTGGGAATTAGTATGTGGACATTTTGGGGGGTCCATTACTCTGCCCTGTGGGGAAGAACAGAAAGTACAGGTAGAACAGTGTCATGATCTGTAAAATGCACCAATCCAGTGGAAGCAAGGGGCTTGAAAGCCAGAGGGAATCCTGAGACTGTGCCTTTCATAGTTTTTGAGCAGGGCAATAAGATGACCATAATATCTGTGCTTTAGGAAGATAATTTTGTGACAGTATAAAAGAGGGACTGTAGCATCAAGATAAATAACAGAATAGTTAAGTAACAGTTCAAGAGAACAATAGGTTTGTCACAAAGCAGTACATGATTAATTACCAAATGGATTCTACAGACAATAATTACTATTGGAATTCTTAAAACATAAATTTGGATAATGGTGATTCGTGAAACTGTTCTAATAAGGCCAAGGACATGAATTTGATTTCTTTGTGGGTCAGAATGTTCTATGGCTGAATTAAACACTTAATCATGACCATCTTGCAACTGGGGGGTGGAAGAGGCATAAATAAAATCAAGTAAGAAAGAAGTTAGAGTAGTACTAATATTTCATTGCTACTGAGAAAAATCCCAGTCTTTATGTCCTTCTGATGATAGGTTAGCACTTTATCTATTAAAGATGGTAGGTTACGAATATAATTAGAAAAAATGGGTTTTGTAAGATTTACCTCTGTAAATCTAAATACATTTTATCATAGACATGCTTGTAAAGATTTTGATCATAGACATGCTTCTAAAGATTTGTATAAATAAAATTTATGTAAATTCCCTAATATTTCAAATCTATTTCTGACATGAATTTTATGAATAATCAGTATGCAATTTTTTCCCTGAAGAGAAAATTTATATAAGCATAAATATTATGAAGTTTGCTTGATGAACATAAATTTAGAGCAAATTTGGAAAGGCCAATGATTTAATGTATAGAATATGGGCTATGAAATGTAACAGTGGATGTTTCGATTAGTTGTATGGTTTTATGTAATTTAACTTCCCTGAGTCTCTGGTTCTGTTTTATAAAATACAGGTAATAATGTCTATTTTTAGGGTTGTTTTGAGGATTAGAGATTGTATGTGTATTGTAGGCAGATGATATTTTTATCAGCTATTATCCTGATTCAAATGTTCAACATCAGTAGCCATCTCCATAACAAGGACACACCTGCTATTAGACCCAGGTGGTTTACATTTAAAATATGACTTCAAACAATCTCATGATGGTATCTTCTCTCATCACTTTGAAAATAGTTTCCTTATGTTTTCTGTCTTCCGTTGTTGCTGTTGTCAGCTGTCCGTCCAGTTGTCTTTCCTTTGTTGGTAACCCTGTGATAAGGGTAAATCACAAATGTTACATGGGTAATGTGAACAGTTACAAGTGTTGTGGTTTTAACATGGTGACAATGAACCAGTTGCTCCTAAAGGTAAAGAAAACTCTTGCTGATACTAGGGAGAATTTTTTCCTTTGAGACTTTGTAAAAAAAACATGTAATGAACAAAAATTCTCAATATTTTCTTCCCTAACTACCTTAAAATAGGCCCTCATCCTCCATTACTATATTCCCTTATTCTCATGTAATTTTTTTCATAGGACTGATTGCTTCTTTTTATATATATATATTTTATTTTATTTATTTTTATATTTTTGAACTTTATTTATTTTTGGCTGCGTTGGGTCTTCATTGCTGCGCACGGGCTTTCTCTAGTTACGCCGAGCGGGGGCTACTCTTCATTGCAGTGCGCAGGCTTCTCATTGTGGTGGCCTCTCTTGTTGCGGAGCACGGGCTCTAGTAGGCTCAGTAGCTGTGGCCCACGAGCATAGTTGCTCTGGCATGTGGGATCTTCCCAGACCAGGGATCGAACCCGTGTCCCCTGCATTGGCAGGCGGATTCCCAACCACTGCGCCACCAGGGAAGTGCCAGACTGATTGCTTCTTGACACTGAGTTTTATTTGTGTGTATTATCTTTCCCTCTACCTCCCACCCCTGCCCCAGAATGTTAGCTGCTCTATCACACCAACTAACTTTAGTCTTTGGTGGCTCTGTTCAAAATAAGGTTTCTGAGTATATTCGTTTGCTAGGGCTGTCATAACAAAATACTACAGGCTGGGTGGCTTAAACAGAAGAAATTTATTTTCTCAGTATTCTGGAGGCTAGAAGTCCAAGATCAAGGTGTCGACAGGTTTAGTTTCTCCTGAGGCCTCTCCCCTTGGCTTGCGAGTGGCCACCTTCTGGCTGTGTCCGCACATGGCCTTTTCTCTGTGCATGTGCACCCCTGGAGTACCTTTCTTTTATAAAAGCACCAGTTGTATCGGATTAGGATCCCATCCTCATGGTCTCATTTTAACTTAATTACCTCTTTAAAGACCCTGTTTCCATATAGAATCATTCTGAGGAACTGGCAGTTAGGGCTTCAACATATGAACTTGGTGGTGGTGGAAGCAGGGGACACAATTCAGTCCATAATACTGAGAAAGGGAGTCTCACTGGCTTAGTTTAGGCTCACGGTCACAGAAGTCAAAATAGTGAGGAAAGTGGAATCAATACCCAGCAGAAGATAGGAGAAAAAGTGTTAGTTATTTAAAAACCTGATAGCTAATATGTCTTCCCTAAGGAACTCAAAAGACAGCTATTCTGTGTTGCTAGTGAATTGCAGAGACAAAAGCTCTAGTTTCAGCTATTTTTTAAATTGTGGTAAAAAAATACATAACATAAAATTTACTTTTTTACCATTTTTAGGTGTACAGTGTAGTATTGTTATCTGTATGCATGTTGTTGAACAAGCGACCTCTAGAAAAATTTTTATCTTGCAAAACTGAAACTCTATTCCCATCGAACAACAATCCCCTTTCTCTCTCCCCCCGGCCCCTGGCACCACAATTCTATTGATACTTTCTAAGAGTTTAACAATTTTAGATACCTGACATAAGTGGATTCATGCCGTATTTGTCCTTCTGTGACTGGCTAATTTCACTTAGCATAATGTCCTCAAGCTTCACTTGTGTGTAGCATAGGTTTTGTCCAAGGCTGAATAATTAGTTTCAGTGATTTTTTAAAAGGCAACAATAAATTTTACCAAGATATTTTATCACCTTTACTTCAAATTTCTCTCGCAACATCTTTTGAATTTCTCTCCTCTTATTTAAGTATCCAAAATTGTTTTAAATGTAGGTCTTTATGTAGCAAATACTGTTCAACTACATAGGACATAGTGTCTCTGTGTTTTCATAAAACTCAGGACTGAGTTTACTTTTGGATTTTCTTTCTTTCTTCCTCTCTCATTTCCTTTTGTCCTCCCTCCCACTGTTCCTTCCTTTCTTTATTGTGTATTCATTAAGTGCCTACCTTGTGTCAGCCATTGTGGTAAGAATTGAGAATTCAAGAAAAATTCTATTGCAGCAAAGCTTCCGAGGTCTTATAGATCTGAGAATACCTTATCATGCCTTCACATTTTAATGGCTACATAGAAAACTCTAGATTCTAAATTCTTGTTCTTTAATACTTTGGAGACTTTTCTACATTGTCTTCTTTCATCCAGTGTTGCTACTGAAAAATCTGAAGTCAGTCTAATTCTTATTCCTTTGTATATTCTCTGTTCTTTCTCTTTGTAACCTTTATTTTTTAAAATTACTTAATTTATTTATTTTTTTGGCTGCATTGGGTCTTCGTTGCTGTGCGCAGGCTTTCTCTAGTTGCAGCGAGCAGGAGCTACTCTTCGTTGCGGTGCACGGGCTTCTCATTGCGGTGGCTTCTCTTGTTGTGGAGCACGGGCTCTGGGTGCACGGGCTCAGTAGTTGTGACTCACGAGCTCTACAGCACAGGCTCGGTAGTTGTGGCACACGGGCTTAGTGGCTCCGCGGCATGTGGGATCTTCCTGGACCAGGGCTTGAACCTGTGTCCCCTGCATTGGCAGGCAGATTCTTAACCACTGCGCCACCAGGGAAGCCCCACTTTGTAAGCTTTTAAAATGTTCTCTTTGTCTTTGAGGCTCATAAACATCACTCTGGTGTGTCTCAAGGTGGATTTTCCCTGTTTCTTCTCTTTGACACTTTAAGGACCTTTTCAATCTGAAGTATTTCACCTTTAAAAAACAATTCTGGAAAATATAACTTCATTATTTCTTCAGATATTCCTTCCTAGTCAAAGGCTTTGAGAAGCAGCCAAGTAAACACTGAGAATCCTTTTGACCCATGCTCTTGGAATATTTATTTACAAGGTTCAGTTTTGTAGATTAGATTTCTTTTTCTAAATCCAATCATGAAACGTCATTCTGTAATGAATGATAATGGAAATGCTTTCTATTGGTTTTCAGTTTTCAGAATCAACATATAGACAAAGTGAAAAGATTTATCTTAGAGAATAAGATGCAAATTCTATAGACCTTGACAGTAAAATAATGGTATATCTGACTGAGTTTTGGAGAAGTGGAATGAGCTACAGAAGTACTAATATTTTTCATATTTATAGCAAGGAGTTAAGGAATGTAAATTAAAGAACGAGACGTTTAAGCAGATTACTTAAAATTTTCAAGTAAACCTACTAAAATAAAAATATAATAAAGACTGAATGGGGAGGGGGAGGTGCAGAAAACATGAGCTAATTTCTCATTTTTTCTGCTAGAGACAACAATCAATAAAAGAAATAGAGGTGTAGTGGTATCAGCAATATTGTTATATGCTTATATAGATAACCTCGAGAAGATAACCTAGAATCTAGATAATCCTTGTTATTAAGGGGATAACGAAGGTAATCTCTAGAAGAACTAAAGCCAGAAATTGTATAAAAAATTGTCGTCTATGGGGAATGGAATTGGGAGTGGGAGGCAGGAAGAAAGACTTGCTTTTCATTTTAAACCCCTCTGTATTTTTAAAATTTTTGTTTCTATGTACACCTATTACTCTTATAATAAGAGCAAAATAAAAGCCTTTTTACTTAGAAAGGAATATCTGCCATTCTGGGGAAGGATAAATATTATCTTCAGAATTTTTGCCACATTGTATTTTTATGGTTACATTTTTAAACAAAGTATTATTGGATTGTCTTCAGATTACCCCATCTCCTGATCATGACAGAAGGCCTATTGCTATTTAAAAAAAATGAATGCTAGAATTCATTTTCTCAATTAGGTTAGCGATTTATGGACATTTGTGCTTTCTGTCCAAACTACGGTTCTTAATTTAAATTTTCCATCTGAATTGTCCTGGACTGTTACCATGGGGGCAGTTATAGAAGTTCAAAAATAAAACTTAATAGATCTTTATATTCTGAAACCTCCAATAGTAGTGAGGATTTATTTTCAAGTGCCTTCTGTTAGGATATTTACTTATACCTTGTCTTCTTTTGCAATTTATCTTTTTTCATAGTTACTATTCAGTGCATTTATTTCTCGTAGCAGCACTCATCTAGACATATTTAAAACTAATTGCCTGAGTCTGGAGGTGAACAGTTTTTCTGTTCTATTTGTCCTTGTTCCAGTGAATGAATGTTAGATTTGTTGTTTTTTAAGATAATCCCTAGTCAGCAGGTTAATGTGCTTAGGTTACTACTGATCCGTGTGTTTTCTTGGATTGATAATAAAACAGAATACATTTTTCAAATAAGATTTTTGTCATTAAAAGCTTAAGCAAGCTACATAAAGAAAGAAAATAACACAGGATTGTAAAATTCAAATAATTAATCATATGTATACATAGTTATTTCCTTTTTAATCCTGGATTTAATTCCTTACTGTTTCCTGGTAGTGTTTACAATGATTTGTGTTCACTCTTATATTTAGGGCAAAGGCACTTAAATTCAATCACCAAAGAAAGAGAATAAACATTTGAAGAAAGACCATTGCCATCGTATCTCAAATCTCAAATTATCCTAGTGCTATAAGTCAAATTCACTGAAGTCTTTGAGTACCAAAAGCCTACTCTGTGTCTGGTATTGTACAAAGTATTATGGAAAGTGAAAAAGAAATAGTAGTTCCTGTCCTTGAAATGTTAGCCATTTAGCTGTGGAGATGGAATTTAGATAAATGAAACAAATGTAAGGTAAGAACTTGCAATATAATACCTATCCTTCAGAGTTACAAACGTAAATATTCAAACAATTCAGAAATGGCAAATATGAAGGGAAGCCACGGTAGTAAAACCTAGTGATGGGAAAAGCATTTTTATCTCAGGTTTAAAGGGATGTTAAGATTTAGATGGATCGTTGACAAGGAAATGGCCATCTAAGAAAAAATAAGACTCTGGACATTTGGAAAGAGCATGGCTTATTTGATTACTAGTGGACACAGTGGTGTAGGGGAAATAGAATTGTGTGATTAACAGCCCTCCCCCCGCCCCCCCCTTTTTGTGGTGTAAATCCATTGGCACTACTTTTGTGTGATTTACTCAAATGATGGTCATGGGGGGTTGTAGGTTTCCTTGTTTCCCTTCTGTTATCCCTGATCCTTCACTAAAGACATGTCACAAATTTCAATTTCCCATGTAATGAAGTGTTGATGGTGTGCTATGGGGAATTAAAGAGAAGTACCTGGTCAACGTTTGTGACAAAGTAGACAATGAACGGGCAGAGTTCTTTCTCTGAGGCCAGATGATGATATTGGAGGTGGCCACTGGATGAGGGCAGCTATAACCAATGGTAAAGCAATCTTAGGAGGGTCATCAGCATCAAAGTAGCAGTGCTGGCCTGAGGGAGCAGCTGATGATAGGACATGAGAGCACATGGGAGGTAGCACACTGGAAAATTGTCTGAAATCACTCAGGCACAGTTTGAAAGGGAGATGATTTCTAGCAATAAAACTAGCAGAAGCTCATTCTGACATATTTTGGGCCACATTTTCCACCATCATTTATTATTGTACTGGTCGCCTTTGCATCCCTTTATGTCTTTTACCACAACAAATAGGAAGGGTAACTGATGTCCCAAGTCTCAGTGAAATTCTGAGTAGTGGTAGGCACTTTGAATCTGGAGATAGAAAATAGTAACTAGCTAGTATTAGTAGATTTTTAAACATGGGGATTGTAGTAAGGTCTCAGATGCTCGATCTATAAAGTGAGAAGGTTGAACAAAACAATCTCTATTTATTTTTCTTATAAAAAGCTATTAGTCAACCCATTACCTAGCGGTACGTTTTCTGTCCATCCCTCAATGTCAAAGGAAAGATCATTGATTCACTCTACTTTCTGCCCTCCACTCTCAAACTCAGCCTTAAAAATGTATTCACATAAGGGACTTCCCTGGTGGCACAGTGGTTAAGAATCCGCCTGCCAATGCAGGGGACACGGGTTCGAACCCTGGTCCAGGAGGATCCCATATGCCGCAGAGCAACTTAAGCCCGTGTGCCACAACTACTGAACCTGTGCTCTAGAGCCCACGAGCCACAACTACTGATGCCTGCGCACCTAGAGCCCGTGCTGCGCAGCAATAGAAGCCAGCGCAATGAGAAGCCCACGCACCGTAATGAAGAGTAGCCCCTGCTCACCACAGCAACGAAGATGCAACACACCAAAAATAAATAAGTAAATGAATGAATTAAAAAAAAAAACCTATAGTTGGCCTTCAATAAATATTAAAAAAAAATGTATTCACATAAAACTTTGAAAATTGTCACTTGATTTAGCTTTCTTGAAGAACATGCTGATTGGGTTTATTATTCTTTTTTTTTTTAATTTTTATTTATTTTTTAAAATTATTTATTTATTTATTTATTTATTTATGGCTGTGTTGGGTCTTCGTTTCTGTGCGAGGGCTTTCTCTAGTTGCGGCAAGCGGGGGCCACTCTTCATCGCGGTGCGCGGGCCTCTCACTGTCGCGGTCTCTCTTGTTGCGGAGCACAGGCTCCAGACGCGCAGGCTCAGCAATTGTGGCTCACGGGCCTAGTCACTCCGCGGCATGTGGGATCTTCCCAGACCAGGGCTCGAACCCGTGTCCCCTGCATTGGCAGGCAGATTCTCAACCACTGCGCCACCAGGGAAGCCCGGGTTTATTATTCTTTTTTTTTTTTTTTTAAACATCTTTATTGAAGTATAGTTGCTTTACAATGGTGTGTTAGTTTCTGCTTTATAACAAAGTGAATCAGTTATACATATACATATGTTCCCATATCTCTTCCCTCTTGCATCTCCCTCCCTCCCACCCTCCCCATC
Source organism: Eubalaena glacialis (assembly GCF_028564815.1). Classification (NCBI taxonomy): domain Eukaryota; kingdom Metazoa; phylum Chordata; class Mammalia; order Artiodactyla; family Balaenidae; genus Eubalaena; species Eubalaena glacialis. Next base: position 58,381,315 of record NC_083727.1, on the reverse strand, counting down.
CCACCCCTCTAGGTGGTCACAAAGCACCGAGCTGATCTCCCTGTGCTATGCGGCTGCTTCCCACTAGCTATCTATTGTACATTTGGTAGTGTATATATGTCCATGACACTCTCTCACCCTGTCACATCTCACCCCTCCCCCTCCCCATATCCTCAAGTCCATTCTCTAGTAGGTCTGTGTCTTTATTCCCGTCTTGCCACTAGGTTCTTCATAGCCTTTTTTTTTTTTTCCTTAGATTCCATATATATGTGTTAGCATACTGTATTTGTTTTTCTCTTTCTGACTTACTTCACTCTGTATGACAGACTCTAACTCCATCCACCTCATTACAAATACCTCCATTTCATTTCTTTCTATGGCTGAGTAATATTCCATTGTATATATGTGCCACATCTTCTTTATCCATTCATCCGATGATGGACACTTAGGTTGCTTCCATGTCCTGGCTATTGTAAATAGAGCTGCAATGAACATTTTGGTACATGACTCTTTTTGAACTATGGTTTTCTCAGGGTATATGCCCAGTAGTGGGATTGCTGGGTCGTATGGTAGTTCTATTTTTAGTTTTTTAAGGAACCTCCATACTGTTCTCCATAGTGGCTGTATCAATTTACATTCCCACCAACAGTGCAAGAGTGTTCCCTTTCCTCCACACCCTCTCCAGCATTTATTGTTTCTAGATTTTTTGATGATGGCCAATCTGACCGGTGTGAGATGATATCTCATTGTAGTTTTGATTTGCATTTCTCTAATGATTAATTCTTAATCTGTGTTTTAAAAAGATTAACACAAAGCCAGATCTGTATTTCAACTTCATTGTCCCCTGTGATAAATCAGTACCTGAAAACCGTCACTTGAATGATTGCTCTTCAATCTAAAATAAATGAAAAAAAAAATCTGTTTTTCTATATAAAGGAAATACATGTTTATTGTACAAAACATTGTAAAGTATAAGGGAGACAAAGTTATCCACAATCTAAAAAATATATATATATCCAGAAACCTATATTTTATAAATGACAGGAGATAACATCTTTCTGCCTTTCAGTGCTGATGGTTTCCTATGCTGAATGTATCTTTGACTATGTGTATAATTATTTCCTTAGTTTACCTACACAAAAGGGAACATATGGGTCAAAAAATATGAACACAGTTAAAGCTCTAGAATAAATAGCATCAAAATTTCCTTCTAGAAAAGTTTTACCAGTTTACATTCCTACAAAAGTATGAATGTTTGTCCTCACATTTTCTTGCAAGTACGGAACAAGTAATTTGTCATTTTGATAGGTGAAAATATTATTTTATTGTAATTGTATTCTGTACTTCTTTGGTTATAGTTTTATATGTTTTGCCTATTTTTTAAAATTGGGTTGCTTTTTTTTTTAATTAAGTTTTGAGAGTTCCTTGTGTATTCTGAATCCAGATCCTTTATCAAGTATGTGATTTGTAAGTGTTTTCTCAGTTTGTAGCTTTTCTTTCCATTTTCTTAACAGTATCTTTTGAAGAACCTTATTATTATGCTAATATTTGATGCCTTTATATCACTTTAGTTAAAATTAAAAGCAGAAAGAGAGAAGAGGGAGGAAGAGAGAGAAGAGAGACGAGAGAGAAGAAAACTGGTTGCTTTAGGCTATGTGCTCAACTGTTGGCTAGGGAAAGATGGCATTTTGATATTTTCACCAAGATTGCACATAATGGACAAGGTTGCCCACTCTCACCAGTATTATTCAACATAGTTTTGGAAGTTTTAGCCACAGCAATCAGAGAAGAAAAAGAAATAAAAGGAATCCAAATCGGAAAAGAAGTAAAGTTGTCACTGTTTGCAGATGACATGATACTATACATAGAGAATCCTAAAGATGCTACCAGAAAACTACTAGAGCTAATCAATGAATTTGGTAAAGTTGCAGGATACAAAATTAATGCACAGAAATCTCTTGCATTCCTATACACTAATGATGAAAAACCTGAAAGTGAAATTAAGAAAACACTCCCATTTACCACTGCAACAAAAAGAATAAAATATCTAGGAATAAACCTACCTAAGGAGACAAAAGACCTGTATGCAGAAAATTATAAGACACTGATGAAAGAAATTAAAGATGATACAAATAGATGGAGAGATATACCATGTTCTTGGATTGGAAGAATCAACATTGTGAAAATAACTCTACTACCCAAAGCAATCTACAGATTCAATGCAATCCCTATCAAACTACCACTGGCATTTTTCACAGAACCAGAACAAAAAATTTCACAATTTGTATGGAAACACAAAGACTCTGAATAGCCAAAGCAATCTTGAGAAAGAAAAACGGAGCTGGAGGAATCAGGCTCCCTGACTTCAGACTATACTACAAAGCTACAGTAATCAAGACAGTATGGTACTGGCACAAAAACAGAACTATAGATCAATGGAACAGGATAGAAAACCCAGAGATAAACCCACGCACATATGGTCACCTTATCTTTGATACAGGAGGCAAGAATATACAGTGGAGAAAAGACAGCCTCTTCAAAAAGTGGTGCTGGGAAATCTGGACAACTACATGTAAAAGAATGAAATTAGAACACTCCCTAACACCATACATAAAAATAAACTCAAAATGGATTAAAGACCTAAATGTAAGGCAAGACACTATAAAACTCTTAGAAGAAAACAGAGGCAGAACACTCTATGACATAAATCACAGCAAGATCCTTTCTGACCCACCTCCTAGAGAAATGGAAATAAAAACAAAAATAAACAAATGGGACCTAATGACACTTAAAAGCTTTTGCACAGCAAAGGAAACCATAAACAAGTTGAAAAGACAACCCTCAGAATGGGAGAAAATATTTGCAAATGAAGCAACTGACAAAGGATTAATCTCCAAAATATACAAGCAGCTCATGCAGCTCAATGTCAAAAAAACAAACAACCCAATCCAAAAATGGGCAGAAGACCTAAATAGACATTTCTCCAAAGAAGATATACAGATTGCCAACAAACACATGAAAGAATGCTCAACATCATTAATCATTAGAGAAATGCAAATCAAAACTACAATGAGATATCATCTCACACCAGTCAGAATGGCCATCATCAAAAAATCTACAAACAATAAATGCTGGAGAGGGTGTGGAGAAAAAGGTACCCTCTTGCACTGTTGGTGGGAATGTAAATTGATACAGCCACTATGGAGAACAGTATGGAGGTTCCTTAAAAAAAACTGAAAATAGAACTACCATATGACCCAGCAATCCCACTACTGGACATATACCCTGAGAAAACCATAATTCAAAAAGAGTCATGTACCAAAACATTCATTGCAGCTCTATTTACAATAGCCAGGACATGGAAGCAACCTAAGTGTCCATCAACAGATGAATGGATAAAGAAGATGTGGTGCATATATACAATGGAATATTACTCAGACATAAAAAGAAACGAAATTGAGATATTAGTAGTGAGGTGGATGGACCTAGAGTCTGTCATACAGAGTGAAGTAAGTCAGAAAGAGAAAAACAACTACCGTATGCTAACACATACATATGGAATCTAAAAAATTAAAAAAAAAAACAGTCATGAAGAACCTAGGGGAAAGACAAGAAGAAAGACGCAGACCTACTAGAGGATGGACTTGAGGATACAGGGAGGGGGAAGGGTAAGCTGGGACAAAGTGAGAGAGTGGCATGGGCATATATACACTACCAAACGTAAAATAGATAGCTAGTGGGAAGCAGCTGCATAGCACAGGGAGATCAGCTCGGTGCTTTGTGACCACCTAGAGGGGTGGGATAGGGAGGGTGAGAGGGAGGGAGACGCAAGAGGGAAGAGATATGGGGACATATATATATGTACAAGTGATTCACCTTTTTATAAAGGAGAAACGAACACATCATTGTAAAGGAATTATACTCCAATAAAGATGTTTAAAAAAAAAAAGATTGCACATAATGGGTATTCATCAAAAGGAACAAGAAAAGGGTAATGGTTGTTATATGATTTCATTTAAGGAAAGATATGGACCCTTTTGGTAGAAAATGCACAAATGCAGTGAATGATGCATTTTGCATAGTTACTTAAGAAGACTCTGAATTGCACAGGAACCCAGAAAGATTTAGAAAAGCAGTGGCATTGCTAAATTAAAACCTCTCTTGATAGTCTTTTTTTTCACATCTCTCAGAATTTCTATGGTTATCAAATCATAGCTGCCCAGCTAAATTAAACTTTGGCTTTCCAGTGTTTTTTTGTTTAAATCAAGCCTTGATTGAAAATCACTACATGATGCCAGGTTCTTTGTGGGCAAAAAATTCTAGTGATATTGGCAGAATTATTGGGGATGAACTCATCAAGGTTCAGATTTCATAATATCCTAAGCTTTCATGATATCCTTTAAAACCAGAAGCCAAAAAAGGCAAGTCAATAGTTGAAAGTCAAGTAGACAAAGAATATTGGTCATACCTTATAATGGTCTTTGTGGTACTCCAATTCTTCTAGTCAAAGAAATCAGTGAGTGAAGATATAGACTTGTTTAGGAACTTAAGCCCAAATAAGCATATTATCTCTGCTTCCCTGTGGTACCAAACCCCAATACTACTTTATGTTCAGTGCCAACATTATAAGTATGTGTTCTGCTTTTCTTTAGATTGAAAAAGTCAACCCCTGTCCCCCCTAAAAAAACCTGGAAGTTCAACAATTCATTGGGCAGTTATGCCTTGGGGATTTACTGAGGCACCCTCCTATTTTCCACAGCTTCTTAGTTAGGACCTTCAGTACTGTAAATTTTTCTTATCTAATATGTGGGTGACCTTTTGCTATATTTTCAAGATGAGGTGGGCTTAAAGATTAGCTTCTGTATACTTACTATTTTAACTTTTAAAGGTTATATCATTTCCAAAGAAAAATTACAATTTCCTCAGAACAAAGTCCATTGTCCAGAATATAATTTATTCTAAGGAGAGTAAATTTTTCATGCTTGACAGGTTACAAGCCATTCAAAACTTTCCTAGACAGATTACTAAGAGACAATTAACAGATTTTCTGGTTTTCTCTGGCTACTGCGAGTCACATCTCTGTATAACTTGCTTAGTCCTTGGTAACTGAAACTCTTTCCTGAGAATCTAAATATTAGCAGCTGTTTTGTGACTTCTTCAAAAGCCTTATATTCTGGGTCTTCTGAACTACAAAACTTTCTACCTATTTCTACATCAATGCCCTGGGATACTCTCTTAATGTTCTGATGCAAACCCATGGGAACCATCACAGACCAAGTGTTTATTTCAGCCTTTTCCTAGACCCATATCTCCTCGTCTAAGCAGCAGCAGCCAAACAAGTAGAACATTATACTGACTTGGTTTCAGGATCTTCCTTAAACATGATGGTATCTCATACTGTGTAATCTTTACTACTTGCTGAAAATAGATGACATTATTCAGCAAGCGGGCTTACTTCCAATGAAATTTTATTGCTTTTTCTTCCACATTGTATCCATCATTGTAGTATTTTAAATTCTACTAATCTTCTTTATTACCCAAAAAAGGGAATCCCATGGCTGTCTAGAGTCTGTTCAAGAACTGACTATGCCTTGAACGGATTTGTTATAAACATCCATAGAAAATCCTGGCTTAGTATTGTTTGTTGATGAGTCAACTCTTACTTCTGAAACTGGGAAATATTAGGCAAGATATGTCATGACATAACTCATTTCACTCTTAGGATATGACCCTTTATCCGAAGTAAATATAGCCCAGATGGTCAAATTTTTTTGTACTTGCCAGAACTTGCCAATTGATAAGAGACAAGAGTTAATATATACACTTATAGAAGGTAGGCTGTTGGAGTGATCCATGATTTTGGAATGCTTTGGAAATAAAGGAGATTTTTAAAAATTATGGTTATGTATCTATGTAGACACACATATATATCTTAGTCCATTTGGGCTGCTATAACAAAAATACCATAGACTGGGTGGCTTAAACAACAAACATTTATTTCTCACAGTTCTGGAGGCTGGGAAGTCCAAGTTCAAGGTGCCTATAACCATCACCATGATCTATTTCCAGGACTTTTTCATCATCCCAAACAGAAATTATATCCCCATTAAACAGTGACTCCTCACTGCCCACTCTTCTCAGCCCTGGTAACCTCTATTCTACTTTCTGTCTCTATGAATTTTCCTATTCTAGGTACCTCATATAAGCAGAATCATACAATGTTTTTTCTTTTGTGTCTGGCTTACCTCACTTAGCATAACATAACATTAAGGTAAATATATTAATATAAACATAAAGTATTTTCCACAGTGGCTGCAACACCTTACATTCCTGCTAGTAATGCATGAGGGTTCCAATTTCTTCACATCCTTGCTAGCACTTGTTATTTTCCATATTTTTAATAATATCCATCCTAAGGAGTGTGAAGTAGTAACAATAAAGGGTTTTCACCTTAGCAGTTAACTCAGTTAAAAATGATTAACAGATTAAGTAACTTTTAAATGCTCTAGTACTTCCTAAGGAGTTGGCTGTCATAAAGGTTGAAGCCATGCAAAAACAGCATGGAGGAACAACAAAAAGCCTAGATAATCAATATGGCAGGCAGGCCTCACTAAGGTTCTGGCTCCCATGATGGTCCTAGAAGCCAATTCTTTTGAGAGGTTGAAGGAAGCTTTTATGGAATGGCAGTGATTGGCTCCAGAATATGAAGAGTTATGGGAAAAATTCCAATTGTAAATTACATGAAGATAATCTCTGACACTTCAAAGTGGATACTTGGTGTCACTCGAGGACTTTAACTAGAACCTTGCCAAAAACTTCACATGAAATTACCTACCATAAGAAGTACAAATTGACTACTATAGTCAGTCAACATTGATGGGGAAATTTTTACTAAGATTGTACGTGTGTGTAAGGATGGACATGGACAAGAGCCCAGGCTTCTAGGTCCCCATGGACATTTTTGAAGGAGTTCAAATAACTGCCTCCTTCTATGGGTTTTTAATATGTCCTTCTGATCATTGTTTGCTTATTCTTAGAGTGGATGAAACACTTCCTTCCTGGAGAGCTATGTTCTGACAGTAGCAAACACATTGTTGATTTTATGTTCCCAACCTGGGGAGATCCAATCAATCTCTCCAGTGATAGAGGCACTCATTTTAATGGGACTGTTAGAAAATTTTGTAAAGCCTTGAACTTATTCAGAAACTTCATTGTTCTCATCTCCTCGAACCTCAAGAAAATGAGACAGAATTAATGATATTTTAAAACTGAAACTAGCAAAACTGACACTTTTGGGCTTCCTCTGACTCTCAAGATCCTGAGGTTCACACCCTCTGGCACTCATCAATTCTTACCACGTGAACTTGTTACAAGTTACCCTATGACATTGCTTCCCTGATTTTGGACTGTACTTCAGACATACATGGCAAATTACTGCAAACCATTCATACTATATATTCATTCTTATTGCAACAGATTCAAGTTGTCTTTCCTTTACATCCTCCTAAGCAACTCTATATGGGCTAAAACCTGGAGACTTCCTCTTCAGGAAAAAGACACAAGAGGGGAAAACAGAACTGTAAGCAGGCATGTTGGAAAGAACTTTATCAGATACTTCCAGCCACTCTAACGGCAGTTAAACTCTACAGTCTAGATCCCTAGATTTATGTCTTCTAGTTAAAAAGACACAGGATTTCACCCTCTGTATTAGTTATCTATCACTGAGGAACAAATTATTCAACAAATGACCCCCAGATTTGGTGACTTAAAACAGTAAACATTTGTTATTCCACATAATTTCTGAGGGTCAAGAATTGAGAATGACATAGCTGGTGATTTTGGATCAGGGTCTCTCATGAGGTTCCAGTCAAGCTATCAGCTGGGGCTGCAATCATCTGAAGTCCTGACTGGACTAGACTATCCATTTCCAAGATTATTCACATGACTATTGGCTAGGAGCCCTCAGTATCTCATCAGTGGACCTCTCTACATGGTTGCATGCGACATGGCAACTGGCTTTCTCCAGAGCAAAAATGATCGGAGACAAGAGAGAAAGAGAGGAAGAGAGAGACAGAAGAAGAGAGAGAGAGAGGAAGAGAGGGAGAGAGAGAGAAAACAACCAAGAAGGAAGCCAGTGTGTTTTATCATTTAATCTCATACGTGACATACTATCACTTCTGCCATAGTCTATTAATCACACAGACCAAACTTGGTACAATGTGGGACTACACAAGGGTGTGAATACCAAGAAGTGGTAGGCAACAATACCCACTGATACCTGAAGTGCCATTCTAATGTCTATTATAAAACTGAGGTTTCTTAGAATCCTTAGCAGCAGATGGTCTTTGAAAGGAGACAGCTTCCACCAAGAGTTTTGAATGAAGAAGACGGCTGCATGACATGGATAGCTTCTACTTCAGAGCTATGGAACAGATTCTAAAGGACTGGAGCCACAGACTGTCATTCTTTAATCTGCATGCTTTTGTTATTTAATTTTTTAGCCATTTCCCCCTTTTTTTCTGGTTAAAAATCTGAATTTTAAAGAAACACACTTGTTATTTTTTAACTATGTTACTTATGAGTTCTCTGTGATCAACATTGCTTTCTTCCATCTTATTCACACCTAAATATAAGTCCAATATCTGGATGCAATTTGTTCATGATTTGGATTTGGGTAAAACATACAATTGAACCAATGGCTGAACTTGTAACCATTTTCTCCATGTCAACTAGCTCCCTTTAGTTCCAGTTCCTTACAATAAAAAAATGTGGGTTCATCAATCATATGACTCAATTACTAATGTGTGGTTTTTGTTGTTGTTTGTTTTTTGGGGAGGATAGCACATCAAGCAGATAACCAAAAACTAAAACACCCTGTTATGTCATACCTAGGAAGATAGAAAGGGAGGATTATGCAATACCCAGGTATCACTTGTAGGAGCACATCTCTGTATAACTGAACTTTTACAGAGGTAAGACTCAGAAAGGGAACCTGTATCATTTATTTAACACCTGTCTCATGTTTATAGCCCTTCCAAACAAGGTTTACCATGTAGGAAATCTTTGGATTGCCTATATTTCATCTATTTCATGACATCTTTACTATATATTCTCCCACCTAGTACCTAATACTTTTGAATACTGCTGAAACTATATAAGACTTGGCATCCACCCATGGGTATTTTGCCTAAGAACTTGTCATTGGGCAGCCCCCTACCATAGGTATTGAATTTGTGACACAAAAGCCTACTGACTACTACCAACAAATCAGACAGCTACTTCTTATCTTAGTGAATTGATGCCAGTTTCAGGGTAGTCAGGAGTCTACAATACTACTGAGGCTACATTTTGGTCCACTATTTGACACTCTCAGGAAAGGAGATAATTATATAGCTTGTTTCAAGCAGGAGAAAAAGAAACTGAACTTCTCTTGAGATCTGAAAGCTTAACTACTCAAGGGAAATTAGGGATGATTTTCTTCTGTCCTTAAGCCTCTTTATATCACTCTACTAGAGGCATGGATGGTGAAGAAAATCTTAACATGCCATTATTCAGAGATTGAAAGGAGAGTTAGATAATGTCAGAAATCCATAGAACTCCTTCTCAGTTCAAAAAATAAGAAGCCCTAGGGAATTCCCTGTGGGTCCACTGGTTAAGACTTCGTGCTTCCACAGCAGGGGGCTCGGGTTTGATCCCTGGTCGGAGAACTAAGATTCCACATGCTGTGCGGTGCAGCCAAAAAAAGGAAAAAGAAGAAGAAGCCCTAGACATAACTGAACTGCAGAGGTATTACAAATACCACTTTAGGAAAAGAATACTGCATTTCCATTCCTATAGATACTTCTGAGAATTTTAATATTACTAAGAAGGTCCAGGATACAAATAAAGAAAATTATGAGATTAGGCAGTTTGGCTAATATACCCATATCTAGTCTGAGGTATTTTTATGGATGCAATCTGTTCTTTTGGTTTAATTAGACCACCCTTAGCTTCTGGCTTAGATGTGGACTATAGAATCTGATCATAGTATTCTAAGTATTTGTGTTATAATGTTCAAATATGTAACCCTTAGAATCTTAAGTGCCTTTCATAGGCACTGTTCCATCAAACGATAATCCAACAGAAAACCAGAAAACCTGATGTGTGTAATTGTTGAAATGACAAACAACAGACCCTGATATTTAATGATGGCTCTACAAACATCTCTCTAATCATTTCCCCTTATGATAACCATCTATACTCCAGGTCAGGTTAAAGAATGATCAAAAGGGAAGACTGAGAACGACCATCTGTATCAACAGGACTTCAGTAAGATTTTAGACCAACGTTGTCAACCTGACTTAGTTGTTTGTTCCAAGAAAATTTTGCCTGGGAGAGATACAGCTATAAACCAATAAACAACTTCAGTGTTTGCTTCAGGAATTTCCTATAGATCAATTTATTGGAAACAATATAATCTGCTCACCTGGGCAAACTGCTCACTTTTCAAACAGAGGTTTACTTTCCAAGAGTCTCTTCAAGACCCTCACTTTGCTATGTCTACCAATCCTAAGCTATTGTATCACAAATTTTTATTGAATCTTAATTAATTCCCTGCCTTGAAAGACTCATCTTTAACCACTTAAGCTCAAACTCCAAAGTCTTATAAATATTTCACTCTGACATCCTTCTTCTGAGATACTGCTAACACTCTGTTGAGGTGGTATTCTCCCTTAGTGCAGTGAGTCCAAATGAACTTGGTTTGGCTTTATTAACAGGTGGTTGGGTGATATTTTGGGGGGTTCAGCAAGATATTACACAAATACCTTTTGACAAAAATAGGATTTCTGTTTCTTGTAAAGTTTTAATTTCATGCTTCTGTTGAGGTGATTAGGAGTTTAGAAAACTAATTTTTTAGAGATTGAAAGAAATTATTATTGACTTAAATTTTTTTATTTTAAAATTTGCCTCAAATCTAAGTATATTATGGAAGTCTAATAAACCAGAACTGTTGGTCTATGAGGGTTAATTAGTATTCTTTTCAGGAGGTAAGACGTTATTTCTGTACATTAAAATTGTTTTGAAAGATGTAATTGAGGTGAAAAAGGAATCAATTCCTGCTCCTTCTTCGATGGCAAAAATTTCCACATTGAAAATAAGAGAAAATAGACAAGCTATTGTTGACAGTGTGAAGAGAGAGGTGTTGAGAGTGAAATGAAAATAACTTTAAAACACTAAGTAATATAGGGCATTTAAAATAAAGATAACATCTAGAAAAAGGTTTGATTGAAATAGTTTGTTAAAATTAGTCCTGTATCTATCAGATTGAGTATTGATTTTGTGTATTTATATATTGTGCTGACAGAAAATGAATTGATGAAACTTAGAGATTTGGAAACTAGAATAGGGGAAAAAGGAGGACAGTTGGGTGACCTAAATTGCAGTTAAAAATCACTGCCTGCAAGTTATGAAAGGACTGTTTAGATTTCAAGAGAAAAATAAGAAATTCAGCTGTTTGAAGTAATACTGTAACTGACTTTCATTCCAAAGAATATGGATTAGTTGCATTGTACTTTTCCTTATTTGAAGTGGGAGTTATATAAACTTACTGTTTTTACTCTATGTTGGGTCATTCCAAATGTTTCAACTATGTTGGAAAAGAAAATGATTCAGAAGAACTGTGACTAAGAAGCCTTATGACTAGTGTTCTGGGTGTTTTAGAAACTAGAACACATTAATGAAACTTGTTTATTAAAAAAGAATATAAATTTGGCTTAGTAGTGATTTTCGTTTTAGTGTAATTATGCTTGTATTCTTCCTAAAAGCTTATTGTGCATCACCACAACATCCTGCTTTTATAGACAATGACTCTCAAACTATCTCTGTGAGACAGAGGGACAAAAGCATTGTATTTCCCTTTTAATGAAGTGATAATCATTGAAGTCAAGCAGATTGGTCAGTATCATACACAGTAGAAATATTTTGCAAATCTTCATTCTTGATATATGTTATCAATGAGAATATTATACAACCAGAACACAAAACTCCTGTTTATAGATGTCACATTTTAACGACTGTGAATAGAATCACAAATCAGTGGTATTACAAGCTGACAGCCTTTCTTCAGTAGAAAGCATCTCTATTTCCCACGAGTATGAAGAATCACACTTTTCATGTTTCAATACTTAAGAATACTTGTGAAGAATATAAGCTTCACTATGGCCAATGTGAGAAAGCATCCCTTCCCACAACAAAATCGAGCCCTCCTTTGAACCACTCAGACCAGTGGATACCATTTACTGATTGGTTTAGGCCTGGATAATCTGGACCAGTGGATAAAAAAATGGATTTTCCCTGATTGCCTGGGGCCCAGTTCGTTCCTGGAATTGGGTACATTATCTTCTAACCTACAGGCAAGAATGGATGTTGGAAGGACAATCACAGTATAGTACTGCCTGTCTCCAAGCTTATGTTTATGCTGCTTTTCTGGAGTTAAATGAATTCTTCCCTTGTTTCTGCTTATTGAAATACTTCTCATCTTGGAGAATAAGGTAAAGAAAGTCTTACTTTCTTGCTACAAAATATCATCCTTGACTATTGCATCCCCATTCTTGTCCTTCTCTGTTAGATGTCTATTTTGTATCCCCACAATGTATAGCTGTATTATATACTGCTATTTGAAGTTGACCAGATATTTTTTTAATGAGTTGGGAGTATAAATAAATAACAAAACATACCCTCACTTACCAGTTTGCGCTTGTTTCATGTAGGTTCCTTTTGTTTTCCAAGCCAGATTGTACACTCTTACTGACAGGAATTTTGCCCTGTATTTCTCCTGTACCTCAGAGAATTGGGCTCAGAGTATAAACAGCAGATTAGTATTGTCTAATTCTTAATGATCCAAAACATAGCATTGTTTATTATTGTTATGTTCTTGGTTATTAACGTTTTAAAACTTACTTTTAGAGATTGTATTTGGCTTTATCTTAAAATGGTATCAATTTTAGTAAAAAAACCCAAACCCCCAAACTTTAAAAATTTCAATATAATCCCACAGTAGTCTTAGCTTCTTATGTCTCATGTTAAGGAAACATATGATATAACAGAAGGAAGGCTATATACAAAAATTATTTTAACTGGAAAGAGATTCTCAGCTGTTACTCAAGCTCTCTTGTTAAGAACTGTTACTCAGGCTCTCTTGAGTGCTTAATAAATATTTGGTCTTATTACTCTCTAGTTCATGTTTGCTTATTCATTGGAAAGTTAAATACCCTTATTTTCATAATGATTTTATCGTATATCAATCTTCTTTGTAACTCCTCTGAGAAAGGATGGTCAATGAGGCATTCTGAAAAGGAAGGTTAAAGGTTTTATGACTTTAATCTGCATATCAGACTCATAATTCCAAATGCTAATGGTTTTCTCAAGCTCCTTCTAATGGTTGTATTGTTTTATTTACTTTGCTTAATGCAGTTACTAAATAAATTATGAGTTACTATCAGCCTTCTCTGAAATATGATTATTTGAATCATAGAAAAATGATTGATATGCTGTGAATTAGATAGTTCTTTAGAGTGTGGATCCTGGAGCGACAGTCTGTTTTTGATTCTTAACCGAATGACCTCAAATACTAGTTGAATGACATTGGACAAGTTGCGTAACTTCTCTGTGCCTCAGTTTTCTCATTTGTAAAGTGGTGATTCTAATAGTACCTATATAATAGGATCCTTATGAGGTTTAACTTCATTTCTGCATGTGGGTTGTATACAAAATGTCATCACAGAATTACAGAATTAGAGATGGTAAAATCTATTTATTCCTTATTGAAAGATGATTGCTCTTAGATAGATACCCCTTAAATTAGTATAAGTAAAATATCTAATGTATTATAAATATACAAGGACATCTTTTTAGAACCCAAAGGAGCTAATGCAGCTGTCAGTCACTTGGTCTGGAAGCAGGATCAGAAAAGTAGCAGAAGTCAAGGCAGTGTCTCTCTCTCTCTTTTTCTCTTTCTGTCTTGTGGGCTGTAAGGGCTCTCTGCTAAGATCTCTGTGTATGTGTCTGCTTTATGATTCCGTTTGCAGACAGACTTCCTCTGCTCCATTTGCTCATAACTAACATAGCTACCCTCACCTTGGTATTGCACTCTGTATTGGATCAAGTGCCCAACAGAGACTGACAAGAATTCTTGAGTCATTGAACCTATTTTTTTAAATATTTATTTATTTATTTGGTTGCACTGGGTCTTAGTTGCGTCAGGCGGGCTCCTTAGTTGTGGCTTTCAGGCTCCTTAGTTGTGGCACATGGGCCCCTTAGTTGTGGCACACGAATTCTTAGTTGCGGCACGCGAACTCTTAGTTGCGGCACGCATGTGGGATCTAGTTCCCTGACCAGGGATGGAACCCGCACCCCCTGCATTGGGAGCACGGAGTCTTAACCACTGCTCCACCAGGGAAGTCCCTCCTTGAACCTATTTTTGAAAGAAATCCCAACTAGTTCAGCTCAAGTCAGGTGATCATCCTCATTCATTCAGCTAGGCCAAGGGGAAGGGTCAGATGGCCCCCTGCCCACTCAGTAGGGGCTGTGGGGCCCCCATTTCTTAGGACAGGCATTCACTGGCAGGGAAATTGATTAGCAAGTGCCTGGTCGATCTGTTTTGGAGATGGGCTTGAAAATTTGACAGAAGCATTGTAAAATCAAAGCAGAGAATATCAATTAAGCAATCTCCTAATCAATTTAGTTTTAAAATTTGAATGACATACATTTCCACTGATCACAATTTATAATGACAAAAGCTTTTTCTCAAATCACTATAGAAACTTCGAACATAAATTTAAGACTATGTTTTTATCATCACGATTATGACCTTATACTAATCTTGTGTTTCACTCTGGAGAGCTTTACAAAATGATAGACTTAGAAAATATTTCATCCAACTCTGGGTGAGTAGGAACATTGAAAAATGCCATAACAAATTAAACCCACATAGGTAGTTTAATTAGATACTATCAATTACCTAAATGGGGGTTAGCCAACACTCTGAAAAGGAAATAAATTCAAGACAATGAGAATATGCTATAATTTACCCTTGCTTTTCTGTGATCTGAAACAAGATATCATGGCATTAGAACAGGAATTTCCTTAGAGATGTGAAAGAGCCCAGCAGTAAAATAGAAGGTTCAAGGAATAGAGGAAAAAACATAAAGGACAGTTAATTCTTGAATTCACTTATCCCTTTTAGTTGTTGTTATGTGAAATTGAATGATATATGCTTGGATTTGCTTGACTTATTCAAGAATGTAGGAGAAAACTAAATCTTTAAAAAAAGAAGAAAAAGAAGCATTGCTTCTCAGTGGGCCTTTCTGTATGTCCGCTCAGTTTTACTTCTTTTTTTTAAAATTAATTAATTTATTTATTATTTATTTTTGGCTGCATTGGGTTTTTGTTGCTGTGTGCGGCTTTCTCTACTTGCGGTGAGTGGGAGCTACTCTTCGTTGCAGTGTGCAGGCTTCTCATTGCGGTGGCTTCTCTTGTTGTGGAGCACGGGCTCTAGGCATGCAGGCTTCAGTAGTTGTGGCACGTGGGCTCAGTAATTGTGGCTCGCGAGCTCTAGAGTGCAGCCTCAGTAGTTGTGGCGCATGGGCTTAGTTGCTCCGCTGCATGTGGGATCTTCCTGGACCAGGGCTCGAACCTGTGTCTGCTGCATTGGCAGGCGGATTCTTAACCACTGTGCCATCAGGGAAGCCCCCCTTAGCTTTACTTCTGGCACATGACTTGGAGGATGATGTCAGTCCTTCCTGCCCCTAACATCACGTGGCCCTGGCAAGAGTGAAAATGGAGGCCAAATATCTAAATATTTAAATTTACAAATCAAGCCAACAAACTGTTATATAAAATGATTCCTAGCCTCTTCCTTTGACATATGGACCTTCATACTGATTTGGAAAGTTAAATTTAAAGTTAGAAATTTCAGACTCCAGGAAGTTCTGCACTGCAATGAGATGACCCACCTTCTTCTCTTCTTACCTTTGACTCTGTGAGGGACTTACACCCACACCTGCGGTCAACTTGACCCATCATCCAAGCTCTTAGCACACCTCCTACAATCAGCCAACCCTTGGCTACTTCTCAGTGTATTATGTGTACAACTGCAGGACAATCTACCCTCAGGAGGATGGAGCTGGGAAAGAGACATTTGCAGGTTTCAGATCAGTGGCCCTTCTTCCCTGTGCCTAAAGACAGTCCTGGGTGGTAAAAGGAAGCGTGTATATCTATAGGTTATGATTCCAGGCATCACTGAGATTTGATCACTGAATGATGATAAGGGTATTTTTATGAAGGAGGTTTATGTCATTAATCAAGAAAGGCCAGAAAAAATTAATTGTAAAACAAAGGAGGTCTTACTTTTCATTTAATAATGGCAAAATGTGAGAAAATATTCAGAAATATATATATATATGTTCCAAGAACTCTGTTAAGGGAATGAATGGCAAAGAGAAAAAACTTTCCAGGTATAAAGATGCTAAAACACCCACAAAGAAACCTCTAAGAAACTCACTCTGTGGAAAGGAAGAGGGAAAGGTGTGAGGAGTCAGGTCCAGAGAAAGCTATTTCTTAAAGAAGTCTAAAGCACATGAAGTGCAGCAATTATATTTAATGATATCAATGTTAAAGAAAGAATTTAATAAGTGAGAAGACGTAAGATGTTGCCCAGTGTTTCATCTTTAAATAACAAGTAACTTATTCAAATTTTATATATGTGAAAATCCACTTAAGAATTTTGAAGATGAATGACAAGATTGAAATGGTAAATATTGCTTACTGATAGTAGTTGTCTTTCTAAAACTAAAGAAAGAAAAAAGTAAACACATGTTATACCTGTGTTTATGATTTGGTGATAACAACTACAAACACAATAAACGTAAGCCCTAATATTTCTATATTTCTTTAAATATTGAAAATATGTTTCTAATCTATGGAACCAGTTTTCTGAACCAGCACATTCAATGGGGTATACATTAGAACTGGTCCTTTTATTTTTTTCCAATCCCTCTCTTTATACTAGATTTCCCTTTCCTGATACCTGACGTTATCATTAGCAGATTCCAAAGCTTTCCGGTCCAGTGTAGTCCAAATAAAAACTTTAATTTCACATCCTATTCAAAATGTTTCTTTCTTTTTTAGCCCAGGCCTGATTGTTCAGTAGAGATTCTGCAGTGGTGGGCAGGGGCGACAGGAAGGATGGTTTGTTCTTTCACTCTTCTTCCTCCACCTTCTCCTCTTCCTACTCTTGTTCCTTCAGCGAGAGAAGAGCAGATAAGTGGAAAATCGTCAAATTTCTTACATCCCTAGGACTGTTGCAGTCAGGTTGTGAAGGTCCTCTGCATGGTAAGCAACCAAACGTGGGCATTTTCATTGTTCATTTGTGTGTGTTGTGGATGAGGCATATTTGATTGCATCTGCTACAGACGAATGTTTGTGTCCTCTCCAAATTCATATATTAAAATCCTAATGCCCAGTGTAATGGTATTAGGAGGTGAGGCCTTTGGGAGGTGATTAGGTCATGAGTGGAGCTCTCATGAATGGGATTAGTGCCTTTATGAA